>NC_072431.2:7702500-10202500 GCF_028878055.3 Symphalangus syndactylus | reverse complement strand
CAAGGATTTGACCTAATATCTCACAGGGAAGAATTTGTAAATTAAATTACACTCTGATTAACTGCAACATTTGGCTTGAGATAAAATTTTAACGACTGAAACTTTTGTCGATACCATAAATATTGCAACAGAGGATTTGAATGGCAAAGAATTTTTCAGTCTATGTAGCATGGCCTAAGAAGAAGGTGCTCTTATTCTAGTGACTAGTTCTTTTGGCAGAAATATTCCTAGAAAGGAGAAAGAATTTTAAATTCAGCTCCCATTGTTTTGTGGATATATTCTGTAAGAATATCCAGTGATCACACTCCTATTTCCCAGAACCCCATTGGGGCAGATGTTACTGAGCCTGTGAATCAGACGCCAGGAGTGAGTGGCTGGAGAGGAACCTAACTGGAGCCTCAGTCTGACATCCCATGCCTGGGTGGGGGTGGGCATGAGCGGTGGGAACTGAGGCTGCCCAGGACCCCCTTCCTAGTATGCCTCGGCTTCAGTCACCCCTCTTTAACTTTCTACCAGGACCCCCTTCCCCCCTCACCTTGCTATTTATTGCTGTAATTTACTGACCTCAAAAATGCTGCATAACAGACCTCACTGGGGCAGGGAGGATCCCCAGGGCTCCCACCCTCCACTTGGCGGGCCCCGTGGGGCCAGGTGCTGAGGGAAGCCTTTCTACCCCACCCATCACTAGTTTCCCTCTGCCCTGCCCCACCCCGGGGGGGGCCCAGGTTGGGCACTGGCTCATTTCTAGCAAATATCTCGAAGGGGAGTGGGGAGGGATGGGGTTATAGCTGTTTTGTTTAATTGGAACTGGAAGAGGGATCATGTTTTGTTTTATGCCCTTCCCAGAAGAGGGGAGGGACACCGGGATCACACTCCTGTACTGGCCACTGCCGCTGTCACTCGTCACATTGAGTTCATGTCCCTTGAGAGTTTGTATAAATTCAGGTCAGAGCTGCAGCTACACAGCTGCCCAGTGTCACAGAAAAGCAATTCACCACCGACTGATCTCTCCATTCAGAAGTGTGCAGTCTTAATGTACAGCGATGAGAAACTGTTATTTTATGATCTTTCATTAAAAGCTTGATTAAAAAAAGAATATCCAGTGATATGCCATCTAATTCTACTCTCATGAAACTATGGTTGGATTTTAACTTAGTCTCTCGAAAGTCTTAATATTCTGAGCAATGGCAGGTCTACTTCTCATTGTAAATTGATAAATTGAATTTTTGGGTTAAGAGCAATGCTGTTGTGAGTTTGACATCTAGTGGGAATGACTGACCTCCTAGAGACTCATCACTTCTGGGTGACTTGATAAAATTGAGTTTATTAACTTGGAAAGCAAAGGATATATGACTTCCAATCTCAACAAGATATAAATGTCTTATGTCAGGACATCTACCTATCAGTTTGAGGAGGTCATTGCATTAGTTATCTATTGCTGTGTAATAAATGACTCCAAAACTTTGTCAGTTTAAACAATAAACATTTATTATCTTACAGTTTCTGTGGGTCGGAAATTCCAAAGCAGTTGGCTAGATGATTCTATCTTTGGGTCTCTCATGAGGTTGCATTCAAAATGTAAGCCAGGGCTACAGTCATCGAAAAGCTTGATGGAGGCTGGAGGATTTGCTTCCAAAGTAGCTTGCCCATGTGCTGGCAAGTTGGTATTGACAACACATGGTGGGCCTTAATTCCTTGTCACTTGGGACTTTCAACAATAACCTCGTGACATGGGAAATGACATCCCCCATAGCTAGTAATCTGAGACAGAACAAGGCAGAAATGGCACTATCTTTTATTTCTGCAGTATTCTTTTTATCACACAAGCTAGCCATGATTCAACATGGAAGACTACCTAAGGTCATGGAAATGAGAAGGACCAGGAGACAATGATTATGGGGGTAATCTTGGAAGGCTGGTTATCACAATCAGTTTTTTGCATAACTATACTTACTATATTCTGTGTATTTAATAGGTATGTTTTACTCTAAATTGGAATAATCATTTCTCGGGCTCCATCTTCTAAATAAGAACATCTTTTGTTTTTAGTGTCTTCTTATACAGTGGCTTACAATTTTTTCCCCTGTGGGAATTTCTTTTCTGGCTCTTGCGCTATTGAGACCAGATAAACAAGTTTTTGGTATAAGGAGAATCATAATTTCTCTCATATTTAAAAACATTTTGTGATGATATAGTACATTTAAGTTTCTTCTAAAACTCCCTGGTTGTGTGTCTTTACATCTTCCATTTGTCATTTTATTCTTTCTTTGTAGCAGTGAGAGTCCATGGATTTAAAAAATCAAAAGGAATATTTTTAGGACTTCGTGTAGGGTAATTTTTAAACCTATAAATACAGTTTATGTTTATGCATGTCTTCTCAACTTGTTTGAATAAGAATATTTATGTAGTGTTATTCCTATGCTCTCAGGAATGTATTACAGAAATTATTATCATTGAAAAATTCATTGTTTTTCTGACAGTAACATCTTTTCTGCATCATTCTTAGAGGAAATTTTCTTGACAGCAGTATTTGTGTTCTATGTCTGGAAATATCTATAAAATATATTCAATTCTCTGAAAATCTTAAAGGAAGATTTGCTGTGATAAGATTTTTGACACAAAAGTTTCACATTTCTAGCTTTGACAGTAACTCCATAATTCTTGGGGAGGAAACAAATAATAACACACATATATATTAAAAAGTACATGAGATATACACATCTCTCTATATATATATATAGGCGTGTGTGTGTGTGTATGTATTTGTATATATGGTTGATGACTTCCCTTTCTGGAAGGCAAAAGGCACGAACTATTCTGGCTTTAGAAAAACATTTCCCCCTGCTGGTGTGGAGTTACAATTCAAGATGAGATTTGGGTGGGGACACAGCCAAACCATATCATGACTTCTTCTGAAGGTGTGTCCACACTGGTGAAGCCTGCAAGCATAGTAGTTTCCAGAGGTCTTTAAATTAATCAAAATAGAGCTATAACAGTTATAAGACACACTGAAATACATCCCTAAGTTTTCAGAGAGAGCATTGATAGATACACTTCCTACCACGTTTCTTCACTTTACTTCAGAAACAGCCTGCAGATCTGTCCCAATCATTCCAGTATGTTTCTGTGTTGAAAGTGCTGCTGGAACAAAGCCCTCAATTTTTCTATCCCTCTGGATGCTTCTCTTCCATATAAATGTAAAATCACACTTGGGTATTCCCCATCAGGAAAGTTTCTATGCCTTTGATTTTTACTTTTTTCCTACTCCTACTCCTCCTCCCCCAATCAAATTCCTATCTCAGCTGCTTTATCCTCAAGAGAGCTAATTCATTTACTGTCTGATAGTCTGTTTAATGTGTTAACCTGTCTAGACATATTTCAGGATTAAGGAGCCTCTAATAAGGTGATGAGTTTTAAACTTCAATATATATAAGGATCATTAAGAGCTTATTTAAAGGCTGGGAATGGTGGCTCATACCTGTAATCCCAGCACTTTGGGAGATCATTTGAGATCATTTGAGGTCAGGAGTTTGAGACCAGCCTGGCCAAAATGGTGAAACCCCATCTCTACTAAGAATACAAAAATTAGCTGGGTGTGGTGCTGCATGCCTGTAATCCCGGCTACTCAGGAGGCTGAGACAAGAGAATCACTTGAACCCAGGAGACAGAGGTTACACTGAGCTGAGATGGTACCACTGCACTCCAGCCTGGGCAACAGAGTGAAATTCCAACTCAAAAATAAAAGAGAGAGAGAGAGAGCTTATTTAAAATGCTATTCCCAGGTCTCACTCCTATACATTTTTAATCCATAAATCTAAGGTAGGGCCCAGAAACCTGCATTTATAACAACCCCCCACCCCCATTCCCCATGTTACTTATAGAAACGATCCAAAAACCGCTTGTTGAGGAAATGCTATAAAGGAAGACAATTTAAAACTAAGGGAGTCTAGGTTATAAGAAACTACTGGTGACTATAGTTCCCTACTTCTATCTTCAACCTGTTTCTTACAACTAAACTTGCAATTACAGGTTTTCATTTGCTAAAGAGTTGCATAATCCTGTTGTTCACCCTGCAAATCCAGACACACAAAAGTCCACCTTTTCAACAGGCATATAAATTGCATCTTGGTTCAGATGGCTTTCATTTTAAAGTCAGATTTTTGTTCTCAAGTCCCGAGACTTATTCTAGTGACATAATTGATCTATATGCCATGATTCCTGACGTGAGGCTTTTTCCCATTCCGTCCTTTCAGTATTGCCTTCCCACCAGGATTTCCAAGCTCAATACGCTATCCTCTGAGGTCACAGACCTCACTCACTGACCCATTCTGCTGACTGAGTGCCTTGATGATGACTCTCCTGAGTCACTGCTTTTCCTGAGGTGGTTAAGGGACCACTTATATCTTAAAATCTGAGTATTTGGGGATGGAACCCAGAAATATATATGTTTAATAAGTTCCCCAGGTATACTTGATATAAGAATCATTGGTATTGAGAAGTTTCTCAAAATTGCCTAATGATATAAGTCACTTGGACACTGGGTGGAAAATATAGTTTCCCAGACGTCATTTTCTGGCTAATATGAATGAGGAGGGATGGTCTCTATTTTTGACAAGTGCTCCAAGTATTTCTAATAATTGGGCAGTTTGGGAAAATCTGGCATAAAGTACCAATATAAGGCTTTAATGTAAAGATATCTTTCTAAGTTCAGTTTTATACTAGTTTGAACATTAAAGCTAGGAGAATGAAGATAGCCAGTATTAGAGAAGGAATCCACAGAAGATAACGAGTAGCTTATCAAGAAGTCTTGCACTTACACTTTATCTTTCACATGCAAATATCTTAAGTGGTAAAGAAGGAATTTTTTTAAATGGATCCTTATAAAAAGAGTGAGTTGTTTCAGTGCCCTTTTAAAAGATGAATTATTCCATTCTTTAAATCATGTTTCAAACTTAGCCTTGCAAATAGCATTTGAATGGGAAAACTTAGGGTACATATATTATAAATATAAAAATAGGCTATTCATATTTGAAACACTATTCTCGGCCAGGCACGGTGGCTAACACCTGTAATCCCAGCACTATGAGAGGCCAAGGCAGGTGGATCACCTGAGGTCAGGAGTTTGAGACCAGCCTGGCCAACATGGTGAAACCCCATTTCTACTAAAAATACAAAAATTAGCTGGGCATGGTGGCGGATGCCTAAAATCCCAGCTACTTGGGAGGCTGACGCAGGAGAATCGCTTGAACCCAGGGGGCGGAGGTTGCAGTGAGCCGAGATCATGCTATTGCACTCCAGCCTGGGCAACAGGAGCAAAAGTATGTCTCAAAAAAAAAAAAGAAAGAAAGAAAGAAAAAGAAAAAGAAAAAAAAGAAACACTACTCTAGATATATGACTACTACTGGAGTTTACCCCTGAGTTAAATACTGGTGGCACAGGTTTTGCTCATAATTCCAATTCCAATAAACCTGTCCTAAATCTCAGAATATCTTTGGAACCTATTTTTAGTAGTACAAATTATTGATCCCTAAAATAAACTCAGAGGATGGGAGGAAGGGTCCAAATTTTGGATTAATAAAACCAGTTACCTGGTGTATCTCCTCTTATAAACTGTTTAACAATAATAAAATTACAAGAAGTTCCAATATCATGGATTGCAGCCATCCCATTAGAAAATGCTTAAAATATTGAGAAATCTAGAAGAAGACAAGTAGACAGTTTTATCTCCAGGATTGAAAAGAGATAGCAAGGATGTGTGGCAAGGACCTAAAACATCCTGTTTGGGGCATGAAACCAGGCTGCCTGACTAAACTCTCAGTGCATGTAAAGCATTTAGAAGAGTGCCTAGGATGTAGGACAAGCTATGAGAGTGTTGGCTTTTCTGTAATAGAGGGGGTTTCCATGTGGCCATCCAAGAAATGGTTATGATGGTTAATTTTAATATGTCAACTTGACTGGGCTAAGGGATGCCCAGGTAGCTGGCAAAACAATATTTCTGGGTATGTCTGTGAGGCTGTTTCCAGAAGAGATTAGCATTTGAATCAGTAGATGGAGTAAAGATCCCCCCTCAAAAATGTGGGTGGGCATCATCCAATCCACTGAGGGCCTAAATAGAACAAAAAGGCAGAGGAAAGGCAAATTCTGTCTGTCTGTCTCTCTATCTCTCTCTCTCTCTCTCTCTCTCTCCTCTTGACCAGGAACATCCATCTTTTCTTGCCCTCAAGCAAAAGATCTCCTGGTTCTCAGGCCTTTGGACTCCATATCTTACACCAGTACAGCCTCCCATTCCCTCCATCTCTAGCCTCCCACCCCCATTCTCAGGCCTTCAGACTCTAACTGGGAATTTTCAGACAGCATATCATGGGACTACTTGGCCTTCATAATTTCCTGAGCATCAGCCAATCCCGTAATAAAAAATAAAATTCAAGCCGGGTGCAGTGGTTCACGCCTGTAATCCCAGCACTTTCGGAGGCCGAGGTGGGCAGATCACCTGAGGTCAGGAGTTTAAAACCAGCCTGGCCAACATGGTAAAACCCCATCTCTACTAAAAGTACAAAAAATTAGCCGGGTATGGTGGCGGGCACCTGTAGTCCCAGCTACTCGGGAGGCTGAGGCAGGAGAATCACTTGAACCTGGGAGGTGAAGGTTGAAGTGAGGTGAGATAGCGCCACTGCACTCCAGCCTGGGCAACAGAGCATGACTCTGTTTCAATTAATTAATTAATTAATTAAATGTAATAAAATTTTAAAGTTCTCCAAAGAAACAGAACCAATAGGATATATATATCCTGTATAACCAATATGTATATCCCGTATAACCAATATATATATCCTGTATAACATATATATATATATCCTATTGGTTCTGTTTCTTTGGAGAACCCTGACTAATACAATGGTCTGAGACAGAGCTAGGCCTAGTTCTATTAACATATAAACAAAGAGTGGGGAAAATTGCAATGTGGATGACAGTGAAACTAGTAGCTAAATTTCAGTACCAAGTGCTAGGTATTTTGCTGGACAATTCATATAATCTCATCTAATCCTCACATCCTCATAATAGCCCTATAAAGTGGGCCCATTATAATTCCTATTTAACTGTGAGGCTTTTGTTATCCTCCTCTTTCCCATCTCCACACCCTAGACAATGTTGTTTCTCACCTCCCTGCCAGTACTCACCCTCTCTCTCCTCCTCTTCTATTCACCATGTATACTCTTTGCCTTACCGCTCGCCCACAGATCCCCCATGCCCTCCCAAGTTGGGTTAGAAATGCTTCCTGTTTCCCTACAATATCCTGTTCATATTGCTATGAACAGGATACATATAATCTTATATATCATATGATCATATATACAAAATGCTATCAAATTTTCTTTTAGGTATTTCTCTCCCCATTACACTGTGAGATCTCGAGAACCACGGCTACTTCTTAACAGTTATGTTCCAGCCTCTTACTTAGTAATTGGCACATAATACATATCCAACAAAGGAAGAAAATATAAAAGGGATTAGACATAGGAAATCATTACAAAAGTACACAAAACATACAAAAATTTATTACATGGGACTATCCATATCACAAGTTGGAACTAATTTAAATGTTCAGCAATAGCGATTGGTTAAATGCATTTTATTTTATCCACAATTTCTATTCCATATTTTTCAAGATATTTAAAGTCATGGAAGACTGCCACTTTAAACAAGCAGGACACAAAATTGTATTGATAATATTATTGCAATTGTGTTTTAAAAATAGCCATATGAACACAAAATATAAGTAAAAATACTAAAATACCAATAGTAGTTGCATATGGATGGGAATTTGTAAGCAATTTTTATTTTCTTCTAGAACTCTTCTATTTTTAAAATTTTCTATTAAAAACCAAATTATAAGTATTTTTATACAGTACACATCCATTTTAGAAAACTTACATAAACAAGTATAAAATTTTAAATTACATGTAATCCCGTGATCAATAAATTGTGATTGATTAATTGATCAATAGATAGATAAAAGTATATAAGATTTTATTTAAAGGGATAAACATGGTAGCATATAATCAGGGAAGAGCTTTTTTTTTTTTTTTCCACGCCACCTTCTTCAAACTGGCTCTGGTAGCTCTCTTTTCACCTCCTTTGGTATACCCTGAGTGTATCCCATGTTCTGCCAGTCACTTTTTGGCTATAAGGACATTTTATCCTTTCCCCTATCTCAGAACTTATGCAAGGATTAAAGTCCTGTGACAGTGTGGAACTGGAGGGAGGAGAATGTGGCTCTTCTTTCATGTGCCTTGTTCCACCTCCTCCTACTTTTTCTGGCTCTGACAAGGGGATTGGATCCAACAAGCAGGAGGGATAAGAAGAAATGGCCTTTTTACTTAGTTGATGCCCTTGTGTCAAGCACCCAGTGTCATGGGAGACGATCAAATACCAGTTCTCTCTTGGGATGAAGAGCATTATTTTCTGCCTGTTTTGGAAACACTTCCCCACCTCTATGGGCAACTCCACCTGTACCCTGATACTAAAAATACTTTCTAGGATACAAGCACTCCCCACTAGTATCTGCCACCTGACAGATCCCCCACAACCTCTTTTTGCTCTAGGCCCTCCCTAGGGCAAGTAGCCCTCTTGGGTAAGACATTTTCAAGACCCTTAACACCCTCCTCAGTGCGTATGTGGCTCATGGAATTTACAAATCTTTTCTCCCACCCATCCTGACAGCTGCCCTCTCACAAACAGCCTCCCAAAGCCAAGATTTTCCAAGCAAGAGGCAGTCAAAAGTTTTGATCTTCCTTACATTTGACCCAAAAGTCCGGGCACGGGTATCCAACACTCTTGTAAAATTCTCATGTGCCGCACCTATGCACCTATGCATCCTCTGTAATGAATGTCCAGGCTTGACATAAGCAGCTGATGATGGTAGATACTGGGCTACTTTGGCCTACTGTATCATAGCAAGTCCTCTGGGATGTGCTTACACCTCTTTTGAAAATTAGTGTGTACTTATTGTCCATTGTCCTCAGCTTTGATGACTTAGTCAGAATTCCAAGACAACAGAAAAAGTCTTATTTAACATCTGTCGTGTAATATACTTTTACAAAAATGGGACTATATGTATATATTAATAAGCATTATGTCTCAAAATGTACTGCTGGTCTATTATGCCCCTGGTATTGAGAGAAATAAAAAAAAAATGATAAAAATCCTTATCTTTTAAAAAGCCTACAATCCAGCAGGGAAGATAAGACATGTGAACAAATAACTGTAATAAAACTGCCATAAATGTGAAAAAAAAAAAAAAAAAAGCATTTTCAATGATAAAGAAAGGGAAGGTTGGGCCAGGCACGGTGGCTCACGCCTGTAATCCCAGCACTTTGGGAGGCCAAGGCCAGTGGATCACCTGAGGTCAGGAGTTTCAGACCAGCTGACCTACATGGTAAAACCACATCTCCGCTAAAAATACAAAAATTAGCCAGGCGTGGTGGCAGGTGCCTGTAGTCCCAGCTACTCTGGAGGCTGAGATAGGAGAATTGCTTGAACCCGGGAGGTGGAGGTTGCAGTGAGCTGAGATCACGCCACTGCACTCCAGCCTGGGTGATGGGGCAAGATTTGAGATTCCATCTCAAAAAAGAAAAAAAAAAAAAAGAAAAAAAGAAAGGGAAGGTTACTTCCAGTGTGGAGTGATTATTTATTCGGAAGAGTTAAATTTTCAGCCAAATTCTGAAAAATTGGTAAGATCTCAATAGTATAAAATGGAGGTGGGGGAATACACGTACCAGAGACAAGAAACAATGAATAAAAGCACAGAGACTAAAAAACATAACATTTTTTCAGAAAATACTGAATAGTCCAATTTTTTTAGGAATACAATATTGCTCAAAGAACTTGCCATTTTTATAATAATAGCAATTAAGGCAGCCTAGATTCCTTGTCATGCATTGATACATGATTAGGGCACTATGAAAATTTTTTAGGACTACGTCATAAGTGGTATCTAGAGAATTTGAACTGTTAATTTGGCAGTGATGGAGCCCTGAAGAATTACAAATTATAAAGAAACACCAGGCTGTGCAAGAGCCAAAGGCAAGAAGGAAAGTATCTAGGAGGCATGCGCAATCATCGCTGCCTAAACTAGGATGGTGGCAGTGGAAAAGCAAAGGAATGCACCAATTCAGATGACAATCCAAAGCCTTTTGAGCATTCAGTCCATCAATCACCCCGGTAACACCAATAAAGCCTTGCTGGAGAGACTTTGGGTTGACTGCTCGCTGGTGATGAAGGATTTGCACTGAGAATACAAATTCCCACTTCTTATCCCCCTCAAGGCCCAGGTAATACATTTTCAAAGAGCCTGTCTAGTGTTAAGGGTGCAGGCTGAAGTCATAGAAAGGAGCAAAATTAACTATCTCATAAGGGAATCCAACTCACCAACAGAAGCAAAGGGTCACAGGTGAGTTTCAGAAGGTTTAAACGGCTTGACAGAGGAAAGGAATGGCAAGTTCCTAGCATCTTCTTGAACCTGCCAATATGGCAAAACATCATAATGCTTAGGGTAAAATGATGTATATTAATTGAGAAGTAACATTAAATGCTACCTGGGGATTGTTAATATTTAGATGTATGGTGTTAATTTAAAGTGCTATTCAGAACTCAGTTTCTATACTAGGTGCCCCAATAATGTGTCGGTCCAAGACCAGGAATTCTTAATATTCTAAGCTGCCTTCATTGTTATCATAAAAACACAAAATGTAATGGCTGCTAAGATTTTGTAGTACCCAGGACCTGATCCAGCACCGTGCAGCTACTTTGATGTTTTACAAACTTCACTTTGATGCCAGATATAATTAGTGATCAAATGTCTCAAGAGTGGGTCAAAAGGGGAAATAATGAAAAGAGAAGACATTATCATTGGCAATGAAGGTCATCTTTATAGAAACAGAAACACCAATTGTGCGTTACTAGCAGAAAAAGCCATATGTTTCTTTGATGGTACTGTACTGCCCTCTAGAGACAAGCCTATGACATGCAGCTCTAGCTAAAACCAAACTGAAAATCTAAAATAAACCCAAGCATAATTCAGGCAAAACAGAAAACATGAAATTCTAGATTAATATTTTCAAAGAACTCCTACCTCAACAGGCAATAAAAATAGCTTCTAAGTCAAATATTAAGGTAAGGATGTTTTGAAGTAAAATATATGCATTTTCCCAGAAATCTGAAATATGAGAGTAAATGAATTAACTATGGAACTTGCAGCAGTTTAAAGATGAAGCTATAGGCCGGGTGCGGTGGCTCACGCCTGTAATCCCAGCACTTTAGGAGGCAGAGGCAGGTGGATCACCTGAGTTCAAGAGTTCGAGACCAGCCTGGCCAACATGGTGAAACCCCGTTTCTTCTAAAAATACAAAAATTAGGCCGGGCGCGGTGGCTCACGCCTGTAATCCCAGCACTTTGGGAGGCCGAGGCGGGCGGATCACGAGGTCAGGAGATCGAGACCATCCTGGCTGACACGGTGAAACCCCGTATCTACTAAAAATACAAAAAAAAAATTAGCCGGGCTCAATGGCGGGTGCCTGTAGTCCCAGCTACTTGGGAGGCTGAGGCAGGAGAATGGCGTGAACCCTGGGGGGCGGAGCCTGCAGTGAGCGGAGATAGCGCCACTGCACTCTAGCCTGGGCGACAGCGAGACTCCGTTTCAAAAAAATAAATAAATAAATACAAAAATTAGCCGGGCATAGTGGCAGGTGCCTGTAATCCTAGCTACTTGGGAGGCTGAGTCAGGATAATCACTTGAACCCCGAAGGTGGAGGTTGCAGTGAGCCAAGATCGTGCCATTGCACTCCAGCCTGCCTGGGCAACAGAGTGAGACTCCATCTAAATAAATAATAATAATAGTAATAATAATAATAAAAAGCTATAAATGGATAAAAAGAAATTGGGAATGGGGACAATAAAAAGAAAAGTTTACTGGGAAAGCAAGAGCCACCATTAATGACTCGAATAGCAAAAGATGGTCCAGCAGTTTTACAGAGACAATGAAGTTTACTCAATAACGAGTAGCTAGGTTAGTCAAATTATGAATCATTTGCACTTTAAAACACTGTTTGTAAAAATGACCATTAATACCACTTCATTTTAACCTGAAACAATGTTATATATAATACTACAACCAGACCTCCTGATCAGCCCCCCAGAAAACACTCATCTAAATACTGGTATTAATTGCCAGAGACTGAAAGCCCCTGACCCTCCCTATGGTCTGAGCTTTGGGCTCCACTCACCTATACTAACTCTTGTGTCAGAAGTGACAGAAGGTTTAGGGACACAGAAGGAAAGAGAGTGTCAGCTGCATGTCATTTGAGGTAACTCTGATCTCTGAAATGTGTAAGAACTGTTTTCAACTCTTATCCCAGGTCCACGGGAAAAGCTACTGCCTCCTAGGATTCCTGAGAACTCCTGGGGGCTCATCATCTCATATTTGCCTTGCACTCGATTTCCTAACTCACTCAATTCTTAGCTCCCAAGTCACTATCTGATATGAAACTACCCCTTTTTTTACTTTTTTCAAAATACCACCAGCACAAGGATGAGTGAAAGTCATACTTAATCAAAGATCTGGGAGACAAAGAACCACAGAGCTAATAAACTAACGTTGATAGTAGATAACCCTGTTCTTTAAAGTCTAACACGGGAAAATGCGTGCCGCTACCACAGGGCAGAAGCAGATCCAGTCAGTCAGTCAGTTGTAGTTTTAATTAAACTATTTTACTTCTGATTAAGAGTCAATTAACTCATTCCTTTTTGGCCCAAGGGCATGTTAACAACCACCTTCACCTATGTCTTCCAATTCCTTTATATGGTATATTGGAAAAATGTTATATTTGTATAGTGCCATATTTTTTTCAATGGGCTATTGTAGTCCAATGAAGTGATTAAAACACACACACACACGTACACACACATACACATACACACACAGTTAGTCAGAAACTCCCAAACTGTTAAAAGGCGTGCAAGATACCATGGTAGTTAGTCATGCAATACCAAACACATCCCAGAGTCAGCTTTTTCTGGGCATTTTCTACCTTCTTATACTCTACTTAACCTTGACATTGCTGTCTTTCTGCTTACATAACCTCTCAGCCACCACCAAACTGCAGAATAGGGAGCACAACGAGCGTGAGAAAAAAGTTTCCACAGTAAAAGATGACATGTTAGGCATGAATTCGCTAAGATTGAGAAAGTTGATTTATTTTACTGTAACAGATATGGAGTGAATTAAAAAAAATCTCGTAGGCTCCTTCAGATGTCATACATATGATCAGATTTTCTGTTCAGAGCTGTGTACCTCTGGCAAATCCCAACATGAAGAGTTTTATGGATATTAGGCCGGGCAATGCGGTTCATGCCGATAATGTCAGCACTTTCGGAGTCTGAGGCAGAAGGATAACTTGAGCCCAGGAGGTCAAGACCAGCCTGGGCTCTATAGACCCACCTCTACAAAAAATAAAAAATTAGCCTGATATTGTGGCACGTGCTACTCAAGAGGCCAAGGCAGGGGGATCATTTCGGTCCAGGAGATTGAGGATGCAATGAGCTGTACTCCAGCCTGGGTGACAGAGCAAAATCCTGTGTCAAAAAACAAAAAAACAAGGTTGCATGGGGGATTCCGCTGTTTGTTATAGTGTCAGGTTCAAATGGGGTCTTTTTTTATTATCCCTCTTTCTTCCTCCCTTTTTTGGATAAGTACAACTTACCTGGTATTTATATTACGTAGTTTCAGCTTATGGCTTTATCTCACAATATCTATTTTTACCACACAAAAATATTCTTTAGATGGGAGGCGGGACAAGGCCTTTTGAATTCCAGGAAGCTCCATGCCTGGATTTGTCTTCACAGAACCCACATGCAGAGTCCTCATGACCTCTAATTAACATCTTACCTTCAGGACCCGTGGCTACCTTGTGTTTTCCTCTTTACTCAAGGAAGTTCACCTTTTAGATCATCAGACAGTGAAGGCTTCCAAGAGATACTAGCTTTGCTGTTTTTCGTGTCCTGGACAGCAGCATCACCTTTGCTCACCTCAGGCCATCTCCTATAGCTCACATTCTCACAAACATGCTGACTTTGAGACAAAGATTTTGAAGCATTCATTGTGAATAATGACTTTGATTTTGTAACTATCACACTGAACAAAAAGGACTCTTACAGTATAATCAGAAAGTAACTTTACTTTTTAACCACTAGTCCTGGAAATATAATCTGTGAAGCTAGATCAACTTCCTTCTACAGTCAAAACTTAAGGCAGGCTTCACACCTTTCCTGTCCTTTTGAATAATACCAAGAGTTCTTTCCTGTAGCAAATGCCTCTGGTACCTGGGTCACACTCCCTGAGTCTATCTCTGATTTTCTTTTTTATTTGTTTGCCAGGTATCAGGATGATGCTAGCTTCATAAAAGGAGTCCAGGAGGAGTCCCTCCTCCTCAATTTTTTGGAATAGTTTCAATAGAATTGGTATTAGCTCTTCTTTGTGTGTCTGGTAGAATTCAGCTGTGAATCCATGTGATCTGGAGCTTTTTTTTTTTTATTGTTAGGTTTTTTTTTATTACCGCTTCCATTTTGGAACTCAGCACTGATCTGTTCAGAGTTTCAATTTCTTCTTGATTCAATCTTGGGAGACTATAAGTTTCCAGTAATTTATTCATTTCCTCTAGATTTTCTAATGTGTGTGCATAGAGGTGTTCATAATAGTCTCTGAGGCTCTTTTGTATTTCTGTAGGATCAATTGTAATGTCACCTTTGTCATTTCTGATTGCACTTATTTGAATCTTCTCTTTTTTTCCTTGTTAATCTAGCTAGTGGTCTATTGATCTTGTTTATGCTTTCACCTTTTGGTTTCATTAACTTTTTGTAGAACATGTATATTTGGATCTCAATTTTTTTCCGTTCTGCTTTGATTTTAGTTGTATCTTTTCTTCTGCTAGTTTTGGGGTTACTTTGTTCTTGTTTTTCTAGTTTCTGTAGGTTTGATGTTAGATTAATTTTCTAACTTTTCGAGGTAGGTATTTTGCACTATAAACTTTCCTGTTAACATTGCCTTGCTGTATCTCAGATATTTTGGTATGTTGTGTCACTTTTTATTTACTTCAAAGCATTTCTTGATTACTGCCTTAATTTTGTCATATACCCAAAAGTCATTCAGGAGTAAGTTGTTTAATTTCCATGTAATTGTGCAGTTTTGAGAGATTCTCTTGGCATTGATTTCAATTTTTATTCCACTGTAGTCCAAGAGTATGCTTGGTATGATTTCAATTTTTAAAAAATTTATTGAGACTTGCTTTATGGTCAAGTATGTGGTCAATCTTAGAGTATGCCCCCTATGCAGAAGAGAATAATGTATATTCTGTGGTTGATGGGTGGAATATTCTGTAGATGTCTATTAGTTCCAATCGGTCAAGTATACAATTTAAGTCCAGAATTTCTGTTAGTTTTCTGCCTTGATAATCTGTCTAACACTATCCTTGGGGTGTAGAAGTCCCTTATTATTACTGTGTAGCTAGTTAAGTTTTTCTGTAGGCCTAGAACTACTTGTTATTTTAATCTGGGTGCCCCAATATTGGGTGCAAATACATTTAGGATAGTTAAGTTTTCTTGTTAAATCGAACCTTTTATCATTATGTAATGCCCTTCTTTGTCTTTTTTACTGTTAGTAGTTTAAAGCCTGCTTTATATCATATAAGAATAGCAACCTCAATATTTGTTGTTTTTTGTTTGTGTGGTAGATCATTCTCCAACCCTTTACTTTGAGCTGATGGGTGTCATTGACAGGAGACAGATGGGTCTTTTTTTTTTTTAATCCAACTTGCACTCTGTGCTTTTTAAGTGGGGGCATTTATGTCCCAATTTTTAATTTTATGAGATCTACTTCTTTTTAGCTTCCACATATAAGTGAGAACATGTAGTGTTTAACTTTCTGATATTGTCTCATTTCACTTAACACAATGTCTTTCAGTTCTATCCATGTTGCCGTGAATGACAGAATTTCACTCTTTTTTTGTGTCTGAATAGTAGTCTATCGTGTATATGTAGCACATTTTCTTCATCCATTCATCTGTTGTTGGACACCCAGGTTGATTTCATATTTTGGCCATTGTGAAGAGTGGTGCAAAAAACAGTTGTGTGCAGATGACTCTTTGATATACCTGAGTTCCTTTCCTTTGGATAAATGTCCAGAAATGCTTTGCCCACATTTTAATCAGGTTTTTTTTTTTAGCTATTGAGTTATTTGAGTTCCTTATATATTTTGGACATTAAACCTTTATCAGTTGTGTGGTTTGCAAATATTTTCTTTCATTCTGCAGGATGTTTCTTCACTCTGTTGATTGTTTTCTTTGCTGTACAGAAGCATTTTGAGACTCTGTCTCAAAAAAAAAATTAGCTGAAATAGGTCAGAAGTTTGTATATTTGCATTTGGGGTTAAAAGTACAGTATTGGGGCCCTCCATAAAGTGGTCTTGGCACGTGTGTCTCAGGCTGGACCTATCTGTGTATCTTAGAATCCAGCTGTACCAGGTGCTGGGTTCTGGGAAAAGAATCCTACCCTGTAACCAATTGGTTGTATCTCAACCTGGCACTGTCCCCTGGTCTATAAAATGCTTTTAGGAAAGACTATACTCTATGCAAGATATGACTCCATCAGTGGTGGCTCATAAAAGAACAATCATTAGGAAGAGATTTTGTTGTTGTTGTTGTTGTCATTATTTTTTACTTCAGTGACTCTGATAGGTGTAAAGAGCTATCTCACTGTGGTTTTCTTTTTTTTTTTTTTTTTTTGTACTTGACAAAATGTGACTTATGGATCTTCTCCTCTAGTTAAAATAATTGCTATGACCCAATGTAAATTGAAATATTTAATGACTGAAATCTATTTTATAAGATATATAGAGAAGGGGTGATTATCCTCACTACTTCTCCATTTAACTGCCTAATTTGGCCTGTATTTGAACTTGGAAAGAATGAATGCTATTGGCATCTCATGGTAGATTACCACAACATTAAACAACATTTGATGGGTACCCCCCATCAAATCTCCTATACCCAATAGTATTAAAATTATTCACTCTATCCAAGCACCAGTTGATAAATATTTTGTTATTATAGATTTGACCAATCTGTTCTGTTTAGTGACACTTTGAGAGTCTCTGAGCTGCAGTTTCTTTTCACTGCAGAAGAGACACAGTACACTTTTACTCATGGGGTACCTCAGTGGCCTTAACATCACACACCATCTTGGTAGGCAAATCTTAACTGTATCCAATTTTCTCTAGGGTCACAGTATGAAATTACACTGATGCCATTCTCCTCCAAGGAGATTTATTAGAAGCACTCACTTGAGATATATACACATAAAGTGAGCTCAAAAAGTGGGGTGAGACATTATCCCGCACATAATGTGAAGCCTCAGGACTTGAGTGAAATTCCTAAAATGTATTTGATAAACCAAGGGCCACTCCATCTCGAACACTGTCAAAAAACATCTCTTGAGCCTTGCAGCACCCACGTCTTTTAGTTCTTTATGGGTTCTAAAGACAATATATTCCTTATTTACAAATTTTACATAAGCCTATTTATGCTATTACTTGAAAATTAGCCTACTTTAAATGGTCCCCCTCCAACAAAGGGCTCTAGAATCTGTCCAAATTGCAATACAACAGGTATTCTTATTAATGCCCCAGAGTCCTTCACTGTAGAAGCTTTAGCAATCTCCTCTCATCTCCTGGAGTCTCTGGACCACCCATGGGTTTCTTATGCAACAAACTGCACTCCTCAGCCCTGTGCTGTATACCATTAGAGCAGCAAATTCTGGCCACATACTAGGCTCTCCTAGAAATAGACGCTGTCGCAGGCCCTGAGCCCATGAACCTTCATAGCCACCTGCCCATTATGCCTTGGGTCATGGAAGCAGCACCCTGCAAGCTCAGCACAGTTACAGAGACCTCCTTGCTACAGAATGAAACTAAGCCTGAATCTTCTGACATATTTCATCTGCAAAAATTGTAGCCTCCTCTGTCCTCAATTTTTTACAAGATACTATAGTGCTAGAGGAGCCCAAATCTCTCCTGGACTCCTCAGTAATCTGGAGAACTCCAGAGGATCAAGTGAGCGAACAATGATGGAGGTTTGTACAATTTACAATATTCCTCAGCCATGAGAAAAATGATTCTAGATGGAAAGTCAGAGAGTTGGAAGGAATGAAAAGCAATGAAAATGCTAAATATGTGGGTGAATACAAGTTAATAGTGATCATACAAACAATTATACTAATTTCTTATGGAGTTTCAAATATATATAAAATTAAAATTGGAATAACAAACCAATAACAATAACATAGAAGTCAAGGGGAGTCAAAATGTTCCAAGATCCTTCCATCATTTAGATGAAAAGTGAAAGAATAAATTAACATTAGACTTTGATGAGTCAAAAATGCACGTTGTAATTTCTAGGCTAACTGCTAAAAGAATAGTAAAAGAATGTATCCCTTCTAACAGTCAGAGGAAAATATGGAACAATAAACATTAAAAATTCAAAACATGAAAGTGGAGAAAAGAGACATAAACTGGATAGGACAAAAAGAAAGATGTAGAAAATAATAAACTTAAAGATAAATCAATAATTATATGAAATGTAAAGTAACTAAATATTCCTATTAAAAGACAAAATTGGCTAGACCAGATTAAAGAAACAAAATACAACTCTGTGCTGTTTACAAGAAACACATCTAAAATACAAAATACAGAAAGATCAAAAGTAAAACACAACACAAAAAGGTATACCATCAAACACTAACAGAAAGCTGGTAATTATATTAATATCAAATAACCATAAAGCAGAAGGTATCACTAGAAATATAGAAGATCACTTTATCACCTTTGATGGCTCAATTTACCAAGAAGTTAAAATAATTCTAAATGTCTATATCCCTAACTCCCACCCCTCATTGATAAATTTCCATGGATAAATTAAAGTTCCAATGAAATTAGAGCCTATAGTTCTTCCCTTTCAATCTCTTTTCTGCCCAATGGTCGTCCCCTAAAATGAATGTCATTCCTTCAGCTCCACCAAAGTTAAATTGATACCACCCTCATTTCTTACATGTCTAATTTTTCAGCTTGAAAATATCAGTAAGACACATGAGTATCAAGGCTACTCCCAAACCCCCCAAAATTTAGAACAAATGTGACAGCTGCCCCAGTGGCATTTCCCAAGACAAAGCAAAGTTCCTACATTGCTGTTGCCAGCCACGTACTATAGCAGAGATTTGGTATTATCTGAGAGAAGGCAGATAGACAGAAAAAGCAAAAGAAAAAAATGAGAAATTCTTTGTGGTTCTATCTTGCCAGTATGCCAGTCACACCATGCTAAACATTTGAGGCTACAGTTTATGAAGTTAAACATAACTGAATTCAATTAAACTCAAGCCTTACAGAAACTCAAGGAATTGGTAACCTGAGAAGCTGTAGTCTACTTTTATCCTCAAGGACCCAAGGAGAAGCAACGATCTCTGCCAGTTGCTTCTCACCAAAACATTGTTTTCCTCCGCTGTTTAATTCCTGATGGCTTGGTTAATCTTCACCGTGCCAAGGGCAGCATCCAAAAATAAAAATCCAAGCAAATAAAAATTCCTTGTTACTATCTGGTTTCCTACTGCAAATTAGCTGATCTTCCCTGAAGAACAAAACAATCTGTTGGCCCTTGCTGAAAGACCAGAAAGGAAAGCAGAGAAGAAAGGGGGCTGGTGCTGCATAATAGCAAGATGCATCTGTAAAAAGCCTGAGCACCAAAGCTGTGCCATTTTGAAGTTAGTTGTCTCTGGCCCTAGTAAGAGTTCATCTTTTCCCTATACACTCTGCTCACAATATTTGAAGCTGCCTCTTTAAGTCTACAGCCACCTAACAGGTTCTTCTTGCCTCAAGGAAGTACTTCTTTCCCCTCTCAAGACCAGATCCCTGCTTGCTCAGGCTGCGGTCTCAGTCAAGCCTACCTTGACACCAGAATGAACCCTTTTTCTTGCCAAATCCAGCCTGGGCCCCATTCCAGCAATACCATCTGCTGCAGCTGGGCTGCCACAATTTAGGCCAGCTGCTGCACACCACACAAAAGCCAAAGTCTTCCCACACAGCACTTTGACTCCAAATTCCAGGCCCCCTGTTTATGCTCACTCAGCCCCACAATGAACAGCAATATTTAGGAATGCAAAGTGAGGTTTGGATGGCATTAGTCTGCTGTTAAGTTCAAAACATGCCCTACCACTCACCTCTCCTGCCTATATGTTTTCCAACCAAGAGAGCTATATTTAGGAAACAGTAACCAGTGGGAAAATTACCGCTTTACTAACAGCCAAACTAGCCTCCAATAACTCCCAGTGTTGAGAGTTGACAGAAACTGAATTGAGGAACATGGCTTAGTCCTGGAGGCTTAAATGGGGTTTCCTGTATTCTCCCCTAAATGTAAAATGGCAAGGCCTGCAGAGAAAACAGACTCTGGCATTATGCCATGACCCAGTTGTAGACCTGCAATGGGGAAAAGGAAAAACACAGATCTTGTCTAGACAGTTCAACACAGCAATTAAAAATACAAAAGAAGAGAAAGATGTCTGCCTTGTTCTAAAAGGGCAGGGCCTGCTTGGGTGTGCTTACCATGGGAAGGTAGGCAGAACAAAATAGAATACCATGCATAAGTACAGATATTTAAAGCACAATACCCTGCCATCTTAGTTTGGGCTTCTTTAACATAGCATGACAGACTGGGGGACTTATAAACAACAGAAATTTATTGCTCACTGTTCTGGAGGCTGGCAGCTCAAGAGTAGGGAGGCAGCATGGTCAGGTTCTGGTGAGGGCCTTCTTTCAGGTTACAGACTTTGGACTTCTTGTGCCATTCTCACATGGTGGAAGGGGCAAACAAGTTCCCTTGGTCCTATTTTCTAATGTCATTGATCTCATTCATGAGGGTTCCTCCCTCATGACCTAATCACCTTCTAAAAGGACCCACCTCCTAATATCATCACTTTGGGGATTATGATTTCAACATAGGAATTTGGGGGTGGGGGTAGTGACAAATATCCAGTCCATAATACCTTCCTAAAAGTAATGCAGGTGCCAGTGAATGCCTTGGGCCCTAGCCAACCAGAATATCCACTTTTGTTCACATGGGTAGGGGACACTTAGAAAAGGATGAGCAGAGGGCAGAAAGTATAGGAAAATAAATGCACACAAACACACACCTGCCACACACAGACATATACACACCAGATATCTACCTATGCTTGTGTACAGGACAAAGTTGAATTTCTAGAGGAGCATTAGGACACCATCACAAATAGAGAGATAACTTCATAAGAGTATGAGCCAAGTCACAAAATCAGCTCCATTTTGACTGGATCAGGGACAGGACTAGGGTGAGCTAAATGAGACACCGAGGGCCTCCTTATATTTTGTGCCCTAAGCTTCTCTCTTGCCTCACCCTAGTTCTGGCCTGAGACCGAATTAACATATATGGGGTAAGAAGCAATATAACTGAGAAGACAGAAAAGCACTTTTCTGTGCAAAGGAAGCACAGAAATCCAGGTCTGACTAACAAAGGAGACTCACGAGGAAGATGCAACTCAAGAGTCATCACTGGATAAAAAGAACTCAGGTCTAAGAGGGTAAGTGCATTCCACCATGTCACAATAATCCATGAAGTATATTATTATAATATCAAAATTTTTATTTTATAACCCCTTATTGCATTATCTGTTAAAATTAATACAATAATTAAAAAAATTAGTGGCTTAAAACAACATTTATCTCACAGTTACATTTGGGTTGGAAATTTAAGCATGGCAATAGCTGGATCCTCTGGCCCAGGGTCTCTCAAAGGCTGCAATCAAGATGTCAGAGGATTGAAGAGCTCTTAAGCTCCAAATAACCAGCGATACCAGTAATACCTGGGTATGCAGTGGGTCTTCTGTGAGACTCTGAGACTAGCTGGCTTCAAATGAGACTCAGCACATTTCCAGTCATGGTGGCTATGGGGAAAGACTTCTTATGCTTGAGAAAAGTAGAGGGAAAAGTAAAGGGGACTTTTGCATCTTAGGTACACACTCAGCCATAGAGGGGTAGAGCATCAATCAAGCGGGCTCTTGAGGTCCCTGATTCAAAGCCTTGGCTCCTGGACAGTAATTCCGGACCTGCCTTGGGCCAGAGGGGAGCCCACTGTCCTGAAGGGTGAGTCCCAGGCCAGGCAGCATCTACCACAAGCTGACTGAAGAACCCTTGGGTCTTAATGAACATCAGTGGTAGCCGGGCATTACTCCCTGTGGACCTGTAGTGGCAGTGGCCATAGGTGAGCTTCCTCTGCCTGTGGAAAGGGGAGGGAAGAGTGAGAAGGACCACGTCTTATGGTTTGAGCACCACCTCAACCACATACAATAAACATCAGGTAGACACCTAAGGTTTTTGACTCTAGTCCCTAGCTCCCAAATGGCATCTCTGGACCCCCACAGGGCCTGGGGGAACTCATCGCCCTAAAGGGAAGGACATATGCCTGGCTGGCTTCACCACCTGTGCATCGTAGAGCCCCCCAGGCCATGAGAAGACATAGGTGGTAGCCAGATAGTGATTACAGTGGGCCTTGGGCAAGACTCAGTACTGTGTGGGCTTCAGGTCTCACCTAGCATAATTCCAGTGGTGGTGGCCATAGGGCTACTTATGTTACCCCACCCCCAGCTCCAGGCGGACCAGCACAGAGAGAGAAACTCCATTTCCTTGAGAGAACGTAAGGGAGAAAATCAAAAGTCTCCACTTGGTAATCCAGAGAATTCTTCCAGATTTTATCCAAGACTATCAAAGTGGTACCTCTATGAGTCTGCAAGAACCATAGCATTATTGGGCTTGGGGTGCCTCCTAATGCCAATACAGCTTAGACCATGACACCCAAGTGATTCTGAATAGCTGGGAGACCTTCTCAAGAAGGATGGATACAAACAAACCCAGACTGTATAAACTACAATAAATGCCCAACTGTTTAATGCCCAGACACAGACAAACATCCACAAGCATCAAGACCATCCATGAAAACATGGCCTCACCAGATGAACTAAATGGGGCACCAGGAACCAATTCTGAAGAAACAGAGACATGAAACATTTCAGGCAAAGAATTCAAAATAACTGTGCTGAGGAAACTCAAAGAAATTCAAGATAAAGCAGAGCAAAAAAATCAGAATTCTATCAGATAAACTGAAGAAAGATATTTAAATAAAATGAATCAAAAAGAAATTCTGGAGTTGAAAAATGCAATTGACATACTGAAAAAGCAGAAGAAAGAATGGGTGAGCTTAAAGACAAGCTGTTTTAAAATAGACAGTAAAAGGAGAAAAATGAAATTTTTAAAAAAATAAAGCATGCCCACAAGATCTAGAAGACAGCATCGGCCAGACACGGTGGCTCACGCCTGTAATCCCAGCACTTTGGGAGGCCAAGCAGGGTGGATCACCTAAGGTCAGCAGTTCAAGACCAGCCTGACCAACATGGAGAAACCCCGTCTCTAGTAAAAATTCAAAATTAGCTGGGCATGGTGGCACATGCCTCTCCCAGCTACTGTAGAGGCTGAGGCAGGAGAACGGCTTGAACCCAGGAGGCGGAGGTTGCGGTGAGCCAAGATCATGCCATTGCACTCCAGCCTGGGCAATAAGAGCGAAACTCCATCTCAAAAGAAAATAGTGTCGAAAGGGCAAATCTAAGAGTTGTTGGTCTTAAAGAGGAGGTAGAGAAAGAGGGGGGGTTAGAAAGTTTATTCAAAGGGACACTAACACAGAATTTTCCAAACCTAGCAAAATAAATCAATATCCAAGTACAACAAGGTTATAAGACACGAAGCAGATTTAACCCAAAGAAGACTGCCTCCAAGCAATTAATAATCAAATTCCCAAAGGTGAATGTAAAGGAAAGCACGCTAAAAGCAGCAAGAGAAAATAAACAACATGCAATGGAGCTCTAATATGTCTGGCAGCAAACTTTTCAGTAGAAACTTTATAGGCCAATAGAGAATGGTATGACATATTTAAAGTGCCAAAGGAAAAAACTTTCCTCCTAGGATAGTATATTCAGCGAAAATATCCTTCAGACATGAAGCTGGAAGAAAAACTTTCCCAGACAAACAAAAGCTGAGGGATTTCATCAACTCCAGACCTGTACTACAAGAAATGGTAAAGGGAGTACTTAAATCAGAAAGAAAAGGATGTTAATGAGCAACAAGAAATTATCTGAAAATAAAAAAACTCACGGGTAATAGTAACTGCATAGAAAAACACAGAATATTATAACAATATGACTGTGGTGTGTAAACTACTCTTATCCTAAGTAAAAAGACTAAACAACGAACCAATAAAAAAAAAACTACAACTTTTTAAGTCACAGACATTATGGTAAGCTACAAATAGAAACAACAAAAAGTTAAAAAGTGGGGGGTGGTGCTGGTTGCAGTGGCTCATGCCTGTAATCTAAGCACTTTGGGAGGCTGAGGTGAGCTGATCACCTGAGGTCAGGAGTTGGAGACCAGCCTGGCCAACATGGTGAAACCCCATCTCTACAAAAATACAAAAAAAAAAAAATTAGCAGGGTGTGTTGTTGCATACCTGTAATCCCAGCTACTCAGGAGGCTGAGGCAGGAGAATCACTTGAACCCGGGAGGTGGACATTGCAGCGAGCCGAGACTGTGCCACTGCACTCCAGCCTGGGCAACAAGAGGGAAACTCCATTTAAAAAAAAACCCCAGCAGAGGGGAGGAAATTAAGGTGTCAAGTTTTTATTAGTTTTCTTTTCACTTGTTTGTTTATGTAAACACTGTTGTTATCAACTTAAAATAATGGTTTATAAGATAGTATTTTAAAGCCTCATGGTAACCTCAAATCAAAAATCATGCAACAGATACACAAAAAATAAAAAGCAAGTTATTAAATCATACCACCACAGAAAATCACCTTCACTAAAAGGAAGACAAGAAAAAAGGAAAGAGGAAAGCAAAGACCAGAAAACAAATAATGAAATGGCAGGAGTAAGACCTTACTTATTAATAATAACATTGAGTGTAAATGAACTAAACTCTCCAATCAAAAGACATAGCCTGAGGCTGGGCTGGGTGGCTCCTGCCTGTAATCCCAGCACTTTGGGAGGCCGAGGTGGGCAGATCACTTGAAGTCAGGAGTTCCAGACCAGCCTGGCCAACATGGTGAAACCCCATCTCTACTAAAACCATAAAAATTAGCCAGGTGTGGTGGCATACGTCTACAGTCTCAGCTACTCAGGAGGTTGAGGCAGGAGGATTGCTTGAACCTGGGAAATGGAGGTTACAGTGAGCCAAAATCATGCCACTGCACTTTAGCTTGGGTGACAGAGCAAGACTCCATTTCAAAAAAAAAAAAAAAAGACATAGACTGGTTAACAGTATATAAAAATAAGACCATATTCCATGCCAATGGAAAACAAAAAAGAGCAGGAGTTACTATACTTATATCAAACAAAATAGATTTCAAGATAAAACTATAAGAAGAGACAAAGAAGATCACTATATAATAATAAAGGGGTCAATTCAGCAAGAGGGTATAACAATTTTAAATATGTATGCACCCAACACTGGAGCATCAAGATATGTAAAACAAATATTATTAGAGCTGAAGAGAGAGAGACTCAAATTTAGTATTAGCTGGAGACTTCAACACCCCACTTTCAGCACTGGACAGATCTTCCAGACAGAAAATCAAGATGAAAACATTGGACTTAATTTGCACTCTAGAACAAATGCACCCAATAGATATTTACAGAACATTTCATCCAATGACTACAGAATACACATTCTTTTTCTCAGCACATGGATAATTCTCAAAGATAGACCACACATTACAACACAAAACACATCAAAAAATTGGAATAACAGCAAGCATCTTCTCTATGATAGAATAAAACTAGAAATCAATAACCAGAGGAATTTTGGAAACCATACAAACACATAGAAATTAAGCAATATGTTTCTGAATTACCAGTGGGTCAATGAAAAAATTAAGGAGGAAACTGAAAATTTTATTGAAACAAATAAGGGAGACACAACATGCCAAAACCTGTGGGATATAAAGAAAGCAGTACTGACAGGGAAGTTTATAGCTATAAGTGCTTATGTCAAAAAAGAAGAAAATTTTTCAATAAACAACCTAATGACGCACCTTAAAAAACTAGAAAAGTGAAAGCAAACACAAATTAGTAGAAAAGAAATAATAAAGATATGAGCAGAAATTAATGAATTTGAAGTGAAGAAAACAGTACAAAAATCAATGAAAAGTCATTTGATTTTTTTTTTTTTTTTTTTTTTAGATGGAGACTTGCTCTGTTGCCCAGGCTGGGGTGCAGTGGCAGGATCTCGGCTCACTGCAACCCCCACCTGCCAGGTTCAAGCAATTCTCCTGCCTTGGCCTCCCAAGTAGCTGGGACTACAGGTGTGCACCACCACACCCAGCTAATTTTTGTATGTTTAGTGGAGATGGGGTTTCACCATGTTGGCCAGGCTGGTCTCAAATTCCTGACCTCAGGCGATCCACCCACCTCGGCCGCCCAAAGTGCTGGGATTACAGGCATGAGCCACCACTCCCGGCCTATTTTTTTTTTCTTTTTAAATAAACAAAATCAAGAAAGCCTTACACAGACTAACCAATAAAAAAAAGAGATAAGACCCAAATAAATAAAATCAGAGATGAAAAAGGGACATTACAACCAATACCACAAAAATTCAAAGGATCGTAAGTGGCTACTATGAGCAATTATATGCCAATAAACTGAAAAAGCTAGAAGAAATGGATAAATTCCTAGACACATACAACCTACAAAGACTTAACTATGAAGAAATCTAAAACCTGAACAGACCATTAACAAGTTATGAGATCAAAGCCATAATAAAAAGACTCCCAGTGAATAAAAGCCCTGGATTTTATAGTTTCACTGCTAAATTCTATCTAACATTTAAAGAACTAATACTAATCCTTCTCAAACTATTCTGAAAAATAGAAGAGGAAAGACTACTTCCAAACTCATTCTATGAGGCCACTATTACCGTTACCAAAACCAGACAACACCACATCAAAAAAAAGAAAACTATAGGTCAATATCACTGATAAATATTGATGCAAAAATCCTCAACAAAATACTAGGAAAGCAAAATTCACAAAACGTTAAAAAGGTCATTCATTATGGCCAAGTAGAGTTTGCCAAGGAATGCAAGGATAGTTCAACATATGTAGATCAATTAATGTGATACATTATATCAACACAGTGAAGGACAAAAACCACATGATCATTTCAACTGATGCTGAAAAAGCATTTGATAAAATTCAACATCCCTTCAACATAAAAAAAAAACCCTCAAAAAATTGGAAATAGAAGGAATATACCTCAACAAAATAAAAGCCATATGTAACAAACCCATAGCTAGAATCATACTCAATGGGGAAAAACTGAAAGCCTTTCCTCTAAGATCAAGAACATGACAAGGATGCCCACTTTCACAACTTTTTTTCAACATAGTACTGGAAGTCCTACCTACAGCAATCAGATAAGAAAGAAATGAAGGGGATCCAAATTGCAAATCAAGAGTTCGAATGATCCTTGCATGCAGATGCTATGATCTTATATTTAGAAAAACCAAAGACTTTACAAAAAAAACTATTAAAACTGATAAACAAATTCAGTAGTTGGAGGTTATAAAATCAACATACAGGCTGGGCACGGTGGCTCAAGCCTGTAATCACAGCACTTTGGGAGGCCGAGGCGGGCAGATCACGAGGTCAGGAGATCGAGACCATCCTGGCTAACACGGTGAAACCCCGTCTCTATTAGAAATACAAAAAATTAGCCAAGCATGGTGGTGGGCGTCTGTAGTCCCAGCTACTTGGGAGGCTGAGGCAGGAGACTGGCGTGAACCCAGGAGGTGGAGGTTGCGGTGAGCCGAGATCGCACCACTGCACTCCAGCCTGGGGGACAGAGAAAGACTCCGTCTCAAAAAAAAAAAAAAAAAAAAATCAACATACAAAATCAGCAGAAGCATTTCTATATGCCAACATTGAACAATCTTAAAAAGAAATCAAGAAAGCTGTCCCATTTACAATAGCTACAAATAAATACCTAGGAATTAACCAAAAAAGTGAAAGGCTTATACCATGAAAACTATAAGACATTAATGCAAGAAATTGAAGAATAAACCAAAAAAATGGAAAGATATTTCATGTTCACGTATTGGAAGAATCAAAATCATTAAAATGTCCATACTACTCTAAGCAATCTACAGATTCAGTGTAATCTCTATCAAAATACCAATGACCTTCCTCACAGAAATAGAATAAACAATCCTAAAATTTACATTGAACCACAAAAGACTCAGAATAGACAGAGATATTGCAAGCAAAAAAAAAAAAAAAAGTACAGGAATCACATCACCTGCCTTTAAATAATCCTACAGAGGTATAGTAACCAAAACAACATGGTACTGTCATAAAAATACACACATAGATCAGTGGAACAGAATAAAGATCCCAGAGATAAATCCATACATCTACAATAAACTCTTTTTTGACAAAGGTGCCAAGAATGTACATTGGGGAAAGTACAATCTCTTTAATAAATGGTTCTGGGAAAACTTGATATCCATATGCAAAAGAATAAAACTAGATCCCTATCTCTCACCATCTACAAAAATCAAAATGATTGAAGACTTAAATCTGAGACCTCAAACTATGAAATTACTACAAGAAAACACTAGGGAAACTCTCCAGGACATCCGACTGGGCATATTTCTTGAGTAAGCAAAAGCACAGGCAGCCAAACCAAACATGGACAAATGGGATCACATCAAGTTTAAAAGCTTCTGTACAGCAAAAGAAAGAGTAAAAAAAGTGAAGAGACAACCCACAGAGTGTGAGAAAACATATGCAAACTACTCATCTAACAATGGATTAATAACCAGTATATGGAACTCAAACTACTCTACAGGAAAAAAATCTAATAATCGGATTTAAAACTGAGCAAAAGACCTGACTAGATATTTCTCAAAAAATACTTATAAATGGCAATCAAGTATATAAAAAGGTGCTCTGTATCTTTGATCATTAGAGAAATGCAAATCAAAACTACAGTAAGATGTCATCTCACCCCAGTTAAAAAGGCTTTTATGCAAAGCCAGGCAATAACAAATGCTGGTAAGAATGTGAAGAAAAGGGAACCCTCTTACATTGTTGGTGAGAATGTAAATTAGTACAATCACTATGGACAACAGTTTGGAGGTTCATTACAAAACTAAAAATGGGCCAGGCATGGGGAGAAGGGAGGCCGAGGCAGGTGTATCACTTGAGTCCAGGAGTCTGAGATGAGTCTGGTAAACACAGTGAAAACCGATCTTTACAAAAAAAATACAAAAATTAGTTGAACATGGTGGTGCACACCTGTAGTCCCAGTTACTAGGGAAGGTACAGCTGGAGGATCGCTAGACCTCAGGGGGTGGAGGTTGCAGTAAGCCAAAATGGCACCACTGCACTCCAGCCTGAATGACAGAGTGAGACCCTGTCTCAAAAAAAAAAAAAGAAAGATAATAAAAGAAACACTAAAAATAGAGCTACCATATGATCCAGCAATCCCACAGCTAGGTATATACCCCAAAGAAAGGAAATCAGTATACTGAAGAGATATCTGCACTCCCATGTTTGTTGCAATACTATTCACAACACATCTTTTGCAAGATTTAGAAGAAAGCTAAATGTCCATCCAGAGATGACTAGATAAAGAAAATGTGGTACATATACTCAACGGAGTATATTCAGCCATAAAAAAATGAGATCCTATCATTTGCAACAACATGGATGGAACTAGAGATCATTATGTTAAGCAGAATAAGCCAGGCACAGAAAGACAAACTTCATATGTTCTCAATTACTTATGGAAGTTAAAAATTGAAATAATTGAACTCATGAAAATATGGTGTAGAAGGATGGTTACCAGAAGCTGAGAATGGTTGCTTGAATGGGGGGTGGTGGAGGGAAGTGGGGGTGGTTAATGGGTACAAAAATATAGTTTAAAAAAATGAATGAGACCTAGTATTTGCTAGTACAACAGGGTGACTATAGTCAAAAATAACTTAATTGCACATTTTGAAAAAACTAAAAGAGTGTAATTGGATTGTTTGCAACACAAAGGATAAGTACTTGAGGTGATGGATATCCCATTTACCCTAATGTGCTTATTATGCATTGCATACCTGTATCAAAATATCTCATGTAACCCATAATATATGCAACAACTTTGTACCCACAAAAATTAAACATACAACAAATATTTTTAACTAAAAATTTAAATTAAAAAATTTATTTTAAAATGCCAGAGAAAGGGCTTCTAAGCTCACCAACATGGTTGTTGGCAAGCTTCATGATAGCTGCTGGCCAGAGGCTGCCTGAAGTTGCTTGTCACTCGGGCCTCTCCAACATGCAACTTCCTTCATCAAAGCAAGCAAGCCAAAAAGGCAAGAGAAAAAGTGTCAACAAGATGGAAGTCATAGCATTTTAGAACCCAATCTTGGAAGTGACATTCCATCACTTCTGCTGTATTCTATTCATTGGAAGTAAGTCATTAAGTTCAGCCCATACCCAAAGAGAAGGGATTACATAATGGCGTGAATACAAAGAGGTGGGGATCATTGGAAGCCATCATAGAAGGCCACCTAGCATACCTATCAAGATCGGAGTTGAGAGACAGAAGATATATTTTCCAAATTGTAACAGGTACATTCTATACCCCTTACACAATAACCCAAACTGAAGTTTCCCTACTTGAAATTACGTGACCTCAATAACTTTGCATCATTTGATGAAATAGTTAATGCTGAAGAAGGTCCATGATAAATTACAGTATCAACACAAGTCTTCGCATTACATATCCAGGTAGGTGAATCTCAGTAGAGGACATCTGTGTTTTAATTTCCTCAGCATAACTGTTTCCAATGGAAAACTGCCCCTTCTCCAATTACATATGGTTCTGGTAAAACTGATGAACACTAAGCCCCGTTGACTCCTGGTTAATCATACAGCTATCCTCCTTTTCATGGTGATTGGTCAAAGGGGTGATGGCCAGAGCCCATTCATGCAGATTGATATGAGAATACTGGAAGAGGAAAGTTCTCTTCTTCCTTCCTTTTGAATCATGAACAATAAAAATGAAAGCTTACAGCTGTGGGAGCCACCTTCCCCACTGCACAAAAAGACCTGTTGGTAGAGCTGAAAGAAAGAGCAAAGAAAGAGAGAGGAAGCTAATAATACCGTGTGAACCCCCGTAAGGCACCAATGGAGTACTCTAGCCAGCTGCACTCTGAACTTCCCACTTATGTGAACCAATAAATCTCATTTTTCTCAAGTTTGTTTGAGTTTCTGACATTTGTAACCAAAAGAGTCCTGGATAATATAGGCTTATTTCTTCTTACTAATCAATACACACATTCCATCTCTGTGTGGTTTTTAAGCTGGGAAACACAACACAGTTATCTGAAAAAAATTTTTAATACAGATTTCTAGACCCCACTAAAATCTACTGTTTCAGAATCTTTAGGAACAGGATCCTCACATCTGTATTATTTAAAATTTCACAAATGATTCTGAAGCCCAGTCATTATGGATACTCCTAGGAGTCCAAGATCAGAGTGCCAGCATGGTCAAGTTTTGGTGTGAGCCCTCTTCCAGGGTGCAGACTGATAACTTCTCCTTGTATCCTCCCTCACATGGTGGGAAAGGGGCAGGAGACCTCTCTGCCTCCCGCCTTTTTAAAATCTTTTTTATTTTTATTTTTTTCCAAGTAGGAAAGACCCTTTTATTTGGGTGGACACGGAGCACGCACCAGTCTATGAAAAAGTGACTCAAGAGAAAGATCCCAAGGGCCGACTTCTCCCCAACATGCGCGCAAGCTCAGAGTGAGGTCCGGGCATGAGAGAGTTCCGGGCGAACGTGGGACAAGACCGAGTCTCAAGGGCCTGGACCAGTGTCGGAGAAGGCCGCTTGGCTGTCCTGGTGGGTCGGCCGCCCTGGGCCGGCCCCTGCCACCCGGCCGCAGTAAAGCCTCGCTAGAGACCCTCACAGGCACGCTCTGGTTCTCTGGAGGAGAAATGGGTGCGGGAGTGGGGAAACTGGCCAGGTGGAAGGCGGGGGTCGGAGGGACGATGTTGTTTTTTTAAAAAAAGCATTTACCAACATCACACTACTGGGTCTGATGTCCCCTTTAACCAACGCTTGATACAGGTTACAGCATAAATAAAAACTCAAGAAAAATAAATACCTCGGCTCCTATGAGGTTGGAAATGGTGTGGACGCAGGGTGTGGATGGGTAGGCCAGGAGGTGGGCGGGTGGGCGACCGAGGAGCAGACCTGACGGGAGGCGCCTGTGGGTTCCACAGTCTTAAGTGTCCTCGTGCCTCTCTGGGCTGTGGGTCAGCGCCACCTTGCGGAGGGGCGCCGAGGTCGCGCCTTCCAGCTCCACTTGTTCCTGGTCTCTTCTTGGCAGCGTTCTTTTTGTCCATTGCTGATGCAGGTAGCGCAGGAGGATGTTTGTCTTTTCGGTCACGATGATCTGTTCAGACGGGTACCCTCGGGTGGGCAGGTAGACTGAGGGCCGTTGGTTCGAGGCTTTGCACACGGAGTCCCCGTGAAATCGACTAAAATTGCTTTTGCTGTAGACAGGCAGTCCTTTCAAAAAATCTACCATCTTCTGTTTCCTCCGTCGCCACCTCAGCCGCCCCCTCAGCCTCCACCGCCGCCACCACAGCCCTGGGACCCCTTTTATAAGGACACTAATCCCATTTGTGAGGGCTTCACCCTCACGAACTAATAGCCTCCCGAATACTCCACCTCCTAGTACCATCATATTGAGGATTTCAACATACGAATGGAGGTGGAGGGGACACAAAAATTCAGTTCATAACACTATTCTATCTACAAGAAGACAAACTCCAAATTCTAAAATGGCTTTCTCTTACCTGAATTGCAGGCCTGGATCTCTCTGTCTAGAGTCTTACAAAGGAAACAGGTAGGTTTTTGTACATTCCACCATTAAGCTGTTTCCCCCCAATAGAAAAATCAGTTAAATGTTTTAAAAAATACTTTTATAACATTTGTTGATTTCTTTTTTTTTTTTGAGACGGAGTCTCGCTCTCTTGCCCAGGCTGGAGTGCAGTGGCTCGATCTCGGCTCACTGCAAGCTCCGCCTCCTGGGTTCACGCCATTCTCCTGCCTCAGCCTCCCAAGTAGATGGGACTACAGGCGCCCACCACCACGCCTGGCTAATTTTTTTGTCTTTTTAGTAGAGACGCGGTTTCACCGTGTTAGCCAGAATAGTCTCGATCTCCTGACCTTGTGATCCGCTCGCCTCGGCCTCCCAAAGTGCTGGGATTACAGTCGTGAGCCACTGCGCCTGCAGTGGCACCCACTGTTTCCTAAGATTTAGAGCTAGAAGGGGCTGGAAAGAGCTGATCCTGCCCCTGAATTTTTAGAATCAAATTCCTGTATCACAGTTGAAATGATTGTCGAAAGTAAGAACATAATGTTTGTCCACTGGGGAAAAAGTCTGTTGGGGATACCCGAAGGAATACGGGAATTTGAAGATGTGAATTCTATTTTTGGAAAGCTTAATGCAACAGAGTCTGATATAATGGCAAGTGACAGCTGCTTCTGGGGCTGAGTCCCCACGACTACCACTTTCTTCTGGAAAAATATATCTAGACTAAAGTTTATGACTAAATTTAGGGCCTATGTGTTCTGATTCTCCCCCAGATAATAAGGCTATGAGATCTACTGAATTGAATTGAGTCACAGAAATTAGATTTTCATGCCCTTCCTCGTTGTTATTGTTGTTTATACAGCTTACATATTTTCTAGAGCAGGAACCTTCTTAACTTCAAGATCCTCAGGGACTCAAAGTTCATGATGGGAGCTCAGCAAATACACTGGCATAGACAGATAAATGGTATTTGTGTACATCAAACTTGGTCTAATGACCACTTTACCAAAAACATGAGACCCAACAGAAAAATAAGACTTTAAACCAATTTTTTAAAGGATAGGTTTCAAAAAATAAAATTAAATGGGGTATATTTTAAATTTTAAGACTGGTAACAAAGATAGTATGAATTATTTTTTCATTTGGCCTGGCGCAGTGGCTCATCCCTGTAGTCCCAACACTTTGGGAGGCCGAGCTGGGCAGATCGCTTGAGTCCAGGAGTTCAACACTAGCCCAGGCAATGGAGTGAATCCCCTTCTCTACAAAAAATATACAAAAAAAATTAGCCGGGCATGGTAGCATACACCTGTAGTCTCAGCTACTTGGAAGGCTGAGATGGGAGGAGCCCTTGAGCCTGGGAGGATGAGGCTGCAGTGTCGTAGGCAACAGAGTGAGACTCTGTTTCAAAAAATAAATTAATAATAGTGATAAACACTTTAAAATTATTTCTTAAATTCCCATATAGCAGTAAAAATGTATAGCAAGCACAGCACAAATGACAGGAGTAAAATAGATGTAACTTTATGCAACTGCAGAATCACTTGCTTTGTCAACCAGCATGGAAACTGTCAGAAATGTCAATCAACGAAGCAAGGGCGATAGAAAATGTGTCACTTTCAAACAGTATACAATAATAGAAATAATGACAACACATCACTATGTCAGAGGGAGGAGAAAAGTGATATCCGGATATTTCTTTCTTGAGGCCTCTCATTGAGGGGTAATTATGGGCTGGTTGTGTCTGCAACACAGCCTCTCCAAACAGGCTCTGTAACTTTAAGTTCAGATATCAGTGTCTTCCTCTCATCTTTTCAGATATTTTTACATCGCAGGATAATCACTGGATTATCTGTGGTGGTGGACTCTGGACCTTTTTAAACATCTACCAACAAACTTTATAGATTCAAAGCAAAAATTCAGCTTTTGGAAAACTGAGATTAAAAATAATTTACTAATAATGTAACTTAGCATTATAATTTGAATTCTAAAGAGGACTTATTGAGACTAGTAGAAGGCCGGGAGCAGTGGCACACACCTTTATAATCCCAGCACTTTGGGAGGCTGAGGCAGGTGAATCACCTGAGCTCAGGAGTTCAAGACTAGCCTGGCCAACATGATGAAACCCCGTCTCTACTAAAAATACAAAAATTAGCTGGATACAGTGGCAGGTGCCTGTAATCCCAGCTACTCAGGAGGCTGAGGCAGGAGAACGGCGTGAACCCGGGAGGCAGAACTTGCAGTGAGCCGAGACAGCACCACTGCAGTCCGGCCTGGGCAAAAGAGCGAGACTCCATCTCAAAAAAACGCAAAAAACAAAAAGAAACCCAAAAATTTCCTATTTAAGTTAACACTATGGATCCCCAGTCTTTGCAACCAAAGAACACTTACTGATACATATCTCCAGTGCTAGCATACGGTGTGACATACGGTTGATGATTGATAATAAAGTGTTTATAAAATGGTATTGGGCAACTAATTTTTTTTGTTTTTGTTTTTTTGTTTAGATGGAGACTCACTCTGTCGCCCAGGCTGGAGTGCAGTGGTGCAATCTCGGCTCACTGCAAGCTCCGCCTCTCGGGTTCACGCATTCTCCTGCCTCAGCCTCCCAAGTAGCTGGGACTACAGGCACCCGCCACCAATGCCTGGCTAATTTTTTATATTTTTAGTAGAGACGGGGTTTCACCATGTTAGCCAGGATGGTCTCGATCTCCTGACCTTGTGATCCACCTGCCTTGGCCTCCCAAACTGCTGGGATTACAGGCGTGAGCCACCATGCCCAGGCTGTGCAACTAATTTTTGACAAAAGCACAAAAGCAACCCAGTGGAAAAAGTACAGGCTTTTCAAAAAAAAATTGCTGCGATGATTGGGTATCTATACATCAAATATGAACTTGGATACATGCCTCAAACTATATAAGAAAGTTAACTACAATGCATCATAGATCTAAATGTACAGCTTGAACATGTAAAACTTTTATAAGAAAACATAGGAAAATTTCTTTGTGAGCTTGGGGTAGGCAAAAATTTCTTAGAAACAACACTAAAAATGTAATCCATAAAATAATAAATTAAACTTTATTAAAAGTTAAAACTTCTCTTCAAAATACACTGTTAAGAGAATGAGGGCCAGGTGCTGTGGCTCACACCTGTAATCTCAGCACTTTGGGAGGCCGAGGTGAGCAGATCACCTGAGGCCAGGAGTTTGAGACCAGCCTGGCCAACATGGTGAAACTCTGCCTCTACTAAAAATACAAAAATCAGCCAGGCATGGTGGTGCACGTCTATAATCCTAGCTACTCGGAAGGCTGAGATACCAGAATCTCTTGATCCCGGGAGGCGGAGGTTGCAATGAGCCGAGATCATATCACTGCACTCCAGCCTTAAATTATTTCTAATCTCATTTTTCCAAAAGCTGAATTTTTGCTTTGAATCTATAAACTTTGTTGGTAGATGTTTAAAAAGGTCCAGAGTCCACCACAACAGATAATCCAGTGATTATCCTGCGATGTAAAAATATCTGAAAAGATGATCAGGATTCTGCCAAAAAAAAAAAAAAAAGGCAGAGTTGGGGGGCGGTAGGTAAGCAGAAACTTAAGGGTGATGGGCATACTCATTTGATCACAGTGATGGTTTAAGGGGGTATACATATGTCAAAACTGATAAAATTATACACTTTAATTATGCTCTGTATATTCTCTGCCAATTATACTTCAGTAAAGATATCTAAAAAAACCCTACAATTCAGATGTTAGATTTTGAAGACAGTGGAAAAGATGCAGAATGGAAATTTCAGTCAGAGGCCTCAGTGATGTCTGTGAGTTATCCAAGTATTCAAGGAATCCATGCTTCCTCCAGCTAGCTGAGACTCGGCAGAGTTTAATAAGCAATCTCAAGACGATTCTCCAGAAATGGTGTCATCCACCATATTATGGCTGTTTTCAGGAATAGAATGACCTAATCAGTATAAAATGAACTCCATGTCTTGTGAGGGATTTATAATTAAACACATAATCCACATTTACAAACATTTTTAAAGGGCTTTTCTACCTGTAGGATGGGATTAATATTGAGAGTGAACTTTTTGCAAGTTTTCCAACACACTAGTTTGTTTAATCTCTAAGAGCCTCAGTTTCCTCATCTATAAAATACCATAAGAAATAAGAAAAAACAGGAAACTAAAAAGAGCAGGCTTTGCCAGAGCTATTAATTATTCTTTTTCGGGCAGAGCCAAAATTCAAGAAATGGAAGTCTCTCTTCCATTTCTAGACTTTTTTAGACAGATCCATGAGGAATTTCCCCTCCATAGCTTTGGCCGACCATCACACCGGTCAAGAAGGCATCCAGCCTCTCCCAGACTCAGCCTGTGACTGAGAACCACACTGATTTACTAGGATGGCCTTGAGCGCTCTCATTAGCCCTCATGTGTTCTGAATGTTAGAGCTAACTTTCCAGACCCTCATTATTTGTTGAAATCTCAACCAGATCTCCATGCCTACTTGCAAGTGGAGGTAGTTTTTGCAGGGTAGCCTGTGTTCTCCAGATGCAGAGCCATATAGGGCCTTGCTTCTTTATGGGAGATACAAAAACTCGGCCCTAATAAACAGAAATAGTGGTTGAGCCCACAAACTAGCATTAAGTTGTCGTAATTTAATTTCCAGCTCTGTCACTTGCTGTGTGGGAACTTATTATCTCCAAAACCCAATTTTTTCAACTTTACAATGGAATTAAAACAATCTAATTTTTCAAAATGGGGTTTACTTCCACTGTAAATTACAGTATATTGGCCAATAATTAACTTGAACACTAAAGCTGGCATTTAACAGATCAATTCAACAGTTTGCTAATACTTAAAAGTTTAAAAAACTGTAATTCACTGAGAAGACAAAGCTTTCGTTCTAGGTTAAGAATTTGAGAAAACAAGACCCAGAAGCAAACTAAAATCAAGTCCTAAAACGGTACAAACCTCAAAAAGCCAATCAGGTTTGCCAATAAAGCTCCGCCTCCGTGCCAACCCTGCCCACTTCCGGTTTCCCCACCCACCTTCTAACACTGGAACCCCGCCCCTCTCTGCGAGGTCCCGCCCCCCACACCTGATCCTGGTTTCCATTGGGCGAATCTGGATGCTGTATACACACCCGACATACGCAGTTTAGGCTGGGGCGTCTTCGCGCCTGCGCAGCTGCGCTGTCAGGCGGCTGAAAACGGGGGGGTTGGGGGGAGGGGGGCGGAGGTCGTGCCGAATCTTCCTCCGTAATAAGAAGCGACGTGTCCCGCTGTCCTGGCTCCGTGGGTCCAGTGAGATCGGGCCTGGGCGCTGGAACTGCTGTGGCTCCCGCCGCGGCGGGTGCCATGGAGGCCGTGCCAGAGCCCAGAACTCACGCCGGGGGAGGCCGAGACAGCCGGCGGTACTCATAGATGAGGCGGCGGCGGCGGCGGCAGCCCGGTCTCTCCATGAGCAGGCGGCGGCGGCGACGGGTGCGGCGGCACCGGCGGTTTTCGGTCCCCGGGGAGGTACGAGGACTTTGCTTCCTGGTGGACGGAGACTGGCCGGTGTGGGAACGCCTTCCACGGCCCGGCCCTCCAGCCTATTTGCCCGCAGTCCCGGACACTCGGCGGGGCACTGCCGGGACAGAGGCGGGGGCGCCCAGCCAACTCGCGGGCCCGTATCTCGGGGACCCGCCCGCCTCGGTGCCAGGCCTCCCGGGCGCGGCTGCTCTGGGCCAGGGTGGGCGTGGCCGGAGCGTGGGGGCTCCCCGGGGGCGCACGCCTCGCGTCCGCCTTGTCCCTGTCCCGAAGCCCTGCGCTGCTGGGAGCGGTAGCGCGTGGCTGTTAGGCGTATTTCAGGCGCTGATTTGAGAGGGGACTTTTAGAACCCCTGAGTCCTTAGGGAGTCTGGCGTTCAGTGCCTTGGGCAGGTGGTGGGGTCCTCACGGCTAGCCTGGGGTGCCAATTTCCTCTCTTGGAAGTCACCACGAAAGAAAGATGTTTTGTCAAAGAAATAGAGGTCAGGAGAGTTTTCCAGGTTTATTCAAATTGGAGGGCCTGTTGAGCCTGGAGAATAAAGCCAGCGGAATACATCCTCCAGTCCTTCCAATTACAGTTCCTAGCTAAACAGCTAAGACAACTTTAAGTAAAGCTCTTCACAGCTATCTTTCCATCATTTCTCCCCACCCCCCATTTTTATTGCAATTTACTTTGGAACAAATCACCAAATTCATGATGAAACTAGTATCCTCTAGTTCTTCCAAACCTTCCCCCCTCCCGTTTTTCCCAGAGAAAGACTAAAGTTTCATGCCATATATGTCATTATAGTTTAATTCTCTTAGAGTTTAACTACTGCTTTACAGAGGTAGTTACACTTCATTTGGTCATGTCTCAAGATAATTTGAAGAAAATATCCTAGAGATTTATGCTTCCTTTCCAATGCACTACTTTAGGAATCTGAACTCAGGCTCTTTAAGCAGTCTTAAACCTTGCTACAAAGTTCTTTAAAATTCAACGGAAATAAATCAAACCATGAAGTTATTTTCGTTTTTAAAGTATTTGAATGCCTGTTTTTTAAAATCTTTGTAAACAAAACGTGTCAGTTTCTATTCAGAAGAAACTGAGTTTGTGTTTTCCTAGGCTGCAGGTTTGCCACACCCTCTTCTTCCTAAGTGGATGACGAGAATCAATGTGTTGGCCAACTAGATGTAAACATCCACTCTTCATACTAAATATAGTTACTGGATATTTTAGAGTCCACAGTATCTTGCTTCAAACTGAAAACACTGTGTTCATGTGTGTTTAATATATTGCAGGAGTTATTTTTTACTCCTGTTGCAGAATGTTTTGGACTTAGTTTCTTACACAAATAAAACACGTAGGACTGCAGCTTTATTAAGTGTTAAGTTCATGTTGTGTTTGGGAGGATGCAGCACTTGGAAAACATGGTCAAAATAAGACACTGATCTCAGTCACTCATTTCTCTGTTTCCGCTCCTCAGATGCCTCCCTTCTTTCCATAACAATACTTCTCCATAAAAGTAACTTTGGAAAACAATATGATGTTAGTTTATTTGCTTGTCCCAAGTAAAGTGAAGGAGTTTTTTCAATACGATTGTAAAAAGAACTCATTCTTTCAAAAATATGTGCGCTATATAACATACATATAACACAACATATTTATTAAAATACTTACTGTGGCTTTAAAAACAAAGTGCCTAGTGGTCCTCAAGGTTGGGGAAGAGTGCCAGTTTGAAAAGGGAGGATGCTTTGCTTCATTCCGAAAACACGCATAGGGAATAATAATCAGGATATTTATCAAGTTCTGAATCAGATCTTCATACTATAGCCTCTGTAAAAATTATAGTATATCTAAATTGCACAATAGCACAATTCTGAGTTGCAAATAAAAATCCCAAAGTGATTAGCAGTGTTAGCTGTGCTACTATTCACTTAAGATTGATTCCATGATTACTCCTCATGCTGTCTTTCAAAGCTAAATGTCAGAATTAGTCTGTCTATATTAGCAACAGGAGTTTTTTTTTACATAGTTTTTCTATACAACAGATAAAATATGTAATATAGTTAATATAAAGATTATGTAATGGCTATTATTCTGTACCCCCAAGTAAGGATCCCATTATATTAGTTTCTTAAGTGGAACCACCCATATTAAAAGAAAATGAAGCAAGCACAGCCTGTATTTTGGAAAGAGGAGGAGGTTTACATTAGGAATATGCCTAACCAAAGTTAGTTTATGTTTTTAATAGCTTTATTTTCATTTAGGATTTTTTTTTTTTTTTTTTGAGATGGAGTTTCACTCTTGTTGCTCAGGCTGGAATGAGATGGCGCGATCTTGGCTCACCGCAACCTCCACCTCCCAGGTTCAAGTGATTCTCCTGCCTCAGCATCCCGAGTAGCTGCGATTACAGGCATGCGCCACCACGCCCAGCTAATTTTGTATTTTTAATAGAGAGAGGGTTTCTCCATGTTGGTCAAGCTGGTCTCGAACACCCGACCTCAGGTGATCCACCCGCCTCAGCCTCCCAAAGTGCTGGGATTACAGGTGTGAGCCACCGCGCCCAGCCTCAGGATTTTTTTTATTACAGGGTTTCCCTCTGTCACAGATAAAATCTGCAATGTAATTAATATAAAGCCTATCAAATGGCCATCTGTACCTCAAAAAAAGACTGCAGCTTCTTAAATGGTCTTTCCAGAGAGCATGCATAGTGCCCAAAAAGTGGCTTATTTAAATGTTTTTGCTATGTTGGGAGGCCTAATAACCACATTTGATTTGAGTGTTTAGATGGATTTATTTTTATCTAAACATATTATGCATTTAATATACAAAGTTACAAGTTTATGTGTTCTGTTTTAAACTTTTAAAATGTAGGATGAAGACACTGTTTGAAGAGATCAAAGCATCAATTAAAAATAACTATAACCAAGATCGATCATTTTGGAGGCCTGTTCTTCCTTGGGGGGGTGTTTTTACTATCAAAGCTGGCCGCAAAGCAGTATCCTGTACCCCACTCTATGTTGAAATAAGACTGAAAAATACCTGCACCATAGATGGATTCTTGATGTTATTATATGTCATTCTTAATGAAAATGAAAATTTCCCTAGGGAACTCTCTCTTCATTTTGGTAGAGAGTTTGTAGACTGTTTTCTTTATTTAATGGACACCTACAGTTTTACAACTGTGAAGCTACTTTGGATTTGGGACAAGATGGAAAAACAGCAATACAAATCTGAAGTCCATAAAGCTTCATTAATAATTGATTTGTTTGGGAATGAGCATGATAATTTTACAAAAAATCTTGAAAATCTCATGTCTACCATTCAAGAGAGTTACTGTTCCAATTGGCGATGCCCAACTCGAGTGCAGGAGGATCAGCAGCGCACAATTAATATAAAGTAAGTTGGTCTGAAGTAAGTTTGTCACTTTTACTTTTTTTAATGAACGTTGCTTTAGATATGTAGTCGTGTACCCCATAATGACATTTGGGTCAACAAAGGACCACATATGCCATGCTGGTTTGTAGGATACTGTATATTTAGTATGCCTTTCTATGTTTAGGTACACAAAGACTTACCATTTTGTTAAAATTGCCTACAGTATTAAGTACAGTAACATGCTGTATGGATTTGTAGCCGAGGAGCAATAGGCTTTACCATATAGCCTAGGTGTGTAAAAGGTTATACCATCTAGTTTTGTGTAAGCACATTCTAGGATGTTTACACACTATGAAATCATCTAAGGATACATTTCTCAGAATGTGTCCCCATTGGGTGACAAATGACAGTATTGCCAAAGTACTTGTTAAAGTACAGAGCCTTTATAATTACTTAGGCATGAAGCAGTCACACAAACGCAAGATTCTTCTGCAGGTCCCCTGAAAACAGTGTTACAGCCTATTACATCCAAACATCTTGTAATTACTTTACAAAACCAGCTGATAACCTTGTCAGTAGCAAAGTAATGAATTACTCAGTATGAAAAATATATTACTCTTACTTAAATTTACTAATATGACTATAGATGATTCTTAGTGTCACAAATGTAACCTCTTTAAGAGCGCTTAATACTGTTTTGGAATGTTTCACCCTTTGAATAGGTCTCTGTCAGGAGGGCTAGTTCCACATGAACAAGAAAATTAAAAGTATTCTTTCATATTATGGCCAAGACATAATTATAGACAGAAACCCAGAACTTGCCATCTCACATGTGGATGTGGATGTAAGCAGCTTTTATTTTGACTAGGAAAGGTGCAAGGAGCCAGATGAGTGTTTTTGGCTTTCAGAGAAAAGGCAGATCTCCCACCTGGTATATGATAGGGTCACAGTCCAAATTGGCAAGCCCTAGTGGAGTGTTGGGAAACATGAAAGCCTCCAAGGGACATGAGCTGGAAAGGGGATAATTGCCAGTGGAAGAAAAACAGACCCGAATGCATTGTTGGCAGAAAGGTATTTGGCCCTGTGGTCCAGAAAAACAGCCTGATAGATTGTTCCCTTTTGGAAATGTACATCACATATCCTAATTTGTTAAACTTACATTTCTCTGAAATACGCTTTGTCTATTTTCCTGCATTGCTAATTTGAAATATCAGTGGAAATAATTTTCAAGTCATAAAGACAACTCAGAAGTGTTACAGTGATCATAGCTCACTGCAGCCTTGAACTCCCGGGCTCAAGTGATCCTCCTGCCTCATGCCTTACTGCTTCAGCCACTCCAGTAGCTGGGACTACAGGTATATGCCACCATGCCCAGCTCATGTTTTTTTTTTTTTAATTTTTTGAGACAGGGTCTCACTCCATCTCCCAGGCTGAAGTATAATGGTGTGATCACAGCTCACTGCAACGTTGACTTCCTGGGTTCAAGAGACCCCCCTGTCTCAGCACCCCCAAGTAGCTGGCACCAGGGGCATGTACCACCATGCCCGGCTAATTTTTGTATTTTTTTTGTAGAGATAGGATCTTGCTGTGTTGCCCAAATTGGTCTCAAAACTCCTGATTCACCCACCTCAGCTTCCCAAAATGTTGGGATTACAGGCATGAGCCACCACACTCAGCCTAATATCTTGTTTTTAAAAAACTAGTTTCTTTTCATCTGTAAATATTTTGAAACTATAATGAAATATTTATAATTCTATATTTTATACTATTTAATAAAATATTTTTCATCATACTCTATAGCTTTTAAGTTTTTGCCTACTTTTTTAAAAATCCTATATTTAAAGCAACCTCTGAAGTAATGCAGAAAAAAAATTTTTTTAACAGATCAGGTACTTGAGGCCAAGAATGATTATTACTTACATTTAATCAGGTAACTAATCAGCTGCTCCTCTGATTCTGGGTCCTAGTTCCTTCCCACGAGACCAGATTGCCTCTTTTGAATCTTCTCACAAATGTTTTAGATTAACGTAGCAGCAACTGGATATATCAGGATTGTTTATACAAAAATATATTTCTTTGAAAATTTCATAATTAGTGTTTTAGTTCAACTGGTTTCTACACTATCTGCAAGAAATTCCAAATGTTTAATAGAGGTTATATTTGGTATAATTGGTTTTGCTAATAAAGGACTGAGCTGTAAAATTTGTTATAATATATTAAGATATAAAATGTTGAAGCAGTTCTTACATGCATTTAATAATTATTGTAGTCCTCCCCAAGAAATTCCACATGGAAACTTGATAAGACTGGCTGTGAATGAGTTATTCTGTTCCAAGATTGAACTGTGTGAAGAGCATGGGTGAGTATACGATAGACATTTAAAATGACTATGTATGTGTTTATAAGGAAACCTAGGCAGATGTGCTCCTTGAAGTACTTTATGAATCTTATTAACAAACCTAGTTTACTATGACATTTTACAGTGTTTTTGTTACGGAGTGTATCACTACATAGAATATGGTACTACAGCTGATTGATGAATACAAAGCAAATACCTTTTCTTTTTTTCCCCCACTGCTGAGTAGGTACAATAAAACCTTGGTTAACCGGAACCCAGCTAATCGGGACCCTCAATTATCTGGATTTTTTTCTGCACTCTCCATTTAGGAGAAAGAGGTAAATGACAACTAAAAAACTTAACCTAGTAAAAGTTGAGAGAAGCAGAACATATTCACCCCAATCTCTTAAAATTTTCTGTGACTACATTATTGTATAATGAGAATTAATATTTGGAAGGATGATTTTATTGCTGATTAATTACAAAAGGAAAGGTAAAAATATGTTCTGTTAATTGTACCTATTAAGTCCAGAAAGTGAACGAATATATTGTAGCAACAAATACTGAAACAGATGGTTTTCTGGTTAATTTGGTTTAGTTAATAATGTTTGTCAACCAGAATACTGTACCCTGAGCATTCCGGTTAATCAAGATTTTACTGTATAATTCAATTTGTTATATTCTGATCCATATACTTAATACCTCATAATATGAAGACACAGAATTTGTTCATGCTTATAGTCGAGTCTAATGGCAAAAGGAAGCAATTAGAGTCCTATTTTTCCCCTCTCTGCCACTATTTGAAACCAGCATATAGAGTGAAATATAAAATCATTTGTATCAGTTCCGCAGAGTTATGCTTTCATAGGCTTATATAGAAATAGCTAGCATTTCCTGGAGTTTTAAACATATCATTTCTAGTGTAAGGAACACAGCTTATAAACTTCTGGAACTATTAGGTGATATAAGGTAGTAATTACCCTATACCTATAGATATTAACCATTACCTACACCTATAATAGATAATTATAAGAAAATTAAAGTCATAAAGACAACTGTGAAGTGTTGAAAGCCAGCTTTGTCCCAAGTGTAATAATGTTCATGCCTGTTTTCTATTTTAGGTGTGGTGGCTTAAGAGAATTTTCCCAACGAGTTTTCTGCCATGGGGCACCCCCTTTTGTTGTCTTAAATATGCAACATTGGAAATCTGAAGATCTGGCATATGTACCCTATTACTTGGATTTGTCTGACCACAAGTAGGTGTTTTTGTTGTTATTTCTTTAAAAACTAATAAAAAAAATTTATCCAGTTATATTATGATTTTGACTAGCCCTTAAGAGATATTGTTGAAAACAGTCATATCTGTCTCTAAATTTATGTATTCTGAATAGAATCAGAATTTATTAGAGAGTCAGTTACTAGCAGTGCACATAGTGGGTAGGTATGTGGACTACAGAATAGACAGAATTGGGTTCAAATCCTAGCCCCATCTTTTATAAGTTAACCTTGGCCAACAACTTAACCAGTTTACATGTCAGTTTTCTCATCTATAAAACAGAGATGATGGTATCAACCTAGTGCAATTATTGTAAAGATTTAATAAGCACATACTAAGTGTTTAAGATCATGCCTGACACATAATACTGGATAGTATAATAGCACAGTATTTTGTGCCTGACACATACTGGCTAATATTTGTATTTCAAGTCAAAGAAGTGTGTAGTAGTAGTATGCAGGTGGTCATAATTTAAACATAAAATTTTACTTGTCACTATAAATAAAAATATCTGCATACAAATCAGGAAATAAAGTGTTCTTTTAACATTTTCCCTGTAAAAGTTTTCTTACATGTTTACTCTTTTTTAAAAGAAACATACAGATTATAAGTTCATCTGTTAAAATATGTTTTTAAGAAATTCTTAATTTCTACATTTCCAATTTTATTACATGATCTATAGAGATAGCTATCTTTTTCAGGGAACAGAATACAAACAATGTCAATGTTTTTATTCCTTAGTTATAAATTTAAGGAGTGTTTATCTTAAAAACAAAGCATTATAATTTTCTCCCATACTATATTATTTAATTTGCAGGTATTTGTTGGAAGGTGCCACATTATTTAACAAAGAGGAACATCATTATTCTGCAGCTTTCCAGATTGGTGGACATTGGATGCACTATGATGGGCTCAGAAATGTGAATTTAATTTTGTTAAATAAACCCCCAGAGTTTCTCCTCTTGTCATCATTGGTTTATATTCGAGCAACAGAGAAATAAATATAAACTGATGCTAAAAGTTGTTTTCCCTCCTGCCCATGCTCCCCCAGATGAAGGGCTTTTATTTTGTGTATACTTGGTATCCAAGAAAATAGTTCAACTATACTAGTTTCAGAAGTGTATTTTCAGTGTTTAACCCCAGGTAAATGTTTTATATAGAGGATCTATGCAAAAATGTTTGTAATTTTTTTTATATTTCCTGAGTTATTTTTATATGAGCATATTTTATGTTGGAATAAAACATATCTTGTGGCCTTTGTATTTTTTATTTATATGTACCTCAAAGATTTTTACAATTCTGTATTTGAATTCAAGAAATACTTTGTCATCTGAATTCTAAATTTTTCTTTTTGGATATTTGAGTAAAACCTAGGTAAAAGTATTTTAGTTTGTATAATTTTAACAATTCAAAATATATCTGACTGTATTTCTTTGCCCTACCTCACTATAATCCGAAGTGCACTATTTGATCTAGTATGGATTTGAATGTACAATTTATTGATGGCTTAGTTTATTAGTTCGATTTGCCCAGTATCCCTGTAGCAATTTTTAAAAATGTCTGAGAAATTTTTCAGAGCTTAAACTATTTCTTTATAATGGCAAATTACTTTTAACTACTTCCTAAAGTATTATAAACCTGCCAGTGGATTTTAAGTGATAGCTAAGCTTCCAAGCTTAATTCAGGTTATTACAAATAAATTATATAACTATCTTAAATGTTTATCTTATAATTAAATGTAATTTGAAATGCTCTAATGTATTTTGCAGATAAAACAACTATAAACAATATTAGGCAACTGGATGTTTACTAGTGTCGGACTAGCTATAGAAATGCACTTTAAATATATATTTAAGGGGAAATGCGTGCCTGGAAATACTTCTTTTCCTAGTGAAGTTTTATATTGACACGGAGAAAAGAATACTTAAATTTTTGAGTGATGTCTACTGGCTTCCTTATAAGTAGTGATTGATAGCATGCGGCTTTGACTTGCAATACAAATCATTAGGATTTTATAGTTATCAGAACATTATGTTTCTTTATAAAGACCCTAAGGTCACTCTTCTTTTTGCAAATTAAGGGAAAAAATATTCTCAAGGGAAAATACTTTTTGAAATTTATCACCATTTTAGTGTTTACATTTCAATAAATAGTTCACTTCAGGTTTCGGATTGAGATTAGTTGCAATATATTTAGAAACTTCTACATGACAGCACAGATCACTGCCATCTGCTGAACTGATAAAGTGGTTGGTGCCATGTTGAGAAAACTTACCCAAGAATGGATAAATATGGGTGAAACATTACTGAGAATGCCTCACATTAGCAAATACTATGAAAAGTCTTGTTTATATATCAAACTGATTTATTTTACAAAAAAAAAATTCACCCCAAGATTTATTTAAATAGTTTCCCAAGTGTATCTGAATAGGATTTAATTTAGAGTAAACTTTTCTGGGGACACCTGATGGCATGAATTGAAATATACAATAACACAAATATTACAGTAAACATAAATGGTGTCATTAACAAAATTATTCCTAATGCAGATTTATTCTTTCAGGAAATGCACTTTATTTGGAATACTAGTTTATCATGAAACAATGACTTACCTACCTCACAGGGTTGTTGTGAGGATTAAGATGTTTGTTAAAATCTTGACTACCTTGAACATGCTAATAAAAAAAAAATTTTTCTACCTCTTTTATTCGCAGGCAAGGCTCCCAGACTTTCTCTTACTAATGAACTTTGCAGATTTTAAAAAATTACTTAGGCTGTAGCTCATATCACTAATACATTTAGTGTGTAATGGAAATTCAGTATGCCTTCTTGACCCCAGGTTGGGGCTTAAGGAGGAGAACAGAGAGTTTATTTTTATGGTAGCAGTTAGTTGATAGAAATAAGAAATTATCCCCTGCTGACCAAACAGTGAATAGAAAAAGGATAAAAAAGAATTAACTAAAATAGATTATCTACAGAATGTGAAGGTGAGGGTATGGAAAATTCTTTGTAGTTCTATAAACATCCTTAGAGAAATCAGAATAATCTACTGTTGAGGGGCTAAAGATATGAGGTAATAATCAGAATATATATTTTTTGTTTTGTTTTTGTATTTTTTGTTTGTTTTTTGTTTTTGATTTTGTTTTAGATGGAGTCTTACTGTCATCCAGGCTGGAGTGCAGTGGTTCCATCTTGGCTCACTGCAGCCTCCACCTCCCTGATTCAAGCGATTCTCCCACCTCAGCCTCCCAAGTAGCTCAGATTACAGGCACACAGCCACCACACCTGGCTAATTTTTGTATTTTGAGTAGAGATGAGGTTCCACTATGTTGGCCAGGCTGGTCTCAAAATCCTGACCTCAGGTGATCAACCCACCTCGGCCTCCCAAAAGTGCTAGGATTACAGGCGTGAGCCACCGCGCCCAGGCCCAGAATATATTTTTAATCAAAATACCACAAACAACTCCTACACCTACAGGGACAGCAAAAATAATTTTAAAACCTTTTCTACAATCGCATAAAGAACAAATCAGCAAATTTAAGAAGGAGTCTTCAACTAGCTTCAGCAAAAGAAACCGTTTCTTCTTTAACTTCTGCAAATAATCTTACTTATTCCTTCAAAGTAGTTTATAATAATCTATAAATTATTAGAGTTTGTTTAAACCGTCCCTAGATCTAATCCAATGAAAGAGGAAGAGAAAGGATAACTCACCACCACAAGCATGCCTACTGGACTGAGTCCCATGTTCTATTTCTTTCCTAAAGTATGGGCAACTATATAATCAGATGACTACTATCACACATAAAAAGCTATACATGGCCGGTCACGTGGCTCACGCCTGTAATCCCAGCACTTTGGGAGGCTGAAGTGAGAGGATTACTTGAACTCAGGAGTTCCCTGGGCAACATAGGGAGACCCCATCTCCACTAAAAATACAAGAATTAGTCGGGTGTGATGGTGTTCACTTGTCACCTGTAGTGCCAGTTACTCAGGAGGCTGAGGTGGGAGGATGGCTTGAGCCTAACGGATGGAGGTTGCAGTGAGCAGAGATCACTGGAGCAGCCTGCATAACAGAGCAAGACCTGTCTCAAAAAAAAAAAAAAAAAAAAGCAAAGAAAAAAAAGCTGTACATGTTGAGCATATGAAAAATTTAGTTTTGTTTTTGAGATGGGGTTTCGCTCTTGTTGCCCAGGTTGGTGTGCAATGGCACCATCTTGGTTCACTGCAACCTCTGACTCCCAGGTTCAAATGATGCTCCTGCCTCAGCCTCAGGAGTAGCTGGGATTACAGGCACGCGCCACCACGCCCAGCTAATTTTGTATTTTTAGTAGAGACGGAGTTTCTCCACGTTGGTCAGGCTGGTCTCAAACTCCCGATTTCAGGTGATCTGCTCGCCTTGGCCTCCCAAAGTGCTGGGATTACAGGCGTGAGCCACTGCGCCTGGCCCAAGATTTAGTTTTATAATGATTCAGTGATGTTTAATTATTAGAAAATAACTGTAATGTACTATAAGGCAGAAAGGGTAAGAATTCATATAAAATGATTGTAATTAATATTACTAAACTACAGCAAAACCAAACATTTAAAATTTTTAAATTTTCTCCTTTTCCCTTGTTGATGCCCTAGCATTTAAAAACATCAAATTATTCTGCCCTAAAACTTCACAGCTTTAAAAGTTCATCTTACTGAGACATTTATACAAAGATCTTAAATTGAATGTCTTACTATCAGAGGTTCCTACATCCCACCGTACTGGCCCAAGCTCCACTCTCTGGTCACCTGGACAGTCTCCTCGCTATGGTGTGAATGACGGTCTCCCTTTCAAAATTTATATTGAACTTAATCCCTATGGTGGTGATACTGAGAGCTGGGGCGTTTGGGGAGGTGATTAAGTCATGAGGGCTTTGCCCTCATGAGTGAGATGAATTGCCCTTATAAATGGACTTTTTTTCTTTTTTTTGAGACAGGGTTTCACTGTGTCACCCAGGCTGGAGTGCCATGGCACAATCATGGCTTATTGCAGCCTCAACCTGCTGGGCTCAAGTGATCTTCCCACCTCAACCTCCCAAGCTGCTGGGACTACAGACATGCACTACCACATCTTAATTTTTAAAAATTTTTTGCGGAGACAGGGTCTCTGTATGTTTCCCAGGCTGGTCTCAAACTCCTGGGCTCAAGTAATCCTCCTGCTTCAGCCTCCCAAAGTGCTGGGATTATAGGCATGAGCCACTGTGCCTAGCCAGTAATGGGCTTGACAGAGTGAGTTTGACCCTTTCGCCCTTCTTCCTCCTGCTGTGTGATGATGCAGCAAGAAAACCCATAACACATGCTGGCATCTCCATCTTTCCCACCTTCCAGAACTGTAAGAAATAAACTTCTCTTCTTTATAAATTACCAAATCTCAGGTGTTTTGTTATAGCAGCACAAATGGACTAAGACACTCCTTTAACCTCAAATTTAATTTGATCCTGGAGAGAAAACAGCCTTTTACTCTATCTCTTGTAGCTGAGGGGGAGGAAGTTAGTAAGAAGCCATCTGGAGCTAGATAATTTCTTTATATGCTGAGGATGTACTTAGATTATTTATCCTCAAATGAGCAATCAGTTCCATTGTTTATCCACTGATTTCTCAATAACATCTTCTGCAAGGTATCAGGAGGAATATTGCTTAAAAATAAAAAGGTGAGCTGCTTTGGCAGGAACCTCAAAAAGGGTGTGGAATGGAACAGGAGCTTTGGGAGCAAATTAGCTGCGTAGACAAGTTAGCCACAGTAGAATCAGAAACTTGCTATTTATACAAGTTGGACGGATTTTCATTACATGTTTTATCTTTGAGTTTTATTTTATTTATTATCTATTTATTTTTTGAGATGGAGCTTTGCTCTGTCGCCCAGGCTGAAGTGCAGTGGCATGATCTTGGCTCACTGCAACCTCCGCCTCCCGGATTCAAGCGATTCTCCTGCCTCAACCTCCTAAGTAGCTGGGATTACAGGCACGTGCCACCACGCCCGGCTAATTTTTGTATTTTTAGTAGAGTCGGGGTTTCACCATGCTGGCCAGGCTGGTCTCGAACTCCTGACCTCAGGTGATCCACCTGCCTCGGCCTCCCAAAGTGCTGGGATTAGGCATGTAAGCCAGCGTGCCTGGCCTATATTTGAATTTTATAAACACTCATTTCATAATATGAATATAAAATAATATGTAAATCAGTAATACAAAAGAAGTTTGAAGAAGAAAATAAAGGTCATCCATAACTTCTCCACCATCATTTCTTCCATCCATAATTTACACAATTATGATTAGATAATCCAATGATTGGCTCAGACTGATAAAGACTTTTTGGAAAGTCTAGCATGGCTCTACAGTACTGAAGAGAACCAAGAACCAAGGAGTCAGGACTTGGAAGGAAGAAATGTATACTCCTAGGGGCCAGCATAGTGGTGATAAAGATAATTAACATGACAAAACTCCAAGAGGAAAGTAAGACTCAGGAAAACAGCTGTGGCCACCTGTTCAGGCATTTCTTTACACCTGGACACTTGCTTTCAAAAACATTTGTCTTCTTAAACCTTCAATAACTCGTTCTTTTATTTTACAAAGGATATCATTCCTTTACAATCCTCTACCTACATAATTATAGTATCCCGGGTGCTGAAGTTTGGAAGCAAGACCAGGATGGAATAAATTGTCCCCAAATAGATAGAACCAAATAGACTTTCTGTTTTCCTGTTAACATAACACAGAGTTGTAACAAAGAAACATTAAAATGCACTCAACATAATTAGCTTTAAGGGCAGGGTGGACAAAATCTGAGGGAGTTTTTGAAGAGGAAGGAAGCAGATACAGTAAGTATCTCCGCATACCCAACATATGAGAATTTTAGGGCAGTGGAAAGGGATTGGGAAGGAGAAAAAACACAGGAGAGCTGACCTGAGCTCAAGTTAAGAAAAGACCAGGTTAGGCTTGGAGAAAAAGGCCCGCCAGCTAGGAAAATCCCTTCCCAAGCAGGCTAGGTTTGATTTGGGGGCTGCAAACTAGAATAAGGTTATACCAGACATATTTTCTCTGCAGCATTCATTTAATGTATACTTATTGAGTATCTACCATTTGCTACTTGAATTAGATAATGCTTTCAGCCCTGGAAGAGTATACATGCCTACAGCGGGAGAAAAATGAGTGAAGCAATGATGACAGTATAAAACGAAATACTATGGCAGGGTAGGTACCTGGGGCTTTGAGAGTACACAGGAGGGACAACTCTGCAAACAACCGCTGTGAGGTTTTTGAACCAGGCCTTTCACAGTTGCTGCCCACCACTCCCGGAGGAGGTCTGTAAAGGAAAAAGACTACAGATTCTTCAGCTTGTGATTTCAAAGACAATTATATAGTACTACTTCCTCTACCTCTACAATTAGAGAGTACTGTTTCAAAGACACTTATACAATACTACTTCCTCTACCTCTACAATTAGAGAGTACTATTTCAAAGACAATTATACAGTACTGAGAGGTGACAACGTGCTAGCAGTCCTTGCTCGCTCTCGGCGCCTCCTCGGCCTCGGCGTCCACTCGAGGGGCCGCGCTCAAGGAGCCCTTCAGGCCGCCGCTGCCCTGGAGGGGCCCCTCTCTGAGGCCGGCCGAGACCGCAGCCGGCTCCCTCTGCTCGCAGGGAGGTGTGGAGAGAAAGGCGCGGGCGGGAGCCGGTACTGCGCGCGGTGCTCACCGGCCGGCGCCGGTTCCCGGTGGGCGCTGGGCTCGGCGGGTCCGCACTGGGAGCTGCCGGCCGCGCCGCCGACCACGAGCAGTAAGGGGCTTAGTACCCAGACCGGCTGTTGCGGAGGGTGCACTGGATCTCCCAGCACTGCCGCCCGCCCGCGCCGCGATCGGATTCTCGCGGGGCCTCAGCCGCCTCCCCGCAGGGCAGGGCTCGGGACCTGCAGCCCACCATGCCCGAGCCCCCTCACCGTTGGCTCCCGCGCAGCCGGAGCCTCCCCGACGGGCGCCGCCCCCTGCTCCACGATGGCCGGTCCCATGGACCGCGGAAGGGCTGAGGAGTGCGGGCATGGGGCGCGGGACTGGCGGGCAGCTCCGCCAGCGGCCCAACACCGTATCTATTAGGGAAGCCAGCTGGGCTCCTGAGTGGGGTGGACACTTGGAGAATTTTATGTCTAGCTAAAAGTTTGCAACTGCACCAATCAGCACTTCGTGTCTAGCTCTAGGTTTGTAAACGCACCAATCAGCACCCTGTGTAAGCTCAAAGTTTGTAAACGCACCAATCAGTGCTCTGTATCTAGCTAATCTAATGAGAACTTGGAGAATTTCTGTGTCTAGCTAAAGGATTAAAATGCACCAATCAGCACTCTGGGTCTAGCTCAAGGTTTGTAAACGCACCAATCAGCACCCTGACAAAAATGGGCCAATCAGCTCTCTGTAAAATAGGCCAATGAGCTCTCTGTAAAATAGGCCAATCAGCAGGATGTGGGTGGGGTCAGATGAGGAAATAAAAGCAGGCAGCTGGTTCTGGTCTTCTTCCAAGTTGTGGAAGCTTTGTTCTTTTGCTGTTTGCAGTAATCCTCCTGCTGCTCGCTGTTTGGGTCTGTGCTGCCTTCATGAGCTCTAACGCTTACCACGAAGGTCTGCAGCTTCACTGCTGAAGCCAGCAACACCACGAACCCACCAACTCTGGACACAGTACTATTTCCTCTACTCCCAAAGCCTAACTGCGGTTATTTATACTCGAATGCTATAAGCCTTACATTTAAAGATAAAAAATTTTCAAACACCTTCAAATTTTTAAAAGATGTATCATAGCTAAAGAAACCCACACAAATTAATCTCAAATTTTTTCGTTTTCTGATAATACGGAATACGTGAGAGGAAAGTGAGAGGGTCACTTGGGATAAGCCTTCTTTACTGGTGGTGGTGGTGGTGGTGGTGGTGGTAGTAGTAGTAGTAGTAGTAGTAGTAGTAGTAGTAGTAGTAGTTGAGACAGAGTCTTTGGCTCTATGGCCCCGGCTGGAGTGCAATGGTGCAATCTCGGTTGACTGCTCACGGCAACCTCCGCCTCCCGGGCTCAAGCAATTATCGGGCTCAAGCCTTCCGAGTAGCTGGGACTGCAGGGGCTCGCCACCATGCCTGGCTAATGTTTTTGTGTTATAGTACAGATGGGGTTCCACCATGTTGGCTAGGTTGGTCACGAAATCCTAGCTTCCAGTTGATCCACCCCCCTCGGCGTTAAAAAGTGCTGTGATTATACAGGCGTGAGCCCTTGCGCCTCACCGGGCCTTCTTTCGACACTTGGTAAATGTCCGCCTGACTTCTGAAGGAAAAGGACTGATTCCCAACTCCTGCAGTATTCTTCAAAAACACTAGGTGGTAGGAACTCCACGGCATAGAATGTAAAGGACCTGGAGAGAAAACAGTACCTGAACTTTTTTGGCCTTAAAAGTATTCACCTACTTTGTGTGTGTGTGTGTGTGTGTGTGTGTGTGTGTGTGTGTGTGTGTGACAGAGTCTCGTTTTGTTGCCCAGGCTGGAGTGCAATAGCGCGATCTCGGCTCGCTGCAACCTCCGCCTCCCGGGTTCAAGCCATTCTCCTGCCTCAGCCTCCTGAGTAGCTGGGACTACAGGCATGTGCCACCACGCCTGGCTAATTTTTGTATTTTTAGTACAGAAATTATACTGTTGGCCAGGCTGGTTTCAAACTCCTGACCTCAAGTGATCCACCCGCCTTGGCCTCCCAAAGTGCTGGGATTACAGGCGTGAGCCACCATGACCAGCTATTAACTTACTTTATAATTTGGGTGATGCAAGCAAATTTTCCTTCTGTTCTGTGATACTACCTACTCATAAGTCGGGGGAAATATACAACCAAGATGCGTTTGATAAAGTTGGCTGTGCTCTCTGCCAACACTCCCGCTAAAATATTATTTGTAAACTGACCCCTGGGGTTTCTTCACCTATTTCCTCCCAACCCTCATGTCTTCTGAAATTTCCCCCTCTTCCTTCACCTCTCCTTTTGAGAAGGCTTAGGAATTTTATCCTCAGCAAGCTTATAAAATGCCAGAAGACCTAATTTAGGATTGTCCTTTTTCACCCAGGAAAAAGACTGGATTTGCAGACTAAGTGAATCATGCTATATGATCAAAGAATTGTCTCTCTTATCATTAGTTCTTGATTGATTGTGGTTTTCAGGCTGTCGAGGAGACGCAAGAATATGGCAGTTAAATCCGGATTTTGAAGTTAGATTGCCTGGATTCAAATCCAGGCTCAGTCATGGGCTGTGTGGCTTTGGGCCTGTGACTTAACCTATTTCTGTTTCCTCACTGTAAAGTGGAGATAATACTAGAATATATCTCTTAAGGTTGTAGTGAGGATTAAATGAATTACTATATATAGCACTTACTGCCTGACACATAGTAAGCACTATGAAAGTGCTAGCTGCTGAGAGGCAGGAGAATAGGGAATTAGGGTAACCAAGGGTTAATGCATAAGCAAAAGAATAGCAGGTGCAGATAGTTCTAGGCAAGATTAGGCAGCATACAGGCTACATCTTGGCTCCTGTGATAACAAGACAGAAGTTTTCTCTTCAATCTCTGATTGACTGTGGGGCAAGCCTCCACTTCAGCCTCTGATTGGTCATAGGCCAATCCTTCATAGGGTGTAACCAACTGGAGGCCTACAAATGTTATGTAGGGGTGTTGCCCAAGTTCTTTTGGCTTTATAAAAACCCTGGGGAGCATTTCAGTACCGGGACTCTTGAGCTGCTTCTTGAAGCCCATTCCCGCTCTGTGGAATGTACTTTCACTACAATGAATCTGTGTTTTCATTACTCTCTTCTTTTGTTGCTTTGTGTTTTGTTGTTTCTTTCTTTTGTTACTTTGTGTATTTTGTTCAATTCTTTGTTCAACACGCCAAGAACCTGGACAATTCACAGTTAAGGCCTTCCAACCCAGTAACATTACCATTATGGATTCCTCTTTCAATATTTTATTAAGAAATTATAGCAAATTAGTGTGTAGTGTTGTTGCAGAAAATAAACTAAATTCTATGCAAATATTTCAAGTTTGTTGGCTGAAAACCATTGCTGGTATTTCTGTGGAAATGAAGATCACAGAACAAATTACAATGTAAAAATAGTTTTAAAAAGTTAAATACATGAATTAGTTTAAAATGCAAGAACAAAGCAAAGCAAAAATGTGAAGAGAAAGTGAATAAAGTTTCCTAGACATCAAGCGATAAAGTATCCCATATTGTTCCCGTTCAAAATCTTTAACCACTTAACCACCGGATACTATCCAAAATTGTTTCTCCCCCTACTATAGTCTTGAGTGTTTATGTCTGCCCAAAATTCATATGTTGAAACTCTCACCCACAAAATGATGACATTAGGAGGTGGGGCAAGGCAATTAGGTCATGAGAGTGGAGCCCTCCTGGATGGGTTTAGTGCCCTTAAAAAAGAGACCCAAGAGAGATGCCACAGTCCTACTACCATGTGAAGGCATAGCAAGATTACACCTATGAAACAGAAAAAAGTGTTCTTACCAGAAACCAAATCTGCCTTTATCTTGGACTTCTCAGCCTCCAGAACTGTGAGAAATAATTTCTGTTGCTTATAAGCTACTCAGTTTATGGTATTTTGTTACAGCAGTCCAAATGAACTAAGATACCACCATATATATATATATATACACATATACACACACTCTACATGTGTATATATACACATATACACACACTCTACATGTGTATATATACACATATACACACACACTCTACATGTGTATATATACACATATACACACACTGCATGCGTATATATACACATATACACACACCCTACATGCGTATATATACACATACACACACGCTACATGCGTATACACATATACACACATGCTACATGCGTATACATGCACGTATATACACACACTCTACATGCGTATACATGCACGTATATACACACACTCTACATGCGTATACATGCACGTATATACACACACTCTACATGCGTATATATGCATGTATACACACACTCTACATGCGTATACATGCACATATATACACACTACATGTGTGTATGCATACACGTATATACACACTACATGTGTGTATGCATACACGTATATACACACTACATGTGTGTATGCATACACGTATATACACACTATATAGTGTATATATACACTATATATACACTATAGAAAGTCATATATACATGTATAGTGTGTATACATATGTATATATGCACATATATAGTGTGTATACATATGTATATATACACATATATAGTGTGTGTACATATATGACTTTGATATATATTTCTATGTCTTAGACATATATAGACATACACATATATCTATATATAGACATACACATATACGTATATATAGACATATATGACATCGGTCTTTTAAAATCTGGCTATAAAACTTTTTCAGACATACTCCTCTATTCAGTGGGAACCACCTACTCTATTAAATTCTAGGACCCTTGCCTATTTAAATTCTTAACTCTTCTCAGGGTACACACAAGAATATCCTTTCTAAGGCTTCTTTCCTGATCGGAGACAAAAGTAATTGGTCCATCCTTGTTTACATCCTGCCTTACTCAGTAAGAGAGTTAAATCAGCTTTTGATGTGCATTAAAGCATAAGAAGCTTTTCAATTCTTTAACTGTATTTTAGTGTTAGAGATAGTTTAAGCCAAAATGAACCTGAGGCCAGCTGACACCTTTTAACAAGCCCAAGTAGGGAGGCTAATAAAAACAGCCTGTAAGGCCAGGTGCAGTGGCTCACATCTGTAATCTCAGCAATTTGGGAAGCCAAGGTGGGCAGGTCACCTGAGGTCAGGAGTTCGAGACCAGCCCGGGCAACATGGTGAAACCCTGTCTCTACTAAAAATTCAAAAATTAGCCAGGTGTGGTAGTGCTCGCCTGTGGGCCCAGCTACTTGGTAGGCTGAGGCACGAGAATCGCTTGAACCCAGGAGGCAGAGGTTGCAGTGAGCCAAGATCGCACCACTGCACGCCAGCCTGGGCAATAGAATGAGACTCTGTCTCAAAACAACAACAACAAAACAGCTCGTAAGGCACTTCTGTCTGCTGCCGACAGGTATGCAAAATGGAACAACCTTTTAGAAGAACTGGACAAGATCTAGCAATGGTGATGTAATCCACCCTGGCCCAGCAATTCCACTTCTAAAAAGCCACTTCCTAAATACAAACTGACAAATGCACAAGGCAGTTCATCACATTCATTATTCGTAAAGGCAACGGTCTGAAAACAACTCAAATGTCCATCAGTAGACTCGTTAAAAAATCTATGGTATATCCACACAGCAAAGTGCTGCGCAACTGTAAAGAAGAGTAAGAATTATCTCAACATATTGATATGGAAAAATATTAAGTGAAAAAAAGTGTTTTTGTAGTATGCTATCTTTTTTGTAAAGAAATGGAGAAAATGGTATTTTATTTTAAAAATGAAACAATGAAACCAACATCTAATAAAAGTTATTACCTATAGAGAAATAAACTGAACACAGTGGAAAAGATGAAAATGCAGACAAAACTTCTGTGAATGCATCTTGTCATATAGTTTCTACTCTAGAGTCAAGTAAATATTATATATAATTAAAAATTAAATCAAAAAGTATATCCCTAAAAATTAAAAGCTGAATCAAAATAACCTAACTATACATTCATTAGGTTATTAACCAAAGAAAAGTGTTACTTCATTTGATTCTAAAGCCAGTGTTTATATCATACATCCTTGTAAAATATAATTTAATGACGGAATAATAACAGTCTTAACTTTTGGTCTTATTATTTATTGGTATTATTTATAGCTATATCAGTATTGCTAATTTGAAACTATTATATGTATGTTGTAAGATAAATCAAATAGGTAATTATGTCAATGATGCTAGACCAATATTTTCAGACTAAAAAAAGATACATGGCCGGGCGCAGTGGCTCACGCCTGTAATCCCAGCACTTTGGGAGGCCAAGGCAGGTGGATCACGAGGTCAGGAAATCAAAACCATCCTGGCTAACAGGGTGAAACCCTATCTGTACTAAAAATACAAAAAATTAGCCGGGTGTGATGGTGGGCACTGTAGTCCCAGCTACTCAGGAGGCTGAGGCAGGAGAATGGTGTGAACCCAGGAGACGGAGCTTGGAGTGAGCCAAGATTATACCACTGCACTCCAGCCTTCCAGCCTGGGAGACAGAGAGACTCCGTTTCAAAAAAAAAAAAAAAAGATATATTAAAATCAAAGCATTTAAGTAAAAGCCCTTTTCCTCACTCTTAAAAATTAAAAAAATAAAAAATAAAGTATTTCCTGACTCTGCCTACTGAATAGCCTATAAGCAAGGACAAATGAGAAAGCACCACTAGCACCCATGCTGGGATCTCTAAATACCTTTTCCTAGCAGAAGGTATCATGGGCCCTTAAAGGAATAGGTGATTCTGGATTTGGGGAAGAAAATGTAAAAGAACTAAAACAAAAGGATGCCTGAATTTGATACCTGAATTGTGGTTACAGGAGAGAATATCCTTATTCTTAAGACACATACACTGAAGTATTAAAGCACAAAAGGAAATAATGTATTCAACTGACTTTCAAATGGCTTGAAAAAAATGAGAAAACATTATAAAAACAAATGAAGCCAAATGCTAAAAATTGATTAATCTTGGAAAAAGTATACAAGAGTTTTAACAACTTTTCTGTAAATGTGACAATATTTTAAATTATTTCAAAAAATTTAATAATTTGTTGGTACTTTTTTTTAAAAAAAGAAAGGAAACTTTCAATGGAACTTAGCAGATATCCACAGGACTAAGATGGACAATTAATTGAAATGCATGTCTTCAAACAGATATGTAAAAATTTTTGGTTTCATGATACTTAATCATCGTTGGAGGTTGCAAGGTCACCAGTTCATTACTCTGAAGATTGAGAAAGGAATGAATGAAACATTTTCCCCTGCCATTCTTGTATATAATGTATCTCAGAGTAACCAGATAAGTGATGGATGAGGAAGTGCTTACTAAACTCTCAATACTGTCAGCTGACCAATTTTACAATGACTTCTGGGTAATGTGAAGGCTATTCCTGCATGCATTAGAATAAAAAGGCAGAACTAAAAAAGCATCTATGTGGCCAAGAAATCTCAATTTCAATATTTTAATGTGTACTCCATTCAAAATGCATTATTTACATTTTCTGTGTCAACTATAATACATTTTAAACACTTCAGGATATGTCTGTTAAGTTCCAATTTCAACTCTAGGAGTTGCCCTCATCAAGAATGCAGTTGAGGTCCTTGATATCAAAAGAAAGGCAATCAGTGTATCAAAAAGATGTCTGCACTCCCATGTTGACTGCAGCACTAGTCACAATATCCAAGACACAGAATCAATCTAAGTGTGCATCCGGGGGTGAATGGATAAAATATGGTACATCTATACAATGGACTATTCAGCCATAAAAAGAATAAAATTCTGTCATCTGAAACAACATGGATAGAAAGGAAGGACATTATGTTAAGTGAAATAAGCCAGACAAATATTGCACGCCCTCACTCATACAGGAGCAATAAAAACTTGAACTCATGGAGGAAGAGAATAGAATGATGATTACCAGAGACTGGGAAGGGTAGTGGGGAAAGGGGAAAAGAGGGGATGATTAATTGGTACAAAAATACAGTTAAATGGAATAAGACCTAGTGTTTGGCAACACACACGGGGCCTGTGGGGGGGACAAAGGAAGGGAGGGCATCAGGATAAGTAACTAACACATGTGGAGCTTAATACCTAGGTGATGTGTTAATAGGTGCAGTAAACCACCAGGGTACACGTTTACAAATGTAACAAACCTGAGGTCCTCCACATGTATCCTGGAACTTATAATAATTTTTTTTTAAAAACAGATCTAGTGTTTCGGTAGCACAATAGGGAACTATAGTTAACATTAATTTACTGCATATTTCAAAATAACTAAAAGAGTAGAATTGGAATGTTCCTAACACAAGTGATAAACATTTGGGGTGATGGATATCCCAATTACCCATTTGATCACTGCATATTTTGTATCAAAATACCATCTGTACCCCATAAGTATGTACAACTATTATGTATCATAGCAAATTATTTTTATAATTTTTTAAAAGACTGGAGTTAACAGGTGGCTAGCTAGCATTCTAACTAGGAAATTCATGCTGAAAGCAACTTCAAGTACTCCTGTTATCTATCCATAATCTAATCAGTAGCCAGTGCTCTGCTAATTAGCATATTAAATGTCGGGAGCATTTCTTGGGGAAGTGGCTCATCGACTACAATATCAAAAGGTTGCTCTTGACCTGGCATGGTGGCTCATGCCTGTAAATCCAGAAATCCAGCACTTTCAGAGGCCGAGGTGGGAGGATGACTCGAGGCAAGGAGTTCGAGAACACCCCGGCCAACACAGCGAGACCTCAGCTCTACAAAATACAAATTTAAAACATTAGCCAGGCAGTGGCCCACACCTGTACTTCCAGCTACTCAGGAGGCTGAGGCAGTAGGATCATTTGAGGCCAAGAAATGGAGGCTGCAGTGAGCCAAGACTGTGCCAGTGCCACTGCACTCTAGCCTGTGCAACAAAGTGAGACTATCTCAAAAAAAAGAAAAAAAGAAAGTTACTTTTACTCATAAAGACTGAATCCATTCAGGCCTGCAATTTACCCCTTCCTAAGAAAAGGCACCCAAGTCTCAACTGCTTGTTTCTTTGATTGCTGGTTACCCGATGCTGACCACAAAAGTAATGAAATCCTCTTGGATATTACTGTGTCTGCCTCAAGTAAACCTTTCTTAAAAGGCTGGTCAGAGAATCTAAAAGGACAGGAAGCTGGGACTGCAATGGGCTTACTGAACACTTTTACTCCTGTTACACTTATGAATGTTTCTTTAGTAAACGTCTGAATGTGTGGCAGAATTTGGCCTACGACATGTTTTCTTTTTTTTGGAGATGGCGTCTTGCTCTGTTGTCCAGGCTGGAACGCAATGGCGCCATCTTGGCTCACTGCAACCTCCGCCTTCCAGGTTCAAGCGATTCCCCTGTCTCAGCCTCCTAAGTAGCTGGGATTACAGGCACACGCCAGCACGCCCAGGTGATTTTTGTATTTTTAGTAGAGACAGGGTTTCACCATGTTGGCCAGGCTGGTCTCAAACTACTGAACTCAGGTGATCCGCCCACCTCAGCCTCCCAAAGTGCTAGGGTTACAGGTGTGAGCCACTGAGCCAGGCCTGACCTAAGACATGTTTTCACTGTAACCTGCTAATGAGGATGAAAAGGAGTGGCTACTCTATGGCTACTACCTATCTACGCATAAAACCCTAAGAGCTGAGCATGACAAAGTTAGCTTGGTGCAGTTCACAGTCACCATATGACATGTACAAAGTAGATTTTTCATTTTTATTTTAAACATTTTACATTAAATGAAATTTAACCATAATAATTACAGAACATTACCACAATAATATACACAAACAACCTTTAAAATAAAAAAGAATACAATTCTCAACTAGTTAAATGACACTTTAGTATGTAAACATAAATTAAACCCTGATGCTAAAAAGGTACATGTTCAGAGGTAAAATACATATACAAAAACATTTAAACTAACATAATCCACAACTAGATCACATTCTTTGCAAGAGAGTACAAATATTAGTACTCTACAGCTACAAAATTTCAGAATCCTGTTAAAATCAAAACCGTTGCTGCTTTATAATACACAGCACAATTCATAAGGCAAAAATATAGGCATTATCCTCCAGTTCTTTAACTTCACTTGTATTTTAAGGCAAACTTGGAACTTTTTGCTTAGTATTTAAAAATAAATGGGACTTACACATAACTTAACAAAATTAACAATAAATTATCTCTAGTTAAAAATGTATAATATAAAAGACATATGGATAACAATTTTTCTCTCTGCAGAGATGTAAACTGGATTTTTATTTGACTCCATATTCACACCACTAGGAAAATTTGTAAACCTATTGTATTAAAAATGTATTGTATTCCTCACTCTTTTCAAATGTGTATCAACACCAAATCAATGTACTGTAAGTGAAAATCCAGTACATATCCAGCCATGGAATAATTGTTATCTAATTAAATCATGTCTAATTAAAGTGCTGTTTACAAAGGGAAAAAAGGTTAAGAAGTAGAACTGGATATTAACTTGACAGGTGACATCTTATAATTCCTTAACTTTTAGACTACAGAGGTTATGAGGTTATCACAACTTTACTGAACTTTAAGCAGTAAGTGTTTATTGTAGAATCTGATTTTCCTGAAAATGAGCACTTAGGTGACAATACCAGGAATCCAACACCAAAACTGAAAATAAACACAACATGTGCATATATCTCTCTCAATGTCAGCCAGAGCCTTGATACTACAGGAAATATATATATTTAAAATTTCTATAGTTTTCTTACTAGAAAATACATTATCCAATTCTAGGAGATTTGGAGTTCTATAAATATTAGGTTTTTTAATATTTCTTTTTCATGCCAATAACACCTAATTGGACACTAAGGAATTGCTTATTCATAAACTAGGTCTCTAATCACTTCTTATGATGTCAGAGATAAGGAATTAGATTCATCCTTCACCAAAATAGTTATTAGGGTCTCTCACACTATATTTTACTCTCTTTGAGTGAAAAAGAGTATATCTCTCTAGCTCCCACAGCATCTAACAGAATATCTCATACACATAGCAAACCCTCCATATGTGTTAAATTATCAAAATAAAATTTCAAAACCTAATGCCATTTTCCTATCACTTGATACCACTTCCTATAATTTAATATTCACTCACATTTAAAACAATAACAGCAATAACACAGAATTTATAAATATCCTTGGAGCTACATTAAAAGCCACTTACATTCTATTACAACATCCAATGATTACTGAATAGCCAAAGGTGCCTAACAGATTAAGTTGTTATAATTATAGAAGGCAAGTATCTTGCAACTGATTACATTAATTTCTATTTCCTAATGCTGCTCTTTTCCAAAATATTTCTGGGAAATCTTAAATAGCTTTTCTCTTCTTGCCTGAATATGTATAATTATTTCTAATACTTTTAATCCTGAGGATTTATAACCAAACATTTTGATCCTTTTTAACGTTAGAAATATGTGGCTTTAAAATCACAATTTGTCAGCAGAGTGTTCATAATGAACCTTCTCATAAATTTGTGAAAGAAGGCGCTAATGTAAACATATTAGTTGTCAGGTCAGATTAGTAGCTCTGGTTCTTACGAATAGTACAGTAGGTTAAGCAATCCTAAAATAAATATACTTCTAAATTTTGAACATTTTTCCTCTTCCTTTCACAGATTTTCATAATTTGTTCACCGGTGTATGGCTCCTACTACTACTGTCCAAGGTATTTCACATTTAGTCTTCATCAAGATGAAATTTAGATTTTTCAAAAACAATGACCAGCATACGTTTTTGAGCTAATTTACCAAATGATTATATACTAATTTGATAGTGGAGATGATACATGAGTAAAATATTGTTAAAATACAATGTATAGAATAGATGTGTTTATAATTAAAATCATTTTCTTTTTTTTTTAAGGCGGAATTTCACTCTTGTTGCCCAGGCTGGAGTGCAATGGTGCAAGCTCGGCTCACTGCAACCTCTGCCTCCTGGGTTCAAGCAATTGTCCCACCTCAGCCTCCCAAGTAGCTGGGATTACAGGTACCCACCACAACGCCCAGCTAATTTTTTGTATTTTTAGTAGAGATGAGGTTTCACCATGTTGGCCAGGCTGGTCTCAAACTCCCGACCTCACGTGATATACCCGCCTTGGCCTCTCCAAGTGCTGGGATTACAGGCGTGAGCCACTGTGCCCTAAAATCATTTTCCACAGTCTTTCAAATTCCCTTATTTTGGGAATACGGGATTAAAAATAGTATAATAGGATATATTTAATAGTTTGATTGCTATAAACAAAGAAAACTGAATTGGGGATTTAAAACTAAATATGTGACGAATCTATTTTAAACTGCTTTTCTTTAAATAAAGTCTGGGACAACTACAATAGTGCACCTATTTCTATGCAATAGATTTATTCAAATCAATGAAAAAGTTATTGCTATATATTATTATGTTATTCAGACAAGCAACATAGAAAATACTCAGACTATCAATTGTTATTAGTTGCTCCTGTTGAGTTCTAAATTAGAAGAGACTAAAAATCACTTGCAAGGTTTTATAATCTGTGCAAATATTCATAAAGTATGATACTACATTTATGATTAAAAATGATTTTACATAGTTTTGTAGTATATATTCAAATCTACAACTGGCAGTTTATGGAAGAACAAAGAACTGTAAATTGCCCGGCTATAGTATTCAAGAAATAAACATATATACTACAAATGAACCTATGTTTTATAATTACAAATGGCTTCTTAACAATAGTGTAGAACATTATGGCACTTAAGAATATAATATGAATTTTTTTCTTAGGAAAAATTATATTGCGGAGACTTTATAACGAGATCGCAGACAGGTTTGAAAAGAAAATCAAATGACTACAGTCCCAAAATACAAGTACCAACGTCATAATAAAATGCAAGTGAATGTGTTTGAGACTGACAGACATTTACTAAAACATGCTAAAATCAAAGAAGTTAACCACTTTCTTTAAGTAAGCTGTCACTGGCTACAGCAAACAATTTTGCTTTAAAAGATCATTTCTTTAATCAAAGTAGAACTCACCTTAGAACCATTACTCAAGTAAACGTCGAGTTCCAGTTTTCCTCAATAACCTTAAAATATTCAGTTAACTAAGAAATGTACAAAGTAATGCATAACTGCCTAGTGCTTTATATTTAATGCATATATTTCTGTTTTTAAGAAAGACATGTAGTATCTAGCACAAGAAGAAAGAATATCGAAAGTGTAACTTTCTTTAAATCACTATTCAGGAACCATGAAAAGCATAACACAGGCCATTCTGATGATTTTTGGATGTTAACATTAGCGTAATCACTAACATTTTTATTAAGCACAAATGAATCAAGCCATTAAAAATGCAAAAGACTATCAAAACATGTCATGCATATCTCATACTGAACATCCAAGAGGCCATCAGTTATAGCCTTGTTATAAATCCTACAGTTAGCACCATTTTATATCTGAACACTTTGAAAAAGCAAAGATCTTAAAAAACTAAAATTACAAGGATATATGAAAAAAATTAATATGCACTAAGAATGGTACTAAACACTGCTCAAATATTTACATCAGCACTGGGAGGCCTGCTGTCCTACTGAAGAAAAACTGAAACACCTGATATGCTTAAACTCCTATCCATGCTAACCATAGCATAGATAGGTAATTAAATTCATCCAACATTAACCTGCCCATATACAAAAGGCATAAACAGTAAATATCTGATTTCCTAAAATAGGGCCCCAAATATCATGATGATAAAAGAAATTGTTTTAAAAATTTATTACATCCCTAGCCCTAAAACCATTTAGCAGGAAAGTATTCAGATGACTACCTACTGGCATGTTATTTACAACCCTTAAAAGTACCAAAATAAAAAGCAGCCCTTTGTTTGTTTTAAAACAAATGAAAAACGTGAAGCATTTACATCCAAGAAGCAGTATCAGCACTCTGTCTATTCATTCAATACACTCCAGCACCTAAAGCATCGCTCATCCTAGTAAATCACGGTTATCAGGGAAAGATAGCTAAAATTTAAAAAAAAAAAAAAAGCAACGTTTCGTCTACATGTACACTTATGAACATAAAACTAGTATATCTCAGTCTTGGGGGAAAAAGTGCACAGTTCAATTGGTAAGGTCTTTACTTTTTTTTTTCTCTTTTTTGTTTTTAATTATTGTTTTACTGTGTAATCAAGAGCAACCAAAACTACTTGTCAGTTAAAAGTACCCAACAAAACTTTTGAGTCTTCATGCTACTACTTCAAGTTAAAAAGAAAGCAATGCAGCTTGTGGGTTTCAGAAAACTGGGCCATCCGTTCATGCAGTACAAGTTTCACCACCATACTATTTCCGAGAGTTCACATTTGTCAAAGTGCAGTTAACCCAAAGTTGCAGCGACAGTATATCATGCCAGCTGAATCCAGCCACGTATCTGAGATAGGATCATATTTCTGCACTGTATTCAGATAGGAAGACCCTGAGTGACCACCGACGACATAAAGGTAGTTATCTATTACAGCAGCACCAACTCCTAGGAAAGGTTGGCAAAAAGAAGAAAGAAACATGTTAACCATGAAGTATACTTCTTCTCACTAAAAATAAATTTTTATTTTAATGTTTTATTAAAATACATTTTAACAATCTATTATTAATTATACAAGCAATATACAGTAGTCCACCTTTTATCTGAGTTTTTGCTTTCCATGCTTTCAGTTACCTGAAGTCAATCACCACTAGAAAACAGGAAGTACTGAACAATAAGATATTTTGAGGGAGACCACATCCACATAACTTTTATTACAATATATTGTTACAATTGTTCTATTCTATTATTGTTGTTGCTAATATCTTACTGCGCCTAATTTACAAACTAAACCTTATCATAGATATATATGTACAGAAAAAACATTACATATATAGGGTTTGGTACTATCTGCAGTTTCAGTCCACTGGGGGTCTTGGAATGTATATCTCCTGTGGGTATGGGGGGCCTACTGGAGCAATATGTGCTTGATGGAAAAACAAAATCTTTAAAATAAAAGTAAGAGTTACTGAGGTGAGAGGATGGCTGGAGGCCAAAAGTTTGAGGCAGCGGTGAGCTATGACTGTTCCACTGCACTCCTGCCTGGCTCGACAGAGTAGGACCCTGTCTAAACACTAAAAGAAAATAAATAAAAGCAAGAGTTGAAGTCTTCCTTTACCTCTCCTCTCTAATTCTACTCTTCCTTTCCCTTCACTACAGGAAAATGGAATATATATCTTTCCATAGGCTTTTTAATTTCATTTCATTCTAGAAAAATCATTTTATGAGGTTTTCAAATACACTGAAATATTTAAAATAAAGTGACATAATTTATGCTTCGAAAAATTCTACTTTAGATATTATCTTATATAGTTCTAAAAAGAAACAGTTTACTCCAATTTTTTAAGTTCTCATTGTTTCTGTGGCTTTCCCTCTCAAGGATACAAAAGAAACAAATTATAGTAAACACTAAAATAGTTCATTTCAGCTTGTCTTTTCAGTTTCTCATGCATGTTTGTTTCAAAAGGTTCTCTAATCATAAATATAGGCTGAACATCCAATACCCAAAAATATGAAATCCAAAGTGCTCCAACATCTGAAACTTTATTTTTGATATGGAGTCTTGTTCTGTCTCCCAGGCTACAGTGCAGTGGCGCGATCTTGGTTATAGCGATTCTCGTGTCTCAGCCTCCCGAGTAGCTGACACTACAGGCATGTGCCACTGCGCCAGGTTAATTTTGCATTTTTAGTAGAGATGGGGTTTCACATGTTGCCCAGGCTGGTCTTTAACTCCTGACCTCAAGTGATCCTCCCACTTCGGCTTCCCAAAGTGCTAGGATTTCAGGCGTGAGCCACACCGTGCCTGGCCCAACATCTGAAACTTTTTGTGCACCATATGATGCTCAAAGAAAGTGTTCACTTAAGCATTTCACACTTTAGATTTTTGAACTTGGCATGCTCAACCTGGTAAGCATAATGCAAATATTCCAAAATCCCAAATCCAAAACCTGAAACACTTCTGGTCCTAAGCATTTTGGATAGGAAATATTCAAACTGTATGAGGAGTGCTCCCTAAAGCATTTCCATCAGTATCTTAAAACTTTTCCCTTAAAATGATGTGATGAGTTTGAGTTCAAAGATAACAATTTCTCCTAAACCACAAAAGTGGATTTGTTTTTTTTCTACGAACTCTGAAATACAGCCCTTTTTGATCAACTATACCCCTTGGGGAAGAAAGAACATTTGAAAGTGAACATACAGATTACTGATGTACAATAGAAAACAAAACAGAACAATCCGAGGATTTTATGTATGTAACATATGAGAAGATGACATTTGTTAAACGGACAAAAAGAGCTTCTATAAATATACACTCTAGTATAAGCATTTCCCAAAATGTATTCAGCAAGTTTGAGAAACAATAATATGCACGTTGGCATATAAAAGTCACAATAAAGAAATCTATATACTTTTGTCTAGCTAATTGTCTTTCAAGTTTACCACATACAAGTCTTTTTTTTTTTTCTGGGCAAGTAATATTCCTACTGCTATATTCCAAGGAACTATTATTGCAATCACATCATTATAGAAAACATTGCCTTATATGTTTAGAAATTAATAAATTCTTATTACCTGTTCTAGGTTCTTTCATTGGTCTACACACAGTCCACTGATTTTGATGAGGATCGTATCTTTCAATGCTGGACAAATGTGAGACTCCATTATGTCCACCCACCACAAAAATAAAGCCTAACATGACACCCACGCCAAAGTGAATCCTTTTATCTGCCATGGATGCAACCATCTCCCAGGAGTCCTTACTTGGATCATAACGCTCCACACTGCAAATATTTAAAAAAAATTTAATTTACAGATCTTTTGTGTCATTCTTCCTGTCAAAGCAAAACTAAAACCCACTACAGCTTTAAAAGTTCACATAATAGAGATATATCAAACAAGAGTAGTCTGCCACAAATGCTTAGGTTTTGCTGATAAGATTGCAAGGATAAAAGCTTACCTTGTAAAGAAGGTGCAATTCCATATGCTATTCCATTATATGGTACAAGCAGCAAAGTATATTAAGAGCATAGAACTTGGAGTCAGAAGACCTGGGTTCAAGTGCTAATTCTGTATACCTAGGGTGAATGAACCTTAGCCCTACTGCTGTGGATTTGTGTAATCCTGAATATGTCATTTCTTCTCACTTGCAAAAATGAGGATAGTGCAACCTCAAGGGATTCATGTAAGAATAAAGTCAAATGAGTATGCACGTGACTTTGAAAACCACTAATTGAATACAGATTTTTTTGTTCCTAAATTTTATTTATTTATTTTTGAGGCAGGTCTCACTCTGTCACCTAGGCTGGAGTGCAGTGGCACAATCATAGCTCACTGCAGCCTCAAATTCCGGGGCTAAAGTGATCTTTCTGCCTCACCCTCCTGAGTAGCTAGGACTAAAGGTACATGCCCCCATGCCTGGCTTGAATACAGAGGTTTTTAGGATCTTCTACACAGTTAAGGGAAAGAGAAGAGGAAGAGAAGGTGGGGAAAAGAAAAACTTTTATTTTTTTTCCTCACAGGAGAATTCATGTGGCTTACTGCAAAGTAATCATCGTAGATTGCATAGTACAAACTGGCTAATCATAATTATCTCAGGGTGATTTAGGAGTACTCAGGAATTTGAGTCAAGACTGTGTTTCAGAGAACCTGTGGCATTTCTAGGTGCATTATGGAATCCAAATTAAATCAGAATTTTCAAAAAGCCTTCCCTAGAAAATTCTAGCAGCTGTTTAAGACTATGGTTTCCTCTGAAGGGGCACAAAGGCACAGAGGTAAGATTGTTGGGCTTGTTCTGGCCCTAACCTAATTTCCTGAAAAAACCATAAGCATTTAACAGGATGTGACACCATTCTGGAGTTCATAATAGAGACTGGGTAATAATGTTTCTGAAAGAATTCCAAGATAGAATCCATTAGACCAAAATCATTGAAGAAGAGTTGATGCACTGCAGCAAGATTTTCAAGATAATCAAATTTAAAATACTTAAACTTTTATCTTACAAATTTTGGCCAGAAGCTTTTCAAAGAATAGAAATGCATGTCTATGTCCCAAATATTTTTCCTTCAACTAAGGGCAAAAAATAAATAAATAACAGGAGGAATACTTTGGCTTCAACAGAAATGAAAATTCACAGATGAAATGCTGTTGTGCCATCACTTTCTCAGTCAACAAACCTCGGCATTTGTGGAGGATTGGTTCCAGGATCCACCCCATCCCAAGGATACCAAAATTTGCAGATGCTCAAGGTCCTTACATAAAACAGTATAATATTTGCATATAAGCTACACATATCCTCTTGTACACTTTAAATCATCTCTAGATTACTTATAATACTATGCAAATAGCTGTTATACTGTATTATTTTGCTTTTTATTATTGTAAATTTTTTCAAATATTTTTGATCCACAGTTGGTTGGATCTGTGGATGTAGAACCCGTGGATATGGAGCGCTGACTGTATGCCCTCTCATTAAAATACTCACAATCAAAATAACACAAAACCACTCGAATTACTACTAAAGATACAATCTTTTCTTTTCTTTCTTTCTTTTTTTTTTTTTTGAGACAGGGTCTCACTCTGTTGCTCAGGCTGGAGTATAGTAGTGCATTCAAGGCTCACTGCAGCCTCAACCTCCTGGGCTCAAGCAATCCTCTCACGTCAGCCTCCCAAAGTATTGGGATTGCAGGCGTGAACCACCACACCTGGCCAAAGATAAAACCTCTGGAACATCAATTTTCAATAAAGGTTCAGAATTATGATTAATTTCTCATATAACTAGTTACTTTATACTTTTATTTTCTCATATATATTTCTCCTTTATTCAGATAACACTACAGAATACAGATATCACAAATTCAAACTCCAGCACAAGTCAAATACCTGATGATACATGTATGATCACAGGAAAGAATTCAGAAAGGAATATTTAAATAAGGTTTTAAGTTTATGATGTGCTATAATATTGTACAGATATACAGGAATTAAATTTCTACTTCTTTATTCTATTAAGCAATACAATAAAAGACAATTTACATACTGTGCACATAGATGTACACATCACACAAAATCTAAAGTTGTCTAACTTCATCTTATTTTTAGGTTTCTGAGTTTTAAAATCTAGTCCATTTATAGTGAATGAGCATAAAATTTAATGAGAAGATCTGATTGTTAGGTTTGTATTAAATTTCCATGTAAAACAATTACAATTATATCTATGGAGCAGATTAAGTTTCCCAAATGCTGGAAGTTCATTCATACACACAAATTGTTTAAAACTCAGAAATCATTGCTAATGAGACTTTTAAAAATCCACAAACATATGCAGTTTAATTATTAAGTTAAATACCTGTTCATGTGGGCAGGACCATACCCACCAATGGCATACATCATTCCATCCAATACCGCTGCAGCAAAACAACTTCTTGTTGTAGTCATTGGTGCCACAGGTTGCCATTTTCTTATTTTGGGCGTGTACTTCTCTACAGATTGTAAATAAGATTGTCCATCATAACCACCTAAGGCATAAAGTTCTCCTGCAAGTACTACTACTCCAAGAGTACTTCGGCTTTCATTCATTCTCTCTAGAGAAGTCCAAGTATTTGTATCAGGATTCCAGCATTCTACTGAATTTTCATGTTTTCTGATAGTGAGGCCAGGACGCACATTGGTTTCAATACCACCTATAACATATACTTTTTGGTCTAAAACGCATATTCCAAATTCATAGCGAGGAATGTTTAGGGGTGCCAAACCAATCCAAGAGTCATTCTGAGGAAAGTACATCTCCACACTAAAGAATAAGCAGAAAAAATATAAAATTTAAAAACCAAAGTGGCCCATAAAGACAGATATGTTTAATCTTATTAGTAATCAGGGACACAAAAATTAGAACCACAATAAACCATGACACACCTTCCAAAGTGGCAAAAAATGTAAAGTCAGATAATAAGTGTTGGCAAGAATGTGTAGCAAGAAATGCATACTCTGTTGGTGAGAGTGTAAACTTGTATAAATTACTCTGGAAAACAATTTTACTTTATCTAAAAAAGTTGAAGATACATGTGTCCTGACTCAGTGATTACATTCCCATGTATCTACTCTTCTGAATGTCTATTATAATTTTGCATCTAGATAAATATACACAAATGTTCACAGAAGCAAAACACAATCATCCACCAAAAGGAGAATGGTTAAAGTGTACTTTATGTGTCCTGCCTGAGCAACTCTGTTGATGAGAAAGGCATGCATACATATATGTCCAAGAGTGTTTACTACAGTATTATTTGCAACAACTCCAAAGTGGAAACAATCCAAATGTTCATCCACGATAAAATGGATAAATTGTGCCATATCATAAAAGAGAATACTATATGGCAATGAAAGGAACAAACTATAGCTACATGTCGCTGGGGGAATCTCACACACATAATGTTGAGATAAAAAAGCCAAATTCAAAAGGATATCAACTAAGTTCAAAAACAGGTAAAACGAATCTCTGGATTAGGAATGAGGATACTGGTCACCTTTGGGGACGACAAGAAGTGAGCTCAAGGGTGGCTTTTGAGTGTTGGTCATACTGTATTTCTTGAACTGCTTTGTAATGTTTACTTGTGGTAATTCACTGAGCTGTACATTTGGGATTTGTACATTTTTCTGCGTGTGTGTAACACTTTAATAATTAAAATTAAAATTTTTATTGTAGAAAGATAAATTATGCTCATACACTATATAACATATGAAGTGAACCATTTCCTCATGCAATCTCACAGATGAATTTCACAAACATTGTTCAGTGAAAAAACATCTGAATAATATATATTACTGAACTTACATTAAAATGTGTAAAACCTAACAATATATTGAGGCACATTTAATATGTGGCAAAATTATAATAAAAAGCAAGGGAATAGTTCATAAAAAGTCAGGACAGTGGATACTTCTGGAGGAAGGGAGATGGCAGCAAGGAGGGGCACAGGGGGACTTCAGAAGTATTGTTAATAGTCTGTGAAGCTGGTTGATAGGTACTTGAGTATTTATTCTTGATACCCTGCACCCATATACTATACAATCTTTTGCATGTATATATATAAAAATATATCTAAATATATAAAAATATATATCTAAATATATATTTATATATACAAATATATATATTTATATATAAAAATATATACAAATATATATATTTATATATATACAATATATATATATATTTGTATATATATAAATATATATATAATTTTACCCCCCCAAAAGTTGGGAAAAGGTAGCTAATGTCCCCAAACTCAATAATGTAACAGCATAAAAAAAGTCCTCCATCCAGTATAATCACGCTATATTCATTCACTCAATAGTTACAGAATTCCTATTTAAAGTCAGTTTTTGTTATAATACTTGTTTTAAAAATATGAATTTGATGCAATGATATATGATGGAGTAGTTTGACCCTAACAAGGTTTAAAAGAGAATGGGAGATAAGGAAGTGAAAACAGGGGGTATAATTTTCCAACGATGTTTACTATAATGAGTAAAATAAATATGAGCAGATAGCTATGAAGTGGGGCAGAGAAAGACCATGGGACCAGAGGGGATTAATTTAACCTGGAAGCTTAAACCAAAATGTGTTTGCATGCTGATGGTAATGATACATATAGTACAAAGGGAGAAGATGATGATGTAGGAGAGAGATAGGATAAATGGAAAAGCAAAGTCTTTGTGTAATGGAGAGTGAATGAAATCTAGTGAATAAGTAGAGAGGTGGAAGGGTTGGTCTTAGAAATAACTTGGCAGATTTGGTGTTGGGAAGATGAGGTCGTTCTCTTCTGGTTGCTTCCATCTTTTCCGTAGAATAAGAGGTAAGGGGAAGGGGTTGTGGATGTTTTTAAGAGAGCAGAAGGTGTGAGACATGAGGGAGTCAAAAAATAAACTGATTAAGGAAATGTAGAGCAGTTACTGGGGAGTGCTAAAGGCCCCATGTGAGACAAGTTAAAATGGGTATGTAGGTTTCTCTAGTTATATTCTGCTGCTCAGATGTAGCCATGGCATAAGTGGAGAATTGAATTTAACTAGATGAGTATGATGGAGGAACAGAAAGGCAAAGGGGCCGTGGAGTATTTAAAGGAATGATGACTGTGATGTTTCTCCAATCTAAGCTAGGTAAGCTGGGAAGATAAGAACATGTGGTGGTTCGAGAGCAATCAGTTCTCCTAACTGGTTATGGGGCCAATGGATGAAGAATCCTGAAAGGGACAAAGACTCATTGGAGGGTGTGCACTGAAAGAAATAAGCTTGCAAGAAAAAACCACTGTCAAACAGTAGAATGTGTGAACCAAGATTTTTGAATGTGTTGAAGTCACCAGTAATAACAAAGGTTGGCATCTGAAGTAGGAACAGTCTAGGACTGAGCCCTTAACCTGTAGGATATGGTTAACTCTTAAGACTTAGTGTCAGAATTGAATTTTTTTGTTTGTTTGTTTGTTTGTTTTTTCTGAGACGGAGTCTCACTCTGTCACCCAGGCTGGAGTGCAGTGGGACGATCTTGGCTCACCACAACCTCCACCTCCCAGGTTCAAGTAATTCTCCTGTCTCAGCCTCCTCAGTAGCTGGGATTACAGGCATGCACCACCACACTCAGCTAACTTTTTTTTGTATTTTTAGTAGAGACAGGGTTTCACTATATTGGCCAGGCTGGTCTCGAACTCCTGAACTTGTGATCCGCCTGCCTAGGCCTCCCAAAGTGCTGGGATTACAGGCGTGATCCACTGCGCCCGGCCCAGAATTGAATTGTTAAATACCTAGTTGATGTCAGAGAATTGGAAAATTGGTTGGTATGATAGTAAGACTTCTCAGTGATAGTAAGACTAAAGGTTATGATGATGGATTATCTAGAAGTTATGGATTTCTGGAGATGATTTAGCTAAATACATACAACATATAATGTCATTAGTCCTTATGGTCTTTTGACGGTGTCTTAGTTCATTTTCTGCTGATATAACAGAATACTACAGACTGGGTAATTTATAAAGAACAGGAGTTTATTTGGCTCAAGGTGCTGGAGTCTGGGAAGTCCAAGAATATGGTGCTAGCATCTGGGAAGAGTCATCTCATGGTGGAAGACATCACATGGATAGCTAGCAAGCCTGCGCACACGACAGAGAAAATGGCAGCCGGACTTATCCTTTTATCAAGAGCCCACTCTCGAAATAGCTCACTCACTCCCACAATAATGGTATTAACCCCTTCAAGAGGGCGGATCCTTCAGGGTCTAGTTACCTATTAAAGGCCCCACCTCCTAATACTGTTCAATGGCAATTACGTTTCCAACATATGAACTTTTAGGGAACACTTTCAAACCATAGAATTTTGCCCATGGCCCTCAAAATTTGTGTCCTTCTCACATGCAAAATATATTCATTCCATCCCAATAGCCCCAAAAGTCTTAACTCATTCCGGCATCAACTCAAAAGTCCAAAGTCCAGAGTCTATCTAAATCATATATGAAGGAGAGTCAAGGCATGATACATCCTGAGGCAAATTCCCTTCCTGCTGTGAGCCTGTGAAATCAAAACAAGTTATTTACTTACAAAACACAGTGGTAAGAAAGGCAGAGAATAGATATTCTCCTTCCAAAAGGGAGAAATAGGAAATACAAGGAGTAAGAGGCCCCAAGTAAGTCCAAAACCCGGAGAAATAGGAAATACAAAGAGTAAGAGGCCCCAAGTAAGTCCAAAACCCAACAAGGAAAACATTAAGTTTCTTTTTTTTTTTTTTTGAGACGGAGTCTCGCTCTATCACCCAGGCTGGAGTGCAGTGGTGCGATCTCGGCTCACTGCAAGCTCCGCCTCCTGGGTTCACACCATTCTCCTGCCTCAGCCTCCCGAGTAGCTGGGACTACAGGCACCCGCCACCACGCCTGGCTAATTTTTTGTTTTAGTAGAGACGGGGTTTCACTGTGTTAGCCAGGATGGTCTTGATCTCCTGACCTCGTGATCCGCCCACCTTGGCCTCCCAAAGTGTTGGGATTACAGGCGTGAGCCACTGCACCCAGGTGAAAACATTAAGTCTTAAAGCTGGTGAATAATCTCCTTCAACCCCATGTCCTACTTCCTGGATACACTGTGGCAGGAGTTGGGCCCCCAAGACCTCTGGCAGCTCTGCCCCCATGACTTTGCTGGGCTTAGCCCATGCAGCTCTCACTGGTTGGAATCTTGTGCCTACAGTTCTGACAGGCTGACGTTGCACACTACTTGCACCACAGTTCTGTGGTTTTTGGGGGTGGCCCCATTCCCATGACTCCCCTAGCCATTGCCCTAGTGAGGGTGCTCTGTAGTGCTTCTGCCTCAGGACAGGTTTCTGCTTGCCCCCTGTGTTATCTGCAACACTCTTACAGTAGGAGAAGAAGGTAGCCATGCCCCCATAACTCTTGTAGTCTGCAAGCCTGCGTTAACATCACATGGCCAACACCAGAGCTTACTACTTGCGCCATCTAGAGTAGCAGCCTGAGCCATGTCTAGGCCTATCTGAGCCACAGCTGGGGAAGCTACACTAGAATGTGGAGAGCAGATTCCCAAGGTGGCCATGGGCAGTGAGCATCTGGAGGGTGTCCCAGGCTGATCCCCCCAAACCGTTCTGCCCTCCTAGTGTTCTGAGACTACAACGGGAGGCACAGCCTCGAAGATCTTAAAATGCCTTCAGGGCCTTTCTCCCATTGTCCTGACTAGCACTTGGTCCCCTTGTAACCACACTCATCTCTTTAGCACACATCCTTGGTTTACTTTCCTAAAAGATACCTTTTCACTTTTTACATGGTCAAGCTGCTAATTTTCCAAGTCTTTCTGTTCCACTTACCATTTAATTATAAATTCCATTTTTAAGTCATTCCTTCCCTCTCGCACCTTACTATATGCAGTTAAAAGCAGCCACAAAGCAGCCTGAATGTTCATCGCTCTGAAGTTCTGCATTCCATAAAGTCCTAGGAAACTGATGCAATTCAGCAAGCGTCTTTGATAATATATAACATGGATGGCCTTTACTCTCAGTTTCTGCTTGAGACCTCATCAGAATAGCTTTACTGTGCACATTTCTATCAACATTCTGATGATGCCCACTTAAGTTGTCTCTAAAAAGTTCCAGAATTTCCCTATGGCTCTCTTCTTCTGAACCCTCACCAGAATCACCCTTAACATTCGATTCACGGCAGTCTAGGCTTCTTCCGGACTCCTACTTAAAACTCTTCCAGCCTCTACCCATTAACCAGCTCCAAAGTCACTTCCATATTTTCAGATATTTGTTGTAATAATGGCCCCACTTTTTGGTACCAGTTTTCTGCCTTGGCCCATTTTCTGCTGCTGTAAGAAAATATTGGGTAATTTATAAAGAACAGAAGTTTATTTGGCTTTCAGTTCTGGGGGCTGTAAAGTCCAAGAGCATGATGCCTGCATCTGGGAAGGGTCATCCCATGATGGAAGACATCACATGAAATGCAAGTGAGTATGTATGTGAGACAAAGAGAAAATGGAAGCAAGACTTATCTTCTTATCAGGAGCCCACTCCTGAGATAACTAACCTACTCCCACAATAATAGCATTAATCCTTTCATGAGAACAGAGCCCTCATGGCCTAATCACCTCTTAAAGGCCCCGTTTCTTAACATTGTTCCAACAGCAATTAAGTTTCCAACACATGAATTTTGGAGGGACACATTTAAACTATAGCAGAGGGCAATAATAATCAGTTCTAATAAGAGTTTCATTCTTGAATTAGACCTGTGGTTTATAGTGTTGAGAGGAGTGACGTGGCTGAATGTCCATTCAACATTTAACATATTTGCACAACTATTCAAAAAATGCTTTCAATGTATTGCCATCCTTATGACTCCTTATGTACAAGTAGAAACAATACAGTTCTCAGAGCTTCCTCAATTTTCTTAAGTTACCTACCCAATCCCCACTTTCTTCTCTAGCAGGCCTCCTCTCTTAATTAAAGAAAAAAACTAAAGCCACTGGACAAGTGCTGTTTTAAACCCTTGCTTTCACCCCTCCCCCAGCCAGTAAAACTCAATTGTCTTGAGGCATAAAGAGTCTCTCTTTCTCCTATTCACAACTTTCTATGATTGCTTTTGATATCAATCTCTTCTATTTCCTCTAAGATCTTGCTTCATCAATGAGCATTCATCTATCTTATATCTTTACCCTATCCCTCTTTACTTATCTCTTTATTCATCTAATTATAAAAATACTTGGGAGGCTGAGGCGGGTGGATCACAAGGTCTGGAGCTCAAGATCAGCCTGACCAAAATGGTGAAACCCTGTTTCTACTAAAAATACAAAAATTAGCTGGGTGTGGTGGCATATGCCTGTAATCCCAGGTACTCAGGAGGCTGAGGCAGGAGAATTGCTTGAACTCAGGAGGCAGAGGTTGCAGTGAGTTGAGATCATGCCACTACACTCCAGCCTGGGCAAGAGTGAGACACCTGGGCGACACAGCAAGACGCCGTCTCCAAACAAACAAACAAACAAAAAAAACTCATGTCTCTCTCTTCAAGAATAAAATAAAACCATACAAAACTTCCCCTGAGGTTATCAGTTACTGCCTTAACTCTCTCCTTCCTATCTCTAGCAAGATTCTTAAAAGAAAAGTCTTCATTCAGTTTATTTCCTTACTTTGTATTCACTTCTCAGCCCACTATAATGTATCTACAGCATTTCTACAACTCTGCTTGAAATTACCCACCAAGGCTGGGCATGGTCGCTCACGCCTGTAATCCCAGCACTTTGGAAGGCCGAGGAGGGCGGATCACCTGAGGTCAGTAGTTCGAGACCAGCCTCAGCATGGAGAAACCCTGTCTCCACTAAAAATACAAAATTAGCTGGGCATGGTGGTGCATGCCTGTAATCCCAGCTACTCGGGAGGCTGAGGCAAGAGAATTGCTTGAACCTGGGAGGCGGAGGTTGCGGTGAGCCGAGATTGCGCCACTGCACTCCAGCCTGGGCAACAAGAGCAAAACTGTCTCAAAAAAAAAAAAAAAAAAAAAAAAAATTACCCACCAAAAGTCATTATGTTCTCCATAATGCCAAGTTTAAGAGCCACCTTTCCATTTTTATCTTTCTGGATCTTTCCAGTGCATTTTACATAGCTGATCACATTCCTTCCTTCTTGACACACAAATTCCTTGGCTTTTATGACACTATTCACCTGGTTCTCCTACCGCAAAAATTGTTCCTGCTGCTCTCATCTTAAACATTAATGTTCCCCAGATTTTCATTCACAATCAATCCTTTTTCCTCTCTATATTTTCTCACCAGGCAAAAGGAGGAACATTTAAACTGTCAATAACTCCATCAAAGACTTCATAGTTTTAATTCATACATCTAAACTATACTATATGCTGATGACTTTCAAATTTCCAGCCCTGAGCTCTTCTTTGAGCTGTGCACTCATATCCAGCTACCATAGAATATTCTTTACCTGGATATTTCATGGGCACTTCAAACTCAATGTGTCCAAAACTTTTCCCCTGAAAGTGGCTTCTCCTCCCATATTCCCTCTCTCTCTCTGCATATATGAACCACCCATGTAATCATCTAATCAAAAGAACTCATTCATCTTGGATTCCTCCCTCTTCCTCATCATCCCTCCCTCATATCCATTCAAACACCAAATCCTGTCAATTTACTCTCTTAAAACATTTTTTAAAACGAATGCCCCATTCTCTATCTTTACTACTTGTACCCTAATTTAGGATCTCATCATCTCTTACCTATATTAGATAAGAGGTTCTACAATAACATCTTATTTAATCAATCTGATATTAATCCTGGCCTCTCAATTTTTCCCATAATACAGCCATAATCATCTAATATACAAATCTGATAATTTCACTAACCTCCTTAGAATGGTTTTGCAACCCACATAAAAGTCTTTTTTTTTTTTTTTAAATCACGGCATACAATAACTTCTTTGACTTGGTTCAAAGACCACTGCTTGACACTTCTTGGTTAGAACCCTTTACTTCTGAATACCAATCAGCTTTTAGTTTCCTGAATATCCCGTAATGTATCATGCCACTGTGTCTTTGTACATTCCTCGTGACCTTTCTTCTTTCTCTGCTTGATTCTTGCTTAGCATTCAACACTCAACTTGTACATGAAGTTCTCTACAATTTCTCTTCCCTAAATCCCCCAGATGGGATAAATGGCTCTCTTTAATGTTTCTATAAAATTATCTTGATCGTTGCATAAACATTATGTATTATTTTCTATATGCCTCCTTTACTAAATTGTGAACTTGTTGAAGGTCAATTATCTAGCAATATATCTGATGCACAGGTGTTTAATATCTTTTGTAGAGTTAAACTGAATGATCATTCAGGTTGGTTTTAATTTTTCCGGAGTTATAATAATGCTGCAATAAACAGCTCTATGCAAATATTACTTTTAATTTTTAAAATTTTATTATGAAAGATTCTATGACAAAAGATTACTGTGTCTAAAGATACGAACAGGTCTTATTATTCTTCAATAATTTGTTATTTTTAATAGTTGAGAAAATAAGTCAACTGCTCAAAAATTTTTACACTATAAATACACATTTGAAAATTTTTGTCATAATATTTACTAATATAATTTACTTTATGCCAGTAACCAGTGCGTTTCAGAATAAGAGTTAAACAATCAATTCGTGTAGCTAACATAACTAATGTTCTATGTGTAGCCCAGTCTCAACAATACTAGTTTTAGGTTACAATTAAAATGTATTATGAGGCTGGGCACAGTGGCTCTTGCCTGTAATCCCAGCACTTTGGGAGGCCAAGGCGGATGGATCACCTGAGGTCAGGAGTTCGAGACCGGCCTGACCAACATGGTGAAACCCCGTTTCTACTAAAAATACAAAATTAGCTGGGCATGGTGGCACATGCCTGTAATCCTACCTACTTGGGAGGCTGAGGCAGGAAAATCACTTGAGGTGGAGGTTGCAGTGAGCTGAGATTGCACCACTGCACTCCAGTCTAGGCAACAAAAGCCAAACTCTGTCTCAAAAAATAAAAAATAAAAAATAAATAAAATAAATAAAGAAATAAATGTATTATCAGACTTTTTTTTTTTTTCAAGACAGGGTCTCATTCTGTCACCCAGGTTAGTGTGCAATGGTGCATTCATAGCTCACTGCAACTTCAAACTCCTGGGCCTAAGCAATCCTCCTGCCTCAGCCTCCTGAGTAGCTGGGACTACAGAAATGCAACACCATGCCCAGATAATATTTTAAATTTTTTGTAGGGACAGGATCTCGTTATATTGCCCAGGCTTGTCTCAAACTTCTGCCTCAAGTGATCCTCCTGTGTTGGCCTCCCAAAGTGCTGAGATTACAGGTATTTTGAGACTTTTTTAAAGGTGCAGAATTTATCAGTTGCCATTGATGAAACATCAAGTTTCCTAACATTGGAAAGGGAAAAGCAATCTACCAAATTTTTGGAAATGGTCAGAAATCCACAGTATTAAAAAATATATATTAAACACAAAAGTTTTCATGAAGCAATCCTATCTAAGAAAAAGCAAAAATAACTTCAAGCTATATTTTCAACGTATAAAAGTTACTAGTATCATGCACCAAATTAAGGGTTGGCAAGCTATCACCATGGGTCAAATTTAGCCCACTAGCTATTTTTATAAATAAAGTTTTATTGGAACACATCTATGTTCGTTCACTTATGTATTATCTATGGCTGCTCTCACACTACAATGGCAGAGTTAAGCAGATGGCGCAAAGATTACATGGCTCACAAAGTCTAAAATATTTACTGTTTGGTCTTTTATAGAAAAAGTCTGACAATTCCTACTCTAAGTTATTAGGGGGAAAAAACATACTTCTTAATGCTGTCTTTTAAAAATACACTGAAGAAAACAAATTACACTCAAAGTACATAATTTATATCAGTATCCTATTTTTTCTCATTTCTTTGGTAGCACTTCTAATGCACTGTTTTCATTCAAACCCATTCCTGTCCCCATTTCCCTCACCACAGGTTCCTAGTTCTCTTCTCTGGTATCTTCTGATATAAATGACAATAATAAATCTCTTCTGATGTGGTCTGACTCAAATAAACATGTAAATGGTTCCAGAAAGAAAAAAAAAAAGACATAAAATGGAATAAAAGTTTGTGAGTAACCAGGTGGATAAAGTGTGCACTTGGGGAGGTGGTTAATAATTGAGAGTATTGTAGAGAATGAATGACAATATAATAAAAACAATCATGTAAGTACTTTAGGAAGAATAAAAACTAAAAAGAAGCAAAGAAAAGTAAAAAGGGAAATCAAACTATTTTTAAAATATAGAAAATCTGCACATTTAAAAAGCATAAAATCAATTAGCATCATTCATTTAGGAAAGCCTTCTATTTACCTATCCAAACAGGCAAAGAGTCCAGATTTCCCTCCTACGGCACAAAGTACTTTGGGAGCACAGCGAGGTCGTGTCATCAAGACTGTCTGATGAGAGAGTCTATGTTCAGGCATAAAGTGGTACTTTAGGGCTTCATTCAGAAGATGTTTACAAGTGCGATCATCACGAATGAGATGATTTGCTTCATATAGTCTAGTGAGAAACTTAACACTCAACAATGGCAATCGTACACTGTTTAGTAACTGTGCTAAGTATTTCTGGCGTTCTTGTACATCATACTTGATCCAAGACTCCAATGCATAAAAAACAGTCTCTTCGGTAGCTACATTCAAACAGTCATTGGAAACAATTTCATCCAAGTCAGCATGTGTAAGCTCAAAAAACTCTTCAGTCTGGCAAACAGCTTCAAAATTCTGGCATATGTATTTAGTGGCTGCCAAATAAAGGTCACGGCAACCATATGTTTCTGCAAAACGAGAAATTCCAATACAATTACCAGGATCAAGTTGGCTTTCAAGAAATGCACAACATTCTTTCAGGACAAGTTTTATCTGGAGTAGGTTTGCTGCTGGCAGGAGAGATTCAACTGTGTCCTGAGAAATAAAAACAGTCCCTGTATAGGCATACTCCACAATGGCCTGGAGAGCAGTTTCATCAATGCATTGAAACTCAACCTCACTGTTCTCTTTTTCAGAAAGGTTTCCAGTGAACATAGCTTTGAAATATGGGCTGACGCTGGCAAGTACCACTTTGTGAGCATGAATTTTAACATCACCTACTCGAAGAATGATGTCACAGAGTTCGTGATGTTGGCGAAGAAGATTCAAGCCCTGCAGAAGTTGTTCAGAATGCAAGTGGGTTAAGTTAGCAAGCATGTAGGTCGGGGATGTGTGGTCCATCTACAGAAAAATAAAAAAGCATAGACAGTTATTTCAAAGTAATCGTGTCAATAACACTGCTTTTCAAATAGTACAGAATAATCAGATTTGTAATTTATTTGCCTGTTCATTGGTTTTTAAATACTTCATAGTAAATACTAGAACTATAGGTTTTCGAACTTAGAAGGTATTTAACAATCATATCATTCAACTTATTTATTATAGATATTAGGAAATGGAAGCCCAAAAGGTTACATGAGATGCCCCGAACCAAAAAAATCTCTGACAACGGACTTTTGGATCAAAACTCTCCCAACTTTTTCATTTTGTTTCCCTTGCATTAAATTCAAGTCTGAGCTATCACTGAAATAAAATGAAAATATGAGGGGAAAAACTTGCTTAAAGTAAAATTATATGTAGAACAAACAACACTATTTGCCAACCAACAGATGCTTTAATTGGGCAGAAATTTCATGTTAACACACTTTACCCAAAATTTCAATAACTGCTTTGATAGAGGGTGCTGCATTTAATGAAGGTACCATTACCACTAATTAATTTAATTAATTATGAACAGAATCCAAAGTTCCATAATGAAGGCAATAAGGCTCACTTACTGATCTATATATACCATAACCACTCAACTCTTTTTTTTTTTTTTTTTTTAGATGGAATCTCACTCTGTCGCCCAGGCTGGAATCCAGGGGCATGATCTTGGCTCACTGCAACCTCTGCCTCCCAGGTTCAAGTGATTCTCCTGCCTTAGCCTCCCAAGTGGCTGGGATTACAGGCACCTGTTAACACGCCTGGCTAATTTTTATATTTTTAGTAGAGACAAGGTTTCACCATGTTGGCCAGGCTGGTCTCAAACTCCCAACCTCAAGTGATCCACCCGCTTCGCTTCTCGAAGTGCTGGGATTACAGGCATGAGCCACCACACCCAGCCTCAACTCTTGATCATTAATTCAGATCATGCCCACTCAATCTACTTGCCGCTTTGTGCTTCTGGAAGATGATAAAGAATAAAAACAGCAGGGAAGAAAAGGGATGAGAAAGAAAAGAAAGTGGAGAGACAATAAAGACTATGGTAGGCAGAATAATGACTCCCCAAATGACATTCACATCCCTATCCCTGGAATCTGTGAATATTACTTTATATGGCAAAAGAGACTTTGGAAAGGATTAAAAATTTTTGAGATGGGGACATGATCCTGGACTATCCAAGTGGGCCCAAAATGCAATCAACATATACCTTATAAGAAGGCAGAAGGAGACGTGACACAGACAGGAGGTCACGTGACTAAACAGGCAGAGACTAGAGTGCTCCAGCCACAAACCAAGGAATGCTGGCAGTCACCAGAAGCTAGAAGAGCCAAGAACAGATTCTTCCGTAGAGCTTCTGGAAGGAGCATGGTCCTGCCACCTTAATTTTAGCCCACTGACACAAATTTCAGACTTCTGGCCTCCAAAACTGTGACAGAATACATTTGTTTTGTTTGAAGCAACTGAGTTTGTGTAATTTGTTACAGTAACCTTAAGAACTAATACATGGATATTTCAGAATGGACTGTAGCAGCTGCTTAGAGTAGACAAAAGGAATACAGGACATGTATACAATATAAGCTATTTCCTTCCCGTCTCACTCATATTTCAATGACAAGTTATGGCAATAACAAAAAAATACATTTGGTTTCCATCTTAAAACCATCAATTCAAACATTTTGAACACTATTGAGAGAGTATAGCACTTCATTATTACACATTTTAAGTGGAAAAAATCCAACTCTTGAAATTTTTATCTTTGTCACGTACATAATTGTTTCATACTTATTTCACAATGAATTTTAAATCAGTTAATAAATTATGTTAATATGGCCACTTTCCAGCTGATAACAGCCTCCACTGCTGAGCTCTGCAAATAATCTCACACCTATCTACTAGAAGAATTCTCAAATGTTATTGCAGTCATGGTATAAACAAGTCCCAAGAAGCTTCTGGGTCTTCCAGTAGGTACTTTTTTTCCAGAACACAATACATACTACTAAGTAGATGGCAATCAGAAGGCATAAGTTTAGATCTGTACACATTCTGTTAGTTATTCCAGTGTTGACCTTTTTAACCTATGTAACTTCTTTTAGCCTCAGTTTTATGAAAAAGTTAAAATCCAGACTTAAAAGTGAAGAATGAATAACAGGAAAGGCAAGTAGATAGAAAAAATAGGTAATGGGGTTAAGAAAGCAGTCCTCGTTAACTTTACCTTCTCAATCTTTGTTTTCCTTATTTGCAGAATGAGATCATAATAATACCTGTACTTTATTCTTCAGATATTATTGTAGCTGAGGTTTTTGAGAATCAAATCAGACAATGTACATAAAAACACGATAAACTATAAGTGATATTGTACTACAGTAGTACTACGGTAGCAGTGAGGCAATAGAGATAAAACATATCAGTGAAGAACAGACTTTGGAAATATAAGGTAATGAGTTTTAGTCCCACCTGGATCTTAAATTATATTATTAGGTGGAATAATAGGTACCAGCCTTTCTTAATCGAAATATTAATTGTTTCATTCATAAAATAAGAATACCCCACTTATCTCAGAAGTTTACCTGAAAGTGATTCTCTAAAGTATAAAGTTCTACACAATATACAGCTTGAGGTGTTAAGAATATAGGACTTACGTCTCACTGTACTAAATTGCCGCTTCCCAATATCCCCACTTTCACTAATTCCCATTCTTTCCCACAATGACCTTTTACGCTTATGATGCTCATGTAATGACTATAGCTCTATATAAAACTTGCTATCTCCCAAATATTTTCTTACCACACGTTACATTTTGTCTATAACCTTTCTTCTCTGATCTTCCTTTCCTCCAATTCAAATTGTCAAAACTCAAGATCAAAAATTAACTTTACCTGGACGTCTATAAGCATTTATTTACTATATTCCTTTACATGCAATTAATTCAATTGTATGTGTTGCTCTGTAAAACATACCCCCCTCAACTCTCATTTTCTGATTTAACAAGGAGAATGGTAGACTAAAAAGTGAAGGATGAACAACAGAAAAGGAAAATGTATGCGAAAAATAAGAGAAGGGATTGAAAAAGGAGACCTAGTCACTTCGTAAATTCATCTCTCTCTCAGACTAAACAATTACGTTTCAAGATATTTAAAACAGCCTGCAAATGAGATTCTTGAATCATTACCAGTGCCACAGGACTGAAGACTATTTTCAAAAATAAGACAGTAAATTCTACAATATGGTAAGATTTCTGTTAATTTCAGATAACATTCTAAAACAAATTATTAAAGATTTGACTTGTGAATACCAATAAGGAGATGTAGAGATCTTTAGGATTAGGATATATGAGCTAAAAATAATAAGACATGTTATAGACTAGGTTTGTTTCTTTTTAAAAATGTATTTAGAAGACTTGTAGATCAGAAAAGTAGACTTGATACTTAACTAGATATTAGTAAATAATTTTATGATGCCCTTCATGATTTTTCAAAGAACAAAACTAAAAAAAATACAAGCCAGTTCAGTTAGCTAAATTAGCAACTAGTGGAACAAATACCCCCCAGAGTATACCACTTAATGGAATGAGGCCTAGAGGGATGTCTCTAGTGGTATTCTGTAAGGCCAAGATGAAGGTATTTTATGTCCCGAACTTTGAAGATGACATGAAGCTGCAAAGGACAGCAAAAGCATTGACTTAACACAATAAGGATCCCGAAAGACTTGATATCTAACAAGAAGAAATTTAAAAGGGATAAATGTAAACATTCTATAGCAGATTCCAAACCAACTACCCAAGTATAGAATAAGAGAGAAAAGATGCATCTGTAGAACGTGTTTAACAGGTTTAGGGATTTTAATTGCAGTACTATTTTAACACCATAAACTTATGTGGGTTTAAGCTGCATTAACAGAACTATAATATACAGAACAACAGAGGAGAAATTTTTGCTTTGCTCTGCAAATGTCAGTCCATATCTGTACTACAGATTTTGGGTATCATCCTTTGAAAGGGATCTAAACAGACTGTAACACCTGATGAAGAGCAGAAATTCAAATCGTGTCTTACAGGTAATGGAACCGAGGTACTGAGTCTGGGAAAACAGGAGGTCTGAATTATCACATGAAAAACCAAGGAATGAAAGTTACTCAACAACAGCAGGAATAACAATTATAATATAGGGTTGTTTTTGAGGATTAAATGAGTTTATACATAAAAAGGGCTCAGAATAGGACCTATCACTTAGTAGGCTCTTAATAAATATGAGTTATTACTAGTAAATTCTTCGAGTTGTCCCTTAAGAGGTAGTCAACTTTCTAGGTTGCACTACCTCTCACTATTAGATAAGAAATCCACTCTGTCTTCTCTCATACCCTGGGCAACACAAGTGTCACAGAATTGTTGATTCTCAAATCAAGGTTATGAATTACTGACTAGATTCATTTTTAATATAATTAGGAATCACATAGTGATAGATCCTATATTGTTAACCTAATTTTTGTGTACCCAATTCCAAACTGGTAAATTACCATCAATGTATGACATGCATGCATTCATGACACAATATAGGTCTGTAAATACAAACATACATGTATGTACACACACAACACATAAATATACACACATGCATATATTTGTATGATATGCAGTATAGTTTTAAGAGACTGGCCTTTGGTATCAGGCTTCCCAGGTTACAATACAATGGTCTGTATTATGTGACCTTGGGAAATTCAGTCAAAAGTTTCAGTTTTCTCATTTGTAAAAAAACAGACAAAATTGTATAAAAAGCAGTTGTAAATATGCCTTTCTATGTGCTGGTACGTAAGCACTCAATAATTGGTAGACGTTATTTATTTTTATTATTCATCAACCTTAAAAAAGCTTGGTTATTACCAACTATATCCATGAAATGCCTTTCCATGCATACCAAAAAAGGAAGGAAGTTTGCTTACTGTCCAGGGAACAAATACCTACCAAAGCCAGGCCAAAGCCTCACTAATTCTATCAGTAAAGAGACATATGAGCCATTTTAAAATTTAGATGGCTTATTAGATTTAGATAGTTTATTACTTACAGAGTGAAAAGAAGATTAGCCAAAGAGTAAACTGCCTGGACGCTTGTCCCGCACATCAAAAATGGTAACACAAAAAAGGAGCTGGCCCAGTGAAAACTATGGCTAAGCAGTTTTCTATTCTGTAGCTCTATTCTAAGGGTGTGGGGTGGGGTCAAAAGTCTAATACCTAATCACAACCAGGGAAGTGAAGAGAAACTGTCTCATGACACACTTGTAGGGGAAATAGAGGGGTGAATGGGAAATTGGGAGATGACCTCATAGCAGTTCCTTAGAGGCCTCTCACCCTCACATATTCCAGGAGAATCACAAGGTGTGTCAAGCCACGGATAAGCTGCAGTCCTGAGGTCCAAGTCTTTGCCTATATGGATACATGCAAGGTGACCAGAGTACCATGACAAAGTTGTTCCCCTACACTTATGCCCCTATAATACTGCTTTACCTCACTTTCCAAGATCTATGTTGTTAAAACCTTTTAAATATTTTCTGACCATTCCAACTAGTGAGTAAAACATTCTATTCATTTGAACCAGCATGGTTCATTTTACTCCATAATAATAGAAATTATCAAAGTGTTTAAAATGGGCCAAAGAAAAGGCACTGGTAAAAGTAACTTCATAAAAGAAAGCCTATGCATATTTTTATAATTGTATTAGATGCAAATGATATACTTTCATTCCTTGTAAGAACTACTGAGAATAAAGTTTAATTTTAAAAATTATAGTTTAATGCTTAATCAAAACAAGCAACTTCAACAAGGCAAGGTAAAAATAGGGAACTTAAAATGAATTACACTAGCAGTTTTCCATAACATAATTTTTGTTTGTTTGTTTTGTTTTGTTTTGTTTTTGTTTTTGTTTTTCAGACAGGGTCTCATTCCTGTTGCCCTGGCTGGGGTGCGTTGGCGAGATCTTAGCTTACTCACTGCAGCCTTGACCTCCTGGGCTCAGGTGATTCTCCCACTGCAGCCTCCCAAGTAGCTGGGGCTACAGGCACACACCACCACACCCAGCTAGTTTTTGTATTGTTTTTGTAGAGAAGGAGTTTCACCATGTTGCCTAGGCTAGTCTCGAACTCCTGGACTCAAACAATCACCCACCCTGGGCTCCTAAAGTGCTGGGATTACGGGCGTGAGCCACTGAGCGTGACCAAATTAAATCTTAAAATTTTTAATTTGGCCCCTTTCCTCTGTCAAAAAATATGACTTTAGAAAAATGCACAGAATTCTAACATTTTCAAATACAGAGTTTTTTTTTGTTTTTTGTTTTTTTTTTGAGACGGAGTCTTGCTCTGTCGCCCAGGCTGGAGTGCAGTGGCGCAATCTTGGCTCACTGCAAGCTCGGCCTCCCGGGTTCACACCATTCTCCTGCCTCAGCCTCTCCGAGTAGCTGGGACTACAGGCGCCCGCCACCACGCCCGGCTAATTTTTTGTATTCTTTTAGTAGAGACGGGGTTTCACCGTGGTCTCGATCTCCTGACCTCGTGATCCGCCCGCCTCGGCCTCCCAAAGTGCTGGGATTACAAGCGTGAGCCACCGCGCCCAGCCTCAAATATACAGTTTTTAAAACAGTGGTTTTCAAATATGATCCCTGTACCAACAGCATTAGCAACATTTGGGAACCTGCTAGAAATGTAAATTCTTGAGCCCCATCACAGTTGTAAGCAATCAGAAACTACATAGTGCAGTGGGGTTGCAGGAAATGGACAAACTGTTTTAAGTCCTCCAGGTTATTCTTAGGCAAAAGTTCCAGAACCAGTTAAAATATCTATAGCTCAAGTTTAACAGCTTAAAAATTACTGAAAGTTATTTTTAAGAAATATTTAAAATGAAAGTCTTTTACAGACAGGATCTCACTATGTTGCCCAGGCTGGAGTGCAATGGCTATTCAAAGGCATGATCATGGTGCAATGCAACCTCAAACTCCTAGGCTCAAGTGATCTACTTGCCTCAGCCTCATCAGTAGCCGGGACTACAGGTGTCCACCACTGCGTTTGGCTCAAAAACTATAATGCCTTCAAAATTATACATGACAACTGTGACTATATTTGGTTCTCAGCTATCTACCCACAAATGGCTAAAAAAAGTAATTCAAAGAAGTAATACTTTCCAATCCTCAAAGCCCCACATTTGTCAAACAGTTTTACACTGGCAGTTTCATTTACCTGAGTAACCACTTTGCGTAAAAGGAGGGTAAGTACCATAAAAAAACAGGAAAGAACAGTGAGTAAAAGCATTGATTTTAGAGTCGGAGAGATTTGGATTTAAGTCTACATTTTGCTACCTAATAGCTGGGCTATTTGATACTTGGGCAAATTACTTATTCTAATCTTAAACATTCTCATTTGTAAAATTTGTTGTGGATTAGGATTAAATGAGAAGTATGTAAGGAAAAATAGATCAATGGAGAACGGAAAATATAAAAGTAGATCATTTAGATATGCAGGTTCAGTATATGATAAAGGTGGCATCTCAGCGAGGGAAAAGAGAAACGTTTAAATAAATGTGTTGAGATAACGGAATAGCCATATGGAAACAGGTAAAACTAGATTTCTGCTACATACCTACAGCAACAGGATAAATTCCAAATGAATCAGAGGTATATATATGAAAAATGTAATTATATAAATATTAAAATAAAATAGGTGTAAAAACTTATGTTGAAATTTAGTCCCCAGTGCAGTAGTGTTGAGAGGTAGGGCTTTCAAGAGGTGACTGGCAGAATCCTTATGAACGGATTGATCCACTTATGGATTAATGAATTAACGTGTTAGCAACTTAAAGGATTATCACAGGAGTGGGACCAGTGGCTTCATAAGAAGAGGAAGGGAGAGCTGAGCTAGCACACTCACAGCCCCCTCACCATGTGAGGCCTTGTGCTGCCTTGGGACTCTGCAGAGGTCCTACCAGCAAGAAGGCTCCCACCAGATGCAGCCCCAAGAAAGCTCACACCAGATGTGGCCCCCTTGACCTTAGAGTTCTCAGCCTCCATAACTGTAAGAAATAAATTCCTTTTATTTATAAATTATCCAGTTTCAGATATTTTGTTATAAGTAATGGAAAACAAACAGACAACCTGAGACTAGGCAACAGTTGCCTAACTTTGAAACAAAATCCAGAAGACATTAGTGAAAAAACAGGTAAAACTGATTACATTTTAAAAACGTGGAATAAAGAAATCGTAAGTAAAAATATAAATGAGACTGAGAAAAATATTTGTAGCATATATAAAATATATATCAGCAATATATAAAATATTTCTAAAATTCTCTAGCCCTATAGGAAAAATTGGTTAAAGAAATGAACAGATGTTTGTTAAGAATATAAACGATTTTAACCATACAAAAATTGCTCAACTTCACTTAAAATCAAATAAATTAATACATGGAGTTAACAATTCTCTCTTGACAGTATAGTCTGTTGGCGAGGATATAAGAAACAGGAAATCTCACTCATTGCTGTGGCAATAGAAAATGATACAAAATCTCTAGAGGTAAATCTGTCAAAATCTAGCAAAATTACATTTGGATTTATCCTTTGACCCAACAACCCTACTTCTAAGAATCTATCCAAAAATTACACTGGCAAAAATGTATAAAGACAAATCCATAAGGCTAATAATAATTGCAGATCTATTTATAAAAACAAAATAATATATTCGTGTTTCTTATTCCTCATATTTGAGAGACCAGAAGGCAACTGACCAAGATTTTTAAAACAATTCTCATGTCCAGCAACAAAAGAATGGTTGTGAAAACTACAGAGCATCCACACAATGGAGTACTACACAGCGATGAAAAGGAATGGGGAATCTCTGTATAGAATACTCTGCAGTGATCTCCCTGATCTAAACAAAGTGTGTTTAGTGTGTCACCATTTATCTATAATAGGAAAGATTACAAATATACGTAATCATTTCTATTAAAAAAAGGAAATTTTACACAATATATACTTTTAAAGGTTACCTACAAGAGGAGGTAGGGAACTAAAGACTAGACGATAGAGATAGAAGGAGATATCTTTGAATATACTCTGTTTTATAGATTTGACTGTGGAATCAGGAAAGTATTTTACGTAATTATAAAGCACAATTAAATCTTAAAAACATGATCCATAAGAAATTTGAAAATTGAAAACACAAAGGAAGAAAATATCTAGTTAGTGGCCTTACCATACCATTACAAATAACTTTAAAACAGTAATCTGACAGTCTCTATTGTGATATGCCCTAAAATACATATCTTATGCTGTTTTCAGTAATCGCATTGTTGATGAGGACACCGTTTATTTGTATTCTGACACCGTTAATGTGTGCATTGTGCTATAAAGCAAACGAGTAATGATATGATATTCTATCAACCCTAGGGTCACTGTGATCTAGGATTCTTGGTATGGGAAAAAGAAGATAAAGATATAACACTAAGATGTTAATTATGAACCTCATAGTCTGTATTTGAATAAAAAGTATAAGAATAAATATATGCATATAAATAACAATAAATATTCATATATACTAATACATAATTTATATATAATACATAAAACACATGTGAGCTATACATACATATTAAATATATGTAATATTATTTTAAGGAAAAAAATAAATTATATTTCCTAGCTCTGTCTACTGAAAAGGTCTAGAAACTGACCATTGCAGTAGCAAAGACAATTTCTAGCATTCAGATGTACTCTCTAAATACCATTTCCCTCAAAGAGAACAGAACTCCTTGGGCAAACAGCTGATACCATGTCTGGGGCAGAAGATGTCAAGACAAATTTGGAATCTAAATCCTAGGTAGTGTAATTCCAGCACTTTGGGAGGCTAAGGTGGGAGGATAGCTTGAGCCCAGGAGTTTTGAGACCAGCCTGGGCAACACGGTGAAACTCCGTCTCTACAAAGAAAAAAAACAAACAAAAAAGTTTGAGGTTACAGGCATGAGCCCCTACACCTGGCCAAATTTCTCCTTTTAAAAGTATCCCTGTTAATAAATAAAGAAGGAATAATGGAATATTACCATTTTGCATCCTTAATAAATAACGGGCATTGATTGTGAAGGGCTGTTTATATCACAAAAAGAGACATAGCTAGATAATTGGACCTTCTGATGGAAAAACGTAACACCCATGAGTATTCTCACATCCCACCCCCAACACCCACCAAAGTCAAGCAAATTAAACTACAGTCAATTCTCTAGCTCCAACTATTAATTTACATAAAATATAGAAAATAGAAAAATCATGTTAAACAATACCAGAAAGATGCAATTAGCAAAAACACATCAACTGTGAAAAATCTTGTAAAATAAACTAAATTCTTCAACAAATAAACTGCAAGAAATAAAGAGAATGAATCTATAAATCTAAAAGCCGTATCAATCAAATACGACCTGTGAACCATAGACTTGTGTGTGCACCCACATATTTAGAAAACACTTGGAAATTTACACACTGACTGGATTATTAATATATTAATTAATCACTGCTATTTTTTGTTGCTAAATAGTGGTATTGTGGTTGTGTTTTTAAGAGCTTTTTTCTTTTACAAATATATACTGAAATTGGTGTGCAATGGTGCAATTACAGCTTACTGTAACCTTGAATTCCTGGGCTCAAGGGATTCTCCCTCCTCAGCCTCCTGAGTAGCTAGAACTACAGGCGCATGCTACCATGCCTGGCTAATATTTTTTGTTTTTATTTTTTGTAGAGATGGGATCTCACTATTTGTCCAGGCTGGTCTTGAACTTCTGGCCTCAAGCAATCCTCCTGCCTTGGCCTCCCAAAGAGCTGCGATTACAAGTGTGAGCCCCCATGACCAGCTGTATTGAAATGTTTGCAGATGAAATAATATGTTGTTAGGATTTACTGCAAAATAATAGGGGATGAGGGAGTGGAAGGGGATATAGATGCCGTCATGAGTTGATAACCATTGAAGATGCGTGATAGGTAAATAGACGTTCATCATATAGTTCTGCTTTTACATGTTTTTGAAATTTTGCACAGTAAGAGAGTTTTTTCTTAAAAAACAGAAAATATAAGGCACTAAATTTTGAATAAGACAGTTTTAGAATCCTAAGTTCAGGGAGTTTAAATGAATTAGCAAAATCACATAATTAGTAAAAAACATTACTGGGACTAGAATGTTTTCTTAATCTTAGAACAATGCTCTCTACACATTACATACAAAAAATTAAATGCCAAACAATGTTGAGCTGCTTAAAATATTTACTGAATCAATTTATAATTGTTATTACTTCTCATAAAATGAAATTATTCTACAAAAGAGCATCTAGAATACCTCTGACTGTCATAATGTACCAGTTAACCGTCCAAGCTTTTAACATGTATTAATTCCTTTCATCCTCAGAGCAAAATATAATAGCCACTGTTATTATTACTACCGTTTTACAGATAAAGAAATTTGAGGCACAGAGAAATTAAGTCCAAGGCAAGATTTAAACCTTGGCACTCTGTCTACGTAATTCTTAAATATTGTATTACACTGCCTCATTTATTAAAAAAGCTCAGAATTTCTTAATCTTATTAAAATTTTAACTCAAACAAGAAACTAAAAATGTGCAGAATAGAAATCCAAAGAGGATAGATCATTCATATAAAATCTTTATAGACACACATTAGATACAAAAATACACAGGGCTTTAAAATGAAATAAAGAAGGATCCATGGAACAATCATTGCCTTTCAGTATTTGTCTAAAAGCAGATTTGGTATATCACGTTCCTCCATATCTCTGCCGTAGTTTTTTTTTTTTTTTTTTAATGATAAAACAAACAATAGTATTCCGAATCTTGGTAACTGCATTAGTCAATATCGAATAAAAAGTATCTATTTGAAATTAAAATTAAAATCAAACTTTCCATAGTCTACAGTAACTTAACTTTAAGTTCTGAAACCAAGTTAATAAAGGTCAAGTTGCGAGTTTTGTACCTATCTACTTAATTGACACCTAAGCCACAAAACAGTGGTGCTGAAATCAGTTGGGAGGCAATTATCTGCCACTATATAAATATAGATCACACCCAGAGTAAATAAATGGTGAAGAGAAATCAACATTACTCTTAAAAAAAAAAAAATTCAAACAGACACTTTTCTTTAAAAGGAGAAAATAAGAAATGATTTATGAAATTAGGAGAATATTTGATCACATCTGCTCTTTTCTTAAATTTCTTTCCCACAGTTCAACTTTCCTCATAGGATAATTCAACTAATAATGGTATATAATTTTATCAGTGAGCCTATGGAACAACTTAGGATATTTTCCTTTTATCTGAGATTTGACTTTTATTATTACTTGACAAACAAAACTAAAATTAGAAGCCTGTCAAGAGCTCTTACTGGATGTGGTAATGACTTTGAACTTGCTTTCTTCTGTGTTATTTCTGAATCCATGTTATGACAGGCGTCTAAGTTACATAGTTAATCCCTGTCCACTGAAAAACTGCAACAGATGTGAAATTCTGTTAACTTATACATAGTAATTAATGTGTAATACAAGTTGGATTTTTGTTTAAAATTATAGTTTTGACTGAAGACAGAAATACGTAATGGGTTTAGAAGATAAACCTAAGTAGGTGAAAATATATCACTCATATACATCAAGAAAACTGATTCAATCCTGTATAAAATAAGCTCATAACTTCTTAACTTATTGAAGTGTTACCTCAAACAAGAAACTAAAAAGATTTTGAACAGAAATCCAAAAAGGATAGATTAAAATATATATAATCTTCAACCAAGGATTGAAAGAAAAAATAATAAATTAAAAAATATATAATCAAATGACATATAATAAAATATATGAATAATAATGGAAAAAATCTAATTTTATCCTAAAGTTTCTACACTGACCTCCACCAAAACCTTCTCCAAGCTCTAAGCAAATGTCAGTTTTACTTTCTTCCTCTGTCCAATTACTCTTTTGTAGAAACACCCATAAAATGTTCCATAGTTCAAATGTAGAAGATGTAACCTCAAAAAATTCTTGTAAGGATTAAATGAGTTAATATTTACTAAGTACCTAGCATGGTGCACGGCACATAGCAAATACTCGAAACATGGTATTATTATAATTGTTTGTTAATATTAATAGCAACTTTCATTTGCATAGCATTTCTTCACAATAACTTCTCAAACTATACAAAATTCTTAATACTTTACAGAAATCACACTGACGTTCAATATTCCTGGATGTCTGTAAAATTTGAGTAAGAACACAGAAAAATCATAGTGATTCGCCCAGGGAACTAATGTATTATCTCTGATTCTGGAAATAAAGTAAGTTTTTAGGGCAATTATGTTTACCCTTAAGTTCAGCTAAAAAAAATTAACATATGTACCACACACATTCCTATAATTCACTAATTTAACTACATTCTTGAAATTATTGAAATTTTAAACTTGTTTTAGCTGAATTTGCAATTTTCAATGTATCCTAAACCACTTCCTTTTAACTTTCTGAGGTGTACTATTAATAAAACACCTAATAGTGTATTCTACTGTTCTAAAAATCGATTATAAATTTGTACTCTCTCTCTACATGATTAAATACAAAAGGCTTTTTAAGTCAATATACGAGGAATTCCTAGATTTCCAAAGATTAAAAAAAAATCTGCTTCGTAATAAACAGAATACACACACAATGAATGAGATTTATGTTCCACAAAATAACTCTAAAAGATCATCAGTAAGACAGGATGCTGATGAAGTCCCATTTCCTAAATATCCACTATGGAGACAAATGCATCTTCTAAGTCTTCAATCAAAGAGACAAAATGTAACAGATAAAAAATAAATTGCAATCTGTAATGTATAGTGATCCACAGGGACCTAAAAAAACAAGAGTCAAAAGGAAGATTCATCTTGCTTCGTTCCCAGGAAAAGGGCATGATAACTGCTTAAGTATCCACGTCTCTCATTTAAGACTTTCGAAGTTCCTTTTCTGTGATTCGATGATTACCATACAACCTCTAGTTATTAACTTGGCTTCCCAAGTTCTTGGATACAAGAAAGAGTGCACTGGATTTTCAACTTGAAAATTCTGATCCAACATAAACTGACACTGTAATGTGTACATCATTCTCTAGGTTAGTTTGAACTGGGTTCCTCAAGTCTGGGCAATACATGAGTAGAAGTCTACACATTTGAGCTTCTTAGGTTGGAACTATGAGAACCAGACACTTTCTCATTGACAACTGCTACAATCATTTCTTGTTTTTCATCTCCCTGTCTTTAACCTGTCCCTAAAATGAAACATGCTAGCTAAACCTAATTTAGGCAGATTCATTTAAACACAAAGATGGCTCACTAAAACCAAAGTAACAGCCTAGAATTTAAACCAAAACATAGGATGTATATTTACACAGCCTCATTTACATTAATAATCTATTCCCCACCCCACCCCCAAAAAACAAAACAAAACAAAACTGATATTCAAATCGTACTTTAAGGCAAAAATCCAGAAATTATTTTTGCACTTGCATCAGCTGGGAGCATTATTTATAAAGCTGTTTGGCATACGTGACTCAATTATTCCAAGACTTTAAAAAGTATTTAAGAGAAATCCCACCTGGTACAGAGCAGGGTAGGAATACTTGCATTTGAAGTGCATAAATTTGGGTCTTCAAATGATAACTTAGACTTTTCGCACGAGTCATTCAAAAGTAATTGTATTATTCCTTCAAAAAAAAAAAAATCTCTCTTCCCCACTCCAAAGCATTCAGGCTCACACTAGACACTCCAGCTCTTTCACTGTGTCCGTTTAAGTATCATTTATGAGAAGGAGAAAATGAACACAAAATTCTCAGTTCGCCTAAAATAATGTCTACTATAATTCCTAAATCCACAAGGCAGAATTCTCTTAGAACCATGATGCCAAGAACTTCCACCGCAAGTGAAATTGTCTTCGCAATCTCTGTCTCTAGGAGACTGAAAGGCTGCAGAGACGCTTGAGGATCCAGCAGGGAGGCTAGGGCGGCAGACGGAGGGGGCGGAGGTTAGGGGAGAGTCCCACAGAGGAACTGCATTAGAAGGAAAGATTTTGATAACGTCTAAGGGAGAGGCGGTTAGCTACAGGGGAAAAAAAAAAACAACAGACCTATTTCCAGATTATGTACGTTGTAAAGAAAACGCAAAGTGATGAGGGCAAGGAAACGTGGCCCAAAACAAACAAGCAAACAAACAAAAAAAATTAACCCTCTACGGCCGGAGGGTTAAGAGAAGTAGACAAAGGAGAAGGGGGAGGCGAATAAAGGCCCCAAAGACCAGGAATTGAAAAAAAATACCCGATTTGTGAGCTTGGCCGTGGTCCAGATCTTCTGTCCTGATAAGCAGATGGCAAGAGGAAAGGATCGCAGTTCCTTAGGGTGGTAGACAGTAACGCGTTTACAAGGGTAACGAGCCCTGCACAAGAAGATGTCGCCTCTCTTTCCACCTGCTCCGCTCAGTCCTTTGCCTCTTACTCTAGCACCAGCGGCATTCGGGCAAAACACTGCCAAAGCCTGCACTGCTGGAGGACAGCAAAAGGAAAATACCTGAGTCCCAGTAATCACACGGGCAGCGACAGGAGGAGGAGCCGCGGACAATTTGAGCCTGGGACGGATCCTCACTAGCTCCGGTCAAACCCTAACTCTTACGGGTGGGGCGGGCAACTTCCGCCCAGAGCAAGGAAAGCGTCACATCCGTCAAATGTCTTCACCCCTCCTCCCTTCTCCGCTGTAGCTACGTTTACAACGTTCTGACTTCCTCTTCAGGAGACTTTGGCCTAGTCTCAACACCTGACGTGGACTACATAACCCAGCATTCATGACGGCAAGTGGATTTCCGGGTCAAGAGGTCCGCGCTGGGTGCATCACCATGGAAGCAATCGGTTTGGTCACGTGGTGCCCTTGGTTACGCCCGGTGGCAGCTGTGGGGTCTAGGGCTCAGACGGGGGCCATTTTGCCACAGGCTGCCTCCCGGAGTTGGGGGCGGCCGCGCGGCAGGCTGAAGCTGTTCTTTTTTCTCTTCTGCAGCTTGGGGCTTGGAGAAGATCTGGAAGTGTGGGCTCCAGCGAGCCCTTCGGAGACGGCAATGGTTTCTTCCAACCACTGCCACCTGACAACCCTGCATGGCGGCTGCCCACTCCGCGCTGCTTCTGCTGCCGCCCTTTCCAGTCCTCTCTACCTATCGGCTCCAGAGCCGCAGTCGTCCTTCCGCCCCAGAGACTGATGATAGTCGAGTTGGGGGCATTATGAGAGGAGAGAAAAACTACTACTGCCGTGGAGCTGCGGGGGACCACGGTTCCTGCCCCACTACAACTTCGCCTCTGGCCTCGGCCCTCTTGATGCCCTCGGAGGCAGTCTCAAGCAGCTGGTCTGAGTCTGGAGGCGGTTTGTCAGGGGGAGATGAAGAGGAGACTCAGCTCCTTCAACTTCTCCGCACTGCCCCGGATCCTTCTGAGGCCTTTCAGGCTTTGCAAGCTGTTTTGCCGCGGCGGGGCGGTCGACTTGGCTTCCCCCGACGCAAGGAAGCTTTGTATTGGGCACTGGGCCGAGTGCTTGTGGAAGGAGGTAGTGATGAGAAGCGGCTCTGCTTGCGACTTCTCTCGGACGTTCTCCGGGGTCAGGGGGAGGCAGGCCAGCTTGAAGAAGCCTTTAGCTTAGCACTTTTGCCTCAACTAGTTGTCTCGTTACGGGAAGAGAATCCAGCCCTGCGGAAAGATGCGCTGCAGATCCTTCATATATGTCTGAAACGTAGTTCTGGAGAGGTGCTGAGAACGCTTATACAACAAGGACTAGAGAGTACCGATGCCCGACTTAGAGCTTCCACAGCACTACTGCTTCCTATCTTGCTTACTACTGAGGACTTGTTGCTTGGTCTGGATCTCACCGAGGTGATAATATCCCTGGCTCGAAAGCTTGGTGATCAGGAGACAGAAGAAGAATCTGAGACAGCTTTCTCCGCACTTCAACAAATTGGGGAGCGACTTGGCCAAGACAGGTTTCAATCTTATATTTCTCGTCTGCCCTCTGCCCTGAGGAGACACTACAATCGCCGCCTGGAGTCCCAGTTCGGAAGTCAGGTTCCTTATTATTTGGAACTTGAAGCTTCTAGATTTCCTGAAGATCCCCTTCCCTGTGCAGTGACTCTTTCCAACAGCAATCTTAAATTTGGGATTATTCCTCAGGAGCTGCATTCACGATTATTGGATCAGGAAGACTATAAGAACCGGACCCAGGCCGTCGAAGAACTAAAGCAGGTGCTGGGAAAATTTAACCCTAGTTCTACTCCTCATTCTAGTCTTGTTGGCTTCATTAGTTTGCTATATAATTTGTTAGACGATTCTAACTTCAAAGTGGTCCATGGCACACTTCAAGTCCTGCATTTACTGGTTATTCGCCTTGGAGAGCAGGTACAGCAGTTCTTGGGACCAGTTATAGCAACTTCTGTCAAAGTGCTGGCAGACAACAAGTTGGTGATCAAACAAGAATACATGAAAATCTTCCTCAAGCTAATGAAGGAAGTAGGACCTCAGCAGGTGCTTTATTTACTCTTGGAACATCTCAAACATAAGCATTCCAGAGTGAGAGAGGAGGTGGTGAACATTTGCATCTGCTGCCTGCTGACCTATCCTAGTGAGGATTTTGACTTGCCCAAACTGTCCTTTGATCTTGCCCCAGCTCTTGTAGATAGCAAACGCAGGGTACGCCAAGCAGCTTTAGAAGCTTTTGCCGTATTGGCATCATCAATGGGCTCAGGTAAAACCAGCATCCTTTTTAAAGCTGTGGATACTGTTGAACTGCAAGATAATGGAGACGGAGTGATGAATGCTGTGCAGGCCAGATTGGCTAGGAAAACCTTACCAAGGCTGACAGAGCAGGGATTTGTGGAATATGCAGTACTGATGCCATCTTCTGCCGGGGGTAGGTCAAACCATTTGGCACATGGAGCAGATACGGACTGGCTTTTGGCTGGTAACAGAACTCAGAGTTCACACTGTCACTGTGGTGACCATGTGAGGGACAGCATGCGAATTTATGGATCTTACAGCCCAACTATCTGTACCCGAAGGGTATTAAGTGCAGGAAAAGGAAAAAATAAATTACCATGGGAAAATGAGCAGCCTGGAATCATGGGAGAAAACCAGACCTCCACTTCCAAGGATATAGAACAGGTATGCTTCTCTAATTTTCTTGAGTTGAAAGTGTGAAGACTTTAAATGAAAATATGCCTGCGATGACTTAAGGGTCAGCCTGCTTGAGGGAAACAGGTTATGCTTTGTTTTAAATCGATTTTAAATCCATTTGAATGTTGGTACTCATTATAATGGTACAGATCACAAAGGACCATCCAATAGGCTTCCTGCTTGATAGATTTAATTAAATCTGAGACACATGTGATATAGACAATACCTAGGTTCAGTTTTAGTTTGTTACTGTAGCATGTCAGTTTATCTCATTCATACAACAAACATTGAATACCTAGTAGGTGCCAGATAAAGAGCTAAATTCTGGGAATGAAGGTGAGGCCACTTTCACACAGTATAGGAAAAAGGTCAGACCTAGGAATTAGCAATTAACAAATTCGTTAAGTGCTAAAGTAGAAATATAAAGAGTCCTGCAGGAATACTGAAGATAGAAAAAATAATTTCACTAGAAAAGTAAAGAAAAAAAAAAAAAAGCCTCCACAGAAGATACGACATTTGAACTGAGATTTTCCCCCCAAAGCTTTTATTTAAAAAATTCCAAATATATAGGTAAGAGTACAATGAATACCCATATACTTCATCTATATTTACCATTTGTAACATCTTGACATATTTCCTCCATATTTGCTGAACCATTTGAAAGTAAATTGTGGATATCTTGAGATTTCACTCCAAAATATCTCGTCACATGTCTTCTAAGAATGACATTCTTCTTTATAACCATAAATCATTATTGCACCTCAGACTGTCAGTAGTAATTCAATAATATGTAACAGACAGGCTGTATTTAAATTTCCCCAATTGCCTCCAAAAGTTTTATATTTCTTGTTTTACTTATATCATCCAGGATCTAGTCAGGGTTCACGTGGTTAATGTCCCTTGTAATTTTATCTAGAATAATATCCTACTTGTTTGTTTCTTTGTTTTTTCATGGCACTGGCCTTTTATAAAAAGACTTTGGGGTAGTTTTGTAGAATGTCCCAAGTTTTAAATTTATATGTTTACTTGATTAGATTCAAAATAAATATTTTTAGGAAAATATTACGTAGGAGATACGTATAAAGTAGATGATAAGTAGTGTGAACTTCACAGTACATTACATTATGAGGCAAATGATATCAGGGCTGTCCCGTCCCTGGTGATGCTTAATTTTACTGTTTGGATAAGGTGGTAATAGCCACATCTCTCCATTGTAAAGGTGTATTTGCCTCTTTAGAATTAGCATATAATCAGTAAAATGATACTTTGAGACCCTAAGAATACCCCAACAACTTTTCACCCACTGTGTTTAGCATCCACCAATGGTCTTTACCTGTATCATTTGTTATACTGGGGGCTTACAAATAGTAATTTTTGAGATGGAGTCTCGCCCTGTTGCCCAGGCTGGAGTGCAACGGCTCAATCTCAGCTCACTGCAACCTCTGTCTCCCAGGGTCAAATGATTCTCCCACCTCAGCGTCCTGAGTAGCTGAGATTACAGGTGCCCACCACCACGCCCAGCTAATTTTTGTATTTTTAGTAGAGACAGGGTTTCACCATGTTGGCCAGGCCTGTCTCAAACTCCTGACCTCGTGATCCACCCGCCTCAGCCTCCCAAAGTGCTGGGATTACAGGCAGGAGCCACCACACCCAGCCCAAATTGTAATTTTTAAATTACAAAGGCCGGGCAGGGTGGCTCACACCTCTAATGCCAGCACTTTGGGAGGCTGAGGCAGGCAGATCACCTGAGGTCAGGAGTTTGAGACCAGTCTGGCCAACATGGTGAAACCCCCGTCTCTACTAAAAATACAAAAATTAGCTGGATGTGGTGGCGCACACCTGTAATCTCAGCTACTCGGGAGGCTGAGGCAAAAGAATCACTTGAACCGAGGAAGCAGAGGTTGCAGTGAGCTGAGATCGCACCACTGTACCTCAGCCTAGGCAACAGAGCGAGACTCCGTATCAAAAATAATAACAATAATAAAATAATTACAAAAAGTAATTTTAAAGAATTGTAACATTTCTTCTCAATTTACTACGTGCAGTTCTTTTTTTCTTGTATGTGTAATAGTTACATGTTATTTTTTGTTACTAAATTTTTTTAAACTTTTTCATGATAAAATTGTCCCAAATTTGACTAGTGGTTGACTCCTGTGTCCTTTTAACATGACTGTTCTTTAGTCTTTGAGCATTTCCTTAACATAACATTTGGACGATTGCTTGAGGCCAGGAGTTCGAGACTAGCCTGGGCAACATAGTGAGATCCCCATCTCTACAAAAATAAAAAAACTTAGCCAGGCATGGTGGTGCATGCCTATAGTCCCAGCTACTTTGGAGGCTGAAGTGGGAGGATTGCTTGAGCCCAGGAGTTCCAGGCTGCAGCAGTGAGCCATGATTGTGCCACTGCACTCCAGCCTGCTCAACAGAGCGAGACCCAGACTCAAAAACAAAATGAAACAAAACAACAGGAACATGATGCCTAGCCTTACTTTGTTTTTTTTCTCTTGCTTCAGACCTGGAATCAGCCATTTTTTCAGAAGTCCTAGTACTGCCTTTTTATTGGGCAGTGGTATTTGAAAACAAAAGTCTGAGTATAGATTTGCTCATTGCTATTTCTTGCCATTGTGGTTTGACCCTTTCAGTAGACAGAACCAAGGAGTACCTGTTTTTTATTTGTTTGTTTTTTAATGCATTTATATTAATACCTCCAGTTCAAAACTAGTACTGCAGGGTTCTTTCTCATCTTCCTTTATTCCATATTTGAATCTCCCTTCGTTCACAGTAAAATCCCTGCTTCCCAACATCAGTAATATTTATTGATACGCTGTATCCTGCAGTAACCTCCCACCGTCCACAAAAATTGCTAGACCAGCAACAGCAACCAACTACCTACTAAATAAAATTTAAGATTTCGTTACAGTTCTTTTTGTATTTAGAATTATTCCACAGTCAGAATTTTGTGGTCAACTTTTCTTAAGTTTTTTGTCTACGTAATTATTATTCAAACAGCGTGATGAAAGATGAATAGGAGCTTGCTAAGTGTGGATAGGTCCCAGTGAATTTCAGAATAAAGGAATAGCGTGTTTAGAGACACTGATTTTATGAAAGAACTTAGCAAATTAAAAAGAGAATGGGGAATTTTTGCACAGCAAACACAAGGGGCCTAGTGGGAAGTAGCAGATGATACTGGAGATGTAGATGGGGTAAAGTATGGAGATAATATCTTGCAAATAATGAGTTTGAACCTTCTGCAGTAGACCTCAGATGGGAGGAGCTGAATTGAGTGTTCTCTGTGGTTCCTTTCAATCCCAAAACTCGTAGATTTTTTGGAAATAATTTTCAGATTTATATAATCTGGTTATCTGTTATTTACTTGTACTGTAAGCATTATCTGGCAGTGATGTTTTTTTTAAGCATTACTCTTAAAACTCCTTGTCATGTGTCAAGTCTGAGATGTCAGTGTATATATTATTAAAAAGATTCTAGTGCCAGCCAAAGCAAAAAGAATCTGAAGATAAGTGCATTTCTGAAATGCCAGCATAGACATAGTTTGCTTTTGAAAGATGCTGTGGTGAAATTAGAACTTAACCCAGAAATCAAGTTGTAATTACTTGTTCAAAAAAGGTCTTAGAGGAACTATTTCAATAGAGGACAGGGAATAAATATCTAAACAGTTTTATGTGTGCAGTTTTTTTTTGTTTTTTTTTTTTGAGACAGAGTCTCGCTCTGTCACCCAGGCTGGAGTGCATTGGCGCAATCTCGGCTCACTGCAAGCTCCGCCTCCCGGGTTCACGCCATTCTCCTGCCTCAGCCTCTCTGAGTAGCTGGGACTACAGGCGCCCGCCACCACGCCCGGCTAATTTTTTTGTATTTTTAGTAGAGACGGGGTTTCACCGTGGTCTCGATCTCCTGACCTCGTGATCCGCCCGCCTCGGCCTCCCAAAGTGCTGGGATTACAGGCGTGAGCCACCGTGCGCGGCCTGTGTGTAGTTTTTAAAAAAGTATATGTACATACATATTTTAAATTATTGGACTTTATTATTTATTTATTTATTTGTTTATTTTGAGACGGAGTTTCACTCTGTCACCCGGGCTGGAGTGCAGTGGCGCAATCTCGGCTCACTGCAAGCTCCGCCTTCCGGGTTCACGCCATTCTCCTGCTTCGGCCCTCAGAGTAGCTGGGACTACAGGCACCCTCCACCATGCCCGATATTTTTAATAGAGACGAGGTTTCACCGTGTTAGCCAGGATGGTCTCGATCTCCTGATCTCGTGATCTGCCAGCCTGGGCCTCCCAAAATGCTGGGATTACAGGCGTGAGCCACCGTGCCCCGCCTGGACTTTAATTTTTAAAGCAGTTTTAGGTTCTCAGCAAATTTGAACAGAGAGTACAGATAGTTCCCATATACCCCTGTCCACACAAGAACAACCTGACCCACCTCATCCTGTACTTTAGAGGTACATTTGTTATAATCAGTGAACACATATTAACATATAATTATCACCCAAAGCCCATAGTTTACCTTAAGGTTCACTCTTGTGTTGTACATTCTATGAGATTTTGGCAAATGTGTCTATGTCTTATGTTCAGTACATTCTATGGGGTTTTGACAAATGTATCCATGTCTTGTATCCACCATTGTACTACCATAACAATAGTTTCAGTGCCCTAAATTCTCTGTTCTCAACATGTACTTTCTTCCCTCTCTCACCCCATTCCCAACCCTTAGCAACCAGTGGTCTTTTTTTCTGTCTCCATAGTTTTGTCATTTCCAGAATGTCACATACTTGGAATTATACAGTATCTTGCATTTTCAGATTGGTTTCTTTCACTTAGTAATACGCATTTAAGTTTCCTTTATGTGTTTTCATGGTTTGATACCTCATTTCTTTCTTTCTTGTTTTTTTTTTTTTTTGTGAGGCAGAGTCTCCCTCTGTTGCCCAGGCTGGAGTGCAGTGCGGTCTCGGCTCACTGCAACCTCTGCCTCCCAGGATCAAGTAATTCTCCTGCCTCAGGCTCCCAAGTAGCTGAGGCTACAGGCCCGCACCATCATGCCTGGCTAATTGTTTGTATTTTTAGTAGAGACGGGATTTCACCATGTTGGCCAGGCTGATCTTGAACTCCTGGAATCAAGCGATTGCCCACCCTGGCCTCCTCAAGTGCTGGGATTACAGGCGCAAGCTACTCGTGCCTGGCCTATCAGATGTATCTTTTGAAAATATTTTCTCCCAGTTTGTGTCTTGTCTTCTCATTCTCTTGACATTAACTTTCTCAGAGCAGAAGTTTTAAAGTTTTAATAAAGTCCAGTTAATCAGTTTTTTCTTTCATGGATCATGCCTTTGGTATCATATCTAAAAAGTCATCACCATACCCAAGGTCATCTAGGTTTTCTCCTATGTTGTCTTCTAGGCATTTTATAGTTTTACAATTTACGTTTAAGTCTATGATCCATTTGGAGTTAATTTTTATGAAGGGTGTAAGGTCTGTTTCTAGATTCATTTTTTTTACATGTGCATGTTCAGTTGTTGCAGCACCATTTGTTGAAAACACTGTCTTTACCCCATTGCCTTTACGTCTTTGTCAAAGATCAGCTGACTGTATTCATGTGGGTCTTTTTCTGGGCTCTTTACTCTTCTCCATTAGTGTGTCTGTTTTTGCCCATAACACATTGTCTTGATTACTGTAGCTTTATGGTAAATCTTGAAGTTCCGTAGTGTCAGTCTTCCGACTTTGTTGTTTTCCTTCCGTGTTGAGTTCACTCTTCTGGGTTTTTTGCCTCTCTGTATAAACTTTAGGATCAGTTTGTTGATGTCCAAAAAATAACTTGCTGAGAGTTTAGTTGGGATTGCATTGAATCTATAGATCAAGTTGAGAAAAACTAACGGCTTGACAATATTGAGTCTTCCTATCCACAAAACATGGATTATCTCATTTATTTACCTCTTCTTTGATATCTTACATCCGAGTTCTATACTTTGCTCATATAGATATTGTACATATTTTGCTAAATTTATATTGAAGTATCCTACTTTTGTATCTTAATATAAATGGTAATTTTTTTAAAATTTCAAATTCCACTTGTTCATTGCTGGTATACAGGAAAATGCTTGACTTTTGCACATTAACTTTCTGTCCTGCAAGCTTGCTATAATATAATCATGTATTATTCGCAAGAGGATTTTTTTTGTTAATTCTTTGAGACTTTCTATGCAGACAATCGTCATCTGTGAACAAAGACAATTTTATTTCTTCCCAATCTGTATACTTTTTATTCCTTTTCTTGTCTTATTGCATTAGTTTGGACTTCTAGTATGATATTGAAAAGCAGTGATGAGAGAGGACATCCTTGCCTTGCTTCTAATCTTAGTGGGAAAGTTTTGAGTTTCTCATAAATATGTTATCTGTATGCTTTTTTGTCGTGTTCATTATAAAGTTGAGAAAGTTCCCCCTGTATTCCTAGTTTGCTGAGAGTTTTCATCATATATGGATATTAGATTTTGTCTAATGCTTTTTTGTGTATATTGATATAATTATGTGATTTTTCTTCTTAAACCTGATGATGTGGTGGGTTATATTAATTGATTTTCAAGTGTTGAGCCAGCCTTGCATACCTGGGATAAATCCCACTTGATTGTGGTGTATTATTCATTTTGTATATTGTTGGATTCAATTTACTAATATTTTGTTGAGGATTTTCACGTTTGTTCATGGGTGATATTGGTCTGTGGGGTTTTTGTTTTGTTTTGTTTTTGTATTTTTTCTTATAAGGTCTTTGCTGGGTTTGGTATTAGGGTAGTGCTGGCCTTGTAGAATGAGTTGGAAAGTATTCTCCCTGCTTCTGTATTCTGAAAGTAATTGCAGAGAATTGCAATTCATAGTTCTTCCTATGAGACCCCACACAGAGAAATTTTAAATATGTTGGCCTTCTTAGAAGTGTTAAAAAGTGTTAAATATATGACATGCTTTAGCCTTCTTTTTTTGAAACAGAGTCTCACTCTGTCACCCAGGCTGGAGTTCAGTGGCACGATCTCAGCTCACTGCAACCTTCACCTCCCAGGCTCAAGCGATTCTCCTGCCTCAGCCTCCCAAGTAGCTGGGACTACAGGCATGTGCCACCATGCCTGTCTAATTTTTTTTGTATTTTTTTGGTAGACACAGGGTTTCACCATGTTGGCCAGGCTGGTCTCGAACTCCTGAGCTCAAGCGGTCCTCCCTCCACTGCCTCTGAAAGTGCTGGGATTACAGGCGTAAGCCACTGTGCCCGCCCTAGCCTTCTTTTTGAAAAGAACTGGGCAGCACCACATGAGCTGATTTAAGGGAAATATAAATGGTTTCCGTTTTTATAATTACTAACATGAGAATTTGAGGATAATTTGTGATTTGTGTGCTTGAAAACTGTAATGGCAACATTCACAAAATCGTTATAAGTTTTTAAAGATGTGTGTATGGGCATGTGGTTTCTGGAAAAGAGGGCACTGATAAAAGTAGTTTGAGAATCATGAAGAGTTAAGTTACTTCATTGGAGCAAAATACAAGGTAAAGTTAGTTTTCTCGTCTCCTCCCAAATTCCACTGTGCCCTCCAAAAAAGGTGGAGCAGATTACAAAGGACAGTTGGCTGTTTGGAAAAAGAAAAAAAAAAATGTTTAGCTGATATTATCATTTAGCCTTTCTCAGTGAATCCTAACCGTACATGTGTGACATAAGTATAAAAATGAGATTTTTGTGCCTAAATGTTTCTAATTTACTTAGACAAAAATGTGAAGATTTAAAGATAATATAGCAAATTGGAGATTTAAACATCAAATTATTGATAGAAGCAGTAGTTACTAAAAGAAGATCAAGGCCAGGAGCAGTGGTTCACTCCTGTAATCCCAGCACTTTGGAAGGCCAAGGCAGGGGGATTGCTTGAGCCCAGAAGTTTGAGAGCAGCCTGGACAATATAGTAAGACTCTAAAAAAATACAAAAATTAGCCAGGCGTGGTGGCACATGTCTATAGTCCCAGCTACTTGGGAGACTCAGGTGGAGGATCACTTGAGCCTGGGAGTTCGAGGCTGTAGTGAGCTGAGATCATAGTGTCACTGCACACTAGCCTGGGAGACAGAGTGAGACCTTGTCTCAAAAATAAAAAAAAAGAAAAAAAAAAAAGAAGATGATCAAGAGCCAGGCATGGTGGCATATACCTACAGGCCTGTAGTCTCAACTCCTCAGGAGGCTGAGACAGGAGGATCATTTGAGCTCAGGAGTTCAAGGCCAGACTAGTCAGCATTGCAAGATCCCATCTCTCTCTCTCTCTCTTTTTTTTTTTTTAATGTCGCTAACCGGTCCTACATGTGGACAAGATAGAAATAACAGATTAAAAAAAATGGTTAGAGTAAGATGAATTTTGATATAACGATTAGGAGTCAAAATACTGGGTTCTAGTACCAGTTTAGCTTTGTGATTGTGGACTTGACATAAATTTTGTATCCCTAATTTGCTTACCTATAAGTCACCATTAATATTAATAATAATAATATTTTCAAAGGCAACTATTCTTCTTCCTGCTGCTGTAACAAAATGTCTTAGACTGGGTAATTTATAAACAATAGAAATTTATTGCTCCCAGTTCTGGGGACTGGAAAATCCAAGATCAAGGCATTGGCAAATTCAGCATCCAGTGAGGGCTGTCTGCTTCATAGATGGCACCTTCTTGCTGTGTCCTTATGGGGTGGAAGGGACAAACAAGCCCCCACAGGCCTGTTTTATAAGGGCACTAATCCCATACTTGAGGGTGGAGCCGTCATGACCTAATCACCTCCCAAAGGCCCTACCTCTTACTACCATCACGTTGGGGATTAGATTTCAATGTGATTTTTAAGGGGACCCTTATTCAGACTATTGCAGCAGCTAACTGTTAAATAGCGCTTACTCTATGCCAGGAATTATTCTAGACACAAAGGTTAAATAACTTCCTTAAGGTCTCTTAGCTAGTGAGTAGCAGAGCTGATTTGAACGTAGGCAAAATGACTCCAGAGTTGGTGCCTTAACCATTTCACTATCAAATGATCTATACCTAACCTCTTTTCTCTGTATAGATTTTTTCATTTGAGCACCTTGGGAAATTAGCAGAGAGTTCCTGAAAAAGGTGACTGTGACCTGCTCCTTGACAGGAGCTAAGGCTTCAAATGGTCAGGAAGGTAAAATGCATTCCTGGCGAGGGAGATGGCTTGAAGAGATGGCATAAGGCGTGATACAATAATGTACTTAGTATGTGATTCCTTTGGAATCCTCAGCTCCTAATGAACCACTGAGCCTCAGAGCAAAATATATTAGTGTTATAATATTGAAAAGAAATCTAGACTATGGTCAACCTTATTTAGTAGCTGGAGCTGGCCTCCTCTGTAGTCTTAAGACTCCCCATAGCAGGTCTTAGTACTTCCTTTTATGTATGTCACATATTCACGTGTCCTCCATCCTCAGTTACAGGTCTGGCTCCTGGCCTGATTTGTACTGGCTCTTGGCCAGGCTCTCTGCTTTAACATTTACAGTCCACTGTTAATCTGTTATTTCTGTCTTGTCCACATGTAGGATTGGTTAGTGATATTAAATACGAAATTTCCAGAAAAAAAAATCTTGAATATTTCAATTACATAATCCTGTAGCTCATTTTGCAGACAAATAGACCAGTTTGTTTGGAAGGATGATTTTTTAAATGTAGTGGTGTCAGGCCAGGTGGGTGGCTTTACACTTGTAATTGCACCACTTTGAGAGGTCAGTGTGGCCGGCGTGGGCGGGGAGCGGAGCAGATCACTTGAGGTCAGGAGTTTGAGACCAGCCTGGCCAACATGGTGAAACCTTGTCTCTAGTAAAAATACAAAAATTAGTTGGGCGTGGTGGCACGCACCTGTAATCCCGCTACCCAGGAGGCTGAGGCAAGAGAATCACTTGAACCCGGGAGGCAGAGGTTGGAGTGAACCCAGAGGGTGCCACTGCACTCCAGCCATGGCAACTGCGCGAGACTCGGTCCCCACCCTGCCAAAAGTAGTGGTGGGAAATATGATTACAAGAGAGAGGCAGGGGCTAGATTGGAGACTCTTGAATACCATGCTAAGGAATTTAACCTGTTATTTTGACAGTAATTTGAGATTGCTGGAGGGTTTTTGTTTGTTTCTGTTTTGGGGGAGGGGGTCTTTTCTTTTTAAAACAATGTTTAGAAAAATTAATCACAAAAGCAGCAATGTGTAGTTTAAACCAATTAGATACTTATTAGACTGATTTAGATGTGAGTTTTTCAGTTTTATGAGGATTAGCAGGGTATCAGGATTACGAAAAAAGGGATGGATGCAAGAGATATTTCAAAGGATTTAGTGACTAAGTGTTGGAGGAGAGGAGAGGGAGGAATAACTAAAATTTGAACAAAGTAACTAAATTCATCATAGGTCCCTGAAGAGATAAGAAAGCCTAGAAATAGGAAATTAATTTGGGGGGAAATGTGAATTTTTGGTGAAGGAAGATGGAATATTGTACTTGAATTAGAAGACTGTTATTTAAGAGACATGAATATAGCTGCAGATGTAGATTCTGGAAGTCATGTGCTAAAGTAATTGCTGAAACTGTGAGAATGGATGGGCTCTCCAGTGAATGACATACAGAACGAGAGAGAGAGGGTAAGATCAAATCTTGTTATACAAACTCATTTAGAGAATAGCAGTAGGAGATATAACCAAATAAAGCAAAGAGAAGTGTGCCCACGATTTGGAAGAGAGCCAAGAAAGAAATAGGTTTTATAATCAAAGTGGTGAGGGAGTTTCAAGGAGTCATCAGTGTTAAGTATGGCACAGAGCTTGGGGAGAATGAAAATTGGAAAGCACCATTTGTTCTTATATATTACAGCCTACTACTTGTAAAGTGATTTTTGAAGGTACTTTTCTCTTAATTTTATCTTTCTTAATGTCCTCTTAAGTTTTCTGATGGTAAAAAAGTTGTACATGCTCATTATAGAAAATTTGTAAAAATATGGGAAAGCACAGAGGAAAAGTTTGTGCTTTTTTGTATTTCAAAAAATTAATCTCACTCCTAGAGATCTACAATTAATAATTTGTTGCCTATGCTTTCAGTATAATTTCAGTTTATGAATACAAGTATAGATTCTTCTATCCATCAATGAAAGTTTCCCCTTTTTCACTTACTTTTTTTTTTGAGATGGAGTCCCCCTCTGTTGCCTAGGCTGGAGTGCAGTGGCCTCATCTTGGCTCACTGCAAACTCCACCCCTCGGGTTCAAGTGATTCTCCTACCTCAGCCTCCTGAATAGCTGGAATTACAGAGGCGCGCCACCATGCCTAGCTAATTTTTGTATTTTCCATCAAATAATCTGTAATGGGATTTTTGATAGCTATTTAATATTATACAATATCGTGTGTGTTTAACTTATCTCTTACTTTGGAATATTTAGACTTTTAATTCTGTTTTCATTTCTGCTATTTAGTGGATTCTTTTTCTGCTCTGACATATTACAGATTGATAACCAGATTACTGTGATGTTTCAAGTTTGCATCTCTTTCTATGTATTTAGGAGTATTTTAATGGGTTAGTGGAGTCAAGTAAATCAGACATCATTAGCTGGCTACCATTTAGCTTTATTTTTCGTAACAGATTTCACTACAATGTGGTAGGAATCATAGTAGTCAGTAACCTAGACTAAAAAGCAAGGAGTACACTTGCTTCATGTATATGTGGGCGCTAGGTCTGTAGTTTTTTCAAGGTAGAGGAATTGATTATTGGAAGGTCACTGGGACATATAAAAGGGCAGTTTTAGGAGACTGTTACAGGCGGAGACCAAATTTAAAAGTTTATGAGGTGAATTGATGAGGAAACAGGCAGTAAGAAGTTATTCAGCATCTGTCTTTTTAATCATCTAATTTGTGCAAAACCGAGTGGGAGTTTATAAACTATTCTTTATAGCACTGCCCTAGGATTTTTGCCTCATTTAGTATTTAGCACATGTGAGTCATTTATTCCTTCTCCTCAATGATGGTAAACAGTATGATGGTAGGGACTGTTTTATTTTTTTGTTTAATTAGTTTTTGTTTTTGTAACAGCACTAGCTACAATGCTCTTCCCACAAGTATCAACAAATACCTGTTAAATAAGAAAACATTTAAGGGTTTGACAGTGAAAGAAAAGCAAGATAACAGCACAAGGATATAACAGGATAAATTATTACTGTGCTTTATTTTTAAGTAAGGAACACCTGATTTGGAAGAGCTGGGGAAAGGAGCCATCTGTGAATTAAACATGCCTACTCTGTGTCTTTATTATGGTAGGTGTTAGACTTGCAAAATGCAGGAGATTCAGTCCCTGCAGTCATACTGGAGAGGGAAAGGAAAGGAGATATGTTCCTAAGTAAAGATTAAATGGGTCAAGAACACAAATATAGAGAGAGGTTAGCTTTGGGATAGAGAAGGAAGTCTTTTTCTCTGAAATTAAAGGAAAAACAAAGAGAAGATGACTTAAACTATTAAAAACTTCTGAGGTAGCAGGAAAGAGTGTGTGTTTTAAGTCAAAAGAAAGGAAGATATGAGTTTAGTGCAGTGTTTATCAAATTTTAATATGCAAATGAATTGCCTTAGGATCTTGTTAAAATACAGATTCTGATTTAGTTTGTCTAAACTGGGGCCTGAGCCTACATGTCGAATAAGCTCCTAGGTATTGCTGATGCTGGTGGTCTGTGAACCACTTTGTGAGAACAAGGCTTCCAGATTCTGTTAAATTAAGGGGCAATTAAAAATGAAAAATAGAACGTTAGAGATTTTAAGAATGTGGGATTTAGAACAGTTAATATAACAAATTTGATAAGAAATTAGACAAACTAAAATTATTAAATTGTACTAATGTGTTTGGTATGGGTTAATCCTAAAACTTGAGATTTTCCTTGGATGTTGGATTGTTTCTGAAAAGATTTAATTTTCTTTTTAAAATTATATTGTGATGCATGAAGAATTTTAAAAACTTTTATTTTTTATGCTTGTGAAAATCATAAACAACACAAAAGCATATCTACTCTTAGTGTAAATGTTGCTTATGTCAGAGCTATGTAGAATGAACTGTTGGTAACAGAATGTTTTACAGCAGAAAATGTAGAAGCTACTACCGCTATGTAAGTCTTTTGAGGCATTTGTTTTAGTCACCTTGCATGAATAGTGGGGTAAACTAAAATTTGGAGAGCAATAAGAATATTAATTGCTCTTTTATTTTTCATGTGGAAATTGAATTTAAGAAAGAGTTTATAGGACAAAACTTGCTATTACCTTAATAGCAAGGTATCTCATCATCATATGATGATGAGATATGTGTCTACAGATAAATGTTACAATGTTTATTAAGAGTAACAGTATTTAAAGCAAAGTAAGAAAGTGAGAATATCTATATCTTTTAGAAGAAATAAAGCAGTTAAAATGATTTAAAACAGGCTAAAGACATGGAAAATATTTTAATGGTACATAATAATAATACTAAAAATATATCCATTTTTGTGAACTCATCATTTCTGTGATTGTTAATATGTCTTTAGACACATACAAACATGGAATTAGATAACATTTAAAATTTCAAAAATTTTAAATAAATTTAAACATAATTAACCTTAAAAGTATATTAAATAAGACGATGTATATATTTATTGTTATCATCTTAAAAAAGCTGTAACAGCTGGATGCAGTGGCTTGTGCCTGGAATCCCAGCAATTTGTGAGGCTGAGGCTGGAGGATCACTTGAGGCCTGGGCAATATACGAGACCCTGTCTCTAAAAAAAAAAAAAAAACAAATAAATTAGCTGGGCGTGGTAGTGAGTGCCTGTAGTCCCAGCTGCTTGGGAAGCTGAGGTAGAAGGATCGATAGAGCCCAGGAGTTCAGGTGTGCAGTGAGCTATGATCGTGCCACTGCACTCCAGCCTGGGTGACAAAGTGAGACTTCATCTCTAAAAAAAATAAAAATATTAAAAATAATAATTAAAAAAAGAAAAAGAAAATTGAAAAAAAAGCTATACTAGTTCCCTTAATAATGGGCAAAGCATATCGATTACCTTGTATACATATTTCTATTTCTCTGTAACTTTTGTACCTAGGATAATGTCAGCTTTATATATTAAATACAACCTTACCCAAATAAACCAACTTTTGTTTCCTCTCAGACACAGAGAAAACCAAAAGTCATGTAACCAAAACTATCTTTTTTTTTTTTTTTTTTTGAGATGGAGTCTCACTCTGTCACCCAGGCTGGAGTGCAGTGGCGCAATCTTGGCTCACTGCAACCTCCGCCTCCCAGGTTCAAGTGATTCTCCTGCCCCAGCCTCCTGAGTAGCTGGGATTACAGGGGTGCACCACCACGCCCAGCTAATTTTTGTATTTTTAGTAGAGACGAGGTTTCACAACGTGGGTCAAGTTGGTCTCGAACTCCTGACTTTGTGATCCGCCCGTCTCGGCCTCCCAAAGTCCTGTAATTAACAGGCGTGAGCCACTGCGCCTGGCTTTCAGGTCCTTTTTAAGCGGCAAAAATAAGCGTGTGTGTTAACATCATCCCAAAGCATATATATATCCTTTAACCCATCAGTCCTCAGTCCTTTTGGAACCAGGGACCAGTTTCATGGAAGATAATTTTTCCATAGACGGGGGGTGGGGGATGGTTTCAGGATGAACCTGTTCCACCTCAAATCATCAGACATTAGATTCTTAGAAGGAGTGTGCAACCTAGATTCCTTGCGTATGCAGTTCACAATAGGGTTTGTGCTCCTATGAGAATCTAATACCACCGTTGATCTGACAGGAGGCAGAGCTCAGGCAGTAATCCCAATGATGGGGAGCTGCTGTAAATACATTTGAAGCTTTGCTCCCTTGCCCGCCGCTCACCTCCTGCTGTGTGGCTGGGTTCCTAACAGGCCAGGACCAGTAGCAATCCATGGCCCAGGAGTTGGGAAACCCTGCTTTAACCTATTCATTGGTTATTCTATGATTTATAAATATAAGACACAGGGTAAATTATAAAAACCAGTTTGATGATCAATGGTTTGCATTTTTATCTTAATTAGAAATTGTTCAGGATCTAAAGAGTTTTCATTAATTCACTTTTAGTCTAAAATCTCAAAGTTAGCTAAGCATCTGAAAATTACAATAGAAGCTGATATATTAAGCATTATAAGATTTATGGCGTTATAAGAATTGACCTCTTTTTATAAAGGTATTGTCTTATAAAACTTAGTTGAACACATGATTTTACAGTTTTATATTTTGAAAGTAGTGATGTTAATGTATACAATCTGTGAAACCATTAGAGTAAATTTAAGAAATTTAAGTTAATCAGGTTTTTCTCAGAAAAACCTATGATACAGCTTGTACAACTATATCATACTATTATTATTCTTACATGGTGGTAAAATCTAGACAAATAACTGTTTTTAAGCAAGTATAATTTGTCCAAAGAGCTATCTTAATTAGACTTATTATGTGAACTTTTTTTTTGTTGTTAGAGACAGAGCCTTGCTCTGTTGCCCAGGCTGGAGTGTAGTGGCATAATCATAGCTCACTACAACCTCAAACTCCTCCTGGGTTTGAGTGATCCTCCTACCTCAGTCTCCCAAGTAGCTAGGACCACAGGCTGGGGCCAACACACCCAGCTAATTTTTTAATTTTTCGTAGAGACAAGATCTTGCTCTGTTGCCTGTTGGCTAGGCTAGTGTTGAACTGCTGGCCTCAAGTGATCCTTTTTCCTTGGCCTTCCAAAGTGCTGGGATTACAGGCATGAGCCACCACTCCTGGCCCAACTTTTTCTAAGCAATTATATACCAGATACTACAGATACTAAAACTTTCAAGTTGATTTAGAATTTGTTTTTCTTGTTCTTTAACCAAGTGACTGAGGTATTTAAACTCAAAACTAACCTGTGTTGGCGGGGCACGGTGGCTCGTGCCTGTAATCTCAGCACTTTGGGAGGCCCAGGCTGGCAGATCATGAGGTCAGGAGATCGAGACCATCCTGGCTAACACAGTGAAACCCCGTCTCTATTAAAAATACAAAAAATTAGCCGGGCGTGATGGCAGGCGCCTGTAATCCCAGCTCCTCGGGAGGCTGAGGCAGAAGAATGGCATGAAGCCAGGAGGCGAGCTTGCAGTGAACCGAGATCGCGCCGCTGCACTCCAGCCTGGGCAACAGAGCGAGACTCCATCTCAAAAAAAAAAAAAAAAAAAGAAAGAAAAAAAAAAGTTGTAAGGCGGGCGCGGTGGCTCACGCCTGTAATCCCAGCACTTTGGGAGGCCGAGGCGGGTGGATCACGAGGTCAGGAGATTGAGACCATGGTGAAACCCCGTCTCTCCTAAAAATACAAAAAATTAGCCGGGCATGGTGGCGGGCATCTGTAGTCCCAGCTACTCTGGAGGCTGAGGCAGGAGAATGGCGTGAACCCGGGAGGCGGAGCTTGCAGTGAGCCGAGATTGCACCACTGCACTCCAGCCTGGGCGACAGAGCGAGACTCCGTCTCAAAAAAAAAAAAAAAAAAAAGAAAAATAGGCAGGGATTCAAATGGAAAGGCTAAGAGATAATAGGCTGTATGTAGTGGCTCACGCCTGTAATATCAGCACTTTAAGAGGCCAAGTTGGGCAGATCACTTGAGTCTGACAGTTCGAGATCAGCCTGGGCAACATGGCAAAAAATAAAAACATAAAGTAAAATAAAATAAAGATAAATCAAATAAAAATAAAATTAGCTGGGTGTGGTGGCACGTGCCTGTAGTCCCAGCTACTTGGGAGGCTAAGGTGGGAAGATCACCTGAGATGGGGAAGGTCGGCTGCAGTGAGCCACGATCATGCCACTGCATTCCAGCCTGAGCAACAGAGTGAGACCCTGTCTCAAAAAACAGAAAAACAAACAAAGAAACAAAAAAGATTGAAACAGTAAAAACACTATGTAAATTTCCAACCATTATTAATATTAAATGTGAAACTTGCTTTTTTATAATGTTTTAATTTACTATAACTCTAAGGAATTAAATAAATTTTTAGGTATTAACTGAAAGATTGAAAACTCAGTTCTGTGTTCCTGAGAGTCATCAATCAGGTGCTTTAAATAGACTGCTTCACATTTTGTAACGTTAACTCACAACTCTTTCAAAATTTATGAATTCTATTTTCTTTTACTCTAAACCACTTTTTCTGCATTAATTGTTTCGTCCCATCAAAACTTACCCTAATGAAAATCATTTACTTTTAAGAGAGACCTAAACGGGACTTTCATGTTAATTGGTATGTCCTATAGTCTGCTTTCAGATGCACAATCTTCTATAGCAAAACTTAATCTCTGCCTGACTTCTCAAGATTTCTGAAAATGCCACATTCACATACGCACACACCACCACCCTCATCAACATTACCACCTCCACCAGTTGTTGTATGTATCTGGCCTATATACTAATATCTGTTTGCTAAACAGAAATTAATCACAAAGTAAATCTAACATAAAATGTATTCCGTACTGTAGAATTATTTCTGGATTACTCACTATGTTAGCTGTGTTAATACATCATCTTTTAATATATATAATCAGAAGTTGACTATAATTGGTTTTGTTTTTATTCCATTATATCCTTTTAATACTGACTACTGTATAATCAATCATAGATGTTAACTGGGTTTTGAGTCAGTAAAGTCAATGCTTTTTTATTCTGGCATTCTTCTGTTTTTTTTGAGGCCGAGTCTCACTCTTGCCCAGCCTAGAGTGCAGTGGCATGATCTCAGCTCACCACAACCTCCGTCTCCCAGGTTTAAGCAGTTCTCCTGCCTCAGCCTCTGTCTCAGCCTCCCGAGTAGCTAGGACTACAAGTGTGGGCTACCGTGCCTGGCTAATTTTTATATTTTTACTATGGATGGGGTTTCACCATGTTAGCCAGGCTGGTCTTGAACTCTTGACCTCAAGTGACCCACCCACCTTGGCCTCTCAAAGTGCTGGCATTACAGGCATGAGCCATCATGCCCAGCCGAGGGCATTCTTTTTTTTGAGACAGGGTCTCAGTCAGTCACTCAGGCTGGAGTGCAGTGGCACAGTATCAGCTCACTGCAGCCTCTACCTTTCAGGTTCAAGTAATCCGCCTACCTCAGCCTCCCGATTAGTTGGGACCACAGGCACATGCCACCATGCCTGGCTAATTTTTGTATTTTTTGTAGAGATGGAATTTCACTATATTGCCAAGGCTGATCTTGAATTCCTGGGCCCAAGTGATCCACCTGCCTCTGCCTTCCAAAGTGCTGTGATTACAGGTGTGAGCTACTACTGCACGTGGCCTCATCTGGGCATTCTTAATTTTGTTACTTATCATTTCTGGGTTAGTTTTTGAAGAAGGCAATAGGTTTTTCACAAAATTTGATAATGAATAACATTTGTACCTGAGGCATAATAGACATATCTTTAATTTTATTTTGCTATTTGATACTTGGCAAAGTTTACAAAGAAACATACTGACAAGGTTTAAAGTTCACCACATCTAGATTTGATTGTGTCTATGCGCTCCAAATAAATATATAGGAAGCATAATTTCCTGTGAATTCATTCAGTTTTTTTAATGTTTTACAGTCATGTTGAATGTGAAGTGATCTGGGACAATTGAGGTCATCATTGGTGAAGAATTTTGAACACTTGAATCATGCTCTCATTTAGTTCTTTAACTGATTATGTGTAACTTCAAAATTGTATCCTGGCACCTTTGTTAACTATCATATGGGGTTTATGAGGAAGGACTTGGAAACTAGGAAGTACTAGACATATATAAAGTATTATTTACTGGTTTTAACTAAGAGACCTAGTGTAAGAAAATACCCTAAGGGAATTATGACATAGGTTGCCGTGTTATTTACATTGACATTTAGGCTGCAGAATATGGATAATAGATTTGCCTCAGTAAGAACAGTGTAGTAGAATGCTTGCTTGTTCAGTGACCTTCAACTGGCACTTATTGTCTAGTACTCAAAGGTAGCATAGTTTGCGGGGTTATGCTGCTCAGTCAGATCATCCTTTTTGTCATTTGTATTCTCTCCTTCCTTGTTGCCAGAGTCTGCTGTAGGATGGTAAGGAACAGTAAAGGGTTGGGGTGAAGTAGTAAGAAAAAAAATTAGCATTTCTGTTCTGGAATGAAAAGTACTGTTGGTGTACCGTACTAAATATGGATGTTTATCTGTATCATTATATATTTGATAAATTAAAATTTATTCTAACCTGAATTTCATAATTGGATCTAAGTTATTTTGTCATATTTATTACCAGGAAGAATTAACACTAATTTGCTAATTTATGATTCTGTTCTTATAGTTTTCAACATATGATTTCATGCCATCTGCAAAATTAAAGCCTTCTCAAGGAATGCCAGTCAATGATGATTTATGTTTTAGCAGAAAAAGAGTATCAAGAAACTTGTTTCAGAATAGTCGGGATTTTAACCCAGATTCTCTTCCTTTATGTGCTGCTGGTAAGTACAAGTTGCTGATAATGGTGATGTTGAACTAAGTTAGAGACTTCTCTTAACTTCATAGTGCATTCAATGACCCATAGGACTTTAATCTAGTAGGCAGTTCAGATTGAATAAGTTATTTATTGAAGATCTGATAAGAATGGACACTTAGACGTTATTATCTCATAAAACCCTGGAGGGTTTCTCATTGAAATTGTTTAAGAATTAATATAGGGCAATATTTGCGTAATACATCACCCATATTTATTAAGGTGCTTTTCTAAGTCCTGGAGGTCGGCCTAATAGAGCTTGCATTCTACTTAGGAATGAGAACAGACATTAAATAAATACAAGACATGGTAAGTTAGCTGGTGATAAATGCTATGAAGGAAAACAAAGCAGAAAGAAGGCCATATTCAGGAAAGAATATTTGTAGCAAACCACTATATATCAGGAGAAGAGAATAAATAGTTTCAGGAAGAGGGAACAGTCAGCACAGAGTAACTAAGAGAGAAGTGTGTGGGGAACATGTTTGAGAAATACCACAGAGACCAGTATGTCTGGAATGAAATAAGAAAGGGCAAAATAAGTAGAAAATTAAAGACATAATAGGGGTCCTTATTTAAGGCCTAGTGGACTTATAAGTGAACTTTACGTTTTACTCTGAATGAGGAGCATTTTGAAGAAAGAATTGACATCACTTACCTTGTTTCCAGGCTCGTTTTGGATTTTATTTTTAAAATAGGTGAAAGGAAAATGTATTAGTCTATTTTCACACTGCCATAAAGACATACCTGAGCCTGGGTAATTTATGAAGAAAAGAGGTTTAATTGGCCCATGGTTCTATGGGCTGTACAGGGTTCTGCTTCTGGGGAAACCTCAAGAAATTTACAATCCTGGCGTAAGGCAAAGGGGAAACAAGCATGTCTTACATGGTGGGAGCAAGAGGAAGAGAGTGAAGAGGGAAGTACTACACACTTTTAACGACCAGATCTTGTGAGAACTCTATCATGAGAACAGCTCCAAAAAGAGAAATCTGCCACATGATCCAGTCATCTCCCACCAGGCCCCACCTACCTCCAACATTGGGGATTACCAATTCAAAATAAGATTTGGGTGGGGACACAAAGCCAAACTGTATCAGAGAGCAAGGTCAAAAACAGGAAGACTGATTAAGAATCTGTTGTAGTAATCGTGGCTAGAGTTGATGGAGGCTTTAACCAGGATAGCAAGAATGTGGTAAGAAGTGATTGGATTCTGGCCTGGCAAGGTGGCTCACGCCTGTAATCCCAGCACTTTGGGGGGCCAACACAGGCAGATCACGCAGTCAAGAGACCGAGACCATCCTTGCCAACATGGTGAAACCCTGTCTCTACTAAAAATACAAAAATTAGCTGGACGTGTTGGTGCATGCCTGTAATCCCAGCTACTCGAGAGGCTGAGGCAGGAGAATCTCTTCAACCCGGGAGGCAGAGGTTGCAGAGAGTCAACATCGCACCACTGCATTCCAGCCTGGCAACAGAGCAAGATTCCATCTCAAAAAAAAAAAAAAAAAAGGTGACTGGATTCTGATTATATGTCAGAGCTAAAGTTGATATAGTTTGCTGGTAGATTGGGTATAGAATGTGAGAAAGAAGTGTCAATAATGCTTTAAGGATTTTTGGCCAGAGCAACTGAGAACATGGACTAAGTGTTACAAAAGTAAATATTACGGTACTTTAGAGGAAATGGTCATTGTCATTGACCATAACATTTAGAAGAAAAAGGAGAGCATAGGAAGAAACTACCTCTGTGGATATTCTTCAACATACCCGTCTTTATAAATGACCATATCATTTAGAAAGAGGTTGAGGCTGGGCGCTGTGCCTCATGCCGAAATCACACCAGTACACTCCAGGCTGGGCTACAAGACTGAGACTCCGTCTCAAAAAAAAAAAAAAAAAAAGAAGAAGAAAGAGGTTGAGTAGGTTGAGCTTGAGTTCTACATGATGGTTTAGGATTTCAAGATATAGCACCCAGGTAATTAGAAAAACTGTAGTGTGTTGACAAAGTGATACGTATTAGAAGGGAAAATGGTTTAGAAGGTAAAGATTTGACTATGTTATAGATTTAAAAATGTATTTAACATCTAAATGATAACAGTTTCCAAAATTTGTTGAGTTTGAGTTCAGATATATTATTCAGCAAACATTGTTCCCTAGGAGAATTTATAGACCTTTATGCGGTGAATTCTATAGTATTTTCATACAAAAATGAAGTGGCATAATGACTGCATAGTTTAATTTATTTTATTGTGTAATAGAGAAGGAGAAATGCAAGAGTATGTCCAGTTATGTTTGTAGCAGTTTTGATTTTGATTTTGACTTCTCTGTACCATTGAGAAGCTCATTTCCTAATTGTACAGATTTTAAACAACTGGAAAATAAGACAATATGTAAGCTAATGCTTGATTGGATGAAATGAGTTACAAATACTGTAAGGATTCAAGAAAGGAAAACATAGGTATTGAAGTGGTTTCAGAAAACTGCAGGGAAGAGATTGAGCTTGACTTTAAAGGAGGGAGAGGCTGGGCGCTGTGGCTCACGCCTGTAATCCCAGCACTTTGGGAGGCCGAGGCAGGCGGATCCCCTGAGATCAGGAGTTCGAGACCAGCCTTAAATAGCTGAGGCAGGAAGATCACCTGAGCTCAGGGAGGTCGAGGCTGCAGTGAGCCAAGTTTGTGCCACTGCATTCCAGCCTGGGCAATAAGAGTGAGACCCTGTCTTAAAAAAAGAAAAGAAAAGAAAAAGACATCCAGGACATGAAAGTTAAAGAGGCTTGATATGATAGGGAGAGAATATTTTTTTTAAATTATACAGTTTCAGAACTACAAAGGATGGGCTCATTTAATAGATGGATAAACTAAACGCCAGAGGAGTCATTACCACCCTTTTTTCTTTAGACTTACTCACCTTCCCAGGAATAACCTTAACCAGACACAGGAGGGGAAACAGGAAACATGTCTGGATATGCTTAGAATCTACGTGAATACTGTGAAGTATATTAGAAAAGAACATAAAAGAGGTTGCAGCGGTTGCAGTGAGCCAAGATCACACCACTGCACAAAAAAAGTAAAGTAGAAAAGAAAAGAGTTTGGTAATAGAGCTTTTTGGGTAATGCATATACTACAAATACTGGGAAGAAGGAAAGCCAGGTCTGGAGAAACGTTCCATGCTGAGAGAAAGAGTGTAGGAAGAAACTGCTTTTGCAGATATTCTTCAACATACCTGTCTTTTCCCTGTTCTTTACTAGTCTGTCTTCTGTCCTTTAACCCCTGTCACTAATCTGATTTTCTAGTATCAGAAGCTTTATCCCTTTCTTGCCTGCCTACCTCACTGTACTTAAACACATATTTATTTCCACCTAAATTACACCAACATTTATGAAATAAGATGTATTCATCAAATAAAGTTAACTTTTGCTTTTATGTTTTCTCCCCTCCTTTCTTCAAAAGGTACTGCTGGGACTCATCAAACAAATCTTTCTGGGAAATGTGCACAACTTGGATTTTCACAAATATGTGGTAAAACTGGCAGTGTGGGTTCTGACTTACAATTCCTAGGGACAACTAGCGGTCATCAAGATAAAGGTATAAGTTCCAAATTTACTTGGAAACAAATGACTTATAAATATTATGTGGGGATTCTGACACTAACTTATATGATATTTTGTGTAATCATACTCATCACAAAAAATAAAAGGATTTTATTATATTTTTAATAACTTTTTTCATAATAGTTACCCTAAAGTATTAGTTTTCATAATCTTTATATAAATACAACTGATTAAAATTAGAGTTTAGATACTCATGGTGGAGATGAGTATTGCATTTGCTTTGATGTACACATAATAGTGGTACATATTTGTGGGGTACATGTGACATTTTGATATACAATGTGTAATGATCAAATTAGGGTATTTAGGATATGCATCACCTGAAACATTTGTCATTTCTTTGTGTTGGGAACATTACAAATCTACTCCTGTGGTTATTTTGAAATACATAATAAAGTATTGTTAACTATAGTCACCTTCTTGTGCTATACTGAGCACTAGAGCTTATTCCTTCTTATTTTATTTTATTTTATTTATTTATTTATTTTGAGACAGAGTCTTGCTCTGTCGCCCAGGCTGGAGTGTAATGACAGGATCTTGGCTCACTGCAACCTCCGCCCTCGCCCCCGGGTTCTGAGCAGTTCTCCTGTCTCAGCCTCCTGAGTAGCTGGGACTACAGGTGCATGCCACCACGCCCAGGTAATTTTTGTATTTTTAGTAGAGATAGGGTTTCACCATATTGATCAGGGTGGTCTCAAACTCCTGACCTCAGGTGATCCACCCACCTCTGCCTCCCAAAGCATGGGATTATAGGCATGAGCCACTGTGCCCGGCCTCTCATTTTATTTTTGTACGCATTAACTACCTTCTTTTTATTACCCACTTCTCACTGCCCTTGCCAGCCTCTGGAAACCGTCATTCTGCTCTCTACCTCCATGGGATTAATTTTTTTTCTTTTTTAGCTCCCACATAGGAGTGAGAACATGCAGTATTTGTCTTTCTGTGCCTGACTTATTTCACTTAAGATAATGTCCTCCATTTCTATCTAGGTTGTTGTAAATCACAGGATTTCATTCTTTATATGGCTCAATAGTACTCCGTTGTGTATATGTACCACATTTTCTTTATCTGTTCTTCTGCCGGTGGACATTTAGGTTGATTCCATATCTTAGCTATTGTGAATAGTGCTGCAATAAACATGAAAGTGCAATACCTCTTTGATATACTGATTTCCTTCTTTCGATATATGCCCAGCAGTGGGATTGCTGGATCATATGGTAGTTGTATTTTTAGTTTTTTGAGGCAGGGTCTCACTCTGTGGCCCAGGCTGGAGTGCAATGGCTCACTGCAGCCTCCTGGGATCAAGTGATCCTCCTACCTCAGCCTCCCAAGTAGCTGGGACTACAGGCATGCACTACTATGTCTGGTTAATTTTTAAATTTTTTGCAGAGATGGGGTTCCACTATGTTGCCCAGACTAGTCTCAATCTCCTGGGCACAAGCAATCCTGCCTCAGCCTCCCAGAGTGCTAGGATTACAGGTGCGAGCCACCATGCCCAGCACATTTTTAGTGTTTTGAGGAACTTCTTTGCTATTTTCTATAGTGGCTGTACTAATTTAGCTTCCCACCAGCAGTGTACAAGCATTCCTTTTTGTTGCCATCCTTGCCACCATTTGTTATTTTTTGTCTTTTTGATAAAAGCTATTTAACTGGAGTGACATGATATCTTATCGTGGTTTTGATTTGCACTAGACCTCTACCTTTCACCGTATGCAAAAATAGAATCAAAATTTATTGAAGACTTAAATGTAAGCTGAAGTTATAAAACTGCTAGAAGAAAACGTTAGTGAAATACTTCAGGACATTGGTCTGGGCAAAGATTTCTTGAGTAAGACCTCAAAAACACAGGCGACCAAAGCAAAAATGAACAAATGGGATCACATTAAGCTAAAAAGCTTCTGCATGGCAAAGGAAACAGTCAACAAAGTGAAGATACAGCTTGCAGAATGGGAGAAAATATTTGCAAATGATTCCAATGTTGCGGAATCAATAACCAGAATACATAAGGAAATCAAACAATTCAATAGCAAAAAACCAAAAATATAGCGTGAAAATGGGCAAAAGATCTGAATAGGCATTTCTCAAAGAAGACATACACATGTCTAATAGGTGTATGAAAAAGATGCTCAACATCACTAATCATCAGAAAGATGAGCATTTTAATACCAAGTCATTGAAAATAACATTATCCATTAAAGATTGTTGTGTTAGCCGATGACAATTATTTTCCATAACAGTTTTAAATTTTAAGACAATTTAGAATGTATTATGTCCCTTGTTAGGAACCATAACTTCCTAAAAGCTATCCTTTCAGATAAGACATAAGATACAGAAGAAGAGGAAAGATTGGAGGCGGGTTATCAGTCAGGAATTTGGGGGTTGAAGGTGTTCTTAAATGTCCATGCTAATTAATAGCTTTAACAATTATTAGATAGAGGTAGGATCAAATTAAATATTTCTTTAGGTATTTTAAATTTTATTGTATGTCCTTTACTAAAATTTTTTTGAGTGATAGGGATATACTTATTTGTTATGAAAAAATAATGATTTGAAATTAGTAGAGAAGATTTCACATATTTAGCACTAATATTTTAACTACCTTTTTCTGCACTCACCCCAAAGACCCACATAACTCCTTAAAGTTACCCTTTGTGGTATTATCTACATCACAAAATAATCCATCTTTCTTAATAATGTGGGTATTTCCTAAATTTTGACTCCTGAATATCTTTGGGGCTCATAATTGTTATAATCAGAGAGAGCTTGCTGTGCCACTTAACCTGTTCCTGTTTAGGCTATCCCTGAATGATTACATTGCCTTTGAGGACTATCCACTCTTAGTGTTTAATCATACTGCATAGTGGCTCTGGTTTTCTATTGGAATAGTTATTAGAGAAGCTGGTATAAAGGGATACCATGTTTTTCTAAACCTAATAGAATTTAACTTAATACTTGGTTATACATTAAAACCACTACCATCTCAATTAATATCCCCCTTGTGATCTTTGAAGGACCTATGGTATGGATGCCAAACAATATAGATGTTTGCATCCCAATTTACATGTTGTAGTGATCCACACCAGGTGTTGGAAATTTTGGTGTATGTTGCATTACATTGTTTTTATGTATATGCATAATATGATAGGACGTTTGATTTCTTCAAGAAATATTTTTAAATCTCAGCTGGGTGCGGTGGCTCATGCCTGTAATCCTAGTGCTTTGGGAGGCCAAGGCGGGCGGATCACGAGGTCAGGAGATTGAGACCATCCTGGCTAACATGGTGAAACCTCGTCTCTACTAAAAATTATAAAAAAACTAGCCGGACATGGTGGTGGGCGCCTGTTGTCCCAGCTACTCGGGAGGCTGAAGCAGGAGAATGGTGTGAACCCAGGAGGCGGAGCTTGCAGTGAGCCGAGATCGTGCTACTGCACTCCAGCCTGGGTGACAGAGCAAGACTCCATTTCAAAAAAAAAGAAAAGAAATATTTTTAAATCTCTAGGAATATATGAGACATTGTCATAAAAGCATCAGAACCTGTTAATAGAGCACTGTAATTGAAATGAGGAAACTGAAAGTTTTAATTCTATATGTAAATCTGTGACTAAATCTCCTATATCTCTCTACCTAGATAAGATTTTGTTAAAAGTAGCGGTTTTAACCACGTCAGATATGAATTAAAAATAAAGGATATATAATATATACAGTTGTTTAAGTCCTCAGAAGAATGTTTGCTTTATTAATATACATAAGCTAGGTATTTTGTCATGGAAAACCTTTTTAAAAATATTAAAGGAAAATTTAAGGGAACCCCTAAGAGATTACAAATAGACTTTTTATATTCGTTGAAGAACAAAAATATCAATAAAAGGCAAGGAAGAAGTAATAAAGAAAAAAATAATAAATAGTGCAAAATAAGATGGTAGAATTAAAATCAAATGTATGAATAGTTTCTCTAAGTATAAATTGGCAGAACTTACAACTTAAATGACAGAGGTGATCAGATCTTATTTTTTTAGTTTTTCATTGAAGTGATCTTTTTAAGAGCATTACCTAAAATACATCAAGACAGGTTGAGAGAAAGTAAAGCATGGAAAAGATACACTAGGCAAATGTTCAGAGAAAAGCAAATAGAAACATGTTGATGATAGGGGAAATATGCACACCAAAACTAAAAACATTTTTAGTTCTAAAGAGGATCATTGTAATGAGAAAAAGAATAATTCACTGAAGAAACAAGACTTCTCTGACATGTGTGTATATGTATACATATGCATGTATGTATGTAATTGATAAAATTACAAGGAGAAAGTTAATTTATAAATGTTAGTACAATATTTTAATGGGATAAATAAGTTTTGAATTAGAAGATACAGAATATTTGAATAACACAAATTAAATTAGTCTTTTACCTCATACCGTACAAAAATATACATGTCAATTGGGATGAAAACCTGAATGGGAAAAGCAAAAAGCAAAAAAGCTTTTAACTTTTAGAGCTGTGTATACATAAGTAATATATTATCTTTTGTTTTATTACAGTGTATGCTAGCCTCAATTTTGGCAGTAAGACACAGCAAACATTTGGTAGTCAAACAGAGTGTACTTCCTCAAACGGTCAAAATCTAAGTCCAGGAGCTTACATCCTTCCATCCTATCCTGTCTCATCACCTCGAACTAGTCCAAAGCATACAACTCCTCTTATTATATCTCCAAAGAAGTCTCAAGATAATTCTGTTAATTTCTCAAATTCCTGGTCTCTTAAAAGCTTCGAAGGACTATCAAAGCCAAGTCCACAGAAGAAGCTTGTCAGCCAAAAATCGTCTGATCCTACGGGTAGAAATCATGGTAAAAGTCAATACTTTGTTCAAATTTATTTGTGTTTGAATTAGTACTTTAAGTTAATGCATAAGGCTGTTAGATCTTTAAAAGCTAGTAAACTGCATTTTATCTGTCTGAATTTAGTAAATATTTAGGAAAATATTTAATAGTGTGTTAAATAGATCAAATGTATAAAATTCAATTGAAATTCTCATTTCTTACATTGCCACTTCAAAATCCTTTTCGGAACCAGGAAAATAATGATGCTTTTCTTTGTTTGTTTGTTTGTTTGTATAGGGTCCTACTATGTTGACCAGGCTGTTCTCAAACTCCTGGTCTCAAGTGATTCTCCCATCCCGTCCTCCCAAAGTGCTGGGATTACAGGCTTGAGCTACTGTGCTGGGCCAGAAAATAATAATGTTTTATAATGAACATGAACAGCATATGTTGTTTGAGAGCCTACTAACAAATTTTAGCTTTACAAATATAAAATGTCATTCATATGCTTATTGCAATTAATGCCTAGTATTCATTTATTCAATATTTATTGAATTTTTATTTTATGTTAAAATTAATTTGAAACTTTTTTTTTTTTTTGAGATGGAGTTTCACTCTTGTTGCCCAGACTGGAGTGCAATGGTGCGATCTTGGCTCATGGCATCCTCCACCTCCAAGCGATTCTCCTGCCTCAGCCTCTTGAGTAGCTGGGATTACAGGCATGCCCGGCTACCATGCCTGGCTAATTTTGTATTTTTAGTAGAGATGGTGTTTCTCCATGTTGGTGAGGCTGGTCTCGAACTCCCGAGCTCAGGTGATCCACCTGCCTTGGCCTCCAAAGTGCTGGGATTACAGGTGTGAGCTACTGCACCTGGGTGAAACATTTTTTATTATTTGTTATACACTAAAATATTCTTAATAGCCCACTCCCAAAATCATGAAATTAGCATATATAAGTTCATTCAGGATAAATTCAGTCTTAAAATAAAAAGTCGACTGAGCATAGTGGATCACGCCTGTAATCCCAGCACTTTGGGAGGCCGAGGTGGTCGGATCCCTTGAGGTCAGGAGTTTGAGACCAGCCTGGCCAGTATGGTGAAACACCGTCTCTACCAAAAATAGAAAAATTAGCCGGGCTGGTGGCACGTGCCTGTAATCCCAGCTACTTGGGAGGCTGAGGTGGGAGAATCGCTTGAACCCGGGAAGCGGAGGTTGCAGTGAGCTGAGATGGTGCCACTGCACTCCAGCCTGGGCTACAAGAGTGAGACTCCATCTCAAAAAATAAATAAATAAATAAAAATGAAAAGTATGTTGAAGGAATCCCCTGCGTCCCACATGATTTTCTTTCCCCAGCCGTTGATGTAAGATGTTTCACCTTTAAACTACCCTACAAGTCCAGTGTTCAATTTATGGCATATTCAGTCAATTTTATTACTTTCTCTTAGCACTGTACTTTGATTCTGTTCTATTAATTCCTTTCTGTATTTGTTTATTGTACAAGATCAAATATTGTATCGAAAGCCGAGGCTTTATTCAGCTTGTTCTCCCCAGTGGCCAGCTGTAATGTGCTTTTTTTTTATTTTAAAACATTGTATTTTAAACACTTGTGACTATAACTCCCTCTTCTCTAAAATTAAAAAAAGAAAAAGAAAAAATAAAATATCTATTTTTCATGCAGGAGAAAATTCTCAAGAAAAACCTCCAGTTCAGCTTACACCTGCCTTGGTGAGATCGCCATCTTCCCGACGAGGTCTAAATGGGACAAAGCCTGTTCCTCCCATACCAAGGGGAGTAAGCCTTTTGCCTGATAAAGCTGATTTAAGCACAGTGGGACACAAAAAGAAAGAGCCTGATGATATTTGGAAGTGTGAAAAAGATAGTCTTCCAATTGATCTTTCAGAATTAAATTTCAAGGATAAAGATTTGGATCAAGAAGAGGTTAGAACTAAATATTTTTAATGAATTAAAAATATTTGCAATTTTCTATAATATAGTTGCTATTTAAGGAAAAATCAAGTCCTTTTTATCCTATAATATCTTATTTCTAAAAATATGTTCATTATAGAAAATGTGGAAAATACTACGAATTGGTAGGAAGGGAATTTATCACGCCAGTTCCCACTACCAGAATAATTTACTGTTAACACTCTACTGTATTTTCTTCAAGTATTTTTTCTATGCATACATTATTCCTTTTTAAATTAAAAGTATGAATAATAATATAGCAATACACTCATGTACTGACCCTTCCAGTGAACAATTTGTCATATTTGTTTCCTATATTTAAATGAAACATAGCATAGTTCTCTCCCCAGTTCAACATCTCTTCCTTCTTCACCAGAGGCAATCACTATTACCATTTATTTATGTCTTATGTATTTTTGTACTTTTTATATTAATATTATTTTTGTGTATTATTTTACTTACGGTGTATTTATACCATTGATTTTGGCTTATGATCAGTCTTTTGCAATTGCAAACAGTGAACTGCAATGAACATATTTGAACCTGTCCTTTGTGCTTCTGTGCAAGCTTACTTGTCTTTATGAAATTGAGATCATATTGTACACTCATCTTTGAATCCTAGATCACTTTGTGCTATGAAAATGTTACCAATATGATAACTGTACATAATAATTATGTCAGACAAGGAATGTGGTTGCTGTATTACTTTGGTTTCAGAGTACTATTTCCGTAGATGCCTCCTTTTTATCATTTCAGTTTGCTTCATATCAGGTTAAAAAAAAATTTTTATATTAAATATATAAATGCAAATAATGATGATATTTTATGCTCTTGTCTTAGTCTGTTTTTAAGGTATAAGCATCAATCATGTAATGATAATTTGCTCAATAAAATAGAGTTAATATTACTGTATATTCATTTTTAAAGTATGTCTTTATGTTAAACACATGTAAAACTAACCTATAAAGTACCAAAGTTGGTTGTTAATGATTTAAAGTAATCACCCCAACTTCTGCTTGTGAAATCTTTCCTTTTTTTTTTTCCCAACTCATTTGTATTTCAGTAGTGCTAGGAAGGGAATTCATTTGAAGGGAAGAAACATACAGAAAAGACATTTTCCTACGTAACTTATAAATTTCACCTGATCCTACATAATTTTGCTTTGTTTTTATAATAACTTAAAAATAGTTCTTTTTTTAGTGGGTAATTGAAAGGTGAGTTTCTGTTATGTAATTATTAGTAAATACAGGAGGATACCATTGCTTTTATATATTCAACTTTTCATGCTTTTAATAGAGAAGTGGCCCTACTATTGAATCAACTAGTATAGTTGTTGAAAATTACTTATCCTCCCTTACAGTTGCTAATATGACACTTCTTATTTATTATTTTGAATGGGTCACTGTTTATATTCTTTGGTGTGAGTTGACTTTTAACAAAGGCATAAGTTTTCATGTGCTTAATGTGCTTAATAATGTATCAAACACTTTCATTTTCATTAGTTCATTTAATCTTTACAGTAACTCCCTGAGTTAAGAAGCAAGTCAACATCTATTATGTTTTTTGTTTGTGTGTGTGTTTGTTTTTACAGAAGGGGCTCAGTGATGTTATGTGTCTTGCTCAGGGTCAGAAATTATGTAGTAGGACTAGGATTCAAGCACTGTTCACCTAACTTTATGTTCATTATGTTTTTCACTGTACAACACTGCCCTAAATCCATTAAAGGGGTTTTTTTTTTTTTGAATTTGCCTTCCCACTATGAAGACGTAAGAAATTTATGGATGTTTGCTTTAATTGAAAACAGATACTTTCATTAAATGATTAATCTTATGAATCAAATGTAAACAAAACAGTTTATGTATGTTTCTATGTTCCTTAATTTGTTCATAGTTTTGTTGCTAGCCTTAATATATTTTGCCATATCAATTTGTACTCTGGATTTCCTTTTTTTTTTTTTTTTTTTGTTTTTGAGACAGAGTCTCGCTCTGTTGCCTAGACTGGAGTGCAATGGTGCAATGTCGGCTCATTGCAACTTCTGCCTCCCGGGTTCAAGCGATTCTTGTACCTCAGCCTCAAAAATAGCTGCACCACCACGCCCAGCTGCATTTCTAAAAATATTTGGCTTCAGAAGTTACATACAGTGATCTATAATTTTAATACTTGCAAGCTTGATGTAAACATCAAACTTTTGAAAACTGATTTTCATGAATCACCTCCCAGAGCTAGCTTCTAAGCCACATCAGCACACCAGGTGTACCTCTGTGACATCAACTCTGATATCTGCCATCTGATTCAATGATTCATTTATTAAATAATTGAATTAATGCAATATATTTAGTCATTGTGCCCAGTGCTGAAGATACCATGATGAACAATAGGTGAGATTCTTCCTCTCAAGAAGCTTTCAACCCAGTAGGTTGTTTATAAATACCCAAGTGATAAAATCTGTGTATTTATACTTACATATATATTAGCATTCATCTTGTTTTAGTACAGGATTGGGAAATGGTTAGCTAGGTATAGCTAATGGAGTTTAAAATTTAAGGATAACTTTTACCAATATAAGGAATTTATGTTATAAAGTTTATTGTTTTCATTTTTTCTTAGATGCATAGCTCTCTTAGGTCCCTTCGTAATAGTGCAGCTAAGAAAAGAGCAAAACTGAGTGGCAGTACTTCGGATCTTGAAAGCCCTGATTCTGCAATGAAGCTCGGCTTGACGATGGACTCCCTGTCTCCGTCTTCCTCACCAAACATCAGTTCTTACAGTGAAAGTGGAGTTTACAGCCAAGAATCATTGACTTCTTCACTGTCTACGACTCCCCAGGGGAAGAGAATAATGTATTTTATTTTTTGATGTGATAAATGAATGTCCTCTGTAATTAGTGATTTAGAACCCTAATATATTTGTAAAAACTTAAAACCATTTATGTTTTAGTTTTTAAAATGTTAAAATATATTTAAAAGACATTGGAAATGTTTACAGATATTACCTTGCTTGGCTTTGGTTTCTGGTGTGAGTGGAAAGAGAACACAACCCCAGCTGTAAACCAGAGCACCTAAATTAGTATAAACCCTGTTCCTAAAGCCCTAGTTGTTCTTTCTGTCTAAGATTTATCCTAATGCTTTTAGTCCTTTAGCTCTTTTCTGGATTATTGACTCTTTTGACAGTTGATCTATAGCTAATATTACTGCTTTCATTTTAAGCTCAGCACCAGTTTCCCCTAATTTATTAATAAGTTTCACTCAGCTGTTATTTTCTTATGTCTTATTTCCATTATCTTGCAGAAGCTCAGGACTTCATGCCATAGCTCTTATAGCCTTGTTAGGAGTCTCCCTACAGCAGTAGTGCTGGACTTAAAGTCCTGGCCACCCCACATCAACAGAAAATTATTTTTCAGCATAGCAGTTGGACTAACTTTTTCAGATTACTTCTGTAACCTCTAAGTCTTAAACCTTAGCCTCACTTAACTGATAAGTGATCTCAAACTGCTTTCTGGACAGCTCTGTGACCCTACTGTAGGATTTTGGGGAATCCCTTCCTCTTTTGTTTTGGACAAAAACCTAGTAATGGAATTGATAGGACATAGAATTTTAAGTAACTGCTAAACAGTTTTCCAAAATGGTTATGTAACTTTCCACTCCTGCCATCTATGTGTGAGAGTTATACTTGTTTCACATTCTTGCTAACATTTGGTTGTGTCAGTCTTAAATTTTTTTTCCTTTGATTTCATCCTGAACCAGAAGTAAATATTTAAAATTAAAATTAATTTCACTTTAGTGAATTGGAACTTCTAAGAAATATAGATAAATAGAGATTGCATAATCAAAGGAGAGGTAGTATTCGAAATAGGTCATAATGTTTTATTCCAGCAGTTCATAGAATTAAACTGAATTTTTGTGTTCCATTCTTAGAAGTTTGTTTCAGCCCATTATTTTTTCCTATACATTTTTAGCAGCTTGTTTTGTGCTTGAAAGTTTTATCTTCCAACAGTTCCTTTGTTGTAATTACCTCGGTAGAATAATATGTATATTGACAAAATGAATTTGGAATGACAGCATGGTCTGGTGTTTACATAATGTTATAAGACGCAAAATATATTTTTAGCTTTTAGAGCTGAAGTCCTTTTATCATCTTCCATGAAGATGAAAATTTATTTTTTATTTTTTATTTAATTTATTTATTTATTTATTTTGAGACGGAGTCTTGTTCTGTCGCCCAGGCTAGAGTGCAGTGGCGCAATCTCGGCCCACTGCAACCTCTGCCCCCCGGCTTCACGCCGTTCTCCTGCCTCAGCCTCCTGAGTAGCTGGGACTACAGGCACCCGCCACCATGCCCGGCTAATTTTTTATATTTTTAGTAGAGACAGGGTTTCACCATGTTAGCCAGGATGGTCTTGATCTCCTGACCTTGTGATCTGTCCGCCTCGGACTCCCAAAGTGCTGGGATTACAGGCGTGAGCCACTGCGCCCGGCGAAGATGAAAATTTATGTTCTATAATCCTACAGTTGCAAGGTTGTATAAATAATTTGAAACCTACTTAACAAGAAAAGTTCATTTTATATGATTTGGTTACCTGGTGTTCTATATTTTCTCACTGAGTTATTCTCTTCAGATACTGAATTCTGTCAGAAGGTAGTTCAGCACACTCTCATTTATGGGCTGAAATGCCTTTAATGAATTTAAGATTTCCACATTTAAGATTAGTGGCTTTAGAACAATTATTCTTATCCAGCTTGCATACTGCCTTAAGATTCATGGCCAAAGAAAGCCACTACTACCTGATTTAAAGATTTTGTCCTTCGGTGGGTTGGGGAGGAAAAATTGTTGAAAACCACCCTCCTAGAGTCTCCTAGAGTCTCCTAGAGACTGAAATTTCTTCTTTCATCCAAGTCAACTACACTTAATATAAATGTAGATTCATAGTAATCTATTGCTTTTTCAAAATATTTAACAATGATTTCTCACTAGGTCCACTGACAAATATATTTCTATCCATTTACTGAGAATTGTACTACTTTGTAAAATCTATTCTTTTTAATATTCATTACTAACTTATTGACATTGTAACGCTTACTGATTTAAAACATTTCCCTTAAACTCAGATTTAACATTCTTCAGTTGGCTTTCTTAATGAAACAAGGGCTATCGGTCTTTATAATGTCAGGAAAGTACAGGAAAGAATAGTCTAAGCAGAAAGTGGCATTTGCCAAACTTACTCATTGCTGATCTCTTCTAATATAGCCAAGTCTCTATTTTTGTGTTATCATATATAAGGATAGGTAGTAGTTAGATAATTAAGAATGATTTGATTTGTTATATTTATTTTTATTTTTTTGAGACAAGGTCTCACTGTGTCACTCAGGCTGGAGTGTAGTAGTTCAATCTCAGCTCACTGCAACCCCTGCCTCCTGGGCTCAGGTGATCCTCCCACCGCGGCCTCTGTAGTAGCTGGGACTACAGGTGTGCATCACCATGCCTGGTCAATTTTTTAGTTTTTTTGTAGAGATGGAGTTTTGCGATGGTGCCCAGGCTAGCCTTGAACTTCCTGGGCTCAAGTGATCCTCCTGCCTTGGCCTCCCAAAATGCTAGGATTACAGGCATGAGCCACCACACTTGTCCTTGATTTGGTTTTAGAATGGAGTCTTGGATCAGTTTTTTTTTTTTCTTAGGGATTATACACTATAAGTCAGAGAGTCATTTTCTGTGGCAATCCTCTCATGAGTAATTAAGAATTGGCCATATGTTAAAAAGGTTGGCAGTCCAAAAGGTGAATTAAGAATGGCAAAAAAAAAAAAAATATATATATATATATATATATATATATATATATATATATACACACACTGTTAGCCATATTTTTTCAAGTGTCGTACTTATTGCTTCCTTATTATCTAAAAGTTCTGTGAGTTAATAAGGAGAATAGACAATATGTGATGTGAGTATTGAACAGCACTAAATCTTAATGTTTATTGAAATTACTTTGTTTCATTGTAGGTCAGACATATTTCCAACATTTGGGTCAAAACCTTGTCCAACAAGACTTTCTTCTGTGAAGAAAAAAATTTCTCATATTGCTGAACAAAGCCCCAGTGCAGGTATTCTACGTCTGTTTATAAAAATAATTTATAAAATATGATTTTCAAATGATGTAAAAAATGATAGCAAGTTCATTTCAAATTTCACGTTGTTGTGGATACTGGTTAAGACTAATCATTTTTTTACTCCTTAAAAGGTCCTTTTGACAAGAACATGATATTGTTTTGGAAGAAAAAAATATTTATTTACTTGAATCATCAATCTCTTTTAAAGCTCAATTGGCATACCTATGGCTGGCTCCTACACCTAGATTTTTCATGTAGTTGGTGTGGAGTGTTATTTAGTTGGTGTTGGCTGTCAAAAGAGTTTTGAAAACTCCTCAGATGATTCTAATGTGCAGCATAGTTTGGGAACCACTGGACATCCCGAAAGACAATTTTCTTTAAAAACAATATTTAAATGTTAATAGTAGTTAAATTCATGTGTATCTTGTGTTAACAATTTTTGTGAACTAACCTGTAACTCTTTAGTTTTATAACATCACTTCTCAGAAAATAGATTTAGTAATTAGTAGTCAATTAGAAAAAGATTTGCACTATGAGAACTGCATGTGATTCTTCATTATGATTAGTAAAACTACCTTGAATTGTGAATAAACTAACAAATTGGGATATGATGTTTAGTTTCACATGATCTAATGTAAAAGTCCTAACAACTTTAAGGCTGCTTTATATTATAATTACCTTCCTAAAAAAACTGTATATGTATTTGATTATTTGCTAAGATTTCAAATTTCTTGCTCTTAAATGTGTCTTAATCTCAACCCCTCTTTGTAATCCCCACTACCATGGCTTTGGTTCACACTTTTCCTTATTACCTACTTAGCCACCTAAGTTTTCTCCCTGCTTCAATCTCATGCACTTTGAAGCTGTTCCCCACAGTGCAAGTCTGACTATACTGGCCAGCCTGAATTTATTCTGCACATCCTCTCATGATCTGGTCCCTGCCTACCTCTCCGGCCTCATTTTTCACTGCCCTCTTTGTATCTTATATTTTCCCTCTTTGTATCCAGTTAAATCAGACCACTGGCAGTACCATTTCCTATCTCTCTGCAGTTGCACATACTGTTTTTTCTGGATGAAATCTAGAATCCATACCACACTCTATTTAGCTGTGAAAACAGTTCAGTTGCTTTCTCTGGAAAGCCTTCCCTAATTCACAAACAAGATTATTACCTCTTTTGTTATACCATTACATCTTGCACTGACACCTTTTATAATGATACTACAATTGCTTTACTTTTCTTTAACTCTCAGATTCTTGATCCCCAAAGATTATTTCCCGCTGATTACCTACCAAGGCTTGTCATAATCAGGAATGTGTGACTTAACCAGGTGTGTTTAGTATACTGGCTTGCATAAAACTAGTGTTAACAAAGAGGTAGCTGCACTTCTAGGGATACAAAGACAGTATATAAGTGCTTTGGAGTCCAAAAGATGAGCTGACACCAGTTTGATGTTTAATAATAGTATTCATACCCTACACAACTTACTTAACTGCTTTGGAACTTAGTTCCCTCATCCGACAACATAAACCTTGAGAAGGGTAGTGAAAATCTAAGTTCATGACATATATAAAGCAGCTAGTGCATACGAGGCACTCAATATGTATTTGTCCTCTAAGCGGAGAGAGTGACCCAAAGAAATACATAAACTTATCCTTAATCCTTTTTCAGGCTGATCATCCTAATCTATAATTTTTCAAGTATTTCTATAAAATTCAAGAGACATCTGATTACTAGGTCGTATCTAGTTTGTAAAAATGGAACCCACTTTTGGAAGAATATCTTTGGAAATGGAAAATAATAGATTTTAAAAACCTTGATTTGAGTTCCCTTGTGACCCTAGTAATGTGACTGACCTTAGGAGTCATTTAAGTTTTAGCAGAGTGATCTCATAATAGTATAACACATACTTGTATATGCAATATTTAGTGTTTTCCAAAGTTGCCTAATCTTTTTTTTTTCTTTTTTTTTTGAGACAAGAGTCTCACTCTGTCGCCGAGGCTAGAGTGCAGTGGTGTGATCTCGGCTCACTGCAAGCTCTGCCTCCTGGGTTCATGCCATTTTCCTTCCTCAGCCTCCCAAGTAGCTGGGACTACAGGCACCTGCCACCACGCCCGGCTAATTTTTTGTATTTTTAGTAGAGACAGGGTTTCACCGTGTTAGCCAGGATGGTCATGATCCACCCACCTCGGCCTCCCAACAAAGTTGCCTAATCTTAGGAATCACCCTTGAGAGCATGTAACATCTATTGATTCTGGGGACTCATCTCATGCCTCATGAATTCATCTTTCTGGTTAGAAATCTGTATTTTTAACAAGTAAATTAGGTATTTCTAGGATCAAGTTTTAGAAATACTACTATTATTGAATTCACTATATTAAATCTAGCCTTTTCTCAAAATAAGTTGCTAATGTTTTGGATTTTATATATTTGGGTTTGCTTTGTTTTCAGTAAACAAGTGATTCCTACAAATTTATTGTAGTTTAATTGGTAAAACATAAAAATGATAATGCTCAGAATAAAGACTGTTGGATGATAAACACAAAAATAACAATTATTTTAAAATTCCACCTATATTCTGCCACTACCTGTTAAAGCAAATTGTGCTAAGTTTTCTCAATGATATTATAGTAAACTTCTTCTAGTGTATTAGATTAGTGTTGCCTATTAATAGAAAACATTTCACCCAAAGCCAGTTTGTTTATGAGTCTTATTTTATGAATTGACTATCAAGACTAAGAATTTATAAAGATATCTGTATTACTTCTACAAATTCTTTATGATTTAATATTGGATATTCTTGAAACTTTTCTCTATGAACTTACTTAGTGCCCTTTATTCTACAGTCCTTTCTAGCTTGTTGCCCCAGCTACCTCCTCTTCCTACCTTCCTGTTTTTATTCAAATACAACATTATTTTTTAACAGTCTATTTCACTGGGCACAGTTGCTCACACCTCTAATCCCAGCACTTTGGGAGACTGAGGCAGGTGAATCACTTGAGCCTGAGAGTTTGGGACCAGCCTGAGCTACGTAGCAAAACCTCATCTCTATCAAAAAAATTAAAAAATAGCTGGGAATGGTGGCGTGCACCTGTAGTCTGAGCTATTCAGGAGGCTGAGGCAGGAGAATCACGAGAGCCTAGGAGGTTGAGGCTGCAGAGAGCCAAGATAGCACCAATGTACTCCAGCCTGGATGACAGAGCAAGAGCCTGTCTCAAAAAATTAAGAAATAAATAAATATATTTATCTATACATATATACACACATCATTATTGCTTAATAGTTTACATTGGAGGTATATATAAAAATGGACAATTACTAAAATATATAATGCCTAGATTTTGCATTTAGTATGTGTTTTATGGTTGTAATAGCTGCAGAGTATTTGTAAAGAGTGATGACTTTAAACATTCAAATGTAAATTAAAATTTTTGTTATTCATTAGAAGGAGACCTACATTAGGGTTTTGCTTTTTTTTTTTTTTTTTTAATTACGGATATAATAACATTTGGGTACTTCAGATGTGTTAGGCACTGTGCAGAGCCCTTTATGTGTATTTTCTTCATTTAATCCTAACAACAGTTGTAGAAGAGGTACTATTATCTCTATTTTACAAATAAGGTTAAGTGACTTGTCCAGGTCTTCTCAGCAGTTTGAGTGGCAGTGCTATAATTTAAAGCCAGGAAGCGTGATTCCAGATACTGAGCTCTTTATCCCTATGTAGTTTACTGCCTCATCAGTGAAGCCAGTACAGAAGGTTAAATTTCATGGTGAGTTAATTTTTAAGATTGAATATCTCTAAATCAGAATCTTCCCTAAGCATACCAATAAAGAAAAATTACTGAGTATTCTCAGTTTTCAGTTTTTACATTTTTCATGGGAATAGGAGAAAAGAGAGAAATGGGGAAATAGCTATCTCTTAGGTCACAGTTTTTAAATTCTGGATTTAAAAAAAATTTTTTTTTAGTGTAATGTTAAAGGTGTCAATTTAAAAAAATACTTGTCAGGCCAGGCACAGTGGCTGACACCTGTAATCCCAGGACTTTAGTAGGCTGAGGTGGGCGGATCACTTGAGCTCAGGGGTTTGAGACCAGCCTGAGCTACATGGCAAGACTGTATGTCTACAAAAAATGCAAAAATAAGCTGGAGGTGGTGGTGTGCACCTTTGGTCCCAGCTACTAGGGAGGCAGAAGTGGGAGGATTGCTTGAGCCTGAGAGACAGAGGTTGCAGTGATCTGGGATCGTGCCACTGCACTCCAGCCTGGGGAGACTCTGTCTTAAAAGAAAAAAGAAGCCGGGTGCAGTGGCTCACGCCTGTAATCCTGGCACTTTGGGAGGCCAAGGTGGGCGGATCATGAGGTCAGAAGTTCGAGACCAACTTGACCAACATGGTGAAACACCATGCTCGATTACAGGAGTGAGCCACCGCACCCAGCCCACACCCAGTGAATTTTTTTATTTTAATTTTTGATGGAGACGGGGGCTTGCTTTGTTGCCCAGGTTGGCCTTGAACTCCTGGGCCCAAAGAATTCTCCTGCCTCGGCCTCCTGAAATGCTGGGATTACAGATGCGATTCACCATACCTGGCCTCATTGTAATTTTAAAGCCTATTTTATGAAATGTTGTAGTATAGCATATAATAAATGTTCTTAGCTGCTAAGAACAAGGAAAGGGAAAAGTATTACATAATTTAAAATAGGATAAAACTTCAAAAAGTACTTCAAAAAGTACTATAATGTTATAGTTCCTAATACTATGTTACTTATCTTTTTAAAAGGTTAGAAGTTGAGATAGGTTTAGAGGAGAGATAAATACCTTATGTATAATATTACTTGAATCATTCAGATATTTTATAGGGTTTACAACATCCAGTGTAAGCATAATTGGTCAACACATGAACCATAGGTTTGGATGTGGTGATTTTGAAGACGATAGGTCACTTGATATTTCATCTAGCGTGTTAGAAATACAAAATAAACAATACCCAAGATATTGTAAGCATACAAAAGGTTAGTAAATTTCATGACAAGTTAATTTTTAAGATTGACTATCTGTATCAGAATCCTCCCTAAGCATACCGATAAAGAAAAATTAGTGCGAATTCTCAGTTTTGAGGTTTTTCATCTTACTCTGCTGCTGATCTGTTGTTGCTCAAATAATTTTGCTAAATAGGAGAACTCAAGGCTTCATATATGATTTTTGGGCTTCCCTGAGGAGCCACTGCAAGGAAGCAACTGCTCATGAGGTTAAACACTAGAGAATTTCTGCTGACTTCTGCCCCCAGGAAATGCACCAGATACATGCACACAAAACACACACACACACACATGTTTTTAGAAGACATTTTGCCACTAAAATGGAATGGAAGATCATGTGGATTAATGACTCCCAGATGCCCAGTTAGGCTGTAACCCTAGAGTAAAGTTGGGGCAACAGGAATATAATTTTCCTGTGGTAGAACCTGAGAAAGCTTTGCTGTTATCATTAACCATAGTTGGCCAGGCGTGGTGGCTCACGCCTGTAATCCTAGCACTTTGGGAAGCTGAGGTGGGTGGATCACCTGAGGTCAGGAGTTCGAGACCAGCCTGCCCAACATGGCGAAACCCCATCTCTGCTAAAAATACAAAAACTTAGCTGGGCATGGTGGCGGACACCTGTAATCCCAGCTGCTCAGGAGGCTGAGGCAGGAGAACTGCTTGAACCAGGGAGGCGGAGGTTGCAGTGAGCCGAGATGGCGCCACTGCACTCATGGGTGACAAGAGTGAAACTCCATCTCAAAAAAAAGGGAAAAAAAGAACCATTGGTTTTTTTGTTTTTTTTCTGAGACGGAATCTCGCTCTGTCGCCCAGGCTGGAGTGCAGTGGCACAATCTTGGCTCGCTGCAAGCTCCGCCTCCCGGGTTCACGCCATTCTCCTGCCTCAGCCTCTCCAAGTAGCTGGGACTACAGGCGCCCGCCACCACACCCGGCTAATTTTTTGTATTTTTAGTAGAGACAGGGTTTCACCGTGGTCTCGATCTCCTGACCTCGTGATCCGCCCGCCTCGGCCTCCCAAAGTGCTGGGATTACAAGCGTGAGCCACCGCGCCTGGCCAGAACCATTGTTAAGGATACATATGTAACACACCTACACGTTGTGCACATGTACCCTAAAACCTAAAGTATAATAATAAAAGAAAAAAAAGAATTTTTTTTTTAAACTTAGTAGCAAATAGTACCTCTGTGACTACTCTGTCCATTGCTTAAGAGATCCTATAAGAGCTGCATTTTAAAAATTTCCCTTACAATAAAAAAAAGTGGTTTTGAAGGGTATAAATATTTAAATAAATATTAGGTTGGTGCAAAAGTAATTGTGGCTTTTGCCATTTTTAATTGCTTACTCCTTTTGCACCAACCTAATAATTAGAAGATGCACCTGTAATCTAAAATATGTAAGTAAATAAAAAGCTGTTATTTTTATGTGCTTAGCAGCTATGGTCATTATAAGGTCAACTTCTGTACTGTGTTATTTCTGATTTTTTTTTTCTTTTTTGAGACAGTCTCGTCTATTGCTCAGGCTAGAGTGCAGTGGTGCAGTCTTGGCTCACTGCAACCTCCACCTCATGGGTTCAAGTGATTCTCGTGCCTCAGCCACCCTAGCAACTGGTATTACAGGTGCATGCCACCACACCTGGCTAATTTCTTTTGTACTTTTCAGTAGAGACAGGGTTTCACCATGTTAGCCAAACTGGTCTCCAACTCCTGGCCTCAAGTGATCTACCTGCCTTGGCCTCCCAAAGTACTGGGACTACAGGTGTGAGCCACCACACCTAGACTGCCGTTTCCAATTATCTTAAATTATTTCTGAGCACACAATCAGGTATTTTAGGACATGAATATTTTTTGTGGACGTAACTCAAATTGAGTAAGATGGAACTTGATTAGAAACTTTTTTTGGTAAATTTCTTAAAATTTAGTCTATGATATAATTTAGTACTATTCTATTTGGCAATAATAAGTTGTTATTGTTTTACAAAAGAGAATACGAGTTTTCCATATTTATTTACATGTTTTATTTCCCGTGTAAAGAAAATCAAGGACAAAAAAATGCTTTTCTTCTTAAAAGTAACTCATACCCTCATATAATTTTTTATTTCTTTTTTTTTAATTGCTTTGAAATAACTGTTGAATATGTTCATTCACTGCTAGTGGGTTCCTTTTTTAGACGGCAGAATCATAAACATATTTACATCTTTTAGCCAGAAGTTAATTCTACTCCATAAAATTATATCATTCGCACATCCATCTCTGAACCAGATATTTACTAAATCTGTCTTGGCAACAAAAACAAACGCATTGAAAACCAAATTTAGCTTTCTTCCCATCCCCATTTCTCTTCCTTTGTTGTCCATTTTTATTGGTAGCATTACCATTTTCCCAGTTATGGAGGCTTAAAGCTTTACAGTCATTTTTGTCTCTTTACCTTCCAAGTTTAGGAGATGGCTTATCCTATCATTTACTCTCAGTCTAACTTAATGTGTCTGCTGCCATAGTTGTAATTTGGGCTGTCTTTACCACTTCCCTGGGTAATTACAAATCTTTCTGGTGAGGCTTCCCTCTTATTTTCATTCCTCTTAAATCCAGGCTGCATAGTCTTCCAGAATTATCTTTCTAAAATACAGTCATTATCTCTTCCATATTCAGAACCTTGATTGACACATAAAACTAACCCCTGGAAAAAAACAAAAAAAAAAAACCTTGAGTGGTTCTCTGTTTTTTTTTTTTTTTTCAGTTGCAAGATTTAATAGAGTGAAAATAGAGCTCCCATACAAAGAGAGGGGACCCAAGTAGGGTAGCCATTGCCAGCTCAAATGCCTGGGTTTATATCCCGATCAGTGTCCCCTCCTGCTGTGCTCTCAGGCGATAGATGATTGGCTATTTCTTTACCTCCTGTTTTTGCCTAATTAGCATTTTAGTGAGCTCTCTTTACTACCTGATTGGTCGGGTGTGAGCTAAGTTGCAAGCCCCGTGTTTAAAGGTGGATGCGGTCACCTTCCCAGCTAGGCTTAGGGACTCGTAGTCAGCCTAGGAAATCCAGCTAGTCCTTTCTCTCAGTCCCCCCTCTCAACAGGAAAACTCAAGTGCTGTTGGGGTGGTTGGTTGATGACCGCTCTAACTGCCTGCTGAATTGGGGCATAGTAGGGGTAATGCAGTTGAGATTTCCTCGGGAGGGGTGACTTCAATGTCATCAACATCGGAGCATGGGCTAGCAGGCTGGTCCAGGGGTCCGCGGTAGATCTTAGTCATGGAGTGCATCTGGGGCTCCATTTGAAGAACGATTTTTGGCTTTACAGCTTCAATTCTGGAAGAGACAAACTGAACAAGGAGGTTAAAGATACAGGGTCCAAAGAAGAGTAACAATATTATAGCTGTTGGAGGTCCTAAGAAGGGGAGAATCCAGGGCATCCATTGGCTGAGGAGGCCCCAGGGTCTGGTGTTTTGAAGCTCCTCTGCTCTACGTTGTATTCCATCTCGAATTTCTTTAACTTTCTCAGTGATGATTCCAGATTGATTAACATAATAACAGCATTCTTCCCCTAAAAATAAACAGGTTCCCTCTCTTTCTGCATTTAGCAAGTCTAAAGCTCTTCGATTTTGAAGGACTATTGCTGCTAGGGAGTTAAGTTGATCTTGCAAGGTGACCAGGGAGTCGGCGACCTGTTCCATGTCACCATTTAGTTCTTGAGATAGTTTGTAGTAGAATTGAGTAGAGGTTGTGATACCGCCCATGCCAGTACCTAATCTGCCTAGCACTCCTGCTCGGATAACAAAAGGAAGAATGGGTACTCTTTTGTTGTGGGGCTTAGGTACGACATAATTGTATAAATCTTGTTCAGTGTAGGTGGTCATAGGGTGCACTAAGAATGAGAGGAAGCACATAGATTCCGAAGAGCCATTCAAACAATGATAGGCTGAGGTACCACAGACAAAAGATATTCCTGAGGGTAGGCAGACTATTTGTGTGGGAGGAGTTACCCACCTGGTGCACTGGGAGTAGGTTGTGTCTATAGTAATGCTAAATTTTACACAGGTGAGGTTTGAGGTTTGGGTTATTTCCAGATTGGAAACAAGAGGTCCTACTAAAACGGAAGTGGTGTTTATTTCTGTGCTGAAGTTGTTCCATTGTTCAGGTACAGGGATTGAAATGTATGGCCTGAAATGCAGGGGGAGGCACATTCAACAGTTAGTAGGGTTTTGGGCCGAGGCCTCATGGAGCCCAGTGAGGGTGGTATTAAATAGGCTTACCTGGTGAGTATGGGTACGGAGGGTTTCATGTAGTTTTGAGAGATCTAGTCCTTTGTAGGGGTTGGGGTGCTACGTACCTGGGTCAGTTGGGAGATTACTTCCTTTACATGTTTTTCTGTTGCCTGATCTTGAACTCCACGCCCATCAGACATACCGGTATGGGTGAAGTAAGTCCAACAGACAGTGGCTCCAAGTCCTCCAGGACAACTAGGATTAATCATTTTCCCTGTCCAATAATGAGTATTTGCATGCATGCAAAGAGTAGCAGTTACAGCAGTTGCAGGGCATATGGGTGTGGGCAGTGAAGCTGGAGTTTCCCTTAGATAAACTCCTATACGATGGGGCATCAATATTTCCGGGAAGCCGCATTCTCCATAGAAACTCTTGGTAACAGGAGCTTCTGGTCATACAGCGGCATGGAGGGGGTGCAGTGAGAGTGAAAGGGGGTAAGAGAACAGTAAAGAGAAAAATATGATAAGGGAGGGCCATGGGGATTTACGATTTTAGTTACTTTCCTCACGGTTGTTGCTTGAAGAGCAGGCGCAGATCCTCTAGAGGTTCACAGGAGTAGCTAGTGTTGTCTCCTGGATTTTTGGGTTCTTTTGGCAGTATCCAGGGTTTGACTCGAGTGTGATGTATCCAAGACTCCACTCCAGCCACTTTAACCGCGGTTGGGGTAGATAAAATGACTGGGTAGGGTCCTTCCCAGGATGTATCTAGGGATGGGGAATTAGAGGGAAGGGACTTGACTAATACCATGTCACCAGGGTGGAATAATTCCTTTCCCTATTCTCAGGGACAGGCTCCTTGTCATGTTTTAAGAACTTGTTGATATTTGGCTAAGGAGGTGATGTCTGCAAGTAAGTTGGCCATCTCTCGGTCAAGCACAAGGTCATTGGTTAGGAAGTGCTGTCTATACAGCATTTCGTATGGGCTAAGTCCTGCTTTTTGGGGAGAGTTTCGGATTCTTAGTAAGGCTGTAGGTAACAGAGCAGGCCATGCGAGGTGGGTTTCCTGGGTTAGGTTTTTTAGATGTCGTTTGAGTGTTTCCTTCATTTTCTCCACCTTCCCTGAGGACTGTGGCCTCCAGGCATAGTGCAAGTGATATTGTATACCTGTCGTCTGGGATACTCCGTGGGTTACTGTAGCCTTGAAAGCAGGGCCATTGTCACTCTGTAAGCCTCGGGGAAGTCTGAATTTGGGAATTATTTCATGAACTAGTGCCTTTATTACCATTTGGGCCTTTTCTGTCCTACAGAGGAAGGCCTCTGCCCAACCAGTGAAAGTATCTACCCAAACTAGTAGATACTGAAATCCCTGAGATTTGGGCATGTGGGTAAAATCTAGTTGCCAGTCTTCTCCTGGGTAATGGCCTGTTCTTTGTTCCCCTGAAGGAGCTTGGCGATAAGGCAGAGGATTATTTCTTTGGCACACTTCACAGGCCCTGACTACCTGCTTGATAGTTTTGAAAAGGACTGGTCCAGTAAATGATTTGGCCATCTGATGGGTGCTATCAATGCCTGAGTGAAAGGTTTGGTGAAGGGTTTTAAGTAATTTCCATTGGTTAGCTGCAGGCAAAAGTATTTTTCCTTCTTTGGTGGCTAGCCATGCTGAGGGAAAGAAACTATGTCCTCATGAGGTTCCCCATTCATTTCTTCTTCTGAGTACTGGGGCCTGGTTTCCTGGATGGGATTACCCCATACTCAGGGTCCTCCTATAAGCATTTCTATTGGAGGGTCCTGTCTTGCAGGTCTTTTTGCTTCAATATCCGCTTGGTGATTCCCTTCTATTTCCCTTTCCTTTCCTTTCTGATGACCCCAGCAGTGTAAGACTGCCACCTCTTTAGGTTTCTGTACCACCAATAATAATCTCCTAATGGCTTCCTGATGTTTGATAGGTGTTCCCTCAGAAGTTAGGAATTCCCTTTCTCTCCATATTGCTGCATGGGCATGGAGGACTAGGTAAACATACTTAGAGTCTGTATATATATATTTACCCTTTTCCTTCTCCTAATTCTAGTGCTCAAGTGAGGGCTATTAGTTCTGCCAGCTGAGCACTAGTTCCTGGAGTGAAGGAATTACTTTCAAGTATTCCATTATCACTGACCACTGCATACCCCACTTTTCGAAGTCCTTTTCTACAAAGGAATTTCCATCAGTATACAAATTGAGGCGGGGATCAGTCAAGGGAACCTCTAGAAGGTCCCCTCAAGCGGCATAGGTTTGAGCAATTACTTGTTGACAGTTATGTTCTATATTTTCTTCATTGTCTGGAAGAAATGTGGCTGGGTTAAGAGTTGCACAAGTGCGCAGTCGCAGCACTGGCCCTTCAAGTAATACAGCCTGATATTTATATTGATATCTGATATTGATATTGATACCTGATATTGTTGTCCGACAGCCACAAGTCTCCTTTAGCAGTGAGAATGCTGTTCACATCATGAGATGTCCACACAGTAAGATCTCTTCCCTGTATTAATGCTTCAGATACTAAGACTGCTACTGCCACCACTACCCGTAAACAATGAGGCCAACCCTTTGCCACTACATCAGTTTCCTTACTCAGGTATGCCAGGGGTTGCAAGCTCGTCCCTCGGACCTGTGTAAAGACCCCTAGAGCTATTCCTCTTTTTTCTGTGACATATAAAGAAAAGTCTTGCCCCACTGGCAAGCTTAACACGGGTGGTTCTCTGTTTTCTGCAGAACAAAGTTCCTACTCTGTGGCATAACTTTTTTTTAAGACAGAGTCTCACTCTTGTCGCCCAGGCTGGAGTGCAGTGGTAAAATTTCGGCTGACTGCAACCTCCGCCTTTCAGGTTCAAGCAATTCTTCTGCCTCAGCCTCATGAGTAGCTGGGAATGCAGGCATGCGCCACCATGCCCGGCTAATTTTTGTATTTTTAGTAGAGAAGGGGTTTCACCATGTTGGTCAGGCTGGTCTTGAACTCCTGACCTCAGGTAATCTGCCCACCTCGGCCCCCCAAAGTGCTGGGATTACAGGCATGAGCCACCATGCCTGGCCCCATAGCATAACTTTTAAGACCCGGCTGGGCGCGGTGGCTCACGCTTGTAATCCCAGCACTTTGGGAGGCCGAGGCGGGCGGATCACGAGGTCAGGAGATCGAGACCACGGTGAAACCCCGTCTCTACTAAAAATACAAAAAATTAGCCGGGCGTGGTGGCGGGCGCCTGTAGTCCCAGCTACTCGGAGAGGCTGAGGCAGGAGAATGGCGTGAACCCGGGAGGCGGAGCTTGCAGTGAGCCGAGATTGCGCCACTGCACTCCAGCCTGGGTGACAGAGTGAGACTCCCTCTCAAAAAAAAAAAAAAAAAAAAAAAAAAAAAAAGACCCTTAATAATCTTGCATCAGCTTAATTTCTTTTTATATTACCTCTTACTATTTTTCTCTTCATGCACTATGCTCTCGCACTTTTAATACTAGTTTTCTTAGTTTGTATGTGAAGGACCTAGGTGCCCTTTCCTAGTTGTAATGGTCTATATCATGTCTGCTGTCTCAATTAATAACTTGAGAAAGTGGAGGGTGCTTGAAGTATTAGCAAACTAGATTCCATGATTTACTGTTTACTCTTTCTGTATTTGAATTAGATGGAAGTATTATAACAAAGAAAAAATATGTAATGATATTTGTGTGTGAAGAAGCCTTTAAACATATTTTCTATATATTTTAGAATTGAGACTTAATGAACAATATTTCTTTGAACATTTCTATATATATAGTGTAAAACATAAAAATATATTAAAAATGATTAATGACAACTTCTCTTATAAATGAAGTTAAACTCATTGGAGATAACATGTCTTTTATATTTTTTTCTGATGAGATTTGTCTAATCATTCGTCTCTTGATAGTTTATGTATAGATTTTATGTTTATGTGGACTGTTGAGCAAATTATTCCATTTACTGAGATTTTTTCTCTTTGTCACAGAACACATTTTGGGGCTAACCCATGTTTCTGTTAGTTGATGTGTGTACTAATTTTGATTCCATACTAAAGAAGAAATACATGAATAATGGTCACTTACATGGATTTCTTTCTTTAATCTTTGCCATTTTCACATAAAGCCGGGTTACTATTAGCATTAGCAGTTGACAAAACAATCTATCTGCTGCTTAATTTTTAAAAATCAATTAATTGATTGACTTTACCACTGTTTAACTGCTTTTCTTTCATAAAACCTAAAGCAATACATATTTCTCTTTTCTTTTTTTGCCTTGATACATTCATTTAACATATATTTATGGAATGCCCGGTATGTGCCAAACACTATATTAGGCTCCGGGAAAGAATAATCATCAAAACTAGACATAGATCTTATCCCCATGGAACTTACAGTCTAGTAGGATTGTAAATAAAGAATCAGAAACTAAGATAAAAGTTAACATAGAAAAGTACAGATTGCTGTGACATTGACCTGGTCTGTTTTCTGATGTCAGAGGATTTCCTTTTTGATGACCCTTTTGTTGCCTGATTATCATGCTGTGATAAGTCGCTTGTATGCCTCTCACGCCTCACCCTGACATGTAAACTCCTTAAGGAAAGGAAGGGGCCGGGCATGGTGGCTCACGCCTGTAATACCAGCACTTTGGGAGGCTAAGGCGGGCGGATCATGAGGTCAGGAGTTCAAGACCAGCCTGACCAAAGTGGTGAAACCCCATGTCTACTAAAAATACAAAACTTAGCTGAGCGTGGTGGTGCATACCTGTAATCCCAGCTACTCAGGAAGCTGAAGCAGGAGAATCTCTTGAACCCAGGAGATGGAGGTAGCAGTGAGCCAAGATCACACCACTGCACTCCAGCCTGGGCGACAGAGTGAGACTCCATCTCAAAAAAAAAAAAAAAAAGGAAAGGAAGGTTTAAGTGCCTAGTCCATTCTAGTATTGCAGTTACAAACATTTATAATGACTTAATGAACATGTGTGAATAAATTGTAAATTCTTTGTATGAAATAAATTTTCAGTTTTAAAAGACCATGTTACAATATCCTAAGATACTACATAATAAGCAAATATTTTTAAGTATTTGTTTTGTTTTTTTTTTGGGGATTTACAGGGTCATCATCAAATCCACAGCAAATTTCCAGTTTTGACTTCACAACCACAAAGACTTTATCAGAAGACTCAGTAGTAGTTGTTGGAAAAGGTATTTCAAAGTTATTTTGCTTAATTATATATATTCATCATATAGAAGCAAAGCCTATCAATAAGGAATAGTAAAGAATGTGATTCAAGTGTTGAGTGGAACTTCTTTTTAAAAATGTATTACAATGTCTTCATTAAAATAAGTAGAATTGAATACTTACCTTCACATTTCTATCTTCTAATGAAACTATAGTAAATTCATGTCATTAATTTTCAGAGAGATGTATTATGTGACAGCTGCAGTTTAGGTACTTCTAAGACAGTTTTAGGATAGCTTAGTTTTAGCATAGTTTAAATTCAAATAGCCCTTATTTATCAGCTTAATAATCAATATAAATTAATTATCTCCCATACAAGATCTAGACAAGTGAAAATTAAACTCCTGTTATATATTTTAAGGGGGCTAAGGGACCTTGAACAAAATTATTGCAAGTATCCTTTAAAGCTATTTTCTACTTTAATTGAAAACTAGAATGTGGTAATATACATTGAGGGTATGCATCTTATTTTTGTTCAATATAATGAAATAGAATAAACGTTTTGAAAAATTTGCCCTAACTTCTTTGCTTGATAGTCTCATTCGGTTATTTTAAAACCCTCCTCAGTCTGGCTACAGCTTACTCTTGTAAACTTATTTTCTGTTATTCCTTTATTTGCCCATCCAAGCTCATTTATTCACTCCACATAAAAGCTTTAGAAACGTTCAACTCTGCATGTAAACATCCCCATCTCATAGATTTCCCCCTCTCCTTCTTTACTTTATACAGGTCCTTCCTGTCTTCAAATCCCAGCTCAAATCCTTGCTCCTTGAAACCATCTTAAACACCCAGCTCTGCCGGGCACAGTGGCTCACTCCTGTAATCCCATACTTTGGGAGGGAGGCCCAGGCGGACAGATCACTTGAACTCAAGAGTTCAAGACCAGCCTGGACAACATGGCAAAACCCCATCTCTACCAAAAAAAAAAAAAATACAAAAAATCAGGCAGGCCTGGTGCTATGCGTTTGTAGTCCTAGCTACTCAGGAGGCTGAGGTGGGAAAATTGCTTCAGCTTGGGAGGTGGAGGTTGCAATGAGCCGAGATTGTGCCATTGCACTCCAGCCTGGGTGACAGAGAGAGACTGTCTCAAAACAAGCAAACAAACAAACAAAGAACAGCTCACAGCAACCTTTTCTTTATGTGTGCTTACCACTTATAATATGCAGCTCTCACTTATTATCATGAACTGCCTTCTGCCACCTCTTATATTAATGCCCTATTAGGGTATTTGTTTTTATATTTTATAATTATTAAGCATGTTTTTCTTACTAACTGTTGTTTGATTCCTGAAGGCAACAGCCTTGCCTTAAACTTTGTTATCTAGAGTACCATCACATAATTAGTTAATGATTATTTTGGTGGTTGGTTGATTTCAGGCGTATTTGGAAGTTTAAGTTCAGCACCAGCAACCTGCAGCCAATCAGTGATATCTTCTGTGGAAAATGGGGATACATTTTCAATTAAACAAAGTATTGAACCACCATCAGGGATTTATGGAAGATCAGTCCAGCAAAATATTTCATCATATCTTGATGTTGAGAATGAAAAAGATGTAAGGTTATTTGCTAATTATTAGAATAAATTTAAGCTTACAGTATGTCATTGTTTTGTGTATATCAGATGTGGGGTGGTGAAAGTATTTCAATTAAAATTTAAAAAATCTTAGTACAGTTGAAATTTTGAGCCTTGGCAATGTGGCAAAGCCCTGTCTCTAGGAAAAATACAAAAATTAGCCAGGAAAAATACAAAAATTAGCCAGAGAAAGTAGAGAGCCTATTTTCTCTAGGAAAAATACAAAAATGTAGCTACAGCCATGCATGCCTATGGGCCCAGCTACTTGGGAGGCTGAGGTAGGAGGATCACTTGAGCTCGGACGGTCGGACTTGAGCTGCAGTAAGCCATGATTGCGCCACTGTACTCCAGCCTGGGCAATACAGTGAAACTGTCTCAAAGAAAAAAAAAAATTTTGATTCTTAATCATTTAAATAGTAGATTATTCGTCCTTCCCACTTAATAAAGGCATTCTTATCCTGGGGATAAAGTATGTAATATACTTTGTATTTTCCGTGTACTTCATATTTTACATGTACTATATATAAATATATATGTATACATATATTCTGTTTTCTAGAATACACTTAAGTAGTGACAGACTAATATCCTTAGACACAAATTAGTTATCTGAGACGAAGATATTTTAAATATCAAACTCCCTGAATATTTTCAGATTTTCAACTTTTTCATGCAGGCTAAAGTTTCTATCTCTAAATCTACTTATAACAAGATGAGACAAAAGAGAAAAGAAGAGAAAGAACTGTTTCACAATAAAGATTGTGAAAAGAAGGAAAAGAATTCCTGGGAACGAATGAGACATACAGGAACTGAGAAAATGGCATCTGAAAGTAAGTGGAATTTAAGTTTTGGTATTTTTTTTCTAGTAATAGCCTAAAGCTGGTGAAATGAGGTTTCACTGAGGGTAATATACGACTAAGAATGAAGTATCTTATATAACACCGAAATTTGCAAGTTCTGCCTTTAATTAGCTTTGTGACCTGGAAGCAGGCCTCAGTTTTCTGCCCCTGTGAATATCTTAATCATCTCAAAGGTCCAGATTATCTCAAGGATCTCTTCTATACTCCCTGGAAATATTCCTGTTTTGCTGAGGAGTGGTATCCCATTTTATAGCAGATAACTGAGATGGTGAAACTGGTTTATATTACATCATGATCCAAAAAGGCCATTGCATTTGTCATTTATTCAGTCTATCCTTGAGTACCTACTATGTTTTGTGCTTGGTCAAGAGTAGGCTCTATGTTTCCTGGTGTTGTTTTTTAAAATACTGAATACATGTTAGGTATAGTAGCAACCAGGAAAAATCAGAGGTTGAAATGGAAAATCATGTGAACTATAATAAACTTTAAGTATTATTGCTTAACTACTGTTTTGTTAAATATTAAGAAATAAACTGAAATATAATAAACACTGTTAAATTTATGTTGTATCTGAAGTCTAGATAGCAACAAAATACTCAAGAAGGTTACAAAAAATACTCTAAATTTAATAGATAATATACTACTCTTGAAGGTAAAAATAAAAAAGATTTAACCTAAATTAATGTCTGAGGTTTTTCCTAGCTTTTATTTCCCTTACAATGCAACAAGTGGAGAAAACTGTGTTTTCAAAGCTAATCATTGTTGAGAGTATGCCTGATGAGAGGTGTTAGCCTGTACAACTGTGGCTGAAGATGTCCCTAAAACCCATTAAATGTAGGTGTTTGTGAAATTTAAGCCTCTTAGCATTCTCAGAGAATTCACTATTTGTTATTATCATAAAATGCAGGGAGAGAAAAACCCACGAAACTTCCTGCCTAACTTAGCCAGTGTGAAGAGTAGAAATAGAAGTACAAATATTACAAATAGTAATAAATCATAAATTTGTGGGCATTAATTCTTTTTTTTTTTTTTTTGAGACGGAGTCTTTCTCTGTCACCCAGGCTGGAGTGCAGTGGCGCAATCTCAGCTCACTGCAAGCTCCGCCTCCCGGGTTCATGCCATTCTCCTGCCTCAGCCTCTCCGAGTAGTTGGGACTACAGGCGCCCACCACCACGCCCGGCTAATTTTTTTTTTTGTATTTTTAGTAGAGACGGGGTTTCACCGTGGTCTCGATGTGGGCATTAATTCTTGATGGATCAACTAATTTTGTGATTTTTGCCTACAATGTAGGCTTTAAAGATTAGGTTTCTGAGAAGTATAAGGAGAGTACGGCTTTGAAGTCCCCCTTATATTATTTGAAAATAAGAATATGCTTACACAATTATTATGTTGATCAGCTCAAAGTATAGTTGTCTAGCTCTGTTTATGGTTATGAACATATTAGCAGAAATAATTTTTAATAGCTAAATTCTAATTAGATATGTCTCCAGTTAAGAAACTTTCTATCAGTTAGATCACTGCTACTCAAAGTCTGTTTCATAGACTGTGTGAACTGTTTATTACTCATCTATGATAACATACATACAGACAATATTTAGCTTCTAGAAACTATTTTAACAATTTGACAGTGCCACAACACTTTTATTGTACTTTATAAAAGTATCAGTCTGCAACATAGTGGCAGTTTTTTTTTGTTGTTTTTTGTTGGGTTTTTTTTTTTGAGATAGAGTCTTGCTCTGTCGCCCAGGCTGGAGTGCAGCGGTGCGATCTTGGCTCACTGCAACCTCCACCTCTTGGGTTCACGTGATTCTTCTGCCTCAGCTTCCCGAGTAGCTGGGACTACAGGTGTGCACCACCATGCCAGGCTAATTTTTGTATTTTTAGTAGAGACGGGGTTTCACCATGTTGGACAGGCTGGTCTTGAACTCCTGACCTCGTGATCCGCTCACCTCAGCCTCCCAGAATGCTGGGATTACAGGTGTGAGCCACCACGCCCAGCCAACAGTGGAATTTAAAAAAAAAAAAAAAACTTCATTTGAGCATCACTACTTTCAACTGATATTCTGTACACCTCCTTTTTCAAAATAACATTCTTCAGGTAAAAACAAAATAAAGATAGGTGATAGTACTTCATATTGTTATAATCTCAAGGTTGAAAATTTGGTGTTTATCTATATCTCTTTCTAATGAGTTATTGTTTCATGAGCGTGGGAATAGATTAGATATATTAAGGGAATACTTAAAACTTCCACATTGGTTTCTTCATCTGTAATGTACTACTAATAATTACTACATAGGGTTGTTGAATGAATTAAATTAGATAGTATAAATGACGGACTTAGCACAATACCAGGGAAGATAATAAATGATAATAGTGCTATTTTTTTATTTGCTATTCTTTCAGGATTGGGATATTCCAGAGCTGGAGGATTTTATGTATACGTGTTAGTCTTAGATATGAAGCCTAATGAGGGTCCATCTGAACCATCAAAAAAAAAAGTGAAAGGGGTCTATTATATTCTTTAATTGGTATATCATCTTCCTCACATAACAAAAACTGGTACTGATTTATCACTATAGTAAATTAAGGCATCATATTTTACCTTTTTACATTTTTTGTTAGATATGTGATGAATTTTTTGAAAGCAGAGATTCTGTCTTATGCCTCTTTATATAAGATCATAGGTAATGGTGGCCGTAGATCTAAGTCCTGCCTCTCCCACTCATTAGCAATGGAACTTTAATTAAATTTCTTAGTGTCTGTAAAACACAATTATTTTCTCAGCTGCAAAATAAAGATAGTTAGAATGCCTACCTCAGCTTTGTTGAGATAATTAAATGCGGTAAAGTTTGCAAAGCTTTTTTCCCAAGGTCTGGTGTATAGTATTTAATAAATGCTAGCTAATATCATTAACACCTTGTTGCCTTTGGATTTTAAATGACCAACTCTGAATATGTAATTAGTATGCAACATCAAGTGAAATTTCTTATATTTGTGATTTCAGGTAACATTTTGTCACAGATAACATGGTTAATAAATAATTTTTGATGATAGTTTCTAGTGACTAATATTTCCTTTCTAAAAATATCTCAATATGGAAAAATATTAAGTAAATCTTCACCTACTTATAAAAGCCCATTCTGTTTGACCCTTTTCTTTTTAATATATCCACTGCATATGTCTCGCATTATACAGTGCTCTCAAGGATATTATCCTGAGCACTCAAAGAGGATGATTTGTTTTCTCAACTTATAGTACAGTGCCTTACATCTGGAAGATGCTTGGTCAATGTCTTATTATAGAAGAAACATCATTCTTATTACTACACATGGTCTTAGAATTTGTAATAGGCCACTAATTCTATATCAATAGAGAAAATCAACTAGAATTCTACATACAGGTGCCATGAGCCTTCATCTTCACTTCTCAGTTATAAAACAGGTATATATCTACATTTTTACAAAATGGGATCGTACTGCTTCTTTTGCTTTTAGCTGTTAAAATAAAGCTAGACTTTGTTATGACTCATGACTGAAAAATTACTTGTATTTTTATTAAATATAATTTGTTAATAAATTTGCATATAGAAAGTAAAGTTTTCAATAGTTTTGCATATAAAAAGTAAAGTTTTCAATAGTTTTGGTTTCTGGGTACTGTAATTTTCCTCAAGACTAAACCAATAGTACTAAGTTTCCACAATAAATATTCATCACAACTGTAGTCAGAATAATGTTTGTATCCTTTGTATGAAGTACTCTTGGCCAGGCACGGTGGCTCACGCCTGTAATCCCAGCACTTCGGGAGGCTGAGGCGGATGGATTGCTTGAGGTCAGGAGTTCAAAACCAGCTTGACCAACATGGTGAAACCCTGTCTCTACTAAAAATACAAAAATTAGCCGGGCGTTGTGGCGCACACCTATAGTCCCAGCTACTTGTGAGGTTGAGGCAGGAGAATTGCTTGAACCAGGAAGTGGAGGTTGCAGTGAGCTGAGATTGTACTACTGCACCCTAGCCTGGGAAACAGAGCAAGACTCCGTCTCAAAAAGATAAAAATTTTTAAAAAAAGGTTCTCTCATAGTTTATTTAATATATTTTGTTTTAGGTGAAACATCTACTGGAGCCATTTCACAGTATAAAGAAAGGATGCCTTCTGTCACTCATAGTCCAGAAATAATGGATCTATCAGAACTACGGCCATTCTTTAAGCCAGAAATAGCACTGACAGAAGCCCTGAGGCTTTTGGCTGATGAGGATTGGTAAGTTCACCATCCTTAACTTAAAACTAAGCAGAGTTCAAAAGCTTTCTGTAAATATTTAATTAAAAATCTTGAAACAGATTTTCTATTAAAATAATCTTAGAAACGATTATTTAGTTCTTAGGCATCAGAGTCTTTTCAGCTTATTAATGTAGCTGAACTCTGGCCCTAATAGTACTTTATTACCAGTTGTATTATAACTTACATGCCATAAACATATAATTTAGCTTTATAATGGATTATGTAAACCCTTTGGTAATGGGATACAAATTTCACCATTTCTCAAAGTATTTCTCTGTGAAATATAATTATTAATAGTCCTGGAAATACTTACCTGCTCTTGTTGTAGTGATAGCAGCCACCCAACCAGCCCAGCCAATAACTCAAGGGAGACAAAAGACAGTGGCAATGTGCATCCCACGTGTTTCAGTGGGAGTGTCCACTTACTGCCTTTGTGCCATTTCCTCCCTTGTTCCTTCACTATCTCTCATTGTACCCATCTTATACCTCTTCATCAGTTTTGCCTCTGTTCTAGAGCATATTCATCAACTTTAAAATATGCCATAATATCTCTTATTTTTTAAAAACCTCCAGGCTGGGCGCAGTGGCTCACACCTGTAATCCCAGCACTTTGGGAGGCCGAGGTGGGCAGATCACAGGGTCAGGAGTTCAAGACTAGCCTGGCCAACATAGTGAAACCCCATCTCTACTAAAAATACAAAAAAAATTAGCCAGGCGTGGTGGCGGGTGCCTGCAGTCCCAGCTACTTGGGAGACTGAGGCAGGAGAATTGCTTGAACCCGGGAGGTGGAGGTTGCAGTGAGCCGAGATTGGGCAACTGCACTCCAGCCTGGGCAACAGAGTGAAACTCTGTCTCAAAAAAAAAAAAAAAAAAAAAAAAAAAAAATAGAAGTTCTGCAGAATTTAATCCACTGGCATTCTCTTTCTACATTCATTTTGTAGCTCAAGGGCAGTCTTTCTGGCAATCTTTTTCTGTAAAGATCCAGGTAATAGGTGTTTTAGACTTTGCAGGGTATATGCCTTTGTTGCAAACACTGAACTCGCGCAAAAGCAGCCTTAAAACAGTATCTAAACAAATGGGCATAGCTGTGTTTCTATAAAACTTTACTTATAAAACATTATATGAAGACTTTACTCATTAAAAAAATCTGATGGACCCACATTTGGCCCATGAGCCATAGTTTGCCAATCCCTTCTTAAATTATTTCATTCAGTCTCACAGCTTTAAATTCCATCTAAACTCTGATTTTTCAAAAATGTATATCTGTATCCCTGGTATCATTTTGAGCTCTAGACTCAAAAAGAAGTAATCCAACAGCCCAACTTGGCCCTTTTACTTAGATGCCAGTAGACATCTTAAATTTAACATATCCAGAAAAGAAATCCTGAACTTCTTCCTGCCAACATGGATTAAGAGGACTATATTTGCCCTCATAACGTGAAAGATCTAACAAAATTATACAAAATATATGAAACAATAGTTTTCAAGGGCCGGGCACAGTGGCTCACACCTGTAATCTCAGCACTTTGGGAGGCCAGATGACTTGAGGTCAGGAGTTCGAGACCAGCCTGGCCAACGTGGTAAAACCTTGTCTGTACTAAAAAACGCAAAAAATCAGCTGGTGCATGGTGGCGCACATCTATAGTACCAGCCACTTGGGAGGCTGAGGCACAAGAATCGCTTGAACCTGGGAGGCAGAGGTTGCAGTGAACCGAGATCGTGTCACTGCACTTCAACCTGGGTGACAGAGTGAGACTCCATCTCAAAAACAAAGAAACAACAGCAACAAAAAACAATAGTTTTCAAGATACTGTTCACCAGCCTATGGAAATATGTTGATCTCTGAGAGACAGGAAACAAACCAGGTGAGCCCTACAATTACCCAGCTTGCTTTCTGGAGAGAGTTTCCGGTTGCAGCTAAAGGGAAAACAGGCAGATAGCATCAGAGATGGACATGGTACTGAGAGTTTGAGGAGGCCATGGTAACTAGACTTTGCAGGACAGAATGCCAGATAGAGCTCCACAGAGAGCTCCAGAGATCGTAAGAGGATTTTACTCAAATGTTTAGCAGACAGCTGGTCGGGGCATGCATGTAAATACATTTCCTGAGGCCAGAACAAGAACCACTCAAAAAAGTTACAAGGAACAATGTCAGGAGCATATACAATGTTAATAATACTTCCTGTTCCCACCAGCAGATTGGAAAAGTTCATAATTCACAGGGCATTGGGTAGAATACTCACAGAGTTTTGCTTCATAGTGTAGTAAAATAAACCATAGACTGAATGTTAGTTTGGTTCCCACCTAATGAAGTTTAAAAGCAAGGCCTAAGAGGATCAAACGTTTGATCCTTATTTGAAATACATTTTCAGATAACTATATCCCAGAATAAAGCTGAAGAATATTTATAGGAATACAAAAATAGCTAAGGTGAAATTACCAGGCATGCAGAGAAGCAGGAAAGTACAACCAATAGTGAAAAGAGAAAAAGCCAACAAGTGAAACCAATGCAAAAATGACACAGGTGATAGAATTAGTAGACAAAGACATTGCAACTGTAACTACTGCATGCATTAAAGAGGCTGGAGGAAAGGTTGAGCAAGTAAAGAGATATAATATATATAAGAACCCCAAAACTAATGTCTACAGATGAAAGCTATAATGTCTAAGATAGGAAATACACCGGATGAGATTAATAGGTTAGACATTCCAGAAGAATAGATTAGTGAAGTTGAAGACGTAACCATTGTAACTATTCAAAATAAAACAATGAAGCCTGGCCAATAAGGCAAAATCCTGTGTCTACCAAAAATGCAAAAATTAGCTGGGTGTGGTGATGCACACCTGTAGTCCCAGCTACGGGGGCGACTAGGGCAGGAGAATCGCTTAAACCCAGGAGGCGGAGGTTGCAGTGAGCTGAGATCATACCACTGCACCCCAGCCTGGGCAACAGGGTGAGACTCTGTCTCAAGTAAAAAAAAAAAATCAAAATGAAACAATGAGAGAAACAAGACTGAAAAAAAAGTCCAAAAAATCTGTCATTTGTGGGACAACTTCAAGTTATGTGTAACTGGAGTTACCAGACAGAGAAGGAGACAGAAAAGAATATTTGCAGAAAAAAATGGACAAAATTTGTTCAAATTGGATGAAAACTATAAACCCAAAGATGTAAGAAGTTCAATAAACACCAAACGCAAGAAACATGAAAAGAAATATTTCAAAGGAGGTATAATCAAAAGGCCTAAAATTAGGGATGGAGAAAATCTTAAAAATAGCTAGGGGCAAGACACAAAGATCAGACTACTCATCAAATACACTGCAAACCAAAAAAACAGTTCAGTGAGATCTTTAGAGTACTGAAAGGAAAAACAAACTGTCAATCTAGAATTCTATATCCAATGAAAATATCTTTCAAAAATAAAAGTAGTGGACCGGGCATGGTGGCTCACTCTTGTAATCCCAGCACTTTATGAGGCCGAGCCAGGAGGATTGCTTGAGCCCAGAAGTTCAAGACCAGCCTTTGCAATATAGCAAGACCTCATCTCTAGAAAAAAAATAAATAAATAAATAAGAAAAAAAATTTAAAATCTGGATGCGGTGATGTGTTTCTGTAGTCCCAGGCATTCAGGAGGCTGAGGCAGAAGGATCACCTGAATCCAGGGGTTCGAGGCTGCAGTGAGCTGTGATTGTGCCGCTACACTCCAGCCTGAGCAACAGAGCAAGACCTTGTCTCTTAAAAAAAAAAAAAGGTTTGAAAGAAGCAAAATATCTGACATTTTGATACAAAGGCCCAAAGGGAAGACATGGGAGTATTGCTTTACCAAGGCAGCAAAGGAGATAAAATGTAACTATAAAAATAATTATAAAGAAAAGATGGGACAAATAGAAAACAAACAGCAAGATGATGGACTTAAACCTAATCATGTAATCACACTAAATGTAGATGAACTAAACACCCTAGTGAGATTAGATTAAAAAGCAAGACCCAACTATATGCTACCTATAAGAAATTCTGAGGCTGGGCGTGGTGGCTCACGCTTGTAATCCCAGCACTTTGGGAGGCCAAGGCGGGCGGATCACGAGGTCAGGAGATCTAGACCACGGTGAAACCCCGTCTCTACTAAAAATACAAAAAATTAGCCGGGCGTGGTGGCGGGCGCCTGTAGTCCCAGCTACTCGGAGAGGCTGAGGCAGGAGAATGGCGTGAACCTGGGAGGCGGAGCTTGCAGTGAGCCGAGATTGCGCCACTGCACTCCAGCCTGGGCAACAGAGCGAGACTCCATCTCAAAAAAAAAAAAAAAAAAAAAGAAATTCCGTTTAAATATATAGGTATAAATAAGTTAAAAGTAGAGATGCAAAAAGATGTATACCATGCTAACACTAATCAAAAGATAGATTACATGGCTATATTAATATCAAACTATATTTCAAAGCAAATAATATTAATGAGAGTATTTATTTTATATTGTTATGTAACAAATTGCCACAAACTCAATGGATTCAAATTGATTAACTCTCAGTTTTCTGGGTCAAGAGATCAGATATAAGTTAACTCAACTCTTTGCTCAAAATACCACTAGGCTGAAATCAAAGTATCAGCCAGGGATGTGATCTCATCTTTCAATTTTCTTAGAAGCTCATTGTTTGGAAGAATTGTCTTCTTTGTAGATGTGCAACTGTGGTTTTCATTTTTGTATTAGTCCGTTTTCATGCTGCTGATAAAGACATATCCAAGAGGAAAAGAAGAAGAGGTTTAATTGGATTTAATAGTTCACATGACTGGGGAGGCCTCAGAATCATGGCGGGAGGCAAAAGGCACTTCTTACATGGTGGCAGCAAGAGAAAATGAAAAAAAGCAGAAATCCCTGATAGACCCATCAGATCTCGTGAGACTTATTCACTATCATGAGAATAGCACGGGAAAGACCGGCCCTATGATTCAGTTACCTCCCTGTGGTTCCCTCCTGAATCCTGGGACATAGCCAAACCCTATCAATTATCTTGCTAGCTGTCAGCCAGGGACGCTCTCATCTTCTAGAGGTCAACCTTGTGTCCTTATGATGTGCCACACACACAGATATAGATCCTCTCAACATGTAGCTTACTTCTTCAAAGCCAGGAGGAGAATCTCTGCTGCTGCTGCTTATCTCTTTTAAGGGAGGTAAAGCCTCCCCAGGATAATCTCCCTTTTGATTAACTTGAAGTCAACTGATTAGGGACCATAATTAAATCTGAAAATCTCTTTGGCCATCGCACTTAATATGATCACAGGGTGTGATACCCCAACACATTCACGTATCAATCACAGGAAGTGATATTGCAACACATTCATGGAGAGGGTGTAATACAGGCTGTGTAAATCAGGAGTAGGAATTATGGCTGCCATCTTAGGATTCTGTCTACCACATCTAGAATAAAGAGGGTCATTTTATAGTTATAAAGGGATTAATTCATCAAGAGGACATGGCAGTCCTGATGTTTATTTACCATATAATATTGCTTGAAAAGACGTTAAGCAAAAACGAATAGAACTGCAAGGAGAAATAAATCTCTAATTATAATTGGAACTTCAATAATCCTCTCTCATTAATTAATAGAACAAGTTGAAGGAAAATCAGTACAGATGGCCAGGTGTGGTGGCTCATGCCTGTAAAATACAAAAAAAAAAAAAAAAAAAGAGCCAGGTATGCCTGTAGTCCCAGCTACTGGGGAGGCTGAGATGGGAGAATCACTTGAACCCGGGAGTCAGAGGTTATAGTGAGCTGAGATCAGACCACTGCACCCCAGCCTGGATGACAGAGTGAGACTCCATCTCAAAAAAAAAAGAAAAAAGAAAAAAGTAAAGTTGTAGAAGATTTGGACAACACTTTTTTGTATGTATTTTTATTAGAGATGGGGTTTTTCTATGTTACTTAGGCTGGTCTCAAAATACCTGGGCTCAAGCAATCCATCCACCTCAGCCTTCCAAAGTGTTGGGATTATAGGCTTAGGTCACTGCACCTGGCCTGAACAACAGTATTGACTAATTTTGTCATGGGATCCTTAAGGTGTTACTTTGCCAGCCAGAAACCTCTGTGGCCAGTGCCGCCTTTGCCCAAGTTTTGCTCAGGCCCACTTGGGCTCATTCCGCCCACTTGGCCTCCCAGGCTGTGCTTGGCTTTTGCTACCAGCCTAGATCCCATGCCTACAAAGGGAGAGCCAGGCACAGAGCAGCGAGGGGTGCATGAGCATGGAGTCTGGCCACTGCACACAGCCAGGCATATGCTGGCTGTGGCAGGATAGGCAACTCCATGCACTGGCACAGCTGCTGGCTCCCTGCTACAGCTGGACCAGATGTCCCACAAGCAGCTTCCACTGCAGGCACCAGGGAATGTGGTGGCACCCAGAAGCTTGGAGATGCCAGCAACTGCAGAACCCCAAAGAGAGTATCACAGCCCTTGCTTGGGAAGCTCCTAAATCTGGGTTCCCCATAGGGCCACAGCTCTTTTCTCCTTCTTTCTTCTCACCTTCTCGTTGCCCACAATGTCATGAGCAGTGGCAATGTGATTGGGGTTGGGGGAGGTTTCATCCATGTTTGTGTTACAGATGTTTCAGTCCCGAATTCTTGTCCTGAATCCAAGAAGAATTAGGTATGTGGACAACTGGAGCATACCTCCAGTTGTGGAGCAAGGTGAAGAGATGCTTTATTGAGCAACAGTATACCTCTCAGAAGACCTGAAGTGGGTAGCTCCTTTCTGCAGGCAAGTTGTCCTGACATCTGTGCAACCCTCAGTGGAGGGGAGACCCAGATTGGGTAGCTCCTATCCACAGGCAGATCATGCTGATGTCTGTGCAGCCCTAAGTGGAGAGGAGACCCAGAGTGGGTAGCTCCTATCCGCAGGCAGATCATTTTGGTGTCTCTGCAGCCCTCAGCAGAGAAGAGACCCAGAGTGAGTAGCTTCTATCTGCAGGCAGGTTGTGCTGATGAGTGTACAGCTCTCAGCAGAGAGGAGACCCACAGTGTGTAGCTTTTCTCCACAGGCAGGTCATCCCATCTTCCAGACTCTGGCTGAGTCCGGGATTTTTATGGGCTTCAGAGGGGAAGAAGTGCATGTTGATTGGTCCGTGGACAGGCCTGGAAAAAGCACCATAAGTTCTCACTCCAGTCTGTGGAACTAGCAGCCCACTCCCACAAGCTTCAGTCTGTCCCTGGCTTGAAGGTGTGGCTTCACCTGCCCCCTTCTGCCCAGGGGCCTGTCTGCCCCCTGCCACCATCAACCTGCTGTCCATAGTGCCCAGGCTGTTTGTGCTGAGGGGTGCCTGCAGGCCCACACCAAGCTGCCCTCAGCACCCTCCGGGCTTCCTTCCCATGCTTGTTGGAGCCCAAAGTCCAGAGGGGACCATGTCAGCACTACCCCAAGTGTGTGCACACCCAGCTAGGTCCTGACTGCACCCAGGATCAGCCACAACTTTGCTCCAAAATTGGAGGTTGTGCTGGGAGTGGGGAGAACCAGGCAGTGGGAGAAGGCACTTCTGAGCCTGTGGGGGCAGGGGGGTTTCCAGGGCCCCTGAGAACACAGGAATGCCCAGGTCTGCAGCTGTGGCTGAGTGGCTGCAGCTGCACCCAGGAGGTCAGGGCTCCTACCCCTTCTACTCAGACATGGACATGGCTCCCACCTGTTCCTGGCTCCCGCTGGCTCCAGGGAGCACACAGTCCCAGCACACCTCCCCTGCCACAGCTGGTGTCTTCACAGCGGCCACTCCAGAGGGGCTGCCACTGCCATCAGTGTGACCCAATTAACATTTATAACACATTCCACCTACAGCAGCAGAATTCACATTCTGTTCAAGTCCACAAGATATATTTACCAAGAAAGACCTTATTCTGGGCTATAAAACAAGTAATTTAAAAGGAATCAGATTTTATAACTTTTGTTCTCTGGAATTAAATTGGAAATTAATGACAGGTATTTGGAAAATGCTCAAATATTTAGAAACTAACACACATATATGTAACCTATGGATCTAAGAAGAAATCAGAAATCAAAAGGAAAATTACGAACTATTTTGAATTTGATGAAATTTAGAATGAAACATCAAAATTTGTGGGATGTAGCCAAATTAAAGAGGAATATGTCACAGTATAACACCTATATTAGAAAAGAAGAAAAGTTCTATATCAAGGAAATCAGCTTTCACCTTAAGAAACTAGAAACAGAAGAGCACATGAAGCCCAAAGTAAGCAAAGAAAGGGAATAATAAAGATCTGTGTGGAAATCATTGCAGTGGAAAACCATAGAGAAAATCAATGAAAGCAAAAGCAGGTTCTTGGAGAAGATCAATAAAATGGATAAGCCTCTAGTCAGATTGACCAAGAAAAAGAAGAGAAAAATTACAAACATCAAGAATGAGAGAAGAAATATCACTACTGATCATACAGCTGTTAAACAGATAATATAGAAATATGATAAGCAGCATGATGCCCCAAAATTCAACAACTTAGGTGAAATGGACAAATTATTTGAAAGACACAAACTACCAAAACTCATTCGTAAAGAAATAGATAACTTGTGACCGGGCACGGTGGCTCATGCCTGTAATTCCAGCACTTTGGGAGGCCAAGGCAGGCAGATCACTTGAGGCCAGGAGTTCAAGACCAGCATGGCTAACATGGTGAAACCCCATCTCTACTAAAAATACAAAAATTGGCCAGGTGTGGCGGCCCATTCCTGTAATCCCAGCTATTCAGGAGGCTAAGGCACAAGAATCGCTTGAACCCGGAAGAGAACGTTGCAGTGAGCTGAGATCGTGCCACTGCACTCCAGCCTGGGCAACAGAGCGAGACTCTGTCTCAAAAAAGTAATAATAATAATAATAACTTGTATAACCCAGCATCTATTCATGAAATTGAATTTTTATTTAAATTTTCCCACAAAGAGGCCAGGAGTGGTGGCTCACGCCTGTAATCTTAGCACTTTGGGAGGCCAAGGCGGGCAGATCACTTGAGGTCAGGAGTTCGAGACCACCTGGCCAACGTGAAACCTCATCTCTACTAAAAATACAAAAATTAGCTGGCCATGGTGGCACACACCTGTAATCCCAGCTACTCTGGAGGCTGAGGCAGGAGAATCACATGAACCCAGGAGGCGGTGGTTGCAGTGAGCTGAGATCGTGCCACTGCACTCCAGCCTGGGCAACAGAGCAAGACTCCCTCTCAACACAAAACAAAACAGAAGTTTCCACAAAGAAACCTTCAGTTTCTGATAGTTTATCCCAAAATTTTTATGAAGATACCAATTCTACATATACTTCTACAACATTGAATAAGATGGAGTTCTTCTCATCTCATTGATTGAGGCCACCATTACTCTGATACTAAAACCATACAAAGACAGGAAAACTACAGACTGATTCTTAATATAGCACAAGAACAAAGAGATAAAAATTCTTAACACAGAACTTCTTATTTCCCCTCTTCCTAATCTGAAATATACTTCTCCCTCAATGTTCACTGTCTTAGTTAATAGCCCTGCCTTACACATTTGGTTGTTCATTCCAAATAAGGGTTGACTTCTTTTTGTCTTTGTTTGAGACAGAGTCTCACTGTGTCACCCAGGCTGAAGTGCAGTGGCACGATCACAGCTTACTGCAACCTCGACCTCTGTGGGTTCAGGTGATCCTCCCACTTCAGCCACACAAGTAGCTGTGACTACAGGTGCACACTACCATGCCTGGCTAATTTTTGTATTGTTTGTAGAGACAGAGTTTCACCCAAGCTGATCTTGAAATACTGGGCTCAAGCAATCCACCCACCTCAGCCTCCCAAAGTGTTAGGATTATAGGCGTGAGCCTCTGCACCTGGCCTGTCATTTCTTTACATTCCATCAATTCTTATATTTTCAGAATATATCCTGAAACCAATTACCTACTGCAATCTCTGCTGCCATCCCTCCAGTTCATGCCGTAATTATCTCCCACATGGCTATTGTAGTTTCATCACTGGTTTCCATGCTTGTATTATTACTCCATCTCATATAACAGCCGTTGATACTGTTAAGATATAAACCAGACCGTGGGACTTCCTCACAGAAAGCACTTTGGTAGCTCTCTAGCACACTAGGGAAAAAATTTTAAATTCTTACCAAAAATTGTAACTCTTTATTACCAAGGGACAGATAATGAGGGATCAGCTAACCAGGCCTATTGTTAAATCATAAAAGGGTCTATTCATCAAGAAGACATATCAGTCCTAACACACACACACACACACACACACACACACACACACACTTAAATATATATAGAGAGAGCATGCGTGAATGCTTCAGAATACATGAAGAAAACAACTAATAGAAATTTAAGGAGAAATACGCAAATCTACAATTATATCTATATTATAATTGTATAAGGTACACAATTATAGATTGTGTAAGTAAATATAATTATAATCTTTTAAATCTAAAAGATATAAAAGTTTTGTTTATAATGTAATCTAATAAAAGTGCACAGTAGTATTATGCCTAAAAAATCAGTGTGCCTTAATTAAAAAATACTTAATTGCTAAAAAATACTACTGATCACCTGAACCCTCAGTGAGTTGTCATCTTTTGGCTAGTGGAGGGTCTTACTTTGATGTTGATGGCTGCTGACTGATCAGGGTGGCAGTGGCTGGCTGTGGTAATTTTAGCAATCACAGCAAATATTACTGCTTATTCACAGTGTACCTGGTCACTCATGAGCTCTGATGGAGATGTACAAGGAGATTAATGTTGTTTTCATGCATGCTAACATAACTTCAATTCTGAAAATTTAGCACCTAAGAATCATACTGGTTTTGAAAGTCCTAGATGGCATCTTCTAATAGGAGGCTGTTTCATTTACATTGAATATCTGCTGTTTCGTGTAGCTACTTGTATCTATTACCTTACCTAGATCTTCTGGATAACTTGCTGCAGCTTCTACATTAGCACCTACTGCTTCACATTGCACTTTTATTTTTTTTTCTCTTTGAGACGGAGTGTTCCTTTGTCATCCAGGCTGGAGTGCAGTGGTGTGATCTTGGCTCACTGCAACCTCCACCTCCCTGGTTCAAGTGATTCTCCTGCCTCAGCCTCCCGAGTAGCTGGGATTACAGGTGTCCACCACCACACCCAGCTAATTTTTGTATTTTTAGTAGAGACAGCATTTCACCATGTTGGCCTGGCTGGTATCAAACTTCTGACCTCTTGATCCGCCTGCCTCGGCCTCCCAAAGTGCTGGTATTACAGGCATGAGCTACCACACCCAGCCCACATTGCACTTTTATGTTATGGAGATGGCTTCTTTCTCTCAACCTCATGAACCAACCTCTGCTAAACTCAAACTTTTCTTCTGAACCTTTCTCACCTTTCTGAACCTCTTCCTTGGCAATATTCCATACACAGAAAATAAGACATTTGTGATCCTGTTCCAGTTGAGTCCCATTTAACGAATGATCTTGTCATTTCTTTTTCCCATAGGGAGAAGAAAATTGAGGGACTGAATTTTATTAGATGCTTAGCTGCTTTTCATTCTGAGATACTGAACACAAAGTTGCATGAAACAAATTTTGCAGTTGTTCAAGAGGTAAACATTTTTCAGATGAGTTAAGGATTGTTAGAATAACAAAGGATAAATATGCTATGTTTATTTGACCTTTAAAATTTTTAAACAACTCTGTACCATATGCTATAAAAGGCTTGTATTTAATTAAAGTAGTCCATGTCTTAATTTGCAACCTTAAGAGAAACTTAATAGATGTTGATTCTTAGGACAAAAGATAATATATTAAGATGTGGGGTTTTGTTTGTTTGTTTTTGAAACGGAGTCTTGCTCTGTTGCCCAGGCTGGAGTGCAGTGGTGGGATCTCGGGTCACTGCAACCTTCTCCTCCTAGGTTCAAGAGACTCTCCTGCCTCAGTGTCCGAAGTAGCTGGGATTACAGGTACACACCACCATGCCTGGCTAATTTTTGTATTTTGAGTAGAGACAGGGTTTGATCCATATTGGCCAGGCTGGTCTTAAACTCCTGAGCTCAGGTGATCCACCCACCTCGGCCTCCCAAAGTGCTGGGATTATAGGTGTAAGCCACCACGCCCTGTTTAAGATATGTTACTTGAAGCTAGGAGTTTGAGACCAGCCGGCCCAACATGGCAAAACCCCATTTTGACTAAAAATACAAAAATTAGCCAGGCACGGTGGTGTGCACCTGTAATCCAAGCTACCCAGGTGGCTGAGGCATGAGAATTGCTTGGACCTGGGAGGCAGAGGTTGCAGTGAGCCAAAATCACGCTACTGCACTCCAGCCTGGTCGACAGAGGGAGACCCTAACTCAAAAAAAAAAAAAAAAAAAAAAGGCCGGGCATGGTGGCTCATGCCTGTAATCCCAGCACTTTGGGAGGCCGAGGCGGGTGGATCACAAGGTCAGGAGATCAAGACCAGCCTGACCAACATGGTGAAACCCCGTCTCTACTAAAAATAGAAAAATTAGCTGGGCATGGTGGCACATGCCTGTAATCCCAGCTACTCGGGAGGCTGAGGCAGGAGAATTGCTTGAACCTGGGAAGTGGAGGTTGCAGTGAGCCGAGATCACACCACTGCACTCCAGCCTGGTGACGGAGCGAGACTCCATCTCAAAAAAAAAAATAAAAAAAATAAAAAATAAAAAATTGTAAAATTCCTTTCCAAGTTATTATTACTGATTTTCTTGCAGAATATCGGCGAAATGTACATTTTGAATTTTTTTTAGGTGAAAAATTTACGTTCTGGAGTTTCTCGTGCTGCTGTGGTCTGTTTAAGTGATCTTTTCACTTATTTGAAAAAGAGCATGGATCAAGAGCTAGATACCACAGTAAAAGTTTTGTTGCACAAGGCTGGTGAATCAAATACATTTATAAGAGAAGATGTTGACAAAGCATTGAGAGCTATGGTTAATAATGTAACTCCTGCACGTGCAGTCGTTTCTCTTATCAATGGTGGACAAAGGTAATGTTCAAAATAACCTTGAAATGTCTTTAAACTAAAAATGAAATGTTGCAATCGGGAGTGTAGAAAAGAAACAAGCAAATCTTAGTAGTATATCAGTCAAAAAACATTTATTAAAAAGTTCCTATGAGATAAACATACTACATGCCGAATATGAAAAGAATAATTTTTTTTTTTTTTTTTTTGAGATGGAGTCTCGCTCTGTCGCCCAGGCTGGAGTGCAGTGGCGCAATCTCGGCTCACTGCAAGCTCCGCCTCCCAGGTTCACGCCATTCTCCTGCCTCAGCCTCTCCGAGTAGCTGGGACTACAGGCGCCCGCCACCACGCCCGGCTAATTTTTTGTATTTTTAGTAGAGATGGGGTTTCACCGTGGTCTCGATCTCCTGACCTCATGATCCGCCCGCCTCGGCCTCCCAAAGTGCTGGGATTACAAGCGTGAGCCACCGCGCCCAGCCAAGAATAATGTTTTTATTATTTTTCTCATAGAATATGTATACTTCTTTTGTCCCTTGGGCACCTAGCAAAATATCTGCCACACAAAATCATCTAGGCAATTTGGCTTTAGGAGCCTTACAATTATTATTTTTTTATTAATTTTTATTTCAGTAGCTTTTGGGGTATAAGTGGTTTTTTGTTACATGGGTGAATTGTATAATAGTGAATTCTGAGATTTTTGTGCACCCATCACTTGAGTAGTGTACATTGTACCTAATGTGTAGTTTTTATCCCTCGCCCCCCTCCTGCTCTCCTGCTTTCTCTAAAGTTCATTTTATAAAGTTCATTATATGTATCACCCTGTATGACTTTGCATACTCATAACTTAGCTGCCACTTATAGTTGAGAACATATGGTTTTTGGTGTTTCACTCCATTATTAGAATAATGGCCTCCAGCTTCATCCAAGTTGCTGCAAAAGACACTATTTAATTCATTTTAATGGCAGAGTAGTATTCCATGGTGTGTGTGTATATATATATATATATATATTATATACACATACATATAAAAAACATTTTCTTTATCCACTGATTAGTCAATGGGCACTTAGGTTGGTTCCACATCTTTGTAATTTTGAATTTTGTTGCTATAAACATACATGTGCAAGTATCTTTTTCACATAATGACTTTTCGTTTGGGTAGATTCCAAGTAGTAGGATTGATAGATCAAATGGTAGATCTACTTTTAGCTCAATAAAAGTTATTGTAATAACATTACCCTATTGTTATTCCAATAATGTTATTTACATTCATAGATCTATAACGATATGTTTTTGTTTTGCTTTTAACTTTTGGGGAAGGGATAAGTAATGCAACTAATTTGACGTTTTAGACTCACAGGATGATTGTTGAGGAGCTGTTAAATCATTTAACTTTAAGATAGATCTTTAGCCTCACGTGGTGGCTCACACCTGTAATCCCAGCGCTTTGGGGGGCCAAGGTGAGAAGATCTCTTGAGTCCAGGAGTTCGAGACCAGCCTGGGCAACATAGTGAGACCTCATCTGTACTAAAAGTAAAATCAAATTACCTGGGTGTGGTGGCACATGCCTGTGGCCTCAGCTACTTGGGAGGCTGAGGCAGGAGGATCACTTGAACCCAGGAGGTCAAAGCTGCAGTAAGCCATGATTGCATCACTGCATTCCAGCCTCAGTGACAGAGCAAGACCCTGTCCCAAAAAACAAAACCAAAATACAAACAAATAAAAACAACCCATAGATCCATAGATCTTTGGAGAACAGTTTGTATAACAGCTCTGTTTTAATTGATCATCTCTCCTTGTAGCCATTTACACATTGCTGTAAGAAGGTGTACAGCCCAGCATTTATCAGAAGTGTTGGAATTTATGGAACCAGAACGTATTTTATCTGCAACAAAGGATATGGCTGAACGTATATTACCAGCTGCTGCTAAATTTGCTCAAGACAGTTCACAAGAAACCAGGTGAATATCTGCTAATGTTTGCTATATCTATTATTAATAAGGGCTTAAAAGCAGGAAAAGAAAGAAAGTTTAAAGAAGAATGAACATTTTCTAAATGGAGAAGTGGGGTCCCAGGGATTGGTGCTGGGGGATGGTCTTATTTAACCAGTTTGTAAATATTCTTGAGGGAGTGCACAGTGAATTCTCCAAATTTACAGATGACACTACATACTTCTGGGTAGTGAGATGCCAAATCACAGGGATGAACTTCGTGAAAACAGCACAAGACTGTATGAGTGGGCAGAAAAGTGGCAGAAGAACTTCATTATGGGCAAATGTAAGGTAATGCATTTAGGGGAAAATGATATATTTTCCATGCAATCAGGTAAAATAAGGAAATAGGTACACATGAAAAATACAGGAATAAGGCTGGTCGTGGTGGCTCACACCTGTAATCCCAGCACTTTGGGAGGCTGAGGCGGGTGGATCACGAGATCAGGAGTTCAAAACAAGCCTGGCCAACATGGTGAAACCCTGTCTCTACTAAAAATACAATAAAATTAGTTAGGCGTGGTGGCAGGCGCCTGTAATCTCGCTACTCTGGAGGCTGAGGCAGGAGAATCGCTTGAACCCGGGAGGCGGAGGTTGCAGTGAGCAGAGATTGCGCCATTGCACTCCAGCCTGGGTGACAGAGCGAGACGCTGTCTCAAAAAAAAAAATAAAGAAAGAAAAGAAAAATACAGGAATAATGCATAACAATATATTATCCCGCAAAACATGAGAGATCTACAGTCTGAAAACTACACAAATTTCTGATGGTTGTACTGGAAAAACAATTTTATGAAGTTTAAGAACAGTCAGAGAAAGACAACACAATAATTAAGATATGGATGGTATAATGGCTGTGGTGGTGACAGAAATTTTGGATGTAGTCAGATGCTTATGTTAAATTTCTAGTCCCCATCATTGTTTGTCCTTAAGCAAATTACTTAATTTCTGTTAGTCTCTGTTTCCTTGTCTATAAAATCAGGAAGGGTGGACTAGGTGACCACTAATGTCCCATATAAAATCTAAAATTTTTATAGTAATGATATATGGCTGGGTGTGGTGGCTCACGCCTGTAATCCCAGCACTTTGGGAGGTGGAGGCAGGTAGATCACCTGAGGTCAGGAGTTTGAGACCAGCCCGCGAACATGGTTAAAACCCTGCATCTACTCAAAATATAAAAATTAGCCAGACATGGTGGCACATGCCTATAATCCCAGCTACCTAGGAGGCTGAGGCAGGAGAATCACATGAACCTGGGAGGCGGAGGTTGCAGTGGGCTGAGATTGTGCCACTGCACTCCAGCCTGAGAAACAGAGTGAGGCTCCATCTCAAAAAAAAAAAAAAAAAAAAGGCTGGTTGTGGTGGCTCACACCTGTAATCCCAGCACTCTGGGAGGCTGAGGCGGGCGGCTCACGAGGTCAAGAGATTGAGACCATTCTGGCCAACACGGTGAAACCCCGTCTCTACTAAAAATACAAAAATTAGCCGGGCATGGCGTCATGCGCCTGTAGTTCCAGCTACTCAGGAGGCTGAGGCAGGAGAATCTCTTCAGCCACTGCACTCCAGCCTAGAGACAGAGCGAGACTCCATCTCAAAAAAAAAAAAAAAAAAAAAAAAAAAAAAAAAAAAAAAAAAGGATAATTTTTTTAAAAGAATCTGAGTCATAAAGATTAAAGAAGTATATAAAATATTCATCATTTTAAGACAAAGATTCTCATTACTTTAGGTATCTGGAGTTAATATTATGGAACTCATTATACCTAATGATAATACAGAAAGTAAATATATTAGTTTTCCATTGCTGTGTAAAGTTTAACACAAATGTAGGAGCTTAAGGCAACCACAGTTTTTGGCTTAGCGTTCTTTAGGTCAGAAGTCTGGCATGGCTCACCTCAGTTCACTGCCTGTGGTTTCAGAAGGCCAAAATCAAGGTGATAGCAGTGCTGGGCTTTGCCAAATTCAATTCCTTATGGTTATAAGACTGAGGTCAGCTGGGCGTGGTTGCTCACACCTATAATCCCAGCACTTTGGGAGTTGGAGACAGGCGGATCACCTGAGGTCAGGAGTTCAAGACCAGCCTAAACAACACGATGAAACCCCATCTCTATTAAAAATACAAAAATTAGCTGGGCATGGTGGCATGTGCCTATAATCCCAGCTACTCAGGAGGCTGAAGCAGGAGAATCGCTTGAACCTAGGAAGTGGAGGTTGCAGTGAGTCGAGATCACACTATTGCATTCCAACCTGGGTGACAGAGTGAGACAGAGGGTTGACTCAGGCCAGAACATCCGGCCAGTAGATGGACAGCAAGTGGTCAGTGGGCAAGGAGCCCAGGACAGAGACAAACTTCTCAAAAATAAAAAATAAAAAAGACTGAGGTCTGCATTTCCTTGCTGGCTGTCAGTGAGGGTCCTTGCTCAGCTCCTTAACACCACTCACATTTCTTTGCATGCAACCCTCCTCTGTTTTTAAGCCAGCAATAACATGTTGAGCTCCTCTTCATAGGATTTTTCAGACTTCCTCTTTTTGTATCAGTCACAGAAAGCGCTCTGCTTTTTTTTTTTTTTTTGGAGACAGAGTCTTGCCCTGTCGCCCAGGTTGGAGTGCAGTGGCGCGATCTCAGCTCACTGCAAGCTCCGCCTTACAGGTTCAAGTGATTCTGCCTCAGCCTCCCAAGTAGCTGGGACTACAGGCGCCTGCCACCACACCTGGCTAATTTTTTATATTTTCGGTAGAGATGAGGTTTCACTGTGTTAGCCAGGATGGCCTCGATCTCTTGACCTTGTGATCTGCCTTCCTCGGCCTCCCAAAGTGCTGGGATTATAGGCGTGAGCCACCGCACCCGGCCAGAAAGCTCTCTGCTTTTAAAGGCTCGTTTGATTAGATTAATTCCACCAGATCATGTCATTACTTTAAGGTTAACTGTACTATATGAAATAATCTTGGGAGTGATATCTTATTATATTCACAAATTTTAGGGATTGGAGCAGGACATCTTTGGGGAACCATTTTAAAGTTCTGCATATCATGTTAATGTTCAAAAAAATTCAAGAAGGTTAGATCATGATAGGCTAGTTAGGAATAAAGGATGTTCTTTTCTCCCTATCACCTTGTTAAAAAAAAAAAAAAAAAGATTTCTTAATGGCCATCTCATGTGCTTCTTTACTTAACCTTTCCTTGATGGCATGGTAATTCTTTCTAGCCCATTTTGTCATTTCTTGGATTCTTATTTAAAATTATAAAATTATAAAATGGTTACAATTAATTTTGGAGTTTTATATTTCTCACATTTTGTGTCCCTGGTCTCTGCTGACTTGTTTTAGCCTTTCTCATATCATTGGGCCCCCTATAATAGACCTAGAGTCCTTAAGATTCCAGGCTAAACATCAGAATTGCCCTTGAAAATATAACTGATTAGGAGCTACTTATCTGGATATAGACCTTATTCTGGTTGTGGAGAAAGGTAATATTTATTCTCTGACATCACTTCTCTTTCTGCAATTTCATTACATTTGAAGGGGTCAGGTTGAGATATGTGATCTTTTTCTTTTTGGAGACAGGGTCTTGCTCTTTAGCCCAGGCTGGAGTACAGTGGTATAATCTCGGCTCACTGCTACCTCCTCCTCCTGAGCTCAAGTGATCCTCCCACCTCAGCCTCCCGAGTGGCTGGGACTACAGGCGTGTGTCACCACACCTAGCTAAGTTTTGTATTTTTTGTAGAGATGGGGTTTTGCCATGTTGCTGAAGCTGGTCTTGAACTCTTGGGCTCAAGCAGTCCACCTACCTTGCCCTCTCAAAGTGCCGGGATTATAGGTGTGAGCCACTGCACCTGGTCAAGATGGGTGGTCTTAAGATCATCCTGTATCCACCCCAACCACAAAACCCCACAAAAGCCTGCCTTTTTCTCGTTCCTTTTTTTTTTGTTTCCCAAGACTCTGTCACCCAGGCTACAGTGCGGTGGTGCGATCTCGATTCACTGCAACCTCCACCTCCCAGGTTCAAGTGATTCTCATGCCTCAGCCTCCTGAGTAGCTGGGATTATAGGCATGTGCCACCATGCCTGGCTAATGTTTGTATTTTTAGTAGACACGGGGTTTTGCCATGTTGGCCAGGCTGGTCTCTAACTCCTGGCCTCAAGTGATCCGCCTGCCTTGGTCTCCCAAAGTGCTGGGATTACAGGTGTGAGCCACCACGCCCAGCCTCTTCTCTGGTTCTTTCTGTGCCATATATTCCAAGTTGTGAGTAAAAGTGTAACTGTGATTTATTTTAGGGCCCGGCCTCCTTGAAGATGAATAGTGTGGTACTGTTCTGAAGTAGTATAAGACATCTGTGTGCTAAAATATCTCCAGTATGCACTTTCATGATATCTGAATTTCCACCCTTAGAATCATTGGGCTTAAAGTATTATGCTAAGATGATTATTTTAAAATTCATATAAGGCCGGGCGTGGTGGCTCACACTTGTAATCCCAACACTTTGGGAGGCCGAGGCGGCCGGATCACGAGGTCAGGAGATCGAGACCACGGTGAAACCCCGTCTCTACTAAAAATACAGAAAATTAGCCGGGCATGGTGGCGGGCGCCTGTAGTCCCAGCTACTCAGAGAGGCTGAGGCAGGAGAATGGCGTGAGCCTGGGAGGCAGAGCTTGCAGTGAGCCAAGATCGTGCCACTGCACTCCAGCCTGAGCGACAGAGCGAGACTCCGTCTCAAAAAAAAAATAAAAAAATAAATAAAAAATAAAAATAAAAAAATAAATAAATAAAATAAAATTCATATAAATAAAAAAACCTAGTTTTTGAGATTATTACCTTTATTAACATATCAGTCACAATTTTATCAGCTAACCTTGGGTGTATTTTAGGTAGTAAAGAATAGGATTTTGAAGAATCAGAACGCTGGTAAGTTTTGGCTAGGGAAAAACAGAGAGTGAGAAATACAGGACCTAGGGAGGGTTTACTCAGGCCAGAACATCCGGCCAGTAGGTGGACAGCAAATGGGCAATGGGCAAGGAGCCCAGGACGGAGGAAAACTTCACAATTTTTCCAAATGCCGGCATTGATATGGACCTTGGGGTGCCTGAAAAATAGAATCAAAGCTTTTGTCTCTCCATCTGGCACATGGCAGAAGGATTTGAAGACAGTGACTTTAAAGGGGGATTATGGGAGCATCCCAACAGATGCTTTTTTTTTTTTTTTTTTTTTTTGAGATGCAGTCTCACTCTATTGCCCAGGCTGGAGTGCAATGGCGTGATCTCGGCTCACTGCAACCTCCACCTCCTGGATTCAAATGATTTTCCTGCCTCAGCCTCCTGAATAGCTGGGATTACCTGAGCGCGCCAAAACATCCGGCTAATTTTTGTATTTTTTTAGGAGAGACGGGGTTTCATCGTGTTGGCCAGGCTGATCTCTAACTCCTGACCTTGTGATCCACCTGCCTTGGCCTCCCAAAGTGCTGGGATTACAGGCGTAAGCCACTGTACCGGGCCACATATGCTTCTTAACTTACAATGAGGTTATATCCCAATAAACCCATCATGAATAGGAATTAATCATAAACCAAAAGTGCATTTAATACACCTAACCTACCAAACATCATAACATAGCCAAGCCTTACCTTAAACATGCTGAGAACACTTACATTAGCCTACCCTTGGACAGAATCATCTGGCAACACAGTATGTTGTAGAGTATGGTGATCATATGGCTGACTGGGAGCTGTGGCTCGCTGCTGCTGCCCAGCATCTTAAAAGAGTGTCATACTGCATATGACTAGCCATGGAAAAAATCAAAATTCAAAGTGTGGTTTCCACAGAGTCGTATCTCTTTCACAGTATTATAAAGTTGAAAAATTGTAAGTCGAAACATTGTAAGTCGGGGACCATCTATACCCTGTAGGGTATCCTATACAGTTAGGATATCTATATTTTGGTGGTTATTTAAAATAGGGATGGTAATCTTGATGTTTGATAGGTGTTTTTTTTCTATTGAAACAATGCACCTAAGGTCAGAAACTGAGCTTATTAATGTCTAAAAAGTAATATACCTATTTTTCAAATACTCATAGGTATTATGGTCGAAAGATGCTGTTCTTCATGATGTGTCATCCTAACTTTGAAAAAATGCTTGAAAAGTATGTCCCATCTAAAGATTTGCCATATATTAAGGACACTGTTAGAAACTTACAGCAAAAGGTATGTGGAAAAAGTTTGTTTTATAAACAACTTTATAAGCAAAGCTTGTTTTTACATCCAGATAAAGGATAGGAATAGTTATTTATTTGATTATTTCTTTGTTAATCATTTGGACTATATCTGCAATAGCATTTCAACAGTTACAATACTAAGTAGACATACATATTGTCAAGTCTTGGAAGTAAATGTTTATTGCACAGAAGCTTGATGTTTGGTAGAATATAGTTTGGCTTATTGGAGTTAACAAGACATGGGTTTGAATTGCAGCTCTAACAGTTAGCAATTGTGTAACTTACACATGCCTCTTCCTTTCTCTAACTAGAATTCTCACTTTATAAAATGAGGTTAATAATGTTTACCATGTTTAGTCCCTGCTTTATTTACCTTGTATGTTCCACTATTAGAGCTATTACCACACTGCAGAATATTTATAGGGAGCTCCGTGAGGGTAAGTGCAATGTCTTTTTTTTTTGAGACAGAGCAAGACTCTGTCTCAAAAAAGTGCAGTGGCGTGATCTTGGCTAGAGTGCAGTGGCGTGATCTTGGCTCACTGCAACCTCCACCTCTCAGGTTCAAGCGATTTTCCTGCCTCAGCCTCTCGAATAGCTGGGATTACAGGCACCCGCCACCACGCTCAGCTAATTTTTTGTATTTTTTAGTAGAAACGGGGTTTCACCATGTTGGCCAGGCTTGTCTTGAACTCCTGACCTCAGGTGATCTGCCTGCCTCGGCCTCCCAAAGTGCTGGGATTACAGGTGTGAGCCAATGCGCCCAGCCATGCCATGTCTTATTTGTCCTGGTAGATAACGGGAATTCAGTAATGTCTGTGAAATGAGTGACTGAGAGAATACCAAGTGAAATAAAATATGAAAAGTAATCTATTTTTATATTATTTTAAAAATATGTTTAATTTAATAAAGTAAAATTTTTCTATTGTAATTTATGTCATTTCTCTCTGATGACCTTGGGATAAGGACTCACTTATGAAGGAATAATATTACAAAGATAATGTAGCAATAGACATTTTAGAGCATTTTTTTCTGCCCATTGAGCTTGGAGGTTTCAGCTTAGTTCATATTAGAACTTATTAATATAACCATGCAAAAAAACATAATCTGACTAAAATGAAGCAGATTGCATCTGTGAGTCTTTCCAATACAGGAAAGGTTTTAAATAGTTCTCATCAAAATGTTTATTCTCACACTCATAATGTTGCATAGGAATAACAGTGTTCAGTGTTTATGGACTGTGTTCATATATTCTACATAGATTTTAAGCTTTAAGAAGAGTAGTTACAAAATACAGCCTATTATTATTATTATTGTTTTTTTAAACAGAGTCATGCTCTGTCGCTCAGGCTGGAGTGCAGTGGCACGATCTTAGCTCACTGCAACCTCTGCCTCTGGGTTCAAGGGATTCTCCTGCCTCAGCCTCCCGAATAGCTAGGATTACACCACCACGCCCAGCTAGTTTTTGTGCTTTTAGTCAAGACAAGGTTTCCCCATGTTGGCGCGGCTGGTATCGAACTCCTGACCTCAGATGATCCACCTGCCTCAGCCTCCCAAAGTGCTGGGATTACAGGTGTGAACCACCGCACCCAGCCCAAAATACAGCATACTAATTTTTAGTTTTTAACTCGTTTTTACAAGTCAATATATATTTTCCCATTAGTCACGTATTTTGTTAATTTACTGCTAACTACAAGGTGTTTTATGTATCTCATACTCTTTAAAGCATACCAGATTATTAAAATACTTTCCATCTTAAAAAATCAGTGATGCCTACTTTGAAAATTACTTTGTGTAAGTTATTTCACTACTAGTTTTAAAATTTGTATTATACTAATTTTATATTTACTTGCAGGGTTTGGGGGAGATACCATTAGATACTCCTTCAGCAAAAGGAAGACGATCTCATACTGGCAGTGTTGGAAACACAAGATCATCATCTGTTTCTAGAGATGCTTTCAATTCAGCTGAAAGGTAAGATGATGTAATAGTCCTCAGCAGAGAAATTACTCCCTTGTGATAGTAGTCTCATTTGGATGTTTTCATAAACTACCCCAGGGGTATTTGCCAAAATTTAATGGAGTTTTAAAAGTTTGGTTAGTATCCAGAAAGTGTGAGGTGATTAGATTTAATAAGGCAATTATATATTTACAGCAACTTGCTTTTATTTGCACTAGACATTAGCAATGCTTTAGTGTTATTGAACTTGTCGATGTTAGGCCTATTTTGGACAACCCTGATTAATTTTTAAAAAATTGATAGCCTTTATTTTTCCTCCGATTGTAAAGTAATACATAATTATGGTTAAAGGGGGAAAAAAAACCTTTACAAAATGAAAGCATTGCAAGGATTCGGAAGGCCAGAAACGGTGGCTTACACCTATAATCCAAGCACTTTGGGAGGCTGAGGCAGGCAGAATTGTTTGAGCTCAGGAGTTCAAGATCAGCCTGGGCAACATCGCAAACCCTGTCTCTACCAAAAAAATACAAAAATTAGCCCGGCCTGGTGGTTTTTGTTACCTGTGCTTTTGAGGTCTTAGTCATCAATTATTTACCTAGACCAATGTCCAGAAGAGTACTGCCTAGATTTTCTTCTTGTATTTTTATCAATGTAGGTCCCAAATTTAAGTCTTTAATCCATTTAGTTGATTTTTATATAAGGCGAGAGATACTGTTTCATTCTGCATATGGCAATCTAATTTTTTCAGCATCATTTATTAAAAAGAGTGCTCTTTCCTCCATGTATGTTCTTGTCAGCTTTGTCAAAGATCAGTTGGTTGTAGATATGTGGCTTTATTTCTGGGTTCTCTATTCTGTTCCATTAATGTATGTATCTGTTTTTAGACCAGTACCATGTTGTTTGGGTTTTATAGCCTTATAGTGTGATTTGAAGCCAGGTAATGTGATGCCTCAGCATTGTTGGTTTTGCTTAAGGTTGCTTTGGCTGGCTGGGTGCCGTGGCTCACACCTGTAATCCCAGCACTTTGGGATGCTGAGGCGGGCGGATCATGAGGTCAGGAGTTCGAGACTAGCCTGGCCAACATAGTGAAACCCCGTCTCTAGTAAAACTATAAAAAAATTAGTGGGGCTTGGTGGAGGGTGCCTGTAATCCCAGCTACTTGGGAGGCTGAGGAGGAGAATTGCTAGAATCCGGGAGGCGGAGGTTGCAGTGAGCTGAGATTGCGCCATTGGATTCCAGCCTGGGCAGAGTGAGACTCCATCTCAAAAAAAAAGAAAAAAAAAAAAAAGAGTGCTTTGGCTACTTGGGCTCTTTTTTTGTTCCAAAAAAAGGTTCAGTGAGCCATGAATTTTAGGATTGTTTTTTCTAAGTCTGTGATAAATGATATTAGTATTTTGATAGGGACTGCATTCAAACTGTAGACTGCTTTTGGCAGTATGGTCATTTTAATTATTCTGATCCATGAACCTGGGATGTTTTTCCATTTGTTTGTGTCATCTACAACTTCTTTTGTCAGCGTTTTTTAGTTTTCCTTGTAGAGATCTTTCACCTCCTTGGTTAAAAATATAGTCCTAGGTATTTTATTTATTTTTTAGCTATTATAAGTGGGATTGCCTTCTTGATTTGTTTCTCAGCTTATTCCTTATTGGTATATAGAAATGCTATTGCTTTTTTTAAGTTGATTTTGTATCTTGACACTTCACTGAATTTGCTTATCAAATCTAAGAGTCTTTTGGTGGAGTCTCTGGGGTTTTCTAGATATAAGATCATATCAGCAAACAGGGATAATTTTACTTTTGCAGTTGGGTGCCTTTTATTTTTTTCTCTTGCATGATTACTTTATCTAGGACTTAAAGTACTGTGTTGAATAGAAGTGGTGAAAGTGGACATCTTTGACTTGTTCCAGTTCTTGGAATGCTTTCAACTTTTTCCTGTTTAGTATGATGTTGGCTGTGGATTTATTGTATATGGCCTTTATTATGTTGAGGTATGTTCCTTCTGTGCCTATTTTGTTGAGGATTTTTATCATGAAGTGATGATGAATTTTATCAAATGCTTTTTCTGCTTCCTTTGAGATAATCATATGGTTTTTGTCCTTAGCTATGTTTGTGTGATGTATCATATTTTTTTAATTCCGTGTGTTGAACCATCCTTGCATCCCTGGCATAAAACCCAATTGATCCTGATATTTTATCTTTTTGATGTGCTGTTGTTGCTAGTATTTTGTTGAGGATTTTTACATCTATGATTTTAGGGGATGTTAGTCTGTAGCTTTCATCTCTTGTTGTGTCTTTGCCTTGTTTTGATATCAGGGTGATATTGGCCTCATAGAATAATTTAGGGCAGATTCCCCCTCTGCAATTTTTGGAAAGTTTTAGGATGATTCATATAAGTTTTTGTTTTATTTATTTATTTATTTATTGTACATTTGGTAGAATTCAACTGTGAACCCATCTTGTCCTGTGGGTTTTTTTTGCTTACTGATTCATTCTCACTACTCACTGGTCTGTTCAGGATTTCTGTTTCTTCCCGGTTCAATCTTGGGAGGGTGTATGTTTCCAGGAATTGAAATGTAGTTGCTCATAATAGTCTCTGATGATCCCTTGTTTATTCTGTTGTATCAGTCGTAATGTCTCCTTTCTGATTTTGTTTATTTGGATCTTCTGTCTTAAGCTAGCTAGTGATTTATTAATTTTATCTTTTTGAAGAACCAGGTTTTCAATTCATTGATGAATTTTGGGGGGTATGGGGGTTATTTCATTTAGTTCTTGTATGATCTTTGTTACTTATTTTGTTTGGCTAACCTTGGGGGTTTGTTTTATTATGGTTTTTCTAGTTTCTTGAAGTGTGATGTTAAGTTGTGATCTTTTTACTTTTTTTTTTGTTTTATAGAGACAGGGTCTCACTCTGTTGCCTAGGGTGAAGTGTAATGGCATCATCATAGCCCACTGCAGCCTCAAATTCTTAGGCTCAAGCAATCCTCCTGCCTCAGCCTCACAAAGTGCTTTCTACTTTTTTCATGTAGGCATTTAATGCTACAAATTTCCCTCTTAACACTGCTTTTGCTGTATCCCACAGGTTTTGGTATGTTGTGTTTCCCTTTTAATTTACTTCAAAAAATGTTTTAAATTTTTGTCATTGACTCTATGGTCGTTCAGGAGTATGTTGTTTAATTTCCATGTATTTGTATAGTTTCTAAATTTCCTCTTGATATTGATTTCTAGTTTTATTCCGTTGTGGTCTAAGAAGATACTTGATTTGATTTCAGTTTTTAAAAATTTGTTGGGACTCATTATGAGACCTAACATATGGTCTGTGTTGAAGAATGTTCCATGTGCTGATGAGAAAGATGTATATTCTGCAGTTTTGAGGTCAAATGTTCTGTAAATGTTTGTTAAGTACATTTGGTCTAAAGTCCAATTTAAGTTCAGTGTTTCTTTATTAATTTTCTGTCTCAGTAATCTGCCTAGTACTGTGAGTGGAATGTTCAAGTCCACACTCAAAACAGGATTGTTTTGCTGTCTCTTTCTTTAGGTCTAGTAAATATTTGTTTTATGAATCTAGGTGATCTAGTGTTAGGTGCATATATATTTGGGATTGTTATAGCTTCTTGCTGAATTCATCCCTTATCATTATCATCCCTTCTTTGTCTTTTTTTTTTTTTAACTGTTTTTGATTTGAAGGTTGTGTTATCTGATGTAAGCATAGCTACACCCAATCACTTTTGGCTTCCATTTATGTAGAGTATCTTTTATTTTTTTTTTTTTTGAGACAATGTCTCACACAATTGCCCAAGCTGGAGTGCAGTGGCACGATCGCAATTCACTGCAGCCTCCACCTCCCAGGTTCAAGGGATTCTCCTGCCTCAGCGTCCCTAGTAGCTGGGACTATAGGCACGCGCCATCATGCCCGGCTAATTTTTGTAGTTTTAGTAGAAACGGGGTTTCACTATGTTGGCCAGGCTGGTCTTAAACTCCTGACCTCGTGATCCATCCGCGTTGGCCTCCCAAAGTGCTTGGATTACAGATGTGAGCCACCGTGCCCAGCCTAGAATATCTTTTTCTACCCTTTTAATTTTAGTCTATGTATCTTTTCAGCTAGAGTAAGTTTTTTATAAGCAGCATATAGTTGGATCATGTTTTTTATCCAGTTTGCCAATCTGTAACTTTTAAGTAGAGCATTTAATCCATTTGCATTCAAGGTTAATATTGATATGTGAGAATTTGTTCCTGTCATATTGTTATCTCCCTGTTTTATAAATTATTTGTTTTTTTCTTTTTCTCTGTTTGTTTTTGTGGTTTGGTGGAATTCTGTCATGTTGCCATTTGATTCCTTTCTCTTCCTCCTTTATATGATTGCTTTATTTGACCTATGAGTTTTATACTTTCTTATGTTCTTATGGTAGCAAATATCGACCTTTGTTTCCATGTTTAGGGCCCATTTGGGTATTTCTTATAGGGCCAGTCTAGTGATGACAAAGTGTATTAACATTTGCTTATTTCAAAATTATTACTATGACCTCTTTGTTCTGTTTTTAAATATATTTTATTTTATTTTTATTTTATTTTATTTTATTTTATTTTATTTTATTTTATTTTATTTTATTTTACTTTATTTGAGACAAGGTCTGGAGTGCAGTGATGTGATCACATCTCACCACAGCCTCGACCTCCTGGGTTCAAGCAATCGTGTTTCAGCCACTGGAGTAGCTGGGACCACAGGTGCATACCACCATGCCTGGCTAATATGTTGCCCAGGATGGACTCAAACTCCTGGGCTTCAGGGATGCTCCCACATTAGCTTTCCAGACTGCTGAGATTACAGGCATGAGCCACCACATCTGGCTTTAAATATATTTTAAACACTATTGGCTGGGTGCAGTGGTATGCACCTGTAATCCTAGCCCTTTGGGAGGCTGAGGTGGGTGGATTGCCTGAGCTCAGAAGTTGAAGACCAGCCTAGGCAACATGGAGAAACCCTGTTTCTACTAAAAATACAAAATATTAGCTGGACGTGATGGCGCATGCCTGTAATCCCAGCTACTCGGGAGGCCGAGGCAGGAGAATCCTTTGAACCCAGGAGGCGGAGGCAGAGGTTGCAGTGAGCTGAGATTGCTCCATTGCACTCCAGCCTGGGCGACAGAGTGAGACTCTGTCTCAAAAAAACAAAACAAAACAAAACAAGAAAACAAAAAAAAGAAAAACACTATTGAAAAATTACACGAATACATCATATTCATAGTATACATAGGTATCTCTCATATTTTCTGTATTTGTATATCTTTGAAATATTTCATAAACTAAAATAATGACGTAAAAAATAAAGATGTATGTGAAAATGTATGCTTTGTGACCTTGATATTTTAAGTACAGCCCACAAAACAGCCACATTGGCATCACCTAGGAGCTTTTTAGAAATGCAATTTTTTTTTTTTTTTTTGAGATGGAGTCTCGCTCTGTGGCCCAGGCTGGAGTGCAGTGGCATGATCTCGGCTCGCTGCAAGCCCCGCCTCTCGGATTCATGCCATTCTCCTGCTCCAGCCTCCCAAATACCTGGGACTACAGGCACCCGCCACCACACCTGGCTAATTTTTTTTTTTTTTTTTGTATTTTTAGTAGAGACAGGGTTTCACCGTGTTAGCCAGGATGGTCTCGATCTCCTGACCTCATGATCTGCCCATCTCGGCCTCCCAAAGTGCTGGGATTACAGGCATGAGACACCGTGCCCGGCCTTTTTTTTTTTTTTTTTTTTGAGACGGAGTCTTACTCTGTCACCCAGGCTGGAGTGCAGTAGCAGGATCTCAGCTCACTGCAACCTCCACCTCTTGGGTTCCAGTGATTCTCCTGCCTCAGCCTCCTAAGTAGCCGGGACTACAGGTGTGTGCCACCACACCCCACTAATTTTTGTATTTTTTTGTAGTGACAGGATTTCACCATGTTGGCCAGACTGGTCTTGATCCCCTGACCTCAGGTGATCCACCCACCTCGGCCTCCAGAAGTGCTAGGATTACAGACATGAGCCACCACACCCAGCCAGAAATGCAAAATGCTATTCTCCTTCCAGACCTACTAAATAAGAATTGGCAATTTTTCTACCTTGATATTATATAATCTCATAAGATCCTGGATCAGATATCTTGGTCAAAAAGTGTTTTTTGGAACCCATTAAAAAATTGTTTCTTAACATCTATTCAGAGCATACTGTGTGGGAGGCCTTTTCCTAACACTTAAGTTATTTCATAGATATTTCTCAAGTTGGGTTTATCTGATATTTTCTCACAATTAGAAGAAGTTATGCAAGAACACCCCAGAAGTGATGTTGTACCCTTCTCACTGTATTACATCACAAGGTACATGATGTTGTTATTGTCTTACTACTGATAACTTTGATCATTAGCTTATGGTGGTTTCTGCTAGGCACTGTACTATTTTTCCCTTTTTAGTTAATAGATATCTTTGGAAACTTTGAGACTGTGTAAATATCCTATTTCTCATCATACATATGCCCACTAATTTTATCCACCACTGAGAAATTTTGCCTACAGCAGTTAGTACATGGTTTTTTGCCTAATGATCTATTTTCTTGATTTCTTCTACATTCATTGGTTTATTTTTTTCTTTACAGAAAAACTGTTCCATTTCCTTCATATGTTTATGTATGGAAATATTCATTTATATTCGTGAAGACCAATGGATTTCTATTTTATTCCGTGGGGTATAATCGAATACTGGCATTATTTCCCTCTTCAAATGGGTCTAGCTTTAGGAGCTCCCTCAGTTGGCTGCTGTGCTTTTACAACATGCCCCATCCATTTACTTTCTGTCAGCAAATGATTCTCCAGGATCTTCTTGTATTTCATTTCCTCCTTTCAAATCTGTGTGCTTCTAATTTATTTTTCCTACCTTAATACTATACTGGTTAGAATATCAAATATAATGTTAAATAGAAGTAATAACAGACATCTTTACCTTATTCCTGATCTTTGGGACAAAATGTTCAGCATTTCACCATTGTGTATGATATTAGCTGTAGGTTTCATAGCAAGCTCTTTATCAAATTAATGAAGTTTCCTTCTAGTTTGTGCGGTTTTAATCATGAATGGGCGTTGAATTTTTCTCAAATGCCCTTCCAGCATCTATTAAGATAATTATATTTTTTGTTTATTTTGTTACTATTGTGACTTGTGTTAAATGTTAAAAATGATAACTTGTATTCCTTGGATTAGCCCCACTTGGTGTTGATGATGTGTCATATTTTTAATGTATTACTGGGTTTTATTTACTAAAATTATTTAAGTATTTTTGTGTCTATAATCATGAGGTCTTTAGTTTCCTTGTCTTAGGATGTCTTTGGATTTGGTATTGGGATAATGCTGAATAATCCCTTGTGGTTTCTTCTTCAGTACAGGTGCTATTTAGAAGTGTGTTTAATTTTCAAATATTTGGAGATTTTCTAAATATCGTTTTGTTAATGATTTTAAATTTCGTTCTGCTCTGTCATTGAACATGCTCCATAGGATTCTAGTTCTTTTAAACTTCTCGAGACTTGTTTTATGGCCCAGCACGTGTTCTATATTAGTGACTATTTTATATCTACTTGAAAGAATGTACATTCTGCTCTTGTTGAATGTAGTATTCTATAAAATGTCAGTTATGTTAAGTCGGTTGTTATTCAAGTATTCTATAATCTTACTGATTTTTTTCTACTTGTTCTATCAATTGCTGAGACAGGAGTATTGACATCCCCAACGTATTTGTGGATTTATTTATGCTTTCTGTTGTATCACTTTTTGCTTCATGTATTTTGATCCACTGTGATTACGTTTAAATACATTGAGGATAGTTGTGACTTTCTGACAAATTGGTCCTTTTGTCATTATGAAGTACCTTTATCGCTGGTAATATTCTTTGTCCTGAAGTCTATGTTAGTAGACTATTTTAGTTTTCTTTTGATAGAAGATTTGCATGGTATGTCTTTCTTTAAATTACAGTGTTATGGAGATTTAATTCACCTACTATATAATTCATCTATTTAAGACATGCAATTCAATGTTTTTTAGTACACATGGTGTCCAACTTAGGATGGTTCAACTTACGATTTTTCAACTTCATGATGGTGCAAAAGCAGTTTGCATTTAGTACAGTAGAAACTATACTTTGAGTATTCATACAATCATTCTGTTTTTCACTTTCAGTATAATATTTAATAAATTATTCATTATAAAATAGGCTTTGTGGTAGATTATTTGCCCCAGTATAGGATAATGTAAGTGTTCTGAACACGTTTAAGGTAGGCTACACTAAGCTATGATGTTCAGTAGGTTAGATGTACTGAATGCATTTTTGACTTAAGATATTTTCAACATACAGTGGGTTTATCAGGATGTAACTCCATTGCAAATCGAGGAGCATGAGTATATTCAATGAGTTGTGTAACTGTTATCATAATTTTAGAATATTTTTGTCACCTTAAAAGAAAACTCATACTTATTAGCAGTCATTCCCCATTTCTCAACAATCTTCCCTTCCCCAGCCCTAGGCAGTCTGTCTTCTGTTTCTATGGATTTGCTTATTCTGGACATTTCATATAAAGGGAATCATATGATATGTGGTCTTTTGCGACTGGCTTCTTATACTTAACGTTTATGTTAAGGCTTATCCTTTTTTTTTTTAATCAAAATGTCAAGGGCTCTTCCATGTTATAGCATTTATCAATACTTCATTTTTATGGGCAAATACTATTCCATTCATCCATATATGGATATAGCACACATTGTTTATCCGTTCATCAGTTTGGTTTTGTTGTGGACATATGTTTTCAGCTCTGTTGGATGTGTAGGAGTGGAATTGCTGGATCATATGGTAACTCTATGTTTAATCTTTTGAGGAACCAGCAGAAAGTTTTTCCAAAGTGCTACCATTTTACATCTCACCAGTAGTGTAAAAGGGTTCCAATTTTTTCACATTCTCACCTTGTGATTATTTCAGTGGCTATAAACTAGTATCTCATTTGACAAAGTTTTTTTTTTTTTTTTTTTGGAGACAGAGTCTCGCACTGTCGCCCAAGCTGGAGTACAGTGGCGTGATCTCACTGCAACCTCTGCCTCCCAGGTTCAAGCAGTTCTCCTGCCTCAGCTTCCCAAGTAGCTGGGACTATAGGCGTGTGCCACCACGCCCAGCTAATTTTTGTATTTTTAGTAGAGACAGGGTTTCACGATGTTGGCCAGGATGGTCTCCATCTCTTGACCTTGTGATCCGCCTGCCTTGGCCTCCCAAAGTGCTGGGATTACAGGTGTGAGCCACTGGCTCCTGGCTCGACAAAGATTCTTCTTGACCAAACTGTAGACATGCTTCTCTGAGCCCTATTTTCAATTTGGCCTTGACCTTGGGCTCTGTCCTTGGCCTGCCTAACCCAGTCTTAGCAAGGTATCCTGCTAGCTCATCTCTCCTTCCTTTGATATGTTATCACCCTTGATATCTGATCAAGTTACTCACCCCCCCACCTTTGATGTATAAGTCTTTGGCCTTCCTTTAGCACGCATCTTATTAGGCCAGTTTTGCAAGAAACTTCCTATTTTTTAATGTCTCCTCTTAGTAATTTTCTATCCACTGACCCCCACCCCCAACTCTGGTTGTGGGCCATAAATCCCTATCTGTCTTTCCTGTAGTCAAGAGTTGAGAACAGTTGTTCTCCCTTATTGTAGTAGTCATGATCCCTCTTGAATAAAGTCTTTCTTACAATTTTAACAAGTGTGAAAATAATTTTTCTTTAATGTATTGTGGTTTTTGCTTGTATTTCCTGATATGTCTTCTTAATTAAAAAATATATATTTTATTAATTTTTAATAAAAAGAGATGGGGTCTTGCTATGTTGCCCAGGCTGGTGTCGACTCCTGGGCTCAAGTAATCCTCCAGCCTCAGTCTTCCAAAGTGCTGGGATTATAGGTGTAAGCCACCATGCCCAGCTTATGTCTTTTTAAAGAGCATTTTTCTAGGCAGTACGTGACTCAGTCTTGTCTTTTTTGAGGCAGGGTCTTGCTCTGTCATCCAGGCTGGAGTGCAATGACGTGATCATGGCTCACTACAGCCTCGACCTCCCAGGGCTCAAGTGTCCTCCCACCTTAGCCTCCCGAATACCTGGGACTACAAGCCCATGCCACCCCTACCCTGCCACTCAGCTAGTTTTTTGTATTTTTTGTTCAGATGAGGTCTCAACTTGTTGCCCAGGTTGGAGTCATGTCTTATTACCAATGTAACAGTCTCTGCTTTTTTTTTGTTTGTTTGGTTTTTTTTTTTTTTTTTTTTTTTTTTGAGACGGAGTCTTGCTCTGTTGCCCATGCTGGAGTGCAGTGGCATGATCTCGGCTCACTCCAAGCTCCGCCTCCCGGGTTCATGCCATTCTCCTGCCTGAGCCTCCCAAGTAGCTGGGACTACAGGCACCTGCCACCATGCCCAGCTAATTTTTTGTATTTTTAGTAGAGACAGGGTTTCACCGTGTTAGCCAGGATGGCCTCAATATCCTGACCTCGTGATCCGCCCGCCTCAGCCTCCCAAAGTGCTGGGATTATAGGCGTGAGCCACCGCACCCGGCCCCAGTCTCTGCTTTTTAATCAAGGTATTTGACCATTTAGTTTTAAAGTAGTTATTCACATGGTTGAGTTTAAGCCTCTCATTTTGATAGTGTTTTTCTATTTGTCTTAAATTTTCTGTTTCTTTTTCTTCTTTTTGTGCTTGGTATAAGATTGATTGAGAGGTAGGGGGTGTGAGTGTGTGTGCATGCATTTTGGTATTTCATGCATTTCCTTCATTAGCTGTATCTTTTTGTTCCTTTTTAAAAGTGGTTGATCTAGACTTTATAATATTATAATGTGCATCTTTACTGTCTCACAGTATACTTTCAAATAGTATTAGACCACTTTAAGTATAATGTAAGAACCTTACAATATACTTACATTGAGCTTACTTGCAGTTGCCAAGATCATGCCACTGCACTCCAGCCTGGGTGACAAAGTGAGACTCTTTCTCAAAAATAAATTAAAAATTAAAAAAATAAAATAGATAGATAGAAAGATAGAGTGAGACTCTGCATCTAAAATAGATAGACAGACTGACCAACCAACCTACCTGTCACTTTGCATGACTCTTTAGTTTCAAAAGGATGATCATCTAAACAGGTGTGTCCAATCTTTTGCTTCCCTTACCACATTGGAAGAAGAAGAATTGTCGTGGCCACACATAAAATACACCAGCACTAATGATAGCTGATGAGCTAAAAAAAAAAAACAAACAAACAAAAAAAAGAAAACCATGCACTTATACACAAAAATCTCATAATGTTTTAAGAAAATTCATGAATTTGTGTTAGGCTGCATTCAAAGGTGTCCTGGGCCACATGCGACCTGCAGACCATGGGATGGACAAGCTGGATCTACCACATTGAGTTACCCCTTTATAGCCATGAAAAATATTATGCTATGAACACTGTCATTGCCATAGTAATTCCTGCTGGTCTCTAGTTTCTCATTGTCCCATGCGTGTTCTCACGGGTACTTTGCAGGAAAGAGTTAACATAACAGGGCCCAAGACTGCTATTCTTAAAAAGCCCTTCTTAGAGAGATTGCCCATTGGTTGACATCTGGGAACTTAGGTTTTGGAAAGATTTCAGCTATTCCTCATAAGAGTGGTTCACTTAATCTTCTATGGAGGATGGGTTTTTTGAAAGAGGTTCAGGGTAATTTATCTAGATCTCAATGGGCAAGGAAGCTGTTCAGAAAAAGTTAACATTGCTGTCTCGAGACTGCTATCCCTAAAAAAGGCTGCTTGCAAGGTTAGCTCTTCGCTGACATGGGAAACTAGGATTTCAAGAGGATTCCCACTATGCCCTAACTGATAAGATAGTTTACTGTGCCTAAATTGTTTGGGCAAACAATATGGTTTATGCTGGAGGCCTGGTTTCGTACTGGGAATCTGGAATTTTGGTATGTCCTAGGCAGACAGTCCCTACATTACCAGCTCCCAGTGAAAACTCTGGACATGAGGCCTCTAATAAGCTTATTTGATAGACAACATTTCACATATGTTGTCATAACTCATTGCTGAAGGAATTGTGTTCTGTGTGACTCTACTGGGAAAGGACTCTTAAAAGCTTAGATCTGGGTTCCTCTGGTCTTTGACTTGTGCACCTGTTCCCTCGGCTGATTTTGTTTGGTATCCTTCTGCTGTAATACATTTTAGCCATGAGTAAAACTATAGGCTAACTCTTACAAGTCTTCCTAGCAAATATCCAAATCCAGGGGAGATCCCGGGGACCCCAAAGACAGATACTGTGGCTATGGATTAGCCACAGTTTTTTGCATTTTATGCATTTTGGAAAATGAATGCATAATGAGATTTTTAAATTATGTTTGTATAATAGTTTTTATAGGAAAGTACAAATGAAATTACATTCACCTTTCTTTCCCTTTAGAGCTGTAACTGAAGTTCGTGAAGTCACCAGAAAATCAGTCCCTCGTAATTCCTTAGAAAGTGCTGAGTACCTTAAACTCATAACTGGTTTATTAAATGCAAAAGACTTTCGTGATCGTATTAATGGGATTAAGCAGCTTTTATCAGATACTGAAAATAATCAAGACCTTGTTGTTGGAAACATTGTGAAGGTAAGGACTTGTCAAAATTAATTTTAAGGTGGGTATGGTGGCCCACGCCTGTAATCCAAGCACTTTGGGAAGCCAAGGTAGAAGGATCTCTCGAGGCTAGGAGTTCAAAGTTCAAGCGCAGCCTGGGCAACATAGCAAGACCCTGTCTCTACAAAAAAGAAAATAAAAATTTATTTTCATTTGAAATCTATGTCAAATGAAGTTTATCAGTTTACGAGACAGGCGCTTTAACCAACTAAGCCATAGAGCCACGCAGGAAGTTTATCAGTTTAAAACATTGCCTTAAATCTTAGTGTTTTATATACCCTCTCTCTATATATATACAAATTACACAAATTTAAAATAGAATGTAACTAATAAATTATATATATCATATGTATGTATATATAATTCTAAAGTGTTAAAATAAGCTTAGTGAAAAGAATGGATTGTCTAGGTTTTGCTAGGTTAAAAGCATACTAGAACAACTCAAAGTCACTGAAACAAAGTAAGAAGATAGCTATTTATTATTCTGAATCCTGCCACAAGATGATAAGCTCCTTGAAACTGCTATATTCTCAGAGCTCTCAGAACCTGGAATCTAGTAAATATATGTTGAATTAATCAATACAAATTTTTAAACAGCAAAGACAGATAAGAGACTTGATATTGCTTTAGAACAGATATTAAAATTTTCCATATGTGGGTTAGAAATCTCTATATACTGACTTCTACGTACCTATCTTTAGGAAGACAATAAGCAAAAGAAAGGGAAATATTAAGAAATATTCATCATATCGGACATAGATTATCTTTGCTTTATCAGAATTTAGTTCAGTTAATTCTATTAGTAATTTATTAATTAAATTTCATTTTAAATTTGTGTAATGTGCATTATACTTGGCAAACATACCGTAAGTACTCTTTACTTCTCATGGTATTGTCTCAGTTTTCAGAAGAACAGAACCATATTACCATGTCATGGCAGCCAGAAAGTTATATTTTCTGATATCTATTGCATAAAAATAAATCTCTTGGGAAGATTATTCTTAACATGAAAAATAATAACTATTGGAAATTATTAGTGAATAGTCTCAGCTCATAGAGTAGCTCTTCACTCACCTGACATGATTAAAGGATTGTTTAGCATTCACTTTATTATATCTTGAGTTTATGAAAGTTAAGGATTCTGAAGAGCAAGGAATTATTGTTAAAAGTTTTCAGGTTAAGAGATAATAATACAGTCCAGGACCTGATGGATTCACAGCCGAATTCTACCAGAGGTACAAGGAGGAACTGGTACCATTCCTTCTGAAACTATTCCAATCAACAGAAAAAGAGGGAATCCTCCCTAACACATTTTATGAGGCCAGCCTCATCCTGATAGCAAAGCCTGGCAGAGACACAACCAAAAAAGAGAATTTCAGACCAATATCCTTGATAAACATTGATGCAAAAATCCTCAATAAAATACTGGCAAACCGAATCCAGCAGCACATCAAAAAGCTTATCCACCATGATCAAGTGGGCTTCATCCCTGGGATGCAAGGCTGGTTCAACATACGCAAATCAATAAATGTAATCCAGCATATAAACAGAACCAAAGACAAAAACCACATGATTATCTCAATAGATGCAGAAAAGGCCTTTGACAAAATTCAACAATGCTTCATGCTAAAAACTCTCAATAAATTAGGTATTGATGGGAGGTGTCTCAAAATCATAAGAGCTATCTATGACAAACCCACAGCCAGTATCATACTGAATGGGCAAAAACTGGAAGCATTCCCTTTGAAAACTGGCACAAGACAGGGATGCCCTCTCTCACCACTCCTATTCAACTTAGTGCTGGAAGTTCTGGCCAGGGCAATCAGGCAGGAGAAGGAAATAAAGGGTATTCAATTAGGAAAAGAGGAAGTCAAATTGTCCCTGTTTGCAGATGATATGATTGTATATCTAGAAAACCCCATTGTCTCAGCCCAAAATCTCCTTAAGCTGATTAGCAACTTCAGCAAAGTCTCAGGATACAAAATCAATGACAAAAATCACAAGCATTCTTGTACACCAATCACAGACAAACAGAGAGCCAAATCATGAGTGAACTCCCATTCACAATTGCTTCAAAGAGAATAAAATACCTAGGAATCCAACTTACAAGGAATGTGAAGGACCTCTTCAAGGAGAACTACAAACCACTGCTCAATGAAATAAAAGAGGATACAAACAAATGAAAGAACGTTCCATGCTCATGGGTTGAAAGAATCAGTATTGTGAAAATGGCCATACTGCCCAAGGTAATTTATAGATTCAATGCCATCCCCATCAAGCTACCAATGACTTTCTTCACAGAATTGGAAAAAACTACTTTAAAGTTCATATGGAACCAAAAAAGAGCCCGCATCACCAAGTCAATCCTAAGCCAAAAGAACAAAGCTGGAGGCATCACCCTACCTGACTTCAAACTATACTACAAGGCTACAGTAACCAAAACAGCATGGTACTGGTACCACAACAGAGATATAGAACAATGAATCAGAACAGAGCCCTCAGAAATAATGCCGCTTATCTACAACTATCTGATCTTTGACAAACCTGACAAAAACAAGCAATGGGAAAAGGATTCCCTATTTAATAAATGGTGCTGGGAAAACTGGCTAGCCATATGTAGAAAGCTGAAACTGGATCCCTTCCTTACACCTTATACAAAAATTAATTCAAGATGGATTAAAGACTTAAATGCTAGACCTAAAACCATAAAAACCCTAGAAGAAAACCTAGGCAGTACCATTCAGGACATAGGCATGGGCAAGGACTTCATGTCTAAAACACCAAAAGCAATGGCAACAAAAGCCAAAATTGACAAATGGGATCTAATTAAACTAAAGAGCTTCTGCACAGCAAAAGAAACTACTATCAGAGTGAACAGGCAACCTACAAAATGGGAGAAAATTTTCGCAACCTACTCATCTGACAAAGGGCTAATATCCAGAATCTACAATGAACTCAAATTTACAAGAAAAAAACAACCCCATCAAAAAGTGGGCAAAGGACATGAACAGACACTTGTCAAAAGAAGACATTTATGCAGCCAAAGAACACATGAAAAAATGCTCATCATCACTGGCCATCAGAGAAATGCAAATCAAAACCACAATAAGATACCATCTCACACCAGTTAGAATGGCCATCATTAAAAAGTTAGGAAACAGCAGGTGCTAGAGAGGATGTGGAGAAATAGGAACACTTTTACACTGTTGGTGGGACTGTAAACTAATACAACCATTGTGGAAGTCAGTGTGGCGATTCCTCAGGGATATAGAACTAGAAATACCATTAGACCCAGCCAGCCCATTACTAGGTATATACCCAAAGGACTATAAATCATGCTGCTATAAAGACACATGCACACGTATGTTTATTGCGGCACTATTCACAATAGCAAAGACTTGGAACCAACCCAAATGTCTAACAACGATACACTGGATTAAGAAAATGTGGCACATATACACCATGGAATACTATGCAGCCATAAAAAATGATGAGTTCATGTCCTTTGTAGGGACATGGATGAAACTGGAAACCATCATTCTCAGTAAACTATCGCAAGGACAAAAAACCAAACACCGCATGTTCTCACTCATAGGTGGGAATTGAACAATGAGAACACATGGACACAGGAAGGGGAGCATCACACTCTGGGGACTGTTGTGGGTGGGGGGAGGGGGGAGGGACAGCACTAGGAGATATACCTAATGCTAAATGACGAGTTAATGGGTGCAGCACACCAACATGGCACATGGATACATATGTAACAAACCTGCATATTGTGCACATGTACCCTAAAACTTAAAAGTATAATAATAATAATAATAATAAAAATCCCTATAAAAAAATCACAAAAGGGTGTTGAATTTTGTATAATGCTCTTTCTATGTAACTTGAGATGGTCATGTGGTTTTCCTCTTCTTGCTGTTAATGTGGTGTATTATATTGATTGATTTTTTTTAATGTTGACCCATCAATGCATTCGAGGAGTAAATCCCACTTAAGGCAAAAAAAAAAAAAAAAAGAGATAATAATACAAATTTAACTCTGAAATTGCATCTAAAAGTTTCATAACAAACCTAAACTGAAACTAGGTTAAATCTCCACAGTAAAACTTACAAGTCTACTTCTAGTGTGAAAAGAGATAAAAACAGAAACTTTTCTAAGTTCTTAGAGTTAGCTAAGCTAACCTCCACCTTCCAGAAAACAAGATGTTTATCATATTTACAGTCAGTCAGTCATCTGCCTACCGAGTCACATTTTTCAGCCTTTATTAGGATGTCTTTTGGGTGATTTTTGAGGCCTTCTCTTTTTGTTACAAGAAGATTTGACACTTAGATTTAGTACCCAAATTTTTATAAAGTTCCTGTTATGCAAGTTCAGGCAAAATAGGATGTTGTGTATATATTTAAACTGTGTAAAGTAGGAGAAATATTATGACATGCCAAAAGAATTATAAATACAATAGCTATAAACATTATTTTACTTTAAATAATTTACCAATTTATTTTCAGATTTTTGATGCTTTTAAATCTCGACTTCATGATTCTAATAGTAAAGTAAATCTGGTGGCTCTGGAAACAATGCACAAAATGATTCCTCTACTTAGAGACCACTTATCTCCTATAATCAACATGCTAATTCCAGCAATAGTGGATAACAATCTGAATTCCAAGAATCCAGGCATCTACGCGGCTGCTACGAATGTTGTTCAGGCACTGAGTCAGCATGTAGGTAAGAAATCTTACTTCGGTACTCAAATTATTTTGACTTTCTTTTCATGTTTTCTCATTCCATCCATACTTTTTTTGTAATGCTGAAATCCTAGTTATTCAGTTTTTTATACTTAATATTATCATAAAACTTTCATTTTCTCAATGGTTTTAAAATTATTTTTAGTCATTAAATTCTGTTCCATTAAGTTGACTTTCTTTTCCCTTATCTTTGACTTTTATTTCTTTTTCTGCCTCAACCTCACATCTGCTAACAAAACTAAGTATTGTAGTCCCAATACTTCGGCATGAGATGATCCAGAAATAAAATAAAGAAAAAAATATAAAAATAAGAAAATAATAATAAACTTACTCAAAATGGATCGTAGAGTTAAATGTACAACTTAAATATAAAACTTTCAGAAGATAACATGAGAAAATCTTAGGACTTGGTGAAAAGTTGTACATATGGCACTAAAAGCATGATCCTATAATCTCAGCCCTTTGGGAGGCCAAGGTGGGCAGATCACCTGAGGTTGGGGGTTCAAGACCATCCTGGCTAATATAGTGAAAGCCCGTCTCTACTAAAAATACAAAAATTAGCTGGGTGTGGTGGTGCGTGCCTGTAATCCCAGCTACTCTGGAAGCTGAGGCAGGAGAATCGCTTGAACCCAGGAGGTGGAGGTTGCAGTGAGCCAAGATTGTACCACTGCACTGCAGCCTGGGCAACAGAGTGAGACTCTGTATCAAAAAAATTTAAAAAAATTTTTTTAAAATAGATAAAGAGACAAGCTACAGAATGGGAAAAATATTTTCAAACCACATATTTGACAAAGAACACATATCTAGAGTATGTAAAGAAATCTCAAAGCTCAACATAAAAAAAAAAAAAACTCAAAAAAATAGACAAAAGACCTGAAGAAATATTGAAACCATGAGGCTATACGGATGGCAAATAAGGGAGGGTGTGTGACTGGCCAAATAAGCAAGTGAAAAGATGTTCAGCATCACTAGCCATCCGGGAAATGCATATGCAAGTTAAGGCCATAATCACCACACAAGTATTAGAACATCCAAAATAAAAAATAGTGACAATACAAAATGCTGACAAGATTACAGAGAAACTACATCTCATACACAGCTGGTGAGAATGTAAATAAAACGGTACAGCCACTCTAGGTTTGGCAGTTTCTTTAAAATCTGAATATACCATGGAATACTAAATAAAAAAGAAGAAAATATTAGGAACATGAAACAAATTTGTATAAAAAGATTATTTGGCCAGGCACGGTGGCTCACAGCTGTAATCGCAGCACTTTGGGAGGCCAAGGCAGGCAGATCCCGGGGTCAGGAGATCGAGACCATCCTGGCTAACACGGTGAAACCCCATTTCTACTAAAAATACAAAAAATTAGCCGGGCATGGTGGCGGGTGCGTGTAGTCCCAGCTACTCGGGAGGCTGAAGCAGGAGAATGGCGTGAACCCGGGAGGTGGAGCTTGCAGTGAGCCGAGATCACGCCACTGCATTTCAGCCTGGGCGACAGAGTGAGACTCCATCTCAAAAAAAAGAAAAAAAAGATTATTCGTCATGTCCACGTGGAATCTATCCCAGGGATGCAAGGATGGTTCAATATATGCAAATTGATGGTTCTTAAGTATTTTTCATCAGGTTTACTATAATACCATAAACCTTGAGTGACACCATCAGACCTATATGAAGTGCCACTAGTGATGCTGGAAGTGCTCCCAATAAGCAGGGGAAAGTCATGACATGATAAATTTGAATTGCTTGATATCTGAGTAGCTTGAGGACTGCAGCTGTGGTTGCCCACCATTTCAGACAGATGACTAATTTTGTAAACAGATGACATAAATTTGCATTATTGACAAATACAATACTGTAAATGTATTTTTCTTCTCTCCTAATATTTTCTCTAGCTTACTTTTTTGTAAGAATATAGTATATAATACATATAACATCCAAAATATGTGTTCATTGACAGTTTATGTTATTGGTAAGGTTTCTGATCAACAGTAAGTTATTAGTAGTTAAGTTTGGGGAATGTGAAAAGTTAAACACAGATTTACAATTGTACAGAGGTTGGCTCCCCTAACCCCTGTGTTGTACAAGGGTCAATTGTAAGTTATTTAAGATGAAACTTTTGCATGGAAGGTACACAGGACCTCTATATAATCTTTGTAAATTTCTGTGTTTCTTTTTTTTTTTTTTTTTTGAGACGGAGTCTTTCTCTGTCCCCCAGGCTGGAGTGCAGTGGCTCGATCTCGGCTCACTACAACCTCCACCTCCTGGGTTCACGCCATTCTCCTGCCTCAGCCTCCCGAGTAGCTGGGACCACAGGCGCCCGCCAACACGCCCAGCTAATTTTTTGTATTTTTTAGTAGAGACGGGGTTTCACTGTGTTAGCCAGGATGGTCTCGATCTCCTGACCTCGTGATCCACCCGCCTCGGCCTCCCAAAGTGCTGGGATTACAGGCTTGAGCCACCGCACCCGGCCAAATTTCTGTGTTTCTATTATTATTTCAAAATTAAAACTTAAGAAAAAAATTCAGTAAATGTAAAAACTGCTTCCCTTTTTCTGTTTTTTGTTGTTGTTGTTGTTGTTGTTTTGAGACGGAGGCTCACTCTGTCGCCCAGGCTGGAGTGCAATGGCGTGATCTCGACTCCCTGGTTCAAGCGATTCTCCTGCCTCAGCCTCCCAAGTAGCTGGGATTACAGGCACGCACCACCATGCCCAGCTAATTTTTGTATTTTTAGTGGAGACAGGATTTCACTGTGTTGGCCAGGATGGTCTCAAACTCCTGACCTCATGATCTGCCCACCTCGGCCTCCCGAAGTGCTGGGATTACAGGCATGAGCCACCACACCTGGCTGCTTTTTCTGTTTTTTGATAAAACTATGTTATCATTTGAAATAAGATGCCTAGGAGATTCAGGCAGTTTTTATTGTTTTCTTTTTAAATACCACGTGATAGCTCCTTTAAAACTGTGTGGGGTATTTTTAGTTCTCATTTGCTTCAAGAATATTACTTTGTTAAGATTTTGTTTGGTTTGTTGATTTTTAGAGATAGAGTGTCACTCTCACCTAGGTTGGGGTGCAGTGGCACAATCATAGCTCACTGCAGCCCCAGACTCCTGGGCTCAAGTGATCCTCTTACCTCAGCCTCCCAAGTAGCTGGAATTACAGGTGCTAGCCACCATGCAAGGTTTTATAGAAAACTTTAAATAGTGATTATGTAGATTTTTAAAGTGTTATACATTTGCATCCTAGAAGTGATTTTTTTTTCTTTTCAATGCTCTGTAATGGAAAGTAACTAAGAGCTCATTACTCTTTAAACATATGTCTCTGTGTTCTTTTTGTTTAGACAATTACTTACTTCTACAGCCATTTTGCACAAAAGCTCAGTTTTTAAATGGAAAAGCAAAACAGGATATGACGGAAAAGCTTGCTGGTAAATACTTTGTAATTTCTAAAGAAATATTTCATTAACTAAGGATAAACTGATAAACTATTTCAATTTAATTTTAGGATAGCTACCAACTTAATATAACTACCTACAAAGTGGAAACAAATTGTGTAATGATCCACAAGAGAACCTTTTAAGACTTTTACCCCATACACTTTTGTCAAAAGAATTTTATCCTTTTTCTTCCAGTACATGTTCAGTCTTCCTATTAGTGTAGCCAAATGCAGGTTCAGCCAGTCACCACTTGGAAAATTGAATAACAAGGATGAGGTGCAGTGGAAGGAAAGTGACTTTATTTTCCGAAGTTAGCAGTTGGCAGGTGGTTCAGGCTCCTGCCTTAACAAAACTGCTTCAAAATTCTCAGGCAAAATGCTAGGGTTTAAGAAGGAGTAGGTTTGCAGAGAGGGCATGCAGTGGGTCAGGCAGTACAGTTCTACGTGATTTGTTCCTATGACTTATCTTGAGTTATTGCCCCATATGGTGAATGGGCCAGTGCTATCTCAGGCCGGACTGGGTTGTAAATTAGCACCACAGCCTTGAAGTAATCTCCTGGTTACAGAGAATTCCACAGATACCTGAATTGTCTCAAGACGGAGTCTCTGGAACTTTTTTTTTTTTTTTTTTAAATGTTTGAGACAGTCTCGCTCTGTTGCCTAGGCTGGAGTGCAGTGGCACAATATTGGCTAACTGCAACCTCTGCCTCCTGGGTTCAAGTGATTCTCCTGCCTCAGCCTCCTGAGTAGCTAGGACTACAGGTGCCTGCCACCACGCCTGGCTAGTTTTTTTATTTTTAGTAGAGATGGGGCTTCACCACGTTGGCCAGGGTGGTCTTGAACTTCTGACCTCAAGTGATCCACCCACCTCGGCCTCTCAAAGTGCTAGAATTTCAGGCGTGAGCCACTGCACCCAGCCCAGTCTCTGGAACTTCTAAGCAAACATAATTAGATAGGCTAGCAATGCAAAGGAGTATCTAGTAGAAAGAAGGAAAGCAAAATTTATTATTTCATTACTAAAACGTGAATACAAAGGGCCACAAAAGGAGAAGAAAAAAAGCCCTTAAAAATAGGGTACTTGGTTACATTAGTAGAAATAATACGGAAAAAATAAAAAGACATTAAAATCAAATTTTGGTTCTTATAGAAAACTGCTGTTTCAAAATCATGTTTGATAAAAGTCCATGGGTTAAAACTGTGTATATTTTTGTTTCACTACATTTGGAAAACATCGAGATGAATTTGGGTTCATTTTCTCTCCTTACCACTTTTGCATGAACTAATTGTTCTATATGGGATTCTAATACCATACTTGAAGATCCCAGTCTTTGAGAGAAATGTTTCTTACATTACTTCTTTTAAGAAGCCTAACTTTTTAGGACAAATTACATAAGGAAGAAGCTTAGTATATTTTAATTGCTTTTTATTTAGCAGAGCTTGGGCTTATTTATTAAGAAAAAACCCTCACTGTTTTTTATCTTTTTATATTTCAGATATTGTTATGGAACTTTATCAAAGGAAGCCGCATGCCACAGAGCAGAAAGTGTTGGTTGTTTTATGGCATCTCTTAGGAAATATGACAAATAGTGGCTCTCTGCCTGGAGCTGGAGGAAATATACGAACAGCCACAGCTAAATTATCAAAAGCACTCTTTGCACAGATGGGTCAGAATCTGTTAAATCAGGCTGCATCTCAGCCACCACATATCAAAAAGAGTTTGGAAGAATTACTCGATATGACAATTTTAAATGAATTATGAATCTTTGATAAAATACTGTATGATTAACAGAAGTGTTTACATGATGACAAATGGAACTTTCTAAAAGTTACGTTATCAGTGCCTGCACTTCACATCCAGCAAATTAAATCAATGGCTATTTTTATTTGCAGCCTATGAGTACACATCTGTCCTATATCAACCTTACCACTTATATCCATCACATAAAAACCTAAAATATATCATTCATGAATAATTCATGAAATCTGAGTCACATGGGATGAATTCAATTTTAATATTTTTGAGAAAAGTCCTGCTCATTTGCACTGTTCTATAGAAACTACAATTTGTTGCCCTATATGTACAATTAGAATTGTAATTAAAAATATACTTTTTATTATGTAATCATGTTTGATATGTCTCATTTCTCAGCCTTATTTTATAACGTGGAAGTCATTGAACTATGTTATCAGAAACTAAGTTTGTGTATTATTTGTGAAAAACATGTATTTCTGAATCAGTCCGCTAATATGATTGTGCAGTATTAGCTTGCTTTTGCTGCTGTGTTAATGTCATGTATTTGCTTACCTTTTGGGTTTAATTATCTACATAATTGTGAAATTTAACAAGTTATAATAAAGCATGACAACCAAAGTTTTAGAAAACATTAAACATTTTAAATGCACGTTTAAAAAACGTGTTGAATGTAACCCCCCTATTTTTGTGTGCAAACACTAAATTTTATTTCTTTATGTTTTGACCTTTATAAAGGTGTTATTTTGCTGCCCAGTTGTGTAATTCTCAAAAATAGTGCCAGGTCTTCTATAGCTTTTTTCAGAATTCATGGGCTTACAAGTACTGTATGCATCTTTAAAAAGAAAAGGAATGTTATAAAATAAAAGGATTTATTTCTTTAGATGTGTGAGAGGTGTTCTATTTTTCCAACTTCCATACATGTTAAAATGGAAAAAAAAAATATATATATATATAGTAGTATCGACCTATCACTTTCACTTGATCTACTTATTCTGATATTTACCTATCACTATTGACCTACAAATAGACCTGGGTTATCATTCTAACTTTGTAGGAAATTAGCTGTCTGACCTTGGACAAGTCACTCACCAGGTCTGGACCTCAGTTTCCTCATGTCTAAAATGTAAGAGCTACACTAGATGATTTTAAAGGTCCTATCCTGTTCTGAAATTCTATGATTCTATGTTCATTCTATTTTACTTCTGAGTCACTGACCAGTTTTCTAATGTATTTGGCTGTTTTTAAAATTGTGATTTTAAAAAATTTATCCTGGCCAGGTGCGGTGGCTCAAGCCTGTAATCCCAGCACTTTGGGAGGCCGAGGTGGGCAGATCACGAAGTCAGGAGTTTGAGACCAGCCTGGCCAATATGGTGAAACCCTGCTCTACTAAAAACACAAAAATAGCCAGGCGTGGTGGCAGGCGCCTGTAATCCCAGCTACTCGGGAGGCTGAGGCAGGAGAATTGCTTGAACCCAGGAGGCAGAGGTTGCATTGAGCCAGAGATCGCACCATTGCACTCCAACCTGGGCGACAGAGTGAGACTCCGACTCAAAAAAAAAAGCCAGGCGTGGTGGCTCGCGCCTGTAATCCCAGCACTTTGGGAGGCCAAGGCGGGTAGTCCAGCTACTCGGAAGCTGAGGCAGGAGAATCGCTTGAAACCGGGAGGCGGAGGTTGTGGTGAGCTGAGACTGCACCATTGCACTCCAGCCTGGGGGACAAGAGCAAAACTCCATCTCTAAAAAAAAAAAAAAAAAAAAAAAATTTATCCTTAGCTTCTGAGAAAAAAAAAAAAGGGTGGGCCAGGCACGGTGGCCCACGCCTGTAATCCCAGCACTTTGGGAGGCCGAGGCGGGCGGATCATGAGGTCAGGAGATAGAGACCATCCTGGCTAACATGGTGAAACCCCGTCTCTACTAAAAATACAAAAAATTAGCCGGGCGTGGTGGCGGGCGCCTGTAGTCCCAGCTACTCGGAGAGGCTGAGGCAGGAGAATGGCGTGAACCCGGGAGGCGGAGCTTGCAGTGAGCGGAGATTGTGCCACCGCACTCTAGCCTGGGCGACAGCGAGACTCTGTCTCAAAAAAAAAAAAAAAAAAAAAAGGTGAGAGAGTTGCTTCTATTTCAAGCTAAGCTAAAAGAAGAGTAAAGAATTGGCTACTTTTTCTATTTATATAAACTTTTATACAATTATATACTTTTAAAATACCTTATATTTTCTTCTAAGTGTATTTTATTACAGTCCTCTAGTTTGGTGTACTTTAGGGCCATAGAGTAAATATTTTCGGATTTGTAAGCCCTTATTTTATTTATTTATCTATTTTGAGATGGAGTCTTGCTCTTGACACCCAGGCTGGACTGCAATGGCACGATCTCTGCTCACTTTAACCTCCCCCTCCGAGGTTCAGGCAATTCTGCCTCAGCCTCCTGAGTAGCTGGGATTACAGGCGCCCGTCATCATGCCCAGCTAATTTTTGTACTTTTTGTAGAGACAAGGTTTCGCCTTGTTGTCCAGGCTGGTCTCAAACTCCTGACCTCAGGTGATCTGCCCGCCTCAGCCTCCCAAAGTGCTGGGATTACAGGCGTGAGCCAATGTGCCTGGCCTATTTTTTACACTTAAAAAATGTAAAAAAAATTCTTAGCTCAGGTCATAGAAAAACAGGCCTGTGTTAGACTCGTTTGATCTCAATTGTAAACTCTGAAATCACTATTACATTTTGTTTCAACCCTACTTGATATGCATCATTGATACAAGTTACAGATTTTAAGTTTTATTAATTATGACTTCTGCCTTTGTATCATTGCACTTGTGCTAGCTAAATTTGCATCAATAGATTGTTAGATATATTGAAGGTAGATTTTACATTTTAAAGGATAAAGACCATTACTTCATGTATAAGCCTAATTCCTTGGTTTGAATTTTGCATTAAAAAAAGCACAATATTCTGATCAGTCTAGGGAGAAAAATGTACAGTAAATATAATCAATAATGTGGCAGCTCTATTTTACATAATATGTGAGCTACCTTTTATTATAAAGAAAATAGCCATTAATGTATCAAAAGAGTCTCAAGCCTAAAAAGTTTCTGTATTTTAGTAACTTCTTGATAACTGAGCACTCAGAAGTCCAGCACTCTTATCAAGAACCATTATTAACCCAGAAGTCAACAAAGAAACAGAGACTGATCACTGATTGAAATAACTAAAGAAAAGCTGAAGTCCCGAATAAACAAACACATTTACTTGGAATAAAGGAATGTCGTTTACTAGCAATGATAATTATAAAAGTGTAACATCACCCAGCAATGCAACAACAAAAAATGTTAAATGATGTATTTACCCAATGGAATGCATATCATATAGTCATTAAAAATGATGCCAAATACATGTTAAAGGAAAAATGTGACTACAAAATAAGTACAGTATCTCCATCAGTATATGTGCGCATAGAAAACAGAAGTAGTAGTATATATATACCAACATCTTAATGGTGGTAATCTGTGGGCAGTGAAGTTATTTTAATTTTTTTCAATGTACTCTTCTGTAATTTCTATTTTTTCAGAAATGAACAAGACATATTGCTTATAGTAAAATTTAAATTACAATAAGTGAAGAGAATCTGAAGAGGATCTGAAAAGTAACTTGGAGAGGAAAAAATATATAGCAAAGAAGAGAGCAGTGAACATCGCAAAAGTGCTAAGGGAGGTACACAGTGATGTGACTCAAAGGGAGATGACCGAGGGAGGCAAGTATTATTCAGATAAAGAGCATAAGACTTTGATTCAGAAAGCATGAATTTGGGAACCCAGTTTTATAATTACCTGCTAAACCTTACATACATCCTGGGATTATTGTGAAGTCCAAAATTTAAAAGGGATTATGTATAAGAAAGCATTTGTAGGGCCGGGCACAGTGGCTCACGCCTGTAATCCCAATGCTTTGGGAGGCCAAGGCAGGCGGATCACCTGAGGTCAGGAGTTCAAGACCAGCCTGGACAACATGATGAAACCACGTCTCTACTAAAAATACAAAAATTAGCCAGGCATGGTGGCGGAAACCTGTAATCCCAGCTACTTGGGAGACTGAGGCAGGAGAATCTCTTGAACCCAGGAGGTGGAGGTTGCAGTGAGCCAAGACCGCGCCACTGCACTGCAGCCTGGGTGACAAGCGAGACTCTGTCTCAAAAAAGAAAAAAAAAAGCATTTGTAAACCTCAAGTGCTATATAAAGGTAACATTCCCAACAGAAGGAAGACCCAACTGGCATGAGCAAAAACGAATTATTCTATTGTGTATATTTATGAGGTACAATTTAATGTTTTTATACATTGTGGATCATTAAGTTAATTAACATATCCATCACCTTACAGACCTAACTGTTTTTTGTGGTGATCACATTAAAATCCACTCTCATAGCAATTTTCAAATATACATTATTATAAACTATAGTCATCTTGTTATACAGTAGGTTTTCAGAACTTATTCCTCTTTCCTTTATTTTATTTTTAAATTATTTTTTCAGACGGAGTCTCACTCTGTCACCCAGGCTGGAGTGCAGTGGCGCAATCTTGGCTCACTGCAACCTCTGCCTCCGGATTCAAGCGATTCTCTTGCCTCAGCCTCCCGAGTAGCTGGGACTACAAGCACGTGCCACCACACCTGGCTAATTTTTCGTATTTTTAGTGGAGATGGGGTTTCACCATGTTGGCCAGGCTGGTCTCAAACTCCTGACCTCAGGTGATCTGCCCAACTCAGCCTCCCAAATTGCTGAGATTAGAGGCGTGAGCTACCACGCCTGGCCTTTTTTTTTTTTATTTTTAAAAATAGTCTTAGAGATGGGATCTTGCTATGTTGCTCAGGTTGGACTTGAACTCTTGGGCTCAAGGGATCCTCCCATCTCAGCCTACCAAAACTGATGAGATTACAGGCATGATCCACCTTGCCCGGCCATAATTCTTCCTTTCTAAATGAAACTTTGGACCCTTTACCCATCCTCTTTTCCATTTCCCCACCCCAAGCCTGCCAGCTCCTGCAAACCACCATCCTATTTTCTACTTCTTGGAGTTCAACTTTCTTGGATTCCACATATAAGTGAGATCATGTATTATTTGTCTTTCTGTGCCTGGCTTATTTCACTGAACATAATGTCCTCCAGGTTTATTCATGTTGTTGCAAATGACGGGATTTCCTTTTTTAAGACGAGTGTTTCCCAGTGTCTATATACTGCATTTTCTTTATTCATTCATCCACTGATGAACACTTGATCAAGACTTTGAGGCACTCATCTCTATGATTCCCTCAAGGAATTGTGTTGCCCTTTGTTTCATATTTTCATAAGAGATATTTGATAAGAAAGTTTTCCTAAGTTTTATTATAGCTTCTAATGCTGTTGTATCAGTTGGGATGCTTTTGACTGAATAGCAAACCGAACTAACAGTAGCTTAAATCAATTGGTATGTTATTTGTCTCATACCACAAGAAGTGTAAAAGCAGTGGCTAAGCATTATGCCAACGGCTTGATGATATCAGAGCTGATTATAAGACGGCAACTTCCTCTCCAAATATCATAATTGTGCTTCAGACAGAAAAAAAAAGTAAAAGGGATAACAAGCACAGGTGTTTCTGTAGTGAGGCTTTGCTTTTTTATTTAGGAAAGAAGGCCCTTCCTATGTACTTCTACCTACATCTCATTGGCCACCCTTAGGTTCAAAGGAGGCTAGGAATTTGAGTATTTCGTTTCCCAGTCTCAACAGTACAGGAAAATAATAGAGAAGATAGTGGGCATGGATATGACTAAGCTGACCTACAATATCTGCCATATTACATAAGCCCTACTCTGTCTGATGAACCACAGTGGCATTCTATGCCCCAGGAATTGGTATTAATTCAGGTCCAATGTTTAATAAATTCCAAGAAGCCAGCATGTTTTCTGTTTCCTGGTGTGAAGTTACCCTAATTAGTAGCCATAAGTCTCTGAGGGAATAAGAGGAATGTGCAAAATGGTATTACTATGGTGCTCTTCTTTAAGGTTACCCAGAAACAAGAGTAACATTGATAACTCTCAGGAAGACTGAATTGAGGAGATATTAATACCATTTGAACTAAATTTGAAAGATCGCCGGGCGAGGTGGCTCAAGCCTGTAATCACAGCACTTTGCGAGGCCGAGGCGGGCGGATCACGAGGTCAGGAGATCGAGACCATCCTGGCTAACACGGTGAAACTCCGTCTCTACTAATAATACAAAAAATCAGCCGGGCGTGTTGGCGGGCGCCTGTAGTCCCAGCTACTCGGGAGGCTGAGGCAGGAGAATGGCATGAACCCGGGAGGCGGAGCTTGCAGTGAGCCGAGATTGCGCTACTGCACTCCAGCCTGGGCGACAGAGCAAGACTCCGTCTCAAAAAAAAAAAAAAAGAAAGAAAGAAAGATCAAGTAGTAAAGAGGAAACAAGCTTCATGTTGCGTTTGGATTTAAATCTCCTGGAGCTACAGTTTTAAGTTTACTTGCTTTACCAGTAAGGAGAAATGCTAAATATAGGAGTCTGAATGTTTCCAACAGAAGAGTCACCACAATTTATTTAGTGATGGATTATTTATAATGTAAACAAAGTTCATTCCCTAGAGCAATATATTCTGTAAATTAAATGGTCCACAAGGTATTTTACACACTTTTTCATGGCATGTTAACGTTTTGAAGAGAATAAACAGGAATCATACTGAACAGCTCAGAAATTGTGATTAACACTGGGTATCACAAGATACATTTTGCTCTTATATCAGGACCCAGAAGAAAATAGACAGCAAATAAAAATCAGCATAATTTGGGAAGTGGTTAATAAGGGAGTATTTATAAAGGCATGGCTTAGGAAACCTGGAACCTAGAATGAAGTTATATTGAGAGGGTTACCTTCATCAGACCTGAGATCACCCACATGGAGGGAGCTGGAGGAATAAATACCCTGACCTCACTCCTCAATTCCATTCTGCCAGGACTTTCTCTTGGCCACACTCAACCAGAAACCAGGAAGCAAGAGAACCTATTGATATGGTCTATAAGGGTCAATCTCCAAAGAATGGAGCAGGGTGGATAAGGACAGACAGTTGATCTGGAGGGGCAAATGGAAGAAATACATTAATAATAATATAATTTCCCATTTGTCTGACTTCTTTGTTCTGTTTCTGAGATCACATGACTTTAAATATTGTTGTTTAGAACTCACTACCCTCTAAACTACAGTATTTGGTATAATATCTTTTTTCTTCCCAAAGTTTATAATCGTGATACACAATTTTTAAAAAGTCAACTAAGGCTAAATCAATGTTTTTTGTTTGTTTTTTGTTTTTGTTTTGAGATGGAGTCTCACTCTGTCTCCCAGGCTGGAGTGCAGTGGCACCATCTTGGCTCACTGCAACCTCTGCCTCCCGGGTTCAATTGATTCTCCTGCCTCAGCCTCCTGAGTAGCTGGGAATATAGGCGTGCGCCACCACACCCAGCTAATTTTTGTATTTTTAGTAGAGATGGTGTTTCACCATGTTGGTCATGCTGGTCTCGAACTCCTGACTTCGAGATCTCCCCGCCTCGGCCTCCCAAAGTGCTGGGATTACAGGCATGAGCTACCACGCCCTGCTGGCTAAATCAGTTTTTAAGATAATGTATGTTTCTGTCAGCGGGGATCACATTTCAGGCAAAGAGAAGAGCCCACTTAAAGGTTTCAACACATAAAACGGCTGTGGGAACAGTAGGTTCTGTGGAGCTACGCGGAGGCAGAAACAGTGAGAAGGCTGGCATGATTATGAAAACACTATTTTCCATTCTAAAAGTTTAGAATTTCTTAAAAAAAAAAAAAGTGGAGGAGGAAACCAGTGGAGGTTTTTAAGCAGGGGAGTGAGAGCAATAGCACCGGCTTGAAAGGTAAAATGTAAAAAACTAGATAAAGGAAAACAATGAATCCACAGTGAATAAAGTTGAAGATGCAAGTAGATTTTTACAAAATGGCTATTTGAGTGAATGACATCTCAGAGATAATCTTATTTACTGATAAACTGAGGCCACCTTACAAAGACCAAAGAACCAGAAAAGGAGTGAAGGTCATGCCAAACAGTCACTGCGTAACAGTGCCAGCAGCAAACTCTGTCTTCCCATTGCACCACTCCCTTGACTATTCTTCCCATAGTAAACATTTAAAAGCTGCTGTTTAAACCTGTAAAACAAACAAACAAACACAAAACATGGCTACACTGTCAGAGAATCCAGAAAAGTTAGCTTGGAAAGTAGAAGAGGCAAATGGAAAGGGAAAGCTACTGCTAGGTGCAGTGTGATGCAAGTAAAAGGTAGGAAAAAAGACTGAATTTGGTATTTGGAAGGAAAGGTGATGGTGAGAGGATTTATGATTAACCCGCGCTGTGACAAGAAACATCGTCTTGTAAATAATTATTTCCAGAGGAGACAGATTTCAGATGAGGAACTTGGAGCCCAGTAGTAATACTAATGCACCTGGAACAAGAGATTACATGGTAAGTGATGGGTGAATGAGGGGGCACAAATGTAACAGAATCTTAAAGGGAGAGAGGCCAGATTTGAAATAAATTATTTTTTATTAAAGTGGAGATGGCGGTACAACTGAAGAGGACGGCTAAGATTGTTAACGCACAGCCCCCCTCAATGTGTCCAGAGGATAACATATCCCTTTAGATACAAATATTTTTTTTTTTGCTTGGCCAACTTTAGTCAGGTTTCTGAATCTTCGGCTAGGCTCTCCTGTACATTTTCTTTGTAAAATCCAGTTTAGGCAAAGAACTTTGCTAAGTCAGATTAGCAATAAACCCCTATCCTTAATAGCTGATCATCCTCAATATGTGATCAGGTTCTTCAGTCGCCACCATCCCCCAGGTGATGCCTCATTATCTCGGCCTGTCTTCAGAAAAATCCTATTAGGTGGGTTTAGCCAAAATCCCCCTCACCCTGATGTTTCCTCTTAGTAATTATCCATTCTCTTACCACTGCTCCTTGGCTGTAGATCTCCACGTGCCCATGCTGTATGAGGAGTTGAGCCCAAGATCTCTTCCCCCACTGCAAGTCTCCGTTGCAGTCAGTGGTCCCTATACCTATTGCGATGGTCCTGAGTAAAGCCCTCCTTTTTGTGCTTTAACAAGTGTCACTAAATACTTTTTTCTTTAACAATAGCCCGTTCTCCAAACCCCTAAGTCCACAATTGTTTAGTTTTCAGGAATCCTGAGTGGGCCCAGGGTCCATACCATCGTGAGATTTGTGGGTTTGAGGCTGAATTTCTGCCCGTTTTTAGGTAAATGTTTTAGTGTGAAAGATTGAGCAATTGTTGGGAAAACCTTAGATTTGCCCCCAGAAATGATATTTTGCCGTTTTTGGAGGGGACGTGTCAGGGCTCTGTGTTTAAGATCAGGCGTGTGAAAGGCCCTCAACACCCTCCTTTCCTTTGGGAAGTCCCCATGGAGGGAAAAGCAGGTAGGCGGGGCGGGGCGGGGATGCGGGGGCGGGGCTGGGGCCGCGGGGGCGGGGCTGGGGCCGCACGGGCAGCGAGGATCCCTGGGAGGGCCAGGCCTGCGCGCTGCGAACCCACGTGACTTTTTCGCCTCCAGGGACACTGACGCATGCGCATCGTGGCCTGGACCAGGCGGCCGTGGCGCGGGTGGCGGCTGCTGTGGTGGCTGTGGGGACGGAGGCGGTGAAGTGCCATCTTCGGCTAGGTCGTCACAGGCTTCGGCTCATGGCAAAGAGTGGCATCCATCATAAGGTCTGCTGGGGCGGGCTCCTTGAAATTAGCTGGGGGCAGAGGGTGGTACTTGGTACTGAAAGGGGCCTGCCGGGTTTCAGGCCGCGCTGTGGCCGCGGCCTCCCTCTCCCGCCCTGTTTGAGGCCTGGCTCGGATTCAGCGCCCAGCTGTCCATTCCTTTCTCCTTCCCACCTGTTGGGTGGAGCGGTGCAAGGTATTTTTTTCTTAGACCAAACGTTTCACTTGAGGGGTGCGTTAGGTAGGGTGGAGAAGTGTGAGCCTCCTTCGCCTGGATTTAGGAAGATATTTGGGGGTAATTCTAAAGCCCTTGCTTCTCCCGGAGCTGGAACACAGCTGGGATGGCTGGAAGTGGAAGGAGCACATTTGCAGCCGCGACAGGATTGGGAAGATAATATACGTTCTATTACTAAGGCATGTGAGCGCCTTGTAGGGCACGTTCTGCCTTCTGACTACATAAGCAACACTTTTGCGACCCTAAGTCACAGCACCCACAGCTTTTGGCAGGATACTTTAAAACAGAAAAAACAGACATCATTGATCCTGGTAGGATTTTCTAAGGGATTGTGCTTAAGAATGTTTAACTTTCGTAATCAGAGACCACCACTGGTGTTTTTCTCCAAAATCACATCTTTAAGTTAATTAATGCTTGAAGTTAATAAATAATACTGCTCAGTGTATTAGTGATGATGCCATAATACCATGTAAATTTATTCTGATTCAAATGTTATTTTTTTCGTTTGATATTCATGTGGCCTTCTGTTTGAGGACTTCAGATTATTTAGCAACTGATTTAATCTGTTCAGAAGTAAACTTTGCTACAGCTGGAAAGCGTGAGGCTTGAGAAAGCAAGTTTCGGACAGGGAAGTATGAAGCTCATGTTGGAACTTAAGTGTTTTAGGCTCTATGGGAGCTTGAATGGAGTGAAAAGAACAAGCGTCTACTGTCAGATTTTCCTCCTCCCTCTAGGTTTATAACCTCATTCTAGAGTTGCAAAAGTTGGAACTTTCCACTGTTCACTCTCTGGTAGGGATAAAGTGATGGAAAGAAGTTCTGTTAAAGAGGACTAGTACTTAGATTGTGAACTTTGAAGTAGGGGTTGAGCATAGATGGCTCATAGGTGGTGTGAGACACTATTTGTGTAAAGTCTCAGAATATTTTTCCTTGCTTATCTTATAATTGAATAAGAAAGAAGATGTTTAAAAGTCAAATGATAAAAATTGTATGTGCTGTTTTCTGTGGTATGTTTTAACAAATCTACATGGAAGATAGGATTTTAAAAAAAATTAAAAATAGCCAAGGGAGGAAGAAAGTAGTATAGTTCCAGCCAAATGGTACGTTTTCCAAAAAGCAGAAGATTGATGTAGACGTTTATGTAAATACATATACAAAATCCAATTTCTAGAACACAGTGTTTAATATGTAGAGACCTTGAAAAGTCAGCGTGTGACTACTTAGCCCCTAAAAACAGCTGCCAAAACCAGCGGTTATGATAGTCTCTTTTCTTCTTACATCCCAAATCTCCAGATTGTCTTGTGGATGAGATTTGTGTATTGCAAAGCTACTTGTTTTGCTCTACCCAAAACTCCTTTCAGTCTTTAGTGATGACTTCAGATTTTTATATATTGCTGTGTTAATTAAAAGAATAGTCAATGGTATAATTTTTAAGTACCTCTACAGGAATAAGAGGCATACAGAGGAAAAAAAAAAGATATTAGGTCAAAAGATGGCATTTCACTCTTGTTGCCCAAGCTGGAGTGCACTGGCGCGATCGGCTCACCGCACCCTCCGCCTCCCGGGTTCAAGTCATTCTCCTGCCTCAGCCTCCTGAGTAGCTGGGATTACAGATGCGTGCTACCACGCCTAATTTTTTGTATTTTTAGTAGAAACGGGGTTTCACCATGTTAGTCAGGCTAGTCTAGAACTCCTGACTTCAGGTGATCCGCCTGCCTCGGCCTCCCAAAGTGCTGAGATTACAGGCGTGAGCCACCGTGCCCGACCCAAATGTCCCATTTTTAAGTGTTAGTAATTGAAGTCATCCTCCAAAAGACCTTTTAAATTTTAAGATGGCATAATTGTCACTGAAATATTTAATGTACGTCATAACTATACTAAAAGTGAAAGGTATGATAAATGTATTTTTTATATATTGCATATTCACTTTGTGTTATGTTTCGTTTTATACTTGTGTCCTTTGTGCCTGTCATATGATTTTATAATAAAGTGTAATGTAGTGAAAAGGAATCGACTGGTTTGGTGAGTTGAAAAAGGGAAGACTTTTATTAGTCTGGGGGAACAGCTTTTGTCAAGGCTCAGAAAGGAAGAATCTAAGGGACCGTGGAAATGGCAATGAGGAGGAGTATTGTAAGATTAATACTTTTGGAAAGTTAAGTTGGGACTGGATATATCATTCAGAGATATTTGTTGTGCTGTTACACAGCAAGTATTATTTCAGGTTCTAGGGGGACAGCGGTGAACAAAACTGACAAGGCCTCATTCTCACTGAATTTAATTTTTTTTTCCTTTTACTCTTGTTGAGCTGTGATCAGGGAATTTAATATTCGAGTAATATTAGTTTGCAGTAGTGCAGCAATGTTTCTCAGTTTTGTTTTGTTTTTTTTTTTAACTGCAGCCCACAATAAGATGTACATGGATATCACTAACTCAATAAACAGTTGAATTGTGTGTGCTTCAACAATATGCCCTTAATGTGTGCATGCACTCTGGTGTATCTATTTTTCTACATTTAAAAAATGAGAATCTGGTTTGAAGCAATCTGCATTTGAAAACATTGATCCAGAGGGGAGAAAATAAATACTTAAATTATAACACTAGTAGCGTGAATGGAAACAAGGGGATAGTTAATTTTTTAAGGTGTATTATTTCGCTCTGTCACCCAGGTTGAAGTGCACTGACGTGGTCAGCCCACTGCAACCTCCACCTCCTGGGGCTCAGGTGATCCTCCTGCCTCAGCTTCCCAACTTGCTGGGACTACAGGCGCCTGCCACCACACCCAGCTAGTTTTTAAATTTTTTTGTAGAGACAGCGTTTCCCTATGTTACCCAGGCTGGTCTCGAACTCCTGGACTCAAGCAGTCCTCTCACCTCGACTTCCGAAAGTGCTGGGATTACAGGTTTGAGCCGCTGCATGGATGGCCCAGAGTGTATTATTATTTTTGATTGACAGATCTTAATTGTATACATCGTGGGGTAGGGGATCATTCATTTTTATACCAAGGTATGTTTGATTATTTTGTGAATGAGGCTTAGAGAGGTTAATTGGCTCAGAGTTCCCTAATGAGTAGCCAGAAGACTGTTTTTTTGTTTTTTTTTTTTGGTTTTTTGTTTTTGAGACGGAGCCTCGCTCTGTTGCCTAGGCTGGAGTGCAGTGGCGCTATCTTGGCTCACTGCAACCTCCGCCTCGTGAGTTCACGCCATTCTCCTACCTCAGCCTCCCGAGAAGCTGGCACTACAGGCGCCCGCCACCATGCCCAGCTAATTTTTTTTTTTGTATTTTTAGTAGAGACGGGGTTTTGCCTTGTTAGACAGGATGGTCTCAATCTCCTGATCTCGTGATCTGCCCACCTCAGCCTCCCAAAGTGCTGGGATTACAAGCCTGCACCCGGCCTCAGAAGTCTGTTCTTCTGGCCTCTAAAGCGCAAGCACCTATCACTTCCCATTTGGTTATGAAAGCAATATGCTGGGTTTTAGTATGGGTGACTGAAGACTAACGTTACTTGTTTATTGTTCAATGAATTGAGTGTATACTAGGCCTTCAGGTGTACTGTATCCCTGTGTATTGGTAGATGTGGTCCTTACTCTCAAGAAATATGTAATCTGGTAGAGAAGATACACATTGAACAAGTATCACAAATTTGTTATGTGCTATGGAGAAAAAGAATGCTGTCGGGGCATGATTGAGGGCAACCTAATTTATTTGGGGGGTATGGTAACAGTTTTCAGGAAGTGATGTTAAACTTTGCCCACTGTGATGATGGCATTTCTTAGGACAATTTTGGATTAATTATGAAAACAACTACTCTCTGAGCAATTGTTGAAAAAATATTAAAAAGCAAACTGTACAAGTTAGTAGAGAAGAGGCAAGAGTTGGTGTTAGGATGAGGTTGAATCTTGGCTCTGTTTCTTACTATTCATGTACATTTAGACAAGTTATTTAACCTTAATGAATTTTGGTTTTGTCATCCTTAAAAGGGAAAGTAGCATTTAACAAAATATTTTGCTCAATAAATAGCATCTCTTATTATCATTAATAGCTAGTAATTGAAGTTATAGCAGTGCAGATGACATGCTTTCATTCATTCTTCAGAAATAATGAGTGTCTTTGTATGCCAGGCAACTCGATATACAATAGTTGAATTACACATGTATGTGTATTATTACATTAAAGTATCATAAAACCATATACTTTTACTATGCAAAGCACTGTGCTAAAATTTTTTTCTATTTTTTCCATTTGAAGAAAGGTTCAAGAAACTGGTCTGAAGCAATCTACAGTTTGAAAATTACTGATACAGTGAAGGGATGATGATTACTTAGCCCCTTATTAGAGATATGATATGCAAATATTTTCTCCCATTCTATAGGTTGCCTTTTCACTCCGCTGATTGTGTCCTTTCGTGCACAAAAGCTTCTAAATTTGATGTAGTCCTATTTGTCTGTTTTTGCTTTTGTTTGCCTGTGCTTTTGGCATTATCTAAGAGTTCACTGCTAAGTCCAGTATCATTAAGCTTTCCCCTACGTTTTCTTCTAGGAGTTTTATAGTTTTAGGTTTTACATTTAGGTCTTTACTTCATTTTAAGTTAATTTTTACATGTAGTATAAGACCAGGGTCCAACTTCATTCTTTTGCACGTGGATTTCCAGTTTTCCAAGCACCATTTGAAGAAACGATCCCTTCCTCAATGAGCAGTCTTAGCACTTTGTTGAGGGCCATTTGAGAAGGGAGTTTATTTCTGGGTTCTTTATTTCATTGGTCTATTTGGCTGTTTTTATGTCAGTATCACACTTTCTTTCTTTCTGCCTTTTTTTTGAGGCAGGGTCTGGCTCTGTCGCCCAGGCTGGAGTGCTGTGGCACGATCACGACTCACTGCAGCCTTGACTCCCCAGGCTCAAGCAATCCTCCCACTTCAGCTTCCGGCTAATTTTTGTATTTTTTTGTAGAGAATGGTTTTTGCTATGTTGCCTGGGCTGGTCTGGTACTCATGGGTGATCGGCCTGCTTGGCCTCCCAAAGGCTGAGGTTACAGACAGGAGCCACTATGCGTGGCCCGTTTTATTTCTTTCTTTTGATAGCTATTCTGTACCCTTTCCCGTTTTATGTTGCTAGTTGAAAATTATTGGTTGTTGTTAAGAATAAACTGGTAATAATTGACACATAAATAATATGTTGGAGTAACTCATTAAAAAATAACTTTATTCTTTTGGCTCTGTGATTTATGAAGTAATCATCAAAATGATCTCTTTAAGCATAAAGTTGATGTTCTTAAATCTTTTTACAACACTGTGATTGCAGGGTGTGGAGTAATTGACAGGCTCTGAAGATGCAAGGGTGTGGTAAATTTGCTGATTCCAGAAGAAACCCTTATGTCTCACTTAAGTATGAAATTAGAATAGGGTAGCTAGTTAATGACTCAGAATGTATCAGCCTACAGTCTTTTTTGTATTTTGTTTTTAAACTGAGCTCTGAAATACAAAACCACAAACTGGTGACTAATTTGCATTTGGAAAATTAATCTTCAAACGTATCTTTTTCTTTAAAGGAAGGGGGAAAAAGAGCAAAATAAATTTACAAGTTACTTTGCCTTTTCCTAGGGCCTGAAGTGATTAAACTTGGAAAAGTTGATGACATTAATCATTCACTGAACTAGAAGGGAACTTATTTTTTCTGGTAGTCTACTACTTGGGATTCTCTTTTATTATGCATTGGCTGGAGTTGCTTTTTGTGTAATTTCTTCTCAAATTCTTGTATCCATAAAATGGCCCCATGCTACTTCCTCTGCTTTTACCCTTCTACTTCTCAATACCAGCCTCTTCATTCTGGTCATTCTGTGTCTCTCTTTGCAGTCATCATTTCTACCTTCTTGTCTACTGTCAAGGAGGGTTGTTTAATGGGTTGTTCCACATTCTAGAATAGTTTACCATTCGTTTTCTATTATTCCATAATTTTTCAAAGTTAATTATATTTCATGAAGGTTTTCATCTATAGATTGCTATTGTTTTCAAATGATTTTTTCAATAATCTTTCACTTTGTTTCATTTGAGAGCTTATCTCCAAATGTGTGTGTGTGTGTGTGTGTGTGGTGTGTTAGCTCTTTCTCTACTGGGTTAATAGACGTTAGTGAGTAAGGACCTTGTCTTACACTTATATGCCACTACGAGGAATGTAATATAGTGCCGGACATCCATCAGGCATTGAAAATTTTTTGTCCCCTTCCCCCATCCCCACATGTCCCATTTTTTCCTTTCAAATTTTTGTATATTCCCTAGATTTACCTGGTTATAGCTAATTCTTTCAATGGCATTCAGACTCAGAAGGTCTTTTAACATTTAAAATTTATTCTTTCTTAGGAAAATAATAGTTTCATACTATTTTGTTCTTTTTCTTTTTTCCTTGTTTTTAATAGAATGTTGCTCTGTCTCCCAGGCTGGAGTGTAGTGGTGTGATCGTAGCTCACTGCAGCCTTGAACTACTGGATGATCAAGTGATTCTCCCACCCCAGCCTCCTCAGTAGCTAGGACTATAGGCACACACCACTGCGGCCAGCTAATTTTTAAATTTTTTTGTAGTGATGGAATCTCACTTTGTTCCGCAGGCTGATCTGGAACATCTGGCTTCAAGCGATCCACCTACCTTGGCTTCCCAAAGTGTTGGGATTATAGGTGTGAGCCACCTTGCCTGGCCATGCTACATTTTGAAATGATGGAAATATTTTAGAATCTGGATTTGATATCTGTGTGACAATTTTAAAGGGTCACACATAGACCCACGCCCCCAAATGCAAAACTAATATGACAAACTCATCATAATATTTTACAGTTTTGCAGAGATCTTTCTTAGTTTACGAAGAGTATATACAAACCAATAAGAAAAAAAATCAGTAATAAGCCGGGCGCTGTGGCTCACGCCTGTAATCCCAGCACTTTGGGAGGCCGAGATGGGCGGATCACGAGGTCAGGAGATCGAGACCATCCTGGCTAACATGGTGAAACCCCGTCTCTACTAAAAATATAAAAAATCAGCTGGGCGCGGCGGCAGGCGCCTGTAGTCCCAGCTACTCGGGAGGCTGAGGCAGGAGAATGGCGTGAACCCGGGAGGCGGAGCTTGCAGTGAGCCGAGATCGCGCCACTGCACTCCAGCCTCGGGGAAAAAGCGAGACTCTGTCTCAAAAAAAAAAAAAAAAAAAAAAAAAAAAAAAAATCAGTAATGAACAGAAAATATGAGCAAAAGATGTGAAAAGGCATTTATGAAAAAAAGAAATAAAAATTTTACTTACTCATAGTTAAGGAAATGAAAATCAAAATGAGGTGCTACTTTGTTAAAAAAAATTAGATGAGCAAATGATACCTATTGTTGACGGGGATATAAAGCAATGGAGAGTCTCATGCACTGTTGATGGCTTAATTGGGTAGGAATTCATTTTGTCTCAAGGTAATAGAAAACTTGTATATTGCTAGTAGTTTAAACAAATAGGAATTTATTTCCTCACACAATAGGAAGGTGGCATTTTGTTAGAGCTTGATGATGTCAAGGTTGGTATTTCTTAATTTTCTTGGCCAATCCCTTATAGACTACTTCATGGACATGAATCGTTTCAGATATGGTCAAATCCAAGGTAAGAATAAATTGGTAGAAGGAAGAACCACACTAGTTGTTATTGTCCCTTTTTATCAAAAAAGCAGAAGCTTTCTCAGAGCTCTGCAGCTGATGTTCTTTTCAGTTTTGTGGTCACTTACATGAGATTAACTATATTCCTCTTTGAATGAAATCAGTATTTTATTAATAAGGAAATTACTAATAGTGAGAAGGGATATTGGGTAGGCAACTAAAAGTGTCTGCCAGATGAGTAGTGCAACTTTTCCAGAGAGAAATTGTCAGCATCGGCCGTGCACGGTGGCTCACGCCTATAATCCCAGCGCTTTGGGAGGCCAAGGCAGGCGGATCATGAGGTCAGGAGATCAAGACCATTCTGGCCAACATGGTGAAGACCTCGTCTCTCCTAAAAATACAAAAATTAGCTGGGCATGGTGGTGCACGCCTGTAGTCCCAGCTACTCAGGAGGCTGAGGCAGGAGAATCTCTTGAACCCCGGAGTGGGGGGCTGCAGTGAGCCGAGATCGCGCCATTGCACTCCAGCCTGGGTTGACAGATCAAGACTCTGTCTCAAAAAAAAAAAAAAAAAAAAAGTCATCAGCATCTTTCCAAATTTAATATTATTCTTCAATCCCAAAGTTATACTCTCCAGAGTTTACCCAAAAACAAGTTTCTGTTTTTCTGAATTATTTAGAGAACTTGGTAGAAGTGTAACTTTCTTGGCCCTTCCCTAGACCTCAGAATCATTGTAGTCGGTAAGGAATCTATATTAGTTTTAAACAGCTTACTAGTTGACTTGTTTGCAGCCAGATTTGCAAATTTCTGCATAGATGGTAGTGAAAGTCAGATTTTTAAAGTATGGTAGTCATAAAATTGTAAAAAAAAAAAAAAATGTATCCAGTCAACCTATAGCTGGCTTTTAAAAAACATAACAAAAAAACTTCTCCCCCCATTCAGTTAAGTAATTGCAGATAAGCAAAAAGAATAAAGCACACATCTCTCTTTTGTATGGAGAACAAGTGTTAACACCAGCTGTCAGTTTTATTGTATTTTATTTTATTTGGTGTAAATCCTTACAAATCTGTGAGTGCATGTGTGTATGCATATATATGTATTTTAAAAATCTATAATGGATATTTTTCTGTATCAATACAGATATACATATTTCCTTTTTAATTCTTATTATTCCTTTATATGAGTATATGATTTATTTTTTTTTTTGAGACGGAATCTCACTGTATCGCCCAGGCTGGAGTGCAGTGGCACGATCTTGGCTCACTGCAACCTCCACCTCCTGGGTTCAAGCGATACTCCTGCCCCAGCCTCCCGAGTGGCTGGAACTACGGATGCGTGCCACCACACCCTGCTAATTTTTTGTATTTTTAGTAGAGATGGGGTTTCACCATGTGGGACAGGCTGGTCTCGAACTCCTGACCTCTGGTGGTCTGCCCTCCTCGGCCCCCCAAAGTGCTGGGATTACGAGCATGAGCCACCGTGCCTGGCTGAGTATACCATTTATTAAAGCAGTCTTTTTCTTTTTTTCTTTTTTTTTCTTTTTTTTTTTTGAGACGGAGTCTTGCTCTGTCCCCCAGGCTGGAGTGCAGTGGCATGATCTCGGCTCACTGCAAGCTCCGCCGCCCGGGTTCACGCCATTCTCCTGTCTCAGCCTCCCGAGCAGCTGGGACTACAGGCGCCTGCAACCACACCCGGCTAATTTTTTTGTATTTTTAGTAGAGACGGGGTTTCACCGTGTTAGACGGGATGGTCTGGATCTCCTGACCTCATGATCCGCCCGCCTCGGCCTCCCAAAGTGCTGGGATTACAGGCTTGAGCCAGCGCGCCTGGCGTTCTTTTTTTTTTTTTGAGACGGAGTTTCGCTCTTGTTGCCCAGGCTGGAGTGCAGTGGCGTGCTCTCGGCTCACCGTACCCTCCTCCTCCCACGTTCAAGAGAGTCTCCTGCCTCAGCCTCCTGAGTAGCTGGGATTACAGGCATGCGCCACCACGCCCAGCTAATTTGGTATTTTTAGTAGAGATGGGATTTCTCCTCGTTGGTGAGGCTGGTCTCGAACTCCTGACCTCAGGTGATCCGCCTGCCTCAGCCTCCCAAAGTGCTGGGATTACAGGCGTGAGCCACCACACCCGGCCAAAGCAGTCTTTTTCTTAATACACCCTCCATTTTTGCTGTACAACAGTGCTGGTAATGAATGCCCTTAAACAAATACATGTTTTTTCTGATTATTTCCATAGTATAAAATATGTACAGTTGCTATTTGGTACACTCATTATTTTGATTTATGTCTTTATTAGTAAAGATATAGGTCTTTTTTATGTTTATTGGTCATTTGCATATCTTCCTTTGCGTTATTGTCTTTAAAGTTTTAGTCATCTTTGTAATTGACTACTATTAATATATTAAGTAGTAGTATATTCTAAGTATATTTTAAGAGTAAATCAGTTTTATGGTCTGCTTAATTTTGAGAATAATTCCTCATTTAAAAAAAAAATGAGACATGCCCTATAATTTAATGATTTGGTTTCCATTTAAGCTGTTAGTGGAAGAGATGAAGGTAATCATGAAAATATAATGCGGTACTACCTTAAAGGGGTAATTGCTTATTACCTTATAGCCTTAAAAATTAGATGACATAATTTTAAATATATTATGCAGTTATTATCCAGACTGTAAGCCTTTCTCAAATATGTTTTTTAGAGGTAGGGTCGTGCTCTGTTGCCCAGGCTGGAGTATCGTAGCAGGGTCAATGCTTACAGCAGCCTTGAACTTCTGGGCTCAGGTGATCCTCCTGCCCCAGCATCTCCTGAGTAGCTGGGACTACAGCTGTGTGCCACCATGCCTGGCCCCTTAAATGTGTTTTAAGTAACATTTATTCACTTTAAAAATTACTGTTTAATTTTTTACAACCATAATTTATATCTTCTATAATAAAGTTGAAACCTAGCTGTCAGGATTTATAATTCATAAGTATATAGATATATTTAAGCAATATGATTTTATCTTTTCTAAAACTTTATCCTGAGCCAAGCGATGAGCTTCCTTTTGAAATGTTTATACCCATGACCAGAATTTTTGTCAGTTTTACTTTTAGCCTCCAGAACAGTTATTAAAGATATGCCATTTTCCAGTGATTGATAGCAAGGTCACATTCAGGCACCGAATCAGATTCTTACCTAAATAAGAAACATTGAATTTTAAATAGTATTTCTTCATTGGGTAGCAGGCAGTGTACTTACTTGTTTTATGAATGAGGTAACAAATCCATAGTTGTTTGGTTTTCATTCAGATACCAACAACAAAATGGCAGTTTTGTGAAGAATTTATAATTTTATTTATAATATAAAAACTAATGAACGTTCTGATTCTGACTTGTAGGGGATTAAGAATCACATTAATATTTCTTTAATGGCTAAATTAGGGCTTTTTAAAAGGTGTTGTTGAGGCCAAATAATTTTATTGGCATTTGGAAGATATTTCTCTTTTTTTTTGTGTTTCCACAGATCATTAACTGAAGACAATATGCAAAATTCTCACATGGATGAATACAGAAATTCTAGTAATGGCAGCACAGGCAACAGTTCAGAGGTAGTGGCAGAACATCCTACTGATTTCAGTACTGAGATTATGAACGTTACAGAAATGGAACAGTCACCTGATGACTCTCCCAATGCGAATGCATCTACAGAAGAAAGTGAAATGGCAAGTGCTCTGGACCTTCCAGTGACGCTGACAGAAGCAGAAGCAAATTTCCCTCCAGAATATGAAAAATTTTGGAAAACTGTAGAAAATAATCCTCAGGATTTTACAGGCTGGGTATATTTGCTTCAATATGTAGAACAGGAGGTTAGTAACTATTAAAATGGTATCAGAAGGGACAAATTAATTAAGTCATTAATTTATAATGAAACAGTAGACCTTATTGTTTATGATTAAAATCGACTCATAATTTTCAAATGAAGTTGAATAACATTAGGTAGATACATTTTTAGCTTTGAAAATAGCTTACAGCTTTTGTGTGTTGTAGAGAGTCAGTAGTGTCAACGCTTAATGTTTTGTAATAATTGAGGTGTGTGTGTGTAAAATTGCTGAAATAAAAAGTTGGCAAAATTAGTTCCTTCTGTTTCAATTGCATTTAGAAGAAAAAGGGGGCTGCTGCCTGTGTAGGTTTTTTTTTTTTTTTTTTTTTTAAGTGAAAGCAAGTTTATTAAGAAAGTAAAGGACTAAAAGGGCTGCTCCATCAGCAGAGCAGCCTGCATGTGGAGTTTTTAAGCCTGCCATTTATTATTATTTTTTTAGATAATAACATTTGAAAGGAATAATAAATATTGTTTTGACAGAAATTTCCACAATATTTAAATACTGTTTTATTTTTATCAGAATCACTTGATGGCTGCCAGGAAGGCATTTGACAGATTTTTCATACACTATCCGTATTGCTATGGTTACTGGAAAAAGTATGCAGACCTTGAAAAGCGGCACGACAACATTAAACCATCAGATGAGGTGCGTACATCACTGAATAAACTTATCTCCAATAGGTACTGTAAGCCAATTAATAACAAAACAAAGATTTTTTTTTTTTTTTTTTGGCTGGCAGTACCTACCATTTATGGTCAAACAATTTTTATAGGGTATTTATTTGCATTTGTCACTCTTGTGGCATTTGTAGCTAATATTTTCTCTCTTTGTTGGCAGGTGCGTTAAACCTCTACAGTTTGTCAAGCTTTGCAGTGCAAGCCTCTGTATTACACTGCAGCTTAACAAGTAGGGCAGGGCTTTTCTCTCACTTACATTTATTTCTCATTTTCCAAACAATATAGTTGGTTTGGTAGTCACATTTGCTACGTCTTATTGCATTTTTGGTCAGACGCTGTCATTGATGCTCTAATGGGTCTGTGCCCTATGGTCTGTAACCCAAAGCCTGCCCACACAACCCGGTCAGAATGCAGGGACTGCTGCGCTTTGAAGATCAAGACTCTGCACGTGGGGATCAGAACATTGCCATGTTCTATCCAACCTCCACCCAAATGGTAATGGTAGATTATTTAAACAAAATTCCAGTAATTAGTATTTCTAAGGTTCACCGGATAACACAGTGTTGCCTCTCTGTTAAGAAATAATTAAATATTTGAAGTACAGTTTGCTGTTTTCTTCTTAGGTTTATCGGCGGGGGCTTCAGGCAATACCTCTTAGTGTTGACCTTTGGATACATTATATAAACTTCTTAAAAGAAACACTGGACCCTGGTGATCCTGAGACAAGCAATACGATAAGAGGGTATGTGGAACATTGATAGTGAAATGTATTTTATGATATAAATAATTATTCTGATGTTGATAATAGAGCTTATGAAAGCTAAGCTGGAAGTTTAACTTCTGTTCCATTGTTAAAAAAAGATACATGTAATAAACTTATGCTTTATGATTTGAAAATGCAGATAATAATAAAGCCTTCCTACAGTCCATGCCCCTTATGTCCCCAATTCCACTCCTCAAGGTTAATAGCTTGGTGTGTGTTCTTTCAGATATATGTATAAGTACCTATTTGTGCGTATGTTTTCATACTGCTCTTTGACTTTTTTTTTTTTTTTAAACAATGTTCGGGTATCTCTTCCTGCCATATTTTTTAACAATTACAAAAAGTATTTTATAATACTTTATAAAAAATATCTTATAAGCCAAAGTACTCTATTTCACCAAATCCTTATTTATAGGAAATAATCAGTGCTACAGTGAACATCTCTGTACAAGTCAATATTTTTTGTAGAATGCACTAGAAATGGAACTTCTGTCAAAGGGAACACACAGCTAAGTTTTATCAAATGTTCCTTCAAAAATGGTATCGATTCTAAACTCCCACAGTGTATGAAAATAATCATTTTCCCACAGCTGTGCCACATTTTTTGTTTTACCTCCAGCGGCATCTCTGTTTTAATTTGTTTATATCTTGGTTGTTCATCCTGGTTTACCATCTTCTCATATGCTTATATAAGCCATTTTTTAAATTACCTGTTGATATCATTTGCTCATTTTTCTATTACATTATCTTTTTCTTGATTACAGTAGTTTACTAATGTATTTGTTTTTGGTTTTCAAAAAAAAGCGTGTGCATATTGCTTAAGAAGTTAGCTAATGTTAAACTGCTTGTAACAAAAAGCACCTCCTCCACCTCCCTTCAAATATTTTAGCTCTTTCTTCTGGTATTTTCTACCATGTGTAACAGTAGATCTATGTTGCTTGCTTTCTTTCTCTGTTAGTTGTAGACATTATGTATCTGTTACAGTAAATGAGAATTTTAACCTACTTACACTTTGTTTTCCCATTCCTTATCTTTCCAGTATAGCTGTAGGATAGGTTTCAATAATCAGCTTCAGTATTTTTTTTAAATCATTGTAAATCCATAAATAAGGATGGGCACAGTGGCTTATACCTGTAATCCTAGCACTTTGGGAGGCTGAGGTGGGAGGAGTGCTTGAGCCTGGCAGGTTGAGGCTGCAGTGAGCTGTGATTGCACCACTGCATTCTAGCCTGAGTCACAGAGTGAGACCTTGTCTCAAAAACAAAAAACATTAGCTGGGCATGGTGTCGCATGCCTGTAGTTCCAGCTACTCGGGAGGCTGAGGCAAGAGAATTGCTTGAACCTGGGAGGCGGGGAGGTTGCAGTGAGCCAAGATCGATTGTGCCACTGCACGATGAGTGTTTCTTTTCTTCTTCCTATTTTTCATATCTTAGACTTTGTCTGGCTTTTTGAGGTATTTCCTTGACCCTTGTATTGGATTTTTAACATCTTCCATCAGATTTTTTTTTTTTTTTTTTTTTTTTTTTGAGACAGAGTCTGCCTCTCTCCCCCAGGCTGGAGTGCAGTGGCTCGATCTCGGCTCACTGCAAGCTCCGCCTCCTGGGTTCACGCCATTCTTCTGCACCAGCCTCCCGAGTAGCTGGGACTACAGGCACCTGCCACCACGCCTGAGTAATTTTTTGTATTTTTAGTAGAGACAGGGTTTCACTGTGTTAGCCAGGATGATCTTCATCTCCTGACCTCGTGATCCGCCCGTCTCGGCCTCCCAAAGTGCTGGGATTACAGGTGTGAGCCACTGCACCCAGCCCAGATTCTGAGTATCCAAGAATCTTTCTTGTTCTCTGAGTGTTCCTTTTTTTATACTCTCTAATACTTGTTTCATGGCTGCATATCTTTTCATTATTTCTTTGATGATACTAAGGATAGTTGAGGTTTTCCTCTGTTCCCAGGACTGTTTTCTCTCAAATTTTTCTGTTTACTCATTTTCATCTCTGAGATATGTGATCTCTGGATTTTTATTCCTATTACAGATTAGATATTAACAAGCTATATGAGCCAGGCACAGTGGATCACTTGAGGTCAGGAGTTCAAGACCAGCCTGGCCAACATGGTGAAACCCTGTCTCTACTTAAAATACAAAAAAATTAGCTGGGCATGGTGGCAGGAGTCTGTAATCCCAGCTTCTCAGGAGGGTGAGGTAGGAGAATTGCTTGAACCTGGAAGGCAGAAGTTGCAGTTAGCTGAGATGGTGACATTGCACTCCAGCCTGGGTGACAGAGTGAGTCGCTGTCTCAGAAACAAACAAACAAACCAAAAAACAAAAGCAAGCTATATGGAAGCACTGTGTGTTTTGCATAGGGCATTGTCAGTTGGCCTATGGTGTTTCACAGTAGCGTAATCATGTGGCCACTCTTTTTTGCTGGTGGATTCCCAGTGATAGTAACCTTATATCTTATTCCTGAGCCAAGCAGTTTGTTTAGAAAAGGATAATTTTATTTACTTGGGGAATGGAAACCTAGCTGCTGAAATCCCCATAGCTGGGCGGGAAAGTTGAAGATTTCTCACCATTCATTAAGTATACCTTCTTCTAAACGTTCTGTCTTCATTTCATTACCGTCTTGTCTTCTTCCCCTTGTCTCCATACTTTTTTCAGTGTCTGGTTAATTTTCTGAATCATTTGGGATTCTGTAGGGACAGTAACATCTATTTTATTCTTTTGAAAACCTTACACCAAATATGCACATGCATGCATGCACAGACACACATGCTCTTCAATCTTTTATCTCTATATTAAACATATTTCCTCCAATGTTGGTATGTTTTTAACTTTGTTTATGGTGTCTTTTATCATATGGAGTTTTATTTTTCCTTAATGTGCTTCTATTTTAATTCTTACTGGTTTCTGAGTTTTGTGCCTATTTTGCCAAAAATGTATAAATCCTGTATTTTGTTCTAACTTTTCTATAGTTTTTTGCTTATTCATTTATCTGAATTTAATTTCTGTCTGTCGTGAGATAGACATTAGCCTTTTATATATTCCCACTTTTGAATTAAAATATCTCCTATATCATACACCAAATACTCACACATTGATCTCTTTTTGTTTTCTTGGCTCTGTACTGTTCATCCATTTTTCTGTTACCTGGCCAGTGCCAAACGTGTAATTACTATAGCTTCCTAGTTTCTTATATTATCTTTCAGGAAAATGCCTATTGCATTATCCTTTTACAAAGTCATTTTGCATTTTTGTATTCTAGATGAATAGTAGAATTTGATTTTTTCTTGTTCCACTCAACATTTTTTAGCACTTTATTGAAATTGTGTTAAAATTGTGGTTTAACTTAGGGGAGTGTAGTTTTATACTTTTTAAAAATCTCTCTTGATTCTAAGATACTTATCTTGAAAGTATGTATCTAAAAGCTTTATCCCATTGGAGAATTAAATCCAGCGATTAAAATTGCTTACAGAAATCTCTTGACATGACCAGGTATTTTAAAATACTTTGTAACAAACTTTTTTTTTTTCCCTTGGAGACAGAGTCTTGCTTTGTCATCCAGGCCAGAGTGCAGTGTTGAGTGGTGCAATTTCAGCTAACTGCCACTTCCACCTCCGAGGTTCAAGTGATTCTCATGCCTCAGACTCCCGAGTAGCTCAGATTAGAGATGTGCACCACAACGCCTGGCTAATTTTTGTATTTTTAGTAGAGATGGGGTTTCTCTGTGTTAGCAAGGCTGGTCTCAAACTCCTGGCCTCATGTGCTGGAATTACAGGCATGAGCCATGGTGCCTAGCCTGTGATAAACTTTAATGATAGAATTTTAGAATTGAGAGGGGCTTTTGAGAGGTTTAAAGTATATGTATACTTTTTTTTTTTTGAGACAGAGTCGCGCTCTGTCGCCCAGTCTGGAGTACAGTGGTGCAATCTTGGCTCACTGCAACCTCCGCCTGCCGGGTTCAGGCAGTTCTCCTGCCTCAGCCTCCCGAGTAGCTGGGACTACAGGCATGTGCCACCATGCCTGGCTAATTTTTTGTATTTTTGTAGAGACTGGGGTTTCACCATGTTGGCCAGGTTGGTCTTGAACTCCTGACCTCAGGTGATCCTCCTGCCTCAGCCTCCCAAAGTGCTGCGATTACAGGCATGAGCCCATAATCATGCCTGTAATCATTTCACCATGCCTTGTGAAAATATTCTCAAATTGAGATAAAATTTGCCTTTCTTTAACTTCCTACTTGTTTTAATTTTGTCTTCTGTCATAAATCAATCGATACAACAGACATTTCAGATTTAACAAATACTTAAATGTCTACTCTTACCTATTTGCAATGTGTACATTTTGTATTTAATTTTCTATTTGATAAAATTACATAAAAAGTACATTTATCTATTCCCTTTGTTTTCTCACTCTTTTTAAGCAGCTGTTGTATGCTTTCTGTTATTCTGTCCACCCTTTAATCCCTACTTGCATAGGAAGCAGTTGAATATAATTTTTGAAGTTAGCATTATCTTCTAAATTTAGAAATAATATTATAAAAGTGATTTTATCTTGGAAAGATAACTTAAGAGTAATTTAATTTTTCAGAACTTTTGAGCATGCTGTTCTAGCTGCAGGAACAGATTTCCGTTCTGACAGACTGTGGGAAATGTATATAAACTGGGAAAATGAGCAGGGAAACCTGAGAGAAGTTACAGCTATATATGATCGTATTCTTGGTATTCCAACACAGCTGTATAGTCATCATTTTCAGAGGTAGGTGGGAAATTCTGATCATTGAAACATCTTTGATTACTCAGATAGTTGGTAATATTAAGTATTATAATTCTCTTGAAATGTTATGTAAGCTTTTATTATGTGGAAAGAGGAATAAATTTTGTTGCTAATCACAACCTATGTGCTTGCTTTTGACATTTTTTCATATGCCTTATGAAATGTTTAGAAATTTTACTGTTTTAGATCGAAGTTTCTCCTTATTCATTTTAATAGATAAAGAAACACAGGAATTCTGTCTTGTCTAAGGTAGTTCAGAGTAGTGAAGGAATGAGAAAATAGTACCTAAGTTGAGTTATTTATTTATGGCATTAAATTGACACAGTGCCTGGCACATGATAGATGCTTATTTTTTTGAAACTTAATGATTTGCTAAATATACATTCTTGTGATTGCTATAACACCTTATATCCAAAACAGTGAAGGATGCATTTTATACAGTAAGTCGTATCTATTTTCAAACACTCAGGGATCATTCCATTTTAATTTTCTAACATGGTTTTTCTGTTACAATTGGTATCCTTTTATTTTAATGATTACTGTTAAAACAACTAATTCTGTGTGTCATTATTTTTGTGTTCTGTTTTCTGCTTTATTCAGAGTATCCCATCAGTAAGGATCCAGAAAGTCTTTCTGAACAAGTATGAGGACTGTGTCTTTGCTTTTTTTAAATTGGCATGTTTTCTATTTTTTGTTATAATTTTTATGAATAGTACTGTATAAACTTAGTATTTTCTATTTTTTGTTATAATTTTTATGAGTAATATTGTATAAACTTAGGTACTTTTTAAGTGAGTGATTTTCTAAATTTTTTTTTTACTACCAAAAGTAGAAGACTTTTATGAAGCATTTGTAAAGTACTAAGGATCAATGTGCTAGAGGTAGAAGTTATATAGACTCAAGTTAGAAATAGGAAGCATGTAGGTAGGAATATTCTCTCTGCTCTTGATGAAACAGAGGAAGCAGGCAGGTTTCTAAGGTATAATGACCTAGGAAGACACTTGCTGAAAGACATTAACACAAGTAAGAATTGGCATATGGAAATGCTTGGTAAATAGTTGCCAAACATGTAAGTACAAAAGTACTTAAATTACCTGATGGGCCAAAGAGGGTGTCTTTTCATCGACTAGTTCTTCTGTGAATTAAAGTATAGGAAAAATCTATGACTACAAGAACTTTACTGATGATGGAAAAAGAATATGTGTAGGAAACACACAGACACTGTGCTGAGTGCTTTGTAACTCACTTAATCCTCCCATTAACCCAGCGAGGCAAGTACTATTGTTCCCATTTTATGAAAGGGGAGACACGGGGAGATTAGCATATTTATCTAAGGCCACAGAGTTTGTAAGTGATTGGAAGCTACTTGGAACCTAGACAGTATGGCTCTAAAGTTTTTGATATGTTCTCCTACAAATCTTTTTTATTTCTAAATAAATATCCCACTAGGCATTTATTTATTTATTTTTCTTTAAGTCATCAGTTACCCAAGCTTTTAAAAATGCATATATGCTTATAATAGATTTAGTGGGATTATATTACACATACTGATCTATAATCTGATATTTTTCACTTAATGCATTTAGAACCACTTTCCTTATCAGTTATAGCGAACTCACAAGTAGTCTTTATGCAATTCTTATACTTTATATAAGTTAACTAATTCACATGACTAACTGCTTTGAGAGCGACTGAATGTTTTGTTTTCCGTAACACGTCTCTTTCTTAAAGTCATTTATTTAGCATTTGCTGTGTACCTGTTAATAGGCTATTTAAGTTGTAGGAATGAAGGCCCAAAGAAGCTATGTGTAAATAGCGTTGCCTGTGAGTTGGTCAGAAGGATAGAGGAGGAGGTGTGTGTTAAAAAACATATTCTAAGTGGTATACAGTAATAATGGAAATATTTTTATTGTGCTTGTGCATTAGGCTTGTATATTGGATGTACCCTGCACATTATCTCTGAGATGATGTCTAGTTTAAAACCTTCTTTAGCATGAGGACTTTGTGATCTGGTCTAACATCCAGGTCCAATCCCTGGTAGTTCCTGAGCTCTAGACACACCTAAGTCTGATAACTTCCCAAAGGGCAGTGTTGTTTTATATCTTCATGACTGTAATACCTTTTCCTCTTTCCACTTGTCTAGTGGACTTCTATTCCCGGAGACCACACAGTTTTGTGTCTTCTCTGTGAAATTTTCTCTGGTTCACCTATATTGAGATATCTAGTCTGTTATTTGTGCCACGACTTTACCTACATTTATTTACATTTATATCAGCACCAGTAACACTGCTTTGAATTTATGTCTCTTATATTCTCAACATGCCTGTCAGTTTCTGAGGCTTCATTCTTTGTATCTCGAATATTTAGGAATAGAGCTCAATATATATTAGGCACTCAGCCAGTCTTTACTGAATAAATGTTAGCTTTATAATACAAAAAACTGCTAAAAAAATACTGCTTAATATTATGCACATTTTGTCACTATTTTAAAGAAGTTGCTACATGATGTAGCAATCAAGTCATTTTAGATTTATGTACTGTGTGTAGTTATTTTGAAATTTTACCTTATTTTAAGTTTTTAATTCATTTGTTGACAATTTTGAGTTTTAATATTCATCTGTAATTAAATCTGTTTTTTCATACTACATATTTGAGAGTTACTTCCTTATTTTTAATTTTTTAACGTAAGGTAATCTATGTTAATTTTTTTCCTCCTGGTGCTGAAATGGGCCGTGAGCCTCTGTATCCATTGACTTTGCAAAATTTAAATTAGATTCCAATGTTATTTGTATACTTTTTTTTTTTTTTTTTTTTTTTGAGGTGAAATCTCTCTCTGTTGCCCAAGCTGGATTGCAGTGGTGCAATCTTGGCTTACTGCAGCCTCCACCTCCCAGGTTCAAGTGATTCTTCTGCCTCAGCCTCCCGAGTAGCTGGGATTACAGGCGCCCGCCCCGACACCAAGCTAATTTTTGTATTTTTAGTACAGATGGGTTTCAGCGTGTTTGCCAGGCTGGTCTCGAACTCCCGACCTCAGGTGATCTGCCCGCCTCAGCCTCCCAAAGTGCTGGGATTACAGGCATCAGCAGGTGCCTGACCTGTTTGCTTACTTTTTAGTAACATTTCTGGTAGTAGTACAGAGGTGGGAATGGGAGTTGTGAGACTAGAGGCTCCAAGGTCATTTTATGTTTATCCAGCTTAAAAGTCCCGAGGTGATGAACATGTATTTAAAAGCTACAGTCAATAGGACCTGGTATCTAATGTAAATGAAAAGCTAGATGGAACAGATTGAGACATGTAGTGGTTGACAGTACCATTAATCAATATTAGAAATGCTGAGGGTGGCTGGGCATGGTGGCTCACCTGCAATCCCAGCACTTTTGGAGGCTGAGGCGGGTGGATCACCTGAGGTCAGGAGTTCCAGACCAGGCTGCCCAACAAGGTGAAACCCCGTCTCTACTAAAATTACGAAAATTAGCTGGGCGTGGTGGTGCGCACCTGTAATCCCAGCTACTTGGGAGGCTGAGGCAGGAGAATTGCTTGAACCCGGGAGGTGGAGCTTGCAGTGAGCCAAGATAGCACCATTGCTCTCTAGCCTGGGCAACAGAGTGGGACTCCATCTCGCACAAAAAAAATAAAGAAATACTGAGGGTATTCATTTTCAGATGAAGATGCCACACTTATTTTAAAATATTTCATATTTGAGGTTCCAAAGGTATATTCAAATTGTGATGGTGTAGATATTTTAACTCCTCAACCTGGTGTTTTTGATTAAAATTTATATGTATACAAATTATTGCATGTTTTTATAAAATAGTGAAGTGATTTTTTTTCAAAAATCTTTTTATAGATTAGCTTAAAACTAATCCATATTTCTTTGTGCAGAGTATTGTCAGTTGGATATGCTAATGTGATTAGGAGAAAGGTTTGGACTTGTGTTACAGTTTTGAGCGTCATTATGGTATACTTATTTCAAGCTGTATCAGTGAGATTGGCCATAAGTATGTATTAATAAAAATAGATGAGAACCAAATGGAGAGTGGAATTCTTGGGAATAGTAGCATTTAGGGCAGGTAAGAAGGGGAATAAGACATAGAACAGCAGTCAGAAGCTTGGAGGAACATACTACAAAACAAGTGTCCATTTAATTTTGTGTATGAGGTAATTGATAATCTTAATTGGGCAGTTTCATTGGATTTTTGCGTACTCACATGTAGATGAGGAGTACTTGGGAGGTGGGAAGGAAATGCTGTATTTGTTGGTTATTTACAAGTGATCATTTAGAATTTAAATATGGATTACAATATTTAATTTTACTGTAACTTTTGTGTCTTTGTAGTAAAATAGATTCTATGACACACAAAGAATAGGTATTATCATCTTATTTTACAATTGAGGAAACTAAGATTTAGAAAAAAGAAAAACTTTCCTTAAGTCAGATAACCAGTAACAGACAGAACTGAAGTTTGAATTTATGCCTGTTCATGCCTTCTCTATTCCACTGTAAAGGTAGGAAGAAATTGAAGATGTCTATAGACTGTTTTATCATATGGTAGTGTTTTATCATATATGGTAGGGTTTTACTATAGAAAAGAAAGAGAACTAAGTTATGATATTTTGGTTTCTTTTTTAAATCAAATCCTTTGAAAGAGTAGTATGTAGTAGGAATCTCAATATGAGATCTAAAATTATGATTCGAATATATATATTTTTATTGTCTTCCTTTAGATTTAAAGAACATGTACAGAATAACTTGCCTAGAGATCTTTTAACTGGTGAACAGTTTATTCAGTTGCGAAGGGAATTAGCTTCTGTAAATGGTCATAGTGGTGATGATGGTCCTCCTGGTGATGATCTACCATCGGGAATTGAAGACATAACTGATCCTGCAAAGGTAACCAGTCTTATTCTAAAGTTTGTCAGTGGCCAGGTGTGGTGGCTTATGCCTGTAATCCCAGCACTTTGGGAGGCCAGGGTAGGCGGATCACCTGAGGTCCGGAGTTTGAGACCCGTCTAGGCAACATGGTGAAACCCCATCTATACTAAACATACAAAAATTAGCCAGGTGTGGTGGCACATGACTGTAGTCCCATCTACTTGAAGGTTGAGGTGGGAAGATTGCTTGAACCTGGAAGGCGGAGGTTGCAGTGAGCTAGGATGGCACCGCTGCACTCCAGCCTGGGCCACAGAGCAAGACTCCATCTCGGGGGAAAAAAAAAGTCTTCAGTGCAGAAGAAACTGGACCTGTTATCCGTTGACTCCATGAGTGGCACAGTGATCACTTACATAGCTGGCCATTTACCCAGTGACTTGTAGCTTGTTTGAAGTTAATTTCTGATTAAGGCAAGTGGGGATTCAGTAGCTTGTATGTGTAGATTTAAGGTAGAGAATCTATTTTACTACGAGACACCCCCCAAAAAACTTAGAAGGAATATTTTGCCTAGGTTGTGTATCTACTAGCCCAATTTAAGAAAAAAAGAAAAAAAAATATGAAAGTGGTTAATTAGGAAGTTGTGTGATAAGTTTTAGTGTTGTTAATGGGATTTTGCACATAATTGCCAACAGTTAAAAATCTACCACTATTCTAAGACTAAAATATCTGTGAATAATACTTAAATGTAAGCAGTGATATTGAAAATTTTCAGTATACGGTTTGTGAGATTTATTTTTTTCCCTTTTTCTTCCCAAGCTAATTACAGAAATAGAAAACATGAGACATAGAATCATTGAGATTCATCAAGAAATGTTTAATTATAATGAGCATGAAGTTAGTAAAAGGTGGACATTTGAAGAAGGTGTAAGTGTTTTTGTTTTGTAATAGTCTTTAAAATACAAAGTAGGAATAATTTATTTTTCTTTCAATTTTGATAGTACTATCTCTGTTGTAACTTTATTTTTGCATATTTAAGCCATAACTTCAGATGTTTGTCTCATTTATTGTAATCATTATCAGTTTTTCCATTTTCCCTGATCAGTTTTAGAATGTTTGAATTCAGATTTACTTGAATTGCAAGATTTCTGCTTAATCTGAACAATTTTATTCTAATTGTTCAGTTTTTAAAAGTCAACTTCATGGGGTTATATTTTACATACATTACAATTCACCCATTTTAGGTATATAGTAAAATGAGGTAATTTCCCACAGTTTTAATTCTTTGGTTTTTTTTCTGACTGCTCTACTGAGATATAATTCACATGCCATATAATTCACCCATTTAAAGTATACAGTTCAATAGTTCTTAGTATATTCACAGATATGTACAACGATCACCACAGTCAATTTTAAAGCATAATCACCACCTCAAAAAATAACACCTTAACTTTTAGTTGTCACTACCCCTACCTCAGCTGCGACCCTCCACCCCCAGTGCTAAGGTACCACCATCTGCTTTTTGTTTCTGTAGATTTCCCTATAATGGCCTTTCGTATGAATGGAATCTTAGAATATGGAATCATTTCACAGATATATGTATATACATTGTAGTCATCACAGCAATCAAGATACAGAACTCTTTTAGCACCCCAAAGGTCCCCTTGGCCCCTTTCCAGCCAGAGTTCCCCTCTCCACTTCTAGCCCTAGGCAGCCATTGATCTGCTTTCTGTCACTATGGTTGTTCAATTTTAAAATATTCAACAAAGTATAAAATGTTCTGTACATTGAAAAGCATGTAATTGGCAAAATGGCAGAATACAGAGAAAATGTATTATTTCATTTGTAAAGCTTAAGGAATTTAAGGGTTAACTTTAAAAGTTTTTCAAATTATGAAATATGATTAAAAATTTTAATTATCATCAATTATACTTATATTTAAAATAATTTGTATTAACACTGTATATTTTGGTGATACTGGTTTACTTTCATTGGCATGTTACAATTTCATTACAGATTAAAAGACCTTACTTTCATGTGAAACCTTTGGAAAAGGCACAACTAAAAAACTGGAAAGAATACTTAGAATTCGAAATTGAAAATGGGACTCACGAACGAGTTGTGGTTCTCTTTGAAAGATGTGTCATATCATGTGCCCTCTATGAGGAGTTTTGGATTAAGGTAAGAAAATCACGTGCTCTTAAACTTGAATATATTATAAACATTGATCTAGTGACTAACCTTTTTTGTACTTCTGTTGAATGTTGTTCATATAACTATATCTGTTGCATTAGGAGATGGTCTGCTTGCAACCAGATTTGACTGCTGCATATGCCAACCTCGTTGCCTCTCTTCGTCCTTCCTTACAGAAACTAGTCTAGTGGTTCAATAAAGGTGCTGAATGGGTTTAAAAATAGAATTTTATCGTTCTGTCACAAATTTAATGGCTTGTTCAACTGTAAATTATTCAGTATTTCCTCTTTTCTGTATGTAGTATGCCAAGTACATGGAAAACCATAGCATTGAAGGAGTGAGGCATGTCTTCAGCAGAGCTTGCACTATACATCTCCCAAAGAAACCCACGGTGCATATGCTTTGGGCAGCTTTTGAGGAACAGCAGGGTAAGAGTGGAGAAATTCAGTTGATATTTTTGAGATTTTAAGTTATTTCAGGAAACAGTGACAAATTGAGTGGTAAGAGACGGTGTAAAGCAGAGTTTGGCAAACTTTCTCTAAAGGGCCAGATAGTAAAAGCCATGTGTTCTGACTTTTAGGCTTTGTAAGCCATTGTAGCCCCAAACAGCCATAGGCAGTATGTAAATATGCATGGCGGTTTCCCATTAGTTGCTGGATTTAGCCCATGGGTGATTGTTGCCAGTATCTGGTTATAAACATTATTTTAGTTGTTTAAACCAAAGCATAAACATTTAATTACTGTTTCTAGGTAATATTAATGAAGCCAGGAATATCTTGAGAACATTTGAAGAATGTGTGCTAGGATTGGCAATGGTTCGTTTACGAAGAGTGAGTTTAGAACGACGGCATGGAAATCTGGAAGAAGCTGAACATTTGCTTCAGGATGCCATTAAGAATGCCAAATCAAATAATGAATCTTCATTTTATGCTGTCAAACTAGCCCGGCATCTTTTCAAAATACAGAAAAACCTTCCAAAATCAAGAAAGGTGCTTTTGGAAGCAATCGAAAGAGACAAAGTATGGATTTGTATTTTTAAGAGTATCTTCTATTAAAAAAACCAGTGGTCAGTGTATTTTCACTGTGGCAACTGTGATGAAAGATTTGGTCTGTATGTAATATATTTTATTACTAAATGAGGACAACAGTCCCTCTAAACTGATGTTGCCATTTAAAAATTTTTTTCAAATTGTTTTGAATTAAAAGTTTGAGACATTAAGATTATTGGGTTAAAATTGTTGTAGACATTGTGATATTTTGTATTTTGCCTTTAGAAATTATCAACAAATTTACCGATTACTAAGTAGAACAGAGGACTTGGGAGAATACTTCATAAACGAAAGCATAGGCGTTGCCTATGTTGTAAGCACATTTAGAAGTGAGATGATTTTGCTTCTCCATAGAGTACGTTTTATGTATCAATTGAAAAAGGCAGTGTATAGGTAATAGGTAATTTCTCAAGTTTTAGGATTTTAGTTATTGCCAGGTCTGTTTAAGATACAGATTTATAGCAGTTCGCTTCTAGCTACAGTTTAAGATGTTTATCTTTTTTTTTTTGAGTCTGTCGCCTAAGCTGGAGTGCAGTAGTGCCATCTTGGCTCACTTCAACCTCTGCCTCTCGGGTTCAAGCGATTCTCCAGCCTCAGCCTCCCGAGTAGCTGGGATTACAGGCATGCATCACTGTGTCTGGCTAATTTTCATATTTTTAGTAGACAGGGTTTCACCATGTTGGTCAGGCTGATCTTGAACTCCTGACCTCAAGTGATTTGCCTGCCTTGGCCTCCCAAAGTGCTGGGATTACAGGCGTGAGCCACCGCACCTGGGCTTTTTTTTTTTTTTTGAGACAGAGTCTTACTGTCACTGAGGCTGGAGTGTGGTAGCGTGATCTCGGCACACTGCAGCTTCCACCTCCTGGGTTCAAGCCATTCTCCTGCCTCAGGCTCCCGAGTAGCTGGGATTAAAGGTGTGCACCACCACGCCAGTTAATTTTTGTATTTTTAGTAGAGATGGGGTTTTACCATGTTGGCCAGGCTGGTCTCAAACTCCAGACCTCAAGTGATCCTCCTGCCTTGGCCTCCCAAAGTGCTGGGATTATAGGCATGAGCCACCACACCCGGTTAAGATGTTTATCTATAGTTGTAGTAAAGATTTAAATTATTTGAAGCAAAGAGATATTTTTTATGTTTTATTTTCTAATTGTCATGGTAGGTCATGTCATACTAAATACAAGATAGGATATAGAGTATTAATTTACTGTCATTGAAAAATTTGCATTGTTTAGGAGATACTAGGATGATCAATTGATTGAAAAATTCATAAGTGTGTTAATGAATTTTTTCACCCCTTTAGATACATGCTGAAAACATTTAGCATGAGTTGTATTTTAATACAATTTTCAATATTTTTTTCAAATTGAGACATAAAAACTAAGGCATTTTAAATATCTGTGCTCTAATAAAAATACTTTAGAAATATTAATTGATGCTGCTTTTTACACAGGAGAACACAAAGTTATACCTCAATTTACTTGAGATGGAATATAGTGGTGACCTCAAACAAAATGAAGAAAATATCCTAAATTGTTTTGACAAAGCTGTACATGGTTCGTTACCTATTAAAATGAGAATTACATTTTCTCAGAGAAAAGTGGAATTTCTTGAAGATTTTGGTTCCGATGTTAATAAGTAAGATATTAATTATATTACCTATTTGAATGATAAATGAGCATTGATTTTTTGTATGGGGATTTGATGATTAGTATAGACTAATACATTGTTAAATTTTAAAATGTTCGCTTAGTTTACTTTTTCCTCAGATATATATGGGGGTAAATTCAATTTTGTAAATACACATGCACTTAACAGGAAGGCATAAGGTTTGTCTCTCCTTCAAAACTGTTTTCCCAATTTTAGAATGACAGTTTAAACCATGACTGAATGAGAGAATGCAGGAAGGAGCAATCCTGTGAAAAGGGAAATGGGATAAAGATTGAACCCTGAAACCCAAATATTTAATATATAGGTCAATAAAGATGGATGGGATTAATCTCCAGTAGGAGTGCTATTTTCTGAGATTGGAGAAGAGGATGGATATGGTCCCACAGAACACGCCTAGTGGCCTCATCTTCCTTCATTGTAAAAGGCTGAAAGTTGAGGATGGTTGAAGAGAATGCTCCAGTGGATTTGGGAAAAGGACAAGTTTAAGATTAAATTTACTAAGAGTACAAATATTGGCTGGGGCACTGCTGAAGTTCCAGTCTTACCTGATTCTAGTAAGGAAATACACCAGTTCCTGTTAGGCATGTACCTTTTCTGATTATTCTTATTTAGATTTCTGTTGAAACCACTGTAGATAAACTGAGAATTAGTTGTGTCTGGGTGTTTGTATATGTGTGTATGTATTTTTGATGGCTGTGTAAAATTTCAGTGCAACTAATATAACAGCTAATGTTTATATTAGTGTATTTTAATGTATTAATGTATATATTTGTGTGCTTGGCATGATGCCAAATGTTTTATATTAGCTATCTTGCAGAAAATTCATAGCAGTAGAATGAGGGTATAGGGTTCTGTTTTCTTAATAGATGAGGAGAGGATTAAACAGAGATTAGGCATTTTTTCTGAGGTCATGTAGCTATTATCACATTGTGGAGCTAGGACTGAACCTACTTCAGTTTCTGCTCTTAACTGCTTGTGTGCTGTGTATTTAGTGTCTTATGTTTACACTGAAGAAGGTACACAAAAGATGAGATATGTAATTCTAGCTTCTAGTCTAGTTGAATGACACGATTAACAGGAAATAAGTAAGTGTATGAGGTAGCAAATAACTGCTAGGAGGGCTGTGATCTCTCTGGATCAGAATGGATTTGTCATGCTTCATAGAGGAGGTTGGGGTTTATTTAGTTATTACTGGATTCTGATAAGCTGAGCAGAGGACACAGTGGCGGAAGCAAGCTGAAGCTCATCTAAAAGTAACATCTGCTTGATTGGAGGTTTTTGTGAAGTAGTGGAAGCGTGATCTTGACTGTGTCGTGCATTGAAAGCTAGACTGAATTGATAGGACATGCAGTAGGTAGTTGACAGTAGTAAGCTATTGGAATTTTGACCAGTGATATTAAATGACATTATTTTAATTTGGCAAAAATAGGCAGACAAATCGGAGATTCAACACAAGTGTCATTTAGTCCATTCTAAGTATAGGGAATGGAGTGTCTGAGTATCGACTATGATTTTAGTAGTGGAAATTTTAAAAATAAAGGAGCCGCTTAGAGATTTTCTTAGGCAGTTTCCTAAGTAAAAACAACTTTAAATATTTAAAAAAGTTTGTTTTTTTGTATATTCCAGAGGGCATTTTTTTCTTTCAGGCTTCTGAATGCTTATGATGAACATCAAACACTCCTAAAAGAACAGGATTCTTTAAAAAGGAAAGCAGAAAATGGGTATGTCACTTTTTGCTAAGTCAAGAAGGGGTGCTTCATTATGGAAATGGCTTCAAAGACAAATGTTTTTAAGTGTTACTTTTATGTTGTAACTTACATACTTTATTTTCACGATTTGAAAAAGTCTTGAGTGATTCAGAACTTCAGTAAAACAAATATACAGCTAACATTAATCTATTCGTTAAAGTTCTTATCTGTGGGAGTTTTGAAAGTTTCCATTTTCATGTTTTATATAGATCAGAAGAACCAGAGGAAAAGAAGGCACACACAGAAGATACAACTTCATCATCTACACAGATGATTGATGGTGATTTACAGGCAAACCAGGCTGTATATAATTATAGTGCATGGTATCAGGTGAGTCTGCATAATTTTAATAATTCTTTGTTCATACATGTTATTAGCATAAATTAGGATAGTTTCTTTTTTTTAAAAAAAGTTTTTGTCCCAATTGTGTAATATATTCTTTGGTGGTTAAGTACTAGAATTTTAGCAGTGAACACTTGCTTGCTTTCTTAAACATACCTGCTTTAATTATACTTTTACATATGGAACTCTGCCACAGTTCTAATATGCTAACATACTTACTTTTTCCTTTCAGTACAATTACCAGAATCCTTGGAATTATGGACAATATTATCCTCCCCCTCCAACCTGATGGGAAAAATGTAAATTTCAAATGGAGTGTGTGAAAAGTATGAAATTATTATTTTTTTTAATGAGGGATGTAAACAGTATAAGCTTGTTGTATTTGATAACCTGTCTTCCTTGTTTCTGTGTAACATGATTTGTTTAGTAATAGGGGGAAAATGTCAATTAGTAGCTTACCACAGATACTGTTTCCTACCATTTATAAAATTTACTTTTTATTGAAAAACTATTTTTTGATTTTTGCATTAAGTGGTCTAGAATTCTTTTGCAATGCATTTGCAACAGAATTTTGTAGCCTTAAGGGGTAGGAAGAAAAACCTGACTGCAAATCATGTCAGTGTAGTACAAAATTCTGAAAATACATAAGGGCTGGTTATTTACCTCCTTTTTTTTTTTTTTTTTTTTTTTTTAAAGAAAAAAGGACTTTTAACCTTTGCTGACAAGGTTTTGTCTGTTTCAGTTATACTTGTGAATTGTGATCTAACTGCAGAAAGGATACATTATTAAAATACTATGCCTTGGAATAGAGATTATAAATGAGAAAATGGAATGTTTGCATCCCTTTAAAAATGAAAATCATATCAAAAGTATGTTTCAGGAGACTTTGTATTTAGAATATTCATGTAAAACTTGTGAACAAGCTTTCATTTTGATCAAACTGATCTTCATTTTTGTAATAAAACGGAAGACTCATCTAGTAATTGTTTACGAATTTATTTTCGGGGGATCAATTAGTAATATTAACCTTATGTTCACCTTTATTAGTGGCTCATTGGTTTTGAAGTACACTTTTTCTAAATTCAGGTCTTGATCTTCCTGCCAAGATTTTTTCCCTTTTAGCATTTTGTTTCCCCTCAAGCCTTATGCTTTGGCCTTCTCATTATACAGGCAGTCTGTCCAGATAATTTTACCAGGAGTTACTCCCTGGTTTGATGAGGTCCTTAGTTCCAATTCCCTATCAGAACAATAATATATTAACACCAAACAAATCACAGTCAGATCAAGACAGTGGATCAATTTTTATTGAGCCACTTAGTTTACAACATGAGTTAAAAGGAAAAAGTTCTCCTTGACCAGTATTTTACACAGCTGTAGGAAAGTATTTTAGACCAGGGATTCATAAGGGATTACATCTCTCAAAAGCTGGGATCAAGTAAACAAATTTTATTAACTCCTTGAATTTTCCAGTTGACTCTTCCTTTACAATAGTTACAAGTTCTAACTAGTTATGTAAGTTTCTTCAAGGCCAAGTTTTATCATTGTTGCTAATATCCTTAGAGCTGAAGCACTGCTATTTCAATCAATATCCACTAATTCCACTTCAAAAATGAGTTTTGCATTTGGTGGAATTCTGTTGAAGAAGTCAAGGTACATTTGATAAAAAGTGCCTCTACCCCCATAACCTTAGTGTAGGATAGGCTGACTAGATAAGCTCACTAGATAAATTGAACTTGGACTAGGATCCTCCTTACCTGGATGCTTTACAAGTACTCCTAAATTAGCCACCACTTAATGAAGACTATTAAGTACTCCAAAACAAAAGTAATGTCATTCTAGCTGGGGGGGAAAATATATATATACTGTATTAAAGTTTTTATGAGGTAGTACATAATATTTACTGTGCATTTTAAGATGCTAAGTTCAAGGCCAGGTATGGTAGCTCACACCTGTAATCCCAGCACTTTAGGAGGCTGAGGCAGGCTCAGGATCACCTGAGGTCAGGAGTTTGTGACCAGCTTGGCCAACACAGTGAAACCCTGTCTCTACTAAAAATACAAAAATTAGCCAGGTGTGGTGGTGCGCACCTGTAGTTCCAGCTACTAGGGAGGGTGAGGCAGGAGAACTGCTTGAGCCTGGGAGGCAGAGGTTGCAGCAAGCTGAGATCACGCTGCTGCACTCCAACCTGGGTGACAGAGTGAGACCCTGTCTCAAAAAAAAAAAAAACAAAAAACCAAAATATGCTAACTTAAGAGTTATATAATTTATATGTGCATCAGATTGGTCTTGAGATGCTTCTTCTAATGGGAGAGGGAGCTGCAGCTGACCATTTGATTTTTTTCTTCCCCCGCCACCGAGACAGAGCCTCACTCTATCGCCCAGGCTGGAGTGCAGTGGCACGATCACAGCTCACTGCAACGTCCGCTTCGCAGATTCAAGTGATTCTCCTGCCTCAGCCTCCAGGGTAGCTGGGATTACAGGCCTGCACCACAACGCCTGGCTTATTTGTGTATTTTTAGTAGAGGTGGGGTTTCACCATGTTGGCCAGGCTGGTCTTGAACTCCTGACCTCAAGTGATCTGCCCTCCTTGACCTCCCAAAGTGCTGGGATTACAGGCATTAGGCATGGCGCCCAGCCCGGCCATTTGATTTTGAAAAGCTAAGAAAGCTATTATATTCCCAAATATGTTTATCTGCTAAGACTACAGAAAGCTGCCTCCCAAAGGACTTGTTTTTTCAAACTTAATCTGATGGGTCCAAGAGGAATGGAACCAACAAAAGCCATAAACTTACCTTCCCTCTTACCTATTGGATTGGTCTGCTCTTAATGGTCTGGAGTCATTCCTTTTTTTTTTTTTTAATGTTCACAAACTGGACTTATCAGTGAGTATTGTCATTAGTAGTAACAATGCTTACAATAACACTGTTGATTCTGTGGTCTCCTTCAGTTCACAACTGGAAATGTCCCACATCTATTCCATTTCTAAGCTTTGAATTTAATTGCCTGAAATTATACTGTGCCATCAAATTACGATGAGCCATATTCGCATCGTAGTTTGCTACAGTTTGTACTGGGCATGGTAACTTTTCTTAAACTCTTAAAAACATTAAGAATTGCTGTTTAAGCTTAAACTTCACAATTAAGGTCTTGAAAGTTAAGAATTTGAATAAGAGAAACAAAAATTCTAGCTGAGGTTTGAACTTTATACCAATAGAAAATCCTATTGTCTGTTGGAGGTGCTGACACATAAGCATCTAAAGATCAGGAAGACTAGTCTGGACAGCATTCTTGATCCAGAAGTTGGCCTAGACAGCATCTTTCACATCTTCAGGTGATCTAGAGGTATTTTTTTTTTTTTTTTTTTTTTTTTTACTTTAATTATGGGGGGAAAAAAGGATACTTGGCATCAGGCTGTCCTTTCTTTCCATAAGCCCATTCTGGTTCAATCTCCAGTCGAGCCTTTTCTCCTTTACTCATAGTCAAGAGAGCTTCATCCCACTAAAGGCAAGAACAAAATAAAAACTAACAGTATTTTGCAAAAAGCACATGCAATACCAGGACAGTCAAGACAAGATTGTATGTTAAAACAAACACAGAATCTATTACTATAGATTTCACTATATTCTAAGGTAATGTACTTCAGTGAGTCCCTAAATCCTTGTCTTCCATTTCTTCGATGGAAAAAAAAAGGGCATTTTAAGCAGGGCTTTTTTAATGTGAAAAGAACCTTTTGGGGCTCATGCCTATAATCCCAGCACTTTGGGAGGCCGAGGTGGGCAGATCACTTGAGGTCAGGAGTTTGAGACCAGCCTAGCTAACATAGTGAAACCCCATCTCTACTAAAAATGAAAAAATTAGCTGGGTGCGGTGTTGGGTGCCTGTAATCCCAGCTGCTCAGGAGGCTGAGGCAGGGGAATCACTTGAACCCAGGAGGCAGAGGTTGCAGTGAGCCAGGATTGAGCGACTGCACTCCAGTCTGGGCAACAGAGTCAGACTCCATCTCAAACAAACAAACAAACAAAAACCAAAAGCTTTTTGTAAACTGTAACATGCCATACTTTATGAAAACCAGTTTGTTATTAGCACCATTATAAAAAAACCTGCAACACTTTTACATCACAGGACAAACTTGAGTTTATTTTTATTGGAATATACGGGCAAGTACTCACTGTAAAATTGTTTTTTTTTTTTTTTTGAGACAGAATCTTGCTCTTTTGCCCAGGCCAGAGTGCAGTGGCAGTGGCGCTATCTTGGCTCACTGCAAGCTCCGCCTCCCGGGTTCACGCCATTTTCCTGCCTCAGCCTCCCGAGTAGCTGGGACTACAGGCGCCCGCCACCACGCCTGGCTAATTTTTTGTATTTTCTTAGTAGAGACGGGGTTTCACCGTGTTAGCCAGGATGGTCTCGATCTCCTGACCTTGTGATCCACCCACCTGGGCCTCCCAAAGTGCCGGGATTACAGGCATGAGCCACCGTGCCTGGCCTGTAAAATTGTTTTAAGATTACCAAATTGTAATAGTGGAGTCATGCTGGCACATAAAATACACTTTTTTTCTTTTTTTTCTTTTGAGATGGAGTTTCGCTCTTGTTGCCCAGGCTGGAGTGCAATAGTGTGATCTTGGCTCACTGCAGCCTCTGCCTCCTGGGTTTAACCGATTCTCCTGCCTCAGCCTCCCTAGTAGCTGGGATTACAGGCATGCCCAGCTAATTTTGGAAATACAATTTTTAAAATGTTACGGCACTAAGATCTTTTGCAAAAGGTAAAACTAACTTTTCAAAGAATAAAAGGCTTCTGGGTTGGCCTCTCCATATTTTCCAAATTTGGATCTTAAAGCTAGTTGCCACAAACAGTTAAATCCGCATCACCACAGGGATAATATTCCTAATATTATACGCTGTATTGAAATGCAACAATCATATAAAGCTCAAGGGACAAAGTTAGGGTGGTCACATTTGGAAAATAAGAATATGGTAGACTAGCCGGGCAAGGTGGCTCGCGCCTGTAATCTCAGCACTTTGGGAGGCTGAAGAGGGCGATCACTTGAGGTCAGCACTCAAGACCAGCCTGACCAACATGATGAAACCCCGTCTCTACTAGGAATACAAAATTAGGTGTGGTGTCGCATGCCTGTAATCCCAGCTATTCGGGAGGCTGAGGCAGGAGAATCACTTGAACTCAGGAGACAGGGGTTGCAGTAAGCTGAGATTGCACCATTGTACTCCAGCCTGGACAAGAGTGAAACTCCGTCTTAAAAAAAAAAAATACGGTAGACTAGAAGAAATTTACCAGTATGCAAGTAAGTTACAGAAATAGAAAAATGGCCCAATTTGATACATACTTGCTATCAACTTGGTACGGGCAGGTAACAATTTTTTTTTTTTTTTTGAGATGGAGTCTCGCTCTGTTGCCCAGGCTGGAGTGCAGTGGCGTGATCTCGGCTCACTACAACCTCCACCTCCCGGGTTCAAGCAATTCTCCTGCCTCAGCCTCCCAAGTAGCTGGGACTACAGGCAAGTGCTACCATGCCCAGATAACTTTTTGTATTTTTAGTAGAGACAGGATTTCACAGTGTTAGCCAGGATGGTCTCGATCTCCTGACCTTGTGATCCACCCACCTCGGCCTCCCAAATTGCTGCAATTACAGGCGTGAGCCACCATGCCCGGCCAGGGCAGGTAACAATTACAAGTTATGTTCAACTAAACCTTTAGTTTCAAGATGTTTTATATTCTGTATATGATTGTCTGAACCATATCTTAGGACCTACTGATAGTACAGAGAGTAATATATTGAAGGTTCCTATAACTGCATTTAAATAAGCATTTCAGTTATTGATGTCTGATGTTCTGAGAATAACAATTTAAAACAAACAGTGGGCACAATGGGCAGGCCCTGGCATGAAAACCTGATTCATAGAAGGTGACAGTCTGCCCTGCTCTTTTATCTTCTTTTGTACAGTATAATGGTCAGTACGGGTCAAGCCTAACGTCCTCTTTTCTCAAAGTTTCTTTCTGTTATCTCTCACATATAAGTGTAGGTTAAAGCATGCTCATGTTTGAACAATTTTCTGGCATTGCAGCCTATGTTGTATGAGGTGAAAAGGCTGCAGAAACAAACTGCTTCTATGAGTACTTCAGGGGAACAGATATTTTACTTTTGCAAATTACATGTAAATGGTACAACAGTTATAAGACGTTTTACAGGAAACTTAAAAGACAAATTTAGAGGGCCAAACATTCTGACAAAGACTTACTTTATGAAGAAAAATAATAAAATGGGTACACATGGAAGGGACTAATATTTAAGCCCCTATTGTATTAGGTACTTCAAGTTATGCTCATTTAATCTTCTAAAAACATTGAGGTAGGCAGTACTGTCCTCATTTTATACATAGCGAAACGGAGACCCAGACAACTTGTGCAAGATCAGCTAGCAATGATTATACCCAATCTGTCAGACTCCAAAGTCTGTTTCATTTATATCCCCAAACCTAATTCTTTATGGCACCATACCAGAAGCAACATATGCCAGAATATCTACTGATTCATTGGCATTCTTTACTTACTCCTCTGATAACTTTGCCGACTCCAACCTTAAAACTTAAAGGCTTGGCATTTTTCTTCTTCTTTGCACCTGTAAAACAGATTTTCCTTATAATTAATGATATACTCTATTATTAAGATATTTACATTGGAAATTATTACATTCCAATGGAAAAATTTAGTGGTTTGATTTCAGAATTACAATACTATATATTTTAAAAGAAAGAAAAATTTACTAAGATCATCCATCAATAAAATTCTGGCTGTAAAAATAATTACATTGTTAGCAAAGCGTAGAGGGGTAGGACCTATACTTCTATCACAAAACAGCATACTATCCTGCCTTTTCTATTCAAATACTAACGCCTTACTTTGGGACATTAACCAGGTTTAGACTGAGATTCCTTATCGTTTGCTTTCCAAAGAACAAGAGGTCTTTAGCCAGCCAATAATCAGTGAACTGAAGACCTCTTCCAAGTAGATCTTGGGGAAAGTATGTCTGGATAAAAGTAGGTGACAGTCAGGAAAAAGGTACTGCTAACTACTCATCTGTCTGCCACCCAAGTATTTCGAATCTCTTTAAGCCAAAAACATAAGATTCCATTTAGACTTACTTGTTTGAATATTAGTATCAAAAACAGTCCCATCTTGTAGTGTTCCTGTATACCAGCAGTGAACAACATCTCCCTTTTTGGGAAAGTTGGTTTTATCTCCCTTTTTCAGAACAGATTTAGTATATTTTGGTGGACCCTAAAAACAAAAAACAACACACACACCCACAGAGTTATTAATTTGTGTCCTTTAAAAGAATGACAAACAATAGCCAACAATGACCAAAGTCAGTTTAAAGAGTTTGATGGATTTGTTAATAAATAAATAAGCAAAACCCTCAGTATCTAATTTCAAGGCTGTGATGTGACTATTAGTAACTTACACATCTATAATTTAATTTCAAATAACTTCCAGCTTCTTTGGAAGCTTAAACTCTTCTAATAAGATTCTGTTAATTATTCACCAAACCATAACATGATTTCAGTTATTTCCTAAAGTTAAAAAAAACATCAGTATTTAATTCATATGAAATCATAAGGCATTAAAATAAGGGATGGTGACTTCCCCTCGCAAAGATTTGAACTGTTTTAGCAGCAATAATTGATACTACTAGGTGTTTTTATTATATCCAATTAAAATGAATACAGTGATATTGCCTCTGTCCCTGATTTGGAAAATAAATTCACACAATGGATGAAATTGCTATAACACGCATATTTCCTAGAACAAAGTAGGATTATCAGGGTCTTCTACAAAAAAGGTCACATATTAATCTAATCAATAGCAATTCATATATGAGAGGAAAGCAGACAGAGGAACTGTCAAGAATCTTAGAGAGTTAACTAAAAAAGAAGTGTACCAAATTTAAAAGTATCCTCCTTACCTAAATCTATTTGGTTTCTGAATTCAGACCAAATTCAGAGGGATATGCATTATCCAAATCTGTATTTGGTTTCTAAATTTCATAAAATAAATAACAAAGGTGTGCTTGGATATTCAGTAATTCAAATCTATTAGTTCCTGAGTGTGAAAAGCAAGAAAAGGGTTTTCTTTATTCCTGACCTATTTCTTTTTTTTTTTTTGAGATGGAGTCTCACTCTGTCGCCAGGCTGGAGTGCAATGGCGTGATCTTGGCTCACTGCAACAACCTCTGCCTCCTGGGTTCAAGTGACTCTCCTGCCTCAGCCTCCCGAGTAGCTGGGACTACAGGCGCCTGCCACCACGCCTGGCTCATTTTTTGTATTTTTAGTAGAGACACGGTTTCACCATGTTGGCCAGGATGGTCTCGAACTCCAGACCTCGTGATCCGCCCGCCTCGGCCTCCCAAGTGTTGGGATTACAAGCGTGAGCCACCGTGCCTGGCCTATTCCTGATCTATTTCTAATTGGTCAAGTTATGCAAATTTTTATTCACTTTCATTTCCCTAGCTGAAGGTTTTATCCTTTTCCAAAACTTGTGATAAGTAAAAATATCTGTGCTGGGTGTGGTGGCTCACACCTGTAATCTCAGCACTTTGGGAGGCCAAGGTGGGTAGATCACTTGAGGTCAGGAGTTTGAGATCAGCCTGGCCAACATGGTAAAACCCCATCTCTATTAAAAATACAAAAATTAGGTGGGTGTGGTGGTGTGTGCCTGTAATCCCAGCTACTCGGGAGGTGGAGTCAAGAGAATCACTTGAACCCAGGAGGCGGAGGTTGCAGTGAGCCAAGATGGCACCACTGGGCGACAGAGCAAGGCTCCAAAAAAAAAAAAAAAAGTCTGATATCCTTGCAAATAGTCTACCTCTTGGACAAAAGATTTTCTCCCTGACCAAACCCTAGCTAGGGTCCTCTGAGCCCTCTTCTTCACAAGGCTTCAACCTTGGACTATAAAGATTTGAACAAACACAAGTTTCAAATAGCTCAAGGCCTTATTCCTAGGAGGACCTGATCCCTCCTTAAAGTGCCCGCCTAAGAAAACTTAAGGCTGCCAAAAAAAATTTACTGTTTGTTCCAGCCAACGCCTCAAGATGAAGATAGGACCCATCTCTGTCTCTGTGGGAGCCTAATTTTGATAAGCGCCAGTTGGCAAACTCAGATGGGTTTCATATGGACCAACCCTCACTTCCTACTTTTTTAATTTTTCACTTCCTTAACTCTGCTTAAATCCCTCCCTACTCCCTCATTCATTTTTTTTTTTTTCAGACGGAGTCTCACTGTGTCGCCTAGGCTGGAGTGCAGTGACATGATCTCGGCTCATTGCAAGCTCTGCCTCCCGGGTTCACGCCATTCTCCCGCCTCAGCCTCCCAAAGTAGCTGGGAGTACAGGCGCCCGCCACCAAGCCCAGCTAATTTTTGTTTGTATTTTTAGTAGAGATGGGGTTTCACCGTGTTAGCCAGGATGGTCTCCATCTCCTGACCTCGTAATCTGCCGGCCTCGGCCTCCCAAAGTGCTGGGATTACAAGCGTAAGCCACCAGGCCCAGCCCCCTCATTCTTTTAAAAGGCTCCATTACCTCTCCACAAATCAGACTGGAGTTTAGCTCTTTCCCCTACTGTCAGTAGGCTGAATAAAATCTGTTTTCACCACTTTAATGTCCAATTGTGTTTATCTCTGACACCTTGAGTCAGTCCTCTACTCAACTGCTAGAGTGATATTAACAATTACTGCTTATAGTTTTGTGTCCAAAGGCCTACACCGTGCAGGATCTTAATCTATGCCTCCCAGAAGTTCCAGAATTCTATCGGCCTTTGAACTCTTGTCTCTTCCATGACCTTCTCAGTAGAACAGGTGCACACAGCATAGAAATCTTTCAATCAGCCGGGCACAGTGACTCACACCTGTAAACCCAGCACTTTGGGAGGCCCAAAGGGTTGATCACCTGAGGTCAGCAGTTCGAGACCAACCTGGCTAACATGGCGAAACCCTCGTCTCTACTAAAAATACAAAAATTCGCTGGGCATGGTGGCAGGCGCCTGAAATCCCAGCTATTTAGGGGGCTGAAGCAGGAGAATCACTTGAATCCAGGAGGCAGAGGTTGCAGTGAGCCAAAATTGTGCCACTGAATTCCAGCCTGGGCGACAAGAGTAAAACTGTGTCTTAAAAAAAAAAAAAAGAAATATTTCAATATATATATATTTTTCCTTTTTTAAGAGACAGGGTTTCAGTGCTGCTGAGGCTGGAGCGATCACACCACTGTAAAATGCTGAGATATTTTACATTGGTGTGATCACAGCTCACTTACAGGCTCAAGCAATCCACCTGCCTCAGCCTCCCAAAGTACTGGATTACAGGCGGGAGCCACTGTGCCTGCTTCATAATATTTCAAAAGGATAAAAATATTACTGTCTGTAAGGGAGCAATGAAACGGAAAATGGCATGAAATAAGGCTAGAAAAATACGTAGGACATGTTAGAATTTGGGTTTTTATCTTTAGGACATTAGCCAATTTAGAGTTTTAAATAGAGAAGTTACAGAACCAGATCTGTGTTTATTTTATTTATTTATTTATTTCTGAGACTGAGTCTCACTCTGCCCAGGCTGGAGTGCAGTGGCGTGATCTCAGCTCACCGCAACCTCTGTTTCCTGAGTTCAAGCAATTCTCCTGCCCCAGCCTCCCGAGCAGCTGGGACTACAGGCATGAGCCACCATATTTGGCTAATTTTTGTATTTTTAGTACAGATGGGGTTTCACATGTTGGCCAGGCTGGTCTCGAATACCTGACCTCAGGTGATCTGCCTGCTTCAGCCTCCCAGGGTGTTGGGATTACAGGTGTAAGCCACAGTGCCCAGCCAGATTTGTGTTTTAAATAGATCACTGTGACTGAAATATAAAGAATGACTTCGGAAGCAAAAGTAGAAGTGGAGAGATTTGTTAGGAAAAAAATTATTATAGTAGTTTAGGTTTAGACCAGGGTGCTAACAGTGAGGATGACAAAACATGAATGGCTTTGGGATATATTTTGGAGGCAGAATCACCAGAAGTTGGTAATGACTACATGTGAAGCAGTTGTCAAAGATGAAGTTGTCAAATTTTTCGTTTGAGTACTTTTATACTGACTTCTAATTGCTAAGTGTGAGTTTCTGTCGTAACTTATATTTTCTTTCCTGTACAATACTCATTCATACCATGAAAATTTTCCTCAACGGCTATTTAATATATAATAGACAATAAATATATTGACAATGACTGATTTAAAGTCCCATAAGAGCTATTAGACAAGTCTTTATATTAAAATAAAGGTAGAAATAAATAATACAAATGTGCTTAGGAATGTATGCACTTGTGTATGTATACAGCAAAGTCTCACATGGTAAAAATTCCAGAGGAAGCAATGAGCCCAGGAGTTGGGTCTTAAAGGGAGCACAGAAGTGACAAATAGGGATAGTAAAAGGACACTCTAAGGAAGAAATAAAATATGGAGGTAGGAAAGGGCATGATTTAGTAGACAATGAGCAGACATTTGTGGTCAAAGAAAAAATTTTTTTTTTTTTTTTGAGACAAGGTCTTACTCTGCCACCTAGGCAGTGCAGTGGCACAATCTTGTCTCACTGCAATCTCTGGCTCCGAGGCTCAAAGGATCCTCCCTGCTCAGCCTCCTGAGTAGTTGGGACTACAGGCACACACCACCATGCCTGACTACTATGTTGGTAGACACAGGTTTCGCCATGTTGCCCAGGCTGGTCTTGAACTCCTGGGCTCAAGTGATCCACCTTCCTTGGCCTCCCAAAGTGCTGGGGTAATAGGTGTGAGCCACTGCACCTGGCCAAGAACATGTCTATACAGGCCGGGCACAGTGGCTCACGCCTGTAATCCCAGCACTTTGGGAGGCCGAGGTGGGTAGATCACGAGGACAGGAGTTCGAGAATAGCCTGACCAACATGGTAAAACCCCGTCTCTACTAAAAATACAAAAATTAACCAGGCGTCGTGGCGCGCGCCTGTAATCCCAGCTACTCAGGAGGCTAAGGCAGGAGAATTGGTTGAACCCGGGAGGCGGAGGTTGCAGTGAGCTGAGATCACACCACTGCATTCCAGCCTAGGCAACAGAGCGAGACTCCGTCTAAAAAAAAAGAATACGTCTGTAGAAACATGGAATATGGAGCTTAGCAGCGGCCACATTTTGGAAAGTTTTGAATGCCAAGAATAAGAAATTTGGATATATATTGAAGACCAGTGGTGACCAATAAAAATGGGAGTCACAAATATAATTTTAAGTTGTCTAATAGCTGCACTTAAAAATGTAAAAAGAAAGAGATGAAGTGTGTCTATGCCAGGCAGTGGTATGCCTGTAGTCCCAGTTATTCTGAGTATTCTGAGGCAGGAGGATCACTGGAGCCCAAGAGTTCGAGTCCAGCCTGGGCAACACAGCATGACCCTGTCTTTTTTTTTTTTTTTTTTTTTGAGACTGAGTCTCCCTCTATTGCCCAGGCTGGAGTGTAGTGGCACAATCTCGGCTCACTGCAACCTCTGCCTCCTGGGTTCAAGTGATTCTCCTGCCTCAGTCTCCCAAGTAGCTGGAATTACAGGTGCACGCCACCATGCCCAGCTAATTTTTGTATTTTTATTAGAGACGGGGTTTCACCATGTTGGTCTCAAACTCCTGACCTCAAGTGATCTGCCCCCCTTGGCCTCCCAAAGTGCTGGGATTACAGGCACCAGCCACTGTACCTGACTGACCCTGTCTTTTTTTTTTTTTTTTTGAGACAGAGTTTCACTCTTGTTGCCCAGGCTGGAGTACAATGGCGCGATCTCAGCTCACCGCAACCTCCGCCTCCTGGGTTCAGGCGATTCTCCCACCTCAGCCTCCCAAGTAGCTGGGACTACAGGTGTGCACCACCATATCTGGCTAATTTTTTGTATTTTTAGTAGAGACAGGGTTTAACCATGTTGGCCAGGCTGGGCTCGAACTCCCAACCTCAGGTGATCTGCCTGCCTCGGCCTCCCAAAGTGCTGGAATTACAGGCATGAGCCACCATGCCCGGCCTCCCAACCGACCCTGTCTTAAAAAAAAAAATAAAAATTTTTTAAATGAAAAATTTTCTTATTTAAACTAAAACATCCCAAATACCATCATTTCAATAAGTAATCAATATAAAAAATACTGAGATATTTTACAATCTTTTTAAAAAAAGAAACATCTAAATTATACCTTTGAAACTGAGTATGTATTTTACTCTTAAAGCACATTTCAGTTCAAAGTAGCTAAAGCACTCTGTAGCCACATATTGTTAGTAACTACCATACTGAACAGGGCAATTCTAGACAACACTCAATTACTGAAGATTTTTCAGCAGGGTGTGGTTTGCAAAGTATTGTTTTAGAAATCTTATTAGAATACCCATTTTGTTGCTGACTGGATAAAGAAAGAGAAGGGAGGCAAGAAATGAACAAAGTTTTTAACACTCCGGGTATGAGGCCTTGCTTCAAATGCTTGAAAATGGAAAAGGAATGAACGTTTAAAATAAAAGGAAGATGTTTGAGAGCATTAGTCCTGAAGGAGACATGAGAAAGAAAAAGGGACGAAAAGATTCAGAGAAATTTTAAGCTCAGAAGAAGGGAATGGCAATGGCTAGACATTCACATTTTGGCAATACAGAACATAGGAGCATATAATGAGAAGGGAGGCCAGGGTCAGTGGCTCATGCCTGTAATCCCAACACTGGAAGGCCTAGGTGGGTGGATAACTTGAGGTCAAGAGTTCAAGACCAGCCCAGCCAACATGGAGAAACCTCGTCTCTATTAAAAATACAAAAATCAGCTGGGCGTGGTGGCGCCTGCCTGGAGTCCCAGCTACTGGGGAGGCTGAGGCAGGAGAATCACTTGAACCCAGGAGGTAGAGGTTGCTGTGAACCAAGATGGCACCAGTGCACTGCAGCCTGGGCGACAGCGAGACTTTGTCTCAAAGACAAAAACAAAAAAAGAGAAAGGAGTAAGAAGGGACTGAAAATCTGTGAGAAAATGTCAAATACTTTATGTGAGCAATGAGCAATGTGATGGAGAATTGGGCAAAGGATAGTATAAATGTTGCTGAGTAGCAATGAAACTAGAAAACATGCTTGGCTAATATTAAGCATGAATTTATACCAGGCTCAATAAAAGGTTTTATGATTATGTGTTTATAATGCCTGCTCTCCAGTCCCAAAGCATGAAGACAGAGAGTAGACAAGGAGGGTTAGCAAGGAAATGGACAAGAGGCTTTTGAATGCAGGACGCTAGGAAAACAGTCACAGTACATAATTGGGCCCAAGCTGGCCAGTTAAACGAAGAGGTTTTAAATAAAATGATAGAGTTTAGGACCCTCATAAGCTCTCTCTAGATTGTCTCTAGCTCTTATGAACTTACCTTTTAATTTATTTGTAACTTCTTTTCTTAACTCCTTAATGAAATATTATCTATCTCCTAAAACCATCCTCATTCTAATTTCCTGGAGGGTAAACTATGTTGCCGGTTGCTTCTGAAACCCTTCAATAATAATTGCTCCATTTACCTTAGTAGCTACTCAATAGATATAACATTTATCAAATATTAATTGTGATAAACTTTAAAATTGCTTTGTGTGCACATATACTTATAAACATTAATTTGTGCTTTTTAGCCAATAGGAAAAGATCATGCAAAATTAACTAACTTTAATCAAATAAACATCTATAATTGTATAACTGAACTTACACTTTCCACAAATACCCAAAAGCTACACTGTCATCAGTAGCCTCACCTCTTTACAAGAACTAAATATAGATTATTATCACGGATACTAAGACAATGAGTGAGCTTAGATAGTAAGGTATTATCAGAAATTACAAGATTATAATCAATTCAACTCTGCTAAGTCAGTTCTTAGTAGCTGATCTTAGCTCTACTAAGGCTGTCAATTTGCAGGAATGAATTAATCTCGTTCTTCAAACCTTTGTACCAAAATATAAAACCTGAGTTGGGAAAACTGAGACAGACGAACCCACATCCTGCAGCCAAGCCTGGATTATTTCTATTGCGAGGGACACCACATACTTTAGAAAAAGCTAAAAATAATCAAAACAAAATGTATTTCACTCAGTCCAACTTGGCTATAGAATCAAGGCCTTAAAATAGCTTTGAAAGCTCAGAAGGTCTGGACAGATGTGGAGGCAATATTAAATACAATATCAGAAGTGTTTCATAGAATAGGCTAATAACTGTAAAACACTAGTTCTTAGGATTATTTCTGTCCCAGTACACCTAAGGGAAACGGCACACTCCGTTAAGTGTTTGGCTCATTGAAAGTGGTCATATTCAACCACCCTTCACTATGAGAAATTAGTCTAAATAATAAAGAAATAAATACAATTTCTAGAATCCACATGATAAAAAAATAATTATATACAGACCTCATCCAGGGTCTCTTCAGACTTGGTTTCTTTGGGTTTATCTTCATTAAGCTTCACATTTTTTACTTGCTCAGACACTTTACTTATACTTTCAGTACCCTTAAAACGCTGTAAGGAAAATGTTGTAACATCATACCCAGGACAGGCTAAAACCAAGAAGCAACATCAAGATTTTCAGCCTCTCAATTAAATGAATATCTGCATAATAAATATAGGTTGTATAACACAATTGTGAATAAATGGTCTAAGGAAACGAAGAGCAAAGAAAGAATTTTGTTCATAATTTATTTTTAAACAATAAATTATTACCCTCAAACCAGCTTACAATATAAATTCTGAAATGAGAACCATGACCTTAGAAAGGCCAACTCATACCCAGAGATATAAACACTATTCAAGTAACTCCTAACTAAAGATTTCTTTCCTGTGGAAGATACTCATTTCATAGTAAACAAATACGGGAGAATGTCTTAAAATTTATTTTTGTAAAGCTCAGCCTAAATCTAAACCAGACTTTAAATTCATTAGTGAAATGGAAACTTATTTTCAATATAACATTTAACATATATAATAAAACAACAACAACAAAATACATTTAATATACACCATATGCTAAAGTAATATGGTAATAACCACTGACCTAATGAATTTATAACTTCAGTGGACTTAAGAATTTGTTGTCTCAATTTAAGCTACAAAATCCAGACCCTTTGAAAATACTGAAACATTCTGCCATACTGCAGGTTAGCCTTGCTAGATTTGACAGCTAGTTCACTTATGATAATAGTTCAGAAAAATTACAGGTGGAAAAGCTCCAACACATTCAGCAAATAAATGCATTTTAAACATCTTTTTTGGAAATAAAATTTCAAAAGTGATGTTCTGCTAACAGAATCTAACAATACTCACCTTAGTTTCAAAAAGATGGTTATAGGCTGTAACCAAGTGGTCCTTGTTAGCTGTCTTGGCCACATTTTTAATGTTTCCTAATAATTTATGTTCTGCAAGAAACTATAAGGAAAAAAGCTGGGTAATCAAGATAACTTCTCCCAAGTAAGAAGTGTTTAAAATTAGAAAACGACCCTTTTATGTTAGCAGTTGTGTTTTCAATAGTACTAGTATTGAAGAAGAAATAAACCCTATAGTTTATACTGTTACAAAAAAATGTAAGAGATTTTTTAAAAATTGGGTATTTACAAGAATTAGCGACAAGACTGCAACTGTAGTGTTATGTACTGAACACAGTGGTTCATCCTAACTTTTTTCCTGTCAACACTCACGAAAAATAACATTTATACAGCAAGCACACTGTGGTGAATTGAGTCAGCTGCTCACTGCAGGAGGATACTTGGGTGCAGCCCTTGAGAGCCTCCAGCCAGGTTGGGCATAGCTATCCTGAGGCATTTGTAACCCATTCTTAGCAGACTAGGAAGAGTCACTGTTACACAAGTATGTAACATACATATGTTGAGATTGCTATGCTTAACATTATATATATAATTGCTAAGTATATGGGCTGTGGAGTCATATTATCTAGGTTAAAATCCTAGCTGTGTGGGCCGGGCGCGGTGGCTCATGCCTATAATCTCAGCATTTTGGGAGGCTGAGGCAGACGGATCACCTGAGGTCAGGAGTTTGAGACCAGCCTGGCCAACGTGACAAAACCCCATCTCTACTAAGAATACAAAATTTAGCCGGCCATGGTGGCGCATGCCTGTAGTCCCAGCTCGGGAGGCTGAAGCAGGAGAATTGCTTGAACCTGGGAGGCAGAGGTTGCAGTAAGCCGAGATCGCACCACTGCACTCCAGCCTAGGTGACAGAGCAAGACTCTGTCTCAAAAAAAAAAAAAAAAAAAAAAAATCCTAGCTGTCTGACACTAGACAGAGTACTAAGCTTGTCTAAAGACTCAGCCTCCATATCTGTAGTGGAAGATTAATAACAGCGTCTACGCCAAAGAGTTGATATAAGGATAAAATGCAAAATCCCATTTAATGCCTTTAGCATAGAGCCTGTCACAGAGTAAGAACTTAATAAATATTGGGATTATGATTAATACTGTATTTAATAACTCAACGTAACAGCGGAATTCCTTTTGTCTCAAATATAAGACTGCTAAGATGGCAGATGGACACTAAAATACTACTGCTGAAATAGCAAGTTGTAATATATCTTTATCTGAAAATCACGTAATTGTGAGGATTTCCATAACTTCTTTGTTTCCTTATTTTATTCTGCTTCTTTTTCTGCCTTGTGGTCCTTGCTTAATTCCTAATTTTGTTACATTCTCAAAGTTGTCCTTTGGCATCTTCTAAGCTTTTGATAAAGCGGTTAACATTATTAGCAGTTGACAGCTAACACTATCACTATTGTATTTTTTTTCTTTTTCTTTTTCTTTCAAAGATATGTTCTAAATAACAGCTGATGGGGAAAGGAGACAAAGTTGATTAAACGGAAGTAATCAGTTACCTTTAGCACGCTGGTGGTTTCTTGTTAAAGACTCCAGAAAATACCCAAAGCATAAAAGCATAAACATCTCTGTGATATCTTATGATTAATAAAATAATTATTGTCAAGTATAGGTCTAAGTGTTACTGATCACTGGAGATTATTATTTTTTGAGACAGAGTCTAGCTCTGTCGCCCAGGCTGGAGTGCAGTTGCCCAATCTCGGCCCACTGCAATCTCCCGCTCTTGGGTTGACACGATTCTCCTGCCTCAGCCTCCCGAACAGCTGGGTTTAGAGGCGCCCGCCACCAGGCCCAGCTAATTTTTTTTGTATTTTTAGTAGAAATGAGGTTTCGCCACGTTGGCCAGGCTGGTCCTGAATGCCTGGCCTCAAGTGATTCGCCCGCTTTGGCCTCTGAAAGTGCTAGGATTACAGGAATGAGCCATCACGCCCGGCCGAGACTATGCATTTAAAAGATTAATATGTTATAAAAACATTTTGATAATCCAAGTCTGTTGAAATTGTTCCACGTGGCCCAGTTTTACATACGATTCCACATGGCATGATTTGTTTCATAAGAATATGATGGATGAAGTACATGACTGAGGTATTATTAAATGTTAATGATGTCTATTCTATTGTTTCAGATGAAATACGAATTGGCTTAAGAGAAAATAGTTCCATTAAAAAGGGGTAAGATCCCCAACGCATGTTCTTTTTCACCCTTGTACCTCCAAACAATGAGAATAGTTCTTGTTACAGATGTTGTATTAATATTTGCTAAATTAATCTAAGATGTGGATGCCAGGATAATTAAGGAAGAAGGCATTGAAAGTTGGAGAATTCTTGTATCTCCCTGTCATGACGCCTGCCGAAAATGAAAATAAAACATAAGCTTCTCAAAATAACCCAGAAACAGTGGCTCACGCCTGTAATCCCAGCACTTTGGGAGGCCGAGGCGGGCGGATCACGAGGTCAGGAGATCGAGACCATCCTGACTAACACGGTGAAACTCCGTCTCTATTAAAAATACAAAAAATTAACCTGGCGTGGTGGCACGCGCCTGTAGTCCCAGCTACTCGGGAGGCAGAGGCAGGAGAATCGTTTGAACCCGGGAGGCAGAGGTTGCAGTGAGCCGAGATCGCGCCACTGCACTCCAGCCTGGGCAACAGAGAGAGACTCCGTCTCAAACAAACAAAAAAACCTAGAAACAATTTTTCTAAATGAAAAGTTTAGAATTTTTAAAATTGTATAGAAAACACAAGCAGGCTGCCGCTTGTAGGAGAATGCTGCGTGCACAACTATTTCAGCAATTTAAGAGATGCATGAATCAACTTATTTTCCAAAGCAAAAACAAGTGTCACAAAAATGACTATAGACGGATGGCTAAGATGGAGACTATGCTGACAAATGGAGAGCGTACAGTATAAAGCATTCCAAATAAATTTCTCAGTCTGTTTATAACAATGACAGACCACTGCACAAGAGAAATGTGCATGTAGCTCCTTTAAAGTATAAAGGTGAAAAGGTCATTTAAAGGGTCGATGTGTTAAACCAAAACTTAAACCACAACCTACGGATTTTTAAAAAATCACACGCATTAATGTTCAGTATTTAGTAAATTGTTGAGAAAAGCAAGTTGGATACACCGTTCCCACAGAAATCTTCACATCCCTTCCCATTTCCCTAGGAGCCGGCGCCCCGCTCCCAGGAGTCTCATCCACACCACTATTCCTCGGCCTCCCCGCCCTAGCCCCCAATATCTTCGGGTTCCTATTTTTCTGGCCTCCACCCCCACTCAAGGATCCCAATGAGGTTCTAACTCTACAATCGCAGCCTGTGTGCCCCAGGAAATAAAGCTGCTCCCCTGCCCCAGTAGAGAACGCCCGAGGGGCGGGAGCGAGGCTCCAAAGTACTCGCTGGGCCGCTCCGGCCTTCCAGGCCACCGGCCGCGGGAAGACGAGGGCGGGGGCACAGAGGAATACGGAATGTATGGGCATCTCCAGGGGGGTGAGGCGTCCCTCAGGCGCACCAGCCCGGCCGCCCCTACGCCTCCGGTACCGAATCTGAACCGTGTTCCTGCAGAAACTTGATAATGTCCTTCTTGGGCAGCTGTTCACTGCGCAGCTGCTCCACGGTCCACGCCCGCTGTGGAACGGCCGCCGCCATCTTCCCCCGCTGCCTCCGCTTTACTGAGCCAGCCCGCCGCAGTTCGGCATCGCCCCGCCCCCTAGGGCGGGGCGTGGCCACTCACGGAGGTCGAGGGGCGGGCCACTGCTCTAGCAGTCGGGATTGGGGCCTGTCTTTGAGTGACGACAAGGCTGTGCTATGAGGGCTTCTTTGTTGAGTCCGGGTTAAAAAGCCTACCGCGGTCGTCTTTGCAGTCTACTGAGTTGAAGACCCCTAGAGATCTTCGATTCTGAATTAGACCCCTTGTGAAGCGACCTCTGATGGTAGCGACATTTATCAACCATTACCCACATTTAAGGCAGCTATGCCTTTAAAGTCCAGTCTATAACCTGTTAAAAGAAAACAACATTCAGGCTCCTTATCTCGTTTTATCTAGTTCTAGCCTAAAAATTCACACCTAAAGTGCTTCAGTCCGTGTGGATCCGAAAACCCATATCCCACCATTTCCCTTTTAAAGATCACTCAACCGAAACTTAAATACAAACTGCTCATCCCCTTCCTCCCATACAAATACGAGAAAGTTTGTCCAAAACGAAGTTCAGAAACTTGAACAAATAAAACAATTTATAAAGAAGCCGCACTCAGGATGCCACTTGCTGATGAGAATGACATTATTAATGCTCGTAACTCTGTGATGTATATTTTTTTCTCAGTACACGAGGAAGCAAATTTACAGAGGTTACTCAAAGTCAGGTTTAGCGAGAAGTCAGGAATTGAGATAGAAATCTTCGTTAGAGTGGAATAATTGCACACCGACGTTTATTATTATAATGCTCTTATCTATAATAAAGATTTAATAGTTGAACATCAAGACTCCTTACTTAAAAAAATCTAGGCTGACTCTGGGCATGTTGCCTATGAGTTAGCTCTGCTCTGCAAGGAGCATTAAAAAAAAAACAAAATCTGACGAATAGCTGGACCAGACCACGTTCACTTCCCTTTAAACAATGAAAATATTAAAATAATGGGTTGCCACTCCTAGCACGGTGAAAAAGAGACTTGGCATTTTGTTTTCTCAGCCCAGATAGAGATATAAGACAAATTATTCCATCTACACATTTTTGCTTTTCACCTTATGTTCTGATTTAAAAGTACAAGGAATGAGGCACGTTAGACGCCCAATAACATTAAGTTCCCAAATTGATGGGTATTCCATTGTCCCCGGGTATATAATATTTTACAACAAATCTCTTATCATAACATTTTATTTTATTTTATTTTTTTTTTTTTTTTTTTTTGAGACGGAGTCTTTCTCTGTCCCCCTGGCTGGAGTGCAGTGGCGCGATCTCGGCTCACTGCAAGCTCCACCTCCCGGGTTCACGCCATTCTCCTGCCTCAGCCTCCCAAGTAGCTGGGACTACAGGCGCCTGCCAACACGCCCGGCTAATTTTTTTTTTGTATTTTTAGTAGAGATGGGGTTTCACCGTGTTAGCCAGGATGGTCTCGATCTCCTGACCTTGTGATCCGCCCACCTCGGCCTCCCAAAGTGCTGGGATTACAGGCTTGAGCCACCGCGCCCGGCCTATCATAACATTTTAAATGACTTATCACTTTAGCAATGACGCCCAGCCATCTAATCATTGGAAACGGAACTTAAATTTAGAGTTTGTTAAAACAAAACAAAACACCGGAACCGCACAGGGACCATATTTAGAGTAACGCCTTAATAATGCGCATGAGTCTCCGGGAGGGCTGTGAAGGTTTCCGGGAAGCCAGCCAATCATATTCCCAACGGAAGCTCAGTGGCGCCATTTTCAACTGGATAAACTGGCCTTAGTCCCGCCTTCTCGTTGCAGAGTTTTGTGCGAAGGAAACCGATGGGGATCGGAACCGTAGTGGTTGAGCTGCTGCTGCTACGGATATCCGACCGAATCCTTCGGTGGTTGTCGGCCTAATGAGCGGACGGCAAAGAACGCTTTTTCAGACGTGGGGCTCAAGTATCTCCCTATCATCTGGGACTCCGGGTTGCAGCTCCGGAAGTGAGCGACCTCAGAGCCCTGGCAGCTCCAAGGCGCCTTTGCCAGCAGCAGCGGAGGCTCAGCTGGAGTCGGACGATGATGTGTTGCTTGTCGCGGCGTACGAGGCTGAGCGGCAGTTGTGTCTAGAGAATGGCGGGTTCTGCACCTCCGCGGGCGCCCTGTGGATTTACCCTACCAATTGCCCAGTACGGGACTACCAGCTGCACATCTCCCGGGCTGCTCTGTTTTGCAATACACTGGTGTGTCTGCCTACCGGACTGGGAAAGACTTTTATTGCTGCCGTGGTCATGTACAATTTCTACCGCTGGTTCCCTTCAGGAAAGGTGGTCTTCATGGCCCCAACGAAACCCTTGGTGACACAGCAGATCGAGGCTTGCTACCAGGTGATGGGTATCCCGCAATCCCACATGGCCGAAATGACAGGTACCTTAGACTGGACTAATTTTGAAGTAAGAGCTGGGAATTCCTGACCCATGGGGAATAGTTCCCAAGCTACAATATGTGCATCTTACGCCCTCCCTCTTAAAATATTCTCTACTTGTAGCAAGCCCAACACTGATGGATAGGGTTGCTTTATTCAATCTTCAGAGTATATCTGCAGGTTGTCATAGTATTTTGAAGCTATTGTGTGTGTATACTCCATGGGTAACTGAACATGATGTTTCCTGGCATTCTTCCTGAAAAAGATTTCTCATTGAAGAATTTGCCTCTCTTCAAATATGCCATTTTGTAGGAATTTTCTAAAGGCAATTTGGTTGTAGTCCTAGATAAGTGCCAGCTTTGATATTTGGACCACACCAGAACTTTAAAATGTAGCATTCTGATGAATTGTCAAATTGTTTTTCTCTTAATATTACCAAAGCATGTTTGCATTCTGAAAAAGCCAGACTATTTATATTTTATAGATAACAGTCTGAAGTTTAGAATGTAGAATGTCACTTTTATTTTCAGGGTCTACACAAGCTTTCACCAGGAAGGAAATATGGTGCAGTAAGAGAGTGCTTTTTCTTACACCTCAGGTCATGGTAAATGACCTTTCTAGGGGAGCTTGTCCCGCTGCTGAAATAAAGTGTTTAGTTATTGATGAAGCTCATAAAGCTCTCGGAAACTATGCTTATTGCCAGGTAATAATTTTGTTAAGCGGTATTTTGTATTGTAACTGTACTGTTAAAGAGAATTTTGGCGAATAGTTATTAGTGATGGAAGTTATTGACAATATTATTATAAAAAGCCTTTACGTCTATTATCTCAGAACAGATGGTGATAAAGAATATCTGTACTTTCTGTCATCCATTCAAGTCAGTGTCTCCACTGCCTTTTGCTGTTATTGTTGTTTTCTTTTTCTTTTTTTCTTTTTTAAGACCAACCAGATAATTAGTGTCAGATGTAGATCGTGAGAGCCTAGTCATGATTGGGACAGTGATCTAAAATAGGGTATGAAAGGAGTTTTGAAATTAATAAAGATTGGTAGTGGATACGCGGTGTCTTTTCTTGGCGCCTAGGTAAAATAATGACATAATGTATGCCACATACCTAACAGCCCCTTTGAGTATTTTGATTTGCCTCTGTATTTGGCTTTGATGTTGCAGTTTTTTCTGTAGAAGAAGCCCTACTGTGTTCTTGATCAGCATAGAGTATAAACCTAAATCATTCTGTCTTCAGATAATATAACTGGTGGTAGTTCACTCACTAGACCATCAATATACTGATTAAGGAATAATGATAAGGGACCATGTATTATAGGTTGTTTAACAGAACCACTGTTATTTTTGCATGAACAGATGAAACTAAAGAACTTTTTTTTTCTTAAGGTTGTAAGAGAACTAGTCAAATATACAAATCACTTTAGAATCTTGGCTCTAAGTGCCACACCAGGTAGTGATATAAAGGTAAGTAAAATGTTTTTCCATTTATTACAGTTAAGAAAATAAAGCTTTTGATCGGGTGCAGTAGGTCACACCTGTAATCCTAGTGCTTTGGGAGGTGGAGGTGGGAGGATCACGTGAGGCCAGGAATTCCAGACCAGCCTGGGCAACATGGTGAGACCTATCTCTACAAAAAATTAAAAAAATAATGAGCACGGTGGAACACATCTGTAGTCCCAGCTACTCCAGAGGCTGAGTCAGGAAGATTGCTTGAGCTTAGGAGATTGAGGCTGCAGTTAGCTATGATTGCCAGTGTGCTGCAGCCTTGGTGACAGAGCGAGACCCGTAATCCCAGCACTTTGGGAGGCCAAGGCAGACGGATCACAAGGTCAGGAGATCTAGACCATCCTGGTTAACACGGTGAAACCCTGTGTCTACTAAAAATACAAAAAATTAGCCGGTTGTGTTGGCGGGCACCTGTAGTCCCAGTTACTCAGGAGGCTGAGGCAGGAGAATTGCTTGAACCCGGGGGGCAAATGTTGCAGTGAGCTGAGATTGTGCCACTGCACTCCAGCCTGGGCAACAGAGCAAGGCTCCGTCTCAAAAAAAAACAAAAACCAAAAAACACAAATGAATAATCCAAATAATAAGAACTTTTACATGAGGCCAGATCAGTTTTCCACTGTAGTATTTATCTAGTTTGACATGAGAACTACAACATTTCCTACAACCTGCCTAGCTGTTTTTCAGTGGTTTCAGGACTTTCCTCCCCTCCCCTCCCCTCTCCTTGGTTCTCCTCTGTTCTCCTCCCCCTCCCCCTCCCCTCCCCCTCCCTTCCCCTCCCCCCTCCCTGTTCCCTTCCCCTTCCCCTTCCCCTTCCCTTTCCCCTTTCCCTTCCCTTCCCCTCCTTTCCTTTCTTTTCTTTCTTTCTTTTTTTTTTTTTTTTTTTTTTTTTTTTTTTGATGGAGTTTCACTCTTGTTACCCAGGCTGGAGTGGAATGGCATGTGCCCTTGGCTCACTGTAACCTCTGCTTCCTGGATTCAAGGGATTCTCTTGCCTCACCCTCCCGAGTAGCTGGGATTGGGATTACAGGCGTCCACCACCACACCTGGCTAATTTTTGTATTTTTAGTAGACACGGAGTTTCAGCATGTTGGCCAGCTCGTCTCCAACTCCTGACCTCAGGTGATCCGCCCGCCTCAGCCTCCCAAAGTGCTGGGATTTCAGGCGTGAGCCACTACGCCCAGCCCAGGAGTTTCTTTAAATTAGTAGTTTTCAGACTGCAGTGTGCATAAGAATCCCTAAAACCTGCTAAAAATGCAGGATATTTTTAAATAGTAAAATGATTTTTAAAAGTTGTTACCGTTTTCAGTTTTTTTAAGTTTTATTTTGAAATAACTTTAGATTTCCAGAAAAATTGCAAAAATTGAAGTCTTTGTTTGGTCCTCTCCCATCTTCCCCTAATGTTAACGTATCATATAACCATAATAAAATTATCAAAGCCAGAAAATTAGCATTGGTATACGAGTAACTAATCTGCAGATCTTGTCTGAGTTTTGACAGTTTTCCTACTGATGTACTTTTCTGCTCCAGGGTTCAGTCTGTGATCTCACATTGTGTTGTCATGGCTTCTTAGTCCCTTCTAATCTGTGATGGTTCCTCTTTTTTCTTTTTCTTTTTTTTTTTTTTTGAGACAAAGTCTCACACTGTTGCCCGGGCTAGAGTGTAATGGCATGATCTCGGCTCACTGCAACGTCCACCTCCCAGGTTCAAGTGATTCTCCTGCTTCAGCCTCCCGGGTAGCTGGGATTACAGGCACCTGCCACCATGCCCGGCTAATTTTTTGTATTTTCAGTAGAGACGAGGTTTCACTGTGTTGGCCAGGCTGGTCTCGAACTCCTGACCTTGTGATCCGCCCGCCCCGGCCTCCCAAAGTGCTGGTATTACAGGTGTGAGCCACTGTGCCTGGTTGCTTCCTCTTTTTTCTTGTTTTCCATGACCTTGATGCTTTTGAAGAGTAGGTGCCAGATATTTTGTAGAATATCCCTCAATTTGGGTTAGTCTGATGTTTTCTCATGATGTGGTGACGTTATGCATTTGCTAACAATGATCCAGAAGTGATGCTGTACCTTTCTCAGCATATCCTATCAGGGAATATATGCCTTGCCTTTTTACTTGTGTTGTTAATCTTGACTTAGTTAAGATGATGTCTTCTTGGTTTCTTCATTGTAAAATTACTGTTATTCCCTTTGTAATTAATAAGTGTCTTGTGGGGGAAATACTTTGACACTATGTAAATAATCCTGTTTTAGCATGCGATGGTGGTTCCTGGCCTGCAACAATTATTGTTGTGGTATTTGCCTAATCATTCTTTCTCTCTTTTACATTCATTAATTTGAATTCTTCTGCAATAAAGAGCTTTTTTCCTTCTATGGGCCACAGTCCAATACTGTTTTATCAATTTTATTAAGATTGTTCCAGCTTTGGCCATTAGGAGCTCCTTCAAGCTCCTGTGTCCTTTAGACGTGCATTTTTTTTTTTTTTTTTTTTAAATAGGGTCTCACTGAGTCCTCCAGGCTGGAGGGCAGTGCACAGTAATACTCACTGCAGCTGAATTTCCCAGGCTCAGGTGGTTCTCCCATGTCAGCCTCCTGAGGAGCTGGGACTACAGGTGCATGCCACGACACCCAGCAAACTTTTGTATGTTTTGTAGAGACAGGGTTTCCCAGTGTTGCCCAGGCTGGTCTAGAACTGCTGGTCTCGAACTCCTGGGCTCAAGTGAACCACCTGTCTCAGTGTCTCAAAGTGCTGGGATTATAGGTGTGAGCCACCACACCTTGCCACCCTTTTTTTTTAATGCTTCTGTAACTTTCTTACATCATAAGATACATTATGCTCCTTTAATATTTTTTCAGCCCAGCCATGGAATCAACAGTATGTCTGGGAAATTCTGGTTTCCTTTATTGAAGAATGGTAAAAATGCAGATTTTGAGACCTGTCCTATGATATTCTGATTTTAGTAGCTCTGAATGGTCTTCCATATTGAGTAAGGATTTTTATTTTATTTTATTTTATTTTATTTATTTATTTATTTTTTGAGACAGAGTCTTGCTCTGTCACCCAGGCTGGAGTGCAGTGGCTCTGTCTCGGCTCACTGCAACCTCCGCCTCCAGGTTCAAGCAATTCTGCTGCCTCAGCCTCCTGAGTAGCTGGGATTACAGGCGCCTGCCACCATGCTCAGTTAATTTTTGTATTTTTAGTAGAGACGGGGTTTCACCATGTTGGTCAGGGTGGTCTCGAACCCCTGACCTCGTGATCCCCTGCCTCAGCCTCCCAAAGTGCTGAGATTACAGGCATGAGCCACCACGCCCGGCTTGAGTAAGGATTTTATTGGATACATTCTGTGACAGCCTTTTAAAAAATTTTTTTTATTTTTATGGGTACATAGTAGGTATATATATTTATGGTATATATGAGATATTTTGATACAGGCATGCAATGCATAATAATCACATCAGGGTAATGGGGTATCCATCACCTTAAGCATTTATTCTTTTTGTTACAATCCAGTTACACTCTTTTAGTTATTTTAAAATGTACACTTATTACTGACTATAGTCACCCTGTTATGCTATCAAATATTAGATCTTATTTATTCTATTTTTTTGTACCCATTAACGTAGTGTCCCCCCTCCTACCCCCCTCCCCCACTACCCTTCCTAGCCTCTGTAACCATCCTTCTACTCTCTATCTCTATGAGTTCAATTACTTTAATTTTTAGCTCCCACTAAAAAGTTAGAACATGTGAAGTTTGTCTTTCTGTGCCTGGCTTATTTTACTTAACATAATGACCTCGAGTTCATCTATGTTGTTGCAAATGACAATATCTCATTTTTTTCTTAACGCTGAGTATTACTCCATTGTATATATGTACCATAGTTTATTTATCCAAACATTCATATGTTGATCGACCCTTAGGTTGCCTCCAAATGTTGGCTATTGTGAATCATGCTGCAATGAACATGGGAGTGCAAATATCTCTTTGATATACTGATTTTCTTTCTTTTAGGTATATACCAAGCAGTGGGATTGCTGGATCCCATGGTACCTCTATTTTTAGTTCTCTGAGGAACCTCCAAACTGTTCTCCATAGTGATAGTACTAATTTACATTCCCACCAGCAGTGTATGAGGCTTCCCTTTTCTCCACATCCTCACCAGCATTTGTTATTGCATGTCTTCTTGATAAAAGCCATTTTAAATGGGGTGAGGTGATATCTCATTGTAGTTTTGATTTGCATTTTTCTGATGATCAGTGATATTGGGCACCTTTTCATATACCTGTCTGCCATTTGTATGTCTTCTTTTGGAGAAAAGTCTATTCAGATTCCTTGCCCATTTCTTAATCAGATTATTAAACTTTTTCCTATAGAATTACTTGAGCTCCTTATATATTCTGGCTATGTGCTTTTGAGACAGGGTCTCATTCTGTAGCCCAGGCTGGAGTGCAGTGGCACAGTCATGGCTCACTGCAGCCTCCACCTCTGGGCCCAATCAATCATCCTGCCTCAGCCTCCCATGTAGCTGGGACTACAGGCCTGCAACACCATGCCTGGCTAAATTTTTTTGGTTTTTTTTTCTGTAAAGATCGGGTTTTGCCATGTTACTCAGGCTGTTCTCAAACTCCTGGGCTCAAGCAGTCCACCCGCCTCAGCCTCCCAAAGTGCTGGGATTACACCTGGCCTCCATATACATTTTAGGACTGTTTTTCCTATTTCTGTGAACAATGTCATTGGGATTTCGATAGAGATAACATTAAAAGAGAGAGAGAGAGAGAGAGAGGGATTACATTGAATCTGTAGATTGCTTTGGGTAGTATGGACATTTTAACAATATTGATTCTTCCAATCCATGAACATGGAATATCTTTCCCTTTTCTTGTGTCCTCTTCAGTTTCTTTCAGCAGTATTTTTTAGTTTTCATTGTAGAGAATCTGTCACTTCTTTGGGTAAGTTTATTCTTAGGCATTTTGTTTTATTTGTGGCTATTGTAAATGGAATCACTTTCTTGATTTCTTTTTCAGATTGTTCACTGTTGGCATATAGAAATAGTATTGATTTTTGTTTGTTGATTTTGTATCCTGCAACTTTACTGAATTTGCTTATTAGTTTTAATAGTTTTTTTGATGGAGACTTTAGGTTTTCACAAATATAAGATCATATCATCTGCATGCAAGGATAATTTGACTTCTTCCTTTTCAATTTGGTTGCCCTTTATTTCTTTCTCTTGCCTGATTGCTCTAGCTAGGACTTCCAGTACTATATTGAATAACAGTGTTGAAACTGGACATCTTTGTCCTGTTGAAGATTGTAGAGAAAAGACTTTCAGTTTTTCCCCATTTGGTACAATGCTAGCTATAAGCTTGTCGTATATTACTTTTATTATGTTGAGATATATTCCTTCTACCCTCAGTTTTTTGAGAGTTTTTATCATGAAGGGATGTTGAATTTTATCAAATATTTGTCAGCATCAGTTGAAATGATTATATGCTTTTTGTCCTTCATTTTGTTGGTATGATGTATCACATTGACTGATTCTTGTGTGTTGAACTATCCTTGCATCCCTGGGACAAATCCCACTTGGTCATAATGAATTTTTTTTTTTTAAACATATTGTTGAATATGGTTTGTTGACGATTTTTGCATCAATATTCATCTGGGATATTGGCCTGTAATTTTCTCTTTTTGATGTGTCTTTGTCTAGTTTTGGTATCAGGGTAATACTCTAGCCTTGTAGAATGAATTTGGAAGTATTACCTCTTCATGTATTTTTCAGAATAGTTTGAGTAAGATAGGTATTAGTTCTTTTCTAAATGTTTGGTAGAATTCATCAGTGAATCCATAGGGTCTCAGGCTTTACTTTGCTAGGGGACTTTTTATTATGGCCTTGATCTTGTTATTTGTTATTGGTTTGTTCAGATTTTGGATTTCTTCGTGGTTCAATCTTGGTAGGTTGTATGTTTCTAGGAGTTTATTCATTTCTTCTAAGTTTTCCAATTATTTGGCATATAGTTGCTCGTAGTAGCCACTAATGATCCTTTGAGTTTCTGTGGTATAGATTATAATGTGTTTTTCTTTTTTTTTTGAGACAGAGTCTCGCTCTGTTGCCCAGGCTGGAGTGCGGGGGCGTAATCTCGGCTCACTGCAAGCTCCACCTCCCGGGTTCACACCATTCTCTTGCCTCAGCCTCCCACGTAGCTGGGACTACAGGCGCCCGCCACCACGCCCGACTCATTTTTTATCTTTTAGTAGAGATGGGGTTTCACCATGTTAGGCAGGATGGTCTCGATCTCCTGACCTCGTGATCCACCAGCCTCAGCCTTCCAAAGTGCTGGGATTACAGGCATGAGCCACCGCGCCCGGCCAGTCCTTTTTCATCTCTGATTTTATTTGGGTCTTCTCTCCCCCCTTTTTTTTTTTTTTTTATCATTAGTCTGGCTAAAGTTTTGTCAATTTTGTTTATTTTATTTTATTTTTTCAAAAAACCGACATTTTGTTTCATTGATTTTTTTTATTGTTTTCATTTCAAATTCATTTATTTCTGCCCTGATTTTTATTATTTATTTTCTTCTACTAATTTTGGGTTTGGTTTGCTCTTGCTTTTCCACTTCTTTAAGATACACTGTTAAGTTATTTATTTGAAGGTTTTCCTTTTTGATATGGGCACTTAATAGCTATAAACTTGTCCCTTAGAACTAGTTTCATTGTCTCCTATAGGTTTTAATATGTTGTGTTTCTATTGTCATCTGGTTTCAAGAAATTTTTTAATTTCCTTCTTAATTTCTTCATTGACCCACTGGTCATTTGGAAGTGTATTGTTTGATTTCCATGTGTTTGTATAGTTTCCAAAATTCCTCTTGTTATTTTGTTTGATTTCTAGTTTTGTTCTATTGTGGTTAGAAAAGATGCTTGATATTATTTCATTGTTTTCAAATGTTTTAAGACTTGTTTTGTGATCTAACATATATATGGTTTATTCTTGAGAATGATCCAAGTGCTGAGGAGAAGAATATATATTCTGTAGCTCTTGGTGAAATATTCTGTAAATATCTATTAGGTGCATTTGGTCTACAGTGCAGATTAAGTCCGATGCTCCTTTATTGATTTTCTGTCTGGAAGATCTGTCCAGTGTTGCAAGTGGGGAGTGAAGTCTGCAGCTATTATTGTATTGTGGTCTATGTCTCTCTTTAGCTCTAGTATTTATTTTATGTATCTGGGTACTCCAAAGTTGGGTGCATATATATTTAAAACTGTTATATCCTCTTGCCAAAGTAACCCCTTTATCATTATATAATTATCTCTTTTCTTATGGTTTATGTCTTGAAATCTATTTTGTCTGATGTAAGTATTGCTACTTCTGCTCTTTTTTGGTTTCTATTGGCATGGAATATTTTTTTCCATCCCTTTATTTTCAGTTTGTTGGTGTCTTTATAGGTGAAGTGTGTTTCTTATAGGCAATAGATCATTGTGTCTTATTTTTTCATCTGCTCAGCCACTCTAGATCTTTTGATTGGAGAATTTAGTTTATTTACGTTCAATGTTTTTATTTTTATTTATTTATTTTTTGAGATTGAGTCTCGCTTTGTGGCCCAGGCTGGAGTGCAGTGGCACAATCTCGGCTCGCTGCCAACTCCGCCTCCCGAGTTCATGCCATTCTCCTGCCTCAGCCTCCTGAGTAGCTGGGATGACAGGCGCCTGCCACCACGCCTGGCTAATTTTTTGTATTTTTAGTAGAGACAGGGTTTCACTGTGTTAGCCAGGATGGTCTTGATCTCCTGACCTCGTGGTCTGCCCGCCTTGGCCTCTCAATCAATGTTTTTATTGATAAGTAAACTCTTACTCCTGCCATTTTGTTATTTGTTTTCTGGTTGTATTGTGGTTTTTTCTTTCTTCTTTCCTTCTTTCCTTCCTTCCTGTCTCCCTTTTAGTGAAGGTAATTTTCTCTGGTGGTACCTTTTAGTGTCTTGCTTTTATTTTTTGTGTATCTGTTGTATGCTTTTAGATCTTAGGTTATCATGAGGTTTGCAAATAATATCTGTAACCCATTATTTTAAACTGATGACAACCCTGATTGCTTGTACAAACAAACAAGCAAGCAAAAAGAAAACTAAAAAAAAGTCTACACCTTAACTTTGTCTCCCTTTTTTCCTTTTTGTCAGTATTTTTATCTTACTATACTGTTTATATTTTCAAAAGATGTTGTAGTTATTTTCTATCAGTTCATCTTTTTGTCCTTCTACTTAAGACATGAGTAGTTTACACACTACAGATACGGTGTTATAATACTCTGTGTTTTTTAAATGTATTTACTATTACCAGTGAGTTTTGTAGCTTCAGATGATTTCTTATTACTCATTAACATTCTTTTCTCTCGGAACTTAAAATACTCCCTTTAGTGGGTTTTTTTTTTTCTTTTTTGTAAGAAGGGTCTAGTGTTGATGAAACCCCTCAGCTTTTGTTTATCTGGGAAAGTCTTTATTTCCCCTCATATTTGAAGGGTATTTTTGCTGGATATACTATTGTAGGGTAAATTTTTTTTCTTTCAGCATTTTCAATATATCATGCCACTCTCTCCTGGCCTGGAAGGTTTCTGCTGAAAAGTCTGCTGCCAGACATATTGGAGCTCCATTGTATGTTGTTTCTTTTCTCTTGCTGCTTTTAGGATCCCTTCTCTATCCTTGACCTTTGTGAGTCTGATTATTAAATGCCTTGAGGTAGATTTATTTGGCTTAAATCTTTCTGGTGATCTATATCCTTCTCGTACTTAAGTATTGATATCTTTCTCTAGGTTTGGGAAGTTTTCCCTTCTTATCCCACTGAATAAACTTTCTACCCCTGTCTGTCTCTCTACCACCTCTTTCAGGCCAATAACTCTGAGATTTGCTTTTTTGAGGCTATTTTCTACATCTTACAGGCATTCTTTATTCTTTTCTATTTTTTTTTTTTTTTGCATCTTTTGTGTATTTTCATATAGCCTGTCTTCAAGCTCAGTATTTTCTTTCTTCTGCTTGATGAATTCTGCTTATATTAAGAGACTCTGTTGCTGTTGGATTCTTGAGTATGTCAATAGCATTTTTCACCTCCAGAATTTGTACTTTATTCTTTTTAATTATTTCCATCTCTTTGCTAAATTTATCTGAGAGAATTCTTAATTCCTTCTCTGTGTTATCTTGAATTTCCTTGAGTTTTCTCAAAACAGCTATTTCGAATTCATTGTCTGAAAGGTCCCATATCTCCTGGTACCTTATTTTAATTCATTTGGAGAGATCATATTTTCCTGATGGTCTCGATGCTTTTGGATGTTCACCTGTGTCTGGATATTAAAGAGTTAGATATTTATTGTCTTCACGCGCTGGGGTTGTTTATACCCATCTTTTTGGCGGAGAAGGATTTCCAGGTATTCAATGGGACTTGTGTGTTGTGATCTAAGCTGTATTTCCATTAGGGAGCACGCCAAGTGCAGTTAACACTTTAGTTCTTGCAGACTCAGAGGTAGTGTGTGAGTTTCAGAGAGAAACAAATAGAGTTTCTCTCTCTGTGCTGAGCTACCTGGAGCTGGGGGTGTGGTGACACAAGCCCCCATATGGCCACCACCACTGGGACTGCACTGGGTAAGACTTGAAGCTACCACAGCACTGAGTCTCACTCACGGCCTGCTGTCACCACTGCCTGCCTGCTGTCTATGTTTACTCAAGGCTCTACAGTCAGCAAGTGATGAAGCCAGCCAGGCTTCTCTCCTTTCTTTCAGGGCAGCAAGTTCCCCCAGGCCCCGGGCAAGTCCAGAGATGCCATCTAGGAGCCAGAAACTGGAGTCAAAAACCTTAGAAATCTACCTTGTGCTCTATACTACTGCAGCTAAGCTTGCACTCAAAGCACAAGATGAAGTCCTTCTCACTCTTTCTTTCCACAGGCAGAGGAGCCTCTCCCCATAGCCACCACCACCATAGGCCTATGGGGTGTACTGCCAGTCTACTGCTGATTTTCACTTAAGGCCCAAGGACTCTTCAGTCTGCTTGTGTTGAATGCTGCCAGGCCTGGGACTCACCCTTCAGAGAATTGGGTTCCCCACTGGCCTGCGACAGTTTCAGAAACGCTGTTCAAGAGTTAGGACCTGGAATCAGGTCCCCAAGAGCCCATTTGTTGCTCTACCCCACTGTGGCTGAGCTGGTACCTAAGGTGTAAGATAGAGTCTCCTTTACTTCTGCTTTTCTCAAGCAGAAGTAGTCTCTCATCATAGCCATCATTGCTAGAGATGTGCTGGGTCTCACTGGAAGCCAGCATGTCTAAGAGTCTCACCCAAGGCCCATGACATATTACCTGGGTATTGCTGATGGTTATTTAGGGCCCCAGGGCTCTTTAGTCAGCAGGTGATGAATCTTGCCAGGACTGGGTTCTTCCCTTCGAGGTAGCGGGTTTCCTTCTGGCCCAGGGTACGTCTAGAAAAGTTGTCAGGGAGCTGGGGTCAGGAACGGAGACCTCACGACTCTGCCCTGTCTTGTTGTGGCTGAACTGATATCCAGGATGCAAGACAAAGTCCTCTGTAGTCTTCCCTCTTTTTTCCTCAAGCAGAAGGAAGGAGTCACTTTCGTTTCTGTGAGCTGCACAGCCTGGGGTTGAATGAAGGGTGGTGCAAGCACTCCTTTAACTGTCCCAGCTGGTGTCTCACTAGGTCACGTGCCCACTATGTTCATCGTCTCCAGAGCATTTGCCGGAACTTAAGTTCCAACCACTAGGATGGGGAATTCCCTTCTAGCTAGGGCCGGTCTAAATTCTCCTTCTGTGGTGGCATTGACTGAGTTCCACTTGGTTTTGCTTTTCGCTGTGACAGAGCAACACTTAGTTCAATGCACAGTCTCACAGAAACTGCACTCTCCCTCCCCCAGGTTCTTAGATTCTTTCTCCACACCACAGGGCCTCTGGGGGATGAGGGAGGGGTGGTGTTCATGATTCAAGATTGTGTTTCCTGGCTGGACGTGGTGGCTCACGCCTGTAATCCCAGCACTTTGGGAGGCCAAGGCAGGCGGATCACGAGGTCAGGAGATCGAGACCACCCTAGCTAACATGGTGAAACCCCGTCTCTACTAAAAAATACAAAAAAAGTAGCCGGGCGTGGTGGCGGGCTCCTGTAGTCCCAGCTATTCGGGAGGCCGAGGCAGGAGAATGGCATGAACCTGGGAGGCGGAGCTTGCAGTGAGCCAAGATCGTGGCACGGTACTCCAGCCTGGGTGACAGAGTGAGACTCCATCTCAAAAAAAAAAAAAACATTGTGTTTCCTACCCTTTTCAGTGCCTCTTTTAGCAATATGAAGTGAATACCAGGTATTGTGATTGCTCACTTGATTTTTGGTTCTTATGAAGGTGCTTTTTTATGTAGATAGTTTTCAAATTTGATGTTCTGCATGGGTGGTTGTCTGTATTTCCATCTTGCTCCGTGCTTCCAATGATAGCTTTTAACTCTCACAAGCTGCAAGACTTTTCTTCGATCCTTTTTTTGGTGAGCTTAGAAATTTCTATCCTATCTCTGGTTTTCTCCCTGTCCTTGTTTAAACATTCATGTTTTTCAGTCAGCTTAAAAATGTCATCCCCCTTTGGGAGGCCGAGGTGGGCGGATCACGAGGTCAGGAGATTGAGACCATCTTGGCTAACACGGTGAAGCCCCATCTCTACTAAAAAAAATACAAAAAATTAGCCGGGCATGGTGGTGGGCGCCTGTAGTCCCAGCTACTTGGGAGGCTGAGGCACGAGAATGGCGTGAACCTGGGAGGTGGAGCTTGCAGTGAGCCGAGAGCGCGCCACTGCACTCCAGCCTGCACGAAAGAGCAAGACTCTGTCTCAAAAAAAAAAAAAAAAGTCATCCCTTCAGAAAGGTCCGTTCTAACTAAGCTATCTTGTCAGTGTTCCCTATCTTGTTATTTTCTTCTTAACATTTGTGATAATTGGTCATTCTTTTGCGTATTGATTATTTTGGTCTTTCAGCACCACTAAAATATCAGCTACATGAATGTAGGGATTATGCCGATTTTGGTCATTCCTCTGTCATTAACTTAGTGCCTGGCATGTGGGAGTTACTCATGTATTTCTTTCATGAATGAACTATTAAAAGCAATAAGCTTCATTTTATAAAATGGTCACAAATGTACTCTAGATTTTGAATACATATAGGCCCCCAGTGATTATGGTGTGCCGTATTGGGCACTGTGCCAGGTTTTGGGAATACTAAGATATGATTCTTGCCCCAGGATGGTTTATTTTTCCCCCCCGAAACTAAGCCCTCAAAGCTTTCTTTTTTCTTTCTTTCTTTTTTTTTTTTTTTTGGAGACAGGATCTTGCTCTGTCACCCAGGCTGGAATGCAGTGGCAACTGTAACTCACTCACTGCCACCTAGAACTCCTGAGTTCAAGTGATACTCCAGCAGGTGCTTGCCACTTCTCCAGCAATTGTCATTTTTTTGTAGCTTTGGGGTCTTGCTATGTTGCTCAGGCTGGTTTCGAATTCCTGGCCTCAAGTAGTCTTCCCAGCTTGGCCTCCCACAGCCCTGGGATTACACCCTTAGGCGTGAGCTGCTGCCCGGCCTAAACCCACGAGGCTTTCTATTTTTGTCTGGGTGCCATGGCTTACACCTTTAATCCCAGCACTTTAGGAGGCCAAGGTGGGCAGATCACAGAGGTTAGGAGTTGGAGACCAGTTAGGCCAACATGGTGAAACCCCATCTGTACCGAAAATACGAAAATTAGCTGGGCATGGTGACATAAGCCTGTAGTCTCAGCTATTCAAGAGGCTGAGGCAGGAGAATTGCTTGAACCCGGGAGTCGGAGGTTGCAATAACCTGAGATAGACTGCGCCATTGCACTGCAGCCTGGGTGACAGAGGGAGGTTCCATACCCCTCCCCACCAAAAAAACAAAACAAAATAAAACAAAAAAACCAGGCATGATGCCTCACACCTGTAATCCCAGCACTTTGGGAGGCCAAGGTGGGCGAATCACGAGGTCAGGAGTTCGAGACCAGCCTGGCCAACATGGTGAAACCTAGTCTCTACTAAAAATACAAAAAATTAGCTGGGTGTAGTGGCAGGCGCCTGTAATCCCAGCTACTGGGGAGGCTGAGGCAGGAGAATCGTTTGAACCTGGGAGGCGGAGGTTGCAGTTAGCCGAGATCGTGCCACTGTGCTCCAGCCCGGGTGACAGAACGAGACTCCGTCTCAAAAAAAAAAAAAAAAAAAAAAAAACCCACAAAAAACAACTTTTAATTTTTACATACTCTCGGGATCCTCTTTCTTTTTTTTTTCTTTTTAATTGTTAATCGCACTGTCAGTACCATAGTCTCCTGCTACAGAATACAACAGATTATATGTTTTTTCTCCAGTTTCCTAATTTTACAATGAAGTCTCTTTATAAGCTTTGGGTACTTGAAATTTAGTCCTGGAAATATATTCACATCATATATGTTGATTTAAATGGAAAATATTCTACTAATTTATCAATAATTGATTTAGTATTGCTAATCTGAAATTTCTGTCTGAGTCTTTATAAAGACTCTATTTGTAAAGTACCAAACTACATTTGAGGAACTTTTTGGACATTTACAAATATTCTTATTTCCCGGATGCTTGGCTTGAAGGTCTGTGTGGGGAAAAGATGTTTTGGAAGCACTTTTCACCTATTGTGCTACTTCTGAACTTTTTTTATAGGCGTATCTTCTTTCTTTTTTGTTATTTAATGATACAAATTTCTGGTGCTTCTTTCAAAATTTTACTGCTATTTTATTTCTGTTAGTGACTTAAAGTAAAAAATTTTAACAAGTAATTTATAATCATACTTAATTGATTTCACATAGGCTGTGCAACAAGTTATTACTAACCTGCTAATTGGGCAGATAGAGCTTCGTTCTGAAGATTCTCCAGATATTTTGGCATATTCTCATGAAAGAAAGGTTGAAAAGCTTATTGTTCCGCTTGGTGAAGAACTTGCAGCCATCCAAAAGACCTATATCCAGGTAAACCATTTTTATGACATTTAGGGATTTCATAAATAAACTGGTAATTGAATTATTTCAGCTAACAGGATTTGCATGTGATAATACAGTTATCTTATTTTTATATAATTGATACGTTGAAAAAATTCTTTGAAGTTAAAATTTTTGGAATGAGCACTGTGTTTTGTATGTACTAGCAAACTATTATTGAAAGGGAAAATACAAAAGATAGGCCATTTGTGAAGCAAATAATAGCCTTACATGGTTTTGTATTTTTTTAAGTAAACCTTTTAACAGGAATATAGAACATGCACACACATACACACACACACAAACAGCAAAAGTAGACAAAGCATAAGTGTATCGCTCAGTGAATTTTCACAAAGTGCACACACTCGTAACGTGAACACGTACTGAGATTCAGCCAGAAGTTTCTTTGTTTTCTTTTTGTTGTTTTTTGTTCAGCTCACTGCAGCTTCCACCTCTCTGGTTCAAGCAGTTCTCCTTAGCCTCCCAAGTAGCTGGGATTACAGGCGCATGCTACCACATCTGGCTAATTTTTATATTTTTGAATAGAGACAAGGTTTTGCCTTGTTGGCCAAGCTGGTCTTGAACTCCTGCCCTCAAGTGATTTTCCTGCCTTGACCTCCCAAAGTGCTGGGATTACAGGTGTAAGCCGCCATGCATGCGCCTGGCCCCCAGAACTTTCTTTGTAATGAAATATATTTTCACTATTGCCCTCCCTGATCCTTTATACAGCAGTGCTTTTCAACTGGAAATCACCTACCTGGCAACATTTGGCAATGACTTGACACATTTTCGGTTCTTAGAATAACAACAAAAAGGCAGGAGAGAAGGGGGAGGTAACAGGTTGAATGTGGAGTTATTATTGGCATCTAGTATATGGAGGCCGGGAAGCAGCTAAACATCCTACAACGGATAGGACAGCAACCCCGCAACAAAGAATTATCTGGCTCAAATGTCAATATTATAGCTGTTGAGGACCTGCTTAGACAATCGTCATTTTCACTGGGAGAAATTTGTGATAACACATTGTTTTTCTATAGTTCATAATTAGTGTCAAGGTTGAACAACATGTTTTCACATTTTCATTGTCATGGATTAAAGATGGTTACAGGAATAGATAACCAAAAAGTTATCTGTCACTTAATCTATAGTAAGCCTTTCTTAAAGAGACATTTTGTAGTAATACAGCTTTTTTATTTTTAAATTATTTGTAACAAAATTCTAAGCATTATTGAGTTAAGATATGGCAAAGTCTTTTTGTAATCGTCTCTTTGATACTAGTGCATTTTTAATTGAAAATCATTCCATTTATAATAATGTAAATATGATAATTCTTATAATCATATACAAATGTAATTTAATTTTGTTGGTATTTTTAGAGTGCCTTATTAGGCAGTATGATCAGCAAAGTTGAAAGGGAGGAAAAAAATGTATTAAACTAGCCATAATTTAGAAAATACAAATTAGGCAAAAATTTAAACAATTACATACTGCTGTAGTAGGTCTTCATCTATAGGTCTCCTTTTGTGCCATTAAGCTCTTTTCCGCCTAAGGACCTTTTTGTTTGCTGTTTCCTCTCTCTAGAATCCTTTGTCCTTAGAACCTCACATGGTAGACATACCTCATCATTCACATGTGAACTCAAATGTTCTCTTCTCAAAGAGAGTCCTTGTTCACTTTGATCCCTTTCCTCTCAAAGACTCTCCAGCATGATTGTGTTTTAGATTCTTAAATGCATTTGTTATAATGAAAATGATCTACTTTCTTTGTTCGCTTCTTTATTCTTTGGTTCCCTCCATTGGAATGTAAACTATATGAGAGCAGTGACTTTATTTGTCTTAGCCACACTATCCCCAGCATTTAGAACAGTGTTGGTTACATAGTAGATGCTTAATAAATATTTGCTGAAAAAAATGAATCAGTGAGTAAAATTAAATATACTCAAGACATTTCAATTTATTCAGTACTTTACAAACTACTCTACAAATATCTGCTGAGGACCTAAGTGCCAAACTGGCCTAGATACTGAGGATGTAACAGTGCAGAAATCAAAGGTCTTCTTTCATGGTACTTACACTTAGATTATAGTGCGTGTAGGTTGAGGGAGAGAGGAGTTAAGAAATAAACAGATAAACAAATGTGTTGTTAAATTACAGTTGTATACAATAATTGCTCATGTTGATTTTTATATGGATATTATATGGGGATAGATGTCAAGTAGTTTTAAATGTTATCATTGCTGAGTTTACTTAAACATTCATTGTAAGACAAACTTTATTAAATATATCATTCCTATTTTAATATGTGAGAAAATGATTGTACTTGAAAAAGGACTTTAGAGCAAGCTTAAACTAGATTGCTTTTAAATTTGCAGATTTTGGAATCATTTGCTCATTCTTTGATTCAGAGGAATGTTTTGATGAGAAGGGATATCCCAAATCTAACAAAATATCAGATAATTCTGGCAAGAGATCAATTTAGGAAAAACCCATCTCCAAATATTGTGGTAGGTATTTTTAAATAAATTTTGATGACAGATTAAATTTTCACTCAAAGCCAAGATAAAACGTAGCGAATGATTTTTTTGGGTACCTATTAATTAGCTCATCAATAATTGAAAAATGAGGCCGAACACAGTGGCTGATGCCTGTAATCCTAACAGTTTGGGAGGCCAAGGTGGGAGGATCACTTGAGCCCTGGAGTTCAGGACCAGCCTGGGCAACATAGTGAGGCCCTATCTCTACAAATGTAAAAGAAATAGCCAAGTGTGATGGTATGTACCTACTCAGGAACCTGAGCCAGCGTAGGATTGCTTGAGCCTGGGTGGTCGAGGATGTAGTGAGCTGTGATTGCAGCATTGCATTCTAGCCTAGGTGACAGAGTTAGACCTGTCTCAAAAAAAAAAAAATCAGAAATGTTTATATAGTTTATAAAAGCATGAAAAAAATCTGGCAAGAATACAATGTAATGATTTGAATTAAGATAAATTTTACCTTTTAACTTTTTCTTTTCTTTTCTTTTCTTTTTTTTTGAGACAGAATCTCGCTCTATTGCCCAAGCCGGTGTGCAGTGGCGTGACCTTGGCGCACTGTAACCTCTGCCTCTCAAGTTTAAGCGACTCTCGTGCCTCAGCCTCCCTAGTAGCTATGACTACAGGCACGCATCACCACACCTGGCTAGTTTTTGCATTTCTAGTAGAGAGAGGGTTTCACCATGTTGGCCAGGCTGATCTCGACCTCCTGACCTCAGGTGATCTGCCTGTCTCGGCCTCCCAGAGTGTAATCCCAAAGATTACAGATGTGAGCCACAGTGCCTGACCTTTCTTTTTAACTTTTAAGGAAGAATTTGTCTTTTAGTCCATTTATTTTGTAAAGTCTCAAAGCCATGAGAAGGTGGATTGTAACTGAATTTTAGACACAGAACATTTATTCTTACTCTCAATACCAGAGTTTGAAGGAAGCATCACAGCAAGCTTCTTATTTCTAATCTGCATTGGAAAAAAATAAATGGATACAAAAATATCTATCAAACTAGGTCCAAAGTCAGAGAAGACACTCACAAACACAAAAAAGGGCACCGAGTCATTCTTTGAACTGATAGGGAATGCCTGTGCAAAAGAACAGAGACAATTGAATTAAAGCATGTGGGAGACAGTGAGCAGACCAATTTGGCTGAGGATTTGGAAACCGGATATGATAATATAGGTTGTACTACATGAGAGTAGCTTTAAGTATTATACCATGAAACTGGATATGATAATATAGGTTGTGACTACATGAGAGTAACTAACTGTTATACCACGAAATATGGTCTTTATCATATAGTATCTGGGGAAGCACTAAAGGAGTCTTTTCTGTAAAATTATAGTATATTATTATTTAAAACTTTAATATGTTTTGATTTCTGCTAGGAAATAGTAAATCTAAACCTGTTGAACTAGATCTTAGCTGGAACTGGTGAGAGGTAATTAGGGTACCATTTTAGGGCATTTATTAGTATCCTGGAATATTTAAAATGACTAACATTGATGTTAAGTGCTACTAAAAATGTTAGAAAACAGTAGTCTTCATCTCAAAGGAAAATAATTAGAATATGTTCTCCATGCTCTCCTTAAAAACTATCTTATCAGATAGATACACATACCATGTACTTCCAGAAAGGAATGTGTCCTTCATTTTTCCATGAGAGTAGTGGTTGAAAGCACAAGACCTCTGAGCCAAAATTCCTGGGTCTAAATAGTGGTCCTGCTACTTAACAGTTGTATGAGCTTTCTCATCTATAAAATGAGCATAACAATAGTAGCTACCTGCTAGATACTAAGATTAAGTGAATTGTACAGGTAATGTGTTTAGAATAGTTTCTGGGGCTCAGGGTCAGATATTTTCACAGGACATATATTTGGTATTAAAGGTTGGCATTAAAACAGTATGATTAAATATTTGTACTTTTGCCAGTAGCATTCATGAGGATAGGCCATATCTAACTTGTTTCTCATGTCCATTGTATCTATCTCAGTGCTTGACATGTAGTAGATGCTTACTATATAGTTTTGAAAGAACAAATATATCTATATACTGCCAATTAATTTACCTGTAAAGAAAAACAGTATATATTTTTTTCTCCTTTACTTATTCTTTTTAAAATGTAAGTTTCCTGTTTAATTAAAGAAAAAAAATACAGGGGCAGATTTTACATACAAAATACATTGGTACCTTTCCATAGCAACATCCTATAAGATGACATTTAATAACCAATCAGTTACAGCAGTGTAGAAGGGAATGATGATTATGATCATTTGGATTATATTATAAATGTTACAGTGACTATGGCCTGACAACTTGGGCATGGAGCATGTATGTTCATTTACTTCTCTGGTTAAATTTGACATATGCTGTTTTTCTAGGGAATACAACAAGGCATAATCGAGGGAGAGTTTGCTATTTGTATTAGTTTATATCATGGTTATGAATTATTGCAGCAAATGGGAATGAGATCATTATATTTCTTCCTTTGTGGAATTATGGATGGAACTAAAGGTAAATTATATCAAATTATTTAAAGAAATAATGACATGTATTATTTTGGCTAAAGACATATTGAAGGGCTGGGCACAGTGGCTCATGCCTGTAATCCCAGCACTTTGGGAATCCGAGGTGGCTGGATCACTTGAGGTCAGGAGTTCAAGACCAGCCTGGCCAACATGGTGAAACCCCATCTCTAATAAAAATACAAAAATTAGCCGGATATGATGGTGCACACCTGTAATCCCAGCTACTCAGGAGACTGAGGCGGGAGAATCGCTTGAACCTGAGAGGTGGAGGTGGCCTTGAGTCAAGATCATGCTGCTGCACTTCCGCCTGGGCAACAGAGCGAGACTGTCTAAAAACAAAAAAAGGCATATTAAAGAGTTTGGATTACTTAAAAATGATTTACTTTAAAAAGCATTGTAATAATTAACAAATGGCCGTGTTTCTTTGTTTTTAATAAATTCCTGGAGAAAAGGAAACCATTCATTAATACATATATGAATGTAGAACTACAAAAAGTTTCTGGTTTTCATGTTTACACTTGAAAAACTTACATTCATTGCTAAAGTTTAATTTCTTTTTAATAAATAATACATTTTATCAGTTTTATTATTATTTATTTGAAAACCTTTTCTTAATTTCTGAAGGAATGACACGGTCAAAAAATGAACTTGGCCGAAATGAAGACTTCATGAAACTCTATAATCATCTAGAGTGTATGTTTGCACATACACGTAGTACTTCAGCAAATGGTATTTCTGCTTTCCAACAAGGTCTGGTTTTTCTTTTAAAATTATGTGTTGTGTTGTGTTTGTTAATCACAGTTAATTTTGCAGTTTTGCTCCTTTGATGCAAATGTCTACAATTATTTATATTTTGTAGCAACAGATCTGTTAAATGTGTAAATATTTCATTTTTAAAGTTAAGATTAATATATATTCAAGTTTAAAGTTTATATGCTTTAAACAATGTTTAAACTTCTTTAAAACAAGTTTACAAACTTTAAACATATAACAGATGTTAGTAGTTGTTAGTGGTAGTGAAAATTCTCGGCCGGGCGCGGTGGCTCACGCTTGTAATCCCAGCACTTTGGGAGGCCGAGGCGGGTGGATCACGAGATCAGGAGATCGAGACCACGGTGAAACCCCGTCTCTACTAAAAATACAAAAAATTAGCCGGGCGTGGTGGCGGGCGCCTGTAGTCCCAGCTACTCGGAGAGGCTGAGGCAGGAGAATGGCGTGAACCCGGGAGGCGGAGCTTGCAGTGAGCCGAGATTGCGCCACTGCACTCCAGCCTGGGCGACAGAGTGAGACTCCATCTCAAAAAAAAAAAAAAAAAAAAAAAAGAAAATTCTCAGAACTATCAAAACCTGATTTATAGTTTAATATGTATTTTTGCTTTCTTTGCTGCTGATTCCTGTTTAGGTTTTTTCAGAATGAAATTTTTATGAAAGGTCAAATTTCATTTTACAGTAAGACTTATGTGCTACCTAGATGTTACCTCTGGTTTAAATTTTTAAAAAATAAAAATCCAACATATGCATTGGAAAAGATAACTTTAATATACATTAGTGTAATTCAATATGGAAAAAAATAGAAAACATTTTTGATATTTTTGTTTTGTTTCAGGAGATAAAAATAAAAAATTTGTTTATAGTCATCCAAAGTTAAAGAAATTAGAAGAAGTTGTAATTGAACACTTCAAGTCATGGAATGGTAGGTCATATTTAGTAGCTTTAAGGCAAGACAAAGTTATTGCAAGAGGTAAAACTTTACTTATGGCCGGGTGCGGTGGTTCACGCCTGTAATCCCAGCACTTTGGGAGGCCGAGGATCACGGGAGGTCAGGAGTTCAAGACCAGCCTGACCAACATGGTGAAGCCCCGTCTCTACTAAAAATGCAAAAATTAGATGGGCATGGTGGCACATGCCTGTAATCCCAGCTACTTGGGAGGCTGAGGTAGGAGAATCGCTTGAACCTGGGAGGTGAAGGTTGCAGTGAGCTGAGATTGTGCCATTGCACTCCAGCCTGGGCTACAAGAGCAAAACTCAAAATAAATAATCTCGAAAATAAAACAAAGAAAAAACTTCAACTTATTACTTTATTCTAACATTTCTTATGGAGAAGGTGGGCTTTTGATTACTCTGGATAATGAATACTAAAAAGTCATGAGAAATTTTGGAAGGGTTAGGGCAAGGGTGGTGGTGGGAATGTTAAGAATAAAGTACTATATAAGTTAGCTTGGGGTAATATAAGGGAAGTGGACAGTAAAACAATATACAGTGCAGTAGAAGAGTAAAGTAAAGTAGATTAGGAGAGAGAGTTATAGAGGAGTGCTGTTTTATATAGGATGGTTATAGAAGGCTTCTCCGTAGAGGGATATTTAAAGTGATGATGGAGATAAGGGAGGAACCCCTGTGAGTTTTGGAGGTTGGGGAGAGAATTCCAAGCAGGAAAAATAGCAGATTCAAAGGCCTTGAGGTGGCAGTAGGGTGCTTGGTATGATTAAACAGACCAGTGTGGTTAGATTGAGGCTACAAGTATGACTGAGCCTACAAGTGGTATAGATGAGACGTATCCAGATAATATCAGACTTTAGTTTTTAATTTCTGAATATTTGTGCTTTGCAAAACGAAACAGAGGTATTTGTAGCAGTGGAATGACATGACATTTTAAGGATCACTCTGGTAGTTTTGTGGAGCATAGACATTGATAACTGAGAAAACTATTATGATAGTCTTGGATGATGATGCATAATGGTGGTATGCATCAAGGCAAGTGGTCAGGGTGCTGGGAAATAGATTCTAGATATATGTTCTAATTGGAGCCAACTTATTTATTTTATTTGTTGATGGATTAGACGTATGGTATAAGAAAAAAAGGAATTGGCCGGGTGCAGTGGCTCACACCTGTAATCCTAGCACTGTGAGAGGCCGAGGCGGGCAAATCATGAGGTCAAGAGATCAGGACCATCCTGGCCAACATGGTGAAACCCTGTCGTTACTAAAAATACAAAAATTAGCTGAGTGTGGTGGTGTGTGCCTGTAGTCTCAGCTACTCAGGAGGCTGAAGCAGGAGAATCTCTTGAACCTGGGAGACGGAGGTTGTGGTAAGCCAAGATTGCGCCACTGCACTGCAGCCTGGCAAAAGAGTAAGACTCCATCTCAAAAAAAAAAGGAAAAACGGAATCATATGGCTGGGTATGTACGTTTATGTGTACATGTTTGCAAATGATTACATGAGCAAAGTGAAAAATGAAGAATAGAGATAAGTATGTGAGGTAATATGTGTGTTAATTAGCTTGCTTTAGCCATTTCACAATGTATATAGACATCTCAAAACATATCGTACAACATATATACAACTTTTATTTGTCAATTAAAAAGAATAATGAAAGAGCAAACATGTTAAGATGTTTTTGAGACACCTAAGTGTCAAGTAGGCATTAGATAAGCAAATCTGGATCTCAGAAGAGTGGTTGGTGCTGTTTTTACATATTTACATATATGTGAATACATTTTGGAGTTATTAGCATAAAGGTAATATTTAAAGTTTCAGGAGTAGATGTGATTATCAGGACAACACTTTAGAGATATAGAGAGGAGGGTCCAGAATGGAGTCCTGAAGAATATCAACAGTTAGAGTTTGGAGGAAAAAAAGCCACTAAGGAGCTTGGGGCGGAAACTGGACAATTAAGGTGTCAGAGAAGCTGAAGAAAGAGACTATTTCAGAAGGAAAGAGTAAAGTGTATTAAACTAAAAAGTGTCCATTGAACTTGGCAGTATGGAAGTTATTGATGATTTTGCTGGAAGGAGCTTTAGTGGAATGAGGGTAAAAAGGCAGGCTGTGACAGATCGAAGGAGATGTAGGTTTAGTGATGAAAGTAGCAATTCATTCAGGAGCTGGTCACATACAGAGACTTGATGCTTGGTGCAGTGATGATTCAAAAGAGGTTTGTTTAGAATAATTTTACTTGGAACAGCTGCTTCTTCAAGTCCTGCGTGTTGTTTTTGTATTGTAAATTAACTTTATGTTTAAGAAGTCATTTATTCCTTAGAGGAGTTGTGAAGATTAAATGAGTTAACATACATAAAATGCTTAGTGCGGTCCTTGGAACACATATGATGATGAAGATAATAAAAATCAGTAGAGGCTGGATGTGGTGGCTCATGCCTGTAATCGCAGCGCTTTGGGAGGCTGAGGTGGGCAGATGTCTTCAGCCCAGGAGTTTGAGACCAGCCTGGGCAACATGGCAAAACCCTGTCTCTACAGAAAAATTTTAAAATGTAGCTGGGCATGGTGGCATGAGCCTGTAGTCCCAACTACTCAGAGCATGAGGTGGGAGGATCACCTGAGCCCAAGAGGTCGAAGCTGTAGTGAGCCGTGATGGTGCCACTGCATTCCAGCCTAGGTGACCAAACATGACCTTGTCTCAAAATAAAAACAAACAACCAAAAACCCCACACAGTATGCAATAATTAACCAATTACTATATGTTCAAAGCTATATACTTTACTGTTTCATTTATACATCAATCCATATTAGATATGAAGAAACTAAAGCTTAAAGAGCTTAAATAACTACGATGATCACCAATCACCCAGAGAATTAAGTGCCCAGCCACAAAGATCATGTTCCTATTAGTGCATTCTACTGCTCGCCACCCCCCTACCTCACCCGCTCCCCCAGCACAGACATATCGGGAGTAGCTTTGGAATTCACTGTAGAGTATATTCTGTAGTTGTCTTTGGAGAATTTGAAAGTATAGTAGATATGAGGACAGAATGCATGGCTTGGATTAAGACATTGCCTTTAGTGAACAGAAAGGAAAGGGAAGACTTATGAAATTAGGAGGAGCTGCATAGTTCTGTGCTTCTGGCGATCTTAGAAGGTAAAGGGAAATGATAGCCATTATGCCTGAATTGAAGGACTAGTCAAAAGTGATTCAGGTAATTTATATTTGATTTGTTTAGGATTTTATTTTATGACAGCCAATGATAAATAATAAGCTAAGATTATTAAAATTAATAGAGAATATAGTTTAAAAAAAGTAAAATTTCAAGATGTTTGAAATTATTTATTTATTTGTATGTTTGTTTATTATAGACTGGGTCTTGCTATAGTATGTTGCCCAGGCTGGTCTTGAACTCCTGGGCTCAAGAGATTTCCCCATCTTAGCCTCCCTAGTAGCTGGGAATATAGGTGTGTGCCACCACATCCAGCTAAATTATTTTTTTGAAAGAATTATCATTTGTTAGCATAACACTTTCAGGTTTGTCTTTTGAACTAGTTCTTGTCTAAATGCTTTGTAAAAAGTTGTAATTAAAGTTTTTATATATATATAGCTGAAAACACTTCTGAAAAGAAACGTGATGAGACCCGAGTTATGATCTTCTCTTCATTTCGAGATAGTGTTCAAGAAATTGCAGAATTGCTTTCACAGCATCAGCCAATTATTAGAGTAATGACTTTTGTCGGCCATGCCTCAGGGAAAAGCACGAAGGGTTTTACCCAGAAGGAGCAACTGGAGGTAATTATTTTTGGAATTGATGAAAATAAAAATAAGATTGATTAGGTTTGCACTTGTTCTTTTTTTGTTAGTTTTAACTCACTGGTCAATTAGCTACTTAAAAGGAATTTTATAGTAAACATGTAAGTAAAAATAAGCATATTTTGAAAGATGATAACATGTTTTATGTGGTTTTGGAACTTTTTTTTTTTTAAAGTAATATAAAGTGTAAAAGTTAAGCAGAAAAGCTCTGGAATTGGAATCCTGGATTCCAATTCCTGGATTGGAATCCTGGATTCCAATTCCTGGATTGGAATCCTGACTCTACCACTTAAAAGTTTCTTTACTGCTTCTTCCTCTGTTTTCCTTATCTGTAAACATACATCATAGAGTTGTTGTAAGCATTAAAAGAGATCTTATTGTAGAGCCACCAATAAATGTTTATTGTTTATGTTGTCACTTTAATAATTTATTCTAAACAAATAATTAGCCTATCTCTTTTTATTTATTTAAAAATCTTATTTTAAAAGTGGGCTATTTAAGGCAGCCTCATGCTCTGAGTAAGAGGACATTCAGTTTTCTAAGTGCTGTGATGTTTTGAGGGAAATTTTACGTTATTGATTTTTATAAAATCTATGCAGCTTTTTATAAATTAACTATGTAAGTCTATACTTGAGTTGTGACTGACAATTAGATATCTCTTTAATTTCTAGTTAATTTTGACAGATCCTTTTTTGATTCTGCAGACATTAGTAGATGAGGTTTTTTTTTGTTTTGTTTTGTTTGTTTTGTTTTAGATGGAATCTTACTCTGTTGCCCAAGCTGGAGTGCAGTGGCGTGATCTCAGCTCACTGCAGCCTCCGCCTCCCAGGTTCAGGCAATTCTCCTGCCTTAGCCTCCAGAGAGCTGGGATTACAGGCACCCAAATCTGGCAAATTTTTGTATTTTTTAGTAGAGATGGGGTTTCACCATCTTGGCCAGGGTGGTCTCAAACTTCTGACCTCTGGTGATCTGCCCGCCTCAGCCTCCCAAAATGCTGATATTACAGGCATGAGCCGCCTTGCCCAGCCGGGAGGTGGTCTTCTTTTTTTTTTTTTTTCTTTTTTTAATTTTGAAATGGAGTCTTGCTCTGTCTCCCAGGCTGGAGTGCAGTGGCCCGATCTCGGGTCACTGAAACCTCCGCTTCCTGGGTTCAAGTGATTCTCCTGCCTCAGCCTCCTGAGTAGCTGGGACTACAGGTACTCACCACCACGCCCAGCTAATTTTTTTTTTTTTTTTTTCTGAGACGGAATCTTGCTCTGTAGCCCAGGCTGGAGTGCAGTGGCATGATCTTGGCTCACTGCAAGCTCTGCCTCCTGGGTTCACGCCATTCTCCTGCCTCAGCCTCCGGAATAGCTGGGACTACAGGCGCGCACCACCACGCCCGGCTAATTTTTTACATTTTTAGTAGAGACGGGGTTTCACCGTGTTAGCCAGGATGGTCTCGATCTCCTGACCTCGTGATCCGCCGGCCTCGGCCTCCCAAAGTGCTGGGATTACAGGCGTGAGCCACCGCGCCTGGCCCCAGCTAATTTTTTTTGTATTTTTACTAGAGACAGGGTTTCACCATGTTGGTCAGGTATTCTTTTTTTTGTTTTTGAGATGGAATCTCGCTCTGTTGCTGAGGCTGGAGTGCAGTGGCACGATCTTGGCTCACTGCAAGCTCCGCCTCCCGGGTTCACGCCATTCTTCTGCCTCAGCCTCCCCAGTAGCTGGGACTACGGTGCCCACCACGCCCAGCTAATTTTCTGTATTTTTAGTAGAGACGGGGTTTCACCGTGTTAGCCAGGATGGTCTCGATTTCCTGACCTCATGATCTGCCCGCCTTGGCCTCCCAAAGTGCTGGGATTACAGGCGTGAGCCATGGTCAGATATTCTTTAAATACCTTTTATACCTGCTCTCACTACGCCGAGAAGTCTGTTTAAGCTGACTGGATATGGTGGGGAGTGCCTTCCTGAATCTGAAAATAATACCTTTGCCCATCATCAAGTCAGATTATCCATGTTTTTAAGGCATCTAGTGGGTGATTACTACTCTTAACATATATGTATGAATGAAAAATGAATTGGATTTTTGCTGTGGAGGTCAAGCATTTTCATTATTTGAAATACCCGTAGTACCCAATCTGATCTCTGATCAATTTCAGTGTTACCTAAAGTCATTATTTCCTGAGCTAGTCAGGCACCGTAAGAACCTTATTGATTTTACTGACTTTATTATTTACTCATTTATATCAGTAATATTTTAATGTATGCCAAAGTAAAAACTTTTTTTTATTACTCCTATATGTAATTGCTTTCATAACAGCTGTTTTATTTTGAAACGAGCTTGCGGGCAAATAATTGTACATTGTCCATTTATTTAGAAACACGATATTAAGTCAGAAGAAATTGGGGGGGCCAGATCCTTTAGGGTCCTATATGTCATTTCCATTTTAATGACTTTCTCTTTTACTCTGAGATGAGAAGTTCTTGGAGAGTTTGGGGCAGAGGATGGTCTTAGCTCGATTTATATTTTAAAAGAATCAGCCAGACACTGTGGCTCATGCCGGTAATCACAGCACTTTGGGAGGCTAAGTTAGGCAGTTTGCTTGAGGCCAGGAGTTCGAGATCAACTAGGGCAACATGGTGAAACCTTATCTCTACCCAAAATACAAAAATTAGCTGGATGTGGTGGCATGCTCCTGTAGCTTCAGCTACATGGGAGGCTGAGGAGGGAGGATGCTTGAGCCCAGAGGTTGAAGCTGCAGTGAGCCAAGATCACACCACTGCACTTCAGCCTGGGGAACACAGTGAGACCCTGTCTCAAAAAAAGAAGAAAAAAAAGAATCATGCTGGTTATTGTCTGAAGAATAAACTGTAGGGGCTAAGGGTGGAAGTGGAGAGACCGGTTGGGAGACTTGTAACAATTTAGGCTGAAGATGATGGTGACTTGGACTAGGGTGGTAACAAGGAAGGTGGTGAGAAGTTAAGTTCTGGATGTATTTTGCAGGTCAAGCTGACAGGGTATATTGACAAATTAGAGTGGGATATGAGACAAAGGCATATGAAGTCTGACTGTAGGATGACTCCAAGGTTTTTGGCCTGAGCAACTGAAAGGAGCTGGTATTAACTAAGATGGATAAGACTGCAGGAAAGGCCAGGTGTGGTGGCTCACGCCTGTATTCCTAACAATTTGGGAGGCCAAGGCAGGTGGATCATATGAGGTCAGGAGTTTGAGACCAGCCTGGCCAACATGGTGAAACCCTGTCTCTACTAAAAATACAAAAATTAGCCAGGCATGGTGGCGGGTGCCTATAATCTCAGCTACTTGGGAGGCTGAGGCAGGAGAATTAGGGAATATCAGGAGCTTGGTTTTAGATGAGTTAACTTTGACATGTCTCTCAGATTAATGCTTTTCAAACTATTGAAACTGGTAGAGGACCAGTTTTATTTCTCCTGCTACATGACATACTGATACTTTTGAACAATATAATAAAAATGAATTACTAGAAAGTAAAATGAATGAAAAATAAAGTTCTGGTCCAATATTGAAAATATTACTAGAGTCAACCAACAAAATTAGTCTGTCAAGTGTCTAAACCCTTACTTTCAGTTATTGTACTTATGTTGTTGTCAGCTAGTAATAAACAGTTTTTGGACAGGCACCAGTAATAAACAGTTCATGGAGCACACTTTCAGTAGCAGTCTTTTAAACATCAAGCAGAGATATTGGATAAACAATTGAATATATGTCTTGAGTTTGTGGAAAGGGTTCATGGAAGTGTATGTTCAATGACAAATTAATATCAATCTTAAGCATGGAAGAAACAGTTTAGTTTATACATGTTAACTAAGAAGAAAATCGACATTCTTTATTAATCTGTTAGTTACATTAAGAAAAAATGTATCTAGCACTGTGGCCTTTTTTTTCTTTTTCTGGGCAAAAAGGACATCTGCTTTACTATGTTATATGCAGGTTGGCTTAATGTCATTACAAATTCCAAAGGAAATGAATTACTGTTAATGTTTAATCATGATCATTGTTTCTCCCTGTGCTCTGAGGATTTCCATATCGAAGGAAAATCTTTGGACTGGTGCAAGTGAAATGTTTATGAGAAGACTTAACATAATACATTTTATATTTATTGTCCTACTTTTAAGGTTGTTGTTTTTCACAATACAACTAGCTTACAGGTTAAGTTAGGTTTTTGGAGTCAGAGACACTAACATTCAAATGCTGATGATGATTAGTGAGACATCAGGCAAATAGCTTAACTTTTCAGATTTTCAGATTGTTTAATAAAATGCAATGATAATATCTACCTCATAGGGTCGTTGGCAGTAGAAACTAATATATAAAGTACTTAGTATGGTACCTGGCACATAGTGTGCCCTTGCACATAGTAGCTATCATTATTTATCAGCTAATTCAGCTTTTGATGTTGCATTGTCTCACTTAATTACAACCGCCACCACTCCACTGTACACAAACCCGCAATGTTGGTATTGGTCTGTGTGGAGAAACTGAGGCTCAGAGCAGTTGAGAACTAAGTTTATAAGGCCTAAGGGACTTTCATTAACTTTTTCATTAACTCCTTCTCACGCTATTGTGGTTTCATTAAACTGATCAGAGAAATCCTGGAATAGTAGTATAAAAGGTAAGATATGACTTCTAAGAGTAATACAACATTCTTACAAATATAAGAAATATTTATAAACCTATTTCTGATAAAACTATACATTTAGGTCTAAGATATGATAAATAGGAGTGATTGCTGTAGGCCATTTACCTGCCCTATTCCTCTTTCTGTGGTGCTAAAAATAAACTCGGGTTTCTCATTCAGTGACAAACTTAAATTGTTGACAAATCCTTTTGACATCACAACCATTACTAAAGCAAAATAATTAGAACTGTTTATTTTGCCATAATCTCTTTTAGCTTATATTGCCAGTTGTTTGCTTCTTTTCCTATTCTATACTATCCTTGCTGCTGATTTTTTTGTTTTGTTTTGTTGAAACAAGGCTTTACTCTGTTGCCTAGGCTAGAGTGCAGTGTCACAGTCATAGCTCACTTGCAGCCTTGAACTCCTGGGCTCAAGAGATCCTCCTGTCTCAGTCTCCCAAGTAGTTAGTACTACATGTATACACCATCATGCTGAGCTACTTTTTTTACTTTTCGTAGAGACAGGGTTTTTCTATGTGCCCAGGCTGAGCTTGAGCTCCTGGACTCAAGCAATCTTTCTGCCTTGTCCTCCCAAAGTGTTGAGATTACAGGCATAAGCTGTGGCCAGCCTTGAGGGTGATTTTTAATCTGATGCTACTATTTTTCAGGTGAGTGGGGAACAATATGCTTTGATCTACAGTTCTCTTACATTTGCATGTAGTTATTTTTCAATTGTTTTTATTTTAGGTAGTGAAACAGTTTCGTGATGGTGGTTACAACACGTTGGTTTCTACCTGTGTGGGTGAAGAAGGTTTGGATATAGGAGAAGTTGATCTTATAATATGTTTTGATTCCCAGAAGAGCCCAATTCGTCTTGTACAACGAATGGGTAGAACTGGCCGTAAACGTCAAGGCAGGATAGTTGTTATCCTTTCTGAAGGACGAGAGCAACGTGTAAGTAGAGCTGCAGAAGCTCAATTTGACACTTGAATTTGAGAAATATAGCCCAATGGTGAATATCAACTTGTTAGCATTCCAAGTCCAAACACTCTGTAGATAGTTTTGGTTTATTTTCCCCCACTTTGTATTGGATTCTATCTTGTAACTAGGAGAATTTTTGACTGGATTCAGTTTCCTAATTTTTATCCATCTAAAGAAACACATTTTTAATACTTAGGTAGTAATTCAGAGATACCTAGATCCAAAAACGAATGTGTATTACTTTGTTTTACTATTTTCCTGTGCTTCTAAAGAAGGCCTATGCTTTTTTAGTTTACTTTTCTTTCTGAACCGTAGTAAACTGAGAATCATTTTTTCCTTTTCAAGGTCTGTCAAAGTAACTGACTAAATAAGAAACAAAGAATATGTATCAGAGACAGTATGAAGCCTGAAAAACCCAAAATATTTACTTTCTGGCCCTTTTTGGAAGTTTGCTGTTGCCTATTTTAAGTGATAACGAACTTGAATTAAATTCATACTGTGCTACAATCTTGAGTGACAGGCCTTTCTAAGTAAGATGTTACATAAAATATTATTTTGTGTTTGTTACACTAAAGTATTAACTAACTTTTGTAACTCATTGAGACTAGTTCAGCGGCCAAATATAGAGATTCACATTAAAGGTCTCCTTAACAGCCATGATAATTTTTAAAAATTGATTTTAGGCTGGACGTGGTGGCTCACGCCTGTAATCCCAGTACCTTAGGAGGCTCACTTGAGGTCAGGAGTCCGAGACCAGCCTGGCCAACATGGTGAAACCCCATCTCTACTAAAAGAATACAAAAATGAGACAGGTGTGGTGGCACATGTCTGTAATCCCAGCTACTTGGGAGTCTGAGGCAGGAGAATTGCTTGAACCTGGGAGGTAGAGGTTGCAATGAACCAAGATCCCACCACTGCGCTCCAGCCTGGGTAACAGAGCGAGACTCCATCTCCAGAAAAAATAACTGATTTTAAATATTTTATATACTCTTTAAAATCATCCCGAAATATGAATTATTTCTCTAATACTTTTCGTGTGATTATAGCATATTCATATGTAACATCTAGTTTATCCATAAAATGATCCTAATGAAATGTTTGGTAAAAGGCCATGTGATATCAGCGAGTGGAACTGGGTTCTAATTGTATTCCCTAGCCAAGTTACTTAACCTCTCCATTCACTTGTTAGGTTTCTTATCTGTAAAATAGTAACAGTGGCCCCATTTACTCAGTATTTACATTGTGCTGTGTAATGTTCCAAGTTTCAGATTCATTATTGTATTTAATCCTGTCAGCACCCTGTAAGGGGAGTAACACTTTTGTTGTATACAGAGAAGGAAACTGAAGTAAAGAAACATGAACAAACTGAAATAAGGGAATAGTTTTAAAAAAACACAAGACAACCTTACACGTCAATGTAAATATCAGCCTTTTTTAAGAACAGCAAGATAACAAAGATCGATTTACTTTACGCAGTATAACTGCTGAGGTGGGCTTTTGTAATAATGGACTTTGAAATGATTTTCTTTTTTTAAAAAAAACAAAACAAAAAAAAACGGAGTCTTGCTCTGTCACCCAGGCTGGAGGGCAGTGGCGTGATCTCATTGCAACCTCCATCTCCAGGGTTCAAGCGATTCTCCTGTCTCAGCCTCCTGAGTAGCTGGGACTACAGGTGCGTGCCAGCACACCCGACTAATTTTTTTTTTTGTATTTTCAGTAGAGATGGGGTTTCACCGTATTGGCCAGGCTGGTCTTGAACTGTGGACCTCGTGATCTGCTCACCTGGGCCTCCCAAAGTGCTGGGATTATAGGCGTGAGCCACCGCACCCAGCCTGAAATGATTTTCGTTAAAGGTTAATCTAACAGTTTACTGATAGGTTTTAAAATTTAAGACAGCTGGGCTCAGTGACTCACGCCTGTAATTTCAGCACTTTGGGACGCTAAAGCTGGAGGATCACTTGAGCCTTTGAGTTCAAGACTAGCCTGGGCAACACAGGGAGACCCCATCTCTACAAAATAAAGATTAGCTGGGTGTGGTAGCTCACACCTGTAGTCCCAGCTACTCAGGAGGCTAAAGTGGGAGGATTGCTTGAGCCCAGGAGGTTGAGGCTGCAGTGAGTCTGATCACACCGCTGTACTCCAGAGCCTGGATGACAGAGGAAGAACCTATCTCAAAAAAAAAAAAAAAATCAAGACAACAGAAGCTCTATTATCTAAGTATTTAAGTGGATCGGGGTTTGATTTTATGTTTATAATAAATCCAAACTAATAATTGCTTGTTATGGATAAATTGTTATTTATAAAAGTAATATAATCTGACAGTTTATATTTGTTTTTACAGATTTATAATCAGAGTCAGTCCAACAAAAGAAATATATATAAAGCTATTTCAAGTAACAGGCAGGTCCTTCATTTTTACCAAAGAAGTCCACGAATGGTTCCTGATGGAATCAACCCAAAATTACACAAAATGTTCATCACACATGGTGTCTATGAACCAGAGAAGCCTTCTCGGAACTTGCAGCGAAAGTCTTCTATCTTTTCCTATAGGGATGGTAAATAAATTTTGCATTTGACCCATGCATTTTTCCCCTGTTCTTACTTAGCAGGTCATATCTTGATGTAATATTTCTTGTTTGAAAAACTGAATGTATGTTCTAAGTAATATAGGCATTCTCTTTGGAAAGGCTATAAGAGATTATTCATGTGGCAAATGGAGAGACACTGGTAGTATATAGAGTGACAGAAACTCAGTGTTGGGGAAAATTAAAAATACCCTACCAACCCAGAGAATGTTCTCCATAAAGTTTAGAAAAGAAAGAAAGCAGTTTTATTTTTGAATAAGCATTAAACCAGATTACAATGTGCGCTGAAGATAATGTACTAAGATAATACCAAGACAGAAAGAAATTCCCTATATGTATCCTCAAGCACTTAGAATCCTTTACATACATGTTGTCAATAGTAACTTGTCCTCCTTTAAGAGGGCACCATTTGCTGTACATTCCTTCATAGTTTATCCCATATTTACCTGGTAATTGAGGTAGCCATTTGTGTTAGCTGGTTGCCTTTCTCAAATATCTTGAGATATTTGCACTATGAAAGTGAGAAAAAAAGTTTATTTTTTGGATTTTACGTAATCTCTAAGGTAGGTTTTAAACAATCATAAAAATCATATAACTATATTCTAACATTTGGAAGGAACCTTGGGAGTCATGTGGTCCAATTAGTTATCAAGGTAGGAATGCTTCTGCATCATTCTTGTTTTAAATGCATAGCTAGTCTCAACTTGAATACCTCTGTTAATATAAATTATATTTCTTTAGAGGGTTCATTCCATTGTTAAATGGCCCTATGTAGTAGAAGACTCTTACGTTGAAAAATCTGTGTCTTTGTACCTTTTTCTCATTGATCTGGTTTCTTAGATAAAAAGTACAATTTTCATCTTTGGTTTACCTTTTTTTTTTTTTTTTTTTTTTTTTGAGACGGAGTCTGGCTCTGTCACCCAGGCTGGAGTGCAGTGGCGCAATCTCGGCTCACTGCAAGCTCCGCCTCCTGGGTTCACGCCATTCTCCTGCCTCAGCCTCTCCGAGTAGCTGGGACTACAGGCGCCCGCCACCACGCCCGGCTAATTTTTTTTGTATTTTTAGTAGAGACGGGGTTTCACCGTGGTCTCGATCTCCTGACCTCGTGATCCGCCCGCCTCGGCCTCCCAAAGTGCTGGGATTACAAGCGTGAGCCACCGCGCCTGGCCTGGTTTACCTTTATAACAGTTCTCTATATAGTTGAAGGCCATACCTTTTATATTTGTTCAACTGTTTGTTCCACTGTTGTCATACCATGCATTTTTAAGGTTCTTACCCTCCTACTACTTGCTTTCAATTCAAATTTGTTAATGTTCTTTCCCTTAACTCAGAGCCGTCAATTAGTGTTTTTTTGGCTGGGTCTATTAAACCTAATACAGATTCACTTAATGGGAACATACCTGTCATTTTTCAAGATTTTGCCAATTATTTTGTTAAAATAAAAACATAGCATGTCTTTTGAGTTTTCTTGAATTCGATAAATTAATAAAAGCATCAAAATTTGATTAGGTTGGGTAAATCATTTTTAGTGATCATTGTATTTTTTATAGTTGCTAATTAATCTTATATTTAATAATTATTCCTAAAATGTTACTGGGGTTGATGGCAGATTCTTTAGTGAATATCTGGAACCTATCCTTTTAAAAAATTGAGATAATGTTAACTTATGTTCATTTTTCTATATTTGTTTCCTCCCCTTTTCTCTGATTTTTCAAGTGTCAAAGATTTATCTTAGATTATGTGATTTATGTATGGAATTATTCTATAATTCTGTACTAGTATATAAATACACTAGTGTATTTATACTAATATGTAAAATATGTGCTAGTGTATTTACTATATATTTTGCTAATGTATCCTAATTATATACTAGTATATATAATATTATAGATAGTGTATATATAGTATGTATTATATATACTAGTATATAATTCATCTGAGCTTAGAGCTCTGAACTGACTATTTTTTATTTTATTTTATTTTTTTGAGACAGAGTCTTGTGCTTTCGCCCAGGCTGGAGTGCAGTGGCATGATCTCGGCTCACTGTAACCTCTACCTCCCAGGTTCAAGCAATTCTCCTGCCTCAGCCTCCCAAGTAGCTGGGATTACATGCACATGCCACCACACCTGGCACATTTTTACATTTTCAGTAGAGACGGGGTTTCTCCATGTTGGCCAGGCTGGTCTCGAACTCCTGACTTCAGGTGATCCACCCACCTAGGCCTCACAAAGTGCTGGGATTACAGGCATGAGCCACTGCACCCAGCCACTCTGAGTTTATTTTAAGGGACTAGGGGTACCTGCCTATTTCAAAATCTTAGAGCCTCTGATGTCAAGTCTGAAAGGGGCCTGAGCGATCATTTAGTTCAAACCCCCTTATTTTACAGATAAGGAAACAGATGCAGAGAAGCCTTTTTTGTTTGTTTGTTTTACATTTTTAAAAAGCTTCTTACGCAAGTTTGGAATACCTGAGACGTGATCCCAGCTCACTGAAGCCTCAACTCCTGGGCTGAAGAGATCCTCCTGTCAGCCTCCTGTGTGGCTAGGACTACGGGGATGCAGCACCATGCCCAGCTAATTTTATTTTATTTTTTTTAGACTTGGCGTCCAGCTGTGTTGCCTAGGCTGGACTCAAACTCCTGGCCTTAATTGATCCTCCCTCCTTGGCCTCCCAAGGAGGAGGTGTCAGCCACTGCACCCAGCCAGTTTCCTGATTTTTAATTCAGTAGCTTCTCAATTTTTCTGCTCTCATCTGTATTAGCCAGAGTTCCTGCATTGTACTGTTTAGCCTTTTCAGTTTGGTGATTCTTAGAGATTATAGAAGCTGAAAGGAATGAATGTAGTATACATATTTTTAAAAGTCTATTATGCCCTTTTTAAAAGCAACAAGTCTGTTCCCCCTACACTTAACTCCTCTTGCCCCAACCCCCATTTAAGACTTAAGATACATACCCTTTTTAAAAGTCTTGGCCTTTCCTGCCCATTCTCAACAACCCCCACCAAGCTTCAGATGAACTTTCCAATACTGCTATGATAGAATCATAATACCAGTTTTCATTTGTGAGTTATCTTACTCTGTTTCATGCCAGGTCTTAGGCAATCAAATGAAAAGAGTCCAAAACAAGCCAGGACTGACAGCCTAGCTACCTGGCTCTGTTCTGTTAATGAATTCATTACCAAAGGATAGCTCCTAGACAGATGGGTACTTTCAAAGAGGTAAGAGAAGTTTAGGAGACATTTAAAAGCATGAAGTGATAAACTGAGTGGTTTTATATGAAGAATACTAGTTTTAAGAAATAGAATCAAGGCTGAGGTAGGATCACTTGAGCCCAGGAATTTGAGACCAACCTGGGCAACATATCAAGACTTCATCTCTACAAAAATAAGAAAAGTAGATGGGCCTGGTGGCATGAGCCTGTATTCCAGCTCCTGTGGAGGCTGAGGCAGGAGGATTGCTTGAACCCAGGAGTTTGAGGTTACAGTGAGTTATGAATGTGCTGTTGCACTCCAACCTGGGTGACAGAGTTCGAATGGATATTGTGGGGTTTTTTGCTTTGCAGATTCTTAAAAAATCTCTTTTCCATTATTTTTTCAACTTATAGGAGTGAGGCAAAGTAGCCTTAAGAAAGATTGGTTCTTATCAGAAGAAGAATTTAAATTATGGAACAGACTTTATAGATTAAGAGACAGTGATGAAATTAAAGAGGTAACATTGCCTCAAGTTCAGTTTTCTTCTTTACAAAATGCGGATAACAAACCAGTAAGTTGAATATATTTTCAGATGTTCTTTTTTTCCCCCCTCATTTTAATGCCAAAACCCCTCAGATGTTCTTTATAATGATCAAGCAATAGCTTTGGGAATAATGAGATAATTGTGATTGGAATGTCAACTTACTTTAAGAAATTAAGAATGTAATCAGTTTAAAAAATCATTAAAGTCTAAGTTTACAAAACTACTAATTTTCTTATATTATTTATTGTATATATGTATTTAAGCAACTGTGATGTTTTTACATAAATTATGCCTTTCTTTCATTACTATCATTTAAACATTTCTATATAGGCATAATCGTACATGGTTGTCACTTTACTCTGTGATATACCGTAGTTTGCTTGACCATTTACTTATTGTGTTTTGGGATTCTTTTCAACTTTTTTTTTTTTTTTTTAAGAGATGAGGTCGTGCTGTGTTGTCCAGGCTGGCCATCAGCTCCTGGACTCAAGTGATCCTCCTGCCTCAGCCTCCCAAGTAGCTGGGACTATAAGTGTGCACCACTGGATCTGGCTTTTTCAGTATTTTACTAACATAAATTATGCTTTCATAAGCATCCTTGTAAACCACTTTTTTTAAAAAAAATTTCAATAGTTTTTGGGGAACAGGTGGTGTTTTGTTACATGGATAAGTTCTTAGTGGTGATTTCTGAGATTTTGGTGCACCCATCATCCGAGCAGTGTACCCTGCACCCAATGTATAGTCTTTTATCCCTTGCCCCACTCTTCCCCCCGAGTCCACAACAGAGTCCATTATATTATTCTTAGGGCTTTGTGTCCTCATAGCTTAGCTCTTACTTCTAAATGGGAACATACGATGTTTGGTTTTCCATTCGTAAGTTACTTCACTTAGAATAATAGTCTCCAACTCCATCCAGGTTGCTGCGAATGTAATAATTTCATTCCTTTTTTATGGCTGAGTAGTAGTCCATGTTGCCTGTGTGTGTGTGTGTGTGTGTGTGTGTGTGTCACATTTTATCTACTCACTGATTGATGGGAATTTAGGCTGGCTTCATATTTTTGCAGTTGTGAATTGTGCTGCTATAAATATGGGTGTGCGAGTATACTTTTCATATAATGACTTCTTTTCCTCTGGATTAGGTACCCAGTAGTGGGACTGCTGGATCAAATGGTAGTTCTGCTTTTAGTTCTTTAAGGAATCTCCGTATTGTATTCCATAGTGGCTGTACTAATTTACACTCCCACCAGCAGTGTAAAAGTGTTCCCTTTTCACCACATCCACTCCAACATCTATTGTTTTTCAATTTTTTAATTATGGCCATTATTGCAGGAGTAAGGTGGTATTATATTGTGGTTTTGATTTGTATTTCTCTGATAATTAGTGATGTTGAACATTTTTTACACATTTATTGGCCATTTGAGTTCCTTGTAGATTCTGGATATTAATCCTTTGTCAGATGCATAGTTTACAAAGATTTTCTACTACCCTGTGGGTTGTCTGTTTACTCTGCTGTGCAACAGCGTTTAATTAAGCCCCATCTGTCTTTGTTTTTGTTGCATTTGCTTTTGGGTTCTTGGTCATGAACTCTTTGCCTAAGCCAATGTCTAGAAGAGTTTATTCAACGTTACAGAATTTTTGTGGTTTCAGGTCTTAGATGTAGGGCTTCGATCCATGCTGAGTTGATTTTTGTATAAGGTGAGGGATGAGGATCCAGTTTCATTCTTCTGCATGTGGCTTGCCAGTTATCCCAGTATCATTTTATTGAATATGGAGTCCTTTCCCAATTTTATGTTTTTGTTTGCTTTGTTGAAGATCAGTTGGCTGTAAACATAAATTATGCTTTCATAAGCATCCTTGTAAACCAAAACAAAAAATAAAATTTTTGTTTTGAAATTATAGTTAAAACTTTAAATTTGATGTTACTGTTTATTTTATTATTAACAAATTCTTTGTTAACTTTGTGAAAATCAAGAGAACTGATCAAAGGTTGTATATGTGCCAGGAGAGCTGGGAAAACAACCTCAGAAAAGATTTCTTTTAAAATATTTAACTGTTTGCTCTTAACATTGAACTATATAAACAGGAATATTGTCGACTTGTAAGTCATATAACAGTTATTTAACAAATATATTTTAAAGGGCATCTTTCTGCTTTATGAAATTATTTTCTTTTTTTCTTCTGAGATTTTAGTTGGGAGTATCTAAATGGATCCAAATTATGTTAAGCTGATTATATGTATATTGAGTGTTTTTTAAAATTAGTTTGTGAAATCTCAGAATGTTTTTATCACTTTTATTACTTTTTAAATAATTAAGACTCAAGAATCAACCACTGGAATTCATCAACTCTCTCTCTCTGAATGGAGACTGTGGCAAGATCATCCTTTGCCTACACATCAAGTTGATCACTCAGATCGATGCCGCCATTTTATAGGCCTTATGCAAATGATAGAGGGAATGAGACACGAAGAGGTAAGGCTTTATCGTAACTTTCTCTTGCTGGTATGATAGTAAAACTAGAGTACTTAGCTTTTATTTTTCTTAATTTGAAGTAATAAGAAATATTTTGTTTTTCTGTGTAGCTCCTTGTGATCTCAGTAAAGAATGAGTTTTCTGCCTTAAGAGAAGAAATAGATTTAATTAATTAGAAGAAGAATATCATCTGTAAATATTGATAGACCAGAGTGGAATTTTAATATACTTAAATGATTTATGTAAACTGCTTGTAAAGCTAATTTAGGATTCTTTTGGATTCGGATTTATTGAAAATTTGATATCAAGATATTTGATATCCTGGTCCTAGTTTAGAGAATTATAGATTCCTTGAGCAGTTCCTTGATTATTCTTCCTAGAGTCAGCATAATGAACCAATTATGAATGTGAAATTCATAGTGCCCGGGTTAGAATCCTAACTCTGCCTCCTACTGATTGTGTGTTTGTAAGTTATTTAACCTCTCAGTGCTTCAGTTTTATCTTTAAAATAGTGATAGTGATAATACTTATTTCATAAGGTTGTTGTGAGGATTAAATGACCTAATATATGTAAAGCATGTAGTAACTGGCATATAATAAGCACAAAGTAGATTTTAGCTCCTATTTTTATTATTAGCCTTTGGTCATGCGTCCATGTAAAAAAAGTAGTTAGAGGTGGATCCCAGCAAAATGTGCGCAATCAAATTAACATTTTTTTAATATATTTATTGAGTGCCTTCTGTATGCCACACTCTGTTCCCGGCTTTATGGCTATAACCGTTAGCAAACGAGAGAAAATATTCTGTTTATGTGGAGTATATATACTAGCAGGGAGACAGACATTTGCTCACATTAATGCTTATTATATTTGTTATTCAAAAATCAGAGGGCTGGGTGCGATGTCTCATGCCTGTAATCTCAGCACTTTGGGAGGCCGAAGCGGGCGGACTTAAGGTCAGGAGTTCGAGACCAGCCTGGCCAATATGTTGAAACCCTGTCTGTACTAAAAATACAAAAATTAGCTGGGTGTGGTGGCACATGCCTGTAATCCCAGCTACTCAGAAGGCCGAGACAGGAGAGTCACTTGAACCCGGGAAGTGGAGGTTGCGGTGAGCCGAGATCAAGTCACTGCACTCCAGCCTGGGTGACAGAGCGAGACTTTGTCAAAAAAAAAAAAAAAACAGAGAGGTAACTGCTTAAATCTATTAAGTAGTAGAGGAATCCTAATTAAAGTAGCATTCTTGGGGGAACGGAGGGATGGTAGAGATTGTAAGTTTTAGCTAATAACTTAGAGATAAGTAAGACTTAGAAATTCACTATACGAATTCTTGATTAGGAACTTTGTTACAAATAGAAGTATATTCCAGGATACAACCTAGCAGACATACAGGTACTACTATGTTGGACATTCTAAAAGCTATTCTTAGTTTAGTGTCATTGAAAGAGTAAATTTAACAAATGTATATGGTTTTTATTAATATATATTTTAAAATATCTATTTTTAAGAAATTAGAATAATTCAATTAAATGTTAGAAATGCAAAACTGACTATATTCTTACGTATTCATTCAATTTGTTCTTCCTACAAATAGTTATCAAGGGTCTTTTGGGTATTAAGTACTGGGGATACAAAAAAGTTAACTGATTAATGATAACTTGATAGTTACACAGTAGTGTACTTTATAATTTTGATTTATCGGAATAACTTTTAAGGTATAAAAGAATATCATTGGAACAATGTAATAATATAAATATTTTAATATAGAGTGAAACTCCTCTCTTAGATTTGGCTTTCTGTTTTGTTTTCCTGTGGCTTTTTAAATTTTCCTTATTTATAGGGAGAATGCAGCTATGAATTGGAAGTTGAATCTTATTTACAAATGGAAGATGTTACCTCAACATTTATTGCTCCCAGGAATGAATCTAATAATCTTGCCAATGACACCTTTATCACTCGCAAGAAATCGTCATTTATAAAGAACATAAATCAAGGCAGTTCATCCTCAGTGATAGAATCTGATGAAGAATGTGCTGAAATTTTTAAACAAACTCATAGCAAACCTACTAAAATTGTTTCTTTAGAGAAAAAAGTGTCTAAAGGAATAAAAAAAGATCAGCTTAAAACAGAAAATAATCACGGTATTATGGATTCTTTAGATACTGACAGAAATTCTACTGTTGAAAATATTTTTCAAGAAGACCTACCAAATGATAAAAGAACATCAGATACAGATGAAGTTGCTGCCATGTGTACTATTAATGAAAATGTTATTAAAGAGCCATGTGTATTATTAACAGAGTGTCAGTTTACAAATAAATCCACTAGTTCACTTGCTGGAAATGTTTTAGATTCTGGTTATAACAGTTTCAGTGATGAAAAATCTGTTTCATCTAATTTATTTCTTCCATTTGAAGAAGAGCTTTATATTGTTAGAACAGATGACCAATTTTATAATTGTTACTCATTGACAAAAGAGGTACTAGCTAATGTAGAGAGATTTTTATCTCGTTCTCCTCCACCTCTCAGTGGACTCTCAGACTTGGAATATGAAATTGCTAAGGGTACTGCACTTGAGAATTTGCTTTTCTTACCCTGTGCAGAGCATTTACAAAGTGATAAATGCACCTGTTTGATGTCACATTCAGCTGTAAATTCTCAACAGAATTTAGAATTGAGTTCACTTAAACGTATAAATTATCCATCTGAAAAAAGTTGCCTTTATGATATACTTAATGATAATATTTCTGATGAGCCAAGTCTCTGTGACTGTGATGTACATAAACATAATCAAAATGAAAATTTAGTACCTAACAATCGTGTTCAAATAGACAGAGGCCCTGCACAGAATTTAGTTGGAGAGAACAATCATGATGTTGGTAACAGTGACCTCCCAGTATTGTCCACTGATCAAGATGAAAGTTTACTATTATTTGAAGATGTTAATACAGAGTTCGACGATGTGAGTCTTTCACCCTTGAACAGTAAAAGCAAATCTTTACGTATGTCAGACAAAACTGCTATTAGTGAAATGCCTGTGGTCTCTCAGTTCTTAATTTCTGATGAACTTTTGTTGGACAATAATTCTGAACCCCAAGATCAAATCACCTGTGATGCTAGTAGTTTTAAATCTCGTGATGATCTGAGAGGTGCACAGGAAGAAAAAGTGAAGAATCATGAGGATATTTTTGATTGCTCTAGGGATTTATTTTCTGTTACCTTTGATTTAGGATTCTGTAGTCCAGATTCTGATGATGAAATATTGGAACATACATCAGATAGCAATAGACCTCTAGATGATCTATATGGAAGGTATTTGGAAATTAAGGAGATAAGTGATGCAAATTATGTTTCGAATCAAGCACTAATACCAAGAGATCATAGTAAAAATTTTACTAGTGGAACCGTTATTATCCCATCAAATGAAGATACACAGAATCCAAATTATGTACGTTTGCCACTGAGTGCAGCAAAAACTAAAGAATTGTTATCTCCCGGTTATTCTCAGTTTTCTTTACCAGTGCAAGAAAAAGTTATGAGTACACCACTCTCTGAATCAAACACACTGAACTCATTTTCTAAGATAAGAAAGAAAATACTTAAGACACCAGATTCTAATAAGGAAAAAGTAAATCTACAAAGATTCAAAGAAGCATCGAATTCAACTTTTGATTATTCAGAATTTTCTCTAGAAAAGTCTAAAAGCAGTGGTCAGATGTATCTGCATAAATCCTGTCATTCTGTCGAAGGTAAGATTCCATCTTTATAATAAAGTCTGTAAGTCTTTCTAGAATAATTACTCTAGAAATACTTCGGTAATTTTTCCAAATGTAATTTTTTTACTACATGGTACAATATAAATATTGAATTAGATAATTGATGTGTTACATTTTTCTTAAGGTGATCTTACTAAATTAGATTTATTTTATTTACATATACTTATGGCACGCATGGTATGGAAAAGGTTATTCTTGCTAGACATTATGAAATACACAAAGTTGTGTAAGATCTGGCCCTAGGTCTTGGTTGTAAAACATAATTATGTAACATATGTCTTTGAAAAGATGCCAGCAAAATGTGGAAATAACTACCAAATGAATAATAAGAGAGTGGCTGTTTAGGAGGTTCAGAGGATGATGAAATTTTGAGTTTGATTAGATTGGACTTTTTTTGTTTCTTTGTTTTTTTGAGACGAAGTTTTGCTCTTGTTGCCCAGGCTGGAGTGCAATGGCATGGTCTCGGCTTACTGCAACCTCCGCCTGCCAGGTTCAAGTGATTTTCCTGCCTCAGCCTCCCAAGTAGCTGGGATTATAGGCACCCACCATCATGCCCGGCTAAGTTTTGTATTTTTAATAGAGACGGGGTTTCACCGTGTTGGACAAGCTGGTCTTCAATTCCTGACCTCAGGTGATCCACCCGCCTCACCCTCCCAAAGTGCTGGGATTACATGTGTGAGCCACTGTGCCTGGCCAAGATTTTATAAAGTGTAGATTTTCATTTTGATTCCTTGGGAATATTTATGCTTTTGGTATGTTGAAGATCCTAAAGACATAATTTAGGTGTTATAAAATGATGAAAGCGAAGGGAAAGAAGGAAAGTAGGATTTTGGGAGATAGTTTGAAGTAATAGTTTTATGTAGCAAAATATTTGAGAAATAAAAACTGTGTTCAGAAGATTGAGACCAGACCACAAAAATCAGATAAATCTCTGGGTTTCTGTAATATAAGCCTTACACTTACAGAGCAACTAGAAGATGTAGTGATAGATGTTTGATATGAAGTCCTGCTGTATAATACAACTCTACAGATTATTATATTAAGTCATTTATGAATTTTACTGCTTATGTTAAAAGCTGAATAAAAAATAGCTGTAGGATAAAAGGAAAGTTTCCTCTGTAAATCTTTTCCTTACGTTATTCTTGTTAGCATGGAGGACATGGTTCATGAATGTTCTATTTAAGATGAAAGCACGTTGGAAGTAAGTACTGGAAATACGTTTAATTTTCAAAACCTGACTATTCTATATAGTCTGGGGTTATGCCATGACATATATATTTTTACAAAGTATATGATGCCTGTGAGGCTTCAATATTTGCTTTAATACCTCTATATGAAGTCCACGCTAATGAATGAGATAATTTTTCTGGTTTTATGTCAGATTTGCACACAAACATTTTTTCTATGATTGTACTTAACTACAAATCATGGGCAAAATAATTACAAACACTTATCATGGAATTATTTATTAGAGAACATTTAGTTATCTTTTATTCTACTTAATTCAAAGAGAATTTAAGCTCATTTTCTGTATTATATATCAGAAACATAGTTCATTAAAACGTCATGAAAGCACTGAAAAAGAAAGCTTCCTAGAATGAGTTGGTTACTATAGCCGAGTCCTGCATTTAACTCTGGCTTCCTTAGAAGGTAATGAAAGAAGAAAAACTAGTTGATTTATATATTGCTCATCTGCAAAAAAGGAAATCACTCAAGTTTGTCTGTCTGGGTAGATGTTTTAGTAGCAGAATGTGAGGAGAAATTTACTGAGTGGTTTTGTATTTGTTATCTATTGCTGTTTAACAAAGTACCCCCAAAAAGCTCAATGGCCTGAAATAATCGGTAAAATAAAATAGGCTTCTTCTTAGAAGGCCTGTTGTTTGAGAGGATCTGTGAGGAGCTTCTTTAAAATCCTTAATGGGCCTGGCGCAGTGGTTCATGCCTGTAATCCCAGCACTTTGGAAGGCTGAGGCGGGTGGATCACCTGAGGTCAGGAGTTTGAGACCAGCCTGGCCAACATGATGAAACCCCGTCTCTACTAAAAATACAAAAATTAGCCAGGCATCGTGGTGCCTACCTGTAGTCCCAGCTACTCAGGAGGCTGAGGCAGGAGGATCACTTGAACCTGGGAGGCAGAGGTTCCAGTGAGGCGAGATTGCGCCACTGCACTCCAGTCTGGGCAACAAAGTGAGACTCTGTCTATAAATAAATAAATAAATAAAAATAAAATCCTTACTCTCTGCCTGAATGGTACCGTAAGGCACAATCTTTGATTTTTAAGAAGGTCTTAACAAAGCATTTAAACTACACCCTCAGCTCACCCTCAGCTTCATAATATTTTCCTGGCTGTCCTCTGGGTTTGATCTTTGCCTAGAAAGTTTCTTAATTTTAGCATTGTTTGCCGTCAGGAGAGGCCGAGAGTTTTCACAATCAGCAAATTCTAATTATGTTTGTCCTTAATGTCTTTCTTTTTACATTTTGCTCTTATAGCAAAAAGCAACATTTTGTCTACAAGTCTTAGCTAGATTACCTCTCAGATTAGGTACATCTTTTTCTTTTTCTTTTTTTTTTTTTGAGACAGTCTCGCTCTGTCGCCCAGGCTAGAGTGCAATGGCACAATCTCGGCTCACTGCAACCTCTGCCTCCCAGGTTCAAGTGGTTCTCCTGCCTCAGCCTCTCAAGTAGCTGGTACTACAGGCGCCTGCCACCACGCCCGATTAATTTTTGTATTTTTAGTAGAGATGGGGTTTCACCATATTGGCCAGGCTGGTCTCAGACTACTGACCGTGTGATCCGCCTGCCTCGGCCTCCCAAAGTGCTCGGATTACAGGTGTGAGCCACCGCGCCCAGCCCATTTTTTCCTTTTCGTGCTAATCGCAATGATGCCAAAATGTCTGGTACTACATTAAAGGATTTAAGATTTTTCCTACTTTTCTTTAAGCCCTCACCCACCATTTCCTCAATGGCCAACTAACCTTCCTACAATTTCTTTGAGGCTCTGCAAGCCTTCGTTCCCTAAAAGTCCTTTCAGCATCCACCACTATCTAGTTCCAAAGCGACTCTCCCAGTTTAGGTTTTTGTTATGGCAACTCCCTATTTCCGGGTACCAAAATCTGTATTATTTATCTGTTGCTGCATAGCAAACTACCTGCAAAACTTAACTATGTAAAATAACAGACCCTTGTTACCTCAAGGTTTCTATACAACAAGAGTTTAAGTGTGGCTTAGCTGAGTGGTTCTGGCTTAGGATATTTCATGAGGTAATAGTCAAGACATTGGCCAGGGCTGCACTTATCTGAAAGCTTGAATAGCTTTGGAGGATCTGCTTTTAAGATGGCTCAGTCATACTGCTGTTAGTAGGAGACCTTGGTTTCTTGCCATGTGGACCTCTTCGTAGGGTAGTTTGATAAGTGTGTGGTGTTTTGTTTTTTTTTTCCCGCCAGACAGGGTCTCGCTCTGTCACTCAGGCTAGATTGTAGTGGTGCAGTCACGACTCACTGCCACCTCTGTCTCTTGGGCTCAAGCAATCCTTCTGCCTCAGCCACTGGGACTATAGGCATGTGCCACCACACCCAGCTACTTACTGTATTTTTTGTAGAGAGTGTTCTGTCATGTTGCCCAGGCTGGTCTCAAACTCCTGGGCTCAAGTGATCTGCCTCCTCGGCCTCCCAAAGTGCTGGGATTACAAGCGTGAGCCACCACTCCTGGCCTGGTATGGTCATAAAACATAGCATCTGACTTCTCCTAGTGCAAGTGATACAAGAGAGAAAGCAAAAATGAGGCCACAATACCTTTTATGACCTAGACTCATAAGTCATACACCTTCATTTTCATTATATTCTTTTTTTTAGAAGCAAGTCACTAAGTCTGGCCCGCACAGTTCTAGTTACAACATTTTGTACTGAATTGTATCTTACCAATTTTTATTTCATACACACAAATACATATGGAAAACACATATATAACAAAGAATCTTTTAATATATTGTTTTGTAGCTTGCATTTTTATGCTTTAACTCTTTCAAGTAGAAAGAGAATAAGACACAAGGGGCGGAAAGACTGCAGTAGATTTTAGAGATACATTCTATTAATAGAACTAGTGACTAATGAACTTACATTTTTGTGTTTTTCTGGCCTCATTTCAGTTAATTTATAAAATTGAACTTCATTCAAATATGTGTTTATTAGCAAAAGATGCTGTCTTATTTTCTTCACTGGCATTTTAATTTCTTTGTCTCGTTTAGATTTTTTGTTCAGAGTTCTCAAAGACTATCTTTTTTTGAAAGTGAATAAATGTTGAGATTGCCTGAAATAATTCTTAACGTAGCCATCAATAAAATAGATTGTTATGATTGGGTAAACCTAAATCTATTAACCATTCATTATTTTAAAAAACAAATTATAGATGGACAATTATTAACAAGTAATGAAAGTGAAGATGACGAGATTTTCCGAAGAAAAGTTAAAAAAGCAAAAGGAAATGTTTTAAATTCTCCTGAGGTGAGTCATTCAGTAATCACAATCGTATAATCATACCAAAGGCTATTTTCCTTCTATACTTTGGGCTTCTGCTGAGACTTTTGTTACCTTTTGCTTTATTTACTTGCTTTAGGATCAAAAAAATAGTGAAGTTGATTCTCCACTTCATGCTGTCAAAAAGCGCAGATTTCCTATAAACAGAGTAAGTAAATAACATGTAATGTATAGTAATCCAAATTCCTTTGGAATAAAAATTTTGAGAAAAATATTTGTGTAGATAAATATAGGTATTTTTAATCCTTAGTAGAAAAGTTGATATTCTATTGTATGTGATTGGAATTTCTAGCTTCTGTTAGTTTTCAAAGATGTATTCACTGTAAACTTTCCTAAGCAAAATAAATAAAAATATTAAATAATTTTAGACTCTTTAAAAACCATCCTATTTTTGTCAGTACACTTGAGCAATTCGGCAAGCATTCATTAAATACCTCCTATGTGTCTACTGTGTAAGATGCCGGAGATACTCTAAAGAATATATCCTAATACTGTCATAAGTTACCCAATAGGAGAGACAGAGAAGTAAACAGATAATTTCAGTTTAATTTTTAAAGTTGAATGATAAGTTAAGCCCTTAACCTCGATCTTGGGAGTTCTGGCAAGCTTCTTGAAGGTCATACCTTAGTTAAACCTTCAACTGTAGTTGGCAGTGAGGCCAAAGAAGGGAGAAGAGAAGGCATTGTTTACAGAATAACAGCTTAAAGGAAGACCCAAAGGTGAGAAACGGCATCTCTATCTTATTAGATTATAAAGACAAAGAGTTTCAAGAAGTAAAATTGGACAAAAATCAAGGTCAAGGGTTAGAAGTGCTTATTCTTTCATGTGATTACTGAATGAGTTTGAAAGAAGGAAAGGAAGGAGTCCAGGATGACTCTGGTGTTTGGCTTGAGCTGTTTGGCAAGAGTGTCACAGATTTAGGCTAAACAAGAAAGAGATGGTAAGTTAAGTGTTGAACAGGTTTGAGTTTGAAGTTCCTGTGGGATAGTAAAGTCACAGTGTCTGGCAGGCATTGATGACTGAATCTGAAGTTTGAGTAGATGGACAGGTCTTAAGGGTAATGATACTTACCAGTTTATAGCTGATGGCTAAATTTTGAGACTAGCAAATCTTGTCTGTTTTAATTCTGAAATATAGTCTAGGATAATTTGTGTAAAATTACAGGTGCTCCTCAACTTACTATAAGGTTGGATCCTGATACACACATCATAAATTGAAAACATTGTATGTTGAAAATGCATTCAATACACCTAATCTACTGAATATCATAGCTTAGCCTAGCCTACCTTAAACATGTTCAAAACACTTATATTCGGTCAAAATCATCTAACACGAAGCTTATTTTATAATAAAATGTTGAATATCTCATGTAATTTATTAATAATACTGTACTGAAAGTGAAGAACAGAATGTTTTTATGGGCACCTGAAATTTGGTTTCTACTGCATGCATATCACTTTTGCACTATGGAGACGTCGAAAAATCATTAAGTTGAACCGTCGTAAGTTGGGGACCATATGTAATTAAAAATACAGCCAGTCCGTATTAACCTTGTGTACTCATATAAGACTTCATTAGAAAAACAACTTGCTACCTTAACTAGAACATCTGATTGACTTATCAGAAATAATTTAAAATATTGATAATGCTGATGATCAATTTGTTTTAAACTAAATTTATTCCTGTTAATTGAAATGATTTTGATAAACTTTTGATTCTTTTGACTTGTTTTATGTTATCCTGTAAGAGATATGGTGATAGGCCTCATAGTCAAAACTTGTTATTGTTTTATTGGTTTCTTGGTTTCAAATGATTCCTATATTTGGACTGATTTTGATGGCCAAATTTATAGGCTTGTTGTTTGTGAAGCCCTTGAAGATCTTCTGAAGGAAATACTGTTAAACTAAAAGTATCAGTTTTCTAAGTCACCATAGTGTTTGCAGAAACAATAAAAATAAAAACTAAAAGTATGTTTTCATCAAACATATTTGATATATTGGATGAATACCTATGCTAGTATTACTTATAACCTAATTTAGTATTTTAGCATTTAATATTACCTGTTATTTACTTTTACATTCTTAAGTATTTATAACATTAATATTATGTATTTATAACAAGGCTCTGAGTTGTAAGAGCAATTTTACTCGTCTAGGAAGAAAATATTTTTTTCTTATGCAAGAATTTTGTTGAATTATTATAGTCAGAATTATCATCTAGTGATGAGAGTGAGAATTTTTCCAAACCATGTTTACAATTAGAAGACTTCAAGGTTTGTAAAAGGAATGCCAGAAGAGGCATCAAAGTCCGAAAGAGACAGAGTCACTTAAAGGTAATCTTTTTTTTTAGTTTCTTTAAATATGTATGCATTTTATCAGTAAAGATAATTGGTTTTACATCAATGTAGATTTCTCTATACATTCTCTTTATAGAAAAAAATTTAAGTATTTTGACACCCATTTAGATTTTTTTTATTGGAATTAAATTCAAAGTATAGTTTTTTTTTTGTTTCTCTTTGTGTTTTGATGCTTTATCTTTCAGTGTTGTGTTACTTTGAATGAATACCAAAAAACTCAAGTGTAATGAGAATTTATGTTTCAAATTGAAGAAAATATAGGATTAGAAATTTGAGTTTTAAGATATTTGCTTTTATGATCATTATATTGTTTTTCTTATTTCTGTCCAATTTTCAAATACTTGGAAAATGTTCTCAGTACCTTTCCTTTCTGATTAAGTTCTTTTGTGGTGCAGTAATTTTCTTGAAAGAGCTGGAAGACTCAGGAAATTTTATGCTTATTAAGAAACATCAAGCAGGCTGGGCACGTTCGCTCATGCCTGTAATCCCAGCACTTTGGGAGGCTGAGCCAGGTGGATCACCTGAGATCAGGAGTTTGAGACCAGCCTGGCCAACATGGTGAAACCCTGTCTCTACTAAAAATACAAAAATTAGCTGGGCGTGATGGCACATGCCTGTAATCCCAGCTACTCGGGAGGCTGAGGCAGGAGCATCTCTTGAACCACGAGGTGGAGGTTTCAGTGAGCCGAGATTGCGCCACTGCACTCCAGCCTGGGCAACAAAGTGAGACTCTGTCTCAAAAAAAAAAAAAAAAAAGATCAAGCAAATATACCAACTTTTACTTTATTTTATGACAGAATTATCAGAATTTTTAAATAGATATGTAACTTTATCATTTCTTGGAATTTTCTTTTTTTTTTTAGATGGAGTTTCGCTCTTATTGCCACAGGCTGGAGTGCAGCAGCACCATCTCAGTTCACTGCAACCTCCACCTCCCAGGTTCAAGTGATTCTCCTGCCTCAGCCTCCCGAGTAGCTGGGATTACAGTCATGCGCCACCATGCCCGGCCAATTTTTTTTTTTGTATTTTGTAAAGATGGGGTTTCACCGTGTTAGTCAGGCTGGCCTTGAACTCCTGACCTCAGGTGATCCACCTGCTTCGGCCTCCCATAGTGCTGGGATTCCAGGCATGCATCACCGCACTGGGCCTAGAAATTTTGTTTTTATTATTTTATTAATCTTAAAAGCATTGATAAGAAATCATTTTTCCAGAATTATTTCCAATCATGAAGGAAAATTATTTTCTCAATGATATCTTCATGTTTTCTAATTTGTCTTAGCATGTAGCTAGGAAGTTTTTAGATGATGAAGCAGAACTTTCTGAAGAGGATGCAGAATATGTTTCGTCAGATGAAAATGATGAGTCAGAAAATGAACAAGATTCCTCATTACTTGACTTTTTAAATGATGAAACTCAACTTTCACAGGCTATAAATGGTAAATGTTACAATGATTCTTAAAATTTTTTTCAGTGTTTTTATGTGCTTATATTTAAATATTTTAATCAGTTTTTAATGAAACTAGAGCTTAAAAGTAATTAAATGTGGTCATTTTCATTCAAATTCTATAATACTTGCTTTATTTTAGACTGGTTGTTTATAGGCTTCTGCTAATTTGAATATTTCTCTTCAGATTGACCTGGGTTGCTCAAATGTGAAATGTTCATTTCACAAGTGTTTAGTGCCCACTACATGCCTAGTACTATGTAAGGCATTTAAGAACCATATATGAATGAATAAAATAGACAAAAAATTTCTTCTTATGAAGCCTACATTCAAATGGAAAGAGACAGACAATATATATACTAACTAAATTATTTAGTTTATTGTAAGATAAAAAGTTACAGAAAAATAAAAAAGTTGGATAAGATGAGAAAAATTTGGAGTAACTGGGGTTGAGGGTATAAATAACAGACAAGTTGCCATTTTATTGTATTATTTTTTAATTTTATTTTTTTAGAGACAGAGTCTTACTCTGTTGCCCAGAGTAGGGTGCAGTGGCGCAGTCATAGTTCACTGCAGCCGGGAACTCCTAGGCTCAGGATATTCTCCTGCTTTAGCCTCCTATAGGACTACAGGCGTGTGCCACCATGACCAGTTAATTTTTTTGGCCTTTTTTTAGAGATGTAATCTCACTATGTTGCCCAGGTTGGTCTCCAACTCCAGGCCTCAAGCAATCCTCTCACCTTGGCCTCCCAAAGTACTGGGTCTATAGCTGTGAACCACTGCACTCTGCCTAGCTGTGATTTTAAATAAGGCAATTAGGAATAGGCCTCACTGAGAAGGTGACATCATCAGAGACTAGAAGAAGAGAGATTTAGTGGTGTAGATTGTTAAGACCAACTGAAATACAAAGCTAAATTTATTAAATTTGCCAAGTAAGGGCAGTTTACTTTCAGAAAACAGTGTGCTCGTCCAGTGCTTGAAAAGATCTAACATACAATACATTTAGAGGAGATGGTTCAGACTGGCTGTAACAGAAGTGAGAAATATTCTGATTATATCTCTTCAGTATTCTAATCTTTCACAGATCTCATCATTTATTCCACTTTGGCAGTCTCTGATATTATTTAAAGTGACAAAGTTTCCCGAAGTTTGTGACTTTTAAGAAAAAAGTGTTTAAAGACAATGTTCTAAGTACTGTCCTTAATGCTGATATAATTTGCAGGATAAGGTTTTATGTCCTTGATGTTCATTAACAGAAGTGTTTTGCAGGTTTACAATATAATCCAGTGGAAGAATGTTGATACAAAGACAATAGCCAGTGCAAAGTCCCCGAGTCAGTAGTGTGCCTGGCCTGTTGAAGGAGTAGTGTTGTGACTGGAATGAGGGAAAAGGGAAGGTAGTAGGAAGATCAGAGAAATAGCAGCCAGATCATAATCTGACATAACTTAGTAAAATCTCTCCAGCTTTTGTGTTGAGAATGGCCTATAGGGGAACAGAGGTAGACTGAGACCAGTTAGGAGACTGTTGAGGTCCTCCAATCAAGGAATGCTAGTGGCTTCTACCAAGAGAGTAGCACTGAGGAGAGTGAGGAAGGTTGGATTCTGGATACATAAAGCTGACAGGATTTTCTGATGGATTCGAAAAAAAGGAGGAGTCAGTAGGCTTGAGCAACAAGAAGGACATATTTGCTGTTATGTTATTGGGAAGGCTGCAGATAAAGCAGTTTAGATGGTGATTATAGAGGTTTGAAATTCCATTTTAGACACAGTATGTTTGAACTATGTACAATTTCAAAGCTTTTTTTTTAAAGTACCTCGAAATTCACATTATCTTTTGTTTTTATGTATCATGTCTCAGGTACCTTTCGTTATATTATAACTTTTAAAAATGCTAGGCATAAAAAAAAAAAAAATGTGTTTCCCAGGTTTTGCTTAACTGAAAATTATGAAACATACTTTTTATTGGCTGTGGGTTTTAATGTTTTTAGTGCATATTTGCTTTTCTGGCTAGAGTTCTTATGTTTTTTTGAAACTTCTATAAATCTGGTACAGTTTTAAGGTCTTTGTATACCTTTGTTTTGAAAGAAAAATCGCCGTTTTAATCCTCATTTTCAGAGAGATAGCCAAAGCAGGGAACTTAAGTTGTCCATGCTCACTCAACTAGAAGATCTGATTTCAAAGGCTAAACTCCTAACTTTATGTTTTTGAATAATTGTTTATAGATGTCTTTTAATATTTATTGTCTGTGTAAAATATTTGTACAAGGTTTGAATCAAATTTGAAATAGATTGAAGTTAAATACTTACTGGTTTTCATTTAAGTAATTTTGCTACTTTATCTTAAATTCTTATCTTTACACAGATTCTGAAATGAGAGCTATTTACATGAAATCTTTGCGTAGTCCAATGATGAACAATAAGTACAAAATGATTCATAAGACACCTAAAAACATAAACATTTTCTCACAGGTATGAACTATAGAATATAATGGAGAGTTTCTGGATGGTGATGTTGAAATATGTTCCTGTTAGTGAAGCCTCTATTTTGTTTCTAAAACTGGGCTGTCAGAGCTATTTGAGATAATTTCTGCCCAAAGTCAGGAAGCTTGACTAAATGGATTCTCAAGATCCCTTTTTGGCCCTGTGCAGTGGCTCACGCCTGTAATCCCAGCGCTTTGGGAGGCTGATGCTGGTAGATCACCTGAGGCCAGGAGCTCAAGACCAGCCTGGCCAACATGGTGAAACCCCATCTCTACAAATAATACAAAAATTAGCCAGGCATAGTGGCACATGCCTGTAATCCCAGCTACTTGGGAGGCTGAGGCAGGAGAATTGCTTGAACCCGGGAGGCAGAGGTTGCAATGAGCCAAGATTGCACCATTGCACTCCAGCCTGGGCGACAAGAGCGAAACTGCATCTCAAAAAATAAAAAAGATCCCTTTTTTGTCCTTGGTTGATCCAAATTCATTTTATTTTCATAAAAATGTTATATTCTGAAAATTACAGGCTATGTCACTTACGGATAACATTTTCATATTAGTCGTGTTTCTTTATAAATTGCCATGTTCAGCTTGGTAATGTGTACTCTCTGTACTTCCATTGTGCTTATTATATAGCATTTATCATCTATTATTATTGTTTATTTTGTACCTACCTGTTATTAGCCCTTAAATTTCTAGATGGTAAATCATTCTTTTCCTTTATCCTCAAACTCATTTTCCTCCATAAAGAATGTACTTAGTATATGTTAGTTCTGAGTAAGTGGCTGAATTAATAAAGTAAATTAAACATAATGCAGATTTCATGTGCTTAGAAGTATATTTTAAATACCTGTTAATTGTCTGAAATGAATGTAAAACAGTCTTGTGTTTTTATTGTAGATTCCTGAACAAGATGAAACGTACTTAGAGGATAGTTTTTGTGTTGATGAAGAGGAGTCTTGCAAAGGCCAATCAAGTGAAGAAGAAGTTTGTGTTGATTTTAACTTAATAACTGATGATTGCTTTGCAAATAGGAGTAAAAAGTATAAAACCCGACGTGCAGTAATGCTAAAACAAATGATGGAACAAAATTGTGCCCATTCAAAAAAGAAATTATGCAGAATTATTTTACCAGATGATTCAAGTGAGGAGGAGAACAATGTAAATGATAAAAGAGAATCTAATATTGCGGTTAACCCAAGCACTGTTAAGAAGAACAAACAACAGGACCATTGTTTAAATTCAGTGCCTTCTGGATCTTCTCTGCAGTCCGAGGTGCATTCTAGTCCAAGAGTTAATCCATTAGCAATGCAGAGCAAACAGACATCACTGAATTTAAAGGATACAATTTCCGAAGTCTCGGACTTCAAACCTCAGAATCATAATGAAGTCCAGTCTACCACACCACCCTTCACTACTGTTGATTCACAGAAAGACTGTAGAAAATTTCCAGTTCCACAGAAGGTATGGATCGAAGAAAGGAAAAATGTCTTTAGATGGTTACCAGAAGGTTTTCTTTTTCTTTCTTGTGTGTGTGTTTTGTATTAAATAACTAGGTAGGATTAAAATTAACAAAAAAATTTTGCAGAAAATGTCTTCAAACAAGAAGACAATACACAAAATTATATGTGCAATTCACAGGATGCTCAGGTTTTAATTTTTTAAATATGTTTATGTTTTGTTAACACTATGTAAAGAAACTTGATAATTTTATTAAAAGGATGTGGGAAAATAGGGCTTTCTGCAAGGCAAAATTAACGGAAATTGTGTGTTCAGAGTTAGTTCCCTGGCCAGGTGCGGTGGCTCATGCCTGTAATCCCAGCACTCTGGGAGGCCGAGGCAGGTGGATCACTTGAGGTCAGGAGTTCAAGACTAGCCTGGCCAACATGATGAAATCCCGTCTCTACTAAAAACACAAAAATCAGCCGGGAGTGGTTGCGTATACCTGTAGTCCCATCTACTTGGGAGGTTGAGGTAGGAGAATTGCTTAAACCCGGGAGGCAGAGGTTGCAGTCAGCCGAGATCGTGCCATTGCACCCTAGCCTGGGTGACAGAGCAAGACTCCATCTCAAAAAAAAAAAAAAAAAAAAGAACTAGAACTAGTTCCCAGATTAACTTCTCTTCTTCTCAGAAGGCTTCGGGTATGCAAGTTTGTTTTTATTTGGTAAAGGAATTTGGGAGTACCACGTCTCAAAAAAAACCCCAAAAAACTAGAACTAGTTCCCAGGTTAACTTTTCTCCTTCTCAGAAGGCTTCGGGTATGTAAGTCTCTTTTTATTGGGTAAAGGAATTTGGGAGTACCAACTGGTTTCCTTCTTAAAGTTTTCTTCCATTTCCTTCCAGAATGGCTGCTAAGTAGTCCAGTTTTACTTTCTCCCTATTGTGCTATTTCTAGAAGAATCACTGTAAAACTGTTTCCCGTTTTTAAGGGTTTATTGTTACAGTAATTTTGCTAAATAGGAGTTAAAGAAATAATAGTAGGAACTATATATATTGATTCATTATTTGCTTAACTAGGAGTGAGACTGAAAATAGACTTACTAAAAATTAATACTTTTTAGAATTGACAAATAATTATATATATTTATCAAGTATAACATGTTTTGAAATATGTATACATTGTGGAATGGCTAGATCCAGCTAATTAACATATGTATTACCTCAAATACTTATCATTTTTTGGTTGAGAACACTTAAGATTTACTATTTCAGTGATTTTCAAGATAAAATACCTTGTAATTAACTATAGTCTTCTTATCTGAAATTTTGTATTATTTGACCCAACACGCTCCGCCCTAACCTTAACCCCCTTACTAACCACTATTCTGCTCTCTGCTTCTGCTTCTCTTTATCCCCAAGATGTTTCATCATACTCTGCCTTAGCCACGTGCTTGACAGTGTCCACACAGTGGTCCTCATATTTGTGTTTCTCGTTGCAAATTGTCCCCAGTTTTTTTTTTTCTTTGTCATAGTTATTTCTTGAAGGCATTGTTAGGAAAAGATTGACTACACTAAGTCTTTTTAATAGACTGGAGAACAAGACAGTACTTAATTTCTTTGAGTTTCAATATCCTCATCTATAGTGTAGAGATTAAAATCCCAGGATGAGTTCCCATTGTGTTGCCTAGGCTGGAGTACAGTGGCTATCCACAGGTGCCATCATAGCTCACTGCTGACTTGAACTCCTGGGCTCATGTGATCCTCCTACCTCAGCCTTCTTAGTAGCTGGGACTATAGACATGCAACACCATGCCTGGCAAGATTATTATTTTTGTATAATTCCTTATAATTGGGGTCTGTTATTTGAGAATTATTGTGTTCCTTTGGAAGTATCTTGTCTTTGCTTTTTCATATATGACATGTCCTTATGTTGATTTCTACACATGTAGTGGGACATTCATCTCATCAAGTTTTATGGAGTAATTTCCCAGGGAAAGACTTATTTGTATCAATGGGTCTTAGGGTGTCAGTTTGGTGGGGTGTGTTGGCCTTGGTTCTAGATGGATACAGTAGTGTAGTTCCTGTGTGGTTTCTTCAGCTGTAATTCACACTAGTGACATTTGCGAGTGTCTCAGTATCCTAGGCTTTTCTCGACAAGGCAGAGTCCCTCCTGACCCTGGGCTAAGCGTATCTGGGCAGTGGAGATGAGGCTACAGAGGCTGGGTGCCTCCACACTGCCCTTCTGGGCATCTCATCACCACAGATGCCTGTTCACCCCCACACCACACTCCAGTGCTCTTTACTTTGAAAAGAAAAATAAGCACTGGTAAGCACTAACACTTTAAGCAATATTTCTACTTTGGTATGTCCTAACTAAAAAATAGATATAGGATATTGATACTTTAAAGAGGACTATGAAAAGGGATCAGTAGGTCTTAATGGAAAAAGTTTTTAAGTTTTCTACTATTATTGAATAAAATTACACATAGTATGATTCTTATGACTTGAAATTAGGAGGGGAAAGAATTTTTTGAGGTAAATTTGAAAAGACATAAAACAGACTACACTGACAAAAATCTTCACAGATTAAAAATACTAATATTTGCATCGTCATGTATATTACAAACAGTATTCCTTGTCTTTTATTTGCTTTTTTGTTTTGTGTTTAGTGTTTCTTGCTATATGAAATATAACTTCTTTATGCAGCCTAGACTTTTTTTTTTGTACTTCCTGACCTTGTTGTCATGTTTAGAAAGCCATACTCTAAGATAACTAAGTACTTCCACTATTTTCTTCTAGTTCTTTAGTGGCCATTTCCTCCTTCATTATATTTATTATTCATTTTTTAAAATTAAATATTAAATATATTTTAGTGATAATTTCTGAATAATTGGGATGTTGATCTTAGTCTAGGATGTTAAAAGATAGAAAGTCCACCTTAAGTTACGATGTGGAAAGGTGGAGGGAGTATTGCTCCCATCCTTACTGTAACAAAGAGCCAGTCATCTGCAAAATCATGTTTTCTTGAAACCATTACAGAGCTAAGGTTGTAGGGCAAACAATTAGGCTGATATTTAAGGAAAAACAGGCCCCTCCAGTGAAAAGCTTGCTCATTCATGGCAATCACTGGACAATATAAAATCTGGTAAAAATAATTCAGCTGACCAGGGGCAGTGGCTTACGCCTATAATCCCAGCACTTTGGGAGGCCGAGGCAGGCGGATCGCTTAAGGTGAGGAGTTTGATACCAGCCTGGCCAACACGGTGAAACTCCGTTACTACTAAAAATACAAAAAATTAGCCAGATGTGGTGGCACATGCCTGTAGCCCCAGCTATTCAGGAGGCTGCGCCAGGAGAATTGCCTGAAGCTGGGAGGGAGAGGTTGCAGTGAGCCAAGATTGCGCCACTGCACTCCAGCCTGTGCATCATAGCGAGACTCCGCCTCAAAAAAAAAGAAAAACAAAACAAAAACAACAAAAAAATTAGTCTGGCATTCTGGTGCATACCTGTAGTCCCAGCTACTCAGCATGCTAAGGTGGAAGGATCACCTGACCCTGGGAGGTTGAGGTTGCAGTGAGCTGTGTTCATGCCACTGCACTCCAGCCTGGGCAACAAAATGAGACTCTGTCTAAAAAAAATATTAAAAAAAAAAATTTCAGCTAAAAGGTTAGTGAATTGCAAAAGGCAATGGACTAGCATGAAAGTTTAGAACCCCTGGGAGTTGTAGACACAATGGGGAATTTATAGCCACTCATGGGGTTTTCTTCTCACACTCATCAGGCATTCACAAAAAAGACTGAGAATGAGAAAAACGCTTTTTCCTAGTACAGTCGTTGGGGAAGAGACAAGCAATTACTGTGGAAAAGGAACCATGCCTCACCTTGTTCCTTCCCTGTTTCCCCTATGGAACAAAAAGCTTTAAGCTACTGGGGGAAGAGCAGCAAACTCTATTGCCCTCAGAGCTTAGGTGACAACCACAGATCAGGAAGGAACCAAGAAAATACCCTCTATAACTGGGAGAAGGGCAGGAAAACATCTTAAGCCTAGACAATTAGAGGTCTCTAATAACTGGGAGGGAGAGTAAGATCACTGAGAAATTCCTACCTTCGAGACCTAGGGACACAAGTCCTGCCCAAGACTGTGGCTGAACCAGGACAACAGAAAACACTAATTCCACACTCCTGGTGCTCCCTCCCACCAGGCTGGCCAACACCAAGTAACTAGAGCAATCTGCTGACGCAAGTGTGGGAAGAGAACATCTTGCCAAATCCAAAGTCATGAAGATTTTCCTTTATGTTTCCTTGTAAGAGTTTTATAGTTTTAATTCTTCAGGGTATACCTTTGATTCATTTTGAGCTAACTTTTGTTAATAATATAAAAGTCCAGCTTTTGTTGTTGGTGGTGCATGGCTATCTTGCTTAAAATCAGTTGACTATATATGTGAGGGTTTATTTCAAGGCTCTCAATTCTTTGGCATATGTCTTTTTCTATGCCAGTACCACACTGTCTTGATTCTTGTAGCTTTATAGAAGTTTTGAAGTTGGTAAGTCTGAGTTTTCTAACTTTGTTTTTTTTTTTTTTTTAAGATTGTTTTAGATATTCAGAGTCCCTTGAAATATATGAAATTTAGTATGAGTTTTCCCATTTCTGCAATGTATGCTTTTGGAATTTTGAAAGAGATTGTGTTGATTATACTACCCATAGATTATTTTGGGTAGTATTGTCATCTTAATAATGTTAAAGTTTTCAATGCATGAAAATGGGATGTCTTTTTATTTATTTTGTTCATGGTCCCAAATTAAAATCTACAAAAGAATTTATATTCAGCAAATTCCAGGCCAGGCATGGTTGCTCACGCCTGTAATCCCAGCACTTTGGGAGGCTGAGGTGGGTGGATCACCTGAGGCCAGGAGCTCAAGACCAGCCTGGCCAACACAGTGAAACCCCATCTCTACTAAAAATATAAAAATTATCCAAGTGTCGTGGCAGGTGCCTGTAATCCCAGCTACTCGGGAGGCTGAGGCAGGAGAATGGCTTGAACCAGGTAGGCAGAGGTTGCAGTGAGCTGAGACTGCACCATTGCACTCCAGCCTGGGTGACAAGAGCAAAACTCTGTCTCAAAACAAAAACAAAAACAAAAACAAATTCCAGTTTTATTTTTGTGTCCTTCACTGTTTCCTTCCTTGTACAAAGGTAATAATTAAAAATATCTATATACTTCGGTTTGTTTATACATTGTTTGAAATATATAATTAGATACTTTTATATTTTTAATCTTCCTTAGATAAGTAGTAAAATACAATACATACTTTATCCCATCTTGATTTTTTTTTTACTTAAAACTGTATCCTCAGGTTTACTCAGTAGTAATATACAGATATGTATTCCTCCTCACTTTGTGCAGCTGCATACACCATTGTATGATTATGTAATAATTTATTCAACATTTCCATATTGATGCATATGTGGGTTGTTTCTCATCTTTCGTTCTTATAATAAATAGCCATGTTTGTATCCTCTTAAATGTTGCTGGTGTAACTTTGGGATTAATTTCTTGGAGCTGCTGTAAAAAGTAAATGCATATGTAATGTTGCCAGATATTGCTAACTTCTCTATAGGTTGTACCTTTTTTTTTTTTTTTTTTTTTTTTTTGAGGCAGAGTCTCGCTCTGTCGCCCAGGCTGGAGTGCAGTGGTGTGATCTCGGCTCACTGCAAACTCCGCCTCCCACGCCCAGATCATTTTTGTATTTTTAGTAGAGACGGAGTTTCACCATGTTGGCCAGGCTGGTCTCTAACTCCTGACCTCAAGTGATCCACTCGTCTCAGCCACCCAAAGTGCTGGGATTACAGGTGTGAGCCACTGCTGTATCATATTTTTATTACTACCAGCACTGTAAAAGAATTTCTGATTTCTCCAGAACCTCATTAACAGAGAATATTGTCAACCTAGTGAGAGATGGCATGTCATATAGTTTCAAATTGGTGTTTTTCTTTCCATAGCAAAGTTGAAAGCATCTTTTTTCTTTCAGTTTCATACATTCATATAGCTCGTAAGAGCCATTTGCATTTCTTTTTTGAGAGCACATTTTATTGCTTAAGGTTTTTGTGGATCACACAGGTATCATATATTCTGGCTACAAGCCTACATGAGGGCTGGAGGGCCAGTGTGTAGATACCAATTCTGAGATTTTCCCTCTCTACCAGATACTAACATTGAGAACTACTTTTTCCTTTCTGCTTTTATGGAGTAGATTTATTTTTTATTTGCGCTTATAATAAACGTTTAACCATTTTTGGGGACAGAGGTTCGGACATCTAGCACTGATGTTTCCCATGCCCTGTGCCTCTGCGAAAAGAGGAGCTCATGGTTCACAGGATTTGGCAGGTTACTTTGGAAAGGAAAGCTGGGTATGTTCTGGCTTAAGTGACTGCCACAATTCTCACTTCCATGTTGTTTTTGACCTCGGTGTATTCCTTACTTTCTGGTCAGACCAGTTATGTATTTCTAAATATTTTTTACAAACATGTTAGTTTTTTAAAACTTAACGGGTTTAGTTGTTTTCAGCTGGAGATGCTTTCTGGTTATCTAATCTTCCTATTATTTTTCAAAAATATCTTGTCTAGTTTCCTTATTCTTCACGATGAACTCTAATCTGCTGTAAGGTTATTTCACCTTCCATTCATTTGTTTTTTTTCTCTAGGCTAAAAATTATAATTTTCTTTTTTAACACTTATTTCCTTTCCTGTTCATTTTTAGACTTTCTGCTATTTCTTTACATCCTATTGTTCTTAGCTTTTGTTGTTAATTGTAGCTTTACAGTTTTTTGAGGTGTAATTGTAGTGACTTATGTGTTCCTTCATTTATTGTCACTTTGGTCAAATTGAAGGAAGAAAACTGGACATTCTCCGTAAAGAGAATCAACTTCAGGTGTGAGACGTTTATGGCACTTTTATGTATTTAACCTGAATGTGACCAGTGTTTTCCACTTTTTCAGGATGGTAGTGCTTTGGAGGATTCTAGCACTTCAGGAGCATCCTGTTCCAACTCAAGACCACATTTAGCTGGGACACATACTTCTCTTAGACTTCCACAGGAAGGAAAAGGAACGTGTATTCTTGTAGGTAGTCATGAAATCACTTCTGGATTAGAAGTAATTTCTTCCCTGAGAGCAATTCATGGGTTGCAAGTAGAAGTTTGTCCTCTTAATGGCTGTGATTACATCGTGAGTAACCGCATGGTGGTGGAAAGGAGGTCTCAATCTGAGATGTTAAATAGTGTCAATAAGAGCAAGTTCATTGAGCAGATCCAGCACCTGCAGAGTATGTTTGAAAGAATATGTGTGATTGTGGAAAAGGACAGAGAAAAAACAGGTATGTATTTTTAAATATCTTTGTTTATAAGACTGTAAAGGAACTTTACGGTTAACTTAGTTTATTCTTCTATTATTACGATGTGGGAAACTCTTAAAATATAAACACCTGACTGGTGAATGTCATTTCATATTTTCATACAACCATAATGGCTTTCATTAGTCATTGTATTTAAATGCAGCTTATGAGAACTGAAGGGTTGGAAATCAAAGGCAAGTCTGCCAAACATAAGACTTTTTCAGGAACCCACAAAGAATGAGGGCCTTACCTAAGGCAGCAATGGGGAGGAGAAGTAGTATTCGGGAGATGTTTAAGGAGTCAGGATTAGCAAGAGTTGGTGGGAGGAGTTGAGAATTACTGAGTTGACCAACTTCTTGGTTATTGGGCAGTTAAGTAGTGGTACTGTTTATTGCGATTATGAATATAAGGGAAGCAACAGATACGAGGGACAAGGGAAGTTCAATTTTGAACACGTTAAGATCGAGTTCTCAGTGAGTCACTGAAGTGGGTGCCTAGGATGCATTTGGAAGTTCAGGACTGGAGCTTCAGGTAGAAGATTTCTGCAGTAATTATTTAATTGTATGGCGAGCCCTCAAGAACAGTAAAAAGATCATGAGATGTGGAATCAGAAGACACACCGATTACTGGTTTCTCTATGTGACATTGCATTGACAAATCACTCCCTCTGAGGAACTGATAATACACTTGTTCTACTCATCTTGTGATATTATGAGAGCTAGGTAAAATCATGTAGGTGAAAGCCACTGCAGAAGAATCGAAGAATTATACTTTTGGTAATAGTGTAGTTTATGTAAAACATTGGTGTGGGAATTGGGCAGCCTTTTCATCCCCATTTTGTCATTGGTGAACCGTGTGGCCTTAGATAAGTCATTTTATCTTTTGGTTTTTTTTTGTTTTTGTTTTTGTTTTTTTGTTTTTTTTTTTTTGAGACGGAGTCTCGCTCTGTCGCCCAGGCCGGAGTGCGGTGGTGCAATCTCGGCTCACTGCAAGCTCCGCCTCCCGGGTTCACGCCATTCTCCTGCCTCAGCCTCTCCGAGTAGCTGGGACTACAGGCGCCCGCCACTATGCCTGGCTAATTTTTTTGTATTTTTAGTAGAGACGGGGTTTCACCGTGGTCTCGATCTCCTGACCTCGTGATCCACCCGCCTCGGCCTCCCAAAGTGCTGGGATTACAAGCGTGAGCCACCGCGCCTGGCCTTTATCTTTTGGTTACCCAATTTTTTTTTTCTGTTTTTTTCTGAGACAGAATCTCACTCTGTCGCCCAGGCTGGAGTGCAGTGGCACGATCTCGGCTCACTGCAACCTCCGCCTCCCGGGTTCAAGCAATTCTTCTGTCTCAGCCTCCTGAGTAGCTGGGATTACAGGCATGTGCCACCATGCCCAGCTAATTTTTGTATTTTTAGTAGAGACGGTGTTTCACCATGTTGGTCAGGCTGGTCTCGAACTCCTGAACTCAGGTGAACTGCCTGCCTCGGCCTTCCAAAGTGCTGGAATTACAGGCATGAACCACCATGCCCAGCCTTTTTTTTTTTTTTTGAGATGGAGTCTTGCTCTGTGGCCCAGGCTGGAGTGCAGTGGTGCAATCTCGGCTCACTGCAACCTCTGCCTCCTGGGTTCAAGTGATTCTCCTGCCTCAGCCTCCTGAGTAGCTGGGACTACAGGCACACGCCACCACGCTCAGCTAATTTTTTTAAATATTTTTTGTAGAGACGAGGTTTCACCATGTTGGCCAGGTTGGTCTCGATCTCTTGACCTCGTCATCTGCCTGCCTCAGCCTCCCAAAGTGCTGGGATTACATGTTTGAGCCACCAGCCTTCTTTTTAATTTGAAAAGTCAGGGATAAAGGAAATAGATTTGGAATAGACAGGAAGGTAACATGGCAAAGGTTATAGAAAAGTATCGGGGGCCATAATAGGGAATACCAATAAAAGGATTTAAGTAGAATATGGAATAGAAAGTGAACAAGAAAGGGTAGGGAAGTAATTGGCAAGATGACGTTAAAATGGACGTACAGGGTATTTGTTGAGTTATTCTTTGGAATAAATAACTAAGATAATTTTATATCACTTAAACTAGTACTTAATGCTCCCTTCATCAGAGCTAGAATGAAAAATTAGAGATGAGTAACACAGTCTTGGCCTTCAGGAGTGAATTATCTAGGAATATAAGCTCTTCCTTATTCACCTTTCTATGTTGATTCCAGCTCAAGGCGCTCATAGTTATCCCTATTTTCTTTCTCAGATATTTGAGAAACGTTAGTTGTAGGGTTTTTCATTAGCAGAATGTGGCACTAGTTTGCTCAGTGGTGTAGATCTTGGGATTTTAGTAAAATAAAGTATATTAATGATTCTACTTAATATTAGTTACTGAAGTTTCCCTTTCCCTAAATATAAATATTTAGGAGACACATCAAGGACGTTTAGGAGAACAAAGAGCTATGACAGCCTGCTGACTACCTTAATTGGCGCTGGAATCCGAATTCTTTTCAGTTCCTGCCAAGAAGAAACTGCAGATTTGCTAAAGGAACTGTCTTTAGTGGAACAAAGAAAGAATGTTGGTATTCATGTTCCAACAGTGGTGAATAGTAATAAAAGTGAGGCACTCCAGTTTTATTTAAGTATTCCCAATATAAGTTATATAACTGCATTAAATATGTGTCACCAGTTTTCATCTGTGAAAAGGATGGCTAACAGGTATGTCTGTTGTAATATTTTTAAATGATTACTTTTAAAAGATTCTTAAAAGCATTCCATAGAAGTTTAATGTTAAAAAAATTTAAGCAGCATCGTGCTTGTTAGATTATTTTATTCAGTACACATTTTTTGCCTGCCAACATATATTAGTTACTGTGTGAAGCTACGGGACATTAATCGAAAAAATAAAAAAGAAAAAATAGATGTAGGGATTTCCTTTGAGAAGTTTAGAGCTCTGTGGAGAGACAATAAATAGCAGTTACATTTGACCTTGCAATCTGACATTTCTGGGCTGTTCAGTTCTGTAACAAGAAAAATGAGTATTTTACTAGTTGTGATCACTATATTGCTTGAAGAGGGAGATTTTAGAATGTAGTTCATTTTAATTAAAGGCCTACATCAGATACTGTCTTAGCTCATGCTGCAATGATAAAATACCACAAACTGGGTAATTTATAAACAACAGAAATGTATTTCTGCCAGTTCTGGATACTGCAAGTCTGAGATCATAGCTGGGTTCTGGAGAGAGCTTTCTACTGAGTCACAGACTACTGCCGTCTCATCGTGTCCTCACATGGCAGAGATAGAGCTAGCTAGCTCTTTGAGCTCTTCTTAAAAGTGCACGAGGATATCCACCTTTATCAACTAATTCTCAAAGTTGCCACTTCCAAATACCATCACATTGGGATTACGGCTTCAACATATGAATTTTGGGCAACACAAAAACATTCAGTTCATTGAAGATGTTGAAATTGTTATTCTAGATAATTTTAAGGAAAGGAAACAAGTAGCTGTTTTATCCAAACTAATGTTCAAGACATATCAGCTGGACGGATGCTTGAGATGATTTCCTTAAAGGCTCCTGTGTTTGGTGTTCTTTAGGTTTAAATATTAAATTTTATAAAAGCCAAAAGTTCTAGTGTAATGATTTTGTCTTATTTATTTTTCAGCTCACTTCAAGAAATCTCCATGTATGCACAAGTAACTCATGAGAAGGCTGAGGAGATCTATAGATATATTCACTATGTATTTGACATACAAATGTTACCAAATGATCTTAACCAAGATAGACTGAAATCTGATGCATAATCAAGCTGCACAAGATGGGGTTTTGAAAGACCTCTCACGATATTAAATGCACTTCAATAATCATTGCTGTTTTGTGATTATGTTTATTTGTAAATAAGAGAATATTTTATTTAAATATTTTATGTTGTATACATTTTTATTGATATAGATTATATAAATTATTTAAAAAGAAAAATCTGATGTTCAGTGATCATTTTGACTAGATTATGAAACTAATTTTTTTATTAAATAAAGCAAGGTTTATTAAAAGTGTTACTAAGGATAGTTTAAGAAAGTAAAAGCTAAGCTAGAGGTATACTTTGGAATGTTTCCCGAAATTAAAGGTGCACTGTTGTGATAAATAGTAAAGTTGACATGTCTATGACTACAGCCAACTTGTTGATTTTCTATGTGTAGATAGTATACTTTAAGTGTACTGATTCTAAATACATGTACTTGGTAAGGTGTGGGTGATGGGTGGGTTGTGAGATCAATGACCCAATAACTAGGAAAGTAGAAAACTTAATGTTTGTCTGACCAAAGGTGTGTCCCAGTTATGTACTGTCAAATCTATTAATATGAACTCTGACATGGTTTGGCTGTGTCCCCAACCAAAATCTCATCTTGACTTGTAATCTGAATTATAATCCCCATATGGTGGGGAGGGACCTCCTGGAACGTGATTAGATCATGGGGGCAGTTCCCCCATGCTGTTCTAGTGATAGTTCTCAGAGGATCTGATGGTTTTATAAGCTTTTCCTCTGTTCACTCTGCAGTTCTCTCGCCTACTGCCATGTGGAAAAGGAAACGTTTGCCTCCCCTCCACCATGATTGTAAGTTCCTGAGGCCTCCTCAGCCATGCAGGACTGTGAGTCAAACATCTTTTCCTTATAAATTACCCAGTCTTGGGTTATTTCTTCATAGCAGTGTGAGAATGGACTAATACAAAGTCCCAGCTACATTACTCTTTTTTGTTGCTGAAATATATTCAAAGTGGTATATTGGTTTGGACTTAGAAGTTTCTTTTTAACATAAATTACTGAATGCAGGCCCATTATGTTGACCCCATTATATTTACCGTTTTGATCCATTCTGTTGTCTGTGATGGCATTAAGAAGGCTTTGCTTGGGGCCGGGTGCCGTGGCTCACGCCTGTAATCCCAGCACTTGGGGAGGCTGAGGCGGGCGGATCACGAGGTCAGGAGATCAAGAGCATCCTGGCTGACACGATGAAACCCCGTCCCGTCTCTACTAAAAATATAAAAACATTAGCCGGGCGTGGTGGCGGGCACCTGTAGTCCCAGCGGGAGGCTGAGGCAGGAGAATGGCGTGAACCCGGGAGGCGGAGCTTCCAGTGAGCTGAGATCGCGCCACTGCACTCCAGCTTGGGCGATAGAGCCAGACTCTATCTCAAAAACAAAACAAAAACACAAACAAAAAAAGAAGGCTTTGCTTGTATCTGCAATATATATGACATCTTTTTTCTAGTCAGTCTAATACTAAAGCAGCCTTTAATTATGTGAGTCCTTTATTCTCGGCCTCATTTTTACCCCTATTACATCGTTGGGTAGTTGAACCAGCCTCACCGCAGAGCTCTCCTCACCTTAAATCTGGCAGGGACTTCAGAGCTCATGTAATTCAAATCACTTCTCTTTCCTTTCTTACCAAATGATAAAAGTGATGCCCAGAAACAAGTGACTTATTCAAGTTTAGACTGGCAAATCTAGAAGCAGAACCCAGAAACTAGGTATCATTCTCTTTCACTCTATGGTGTTGATAAAAGGGGACAAAAAAGTTAACTCTAATTGTTTAGCTCCTTTGAGATAGTATCAACTCTCAATTTGTACGAAAGCAGCTGACTTCTTATCTATGCTGCTCAATAATTCTGTCAAAACCACAGAGGAAACACTGTAAGTTATTGCCTAGTGTGCAGTTATCAATTTATTATAACTGGACTTTTAATTTCTCCTTTAGTAGTGAGCACAATGCTAAGCTGTGACAGGAGAAAAGGAGCCTCTTTCTCATTCCACTGTGCTACATCTTCATGCATCACGCTCCTGCTACATTGTCTGTCAGCAGGGCCTGTGGGTAGGGACATCTGGTGGTGCTTTGCCCCAGCTGCATGCCAGAATCATGCAGTCCCTCAACAACCTCACACAGAGATACCACCACATGCTCAGACTCAGCTGTGTGTGCACCCATCAGATAAAAAGAAATTACGTAAATTAACATGGTGTAACAGACATAACCTAGGGGATTTCATTTATTTATGCTTGCTGTATGGAGAGCTCTATCCATATTTAGGCTTGCAATAGCCTCCTCCTATACCCTCATTGGCAGCCATTAACCATTGATTATCCATCTTATTATTTAAGTCCTTAAGGTCTTTTTTCTTTTCCACTTTTAAGTCTCCTTTGGGGGTTACTTACCTTAAACCTTATTATTAGTTCATCTTATGACCTGATAGAAATAGGACAAACCAGGTACCTGGCAGGTGGGATACCTTAGAATAGGGAAGGCGCTGAAGTTCTGATAGGGATATATGGGCAGTAGGGGTCAGACTCTTGGTTTGAGTCAAGTTTATGCCATTTCAATTACCTTTTTACTTTTTGTTAAGGGATTTAACCACCTTCTTAACTCCTAAAACACTATCCATTAACTAACTTCAAGCAGTATAGCATTAAATCAAATATTGGCAACTCAAGTTCTACAACAGCATTTATTTTGGCCACTCCAAAATAACCCTTTATTTTGATCCATCCTATATCCACCAAGGGTCTTTATGGCAGAAATAATCATGGTAGTTCAAACAATTATCTTAGTCCAGTTGCACTGTTCTTTTTACAGTGTTTCCATGAGTCCTATAATTATATAACTGCTGATTATTACTATTTTATTTACTTATTTATTTTAAAAGAAGGAGTCTTTCTGTTGCCCAGGCTGGGGTGCAGTGGCTAGTTGCAGGCATGATCATAGCACACTTCAGCCTTGAGCTCCTGGGCTCAAGCTATCCTCCTTCCTCAGCCTCCCAGGTAGGTGAGACTACAAATATATGACACCATGCCTGCTCTGACTAAAACACTTAAGAAACAAGAAAATGTTATTAATCATTTTTTTTTTTTTGAGGAAACTTAAACAGGACCAGTCGTGATTTGTTTTTATTTCTATCAATCATCCAGTAATTAGTAACAAACAAAAAACAAGAAATAAACACTATAAAAGCAAACTAACTTTATTTGAATAATCTAAATAGAGAACAAGGTAGGTGAATGTGTAGCCAGAGGGAAAATAAATATCTTATGTCAAGTTTCAAAACATAACAAGTGAAAATAAGTTTATTTCTAAAAGAAATTTCAGTGAAAGAAAAAGGATGTTTATTATGACATAATATATTGATTCCTAATGGTGGATCTATTAACTGTTTGTCTAATCTAGTCAAAATATTTAAGCTGTTTCTGCATTATGTAAATAAGGCTTAAAAATTAGAGAACAAAATCTGTTCTCTAATTTTACCTAGTAAAATAATGGCAAAGCAATAAACTAAATTTACATAGGTTTCATAGATATGCCTATCACAAGTTTAAAATAAAAACAATCAGGAGAGAAGCATGTCAACAATGTGTAATTTAATTCCAACAATGTGTAATTTAAACATTAGGCTTGGATAACAACTGGTAACAAATCCTACTCTGGCTTGGATAATAACTGGCAACAAATGCTAACTTAAAAGTTTTCATGAATTCAATAGCTACCAATACAACCTCTGTCATCCTCACCTTCTCTTACTTAAATGGTAGCAAAATTTTCTTGAAATAAAAAAAAATGTTTGGGAAATGATTTTCTTAAAGTAAACAGACTTGGATGCTTATTAAAAAATTATCTATATATATTTTAATATGGAAAAACAAATTTACAGATATCTACACGAGCAAAAACAATTTTCTTTACATTTTTAGTAAGCTGCAGCAATGAGGATATTTTACTTTGAACACAAACACAGGAAACCTTCAAAAAAGTCCACATTTTCAAAGGAAGCTACTTTACAAAGAAAATACATGTACTCCAGTTGAAAATACAAACACACTGTCTGCTTTATGGTAAAAATCCCAGGAATCATATTTCCTCATTTTACTATGCAGAATCAGAGTTTGAAAAATAATAATCTTTCTCTTCTTCATCTAAAGATTCCACAGCATTAGTGAAAAGTTTTCCAATACCAGAGTTTTCTCCTAAATCTGTAAACAGAAGTTTAATAAAAAGATAATAAATTTCTAAAAGTACTTTCAATAAAACTGAAAAAAACTATAAGGAATAAAATGCTAAGTGTGTCCACTTGAGAGCAATTAATTTTAATACCATTTAAATAAAGAACCTACCTTATAATAGAACTGAGCCACAAAAGAAAGCTGTAAGTATATTACCTGTGTTAAACGGGGTTTTCCTTCTTGGTGTTGGAGTTGAGAAATCAGTTTCAACCTATAAAAGAATTACTATTAATAGCTAAATGGTACCTCTTGGTGAAGTCTACCTCAAATCTAGACAAAATTAAGCATGCTTATCCCCAGATTACTTTGAACATATGCCTATAACAACATTTAATCACATTATAATTATTTGTAAAATGCCTAATTCTCTTTTGGGTTTATCCAGGGCAAGAACCATGACTTACTCAATGTTGTTTCCCAGTGCTGGCAAACACTACTCTAAGAAATTATTATCAACTAATGCTATAGCAGTTAAAGGATAGTCTATGGGCCTCCAAAAGTTGCCAAAATGTACTAAGTAATTAAGTAATGAATATACTGGTTTAGTAAACTTACAATATAAACACAATTTATCACGATTATGTATAGTAATTATAATTACAATACTATACTATTACAGTAATTACTATACAGAATATTAATTACTGTATTACTTTTACCTACAGTCTGTTGTTATAACAGTACAATGTTTTGTAATAGCAGAATCTTAATTCTCTGTACTTGAAATTCTTGGCTAAAATGGTAATGTAAATGGCAAGTTTGAAGTACATGCTCACACACATTACAATGCTTATCAATTGGCCATGGCTGGCAATCCTTAAAAATCTTTTAAAAATAAAAAGTAACAGAACAGAAAATATAGTAGCCCCTATACTAAGAGTAAGTACTGTTTTAAGAAATTTTTGAGATACAAATTCATGCTCACAGACTGTGATATAAATGTATCTTCTTCCTGAGATGAGGTAAAACACTGCATTATATCATTTAGACCTCAAAATCATTTGGTAACATAAATCAATATAATCATGATCCCCATTGTCATACGACACATGAATAAAATGGTATTAGAAAGCTCAAGTAACTTGCTCAGTGTCATAAAGCAAGGGACTCAAGGAGGTTCTCATAAGTTACCATTCTCCAAGATTAGCTACTTACTTTGAGGAAATTTGAGATGAAATACTTTTTCCAGAATCCTAGTACTTATATATGATAATCAGTTATTGCAATTAAAATCAGAAAATTAAAAATTTAAAAAGTAATTCAAGGGGATAAAGGACTGTCCTAATCTTTTCTCTAAGGGATATAGATCATTCTATTAAGGCATCTTTCAGTTAAAAATTTTTCTGCAGTTGGATTTTAAATGTTTGTTAGAATGTAAAAAAATAAAAAATAAATAAAATTAAGTAGCTAAATCTGAAAAACACCTGAAACCATTTTAAAGCTACATAGAATTTGATGAAATTTCTTACTTTATGAGAATTGTGACTCAGTCTGAATTATTCTTCAATCCTTTGAACGGACATGCTTTTGTGTTTTGCCTGAAATATCCTTCCCAGACCTGTGTATATTTTTCCCACCCTTCATTTCCCAAAAATCAAAGTTTTTACCCATTTTCCCCTTGCTCCAATGTTTCAGTCAATGCGATGCCATCTGTAATCCTACAGTACTTATGTGCTTACCTCATTCATGGCTTCATTATTATAACTTGTTACATTATAATCATCTCAGGGACAGGGACTGTTACATCACTTATAACTACCACAGTTTATCACATATTAAAGTTGTTTCATAGATATGTGTTGGATAAAGAACAATACTTACTAATTTTTTCTTGATGTTGCCCCAGACAATACCACCATTACTTTTATGATACTTTTGCATACGAAAAACATATTTATCACAATCATTCCTGTTTGAATACGAAATAATTTTAAGTCAACAATATTTTAAAGTCAACTTAATAATTTTAAGTTAACTGTCATACTTTTAACCACAGGTTGAACAATTGCCTAAATTAATTTCAAATGTATTTCTTTTTTGAAACAGGGTCTCACTCTGTCGCCCAGGTTGGAGTGCAGTAACATAATGGCTCACTGCAGCCTCAACCTCCTGGGCTCAAGCGATCCTCCCAACTCAGCCTCCCAAGTAGCTTGGACTACAGGCATGCACCATCACGCCTGGCTAATCTTTGTATTTTTCTTAAGAGACAGGGTTTCGCCACATTGCCCAGGCTGGTCTCAAACTACTGAGCTCATCAAGCAATCTGCCCTCTTGGGCCTCCCAAAGTGTTGGGATGACAGGCATGAGCCACCACACCCGACCTCAAATGTATTTCCATCTTTAAAAAGCACATTGTGTATTTTAAAGAGGACAATAAAATGTGCCTATGGAGATGGACAAAATGCTTAAATCAAACATTTTAAAGGAAATACTGAATAAGACTATTTTGGGAAATTACGCTTTGCTTACCGTTCATTGTACCGTCTATGCCCTTTCCGGTATCTTGCTGCCTCTCTTGGTTTTCCAAAACTCCCACTGAGACTTCTTGTCCTTGGACTCCCTTTTGCTATATACCATTATCTCTCCTGTTCACTTCCTTCCCTATCCTAATTGAATCTCAGTTTATTCACTTTAAAGATATGCCTGGTGACTGACGACTCTCAATTTTTCCAACTGTGCTAGGTTTCCAATCCAGCTCATCAAGACTTTTTATTTCTACAAAATTGTATCTTTCTTGAATTCCCCAAACCAACCACCAAATTTTTTTTCTTTATTTCATTTCCTTTACCTTATCTCTTCCCTTACAAGTAAATATGCTTGACTCATAACTGAAGAGATTAAAAGCCAAGTAGAATGGTTTGTTTTTAATTCCCTAAACCCACCATTCCTAATCCCACTTATGACAGTAAATACCAGCTGAACACCCATTTCTATACTCTCTCTTGGCTCTAAGATCTTACATACCTGAGTATCCTCTGTTCTTTATGACTATTTGGGAACAACCTTAAAGGCATGACATGAAGACATGTGACTGTATTAAGATATTTATCTGAATCAAACACTGCTGTGTAGCAATGAATAAACCTTGTCAGTTGTTAGCAAACTGCTTAACAAATGAACAGGTGCGATCCCAGCACTTTGGGAGGCTGAGCCTGGTGGATTACCTGAGGTCAGGAGTTCAAGACCAGCCTGGGCAACATGGTGAAACCCCATCTCTACTAAAAATACAAAAATTAGCTGGGCATGGTGGCATGCGCCTGTAATCCCTGCTACTTGGGAGGCTGAGGCACGAGAATTGCCTGAACCCGGTAGATGGAGGTGGTAGTGAGCCGAGATTGCGCCACTGCTCTTCAACCTGAGCAACTGCATCTCAAAAACAAACAAAAAACAAATGAACAGGCCTAGCCAGTTGTTCAGAATCAGCAACTGGTTAAGTCTATTGTCAAACAGATGTCTTTGAAGACAAAGTTTTTCACTTCTGAAGTGATATAACTGTTTGATTACTTAAAACTGTTATGAAAAGTACGTCAATTACTAGAGCTAGTAAAGTCAAAGAGAGTGAAGAAGCCTAAGAAAATCATTTTTTTAAGAAAAAAGTATTAGACGATATAGATGCATAACATAAATGAATCTGTCAGATTTCCTTAATTGTAAAAGGGATATAAATGGACAGAAAATATCCCCCAAAACAAAAAACAAAAACCTACAACCCACACTGGTGTCATTCTACAACCTAGAAATAATGGCTGGTGATGTGTAAGTTAAGAAATTTCCTTCCTTATGAATTTGTTACATAAAACTGAGATCATGTTGAATGTAGTTTTCCTAGCTTCTAAAAACTACTATCCACTGGACATTTTTCTGTCATTAAATTCTTGAAGACATGATTTGTTTCATATTCCATTTTATGGATAAATCTTAATTTATAACTTTCCTTATTTTTGGATGTTTTGGTCATTCTCAAACTTTCAGTATTATGTTTTATGATGAACATCTTTGTTCCAAATCTCATATTTCCTTAAAGTGTCTAATAAAATTCAACGGCCAAAAGGATGAAGTGTTTTTTTTTTTTTTTTTTTTTTTTTTTTTTTTTTTATACGGAGTCTCGCACTGTCACCCGGGCTGGAGTGCAATGGCGTGATCTCAGCTCACTGCAACCTCTGCCTCCCGGGTTCACGCAATTCTCCTGCCTCAGCCTTCTCAGTAGCTAGGATTACAGACGCACACCACCACATCCGGCTAATTTTTTGTATTTTTAGTAGAGATGGGGTTTCACTATGTTGGCCAGACTGGTCTTGAACTTCTGACCTCGTGATCCGTCGGCCTCAGCTTCCCAAAGTGCTGGGATTATATAGGTGTGAGCTACCGCGCCCGGCCAAGGATGAATATTTTAAGGCTTTTGATGAATTGATCAAAGTGCTTATCAAAAAATTTGTCCAAAATAGTATTCTCAGTATGCTTTCCCCTGCAATAAATACTAAAAATAATTTTTAGATGCCTAGGAAAATTATATTTTTATCCAATAAGTGCTAATTAAAATTTTAGCAATTTAGCAAGCTTCCTGAGAGTACTGAATAGTTTTTTTCCCAGTCATTATTATCTTGCTTCTGCCTCTCACTCTGTAGAAATTGCTCTTAAGATCAGCAATGGCCTCTTACTTGCCAAATGGAATAGCCTATTTTCAGGCCTCACTCTTACTACTTTCCATCTTTTTTTGGTGACATTTTATTGTTAGTCACCCCTACTTTTTTCTTGATTTTATTTATTTGTTTCAAATTGTTCTTGTATTCACATGGTTCAAAATTCAAAAGCCCCCCTCTCCTTCCTCCAGCTACCTTAGTTCTCCCTAAAGATCACCAATGTTTTGGTTTCTTATGCATCCTTTTAGAAAGACTTAATCTAATAAAAGCAATTATACACAAACACACACACACACACAAGTATATACATATATGCATACACACATATAGCTTCTACATCAGCCTCCCTAGTAGCTAGGGCCACAGGCTTGCCCCACTGCATCCTGCTAACATTTTTGGTTTTTTCTTTTGCAGAAATGGGGTCTTTCTACGTTGCCCATGCTGGTCTTGAACTCCTGGGCTCAAGTGATCCTCCCACCTCAGCCTCCCAAAGTGCTGGGATTACAGGCTTCAGCCACTGTGCCTGGCTCTTCATTAATTTCTATGACTATATAATGGACCGGAGTTCATTTAATTAGTCCCTACTGATAGATTTTTGAGGTACCGCCATTTAAACAATGCTACAATGAATAAGCTGTACATTCACAATTCTATAAGTAAAATTCCTAAGTCAAAGGGCATGTGCATTTATAATTTTGATACTTACAAATTGTTGCTGCAAAGATCGCACTAATTTACCTTCTCACTAGCAATGCACGAAAATTAACAATGCATTCCTTGCTAATTTGTAGGAATGCTGTATATATTATGGAAATTAGCCTTTTGCCTGTGACAAGTTGCATATATTCTTTTCTCACGTTGTCTTTTGTTTGTAGTGGTTGGTACCAGGTAAAATTTGTTAAACATTTTTATACAGTTGACTTTATTCATCTTTTCATTAATGGCTTGTAGGTTTTATATTATAGTTAGACCATCACTAATCTGGTATTATAAAATAATTCTCCAAGGTTTCTTTAGTTTGGTTTTTTTTTTTTTTAGTTTTTTACAAGTAAAACCTTGATCCATTTTGAATTGATCCAGAAGTAAATGTGGGTTATATCACAATGCCATTTATTGAATAGCACCCCGATTTGATGAACTTGTCTATTCTTCTAGAAACATTCTTGATTTTTTAAATAATGACTCTTCCCATTACTGGCATCTGTGGTCCTCATGAAATGTTTAAATGTTCCTCACTACTCTGATACAGAGAATTAACACATCATATGCATGAATATTTACCTATTTATAGAAGCTAGCATGCCAGGACTGACATGCTGACATTGAGGAGTCTTTACCAATGGAAAGATAACTGATGATGGAGTTGTTGGATTTTTGTCCATATGTGGCAGAATATCATCATCATCTTCACTGTCCTGGAAACTTGGCAACTAGAAAACAAGCATTTATTATCAGCAGGCATCCCACAAAAGGTTATTTTCTCATGATCACAAAACAGTTTTGGAGGACTGATAAGTTGGTTCTTCTTATAACTTTCCAAGTTAGATAATTAAAAACAGTAGTACGTAGAGGAGAAGAGGCTAGAGGAACTCCATTTTAGATGCTAATTCACCATGCTGACTTCTGATTAAACCCGGATATGGAAATACCTCTAAGATTTCTACCTCCATGTACTTACTGGAAATCTTGTCGTTAGGTCAAAACAACCTTGGTGTTATCGTAAACACACACTTACCATAAATCCAGCCCTTAGGCAAATTCCCTATGGTATATAAACCCTGGGTCTGGGGGGATAACAGTGCACAAATCCACCATCTTGAGGCCACCCAAGAGATGGCGTCTGCTCAAAAGTCTCTATTAAATGTTTCTGAGAAACTGGATTTGTCACCCTCTTTATTCAGCCTGTAACCGAGCAGCGTGGCTTCAAACCATGCTTTAAAACTTTTTTCTTCCTTTCTCCCCAAGTTTAAGATATAACTTTGAGATAAACTGCATATGTGTTTCCATTCATCTTGAAATACAGCCTCAAAATGTGAACCTCCACTCCCTTTCTTTACCCATTCTATGCTCCCATGCCTTATGCACATGTATTTACCTAGACGCTTTTTAAGTGCACACCATGCTCATTTATCTGGTCATGTATTTCCTTAGAAGCTTCAGGGGCCGGATCTTGGCACAAACCGGATACCTCCAGAATTCTCTCCCCAGTCAAGGCCAAAACTCACTCCCATCTAGAAATTTACTGCAAGATTTACTACAATTAATTTGTAACCTGGTTGAGCCCTGGATGGTGCCGGCCCCTTCACCAAATGGAATAATATTTCAAGATAAGCTGTTGGAGCAGACTGGGCCACCTGACACCGCCTAATCCCCTCCTCTCCTGCATTCCAAACCATTCTCTCTTTACTATGTTCACTCCACAAATTGCAGACTGGAATTTTTGGAATTTCACCCACACTTCCCTTTGCTGGCACAAAAAATAAAACTATCACACCTTGCTCTTGTTATATTGGCTTCTTTTCACAAGCAGCGAGTAGTTGGACCCCTATTGCTGGTGACAATTTTTGGTGGCACACAGGAGGCTCCAGACATCCCTATCTGATCTTCTGTTGGATGGGGCCATGGAGCCACCTGTGAGTGCCAGCTGCTCGTGGCTAGCTGACCCTGTAGAAAGAACATAAGGGGAGCTTTCAGCAGCAGTCAAGGTGCCTTTGTCTTGCGGAACCTCCTTTTCTCTTTCTGTCACAGCATCTGCTGCTTCCAAAGCTTCAATGATACAAACGGAGTGTGACATTTTGAAGAAGTCGACAAATGTTGGAACCGGGTGAGCTGCTGTGCACCCAGCCTCCCTCTGCCTCTTAGGGTGTTACTGGGGCTCTGCTCTGTTTAGACTTAGCTGTTGGTGTCACCATTTGGCCATTTTTATGCATTTGTATTTGTGACACCCTCAGGGCTTTGCTCACATTGGACTCAGTCCCCTGGGGAGGGCCGTGTGAAACTGAGGCAAGGAGTTTGGAACTCTACCCAGCCCTCTTAACTGGGGATTTGTTTGGAGGCAGTGCACCATTTGTTTGCACATGTAGGTGTGTAACCTTAATGTGTGTATGGGCCCCAATCTCTCTCTCTCTTCCTCCATCTTTTCTATTCCTCCCAGCTCCATCCCACTGACTACATTGGAAACAAGCCATCTACAGCCTAAACTCCCCTGGGCCATAAACACCGTTAGCTTCTTCCAGCTGGAAACAGCTAACCTTGACTGGTGACTCGCGGAAGTGGGAATGTTACAGCAGGTAGCTAGTCACGGATAAGCAGGGAATGAGAGGACCTCCCCACCCCCCCCACCCCCCAGCAGGAATGTTGTCAGGCGACCATCCTATGATGGTCAGGTGGTTGTTAACTGTGTCTCTAAAATAATAATTAATCGCAGCCAACACCAGGGAAAGGCAATCTGTCAATAAACAGAAACCAGAAACACCTAAAATTGGTGATCAGCAGCTTCCTCATAAGATCTCAGAAACTGGGCAAGTGGGCTCAAGCATGTGCATTAAGAGGCAAAATGGAGGCGTTTAACTGGTATATGACCTCCTAGGGACATTCTACTGGTAAGGGAAGAAAGCCTCAAGTAAGCCTGTGTACAAATCCAGTAAACACACTGTAACTTGCTCCCCTCCCAAGTGCTAGCACACCACTGGGCATGAGACAGCCCACCCCAAGGTGAGAATCAGGGGAGAAGGAACACAAGACCCCCAGAAGCATGCCAACATATAACACCCCAAGTCACAAAGTGAAACTATGCTTCAAGTCACCTGCTTGGCCCTCTTCTGAGAGTACTTTCCTTCCTTTGGTTCCTGCTTTAAAGTTTTTTTAAAACTTTCATTCCTGCACTAAAGCTTGCCTCGGTTTCTCCTTCTGCCTTATGTTTCCTTGGTCAAATTCTCTTTTTAAAAAATTTTTATAAGTATTATTAAAAAAAAAAATGGAGATGGAGTCTCCCTATATTGCCCAGGCTGGTCTTAAGCTCCTGGGCTCAAGAGATCCTCCTACCTCAGCCTCCCAAAGTGCTGGGACTACAGGCATAAGCCACCACACCTGGCCAGAACTGTTTCTTCTGAGGAGGTTAAGAATTGTGGTTTCTGCAGACCCGTATGGTTTCGCTGCCAGTAACAGGAGGGATTCATCCTACACTGTATAGGTCTAAGGTGCTGAGGCTCTCCCTGACGGAAGATAAACAAGAATGATGAGGGTCTGCTGGTTGCACAGGTTTAGGCTATGTCTGCTAGAAATTTTAAGGTCAAGGAACAAGGACAAGGACAGAGCCTTAGCCTTTGAAAGACTTAATTTCTCTTGTGTAAAACAGAGATAATAACACCTATTTCTAAAGGTTATGTAGACCAGAGGTCAGCAAATGTTTTCTGTAAAGAATCAGATAGGGAATATTTTAGGTTTTGTGGTCCAGTCTCTGTCCTAACTACTCAACTCTGCACCGTAGCATGAAAGTAGCCATAGACAATATGCAAACAAATCTGACCCTTCGTATCACAGAACAAAACAAAACTCGAATTCATTTACTGTGATGCTTAGCCGTTAGTAGGAACTCAAGCAGTGTTAACCATTGTGGGGAAGAGATCAGACTGTTACTGTGTCTATGCAGAAAGGAGCAGACATAAGAGACTCCGTTCTGTTCTGTACTAAGAAATTCTTCCCGCCTTGAGATGCTGTTAATCTGTAACCTTAGCCCCAATCCTGTGCTCACAGAAATGTGCTGTGTTGACTCAAGGTTTAATGGATTTAGGGCTATGCAGAATGTGCTTTGCTAAAAAAGTGCTTGAAGGCAGTATGCTTGTTAAAAGTCATCACCATTCTCTCATCTCAAGTACCCAGGGACACAATACACTGCAGAAGGCCGCAGGGACCTCTGCTTAGGAAAACCAGGTATTGTCCAAGGTTTCTCCCCATGCTGTAGCCTGAGATATGGCCTTGTGGGAAGGGAAAGACCTTACCGCCCCCCAGCCCGACACCCATAAAGGGTCTGTGCTGAGGAGGATTAGTAAAAAAGGAAGGCCTCTTTGCAGTTGAGATAAGAGGAAGGCATCTGTCTCCTCGTCCCTGGGCAATAGAATATCTCAGTGTAAAACCCGATTGTACTATTTACTGAGACAGGAGAAAACCACCTTAAGGCTGGAGGTGAGACATGCTAGTGGTAATACTGCTCTTTAATGCACTATACGTGCACATCAAGGCACAGCACCTTTTCTAACCTTGTTTATGACACAGAGACCTTTGTTTACATGTTTTCCTGCTGACCCTCTCCCCACTATTACCCTATTGTCCTGCCACATCCCTCTCTCTGAGATGGTAGAGATAATGATCAGTAAATACTGAGGGAACTCAGAGACCAGGGCCAGCTTGGGGCCTCAGCAGGGGGCCTCCTATGTTGAGCGCCGGTCCCCTGGGCCCACTTTTCTCTCTCTGTACTTTGTGTCTCTTTCTTTTCTCAGTCTCTTGTCCCACCTGATGAGAAATGCTCACAGGTGTGGAGGGGCAGGCCACCTCTTCAAACTATGTCACAGAAAATGATAGAATTTGTTGCTGTCTATTTCTACTTTAGTTCTGTTCTTTACATTTTTATTTTTTTGAGATGGAGTTTCGCTCTTGTTGCCCAGGCTGGAGTGCAATGGCGCCATCTTGGCTCACTGCAACCTCTCACTCCTGGGTTCAAGCGATTATCTCGCCTCAGCATCCTGAGTAGCTGGGATTACAGGTGCCCACCACCACGCCAGCTAATTTTTGTATTTTTAGTAGAGACGGGGTTTCACCATGTTGGCCAAACTGGTCTCGAACTCCTGATCTCAGGTGATCTGCCCACCTTGGCCTCCCAAAGTGTTGGGATTACAGGCGTGAGCCACCATGCCCGGCAGTTTTCTGTTCTTTATGATGCTACCATTGCATTTAGGCTAAAATATACATATATAGAACCTGAAATGATGGTGGGATAACATGAAGGGTACAACCCCTAGTGGACCATAGTGTTTTGAAGAAAACATTGTCAGGGCCTCTGGTGGCTGTCTTAAAAGACTTTCCTGTATAACCAGTGTAAGCAAAAAGTGGGCCCAGTTAATGATGTTACTGAACTTTATAAAGCATTGTGTAGCCTTTTTAAATTGAAGACAATTTTATGACAAGAAATTGGTAGATGAAAAAATTACCCTTATGTCTAGCTCACTAACACAACTGTTTGAATTTTTATACTCAATAGTCCAGTTGTCTATTATCCACACATTTCTGCATTACTTTAATCTTAATAATCATTTTTTTTTTCTTTTTTTGAGATGGAGTCTTGCTCTGTCGCCAGGCTGGAGTGCAGTGGCTGCAACCTCTGTCTACGGGGTTCAAGTGATTCTCCTGCCTCAGCCTCCCAAGTAACTGGGATTATAGGCACGCACCACCACACCCATCTAATTTTTGTATTTTTAGTAGAGACAGGGTTTCACCATGTTGGCCAGAACGGTCTTGATCTCCTGACCTCATGATCCACTCTCCTCAGCCTCCCACAGTGCTGGCATAACAGGCGTGAGCCACTGTACACGGCTAATCTTTTTTTTTGAGATGGAGTCTCACATTCTGGCCCAGGCTGGAGTGCTGTGGCACCATCTCGGCTCACTGCAAGCTCTGCCTCCTGGGTTCATGCCATTCTCCTGCCTCAGCCTCAGAGTAGCTGGGACTACAGGCGGCCGCCACCACGCCCGGCTAATTTTTTGTCTTTTTAGTAGAGACAAGGTTTCACCGTGTTAGCCAGGATGGTCTTGATCTCCTGACCTCGTGATCTGCCCGCCTCGGCCTCCCAAAGTGCTGAGATTACAGGCATGAGCCACCGCGCCCAGCCTCCAGCTAATCTTAATATTCTTAACATTTATATTTAGATTCTAGAAAGTCTTAAATGTGCATTTAATATTTGTATTGTATTTCACTGTGTTTATGAAAAACATCTTTACTGGATATATAGATTGTTTCCAGTTTTTTGCTATAAAGATAAAACTGCAATAAATATTGTGCAAAGATTTTGGGCTTTTGGATTTCTTAGGATAAACTCTCAAGAATAGAATAAATCTTTATGGCTTTTATAATATATTGCCATAATGCTTTCTTACTAAAAGGTACAATTCAATTTGTATGCCCACTAATGTATGACTGTATCAGTATCACCATTGCTTCTGTTAGCAGTGGATATTTTAACTTATCTTTTTTAAAAGATTCTATAATTCAGAAAGTACATATATATAATTTACTTTACTTTCTTGGATTACTAACTAAAATGACCACTTCCCCAAGTGTTTATTCAGCCTTTTGAATTTCTTCTTATTCACACTTTTCCTGTGATCTTGGTACTTTTTGTTATTCCAGTAACATTTGAATGAGTTGTTCATATTACAGATACTACTAGCTTGGTTGTATGTGCTGTGAATATTTTACTCCAATCCCTGAAATTTTTAGTTATTCTACTCTTCATATGACAAAAATTCTTTCATACATTCAAATCTTTTAATACTGTGCTACTATCACTTAATCCCTCCTTTCAATTATATACACTATCTTTTATCACCTTTAAAAAAAGTTTGCTTGGTAGTATATTAAACTTTAAATATATATGTTTTGCCTAATTCTAGGTTTACTTTTACTGTTTGGTTCTACAAACATTACCTTTGAACCAACCGAAGTGCAGACTCTAGAAACTAGTAAGAATGGCATATATCAGCACACTGTTTGCCTAAGACTGTGATCATGTCTAGGGAGGCTACTGATCCTTGGCCTAAATATTAGTGGCGAACACTACCATACATAAAAGCGAAAGATACAAAAGTCAATACGGATAAGGAAAACAATGATTTCATGCCTCTTACCAGTATTCTTTGATGCTGTAAAGGTGTTGTACTGAAAAAATCATCATGGTCATCTTTTGGCAAGTGTTCCAGAAATTCCCTCATCTGTTGCTTCCTTTTAAGAGTTCCCACTTTGGCAGTTATCTTAACAGTTTGTTTCTGATCAGCATCACCTCTCTTGCCTTAAGAGTCAAAAAACCATTTTGATAGGGATTTGGTTATTTATAGTAACTGCTCTATAAAGTTAACAACCTTTGCAGAGTCTAAATTGTGCATTAATGTTAAAAAAAAAAAACTCAGCCTTGGCCAGGCTCAGTGGCTCATCCCTGTAACCCCAGTACCTTGGGAGGCCAAGGCAGGAGGAATGCTTGAGCCCAGGAGTTCAAGACCTGCCTGGACAATATAGTGAGACCCCATCTCTAAAAAAATACAGATGTAGATAAAGGAAAAAGAAAGAAAGAAAACTTAGCCTGTTATTTTACAGGTCTCCTAGAGAACAAACGATTATTTCTACACTGGGATCTGGGATTTGTGCAATATGATTAGCCCATATGATACTCATGAAGAAGCTAAGATTAGGCAGGGTGAGGTTAAAAAGATCTTCTCTTTTTTTTTTTTTTTGTAGAGATGGGGTTTCGCCACGTTGTCCAGGCTGGTCTTGAACTTGTGAGCTCAAGTAATCGGTCCACCTCGGCCTCCCCAAAGTGCTGGGATTACAGGCATGAGCTACCGTGCCTGGCCAAAAAGATCTTTACACTGCAAGAATGATTGCCTCTACATTGCCTCTTGCTGAAGGCCTAATTTATTGATTTTGCCAAAATATATAAACCTTATTGAATTATGACAGGGTACTGGGTTCTCACTAATGCTTATTATAGAAATTCTCTGGCATAATCAACCTTTTACTAGTACTCATGAACAAGAGTATGTAACCATGGGATTATGAAAATGAATATTTTCTGAGCTTTCTCATAAATTACTTGGGGATCTGACCCAAGTGGTCTTTAATTAAACCCTTAGAACAATAATTCAGATATTGAAATCTCTGAATCTAACTGCAGAATTCCTAAAACTCAAAGCACAAGGCTACTAAACTACTACTGATGGAAGTAGAGACCTAGGTAAGACTTAAAAATTAAACAGATGATTTCTGAAATTCTTTCTAGCTTTAATATTTTAAGAAAATACCTATTAATATTCATGGATAAATATAAAATATATCTGATTTCAGTGATCAGAAATCAACACTGAGTACTAGGAAAAAAACTATTTACTACAAAGGTTACCATTTTGGCCTTTGGAATTGGCTGGCTTCTTCTTAGTGACATGTTTCTGGGATCCTTTTCCTCTGGGATTTTCCATGTATTTCCTCTGGCATTCTTCAGCAGATCGAGAACCTACAGCCACAGCTACATCTGACCAGAAACCAGGTTTGTGCTTTGGAAGAGATGCAAAAGCACTATGGAAGATCAAAACCAATTAAAGAATAAGAAATTCAAACCAATGACAACCTCTTAAAAGCATACCACTGAATTGATGAGATTTACTGAGATGAAGGAATCAGTTTTATCAAAATCATTCTGGATAACAATTAAGAAAGATATTATTCCCTCCCTTCAATAACTTACCCTAGTGCTTAAAATATGAAGATGTAATTTTACCTATCTAGTAGATGTCTTCTAAGTATTTTGATGTGTTTTATTAAGCCTGAAAAATGACCCTCAGCCTTTCAACATTTTTTTTCTAAGTCCAACTAATTGATCATATGGTTTTTTAGGAGACTTTGGCATGACCAAATTTTCTACACTGTTACCTTAAATCTTACTGGTGCTAAGTATATTGGACAATAAGCTCTTAGTTCTCTTATACAGTCTAGGTTATAAGCTATTAAAAAGTGTTATGCTTGCTTTCATTCTACTATACTTTGTAGAACTCAGTATTTTAGATACATGCTCTCTTAATTAAGGAAAATGAAAATTGAAATAGAGAAAACTATAAGGAAGTCCCTAATTTAACATTTGAGTTACATTCTACAAGTTCCTTTGTAAATGATTTAGAATCTGGTATACATGTTACCACCCCCACTCTCCCCAGAAAGATTTTACACATTGTGGTTAGACTGGCAATTTAGCGAGAAAACATCTATGTAACTCATCAATTAGCCTAAAAGTATTATTAACAATGTCATTTCAACTATACCAAGTCTTTATTTTTATTTATTATTTATTTTTACTTGTATTTGTATTTTTTTTTTTGAGATGGAGTCTCGCTCTGTCGCCCAGGCTGGAGTGCAGTGGCGCGATCTCGGCTCACTGCAAGCTCTGCCTCCCGGGTTCAGGCCATTCTCCTGCCTCAGCCTCTCTGAGTAGCTGGGACTACAGGCGCCCGCCACCACGCCCAGCTAATTTTTTTTGGATTTTTAGTAGAGACGGGGTTTCACCATGGTCTCGATCTCCTGACCTCGTGATCCGCCCGCCTCAGCCTCCCAAAGTGCTGGGATTACAAGCGTGAGCCACCACGCCCGGCCAAGTCTTTATTTTTAATCTGTTTCTTTGGCAAAATATTTTTATTTCTACTTGGATTCCAATTAATAGATACAGGTTTCATGTATCAGTATGTGGGAAAATTTTTAATCAGCTCTCTTGGGGTTAAACAGTCCTGATTTATAAAGTCTGATGACTTTCATAGGGTAAATACTCCCATTGTGGTTGATGTCAAGCTACCAACATGTCACTGACTGTGGAGTTGATAAAACACGTGTGATGGCACACAATTATATAGTATTTCCACCATACCATAGAGATGAAGAGTCTCAACAGCATATATAATAAAATGTAAAATAATTAGGAAGTAATGAGTTTTAAGCATTATCTTTGTTTTAAATAATTTAAGTTTATATAATTTAATTTTTAATGACTTTAATACTCAATTTGTAAAATTCTCCAAAATTTAACAGTCAGCTCTTGTGAACAGTTACCAGCTGACCACAGCATATTATTCCATGCAGAAAAGGAGAATACTTAGGAGCATTAAATACTTGTTAATGAATTCTTTTACATAATCATTCCACAGGTGTTCTAAAGTGAAAAACTAGAAGGACTTGGGAACTCAAGCTTCTCTATTTGTGTGTGTGGCTAATTTCTAAATCTACGACTGTCTAAAAGAACTATTTTACAATACATAACACAAATAATAATGTATTTAATAAGAAATTAGTACTTAACACATCTCCTCTAGGTTATTCCAGATAATTTAAAAAGACAAACTTAAACATATCACACCATGTTTAAAACTTGTTTCATTATTAGCATAAAACCCCAAATCCTTAGTGTAACGCTGTATTGTTCCTTGCCCGACTCTCTAGTCTCATCTTGTACTGCTCTTTGGTCAACTTTCAGTATTTGATTCATTCTAGCCTTCTTTATTTTTCTTTCTTTTTTTTTTTTTAAAGAGACAGGGTCTCAGTCTGTCGCGCACGCAGGAGTGCCAGGCATTATCATAGCTCAATGTGGCCTCCAACTTCTGGGCTCAGGCGATCCCCCTGACGCCGCCTCCTTAGTGGTTGGCACTACAGGCACATACCCCACACCCATTCTTTATTTCCAAATATGCCCTCTTTCTTTATACTTTTGTGTATGCTATTCTAAGGTCCATTTGTCTTGGCTTAAATAATTCTTATTTATTGATATAGTTTAAATATGTGTCCCTACCCAAGACTCATATTGAAATGTAATCTCCAGTATTGGAAGTGGGGCCTAGCGGGAGGTGATTGGTTAACGGAGGTAGATTCCTCATGAATGATTTAGCACCATCCCTCTTGGTACCATCCTTCTGATAATGAGTTCTCGTGAAATCTGGTCATTTAAAAGTGTGTAGCACACTTTTCCAGAATGTCATATAAATGGAATCATATAGTGTATAACCCTTTGAGTTGGCTTTTTTCACTCAATATGCCTTTGAAATTCAACCAGGTTGTTGTATGTATCAATAGTTCTTCCTTTTTACTGCTTAGTAGTCCACTGAAAGAATGCACCCTCATTTGTTTATGTAGAAAGTATGACAGAAATCAGGGAGAGGGAGGAGCTTGGCATAGCAACCCTTTAAAGTTGTTTATGAACTCCTAAGCCCATCCTGCAAATTTTGATATATTTTCATTTTTGTTCAGTTAAGAATATCTGGCTGGGCTGGTGGCTCACACCTGTAATCCTAGCATTTTGGGAGGCCAAGGCGGCTGAATCACTTGAGGTCAGGAGTTCCAGACCAGCCTGGCCAACATGATGAAACCTTAACTCCACTAAAAATACAAAAACTAGCTGGATATGGTGGCTCACACCTGTAATCCCAGCTACTTGGGAGGCTGAGGCAGGAGAATTGCTTAAACCCAGGAGGCGGAGGTTGCAGTGAGCTGAGATCGTACCACTGCACTCCAGCCTGGGTGACAGAGTGAGACTCTATCTCCAAAAAGAAAAAAAAATAAAAATAAAATAAAAGAAGCCGGGCGCGGTGGCTCAAGCCTGTAATCCCTGCACTTTGGGAGGCCGAGGCGGGCGGATCACGAGGTCAGGAGATCGAGACCATCCTGGCTAACATGGTGAAACCCTGTCTCTACTAAAAATACAAAAAATTAGCCGGGCGTGGTGGTGGGCGTCTGTAGTCCCAGCTACTCAGGAGGCTGAGGCAGGAGAATCGCTTAAACCCGGGAGGCAGAGGTTGCAGTGACCAGGATTGTGACAGTGCACTCCAGACTGGGCAACAGAGCGAGACTCTGTCTCAAACAAAACAAAACAAAACAAAAAACAAAAAAAACACATTTCTTAAAATATGAAGCTACGTTGAGAGAGTACTCTTTGGCTATCTTGAAATATTACATGGGAATGAAAGGAGGTCACTTCTACTTTCCTCATCTTAGGCTTTCCTCATACTTTCCTCATATTAGAGATGACCATAAAAATACCACTAGAAGTTATCTGTATTCTATCTCTATTCCCTGTACAAACTGTAATTTTTCCCATTTTTTTTTTTTATGACATCTTCCATGTTAACCCCTTATTGCTGTTCTTATGTCTTTAACTGTCTTGTGGCTGCTCTGTAGATATTTCAGAATGAAATCTAACTACTTACCAATGAAGTCTCTGTAACTCCTTCTCATTCCATTCCTTATCCTGAATTAAACCAGGTAAGCATTCTAAGGGATGCCTATTTGTCTCATCAGATCCTACTGCCTCAGTAATTGGAAACTCTTTCCTAACACCAGACTTCTGAAGAGTTTCTTTGACGGAAGGTCTAGCTTTCTTTTGTTTGATATAAAATTCATTTTCACTTTCTTCAGTTTCAGGTTCCAAAATCACTGGAATATTACTTGTGGTTCTTGTGCTCTTTCTCAGGTGAACCACTGCTTCTTTGGTGTTTCCTGCTTTGGTTTTCTTAACTTCAGCTTTCCTTTTAATTTCCTTTTCTGTTTCACTTTCTTCACTTGACAAATCTGGTGAGGACTGATGCTTATAAAATGACATAGCTACCTGATTTTCTATTTTCTTCAGCTTTGGTAATAGTCTGGTATTTTTCTTAAAGTCAGAGGTGAGCATTTGTTCCTTTCCAAGGTTAGATATTTTCATTTTCTGATTGACAGTAAGTAAGTCACGTTCATCGCAATCTTCCTTGTTTTTACTTTTATGACCTTCAAATGTATTTTCTAAAGTCCCCGTGGACTTGCTGATGGGACTTTCTTTTTGACACTCTGGTATTACAAAATCTGTTACTGCTTTAATGGTGCCAGAGGACAGATTATACCTCATGCATCTTTGCTCTATCGCTTTTCTAGATTTAAGTGGTGTTACTAAAATATAAGCTTTCTTCTGATTGATGGCCACGTATTTTCTTTCTTCATCTGAGAAAAACTGTTCCCTTGAGGTTAGAATATCAATGGATACATCCAGTTCTTCAGTTGTCTCTTTAATTTCATAAGACAAAACCAAAGGCCAAAATCTCAAATTAGCTATAAACAAATATAAGCACAGAAAATATATTTTCACAAATAAAAGATACTATTTTTATCCACGAGCTACACTGTACACTCACCTGTCATATTAATCTTTCTGAAGCCCAGGTCTATTCAGACCATTGCCCCTTCAACTGTAAACATATACTATTGTTTATACAAACCTGACAGTGATTTCTCAGTCTTTTAGTAGACATATAAATAAGCTCCTCTGCCTGGCCTTCCACATAGTTCCAATCTCTCACTGTTGTCAAAATCTCAACTATATTCTATGTTCAGAACCACACCACTTGCTATTTCTCAGATTTTCTTGGTTCTCCACTTTTATTAATGTTGTCCACTCTGCTTTGAAAATGTTCTTCATTCATCTATAAACAAAATCACTACCTGCTTCGATTTTATTCTCTAACCCACCTAGTGTACAAACTTGTACACATTCCCTATACTGAATGAAAGCTCTCCTTCAAGTTTCCAGAATACTTTAAATAATGCCATGTTTGACAGTGAGACATGTATTATAATTGCACACTTGTCTTTCAATCAGACTGGAAAAAATAATTAATGGTTAGAACTTTATCTGTATGGTTTGATTTTTTTTTGCTGGAGTTAGTACAGAGCCTTTCACATACACAGTAGGCAATAAGTAAATACTTGTTAAATCAAAGCCCTGGAAGTAAAATATTCAGAAGATATAAGAAAACCAGTAGAGTCACTGAAACCTTACTAAGTATTATATGAGCTGGGCTAGTTAGGAGGACATGGAACTCCATCTGCATGGTTCCACTTTCATTGCCAATGGTGGTCATAGAAACACACTCAAAATGAATCCCCCCAAACACTATGAAGTACAAAACAAGCAAAATAGAACAACCTGAGAATCTTATTATACCTTCTCACTAAAGAAAGCAAATTAAAATGAGAAAAATTCACCAATTCAAAACCTAAGTAATGAGAAGTCAAACTAACTGAAACTATCCAACGGTAATTAGAAATACATACAAACTGCAAATCATCCCACTGTCACAGAAACATACTACAACAACCTCCACATATTATGTGCCATTGTTTACAAGATGACTGACAAAATGACACTGATAGATAATATTGAATGCTGGGGAGAAAAGAAGCCTCTAAATTACAACCCGTGGAAAAAGGTACTAATCAAAATAATTCAGAAAGTGTCTACAAGATTTCCCACTGGCATCATATATCTTCAAATTATGAGAAAAGTATTTTCTTCTAACTACTCATGTAAATCCAATTCCAATGTTCAACTGGGAATTTGAAAATTTTCAACATTATAATTTTGAACAATATTTCCATTCAGAGTATTTATTAATTTTAATAAATTATTTAATAAAGATCCAGCTATCTTGGATACTTAAAGCGAGTATGAACTCGGAAGTATAAGTAGCACTGCTTTCCTATCTTCTTCAAACAAATAAATGTTCTTCACTTTCACTTCTTTTCACTTATAAGAGGAAATAAAACACAAAAAATGCTATAAAGCTAATGGAGTTAGCTCAACATGAAATTGTAAACTTGCTAACGTTTAGAGGAAAGCCTCTAAATTATGGCATGCAGGATTCCAATTAAATCACTCTGAAAATCCACACTTAAAACTAAATTATTGTACTAAGTTCATAAAAGGATTCACTCTTTACACATTCCTGTAAGCATATTTTAAATGATATATAATTTTGTGATCTAAACAAATATTTTAGTACCTAGATTAAAGAAGGCAAACCTGTAAGTATAGGTGGTTTTTAAAAGGGCTATTTTATTATGAAAATCATCTTATGTAAAAATAACAAAACCAAACATTTAAAAACATTAAATAATTTGCCATTTTACATGAGCAAGTTTACAAGATCAGTTTCATCATATTAAAAACATTTCAAATAGTAGCTTTCTGCTTATCATTAAAAAACCATTAAAGATATATTACCTTGCTTCTGACTTTTTATTATCCTTTCATTTGTTCTTTCACCAATTTTTAGTTTCTTTGAAGACATTTTATATTCTTGTTTTCCAATTAATTCCTTCAAAACAAAAAGATACCTAGGTTTTATTTTAAAACTACTACCAAAACATAATCTGAAGCATTTTCGTAGTATGCATCAAGCATACAAATTCCTAGGTACTTACAGTTCCACAGATTTCATTAGTGGACACATCCAGAAACTCACCTGCCAGACCTTGAGCGCTACGACCAACATCTGGGAATCCATTATCCGACATATTTTCTATATTAATTTAATACTTTGTGGTTTTTCAAGTGCTTTTTAAAATATGCTTTATTTAAGCTTTACTCTAAAAGCTAAAACTTTTATTGTTGCCTGCATTTTTTCATTGAGAGACAGGGAAAATAAATATCAAGACATTCAGTCCCCAAGTTAATGAAAAGCTGATACTTGAAAAACAGAACTCATGGCCGGGCGCGGTGGCTCACGACTGTAATCCCAGCACTTTGGGAGGCAGAGGTGGGTGAATCACAAGGTCAGGAGTTCGAGACCAGCCTGGCCAATATGGTGAAACCCCGTTTCTACTAAAAATACAAAAATTAGCCAGGCGTGGTGGCGCATGCCTGTAGTCCCAGCTACTCAGGAAGCTGAGGCAGGAGAATCACTCGAACCCAGGAGGTGGAGGTTGAGGCAGGAGAATCACTTGAACCCAGGAGGCAGAGGGTGCAATAAGCCCAGATCATACCCCTGCACTCCAGCCTGGGCAACAGAGGGAGACTCCATGTCAAAAGAAAAAAAAAAACAGAACTCATGTCCCTGATATGGTCCCAAACCTTTTCAGTAGTAAATCACCCCTCTAAATATTAACTTGAACTATACAGTGTACAATAAAGCCTTACCTGATTAGGTAAGTCATCTCCTCCTCCATTTTGAATAGTATTGTTTATTTGGTCATCTGGGAACTTTAATGTTGGTTTATTTTGACAATTACTGTGGCACATGTTTAATTCTGTAGCTCCTGGCGACTCACTGTGCTTATTACTCTTCAGTTCTATGAATACAAAGATGGAGATTTCAATAAATGGTTATATAAAAAGGAAGCTACTTTTCTACGTGAAGAATTAACTTTGACACTAGGTGTGGTGGCACACGCCTGTAATCCCAGCACTCTGGGAGGCCGAGGAAGGAGGATTGCTTGAGCCCAGGAGTTCAAGACTAGCCTAGGCAAAATAGCGATACGCTGATTCTACAAAAAATAAAAGGTTGGTGCAAGCCTATAGTCCCAGATACTTGGGAGCCTGAGGTAGGAGGATCACTTGAGCCAGGGAGGTCGAGGCTGCAGTGAGCCATGATTGTGCCACTGTACTCCGGCCTGGGTGACAGAGCAACACCCTGTCTCAGAAATAATAATGATAATCTGTCTAATCCCTCTGTCATAAATATTTGTTATAATTTCACTAGGATATAAAGCAATTTTATTTGGAAAGAATCACTCTGTATAGGGCTATATTTTATTTGAATCACTTTTTTCTTTCAAAAAAAATTTAAAAAGCCTAGACAGCCACATCATTCACGACCATCTGTTTTAGATCTCCTTTGTCACATCTAAAGACAGAATAGTAAGGTCAATCCATTCTGTAAATAAAAATTCCTGTTCATCCTAACTGCACATCAACTAAATAGAAAGCTAGTAACTGTTCTTCTATTTCTTCATGTATGTACAATTATGTTTCAACTAGTTTACGTACTCCAATGTATAACTAAATTTCTGTAATTAAAATTTTGAGCAAAACTAAATCATACAGTATATAATATATGCTCAACAAACAGTTACTAAGCTGGAATTCTAGGTAAGTTAAAACAGATTCATAAAAAGTATAAAAACATTTTTGTTATTTTTCTAGAAGCTATACTTTAAACATGTACTGACTAGTCCTTGCTCTTGAAAATATTACCATACAATGAAGGAGGCTTCTATTATGATAGGTCACTTATCATATACTCTGGTAAGTGTAATAACAGAGATAAAGTGCTTTAAGAATAATACTATGATACACAAGTACTTTTTAGGCAAATCATTAAAACACATACATAAAATTACATTATCTTAAATTAACACAGGTTGGTACCTTTACATAACCTTAGCTATATAATGTTAGATGTGGTTTTGTTTTTTTCATGCAAAGTGCAATGATAATAAAAAAATCAATAACAGCCCCAACCACCACTAAAAATAACTTATGTGATATGAAGATAGTGTCTAACAGTTTCATTAAACAAAGATTTAATGAATTGCACTAGAAAAATGAAGCAATCATAACAGAATACATTAATATTTGCCCCTAAACTAAGATCCCTGGGGGTGGGGGGAATCATGCCTTATTCATCTCTAAGTTCCTAAAACTTAATAGACCAGGGTTCATGGAAAGCACTTTAAAAATGTTGACACCAGGTGCAATGCTTCATGTCTATAATCCTAGCACTTCTGGAGGCCAAGGTGGGAGGACTGCTTGAGGCCAGGAGTAGGAGACCAGCCTGGGCAACATAGTAGGATCCCATCTCTACAAGAAATAAAAAACAAGGCAGGTGCAGTACTGTATGCCTGTAGTCCCAGCTACTCTGGAGGCTGAGGTGGGAGGATCACTTGAACCAAGGAGGTTGAGGCTGCAGTGAGCAATGATTGCACCACTGTATTCCAGCCTGGGAGACAGAGCAAGACCCCGTCTCAAAAAAAAAAAAAAAAAAAAATGCTGAGTGATTTTCCTATGGACAGCTGGTATGTAAAATAGTTTACCAACTTTAGTCTTTTAAATTTGTATTCATTTCTCTTGCCACTAGCTTTGTTAAATACTTTACTGATAATATTTGCAATTAAGATCAAATCCCTAATAAGTGCTGGCTCTAAGTGAAATGGGGTACAGGAAGAGATAAGAACCAAGACTAAAGACTAACAAATGATTAAAAAAGTGAGATATACTGTCAAGGATTTTCTTGTTTTAGGAGTAAAAATAGAGAGCAGGTGCCGGAGCCGGAGCCCCAAGCTTGGGCTTCCGGCATACTCAAGATGCTCCAGCAATAACAATAGGCAATATGCCTAATTTAGGGAAAACAGGATGACTTTTGATAAAAAGAGGAAGGGTTGAGAAGGAACTAGTGCAATGTTAAGTGACTTTTTGCTAGCTCTGGGGAAGCAGTCATCTACATATTTAACGTATTCCTTTCTCTGCATTAGAAAGGATAAGCAAAGTTTCAAGGGTGGAAGTTCAAATGGGGGTTGGGGAGTGGTTAGAATAGGATACAGGTACATTTATATCCAGTATGGTGCTATGTTTTTGGCAGAAGGATTCCTGAACTCTTTCAAATTTTGGAAGTTCTGTAAAGCTCTTAGTTACAAGGTTAAGGCAAAATCAGCGGAAATGTTTACAACATATTTTAGTAACTTTTACTCATCTATATTGTTTAGAAAGAGCTGTAAGTTAATGTTCATACATTTTTATATAATGTTCATACATTTTTATACAAGTGAGGCAGATTATAGTGTTGGCAAAGAGCTGATACAAAACAGTTCTACTCTGGCAAGTTGGTCTCCTTATTAAAAAAGAGAGAAAAAAAGAACATTTCTGCAATCTATCCTTACAGCAATGGTCATTCAAGAAAACCATTTTCTTGAATTCCATTTCTTCCATGAAAGGAAACAGATTTTGCCTATTTGTAGGAATGAAATTTAGTACAAAAATAATATATGTCTTTACAATAGAGGTTTGCGGTAGGTTGGCAGCTTAAATACTTTCGGTCAAGGAAATTAAAAGAACAATCATCTTTCATTAATATGTTTACCAGTGTTCTTTGGTGTTCTGATTAATAAAAAGGTAATTATTATTATTATTTTTTGAGACAGTGCCTCACTCTGATGCCCAAACTGGAGTCTAGTAGCACAAACACGGTTCATTGCAGCCTCAACCATCTGAGCTCAAGCGATCCTCCCACTTTAGCCTCTCAAGAAGATGGGAACACAGGCATGCACTACCATGTGTGGCTAATTTTTTTGACTTTTAGTAGAGACGGGTTTTGTCATGTTATCCAGGCTGGTCTCAAACTCCTGAGCTCAAGCGATCCTTGCGCTTCAGCCTCCCAAAGTGCTGGGATTACAGGCATAAGTCACTGGGCCCAGCCAAAGGTGGTATTTGATGAAGCAAGCTGAATCCTGACCATGATTAATCTGTATTATAGTTACTTCTCATTTAGTAGTGAAGAAGCAGGAATGTCGGGGCAGTATAAGTCAAAGAATACTATACTATACACATTATAAATCATAAACAATGGAGACCATGTAGGTACAAACAGAGAAGTAAAGACAAAACATACCCAAGTTATCACAATCAAAATCGTAAGTGGTGGTGGCTCTTTGAACGGTATCTATTTGGTTTTCTCGTGCATCATTCTTCATTGATTTCCTTATGTCACGGACAGATCTTCCAGTTTTCTGTTTTTGTTTGGTCTTTTCCCTGTTCTTTTCACCAGCCCTTTAAAAAGAATTATATTATTTTTCCTTAATACTGATTCTCAAAAAAACAAAACGAAACAAATCTTCATAAATAAATAAAAACCCCTCACATAAAGCTCTTTCCACCCAGGCAGGGTATCTTTAATCTTTCATTATTAATCCTTCATGGCTTTCACTCTCTTCCTTCACAAAGAACTGAGGTGTAACATCTTAAGTCAGAGGACTCAAATATGATCTCCAAACTGCTTCCTACTATATGCTCTTATAATTCCTACTTAAACTGATATTATAGGAAAACTACAGGACAACTGCCAGTTGCCTGTTTTTATAAATGAAGTTTATTAAAACACTGCCATGCTAATTCATGTGTATACTATCTATGGCTGCTCTTCTGCTACCAAGGCAGAGTTGAATAGCTGCAATAGAGGCAATATACCTGCAAGAATATTATCTTTACAGAATATGCCTTTTACAGAAAAAAACTGCCAGCCCCCGTTACCAATTATTATATTTGTGCTATGATTAAGTTTAAAGTCTGTATCCCCTATGAGCTCCACAAGGGCAAGAATAAATCAAATTCTTCTTTGTTTCACCAGCATCAACTATAGTGTCTGTAAAGTAGCAGACACTCCATAACTACTGAGAAAATGAATGAAAAAAAGGAGGAAGAACTGCACATTAGTATTTAATAACTGCATGCCTTTTGAAGAGTAAATGACTAAGAATTACTCTTTGACATATGTCAAAAGTTTTATTTTCCTTTGAGATTTACTAAATACCATAGAAGTTCTAGTAAAATGTTATTGCTTCTGAAACACTTCACAGACCAAAGCAAACTTCAAAACTGGCATTTCGGACGGGCGCAGTGGCTCAGGCCTGTAATCCCAGCACTTTGGGAGGCCGAGGCGGGTGGATCACAAGGTCAGGAGATCGAGACCATCCTGGCTAACATGGTGAAACCCCATCTCTACTAAAAATACAAAAAAATTAGCTGGGCGTGGTGGCGGGCGCCTGTAGTCCCAGCTACTCGGGAGGCCGAGGCAGGAGAATGGCGTGAACCCGAGAGGCGGAGCTTGCAGTGAGCTGAGATTGCGCCACTACACTCCAGCCTGGACGACAGAGTGAGATTCCATCTCAAAAAAAAAAAAAACTAGCATTTCAAACAAACAAATACCTAAAATAGGTGCATTTAATTAAATGTAAATTGTACCTCAGGCCAGGCACAGTGGCTCACGCCTGTAATCCCAACACTTTGGGAAGCTGAGACAGGCGGATCACTTGCAGCCAGGAGTTCGAGACCAGCCTGGCCAACATGACGAAACCCCATCTCTTATTAAAAATACAAAAATTAGCTGGACATGGTGGCACACACATAATTAAATGTAAATTATATCTCAATAAAGTTGACTTCTAAAAACATAAAACAACATTTTACCTTAATTGTTTCAGAAAATTATCAATGTGCTCTTTCCAATTTTCTGGAAATCCAAACATAAATTTCCTTATGAGATAATTTGGATATCCTATTTAAGGATAAACAACAACAACAAAAAGTATTTAAAAGCCTAGAATTTTAAAGAGATATCATTAATTCATTATATCATTCAAGAAATATGCACTTATTGCTTAATATGCACCAGGTACTATTATAGATATTCAGAATTCAGCAGTAAACAAAGCAGACAAAAACTCCTATCTTCATGGAACTTGCCTTCTAATGTGGAAAAAAAAAAGCTAACCAGTAAGTACAACACCTTGTTTGTTAGACGGTTATGCAGGGACGGTGGACAAGTGTATCGATATGTTCATGGGGGAGTAGAGGGGTGAATAGCAATTTAAAAAAGGATAATCAGGGAAGTCTTCAATGAAATAGCATCATTTGAACAAAGTGATTGAGCTATGTGGCAATATGGGGTTAGAATACTGGAAACAAAACATAACGGGAAAGGCAAGAGTATACCTGGCCTGTTTGAAACAATTAGGAGTCTAGCATACTTGAAGTGGCATAAGGGGGGGTTAGAACTTGGGAGGCCACTCAGATGGGTAACAGAGGCAGTAGGAAGCATGACAGATTATAATATAAGGCCTTAGAGTCATTTTATAGAACTGGCCATTTACTTTGGACAAGATGAGAAGCTATGGAAAGATTCCAAGCAGAGGAGCTACAGGATCTAATTTACTTTAACGAGACTGCTAAAGCAGGACGAGACTGCTAAAGCAAACTGCTATTTTGAGAAGAGCCTATGGAAGAGCAAGGGGAGAAAGAATGAGACCAGTTAGGAGGCCACTGTAATGATCCAGACAAATTATGAGGAAAGTCTGGACTACAGCGATGCTGCAGAGGTCTGAGTTTGGGATATATTTTGGAGATATATTAATAGGATGTACTGACACACACACACTGATGTGGGTATGAGAGAAACTGAGAATTTAAGGATGCCTCCAAGAATTCTGGCTACTGGACACATGGAAAGATGGGGAAGAATATAGGTTAAGCAAATTTAAGGGAGAAGATCAGGTTTTAGATATATTAAGTTTGAAATGCCTACAGACATCCTAGTGGAGATGTCAAATAAGCAGGTGGATAATGAATTGGGTACTAAGGGGAGAGGTCTTGGTTTGAGATATAAAATTGGCATTCATCATCATATAAATTATATTTAATGACTAAAAGGAATCAGCACACCACGCAGTGTATTAATAGAAAGAGCCCCAAGGTACCCCATTATTAGAAAAAATGGAGAAATACACAAACTAAGAAGGAACAGGCAGTCAGGCAGCATGAAAATTGGAATATGGTATTAGAGAAGCTAAGTAAGGTATTTCAAAAAGGTAAGTATGATTAACTCTGTTCAAAGTGTATACTGAATGTAGCAATGTGGAGGCCACTGGTGACTTTGATACAGGTTGTTTTGGTGAAGAACTGGAGGTTAAAGAGAATTCAAGAAAAAGAAAGAAAATTCAAGAGAAATTAGATTTACAGAAGTAAATATAAACAAACTATGTGAGTTGTTTTGCTATAAATGAGAGCAATACTGGCTAAAAGGAGAAATGTGGTTAAAAGAGAAATTAAAAAAACAAACAAACAGGAGAAGGGAGTGTTACTGGAATAACGTCCTTGAGTAAAAGAGAAAATGAGAGCTAGTGTACAAATGGAGAGGCTGATATAGACAGCAACATGCTAGTTCATCCATAACAAAAGCAGATGCTAATCCAAGCAGGTGAGTAGATACGGTAAATACCCTTCTGATTGTTCCTCTCGCTCAGGTGCTCTGCCCTCTCCCCTACTTTGTCTAGCTGAGAGAGGGTAAAAAGGAGGAGGTATTGGAGATTTGTCAAAATATGAAGGAGTCATCAGGAAGGATGGGAGAGTGAATGAATTAGGGAAACATGGTAGGATACCAAGCAGCACCAAGAAACCACTAAGGTACTGTAACTTGTTGCTAGTAAACATAAATTTAGACTACTTGGATGTGTTTTTCTCCAGTTATATTCAGCTGTGTGCAAGGCATAGGTGGAAAATCAGGTTACACCAGGACTGGGGTGGTGCCAGGTAGGTTCAACAAAGAGAGGAATCAGGGAGTTAAATTATATTCTTATAACATCATTCCTTGTAAATAAGGAGTATTTCATTTGATATTTTAAAACTCACACAAATTAGGCTGGGCAAAGTGGCTCACGCCAGTAATCCCAGCACTTTGGGAGGCTGAGGTGGGTGGATCACCTGAGGTCACAAGTTCAAGACCAGCCTGGCCAACATGGTGACACCCTGTCTCAAAAATCAGCTGGACATTGTGGCACCCTCCTGTAGTCCCAGCTACTTGGGAGGCTGAGGCACGAATAATCGCTTGAACTTAGGAGGTGGAGGCTGCAGTGAGCTGAGATCACACCACTACACTGCAGCCTGGGCGACAGAGCAAGACTCCATCTCCCAAAAAAAAAAAAAAAAAAAAAACCAACCCCAGGCCTCTTAACACTTCTGTATCCATTCCCTGGGGGCATATGTGGATCCTGTGCATGAAAAGGACTGGACACAGGAAACCACAGGTGTTGTTCCAGGCTTATTTATCCACAGCTACCTGCAGTTGCTATTGCATCATTTTTTTGTGCCATGTTGGAAGTGGTCATGCACAGGACCAGCCTGGTGAAACCGCGTCTCTACTAAAAATACAAAAATTAGCTGGGCGTGGTGGCAGGCACCTGCATTCCCTGCTACTCAGGAGGCTGAGGCAGGACAATCACTTGAATCCCAGAGATGGAGGTTGCAGTGAGCCAAGACTGTGCCACTACACTCCAGCCTGGGTGACAGAACAAGACTCCATCTTCAAAAAAAAAAAAAAAAAAACACATAACTTATTAGAAATTGTCAATAAGAGTGATAAGAATCAGAAAAAAAATTACCAATTTTATACAAGTTTTATATAATATCAGTTGTTTTGATTTATTCATAACTTAAAAACATTAATTAAAAAGTTGAAAAAATGTGTATTACTGTGAGAAACATGGTTAACTGCTTTACTTCTTAAAATAACTTATCAATAATGACAGTCATTTACCTGCTTCTTTCATGGAAATTTGGTCTATCATGCCTTTTAATATATAAATGTTGCCTGATATAGTCCTAAGTTTGTTGTGCTCAATCCGCTCTATAATTACATTACTGTGCCAATATATGTTAGTGATGTCTCTAGGAAAAAAAAATAGTTTCGGTAAGGTCAAAATATTCATATAGAAATTTCTAACAGAAAATGATTTTACACTTTAGCCACAGCAACACTAAGAATGTTATTAGTCTAATTACAAAATATTTGAGGGCCAAACATTACAGCAGAACTCAACTGCTTGGCTATTGTAATCCTCAGATCATGTACCAAAAAAACTATACTGTAGCCAAACCATGTCCCGCCTACAAAATATTATTAGTAAGGGAGCAGAGGCCTTGTCTCAGTATCTGATGCTGGCAATAAATACTTGCAGCTTCAGCTTAACTGATGCTAAGTTTCCAAAGAATGATCTCCCTGTTCCTCTCCTTCAGGGTCTATACTGTGTTAGCTTTTATGCAGAAAGTAAATTGGATGCAGCTAATCTGGTGTTTTTTCACCCTCGATATACAGCCAAATGTTTTTACCCTTCATTTTGGAAGGTACCAAAAGAGGTTTAAGTGGGGAAAAAAGAAATTACCGTATCAAATCATTGACCCATAAATCTATTCTTCATATTTCTTTAAAGAATAAATATGAAACAGAAAAAATATGAAGATGTATTAGATAAATGATGAACACTGTCCCATTCATCAGATAACTAATAATAATAAACATACTAATGATAAGCATGACGAATAAGGAAATCAAGTTACTTTTCTTTGGTCAGCTGGGGTTAAATTCACACATTATACCTTAATACAGTATTACTTCTCTTCAATTCTCTTTTATTTACTTAAGAAACATTTAAATAACACTCTAAAAGCACTGTTCTCTAGCCTTTCATTTAATCCTCAGCACAACTAACTAGGTAAGTAACACAGTTATCCATATTGCACAGATGAAGAAACTGAGACTGACAGGGGATAAATAACTTGCCCAGGTAATACAGATAGTAAGCAGCAGCAATGGAATTCCAACAAAGGCAATCTACACTGCATCTTTAATAGTAAGGAAATGGGCACAAAGCAGACAGATAAAGAATGGACAATACAGATTTTACATATTCACTTATAAACTTACATATAAGTACCTTAAACAGTAATAACAACTTTTTTTTTTTTTGAGACACAGTCTTGCTCTGTCACCCAGGCTGGAGAAGTTATAACCTTTTATTACGAGTATTTGTAGCACTAAGAAACTGGTCTTGAAGAATAGGAAACGGTGCTAACAGAGTAGCAGAACTAGGTAAAGCCCACTTACCTGGTGATGCTCTCACTTTAGGGAGAACCAGAAAGTGCCAATGATTACTTAATATGTAGCTGTATGGCAAAGTTTTACGTAATTTTGATTCCTTTTCTGGATCAGTAATTTATATCTGGTTGTCCCAATTTAGATGTGAGAATCTGGACTGAAATGCATGTAGTAAATATTAACTGATCATATATAATTAAGCAGATAATACCAGTCCACTTATTAGCACCTCAGAAAAAAAAAACAACTATACAAATTTGAACTGTCACTATTTTAAGAAAAACTTGAGTAAACATGAAAACACAAGAAAGCTGGTAGCAATCAACATGGCTAGGACCTGCACCGTAATTTTACTTTTTTGCCTTCAGTTCATAACCTTGTTAGGTCTTTGTTTTGTGGAGCTATTTCTCATGCATCACCTCTTAAGTGCTTACACATAACTAAAGTTTTATTAAAAGAATACTGAAATAGTATACTTACATCAATTTTCCTTCTACACATATAGCAGTATTATTATTGATGCTTTTAATCATCCATTCCTGTAGCTGAACTACCTAATCAAGTATAAAACAAAGAACATATTTCCTCTATTACTTGCAGCACAAGCATTACAAAATTAACTTACATTAAAAGAAAAAACTTGTATAAGTAATCCAAATATTCCTTAGTGCCATCGATGTAAGATTCACATTCTATCCGAAATAGCAATAGGTAAAATTCTTGTATACAATGAAACAGAAAAGACTGAATTCAGGTTGTACTGCATCTGTCCTACAATCAAGAAGCAATTATACCTCAAATACTCTATCACCAAATCTCAACTGGTGGGGAAAAAAAGCATGTAAAATCCCAAGGTACAGGTTAAAACACCAAGTCCTGCAAAAAGCCCAGTAACTTAGAGTGAAAAGGAGTCAGCTATGTTTTGTCCTTAAAAAATTGTTTTTTTTTTTTTTTTGTAAAGTTTAGACCTGTATTCCAATTTTCTACAAACTAAAAAGGTAACTGCTGGTAATCTAGATTTAACAGCATTTTATTCCAAAGTAAACATCTGAATAGCTCAGAGAACTCTTAATTATCTTACTACAAGTAAAATATCATTCCAATGGAAAACATTTTATGACAATCTATGCAAAGAAATTCTTGAATATAAATTTCATAAAACTTAAGACTGAACTACTTCTGATGAGAAAAAAAGTGAAAATTAATGGAATAATCATTTTGAGTGGCAATTTACTTTATAGGTAAAGTTACACATTTACAAATAAAAACAAATTCTCCAGTTGCAGTTTTATACTGAGTCAGGAAAAGACATTAAAATGGGACAGTCTTTGTTATGGCACATGTTGATTATGTTGATTTAAAAAATTATAGGTGATGGCTGGCGACAGTTGCTTAAACCTGTAATCCCAGAACTTTGGGAGGCCAAGTCGGAGAACTGTTTGAGCCTAGGAGTTCAAGACCAGCCTGGGCAACATAGTAAGATTCCACAAAAAAGTTAAAAAATTAGCTGGGTGTGGTGGTACACACCTGTAGTCCCAGCTACTGGAGAGGCAGAGGTGAGAAGATCACTTGAGCTTGGGAGGTCGAGGCTACAGTGAGCCTCAACAGGTGATGCAACAAGACCCTGTCTCAAAAAGTAAATACATAAAAATAAAAAATTATAAGCAGGCTTGTTTATAAGCCATGGGTCTCAGTAGTAACGGCGAGGGGATCCACCATCTTGTCTTACCCTCACCTCACCCAAGGCACAGACATGGCTTCTGTTTTTAAGCCCCTTTTAAATGTTTCTTTCTGAAAAAAGTAAAAAATTGTAGGTAGGACTTGGGGAAGCAGCAGTAAATAATACCTTTTGCCTTCTCCCACATTTGGAACTACCTGAGACATATCAATGCACCAGTCAGATGGAGATAATAATCCTGTACCATGCTATTATGCTGCTTATATATCAAAATGTTCATTCATTATTCATTCAACAAATATTTGTTGAGTTCTACACACTTTTAGATAGTAGAGATTCAGTGAGAAAGTAAACAGCTGCCCCTCTTAGGTCCAACATTCTTGTGTGTGTGTTGGGGTCGGGGGTGGAGGCAAGCAGGATGATGGCATCTAAACAAATATGAAAATGTAAGGTGGTGATAATTATCATGAAAAATGAATAAAAGGCATTAGATAAATGAGGTGCTTTTTAAGACAAAACAGTCAGGGAACGTCATGGAAGAGAGAACTGAATAAAGTGAGGAATGAGTCACGTGGATATCAGCAAGAAGATTCTTCTAAGCACAGAGTCAGCGCAAAGACCCAGGTAGGCAGCATGGAAGGCACAATTTGAAAGGAGTAAGTGAGAGGGAATAAGTGGTGAGGCTGGAGATCTCCAGGATTAACTAAGTACAGCTCCGTAAACCATGGTAAAGGTTTAGTGTTTTCTATTGAGATGACAAGTTACTGGAGGATTCTGAACAGAATGACAAAATTTGATATTTTAAGGGACTGTTGGGTAGAGACGAGACTATATGAAGATTTTAGCTTCTGTCTGGAAAACAGACTGAAAAAGGGGAAAAGCAATACTGGAAGCAGGGAGACCACTAGGCTATGACAGTCATCCCTGGACTAGGAGGTAGTGGTTGAACCGTGAGAAAAGGCCACATTCAGGAGAGCAGAGCCAATGGGATTTCTTCATGGTTTGGATGTGGAGCATGAGAGAGAAACAAGAGTTCAAGATAAATCTAAAATTTTGCCTAAATACTGGGGCCAATTGTATTACCATGTACTAATACAGGACAATGGAGAAGGTACGGTAAAGAAATCAACAATAAGAATCTCACGTTTTCTCACATTTTAAATTTGAGATGCCTATCTGATATCAACAGAAAAGTCATATAGACAACTGCATGTGAATGTGGAGTTGAGAAGAATATTTGTGCTGGAAACACACTGGAGAGCTATCAGCATAGAGATGGAATTTAAAACTATGACACCGGAAATACAGCCTAGAGAGTGCATGCAGGTAGAGAAACATTTCTAGGGCTGATGTGCAGTAATTCCAACATTTTTAGGACTGATTCTGGGGAAAGGAAGAGGAAATAGCAAAGAGGACTGAGATGGCCAGCAATGTAGCAGAAAATCAGGAAAGATCCTGGAATACAAAATATAAAGCATAACACTTCTGTAGAAAGACATTTTGGGGCCAGGCGTGGTGGCTCACACCTGTAATCCCAACACTTTGGGAGGCCAAGGCGGGTGGATTACCTGCAGTCAGGAGTTCGAGACCAGCCTGGCCAACATGGTGAAACCCCGTCTCTATCAAAAATACAAAAAGTAGCTGGGCTTGGTGGCGGGCACCTGTAATCCCAGCTACTCAGGAGTCTGAGGCAGGAGAATCACTTGAATCGGGAGGCGGAGGTTGCAGTCAGCCAAGATTGTACCATTGCACTCCAGCCTGGGCGACAGAGCAAGACTCCGTCTCAAAAAAAAAAAAAAAAAAAGGCCGCACATGGTGCTTACACCTGTAATCCCAGCACTTTGGGAGGCCAAGGCGGGTGGATCACCTGAAGTCAGGAGTTCGAGACCAGCCTGGCCAACATGGTGAAACCCCATCTCTACTAAAAATACAAAAATTAGCTGGGCGTGGTGGCAGACGCCTGTAATCCCAGCTACTCGGGAGGCTGAGGCAAGAGAATCGCTTGAACCCAGGGGGTGGAGGTTACAGTGAGCCGAGATCACGCCATTGCACTTCAGCCTGGGGTACGAGAGCAAGATTTCATATCTCAAAAAAAAAAAAAAAAAAAAAGGACATTTTGATTCACTGCATTAAACCTTCGTGAGAAACTGAGAATAAGAAATAAGAGGCTGGGCGCGGTGCTCATGCCTGTAATCACAGCACTTTGGGAGGCTGAGGCGGGTGGATCACCTGAAGTCAGGAATTCGAGACCAGCCTGGCCAACATGATGAAACTCCATCTCTACTAAAAATACAAAAAAATTAGCTGGGTGTGGTGGCGTGTGCTTGTAGTCCCAGCTACTCTGGAGGCTGAGGCAGGAGAATCACTTGAACCTCAGAGAGAGAGATTGCAGTGAGCCAAGATCACGCCACTGCACTCCAGCCTGGCAACAGAGCAAGACTCCATCTCAAAAAAAAAAAAAAACACAGAAATAATAAGAATCAGTCAGCCTGGCGCGCTGGCTCATGCCTATAATCCTAATACTTTGGGAAGCTGAGGCGGGCGGATCACTTGAGGTCAGGAGTTTGAGACCAGAATGACCAACATGGTGAAAACCCGTCTCTACTAAAAATACAAAAATTAGCAGGGTGTGGTGTGGCGTGTGCCTGTAATCCCAGCTACTCGGGAGGCTGAAGCAGGAGAATCACTTGAACCCGGGAGGCAGAGGTTACAGTGAGCCAAGATCGTGCCACTGCACTCTAGCCTGGGCGACAAGGGCAAGACTCTGTCTCAAAAAAAAAAAAAAAAAAAAAAAAGAAATTAGAATTTGTCACTGGATTTGGTGTTATGGAGATGACTGGTGAACTTGGAAAGGGTAACATTCCTAAAATAGTGGATATTTTATGTATAGTCCAAAGTGAAACATGTTCAAGAAGGAATGGAGAACTTAAAACCATGAATACACAGACCTCTTTCAAAATGTCTTGCTATATAAGGGAAACAAAAAGTGGTGTAGCAGCTGGAGTTGGACAGGGGATAAAGGAAACATGGGCCTTTGTTTGCATGCTTTTAAAAAATGCAGGCCATGTTTCAACATGTTTATATGTTAATGAGAAGAATCCAGAAAAAAAAAATTGAAGGGACAATTGAAAGGGCAATGTCCTTACCACCTAAGGTAAAAAGAAATGAATGGGCCCTGAAAAGGAGCATAAATTGTTCATCCATTTTAATAGAAGGAAAAAAGCAGAGTATGTGAAAACAGCAGCAGGGAGATTTTCTGATGGGATTATCATGAAGTTCTCAATGAAATGGGAATGAGAAGGTCTGGAGGTTTTAGGACAGAAAAAGTGAGTTACTCTTCCAGGAAAGTCAGAGAATAGATTGACAAGTGAAATGTACCAGGACTAATGGGGCAATACTGACAGCCCATTTAAGGTTTGATGTCAAATTTAAAATAAGTCAACATCGTTGTGTGTTTTGCTCCAGCCATTTTCAGCTGTCAGGTACAGGAATGTAGAGTTAAATTTAACCAGGGTTGGCACTTAGCCAGTGCAGGACAAACCGGAAAAAAGAGAATTGAGACTTAATAGTTACAGTGATGGACTAGGGAAATGAGGACATGAGAGTTGATGGATGAACGCTGTCTTAGTGGGGTCAGAGTACTGACAGTGAGGGGTATGATCTCACTATAGCAGTTGGCAGTGAAAGAGTGGCATGTTTGAAAGAAAACTCAGTGCATGTTTATTTTGGTAATGAGAAGCAATGGGGATGTCTACGGTAGAGGGTAAAGGTAGGAGAAAGGTCACTGACTATCAAAAAGAGATGGTTGGATGGATCATCTAAACGAGTGTAGATGTAACCAGAGATTATGACAGAAGTAGTAGAGGGAAAACTAACAGGTGTCAAATACTTAGAAATGCAAGGTCATGACTAGGAGGCTGTGTTACAGATGAATACAACTGGTAAAGTCTTATGGCATGTGCTTCAAAGAAGCTTTAGAAAGAAGGAAGAAAAAACTGCCTGAAGTAGCGATGAGGAGCAAGAGAGATACACCTTATGTCATCTCTAGGTCCAACGGAATGTGGGATATGGGAGAAAAAGGAGCCACCACTTGAGTGGGTTGTTTGTAGAAGCCATATTCTAGTTAGAGCAAGGTTAAGAAATCTTCATAGAAGATTGGGAATAAAACATTTTGCTGATGACATAACTGGAGTTTAAAAGGACACAATGTAAGGTATGGAGAGTTAGGTATGAGTAAGAAATTGAGACAGAATTAGTAGATGTACAGAATTAAATAGGGAGTCTTGAGAAGCTTGGACTTCTCGTGGTAACTGAGATAAACAGCACTACAGAGATGATGAAATTAGTACTGTGGGGCCTCTTGAACAGTTTGTCTTCAAACTTTTGCTTAACCCATCTCACACATTTTTAAGTCAACATCTAAAACTTCTCACTAAAAGTTTTAAATATTTTCAGACCAGACATGGTGACTCATGCCTATAATTCTAGCACTTTGGGAGGCTGAGGTGGGCGGGTTGCCTGAGCTGAGGAGTTCGAGACCAGCCTGGGCAACACGGTGAAATCCCGTCTCTACTAAAATACAAAAAAAAAAAAAAAAAAAAAAATTAGCCAGGCATGGCAGCATGTGCCTGTAGTCCCAGCCACTTAGGAGGCTGAGGCAAGAAATTTGCATGAACCTAGAAGGCAGAGGTTGCAGTGAGCTGAGATTGTGCCACTGCACTCCAGCCTGGGCGACAGAGTGAGACTCCGTCTCCAAAATAAATAAATAAATAAATAGATAAATAAAGTTTCAATATTTTCAAGTAATAGGATTTCTAATGAATATATTGAGATCTAAAACCCTAACTGGTATGTCACTCTTTAAAATTTAGATGGCTACAAGGGAGGCTTAAGTGGGAGGATTGCTTGAGCCCAAAAGGCCAGCCTGGGCAACAGAGTAAGGCCTCATCTATAAAATTAATTATTAATTAAAATTTAAATGGAATTTGTACACCATCTCAATTTGATAACCACCATCACACATTTAAGAATTAATGGCTGGATGCAGTGGCTCAAGCCTCTAATCCCGGCACTTTGGGAGGCTGAGACGGGAGGATCACTTGAGGTCAGGAGTTAGAGAACAGCTTGGCCAGCATGGTGAAACCCCGTCTGTACTAAAAACACAAAAATTAGCTGGGCATGGTGGCAGGCGCCTGTAATCCCAGCTACTCAGGAGGGTGAGGTAGGAGAATTGCTTGAACCCAGGAAGTGGAGGTTGCAGTGAGCTGAGATTGCGCCATTGCACTCCAGCCTGGCTGACAGAGGAAGATTCTGGCTCAAAAATAAATAATTAATTAATGGGCAAACCTTTAACAATTGGAAATTTTACACTGCATCTTCCTCCTTAAGCTTGTATTTCCATTCCACTTCCTTCAGAGAATTTGTCCTAGTGTAACAGTTTGATGCTCTACAGTTTTTTATTGATTACTCTGTATTTAATTTGGGAAAAATTCTCAAATCTTCAGATGCTACAGTTCCTTTCTATCTTAATTGATCTAAATATTTTAATAGTACCGTAAGTACCAGAAAAAAAGAGTAGAAATGAACTCAATGTTCATCACCAAAGGGAAAAAGTAAATTATTGAAGACTACACAACTAGTAATAGAGCAAGGTAAGACTTAACACGTGGGTCTTCTTATACTCAACTCACTGTTCTTTTCACTATGTCACACTGTCACTGCAGTAAATAATAAAACATGATAATGAAGACACTGTTAATAATGAAGCATACAAGTTCAAATCCTAGCTAGAAAAAAAAATAATGAGAGAACATTAAAAGCTCAAGCTCTTGAAGAACGGGGTAAAAATAGAAATAAATATCTGTCTTGAAAGTTTTCCCACCTGATTTTTTTTAACTCCATTTGTAACAGTTTGAAATATTCTTGGAGGAGAAAGCTTTGAAACATTTCTTTTTGACCTCCGAGGTATTGTTATATGAAGTCTTGGTGTTGCAAGTACAATTTTACATGTATCTTTTGTGGAACCTGGAAGACCTGTCTTCCCAGGCACTGTTTTTTCATTTCCGTCCTTAACTTTCTGTTGCGAAGTCCCTTCTGTTGTCCTCTCACTATCAGAAACCATTAACAGATTGCCATTTTTAATAGGAACACAATTAGTACTGAGAGTCTCAGCATTACTATTTTGAAATTGTTCATCAGCAGAATCAACGCTTTCTAAATCAAAAGTGTCCTTTTTGGACTCAGTGGTTGCAACTATATTCTCCTTTGAGTGAAGAATTTGTTTAGCCAACTGAGCTCTAGTTAATGTCTTGTTTGGGGCTTCTGCAGCCAAAAAATTTTCCTGTTCTTGGTTCAGAGTTGGAAGTTCTGCAAAAAATACAAAACAAAACAAAACAAAAAAATTATAGAAGCATCACAGGAAATTAAGAGATAAATTCAGGTTAGGAATGTTCCACCCTCCTGCCCAGTCTTTCTCTGAGTGTCTCTTTTACGATTCAAGCTTTTGTCCACAGCCAAAGTTTAATGCCCACACAAGGAAAATAATTAGCTAGAACATTTAACAATATATTTAAGTAACAAACTGAAAACAAACCAAAAATAGTTTACCGTAAGTTAAATTGTGCAGTGGTGCTTTCTTTTCCTGCTGGCACTGAATCTTTTGTTTGACCGGGAGGAAAGCATCATTATTTGATGATTCTAGAGGAACTCCTTGGACTGAGGCTAAAGTTTTATTTTTTAAAGCAAGAAGAAGTTGAATTGCATTAGTCACTAAGAAAAAAAAACAGCTTTTAAAATTCTTGAAATAAAGACACTTAGATTTAGTAATGATCAGACCAGTATAGTACTTTTGCAATATATGACAGTTACATATATTTTTATATTTTTGGCTGTATTATCTTCTCATATCTTTACCCCGTTCTCTATACCAACATTATGGTGAGGAAGAATTTTTTAAAACCTTCTCTAAACACAACCCGCCAGCTCTAGACAAAAGTGTTGGACTTAGAAACCTAGACATCTGGAATTCTGGTGCTGCCACAAATTGGATATGTATATGTTAAGATTATAATATAAAGTTTCACCCAGTCTTGAAAATTCCGATTCTGTTTCTGGTTGCTGTGAATTTCTAAAGCATGAAAGATAGTCGAAGAGTTGTAACTTATTCTTTAAAAATTAAAATGTTGAGATGCAACAGCAGACTCAGCCATAATTTATATCCTTTAGACAATTTTTAGTAGGCCTTTAAATGCTCAGAAGTTGTAGGTTTCTCAACTAGACAAATAAGGACTGATAGCACTGCTTACATTTTATTCTGCTTTACCTCCTAGATTTTTAAAGTTTAATGTTTCTAGAATGTAGTTTCTTTTGCACAAAAAGGAGATAATAGACTTAAAATTTGAGCCTGAGAAGAATTATCTTATATGTTTAATTTTAAATTTTATACTTGAAAAAACTGGTAGTGACCATCCTTTAATAAGTATGCCACTTTGGTCTCAGAAATCTTAATATAAAGATTTCATTATAACAACGTGTCACAAAAAGAAACAATAAGTTTCTATATCTTTAACTCATTCTACTGGAAATGACAAGGCAATTCAGTAGTAATTCAATCAAATGCAACAAGTTATATTTATTCACTTATGTGGGAGTCCCAGGTTCATGTAGACTCTAAAAGGTTTCTAAAACTATATACAAAATTTGTGTTTGTATTTGTGTTTATATTTTCTGGGGGAAAGAGTCACCAGATTCTCAAAACAGTCAGGTATTTCTTACTCTCAAATGCTACCTTATTATATTTAAAAACTTTAATATGCATTATTTCATTTGCTTCTTCCTTTTATCCCAGGCTATACGAGAAATAGATGACTCTGTGAGTCTCCCCACTTCTACCCCCAAACTCCCTTATAAAACTCTGTGTTAGAATAGCTCACTGTCTTGGAAATGCAACGATATACCCACAACCTACTGTGTAGTGGTTAAGAGCATGGGCTTTCTAAGAGATACGTATATTCAGTTATCAGCTTATCACTTGTTACCTATGAGACATAGAGCAAGTGGACTTACTCTCTTTATAATCCCCATTTATAGACCACTAATGGGTATCTACCTATAGTGTTTGCTGAAAGGATTAAAAAAAGATAATACGTGAAATATCTTTCATTATCAATGACTGAAACTCATTAAAATCTCAATTTCAACTGTTGCAGTGTCATCTTTCCAGATCATTCTCTCAAATCCAGTGACTATCCAAATAAAATATACACTTCACAATCCCTCATCTCCTTCAGATCCTTTGCCCTCATTAATCAGCTTAAATTTCATGATGACTCCTTCACACACACCCTCCTTTGTCCTTCTGTCACTTCATTCTATTTGGCAAAATTACAACCCAGTTAAATCCAACTCCCTCCCTATTCTACACCAGCACCTTAGCAGCTAAACAGGGCTAAAGGAAAACTCACAGCCATATTTACTGGTTCCATTTTAAATTCATGTCCACAAATCTTAAACAGCTCTTCTGTGTTACCCAGGAAATCAAATTTAGGCCTCTCCCAAACTATTCAAACCTCTACCTCCTCAAACTTCAATACCTGTTTTCCATACTTGCTCAGCTGATGACTTTACTTATTTCAGATTATTTGTGAAGTCATAAAATAATGATCCACCAACATCTGTGTAAATGGCTTTCTTTTCGGTTAACAACTGGTCTGTCTGTGTTCTGGTCAAACCGCTAATGATGCATTAGATTATATTTCCTCTCAACTACTGAAGGGCATCATACTAGCAATTTCAATTTTTTTTTTCTTCCTACTCCATTATTCCCAACAGCATATAAAAATGCTGTATTTCACCAAGTATTAAAAATGATAAAACCTTAAACTACACTTGCCATTATTTCTTTGCCACCCTCAAAGAGAGCTGTCTATGTTCACTATTGCCAATTCCTCGTCACATTCTCTCTTGAACCCTTTCACACAATGTTTTCGTTGCTACCATTCCACCAAAGCTGCCCTCCATCAAAGTCACCAATGACCTTCACATTGCTAAATCGAGCAGTAGAATCTCAGCCTACTTGACCAATTAGGAGCATTAGACAGCTGTCAACTCCCACCTAAAAGTACTTCATTCTCTTGGCTTTCCCAGTATCACTCTCCTGGTTTTCCTTATTCCTCACCATCTTCTCAGTGGCCTTTCTACTCTTTTCTTTTTTCTTTTTTTTTTTTTTTGAGATGGCGTTTTGCTCTTGTTGCCCAGGCTGGAGTGCAATGGCATGATCTTAGCTCACCACAACCTCCGCCTCGCAGGTTCAAGCGATTCTCCTGCCTCAGCCTCCCGAGTAGCTGGGATTACAGGCATGCGCCACCAAGCCCGGCTGATTTTGTATTTTTAGTAGAGACGGGCTTTCTCCACATTGGTCAGGCTGGTCTTGAACCCCCGACCTCAGGTGATCCACTTGCCTCGGCCTCTCAAAGTGATGGGATTATGGGGATGAGCCACCGTGCCCGGCCGGCCTTTCTACTCTTTATTCTACTTTCCAAATGCTGGAGTACCCCAGGACCCAGCTCTTGAATGTTCCCTCTTTCTACACTTACTCCTTGATGACCTCATCTAATCTCATTGCTTTTAAAATACCATTTAGGTGCTAATGATTCCCCAATGTACTTTTCTCACCTTGATCACTTCTCTAAATTCCAGCTGGTTTTTTCCAACACCCTAATACCTAAACTTAGATTTTTAATAGAGGTTATCAAAATTAACATTACAAAATCTTAGTTAATGAGCCCACACTCCATTCCTCCTTCAGTCTGTCCTAGAGTCCAGCCATTTACTATCTGCACATTTACTATTGGCACTACTAAAACCTGAACCAAGCCAACACTGGCTGTCATCTGGCTTGCTGCAGTAACTGTATTTCAGAACGGCCAGAGTGATATTTTAAAAACATAAGTCATTGTACACAATGGTTAATTAAAAAACAACAACAAAAAACCCTCATAAGTCAGATCTTGTTATTCACATGCTCAAAACCCTCCAGCGGCTTATTCTGCTCACAGTAAAAGCCAAAACTCTTACATTTACTTGCAAGGCCCTTATATTATCTGACCCACTCTTATTTATCCCTTCCTCCTGAGCTCTATCTACTCACTCCATGACACACTAACTTCATAGCTAGTCCTTCAACACGTCAGGCATGCTATTTCAAGGTGTTTGTAACAGCTGCCTAGATCATCCTTCCCCATTCCTCAAGATACATGTATCTATCATCTCATTCAACTTTGTGGGCTCAAATTCCCAAATTCAAATTACTGAAGATTCCTCTGACCACCTCACTGAAAATTACATCTTCCTCCAACTCTTCCCATCATCCTAATTCTGCTTTTTCTTCTTTTTCCTCTTTCCACTTTTCCTCTTCTACTATGCCATAAAAATTACTTATTTAATATGTTAATTATGTCTTCCCACCATGTGAATGTGAGCTACACAAAGGCAAGGATTTTTGACCACTCTGTTCACTGCTATATTCTGAGCACCTAAAACAGCGTCTGAAACATTAAACACTTAAGACATTACAACTTTTTAGCTAACACATAAAACTAACCTCTTAGTGAACTATCATCTGACTGGAATGATTTGTTGTTTTCCTTTTCTTCACATAGGTAGGTATGCTGAAATATTTTTTTTTCAACTCTGTTAGGAGTGAAGGTTTCATTATTTCCACTTTTCTGTGGTTCCAACAAACTACTGTTTCTTGATGGCTGTTCTTGCTTGTCACGCAGTACTTTTTCTTTCATTCTTTGAAATATTTTTCCTGGTGATTCATAGTTTGCTTTATTTTTTAATCCATCCTTGTTGGGCTTTATAGCACTGATATCAAGAGAACTGTTAGAGGTAGTAGCCTCTGCTAGCATCGTTGATTGAAATATATTTTTATTGTCAAAAGTGGTCATTTTTAGGAACTGATTCTTTTTATGGTCATTCAATTTTACAGAGGAGTTCTGATATTTCACCAAATCTTTTACAGGAGTAAGTGTGCCTGAAGGAATGCTGTCAAAAAAGATTGCATCCATGGGTAGATTTCTCCTTTGAGAAGATGTCTCTGGAGGTAAGTAAATTCTTGAATGTTTCAAAGGTGTTGCAATCATCTTGACAAGAGAATAGCAACCAAGTTCTTCCGACAGAAAATTCACTTAAGCACAATTTTCAGATAGAACTTCAGAAGGGATCCACAGAAACCTGTAGTTCAATGTAAAACCAGCCTTCATCATGCTTTGGTGCGGAAAATGTTTAAAGTTTATTTGCTTTCCGCAACATTATACTAATTACAATGTTTAACTGGCTCATAACACTACTAGGTAATCTATAGCTCACAAATCAGACTAAGAGTTTATTTTTGTTAAAGTCTCCTTAACAGAAGTGGTGGGTGTGATGGTGCACATGCCTGTAGTCCTCGCTACTTGGGAGGCTGAGCAGGGAGGATCACTTAAGCCTGGGAGGTCAAGGCTGCAGTGAGACATGATTGTGCCACTGCACTCCAGCCTGGGTGACAGAGCAAGACCTTATCTCAAAATAAAATAAAATAAAATAAAATAAAACAAAATAAAAGATACATGCATATGGCACTACATTAAGTTACAAAAGATAAAGTTCCACAAATATAATTTTTCCCTTTAGGCAGTTAAATTTTAAGGCAGCAACTACAAGATCTATTCTAATAAAAGCTAAAAAAACCCTATTCAATTATTTAATAACACCGAATCCTGATTTTTTATGCTCCAGAGCATTTACATTTTAAGGTCTTAGTTGAAAAATCCTCAAATAAATGGTAAATTGTTTTCATTCTGATTTTTTTTTAATGTAGTGCTATTTAGAATTTTTAACAGAAATACTGTACTTGAGTTTACGTAGTTTCAGCTTTGTTTCTTTCGTTCTTTTTTTTTTTTTTTTTTGAGACAGAGTTTCCCTCTTGTTGCCCAGGCTGGAGTGCAACGGCGGGATCTCAGCTCACCACAACCTCCGCCTCCCAGGTTCAAGCAATTCTCCTGCCTCAGCCTCCCGAGTAGCTGGAATTATATATGCACCACCACACCCGGCTAATTTTGTATTTTTACTAGAGATGGGGTTTCTCCATGTTGGTCAGGCTGGTCTCAAACTCCTGACCTCAGGTGATCCGCCCGTCTTGGCCTCCCAAAGTGCTGGGATTACAGGCGTGAGCCACCGCGCCCGGCTGCAACTTGTTTCTTATGTATAAATTTTATTATTCAAACCTAGAAATTAAGGTTCTAGGTAAGGAACCATATAGTTGCATTAACTAATATTTGGTAAATAAGTAAAATATTTCAATCCAAGGAGGCTGGAACTTACTAGTCTAGATTTACAGCATCTCTTATAGCTGAATTTATAACTATTTCAATTAGTTAACATCATATAAACATAAAAAAAACCTATCACAGAAAATTCTAACACAGCCAGACCAAAAAATATCAAGTATCTTTATCTACAGCAACTTCTGTGAGAAATAAGCAATTAATATACAAAGTATTATTTAATCCAATAATTTATGATAATAGAGAAAAAAAAGAAGGAAAATATTCCTAAATTACAACAGCCAACAAAGAAGGGTATCTTGGGAGTCTGGAGCTCCTAAAAACCACTGTAATTGTTCCACAGCATATGAACCCTGCAAATACATATTAATGCATGCATGTATATGTTTATGATGTGCTAGTTCCAGGGGTTCTGTACTGGAAGTTATAATACCAGCCGTTCACTTCATTTCTGTTTTATTTTTGAGACAGTGTCTCTGTCACCCAGGCTGGAGTGCAGTGGTGTGATCAGGGCTCCCTGCAACCTTGAAATCCTGGGCTCAATCAATCCTCCTACCTCAGCTTCCAGAGTAGCTGGGACCACAAGTGTGTGCCACTGCACCTCAGCTATGTTTTTGTTTTTTTTTTTTGCTTATTTGTTTGTTTGTTTCTGAGAGAGAGTCTCGCTCTGTCGCCCAGGCTGGAGTGCAGCGATGCAATCTTGACTCACTGCAATCTCCACCTCATGGGTTCACGCAATTCTCCTGTCTTAGCTTCCCAAGTAGCTGGGATCACAGGCGCATGCCACCACACCTGGCTAATTTTTGTATTTTTAGTAGAGACGGGGTTTCACCAAATTGGTTAGGCTGGTCTCTAACTCCTGACCTCAGGTGATCCACTTGCCTCAGCCTCCCAAAGTACTGGGATTACAGGCATAAGCCACCTGAGTTATGTTTTTTTACATTTTTTTGTAGAGACACGGTTTCCCTATGTTGCCCAGGCTGGTCTCAAATTCCTGGGCTCAAGTGATCCTTCTGATTTGGCCTCCCACAAGTGTTGGGAATACAGGAGTGAGCCACCATGTCTGGCTTAGCTGTTCATTTCAAAGAAAGGTAATAAAGCTATATAATTTCTCAAAATCAGAAATGAATAAACTCCGCTGAGCACAGTGGCTCACGCCTGTAATCCCAGCACTTTGGGAGGCAAAGGCAGGAGGAACACTTGACGTCAGGGGTTCAACACCAGCCTGGCCAACAAGGTGAAACCCTGTCTTTACTAAAAATGCAAAAATTAGCCGGATGTGGTGGCACATGCCTGTAGTCCCAGCTACTCAGGAGGCTGAGGCAGGAGAATCACTTGAACCTGGGAGGCGGAGGTTGCAGTGAGCTGAAATTGCACCACCACTGCACTCCAGCCTAGGCAAGAGTGACACTCTGTCTCAAAAAAAAAAAAAAAAAAAAAAAAAAATAATAATAATAATAAAAAACTGGGAAACTGCAAAGCAAAACGGCAAAGAATATTCAGGTTTACACAATCTCAATTCCTCAGAGCCTAATGAAATGCTAAACAGAAACTAAAAAATGCAAATAAGCCAGCAGCACTGAAAACAGAACCAATCTGTAATAGACATGCAGAACTGTCTTCATTTAAAGTCAGATAATTGTGGTCACATTGAAAGGCTCCAAAAACCAAAACAGAGCTTTCTGTTTCCTAATGTCCCTGCCCCAAATTCAGGCAAGTAGTAGGGTAAAGGTGAGTAGCCAATATTCTGAAAAATCGTCAAATTCCACTTCGCCCCCAAAGACACAGAAAGTTGCTCTAGGAGACCTTTTTCCCACCATGTGACAAACAGCAACTCAATATAAGCCAAAAAAAAAAAGCAGCCAGTATTTGCCAGTGGTTTGTTAAAAATAGAATGCAGAGAAAAAAATCGTCTACAATTTCCTCTGACCACAGAGGCTTTGCAGAATAGATAAAGAAGAAAAACCACTGGGTCTAGATAATCCAGGACAGAGCTGAAGCTCCATTTCCTTCCTAGTCAAAAGAGCAAAACAAAGAAATCAGCCTCTGATGAAACATAGACATTAGTGGAGATTTAGTAACTAGCATCCCTCAAGTGGAGGAAAGAACAGCCTGTCCTGAAGCCAAGCACATTTGCTGACCTAACAGATGGAGGTCACTAACAAGAAATTGTTAGTTCCTCTCAGACTGGAGAAAGTATGTTTCCGTTTTCATTAACTGCTTAAAGTTGTTTGGAAAAATCTAATCCTTAAAACTTATTCTAAAAACTGACAAATGTTGATGCACTAGGGAAAAAACATTGTTTTCAACATAAAGACATGGGAATGGGAAAACCACTGGATGAAAGGGCTGGCCAGGACGGACGCGGTGGCTCACGCCTGTAATCTCAGCACTTTGGGAGGCCAAGGCGGGCGAATCACGAGGTCAGGAGTTGGAGACCATCCTGGCTAACACGGTGAAAACTGGTCTCTACTAAAAATACAAAAAATTAGCCGGGCGTGGTGACACGCGCCTATATTCCCAGCTACTTGGGAGGCTGAGGCAGGAGAATGGAGTGAACCCGGGAGGCAGAGCTTGCAGTGAGCGGAGATCGCGCCACTGCACTCCAGCCTGGGCGAGAGAGCAAGACACTGTCTCATAAAAAAAAAAAAGGGCTGGCCATAAGCATTTATAGTACAGTCATGCAACGCATAACGACATCAAACCACATATACAGTGGTCCCATAAGATTATTTTGGTGTACCTTTGTTTTTTAACTTATTTTTACTGTACCTTTTCTATATTTTGGTATGTTTAGATACACAAATACTTATGTGTTACAACTGCCAACAGTATTCAGTAAAGTTCATGCTGTACAGGTTTGAAGCCTAGGAGCAATAGGTTATAACATATAGCCTGGGTTTTTGTAAGTACACTCTATGATATTGGCACAATGACAAAAATTACCTGAAAATGTATTTCTCAGAACGTATCCCAGTCAGTAACACGTGACACATATAAATACAGAACTGAAGCTAAACAATTATGTATATGATCCTGAATGTAACTACTCTTCCCCTCCCAAAAAAAACATGGAAAGTTTTTGTAAGAATTTACTATAGTGGTAGCAGTAGTAATAACTATTACCATGGAATGGGTCAAAAATCCCAGAGCACACTAACCAAAACTGGGACATAGAATTAGGGGGAAAATAGAATTTTAAGTTAACAGGCAAATGATACACTTGAAAAGAATACTCAGCACATATGACAAAGGGCTAATTTAAATAACATTCAAAGAGACCTAATAAATCACCTTTAAAAAATGTGCAAAACAGAAAATGGTCATGGGACAGGAAAGGCAATTACTAGAACACAAAAGGCCAATAAACTAGTTAAGTGACACCTGATTTTACTAATAAATGGAGATGCAAATTAAAATAGTGAGATTTCTTTCTCATATCACATTGGTAAATATTAATTCAAAATGCAAGTCTGCAGACTATTGACACGGAAATTCCACTTCTAACTTGTTTTTTCCTATAGAAACATCTGCATAAGAATGCAAATATATATGTATCATAATTGCCAATATTTACTGAATATTTACATGCCAGTCACTATATAATCTAACAGCAACTCTAAAGATTTAAGTACTGTTATTACTCCCAATTTGAAAAAAGAGAAATTAAGGTATAAGGTGGTTAAGTAACTTGCCCAAGGTCACGTGACAATAAATGAGAAAGAGGAACGATTCTACCCGACTCCATAGCTTAAGTTATTTACCAACAGGCAACAGTCTACACACCCATTAGGGAAGTTCATGCTGCAGTACCTGAAGCATAAAATGAAATTAAATAACCCAGATGTCTACCAATAAAGGACAAAATAAATTCCGCCACATCCATACAATTTACTCTATGTATTCAATAAGAAGATATATATGTACTTACACGGAAAAATATCCGAGAAATATTAAATTGAAAAAGAAAGTAACAACATATAATTGCATTTGTGTAAAAAATTTTTAAATAAATAAAACACATATAGGCATAGACAAAAACTCTAGAAGCAGTGAACCAAACTGTAAACAGTGTTTATCTTTGAAGGGCAGGATGAAGTGGCCTACCATTTTCTTGAACTCCTGAGCTCAAATGATCCACCCGCCTCGGCCTCCCAAAGTGTGGGATCACAGGCGTGAGCCACCGCGCCCATTTTCTAAATAATTTTATTAACATCTAAAGATGTCTGCAACAAGTATCCAATTTAACCAGAAGAAAACATAAGCTGAATGCTCAGTTGCTTCTATAGCCCTGTGGGTCCTGGGGTCCCAAGGGGAAGAGTTGCGTACTGAGGAATAAAATTTTCTCACTAGGTATTCAAAAAAAAAAAAAACATATATTTTAGAACAAAGACCTACGCTCACCATCGAAATAAATTTGAGCAATCGTGTTCTACTCTCTTAACTACAGTAGACACGCAACAAGTAAACATCGAGTGCGAAGCTGTAAAATCGGTACCAAAGCCAGAAATCTACAAAAAAAATAAATAAAACCGCGTGAGCCGAGATGCTTAAAGGGCAGGACGCCCACCATAGGCGGGGACCCGCGGCAGGAGGTTAACGGAGGGCGCGGGGAGGACGTACCTTGGGTGAAGAGCCTGGCAGGGAGACACTGCCGCAGTCCCAGCTCGGCTCCGCGCGGAGGGAGGGCCGGACGCCGCCGGGCTCGCGCCTCAGGCCCACTGTGGACCCTGCGTGCGGCGGCCGGGCCCCAAGCGACGCTCACCTCCTCCGCGAGGTTCTCCAACACACACACTTCCGCAATTCAAATTTGAAGAGCCCGCCCTCCAGCCAGCCCGGGATTGACGCGCTCGGGAATTGCGCCACCGTGCGTCATACAGGGACGCAAGAAAAGTGCAGGCTGCCTCCGCACTCCGTGGACGGTGGTGTGTCCACAAAAAGTAGGCGACCCTAAGCTTTCACAGGCAGGGGTTGAGCTCCTCTAGTTGTCTTCAAAGTTCGTTTCGTCTTCGTAGGGCACGCGCCCACCCTGAATCCCGCCTTTCCTCTCGCGAAGCTCTGCCGGGGCAAGGCTGACGTCGGACGCCGTGGGCCGCGAGCGCGCCCCAGCGCCACTGCGGCTAAGTTTGGCCCTTCCTGGCTGCCGTCCTCCCCTGCAGGCTGTGCGCAGTAGCGGCTGTTACCCCTCCTTTCCGTCTCAGGAAAACAGCGTGCTCGGTGGGTTTGAGAGGACTTGTGTTTTTCTGCCCTCCATGTTTGAGGCGGAGAAAGAACATTTTGTTCTTGAGGTGATGATGAATTGAATGTAAAATTACGCACAAAGTGGGATGTTTAGTCTGAACTATTCCCGCAGGAAGGATGATTTTTTGCTACAGGGGGACAGGGTCTCGGTCTGTCGCCCAGGCCTGAGTGCAGTGGCGCAATGACGACTCACTGCAGTCTGGAACTCCATGGGCTCTTCCCACCCCAGCCTCCGAGTAGCGGGAACTACAGGCGCGCGCGACCATGCTTGGCTAAGTTTTATTTTGTACAGAAGAGGTCTCACCATGTTGCCCAGGCTAGTCTGGAACTCCTGGGTTCAAGCGATCCTCCCATCTTGGCTTCTCAAAGTGCTAGGATTACAGGCAAGCAACCGCGCCGGGCCAGGAAGTGATTGATTTTTTTTTTTTTTAAATCACCTCACATTCTAGAAACATTAATCTCGACAACTCTTGGTTGCTGTATGCAGCTTGTGACGGTGGCCCCCAGACTGCATCCCGCCTTAGACTACACCCAGTGAATCTCCGCTCTAACCACCGCGGAGTAACTGGGTGTATCCTTCACCTTGTGTAGGGCACATTGGTTCAGTCTTGTAAGTAGAGAAGGGGAAGCCAGGGTAGTAAGGTGTGTTCTTAGTCCTGAACCCTGCCTAACTCCAGTCCTGCATGAAGTCTGTCCTCTTCCCCCCATTCGCATTTGTGACAAGAGAGCTTCTTTTTATTTTATATTTCCATCTAAGAAAATTAGTCAACTTCCTCGTCACATACCACATTTCCCCATTAAGAGGCTTTACTGAAAAGGTGGTAATGGATTGATTTTTTTAAAGTGACTTTTGCAATCCCTTCTAAATCCTGCATGTACTAAATTTTGTACAAACTGAATAATCAAAATCCAAAATATAAATTTAAAACATCCACATGAATGCAAATAAGGAAAAACAGTTGGAGGTAGGGGGGAAGGAAGCAAACTTACCTGGATAAAATGAAGTTTCTTTCTTGTACAACGTAATGAGAAAATGGTTGGACATGGATTTGCACTAGTTTTGTGGGAAAAACCCGCCTTAAAACAGGTTAAATGGCATGTATGAAATATACTTTGATAGAGGAAGTTTGAAGGGATGGTCATTCAGATTTTAAAGCACCTGAAATTGACATATAGGAGGTTACTGTGCCTGATGAAGATGGCCATGGCTCACACATTTAGACAAAATAGGACCCCTGAAGTATTAACGGCAGGCACTCAGAAATGCACACTTTTTTTTAATTAGGCACTTCTCATGTAAGAAGGAAGTAGTATGTAGTATGTAGCATACCCCAACGTGAATGGCCACAGGAATTTACATAAGATGACTAGTAATTTTCCAAGCAAAATTGGATTAAACAGTTTGTGGATAAGAAAGTGTGATGAGAAGGCCTAGAGGCCAAGGGACAGTACATCTGTCCCTTAATGGCAACATGCTGTAACCTCCCAAGGGGTTCACCTTGCGTGCTGCCTAGACAGAGCCGATTCATCAAGACAAGGGAATTGCAATGGAGAAAGAGTAATTGACGCAGAGCTGGCTGTGCGGGAGACTAGTGTTTATTATTACTCAAATCAGTCTTCCCTGAGCTTTTGGGGATCAGCGTTTTTGAGGATAATTTGGTGGGGGGAACCCAGTGAACTAGAGTGCTGATTGGTCAGGGATGAAATCATAGGGAGTAGAAGCTGTCTTCTTGCGCTGAGTCAGTTTCTGGTTTGGGGAGTCACAAAATCAGATGAGCCAGTTTATTGATCTGGGTGGTGCCAGCTGATCCCTTAAGTGCTGGGTCTGAAAAATATCTCAAGCACTGATCTTAGGAGTAGTTTAAGGAGGGGCAGAATCTTGTAGCCTCCAGCTGTGTGACTCCTAAACCATAATTTCTAATATTGTGGCTAATGTTAGTTCTACAAAGGCAATCTAGTCTCCAGGCAAGAAGGAGGTCTGCTTTGGGTAAGGGCTATTAATGTCATTGTTTAAACTATAAACTACAAACTAAGTTTCTCCCAAGCTTAGTTCAACCCACACTCAGGAATGAACAAGGACAGCTTGGAGGTTAGAAGCAAGATGGAGTCAGTTAAGTTATATTTCTTTCACTGTCTCAGTCATAATTTTGCAAAGGCAGTTTCAGTGCTGCCCAGGGTTGGCCCTCCTTTAAGTTTTTGTCTGCTCGGAGGGGAGACCATAATGAGAAAATGGTTAGACATGGATTTGCAGTTCACAGCTACCTGGGATAATCTGTCCCATCCTAGGCGTATACCTCATGGGAACACATGCGGACCTATGTAGGGTCCAAAAAAACGGACATGAACGGAAGAGGCAGAAAGCTTCACACTGTGTGCGAGTTGCTACCAAGGCATCTGGGCATGGTTAGCCTGGAGGAATATTCCCAGGACCGTGAAAAGTTGTAGCAGGACTACTAACTGACCATATGGCACTTTTGGAGAAAGTAGAAAAACGCTGTTTCATCAAGGCCAAGGGTTCTCAAGCAGGAAAAGTTTTGCCCCCCTTGGGACAATTGGCAATGTCTGGAGACATTTATAAATGTCACAATTAGGGAGGGTACCAGTGGCATCTTGTGGGTAGAGGACAGATATACTACTAAAAGTCATAGTGTAATGGTGGGGACGTCAGTCCCCCCAAGTTTACAGAGGATTAACTATTTTAAAATGTCAGCAGTGCCATGGTTGAGAAATTCTACTCTTGGCAGATATAGCCCTGAAACAGGATTTCAGCCCCCTCTCAGTCTCTTAGCTGGGTGACCTTATGTAAGGCACAAAGTAAAAGCACTACTCCCCTGTGTAGGCTACAGGAGGGAGTCAATGAGGAAGTTATCCAGGTTTTGTGAGAGGAGGAACCTTCAGTGAAAAAGTCTGCCAAGGAAATTGCTATGTGATGGAGACAATATACAAACACATAATCATATTACAAATTGTGATAAGTGTTATGAGGATATATCAGTTCAGATCACTCAGGAAGCTGATGCCAAATTGGAATTAGGATTATTGGGAAATAGGTCCTGTGAAAGACTAAGGGGGAGGAAGAAGAACTGGACCTGGTAAATCTTCAGATCTTGATACAGATCTGACATTTGTAAAAGGAAAGATTGATGAAAGTGGAATTGGGTAGGTGCAGTCTAAGAATGCAGTAGAGATTTGACAGAGTCCTGGCTGATTCAATAGGAAGATTTGGGGTTGCCCGTCAGAGAAGTCCTGTAGTAGGCAGGCATGGCCAGGCCGTGATATCTGCTAGACTGGAGGCTGCCTGGGAAGAACATGGCCTTGGCACAAAGCCTTTAACAGATCTTAAAGGCTTTGCAGCCAGAGGCTGTCAGCTAACTGCACTCCTCACAGCTCCGTGACTTTTTTTTTTTTTTACAAAAGATCAGAATTGCATGTTTCCGTGCCTGCCACAGAAGAATAATTAAAAGAGTGTAGCAGCAGGATTTTATTTTCAGGGGCTTTCCATTTTATTTTTTGCAACCCACAGTAAGAAATATTGTACATTGTAACCTAATAAATACACAAAACTCAATTAAATAAAACAAAAAGCTTTAAAAGCATTAGTTAACATTACTCTGCAGTGCGTGCTGTTATTTTCTGTTTCCTCTTTAAAAAAACTGCCTGTGGTGTATGATTGTAATACAATATGAACATTTTCATGTTTCAGCATGGTCAGGGCTTTTAATTAAAAAAAATGTAAAATTCATTTAAAATAACCATTTGAAAGTGTACAATTCAATGACATTTAATGCATTCACAATGTTCTGCAACCACCACCTACAAAACATTTTTTATCATCCTAAAAGGAAATCTCATACCCCTTAAGCAGTCACTCCCACTTATCCCCTCCCCACAGTCCTAGGCAACCACCAATCTTCTTCCTGTTTCTGTGAATTTACCTATTTGGATATTTCATATAAATGGAATCATACAATATTACAATATGGACCTTTTATGTATAGCTTCCTTCACAGTTTTTTTCTGAGGTTTATATACCTCAAACATTGTACATTGTAGATCAGTACTATATTCCTTTTTATGGCTAAACAGTATTCCATATTTTGTGTGTGTGTGTGTGTGTGTGTATACCACATTTTATTTATCTGTTCATTTACATTTGGGTTGTTTCCACCTAAATCTATACTACCTTTAGTTTGGATTGATACCAACTTAGTTTCAATAGCATACAAAAACTCTGCCCCTAAACAGCTGAGTCCTCTCGTGTATGTTTCTATTATTACCGATTGCATCTGTATACATTGTGTGTTCATTAACATAGATTTGTAATTATTTTATGCACTTGTCTTTTAAATTGTACAAAAAAAGGGGAACTACACACCAAAAACATAGTGATCCTGGCCTTTGTATTTACTGATGTAGTTATATTTATCTAACTTCTTGATTTCTTCTTAGAGCTTTTAGTTACTGTCTAGTTTTCTTCGTTTAAGCCTGAAGAACTCCCTTTAGTATTTCTTATAGTGTAGATCTACTTGTGACAATCTCCTTAAGCTTTTATTTACATGCTAACGTCTTAATTTCTCTTGTTTTTGAAGGACACTTTGCTGAATATAGAATTCTTGGTAGATAGTCTTTTTCTTTCAGCACTTTGACTATGTTATCCCAATGCCTTCTTGCCTACATAGTTTCTGATGAGAAATCAGATGTTCTTATTATTGAGAATCACTTGTGTCTGACAAAACTCTCCTATCCCTACTTTTAAGATTTTTTTTTGTCTTTGTCTTTTGACAATTTGATTATAATGTTTCTCAGTGTGGAACTGTTTATATTTATCCTTCTTGGAGTTTGTTGAGATTCTTGGGTGCATAGGTTCCTGTCTTTTAGCAAATCTGGGCAGCTTTTAGTTATTTCTTCAGCATTTTTTTCCACTGTTTTATTTTTCTTCTCTGGGACTCCTGTAATGTGTATGGTGGTACTCTTGATTATTCCCATAGATTTTTAAAGACTCCAATAATTATTCTTCATTTTTTTCTTTTTTTTTTTTTTTTGACAGAGTCTGGTTCTGTCACACAGGCTGACAGGCAGAATTATGACTCACTGCCTCATGAACTCCTGGGCTCAAGAGGTCTTTCCACCTCAGCCTCCCGAGTAGCTCAAACTATAGACACATACCACTATACCCAGCTAACATTTTTTTTTTTTTTTAATTTTTGTAAAGACGGAGTCTTACTATGTTGCCCCGGCTGGTCTTGAACTCCTGGGCTCAAGTGATTCTCCTGTCTCAGCCTCCCACAGTGCTGAGATTACACATGTGAGCCACCGCGCCTGGTCATTCTTTTTTCTTTATACTCCTCAGTCTGGATAATTTTGATTTTGGTCAACAGTTGTAAGTTCACTCATTCTTTATTCTGCCTGCTCAAATCTGCTATTGCAACCCTCTAGTGAATTTTCATTTCAGTTATTGTATTTTTCAGCTTCACAGTTTATACTTGGTTTCTTTTCATAATTTCTATCTTTGTTGATATTTTCTATTGTTAAGACATCATTCTTCTGGTTTCCTTTAACTCTTTGTCTATGGTTTCCTTTACCTCTCTGAACATATTTAAGATAGTTGATTTTAAATTTTTGTCTAATATGTTCAGTGTTTGTGCTTCCTTAGGGAGAGCTTATATTAATTTCTTCTGTAAATACTTTCTAGTACTTTCTAGTTTCTTTGCATGCTTCATAATGTTTTTGCTGGAAACTGGACATTTGAATATTAAAATATGCTAACTCTGGACATCAGATTCTTCTCTCTTCTTAGGATTTGTTGTTGTTGTTGCTTCCTGTAAAATATAGTTGTTTGCTTGTTTAGTGACTTTTCTATATGATCTTTGTAAAGTCTGTATTCTTTGTCCTGTGTGGTCTCTGATGTCTCTGTTCCTTTAGCTTGTGTTCAGGGGTGCTTTGATAGATATTTTCCTGATCACCAGGAGCTATACTAGAATAGAATAAAGTAATAAAAGAAAAGAAAGAAATAACAACAACAAAAAACCCTCTTCCAACCTTTGAAGATTGGCTGTGTGTTAGAGCATGTTTTCAGTACTTAGCGAGGCCATTTATAACTCTGCCTAAGCCTTTACTCCCTACTTGTGCTGAGCCCAAAGATAAGCCAGAAGTAAAAGCTTAGGGTCTTTTTAGATTGTTTTTGAACATGCATCCTGCCCTAGGCATATGCATAGCTTCTAAATTCCTCAGTATATGGAGACACTTTTGAATAATTTCCCAAAGAAACTCTACCCAGCTTTTCCTTGCAGGCTTTCACTGCATCTATTATTTGCCTCAATTGTAATTCTTTGCCCTAGGTGGCAGCATGTTGTCCATTTGTCTTACAATGTTTTTGAGGAATGTCTTCTGTGTAGCTGGTTTTTTTTCACGCTGAATAGGTTTCAAGTTATGTAAAACAAAGTCAGGTGCCTTCTGTCATTCTTTCAAGTAGTATTCTCTGTTGGTAAATTTTATGTGTCAATTTGACTGATTTCCAGATGTTTGGTTAAACATTTTTTTCTTAGTTTGCCTGTGAGGGTGTTTCTGGATGAGATTAATTTTTGGATTGGACTGAGTAAAGTAGATTGCTCTTCTCAACATGGATGAGCCTCATCCAATCTGTTGAAGGCCTTAATAGAATAAAAGGCTGAGTAAGAAAGAATTCTTTCTTTTGGCCAGAATATGTTTGAGCTAGGACTTTAGTCTTCTGCCTTTGGACTCATTCTTGGACTAGAACTTACAGTATTAGTTCTCCTGTTTCTCAGGCCTTCGTACTTGGTGATATGGTTTGGCTGTGTCCCCATCAAAATCTCATCTTGAATTGTATGGAATCCCCACATGTCATGGGAGGGACCTGGTGGGAGGTAATTGAATCATGGGGGCAGTTACCCCCATGCTTGTTCTTGTGATAGTGAGTTCTCATGAGAGCCAATGGTTTTATAAGGGCTCGTCTCACTTTTGCTCAGCACTTCTCCTTGCCACTGCCATGTGAAGAAGGATGTGTTTGCTTCCCATTCCACCATGATTGTAAGTTTCCTGAGGCCTCTCCAGCCATGCTGACCTGTGAGTCAATTAAACCCCTTTCCTTTATAAATTACCCAGTTTGGGATATATCTTTATTAGCATTGTGAGAACAGACTAATACACTTGGACTGGAACTATACCATTGACTCTCCTGGATCACTAGTTTACTGATGCAGATCTTGGATTTCTCAGCCTTCCATACTTCAGTGAGCCAATTCCTTATGGTAAATCAATCTCTCTCTTTCTCTTTTATTTATTCTCTCTCTCTCTCTCTCTCATTCTGTCCCTTTCCTGTTGGCTGTGTTTCTCTGGAGAATCCAGACTAATACACTGCCAAATATGTTAGAACAGAAAAACAAACACAATTCTCTAAGCATGAGGTCTGTGCTCCCTCCACAACCAGGGACCAAGGTCCCACACTGGAAATGCGTGCTGACTTCAAGACTGCTGCCAAAGGTGCTGAGATGCTGAAGAAAGCAAGCTGAAAAATCCCGTTCTTCAGAAAGAAACATTTAATAGGACTTATGAACAGAAGCAATGTCTTGGGTGGGCATGAGATGGTGGATCCCTCTACCTGCCCTCCAGAAAATATCCTTTGTAAAGCAAGCTTTTAGGGTAAAGATTTGTGTAGCTTGTCATGCTTCAGACTTTCTTGTGAAACGTGACCACTGGGGAGATTAGATAAGCATCTTTATTTATGCTACAGGGATGTTTATTTGTGAGAAGTTTTCCATGTTACAGGCATTCTTAAAGACCTTGCTGCACGAGTCATCATGGTCGTCATTGGCAGTTTCACTTCAAGGTGGCATCGCTCTTGTCATGCAACAGGCTGTTTTCCTATGGGGGGGTCAATAAGGGCAATCAAAAATGCTGCAAAGATTTTGTACAAGAACATTTCGTCTTTTAAATTTTTAAATTGACAAATAGTTATTATACATGTTCATGGGGTACATGGTGATGTTTTTATACATATGATGCATAGTGATCAGATCTGGTTAATTAGCATATCCATGATCTCAAACATTTATCTTTTTCTAGTGTTGGAAACATTCAGTGTCTTTTTTTGCTGTTAGAAATTACATTTCTTTTTTTTTCTTTTTTCTTTTTTTTTTGATACAGTGTCTCTGTCGCCCAAGCAAGAGTGCGGTAGCACAATCTCGGCTCACTGCAGTCTCTGCCTCCCAGGCTCAAAGGATCCATCCATCTCAGCCTCAGGATTAGCTGGGACAACAGGCACATACCGTCATGCCCAGGTAAATTTTGTATTTTTTGGTAGAGATGGGATTTCATCATGTTGCCTAGGCCGGTCTCTAATTTCTAGGCTCAAGCAATCCACCCTCCTCAGCCTCCCAAAGTACTGGGATTACAAGTGTGAGCCACCATGTGTGGCCTGAAATTATATTCTTATTAACTATAGTCATCCTATAGTGATATGGAACACTAGAACTTCTTATTCCTTTTTTTTTTTTTGAGACGGAGTCTCGCTGTGTCGCCCAGGCTGGAGTGCAGTGGCGCAATCTCGGCTCACTGCAAGCTCCACCTCCCGGGTTCACGCCATTCTCCTGCCTCAGCCTCCCCGAGTAGCTGAGACTACAGGCACCCGCCACCACGCCCGGCTAATTTTTTTGTATTTTTAGTAGAGATGGGGTTTCACCGTGGTCTCGATCACCTGACCTCGTGATCTGCCCGCCTCGGCCTCCCAAAGTGCTGGGATTACAAGCGTGAGCCACCGCGCCCAGCCCTGGAACTTCTTATTCTTATCTAGTTGTAATTTTATAATCTTTAACAAATCTCTCCTTATCCCTCCCTTCTCCCTATCATTCCCAGCCTCTAGTATCCTGTATTCTACTTTTTACTTCTATGAGATCAAGTTTTTTAGCTTCCACATGTAAGTGAAAATGTGTGGTGTTTAATGGTTTGTTCCTGGCTTATTTTTCTTAACATAATGTCCTCCAGCTCCATCTATGTTGTTGCAAATGACAAGATTTCATTCTTTTTTTATAGTTTAATAGTGTTCCATTTGTATATACCACATTTTCTTTATCCATTCATTTGTTGTTGAACCCCTAGGTGGATTCTAAATCTTGGCTATTGTGAATAGTCCTGTAACAAACATGCAAGTACAGTTGTCTCTTAGATATACTAATTTCCTTTTATTTGGATAAATGCCCAGTAGTGGGACTGCTGGATAATATGGTACTTCTGTTTGTAGTTGTTTTAGGAAACTCCATAATATTTTCAATAGTGGCTCTACTAGTTTACATTTCCGCAAACAGTGTTTTAAGAGTTCCCTTTCCTCCACATCCGTGCCAGAATCTGTTATTTTTTGTCTTTTTGATGATAGCCATTCTAACTGGGGTGAAATAAAACCTCATTGTGCTTTTTATTTGCATTTCCCTGATGATTAGTGATGTCAGGCATTTTGTCATGTGTTTCTTGACTCTCTCTTTCTCTCTCTCTCTCTTTCTCTCTCACTCTTGTTCTTGCTCTGTTGCCCAGGCTGGAGTGCAGTTGCACAATCTCAGCACACTGAAGCCTCCACCTCCCAGGTTCAAACAATTATCCTGCCTCAGCCTCCCAAGTAGCTGGGACTACAGGTGCGTGTCACTATGCTTGGCTAATTTTTGTATTTTTTTCCTAGAAGAGACTGGGTTTCACCATGTTGGCCAGGCTGGTTTTGAACTCCTGGCCTCAAGTGATCCGCCTGCCTTGGCCTCCCAAAGTGCTGGATTACAAAGTGTGAGCCACCATGCCCAGCTTGCCATTTTTATGTATCTTTTAAGAAATGTCTGTTCAGATCATTTACTCATTTGAAAATCAGATTGTATTTTTGTGCTATTGAGGTGTTTGAGTTCCTTGTATATTCTGGATATTAATCACTTGTCACATGAGCCATTTGCAAATATTTTCTCTCATTTTATGGTTTGTCTTTGCATTCTGTTGATTGCTTTTTAGTTATATATAATCTCATTTATTTATTTTTGCTTTTATTGCCTGTACTTTTGGGGGCTTATAAAATATTTTCCCAGACCAATGTTCTGAAGCCATTCACCTATGTTTTCTTCTAGTAGTTTTATATTTTCAGGTCTTCCATTTATGTAATTGATCCATTTTGAGTAGATTTTTGTATAGGGTGAGAGATGAAGTCTAGTTTTATTCTTCTGCATATGGAGATGCAGCTTTCCCAAGACCATTTATTGAAGAGACTGTCCTTTCTCCCAATGAGTGTTCTTGGCATCTGTGTCAAAGATTAGTTGATTGTAGATTGTAGATATGTGAATTAATTTCTGGGTTCTCTATTCTGTTCCATTGGTCTATGTGTCTATTTTTATGCCAGTACCTGCTGTTTTGGTTACTACAGCTTTGTAGTATATTTTACAGTCTGGTAGTGTGAAACCTCCAACTTTGTGCTCAGGATTGCTTTGTTTTTTGTGGTTCTATACAAATTTTAGGATTTCTTTTCTATTTCTGCGAAGAATGTCATTGATATTTTGATGGAATCTGCAGATTGCCTTCGATAGTAAGTTGCTCCTTTTTTATTTTTATTTTTATTATTTATTTATTTATTTATTTATTTATTTATTTATTTTTTTTTTGAGATGGAGCCTCACTGTGTCACCCAGGCTGGAGTGCATTGGCACAATCATGGATCACTGCAGCCTTGACCTCACAGTATAAGTTAAGCCCCCCACCTCAGCTTCCTAAGTAGCTGAGACGATAGACGTATGCCACAGTGCCTGGCTAGTTTTTGTATTTTATTTTGGTAGAGACAGAGTTTTGCCATGTTGTCCAGGCTGGTCTGGAACTCCCAGCCTCAAGTGGTCTGCCCACTTTCTTGGTTCAGCATTTTCTTGGTTGCTGTAGACCTTTGGCTATTCTCCAGAGCCATCTTGACTCACTACAACCTCCGCCTCCTGGGTTCAAGTGATTCTCGTGCCTCAGGCACCCAAGTAGCTGGTACTACAGGTGTTCACCACCATGCCCAGCTAATTTTTGTATTTTTAGTAGAGACAGGGTTTTGCCATGTTGCCCAGGCTGGTCTCAGACTTCTGGCCTCAAGTCATCCCCCACCTTAGCCTTACAAAGTGCTGGAATTGCAGGCATGAACCACCGCGCCCAGCCCTAATTGTTTTTTTTTTTTTAAATCTCTAATTTTGCCATTCAAAGAAAGTTGTATAAGCAAAATCATTATACCTGTAACCTTTTGAGATTGGCGCTTTTTTCCCCCACTTAGTATAATGCCCTTGCATCCAAGTTGTGTGTATCAATACTTTTGATAGTTTCCTTTTATTTACAGATGTACCCACAATTTGTTTAACCATTCATCTATTGATGGGCATTTTGATTATTTCCTATTTTTTTTGCTATTACAAATATAACTGTTATGAAAAATCATATGTAAGATTTTATGTGGACTTAAGTTTCATTTCTCTGGGATAAATGCCCAGGATGGCAATTTCTGGGTAACGTGAGAAGTATTTAGTGTTTTAAAAAAATTGTTAGATTATCTTCCAGAGTGGCTGTACCATTTTGCATTCCCACCAGCCGCAGTATGTGAGTGATCCAGGTTGTTCACATTCTCACCAACATTTGAGTTTTAGAATGATCACTTTGACAGTGTGTGGAGAATTGATTAGAAGTGGATGGCATTCTAGATGAGAATTCTGTCTCAGAAATTTTTGTAGTTGTCATGGTGAGACATGATGAGGGCCTAACCCAAACTCTGAAAGTGGGGATGGGCAGATTGGAGAGAAGTTAAGGGAATGAGTTGACAGAATTAAATGATCAATTTGATGTAGGACTTGGAAGAGGGAAATTTTTAAAGAAAACTTTGTTGTTTCTGATTTGGGCATTTTGGTGGATAATGGTACCATTTAGAGAAGTAGGTAATACTGGAAGAAGGGTTTGTCTGGGGTTAAGAAGATATGTTTAGTTTTAGGCTTGGTCATTTTGAATTTACTTTGTAATCCAAGAGGGACTGGCCAGTAGGCAGCATGCTACATAGGTCTGAAAATAGCATAGTCATTAAGGGAATGGATTTTAGAGTCATTTGAGACGGAGTCATTAAGGGATTCCAAATCTGAGTTCTTTCTCTTACTCTCTGTGTATCTATTGGCAAGTTAGTTTACCTCCATTTTCTCATTAAATGAGATGGAATCATTGTGAGGCTTAAATAAGGCAACATGTATAAAACACTTAGCACATGTCAGGTACTTAGTATATGGTAGTTGTTGTTATTATTATTACAGATTTGCAATTTGGAAACATTATTTTTTCTCTAATGTCAAATGCTGCCCAAAAGGCAAATGTAATAAAGGTTAAAGTATACTCTTTGGATTTAGCAATCATGGGGCCTTGGGGACAACAGGTTTGTAGGGCAGAAGCTTGGTTATGGTATCAGAGTATAATCAAGAGGTGAGTGCCTAGAGACAAACACAACGATATTTGTTCCCCAAGAAATATGTAAAAGGAAGGAGAGAGAAAGAGGTTAGACCAGCTGGGACTAAGGAAATATTTGTCTCCAGAGTTGGAAAGACTTGACTTTGACTTAGCTGAGATTATTTTTTTTTCTTTGAGCAAAGATTAATGAATTGTTAGCTTTTTTTTTTTTTTTTGAGACAGAGTCTCGCTCTGTTGCCCAGGCTGGAGTGCAGTCGCATGGTCTCAGCTCACTGCAACTTCCGCCTCCTGGGTTTAAGTGATTCATCTGCCTTAGCCTCCTGCGTAGCTGGGATTACAGGTGCCTGCCATCACACTAGGCTAATTTTTCGTATTTTTAGTAGAGACGGGGTTTCACCATGTTGGTCAGGCTGGTCTTGAACGTCTGACCTAGTGATCCGTCTGCCTCAGCCTTCCAAAGTGCTGGGATTACAGGCATGAGTCACTGCGCCTGGCCAGCCTTTACAAATGGAGGAACATTTCTTTTAGAATGACTAGCTGGAAGGAACTGTTGGTAGAGATGCACAAGAGTTTTGTTTGTTTGTTTATTTGCCTGAGATAGAGTCTCACTCTGTCACCAGGGCTGGAGTGCAGTGGCACAATCTTGGCTCACTGCAACCTCTACCTCCCAGGTTCAAGCGATTCTCCTGCCTCAGTCTCCTGAGTAGCTGGGATTACAGGCACCTGCCACTGTGCCTGGCTAATTTTTTGTATTTTTAGTAGAAACAGGGTTTCATCATTTTGGCCAGGCTGGTCTCAAACTCCTGACCTCATGATTTGCCCTCCTCGTCCTCCCAAAGTGCTGGGACTACAGGCTTGAGCCACTGCGCCCAGCCTACACATGAGTTTTTTAGGTAGGGAATCGTCTTCATGTTAAACTCTTCTCCATGGCCTATATTTTTGTCACTGATGTAAGGAAGAGAGATCATTGGCTAAAATTAAGTTAGCAGATATTGAAGTATTTAATCCTCACAATGATTGCTTGGTGAAAAGAGTAGTTAAATTTTGGAACAGCTATTATTAGAAAACGGGAGAGAACTGTCTTCAGAGAAACAGAAGTATTGCTATAGTATATTGAGAATCGAGCTAAAGTTGGAGTTGGGATTTGTAGTTGTACCAGTTTACAGGATTGACTATTTTTATTTCTAATAAATTTTGTAAGGGAAAATATTAATCCAGGCCTAGAGTTATTTTGGAATGGATATAGCAGAATGAAAAGAATACAGAGGAGTTATAAAGATACAGTTAGGTGAGTGGTTCAAATGATAGACTTTTAAAAAAATTTTTGGATGAATGGTAATAAAAATAAAGGCAAGAGAAGGCTATTAGGAATATTATTATAGAAGGATCAAGACACAAGAGGTCTTGAGGAGCTTGAAGACAGTAATAATTAATCAAATAGAACTGGAAGCTTTGGAGATAGCCATGTGACGTATTAGAGTATAAATGATTCAGAGATATGGCCCATTCCTAGACAGCTTGAAAGTTGATGAAATAGTTATTGATAGTTCAATTGCATGTAGGCTGAGGTTGGGGTGATATGGGAGGCCTGGTGGTATTAATAGTAACTATGTCTGTAATGCCTATTATAACTAGTATTTTGGTTACAACTAAAAGTGAAGTGGGCTGGGGAGGTGGGGGCATCTATGATTTGTATCATGTGACTTTATAAAGTTCATTGTGTTTTCCCATTTAAGTTTATACTAATAGGTACAAAAGGCATACTGAAGCTAGCCTGAATTCAAAGAAATGGAATTCTTTTATTAAAGAGTATCAAATTATTAGGAAATACATAGGAGATGGCTTGATTTTCCCAGTTCCTGCTTTTGAGTGTGGTATGTCAAATATCTCTCTCTCTCTCTAAGTAGTGGCTACTTTGAAAATGTATTGGCCTACTCTGCCCCTGCAGATTCCTGCCTCTCAAAGAAATCTCAATATTATATCCCCTTTCCGATCTTGGGGGAAATGCCATAAGTCTCTCTCTGCTCCTGCTGCTTCCATCTCCTCTCCATGCTGAGATGACTCCTAGGACATATAATTTTGGGGGAGAAGGAATGAGATGCTAACACTGACATGGTTTTTTTCTTGCTCACTCATCTAGCTTCACAGTGAGTGACTCAACTGCAGTGTTTGCGGGAGTATTTATTATAGGCCAAGAGGGCAGAATGCCCATGTTTAATCTAATACTTGACCTGAGGATAATATCTGGGCCTCTTCAACAACCACCTGGGGTGAGGCCTGAGGTCATGCCTGGTGATACATAAACCTGCTAGTGTTTTTGTTCTTGTTTCTGATTGTTATGCCAATTGACCTAACTTCTGGATCACCTTTCATACTTTGTGGTTTTATTTTTTTTATTTTTCAGACAGAGTCTCACTCTTGCCTAGGCTGGAGTGCAGTGGCATGATCTCGGCTCATTGGAACCTCTGCCTCCCGGGTTCAAGTGATTCTCCTGCCTGAGCCTCCTGAGTAGCTGGGATTACAGGTGCCCTCCACCACACCTGGCTAATTTTTTTTTTTTTTTGTATTTTTAGTAGAGACGGGGTTTCATCATGTTGGCCAGGCTGGTCTTGAACTCCTCACCTCAAGTGATCCGCCCGCCTCGGCCTCCCAAAGTGCTGGGGTTACAGGTGTGAGCCACAACACCGGCCAACCTTGTGGTTTATATTGAAGTTGTCTGCTTATGTGACACCTGCTATCCCACAGCCCTTGATGTCCAATTTAAACAGGCACCTGCTTGATTCTCTAGTCGGCTCATCACCTGCCATATACCCAGCTCCTAGAGCATACTGTATAGTCTGTATAATTTGTTTTAGAATATTCTAAATGTCTCTTTTCAGTCATTTTTTTTTTTTTTTGCCAGTGAATAGCCCTTTGCTAACAAAAACAAGCAGTTAAGCGATGGCTTTGCTGCACTGAGGTAGGTTCTGACTAGGGCTCTCCTGCAGCTTAGCTCTGATGCCATCTTGTGGTCAAATGGGTATCTACACAGGGAGCCTTTTGTTCCGGTTTTGGCTGTTGCCTACTACCATGCTAAGATTGAAGGCAGATTTGCTCTGTTTTTGTTTGTTTGTTTGTTTACGTTTTTCTTTTGCTGTGGATTTGTATTTGGTTTCCCTCATTGAGGGAGGGGAAAACTCAGAGTTCAGTGCCCTCTACACTGACCAGTGGGTTGAAGGGAAGCTCTTTCCTTGCACCTCAGGGACAGTTTCACCCACATTTCCCACAGCTATTTCCAGCTCAACATTTTCAGAATAGAACTCTTTATCATTGTTCCCGCCTCACCCCTTTCCTTCCCCCAGTGAATCTCATTCTTAATTTCTGTCATCTTCTACACCTTATCTCAGTGAAAGGCTGTTTATCCATTGCTAAGTAAGAGGCCCAAGAGCCAATTGGGACTGTTTCCCCCCATTCCCTCATTCACTTATTCTGCCTCCCAATAGCTGCTAATTTTTCGTCCATTTCCTCCATTACTTCACCACAGTCTGAATCATGGCCTTCAATATTTCTCATTGAAACCATTGCAGTTGTTTGTCTCTGTCATGTCTTTATGTCTTCCATCTTCTAGCCTTGCCTACATTTTCCTTCATTTTTATTCCAGCACTGATTGAAACTCAAACTTGAAATTCTTCAGTGCCTCTGCAGAGCTTATGATGTAAACTCCAAGATCCGTGATAGGAGTTACAAGACACTCTTCGAGTTGGCATTTGTCTCTTTCTGGGCCTACTCCCCACCTCACATGTAACACCCAGGAGCACTTAGTTCCTGGAACACAATTAACTGCTTCATGCCTATGGGCATTTGTTCATACTTTTCCCTTTTGATTAGAAATAAACCTCTGTAGGCCTTTCTCTTGGGCTTGTTCAGGTGGTCCAGGAGAAGCATCCTGCAAAATTGCCAGAGGGTATGTGACTTTGTGGGCCTATAAGAAACAGATGGATCTGGCCGGGCACAGTGGCTCACGCCTGTAATCGCAGCACTTTGGGAGACTGAGGCGGGCAGATCACCTGAGGTCAGGAGATCAAGGTCAGCCTCGGCAAAACGGTGAAACTCTGTCTCTACTAAAAATACAAAATTAGCTGGGTGTGGTAGCACATACCTGTAATCCCAGCTACTTGGGAGACTGAGGCAGGAGAATTGCTTGAACCTGGGAGTCGTAGGATGCGGTGAGCCGAGATCATGCCATTGCACTCCAGCCTGGACAACAAGAGTAAATCTCCATCTCAAAAAAAAAAAAAAAAAAAGAAAAGAAAAGAAAAAAAGAAACAGATGGATCACTCAAAGGGGAAATTGCAAAGAGCAATGAAAGGATTCCTTGAAGAGAGTTTAACGAGGGAAACATTACTAAACCTTCACAAACAGGAACAATCGAGAGGTGGTAAACACTCCAGGACTAAAAACAGCTGAAAGCCATTACCTCTCCTAGGCCCAACAGTATCCTGGAACCTGGAGTGATCTGTAGTTTTGTGTGAGAGGGCGTCCAACAGTTGCTGTATCTGAAAGTAGAGAACTGCAGTCACTGCCAAAAATTGCAGGGGAAGGGGAGAAAGAGAATAAAGGCTCAACCCATCTCTCCTTTTACCCTGCAGTCTTATGCTGGTGGCTCTCATTGGCTGAGTCCAAATGCAAGCCAGAGGCTAAGGGAGCCTAGTTGATACAGTCCACAGAAGTCAGTTTCTCAGAGCCAGGGAGAGAATGGCAGAGAAAGGACCAGGAGAGGCAAACAGGGTATAAAGCTGTTAACTGGTATTCTGTGAGACAAACTGGGGAAGAGGGTTAGGGGTGTCACCTTTTAGTATAAAGACTTTCAATTAATCACCTCATATTTAATCAGCTGCAAAAGGTGTCCCCAAATTTTGGGCTAAGGAAAGAGGACTGAGAAATGATTTTTTTTTTTTTTTAAATACAGACTTTCAACCATTTCTTCTGTTTTAAGCTCACCTCTACTCTTTGCCTTCAGATGTATCTGGAGCCTCCAATTCTTGAAACTTCTGGGATTTGCAAAACAAATCAGCTTATTTATTAGCTTCCTTGCTCCTAAAAGTGAGGTCTATGATGTCTCTTTTCTATTAGGTCAGTTTTCACAAAAATATTTCATTAGAGACACATTTACTGTCATGGTCAGGAAACAAATATACGCTCTGCTTTAGAGGGAGACTCAACTTTTTATCTTCTAAGATTGTTTTCCATACAAACATCCTTGAAAAGATAGTCTGGAACAAAAGCTGTCAGTGCCTCTTCATGAGACATACAGAAACACAAAAGACCATTGGAGAATTGTTTCCCAACATTATGGAGGAGAGACACAGTCAACTCATGGACTGGCCCTTTTTAAAAAGAAGAATAGCATTCTAAATTTCTAGTTGATAGAGATACCATATCCCTGACTTCAGAAACAGATAGTGAAGTATGCATTATTTTCTAACTCCTTGTCAGGCAATCTGTGTTTCATGAAGCAGAGTGTAAGTGCTTTTCACAGAAAAATTCCATCTGTCTTATACTAAGTATTGTTTATCCCAGATCCAGCATTGAAATATCTATTAGTCTTAGTTTTTGGTCTTGATGTGAGTTTCCACCTTTTTTAGTGGCTGCAAGGGTGTTTAATGCAATGTTGGGAAAAGGTACATAGAAAGAATGTGTAAAGGTTAGCAAAACCCTTTCTCTTTGTGTTTGGACAAAATTTACCTTGGATTAACTTTCTAATTATATTTCTCTAGAAACCTGTAAATGGCAGAATGTCAACTGTGTAACTAGCAATGTTGTTTATAGTAAAAATAACCCTGATTGATAAATTTACCTTTACTAGTTGTGAAGAACTACAAATTCCTGGTATGAAGCCAAAACTTTGGGCTTTCCTAAATAACTCAATGTCTTTTGTGGGGACCAGGAAGTTATGCCCATGAATGTTGGTTCTTATCTGGAATATGGAGCATCTTATCCAAGGTGATGATTGCACATGCCCATAAAGATCTCATTCTCTTCCACTTGAGCTATTATATGGGAGTGGTCAATGAAGACAAGCCTCTGGACTTGTGGATTGCTTTGAGAACCTATATAGTGAGACCTATTCACCTATTCTAGTCTTGTGATTCCAAATGTCTAGATAGACTCAGGGATGAGCAACAGGAGCAATGCCGAACATTAAAAAAAAATTTTTTTTAAAAGCAGTTTTAGTTTCACAGCAAAACTGAGAGGAAAGTACAGAGATTACCCATATGCCCCCTGTCCCCACACATGCATCGTCTCTCCCATTATCAGCATCCCCCACCGGGGGTGCTGATATGCTAAAGTCTGATATGCTGAAGTCTGCAGGTGGTGACATGCTGAAGTCGGCTGTTAGAGTACATGGTCCAAGCTATTTGGAGGTGTCAAAGTATCCCCACATCATGGCTTCTTCGTCTTTTTTTTTTTTAAATCCCAAGTCTCGTACACTTCTCTATCCATTCCATGGGGCATGGGTGGATCCTGTGCATTTTGAAAGGGACTGGCCATAGGGAAGAGTTGTGTTCCAGGGGTGTTGTTCCAGGCTTATTTATCCACAGCCGCCTGCAGTTGCTATTGCATCATTTTTTTGGTGCCATTTTGGAAGTGGTCATGTGCAGGACTTTTTTGGGGGCATATGAATAGAAATATATCTCAACATATTTTTTTTTGGAATTCCGTGTATTTTCTTTTATGAATATAAAAACATTCTAAGAATGGATCCATATGTTTTTATCAGACTTCCAAAGGTGGTCCATGGCACAAAAAAAAAGTGAGAATTCTTGTTTTCAGCCTCTTCTAATATATGTTAGTCTCAATATTCTTTAGTTTCCCATACCTATCTGAATGTTTCTAAACTTACTCAAGGTTTGAACAGAAGTACAGGGGCATAGGGAGAGAGAGAGATGAGAATCCAAGTAACTGACTTCTTGGCTCTAGCTTTTTCTTCTTTTTTTTCTTTTATAACACTTTAACCTGGAAGGGATAGACTTTCTGCTTCTATGTTAGCAATTCTCAACCCACCTGGTTTCATGACTCCTTTATACTCGTAAAAATTTTCGAGGACCCTAAATAAATTTGATTTGTTTGGGTTATTGTTAGCAATATTTGCCACATAAGAAATTAAAGCAGAGATTTTAATAATATTATAATACATACCATATTTTATGAAATATAACTATATTTTTCAAAATATAACACCATTGATGAAAAAAGTGGCATTATTTTATATTTTTGCAATTCCCTTTAATATCTGGCTAAGTAGAAGATAGCTTAAATAGTAACTCATATTTGCTTCTGTATTCAGTTAGTTGGAATTTCATATATAACGTAGCCCTGGAAAACTCCACTGTCTACTCATGACAGCGTGAGCATGAAAAAAGCACAAAATGTTTTAGTACACTATGAAAATAGTTTTGACCTCACAGATCTCCTGAAAAGGTCTTGAGGATCCTCAGGGGGTCTCTAGGCCACACTTTGAGAACTGCTATTTTGTGCCTTATATAGCAAGCCTCAGGGCCTAGCCATTTTAGTCAAAAGGAGTGCATCCTGCATGCTCTCTCTGCCCTATGGTCTAAGTCCTCTAGAGTTTTTCCTGACATGTTCTTGCAAGTAAATCAATTTAGAAAATACTAAGCCTAGCTTTCAAGACTTGCTTAAAGATCCTATTTTGACTCCCAGAAGGTGAATATGAACTTTTCCTTTCATTTGCATAACTGCTATAATACACTTAAATGTTCTCAAGGCACATGGATATCCCTGGCAGAATATGGAGTGATTTATCACAAAGAAATGCAAAAAGTGGAAAGTAGAAAAATGAAAGTTCCTGTTATTTTGTTATAGTAAAGCAATCTAGCTTGTTTTGCTTGTTTTGTTTCAAATTTGCTCTTCTGGGCTCACCTGGACCTCCCACTCCTTTTTAATTTTTAAAATTAAGTTACTAATTAATATTTATTTATTTATTTACTTATTTATTTTGAGATGGAGTCTTGCTCTGTTGCCCAGGCTGGAGTGCAGTGGTAGGATCTCAGTTCACTGCAGCCTCTGCCTCCCGGGTTTAAGCGATTCTCCTGCCTCAGCCTCCCAAGTAGCTAGGATTAGAGGTGCGTGCCACCACGCCCAGCTAATTTTTGTATTTTCACTAGAGACAGGGTTTCACCATGTTGGCCAGGCTGGTCTCAAACTCCTGACCTCAGGTGATCCACCTGCCATGGCTTCCCAGAGTGCTGGGATTATAGGTGTGAGCCACCATGCCAGACCCCTTTTTAAATTTTAAAATAATTTCAAGCTTATAGAAAAGTTGCAAGTACAGTACAAGACCCTTAAAAAAAAAAAACTTATTTGAATGGGTCATTCCTTAAATATTTTACTGTATATTTCCTACAAATTAGGACATTCTCCTTTTACTGCAAAATAACCATGAAAATCAGGAAATTTACACTGATGCATTAACTGCCTCCAGTCTCCAGATCCGAATCAAATTTTGCCAATTATCTCAATAATGCCATTTATAGCAAAAAATCTGGTTCAAAATCATATGGCGTATGTAGCTGTCATATCTCTTTTTTAGATTTTTCTTGACTTCATGGCCTGGACACTTTTTAAAAAAAGTATGAAACACTTCACAAATTTGTGTGTCGTCCTTGTTCAGGGGCCATGCTGATCTTCTCTGTATTTTTCCAGTTTTAGTATATATGCTACCATTTGTGCTGCCAAGGTGAGCACCCTTGTCATCCTTGAAGATTTACAGGCCAGTTATTAAGTACTTATCCCTCAGTTCGGATTTGTTTCCTCATGATTAGATTCAAGCTGTGCAACCTTGGCATGAATATCACAGAAGTAATTCTGTGTTTTCTCATTGTATCCTATCAGTTGTCACATGATATTTCTATATTCCCTTACTGATGCTTACTTTCGTCACTTGATTAAGGTGGTAGCCACTAGAATTCAACAATGTAATGTTATTCTTTTCCTCTTTGTAATAAATAAGTATTTTGCAGGGAGATAGTTTGAAACAGTGTAATATCCCGTTGTTCATCAAAGTGGGGTCACTGCCCCCAGGCTCTTTCTGGCACATACACACACTTATACACAATGTATATGCATTCATATCTATATTTATTTTTGTATCTACTTGAAATCCGTAAGTTTACCTCAAAGCCTTCATTCTTATTTAGTACCACAGGGTTCATTCTAGTTTTCTTCCTCTTCATATTTGTAACCCTTCTTCCTATCAGTGACAAAAATGGATTCCATCATCTTTAATATATTTGTTTATATGATCCATATCCCTGCTATTGGCTAACCATCCTGCTATTGCCGCCCCCGCCCCCACCCCCTTTCTTGCACAGATATCATAATTGCCACACTTAGGCTCTATCACTGACTGTTCTCTCTGTCTGCGTACCACAGAGAAAAGGCCATCGGGGGATATGGCAAGAATGTGGACCTCAGCAAGCCAGGCAGAGAGCCTTTACCAGGAACTGAATTGGCCAGCACCTCTATCTGGGACATTTAGCCTCTAGAATTGTGAGAAAATAGATTTCTATCGTTTAAGCCACCCAGTCTATGGTGTTTTGTTTTGGCAGCCAAGCTGACTAATACAGAAGGGGAGAGAAGAAAAGAGAAGAGGAGGAAGACAAAAAGAACGATTAAAAATGGGCATGAGAAAACTTTTGGGGGTGATGGATGTATTTGTTATCTTGATCTCATTCAATCTATAGACCAATGTGAGGAGAACTGACATGTTAACAGTATTGTGTGTAATCGGTAGACATCATATATGCCCACATTTATTTAGGTCACTTTAATTCTTTTTTTTTTGGGTAGGGTGGTGGGTGGATGGAGTCTCGCTCTGTTGCCCAGGCTGGAGTGCTGTGGCACAATCTTGGCTCACTGCAACCTCCGCCCCACGGGTTCAAGCAATTCTCCTGCCTCAGCCTTTTAAATTGCTGGGACTACAGGCATGCACCAGCATGCCTGACTAACTTTTTTGTGTTTTTAGTAGAGACAGGGTTTCACCATGTTGGTCAGGCTGGTCTCAAATTCCTGACCTCAAATGATCCACCCGCTTAGCCTCGCAAAGTGCTGGGATTACAGGTGTGAGCCACCGCACCTGGCCCAATTCTTAACTTTTTTTTTTTTTAAGACAGGTTCCCACTCTGTCACCGTGACTGGAGTGCAGTGGCATTAGCATGACTCACCACAGCCTTGACCTTCTGGGCTCAAGTGATCCTCCCATCTCAGCCTCCCAAGTAGCTGGGACTACAGGTGCGTGCCACCATGCTTTTCTAATTTTTGTATTTTTTGTGGAGACAGGGTTTCTCCATATTATTCAGACTGGTCTTAAGCAATCCGCATGCCTCATTCTCCCAAAGTGTTCGGATTACAGGTGTGAGCCACCACACGTAGCCTCTTAAATTCTTATTTAGGGCTCTAGATCAATGTATCTGTGTTCTTCACCTCCACTAATGGTAACCTGAAAACAAGGTAGACAATTTAGTCTTCTTTCGATAAAGATAATTGGAGGTCATGGCCTTATTTCCTTTGTGAAAAAGACATCAGGGTTTTGACTGGTAGTTCATTTGGTCAATAATAAATGTGTGTATATAATAGTAATTTGATGATTGCCCCCCTAGCATTCTTTCACTCTCTTTTTGGCTACACTATTCAATTTTATGTTTCTGGAATCCAGTCTTTTACTACCCTCAGTCCTAGAATGTTCTAGATGGTGCTTCACCTCTGGCCCTAAGGTTGGAATAGGTGCCCAGGTTTTAATCAATGATTGTTTCATAATGTCTGGTCTCAGTGTTTGGTTAAAGATGGGCAAATAATCTGGGCCTTTCCATTCACAGTGAATATTATTTGTTACCAGAAAAGCAGGATTATTTTTTTCTCATGGACTTGAACTAGAGAGAATACGAGAAGTTTCTATAGTCATCTTACCACCACATGTGAAAAGTGAGAAAACAATCAACACAGAATAAGCAGAGCCAAAGATAGGAAGAGAGCAAAACCAAGTCCTGGGTCAATCTGCATCTGAACCTAGTAATAGCCCTTGACTTCTTAGTTATGTAAATTAATGTTCCCTTCATGCTTGAGCCTGTTTGGGTTGAGTTTTGTCACTTATTGAAAAAGTCTCAAGTGTTTTTTTTTTTGTTGTTGTTGTTTGTTTGTTTTTTTGAGACAGAGTCTCGCTGTGTTGCCCAGGCTGGAGTGCAGTGATGCTATCTCTGGTCACTGCAATCTTCGCCTCCCAGTTCAAGTGATTCTCCTGCCTCAGCCTCTGGAGTAGCTGGAACTACAAGCACACACCACCACGCCTGGCTAATTTTTGTACTTTTAGTAGACATGGGGTTTTGCCATGTTGTCCAAGCTGGTCTCAAACTCCTGACCTCAAGTGATCTGCCCACCTCGGCCTCCCAAAGTGCTGGGATTACAGGCATGAGCCACTGCATGTGGCCTCAAGTTTTATGCCATTCAAAAAACTTATATAATATTTTGCACCATTACCAAAAGTATTCAGAATAAATGAGGTGATTGATATCTCTGCTCTGTTCTGGGTCTGATCTACGAACCCTAAAGCATTATGTTTGTTGTAGGATGTCATTCTCTAAAAAGGAGGAGGAAGAAATGTAGGAGAAAGAAGAGGAGAAAAGAAATAAATATAAATGGTCAATCAAAGTAAAAGAATGTTCAGTCTTTCTAATGATTAAAGAAGTGAAAATAAAAACACTAGTGAGACGGCATATTTGACTACCATATTGGCAAAGATTAAACTGTGAGAATGCCTGGTACTGGTGAGGTTATAAAGTGGCAGACCCTATTCCATGCAGTTTCTATGAATACAAATGTTTGCAACTTTTCTAGAGGGAAACTTGATAATAACTATCAAAATTTAAACGTGTATCTTACTTGATTAAACAATTCTACTTGTACAGATTTATTCTAAATAATTGCACAAATATACAATAATATATGTACAAGTATAAATGTGGTATTGTTTATACTAATGAAATGAAACCTTAAGTGTTTATCAGTAAGTCATTGGTGAAATAAAAAATGGTACCTTATTCAAATGAGTGCTTTGGTAGGCATTAAAGCTGATCAGAGAGATGCAGAAGCATTGCCACAGGAAGAGACCTATGATTATTTTAAAGAAGCAAAATACATTAAAGAACAGTAGTTATACTGTAATTCCACTTATCCAAATTTATTTCTGATACATTTTAAAACTCTGAAAGTTTACAGCCAAGAACTGCCCTTGGTGGTGAATCTAACTCAGATTAGTTTATGTAGAAAAGGAGATTTGTTGAAAGGACTGAGGTAGGTCACAGCATAAAATAAATTGCTTAAAGAACCAGAGACACGCCGGGCATTGTGGCTCATACGTGTAATCCTAGCACTTTGGGAGGCCGAGGCGGGTGGATCATGAGGTCAGGAGATCGAGACCATCCTGGCTAACATGGTGAAACCTCGTTTCTACTAAAAATACAAAAAAATTAGCCGGACGTGGTGGCAGGCGCCTGTAGGCCCAGCTACTCTGGAGGCTGAGGTAGGAGAATGGTGTGAATCCCAGGAGGCAGAGCTTGCAGTAAGCCGAGGTCGTGCCACTGCCCTCCAGCCTGGGCGACAGAGCGAGACTGTCTCAAAAAAAAAAAAAAGAACCAGAGACATTTTAGGGAATTCAGAGACTATTGTATCAGACCTGAACACTGTCATTTTCTTCTTTTACTCTGCCTTCCATGTCTTTCTCTCTTTTTCCGTATCTTGTTTCAGTTTCATTCTCCCTTATTATATACAAGATTTCTCCATATTGTGAGGAACATGGCTGCTAGCCATTTCTACACGTACACTCTATGACTGTCCATAGCGAAAAAAAAAGATTTTTCTCTCTTAGTTTCCCAGTGTGAAAAATCTCAGGGCAGGATTTTGATTAGCCTTGTATCATATGCCCACACTTTTGACCAATCACTGTTACCAGGAGGTCAGAATTTTCTAAGGTTAGAGTACATTACCATAAGAAATATTACGTTCTCACATAGGTTTAAATACAGACCAGGTGATCACTTAGAGAAAGTAGTATCATGGGTGTAAAATACCAAAAAGGTTGTGTGAATCAAGTAACCTTGAGTCCCTTTTCAACTGTAATTCCATGATTTTCTAAAGGGTGAATCTGTTTTTTTTAGGTTCATTTTGTTCATGGACTGTCAATTAGACAGTTTTGACTTTTTCAGGCCAGAAAATCTTCTTTGCCTAAAATGTACATGAAATTAAGATAAAAATTTTCTTGTTTTTAACTCTGTATTTTACTCTACCTTTTCACCTTTGTTATATATCCAAACACCAAATAAGCAAATTGAATGCTAGGTAGCATTACTGTAGTCAACTCTTAATTATCTAGATAGAGTTATCATATATACATATATATATATATTTCTTCTCTTTTCTTTCTTTTTTTTTTTTTTTTTTGAGACAGAGTCTCATTTTGTCACTCAGGCAGGAGTGCAGTGGTGTGATCTCAGCTCACCGCAACCTCTGCCTCCAGGGTTCAAGCGATTCTTCTACCTCAGCCTCCAGAGTAGCCAGACTTACGGGCTTGCGCTACCACACCCAGCTAATTTTTGTATTTTTAGTAGAGATGGGGTTTGCCATGTTGGCCGGGCTGGTGTTGAACTCCTGACCTCAGGTGATCTGCCCACATCAGCCTCCCAAAGTGCTGGGATTACAAGCTTGAGCCACCACGCCTGGCCCATTAATATATTTTTGAGAGCTATTTTTTGCTGTCCGCTTGTCTTTCTGATTATAGAGACTAGATTTCACACTGTTAATTATTGCAGCAAGGAAATAGAACTCCAGTAGTTTTCAGAGCAGCAACACACCCAGCTAAAAAAATTACATTTTTCAATTTTATTTGCAGGGAGATGTGACCAACTAAGTTCAATGAAAGTATCATGTGGGACTTCTAGGAAGGTTTGTAATGGGAGCAGGTTTGATTAAGAGAGGACTAATTTGCCTTTTCTGCTATCTGGAATGTGATAGCTAGAGCTCAGCAGTCTTCCTGGTTCATGCGATGGCTTTGAGAATGAAAGCCACTTACTGTGGATGATGGAGAAGATAGAATGAGCCAGGGTCACTGATGCTTTTGTGGAGCCACCATTCTGTCTCTGTATCCTTCCAGGAAAGAATAAAGCCTTGTGAGTTTAAAGTTTTTTTCTTTAAAAAATGTCTGTTTATGCAGTTCCCGATACAATAAGTTTTTCTGTGTGCCGTTATTTATGATCTCCTTTGAAATCATTGATTGTATTGAGAGTAAGGGTAATTTATAGGGTGAAAGAATGAAAGTATGGCACAAGAGATCCTGTCCCCTCAAAATCACTTAATTTACTTCCAGGGAGTAATCTTAGGCATGAGGGATAGGTTAACTACAACAATGGCTACTATGTGTTCTGTGTTTATTCAAGACGCTGCTGAAAGCATTTTGTTTGAATTGACTTATTTAATCCAGACAACTTGTTATGAAACAACTATTTATCCATTTTACAGATGAAGAAACTGAGTCATGGGGAAGTTAAGTATGCTTGAAAAAAATCACACAGACGGTACAACTGGGCATGTAGCTCTGGGGCTCATGCTGTTAACCATTATGCTACACTTTCTACAATAGAGCTCTCATATGGAGCACTCCAAAAGTAAATAATTCCATCATGTCCCTTTCCTAGGACCCTAAGTCCATGAGATACTTTGTACCTGAAAAATTAAAGATAACTTGAGTTGTTAATGTGTCAATAAAAGTATGATAAGGAATGTACAATTTCAGTGATTGTTATATGCAGAGTAAAATAATCCAAATGTGTCATGTAGCTTAAATGGCAATGACTTTAATTTTTTGGTCATCTTTTATATATAGAAAGAAAAACTTATTTTTGCATAATGTGTATACCTTAAAGTATATTTGGATTATTTTCCTGTCAAATAGCTCTTTTCATTCTCCTTTGTTTGCTCTTTTAAGTGATATGAGATATTTATATTTGGTCAAAGTGATTTTTAGAAACTGCTTTTTTTTATTGTTTATTTTTATTTTTTTGAGATGGATTCTTGCTCTGTCACCCAGGCTGGATTGCAGGGGCACCCTCTCGGCTCACTGCAACCTCCGGCTCCTGGTTTCAAGTCCCGAGTAGCTGGGATTACAGGTGTGTGCCACCATGCCTGGCTAATTTTTGTATTTTTAGTAGAGATGGAGTTTCACCATGATGGCCAGGCTGGTCTCGAACTCCTTACTTCAGGTGAAACATCTGTCTCGGCTTCCCAAAGTGCTGGGATTACAGGCATGAGCCACTGCGCCCTGCCAAAACTGTTTATATTTTTAATTTATACTATAGTTTTTGTAGCACCCATATACATTTATCTCTGGTTAACATGATGTATATGTGAGTTGGATTTAGTTATCATCCTAAAATATTTAAGTGGTTTTCCAAAAACTGATATAACTACTTTGCCATAGAATGCTATGACTTGCAACAAAGTATCTAGTTAAAACTTAATATTCAGCTGGACACGGTGGCTCATGCCTGCAATCCCAGCACTCTGGGAGGCCGAGGTGGGCAGATCACCTGAGGTCAGGGGTTCGAGATCAGCCTGGCCAACATGGTGAAAACCCATCTCTACTAAAAATACAAAAATTAGCTGGGTGTGGTGGTGCCTGCCTGTAATCCCAGCTACTTGGGAGGCTGAGGCAGGAGAATCGCTGGAACTTGAGTGGCAGAGGCTGCAGTGAGTCGAGATTGCACCACTGCATTCCAGCCTGGGCGACAGAGCGAGACTCCATCTCAAAACAAAAACAAAAACAGAAAACAACAACAACAAAAAAACCCCACAAAACTTAATATTCAAAGTAATGTAGACATTCAGAGAAAAGTTGTAACTTGTTGCTTGAATGAAGCAGAGTAGGTAGGACAGTTCTGATAATTGACTAAAATAATATAAGGATATCAGAGTGCTCTGTTAGAAATTTAACTTGTTTCTGCTCTGGTGAGAGGTAGCAATTCAATGTGGAGACGCGTGCATCATGTCTGGCCAACACCATTGAACTTGGGAATGACACTGCCCAGGGACATCCCTTAGAAGGTTCTTAGAGAAATGGGACATGGGTTGCTTTACTGGTTATTAATGGGTAAGGTACTTGAATGCTGGGCTGATAATTCTGCTTCCCCACCTCCTCTTCTCCAGATTTATTTCCCATCATTCCCTGCTCTCCTTTTTCTCCTGGTGATGGACCCCAATAAACTGTGTTATGTAGACTTTCTTGTACTGCATTGTACTTTCTTCTACTCTTCTAGTCGAGTTCTTGTTGGTTCAGGCAGTAAGAAATACCAGCGAGGGGATGGAGGAAGTGGGGAGGTAGAGAGGAGAGATCGGGGCATTTCTTTCTTTTTTCCATTCCTGCCTTGGAGCTGTGTTCTAACTGGGGCTGCAGCTCTACAGCTACTGGCTTCCACTCCCCTAACTTCTCCATCACTCCATGATAGGGTTTGGCTCTGTGTCCCCACTGAAATCTCATCTCCAATTGTAATCCCCATGTGTGGAGGGAGGGACCTGTAATCTCCATATGTCGAGGAAGGGAAGTGATTGGATTATGGGGGCGGTTTCCCCCATGCTGTCCTCGTGATAGTGAGTAAATTCTTACGAGATGTGATGGTTTTGTAAATGGTGGTTTATTCCTGTGCTCTCACTTCTCTCTCACCTGCTGCCCTGTAAGATGTGCCTGCTACCCCTTCTGCCATGATTATAAGTTTCCTGAGGCCTCCTCAGCCGTGCAGAACTTTGAGTCAATTAAACCCCTCCCTCCCTCCCTCCCTCCCTCCCTCCCTCCCTCTCTCCCTCTCTCCCTCCCTTCTTTCCTTCCTTCCTTCCTTCCTTCCTTCCTTCCTTCCTTCCTTCCTTCCTTCCTTCCCTCCTTCCTTCTTTCCTTCCTTCCTTGTTGTAGGAAGTCAGGGTTCCCAGACAGAGGGACGAGCTGAAGCTATGGCAGAAGAACATAAATTGTGGAGATTTCATGGACATTTATTAGTTCCCCGAATTAATACTTTTATAATTTCCTATGCCTGTCTCTAATCTCTTAATCCTGTCATCTTCGTAAGATGAGGATGTATGTCGCCTCAGGACCCTGTGATGATTGTGTTATCTGTACAAATTGTTTGTAAAACGTGCGTTTGAACAATATGAAATCTGGGCATCCTAAAAGAAGAGGATAACAGCGATTTTCAGGGAACAAGATAACCATAAGGCCCGACTGCCTGTGGGGCCGGGCAGAACAGAGTCATATTTCTCTTCTTGCAAAAGCGAACAGGAGAAATATCGCTGAATTCTTTTTCTCAGCAAGGAACAGTCCTGGGGAAAGAATGCATTCCCGGGGGAGGTCTCTAAAATGGCCTCTCTGGGAGTGTCTGTCTTATGCAGTTGTAGATAAGGGATGAAATACGCCCTGGTCTCCTGCAGCGCCCCCAGGTTTCCTAGGATTGGGAAATTCCAGCCTGGCGAAGTTCTAATCGGACTGGTTGTCTGCTCTTGAACCCTGTTTCCTGTTAAGATGTTTATCAGTGACAATGTGTGCCCAGCAGGACATGGACCTTCATCAGTAATTCTAGTTTTGCCCTGGCCTTGTGATCTCACTCTGACTCTCTGCCCTTGTGATATTTTATTGCCTTAGAAGCATTTGATCTCTGTGACCCACACCCTATTTGTACACTCCCTCCCCTTTGAAAATCGCTAATAAAAACATGCTGGTTTTGCGGCTCAGGTGGGCATCACGGAAGCTGCCAGTATGTGAAATTTCTCTCTTGTACTCTTTCTCTTTATTTCTCAGACTGGCCGACACTTTGTGAAAATAGAAAAGAACCTACGTTGAAATGTTGGGGGCTGGTTCCTCCGATACTTCCTTCCTTCCTCTCTCTTTTCTTTCTTTCTCTCTTTCTTTCTTTCTCTTTCTTTTTTCTTCTTTTTCTTTCTCTTTCTTTCTTTTCTTCTTTTTCTTTCTCTTTCTCTTTCTTTCTTTTTCTTTTCTTCTCTCTTTCTTTCTCTCTTTCCCTCCCTCCTTCCCTCCCTTCCTTCTTCCTTCCTTCCTTCTTTCCTTCTTTTTTTTTTTTTTTTTTTGAGACAGAATCTCCCTCTGTCACCCAGGCTGGAGTGCAGTGGCAGGATCTTGGCTCACTGAAACCTCTGCTTCCTGGGTTCAAACAATTCTCCTGCCTCAGCCTCCCAAGTAGCTGGATTACAGGCATGTGCCACCATGCCCAACTAATTTTTTTTTTTTTTTTTCTGAGACGGAGTCTCGCTCTTTCACCCAGGCTGGAGTGCAGTGGCGCGATCTCGGCTCATTGCAGGCTCCGCCCCCCGGGGTTCACGCCATTCTCCTGCCTCAACCTCCCTTGTAGCTGGGAGTACAGGCGCCTGCCACCTCGCCCGGCTAATTTTTTGTATTTTTAGTAGAGACGGGGTTTCACCGTGTTAGCCAGGATGGTCTCGATCTCCTGACCTCGTGATCCGCCCGCCTTGGCCTCCCAAAGTGCTGGGATTACAGGCATGAGCCACCGCGCCCGGCCCCAACTAATTTTTTTTTTTTTGTATTTTTAGTAGAGATGGTGTTTCACCATGTTGGCTAGGCTGGTCTTGAACTCCTGGCCACAAGTGATCCACCTGCCTTGGCCTCTCAAAGTTCTGGGATTACAAATGTGAGCTGCTGTGACCTAAACCTCCTTTCTTTATATATTACCCAGTCTCAGGCATTTCTTTGTAGAGTGTGAGAACGGACTAATGCACTCCAGCTCCAGCTTATCGCTTCAGGCCAAGGGGTGGTAACAGTTCCAAAGTGCTCAGCATCCCTGTGGCGTCTCTTAGCCCTATTCAGACATCTGTAGATAGTTTATTTATTAAGTTATTTCCAAACCTCAGCTGAGTCTTCTGTTTCCTGCTGAGACCCATACTCTGGGAATGAACTAAGGCAGGTTAGTATACTTTTTCCTAGTGATATAAAAAGCGGATACTCTTACTAAAAAAGAGGGCTCTTAAAAGATGGAAAAAAATGTAGATTTTTTTCCTTTGGAAGTCTTTAAAAATAAGAGAAATGTCTTTTTTTTTGGGAATGGTTTCTGTCTGTTTAATAGATCATGTTAGAATATTAATGACAGTCGTATCTATGTGTGACAAAACAACTGTTGAGCACAGTTCTACTCAGCCATTTCAGTGCTTTTGTGCAGGTTTTTCTTTAACATTTAAATACAATGTATCTTTTGCTGTTTATTTTTTAAATAAAAAATATCTCTTTTTTAAATAAAAAATAATCGGCCGGGCACGGTGGCTCATGCCTGTAATCCCAGCACTTTGGGAGGCTGAGGAGGGTGGATCACGAAGTCAGGAGATCGAGACCATCCTGGCTAACATGGTGAAACCCCATCTCTACTAAAAATACAAAAAATTAGCCAGGCGTGGTGGTGGGCACCTGTAGTCCTAGCTACTCAGGAGGCTGAGGCAGGAGAATGGCGTGAACCTGGGAGGCGGAGCTTGTAGTGAGCTGAGATTGTGCCACTGTACTCCAGCCTGGGTGACAGAGCGAGACTCTGTCTCAAAAAATAATAATAATAATAATAAAAATAAAAAATATTCTGTCATAATATAGTGTTTTATTTTTTAAATAAAAACTAAAACATTCCTCTGCCTCCCCCATTTATTATTATTTTTTTACCTGAGTCATCTTAAAGAGGAGTTTTTATAGAAGTACTTTCTTGGGTTTTGTTTATGATTATCTAAACCTGAGAGTTGATAACAGAATTAGAAAAATGTAAAATTTATTCCAGCTGTACTTTGGAAATTTTTTTTTTCCTGCAGATGTTTTTCTTCCTTTGGAAAATAGAAGCCAAGGCCATACTAATGTCCAAGTTTCAATAGTGGTTATGTTTTGGTTGAAAGCATAAATATAAAGATTAATTTTATTCTTATCAACATAATCTAGAGATGAATGTGTAATTTTTTAAACTGGTAGTTGAACCAATAATAATTTCTCATATTTTTGCCTCTGTTTTAGGAGAGAGGCAGTGAGAGAGAAAATCTGCCTGTGATGAAACAATTTTGAATTTTTTTTCCTTCTGCAGGAATGAGTTTATTGATAAGCAACAAAAAGCTCAAAACTCTTCTAGGAGTTTGGGGTTCCTATAGTTAGCCTTACATCCCTTTTGTTAGGATGACTTCCTCAGAGCCAGAACTATTTTTCTGAGGCTCTTAAAGATGAGAAAGATGGGAAACAGTGGAATAAGCTAAGGTCTTCCATATGTCACATCCATTCAAAAGGAACACATAGCAGGAACATCAGCTTTTGTTATCTTGGAAGCAGGATTTTTTGGGTTCTCTTCTCATTCTACATTTGCCAACTTTATGATGCTAGTTCATCTCAACCAACCAAGGTTTCATTAAACTTGGTTACTGACATCCAATATCTGTGATTCTTGGTTGAGTTTTACCTTTTGGACCAACATACCCTAAATATATAGGGCATAGTAGAATATGAACCTTGAGGAACTCCATTGATGAACGTGTACTGTTGTAGTTTTGTAGAGTACTCAATTCCCATGATTATAGAAGTCTTTGACAGCGGTTTTTCCTGATTTAGTGTTCCATGAAGCACAAGGTAAAAGATCTTTAGATGATCTTATCAGCAGGTGATATTTCTGGATGTCAACCAATAGTCTCTTAGAATCTAAGGTTTAAGCTGGTTTCATTTGGAGTTCTTTACATTTAAGTCTGGCTACCACTGCCCAAGACCAATATTGTCTCTATTTCCAGATGTTCACTAGTGCCCCCTACTGATGAATGAAAAACTGATCCCTTATGACTTACACAATGTATTAAATGTTTAATCTCACGAGATCCTAGTTCCTGCCAGCTTCCTTTTCTTTCTTCCAATAAAATGGCTTCTTTATACAGGTGTTGTAGTGGAGTTTATATATCTCCTATGAGACCCCAGACTGAGACTTCATGGCTTAACATCATGTGGTAGGCAGGGACATGCATCAACTAGATTTCTAGCTGTAACAATTTCCTATGGCTCCTGTAACAAATTGCCACAAGCATCATAGTTTAAAACCACACAAATCTGTTTTCTTGCAGTTCTGGAGGATAGAAATCCAAAATCAGTCTCACTGGGCTAAAGATAAGGTAGAAAATGTGTTCTTTTCCAATTAGATAAGAGAATAAGAAACAGTTTATATTCATATGGAATGGACAATAATATTTGTTTATAGGTTTGTCGCAGGGCTGTTTTTAGTCTTCTTGTCTTTTGTCATAATACAGTTTGAAGAGATCTGGACCCTCTTGACATTTGGCATTACGCTGATCAATTACTTTGATGACATTATTTTGATTGAGTTGGATTTGCAGGAGAGGGCTAGCACAGTGGAAGCAATGGCAAGATATGCTGTAGTGTGTGAGAGACAAACCCTATGAAGACATAAGTGCTTGCTACATCTGTAAATATTTTAGGGGTTTATCGATCAGGGCTGTGCCTGTATATATCCTCTAACATAAAGACAAATTATTGCATCTTGTATTTCCTACATTAAAAAAGAAGCACAATACCTGATGGGCCTCTGAGTTCTGGAGGCAGCACAATTCTACACCTAGGGATACTTCTCCAGCCAGTATACTGGATGACATAAAATGCTGCCAACTTTAAATCAGATCCTGAGTAGGAAATAGCAACAGGTCCAGGCTGGGGTGCAAGCAGCCCTGTCACTTGGGTCATACAATTTAGCAGAATTTATGATTATAAAGGTGTAAGTGTTAAGACAAGATTCTGTGTGGAGTTTGTTGCAAGTCCCAGCGGGCAAATTATAATGTTAGTCCCTTGGTTTCTGGAGCAAGGCAATGCCATTTTTGGTAGAGAATTATATACCTTTTGATGTGCTCCTGAACCCTGGTGGAGACAGGATGCCTGACCATGGAGTATCAAGTAACCATGTGTATATTATATAAATTCCCATCATAAGCTGTGTCCTATCAGACTTACCAAATAGAAAGGTCAGATAGGCCAAGCAACAGTACATTGCAAGATGGAGTTGGTGCATTTAGGAGCAAGTATAATCATAACCAGATGTCTCAAACAAGCTTCACGAGTAGGTGTTACAGACCCCCATGGCACCTATCACTGTTTTAACAATGCCCTTTCCTTCATCTCATGCCTATGGTTCTATGGAGTATTCTACCCGAAGCACAAAGAAAAAACTCAAGCTTGGTTAATGGATGGGTCAGCTCAGTATGTAGATAAAAGTCAAAAATAGCCCCACTCAAAGGTTGCTTTGAAAAGACAGAAGGTTCTTAGAACCATTGTCTACTACATGCTTTGCCCAAATGTGTTTCTCTCTCTGGTCTCACGGATACAATTTTTTTTCCCTCCTAACCATAGCTCTTGCCTCATTATATTTTAAAACCATTAACCTTTCAAATAATTTTATGGAATCCACTTACTTACCTCTTTTAAGAATTATCATCCATAACTTTGTCAAGTTTGAACCTTTTTAGAGAGAGGACCTTACTCAACATGTAGATTGGTTACCTTTTTGACCCAAGAATTGTACATCATTGCCACAGCTCACCACCCTGCCGGTGTAATTTGTTTCTTGAGATATGGGGTAGTTTCATAAGACTTGGCTACTGCAGCGTTTTATCTCTGTGGTGATTAAAGGAATAATATTTAACCCAGAAATACTTATTAAACCTGCTAATCTGTTAAGAAAAAAGAACATTGTTTAGGATATCTTTTGATAGTGAAAGGAAATGGTTTAGGAGGACGAAATAGGTTGGAAGTTTCTGATCAAGCTTTTATGTAAAAAAAAAAAAGATAAATACAGGGAGAAGAAAAGGAAGTTACTCATGGAAACAAAGAAATTGGGCTTAAAATCAGAAAGAGACCTGGGAGCATGAGGCCATTTATATTCGTGGCCTTTCTTTTTTTTTCTTTCTTTTATTTTATTTTTTTTTTTATTTTTTATTTTTATTTTTTTTTGAGACGGAGTCTTTCTCTGTCCCCCTGGCTGGAGTGCAGTGGCGCGATCTCGGCTCACTGCAAGCTCCACCTCCCGGGTTCACGCCATTCTCCTGCCTCAGCCTCCCAAGTAGCTGGGACTACAGGCGCCTGCCAACACGCCCGGCTAATTTTTTTTTGTATTTTTTTTTAGTAGAGATGGGGTTTCACCGTGTTAGCCAGGATGGTCTCGATCTCCTGACCTTGTGATCCGCCCACCTCGGCCTCCCAAAGTGCTGGGATTACAGGCTTGAGCCACCGCGCCCGGCCCTTTTATTTTTTTTTGAGATGGAGTCTCACTCTGTTGCCAGGCTGGAGTGCAGTGGCGTGATCTTGGCTCACTGCAACCTCCACCTCTTGGGTTCAAGTGATTCTCCTGCCTCAGCCTCCTGAGTAGCTTGGTCTACAGGTGCGCACCACCATGCCCAGCTAATTTTTGTATTTTTAGTAGAGACGGGGTTTCACCATATTGGCCAGGATGGTCTGATCTCTTGACCTCGTGATCTGCCCGCCTCGGCCTCCGAAAGTACTGGGATTACAGGCGTGAGCCACCATGCCCGGCCATTCATGGCCTTTCTACATGAGCATTATGAAAGAAATTCCAACATCTCTTAAACAAGTATGTCTTTTCTCTTGCTAATTAATTTCTGGAATTTTCTTTCAAGTCTGACTTGAGAATGCTATGAAATATATGTTATCTTGTAAAGCCAATCCCATTTGATCAGAGGACAGTTCAAGTTGATTATTATTACTGTTAGTATTATTATTTTTGTGTTCTACCACAGGGCATTTCCCTCCTATAAATGTGCACAAACAAGGTATATAAAGGAAGTTTCTCTAGAACATATTAAAATGAACAATTTAACTTAATCTGTGAATTTGCCAGACTCAGAAGAAGCATTGGAATTTAACAGGTTTCCACTAGATGGCAAGCCACCTCTTTGAATTTCTCAATGGCATCAAGCAAAAAAATTGCTGCTGTTTAAAATATACATCTTTGCATGAGACAGTTGCGCTTGTATCAAAAACTAATAAAGGCACTGATTCACAAATTTAGCCAAATTTAGAATCAAGCTATTCAAACTGAAACTGAAAATATATTGTAATGTTTAAAAGTTTTATTTGGAGAATATGTATTCATTTATTAATTTAACAAATATGAAGTGCCTCCTATGTGTTTTTCATACTTTGTTTCATAACAATGAGATTGGGTGTTCTTATTAGTCCCAATTTAGAGACTGGGAAACTGAGGCTTAGATAGATTAAATGATTTAATAGTCCAAGATATACAGGTTTAAACCTACACAGTTTGTCCCAGAGCCTGCTCTCCTAACCACTACATCTTAGTGCCCACCATAAATAAATTACAGTAAATCAATGTAATATGTGTAGAACTGTGTCATGTTTAAAAGGATTATTTTTTATTTTCTTCTTACAGACAATAGCAGAGTTAAATCTTCTGGCATGACCTTTATGAAAGACTGTGTATAAACAAGTGAAAATGATTTGAAAACACATTATATTAGAGCAAATAATGTCTGTACAGTGTTGCCTGTGTAAGCATATGCAAGATGAAAGGAAATGGCATAAAACTCTGCGAAAGTACTACAGAAAAAGACAAATATAAAGAGACAGAGTCAGAGAGAGGCTGAGAGAAACATACATGTGAAAGAGAAATGATCAAACCATCTATAAGAAATCATAATTTCTGGCTGGGCACAGTGGCTTATGCCTGTGATCTCAGCACATTGGGAGGTTGAGGTGGGAGGATACCTTGAGCTCAGGGGTTTGAGATCAGTCTGGACAACACTGCAAAACCCCATCTGCACCAAAAAGTACAAAAATTAGCTGGAGGTGGTGGTGCATGCCTGTAGTTCCAGCTACTCGGGAGGCTGAGGTAGGAGGATCACTTGAGCCCAGGAGTTGGAGGCTACAGTGAGCTGCGATCATGCTACTACACTTCAGCCTGGGTGACATAGTGGGACCATGCATAAAAAAAAAAAAAGAAAAAAGAAAAAAAGAAACACTGGGTGTGGTGGCTCATGCCTGTAATCCCAGAATCCCAGCACTTTGGGAGGCTGAGGCCGGTGGATCACCTGAAATCAGGAGTTTGAGACCAGTCTGGCCAACATGATGAAACCCTGTCTCTACTAAAAGTACAAAAAATTAGCTGGGCATTGTGGTGGGTGCCTGTAATCCCAGCTACTTGGGAGGCTGAGGCAGGAGGATCCCTTGAACCCAGGAGGCAGAGGTTGCAGTGAGCTGAGATCGCGCCACTATACTCCAGCCTTGGCAACAACAACAACAACAACAACAAAAAAGAAAAATAATAATTTCTGTAACAGAAACTGTTTCTTTATGAATGTCTCTTGCTGTAGAAGAATTTTTCACAAATAGAAAATCAGTGAAATGAAAGTTTAAAAGACAAGAATATAAAGTAACAGAATGAAATTAAAAGGGAAGTGCAAGGTCAAGGAAACTCAGATGTAAAGCAGAATTTTAAATCTAATAAATATATTAAAAGAATAAAAAGCAGAAGAGACATAGTTAAAATTTAACTTAATGTGATGGAAAAAAGGCATAAGTTACAGTGAATGAGAAGCAAGATGGAGATGAAGGCAATTAGGAAGAGGCTGTAGACATGGATGACTGATAAAACAATAGGCATCTCTGAAGTAGACAACAGATGCTGAGAAAAAGTATTCAGAGATATAATAATGGAAAATCTCTTTCATAATAAAGCACACACATCTAATAGGAAAAATTGGTACTGAATTACCAACATTGAGAAGTGCCCTGTGTGTTACCGAGCATCAAGATTTTAACAACAAAAAAGAATTCTTCAGACATCAAGTAGAAAAAGCAAGTTACTTAACAAGGGGAAATTCAAGCTTGTGTCAGACTTTTTACAGAAACATTTAGCACTGGAAGAAATAGAGGTGCCCACCACATTCTTAGACAAAATATTATATTCATCTGTGTTATAATTCAAATATAAAGTATTCAGGGGATAAACATTTAAGAATTTTTTTTTTTTTTAGGGGTTGCATTGTTCTCTGGTAAAGGCGTGCAGGTGTTGGCCGTGCCCTCTGAGCTGGGATGAGCCATGCTCCCGGTGGAAGCAAGGGAGCCCAGCCAGAGCCATGGCCACTACAGTGGTAGCAGTTGGACTGACCATTGCTGCTGCAGGATTTGCAGGCCGTTATGTTTTGCAAGCCATGAAGCATATGGAGCCTCAAGTAAAACAAGTTTTTCAAAGCCTACCAAAATCTGCCTTCAGTGGTGGCTATTATAGAGGTGGGTTTGAACCCGAAATGACAAAACGGGAAGCAGCATTGATACTAGGTGTAAGCCCTAATGCCAATAAAGGGAAAATAAGAGATGCTCATTGACGAATTATGCTTTTAAATCATCCTGACAAAGGAGGATCTCCTTATATAGCAGCCAAAATCAATGAAGCTAAAGATTTACTAGAAGGTCAAGCTAAAAAATGAAGTAAATGTATGATGAATTTTAAGTTCATATTAGTTTATGTATATGAGTACTAAGTTTTTATAATAAAACGCCTCAGAGCTACAATTAAAAAAAAAACAATTTTTTTTAAACTCTAGTCAAATGAAGTCCAGCTAATCCAGAAACTAATACAAAAATAGAGAACCCAGGAATAGAAACACACATTTAGTGAGAGTAGCAGTAAATTGGCTGGGCACAGTGGCTCATGCCTGTAATACCAGAACTTTGGGAGGCTGAGGCAGGAGGATTGCTTGAGTTCAGGAGTTTGAGACCAGCCTAGAGAGACCCAACACTAAACATAGAGAGACTCAGTCACTAAAAAGTGAAAGCAAAGGCAAAGCAAAACGAAAACCTAGCTGGGCAGGGTGGCACATGCCTGTTGTCTCAGCTACTTGGGAGGCTGAAGTAGGAGGATCACTTGGGCTTGGGAGATTGAGGCTGCAGTGAGCCATGATCGTGACACTACACTTCAGCCTGGGTGACAGAATAAGACTCTGTCTCCAAGAGAAAAACAGAGTGATGATAAGTGCTTGGCAGCAGTGTACCAAGTAATGGGGTTAAAACGATGACTAAGGGTGTAATCGAGCTGAAGATTCAGAGATGTTAATCAATTAGAGTACAATGTATTAAGCGCTACTACACTGATAGAAGAGAGAAAAGAGTAATTCTATATAGAATAACTGATGTCTATAGCCATACGAGCCTGAACATGCCCAATCTCCTCTATGTAGGGTAACTGAAACGTGAGACTTGGAGGATGAGCATCCAGAAGCTAAAAGGGACAGAGCGGACCATTCTAGGAAGGGGGAAGGAAGTCCAAAGCTTTAGCAGTATGAGTTGGCAGTGTGGAAAGGCTATATGGTAGGTCATGTGGAAGTGGAGAGATATAAGCCTGGAAAGTCATATGCAGCTTATGAAGGGATCTGTGTACAAATGGTTCCCGATTTACAATAGTTTGACTTAACAGTTATTTTTGGCTTTATGATGATGCAAAAGCAATATGCGTTCAGTAGAAACCAGACTGAAAGTACCCATACAACAATTCCGTTTTTCACTTTTGGTACAGTATTCAATACATTACATGAGATATTCAACACTTTATTTTAAAATAGGGATTGTGTTAGATGACTTTGCCTAAATGTAGACTAATGTAAGTTTTCTGAGCATACTTACAACAGGCTAGGCTGAGCTATGATGTTCAGTAGGTTAGGAATATTAAATGCATTTTCATTTTCAACAATGATATTTTCAGCTTACCATGGGTTTATGGAGACCTGTCTCTATTGTAAGTTGAAAAGCATCTGTACTTGCTAAAGGGTTTGGTCTTAATCCTGTGACACTGAAGGGTTTTAATGTGGGAAAGGACTAATTTTTCCATTTAAAAAATGGTTGCTAAGGGCTGGGGTGGTGAAGGGGAAATGGGGAGTTGTTGCTCCGTTGGCTTAAAGTTTCAGTTATGCTAGATGAATAAATTCTAGAGATCTGCTGTACAGCATGCTTTCTTTTTTTCTTCCTTCATTTTAATTTTATTTTGTTATTTTATTTTACTTTTTTAGAGACAAGATCTCACTCTGTCTCCCAAGCTGTAGTACAGTGGAGCGATCATAGCTCACTGCAGTCTCTAACTCCTGGGCACGAGTGATCTGCTTGCAACAGCCTCTCAAGTAGCTGTAAATAAAAGTGTGCACCACCATGCCCAGTTAATTAAGAACATTTTTTGTTGTTGTTGTAGAGACAGGGTCTAGATATGTTGTCTAGACTAGTCTCAAACTCCCGGGCTCAAGCGATCCTCCCGTCTTGGCCTCCCGAAGTGTTGGGATTACAGGCGTGAGCCACTTTGGTTGGCTCAACATGGTTTCTTTAGTTAAGAATGCAGTATTGTGTATTTAAAAATTGGTTAAGAGGGTGATCTCTTGCCAAGTGTTCTTATTATAAAATGAAACAAAATAAACCATGCAAAGAGACACAAGGAAACTTTAGGAGGTGAGGCATATGTTTACTACCTTGATTATGGTGATGGTATCATGGGTGTATGCATATGTCTAAACTCATCAAATTGTATACATATGTGCTTTTTTTTTTTTTGTTATATCAATGATACCTCAATAAAGCTGTTAAAAATCACTCTGGCAATAGCCTACCAACTGAAAAAAACCCCGGACCAGACAGATTTATAGCTAAATCCTACCAGATGTACAAAGAAAAGCTGGTACCATTCCTACTGAAACTATTCCAAAATATTGAGGAGGAGGGACTCCTCCCTAACTCATTATATGAGGCCAGCATCATCCTGATACCAAAACCTGGCAAGGATACAACAACAACAACAACAACAAAGAACTCAGGCCAATATCCTTTTTTCTCTTTTTTTTTCTTTTTTGACATGGGGTCTCACTCTGTCACCCACACTGGAGTGTGATCTTGGCTTACTGCAACCTCTGACTCCTGAGCTCAAGTGATCCTCCCACCTCAGCCTCCCAAGTAGCCGGGACCACAGGCACGCATCACCTCACTCAGCTAGTTTTTCATATTTTTGGTAGAGACAAGGTCTTGCCATGTTGCCCAGTCTGGTCTTGAACTCCTGAGCTTAAGTGATCCACCTGCCTCGGCCTCCCAAAGTGCTGGGATTACAGGCATTAGCCACTGGACCTGGCCCAATATCCTTGATGAAAATTGATGCAAACAAAATACTGGCAAATCGAATCCAGCAGCACATCAAAAAGCTTATAAACCACAATCAAGTAGGCTTTATTCCTGGGATGCAAGGTTGGTTCAATATACACAAATCAATAAATGTGTCATCACATAAACAGAACTAAAGATGAAAACCACAAGATTATCTCAACAGATGCAGAAAAGGCTTTTGATAAAATTCAACATCCATTCACATTAAAAACTCTAGTTACTAGGTATTGAAGGAACATACTTCAAAATAATAAGAGCCATCTATGACAAACCCATAACCAACATCACACTGAATGGGAAAGAGCTGGAAGCATTACCCTTGAAAACTGGCACAAGACAACAATGCCTTCTCTCACCACTCCTATTCAATATAGTATCAGAAATCATGGCCGGGGCAATCAGGCAAGAGGAAGAAATAAAAGGCATCTACATAGGAAGAGAGGAAGTCAAACTATCCTCGTTTGCAAATGACACAATTCTATATCTAGAAAACCCCATAGTCTCAGCCCCAAAGCTCCTTCAGCTCATAAATTACTTCGGTAAAGTCTCAGGATACAAAATCGACGTGCAATAATAACTAGCATTCCTATACACCAACAACAGTCAAGCTGAGAGCCAAATCAGGAACGAACTCCCATTCACAATTCCCAAAAAAAGAATAAAATACCTAGGAGTACAGCTAACTAGGGAGGCAAAAGGTCTCCACAAGGAGAACTACAAAGCACTGCTCAAAGGAATCAGATATGACACAAAGAAATGAAAAAACATTCCATGCTTATGGGTAGGAAGAATCAATATCATTAAAATTGCCATACTGCCCAAAGCAATTTACAGATTCAATGCTATTCCTGTGAAACTACCATTGACATTCTTCACAGAACTAGAGAAAACTATTTTAAAATTCATATGGAACAAAAAAGAGCTCGAATAGCCAAGGCAATCCTAAGCAAAAAGAACAAAGCTAGAGGCATCACACTACCCAACTTCAAACTATACTGCAAGGCTACAGTAACCAAAACACCACTGGTACAAAAATAGACACATAGACCAACGGAATAGAATACAGAACCCAGAAATAAGGCCATACACCTACAACTATCTGATCTTTGACAAACCTGACAAAAACAAGCAATGGGGAAAAGATTCCCTATTCAATAAATGGTGCTAGGATAACTGGCTAGCCATATGTAGAAGATTGAAACTGGACCCCTTCCTTACACGATATACAAAAATTAACTCAAGATGGAATAAATACTTAAATATAAAACCCAAAACTACAAAAACTCTAGAAGAAAACCTAGGCAACACCATTCAGGACATAGGCACAGGCAAAGATTTCATGAAGACTCCAAAAGCGAGTGCAACAGAAGTGAAAATTGAAAAATGGGATCTAGGCTGGGCACGGTGGCTCACGCTTGTAATCCCAGCACTTTGGGAGGCCGAGGCAGGCAGATCACGAGGTCAGGAGATCGAGACCATGGTGAAACCCCGTCTCTACTAAAAATACAAAAAAATTAGCCAGGCGTGGTGGCGGGCGCCTGTAGTCCCAGCTACTCGGAGAGGCTGAGGCAGGAGAATGGCGTGAACCCGGGAGGCGGAGCTTGCAGTGAGCCCAGATTGCGCCACTGCACTCCAGCCTGGGCGACAGAGCGAGACTCCGTCTCAAAAAAAAAAAAAAAAAAAAAAGAAAAATGAGATCTAATTAAACTGCACAGCAAACGAAACTATGAACAGTGTAAACAACCTATGGAAGGGGAGGAAACGTTTGCAAACTATGCATCCGACAAAGGTCTAATATCCAGCATTCATAAAAAACTTGAACAAATTTACAGGAAAAGATACAAACCCTGTTAGAAGTGTGCAACGGACTTTGAGCACTAAACTCTGATTTTTTTTTATCTTGCCCAAATTCCTATCTAAGGAATCTGGGGAGTCATGCCCTACAAATCATAAATTCTCATCAGATGGGTTTTATTTAACCACATATATTGTGAATTACTTTCCAACCTGACTTTGGCATAACCTTATGAGACAAAGAAGAAAATCAAAATATTTTACCCCAAAACATGCTTCTTTGCTGTATCTTTAAATGGGCCTGCAAAGCTGTCATTTGTTGCGGGAAATTTGCATCTGTAAAAAATCTCTATTAACATAGCTAGATCTTTTTCTCCCAGGCCCTCCCAATCCTAAAGAGATTAAGTAAAAGTCTAGCACCTTTTAAAGATCTGAACAGGAAATATTTGTCATCTATTGTCTCTAAAGGCAGCCACTATAAGACTTCAAAAGAACCTTGGTCTCCACAATCTTTTATCTTAACCTGAACATTTCATTTCTATGATCCCAGATCTTTAGATAAACTCAACCAATTGTCAACCAGAAAATGTTTAAATTTACCTATAGCTTGAAAGCCCTTCCCACTTTGAGTTGTAAATGTATTTGACTGATGTCTCATGCCTCCCTAAAATGTATAAAACCAAGCTGTACCCTGACCACTTTGGGCACATGTTCTCAGGCCCTCCTGAAGGCTGTGTCATGGGCCAGGGTCACTCATATTTGGCTCAGAATAAATCTCTCCAAATATTTTAGAGTTTGACTTTTTGTCAACAACTTGAATAGGCATGTTTCAAAAGAAGACATATATGTGGCCAAAAAAACATGAAAAAAAGCTCAACATCACTGATCATTGGAGAAATGCAAATCAAAACCACAGTGGGATACCATCTCACACCAGTCAGAATGGCTATGAGAACACGTGGACACAGGAAGGGGAACATCACACACCAGGGCTGTTGTGGGGAGCTGGGGTAGGGGGAGGGGGGAGGGATAGCATTAGGAGATATATCTAATGTTAAATGACGAGTTAATGGGTGCAGCACACCAACATGGCACGTGTATACATATGTAACAAACCTGCCTGTTGTGCACATGTACCCTAAAACTTAAAGTATAATTAAAAAAATGTCAGAAAATAACAGCAGCTGGTGAGGTTGTGGAGAAAAAGGAATGCTTGTATACTGTTGGTGTGAGTATAAATTAGTTCAACCATTATGGAAGACAGTGTGGCAATTCCTGAAAGACATAAAGACAGAAATGCTATGTGATCCAACAATCTCATTACTAGGCATATACCCCCCAAAACATAAATCATCTTGTTAGAAAGACACATGCACGTGTATGTTCATTGCAGCACTATTCACAGTAGCAAAGACATGGAATCAATCTAAATTCCCATCAATGTTAGACTGGATTAAAATAATGTGGTACATATACATGATGGAATACTATGCAGCTGTAAAAAGGAACAAGATTGTGTCCTTTGCAGGGACGTGGATGGAGCTGGAGGCCATCATCCTTGGCAAACTAATGTAGGAACAGAAAAATCAAATACTTCATGTTCTCACTTATAAGTGGGAGCTAAATGATGAGACCACATGGACACATAGAGGGGAACAACACACACTGGGGCCTATCAGCGGGTGGGGTGGAGGTTAGGAGGAGGGAGAGGATCAGGAAAAATAACTAATGAGTACTAGGCTTAGTATCTGGGTGAGGAAATAATCTGTACAACAAACCCCCATAACACAAGTTTACCTGTGTAACTAACCTGCAGATGTACCCCTGAACTTAAAAGTTAAAAAAAAATTAAAGCCAGAAGGAAAAAAAAAAGCAACGAAATGTTGAAGTGGTTAATTGCTTGAGGTTGTTTGGGAGCAGTTTTGCCCAGGGGTAGGACATAGGGCTTCTCCCCACAACATACAGGAAGGATGACAGAAAAAAGACAAGGACCTGCCTCATGATTCTCTATTACACTGTCATGTCCATACACTCTTCTGCACAACAAGTCTATATTGTGTTTCCTATTTCAAATGAAATTTTGCATTTGGCATTACAGTTTTCTTCGTGCCTTTGTCTTAGATGTGCTTCTTTGATTTCTGTATAGCTGTGTCATTTTGTCTTATTTAGTAGCATCATTTGCAATTTTATGAGCAGTTAGCATACTGAAAGAGTGAATGATGTTACTTGTTTTCTCTGGCCAAAGACAATTTTTATGTAACCCTCATTCTTGCCACCATAGTCAGTTATTTGTTCATTATTTGACAAGTTCATACAATTTTTTATTCCGGTTAATTTAAAAGGAATGCAGGATTCAATAAAACATTTATTATTAATGTGTTTTAGTTATTTAAATGGGAGTACAGGATTCTGGCTGTGGAGGATCAGAGCTAGAAGATATTTTACAAGTGTACTATGATAATGTTTTTCAAACAATATGCATATGAATCAACCAGGGTTGTGTTTAAAATGCAGAGTTGGCATGGAGCCTGGGTTCTGCATTTTTAACAAGCTTCTAAGTGAGGTCAATGGGACTGATCTACAAACCACACTTTGATAGCAAGGTACAATGACACAAGTAAAAATACCCCCAAATAACCTATTTCTACAATTACGTAATAAATACAACTTAAAAATTCTCTGTTTGACTGTATCTTACCCTTGGGCCATGAATCCATCAGGAAGCTCAGCAAATGCCACTGCTATAGTGTGACATTTAAATTAAAAATAGATCATTCACTGGGCTGTGCCTGGAGGCTCATGCCTGTAATCCCAACATTTTGGGAGGTTGAGACTGAAGGACGGCTTGAGGCCAAGAGTTTGAAACCAGCCTGGGCCAAATAACAAGACCCTGTTTCTACAAAAAACAAACAAACAAATAAAAAAATTATCTGAACATGGTGGCACACACCTATAGTCCTAGCTACTTGGGAGACTGAGGCGGGAGGATGCCTTGACCCAGGAGTTTGAGGTTGCTGTGAGCTATGATTGTACCACTGCATCCCAGCCTGGGTGACACCTAAACTCTGTCTCTGTTTGTTTTATATGAGTTACACTGAAGTTACTTCTGCAGAGTGATGTTTTTTATCCCATGATGTCCTGAGGTGGTATCACTCTGGTGGCAGTTGCCCTTGCTGTGGTCAATCCCCATCACAAATTAGGTTATGCAGTCACTTACTTTCCAAAGGTAAAGAAAAAAACAGTATTTTTTACTGAACTATAGTTACCTTGGCATACTTACAGAAAAACACTCAGTGTATTATAAAAATAAGGCCTGGCCAGGTGCAGTGGCTCATGCCTGTAATCCCAGCACTTTGGGAGGCTAAGGCAGGAGGCTCACTTGAGGTCAAGAGTTGGAAGATCAGCTTTGGGCAACAGAGTGAGACCCTGTCTCTACAAAAATTAAAAAAAAAGGCCGGGCGCGGTGGCTCACGCTTGTAATCCCAGCACTTTGGGAGGCCGAGGCGGGCGGATCATGAGGTCAGGAGATCGAGACCACGGTGAAACCCTGTCTCTACTAAAAATACAAAAAAAAAAATTAGCCGGGCGTGGTGGCGGTCGCCTGTAGTCCCAGCTACTCGGAGAGGCTGAGGCAGGAGAATGGCGTGAACCTGGGAGGCGGAGCTTGCAGTGAGCCGAGATCGCGCCACTGCACTCCAGCCTGGGTGAGAGAGCGAGACTCCGTCTCAAAAAAAAAAAAAAAAAAAAAAAATTAGTTGGGCATATCATGTGCCTGTTGTTCTGCTACAGGACTGTCTACTCTAAAGGCTGAGATGGGAGGAGTGTTTGAACCCAGGAGTTCAAAGTTGCAGTGAGCTATGATCATGCCAACGTACTCCAGCCTGGATGACAGAGTGAGACCCTGTCTCTTAAATAAATAAATAAATAATAAGGCCTGATGTTATGTGATTTCATTAAATTAAAATTCACGTGGAGGAAAAGAAACACTTGAATGGTATAATATTCTAAGTTCAGATTTAGTTTATATTGAATTCTTACAGCAGTCTGGGTTAAATATAAAACTTTTAAAAGAAAACAAAGCAGGAAAAGTAGAATTAATTATATTGGCAAACATTTTATTATTCAAATGAGTAGCTACCACTTTGCTTAAAAATAGCTTTAGAGTGGTGTTTGGAACCCATTTTTTTACATGCTTGTAATTCAGCCTGACTTTAGCAGACTTTTTCATCTCTGATAAAAAGGGCTTCTTTTGGCTGGAAAGGCACCACCCCTGTTTTCCATTTTCCTCATGCATTCCATACACAGCGTGTGTGTAATGGTAATAAAGTTGTGTGGTAGACGCCTAACCTGCCTCATGAATGTTGTATTCCTCCTTTGCCATTTGTGCTTTTTCTCTGAAACTGAAAAAGGCACCAGAAAAGTACGGAGAGAGTGCACGGTTTCTCCTGAAAGTGTTATGGCTGCCCCGTCTCTGTTGACATCTATTAAGATTCAGGCAACAGGAGATCCTCACTTTAAGGTGCAAGGGAATGTTATTTTGGCTTTACATGAGGTGGTGGTGGTGGTTTTTGTCTCTGAACATCTGCAACTCTCTCAGGATTGTGCTGTGTACTAAAAATAAAACAACTATAGCTTGTGATTCACTTTGTTTTCTCTGAGTCAGGGCTGTAGATTCCAGGGAAGATTCAATGACATAGGAGAGTTGTAAAAATGGAAATAAAATTGCTGAATCTGAAATGAAGATGATCATAGTAACTTTGGCATGCTAAAAATCAAGCCTAATATCTGGAAGCTCTGACTTCTTCTAGATTTTACCTGAGGAAATCATTTTAATATTGTATTCTTACAGTGCTCATGATTACCTGGAACCCTTCGGGACTCTACATGGAGCTGTTCACCACGGATATTTGCATGAGAAATGATATATATTAGAGTTTATGTTTAAAAGAAATCAGCAGATCATATCTCTCCAAATCAACTTCACTCAAGGCAATACTTTTAATAAATTTTTAGCACAATTCAATCACCATTGTGGAAAGAAGGAATTAAAAACCTAGGTAAGGATGTGATTAGCCAGTATAGGCTTATGAACAGACAGACACCTACAATAGAAGAACTCTCCTGGCAGAAAACTTTCTCTCACAACTCAAAAATTTCATCTTTAGAAATTAATTTCTATTGGCCTTGCAGGCTTTTGATCTTTTAAAGCTTTCACACTAAAATATAAACATGCCTTCAAGGCATAGTACATTAAAAATGCAGGAACTGGATTTGTAACTGGTTTGAAGGCAGTGTTCAAATAGTGCCTAAGGTATATCTCTAGTAATGTGTCTTTGAAAAGTTGGGTTCAACATTTTAAAATTATTTTGTTAAAATGACACACTTATTAAATTGGCAAATGAAGCTGGGAGACATAGCTAAGATGTCAGATGATAGCATTAAAATCTAAGTGATCCTGATTATCTGGAACAGAGATAGAAGGCTAAATTTAAGAGAATGAAATTTTTTGACACTAAAGTGCTGCTTTTTTCTTTTCTTTCTTTCTTTTTTTTTTAGGTGACTAAACAACAACCATCAACAAACCCATGCATAATGTATAATGTAGCACATGTGGTAACATCTTAGGGGTACTGTTGACTGTAAACTTAAAATAGGTGACAGTGTGATGTAGTTGCAAAATCAAACAAAACACCCACTGACAAAAATCCCTTAAACTCATAATGCAAACACTGATCATATCACAAAGGAAATGATATCCTGTCTTCCCTGTAAAACATATCTGGTGGACTGTGTTTAATTCTGGGTGTCACTTTTTTTTTTTTGAGACAGTCTCGCTGTCGCCCAGGCTGGAGTGCAGTGGCGCAATCTCGGTTCACGCCATTCTCCTGCCTCAGCCTCCGGAGTAGCTGGGACTACAGGCGCCCGCCACCACGCCCGGCTGATTTTTTGTATTTTTAGTAGAGACGGGGTTTCACTGTGTTAGCCAGGATGGTCTCGATCTCCTGACCTCGTGATCCGCCCGCCTCGGCCTCCCAAAGTGCTGGGATTACAGGCGTGAGCCACCGCTCCGGGCCTCTGGGTGTCACATTTTTAAAATGACTGATCTACTGGAGTATATTCAGAGAAGAGTGAATTGAAGCCGTATCACATGAGTTGTAGTTGAGAATAGAAAATGTATAAAATGGAAGAGAGAAACTTGGATCGACTTGATTCTATCTTTAAATAGCTAAAAGATTCTCACGTAGAAGAATTATATTTATTCCAGGACACCCCAGAGGCCGATTTAGAAGCATGAGCATGTTAGAGAGACAGAAAGGTATATTTTGGTTAAAAAGTTATCTGTAAATGGATGTTTTTCTTTAAAGGAATTCTGCCATAACTAGAAGTTCAAGTATTTGAGCGGAGACTTGTCAACTATTTGTCAGGGATCTTGGGGAAGATATTTTATGTTTAATACTTTCTGCTATTCTTAGTGAGCATCTTAAAGGACATCAAGGTGCAGTCAATAGTGGAATACAAATTAGGTGCTGGGAGTTAGGGAGAAATAGTACAAGAAGGAGAAGTAATCTTAAAAAGAGAGAATATCAAGTCAGACTTTTTTTTTTTTTTAAACATTTAGTGGGTACACGTGCAGGTTTGTTACATGGATATATTGCATGATGCTGAGGTTTGAGCTTCAACTGACTCACCCAAATAGTGAGCATAGTATCCAATAGGTAGTTTTCAACCATTCTCCATGTCCCTTTCCCCCTTTTTAGAGTCCCCAGGGCCTATTGTTCTCATTTTTATGTCCATGCCTATGTAATGTTTAGGTCTCACTTATAAGGGAGAACATGTGGTATTTGGTTTTCTATTTCTGTGTTAATTCGCTTAAGATAATGGCCTGTAGCTGCCTCCATGTTTCTGCAAAGTACATAACTTTGTTCTTTTTTATGGCTGTGTAGTATTCCATGGTATATATGTACCACATTTTCTTTATCTAATCTGGTATTGATGGGCACCTGTATTGATTCCATGTCTTTGCAATTGTAAATTGTGCTGCGATAAGCATGTTAATACAGGTGGTGTTTTGCTAGAGTGATTTATTTTTCTTTGGTTATATACTCAGTAATGGGATTGCTGGGTCGAATGGCAATTCTGTTTTTAGTTACTTGAGAACTCTCCAAACTGCTTCCCACATGTGCTGAGCTAATTTACAATCCCACCAGCAGTGTATGCATGTTCCCTTACTCGGCAATCTCACCAATATCTACTATTTTTTTTATTACTTTTTCATAGTAGCCATTCTGACTGCTGTAAGATGGTATCTCCTTGTGGTTTTGATTTGCATTTCTCTGATTATTAGTGATGTTGAGCTTTTTTTTTCATATTTCTTGGCCACTTGTGTGTTTTCTCTTGAGAAGTGTCTATTCATGTCCTTTACCCACTTTTTAATGGGGTTTTTTTTTTTCTTGTTGATTTAAGTTTCTTATAGATTCTGGATATTAGTTCTTTGTCAGATGCATAGTTTGCACATATTTTCTTCCATTCTGTAGGTTGTCCATTTACTCTATTGATTGTTTCTTTTGCTGTGCAGAAGTTCTTTAGTTTAATTAGGTCCTAATTGTCAATTTTTGTTTTGTTGCATTAGCTTTTAAGGACTTAGTCATAAATTATTTCCATAAACCAATGCCCAGAAGAGTATTTCCTAGGTTTTCTTTATTTTTGTAGTTTGAAGTTTTACATTTAAGTGTTTAATCCATCTTGAGTTAGTTTTTGTAAATGGTGAGTGGTGGGGGTCAAGTTTCATTCTTCTGCATATGGTTAGCCAGTTTTCCCAGCACCATTTATTGAATAGATCTTTTCACCATTGTCTATTTTTGTTGGCTTTGTCAAAGAACAATTGGTTGTAGGTATGTGGCTTTATTTCTACGTTCTTTATTCTGTTCCGTTGGTCCATGTGTTTATTTATTTATTTTTTTTGAGTTGGACTTTTGCTCTTGTTGCCCAGGCTAGAAGGCAATGATGTGACTTTGGCTCACTGCAACCTCCGCCACCTGGGTTCAAGTGATTCTCCTGCCTCAGCCTCCTGAGTAGCTGGGATTACAGGCATCACCACCATGCCTGGCCAATTTTATGTATTTTTAGTAGAGATGGGGTTTCACCATGTTGGCAAGACTGGTCTTGAACTCCTGACCTCGGGTGATCCACCCACCTCAGCCTCCCAAAGTGCTGGTATTACAGGCGTGAGCCACTGTGCCTGGCCAATGCTTTCAACTTTTGAGCATTCAGTATAATATTGGTTATAAGTTTGTCATAGATGGCAATTTTTATTTTGAGGTGTATTCCTTCGATGCCTAAATTGTTGATGCCTAGATTTTTTTTTTATTACTAACGATGTTGGATTTTATTGAGTGCTTTTTCTGCATCTATTGAGATAATCTTGTGGTTTTTGTTTTTAATTCTGTTTATGTGATGACACTTTTGTTGATTTGTATATATTGAACCATCCTTGCATCTCAGGAATAATGCCCATTTGATCATGGTGGATTATCTTTTTGATGTGCTGCTGGATTTGGTTTGCTAGGGTTTTGTTGATTTTGCATCTATATGTATCAAGGATACTGGCCTGTAGTTTTCATTTTTCATTAGTGCATTCTTGTTTTTCTGGTTCCTTTAGGTGAGACGTTAGGCCGTTAACTTGAGATCTCTCTATTTTCTTGATGCAGGTGTTCAGCATTATAAACTTTCCTCTTAACGTTGCTGTTGCCACATCCCAGAGGTTCTGGTATATTGTGTCTCTATTTTCATTTGTTTCAAAGAATTTTTTGATTTCTGCCTTAATTTTATTATTTACCCAAAAGTCATTCAGGAGCAAGTTGTTCAGTTTCTATGTATTTGTGTGGTTTTGAGAGTTCCTCTTGGTATTGATTTATATCTGTATTCCACTGTGGTCTAAGAAAAAGCTTATTATGCTTTTAGTATTTTTGAATTTATTAGACTTGCTTTATGACTGAGTAGGTGGTCAATCTTAGAGTATGTTCTGTGTGCCGATGAGAAGAATGCATATTTCTGGTTGTTGGGTGGAGTTCTGTAGGTACCTATTAGGTCCAATCAGTCAAGTGTTGAATTTAAGTATTAAATTTGTTAGTTTATGCCTCAGTGATGTGTCTAATGTTCTCAATGGGGTGTTGAAGTTCCCCCATTATTATTGTGTAGTTGTCTAAGTCTGTTTTGTAGCTCTAGTAGTAATTGTTTTATAAATCTGGGTGCTCTATTGTTGGGTGCGCGTATATGTAAAATAGTTAAATCTTCTTGTTGAATTGAATCATTTATCATTATATAATGCCCTTCTTTGTCCTCTTTTACTGTTGTTGGTTTAAAGTCTGTTTTATCTGATACAATAATAGCAATCTCTGCCCTTTTTTGTTTTTCATTTTCATGACAGATCTTTCTCTATCCCTTTATCTGATCCCATAGGTGTCATAGGTGTCAAATCCAACATCGTTAGTGATAAAAAAAAAAAAAAAAATCTAGGCATCAACAATCTAGGCATCGAAGGAATACACCTCAAAATAAAAATTGCCATCTATGACATGTGCTATGGGTCTCGAGGACAGCAGAAAGCTGGGCCTTGTTTTTTAATCCAATTTGCCACTCTATGTATTTTAAGTAGAGTACTTAGGCTATTAACATTCAAGGTTAATATTTACATGTGAGGTTTTATTCCTGTCATGGTGTTTCTAGCTAGTTGTTTTGTATTCTTGACTGTGTAGTTGCTTATAGGCCCTGCAGGCTATGTAGTTACATGTGCTTTAGTGGTAGCAAGTATTGTTCTTTCATTTCCATGTTTAGAATTCCCTTAAGCATCTCTTGTAAGACCGTTCTGGTAGTGACAAATTCCCTTAGTGATTACTTGTTTGGGAAAGACTTTACTTCTCCTTTGTTAATAAAGCTTAGCTTGGAAGGATGTGAAATTTTTTGTCGGAATTTCTTTTCTTTAAGAATGCTAAAAATAGGCCCTCAATGTCTTCTGGCTTGTAAGGTTTCTGCTGAGAAGCCCACCGTTAGTCTGATTGAATTCCCTTTATAGCTAATATGGCTCTTTTCTCTAGCTTCCTTTGAGATGTTTTCCTTTTTGTTGAGCTTTGAAAGTCTGATGACTGTGTGCCTTGGTGATGGTCATCTTCTATAGTATCTTACAGGAGTTCCCTGGATTTCTCGTATCTGCATATTAATGTCTCTGGTGCCCTGGATTATATACTGAAATGTGTTTTCCGAATTGCTTACCTTCTCCTCTTCTCTGTCAGGAATGCTAATGAGTCATAGGTTTGGTCGCTTTACATAATCCCATATTTTTTGGAGGCTTTGTTCATTTAAAAAAATTCTTAATTTTTTTTTTCTGACTGGATTGATTCAAAGGACCAGTCTTCATGCTTTGGCGTTCTTTCTTCTGCTTTTGTCTAGTCTGTTGTTAAGGCTTCCAATTGTAGTTTGTAATTCTTGTAGTGAATTTTTCAATTCCAAAAGTTCTGTTTGGTTCTTTCTTAATATAGCCATCTCATCTGTTAAATCTTGGATTGTTTTTCTGGCTTCATTGGATTGGATTTCAACTTTCTCTTGGATCTCATTGAGTTTCCTTGCCATCCAGATTCTGAATTCTATATCTGTCATTTCAGACATTTCAATCTGATTAAGATCTATTGCTAGGATGCTAGTGTGATCCTTTGGAGGTGAATAAACACTCTTGCTTTTTGTATTGCTGGAGTTCTTGTACTTATTCCTCCTCATTTGAGGGATTGATGCTTCTTTTTCTTTTTGAATTTGCTGTGATTTGGATGAGGCTTTCTTGAGTTCTTATTATGTTTACCTTGTGGGTGTGACTATGGTCTATGCTGGGTATAATTGATTGGCTTTGTTTCTGGGTGCTTCAGAAAGCCAAGGCTCTGTGTGGGTTCCTTGGTTTCAGAGAGACTGCGGTGGTAGATTTTACAGGCATTGCTTGTTGTAGCAGTATATTTTTGTTTGGTGGTATAATTCAGGCTGCAGTCTAGTAGATGATGCTTAAAAGATGGAGTTGGCATATAAGCTCTTGTTCAGTTCCGTTAGTCTTCATTGGGGGCAGAGATGCCAGATAAATTTGAAAAGTGTGCCCCCTGCTTGCACTCATCCCTATTGTATTTCAGTATGCCTGCAACACTGCACTGGGGAGTGGATGTGGGTCAGGAGGAAGAGAGGACTACCTCTCCAAGTCTGTTCCTGGGCCTTGGTGGTACCCTCTTCAGCTGTGTGTGCTGTGTCCATATTTCCTTTGTCTCAAAAGGGGCTTTGGTGGGCTGCAATCCCACTCTCTCAGGGGTGGTTCATGCTGAGGGTAAGATCACCAGGTGACCGCAATTATCTGGGAACCTGCTGGTCCTCTGTGCTTGCCAAAGTCAGAGTGAGTTGTGGGGTTCAGATGTCCTGGTGGTGCAGTAGATCAAGGGTGGAGGATTCCCAGGCAGGGCAGTGGTACAGCTGATATATAACTGGTATGGTGCCTGTGGCCTGGGGTTTTTAGATGATCAGGTGGCTGTGGGTCTTGCCCAGCTCATGTGCCCCTGACCCAGCTGGTTGCTGGCGTTCACCCTGGCAGGAGACCCAAATGGCTAAGGCCTCCTGCCAGGGTGAATGCCAGAGACACCTCTTCAACCACGGTGTCTTCTGTGTTACCTCTCTGTTGACTTTTAGTATTTTTCCTCAAAAAATCTGACTGAAGTGTGAAGCCATCTGTGCCAAGATTTCTGAGCTGTTCCAGGCATTCCAGGCTGTGAGACTCCCTGGGGAAGAAGCCGTGGCTATCAGGCCATGCATGCCCTCCTGGTCCAGTTTTACTAAAGGAGGTTCACTCAACTTCTGTGCTGGCACATGAACCTATGCTACACTCTTCTCTGTGTTCCGACAGTGGGAGCTTCTCCCCCACTTGAGATCAGGCCACAAATCTCTGCTTGATACCCCAGGGCAGTGTGCTCGAGTCCTGAGGAGTTGGGATCAGGTCCACAGATTTTTGTTGGTCCCTCAGGGTCAAGCACCAGCTGTGATGGGGGTGCTGAACTGCCCCCAGGTTGCCAATACAACTCTCAGGTAGGGCAGTGAAGGCTGTGTTTTGGGTACCCTCCTGCAGAAATGGCCAGGTAGGTGGCCTCGATAGGGGCCAGCAGGCAAGAAGGCACATGGATCAGATGCACCTCAATCCTGCGACAATGGCAATAGGGCCTGTCTTGAACATGTGAATATACCCAGGCCCTGCATCCCCTCAGTTGAGCAGACAGCAGTTGCTGCAACCTCTCACTGCAAGAAGGAGAACCTTGGCAGATGGGCTCCTATGACTATATTTTGCTGCAACTGTACAGCACAGTGAAGCCTTCTGGACTCTGCATGGATTCAAGCTGTGCCTCTATTTGTTCTCTATGCAGGTTCCCCTGCCAGTCCAGAGGTCTGTGAGGGTCATGGGAACTCCTGTAGCTAGGATCTCAGAGGACCATGGTGGGAATGCAGTGGTCCAGGGTTCCTTCACTCACTCCTTCCTTAGGTCTGGTCCAGGTCCTTGGGCTGGTCCTGGCACTCAGGGACTGCAAACAGGCTACCCTGTTTCCTCCCTCTTCAACCAAAGTGTCTGTGTCACCTCTCTATTGACTTTTAATGTTTTCCCTCAAAAAATCTGATTGAGGTGTGGAGGTTTACTCGATATTTTGGTTCCTCTCCGTGGAAGAGGTGCTTCCAGCTGTGTCTAGTCAGCCATCTTGTCCCTTTCTCCCAAGTCATACTTTTTTTCTTTTTCTTTTTTTAAGAGACGCGGTCTTGCTATGTTGATGAGGTTGGTCTTGAATGCCAGGCTCAAGTGGTCCTCCCATCTCAGCTTCCCAAAGGCCTGGGATTATAGGCATGATCCACTGCACCCAGCCTCTAAGTCATACTTTTACCTATCCAATTGTTGCTAGGAGTCAACCTGAGTGGCTGCTGGAGGTGAAGTGAAAGGAGGAGGATGATTGATGCAGGGTGCTGCAGAATGCTTCCATTTATTTGCTTATTCAAAAAAATGCCATGTATAAGAACCTATACTAGGCACTGGAGATAAAAATTGAACAAAAAGTAATTCTTGCCCTCTGGAGCTCACAGTCTGGTAGAGGAGACAGACATGTAGACAAATAATTCACAATGAAACATGGTAAGTGGGTTGTCAGTAGGTGGTAGGACTACATTGGATGGGTCCCAGTGTCAACTGGAGACCTGAAAAGACAGTTTGTCTGGAAAAGCAGCATAAGAAGATTCTCTGAGATAGGAAACATGCACTTTAGGTTTGTTTAAGCAATCATTTTGTTGGATTATCATTTGAAAATTAAAAGTAGTTCAACTGCATTGCAAATCTAGTAGGGGAAATAAAACTTTCCCCTATGTCTTTCTGGGAAGTGCTTGTGTGTGTGTTTGTGTGTGTGTTAAACTTGGAATGTGAAGGAGAGAATATAGCTTAATAATTTAATCCAAAACGTACAATTTTTCCTTCTTTGGGATTTTTCACATGCTGAGAGTGTTACATACTTCTGAAAGTTCTTATTCTCATCCTTCACACAACAGAATGAGCAGAGCAAACCCAAACGGAAAGAGAATTTCCATCATAGTTCCTTGCTGTAAAGAGAACACTCACAACCTGGAAATGAGTGATTTAATTTGGGATAAAGCAAAGTTTGAATATTTTCTTCCTATTTTCATTAACTTAGTGGTTGCATCTATTTTTCTTCAAAAATGTTATTATTTTCATTATCAGTGATTTGATTCTTTGCTCCAGCATGTACTCGTGTTTCTTCCATTATCATGGCCAAAGGAAATAAGTGCTAAGAGCTGACAGTTCCAATTTCAGTGTCATTTAATTGGTTGTTCACCATGTTATCCTATAGCAACAAAAATAGTTGCTTGTGGCAATTTTTAACTCATTTCTATTGTGCAGTTTTATTCAATGGACAGTTAAGTCTCTCTGACATTAATCTACTACTCTTCTAATCTATCACTAGTTTCCCACCTAGCCAAAGTTTTGAAGTGTGTAAGGTTTATTTGAAGCTAATTTGTTCCTTTTCAAGTATCCCAGTGGCTCCACACCACCCTATAAAAATCCATTAGAGAAAGAATCTGCTATGAATAATTTAAATCCTAATGTAAAGATAAATCAATATTTTTATTCTCATAGAGGTATTAGAATTTGCAAATGCTTCTAATTGCTAAATGAAAGATTTTTGCCCTATTAATTTTGGAAATCAGTGAGTATGTGGATTAAAGGAGATAAAATTAGATAATAGACAAAAAGCACTTTGAAATTGAAAAGCCTTTAGAAATATAAGGAACTAGGTAAGGATACCCTCCCCTGCAAACTTGTTCTAGTGTCCCTGTAACCAGGAAATGGATTACCACAAATGGAGCATTACACTATAGTTCTTCAGACATTGACCTGATTCACCTGTTAGGACTACTCAACATTATCCATATTGGGTAGGAGGTTGGAGCTGGGATGATATCAAATTGCCCTTCCAACTCTAAGTTTATAAGATTACATAAACCACCTCTGATGAAGCACAGTAAGTCCAAATCCATTCTTTAATGCAGGAAGTCCTAATAAAGCTGGTTTTACAGGACCAGAATGTATCATTAAGGCAATTGACTGGGACTAGCATTTGGGATAGACTGATCGATTCATTTATAAAATAGCAACAAAAAACATGGCAAAGTCATACTGACTCATTGTGAACTAAAGCATATACTCAGGAAAGGGTGTTATTGGGTCATTCTATAAGAAATTATAGTCAGAGGAGTTTACTTCAATAATACTTCATGCAAAACACTTGGGCCTTTTATCTGCAAGCTCAGTGTGAGTTTACAATGTGATAGGGCAGCAAAAAAGCCTATACTATTTTTTAAATGCTATAATAGATGTACAGTACCCAGGATAATGTAGGTAACATTAGGACTCATCTGACATGTATAAGGTACCATGATTTAAGGGAAACATTGACAGTAAAAGCAAGATCATTCCTCAAGTTATATGAAGTACAATAGAAGGGATTGATTTTTCTTTTAGCTTGCAGAAGAGAGGATTTATGAGGAACCTAATTAAATATTTTAATGGCACTTAATGTCATATAGAAGAATGATTAGACTTACACAGCTATGGCTCCAGAGAATTAACTAGAAGAAACCACAAAAGTTTAAGAGAGGGATGGTTTGGCTTAGCCCCAAGCATATCTGTCTAATACTTATAAAGGACTGCCTTTTGATTTAGTCCACTCTCTGTGTATGATGGCATTGATGACCTAACTCTTTTACCACTCCATGTATCCATGTCCTTTTCCATGTAACTTTGTAGTGCTTCCTGCTGAGGGCAGGGTGGTCTGTCCTGCCCCTTATCTCTGGGCTGAACTATGTGAATTGCTTGGGCAATGGGATATTAGCAGATGTGACACAAGGAGAGGACCGAAGTAAGCTTGCACATTGGTGCTTGTTTTCTCTTGCACCTTTGCCAGCACCACGTGGATATTCTTGGGCAATATGATTGAATGATGAGATGTACATAGGGCAGAATGTCCCTCATCATCCCAGTTGAAGTCTTCTTCAATCATCTGAGGGCCTGCTGACCTCTGGACATTTGAGTTGAGTACAACTAAGCCCAGAACTGCCCAAGGCAAGCCCAGTTTAAACTGCTGACCCATTTATTTATTATAAGCTAAATAAATGCTTATGGTTTGAAGTCACTGTGTTTTAAGGTGTTTTTATGCAATATTACTGTGCCAATAGATAACTGATACATTCCCTGTTGTTTGGTTATGTTCAAGAGAGAAATGGATAGCCATTAGTTAAGACTGTTTTAGAAATGGACACTTGAATTAGGTGGACATAGACTGGATGAGTTCCAAAGATGGTTCCTGCTTCAGGGCCTGCCATGGTAATATTCATATAATAATTCCCACTTAATGAGCAGTTACTATCTGCCAGGCATTGTTTTAAGGGCTTCAGACATAAATATTAGTATTTACTCCAAGGAGGTAGTTATTATTCTCATCATATTTATTGTTAAGGAAAAAAGCACAGATCACACAACTAGTAAGTGGTAGATCTAGGATTAAATTTAGGCACTTGGCTCCAGAAATCACATTCTTATCAGAGCACCATGCTCTCACTGGTCCATGAGCTATGTTCAGTATTTCTTTTCTTTTTTCTTTTTTTTTTTCAGGCGAGAGGGGACAGGATTTCACTCTGTTGCACAAACTGGAGTGTAGTGGTGTGATCACAGCTCACTGCAGCCTCGACCTCCTGGGCTCAAGCAATCCTCCTGTCTAAGCCTTTCAAATAGTTACGAGTACAAGTGTGCACCGCCACACCCAGCTAATTTTTTATGTTTTGTAGACAAGTTCTTACTATATTGATCAGGCTGGACTCAAACTCTTGGCCTCAAGCAATCCTCCTACCTTGGCTTCCCAAAGTGCTGGCATTACATGCATGAGCCACTGTGCCTGGCCTATTCAGTATTCTTAAAGCCCACTGGAAAATGGGTGTTTATGTCTGCATATATCGAATGGAAAAATTAATCATCATTTTTCTAAATGCATTTTTGTATATAGGAAAGACTTTTTTATAATTTATTTATAATATATAAATAGATATATCTATTATATATTTATTTATAATATATAAATAGATATATCTATTATATATTTATATATATGCTTAAAATATAGGAATATATATATATAGTTTAGGCATAAAAATTCTATATATTTGTAGTCTACAGAGTAATATTTTGATACATGTATGCAATATACAAGGATCAAATCAGGGCAGTTAACATTTCCATTACCTTAAACATTTATCATTTATTTGTGTTGTGAACATTCAAAATCCTCTGTTTTAGCTTTTTGAAAATATACACTAACTTGTTAACAATATTCTCTCTTCAGTGCTACAGAACACTGGAACTTATTCTACCTAGCTGTAATTTTATTTTATTTTTTTGAGACAGAGTCTTGCTCTGTTGCCCAGGCTGGAGTGCAGTGGTGCTATCTTGGCTCACCACAACCTCTGCTTCCTTGGGTTCAAGCAATCTTCCTGCCTCAGCCTGTGGAGTAGCTGGGACTACAGTTGCGCGCCACCATGCCGGGCTGATTTTTGTATTTTTTTTTTTTTTAGTAGAGTTGTGGTTTTACCATGTTGGCCAGGCTGGTGTTGAACTCCTGACCTCAAGTGGTTAGCCTGCCTCGGCCTCCCAAAGTACTGGGATTACAGGCCTGAGCCACCACACCTGGCCTATCTAGCTGTAATTTTATGTCATTAACCAGCCTCACCCTATCCTCCTTTCCCCACTCCCCTACTTAAACCCTAAAAGCCTCTATTCTACTCTCTACTTCTGTGAGCTCCTTCTTTTTCTTTTTAGCTCCCATATATGAGTGAGAACTTGTGGTGTTTATCTTTCTGTGCCTGACTTATTTCATGTAACATAATGTTCTCTACGCTCATCCGTGTTGTTGCAAATGACAAGAGTTCCCTCTTTTTTGTTAATGACTGAATAGTATGCCATTGTGTATACATAGCACGTTTTCTTTATCCATTCATCTGTTGATGGACATTTGGGCTGATTCCATATCTTGGCTATTGTGATTAGAGCTGCAATAAACATAGGGGTGCAGGTATCTCTTCAATAAACTGATTTCCTTTTCTTTGGATAAATATTCAGTAGTGGAATTGCTGGGTTGTATGGTAGTTCTATTTTTAGATTTTTGAGAAATCTCCGTAATGTTTTTCACAATGGCTGTACTAATTTACATTCCCATTCCCACCAACAGTGTATTAGTTTGTTTTTTTTTCTCCACTCGATATAGGAAAGCATAAGTCATTTTAAATAAAAATTAAAAAAGAGGTCCTTACTGATTAAAACCTTGGTAGCTGCTGCTTTAAGCAGTCTTCAGTCTTTAACGTTCTATGATTTTTAGAGACACGTTGTTCTCTTTTTTTGAGACAGAGTCTCACTCTTGCTCAGGCTGGAGTGCAGTGGCATGACCTTGGCTCACTGCAACCTCCACCTCCTGGGTTCAGACGATTCTCATGCCTCAGCCTGTCGAGTAACTGGGATTACAGGCGCCCACCACCACGCCTGGCTAATTTTTATATTTTTTAGTAGAGACGGGGGTTTCACCATGTTGTCCAGGCTGGTCTCGAACTCCTGACCTCAGGTGATCTGCTGGCCTTGGCTTCCCAAAGTGCTAGGATTACAGGCACGAGCCACCGTGCCCAGCCTAGATACACCCTGTTCTAATATTAAAATACAAAGGTTTCTTTTTTCTTCAAAATACTAATCTAGTGAAAAGCATTGCATACAAATTGCATTAGACCAATTGTTTTACACTAAATTCTTCATAGGGCCATTCCCGAAGGAAATATAAATTTATAGGTAATAGTGTAATATTCTGCTTATCTATCAAGGAATATGTGTTACAGCATAAAGAGAATTAAATAGAAAATGCATATTAGCCAAACTATGGGCAGTAGCATTGTGTTGCAATAAAAGCCCTGTAATTACACTACATGCGGCGACAGAATTAGCAATAACTTTAAGTTTGTAAATTAAACATGTTGGCTACGTTAATATTTTGGGAAACATGACTAAATTTTTCATGTCTTAGTGGATGCTGTAATTAACTGTGCTACTTCAGTTATAGCAAATCCAAACTTTGATACATTCTCTGTAGCAGAGGATAAATATTGAATAAGACTCAGTTTGAATTGTTGAAAAACATCTTTTATAAATCTACTAAATTTATGTAATATGAATTTAGCAGATGAGCTGTTTTAAAATTATTTTAAAAATTATATTCTCTTCTGCATTGCTTGCTAAAAATCATACCTGTTTTTAAACTAGGGAAGTTGACAGCAATGTGGTGGGATGTAGAGCTTGTGACTGATCTCTTTTGAATGTTTATTTCATTTCTTAAAAAAATCACTACTTTTCAAAAACTGTCTTAATGCATGTGATCTTCAGCATTCCTCATACACTGCGAAAAGGAATCTACATGTTTTTCGATATGCAAAGATATTAGACCTAATATTTATATATAATGTATTTATTTTAAAATGTAAACATTTATTGTGATGATCCATCAGTCACTTGAACCTTCTTGGCGGTATTGCATTGGCAGTTTAAATTAGAGTATCCTGGACCAAAACTGATTTATTAACTTTCTGTAGGTTTGCTCACACAGTTGCCCTTTCATATCTATGAGTGGATTTTCCTGTTCACACAAAGGCTGAACTAACTGGAAAACAAATAATTTCTTTACACAGAAAATATTACTTAACATGGCAACAAATACATACCTATACTAGGGATGGAAAATATGTTATTACACTATTTCGTGCCCACAGTAAGGAATACTAATTAATAACTCTTTTCCCCTGAGCCCAGATTCATATTTGGAAAATCTTACTGATTTTGAAATTTTGTAAGAAGTTCTTCTGACATATTAAAAAATACATCTCCACTTTTATTGAGCAAATATAATATTTTCTTGGTTTCAAATGATACTTCATTGGTTATTCTTAATTGATTGCTCTAGGCAGCTGCTGCCAATTGATTGGAGCTACAGATATGTTCGAACCTGTTTATTATTCTGGAGTTACACTGAACATAGAAATGCCCAAATGATTGATCAGAATTTTAATGTAAGAAAAATTAAACATCTAATGATCACTCTCTAGGTACCAGGCCCTGAGTTCAATGTTATACCTGCATTAACTCATAATTCTCATAGCATCCCTATGAAATAGGTATTATCATTATTTTTGTTTTATAGACAAGAAAACTGTGGCTTAAAAGAGTTAAGTAAACTTGCCCCAAATTATAGAGTTTGTAAATTGATGGTGCTAATATTACCTCGTTTTGATTTAGATTTACCTTAGATTTGATTTGATATAGATTACCTCCTTTTGACTTCATAGCCCGGGTTACTTCTTTTCACTGAAGTCCTTGGTGGTGGTGGTGAACATTCTGTTTCAGGCTTCCTCCATTCTATGTCGATGGCACTGTTGTGCGGAGCTACCTTGTTCCCTGGAAGTGGGGTGGAGGACCTGTTTTTTTGAGTGTGTGAAGGAAAGAAATGAGCCAAAAAGCACATCTTGAAAAAAATGTATTATAGCACAGCATTGGGAATTTGGAACATTTTATTGATTTTGAAATCATGTAAGATGTTGTCCTGATATATTAAAAATAATCTTCCTTTTAAGTTAAGGAAATATAATATTTTCTTTGTTCGAAATGATGCTTTATTGTTATTGTTATTATATGAAAAGTAGCTTAATTGGAATTAAACATTACCTTTTAACATGAGTTGAGAATGACACCAAAACCTTAAATTGCACCCTAAAGTGCAGTTATAGAACTGACAGTGTGTACAGTCCTGGAAAATACTAGTTCATAAAGAATAATAGACGTTATTGCTGTGCTTAGCATTTCAATGTCACAAAAATTCCACAAGATAGTTAATTGAATATTTTATGCTTCTAGAAAGGGCCTTGATCCTCAGAATTGCATACTAGTTCTCAAATTCCTTTTATATAATGCTGAATTCCTTTAAAAAATTAAAAACTCATTTATGTTTCACATGAGTGCATGTTTAGTTTTACCAACTTTTTAAATGAGAGAAATATCTAGAATTAATATGTTAACTTTACATTTTTTGGCTAAGTTAGACTTCTGGACCATAAAATATCCATGCAGATTATCATGATTCCCCCATGTAATCCTGCAACCTTTGTATGAGCAATTATAATTATAATTATATTTATATAATTATATAATTATTTTTATATAATTATATAATTATTTATATATAATTATATATTATTTATATATAATTATATATTATATATTATTTATATATAATATATAATTATATATTATTTATATATAATATATAATATATAATTATATATTATTTATATATAATATATAATTATATATTATTTATATATAATTATATATTTATATATAATTATTATATTTATAATATATAAATATATAATATATTATATATAATATATATTTATAGATTATATATTATATATATAGATTATATATTTGTATATAGATATAGATTATATATTTACATATAATATAGATTATATATTTGTATATAATTATATAGATTATATATTTACATATAATATAGATTATATATTTGTATATAATTATATAGATTATATATTTACATATAATATAGATTATATATTTATATATAATTATGTAGATTATATATTTATATATAATATATTATATATAAATATAATTTATTTATATATTATATTATATTATATATTATAATATAATTTATTTATATATTATATTATAATATATTATATGTAATAATATAATTTATTTATATATTATATTATAATATTTTATATATTATAATATAATTATATATAATTGTAATTACTTTTCTAACTGTTACTGAGTTGTCAGATGAGGTTGGAAAACATTTCATGCCCTGATTTTCCCAATTTTCATGTATTAATAATCTTATTTGGCCCTTTCCCTTTTCTGTTTTGTGAGTTTTGAGCTTTTCAGCCTAGCCTTTATTTTTCTGTTGATGCTAATTTATGAAATTCTGGTACTAGCAATAAAACTGTAGGGACTTCTAGCTGCTGATGAAAATCTCAGCATGATAAGAAAGATAAAATATTCCTTTTTCCTCTATATCTGTAGAAACATGGGCACGATTTTATTTTTGTCATAAAACCACTCTTGGAAATTTTATTTTTAACCAAGGGGTCTTGTAAGATGCCTGAATTTTATGCATTGTTGCCATGTTCTAGGAAGGTAACCTGTAACCTCTAAAAAAATTGCAATCTTTTGCTCATCTTACATAATAATTTGTTGTTCTGAAAATAATATTTAGATCAACATTCTTTTTTTTCTGAAAGATAAAAATACTTGGAAGTTGAAAAGCTTAACAGACATTAAGCGAGAAGGGCATTATTGGTAGTTCCCTTACCTCTCACATGCAGAGAAAAAAAACACCTGTTGAATTTCTTATTTGAATTAAAAGTTTAGGAGCCTAATCTATTTGATTAGAACTGTTTGTTACATTTATGATTATGTCTTACTGAAAAAAGAAAGGTTGAAAGGGTCTCATGAAATTATTTTGGTGTGTGCCACACCTGCAGGGCAGAGAGAAAAGATGTCACTTATCTGGTGTCTGTGATTCAGGCATCAATGCCAGATTTTTGTCATTTGAATAACTGAGGCTGTTAATAAAACATGTCAGCCCAGGTCCAGGTGAATGGGAGGCACATAGTTGTGGCCGCAGAGGCAAGGGTGGGCACAAGTCAGGGCCCCAGTAGCACTGTTGCTTCATTGCTGGCCTAGTGGACTTTGCATTTGCCACAAGCTTAAGTGGAGTTGGACAATGGGCATTTGGAGGAGTATGGGTATTCTCCTTTGGAGTTATTCTCTTCTTTTTTTTTCTCCAGCACTAGCTCTCCTCCCTTTCCAATGTGAAGTAACTTTGTATGATCTGACGTTGACCAGAAGTAGGAAACCTTTGAGGAATTAGGAATTTTCCATTCTTCTCTTGAGAGTCTTTCTCTTATTCTGATTTACTGCTTCCTTTTCCACTTTCCTGAAGCCAGTGGGTAAGCATAATTTAAAGCATAAAAACCAGACTCTTCTAGACCACTGAAGACCTTCCCCAAAGGAGAGATTGATAACTAATTCTTTTTTGCATTTGTTGTCTCTCATTTCCCTTCCTGGATTTTTCCTGGATTTTTCCAGGAAGGGAAATGAGAGACAATAAATGCAAAAAAGAATTAGTTATCAGTCTCTGGATTTTTCCAGGAAGGGAAATGAGAGGTTGTTTTTGAGACTTTCAGTTAATAAGGTATGGATAGATAGATTTTATTTTACCTAAGCCTGGTGAGAGTAACTGTAAATTGAGCTTTCAAAATAAGAAAAGTTTTAATGCACGTTATTATGGCATGTGCTGTTTAATGCACGTTATTATGGCATGTGCTGTTCTAGAACTGCTAAGCAATTTTCAATCTCAGTCTTGGTTCACTTATGGTAACATTATGTTGTTGGATGATAGATTGAGGTCAGAAAGAAAGAACAGTATCTCAGACCATTAGGTTGTGCCTTTTTACACCAACTTAGGTTGTGATTTTTAATTTTTCTTATGAGGAATACTATCAATATGAACCAGACACTACAGTTGTTGAAGTCCTTCTTGCATCTGAAATGCATTACTGGGCCACCTGAGATGAGAAATATGAGATTGTAGATTAAGACAGTTACGTGGTGTTTCCAGCCTTTCAACATTGAATATTGATGGATACACAGTCAACCTTATTTGCAAAACATCACTTGGTCATAATTATAGAATTTAAAAATGACCCATGTTAGTTTTGAGCAAAGCCAATGTGAAACCCAATATATACAATTTCAACTTTGTGCATTAGAATAAATATTCACTTTACATTTTGAATGATTAAAATAGAAGATTTGTTTGCTGTTTACAAATACAAATACTTCTATCTCTTGAAGATTAAATGGTATTATAAGATAAATGATCACTAATATGATTAAAAAGAAATATGGTAAAAAAAGATAAAGCGTATATTAATTGCAGTGACAAGTATACCCAACTCTGATGTTTCTTTGATATCTTTTCTTTTAGATCCTGATTCTTTTTTTTTTTTTTCTTTTTCTTTTGAGAGGGAGTTTCACTCTTGTTGCCTAGGCTGGAGTGCAATGGCACGATCTTGGCTTACTGAAACCTCCGCTTCCCAGGTTCAAGCGATTCTCCTGCCTCAGCCTCCCAAGTAGCTGGGATTACAGGCATTCACCACTACGCCTGGCTAATTTTGTGTTTAATAGATACGAGATTTCACCATGTTGGTCAGGCTGGTCTCACTCCTGGTTTCAAGTGATCTGCCCACCTCAGCTTTCCAAATGCTGGGATTTACAGGCATGAACCACCGTACCCGGCCAATCCTGATTCTTTTGAATTTGGATTTTGATTATATAATATGTGCAAATGCATGCATGTATGTGTGTTGTATGTAATCTCATTATGTTATTCTTGCGAATTTGTTTTTGTTACTAAATCCTATGAGTTATAATTACAAAAAATCCCAAACAATAGTATCAAAACTAACCGAACACAAATCAAAGCAAAAGAAGAAAAACACCTATTCTTCCAAAAGAACACACCTGTAGGGTTAGTGAACATAATTTTAAAATCCTTTGGAAATGTTACCTGTTTTTTTTTTTTTTTTTTTTTTTTTTTGTGGGCGTTTTATTATTACTCAAATCAGTCTCCCTGAGCATTCGAGGATCAGAATTTTTAAAGTGAGTGGGGGGCCAGTGAGTTGGGTGTGCTGAATGGTTGGGTCAGATATGAAATCATAAGGAGTCTCAGCTTTCCTCTTGTGGTGAATCAGTTCCTGGGTGGGGGCCACAAGATCTGATGAGCCAGTTTATTGATCTGACTGGTGCCTGCTGATCCATCAAGTGCAGGGCCTGCAAAATATCTCAGGCACTGATCTTAGGTTTTATAATAGTGATGTTATCCCCAGGAGCAATTTGGGGAGGGCCAGAATCTTGTAGCCTCCAGCTTCATGACTCCTGAACCATAATTTCTAATCATTTACTTAATTCATTAATCTTACAAAGGCAGCCTAGTCCCCAGGCTAGAAGGGGGCTTTTTTTTGCGGAAAGGGCTGTTGTCCTCTTTGTTTTAAACTATAAGCTACAAACTAAGTTCCTCCCTAAGTTAGTTCAGTCTATGCCTAGGAATGAACAAGGACAGCTTGGAGGTCAGGCAAGATGGATTTGGTTAGGTCAGATCTCTTTCACTGTCTTGCTTATAATTTTGCAGTGGCAGTTTCAATCCCTCCCTTTGGGTTTTGTAACGCCTTAATCTTAAGGTGTGAGATAATTAAGATGGATAAGGACAAAGGCCACTCTAACTTCTTCCTGCTTACCAGGGGCATAGGGGGGTAGGTGTTAACCCCAAGGTAAGAGGAGTGGAACCGCTTTGTAGTTGTCTTGCGTATACTCCGGCAGGCTGGGCTGGGGTTCTAAGGCTTGCACGGCACTGGTGTTAGTATTCTCATTTGTAGTTTAAGTACAGCATTTAAGCAAACAGCGTACTACAAGGTAAATAATGAGTTCTAAAATAAGGAGTGCAGTTTCCAGTTTTAAAAGTAAAGATTTTAAAGCATTAGTTTGGGGACTTGTAGCCCACAAATAATTTAAGATTTAGTCCAAATTGCAGAAAAAAACTCAGGAATAACTAACAGTTGTACTATATTTTTTTCTGAATCATAATTTTTCTCTCTCCAGTACCCATTTTTATTAAAAATAAATCATAGTCAGATTTACTTGCAAAATAAGTTTTAGTCTTACTGTGGTCTGGCTGATTATTTGCATAAAGGGCAGTGGGAATAATTATTTGCCATACAGGCTGTTTTATATATTGGCTTTGCTGAAACTTTGTTCTATAAGGAATCTCAGATTGTACTTTTTAAAGCCTTGAAGCCCAGCCATGGAGTTATCTCTTTCACTTTGCCTGAATTTTCCTCCTTTCGTGGTCCCAAGATAACTTGGGGCTCCTGGCTTGTCAGAAAGTGACATGCTTTACTTACCGCAGGTCAGGAATCCTGTACAGGGACTGCATAGACAAGAGATGAGGCCAGCTTTCTCGAGGGTCTTTTATTGGCTCTATAAGTCAAATTTGATTCCTTAAAGCAGTCTGTTGAAATCTGAAAGCATGCCATTCCAGTCCAAGTCCTGGTAAAATAACCACTTTCTCTAATTGTGTTCTGTTATAAAAGAAAACAGATTCTCAATGCACTTATCAAAATAACTATACTGCCATAAGTTGAGAATACTCACACACAGTTCTGGAGAAATCAGGTAGCGAGAAAGCAATGTGCTTCAAATTTTTCTCACAGGAGTTACATTTTACTCAATTGCTAAAAGTTGTAGTAGCTCCAAAGGAAAAAAGTTTCTTGACGCTTAAAAACAAAAGAATTAGCCATGTTTAATACATTAGCTCCTTATGAGAGTCCTAGAAGTTTGTTTTTTTCTTCTATTCCATTAGCATAATTTCTAAAGTTATCAGAGACCTGCATTTGTGAGTACTGTCAGAGTTCTATATCTGATTATAAATTGCCTTTTGAAAAGGATCAAAGCAAGAAAACAATTGTGTGTGGAAGACAAAAGTCTTAGGATAGCTACTATTAAAGCCACAACTGACTAGAAATTTTGGTTACTTTTGTGGCATACAACAATTTTACATAACAATTATTAATAATAATTAATTAATAATAATGTATACTAAGTCATGTCAGAATTATAGGAGTTTCCCGTAATTTTGGAATATATACCAATAACATATATTTATACAAATACAGCCTAAAGAAAGCCAAACACCATTTCGTATTTGACAATGCTTCCTGTATGATTTTTATATCAAATATGCCATTTTTGTACCTTAGGGGACCTAATATCTAAAAGGTCAATTTAGGTCAGAAAGAGACATAATTTATAATGTGATTTTGGAAAGTTTGTCAAATATCAAAGTGTAAAACACTGGCTATCACAAAATAAGATCACAGGTTACTCATTTAGCCAAAGTGGTGACTCAAAAAAAATTTTTTAAATGGCAAAATCCCATATTCACTAATAGAGGAGAGAATCAGCTTTCTAAACAAGACCCAATAAAGACAGCATGATGTCACCTGAATCTGTATCTTTTCTCTCCCTTCTTCCTTTTTTCCTGCCATTTACCCAAAGGGACAAAAAAAACCCTTTCATTATCTTTTAATATTATACAAAAATCTTGTTCAAAAGAGAAAGCCAAATTTCACCTTTGCATTAGTGCACCATTAATGTGAAATCCAATTCTTAATAAAACCTTGTAAACAAATTTATATAATTTTTTTTATTATTATACTTTAAGTTCTAGGGTAAATGTGTACAACATGCAGGTTTGTTACATATGTATACATGTGCCATGTTGGTGTGCTGCACCCATTAATTTTTCATTTACATTAGGTATATCTCCTAAAGCTATCTCTTCCCCCTCCCGCCACCCCACTACAGGCCCTGGTGTGTGATGTTCCCCTTCCTGTGTCCAAGTGTTCTCATTGTTCAATTTCCACCTATGAGTGAGAACATGCGGTGTTTGATTTTTTGTCCTTGCGATAGTTTGCTGAGAATGATGGTTTCCAGCTTCATCCATGTCCCTATAAAGGACATGAACTCATCCTTTTCTTTTTTTTGGCTGCATAGTATTCCATGGTGTATATGTGCCACATTTTCTTAATCCAGTCTATCATTGATGGACATTAGGGTTGGTTCCAAGTCTTTGCTATTGTGAATAGTGCTGCAATAAACATATGTGTGCATGTGTCTTTATAGCAGCATGATTTATAATCCTTTGGGTATATACCCAGTAATGGGATGGCTGGGTCAAATGGTATTTCTAGTTCTAGATCCTTGAGGAATTGCCACACTGTCTTCCACAATGGTTGAACTAGTTTACAGTCCCACCAACAGTGTAAAAGTGTTCCTATTTCTCCACATCCTCTCCAGCACCTGTTGTTTCCTGCCTTTTCAATGATGGCCATTCTGACTGGTGTGAGATGGTATCTGATTGTGGTTTTGATTTGCATTTCTCTGATGGCCAGTGATGATGAGCATTTTTTCATGTGTCTTTCGGCTGCATAAATGTCTTCTTTCGAGAAGTGTCTGTTTATATCCTTCAACCACTTTTTCATGGGATTGTTTTTTTCTTGCAAATTTGTTTGAGTTCATTGTAGATTCTGGATATTAGCCCTTTGTCAGATGGGTAGATTGCAAAAATTTTCTTCCATTCTATGGGTTGCCTGTTCACTCTGATGGTAGTTTCTTTTGCTGTGCAGAAGCTCTTTAGTTTAATGAGATCCCATTTGTCAATTTTGGCTTTTGTTGCCATTGCTTTTGGTGTTTTAGACATGAAGTCCTTGCCCATGCCTGTGTCCTGAATGGTATTGCCTAGGTTTTCTTCTAGGGTTTTTATGGTTTTAGGTCTAACATGTAAGTCTTTAATCCATCTTGAATTAATTTTTGTATAAGGTGTAAGGAAGGGATCCAGTTTCAGCTTTCTACATATGGCTAGCCAGTTTTCCCAGCACCATTTATTAAATAGGGAATCCTTTCCCCATTTCTTGTTTTTGTCAGGTTTGTCAAAGATCAGATGGTTGTAGCAGTGTGGTATTGTTCTGTTCCATTGATCTATATCTCTGTTTTGGTACCAGTACCATGCTGTTTTGGTTACTGTAGCCTTGTAGTATAGTTTGAAGTCAGGTAGTGTGATGCCTCTAGCTTTGTTCTTTTTGCTTAGGATTGTCTTGGCAATGTGGGCTCTTTTTTGATTCCATATGAACTTTATAGTAGTTTTTTCCAATTCTGTGAAGAAAGTCATTGGTAGCTTGATGGAGATGGCATTGAATCTGTAGATTACCTTGGGCAGTATGGCCATTTTCATGACATTGACTCTTCCTGCCCATGAGTATGGAATGTTCTTCCATTTGTTTGTGTCCTTTTTTATTTCATTGAGCAGTGGTTTGTAGTTCTCCTTGAAGAGGTCCTTCACATCCTTTGTAAGTTGGATTCCTAGGTATTTTATTCTTTTTGAAACAATTGTGAATGGGAGTTCACTCATGATTTGGCTCTCTGTTCGTCTGTTATTGGTGTATAAGAATACTTGTGATTTTTGCACATTGATTTTGTATCCCGAGACTTTGCTGAAGTTGCTTATCAGCTTGAGATTTTGGGCTGAGACGATGTGGTTTTCTAAATATACAATCGTGTCATCTGCAAACAGGGACGATTTGACTTCCTCTTTTCCTAATTGAATACCCTATATTTCTTTCTCCTGCCTGATTGCCTTGGCCAGAACTTCCAACACTATGTTGAATAGGAGTGGTGAGAGAGGTCATCCCTATCTTGTGTCAGTTTTCAAAGGGAATGCTTCCAGTTTTTGCCCATTCAGTATGATATTGGCTGTGGGTTTGTCATAAATATGTCTTATTATTTTGAGATACGTCCCATCAATACCTAATTTATTGAGAGTTTTTAGCATGAAGGGTTGTTGAATTTTGTCAAAGGCCTTTTCTGCATCTATTGAGATAATCATGTGGTTTTTGTCTTTGGTTCTGTTTATATGCTGGATTACATTTATTGATTTTCATATGTTGAACCAGTCTTGCATCCCAGGGATGAAGCCCACTTGATCGTGGTGGATAAGCTTTTTGATGTGCTTCTGGATTCAGTTTGCCAGTACTTTATTGAGGATTTTTGCATCAATGTTCATCAGGGATATTGGTTTAAAATTATGTTTTTTTTGTTGTGTCTCTGCCAGGTTTTGGTGTCAGGATGATGCTGGCTTCATAAAATGAGTTAGGGAGGATTCCCTCTTTTTCTATTGATTGGAATAGTTTCAGAAGGAATGGTACCAGCTCCTCTTTGTACCTCTGGTAGGATTTGGCTGTGAATCCGTCTGGTCCTGGACTTTTTTTGGTTGTTAGGCTCTTAATTATTGCTTCAATTTCAGAGCCTGTTATTGGTCTATTCAGGGATTCAACTTCTTCCTGGTTTAGTCTTGGGAGGGTGTATGTGTCCAAGAATTTATCCATTTCTTCTAGATTTTCTAGTTTATTTGCATAGAGGTGTTTATAGTATTCTCTAATGGTAGTTTGTATTTCTGTGGGATTGGTGGTGATATCCCCTTTATCATTTTTTATTGCATCTATTTGATTCTTCTCTCTTTTCTTCTTTATTAGTCTTGTTAGTGGTCTATCAATTTTGTTGATCTTTTCAAAAACCAGCTTCTGGGTTCATTGATTTTTTGAAGGGTTTTTTGTGTCTCTATCTCCTTCAGTTCTACTCTGATCTTAGTTATTTCTTGCCTTCTGCTAGCTTTTGAATGTGTTTGCTCTTGCTTCTCTCGTTCTTTTAATTGTGATGTTAGCATGTCAATTTTAGATCTTTCCTGCTTTCTCTGTGGGCATTTAGTGCTATACATTTCCCTCTACACACTGCTTTAAATGTGTCCCAGAGATTCTGGTATGTTGTGTCTTTGTTCTCATTGGTTTCAAAGAACATCTTTATTTCTGCCTTCATTTCTTTATGTACCCAGTAGTCATTCAGGAGCAGGTTGTTCAGTTTCCATGTAGTTGAGCAGTTTTGAGTGAGTTTCTTATTCCTGAGTTCTAGTTTGATTGCACTGTGTTCTAAGAGACAGTTTGTTATAATTTCTGTTGTTTTACATTTGCTGAGGAGTGTTTTACTTCCAACTATGTGGTCAATTTTAGAATAAGTGCAATGTGGTGCTGAGAAGAATGTATATTCTGTTGATTTGGGGTGGAGAGTTCTGTAGATGTCTGTTAGGTCCGCTTGGTGTAGAGCTGAGTTTAATTCCTGGGTATCCTTGTTAACTTTCTGTGTTGTTGATCTGTCTAATGTTGCCAGTGGGGTGTTAAAGTCTCCCATTTCTATTGTGTGGGAGTCTAAGTCTCTTTTTACGTCTCTAAGGACTTGCTTTATGAATCTGGGTGCTCCTGTATTGGGTTCATATATATTTAGGATAGTTAGCTCTTCTTGTTGAATTGATCCCTTTACCATTATGTAATGGCCTTCTTTGTCTCTTTTGATCTTTGTTGGTTTAAAGTCTATTTTATCAGAGAGTAGGATTGCAACCCCTGCCTTTTTTTGTTCTCCATTTGCTTGGTAGATCTTCCTCCATCCCTTTATTTTGAGCCTGTGTGTATCTCTGCACGTGAGATGGGTCTCCTGAACACAGCAAACTGATGCATCCTGACTCTTTATCCAATTTGCCAGTCTGTGTCTTTTAATTGGAGCATTTAGTCCATTTACATTTAAGGTTAATATTATTATTTGTGAATTTGAGTCTGTCATTATGATGTTAGCTGGTTATTTTGCTCATTAGTTGATGCAGTTTCTTTCTAGCATCAATGGTCTTTACAATTTGGCATGTTTTTGTAGTGGCTGGTACTGGTTATTCCTTTCCATGTTCAGTACTTCCTTCAGGAGCTCTTGTAGGGCAGGCCTCGTGATGACAAAATATCTCAGCATTTGCTGATCTGTAAAGGATTTTTTTTTTTTTTTTTTTTTTTTTTTTGAGACGGAGTCTTTCTTTGTCCGCCAGGCTGGAGTGCAGTGGTGCGATCTCGGCTCACTGCAAGCTCCGCCTCCTGGGTTCACGCCATTCTCCTGCCTCAGCCTCCCGAGTAGCTGGGACTACAGGCACCCGCCAACATGCCCGGCTAATTTTTTTTGTATTTTTAGTAGAGACGGGGTTTCACCGTGTTAGCCAGGATGGTCTCGATCTCCTGACCTCGTGATCCGCCCGACTCGGCCTCCCAAAGTGCTGGGATTACAGGCTTGAGCCACCGCGCCCGGCCTGTAAAGGATTTTATTTCTCCTTCACTTGTGAAGATTTGTTTGGCTGGGTATGAAATTCTGGGTTGAAAATTCTTTTCTTTAAGAATGTTGAATATTGGCCCCTACTCTCTTCCGGCTTGTAGAGTTTCTGCCGAGAGATCAGCTGTTAGTCTGATGGGCTTCCCTTTGTGAACAACCTGACCTTTCTCTCTGAATACCCTTAATATTTTTTCTTTCATTTCAACTTTGGTGAATCTGACAATTATGTGTCTTGGAGTTGCTCTTCTAGAGGGGTATCCTTGTGGTGTTCTCTGTATTTCCTGAATTTGAATGTTGGCCTGCCTTGCTAGGTTGGGGAAGTTCTCCTGGATAATATCCTGAAGAGTGTTTTCCAATTTGGTTCCATTCTCCCCATCACTTTCAGGTACACCAATCAGATGTATATTTGGTCTTTTCACATAGTCCCATATTTCTTGGAGGCTTTGTTCGTTTCTTTTGACTCTTTTTTCTCTAAACTTCTCTTCTCGCTTCATTTCATTCATTTGATCTTCCATCGCTGATACCCTTTCTTCCAGTTGATTGAACTGGCTACTGAAGCTTTTGCATCTGTTGCATAGTTCTCGTGCCATGGTTTTCAGCTCCATCAGGTCATTTAATGTCTTCTCTACACTGGTTTTTCTAGTTAGCCATTCGTCTAATCTTTTTTCAAGGTTTTTAGCTTCTTTGCGATGGGTTCGAACTTCCTCCTTTAACTCGGAGAAGTTTGATCTTCTGAAGCCTTCTTTTCTCAACTCATCAAAGTCATTCTCCATCCAGCTTCGCTCCATTGCTGGTGAGGAGCTGTGTTCTTTTGGAGAGAGAGAGGCACTCTGATTTTGAGAATTTTCAGCTTTTCTGCTCTGTTTTTTCCCCATCTTTGCGGTTTTATTTACCTTTGGTCTTTAATAATGGTGACGTACAGATGGGGTATTGGCGTGGATGTCCTTTCTGTTTGTTAATTTTCCTTCTAACAGTCAGGACCCTCAGCTACAGGTCTGTTGGAGTTTGCTGGAGGTCCACTCCAGACCCTGTTTGCCTGGATATCAGCAGCAGAGGCTGCAGAACAGAGAATATTGCTGAACGGCAAATGTTGCTGCCTGATCGTTCCTCTGGAAGCTTTGTCTCAGAGGGGTACCCGGCTGTGTGGGGTGTCAGTCTGCCCCTACTGGGGGGTGCCTCCCAGTTATGCTACTCGGGGGTCAGGGACCCACTTGAGGAGGCTGTCTGTCCTTTCTCAGATCTCAAACTCCATGCTGGGAGAACCACTACTCTCTTCAAAGCTGTCAGACAGGGATATTTAAGCCTGCAGAGGTTTCTGCTGCCTTTTATTCAGCTACGCCCTGCCCCCAGAGGTGGAGTCTACAGAGGCAGGAAGGCTTCCTTGAGCTGGGGTGGGCTCCACCCAGTTCGAGCTTCCTGGTGGCTTTGTTTACCTACTCAAGCCTCAGCAATGGTGGGCGGCCCTCCCCCAGCCTCACTGCCACCTTGCAGTTCAATCTCAGACAGATTTTCCCACTAAACACACGCATGTAAATGAGCAAACGTCCTAGGACTACTCTTACTTGGGTTCATTGGTTACCTTGTAGTTATATTTTACACGTAGAATAAACATGACAGTACTTCCTGATTTTGACCCTGCATTTCGAAATTTATGTCTAATTAATTGTTAGGTTCAAATAGAGAAATTAGTTTTGCCATGAGAGGATGGGCACAGTTGGAGTATTTGCTCAGTTCTGGACTTTTAATAGCTGTGAGCCATAATAATTATTGGTAGCAGAGAGCTGTGACAAGAGCAGATATTTATGATACCTATGCAGCATTGTATAGAATTACAATTATAGGTAAGGTCAAAAGGGGTTGGGATTATATGCCACCCTACAGGTTTTTTTTATTTGTTTGTTTTCAGAATTTCAACTTATCCCGTTTGAAGAACCCCCAATCATCTTGGGTCAGTAGAGGGGCAGTGTGGTATATGGAAGAAACAGATGGACTCTGTTTGAGTCTTGGCTTTGTTTTTACCTTTCTGAGCCTCAATTCTTTACTTGAAAAATGAGGATAAGTAATATTGTTTACTGCATCACAATGTAATCTGGATTAAATGTTATAATGTATATTTAAGTGCTTTTGTAAAATTGCTAAGAGCTATAAAAATGGCACTAAATAAGTACTTCTACCCAGCCTCCCCTCCTTTATGCATTTATTTCTCCTATTTATGTCAGCTCTAATTAGTATAATGACCATATTTGGTGATAAAGAGCTAGACGAAAGTGAAACGAATTCATTTCGCTCTGTGGGAATTTGTGTATGCTTTCCTTAGCCTTTCTATTTCTTTTAGATTGAGAGTTTGTGCAGATGAGAAAAAATGATTTTCTTAGGAAGATGTTATTTGAATAGCTTTATACACAAAGTGTAGCAAACAACCAATATTATAAATTTGATAGTTTAGCATATATAACATATAACATGTAATGCACATCATCTAAAGGAGGGAAGAAAAAGAAATGATAAAATAATGAGCATTTATGGTGACAAAGGCAATTTCCTTCACCTGCTCCTGGATTAATATTCAAGGCTGTTTGGCACCAGTTGGGCTGACCTTTCTATGGTGCATAAGGAAGAAACAGCAGGATAAGAATGAGCAAGGAAGCCATTTCACACATACACTGGTCTGTCTTCCCTGTCTTCCTTGTCAGCTGTCCTAATGGCCACCCAGTTGTAGGCTTTTATCCAGTGCTTACAGACAGCTTATCATAACTTGCAGCTTGTTTCTTTAGGGCATTCTTTCCCACACCCTACAAGGTCATGGGCTATGCTGCATGTGTTCTATCGGATAAAGTCTCCTTAACAAACTAAGTTATTACAGACAGGTCCAGTAATGCCCATATTAACAAAAAAATGCCATTTTGCACTTACGTATTCTATACATAGACATATAACTTTTACACCCTTATGTTATATATATAGACACGTGAATTATTCAGCACTCCTAGGCATATGCCTTTATTTACAGACCTGGGGAAATAACAGCCATTACATTGTAAGTGGTCAAGGAGAGTGAACCCAAAACGTATGTGTGAAGTTTTCTTCAGATCCTTCCATGAGAGGAAGCAAGTCGTGCTATCCTATTAATAATTAACACATTAATTATAAGGATGTCAGATAAATCAGATGACTTCTCTCTTTTTCTGAAAATAATGTTAATAGAGCTTTGTATGGCTGAGTGTCAATATGGTGAATTTCCTTTGTTGATCTCTTCCCTGTTAACAGATTAGACTAGTGTTTTTCAAACATTTTGACTTGTTATCCATAGTAAGAATGCATTTTGTGTCACGACTCAACATATGTACACCTATATACAAATATATCGCATAATTAAAATAATTGATATCACAATCCACTAAACAGTTGCAAAGCATAGCTTGAAAACATTTTACTATTTGAAAACCAGTTAGCTGAGTTCTGGAGACTCATTTTCTAAGGATCAGTTACAACTACTGCAGTAAACAAGGCTAATGTGGGAATGGTGAAGACCAATTTCTTTTTTTTTTTCTGGAGATGGAGTCTGACTTTGTTGCCCAGGCTAGAATGCAGTGGCGGATCTTGGCTCACTGCAACGTCCGCTTCCCGAATTCAAGCAATTCTCCTGCCTCAGCCTCCCGAGTAGCTGGGAATACAGGCACATGCTGCCACACCTGGCTAATTTTTTGTATTTTAGTAGAGATGGGGTTTCACCGTGTTGCCCAGGCTGGTCTCAAACTCTTGATCTGAAGTGATGTTCCCACCTTGGCCTCCCAAAGTGCTAGGATTACAGGCGTTAGCCACAGTGCCTGCCTTGATTTCTTTCACTATGTATACATTTAAGATTTTTGAGGCTTGTTTTCTGGGATCAAGGAGTGTCATTGTGGCATATTTGATAGATCAAAGAATAAGATAAAACATTGATAGACTTAGAAACATTTTAGGACAAAGATAACAAGCTTTCCTGACAAAATGCCTTTTCCTCCTCCCTCTCCTCCTCTTTCCTTGTTAAATGGATATAGATGTATATTGAGACGGGAGGAATGGATGAAAACTTATAACGTTATTGTAATATGGAGACTTAGAAGATCTTCATAAAAGCTTCTCTCTGTGTCAGGGTGAAATCCTCTTTGATCTCCATAATGTAAATGAAGTATGATATGTTACCAATAAAATCTTAGAATCTGCCAGTCAAATTATCTCTGACTTAATTTATGTTACTTCAGGATCTTAGGAGCCATTGCTACTGGGGAGCGTTGTGTGGAGCAGGAGAGATGAATTCTTGTAGCCTCTATAAGGTCAATGATTTGTCTGTTCTATCTCTAAACTGCTACGGCATTTACTGTTTATTCCAGACAATATAGTTCTTTGCTATATGCTGCTTTCTGATGATAATGTCAATTATTTCTTGCATGTGAATTGTGTCTCTTCTAGTGAATTTCTTGAGAACGTCTTTTATTTACTTTTTGTATCCTTTGCATACCTCTAGGTAACTATTCAACTCCTCCCAAACACCAATTATTTTATTTAGTGGAAGAGAAAGAAGAATATTACATCCTTCTGTTCCATATTTAGGCCAATCAACTCACTTCAAGCATTGTACAGCCTCCTTCTAGATTGAACTGAGGCAGAAATGTCAATTACATTCAGTTTACTTTCAACACTCCTTAATTACTAAATTTATTCAAGTAATTCGTTCCACAAATAATTAGTGAGACTTCTTATGTGTTAGACACTATGCAAGGAATATAATTATGAGCAAAATATTGTAGATCTTACAGTATATTCTTTCTTTTCTTTCTTTCTCTTTCTCTCTTTCTCTCCCTTCCTTCCTTCTTCCTCCTCCTTCTCCTTCTTTTCTTTCTCTTTCTTTCTTTCTTTCTTTCTTTCTTTCTTTCTTTCTTTCTTTCTTTCTTTCTCTTGCTTTCTTTCTCTCTCTCTCTTTCTTTCTTTCTTTCTCTTGCTTTCTTTCTCTCTTTCTCTCTCTTTCTTTCTTTCTTTTCTCCTTCCTTCCTTCCCTCCTTCCTTCCGTTTCCTCCTTTCCCGTCCCTTCCCCTTCCTTCCTCTTTTCTTTTTCTCTCTCCCTCTTTCTTTCTCTTTTTTCTCTCTCTTTTCTCTCTTTCTTTCTTTCTTTTCTACTTCCCTCCTTCCTTCCCTTTCCTCCCTTCCCATCCCTTCCCCTTCCTTCCTTCTCTTTTCTTTTTCTCTCTCCCTCTTTCTTTCTCTTTTTCTCTCTCCTTCCTTCCCTCCCTCCTTTCTTTCTTTCTTTCTTTTTTCTTTCTTTCTTCCTTTCTTTCCTTTTTTCTTTTTCTTTCTTTCTTTCTCTCTTTCCCTCCCTCCCTTCCTTCCTTCTTCCTCCTCTTCTCCTTCTCCTCCTCCTCCTTCTTCTTTCTTTCCTGCTTCCTTCTCTCCTTCCTTCCCTCCCTTCCCTTCCCTTCTCCTTCCTTCCTTCCTTCCTTCCTTCTTTCCTTCCTTCCTCCTCTTTTCTTTTTCTCTCTCCCTCTTTCTTTCTCTTTTTCTCTCTTTCTCTCTCCTTCCTTCCTTCCTTCCCTCCCTCCCTCCCCTCCCCTCCCCCCTCCCTCCCTCCCTCCTTCCCTTCCTTCCTTCCTTCCTTCCTTCCTTCCTTCCTTCCCTCCTCTCTTCTCTACTCTTCTCTTCTCTTCTTTCTCTTCTCTTCTCTTCTCTTCTTTCTCACTGTGTCACCCAGGCTGGAGTTCAGTGGCGTGATCTTGGCTCAGTGTAGCCTCCACCTCCCAAGTTCAAGTGATTCTCCTGTTTCAGCCTCCCAAATAGATGGGATTACAGGCATGTTCCATGACCCCCAGCTAATTTTTGCATTTTTAGTAGAGACAGCATTTCACCATATTGACCAGGCTGGTCTCAAACTCCTGTCCTCAAGTGATCTGTATGCCTTGGCCTCCCAAAGTGTTAGGATTACAGGCGTGAGCCACCACACTTGGCCATTACAGTATATTCTAGCATTTTTTTTTTTTTTTTACAAACCTAGTACTCTCATGTTTTCCTAAATCTTCACTATTGATTCCTTATGTTCTATTCTAAATCTACCCTCATTCTTTTCTTTACACCATAGTATAAATAACAAATAATAAATTAAAGTGTTATCTCAAGACACATTTATGCTTTTTTGAACTAACGAGATTTCTTTGAACTAAAGGAAGAAATTTAATCAATAGCCAGAAATAGTGGCCAAGATTTATTAAGCATTTACCATGTTTCGTGCACTTCTTTTATCACTGCATGTGGATTAACTAATTTTCACAGTAGCACAATCATGTAGCCACTATTGTTATATTAGCCTTATAGATGAGAAAACTAAAGCACAAAGAATTTAAGTAGCTTGTCTAAAGCCACTAGGCCATTATATGGTGCAGCAAGGATTTGAAAGTAGGTAATTTGAATGTGAATTGTGTCTCTTCTAGTAAGTTTCTTGAGAACGTCTTTTATTTAGTTTGGCTAAATAAATTTTGGCTTCACTATTCATGCTGTCAAATACAACCTTATGTTACCTATATTACCATTGAGTTATTTCTTTAGAAGGTGAACATTCCAGGTCCATGAAATCATATATTGAGTAAAAACAATTTCAGGCAGGCTTTATTTCCAACTCAAGGCAAGTCCTTTCACTGCATTGAAACCCACAATAGTACTCCTGTCTTTGCTCCATGCCTTCTTCTAGCTGGGAGTTGAGACTCTGCTCTTTGTCAGAATTCATTTTTACGTACAACTTGATTAAAAGAAAAATGGTTATATTATTCCTAGGGAAGTTTTTGTTGATTGGTGTGCCAATTATTAAGCCATTGTCTTCCACCTCCAAGTTGACCTTCTATAATTGGTAATGCTGGGTCTGGGACTCTGCCAACTATTTGTTGTTGGCTAGTTTCCTGTTATGATCTGCCAGGAGCAGTAGAGGGAGATTGGAAGGTAAGAAGTGAGAGAAGCGACTGCTCATTCCTGATTGTTTGCTATTACGATCAATGTTGTCCCAGCAATGCAACTTTATCTGGGTATCCAGGATATTATTTTGGGCACAAAATTTAAGGAGGCTGACCTTGCATTTGCAGGAGATAAGCAGTTGTCTCCTTAAATTTTGTGTCCTAAGTGCCTCACTTGCATAACCCTCTAGTCCCCGCCATAAAAACTACTATTAAGAATTTGGTGTATTTCATTACAGTCTTTTGTAAAATGCACTTTTTACGTGGTTTTATTCATATTTTTGAACAATTGCATATTTAAAAAGATTTTATTTATTTAAATTTATTTTGAGACAAGAGTCTCACTCTGTCATCCAAGCTGGAGTGCAGTGGCATGATCATAGTTCAGTGCAGCCTTGACCTCTCAGGCTTAAATTACCCTCCCACTTCAGCCTCCTGAGTATCTGGGACCATAGGCATGCACCACCATACTGGCTAATTTTTTTTGTTGTTGTTATTAAGATGAAGTCTTTCTATGTTGCCCTGGCTGGTCTTAAACTCCTGGGCTCAAGTGATCCACCTGCCTTGCTCTCCTAAAGTGTTGGGATTATAGGCATGAGCCACTGTGCCCAGCCTATTTTGGTTTTTTAAGTTAATACATAATAATTGTATATTTATGGGGTACACATTGATATTACACTACATGTAATGTATAGTGATCAGATCAAGTAATTAGCATCACCTCAAACATTTATCATTTCTTTAAGTTAGGAATGTTTAATATCCTTCTTCTAGCTATTGGAAATTATATATTAACTATAGTCATCCTACAGTGGTATAGAACACTAGAAACTATTCCTCCTTTCTAGCTGTAATTTTGTATTCTTTTTTGCTCACTGCAAGCTCCGCCTCCCAGGTTCGTGCCATTCTCCTGCCTCAGCCTCCCTAGTAGGTGGGACTGCAGGCGACTGCCACCAGGCCTGGCTAATTTTTTTTTTGTATTTTTAGTAGAGACGGGGTTTCACTGTGTTAGCCAGGATGGTCTCGATCTCCTGACCTTGTGATCTGCCCGCCTTGGCCTCCCAAAGTGTTGGGATTACAGGCGTGAGCCACTGCGCCCAGCCAATGTTGTATTATTTAAGATATCTTTCTTTATCCCTTCCTTACCCCTATTGTTCCCAGCCTCTAGTATCCTCTGTTCTACTTTTTACTTCTATGAATTCAACTTATTTCAATGAGAACATGCGGTGTTTAACTTTATGTTCCTGGCTTATTTCACTTAACACAGTGTCCTCTAGTTCCATCTATGTTGACACAAATAACAGGATTTTATTCTTTTTTTATGGCTGAATAGTATTCCATTGTGTACCAAATTTCCTTTATCCATTCATCTCTTATTGGACACCTAGATTGACTCCCTATATTGGCTATTGTGAGTAGTGCTGCAAAAAACATGAAGGTGCAGATGTTTTTTCAATGTGCTGATTTCCTTTCCTTTGGATAAATGCCCAGTAGTGGGATTACTGGATTATATGGTAATTCTTGTGGTAGTTATATGAGGAATCCCCATACTGTGTTCTGTCGTGGTTCTACTAGTTTCTGTTCCTATGAACAGTGTATAAGAGTTCCCTTTTCTCCACATCCTCACCAGCATTTCTTATTTTTTGTCTTTTTGATAATAGCCATTTTGGCTGGGTGCAGTGGCTCACGCCTGTAATCCCAGCACTTTGGGAGGCTGAGGCAGGTGGATCACATGAGGTTAGGAGTTTGAGACCAGCCTGACCAACATGATGAAGCGCCATTTCTACTAAAAATACAAAATTAGCTGGGCATGGTGGCGCATGTCTGTAATCCCAGCTGCTTGGGAGGCTGAGACAGGAGAATCACTTGAACTCGGGAGGCAGAGGTTGCAGTGAGCTGAGATTGCACCATTGCACTCCAGCCTGGACAACAAGAGCGAGACTCTGTCTGAAAATAAATAAATAAATAAAATAAAATAATAGCCATTTTAACTGAGGTAAGGTGATATCTCATTGTGGATTTGGTTTGCATTTCCCTGGTGATTACTGATGTTGGGTATTTTGTCGTATATTTATTGGCCATTTGTATGTCTTCATTTGAGATATGTCCATTCAGATCATTTGCCTATTTAAAAAATTGGATTGTTTGGCTTTTTGCTATTGAGATGTTTGAGATCTGTATTAGGCTGTTGCATTGCTATAAATACCGGAGACTGGGTAATTTATAAAGAAAAGAGGTTTAATTGGCTCAAAATTCTGCAGGCTGTACAGGCATGGTACTGACATTGCTTGGCTTCTGGGGAGGCCTCAGGAAGCTTTTACTCATGATAGAAGGTGAAGTGGGAGCAGGCACATCACATGGTAAAAGCGGGAGCAAGAGAGAGAGAGTTGGTGGGGACATGACACACACTTTTTAAAATTTTTTATTGAGATGGAGTCTTGCCTGTCACCTAGGCTGGAGTGCAGTGGCACAATCTTGGCTCACTGCAACCTCTGCCTCCTGGGTTGAAGCAGTTCTCCTGCCTCAGCCTCCCGAGTAGCTGGGACTACAGGAGCATGCCACCAGGCCCAGCTAATTTTTGTATTTTTAGTAGAAACGGGGTTTTGCCATGTTGGCCAGGCTGGTCTTGAACTCCTGGCCTCAAGTTATGTTCCCACCTCGGCCTCCCAAAGTGCTAGGATTACAGGCATGAGCCACCACGGCCAGCTAACACACACTTTTAAACAATAAGATATCATGTGAATTCATTCACTATTGTGAGGACAGCATCAAGAAGATGGTGTTATGTTAAAGCATTCACGAGACACTTGCCCCAATGATCCAATCACCTCCCACCAGGCCCCACCTGCAACATTGTGGATTACATTTCAACATGAGATTTGGGCAGGGACAAATATCCAAATTACATCAAGTACCTTGTATTGGATATTAAATGGATATTAATATCTGGATATTAAAATATCCCCTATCAGATGAATAGTTGGTAAACATTTTCTTCCATTTTCTGGGTTGTTTTTCCACCCCGTTGATTGTTTCTTTTGCTTTGCAGTAGCTTTTTAGTTTGATATAATCCCATTTGTTTATTTTTGCTTTTTTCTAAACCTATGCTTTGAGGTCTTATTTACAAAATCTTTCTCAGACCAATATCCTAAAATGTTTCCCATATGTTTTACTCTAATAGTTTACAGTTTTGGGTCTTATATTTAGATATTTGATTCATCTTGAGTTGATTTTTGTATAGGGTGAGAGGTGGGATGTAATTTCATTCTTCTGCATATGGATATCCAGTTTCCCCAGCACCATTTATTAAAGAGACTGTCGTTTCCCCAATGAGGGTTCTTGGCACCTTTGTCAAAAAACAGTTGGCTGTAGATATGTGGATTAATTTCTAATTGTCTATTCTGTTCCATTCATGTCTGTGTCTGTTTTTATGCCAGTACCATGATTTTTTGGTTACTACAGCTTTAGAGCATATTTTGAAGCTGATAGTGTGATTCCTCCAGCTTTGTTCCTTTTGCTCAGGATTGCCTTCACTATTCAGTATCTTTTGTGGTTTTGTTTTATATTAGTAGAGCTACTGTGGCTCACTTTTGGTTTTTATTTGCATGGAATATCTTTTTTCATCCCTTCACTTTCAGTCTATATGTCTTTACAGGCAAGGTGAGTTTTTTTTTGCAGCACACAGTTGGGTCTTGTTTTTTAAAAAATATATCCAGCCAGTCTATATTTTTTAAGTGGGGAATTTAATCTGGTTACATTCAAGTTTATTATTGATAGGTGAGGACTTACTCCTGTCACTTCATTGATTGTTTTCTAGTTGTTTTGTACATCATTTGTTCCTTACTTTCTCTCTTATTGTTTATTTTGAGGCTGGTTTATTGGTGATGAATTACCTTAGTTTTTGTTTGCCTGCGAATGATTTTTTTCTCCTTCATTTCTGAAGGATAGTTTTGCTGGCTATAATATTCTGGGCTGACTGTTTTTTTCTTTCAGTACTTTTAATATATCATCCCACTCTGTCCTGGTCTGAAAAGTTTCTGCTGAGAAATTCACTATTAATCTACTGGAGATTGCTGTATATTTGATTTGATGCTTTTCTCTTGCTGTTTTTAGAATTGTTTCTTTGTCTTTGACTTTTGACAATTTGATATAATGTGTTTTGGAGAGGACCTGCTTGGTTTGAATTGACTTGAGGTTTTTTGAACTTCTTGAACCTGGATATCAATTTCTTTTCCAAGATTTGGGAAGGCTTTAGATATTATTTTATTCAATATGTTTTCTATACCTTTCTCCTCTCTTCTTCTGAAACATGAATGATTGAATATTTGTTTGCTTAATGGTGTCCTATAAATCTTGTGGGCTTTCTTAATTTTTAAAAATTATTTCTTCTTTTTTTGTCTGTCTATGTTATTTTAAAATATATGTCTTCAAGTTCTGAAATTCTTTCTTCTGCTTGGTCTAATCCATTGTTGGAGCTCTCAGTTATATTTTTTATTCCATTTCTTGAATTCTTCGGCTCTCAGATTTCTGTTTGGCTCTTTTTTATATCTGTCTCTTTGCTGATTATCTCATTCAAATCATAAATTGTTTTTCTGATTTTGTTACATTATCTGTCTGTATTCTCTCATATCTGATTGAGTTTCTCTACAAAAAAAATGAAGAAAAAATTAGCCAAGCGTGGTGACTTGTGCTTCTAGGAGGCTGAGGCAAGAGGATTGCTTGAGCCTAGGAGTTCACGATTGTGCCACTGTACTTCAGCCTGGGTGACAGAGCGACAACTTGTCTCTGGAAAAAAAAAAAAAGACAAAGAACAAGAAAAAATGCAGTAAAATTAGGTTCTGTACCTCAAAAACTGAAAGAGCACACAATGGTGCTCAGTGTGCAGCCTTAGTAAACTAGTCAGAACCATTCGCGATTAGTGGTCATTTATCAGGAAGGATGCTTTGTGAAACTGGTCAGCTGCCATGTTGAAACCACAGAAATGGAGGAGAGTCTGGTTGCAGTGTCAGTCAGTTGACTGAAGTCAGTGGAAGAGTGTATCTTTTGTTCTTTGTTTTATGGGGCTGGTTTCTGTTTAACTCTTAGTAAAAGAAAAAAAATGTCTGAGAATGGTTAGCAAAGAAGAGAGTGTACTGAGGTGTGACCAACCTCCCATCTTGTCGTGGCTCAAAAATTTAGTTTTTCTAGTTTTTCTGGAGTCTCCTTGGCCAAGAAGTGTTCATTCCATTGGTTGGGGGTGCTTAGGATTTATTTTTATTTCACAGAATCGATCATGTAGATATTTGTATAATCATTACAAACACTATTATTCTCATAATCTTACTTCAGTTCTCACAATTTTATGAGGTCAGTAGGACAGATGTTATTCATTTTATACATAGGGAAACTGAGGTTCTGGTAGGTTAAATGTCTTGCTCAAGATCATAAAGGTACTAAATAGCAGAATCGGGATTTAATAATCATTTATTCCCATTGTTATTGGTAATAATAATCTGTGTGAAGGTCTGATGTAAGTCACAGAGTTAAAGAGTGTCACAGCTGGACTTTGAACGCTTGTTTCATCTTAAAGACTAAGCTCTTTATTATACCATTTTGCCTTATTAAATCAAGACATGTTGGGATTGTGTAGTACAGACTTTCCTTCATAGGAATTCAGAGGAGAGAAGTGCTCAGGAAAGGTTTTCAGCACGTTGTCAGATATGAATTAGACCTGAAGTGATGAGTAGGAATTGGAAAGGAAAGAGGAAGGAGAGAGAAAAGGTGCCAGAAGAGCAGAGAAGAGGGAGAAGAGGAGAGGAATGTGGGATAGATGAGGGGAGGGGGAGTTCATCTGAAACAAAGGAGCCATCATAAATAAAAACATCAAAGAATAAATATAAGAAACTGTAAAGCCCAACTACGTTAATGTGACTGATGTGTGGTTAGGGTGTGAGGACAGATTAGATTATTGAGGTAGTTTTTGTGGCCCTTAGAAAATTGGCAGGTCAGTTAAAATTTATAACTAGCAGAATGATCTTTTAGAAAGTTTACTTCCACATTGAACTATGTCTATTCCTGGTTGTGTGGAAGCTGAGGGCATGAAGTAACTTTTTACATTGAATTTAATTTTTGTTGTGTATTTAGAAATTATCATGCTAGAACAGACTAGGAGTCTTATAGAGTAGGGTGAAATCCCTCAGTAGTTCACTTGATCATATTTGTAGTACTATTCCTTGGGGTGGGGGGAAATCTCATTTCAATCCCAGCTAGAAGTCACCTTATCCACTAATGCCTCAGGATTGAGACCCACTGTATAATTTTAACAAGAAAGTATGTGGTAACGAACTGTCATGTCTTGGAAAAGGTACAAATCAAACAGGCCTTTTCCATCTTTTATTTCCTTAAAGCTCTTTCCACAGTGACAGACTGACACATACAGTTTTATTCCTAGTATGTCTTTTACGTTTAACTTTTTAAAAAAATTGCTTGTGAATAGATAACAAACCTTGATAAATCAAATAGGAAATATTTGCTTAGTAGACTATGTGCTCAGAGAAGGCTATTGTGTATAATTGTGTATTATGTATGGCAGAACTCTTCACAGGTTTGCTATTATTTTTTAAATTCTTTTTGTTTGTTTGTTTTTTGTTTTTTTTGAGACGGAGTTTGACTCTTGTTGCCCAGGCTGGAGTGCAGTGACACGATCTCTGCTCACTGCAACCTCTGCCTCCCGGGTTCAAGCTATTCTCCCACCTCAGCCTTCCGAGTAACTGGGATTACAGGCACCTGCCACCATGCCCAGTAATTTTTTGTATTTTTAATAGAGACGGAGTTTCACCATGTTGGCCAGGCTGGTCTCAAACTCCTGACCTCAGGTGATCCACCTACCTTGGCCTCCCAAATTGCTGGGATTACAGGTGTGAGCCACCACACCTGGCCTGTTTTAAAAAAATCTTAAATCACATTAATTATATGCATATTTAAAATTCCACAAAGAGATAACCGTATATATCAGATAGAATTATTTGGCCTGCAAGTAAGAGAAGCCCCAACTTAACTAATTTAAACAAGGACATTTGTTTTCTCAAACAACAGAGCATCTAGAAGTAAGGTAGGCTACAAGTTTAACTGCTTTAGTAACTCATTAACGGCATCATGGACCTAGCTTCTTTCTGTTTTCTATTATGCCATCTACAGTGCCAGGCTTCAAACTAAGGCTGATTCCCTTTGTGATTTTTAAGTGGCTGCAACTGAGCTACATGTTTTCTTGTTCATGTGCAGCTGTCCAGCTGTAGGAGATGCCAGGTTTTTTCTCAATCTGTTTTATAAACAAAGAATAATATTTCTAGAGGCTTCTAGCATTTCTCTTTTCATGTCTAATTGATAATAATTATGCCACTACAAGCATATCTCAGAGATCTGTGGGTTTAGTTCCAAACCACCACAATAAAATGAATATTGAAATAAAGTGAGTCATGTGAATTTTTTGGCTTCCCAGTGCGTAAAGTGTTATGTTTACCCTACACTGCAGTCTGTTAAGTATACAATAGCGTTATGTCTAAAAAACAACATACATACCATAATTTAAAAATGTTTTCTTGCTAAAAAATGCCAGTGATCATCTGAACCTTCAGTGAGTCATAATCCTTTTGCTGATGGAGGCTCTTGTGTTGATGTTGATGACTGCTGACTGATCAGAGTAGTGGTTGCAGAAGGTTGGGGTGGCTGAAGCAATATGACAATAATAAGTTTGCCTCATTGATTGGCTTTTCCTTTCATGAAAGATTCCTCTGCAGTGTGCAAAGCTATTTGCTAGCATTTTACCCATAGTAGAAGTTCTTTTAAAACTGGAGTCAACCCTCTCAAACCCTGCTGCTGCTTTGTCAACTATCTATATGTAATATTCTAAATCCTGTTCTGTCATTTCAACAGTGTTCACAGCATCTTCACTAGGAGTAGATTTCATCTCAAGAAACCACTTTTATTGCTCATCCATAAGAAGCAACTCCTTATCTGTTCAAATCTTATCATGAGATTGCAGCAATTCAGTCCCATCTTCAGGCTCCATTTCTAATTCTAGTTCTCTTGCTATTTTTATCATATCTGCACTTACTTCCTCCACTGACGTTTTGGAGCTTTCAAAGTCGTCCAAGAGGATTGGAATCAACTTCTTCCAAATTCTTGTTAATGTTTATATTAGTCCATTGCATTGCTACAAAGAAATGCTGGATGCTGGGTAATTTATAAAGAGGTATATTGGCTCACAGCTCTGCAGGCTGTAAAAGAAGCATGGCACCAGGATTGGCTTCTGTGAGGCCTCAGAAATTTTACAATTATGGCAAAAGGTGAAGGGGGAACTGGTGTATTACATAGCAAGAGAGGGAACAAGAGGGGGATGCTAGGCTGGTTTTAAACAACCAGCTTTCATGTGAACTAATAGAGCAAGACTTCACTTATTACCATGGGGAGGTCACTAAGCCATTCATGAAGGATCCACCTTCCTGGCCCAAACACCTCCCACCAGGTCCCTCCTCCAACATCGGGGATCACATTTCAACATGAGATTAGAAGTGGACAAATATCTAAACTATTTCAACGCTGATATTTCAGTCCCCTCCCATGAATCACAAGTGTTCTTAATGTCATTTAGAATGGTGATTTTTCTTCCCAGAATATTTTCAATGCACTTTGCCCAGATCCATGGCAGCAGTCACTATCTATGGCAGTGATAGCCTTACAAAATATATTTCTTAAATAATAATACTTGAATGTTGAAACGACTTCTTGATTCATGTGCTGCAGAATGGATGTTGTAATAGCAGGCATGAAAATAACATTAATCCCTATGTACATCTCCATCAGAGCTCTTGGATGACCAGGTGAACAGTCAGTGAGCAGTAATATTTTCAAAGAAATTTTTTTCTGAGTAGTGGGTTTCAACAGTGGGCTTAAGATATTCAGTAAACCATGTTATCCATAGATGTGCATCATCCAGGCTTTGTTCTTCCATCTCTAGAGCATAGGCAAAGTAGATTTAGCACAACTCATAAGGGCTCTGGCATTGTTGGATTGGTAAAAGAGCATTAGCTTCAACTGAAAGTCACCAGCTGTATTATTCTCTAACAAGAGTCAACCTGTACTTTGAAGCTAGGCATTGACTTTTCCTCTTTAGCTATTATAGTCTAGATGGCATCTTCTTCCAATTGAAGACTGTTTTGTCTACATTGAAAATCTGTTGTTGAGCATGGCCACTTTCATCGATGATCTCAGCTAGATTTTTTGAGATAACTTGTTGTAGCTTCTACATTAGCACTTGCTGCTTCACCTTTCACTTTTATGTTATGGAGATGGCTTGTTTCCTTAAACCCCATGAACTTACCTCTGCTAGTTTCTAAATTTTCTTCTGCAACTTCCTCACATCTCTCAGCCTTGATAGAATTAAAGAGAATTACTAGGGCCTTGCTCTGGATTAGACTTTGGCTTAAGGAAATCATGTGGCTGGTTTGATCTTCTCTGCAGACCACTCAAACTTTATTATCAATAATGGGGCTGTTTTGCTTTCCTATTATTTATGTGTTCACTGGAATAACACTTCTAATTTCCTTCAAGAATTTTTTCTTTGTATTCACAACTTGGCTAACTGGTGCTGGAGGCCTGGCCTTCTGTTTATTTTGCTTTCAACTTCGCCACTAAGCTAAATCTTTCCTAGCTTTTGATTTAAAGTGAGAGACATGCAACTCTGTCTTTCACTTGAACACTTACAGGCTATTATAGGGTTGTCGACTGTTCTAATTTCAATAGCGTTGTGTCTCAGGGAATAGGGAGGCCCAAGGAGAGGGAGAGAGACAGAGCCCTGAAAACACTCATTATATTTATATATTAAAATTGCCATCTTATATTGGAGTAGTTCTTGGTGCCCCCAAAACGTTATAATAGTAGCATCAAGGATCACTGATCACAGATCACTTTAACAGATATAATAGTAATGACAAAGTTTGAAATATTGTGGGAATTACCAAATGTGACACAGAAACAGGAAGTAAGCATATGCTGTTGGAAAAATGGTGCCAATAGACTTGTTCCATGTAAGGGTTGCCACAAACCTTCAATTTATAAAAAAATGCACTATCTGAGAAGCACACTAAAGTGAAGCACAATTAAATGAGGTATGTTTCTACTCATTCTTGAACAAATTATTAGCAAACTTAAGCTTAGATAAAATTCTGAAACCATATTTTTATTATTCAATGGGACAATGGTAGAATAAATATTGGGTGTCTTTTATAAGGTTCACCACTGTTACTTTATTCAATGGTTCTGGGCTTATCTGCTATACTTTTTAGTTTACATTATAATCTTTCATATTGTATCATTATTATACAAAGCACAATATGGTAGAAATCATCTATCACAGAGGCATTTATTAGATATAAAATATCTTTTTTTCTTGTTTTTGATTGGTTATAAGAATCTGCTTGAGTAAATTTCAGATATCTGGGAAACCAAAACTTAAAATGCTTCTCCCTCACTACCACTGCTGGCCTAGATCAGGAAGAATTTCTGAGGGCAGTAACAGAGTGTTAATCTTCAATTATTAGAGAAAATGCTAAAATTCCATAGGGCAGAGGTTCAATCAGACAATGGGAATAAATCACAAGATAGACTGGTGGCAGGTATAAAGTTGGCAGAAGCTGTAGAATAGTCTCTTCTAGAATATTCCATGATTTAAAATTTTTCTCAGTGTGTATAGTTTTTAAGTCTGTGTTTTGAGAAGGGATATAGGCTTAAGTGTGCATATATGCTCATATCTGTATATTGGAAGAGGGAGAGGATTTATAGCTTTGCAATAGGATTACTATCAAAACGAATAGCCAGCTGATTATTCAGAATCCTAGAGCTAAGCCTAGCTACTCTGAGCAATAGAAAAACAAAATTTCAAGACTTGCTCTACCATAAACTTTGAAAAATATATTGCTCTGACAGTTTGGTGAGAAAACCAAACACTAAGATATTTGTTATTGAATGTAATGATTCTCTTATCTTTAGTTTTTGTCAGCAGTTTAGGGCTTTAGCAATTCCAAACTTTTGCTGTGTCAAGCATTGTGTTAAAGAAGAAACACATTTGGGATTGATATTGTGTTTTTCAATTACACTAGGTTCATTTACTCAATAAATATATGTTGAAATACCCCAGTGCTGTGCTAGGTGCTGAGGATACATTGGTGAACAAAACATCTCTCTGCATTCATGATTCTTACAATTTAGTAGAATATGGCTGGAAGCTAGAAAATTGGTTTGGTAATGGTGTAGACTGCTGAAAATGAAGACCAGAAAGAGCCTCATAGTTATTCCAGTCCATAGTTTCATGTGAAAGAGTTAGGGATGAAAATCTAGACAAGTTTCATTACTTGGCTGAGGTCAAATTAAGTCAATGGCAGATCCAGAAATAGAACCAGTCTCTCTGTTCACTAGCTCCCAGGATCCTTTTTGATGACACTGAACTCCTTCATCTTGGTGAAGTGCGGGATCAGGAATGCAACACAGTGTCTCTGAGAGTCACAGGGTGTGCCATCTTACCCTTGGAGGTTCAGTTCACTCCTAAATCAGGTCCTGAATGTGAAGCAGACATTGTTTGGACATTATCTCATTTTCAAACTCCAGTAAAGTACATTTGCATCACATTATCTTACAAAAGCAAACATTTAGAATACAAATTAGCTGAGATGATTATTATTTTTTAAATAAATGAGCTAGTTTAATAGATAAGGCATATACCCCAACAATACAGATGATACATCTTTGTAATCATTCTGCATTGTTTCATCTGGCTGTGAGAGTACTGCCAAGGAAACTGGAAGAACTGGGTTTCATGAATTATTCATTGAATTCAGTTTAACACTCATTATTTATAGTGCTTCAGGTTAGTCTGTGGTGCTATTTGCCTTAATAAGGATGGGAATAATGACTTTGCAGTGTATCTGTTTGTATTATTGTGTGTTATTGTTTACTGAAATAAAGCCCAAGGTATTTTTAGAAATATACCTCTTTAAAAAGTCATGGCTGAAAAATACTACATTCCATATTTTGGGGCCTAAAAATTTTTATTTGTCTAAAATATTTTATTCTTTAATAAATATGATTAACAAAGGGGCAGCATTCACATTTAAGGTATTATTTCTTGTTCTGCTAATGCATGGTGGGACTGTATAAGTCTTTCTAAGGAATTATCTTGGAATTTAATCTGGTTTATCTTGGAATTTAAAAAGTAGTATTTAAAGAGACAAACTAGAACAAGCTTGATTGACGGTGGTTTATATACTGCTGCTCTGACATTTGAATTTGAATCATGGATATCTACTTTAGAGAGACAAGTTTATATGTTAGATCATAGCAATTATTTCTTGAGTTTTTTGATAGATTATATTTATGTATACGTTGCATTCAATGGGTAAACATATTTGATGGGCCATTTCTGAAGAATGCAATTTATTAAATCTAAGCATGAAGGGAGGTATTTTTTGCTTATTTTCTGGGAGTGTTTCATTAGGATCTATTAACGGTTGCCTATTAAAGTAACAGGAGAGACTAGAAAAGAATGGAAAGATATTTAGATGAAAGAGCAAGAAATAATGAATCACTAATACCCAGAAAATATTTCTAATAATTTTCTACACTATTGGATTTCTTGCCATTTTAAAAGAAGCTAGTTACATAGCCATAGCTCTGTACAACAATGGTTGGGGGATTAGTTTGAATTTCGTTAGCCATACGGTTTTCCATCTCTTTTGGATGTAAAGCACCATGCTTCTCTTCAGTCACACCTGCCATTTTTAATTGTCAAGCTGTGATTAGATCACAGTGCAGGCAACTTTGTCTTAATTTGAAGTGTGATTCAAAGCTGCTTTGTGAGGATTTGCCAGCAGGAACTCCTGTAGTTCACTTCTATTTTGGAGAAAATTCACAGATTGGTTATATAAAAAATTCATGATCTCTAACATCAACTGGGATCTCAATGCTATTGAGAAATCCTTTTATGGTTCCTTAGTCATGTCTTTCCTATTTTCCACAGCAGCTACTTAAAATTTCCTTTTCCTCTTCAAGTTAAACCCCTCTATTTCCTCCATTATTGTTAACAGATAACACCACTTTCTCCTTTTCAGAGAACACAGAACATTGGATGCATACTTCCTCATTCCCTGCTACTGACAAACAACTTGACCTAATACAGCCGTCCTTTTATTTTCCTCCTGTGAAATGAAAGAGGCACTCTTTCTTCCATTTGAGGCTGTTCATTTCACTTAGAGAACATTTCCTTCTTCTATGTCCCCAGATATGTTGCATATCAATGATTTCCTCCTTTTTAAAAATATTTTTAACTTCTTTCCTTTTTTTTTTTTTTTAAGACTGTCTCGCTCTGTTGCCCAGGCTGGAGTGCAGTGGCACTATCTTGGCTCACCGCAACCTCCGCCTCCTGGATTCAAGTGATTCACCTGCCTCAGCCTCCAGAGTAGCTGGAATTATAGGTGTGCGCCACTGCACCTGGCTAATTTTTGTATATTTAGTAGAGACGGAGTTTCACCATGTTGGGCAGGCTGGTCTTGAACTCCCCACCTCAGGTAATCTGCCTGCCTCGGCCTTCCAAGGTGCTGGGATTACCGGCGTGAACCACCACACCTTGTCTTCTTTCCTTTAATACCATAACCTGTATTAGTTATCTTTTGCGGCATAACAACTTACCAGCTTAAAACAACACATATTTATTACCTCACAGTCTCTGTGCATCAGAAATCTGATAGTGACTAAGCTGGGTGATTTTGGCTCAGAGTCTCTCATGAGGTTGCAGTCAAGATGTCTGCTAAGGCTGACAATTATCTGAAAGCTTGGTTAGGGATAGAAAATCCACTTCTAGGATGTCTCACTTAGAGGGCTATTGGCAGGAAGCCTCAGTCTCTTGCCACGTGGACCTCTTCAAAGGACTACTTCAGTGTCTTCACAACATGACATTGGCTGCTTCCAGAGCTTAGCAATCCAAGAGAACAAGGAAGAAATTACAATGTCTTGGCCAGGCACCATGGCTCACACCTGTAATCCTAGCACTTTGGGAGGCTGAGATGGGTGGATCACCTGAGGTCAGGAGCTCGAGACCAGCCTGGCCGACATGGTGAAACCCGTCTCTACTAATAATACAAAAATTAGCCGGGCATGGTGGCACAAGCCTGTTATCCCAGCTACTCGGGAAGCCGAGGCAGGAGAATTGGTTGAACCCAGGAGGCGGAGGCTGCAGTGAGCTGAGATCATGCCATTGCACTCCAGCCTAGGTGACAAGAGTGAAACTCCGTCTCAAAAAAAAAAAAAAAAAAAAGAAATTACAATGCCTTTTATGACACTTAGCTTCAGGAATCACACACCATCATTTCCATATTATCCTGTTGTTTATATAGGTCTGTCCTATTGAATGTGAGAGTTCAGGCATTGTGAGGAGGAAAGAGAACCACACAAAGCCATGAATACCAGGAGGCAGGAATCATGGAGGTGATTTTGGAGGCTGACTCCCATACCTTCCCATAAGCATTTAAACATATTCAGTTTTCTCCTATTTTAAAACAAAACAACAGCAAAAAATTACTACTCAAAAACTAAATTATCAAATCAATAAAATCTCCCTGTAGCAACAACTCCTTCTAATCCTGCCTTATTTTTCTCCTTTTTCTTTTCCCACTGTGGATTCGAGCCTCTTGGAAATGTTCTTCATGTGCTCTGTTGCTGTTTCATTACTTGCATTTATTTTTCAATCTGTTTGCAGATAGCATCCTTTCACTTCACTGAAGTACTTCTGTCAAGGTCCTCACTTCCTTGTAGCTGCGTCTAGTGAGCATTTTCCAGTTCCTTTTATTATTACTTGACTTATCAGTAGCATTTGATGCTGCTGACCCAGTCACACTCTCTTTTTCCTGAAATATCCCTCTTCCAGTAGTTGCTATGGTATGTTACTCTCCCATATTTCGTCCAATTCCTCTGTCTTGCTCCTTTTCAGTCCCCTTTGCAGAATCCTTTCTTGCTGTCCATTATTTACCATTCTTTAGGTAATACTCAAAGTTTTGCCATACTTTTTTTCTCTATATACTCTCTTGGGTCCTATTCAGGCTTTAAGAATTCCCTCTATGGTGCTGACTCCCAAATCTACATGTCTAGGTCACAATTATGTTTTGTTTTTTTTTTGGTGGGGGGAGCACAGGGTCTCACTCTGTCACCCAGGGTGGAGTGCAGTGGCGTGATCTCAGCTCACTGCAGACTTCGCCTCCCGGGTTCAAGTGATTCTCCTGCCTCAGCTTTCTGAGTAGCTAGAATTACAGGTGCCTGCCACCATGCTTGAACCCGGGAGGCTAATTTTTATATTTTTGGTGGAGACAGGGTTTCACCATGTTGGTCAGGCTGGCCTCAAACTCCTGACCTCAAGCGATCTGCCTGCCTCGGCCTTCCAAAGTGCTGGGATTATGGGCGTGAGCCGCCGTGCCTGGTCTCACAATTATCTTTTAAATCAAACCCAACAAGTTTCTTGTTATCTCTATTTGTTTATCATGCATATATCTTACACTAATAATATCTCAAACCCCATTTAATATCTTCCTTTCAAACTTTCTCCCCCTATTATGTTTCCAGTCTCTGTGAAAGGCATCTTTATCCATGTCAATCTAAAATAAACAAAAGGCTCAGGATCCAGTTAAAAGAGTTTATTCAAGTGCAAAGTGTGAGGGCAGCTGTTTGGAAAGCATTAAGACTTAACTTTTCCCCTTGGCATAATAAATTTGAAAGGTCCTTAAATTTTGTTCTCTTTTTACATCCACCATGTAGTAAATTCAAGAAACTCAGCACCATTCACACCTGTTCTTTCTCTCTCACCTCCATCATGTCAACCAGCAAGTTGTGATGACTGTAATTTTTAAAATGCTTTTTGGATCAGTCCATTTATCTCCATTCCCTTTTCCATTTCCATTTGTTCAAGCCCTTTTGACTTCTTCCCTGGATTACCATAAAACTTCTAAACTGTTGTCTTAGTGTCTACTCTTGCCCTCTTGTAGTCCATTCTCCACATTCTCTTACAAAATACAAATCTGAATATGTCATTCTCCTACTTAAAATGCTTCTATTCAATTTCTCTTGTCCGGCAATGCCACATTTAACAGTTGTTACAGTTTTAAAATATATTTTAATGTTTAAAGCCTCATTAATTTTCCCTTTTGAAAATTTTGGCTATTCCGAAATCTTTCAAAATGAATGCTTCTGTGGAAGTAAAGTAGTGCACCAAAGATTCATTCCACTCTTTCGTTACGGCCCCTCAGGGGAAATATGTTTATAGAGGACAATACCAGAAAAAGGGTATAATTTTTTTTAACCTGAGATTTGACTCAAAACCCCAGGGAAGTCCTGAAGGCTAGTGAGTTAGGTTAGTTCTGGAGGACTTTTTTTTCCTAGAAGAGTCCGATCAAAGTGCACTCCTTTTCCCTCAAGCTTTCTCTGGTTCCCACATAGCTGTTTAAGGGGAAAGAAGGCAATGAGGTATAGTTGGAGAGAGTGCCTCTTCCCCCAAAAGTGAAAAACTTGAGTTCTATCTTATGTCTCCAGCATCATGGAAGTTAGACATTCTCAGAAGATACCTAGCACTATAACCCAAATATTACCTTAGAATTTGTCTAGTTTACAAGAAGACTCTTCCTTCTTAGGGACACAGAGAATGGGGACAGGGAGGGATGAGTGGGCTTCAGAATTTTCCTCTAGAATTGATAGTGGTTTGTTTTACTGCCTTTCTTCAAGAAACTGGCATTGGATTTGTGCTAACATCAAATTCAAAAATATATTTCTTTGTTGGATGCTAATTATTGAAGAGGAAAATTTCATTAACAATATGTTTAGTGAAAACCGAGGGGTGAATTTTTTGTGTCTGTTTCTGGCTTCTTAAAATTAAAGCTAGAGGCTTAGCACAAAGAGCAACTTGATAGAGGTGATTTCAAGGCCTTCGTGCTTTATATAATTCCAGGGGATGCTATTCAAATAGACTATAAAGTATGTGTGTGTGCCTTTCACACAAAATTGTGAGTGCATAGTGCCCATGGAGTTTTCAAATGTAGTAGTGGCCCAGGTGAGTCTTTGAGGGACTAAACTAATATGGTCCAACTATGTAGACTTTTGGTGGTCCAACTTGATTCTTATCTTTATTTTTATAGTAATGTGAAACTGTCTTTTTCTTAGACTTTATAAATAGTTTAGAGCATGTAGAGAAAAAAAGGCAGATCGTTTTCTTTAGGGCAATTTGTCTTAAATTTTCTTGCCTAGGTCTGTAGAGAAAGAGGAAAACAGACAATTTGAGGTTGTAGTTTTTGACAAGGGCATAGAATCTTTTCTATGAATGACTGAAGGCAGGTCCACATGGGATAAAAACAGATAAGAAGGTAACAAAGTTAGGATTCTATTCTGAAATGTCAGGAGCCTAATCAGTGCGCTGGCTTGAATGGAAAACTGGACCATTTTATCATCATTCATTAATTTATTCAACAAATATTTATTCATTAAAACTATATGCACTATGGTGAACACGACAAATATGCTCCTTATCCTGATGGAGACTTAATAGAGTCTAGGGACAAGTAAATGGGCAACTAATAAAGTGTAATAAATGCTATCTTAAAGTAGAGGAATGTACTTGACCAAGACTTAGATGGCTAGTATCACAGAAGACTTTCTAGAAGAAATGACATTCAGGCTGAGATGTGAAGGATGAATAGGGATTAGCAAGACAAAGGAGATATGGATGAATGCTCTAAACATAGCAATATGGGATAGATTGTACTCAACTCTGTTGAAGCAAAAGGTAGGAGAGTTTTATAAGCATTGGAGTGAGCTATTGGAAGGGTATTGGAGGGCATTAGGGAGTAGATTGTTCACAGTGATTAGGCCATGTATGTTGCTCATTGGTGCTTATTGAAGTTAGACTTCTACCTTCCCACAGAGACTGAGAGATAGAAGCTGTCTTTCTTGATGATTACGTTTCAAAGGGATGGTTCTTAAGTTCTTGAGAAAGACTTTCCCAGATTGTGTTTACAATCTCAAAGGAGCAGAAAAAAGAATTTACAATGGAAAGTTTTCTAAAAGTGAATACTGTAAGAAGAGAGGTTGGGGGCTTATATTGAGGAGAAACTTGTCTAAAGTTGAGTTAAGCAGAAGGGAATGCTAAGGCTGTTTGGTCATGTTAAAAATAAAGTTAGAAAATAACTTGATAATTTTGAGACTAAGTTTTAAGTATTTAAGGAGCTGGGGTTGTTGAGTTTTTGTAACTAATTATTTGAATTGCAAAGGTATTGCACAGTATTTCAAACCTCTCTAGACAGTCTGCTTAAGTGTAACATTATTCTTTTTACATTTGTAGTAATATGAAACTGTCTTCTATTTTAGGAGTTGCATTTAGATTGAATGGAAATTTTTTCTTTCTTCAAACTCATTTCCATATCACTGCGAAGATAATTTTTCTAAATGAGATATTTGATGTTACAAGCCTTCTATGATCCTTTCTCTTCAATTTCAGAATAAAATCCAAACTCTCCAGCATGATATTCAAGGTCTTTCTTAACAAAGATTCTATTCACCTTTCTAGCTGTGACTTTCACCCCTTTACAGTTTCTACAGCCCTTTATTTTTCAAAGGTTTATGCAGTTTCCTCAGCCTAAGTTGCTGCTGTCTCTTTTTTTTTTGAAGATAATTCTTTCAACTGGAATGACCAAAATATGTCTTGGCATCTATCAAGTTGTATTTTTTTTGTTTCTCCCTGATTAGACTGTAAGCTCCTTGAAGGCAGGAACTGTAACTTTCATCTCTTTTTTTCCCTAGTCAAGTAGAGTGGCTGACAGATAATTAATACAAGCCTTTGTTGTATAAATGAATGGACAAAGGTGGGCAACTAATTTCTTTGAGAACATTATGGTTTGCTATTTGGTGACTGATTGAGTTATTGTGAATAAAATAAAGAAATTTTCTTGTTAACTCTTTATTGGTAATTTTATTCTTTGTTCTTGCAACTCATCTAAAAAGAGAAGACATAATAGCACTTAAACATCCATAGTTAATTAAACTAAAACATTAATCATTGTTTTTCTGGAGATATCATCTGGTTTATAATGGATTAAGGAAGTAAATACGTTAGAAAATTAGAATCTCTACTTTTAATAAAAGAGTGAAAAATGATGTATCATCCTTGAATTTTTTTTCTAATAGATAAGCTTCTCTGTGGGTAGAAAAACTTTAGAAAGATTGGAGAGTGTCCAATTCAAATGAAGCAATGTTCAGTCTATTTAATTAAAAAAAAAACAGATGGATTATCTGGCGTGCTGATGGCTAGAAGCTTTGTGAAGATAACATCTCTCTTTACTCAGAAGGAAATAGAAGGGGAGACTACCTATTGAAAAAGGTTTTTATTTTTATCAACCTCCTCAGAGTCTGTTCTCAGCACACTGCTGACTTTTAAAAAGATCGGATAGGAATCAGAGAGGATTAAGGGTGAGTCCTCTAAAACATGGTAAAAATCTGTTGCATTTTTTAGATGACAGAAAGTCTTAAGCGTGCCATTTAGGAGCTCACTTCCAAATAGATCTTATGCTTATTTATATATTTTGTATATTTCTTATTTTATTTCAGGACAACTTGTCCGTTTAGGTGGTGTTCATGGCATCAGAGGGCTACTTTTTCTGGAATTTCCGCTATATAAGAAAGAATTTTCTGTTGTTCTCTAAGGCTTTTAAGAAAATTTTGGTAGGTTTTAGTAAGTGTGCTATTTATTAATTCATGAATTAAACAAATATATATTGATATAGATTTAGTTCTTGCTCACATTGAACTTACAGTCAAGAAGGGAGATAGTCTTTAATCAAATGATCTTACAAATGAATTTGAACTTATAATTATGATCAGTACCATAAAGGACATATGTGTGGTATCCTGAGGGCAGTCATTTGAAGGATGAGTAGAAATTAATCAGATAAATGTGAAAGTGGTGGTGAAAGTGGTGGGAGGTACTGGAAGAGAGTATTTGAGCTGAGAGAGCATCATATGCAAAGGACCAATGGTGAAGGGGCACATAAGGTTCAAATTATGAAATAAAGCCATTGTAACTGGAGGGCAGACATAGCTCCATGTCATGTTGGGACATGATGGAGTTATCTCAGACCTGACCTTGCAGAGTTTTGAAGACCATGTTAAGGATCTTGATCTTTATCAAGAGAAATAGAAAGTCACTGAAGTATTCTAAATAGGACGGTTGACATAGTAAGATTTGCATTTTGATGAGATCATTCTGCCTGCAAGTGAAGAATGGAAGGAAAAGAGTCATGCCTAGAGACTAGTTAGGAAGCTCTTGTGAGATTACAGGTAAGAGATAGTGGGAATTTGGACTTAGGTGGACAAGGTTTCCCCCATACAGTTGTATAGCTAAAGTACTGCACAAAAGCTCCCAACTCTACTTACTCACAAGACTACATCTATTCAAAGGGAGTGTCAGTTGATGATGGATGAGAAATGTGAATTAAGAGATAAGGAATGTGAAGGACGACTCCTGAGTTATGACTAAGCCACTAGATAGATGGCGATGTTACTCAATATATGTGGTTGCATTTGTGACTTGAAGAATATCTTTCTATGGATCGATATACAAGTTTTTTTTACAATATACACCCAAATACTCTCTCTAGCACCATCGTCTACTATTCGTCTGGATGTACAGAATAGCCTAGCCATAGTAATGATGCAGAGTTCCTGAGAATTGAAAGGCAATTTCATGCTTCCATGCCTTTGCTAATGCTATTTTCCCTGACTAGATTAGAATAGCTTTCCCCTTTTCAGACTGAAAAATTCCTAATTGAAAATTTAAGGTCTATCCAAAGAAGACCTAATCTATGCAGCTTCTCACCACCTCCTTCTGCCCAAGAAAGAGTGAATTGTACCTTCTTATGTTGTCCCTGAACATCTTGTACATGCCTTTCATACCACTTAACCAATTTCCAGTTGACATCTTCCATTAATTCATGGACACCTTGAGAGCAACAACTTTTTCCTTCTCTCTCTCTCTTTTTAAAGAGATTAGTTTTCTTTTTCTTTTGCCTTTTTTTTTTTTATCACACAGTTTAAAGGGTCATATAATAAACCACAACTAGTTTCAAAAAAAAACAGACTCCTCTATCCTCTTGCTTCCCATTTTCAGAGACAACCAATTCCAACAATTTAACCATTTGCTTTTGATCATGTATTGCCAAATATTTGAACAACAAACTTGTATTTTTACTTTATTTTTCAGTTTTAGGTATTACCTATTGACTCCTTTGTATGAGGGGTGATAACTTCTTTTTGTTTAAATGAAAGATTTAATGTTTTTCCTTACCCTCTACCCCAAGCATATATATTCAGTAGTGTATACATATGCTGTCATAACACTTCTTCTCCCTCATCCTCTCAATAGGTTTATATTATAATTTCGGTTAGATAAAAATTAAATGTTTACATTGCTATGACTTTGTATATACTCTTGAAATCTGAACCATGTAGTAGGCATGTATGCACAGCTTTCTGTTTTCCTTGAGGTTAATAATGCTCTTTATTGTTTGTTTTGTTTTCTATGTACTTATTAATTTATCTTTTCTCAATATGTTCAAACACATCAGATATTCCATCAATTTCCTCTTCTTAAGTAGCTGCACAAAAAGTGTTGAGAATGCCTTTGTTCTATTTTTACATATAACTGGTAGTTTGGCTATTATAGAATTGTAGCAAATAATTCTTGGAAATAATAAAATCTAGGAAATGATTTTCAAGTCATTGTGCCCTGACCTTCAGCTTCCAGTGTGGCACTTGAGAAGTCTGACTTTATTCTGATTCTTGATCCATTGTGTGAAACTTCTCCTGGGAGCCTCATGAAAGATGGGCCTGCAGTAGTCAGAGAAATTCTTACATTGACTTTCAATACACAAATAGGCATGTTGGCATTCTGGGGAGAATATGAGTTAGACACACTTCGTTCAAATCTTGGCTATGCCTGTAACTGGCTGAGTGTCAGTGGGGAAATGCTTTCATGTCCCCGAGCCTCAGTTTCCTTAGCTGAAAATGGAAGAAATGGTATCCATCAGGTGAAGTTAGGTAAACATTGGAGCTAATAAGACCTATAGAAAATATTTTACCAAAGCTCATTATTATTATTCTTTTTGTATTACCATAAAAAGAGAATCAGCAACTATTTCTGAAGACATTGATATTTTACTGAATTTCAAGTAACTGCACAAAGATAAACCATGACCTTTCAATTAGGCAGAATTTTGTCTTTGCTTTCTTTTTTCTTGTATAATGTGAGTCCTTCTCCAAAGTCCTTAGAATTATATTTTAAATTCCTTTAAAGTTTTTTTTGTGATTATAAAAGTAAAATATGTTCATTGTAAAATATGTAGCAAATATAGAAGCAGAAGGAATTAGGAGCTCAGATGTTAATTTATTGGTTTATTTCTACCTAATACTGATAGAACAGGGAAGATGACTTGGGAGGTGAACAGCTGCATATGCAGATGTTCCTCATGAATATGAGTTGTATTTATGTCCTATGGATTAAAATACTAGTTGATTAAACTCTTAGTTAATGCATTTCATAAAAATAGGAGAAGATGTGCTTCGATAGAGCCAAATTAATTTGAGTAGAGTATGCTAAATCAAATATAATGAAAGAAAGAGAAAAATACTCATATAAACCAGTGAAAATAGTAGTTAATGATGATATCATGTATGACTTGGAGAAAAGAGTGAAGAAGATGCTTTCTATAGATGATACAACAATTACAAAGAGATCAAGACTGCTACTTGTGTCCTCAGATTTCTCCTTAGCATTATATTAAAAATGAGTAATCAACAAAGGAAACTTAGCAAGCACTGGTGATTTCAGACCGTGGACTGGAATATAGTTGGGTAATGGAATATGTTATCCAAAAGAATAGACATGTTAATGCAGGGGCAGAAAGGCTGTAATACCTTTACTCCTCTACATATGTTATAAGGGCCATAGCCAGCAATCTTATAACAAAAGACAGGTTAACAAGAGAAAAGCTTAACAGATTTATTTAATCAAAGTTGCATGTGACATGAGAGCCTTCAGAAATGAAGAGCCAAAGAGTCTGGAAAAATTGTCAGTTTTTATGCTTAGATGCAATTATGTATAGACAACTGGGTAGAAATGTGATTAGACACAAAGGATATGGGCTGACCAAGCATAGTGGCTCATTCCTGTAATCCCAGCACTTTGGGAGGCCGAGGAGGGAGAATCATTTGAGCCCAGGAGTTCAGGACAAACCTGGGCAACATTGTAAGACATCTTCTCTATTAAAAAAGTTAAACGGGTATGGTCTAATGGTAATAGACTAAGGCAGGAAACCCAGCAAGGCCTATTTGTTCAGATTCGTCTTGACCTCTTTGTGTAGCATTTCTTCCTCCCAGGTGTAGGGCAGGATCTCTTCTGGAATATGGGTCTTATGACTACTATCAGGCAAGGTAGGACAGAGATTTCTTTTTGCCAGCTCTTACACAGAAAGGTGGGGGAAGTTTAGGGCAATATTTCTAGTTTCTATGACCCACTATGGAGAAGAGGAGTTCAGTTTTTATGGCATGCCTTGGAAGAGGGGAGAACAGGAGACAGGAGGACAGGAGAAGTTTAGAGAGGGGCTTTTGAGGCCCTTCCAATGTCCTTCAGTTTAAAGTAGTAAGCATGCTAAACACCATGCTTTGGGGTATTGTTTTCTGAGCCCCAACATTAGAAAGGTGCAGGGGAATGTTGCTGTGGACAATTACAAATATGCCTATGAGAAAATCTATTGTTAAAGAGATAAAAGAAAAGAAACAATTGTATTGTGTAACTTTACTATTGGTCACATTGCCAAATGACAGAATAGATGGTAACTTTGTATTATCAGATCACAAAACTCCATAATGGTGAGCTACGGTAGTGATGGATATTTTCAGCTGTTGGAAACATTCTAAACCTCTTATAAACCAAGAACATTTGACATGTTCTTGACTGGCTTTAGTGATAACTTCAGCTAACTGAATAAGAGATCCACTAGCTGGAACTTAATTCTGACCAGAGAGAGTTTTTTTTGGGTGATGAGTAAGGGAAAATATTTATCAAGTACTTTCAATGTGGCAGCCACTTTATATACATTATATTTCTTAATTCTCCAAGTAATTTTATGAGGCAGCTAGTAGAATATTAGCTTCACTTTTCAAATGATGAAATCTGGGCTCAGGGAACTAATGTAACTTGTTCATGGCCAAGTTATGAGTAAAATGCAGAATTACAATCCATGTCTTCCTGATTCAGCCTATTGTCTGTGACTGCATAACTGCAGACTTAATGACAACCAGTGAGAGAAGACTGGGCATGATGAACAGCATAGATTTTAGGAAGGCAGATTTTACAAAGTTGAGGGGCAAAAAATAGGCATAATTACATGGCATGAGTCCCTGAAAGAGATATGAGCTAAAAGTTTAGATATTATCAAAGAGTCGGTTTTTGCTGTATGATTAAAATGAGGAAGAAGAGGCAGAAGAACCCAAAGAAATCAACATGGAGACGCTGAAGATTCTCAGATGAGATCAGATTTTAAAATACATGAAAAAAAGAAAGAAAGAAGAGCACATGACTAAGGATGAATGAGAGACTGCCAGAGACTTTTAAGAATAGCATCAGAAGGACTGTATCTTCAAATGAGTTGAGTCTTATAGAAATATGATGAGGCTAAAAAGCCCTTTTAAAAATTTAGAGTATAGGCCAGTCAAAGAAGTGACATGTCCTGCTCAGGACTGATGGAAAAACAGATGGGTGAAAAAGAAAAGAGAGAATTCACAAATCCAATTTTGCCTTTATGTCCTCTGTAAGGAAAATGATCTTAAAATAATCTTATAATTAGTAAGGATAAAACAAGTATTTTAAGAAGGACGGTAGGCATCCTCTTACAGTCTCTTCACTTTCTTAGGGCTCTTCACTTTTTTTTTTTTGAGACAGAGTCTCGCTCTGTCACCCAGGCTCGAGGGCAGTGGGTGTGATCTCGGCTCACTGCAAGCTCCGCCTCCCAGGTTCATGCCATTCTCCTGCCTTAGCCTCCCCAGTAGCTGGGACTACAGGTGCCCACCACCACGCCCAGCTAATTTTTTTTGTATTTTTAGTAGGGTCTGGGTTTCACCATATTAGCCAGGATGGTCTCGATCTCCTGACCTCGTGATCCCCCTGCCTCGGCCTCCCAAAGTGCTGGGATTACAGGCGTGAGCCACCACGCACGGCCTGGGCTCTTCACTTTCTTAGAGGGCCTCTAAGGCCTAAGAAAGTGAAGAGATTTCAAGAGTATACCTACTGTCTCCAAGTGAATTCAGGCTTCATAATGACCTCTGAAAGGACTTAGAACTGAACTGCTATCAGTGTCTTGGTGTCTTAATTCAGTAGTGCTGGTTGCCCTGCAGCCAGGAACACTGACTCAACAAGTTAAAGTGGAATTACCACTGCAGTATAAACAATCAAATGGGCTGTGTTTTGAGCTAAGGTTGGGAGGTTGGTAGATTTAATCATCAGCACCAAGCAAAAGGCAAAAATGAATAAAAGGGTTAGAGACTAGGTAAGACATTTGATCTGGCAGTGATGAAAATGATGAGTGTGCAGTATCGGCCCTGGAAATTACTACACAAATGACAGGTGTGTTTTGTGATTTTGAAGGCAGGATAGTGAATGGGAAAATAAGCTGATATTGAACAGCGTTAGTAGATGCTGAGGTTAACTGAAAACTACAGTCCTGAAGGCAGCTGAAAAGTAGTTAAAGTTGTCAAGGTTCAGGGAGGTTGGACTGGGGCAGCAAATGCGGGACCAATTCAAATAATTCTCTAGAATTGTTTTAAAAGCTGATCCTTCTTGTCCCAGTGGCAGCATATTTTATTTCTCACAATTTTTAGCACAGTTTAAAAAACTATTTGAAGGGTTGTTAAATTTTGTCAAAGGCCTTTTCTGCATCTATTGAGATAATCATGTGGTTTTTGTCTTTGGTTCTTTTTATATGCTGGATTACATTTATTGATTTGCATAAGTTGAACCAGCCTTGCATCCCAGGGATGAAGCCCATTTGATCATGGTGGATAAGCTTTTTGATGTGCTACTGGATTTGGTTTGCCAGTATTTTATTGAGGATTTTTGCATCAATGTTCATCAAGTATATTGGTCTAAAATTCTCTTGTTTGGTTGTGTCTCTGCCAGGCTTTGGTATCGGGATGATGCTGGCCTCATAAAATGAGTTAGGGGGGATTCGCTCTTTTCCTATTGATTGGAATAGTTTCAGAAGGAATGGTACCAGTTCCTCCTTGTACCTCTGGTAGAATTCGGCTGTGAATCCATCAGGTCCTGGACTCTTTTTGGTTGGTAAGCTATTGATTATTGCCGCAATTTCAGAGCCTGTTATTGGTCTATTCAGAGATTCAACTTCTTCCTGGTGTAGTCTTGGGAGGGTGTATTTGTCGAGAAATTTATACATTTCTTCTAGATTTTCTAGTTTATTTGCATAGAGGTATTTGTAGTATTCTCTGATGGTAGATTGTATTTCTGTGGGATTGGTGGTGATATCCCCTTTATCATTTTTTATTGCGTCTATTTGATTCTTCTCTCTTTTCTTCTTTATTAATCTTGCTAGCGGTCTATCAATTTTGTTGATCTTTTCAAAAAACCAGCTCCTGGATTCATTAATTTTTTGAAGGGTTTTTTGTGTCTCTATTTCCTTTATTTCTGCTCTGATTTTAGTTATTTCTTGCCTTCTGCTAGCTTTTGAATGTGTTTGTTCTTGCTTTTCTAGTTCTTTTAATTGTGATGTTAGGGTATCAATTTTGGATCTTTCCTGTTTTCTCTTGTGGGCATTTAGTGCTATAAATTTCCCTCTACACACTGCTTTGAATGTGTCCCAGAGATTCTGGTATGTTGTGTCTTTGTTCTTGTTGGTTTCCAAGAACATCTTTATTTCTGCCTCCATTTTGTTATGTACCCAGTAGTCATTCAGGAGCAGGTTGTTCAGTTTCCATGTAGTTGAGCAGTTTTGAGTGAGTTTCTTATTCCTGAGTTCTAGTTTGATTGCACTGTGGTCTGAGAGACAGTTTGTTATAATTTCTGTTCTTTTACATTTGCTGAGGAGAGCTTTCCTTCCAACTATGTGGTCAATTTTGGAATAGGTGTGGTGTGGTGCTGAAAAAAATGTATATTCTGTTGATTTGGGGTGGAGAGTTCCGTAGATGTCTGTTAGGTCCGCTTGCTGCAGAGCTGAGTTCAATTCCTGTGTGTCCTTGTTAACTTTCTGTCTCATTGATCTGTCTAATGTTGACAGTGGGGTGTTAAAGTCTCCCGTTATTATTGTGTGGGAGTCTAAGTCTCTTTGTAGGTCACTCAGGACTTGCTTTATGAATCTGGGTGCTCCTGTATTGGGTACGTATATATTTAGGATAGTTAGCTCTTCTTGTTGAATTGATCCCTTTACCATTATGTAATGGCCTTCTTTGTCTCTTTTGATCCTTGTTGGTTTAAAGTCTATTTTATCAGAGACTAGGATTGCAACCCCTGCCTTTTTTTGTTTTCCATTTGCTTGGTAGATCTTCCTCCATCCCTTTATTTTGAGCCTATGTGTGTCTGTGCACGTGAGATGGGTTTCCTGAATACAGCACACTGATGGGTCTTGACTCCTTATCCAATTTGCCAGTCTGTGTCTTTTAATTGGAGCATTTAGCCCATTTACATTTAAAGTTAATATTGTTATGTGTGAATTTGATCCTGTCATTATGATGTTAGCTGGTTATTTTGCTTGTTAGTTGATGCAGTTTCTTCCTTGCCTCTATGGTCTTTACAATTTGGCCTGTTTTTTGCAGTGGCTGGTACCGGTTGTTCCTTTCCATGTTTAGTGCTTCCTTCAGGAGCTCTTTTAGGGCAGGCCTGGTGGTGACAAAATCTCTCAACATTTGCTTGCCTGTAAAGTATTTTATTTCTCCTTCACTTATGAAGCTTAGTTTGGCTGGATATGAAATTCTGGGCTGAAAATTCTTTTGTTTTAGAATGTTGAATATCGGCCCCCACTCTCTTCTGGCTTGTAGAGTTTCTGCTGAGAGATCAGCTGTTAGTCTGATGGGCTTCCCTTTGTGGGTAACCTGACCTTTCTCTCTGGCTGCCCTTAACATTTTTTCCTTCATTTCAACCTTGGTGAATCTGACAATTATGTGTCTTGTAGTTGATCTTCTCGAGGAGTATCTTTGTGTTGTTCTCTGTATTTCCTGAATCTGAATGTTGGCCTGCCTTGCTAGATTGGGGAAGTTCTCCTGGATAATATCTTGCAGAGTGTTTTCCAACTTGGTTCCATTCTCCCAGTCACTTTCAGGTACACCAATCAGACGTAGGTTTGGTCCTTTCACATAGTCCCATGTTTCTTGGAGGCTTTGTTCGTTTCTTTTTATTAGAATGGCGATCATTAAAAAGTCAGGAAACAACAGGTGCTGGAGAGGATGTGGAGAAATAGGAACACTTTTACACTGTTGGTGGGGCTGTAAACTAGTTCAACCATTGTGGAAGTCAGTGTGGCGATTCCTCAGGGATCTAGAACTAGAAATACCATTTGACCCAGCCATCCCATTACTGGGTATATATCCAAAGGACTATGAATCATGCTGCTATAAAGACACATGCACACGTATGTTTATTGCGGCACTATTCATGATAGCAAAGACTTGGAACCAACAGAAATGTCCAACAACAATAGACTGGATTAAGAAAATGTGGCACATATACACCATGGAATACTGTGCAGCCATAAAAATGATGAGTTCGTCTCCTTTGTAGGGACATGGATGAAGCTGGAAACCATCATTCTCAGTAAACTATCGCAAGGACAAAAAACCAAACACCGCATGTTCTCACTCATAGGTGGGAATTGAACAACGAGAACACATGGACACAGGAAGGGGAACATCATACTCTGGGGACTGTTGTGGGGTGGGGGGAGGGGGGAGGGACAGCATTAGGAGATATACCTAATGGTAAATGACGAGTTAATGGGTACAGCACACCAACATGGCACATGGATACATATGTAACAAACCTGCACATTGTGCACATGTACCCTAAAACTTAAAGTGTAATAATAATAAAAAAAACTATTTGAAATGTACCATTTTACAGTGTTCATTATTAGAATAAACGAACTTTTTAAAAACACATTTCAAGCCTCAAAAATCTTAAACTTAGAATTTCTAGAGCTCAAATGTAAGCAACTTCATTCTGAAAACCATAAGAGAAAAAGAAGTATTTTTCAAAAACAGTTCAATAATACTGTCAAATAAAGATATCAGTAACAATGACTTGCTTTCCTCTGCTTCAGGTGGCCCTGTGATATGAATTCTTAGATTGGTATAGTGAATTCCAAATATAGCAGTGTCAACTTGGATAATACACAGTCATGTGTTGCTTAATACAGGGATATGTCCTGAGAAATGCATTCTTAGGTGATTTCATCATTGTGTGAACATCATAGAGGGTATTTACACAAACTTAAATGGTATAGCCTACTATACACCTAGGCTGTATGGTATAGCCTATTGTTTTTAGGCTACAATTTGTATAGCATGTTACTTTACTGAATACTGTAGGCAATTGTAAGCAATGGTATTTGTATATCTAAATATATGTAAACATTGAAAAGGTACAGTAAAAATACAGTATTATAATCTTACAGGACCACCATCATACACAAGGACCATTGTCAACCCAAACATTATGTGGTACATGACTGTTCTTTAATTTCTCTGGGTATCACTCTCTATATCTATATAATAAAGGGTATAGACTTGATGAGTGCTCTCTCTCTTTGTCTCTCTCTGTGTCTCTCTTTTTAGCTTTTACGTTCTATGGTTTTCTGAGGTAGCCCAGAAATCAAGGTCTTATCAAAACAAGTGCAATCCATGTAAAAGAAACTGGCAAAAGGAGTGTATTGACCCTGTGACATCTTAAGTTCTTGCTGGCGGTTGACAGTCGGTTTCAAAGGATCCAGGTGTGAGAGTGAGCCTAGAAGGAATGTCAGGTCACAGAGAGAAACCAGGGCCTACAGAGGTTAGGAAAAGATTGAGATTTAAAAGAACAAAGGTCACAAGTATGCCTCGAGATTAATGAGTCTAATTTATTTTAGATATTTCTAAGTTCAAGAGCTTATTATTTATTTCCCTCCTTTCACTAGCTACTGCTTTTTCCTTTGTCAGCTAATTTTAGTATATATTACTTCTTTGGCTCTCCAACCCAATATTACTCTTTAAGCTTTAAAGTCTAAATTTCCTTTTATTTCTTCATTTTTGAATCTTGGCTCCAGCATCCTGGAAATGGTTCCAAAGGCACCTTGTCAGCAGCATTCAAGCCTCAACTATCTGAAGCAATAATAAACAAATTCAATCTTTTCTTCAGGGGAACACAAGAGACCCTTCAAAGTACAGTGTACTCAGTATCAAGAACTGTGAAGGGTCTAAGGTTTTGCCTGTTTGCAAATTCACAAGTTAGCCTGTACAGTTTCGTGAAGGTTGTCAGAAGACCCAAGGTGCCCTAGTCAGATACAAAAGATCTGTTACCCACAGATCAGCTGTTACTCAGAGCACAGTGTTAGCATGAGCTTCATGTTCCCCTTCATTTCCCAAGTCCTACAGCACTTACAAGGAGTAGGCCCAGGTGGTTGCTGCACAGTGCTTTTTCAGGATTCTGAGGAATCTGAGTTTAGAAACCCCAATTTTTTATAAGGGACTGTAAGCAAATCTTCTCAAACTTTGCCCTGGGGGGAGCTCCCTTTACTATACTGAACAACATGTTTATTATATAAGCATCCTTGAAAAGATAGGTCAGTGCCCTGGCCTGCGAGAAACTTAAGAGACCATGAAGAATTGTCTCTCACCACCCCGTTTCACAGAATCCTTGCAAACTTAATAAAAAATAATAATAAAAGGCAAAATAAGACAAGCATTGGCTTTCAAGGTTTATTTAAAATATTTTCCCAGTTTTACATTTGTACTCCATTATTTAAATCTATTTCTTAAACAAAATATGTAAATAATGTATGTATATAATTTTAACTGTCATGTTCCCAATTGTATATTCTATGGCAATTTCATGCTTACCCAGTGGAAGAAAAGCAGAAAATATTGATAGGATGAAAGTCCATAAAATAGTTTAATATAACAACATTTTTATTCAACTTAAGTTTAGAGCATAGGGTAAAAGAATCTCATCAGTAAAAAGTTTTGCCTTCTTACTTCTATTGCATCTTTTATTCTTTAGTTTATAGTAAAAGATTTTAATGTTAAGGAGTTCCAAGAACAAAACATTTCCAATGTGCAACTGTAATTCTCTTCAACAAATCACTCTTTATTTTTTATTTTTATTATTTTTTACAAATCACTCTTTATTAAATATGGGCTGTGGAAGTGACGAGAGTGGTGGTGTTGATGTGCTCAAAAGCCAGGACCTCATGATAACAGTCTAAAATTACATCACAAAGAAAATAAGAAAATATACTTCACAAGTCCTAGACTCTGGGAAGAACATTTTCATAACCCTCGTTGTGGGCATGTGTTAAATTATACCCTTCCTTATCTCTGTCTCTGCATTGTAAGTCAGTCCCAAGTAAAAATAATTTATCCCTGAAATAGATATGTTAATAATTTAAAACAATATTTATGCCAACAGTTCTCAAGACCATTGTGATTCAGTGTACATGGGAATGTAAACCATCCTGGAAAGGATTAAATGTTGAGGTTGTCACATTCCCTTATACCTAGTTGAAACATCTAATCAGTCCATCTAGTCAGGCTCCACATATACCACGCAGTCCTGCTTCAAGAAGAAATTTCAAAAAAAAATTATACTAATTTTATCAGAAGAAATGTGTATTTCCCATGAAGCTAATTTTGAAACCCCTGGACTCATGTTAAAAAACATTTTCAGTACAATCACAGAGAATGAGGGAGAAAATTTGACACCTGCATTTTAATACAGAGTTACTCATAGATAAGAACGTTAAGTTGGAAACTTCATTTATGCCTAGCCTCCCTTTCAGAAAAGGCCAGTGAAAAAATATAACGGACATTACCTTTCCCAGCAGAGTGGAGAGTGATTTAACAACCCTGTGCCAGTGGCCAGGTGTAATTGGAAACCCCTGGGGACCTCACCTAGAGATTTGCCCCTGTCATGCCAGTATCCCTATTGCTCACAGTCACCTTATCCTCTGGGCAGAAAGAGGAGGGAAGCCCCATCTCATTTTGCCCTCCCTTGGTCTCCTTGAGGTCTGGCACAATTCCTTTTCCAACACGGTTAGCTGCTGCTTTTTCACTCCTGCTGTCAAAAATAGTTTGGGCTGAGAGTGCACAGGGATTATATGTCCCAGCTTCATTACATTCAGGTTTTCTACACATGTTCTAATTCTTTAGCTATCCTGGCTCTAACCGTTATGAAACCTTGCAGAAGTACTCCTTGCTCTCTGTCTTCCAAGCTTTTGTATTTTTGGCCAGCACTATGGACCTTGCAGAAAGCCCTTGCAAAAGGAACTTTGTGTTTTGGACATGTAGAAGTCGAGCCTTTCTTCCTTCCTTGCCCTGGGGAAAATTCTTGCAGTTTCATCGTTTGAAAATCTCTCTGCAAGTTTCCTCAGGTACCTGAGAAGGCTTCCTTCTCCATCCCTCCCCCCGCCAATTTTTCAAATGGATCAGATATAAACTAGCCTGTAATTAGCATCTATCTTCTTGGGAAAATCCATCCCAGAGAATGTACCAGGCCCAGTTCCAGTTCTGCACCCTCCTCAGTGCAGGCCAGTGAGCTCTGTTACCTGGCCCCACAGAATGATTCATCTCCCCATCCTCCCTTGGAGGTTGGAATGACAGGCAGGGCAAACCAAACATCTATCTGCCTAGGTTATTTGGAATCCTTACACAGGAGTAAGCTGGTTAATAGCCCCCTTCTCCCCGGGGCGGGGGGGATTCCAGATATTTGGTGTTTCCTTCTAAGCAGTGATGCTAACGAGTAGACCAGGAAAGACAATTCGGGCTTTAACTATATAATTTATCACTTAATTTTGGCTTGTCCAGAGTTAGTGGGAGAAGTAGGGTCATCAGTTGGACCTACAGAGCATTTGTAAGAATTCAAAAAAGCCTCCCTTTCCACCAGGCTGATGCTGGCCTGATGAGTTCCATGCCCAGTGCTGAGCCTGGCAAATGGATTTCAGCCCCCACACAACCGCTGGCCATGCATCATTGGCCAAGGCCTCATTTAAGCTGTAAGAATGTAGAGATTCAGTTAATTTTATGTTACATTTTTATAGTAATGACATGATGTAATGTAGTAGTGAGTTTATTTCAAAGTCAAATTCATTTTAATAGTTTTACAAATGACTCTAGTCTCCTATTTATGGAATCAGTAAGGGTCTCAAGTAATCACCTCAATTTTTCAGTTGTACTTCATTGAATTTTATGAAGGGAATATATGCTTTTGTATATTCACAGTTTTGGGATTCATAAAGGTGTTAGAACATATCTTTGCACATAACAGAGTTCTATGGTATTTTCAAAGCATCTGAATGACCCTATATTCCTTTTCTTTATTGTAAGGCTACTCTATATAATGTAAGATTGGGTCTATTTTATTTTTTCATTTTCGTTTTTTTTTTATACGAAGCCTTGCTCTGTCACCTAGGCTGGAGTGCAATGGCATGATTATGGCTCCCTGCCCTCTCAACCTTCCAGGAACGCTTGAGCAATCCTCCCACCTCAGCCTCCCAAGTAGTTGGGACTACAGGTATGTATTACTACGCATGGCTAATTTTTTTACTTTTTTTTTTTGAACAAACGGGGCCTTCCTATGTTGCCAGGGCTGGTCTCAAACTCCTGGGCTCAAGCAATCCTCTTGCCTTGACCTCCCAAAGTGCTGGGATTGCAGGTGTGAGCCACCACACCCAGCCAGATTGGGTCTATTTCAATATTATTTTACTTAAAACATTGCATATCTTCTTTTTTCACGTTCAAAACATCTAAAGAGACCTAATTTATACACATATGAGGTTAAACCAGTAGGGGTAGCAAATTTCTGCCTTGTTTTCTATAAAACCATGAAAATGAAATGTGCTGTTGTTAATCATTAATATAAGGGGCATATTTATAATAAAAAGGTAGATATTTTATACAAATATGAAAAGTAACAGGCTATATCTTATATCAGACAATTGTATAATGAGGATAATAAATCATAGGGTATTAAAATACATGACTTCTGAATTTTTTTGGGTAAATTTCCAAAATACATCGGCTATTGTCTGGACTCAGAATATGATACCCCAAAGCATGGCATCTTGGTATACTGAGTATTTTGAACTGAAGAAGATTGGAAGAGCCTCAGAAGCAGAGACTCTGACCTCCTCTTGCCCTCTTGTCTCCTGCCCTTTTTATTCCTCCAAAGTGAGGCACGGGAACCCGAATTCCTCTTTTCCAACGTGTGTTATAGACAGTAGAACTTCTATTCTCCAAAGCAAGCCATAAAACCTAAAATGGTCACTCTCTGACCTTCTCTCTTCTCCCTTGAAGACCTTCATTCCAGAGGGGTCCCACCCCATAATCTAGGGGAAGTAATGTTACACAAAGAGGCCAAGAAGAATCTGAATAAATGCGCCTTGCTAAGTTCCCCTAGCTTATTACTGTTAGATCATAGTTTTTTTTGTCCAGTAACATTTCTACACGGCTGTCCATTCTTCATTGAATACAAGCACAAAAATACAGTTTTCCCTGGGTCTTTGGGTCTTCATTTCTGAAGGTTCCTGTGTCAAGTAAAACTTTGATTAGATAAATTTATGATTTTTTCTCAAAAAATTTTATTATTTTTATTATTATTTTTGAGACAGGGTCTTGCTCTGTCACCCAGACTGGAGTGCAATGGCACAGTCACAGCTCACGGCAGCCTTAGCCTCCCAGGTTCAAGCAATTTTCCTGCCTCAGCCTCCTGAGTAGCTGGGATTATAGGCATACACTGTGCCTGGCTAATTTTTAAAAATTTTTGTGGAGACAGGGTCTCACTATGTTGCCCAAGTTGGTGTTGAACTCCTGGGCTTAAGCAATCCTCGATTTCCCAAAGCTCTGGGATTAGGGGGGTGAGCCACCACACCAAGCCCTCTTCTCTTGTTAATCTGTCTTTTGTTATAAGGGTGTCAGTCTTGGACCCTGATATGAGTGAGGAAAAGGTATTACACCTTTTTGCCCCTATACTGTCTAACATAAAGCTTAGCTCTTTATTGAAGAAATCTGTTGACGTACATGATCTACAGTTCCAAGGAATTGAATGTATATTAAAAACAAACAAGGAAGCAATTATCCTGGAGTAATTTGGCCTCTTTAAACAGTACACATGGTAATAATTGAGTAATTGAGGAATTTAATGCAGGTGAGTTGTAAACTAATTTAGCTATGAGCATCAACATCTTAAACCACAATTACAGGAAATACTTTATAAATTAAGCACATTTTGATAACTCGAACTGTCTTTGTAATTCATTATTCTTTACTCCCCATTTTAAAAAAAATCTTTAAAAGCAGATGACATGCTGGGATGCCATAAAATTTCCCTCATAATCAGTCTATAATGGCAAGGGTCACATTTCAATACCTGCAGTGTAAAAGCAGTGCGCTCAAGAGCTTGAGTTTAATGTTTTACCAGCATAGCATGGGGTAACAGTTAATGTTTTTATTTTAAATAAAAGATTGGAATTAACTTTTAAAAAAAATACTAGACTCCTGGCTATGAATATATACTAACTGATGAGGTGAAAAAGAATGTTTTATTGTGATTAAGAGCTAGAGATGAAGGCAGTTTAAATTAGTTTTTAGAGCAGTTTAGATACATGCATAGAGTGATCAATAATGAGCAATTATGTAGTGGCAGGCCACTATGTTCCAGATGCCACTGTATTCTCAACAATGGGAACATATTATTACCAGCAGGGCATATGACCTGGGCAAGTAGGGGCAAAGGCTGTGACGTAACAGCTTCACTCTAGGTATTGAAAGAGGATGTGAGAAGCATCTGGGGGCAATAGTACAAAAGGGCAAAGCAACAGAAGAGAAATAATCTGGGAAGCACAGCAGCCTTGGGCATGCAACAATGTTTTCCATTTTATTATTTATTATCCTGGAGTTATGCAGGATTTCTATTTGCTAAGAGAGGTATTAGTAATAGGAATTTCTCTGAGTGATTTGGAGGTGAACAAATCTTTTCTTTTCTGTGAGCTACAGTGGTTAGTTACTGCTCTGAATTTTGAGGGACTGACCAACTACCCACTTCTCATCCATCTACCTTTTGGAAGAAATAAGGCTTTTAAAAATCAACTTATGGTCTAACATCAGAGATGAGCAATTCATGATGCTTTTTCTTTTCTTTCTTTCTTTCTTTTTTTTTTTTTTTTTTCCAGAAAACGTCTTACTTTGTTGCCCAGGCTGAAGTGCAGTGGTGTGATCACGGCTCACTGCAGCCTCGACCTCCCAGGCTCAAGCGATCCTCCCACCTCAACATCCCAAGTAGCTGGGACTCCAAACATGTGCCACTATGCCTGGCTAAGTTTTGTATTTTTAGTAGAGATGGAGTTTTGCCATGTTGCCCCGGCTGGTCTCAGACTCCTGGGCTCAAGCAATCTGCCTGTCTCTGTCTCCTGAAGTGTTGTGTTACAGGCATGAGCCACCACACCTGGCCAAGATGCTTTTTCTGTTTCTGAGATACAGTGAACTATATCTTAAGAATTCATAAAGCCCTAAAAAGTAAATATTTACAAGCAGAAATCTTTCTGACAAAGAAACAAGATTACTCAAAGTAAGTAATAGTTTGGGCTCCCTGGAAAGAACCCAGAACTTAAGTGTCTGGAAACGTGGATAGTTCCGAATGTGCCCCTGGCTGTTTGATGACTCTGGGCAACTTATGCAGTACCTTTAACTCATGGCTTATTTACCTGAAAAATAAGTGGGTTGGCTGTGTCTGTGGTTTGAAAGGTGCTCTATGATGTCCCAGAGTTCTCAGCAGTGTCTCACTGGCTGTTTTAGAGGCTGTCAGGGGTCCAGATGGCTGCCCCCACTGAGCCTGCTTTTGACAGAGCTTTTCAGTTTGTATTTCTTGTATACACAAAGTAATATTAAATTAAAAAAAATACAATCCAGCTAAGAAAGTTTGAGAATACTGGCTTGAGATTCAAAATAAAATAAACCAAAAATTTTAGAAATTATATTAGTCTAGAAAGATAGTATTGTGTCTCTTTGTCTTTTTAGTACCTAGCACATGTCAGGTACTTGATACATATTTATCATATGAAGGCAGTGGTTATAATGAACAACCGGGAAGGAAATGCAAAAGCAGAAGTCACCATGTTTGTGTTGCTATTCCTGGGTGTCATTTCTATGTAACTTGTGATAGCCAGTAGTAAAGAACAACATGGACTATGTTTAATAGACAACAACTAATTTTACTGGATTTGTGTACATAGTCTGAAATTTAGTCTAAGGACAAGCTATATTACTATAAATTCCAGGAAATCCAGACAGAAAAAATGGGCAATTTAGAACAGACTGGAAAAGTAACTCTTTCAGTTTGTCTGGAAAACCCAATCTAAGGAATAAGGTCAGTTTGCAGTTTCTTTCAAGTAGAATTGGTGACTCTTGGATGCAGTTTATAAACACATAACACATTTTACTTGCGTGGAAATATCTATTCTATGACCTCTTCTACATGAAGAGATTTGAAATTTTCTTCTCCATTAAATAATGTTTTGTGTGCATGTTGCAAAAATAAGAGAGAAACAAGAATAACTCTAGCAGATGCTTAAAGGTTTAAGATTAAAGACACATGTAAATGTGATTCATAGTGGGTGTTCTGTGCACTTGAGTGAATATTCCCAAATCACAGCTAGAAAAATTTAGGAGTAAATTGACTTAACTTATGGTAAATCAATAGTGGTCCCTGAATTGGAGGGAAACAGATGAGAAAAAAATTATTTGACAGGACTCCACTAAGGAAAACAACATTCATGTAACAGATGAGGTATTCTACTGCCTAGAGAAATTACCCAGCCTTTAGCAAGGCGAAGTCAGCCTCAACTGGCAGGAAGTTTGTTTTAAAACTGAAATGAGAAAAAGGATCCGGGCTTACAAATGATGGGAAGATATATTATCAACAGGGGAAAAAACCCCCCAGAAAATAGCAACTAACTTGTTCCTCCAGCACAACTGAAAGGATGAAGGAAAGCAATTTAATGTACCCTGGTCATGCAGTTACTTTCCTTTATCCTTACTAACAGTGCTTGTCAAGATGGTTCTGGAAATTGAATAAATGTAAGTAATGAATCATGATAGACATTGGGGAAATGCTTTATTTCTATTTCTCTGGGTTCACTGTTTCTTGTTTGACTTTCATGGGAAGTTTACAGTCGTTTTCATTCTTCAGAAGTCAGTTCCTGACTTCTCTGGTCAAGGGGTTGAACAAACAACTAGGAAAAAGGAGATATAGTCTCCGTTTGTTCTCTCTCTGTCTTTCTTATTTTCCCTCTCCCCCAGCCTCTCTCTCCAATATATCATCATATCAATAGCACTGAATCATGCATGGACTCTCAGGTTTTAAGCTTGACTGTCAAATTACCACCCTGACTGTTAATATGATAATGGCTACTGCTATGTTTGAGACAGCCACCACATTCTCCAATTTTAATGAACTTTCCTCTGAGCAGATGGTCTTATATAATATGCACAGGGTAAAAAATAATAATTTTAGCGTTTCTACTTATAATCCCAGTGTCCATGATTCTTTATTTTCGTTGCCTTTACTTTAATGGTTATTAGAAGAGAAGGATTGTTTTTCTGACTTAATTGGTCTACTTAACTTGATTCTTATAAATAATAATATATTACCATGCACTATTATTATTCTTTCTTGTCCTATATCAGGGTATAGGTAGATCTGCTTAATATCTAGTATTTCCAAAACAAAAGAGAATTAATTACCCCTAATAACCAAATCATTTAATCTAGATATGTTACCTTTGCTTTAGTTCTTGTTCTTACAGACTCAGAAGATGAGTTGGCGTTGGCTTTAGCACCATGACCAAGTTCACTTGGAAGTGATTAAGATAGCACATGGTCAGATTAGCTGTTGAAGGCAAAATGCCCAGGGTTGAGAGTACCAATAATTATGAGCAAATCCTTTTTAAGTTTTAGTGCTTTTCTCTGCCAGTACGTTGATCTGTCATAGAAAATGTCACAATTATAATTCCAGGGATCATCTTATCAAGTTTTATTTAAATCACAAAGGACTGAAGTTTTAATATCTTCAGTGTTTTTCAGGGCCTTTAAAGCTTTTATCATTCATGAACCTCCTAGATTGCTATGGATATTTGGGGGCCTGGGTATAATTGTTAGGGACAGAGAGAAGCAACAGTCTAGTATTTGCTGTGGAAGAAAAGAGAGCCAGTTGAGAAGCTACTACTTATTGACTAGTGTTATCTTCCACAGCAATGTCATGAGAGTGATTTGGTGGGAGCGTGTAAGACAGAGTCATGGTAGTTATTCATATCATGGATTTCTAGGGACTTAGTTATAGAATTAAATAGTTTTGGAGGTAGAAAATTACTTCCTGGGGGGTGGAGCCAAGATGGCCGAATAGGAACAGTGCCAGTCTACAGCCCCCAGCATGAGCGACGCAGAAGACGGGTGATTTCTGCATTTCCATCTAAGGTACCAGGTTCATCTCACTAGGGAGTGCCAGACAGTGGGCGCAGGACAGTGGGTGCAGTGCACCGTGCGCGAGCTGAAGCACGGCAAGGCATTGTGTTACTCGGGAAGCGCAAGGGGTCAGGGAGTTCCCTTTCCTAGTCAAAGAAAGGGGTGACAGACAGCACCTGGAAAATTGGGTCACTCCCACCCTAATACTGCGCTTTTCCAATGAGCTTAAAAAACGGCACACCAGGAGATTATATCCCGTACCTGGCTCGGAGGGTCCTACGCCCACGGAGTCTCACTGATTGCTAGCACAGTGGTCTGAGATTAAACTGCAAGGCAGCAGCAAGGCTGGGGGAGGGGCGCCCGCCATTGCCCAGGCTTGCTTAGGTAAACAAAGCAGCCAGGAAGCTTGAACTGGGTGGAGCCCACCACAGCTCAAGGAGGCCTGCCTGCCTCTATAGGCTCCACCTCTGGGGGCATGGAACAGACAAACAAAAAGACAGCAGTAACCTCTGCAGACTTAAATGTCCCTGTCTGACAGCTTTGAAGAGAGTAGTGGTTCTCCCAGCACGCAGCTGGAGATCTGAGAACGGGCAGACTGCCTCCTCAAGTGGGTCCCTGACCCGCGAGCAGCCTAACTGGGAGGCACCCCCCAGTAGGGGCAGACTGACACCTCACATGGCCAGGTACTCCTCTGAGACAAAACTTCCAGAGGAACGATCAGGCAGCAGCATTTGCGGTTCACGAAAATCCGCTGTTCTGCAGCCACCGCTGCTGATACCCAGGCAAACAGTGTCTGGAGTGGACCTCTAGCAAACTCCAACAGACCTGCAGCTGAGGGTCCTGTCTGTTAGAAGGAAAACTAACAAACAGAAAGGACATCCACACCAAAAACCCATCTGTACATCACCATCATCAAAGACCAAAAGTAGATAAAGCTACAAAGATGGGGAGAAAACAGAGCAGAAAAACAAAACTCTAAAAAGCAGAGCGCCTCTCCTCCTCCAAAGGAACGCATTTCCTCACCAGCAATGGAATAAAGCTGGATGGAGAATGACTTTGATGAGTTGAGAGAAGAAGGCTTCAGGCGATCAGACTATGCCGAGCTACAGGAGGAAATTCAAACCAATGGCAAAGAAGTTAAAAACTTTGAAAAAAAATTAGACGAATGTATAACTAGAATAACCAATACAGAGAAGTGCTTAAAGGAGCTGATGGAGCTGAAAGCCAAGGCTTGAGAACTACGTGAAGAATGCAGAAGCGTCGGAGCCGATGCGATCAACTGGAAGAAAGGGTATCAGTGATGGAAGATGAAATGAATGAAGTGAAGCGAGAAGGGAAGTTTAGAGAAAAAAGAACAAAAAGAAATGAACAAAGCCTCCAAGAAATATGGGACTATGTGAAAAGACCAAATCTACGTCTGATTGGTGTACCTGAAAGTGACGGGGAGAATGGAACCAAGTTGGAAAACACTCTGCAGGATATTATCCAGGAGAACTTCCCCAATCTAGCAAGGCAGGCCAACATTCAGATTCAGGAAATACAGAGAATGACACAAAGATACTCCTTGAGAAGAGAAACTCCAAGACACATAATTGTCAGATTCACCAAAGTTGAAATGAAGGAAAAAATATTAAGAGCAGCCAGAGAGAAAGGTCGGGTTACCCACAAAGGGAAGCCTGTCAGACTAACAGTGGATCTCTCAGCAGAAACTCTACAAACCAGAAGAGAGTGGGGGCCGATATTCAACATTCTTAAAGAAAAGAATTTTCAACCCAGAATTTCATATCCAGCCAAACTAAGCTTCATAAGTGAAGGAGAAATAAAATACTGTACAGGCAAGCAAATGCTGAGAGATTTTGTCACCACCAGGCCTGCCCTAAAAGAGCTCCTGAAGGAAGCACTAAACATGGAAAGAAACAACTGGTACCAGCCACTGCAAAAACATGCCAAATTGTAAAGATCATCGAGGCTAGGAAGAAACTGCATCAACTAACGAGCAAAATAACCAGCTAACATCATAATGACAGGATCAAATTCACACATAACAATATTAACTTTAAATGTAAATGGGCTAAATGCTCCAATTAAAAGACACAGACTGGCAAATTGGATAAGGAGTCAAGACCCATCAGTGTGCTGTATTCAGGAAACCCATCTCACCTACAGAGACACCCATAGTCTCAAAGTAAAGGGATGGAGGAAGATCTACCGAGCAAATGGAAAACAAAAAAAGACAGAGGTTGCAATCCTAGTCTCTGATAAAACAGTCTTTAAACCAACAAAGATCAAAAGAGACAAAGAAGGCCATTACATAATGGTAAAGGGATCAATTCAACAAGAAGAGCTAACTATCCTAAATATATATGCACCCAATACAGGAGCACCCAGATTCATAAAGCAAGTCCTGAGTGACCTACAAAGAGACTTAGATTCCCACACAATAATAATGGGAGATTTTAACACCCCACTGTCAACATTAGACAGATCAATGGGACAGAAAGTTAACAAGGATACCCAGGAATTGAACTCAGCTCTGCACCAAGCAAGAGTAATAAAGAAGAAAAGAGAGAAGAATCAAATAGACGCAATAAAAAATGATAAAGGGGATATCACCACCGATCCCACAGAAATACAGACTACCGTCGGAGAATACTACAAACACCTCTACACAAATAAACTAGAAAATCAGTTCCACAATGAACTGAAATTTACAAGAAAAAAACAAACAACCGCATCAAAAAGTGGGCGAAGGACATGAACAGACACTTCTCAAAAGAAGACATTTATGCAGCCAAAACACACATGAAAAAGTGCTCATCATCACTGGCCAGCAGAGAAATGCAAATCAAAACCACAAGGAGATAGCATCTCACACCAGTTAGAATGGCGATCATTAAAAAGTCAGGAAACAACAGGTGCTGGAGAGGATGTGGAGAAATAGGAACACTTTTACACTGTTGGTGGGACTGTAAACTAGTTCAACCATTGTGGAAGTCAGTGTGGCGATTCCTCACGGATCTAGAACTAGAAGTCCCGTTTGACCCAGCCATCCCATTACTGGGTATATACCCAAAGGACTATAAATCATGCTGCTATAAAGACACATGCACGTGTATGTTTATTGCGGCACTATTCACAATAGCAAAGACTTGGAACCAACCCAAATGTCCAACAACGATAGACTGGATTAAGAAAATGTGGCACATATACACCATGGAATACTATGCAGTCATAAAAAATGATTAGTTCATGGCGTTTGTAGGGACATGGATGAAAATGGAAATCATCATTCTCAGTAAACTGTCGCAAGGACAAAAAATCAAACACTGCATGTTCTCACTCATAGGTGGGAATTGAACGATGAGAACACATGGACACAGGAAGGGGAACATCACACTCCGGGGACTGTTGTGGGGTGGGGGGAGGGGGGAGGAACAGCATTAGGAGATAAACCTAATGCTAAATGATGAGTTAATGGGTGCAGCACACCAACATGGCACATGGATACATATGTAACAAACCTGCACATTGTGCACATGTACCCTAAAACTTAAAGTATAATAATAATTAAAATAAAAAAAGAAAATTACTTCCTGATGTGCTATATATAAATCAAGGCACAGGGACTGTCTTTATTTATGCCTGCTTTCCTGGCATAATTATTAATAACACCTGTGGTAGGCAGCCTGCAAGGCGGTGCCTCATGATCCCACCTTCCGGCATTCACACTATATGTAATCCCTTACCACATTGTATCACAGTTGGTCTATTTAACCATAGAATAAGGCAAAAGTGAGAGTACATGACTTCCGAGATTAGATGATAAAAGCACTATGGTTCCATCTTGCTCTTGCACTCTCTTTCTCTTTCCTCTCTCTCTTTCTTTCATCATTCACTCTAGGGGAAGCCTGATGCCTTACCAAGAGCAGCCTTATGGTGAGGAACTGACGCCTTCTACCAGCAGACATTTGAGCGAGCTTGGAAGCATATCCTCCAGCCCAGTTAAGCCTTCAGATGGCTAGGGTATGGGACTGTATCTTGACTGCAGGTTCATGAGAGACCCTGAAACAGAACCGGAAGCTAAGCCCTCCCAAGTTCATGTCTCTGAGAAAGCATGTGAGATGACGTGTGTGTATTGTTTTAAGCTGCTATATTTGGGAGTAATTTGTTATAAAGCAATATGTATAAAAATATAGCACCCATTTACCCCTAAAAGTTACTTGATTTGGATGAAAACTGTAAAGTCACCCTATGTTAACAGAAGTCTAAATCATGAATTTATTAGGAATTTTTCTTTTCTATTGACAGAGCTTTCACCATGACATTAGTATGGGGACACTTATGGGGAAAGTTGTCAGGAGAGAGGCATTTGATAGTGTCAGAAGTCTAAATCTCTAGACTTAGAATCATGAAAAACAGTATGACAAAGTAGATAAGAATGGTTGATTTTAAATAAAATTTTCGTGTATCTGACACCACCATTCACTGGCCTTCAAGAGGCATTTAACTTCTCTCTGCCTCAATTTTATCATGTAAAAAATGGGGATAATAATAGTACCTTCTTCATAGAATTTTTTTGGGGATTAAATATATGTATAGCACTTGCAGTGATGCAAGTGTTCAATAGGAGTTATTATTATTGCAGTGAGGAATTAAGATGATCTCTTTCCTTTGTTCCATTTATGTACAAATAGATAGTCCCCGTCCAGTGGTATTCTCGCTGATTTATGCCTTAAATATTTGTATGTTCCTGTGGGGAAAAGAAAGAGAGATCAGCCTGTTACTGTGTCTATATAGAAGGAAGTAGACATAAGAGACTCCATTTAGTTCTGTATTTGAGATGCTGTTAATCTGTGACCCTTCCCCCAACCTTGTCCTTGCAAGAGACATGTGCTGTGGTGACTTAAGGTTAAAAGGATTTTGGGCGGTGCAGAATGTGCTTTGTTAAACAAGTGCCTAAAGGCTGCTTATGGTTAAAGGTCATCACCATTCTCTTAAATCTAGAGAAAAGAAAAACATTTGTCTTCTGCCCGTCCCTGGGCGATGGAACATCTCAAAGCACATCACCGGTGATGGTAAAGATAATTGTGAAAACCGCGTTTAGGAATAAGGTGGGGCTTGCTGGAGCAATACTGCTAAAAGGTTTATGGAGATATTTGCATATGCATCTCAAAGCACAGCACCGGTGATGGTAAAGATAATTATGAATAAATACTAAGGGAACTCAGAGGCCGGGGCCGGTGTGGGTCCTCTGTAAGCACAGCACCGGTCCCCTGGGCCCCGCTTTTCCTTCTCTACACTTTGTCTCTGTGTCTTATTCCTTTTCTCAAGTCTTTCGTCCCACCTAACGAGAAGCACCCACAGGTGTGGAGGGGCGGGCCACCCCTTCATGTTCCTACTGTGTGCTAGGGACATAAGATAGAAATATGTCACCCCTTAAGGAAATTACAAAGTAGTTGGGAAAATTCCCATATGAGTTTATGTATATTATTTATATTATATGATATATAAATTAAATATTTATACATATGTATGAATGGATTATATACGTGTGCATTAACTATAAAAATTATTAAAGTCAAGGACTAGATGATACATAAGGTGGGGGTTGGATACAAGGGAAAATGGGAGCAAGTTAGAAAAAATTTGAGGTTTTAGAATTAGAATGGAATGGGTTTCTGGGCATGGCAAGACACTTTGAAAGAAATGAAATGCAGGAACTGGAAAGCCTGCATAATGTGTCTAGTTGATTACTGTATCTCTAGTTTCTTGAGCAGTGCCTGGCACATAGCATTTGGCAAATACTTGTGAAATAAATACATACATCTACTATGTTTTCATAAAAATTAAAAAATTGAAAAAAAGATCATGTCATTCGTAAGCAAGGCTGATTTGACTTCTTTCTTTCCTATTTGGATGTCCTTTCTTTCTCTCACCCAATTGCTCTGGCCAGGACTTCCAGTGTTGTGTTGAGCAAGAGTGGTAAAATTGAGCCCCAGAGCAGGTTGCATTTCCGCAGTGGCTCCTTTCTCAAAATGGCTCTGTGCTACAGAAGTTTGAGTCCATGCAGCTGCATGGATTCTAGGCAGCTCCCTAAACCGGATTTAGGGCCTTTTGTAGCCAGGATTGCAGGTATTCATGGTAGTTATAGGTATTGCTGGGGGTCTCCCACTTAGCTTTTCCCCATAATGAGAAGTTCCCCCTTTGTCTCTGGGACAATCCCAGCTGGGTGCTTTGCTTCCCTTTCTATGCTGCTATCCCGAGTTTCCTTGTCTCAGAGCATATTGGTCATTTCCTTGCTGAATTGCAGTGTTCTCCCTTAGACACTCTACCCAAAGTGCAGTTATCTATTTGTTGTTTTAGTCCTTCTTTGTGGAGATGAATGTTGGGCACCTCAGATCAGCCATCTTGATGCTGTTTGTCCCTTATATCTTGTATTTTATGAGAATTATATTTTTGTATTAACATAAACTATTGCATTATATAGCTTTTTGCACAGAGTGATAAATTTATTTAGCGTGGGTTTTCACCTTTTTTTCAAAATTATACTTCTTTAAGAGTGAGATAATCCAATAAATAAACATCTTAAGGTCATCTGCTCCCAACTCTGCCTCTGTACACTTTCCTTTTATGTATAGTACGGAAATTCAGTCACTAGAGATTTAGCTATAAAACTTTTCGGAGGTATAAGTTGTGCATTTTATTAACAAGAAAAGAAATAGGATGAATTTTTTAATCTGTCACAGATCTTATGCTAGAGAAAATGTTGCAGAATTTTACTGGGGGCTGTACTGTTCTAACCTTAGAGTGATTAATGACACCTGTCAATACCCTAAAAATCATGTGTCTATGTATTCATTTCTTTCCCCTGTAAATTAATTTGTGTCTTTTAAAAATTAACATTAAAGAAGTTTTATGTTACTAAGAGATAGTGAGCTACATCAAATAAGCTTAATATAGAAAAAAATATAGAAAAAAACTTAATAGCCATCCAGTGTATTCTCTGAAACAATTTTATTTTCCATGATAAAGGCCTCCTGTGGCATTCTTTTTAAAGCTATCATAAACACATACTAACCACGTAAAATTGAACTCATTATTTCCCTCTGGAAGAAGAAAAAATAACTTAAATGATGAATTCTACATCTAAAATGAAATATACAAACTTTAGAGAAGAGGTAATTTCTATATAAATTATTTGATTCGTAAGAATTATATTATAATTTATTATTGTTTTACTAGCTAGAGTTATACAAGTTTGGGAAAGGAAGGAGGTTGGTGGGATGAAGGTCTTATTTCCTTGTGAAATTTCCCTGTCTTTGTTTTTCAGTGTTATTAACTAACTTCTAAAAGCTTCATATAATCATCTGATACATACATCACATCAATTTCAGCCTAGGTGAGCTATGCCCCTTTCTCTTTAAAGTTGGTGTATGCTTTTGGTACAAATCCTTTAAGGCAGTAGTGTCAATTGGGTGATGTTTGGGGATCTGACTATTTCTGATTGCTTTTCAGGATGTTATGACTTTATCCTAAAGCCTGGGAGAAATAAGGAAGTCCTAGAATTTGAGTAGTGTATTTGCTGACACACCTAAGGAGAACCTGGAAGCATGAGGTATATCTGCTTTTCTGAGTGCCTGTGGACTTAAAATAAATTGGCTTCTAGGGTAAACAAGACTAATGTGGAAGCCCAAGTAGTCCATAACAGTGCAGTTATGTTTGGCATCTGTTCTGAAGACCATACTTGGGTTTGAAGAAAACTTTAGGATCTCATTCCCTCCATCCCACAGAGAAAGACTGGCATTTTTTTTTTTTTTTTTTTTAGACGGAGCCTTGCTCTGTTGCCCAGGCTGGAGTGCAGCGGTGCAATCTCGGCTTGCTGCAACCTCTGCCTCCCGGGGTCAAGCGATTCTCCTTCCTCAGTCTCTCGAGCAGCTGGGACCATAGGCACGCACCACCATACCCTGATAATTTTTGTTGTTGTTGTATTTTTACTGGAGATAGGGTTTCACCAAGTTGGCCAAGTTCGAGACCACAGGGGATCCACCCACCTCGGCCTCCCAAAGTGCTGGGATCACAGGCCTGAGCCACTGTGCCCAGCTAGCATTTTCAATATAACTTTTGTGCCAGTTTCACAATTTTTGTGGCCAAAGCTTATAATTGATCCTACTTTTTACTGAAGATGGAAACCTTTGCCCTGTTCACTTTAGATAATAGCAGTCCACTGCATTTTATATAATTAGCATTGGATGTTGGAACTTGAACTTTATTATCTTTAAGAATATGCAGAGCTTTGATGTTCTATATGCATTCACATTTGTCTTTTCTATTTAATATTTTCTATTCACTAGCTATTAAAAAGCAAAGTAATTTTTAAATACTATGGCTGAAATCTTCATTTGACAAAAATGAATCATTAGTGGGTTTTCTAAGTGACATAATCACTTATGGAAACAGGAAGAATGGAGTGTCATGTGTTGATGAAGGATAAATTGCCTGTGTGAAGAGATATGAATTTTTGGGTGAGAAATTGACATCTCTATTTAAATGAAAGGAGGGCCTTACCTGGAAATGTCTTTCATACTGACTGAGTGACATAATGCATAATTATCTGTTACAGTTGTTGTTGTGGTTTGTGTGTAGGTTATGATGTTCATTTGAAGAACATCCCACTTACAAGGTTCATATAATACAAGATATAAAGAAGCTTGGTGCCCCAGAGTTTTAAAAGCCATTAATCATAGTGAATTAAGACAGTTAATCAAGCCTGAGACACTGATAAAAGATTGTCCCTGAGGATTTTTACCTTGAAAACATTTAGAAAATGATGGTTTCTGCTTTCTACTTGACTGCTTTAGTAAGCCAATTCATTTTCTACAGGAGAAGCTCAAGGTCAGTGATATGACCCTGTCATCTTGAAGTGATGTTTTCCCTCACTCATGTTAGCCAACTTCAGTAGTTATGGCTGATGCTGAGAGTGGTACTATCAAGAAATCATCAGATTGTCTGGCAAGAAGTTAGGTAAAGAGAAAAACCAATAATATTGCAGATTTCAATTTGACTTAAAATAAGTATATTTTATTGAATATTTGTACCTTAAGATGCAATTAACTTTTTTTTTTAACAATAAATGGTCAGTATTTCTCTATTATGAGAATATGCAGAAGAACTGAGCTAGGCCATGGTATATAGCCCTGAGAAAAAAAATTAAATAAAATGTTTAACTGGGTTAATTTTTTACAAATTATATAATTTCTGTAATTAATTTTAAATAGAATTTCTTAATCAGTTTTTCCCCTTTGATTCCCCAGGCTCTCTGTGGTAGCAAATTATTTCAGCACTAAATCATGAAGGCTGGATTCTTGAAGCCTGGCAGAGGCAAATGTCTCATTAATGCTGACCTGAGAGACATCTGTGACGAGCCTGAACATCAGGCCAATCTGCAGAGCTGATCAGAGGCTGCTGAGTGGTTCTGAAGTGAGTCAGGCTGGGAATGAAGACTCCACCAGAATGAGGTGATTACATCTCTGTTTTCAGAAAATGACCTCATAACCCCCAGACTGACATGTTGAATTTTTCAAGGCTTAAGTGTACATACTTCCAATATATCGCCCCCCTACAATTTGAACATAATTAAATAATTGAGTCAACTTTCAGGATAATTCAAGCTCCTTAAATCCACTTTGCCTTGCATATACTGGAATTTAGATAACGTTGAAATTTGTTTAAACCCTTTATTTACTTTTGTAGAGACTTTCTGGCCTCTGATGTAATAGTGGCAAACTCTTCTTTCTTAGATTGTGCTTTGTCTTTTAAAAGGAAGAAAGAATGCCTAGGATTTGTGGTAACAAATCATATTGAAAGAGGAATTTAAACAAATAACCATCTTTCTCTAGCAATATATGTCTGACCTAGAGCGTATTACTGGAATACACTTCATAGTGAATGGCAAAGTAATAAAAGAAAAAAAGCTAGCCGGGCGCGGTGGCTCACGCCTGTAATCCCAGCACTTTGGGAGGCTGAGGCGGGTGGATCACGAGGTCAGGAGATCGAGACCACGGTGAAACCCCGTCTCTACTAAAAATACAAAAAAAATTAGCCGGGCGTGGTGGCGGGCGCCTGTAGTCCCAGCTACTCGGAGAGGCTGAGGCAGGAGAATGGCGTGAACCCGGGAGGCGGAGCTTGCAGTGAGCCGAGGTTGCGCCACTGCACTCCAGCCTGGGTGACAGAGCAAGACTCCGTCTCAAAAAAAAAAAAAAAAAAAAAAAAAAAAAAAAGAAAAAAAGCTATTGGAAGTAGGTGACCTTGTAAATAGTAATATTTTCTGTAGTCCCAGCTACTCAGGAGGCTGGAGAATTGCTTGAGGCCAGGTGATCGAGGCTGCAGTGAGATATGACTGCATGTGTGAATAGTTGCTGCACTCCAGCCGGGGCAACAAAGTGAGACTCCCATCTCAAAAAAAAAAAAAAAAAAAGTAATATTTTGCTTTCACTGTCTTCTTTGCTAAAGAATGATTGTTTTTTTTTTTTTTTTTTTTTATTATACTTTAGGGTTTTAGGGTACATGTGCACAATGTGCAGGTTTGTTACATATGTATCCATGTGCCATGTTGATTTCCTGCACCCATTAACTCGTCATTTAGCATTAGGTGTATCTCCTAATGCTGTCCCTACCCCCTCCCCCCACCCCACAACAGTCCCCGGAGCGTGATGTTCCCCTTCCTGTGTCCATGAGTTCTCATTGTTCAATTCCCACCTATGAGTGAGAACATGCGGTGTTTGGTTTTTTGTCCTTGCGATAGTTTACTGAGAATGATGTTTTCCAGTTTCATCCATGTCCCTACAAAGGACACGAACTCATCATTTTTTATGGCTGCATAGTATTCTATGGTGTATATGTGCCACATTTTCTTAATCCAGTCTATCGTTGTTGGACATTTGGGTTGGTTCCAACTCTTTGCTATTGTGAATAGTGCCGCAATAAACATACGTGTGCGTGTGTCTTTATAGCAGCATGATTTATAGTCCTTTGGGTATATACCCAGTAATGGGATGGCTGGGTCAAATGGTATTTCTAGTTTGAGATCCCTGAGGAATCGCCACACTGACTTCCACAATGGTTGAACTAGTTTACAGTCCCACCAACAGTGTAAAAGTGTTCCTATTTCTCCACATCCTCTCCAGCACCTGTTGTTTCCTGATTTTTTAATGATGGCCATTCTAACTGGTGTGAGATGGTATCTCACTGTGGTTTTGATTTGCATTTCTCTGATGGCCAGTGATGAGGAGCATTTCTTCATGTGTTTTTTGGCTGCATAAATGTCTTCTTTTGAGAAGTGTCTGTTCATGTCCTCTGCCCACTTTTTGATGGGGTTGTTTGTTTCTTTCTTGTAAATTTGTTTGAGTTCATTGTAGATTCTGGATATTAGCCCTTTGTCAGATGAGTAGGTTGCAAAAATTTTCTCCCATTGTGTAGGTTGCCTGTTCACTCTGATGATAGTTTCTTTTGCTGTGCAGAAGCTCTTTAGTTTAATGAGATCCCATTTGTCGATTTTGGCTTTTGTTGCCATTGCTTTTGGTGTTGTAGACATGAAGTCCTTGCCCACGCCTATGTCCTGAATGGTATTGCCTAGGTTTTCTTGTAGGATTTTAATGGTTTTAGGTCTAACATATAAGTCTTTAATCCATCTTGAATTAATTTTTGTATAAGGTGTAAGGAAGGGATCCAGTTTCGGCTTTCTACATATGGCTAGCCAGTTTTCCCAGCACCATTTATTAAATAGGGAATCCTTTCCCCATTTCTTGTTTTTGTCAGGTTTGTCAAAGATCAGATAGTTGTAGCTATGCGGCATCATTTCTGAGGGCTCTGTTCTGTTCCATTGATCTATGTCTCTGTTGTGGTACCAGTACCATGCTGTTTTGGTTACTGTAGCCTTGTAGTATAGTGTAAAGTCAGGTAGCGTGATGCCTCCAGCTTTGTTCTTTTGGCTTAGGATTGACTTGGCGATGCGGGCTCTTTTTTGGTTCCATATGAACTTTAAAGTAGTTTTTTCCCATTCTGTGAAGAAAGTCATTGGTAGCTTGATGGGGATGGCATTGAATCTATAAATTACCTTGGGCAGTATGGCCATTTTCACGATATTGATTCTTCCAACCCATGAGCATGGAATGTTCTTTCATTTGTTTGTATCCTCTTTTATTTCATTGAGCAGTGGTTTGTAGTTCTCCTTGAAGAGGTCCTTCACATCCCTTGTAAGTTGGATTCCTAGGTATTTTATTCTCTTTGAAGCAATTGTGAATGGGAGTTCACTCATGATTTGGCTCTCTGTTTGTCTGTTATTGGTGTACAAGAATGCTTGTGATTTTTGTACATTAATTTTGTATCCTGAGACTTTGCTGAAGTTGCTAATCAGCTTAAGGAGATTTTGGGCTGAGACAATGGGGTTTTCTAGATATACAATCATGTCATCTGCAAACAGGGACAATTTGACTTCCTCTTTTCCTAATTGAATACCCTTTATTTCCTTCTCCTGCCTGATTGCTCTGGCCAGAACTTCCAGCACTATGTTGAATAGGAGCGGTGAGAGAGGGCATCCCTGTCTTGTGCCAGTTTTCAGAGGGAATGCTTCCAGTTTTTGCCCATTCAGTATGATATTGGCTGTGGGTTTGTTGTAGATAGCTCTTATTATTTTGAGATATGTCCCATCAATACCTAATTTATTGAGAGTTTTTAGCATGAAGGGTTGTTGAATTTTGTCAAAGGCCTTTTCTGCATCTATTGAGATAATCATGTGGTTTTTGTCTTTGGTTCTGTTTATATGCTGGATTACATTTATTGATTTGTGTATGTTGAACCAGCCTTGCATCCCAGGGATGAAGCCCACTTGATCATGGTGGATAAGCTTTTTGATGTGCTGCTGGATTTGGTTTGCCAGTATTTTATTGAGGATTTTTGCATCAATGTTCATCAAGGATATTGGTCTGAAATTCTCTTTTTTGGTTATGTCTCTGCCAGGTTTTGGTATCAGGACGATGCTGGCTTCGTAAAATGTGTTAGGGAGGATTCCCTCTTTTTCTATCGATTGGAATAGTTTCAGAAGGAATGGTACCAGTTCCTCCTTGTACCTCTGGTAGAATTCAGCTGTGAATCCATCAGGTCCTGGACTCTTTTTGGTTGGTAAGCTATTGATTATTGCCACAATTTCAGAACCTGTTATTGGTCTATTCAGAGATTCAACTTCTTCCTGGTTTAGTCTTGGGAGGGTGTATTTGTCGAGGAATTTATCCATTTCTTCTAGATTTTCTAGTTTATTTGCATAGAGGTGTTTGTAGTATTCTCTGATGGTAGATTGTATTTCTGTGGGATCGGTGGTGATATCCCCTTTTTCGTTTTTTATTGCATCTATTTGATTCTTCTCTCTTTTCTTCTTTATTAGTCTTGCTAGTGGTCCATCAATTTTGTTGATCTTTTCAAAAAACCAGCTCCTGGATTCATTAATTTTTTGAAGGGTTTTTTGTGTCTCTATTTCCTTCAGTTCTGCTCTGATTTTAGTTATTTCTAGCCTTCTGCTAGCTTTTGAATGTGTTTGCTCTTGCTTTTCTAGTTCTTTTAATTGTGATGTTAGGGTGTCAATTTTGGATCTTTCCTGCTTTCTCTTGTGGGCATTTAGTGCTATAAATTTCCCTCTACACACTGCTTTGAACGTGTCCCAGAGATTCTGGTATGTTGTGTCTTTGTTCTCGTTGGTTTCAAAGAACATCTTTATTTCTGCCTTCATTTCATTATGTACCCAATAGTCATTCAGGAGCAGGTTGTTCAGTTTCCATGTAGTTGAGCGGTTTTGACTGAGTTTCTTAATCCTGAGTTCTAGTTTGATTGCACTGTGGTCGGAGAGACAGTTTGTTATAATCTCTGTTCTTTTACATTTGCTGAGAAGAGCTTTACTTCCAACTATGTGGTCAATTTTGGAATAGGTGTGGTGTGGTGCTGAAAAAAATGTATATTCTGTTGATTTGGGGTGGAGAGTTCTGTAGATGTCTATTAGGTCCACTTTATGTAGAGCTGAGTTCAATTCCTGGATATCCTTGTTAACTTTCTGTCTCGTTGATCTGTCTAATGCTGACAGTGGGGTGTTAAAATCTCCCATTATTATTGTGTGGGAGTTTAAGTCCCTTTGTAGGTCACTGAGGACTTGCTTTATGAATCTGGGTGCTCCTGTGTTGGGTGCATATATATTTAGGATAGTTAGCTCTTCTTGTTGAATTGATCCCTTTACCATTATGTAATGGCCTTCTTTGTCTCTTTTGATCTTTGTTGGTTTAAAGTCTATTTTATCAGAGACTAGGATTGCAACCCCTGCCTTTTTTTGTTTTCCAGTTGCTTGATAGATCTTCCTCCATCCCTTTATTTTGAGTCTATGTGTGTCTCTGCACGTGAGATGGGTTTCCTGAATACAGCACACTGATGGGTCCTGACTCCTTATCCAGTTTGCCAGTCTGTGTCTTTTGATTGGAGCATTTAGCCCATTTACATTTAACGTGAATATTGTTATGTGTGAATCTGATCCTGTCATTATGATGTTAGTTGGTTATTTTGCTCGTTAGTTGCTATAGTTTCTTCCTAGCCTCGATGGTCTTTACAATTTGGCATGTTTTTGCAGGGGCTGGTACCGGTTGTTCCTTTCCATGTTTAGTGCTTCCTTCAGGAGCTCTTTTAGGGCAGGCCTGGTGGTGACAAAATCACTCAGCGTTTGCTTGTCTGTAAAGTATTTTATTTCTCCTTCACTTATGAAGCTTAGTTTGGCAGGATAGGAAATTCTGGGTTGAAAATTCTTTTCTTTAAGAATGTTGAATATCGGCCCCCACTCTCTTCTGGCTTGTAGAGTTTCTGCTGAGAGATCAGCTGTTAGTCTGATGGGCTTCCCTTTGTGGGTAACCCGACCTTTCTCTCTGGCTGCCCTTAACATTTTTTCCTTCATTTCCACTTTGGTGAATCTGACAATTATGTGTCTTGGAGTTGCCCTTCTCGAGGAGTATCTTTGTGGCGTTCTCTGTATTTCCTGAATCTGAATGCTGGCCTGCCTTGCTAGATTGGGGAAGTTCTCCTGGATAATATCTTGCAGAGTGTTTTCCAACTTGGTTCCATTCTCCCCATCATTTTCAGGTACACCAATCAGACGTAGGTTTGGTCTTTTCACATAGTCCCAAATTTCTTGGAGGCTTTGTTCATTTCTTTTTATTCTTTTTTCTCTAAACTTCCCTTCTCTCTTCATTTCATTCATTTCATCTTCTATCAGCGATACCCTTTCTTCCAGTTGATCGCATCTGCTACTGAGGCTTCTGCATTCTTCGCGTAGTTCTCGAAACTTGGCTTTCAGCTCCATCATCTCCTTTAAGCCCTTCTCTCCATTGGTTATTCTAGTTATCCATTCTTCTAATTTTTTTTCAAAGTTTTTAACTTCTTTGCTATTGTTTTGAATTTCCTCTCGTAGCTCAGAGTAGTTTGATCGTCTGAAGCCTTCTTCTCTCAACTCATCAAAGTCATCCTCCATCCAGCTTTGTTCCGTTGCTGGTGAGGAACTGCGTTCCTTTGGAGGAGGAGAGGTGCTCTGTTTTTTAGAGTTTCCAGTTTTTTTGGTCTGTTTTTTCCCCATCTTTGTGGTTTTGTCTACTTTTTGTCTTCGATGATCGTGATGTACAGATGGGTTTTTGGTGTGGATGTCCTTTCTTTTTGTTAGTTTTCCTTCTACCAGACAGGACCCTCAGCTGCAGGTCTGTTGGAGTTTACTAGAGGTCCACTCCAGACCCTGTTTGGCTGGGTGTCAGCACCGGTGGCTGCAGAACAGCAGATTTTCGTGAGACCACAAATTCAGCTGTCTGATAGTTCCTCTGAAAGTTTTGTCTCAGAGGAGTACCCGGTTGAATGAGGTGTCAGTCTGTCCCTACTTGGGGGGTGCCTCCCAGTTAGGCTGCTCAGGGGTGAGGGACCCACTTTAGGAGGCAGTCTGTCGGTTCTCAGATCTCCAGCTGCGTGCTGGGAGAACCACTACTCTCTTCAAAGCTGTCAGTCAGACAGGGACATTTAAGGCTGTGGAGGTTCTCGCTGAGTTTTTGGTTGTCTGTGCCCTGCCCCCGGAGGTGGAGCCTACAGAGGCAGGCAGGCCTCCTTGAGCTGTGGTGGGCTCCACCCAGTTCGAGCTTCCTGGCTGCTTTGTTTACCTAAGCAAGCCTGGGCAATGGCGGGCGCCCCTCCCCCAGCCTCGCTGCCGCCTTGCAGCTTGATCTCAGACTGCTGTGCTAGCAATCAGCGAGACTCCGTGGGCATAGGACCCTCCGAGCCAGGTGCGGGACACAATCTCCTAGTGTGCCGTTTTCCAGGCCCGTTGGAAAAGCGCAGTATTAGGACCGGACTGACCCGATATTCCAGGTGCCGTCTGTTTCCCCTTTCTTTGACTAGGAAAGGGAACTCCCTGACCCCTTGCGCTTCCCGAGTGAGGCAATGCCTCGCCCTGCTTCGGCTCGCGCACAGTGCGCTTCACCGACTGTCCTGAACCCACTGTTAGGCACTCCCTAGTGAGATGAAACCGGTACCTCAAGCAGAAATGCAGAAATCACCCGTCTTCTGTGTCGCTGGGGCTGGGAGCTGGAGACCGGAGCTGTTCCTATTCGGCCATCTTGGCTCCACCCCAAGAATGATTGTTAAAAGAACATTTTATCACTTAAAAATGAACTTGAAACATTAAGCTGAAAAATAAAAGCCAGACATTGTTATAGCAATACAAAATTATACTTCTGAAGAATTTGAACTACTTATCATGTACTTTTGCAGCCATTAACTTGTTTTTCTGGCTTTGTCACTAAACCCCACCATTTCTTAGGCAGAAATCCATGCTGATTTTTATTCGTTTATCAATGACAAAGATAACACATATTGAAAACTAGTTGAAATAGATTTAAAAATTGGTGAGTAGACAATGAACATCGATGCTTAATTAATAACAAATTAAAATGGTTAATAGGTTGGTTTTATTGGCTTTTCTACTTTCAACTTTTAGATATTAAAATTAATGTACATAGAGAAATGAAAAATTTGATATTTAGTTATCAACAGACGGGATCCAGAAGGATAATAATTTAAACCAAGAATACATACAATAATATATAGAACTCTTTCTACTTTGAATATGAAGCAAGATAATTCATCTTATAAATTAGCAATTTATTACAACAGTGCTAATTATACTTATGCTGCTATAATTAAGCCGTGCCATGATTAAGAGTCTGTCTGCCTTTCCAATTACAAATAAATATTTTAAGCCATTATCTCAGGATTCCATGCTGTTTTCAGGGAAAAAATTTTCTTCATCAAATACAAATCAAACAAATTACATGAGGAAAAATGTGCTATCTTTTGCAGGTTTCAGTATAGTGATATGTGGCAATTAAGACAAGAGTTCATAGTCTTAATTATCTTGTGTTAAGCAGGATGGAGAATACAGCAATAAACATTTAAAATAATTAAAAAATAAAGCCTGGGAAGGAATAGCTTTTGGGATTAAAAGAGTTTACTGTCAGGCTTTATTCCACTTCCTGTTAAGCTAGCCTTCTTTGCCAACTTTTTGAACTTAGCTATGAGATAGAGCTGCAAATATATCCAAGAGCTTATTAATAAGGGGATATAGTTACTATGTGCTATATACAATATCTCCATATAGACCAAGTTAACATAATTGACAGCAGCACTTATTCCAACTGGGATTGATTAATCTTACCCAAATAACCTTATAGGGCACAGTAGATCAACCATTTAATCCCACCGAATCATCAAAAAATATTTACATTTACCACATTCATGGTACTCTATTAGTATTTCTCTTCTCAGTGATCATTTATTGAGCAACATACCTGCTATGCAGGTTGCTAGGTTATGGGGGTAAAATGCATAGCTCCTATTCTTATTGAACCTATAGTCTAATGCAAGAGCTAGGCAAGCATACAGACACATGCTCTGTATAATATTTACTATGGGAGAAATAACATAAGGAACTTTGAGAACAGTGAAAAAGAAGAGTACTGCTTAACCACAAGGGGTGGAGGAAGTCAGGGCAGAGTCCCAGAAGAAAAAACAGCCTGCTTAAGTTTTAAAAGAAGTCAAGGTATTAGTTAGTTCAAAAAATTAAGGAAGGCCATCCTGGGGAGGGGACTCACCAGATAGAGGGAAGATTTGAGCAAAAGGATAGGATAATAGTGTTAATGACTACCACGTATTTAAATCTTTGCTTGATGCCAATTGTCCCCAGTTTCTTTTTTACACATTTCTTTCATTTATTTAATCCTCACAAGAACTGAATGAGGTAGTAGTATTATTTTCATTTTATAGATGAAGAAACTGAAATTGTAAGATGCTAACTTGTTAAGGGCAAACAACTTATGCTGTGTTAAGATAAGAACTTAAATCTATGTTTATATGACTCCAAAGCTCATGCTCTCAATGTTCTCAAGTAGCAGCTGCACAAAAATGATGTGTTACAGGAACTGTATGTTGTTCTGAATTCATTTGTTCATTTATTCAAGAAATATTTGCTGATCCAGGCACTCTGCCAGATTGTAGGGATACAAAGTAAATTCAGAAATGGTTTCTTTCAGGAGGAATTTTTGGCTTAATAGGATAGATATGGCTTATAGATAGGACAGGCAAACAGTCCCTTGAGTAAATAGTGTCTTAATAATTATAGCGTCTTAATATTATAGGTGCTTTGTTAGGATATATATGAAATTCAATAGAAGGGTAAAGTTTTGATGGATATGGGGAGTCAGTAGAGGGTCAAGAAAATATTGAGAAAGTGATGTAATCTGAGTCCTGAAAAATGGGTAGGAAAAAGGAGGACATTCCAGATAACAAAACAAACTGAGAAAAGCCATAGAAATATAAAATAGCCTGGATTTGGAAGCAATATCCAATAATTTTGTGTGATTAGGGTGTACAGAGTGACATGACCAAATTTCGAGGGAATGGATAAGAAAAAATGTTTTTGAAGTAGAATAAACAGTATTTGATTATCTTTGGATGTGGGAGTGAGAAAAAGAGTGGAATACACAATAACTCATAGACTTGTCTTTGTTGGTTGGGTGGCTGGTGAACATGATAAAAAATTGAGTTGAAATTGGATTGGGGAGAGATAGTAAGAATAGTTAGTTTAGTTTTATGTATGTTAAGTTAGGCAGAGATAGCTGTAGGCTCTTGACCTAGACTTCAGGACAATGTCTTGGTTGCAGATCTAGATTTATAGTTATGAGCATATAGAAAGATGATTTGAAGTTGCAAAAGTAGATGAAGTCTCTGTGGTGGCATGTCACAGAAGAAGATCAAGCATAAAACTGTGAAATATACAAATATTTTAGTAATAGCTAGAAGAATAAGAGCTTAATGAGATATTAAGATGCAATGGTTAGGTATACAGTCAGAGAGCCAGGAGACAGTGATATCATTAAAGTAAAATTACAAGAGAGTTTAAAGATAATGGGAGAGATCTCAAGTTTCCAGATACTCCAAAGAGGTCATGGAAGATGAAATTTGCGAAGAGTTTTTAGAATTTGGCATGTGTGTGATGGCAACATTAGTGAAATAGTAAAGTTGTGAACAGAGGAGAAAACACTGAAATAGTTATTGTCGGAACTAGAAATGATCTGGCTAGAATAAGGATTATGTATATGGGGCTCAGTGGAGATCAGAGATCCAGAATTCAGTGCTATCAGTTGGCACATTGATGTGGTTTTCTCAAGAAGCTCTCAGCAGCCAAGGTGTAAGATCAGAGAAGGCTAATTGTTAAGTTTATCCAAGATCGAAAGTATTCAGAATGGCTGTGGGGGAACGATAAGGGGACTAGTATCAGTAATGAGCACATGAGGAAGAGATTAGTTAGAAGGTTGCATTATGGAGTTTAGGGAAGTGAGGGAGGGCAGCAAAGCCATGTGGGAGTGATGATGAATGAGAATAAAATGGAGGGATCAAGCATCTGAAGAGCCTTGGTGAGGGCTACCATAAACATTACTTCCTGAGAAGCCCCTGACCCTCAAGTCTGGATTGTGTGCCCCTCAATAAGCCCCCCATAGCATCCCGTACTTCCCCTATCATAGTTATTTCCATTAATTTCTTGGGTAGTTGTTGTCACTAGGCTACCAGCTCTGTGACAACAGGGACCTTGTCTATCTCATTCCTCCCTGTTTTTCCAGTGTCCCACTTTAGTGCCTGGCACATGTAGGTGGTGGAACAAATAAACATGAGATAGTGAAAGAGAAGGAGGAATATGAGTTTATATTCGGATTAATATTTTCGAATTAAGATTTCAAAGTTGATGCAGTTCTGGTTGATGACAAGGTCCAGACTGTGGTTGAAGTGGATACAGCATAGTTGAAATCTAGGAGGTCATGAAGATGTGAGGCCATGGTATTATATGGATTATCTGCCTAGGTATTAAGGCTGTACAGAATCTTAGGAAGTCTGGAAATAAAAGGAACTTGGGAGCCCAGGACATAATTCTCAACCAATGAGGGTGAATAAGCTAAAGTTCAGTAAATTAGAGCAAGAGAGAAAATAATGTGGAAAAACAGAATGGCACAACCTTAACAGAGAAAGAAAGTTTTCATGAAGGTGTAAGTGACCATGAGGACTACTTCAGGAGTATGGGGTATGGGTTGAATAAGTTGTGTAAGGCAGGAGGGCTAAAGCAGTGATCAGATGGCAATGAATCTAATAAACCCAGCCAAGGATCTTGTTTTTTGTTCCATGAATATTACAATACAAAAGATACAAAAATATCCGTAAATTTTAAAGTGTGTCAAGGTAACTTTGGAAGAGTAGCATAGTCAAACAAACAAACGAAAAAAAAAAACAAAAAAACACAGGATTTAAAACTATGGAGACAGGGACTCTGGATTTGCCTCTACCATTGCCAGTTTCTAGTTGAATGTTGGTGGTCAGACTTCTTAACATTTTATGTGTGAAATGAAGTCATTTGATTACCTAGTTTTTAAATTCTTTTGCTTGGCTTGCAAAGTTTTGTAACCTGACACCATCCTACCTATTCAGCATTCCCTGTATACATCAATGTGACATGCCAGGTTAATATACAATATATCTTAAGAATACAGACAGTTCATTTATATTTTAATACTTTTGTTAGGGGTAGAAAGTATTTGAGTTACCAGTAGTGAATCTGAACGGATGTGCAACAACCTCAATTCCTGCCTCCCCAGAAGAAAAAATTTGACTGATGGGCATAAGGCAGAAAAAGAGACCAAGGCACGTTTTAGAGCAGGAGTGGAAGTTCATTTAAAAAAGGTGTTACAGGAGGAAAGAAAAGGAATTACAAGTGGAAGAGACCCAAGTGGCCAAGCTGAAGGACAAGTGTGACATTTATACTTGATTCTAGGACTTTATATATTGGCCCACTCTCGGCGTCTTGCGCCCTTTTCTTGTGGTTCCTCCCTTGGGGTGGGCTGCCCGCATGTGCAGTGCCCTCATTACACTTGGCAAGTGAGCATGTGTAGTGTGTTTAGGAAGTTGAACGCATGCCAATCTGAGACTTTCTTCCCTTTTCTGGTCGAATGCCATTTTGTCTCTTACTGAGCATGCCCGGCTCACTCACCCAATACCTGAGATTTTATTATCAATCTCAGGTGTTTTTTTCTGTTTGGGAAGTTGCCTTTCCCTGGTGTCTGCTCTCAATTAACACTTTAATGTGACATCTGTAGACCATCAGGAGATTGTCTATACCTGGCTTGGCTGCCAAATTATCATGTTTAGAGAGGCAATGTTGATATGGACAGGAGGCAGGGAAATACTGGGTAGAAGAGGGTGGTTCACTGGCAAAGGCCCTACCTTCAAGCTTGGAAACTGTGGCCTTAAATGGGAACAGACATTCCTGTTTTTGCAACCAAATGTTGCCTTTTGGCCCACAATGCCCCCCTATCCTATACCCCTATAAACCCCAAACCCCAGGTTCCATGAGTGGTCGAGCAGAGGAGCAGAAGAGCAGCAGAGCGGTATGGTAGAGAAGGAGAAGAGAAGGAGCATCTGAATGTCAAGAGGAGTTCCGCTGGGGACAGCCAGGGAGATTGGCTGCAGGAGACGGCCAAACTCCAGAGGAAGATAATCTTTCCACTTCATTCCCTTTCCAGCTCCCCATCCATCCTGCTGAGAGCCACCTCCACCACTCAAAACAATCCCTGTATACAGCATCCTTCAAGTCACTGTGTGACCTGATTCTTCCTGGATGCCAGACATGCACCTGGGTACCAAGAGGGCAGGGTGTAAAAGGCTGTCACCCTGACTCTCCACTGAGCTGGTTTAACACTTAGCCATCCATGGATGGCAACTGCTAAAAGAACATTAATTGTAACACACCCCTAGATGCCACCATAGGTCTGGAGCCCAAAAGGGCTTGCCCTGGCTCCTGCCTCTGCTTTTCTGCATGCTCCCCCTCCCATAAAGGGTTTGATCAGCGGCGGCAGCAAATGAGTCACACCCCTGTCACAAGTGGTGCAAGGGGGTCAGAGAACTCTCCCGTTTTGATGTGGTAATTGCCCAACTATCACCTGATATTCCTGTTGGGTAGGGGAAGAGCCCTCTCCTGCCCCAGTCATGCCTGTTTAACTACCTGTAACACTTTCATTCATTGTTTCTTTTTCTTGGAATATCCTCCACATGTCTATACATTTACTTAAGGCCCAACGTAAGTTCCCTTTTCTATAAAAGCTTCCCTGCCTACACCAGTATTCGCTCCTGGCTATCCCTTCTGAATGTCAGTAGCTCTGAAGGTCTGTTCCACCACAGTTCAGCACTTACTCTTTCATACTGTTCAATGTTTGATGGCATCCTAGACAGTAAAATAAAATTCCCTATTCTGGAAGCTAGGAGCTTTGAGATCTAGTTTCTGTTGTAACTAATATTGTGCTCTTGTACAAGAGGTTTCTTATCTTTAAAATGAAGGGATTTGACTAGAGAATAGCTTTCTTAGTTCGGGTATTACCTAAAAGCAGAGCCAGAGAAAGTTTGTGTGCTGGTGACTATTTTGAGCAGTCATCCCCGGAAGAAGGGGGAAGGTCCTGGGGAAAGTGGGACAAGGAAGGAGGAAGAACTACTATAAGGGAACATTACTGAGGCTACTGATGGGGGCAATGGGATTCCATCCTGTTGGGACCTCCTGAGAAGCACACAGAGCACCTCCAAGAATTTCTTTCCAAAAGAAGGGAGATGGGAACATTTATTAATCAGTTCCACCCCCCATAAGCCCAGAGTTGTCCTTGGGGATGCTTCTTCTCCTGAGTTTCTGAGCTATACACATTAGCTGCTGATCTGAGCTACCTAGGGGCAGAAAGCCAGGAGGCATAGCACATCTTCAAGGTGAGATACTGTCAGTGTGAAGTCCAAGCCATTCACCCATAGCCGAAATCAGAGTAGAGGCTGAGATGGAGTGAGTCTGGGTACTGTCAATTTCAAAATTCTGTGAAACAATGACACATTCTTAGATAAGCTTTATATTTTTATACCATAGATAAAGTGACTTGCTTTTGGAATGTTAACTTTCTATTCAAAGCTGAGATACAATTTAGTAAATCTGGGATATGCAAAACTCCTATTGTCTCTGAAGTGGGATATTTTAATCAATTCTAATAGTGGTAGCCTAAAAACTACTAAAAGGAAAAAGTTAAACAAAATCTCTATAGGTTATTTAAAGTGACCCAACAAATGACTTTTGGAGAGGTTGAAACAATGCCTCAGAATGACCTCTTCTAAACGTGACAAAATCTCTAGGAAGATTATTTAGATATTAAATAAAGAGATTTGGAAGTGAAATGTAACTAATAACTACTTAAGATGCAGGGCCTACACATTATATAATTTTAAGGGAAATTTGCAGAATTAGAACATCAGTTGCTATTTCATGATAAATAAGTGCACTTGGAGAGTTCCAGAAATGAAAGATGACCCAGAGGAAGCAATTCCTGGGCAAGAAACCACTACATAGAAACCTCAATATTGATATTTCTCCAAGACTTGAGACAATACTTTTATGCTTGCCTTTCTTTGAAGATTCTGTTATGGTTGAATTTTCACAACCCCACCTGAAGATTTTTAATTTCGGGGGGATTTCAATTGCTGAAAGGAATAGGGGTATAAAAAATTCATTTCTTGGCCATGCTAGCCTATTGGTTCCCTTGAAATCTTGTTCCATTGGGCACCTTTTCTTGGTATAGAAGGGCTAGTAGTAAAATATTTCTTGGAGGAGGATATAATGCTCAGGACCAACTTCTGTTCTTCCTGGTGAGTTTTGGATTTCCACCTGGACTCAATTTCGCCATATTTTTCTCCCACTTATACTAGCCCCCTAAAGAAATCTCCATGTCTTTCATCCAACTGCTGTTATGATAATTATAATCTCCAGGTCTTTACAGGTATCTTTAGTGGAGGAGATGAAGGGAGAGAGAAAATAATCTCCTGTCCATCTGCCTAAGCCTCTTGGTTTCTCTTCCCTGTCAAGCTAGACTTTAGCACCATCCTTAGCTGGAACTGAGCTGCCATTGCTGTTTTTCTGCCTTGCAGTGGCCAGTGGTCAAAGATTAGACAGGGTTGTGTCTTTGGTAGTAGCCATCCTCCCAGTTGCCACACCAGAATCTAAAGGTCATCCTTGAAAACTCCGCCTCAAACCCTTTGTGTCACTGACATCTAATAATCACAAAATCCTTCAAATTCTACCTTCTTAATATTTGTCTACTTTCCTCCATTCTTACTACCTTTAACTTTGCTTTTCTTTTCCCTGGATTCTGGAAATTGCCTCCTACTATCTACTTAACACCTTGCTCCCTTCAATCTTTCACTGACCAAATAAAATAATATTTTTAAAAGACCAATCCAATAGGCTTGGTCTCTTGATTAAAACCCCTTCAATAGTTTCTTTATTTACCCCAGAATAACATAGAAGACCCAGAGTTTATTTCTCCAGCTTCCTCCATTGCCACTCCCCACTTTTCATTCTATGGTACACCTCTAGTGTATTACTTGCAGTTCCCCATGCAGGCTGGACACTCAGTTACACTCATGTCATAATAGCATCAGAGATGCTACTGAAAATATTTATCACTTGCAGTAGCATTGGCACTAAGCAATCAAAACAGAGAACAGTCCATTCAGAATGGATATTGGCTATGAACATCTGTCTAAATACCCACCCTGAAGAGTCCCCATGTATACCTACCTAGCATTTATTACAATGTATTGCTAGCTTGCTTGTTAGAGTAAAAGCTTCTTGTATATAGAGGAAGCATCTTGTTTCTGTTGTATCTCTGACTATGTTATAGAAACTCTAATTTTTTTTAGTTAATTTAGTGAATGAATTTAGCAACTAAATTTCAGCTCAGGGATCTGTTTGTGAAATCCTGCTCTTCATCATGTTATACTGAATTTTAGATAATGGAGAAAATGGAAAAGTAGATCATCCTTTGAACATTATCTATACTTTAGGTACATACAGATTTGTCTCTCCTTTAACCCTCCCCACAAGGCACTCCTAGAGTGAGAAGATGATGGATAACATTACTACCTTTTGAATAATTCATAATGTAGGCACTTTTTGTGATTTTTGGCTTTGCATTTTTCCTGAATTGCTGAATTTTGATTCTTAGACAGCTAAAACTTCAGATATTCAATTTTGTGGGACATGATGAGGCTGCAAAATGATAATGGAGTCTGTTTATCAGTAAAGTTCCTGTGTATGTTGTTAGGTGGGACTATAATGGTAAACTCTTGGTTCTCTATCTTAGGCAATATCTCTCATCTTTTATAGTTTTCTAGAACCTTGGCATTTCCCTATCAAGAGATGGATTTTATGTCCCCTGCCTTTGAAGGTGGATTGGCCTTTGTGACTGCCTCAACCAACAGAATATGATGGAAGTGAGGCTTGATGACTCTGAAAGTAGGTCATAAAAATATAACACTCTTCTGTTGTATTCTCTTGGAATGTTTGCTCTTGGAATTAGGCTGCGAGGAAGTGCATACAGATATGTGGAGATGCCACATATAGGATGTACAGTTGCAGGCAATAGCCAGCATTAACTACCAGATATGGGAGTGAATGATCCTTCATATGATCTTAGACTCCAACTGTTTAGTCACCTCTTCAGGGTTGAAGGCTTCCCCAACAAAGTCCCAGGCATCATGGAAGAGAGACCAGCTTTATTCTTTCTAAATTCCTGGCTCTGCTTAGGTCTCTAAGCACTGTATAAAGATTATTGTTTAGGACACTAAGTTTGGTGTGGGGTGGTTTGTTAAGAAGAAATACATAACTGGACTACACATCTATGCTTTCATCTTAAAGGTAGTGAATTTTGTAAATGTAGTGATTGAAGTTTTAAAAAGTATGTGTGAAAACTTAAAAACAGTGTTTCCCTTTCCTTAACAGTCCATCTGATGGCTACAGTTACATTAACCACATTTCTGTGTTGATTAAAATTTGTTTTCTTTTTTTTTTTTTTTTTTCTGTCACCCAGGCTGGAGTGCAGTGGTGCAACCTTGGCTCACTGCAAGCTCTGCCTCCCGGGTTCACGCCATTCTCCTGCCTAAGCCTCTCCGAGTAGCTGGGACTACAGGCGCCTGCCACCACGCCCGGCTAATTTTTTTTTTTTTTGTATTTTTAGTAGAGACGGGGTTTCACCGTGGTCTCGATCTCCTGACCTCGTGATCCGCCCGCCTCGGCCTCCCAAAGTGCTGGGATTACAAGCGTGAGCCACCGCGCCCGGCCCATTGATTTAAATTTCTAAGGAAAATTCCATGCATGGAGATTCAAATAAAGACAAAAAGAAACAGAAATGCATTTTTCCCCCTTTTCTTCTCTCTCTGAGCAATTCTAACCCTAAAGAAGCCAAAAGGAAGAATATGTCAAGATGGGACATATTTGAATGGGAGGAAAGGTAGATACGTTCCTGTTGAATATTCTAAACTCTCCAAATATTAAAAACCCTATTTTTGCAGTTTTCTCCTTTTTAAAGATACATCCCTTTTGGGGATTGAGCAACAGGGCCAAATAAAAGTCTCCACTAATTGTCCCCTCTGCAAGAACACCAATTTAACAGCTATCTACACACAGAAAAAGCAAATTCATGAGAACTAAAAATCAGGTAAGCACTCACAGTACCTGGTTTTAACTTCATATAGCTGAAAGAGGCACTGAAAGACAGTAGGAAAGACAGTCTTGAATCACCAACACCACCCCTTCCTCATTCCTTGGCAGTGGACATGTGGCATAAAGAGAGAATCTGTGTGCTTGGGAGAAGGAGAGCACAATGATAATGAGATTTTCATTAAACTTAGTGCTGCCCTGTTACAACAAAAAGCAAAACCAGGCTGAACTCAGCTTATGCCCATACAGTGTGGGAGAATTTAAACTAGCCCTAGCCAGAGTGAAAATTGCCCATCCCAGTGGCTGGAACTTGAGTTCTGGCAAGCCTCACCACCATGGGCTAAAGGGCTCTGGGGCCCTAAATAAACTTGAAAGATAGTCTAGGCCACAAAGACTGCAACTCCTAGGCAAGTTCTCGTGCTGAACTGGGCTGAGAGCCAGTGGATTTGGGGGATATAGGACCTACTGAGAGACCAGCCTGGATGGCTAACAGACTCGCACCATGCCTTCCCCAAACCCAGGCTGTATGGCTTGTGGCTTCAAAAGATACCCCTTCCTTCCACTTGAGGAATAGGAGAGGGAAGACTAAAGAGGACTTTGTATTGCATCTTGAGTACCAGCTCAGCAACAGGAGGATAAGGCACAGGTCAGAGCCATGAGACCCCCTTTACAGGCCCTAGCTCCCAGATGATATTTACAGATACACCCTGTGTGAGAAAGGAACCTACTGCCTTGAAGAGAAGGACCCAATCCTGGCAGCATTCATCACCTGCCGACTAAAGAGCTCTTGGGCCCTGAATAACCAGCAGTGATACCCAGGTAGCATGCCATAGGCCTTGGGTAAGACTCTGAAACTAGCAGGCTTGAGGTGAGAATCAGCACATTCCCAGGTGTTGTGGTTATGGGGAAAGACTCCTTCTGCTTGAGAAAAATGGAGGGAAAAGTAAAGGGCAGTTTTAATTGCACATTAGATACCAGCTCAGCCATGATGGGTAGAGCACTGAGTGGGCTCTTAGGACCTCTGATTCCAGGACTTGGCTATTGGATGACATTTTTGGACCTGCCCTGGGCCAGAGGGAAATCCACTGCCCTGAAGAGTGAATCCCAGGCCTGGCAACATTTACCAAAACTGGTTGAAAAGCCCTTGGGCCTTAAGGGGACATCATTGGTAGCCCAGCAGTATTCCCTGTGGGCCTGTGGTAGTGGTGGCTAAAAATGAAGAGCCTCTGCCTGTGGAAAGGGGAGGGACAAGTGGGAAAAACTATGTCTCATGGTTTGGATGCCAGCTCAGCCGCATTACAGTAGAACACCAGGTACACTTCTAAGGTATTTGACTCCAGTCCCTGGCTCCTGGACAGCACCTCTGGACCTCCGTGGGGCCTGGGGGAACTCACCATCCTGAAGGGAAGAGCACAAGCCTGGTTGGCTTTGCCACTTGCTGATTATAGAGGACCAGAGCCTTGAGCAGACATAGGCAATAGCCACATAGTGGTTACAGCAGGCCTTGGATGAGACCCAGTGCTGTGCTGGATTCAAGTGTGACCCAGCACTATCTCAGTGGTGATGGTCACAGGAGTGCTTTTGTCACCTCACTCCCAGCTTCAGGTAGCTCACTACAGAGAGACTCTGTGTTTTTGGGAGAAAGTAAGGGAAGAAGAAAAGAGTCTCTGCCTAGTAGTCCAGAGAATTCTTCCAGATATTATCCAAGACCCTCAAAGTGGCACCTCTATAAGTCTGTAAGAACCACAGTGTTACAGGGCTTGGGGTGTCCCCTAATGCAGATATGGCTTAGATAACAATGCCTAAGTCCTTACAAATGCCTGGAAAGCCTTCCCAGGAATGACAGGTACAAACAATCCCAGACTGCGAAGACTACAAAACATACCTAACTCTTCAATACCTAGACACAGACAAACATTCACAAGCATTAAGACCATCCAGGAATATATGACCTCAACAAATGAACTAAATAAGGCACCAAGGACCAATCCTAGAGAAACAGAGATATATATCATCTTTCAGAAAGAGAATTCAAAATAGCTGTTTTGAGGAAACTCAAATTCAAGATAATACAGAGAAGGAGTTCAAAATTCTATTAGATAGACTTAATAAATATATTAAAATAAGAAGAATCAAGCAGAAATTCTGGAGTTGAAAAATGCAACTCACATATAAAAGAGTGCCTCAGAGTCTTTGAATAGCAAAATTGATCAAGTAGAAGAAAGAATTAGGGAGCTTGAAGACAAGCTACTCAAAAATAGACAGTGGAGACAAAAAAACCCAAACAAACAATGAAGTATGCCTACAAGTTCTAGAAAATAGTCTCAAAAGGGAAAATCTAAGAATTATTGGCCTTGAAAAGGACATAGAGAAACAGATAGAGGTGGAAAGTTTTGTGGGGGAAAGGAAGAGAGATCAGACTGTTACTGTGTCTGTGTAGAAAAAGGAAGACATAAGAAACTACATTTTGATCTGTACTAAGAAAAATTGTTCTGCTTTGAGATGCTGTTAACCTGTAACTTTAGCCCCAACCCTGTGCTCACAGAAACATGTGCTGTATTGAATCAAGGTTTAAGGGATTTAGGACTATGCAGGATGTGCCTTGTTAACAATATGTTTGCAGGCAGTGTGCTTGGTAAAAGTCATTGCCATTCTCCATTCTCTATTAACCTGGGACACGATGCACTGTGGAAAGCTGCAGGGACCTCTGCCCAAGAAAGCCTGGGTATTGTCCGAGGTCTCCCCCCACTGAGACAGCCTGAGATATGGCCTCGTGGGAAGGGAAAGACCTTACCGTGCCCCAGCCCGACACCTGTAAAGGGTCTGTGCTGAGGAGGATTAGTAAAAGAGGAAGGCCTCTTTGCAGTTGAGATAAGAGGAAGGCCTCTGTTTCCCGCATATACCTGGGAATGGAATGTCTGGTGCAAAGGCGACCATTCATTCTATTCTGAGATAGGAGAAAACCACCCTGTGGCTGGAGGCGAGATATGCTAGTGGTGATACTGCTCTCTTACTCTTTGCTACACTGAGATGTTTGGGTAAAGAGAAAGATAAATCTAGCCTATATGCATAATCGGGCACAGTATTGAACTTATTTATGATGCAGATTCCTTTGCTCATATGTTTTCCTGCTGACCTTCTTCCCACCATCACTCTGTTCTCCTGCCGCACTCCCCGTGCCGAGATAGTGAATATAGTAGTCAACAAATACTGAGGGAACTCAGAGACCAGTGCCAGTGCAGGTCCTTGCATGCTGAGTGTGCCGGTCCCCTGGGCCCACTGTTCTTTCTGTATACTTTGTCTCTGTGTCTTATTTCTTTTTTCAGTCTCTCGTCTCCATCTGACGAGAAATTAAAAAGGAAATTGAAACATTTCTTGAAACAAATAATAATGAACATACAACATACCAAAATATATGTGATACAGTGAAAACTATAAGATTATATTATCTATAATATAATATAGATATTATTATATTATATATATTATATTATCTATAATATAATATAGATATTATTATATTATATATTATAATATAGATATTATATCTATATAATATATTATATTATTATATCTATATAATATAATAATATATTATATTATTATATTATATAATATAATAATATATAATATTATTATATTATATAATATAATAATATATACTATATATATCTATATTATATCTATATAATATATTATATTACATAATATATATTATATAATATATAAATATATATCATATTATATCTATATGATATATTATATTATATAATATATATCTATATTATAATATAGATATTATATTATATCCACAGGTGTGAAGGGGCAGAGAACTTCCCAAACCTAGAGAAAGTTATAAATATGTAACTATAAAAAGGTGATGAAACACTAAGCAGTTTTAACCAAAAGACTACCTCAAGTCATTTAATAACCAGTCTCCCAAAGGCAAGGATAAAGAAAGGATTTTAAAAGTAGCAAAAGCAGATTTTTCAATAGAAACCTTATTAGCCAGGAGAGAGTGGTAGGACATATTTAAAGTGCCGAAGGAAAAAAAAAAACCTTTTACCCTAGAGTAGTTTATCTCATTGAAATATCCTTTAAACATGAAGGAGAAGTAAAGACTTTCCTAGACAAAAGCTGAGGGATTTCTTCAACACCAGATCTGTCCTATTAGAAATGCTAAAGGAAGTACTTCCATCAGAAAGGAGGACATTAAAAAGCAATAAGATATCATCTGAAGGTAGAAAACTAGCTGCTAACAGTGCACAGAAAAACAGAATATTACAAGACTGTAACTATAGTGTGTAAACTACTCTGAAGTAGAAAGATTAAACAATGAATAAAAAATAAGACTACAACAACTTTTCAAGACATAGTACAATAAGACATAAATAGGAAAAAAATGTTAAAAAGCTGGGAAGGAAGTTAAGGTTTTTATTAAGTAAAGTTAAGTTTTTATTGGGTTTCTCTTTGCTTGTTTGTTTATGCAAACAGTGTTGTTATCAGCTTAAAAGCGTGAGTTATAAGATAGCAATTGCAAACCTCATAGTAACCTCATATTAAAAAACCATACACCAGATATACAATAAATAAAAAGCAAGAAATTAATTCACACCACTAGAGAAAATCACCTTCAATAAAAGCAAGACCAGAAGGAAGAAAAGACGAAAGAGAAAATCACAAAACAACCAGAAAACAAATAATAAAATGGTAGGAATAGTCCTTACTCATCAACCTTAATGAGTAATAATAACATTGAATGTAAATGAACTGAACTCTCCAATTAAAAGACATAGAGTGGCTGAATGAATTAAATAACAAGATCTAATGATCTGTTGCCTATAAGAAACATACTTCACCTATAAAAATACACATAAATGGAAACTAAAGGGATTGAAAAGACCCTGTATAAATAGAAACTGAAAAAGAGTGGGAGTAGCTACATTTATATGAGACAGAATAGGTTTCAAGACAAAAACTATAGGAAGAGACCAAAAAAGTCACTATATTATGATAAAGGAGTCAATTCAGCAAGAGGGTATAACAGTTGTAAAAATATATGCACCTAACACTAGCACCCAGATTATTTAAAGCAAGTATTATTAAAGCTAAAGAGAGAGAAAGACCCCAATAAAATAATGGCTGGAGACTTCAAGACCCCACTTTCAGGATTAGACAAATCTTCCAGACAGAAAATCAACAAGGAAACATCAAACTTAATCTACGTTATAGACCAAATGGACCTAATAGGTATTTACAGAAGATTTCATCCAATGGCTAGAAAATACACATTCTTATCCTCAGCACATGGATAATAAGGGAAAGACCATAAGGTAGGTCACAAACAAGTCTGAAAACCTTCAAAAATAGAATATCAAGCATTTTCTCTGACAACGTATAACTAGAAATCAATAACAAGAGAAATTTAGAAAACTATACCAACACATGGAAATTAAACAATATACTCCTAAATGACCAGTGGATCAATGAAGAAATTAAAAAGGAAATTGAAACATTTCTTGAAACAAATAATAATGAACACACAACATACCAAAATATATGTGATACAGTGAAAACTATAAGATTATATTATCTATAATATAATATATATTACCTTATACAGTGATAAAATTTAACATCGTTTCATGATAAAAACCATAAAGAAAAAAACCTGGATGTAGGAGGAACATATTTCAACAAATAAAAGCGATATATGACACACCGACAACTAGTATACTGAATGAGGTAAAACTTAAAGTCTTTTCTCTAAGATTGGGAACACAACAAATATGCCCACTTTCACCACTGTTATTCAACACAGTACTTGAAGTCCTAGCTAGAGCCATCAGATAAGAGAAAGACATAAAGAGCAAAAAATTGGAAAAGAAGAAGTCAAATTATCCTGGCTTACAGGTAATATAATCTTATATTTGGAAAAACCTAAAGATTCCACAAAAAAACTGTTATAATTGGTAAACCAATTCAGTAAGGTTGCATGATGCAAAATCAACATACAGAAATCAGTAACATTTTTATATGCCAACAGTGAACAATCTTAAAAAGAAATCAAGAAAGTAATCCCATTTACAATAGCTACAAACAAAATAAAATACCTAGGAATTAACTTAAAGAAGTAAAAGATCTCTACAACGAATCTATAAAACATTGATGCAAGAGATTGAAGAAGATACAAAAAAATGGAAAAATATTTCATGTTCATAGGTTGGAAGAATCAATATTGTCAAAATGTCCATACTACCCTAAGCAACCTACAGATTTAATGCAATCACTATCAAAATACCAATGACATTCTTCACAGAAATAGAAAAAAAATCCTTACAAAAAAAAATTGTAGGAACAAACAAAAGACCTAGAACAGCCAAAGCTATCCTAAGTAAAAAGAACAAAACTGGAGGAATTGCATTACCTGACTTTAAATTATACTACAGAGATGGCTGGGTGTAGTGGCTCACCCCTGTAATCCTAGCACTTTGGGAGGCTGAGGTGGGTGGATCACTTGAGGTCAGGAATTCAAGACCAGCCTGGTCAACATGGTGCAACCCCATTTCTACTAAAAATACAAAAATTAGCTGGGGGTGGTGGTGTGGGCCTGTAGTCCCAGCTACTCAGGAGGCCGAGGCAGGAGAATCACTTTAACCTGGAATGGGGAGGTTGCAGTGAACCAAGATTGTGCCATTGCACTCCAGCCTGAGCGACAGAGGGAGACTTTGTCTCAAAGAAAAAAAAAAAGAAGAAGAAAAAAAAGAAATACTACAGGGCTATAATAACCAAAGCAGCATGGTACTAGCATAAAAACAGACACATAGATTAGTGAAACAGAATAGAAAACCCAGAGATAAATCCATACATCTATAGTGAACTTATTTTTGACAAAGGTGCCAATAGCATATATGGGGGAAAAGGACAGTCTCTTCAATAAATGGTGCTGGGAAAACTGGATATCCATATCCAAAAGAATGAAACTAGACTCCTATCTCTCACCATATACGAAATCAAATTAAAATGAATTAAAGACTTAAACCTAAGACCTTAAACTATGAAACTACTAAGAGAAAACACTGGCTGGGCACAGTTGGCTCACGCCTGTAGCCCCAGCACTTTGGGAGGCAAGGCAGGTGGATCATCTGAGGTCAGGAGTTCGAGACCAGCCTGTCCAATATGGCGAAACCCCGTCTCTACTAAAAATACAAAAAATTAGCCAGGCGTGGGGGTGTGTGCTTGTTATCCCAGCTACTCGGGAGGCTGAGGCAGAAGAATTGCTTGAACCCGAGGGGCGGAAGTTGCAGTGAGCTGAGATGGCGCCACTGCACTCCAGCCTGGGTGACAGAGTGAGACTCCATCTCAAAACAAACAAACAAACAAACAAACAACAAAACATTGGAGAAGCTCTCCAGAACACTAGACTGGGCAAAGATTTCTTGAGTAGTACCCCAAAAGCAAAGGTGACCAAAGCAAAAATGGAGAAATGGGATCACATCAAGTCAAAAAGTTTCTGCATAGCAAACAATCAACAAAGTGAAGAGAGAGCCCATAGAGTGGGAGGAAATATTTGCAAACTAACCATCTGACAAGGGATTAATAGCCAGAATGTATCAAGAGCTCAACTCTATGGGGAAAAAAATCTGATAATCTGATTTTTAAATGGGCAAAAAATTTGTATAGACACTTTTTAAAAGAAGACAAACCAATGACAAACAGGTATATGAAAAAGTGCCCAGCATCACTGATCACCAGAGAAATGCAAATGAAAACGGCAGTAAGATGTTCCCTTACCCTAGTTAAAATGGCTGATATTCCAAAAGTTAGGTAATGACAAATGCTGGCAAGGACGTGGAGAAAAGGGAACCTTTGCACACTGTTGGTGGGAATGTAAATTAGTGCACTAATAGTTTGGATGTTCCTCAGAAAACTAAAAATAGAGTTACCATAGGATCTCGCAATCTCACTGCTAGCAATATACCAAAAAGAAAGAAAATATATCAAAGAGATATCTGCACTCCCATGTGTATTGCAGTACTATGCACCATAGTCAAGACTTGGAATCAACCTAAGTGTCCAGCAACAGATGAATGGATAAAGAAAATGTGGTACATATACACAATGAAACATTATTCTGCCATAAAAAGAATGAGATTCTGTCATTTGTTACAACACGAATGGAACTGGAGATCATTATGTTAAGTAAAATAAGCCAGGCACAGAAAGACAAACTGCATATGCTCACTTATTTGTGGGAGCTAAAAATTAAAATAATTGTACTCATGGAGATAGAGAGTAGAAAGATGGTTACCAGAGGCTGGGAAGGGTAGTAGAAGCATTGGGGTAAGTGAGGATGGTTAATGGGTACAAAAAAATAGAAAGAATGAGTAACACCTAGTATTTGCTAGCAGAACAGGGTGAGTATAGTCAAAGACAATTTAATTGTACATTTAAAAATAACGATTATAATTTGATTGTTTGTCACACAAAGGATAAATGCTTGAAGTGATAGATACCCCATTTATCCTGGTGTGATTATTACCATTGCATGCCTGTATCAAAATATCTCATGTAGTGCATATATACACTTACTATGTACCCCCCCCACACACAAAAAAAACTAAACACAAAAAAAGATATATCCCTTGTAAAGATGTGAGTCAAGCCAATGGAGTGGCAGAATGGCTCCCTGCTAAATATTCAAATGTCCCCCCCCCCAACCCTCTTGCAGTTAGATGAAGTCATGTAGCTGTTTGTGGCCAATGGGATGTGAAGGAAAGTGATATGGTCACTGTTCTGTGGTGACCATAGAAGCTGTGTTCTGGTGTGAAGGAACTACAGCCTGGAAGCAGCCTAGATGGCAGACCTACCATGAGAAGTATACCTGCCCTAAAAAGCCACTTTGATTTGTAGTGAACACACTGTCCCAGTGTGTTGAACGACTAATTTTTGTTTGTTTGTTTGTTTGTTTTGGGCATAGCCTATCCTGATGAATAGGCAGGATGGGACTGGCAGTTGGCAGTCCATCTGGCAGTTGGGTTGACCATCAGTATGGCCAGTTACCACCAGATTGAGCTCTGTGACGTCCCTAGTAGGCAAACCCTACCCATGCATGCATAGCCTTTCAATTTCTAACTTTTAAACATAAATGGACAGCAAAATGTCACTGTAAGTAAATGTTCTCATATTAGACAGATTGACTATCAAAAGCAAACAAAAACAGATCTCAAAGGAAATAGAAACAAAGCAGTGAGCAAAGGAAAATTTCCAGAAGGATGTAGCTTATAACATTAAAGAAATGTGAGGAGATATTTTATTCCTGAAACAAAAACAAGTTGCTAATAATAATAAAAAAGGAATAATAAGTGAAAAGAGATCAAGAAGAACATTTCAGAATAAAATTAAAGAAAAGCAGCTGAAATTAAAGTTCAACAAAAGGGTTGGAAATAAAGTTAGAAAAATCTTCCAGAGAGAAATGGAAAACAGGGAAAAAAGAAGGCAAAGTTAGAGAAGAAAGTGAAAAAGTGAGATGTTAAAAGAGTGCTAAATCATCTCATTGCAAAATAAAGTGTCAATAACAATAATATCTAAACTTGCTTAAATCAAGAATTTTTGGTATAAGTATATACTTCAGAAATAAAGGGTAGCCAGAGGAAATAATGTAATGTTTGAGAAAGAAAACTCAAGACAGGAAAAAGCAGGCAGAGGACGGCTATTTTTTTCATGAGAGGTTCTATTAGTGCTATTTAACTTTTAATGTTAGGTATTGCATTAATTGTATAAAATAATAACTTTAAAAAAATAAAAATTTCTTATTGCTGTTTTCCTCTTACCCTATTTTTCTCACCCATGCATGGCACTACTGACATGTTGAACCAGATATTTCTTTGTTGTGAGGGCCGTCCTGTGTGTTGGAGGATGTTTAGCAGCATTCCTGGTCACTAAGGGCTAGATTCAGTGGCACCTCTCTCCTCCATCCGTTTACATTAATAACAACTAAAAATCTCTCTAGACACTGTCAAATCCCCTGGGGGATAAAACTGACCCCTGGTTTGGGAACTACTGTGTTGAATCTACACAATACTAACATTAAAAACAAACAAAAACCAGAGGCCCAAAAGCTCTCCAAATGTCCACGAACATGTCAAAAACATTTAGAATTCACCTTGAATTGTAAAATTTCTTGTTTTACAATTCAAAGTCCGTAGGCTTTGAAATGTAGGTCTTAGCATCCATGTATTTAAATTTGTGATATATTGTGTTGCAGGGGTAATGCTGTTTGACTACAATTAAGATCTTAATACCCAATGTGTGCTTTGACTTTCATTTTAGCTACCGTAAATTGATGAGCAAATCTAACATAGGAGGCATCCTCTTGAGTCCCTGCTGGATAGTAAGCACACACCTGTCATTCAAATGTTGCTGAATAATAATCCACTGTTCCAAAGGAAAGACCTAACTATGGATGGGATATAATTAAAAATAACAAGCTGTGTATTCTGGTTACAATAGTAGCAAGTTTGGCTTTGTGTGGCTTAGCTGTTTGGAGGAAGTTCCTGCAGTTTTAACAGGACTCCTCTCATGTCCATATTAATCAATGCTCTTGTGGTCAATCAGAAGTTTGACTGGTGCTTTCATGTGGATAGGGTAACTCTGCCAGCTAAGAATAGAATAATAACACAGAGAAGGGATAATAATAGACAGTTGGCAGTTTTAATGGACACAGCCTTCCTTCTGGAGAGCTTGTCAACCTTGGTTAAGGAGTCAGTAGGCTGATTTCTTTTTAATTTGGGCATATGACACCCAGGATTTCATTTCTTTGCATGGCTAATGACCTAGTCGAGGAACCAAGTATCAAGTAGGATGTTTGCATTCATGAAATTGAAAATAATGTTTTCTCAGTTTGGGGGCATATTTTCTTGTTCCACTTTTATAAAGTGTGATTTTTATAGCAAAGTAAGGGAGAGAGAGCCATTAAAAAGAAGTCTTCCTAATGATTAACTTATTATTTTAAGTTTTTAACATTAGAGCAATTTAGAATTTCTTTGTACTTTATTTTATCTTCTCTTTTGCATAAGGGCATTTTCCTGTGTTTGGGTAACTGACCCATCTTTTCCTTTGGAATGCTGATAGATTTTGCCTATTCCTTTAGCAGCTAGACTCTTGGGTTTGATTTGCTCCAGGCACTTAAAAAAAAAACCAGAGAAATTTTCTTTCTATTCTTGTTTTTTACTTTCCTTAGGCCTGTGGCATCTCTGGAGTGCTGTGCAGCAGATGGAAAAATGAAGCCTGCTGTTTCAGCTCATGAAAAGCTTACCTTAGTGATTCAAACTAGAGATCAAAGAACTTCATGGGTTTATAAGACAGATATATCAAGATCCAATCATATAGAATTGCTAATTTTTCATAAATCTACACAAAGGCAGCCTAGTCAAAGGCAATATATGCATCCTTTTCCATTAAAGAAGTAACAGAATGTAATTTTCAGGAGCATAAAGACTATCCATTTTCATGAATGTAGATTTGTGCTCAGAAATGGAATTGCAAACTTATTCAAGAGCTTAACAAAGTAAAGCTACATTTGGTTAAATGAAAGCAAATAGTGGAGAACAATATTTTTGAAACATGTTATTCTTTCAGCTAACATGAGTAAATGAGGAGTAGAAATGACAATTCTGCCTGTGTGTCAAATAAGCAAGCTTCTTAGGACATAAAGAGGTTAGAGGCTGAGATAAAAATAAATTGATTTGGAAAATTGGAGAAATTCAGTTAAGTAGTTAATTGGTAACTATTCCTGCTGCTAGCTTCTTCCATAAGGAAACCTACAGGTAGCATTCTATACCATATTGGCTCTTCTGGACTGACCAGACATGTGAGAGGTGTTGAATGAACTATTAATAAAAAAGCTCACCACATTTACATATGATCATCCTTGAAATGGAGATGACTAAACTATGGGAGTTGTTCAAAATGATTGAAACTTTGAAAAGAACCCACCTTTTGTAGTGATCCATCTAGTTGTTCAGGGAGTTAATGGGTAAAACAGGTATTCCCAAGCAGTCATTTGCTGGAGGAAGTGTACTGCTTCATCTTTATGTTCCTGGTTCTTACATTCAGCAAATTTTTATTGAGCATTTATTATGTTCCAAGTATCATGGCTGGTACTAGGAATACAGAGACTCAAATACACAGTTGTCGACCTCAAGCAACTAATATTGTAGTGGAATGAAAGACATATTAACAGATATTTATGTTACTATGATAAATGCTAAGATGGAGCCATACCTAAGTCAGGCTGAAGGAGATGTTTGGAGTCAGATAAAGGGTTTGAGAGAATAAAATATATCAGACACATCTTAAAGGACCAGAGACATATAGTCTGCTGAGGAAGAGGAATCAGGCATTTCAGGAATTTGGGTCTGGGCTTTTCTCCATTTTGTGGCTCCTTGGAACTTATGTTGGGGTTGAAGAAGAGTTATGAGATGTATTTCTATTGGTTTATGAGGAAGGTGTCTGTCTTAGTCTGTTTTATGTTACTTACAATGGAATACCTAAAACTGGGTAATTTGTAAGACACGAAATTTGTTTCCTTACAGTTCTGGAAGCTTAAAGTCCAAGGTCAAGTGGATGCAACTGGTAAGACCATTGTTGCTTGTGGGGATTGTCTGCAGAGTCCTGAGGTAGCGTGGGATATCACATGGTGGGGGGCTGAGCATGCTAGATCAGGCCTCTTACTCTGCTTTTAAAGCCACCAGTCCCATTCCCGTGATAAACCATTAAACCATTAGCCCATTAATTCATTATTGGATTAATCCATTGATGAAGGCAGAACCCTCATGATCCAATCACCTCTTAAAGGCTTCACCTCTCAATACTGGTACATTGGTGATTAAATTTCACATGAATTTTGGAGGGGACAAATGTTCAAACTATAGCAGGTCTTACCTTTGAGGGAGCTTCTCTGGAGGCTATCTAATATGAATACATTTGGCTTTGACCTATGCCATTAGTTTATATCCTTCTCAGGATTCTCTTCCTTGTATTAAAGACTAAGGTTTTTTTTTTTTTTTTTGCATGGTTTTTGATTTATTTCAAAAAAACTATTTCATATGACATAACTTGAAGCCTATCATGGCAGTGAGGAAAAATTGTGTCAAAAGAATGACACAGCTCATTTATTTGATGAAGCAGTCAGAAAGATTAACAATTATTAGGCACCATTTAATGCATATGTTGACTGCTGCTTGCTTGTCTATTTGAAACCAATCTTTAATCAGAGAGAAAAACTGGATTTGGCTATAGTTTCTAGTTGCTCTTGAATCATGGGCAGTGAGAGGCAATCTATGACTTGAGTTAAAATACAAAATACTCTGACTTTTTTTGGATGGGCTATCTTTACAGGCTAAACAGATTTCAAATAATTCATGGAAGAATCACGTTATAAATAACCTGCTAGAGAACTTCATATAAAATTAGCTTTTATAAGCTTTTACCCCCAATTTTTTATAATCAAAGGAATAAAAGGTACATTTTCAAGTAATAGAATCCAAATTTGTTTTGACTAAAGCTAGTGTCAACTTTTAGTACCAAAACAAGAACACATGCATGATCACAGCTTTTCCTCCATTATGACAAAACAACTTTGTCACGAAGCCCAGACAGATTATTTCTATAAGACCATAACATAAAATGCCATTAGATGTCAAAGGCTTGCCAATTAAGGGTTTATCTTTGCAACAGAGGCAGCAGACACACAACAAAAACATGCCGTTTCCATTTCCTATAACCTGAGGAACTAGCTAGCAGCAAATCAACTGTATGAATGAAATTGTGTATCTCTATCAGCAAATAATTCACTCAAACCTGTCTTCCTTCAAAGCCCTTTTTCATGTTTTGTTTTTTTGCATATTTACTAATAACAAGTATAGGAATGTAGAAAGTCAGTTGAAGAAAGGCTGTTGCCTTCCTTATTATGTGAGAAATGTGTATGGTAAAAGTGGATGTACTCTGGACAAAGGACTCTGGACTTCAGGGTTCTTACTAACTCAGAAAAGCTGGACTGGAACTTTAAAATGACGACTAACTATGTGGTTTAAGTCAAAACCTCTAAGGAATCTGAGATCGGCTGTGCTGTTATGGTCCCACTAGTATTTAGATTTTCGTTTTCTGCCCCAAGTTACATTATTTACTTCAGCTCTAGCATGTAGGTCCATGGCTGAGGTCTGACAAGTGCGTATGGCCTCTGTATTACTGGGCAACACCCAGGGAAGGAAAGGTGCAATAATTCATGTGGAAGGGGAACCTCTGCTTTAAAACAGGGCTGCGGCTTCTGGTGCTGCCTTTATGTGACTTTTTAAAACATGTCTCCTCTGGGTAGGGCAGATTTTGGAGAGCAGAGTACAAGCTGAATTTCACCCCTTACTCATTCCGTCAGCCTTACCTGGTTGGTAATGCTGCTTGAGTGGCTGGTGTTTTAAGAGGCTGTGAAGAGAAGCTTCCATAGTAGCTGCAGATGATCTGCAGAAAGCACCTGCCCTAGTTAAGTTTTATGTATAAGGTGTTTTTTTTTTTCTTTGATGGAGTCTCACTCTGTTGCCCAGGCTGGAGTGCAGTGGTGCGATCTTGGCTCACTGTAAGCTCCGCCTCCCAGGTTCACGCCATTCTGCTGCCTCAGCCTCCCAAGTAGCTGGGACTACAGGCGCCTGCCACCATGCCTGGCTAATTTTTGTTTTTTGTATTTTTAGTAGAGATAGGGTTTCACTGTGTTAGCCAGGATGGTCTCAATCTCCTGACCTCGTGATCCGCCTGCCTCGGCCTCCCAAAGTGCTTGGATTACAGGCATGAGCCACCACGCCCGGCCCAAGTATAAGGTTTTTATGTCTGCTTTTTCCTCTTTTACCTTGTGCCTAGGATAAAACTAGCTCAATAAATATTTCATCTGTAAATGTGACTGATTAGCTGACAAACGGGTTAGAAGCATTGTTAGTTGGTGGTATCTCCCAAATACATTTAGGGAATGTTGATGTTGTGATAAGGCAATCAAATTTTCTCTGTAGGTGTAGACCCTACAGTTTTACTCATTAGCTAGTCATAGTAAAATGTCCCTCATTAACATGGGTGACTTGCTACCCAACTGTTTCCTTTATCAGAAGAGGCTATATTAAGTACTTCAGTCTGTTCTTAATCATAGTACAGCCACATCACTATGGAGACATGAATATTCATCAAAAGTTCAAAGAGATGACAAAGTGTAAAAACACAGAGGGGCAGTGAGAAACCAAGAGAAGCAAAGAGGGGAAGAAAGTATTTGTAGAGATAGTCAGAGGCTCAGTAATTACACCTTTCTTCTTGTCATATTCTTTTCCTTTCCATCCATAGGAGAATATATTTTCTGAGCAGGTATAAGGCTTTCTCCCCCTATTTTCAGCAAAGATGTTCCCTGCTATCTTAGTACCTGGGTCATCAGAACAGACACTTGTCTGATGAAACATGGCTGTCTTGTTTGGACAGATTATGTTAACTACAAACATATGCTTACCTGTGAAGAGTTTCCTAGGTATAGCCTAAAGCATCTTTCTTTTGAACATTTTTACTTTGCATTCAAACTGTGTTCTGATTTTGTGCCAAAAAATATCTTGCAATTCTCTTCTTACCAGAAACCAGAGGTAACATTCTTAGTTTGGAACCATGTTTCCCTTCTCTTCTTGTGCTTCTTGTTATCAGCTGTACTCAATGTTTTGACTCCACAGGTGAATCAGATGCACAAGAAATTTCGTGCTCGGCTTCCTCCACCTCTACCGCTGATTCAGAAACTATTCTCATTTTGCCACGAAGACAGAGATGAAATGCCAGCAATATATTCACTTTCTTCCATCATCCACCTCTCTTTCTAAGAAATTTCTAAATGTTGACTTTCAAATTTGTGGGCCTTCCTGGCAGTTATTTTTGTCCATATGGAAACTGAACAGGAGCTAGAAATTTAGTAAATTTCATCATGTGAAATGTTTTTTCATAAGGGCCCAAATTGCAGTCTTTCAGAATTTTACATAGTTGTGGTGGCAGGGGATAGTGAGGTGAAGAAGGGCAAGAAATGCTTTTAAATATGCTTTAGGCTCTGTATGATCTTCATGAAAACAGTATTTATTCATCTTAATCTAGGAATAGACAGCAGGTACTGCAAAGAACAGGGTACGTTGAAAGCCGGTTTATTTTTCTTTGCCAAGTATTTTCTCATTCTCGAATGTGACCTCAGTTATGAAAGAGTTACAAATTAATGGCTCAGCCTTTCATCATCTTGATTTCTTGGTATAGGGCTGTAGAGAGGTGATGCTTCCTGTGCCAGAAATTGCGCTCAAAAGTACTTGAGGCGGTGAGTGGCACATAGCTTGAGAACCCTATTTACTAGACCAGTGAAGGGAGGCTTAAATCCCATTTGGCTAATCAGCAATTTATTTTCACAGCAGAGGGAATTCCAGCAAACTATGTTTAGGCAAAGAAATAACAATGGCTTGGGATGAGCCTATTAAGTCACCAGCTATAACATTTGAGATTTAATAATGACTTGGCAATTTTCTATAGTAAAATACCATGCTGGCCAGCTTACATCGGCATGGATGTTTGCCTTCATTAGCTTCACGGCTGTCAAGACTGTGACTTGTACATTTTCACCCTTCACCTTCATGTAAAAGGCCACATACTCATGGTTACAAAGAGCACAGGAAATCATTTATTTTCTAGAAGGTTTAAGCGATTGGAATATTGGACTCAATATTTTTCTTTTGAACTATGTCTGTTCTTCTGACTGTGTAACTAGATACAAAAATAAAGAAGAGGAGAAGGTTGAATGAGCTTTACCTGACGCAAAATTGGTAAAGTAAAGCAGTAGTTAGCTTAGAAAAAGAGTGATTAGAAGCTGAAAAGCAAAGATTAAGAGCAAAAGGACAACTGGATTTCAGACATTAATTTTATTATTTTTAATTAAAGCATAAAGAAATCAACTTTATTCTCATGCATTAGATACTATATTTGCTCTTAGCCAAAAGACTAAGAAGCAACCAGTCTCATATATTAGAAAGCCATCCATATTTATGGGAGGCTGATTTAGAAATATATAATAATATTATTTTCCTGTTGCTTGCAGACTCTCATTTCAGAAGAGGATGGCCAACAAATATCAGAAAATAAATATATCAGTGAGCTATTTCTGAGATTTTGCCTAAGCTTTGTGTGTACAATATATAGATATTACCAAAATTTTGTTCTTTTGATGCTTTCTCTAGGAAAGAGTTTATAATTATGCCATTTGCAAGATGCCAATCAATAGTTGTGTTTGAAGAATTTTTTTTCTCTGAAGCAAGAAGTGTGACTTATTAAGAAAAATACACCTAGGATTGTAGTCATAAGCTTGTAAGAACAACATAATAGCATACACAAAGTTAGGATGTGTTCAGAACAGTATGGGAATGGGAATACATGTGGGAGCATGCCTGGGTGCTCAGCACTTCATAAAATGAATAAAACAATAGCAAATGTGATTTGGCAGTACATAGTCTAGCAACTGCAGGGCTCAAAAACAGTGTGAAACATTGCCTAATGATGAAAACTTCATTAGAAGTCAAGCTTTGTTGATTACAAATTGTTATCCCATTCTGCAAACTTAAGTTTAGGACCTTGGCCAAGAGTCAGAGTAATTTTCTTTGAAACTTGGTCTCACTCCACTAGGCCAATCTGCTTTTTCTGCTGAAAATGTTCCAGAGGGAAGGTAGGTACAGCAGCATTACATGGAAAGGATACTGGGCTGAAGATTTAAAAAGCTTGTCTTCTAGTTTTCAATGTGTTATTAACTAGGTATGTAAAGCTGGACATATAAACATTCCTTTGTGTTTCAGTTTACTGAATGGTAAAGTGATCCGTACCCTTCCAGCAATAAAATTCTGAGATGATTGCCTGTAGTCTCTCAAATCTTGGTGCAAGGGGAGGGGATGCGTCTGAGCCCTGCTAACATGAAAACTTTGCCTCAGGGTCCAGTACTATGAGCTACCTTCTCATAGCTCAGAGCTACCCTATGAGCTACCTTCTTTATCTGTGATATTATTGGTATTGGTGAGGAAGGGGAAAGAGGTTATTTTATTTTAACATATTTGGTGGGTATAAGTGCAGGATTCTTATATGCATATATTGTGTACTGGTGAAGCCTGGGCTTTTAGTGTACCCATCACTGAATATTGAACATTTTACCCAATGGATAATTTTTCAACCCTCATGCCCCTCACATTGTCTCATCTTCCCACCCTTTGTAGTCTTCATTGTCTATTATTCCCTTCTTTATGTCCATGTATACCCATTGTTTAGCTCTCACTTATAAGTGAGAACATGTGTTTTTTGATTTTCTGTTTTGGAGTTAATTCTCTTAGGATAATGGTCTCCAGTTCCATCTATGTTGCTGCAAAAGACATGATTTCATTCTTTTTTATGGCTCAGTAGTATTCCAAAGTGTGTATATATATGATGATGGAAACTTAGGTTGGTTCCATATCTTTGCTATTGCGAATGGTGCTATGATAAACATATGAGAGCAGGAATCTTCTTGATATGATTTCTTTACCTTTGGGTGGATACCAATAGTGGAATGGCTGGGTGAATTTTTAATTCTTTGGGAAATCTCCACACTGTTTTCCATAAAGGCTGTACTAATATAAATTCCCACCAATGGTGTATAAGCGTTGTCTTTTCTCTGCATTCTTGGCAACATCTATTGTTTTTAGACTTTATACTAATGACCATTCTGACTAATGTAAGATGGTATCTTATTGTGGTTTTAATTTGCATTTTTCTGATTAGTAATTTTGAGCATTTTTTCATATGCTTGTTGGCTCCTTGTATGTCTTCTTTTAAAAAATGCCCATATTCTTTGCTCACTTTTTAATGGGATTACTTGTTTTTTTCCCTTTTGAGTTGTTTGAGTTCTTTGTAGATTCTGAATATTAGTCCTTTTTAGGATGCATAGTTTGCAAATATTTACTCCTATTCTGTAGATTGTTTACTCTGTTGATTGTTTCTTTTGCTGTGCAGAAGCTTTTTAGTTTAGTTAAGTCCCATTTGTCTATTTTTGTTTTTGTCGTGTTTGCTTTTGAGAATTTGGTCATAAATTCTTTGCTTAGGCTGATGTCCAGAAGAGTTTGTCCTAGGTTTCTTTCTAGGCTTTTTATTCTTGTAGGTCTCATGTTTAGGTCTTTAATCCATCTTGAGTTAATTTTTGTATATGATGAAAGGTATGGGTCCAGTTTCATTCTTCTGTATATGGGTATTGATAGAGTTTGGCTGTGTCCCTACCCAAATCTCATTTTGAATTGTAACTCCCACAATTCCCACGTGTTGTGGGAGGGACACAGTGGGAGGTAATTAAACCATGGGGATGGTTCTTTCTTCTAATAGTGAATAATTCTCACGAGACCTGATGGTTCTGAAAAGAGGAGTTCTCCTGCATAAGCTCTCTCTCTCTTTGCCTGCCGCCATCCATGTAAGATGTGACTTGCTCCTCCTTGGCTTCTGCTGTGATTGTGAGGCCTCTGCAGCCACGTGGGACTGTAAGTACATTAAACCTCTCTTTCTTCTGAGTCTCAGGTATGTCTTTATCAACAGTGTGAAAACAGACTAATACATATATCCAATTTCCCTAGCACCATTTATTGAATGCAGTGACATTTCCCCAGTGTATATTTTTATTGACTTTTTGGAAGATTTATTGGTTGTAGGTATGTGACTCTATTTTTGGACACTCTATTCTGTTACATTGATCTGTGTATCTATTTTTATACCAGTATGATATTGTTTTGGTTATTATAGCCCTGTAACATTATTTGAAGTAATGTGATGTCTCCAGCTTTGTTCTTTTTGCTTAGAACTGATTTAGCTTTTTGAGCTCTTTTTTGGTTCTGTATGAATTTTAGGACTTTTTTTCTAATTCTATGAAAACTGTTGTTGGTAATTTGATAGGAATTGCATCGAGTCTGTAGATTGCTTTGGGCAGTATGTTTATTTTAAAAATATTGATTCTTCCAATCCATGAGTATGGAATTAAGTTTATCCATTTGTTTGTATCATCTTCAGTTTTTTCATCAGTGTTTAGTAGTTCTTTTTGTATAGATCTTTCACCTCTTTGGTTAAATTTATTCCTAGGTATTTAATTTTTTTGGTACCTATTATAAATGGGTTTGCTTTCTTGATTTGGTTGTTGGCTAGATTGTTATTGTTGTATAGAAATGCTATTGATTTCTCTTTATATAATTTTGTATCCTAAAACTTTATTGAATTCATCTATCAACTCTGAGTTGTTTGGTATAGTCTTCAGGTTTTTCTAGGTATAAGATTATATTATCAGGGAACAGAGAAAATTTAACTTCTGCTTTTCCAATTTGAATGACTTATTTTTTCTCTTGTGTAACTGTTCTGGCAAGAACTTCTTGTATTTGTTGAATAAGAGTGGTGAAAGTGAACATCCTTATCTTTTTGCAGTTCTTAGAGGGTGTTAAAGCAAACTAAATAGGGCTTGAGAAGGACTCCATACTATATTTAAGTCCTTGTGGACAAACTGCAACCTAACTTAATAGGTACACAAGATTGAAAGTCTAACTTAGCTGTTCCAAGATGGCTGAATAGGAACAGCTCCGGTCTGCAGCTCCCAGCATGATCAGCGCAGAAGACGGGTGATTTTTGCATTTCCAACTGAGGTGCCTGGTTCATCCCACTGGGACTGGTTGGACATTGGGTGCAGCCCACAGAGGGTGAATCAAAGCAGGGCAGGGCATTGCCTCACCTGGGAAGGACAAGGGGTCGGGGATTTCCCTTTCCTAGCCAAGGAAAGCCATGACAGACTGTACCTGGAAAAATGGGACACTCTCACCCAAATACTGCATATTTCCAAAGGTCTTAGCAACCAGTAGACAAGGAGATTCTCTCCCGTGCCTGGCTTGGTTGCTCCTACTCCCATGGAGCCTTGCTCACTGCTAGCACAGCAGTCCGAGATGGAACTGCGAGGCAGCAGCCTGGCTGCAGGAGGGGCGTCCACCATTGCTCAGGCTTGAGTAGGTAAACAAAGTGGCCAGGACACTTGATCTGGGTGGAGCCCACTGCAGCTCAGCAAGGCCTACTGCCTCTATAGACTCCACTTCTGTGGGCAGGGCATAGCTGAACAAAAGGCAGCAGACGACTTCTGCAGACTTAAATGTCCCTGTCTAATAGCTCTGAAGAGATCAGTGGTTTTCCCAGCATGGCGTTTGAGCTCTGAGAATGAACAGACTGCCTCCTCAAGTGAGTCCCTGACCCCTGTGTAGCCTAACTGGGAGACACTTCCCAGTAGGGACGGACAGACACCTCATATAGGCAGGTGACCTTCTGGGATGGAGCTTCCAGAGGAAGGATCAGGCAGCAATATTTGCTGTTCTGCAATATTTGCTGTTCTGCAGCCTCTGCTGGTGATACCCAGGCAAACAGCATCTGGAGTGGACCTCCAGCAAACTCCAACAGACATGCAGCTGCGGGACCTGACTTTTAGAAGGAAAACTAAAAAAGAGAAAGGAATAGCATCAACATCAACAAAAAGGACATTCACACCAAAACCCCATCTGTAGGTCACCAGCATCAAAGACCAAAGGTAGATAAAACCACAAAGATGGGGAGAAACCAGAGCAGAAAAGCTGAAAATTCTAAAAACCAGAGCGCCTCTTCTCCTCCAAAGGATCACAGCTCCTCGCCAGCAACAGAACAAAGTTGGATGGAGAATGACTTTGACGAGTTGATGAAAGTAGGCTTCAGAAGGTAGATAATAACAAACTTCTCTGAGCTAAAGGAACATGTTCAAACCCATTGCAAGGAAGCTGAAAACCTTGAAAAAAGATTAGATTAATCGCTAAGTAGAATAAACAGTGTAGAGAAGACTTTAAATGACCTGATGGAGCTGAAAACCATGGCACAAGAACTTCATGATGCACACACAAGCTTCAATAGCTGATTTGATCAAGCGAAAGAAAGGTTATCAGTGATTGAAGATCAAATGAATGAAATAAAGCAAGAAGACAAGGTTAGAGAAAAAAGAGTGAAAATAAACGAACAAAGCCTCCAAGACATGTGGGACTATGTGAAAAGACCAAATCTACGTTTGATAGGTGTACCTGAAAGTGATGGGGAGAATGGAACCAAACTGGAAAACACTCTTCAGGATATTATCCAGAACTTCCCCAACCTAGCAAGGCAGGCCAACATTCAAATTCATGAAATATAGAGAACACCACAAAGATACTCCTCGAGAAGAGCAACCCCAAGACACATAATTGTCAAATTCACTAAGGTTGAAATGAGGGAAAGACTGTTAAGGGCAGTCATAGAGAAAGGACAGATTACACACAAAGGGAAGCCCATCAGACTATCAGCTGATCTCTTGGCAGAAACCCTACAAGCCAGAAGACAGTGGGGGCCAATATTCAACATTCTTAAAGAAAAGAATTTTCAACCCAGAATTTCATATCCACCCAAACTAAGCTTCATAAGTGAAGGAGAAATAAAATCCTTTACAGACAAGCAAATGCTGGGAGATTTTGTCACAACTAGGCCTGCCTTACTAGAGCTCTTGAAGTAAACATAGAAAGAAACAACTGGTACCAGCCATTGCAAAAACATGCCAAATTGTAAAAACCACCGATGCTGTGAAAAAACTGCATCAATTATGAAGCAAAATAACCAGCTAACCTCATAATGACAGGATCAAATTCACACATAACAAAATTAACCTTATATGTAAATGGGCTAAATGCCCCAGTTGAAAGACACAGACAGGCAAATTGGATAAAGAGTCAAGACTCATCAGTGTGCTGTATTCAGGAGACCCATCTCACATGCAGAGACACACAGGCTCAAAATAAAGGGATGGAGGAAGATCTACCAAGCAAATGGAAAGCAAAACAACAACAACAACAACAACAACAACAACAGGGGTTGCAATCCTAGTCTCTGATAAAACTGACTTTAAACCAACAAAGATCAAAAGAGACAAAGAAGGCCATTACATAATGGTAAAGGGATCAATTCAACAAGAAGAGCTAACTATCCTAAATATATATGCACCCAATACAGGAGCACCCAGATTCATAAAGAAAGTGCTTAGAGACCTACAAAGAGACTTAGACTCCCAAACAATAATAGTGGGAGACTTTAACACCCCACTGTCAATATTAGACAGATCAATGAGACAGAAGGTTAACAAGGATATCCAGGACTTGAACTCAGCTCTGCACCAAGCAGACCTAATAGACATCTACAGAACTCTCCACCCCAAATCATTAGAATATACATTCTTCTTAGCACCACATCACACTTATTCTACAATTGACCACATAAGTGGAAGTAAAGCACTCCTCAGCAAATGTAAAAGAACAGAAATTATAACAAAGTGTCTCTCAGACCATAGTGCAATCAAGTTAGAACTCAGGATTAAGAAACTCACTCAAAACTGCACAACTACCTGGGAACTGAACAACCTGCTCCTGAATGACTACTGGGTAAATAATGAAATGAAGGCAGAAATAAAGATGTTCTTTGAAACCAGTGAGAACAAAGACACAATGTACCAGAATCTCTGGGACACATTTAAAGCAGTGTATAGAGGGAAATTAATGCCCACAAGAGAAAGCAGGAAAGATCTAAAATTGACACCCTAACATCACAATTAAAAGAACTAGAGAAGCAAGAGCAAACACATTCAAAAGCTAGCAGAAGGCAAGAAATAATTAAGATCAGATCAGAACTGAAAGATAGAGACCCAAAAAATCCATCATAAAATCAATGAATCCAGGAGCTGGTTTTTTGAAAAGATCAACAAAATTGATAGACCACTAGCAAGACTAATGAAGAAAAGAGAGAAGAATCAAATAGATGCAATAAAAAATGATAAAGGGAATATCACCACTGATCCCACAGAAATACAAACTACCATCAGAGAAAACTGTAAACAATTCTGCGCAAATAAACTAGAAAATCTGGAAGAAATGGATAAATTCCTGGACACATACACCCTCCCAAGATGAAACCAGGAAGAAGTGGAATCTCTGACTACACCAATAACAAGCTCTGATATTGAGGCAATAATTAAGAGCCTACCAATCAAAGAAGTCCAGGACCAGACAGATTCACAGCCGAATTCTAACAGAGGTACAAAGAGGAGCTGGTACTATTCCTTCTGAAACTATTCCAATCAATAGAAAAAGAGGGAATCCTCCATAACTCATTTTATGAGGTCAGCATCATCCTGATACCAAAGCCTGGCAGAAACACAACAAAAAAAGAGAATTTTAGACCAATATCCCTGATGAACATTGATGTGAAAATCTTCAATAAAATGCTGGCAAACTGAATCCAGCAACACATCAAAAAGCTTATCCAGCGTGATAAACTCGGCTTCATCCCTGGGATGCAAGGCTGGTTCAACATACACAAATCAATAAACATAATCCATCACATAAACAGAACCAATGACAAAAACCACTTGGTTATCTCAATAGATGCAGAAAAGGCCTTTGACAAAATTCAACAGCCGTTCATGCTAAAAACTCTCAATAAACTAGGTATTGATGGAACATATCTCAAAATAATAAGAGCTGTTTATGACAAAGCCACAGCCAACAACATACTGAATGGGCAAAAACTGGAAGCATTCCCTCTGAAAACTGGCACAAGACAAGGATGCCCTCTCTCACCACCGCTATTCGACATGGTGTTGGAAGTTCTGGCCAGGGCAGTCAGGCAAGAGAAAGAAATAAAGGATATTCAATTAGGACAAGAGTAAGTCAAATTGTCCCTGTTTGCAGATGACATGATTGTGTATTTAGAAAACCACATCATTTCAGCTCAAAGTCTCCTTAAGCTGATAAGCAACTTCAGCAAAGTCTCAGGATACAAAATCAATGCGCAAAAATCACAAGGATTCCTGTACACCAATGACAGACAAACAGAGAGCCAAATCGTGGGTGAACTCCCATTCACAATTGCTTCAAGGAGAATAAAATACCTAGGAATCCAGCTAACAAGGGATGGAAAGGACCTCTTCAAGGAGAACTACAAACCACTGCTCAACGAAATAGAACAGGACACAAACAAATGGAAGAACATTCCATGCTCATGGATAGGAAGAATCAATATCGTGAAAATGGCCATACTGCCCAAGGTAATTTATAGATTCAATGCCATCCCCATCAAGCTACCAATGACTTTCTTCACAGAGTTGGAAAAAACTACTTTAAAGTTCATATGGAACCAAAAAAGAGCCCACATTGCCAAGACAATCCTAAGCAAAAAGAACAAAGCTGGAGGCATCACACTACCTGAATTTCAACTATACTGCAAGGCTACTGTAACCAAAACAGCATGGTACTCGTACCAAAACAGAGATATAGATCAATGGAACAGAACAGAGCCCTCAGAAATAATACCACACATCTACAACCATGTGATCTTTGACAAACATGGCAAAAACAAGCAGATTGAGGAAAGGATTCCCTATTTAAATAAATGGTGCTGGGAAAACTGGCTAGCCATATGTAGAAAGCTGAAACTGGATCCCTTCCTTACACCTTATACAAAAATCAATTCAAGATTGATTAAAGACTTAAATGTTAGACCTAAAACCATAAAAACCCTAGAAGAAAACCTAGGCAATACCATTCAGGACATAGGCATGGGCAAGGACTTCATCACTAAAACACCAAAAGCAATGGCAACAAAAGCCAAAATTGACAAATGGGATCTAATTAAACTAAAGACCTTCTGCATGGCAAAAGAAACTACCATCAGAGTGAACAGGCACCCTACAAAATGGGAGAAAATTTTTGCAATCTACCCATCTGACAAAGGGCTAATATCCAGAATGTACAAAGAACTCAAATAGATTTACAAGAAAAAAAAACCATCAAAAAGTGGGCAAAGGATATGAACAGACACTTCTCAAAAGAAGACATTTATGCAGCCAATTGATACATGAAAAAATGCTCATCATCTCTGGTCATCAGAGAAAAGGAAATCAAAACCACAATGAGGTACCATCTCACACCAGTTAGAATGGCCATCATTAAAAAGTCAGGAAACAGCTGGGCACGGTGGCTTATGCCTGTAATCCCTACACTTTGGGAGGCTGAGGCATGTGGATCATGAAGTCAGGAGATCAAGACCATCCTGACTAACATGTTAAAACCCCATCTCTACTAAAAGTACAAAAAATTAGCTGGGCGTGGTAGGGCGCCTATAGTCCCAGCTACTTGGGAGGCTGAGGCAGGAGAATGGTGTGAACCCGGGAGGCAGAGCTTGCAGTGAGCTGAGATGGCACCACTGCACCCCAGCCTGGGCGACAGAGCAAGACTCCATCTCAAAAAAAAGAAAAAAAAAGTCAGGGAATAACAGATGCTGGAGAGGATGTGGAGAAATAGGAATGCTTTTACACTGTTGGTGGGACTGTAAACTAGTTCAACCATTGTGGAAGACAGTGTGGCAATTCCTCAGGGATCTAGAACTAGAAGTACCATTTGACCCAACAATCCCATTACTTGGTACATACCCAAAGGATTTACTATAAAGACACCTACACACATATGTTTATTGTGGCACTATTCACAATAGCAAAGACTTGGAACCACCCCAAATGTACATCAGTGATAGACTGGACTAAGAAAATGTGGCACATATACACCATGGAATACTATGCAGCCAAAAAAAAAGGATGAGTTCATGTCCTTTGCAGGGACATGGATGAAGCTGGAAACCATCATTCTCAGCAAACTATCACAAAGACAGGAAGCCAAACACAGCATGTTCTCACTCATAGGTAGGAATTGAACAATGAGAATGCTTGGACACAGGGTGAGGAACATCACACACCGGGGCCTGTCTGGGAGTTGGAGTACTGAGGCAGGGATAACATTAGGAGAAATACCTAATATAAATGACAAGTTGATGGGTGCAGCAAATCAGCATGGCACATGTATACCTATGTATCACACCTGCACGTTGTGCACATGTACCCTAGAAGTTAAAGTATAATAATAATAATAAAAAAGAAAACCTAATTTAGGAGTATGCATCTGTAACAATAGCTGAATCTTGGCCAATCTCAGCCGCAATACTTCAACCACTCATACATTGCTGAGTGTTCAAACTGTGTTCAAATAAGGCAAATTCCGAGCTGTAACCAATTCAGTTGTTTCTGTACCTCTCTTCTGATTTCTGTGTGTCCCTTCCCTTTTTTTGTCTATAAATTTGTTCTTACCACGAGGCGTCCCTGTGATCTCTCTGGATCTGCTGTGATGCTGGGGGCTGCTTGATTTACGAATTGTTCTTTGCTCAATTAAACTCCTTTAAATTTAATTCAGCTGAAGTTTCTTTTTTTTTAACAGATGGTGTTAGAAGTAGGGTCTGAAGCAGAGCCTCTATAAGAACCCCAGGAGTGCTGAGTGAGGTATCTGCTGGAGCTACTTTTGTCCTTTGATCTCTCAGTAGCTGGAGATCATGGTAAGTTCTCTGTCAGATTTCAGAGCTCCATGGATTTGTGTTTTGAGCTCTCCAAGTTTCTTTGAGCAAATTTCTGTTCCAAACTGGGTTTGGAAGTTGCGACAGATATTAGACTGGGTTCAGGATGGGTTTTGATCCAGTAATTAACTGGTTTGGATCCAGTTACAGGCTGCTTACATCTGACTGGGTCGGAGATAAACTGGTAGTAAATGGTAATATTGCAGGGGCTGTAAAATTTGGCTTTTGAAAATTCACAGGGATTTTTGTGTTCTATCCCTTTGTTTCATTTTTCTTGCATGCTTAGGTAGAAAAAAATCATTGGCTAAGTTCACTAAGGGAACCTGAAAGCAAAGCCAATCTTTTAGTTAAAAATAGAATTCTTAATTTCTGGAAAACTGAGTTCCTTCTGGCTTATATGTTAGGCCTGGGAGGCAGCAAAGTCTTACAGAAATGGCAAAATGTTACTAAAGGTAACTTACAGTGGAACATTTCGAATAAACAACAGTGCATTTAAAAAAAAAAAAAAAAAAGAAAAGATGGCTCCCAAATTAGTCTCATCTAGGGATGCCAGTTGATATGCAGAAGCTTCTAAAAAGATTTCAATATTTTTATTTAAAGCACACATATTTTGCTCTGGCCAGAACGGAAAATGTTAATTTGGTTACCCCATGTCACTCCTTGGGCAGCATCTTGCAAAATTAAGGGGATTTTGCCTGTGGTTGTGTGATTTTCCTTTGTGATACAGCTTGGCTCTCTTTGGTTGCTAGGGCCACTCAGGGAAGAGGAACTCCAAAACCTGACATGTTGGCAAAAGGGTAAGAATTGCTTACCAGTTAGACTTCTGGCCTCTCTGTCTCTGTGCAAACCTGTTGAATGAATAATGAAGATTCCCGTCTATATCCTCTGTAAAATTTTGATTAATTGAAAAAAAGCATTTGTGAGGCTAGTCTCAAGCTGTAGCCAATCTGGTGTGCTTTTTGTGTCTTTCCGTATGGTTCTGTCATAAGGAGGAATACCTTAAGCTAGAACATGGGCTTAGGACCCCATAAGCCCACCGTTCAAGCCAGCCTGGCAAACTTATCAGTTACAAACTTTGCTACACATCTCTGAAAACCCACACCCACACACCCCCCAAAACTGGATAGGTCTCCATTTTGTTTTACGTCCTTGGGAGCTTGACTTTGTTACCATGTGGCAGTACTTTCTTTTGGTCTCTGCCATTTTACAATGGTGGCCCAGGTTCAATTCTGGCTTAGGGAATGAGTACTCTGGTTGATATCTGTGTGACCTTTACCATTTGCTGATTTCCCTCCACGAACAACTTCTAGTTTCCCTTCTTATACCTTCCTTTCTCTGAGCTATGTTTAAAGATTCTAGATTTTGTAAAAACTGCTTACCACTTCTTTGAAAGTACCTCGTGCACTCGTGGTTAAGTCATAACCTTAACTGAAGCTTTTTGGTTTCACTTGTGAGGTTACTTTTGGTAAAGTTTAAAAGCCAGAAATATTGTCCACTTGGTGTGGCTAAAGTCGGGCAATAAGAGATTTAAAAATACTTTTATAAAGAGGGTTATTGTTAAAAGTCACCTTAATTAATAGTGGATATTCAAGCTCTAACAATTTGGGGCTCCTTGGGTAAAGCAAAGGAGGCACCATAGATCCTGTTTTGAAAAAAACCCTCTGTTTTTGTCATGAAAACTTAGGAATTAAAAGTGGATATATCTCCCTCAAAATCTAAGACTCTGCTCTGTTTTGCATTGCATTATCTGATGTTTTTGACTTTTGGGCCTATCACAAATTACTTTGCATTATGAGAGAGCTTTGGTGTGTAACAACTAAGTAGGAGGTATACTTTTAAGGATAGGCTAATTGCAGAATGGGCTAATTGGCTTTGGGGTGCCATGCGATAAAATGCACAGTAAAAGCATTGCACTGTCTTGCCACATAGCATTTCTCTCCTTTTTGGGATCCAGGATGTGATGTAAAAATTGGACCTTTAATTTTTGAGATTTGTTTTTGTCTTCCAGCTGTGCCTGCTTATTAGGCCATAAAAGCTGCATGCTTTAAAGAGAAACTTGGAAACTGGCAAATGAACAAATCTTACAACTACTGGATCTTCTTCTATCTGAGTAGTTATGTATGTGTCATGTGTGTAATGTTTATATAAAAGAGCTCTAATTAATTGGATTAAAGAAAAATAAGTGCTTAGATCAAATATTTTGTAAGGAAAATAAAAACTAGGCTGGGCATGGTGGCTCATGCCTGTAATCCTAGCACTTTGGGAGGCCAAGGTGGGTGGATTGCCTGAGCTCAGGAGTTCGAGACCAGCCCCGGCAACACAGTGAAACCCCATCTCTACTAAAATACAAAAAATTAGCCAGGCATGGTGGCGTGTGCCTGTAATCCCAGCTACTTGGGCGGCTGAGCCAGGAGAGTCACTTGAACCTGGGAGGCGGAGGTTGCGGTGAGGCGAGATTATGCCATTGCGCTCCAGCCTGGGTGACAGAGCAAGACTCTGTCTCACAGAAAAAAAAAAAAAAAAAAAGAAAGAAAAATAAAAACTGTAATGACTTTTAGTTTATGTGACTTTAGTAATCTTTGGGAAATAAAAATTTTAAAGATTATTGGCAAAAATAAAGACATTGGGTCTAAATTAGGCAGGTCACATATTAAGTTTACTAAGTGCTTTAAGATCACAAACTGCTTCTTTGACTTTTTAAAATTGTTCCCTAATTTACCTACTTTGCAGCATTCGATTCTAGATAAGGCTTTGAGATGTGTGGAAAGCCATGGTCCTAGCTATGCTGGAAAAAGTCAGGCCTTATCTGGTGTCCTAGGCACCACACCTAGTACATAATTAAAATCCTTTACTTACCAAGATTTTTCACCAAAATTAAAAATTGCTAAGAGTTACCATTATAACAAATGAGACCACCGAAAAAACTTTTCTGTATGCAAGGTGTGTGAGGAGAGTGAAATGTGTTTTTTTGGTAAAGATTATAAGAAGGTATGGGAATATACATTTTTGCCTAGTTTAGAGGGTTAAAGGATTGTTTTAAACTAGATAAGATAAAGCTAAATGTTTAAACAAGTTGTGAAAGGTTTGTAAAGATCATTCTTGTAAAGAAACTGTGTGAACATATTGGCCAAATTTAAAGGTTTTTCTGTAAATTAAACATTAAAAGCACAGTAGGGTTTATCTAGAGCACTAATCTCTTTAACAAAAATTTATAAAGGGTTATAAAAGATGTATGAGAATTTCATATTGTGGTCAAACTGATTAAGATTGAATCAATTTGTTTATAAGGTTTTATTAAGAATTGGGGTTGACATTAGTGATACACTGATGCAAGGGTGAAATTTAGCTTTCTCTCAAACAAGATTTTCATGTAATATTAAAGGATAATGAAAGATTATTGTTTGCCTTTTGAATAAACTACTGAAAAAAGAAGGGAAAGAAAAGACACAGATGGTTTGGAAAGCTAAGTCCTCCCTCTATCAATGAGTAAAGGTTTTTGCCTTTTTAACAATGTTCAATTCATCATTTTGGCTAAATGAATGACTTATAGTAACCTGGAATTCTATTTCATAGAATCAAGTGTTTTAAACCTTTAACATATTTGATAGGCTTTCCAAAATCAAATTTCAACTTTAAAATTGTATTTTCTAACCTCTAACTTTGAGATCCTACAGAGGGCCCCTGAAGCATCCAAAAGAGAGATAAATAGGGCTATGTGACATGTTAAGTTCCATGGGAAGCATTGTCAAAATAAAAGATAATGATTAACCTTCTTCAGGTTGTATTTTCGTGTATGTCATCAATATGTTCCAAAACTGTATGGGATTTATAAAATTTTAATATGTCTGAGTATATGTTATCAGTCATAATTATGGTTATTATGTTGTTACCGTAAACCGTAGAAATAACCAAGTTTCCTTATCAATTGTGTTTTTGTTTTTGTTTTTTTTGTTTTTTTTTTTATTTATTTATTTTTATTTTATTATACTTTAGGGTTTTAGGGTACATGTGCACAATGTGCAGGTTTGTTACATATGTATCCATGTGCCATGTTGATTTCCTGCACCCATTAACTCGTCATTTAGCATTAGGTGTATCTCCTAATGCTGTCCCTCCCCCCTCCCCCCACCCCACAACAGTCCCCGGAGCGTGATGTTCCCCTTCCTGTGTCCATGAGTTCTCATTGTTCAATTCCCACCTATGAGTGAGAACATGCGGTGTTTGGTTTTTTGTCCTTGCGATAGTTTACTGAGAATGATGTTTTCCAGTTTCATCCATGTCCCTACAAAGGACACGAACTCATCATTTTTTATGGCTGCATAGTATTCCATGGTGTATATGTGCCACATTTTCTTAATCCAGTCTGTCGTTGTTGGACATTTGGGTTGGTTCCAACTCTTTGCTATTGTGAATAGTGCCGCAATAAACATACGTGTGCATGTGTCTTTATAGCAGCATGATTTATAGTCCTTTGGGTATATACCCAGTAATGGGATGGCTGGGTCAAATGGTATTTCTAGTTCGAGATCCCTGAGGAATCGCCACACTGACTTCCACAATGGTTGAACTAGTTTACAGTCCCACCAACAGTGTAAAAGTGTTCCTATTTCTCCACATCCTCTTCAGCACCTGTTGTTTCCTGATTTTTTAATGATGGCCATTCTAACTGGTGTGAGATGGTATCTCACTGTGGTTTTGATTTGCATTTCTCTGATGGCCAGTGATGAGGAGCATTTCTTCATGTGTTTTTTGGCTGCATAAATGTCTTCTTTTGAGAAGTGTCTGTTCATGTCCTCTGCCCACTTTTTGATGGGGTTGTTTGTTTTTTTCTTGTAAATTTGTTTGAGTTCATTGTAGATTCTGGATATTAGCCCTTTGTCAGATGAGTAGGTTGCAAAAATTTTCTCCCATTGTGTAGGTTGCCTGTTCACTCTGATGATAGTTTCTTTTGCTGTGCAGAAGCTCTTTAGTTTAATGAGATCCCATTTGTCGATTTTGGCTTTTGTTGCCATTGCTTTTGGTGTTTTAGACATGAAGTCCTTGCCCACGCCTATGTCCTGAATGGTATTGCCTAGGTTTTCTTGTAGGATTTTAATGGTTTTAGGTCTAACATATAAGTCTTTAATCCATCTTGAATTAATTTTTGTATAAGGTGTAAGGAAGGGATCCAGTTGCAGCTTTCTACATATGGCTAGCCAGTTTTCCCAGCACCATTTATTAAATAGGGAATCCTTTCCCCATTTCTTGTTTTTGTCAGGTTTGTCAAAGATCAGATAGTTGTAGCTATGCAGCATCATTTCTGAGGGCTCTGTTCTGTTCCATTGATCTATGTCTCTGTTGTGGTACCAGTACCATGCTGTTTTGGTTACTGTAGCCTTGTAGTATAGTTTAAAGTCAGGTAGCGTGATGCCTCCAGCTTTGTTCTTTTGGCTTAGGATTGACTTGGCGATGCGGGCTCTTTTTTGGTTCCATATGAACTTTAAAGTAGTTTTTTCCAATTCTGTGAAGAAAGTCATTGGTAGCTTGATGGGGATGGCATTGAATCTATAAATTACCTTGGGCAGTATGGCCATTTTCACGATATTGATTCTTCCAACCCATGAGCATGGAATGTTCTTCCATTTGTTTGTATCCTCTTTTATTTCATTGAGCAGTGGTTTATAGTTCTCCTTGAAGAGGTCCTTCACATCCCTTGTAAGTTGGATTCCTAGGTATTTTATTCTCTTTGAAGCAATTGTGAATGGGAGTTCACTCATGATTTGGCTCTCTGTTTGTCTGTTATTGGTGTACAAGAATGCTTGTGATTTTTGTACATTAATTTTGTATCCTGAGACTTTGCTGAAGTTGCTAATCAGCTTAAGGAGATTTTGGGCTGAGACAATGGGGTTTTCTAGATATACAATCATGTCGTCTGCAAACAGGGACAATTTGACTTCCTCTTTTCCTAATTGAATACCCTTTATTTCCTTCTCCTGCCTGATTGCTCTGGCCAGAACTTCCAGCACTATGTTGAATAGGAGCGGTGAGAGAGGGCATCCCTATCTTGTGCCAGTTTTCAGAGGGAATGCTTCCAGTTTTTGCCCATTCAGTATGATATTGGCTGTGGGTTTGTTGTAGATAGCTCTTATTATTTTGAGATACGTCCCATCAATACCTAATTTATTGAGAGTTTTTAGCATGAAGGGTTGTTGAATTTTGTCAAAGGCCTTTTCTGCATCTATTGAGATAATCATGTGGTTTTTGTCTTTGGTTCTGTTTATATGCTGGATTACATTTATTGATTTGCATATGTTGAACCAGCCTTGCATCCCAGGGATGAAGCCCACTTGATCATGGTGGATAAGCTTTTTGATGTGCTGCTGGATTCGGTTTGCCAGTATTTTATTGAGGATTTTTGCATCAATGTTCATCAAGGATATTGGTTTGAAATTCTCTTTTTTGGTTATGTCTCTGCCAGGTTTTGGTATCAGGACGATGCTGGCTTCGTAAAATGTGTTAGGGAGGATTCCCTCTTTTTCTATCGATTGGAATAGTTTCAGAAGGAATGGTACCAGTTCCTCCTTGTACCTCTGGTAGAATTCAGCTGTGAATCCATCAGGTCCTGGACTCTTTTTGGTTGGTAAGCTATTGATTATTGCCACAATTTCAGAACCTGTTATTGGTCTATTCAGAGATTCAACTTCTTCCTGGTTTAGTCTTGGGAGGGTGTATTTGTCGAGGAATTTATCCATTTCTTCCATATTTTCTAGTTTATTTGCATAGAGGTGTTTGTAGTATTCTCTGATGGTAGATTGTATTTCTGTGGGATCGGTGGTGATATCCCCTTTTTCGTTTTTTATTGCATCTATTTGATTCTTCTCTCTTTTCTTCTTTATTAGTCTTGCTAGCGGTCCATCAATTTTGTAGATCTTTTCAAAAAACCAGCTCCTGGATTCATTAATTTTTTGAAGGGTTTTTTGTGTCTCTATTTCCTTCAGTTCTGCTCTGATTTTAGTTATTTCTAGCCTTCTGCTAGCTTTTGAATGTGTTTGCTCTTGCTTTTCTAGTTCTTTTAATTGTGATGTTAGGGTGTCAATTTTGGATCTTTCCTGCTTTCTCTTGTGGGCATTTAGCGCTATAAATTTCCCTCTACACACTGCTTTGAACGTGTCCCAGAGATTCTGGTATGTTGTGTCTTTGTTCTCATTGGTTTCAAAGAACATCTTTATTTCTGCCTTCATTTCATTATGTACCCAATAGTCATTCAGGAGCAGGTTGTTCAGTTTCCATGTAGTTGAACGGTTTTGACTGAGTTTCTTAATCCTGAGTTCTAGTTTGATTGCACTGTGGTCTGAGAGACAGTTTGTTATAATCTCTGTTCTTTTACATTTGCTGAGAAGAGCTTTACTTCCAACTATGTGGTCAATTTTGGAATAGGTGTGGTGTGGTGCTGAAAAAAATGTATATTCTGTTGATTTGGGGTGGAGAGTTCTGTAGATGTCTATTAGGTCCACTTTATGTAGAGCTGAGTTCAATTCCTGGATATCCTTGTTAACTTTCTGTCTCGTTGATCTGTCTAATGCTGACAGTGGGGTGTTAAAATCTCCCATTATTATTGTGTGGGAGTTTAAGTCCCTTTGTAGGTCACTGAGGACTTGCTTTATGAATCTGGGTGCTCCTGTGTTGGGTGCATATATATTTAGGATAGTTAGCTCTTCTTGTTGAATTGATCCCTTTACCATTATGTAATGGCCTTCTTTGTCTCTTTTGATCTTTGTTGGTTTAAAGTCTATTTTATCAGAGACTAGGATTGCAACCCCTGCCTTTTTTTGTTTTCCAGTTGCTTGATAGATCTTCCTCCATCCCTTTATTTTGAGTCTATGCGTGTCTCTGCACGTGAGATGGGTTTCCTGAATACAGCACACTGATGGGTCCTGACTCCTTATCCAGTTTGCCAGTCTGTGTCTTTTGATTGGAGCATTTAGCCCATTTACATTTAACGTGAATATTGTTATGTGTGAATCTGATCCTGTCATTATGATGTTAGTTGGTTATTTTGCTCGTTAGTTGCTATAGTTTCTTCCTAGCCTCGATGGTCTTTACAATTTGGCATGTTTTTGCAGGGGCTGGTACCGGTTGTTCCTTTCCATGTTTAGTGCTTCCTTCAGGAGCTCTTTTAGGGCAGGCCTGGTGGTGACAAAATCACTCAGCGTTTGCTTGTCTGTAAAGTATTTTATTTATCCTTCACTTATGAAGCTTAGTTTGGCAGGATAGGAAATTCTGGGTTGAAAATTCTTTTCTTTAAGAATGTTGAATATCGGCCCCCACTCTCTTCTGGCTTGTAGAGTTTCTGCCGAGAGATCAGCTCTTAGTCTGATGGGCTTCCCTTTGTGGGTAACCCGACCTTCCTCTCTGGCTGCCCTTAACATTTTTTCCTTCATTTCAACTTGGTGAATCTGACAATTATGTGTCTTGGAGTTGCCCTTCTCGAGGAGTATCTTTGTGGCGTTCTCTGTATTTCCTGAATCTCAATGCTGGCCTGCCTTGCTAGATTGGGGAAGTTCTCCTGGATAATATCTTGCAGAGTGTTTTCCAACTTGGTTCCATTCTCCCCATCATTTTCAGGTACACCAATCAGACGTAGGTTTGGTCTTTTCACATAGTCCCAAATTTCTTGGAGGCTTTGTTCATTTCTTTTTATTCTTTTTTCTCTAAACTTCCCTTCTCTCTTCATTTCATTCATTTCATCTTCTATCAGCGATACCCTTTCTTCCAGTTGATCGCATCTGCTACTGAGGCTTCTGCAATCTTCGCGTAGTTCTCGAAACTTGGCTTTCAGCTCCATCATCTCCTTTAAGCCCTTCTCTCCATTGGTTATTCTAGTTGTCCATTCTTCTAATTTTTTTTCAAAGTTTTTAACTTCTTTGCTATTGTTTTGAATTTCCTCTCGTAGCTCAGAGTAGTTTGATCGTCTGAAGCCTTCTTCTCTCAACTCATCAAAGTCATCCTCCATCCAGCTTTGTTCCGTTGCTGGTGAGGAACTGCGTTCCTTTGGAGGAGGAGAGGTGCTCTGTTTTTTAGAGTTTCCAGTTTTTTTGGTCTGTTTTTTCCCCATCTTTGTGGTTTTGTCTACTTTTTGTCTTCGATGATGGTGATGTACAGATGGGTTTTTGGTGTGGATGTCCTTTCTGTTTGTTAATTTTCCTTCTACCAGACAAGACCCTCAGCTGCAGGTCTGTTGGAGTTTACTAGAGGTCCACTCCAGACCCTGTTTGGCTGGGTGTCAGCACCGGTGGCTGCAGAACAGCGGATTTTCGTGAGACCACAAATTCAGCTGTCTGATAGCTCCTCTGAAAGTTTTGTCTCAGAGGAGTACCTGGTTGAATGAGGTGTCAGTCTGTCCCTACTGGGGGGGTGCCTCCCAGTTAGGCTGCTCAGGGGTGAGGGACCCACTTTAGGAGGCAGTCTGTCCGTTCTCAGATCTCCAGCTGTGTGCTGGGAGAACCACTACTCTCTTCAAAGCTGTCAGTCAGACAAGGACATTTAAGGCTGTGGAGGTTCTCGCTGAGTTTTTGGTTGTCTGTGCCCTGCCCCCGGAGGTGGAGCCTACAGAGACAGGCAGGCCTCCTTGAGCTGTGGTGGGCTCCACCCAGTTCGAGCTTCCTGGCTGCTTTGTTTCCCTAAGCAAGCCTGGGCAATGGCGGGCGCCCCTCCCCCAGCCTCGTTGCCGCCTTGCAGCGTGATCTCAGACTGCTGTGCTAGCAGTCAGCAAGACTCTGTGGGCATAGGACCCTCTGAGCCAGGTGCGGGACACAATCTCCTAGTGTGCCGTTTTCCAGGCCCGTTGGAAAAGCGCAGTATTAGGACGGGACTGACCCGATATTCCAGGTGCCGTCTGTTTCCCCTTTCTTTGACTAGGAAAGGGAACTCCCTGACCCCTTGCGCTTCCCGAGTGAGGCAATGCCTCACCCTGCTTCGGCTCACGCACAGTGCGCTTCACCGACTGTCCTGAACCCACTGTTAGGCACTCCCTAGTGAGATGAAACCGGTACCTCAAGCAGAAATGCAGAAATCACCCGTCTTCTGTGTTGCTGGGGCTGGGAGCTGGAGACCGGAGCTGTTCCTATTTGGCCATCTTGGCTCCACCTCAATTGTGTTTTTGACTATTGCTATTTAAAGTTATTTCCACAGTTAATTGCTTAATGCTGATGCAGTTTCTGAAAAGTTCACAAGCACACAAAATCCTCAAATATGGTATCTTTTAGGAGAGTCATGAAAGGCTAGAAATGGTCCTGAAAAGCACTTGAATACAGGTTTCTAATAATTTTAGAATCATATTATTTGAACCGGGTAATGAAAAGACTGGGTTATAAAACTGCTAAACCAAGTAGAGCAAAAATTAATTAAATACCAAGAAAATGCCTTGCCAGATTTTCATGCTAAATTAGCTGACGCTAAAATTATTTAGATATACAATTTGAATGAACTCATGGTCTAAGTCAATTTATTTATGATAACCCATCAGTTATCAGTGCTATGCACCTAATTTGGAGAAGCAGCCAGTATTCAAGAGGATGTAAGTCTAATGTTAATTAAGCATGGACATATGGAGAACCAGGATGGCCACCGTGTTCTTCCCGAGTCCTTAGAGCTTTTGTTATTAAAGATTCTGCATTCCATGACTCATCATGGAAAAGATAAAATTAAAGGTCCAAATTAAATATATATTGGTGTGGTGACTTCTAAATTGCTAAAATAGTTTATGACCAATGTTTAGTTTGTCAAACTCATATTCCTGGGAAGACAATCAAAGCTTCAGGTACATTTGGCTACCTAATGGACTCTTTAAATATTTATAAAGGGATTTCATTCAATTGTCATTTTCAATGCATTTTTTCTGTTTGTTTAAAAGCTTTCCCATGCAAGAGGGCTGATATTATAAAGTGAATTATTATACTACAGTGTATTTTCATCAGGTAAAGTTTTTTGTGATTCACTGATTGAGGACAATCAACCCCTTCACAATCTAGAACTCAAAGATTGAATCTTCCAATAACATCAGAGAAAGACTGCCCTTGTTGTCTATACTACAGCAAAACTTTGGATCTTGAACCATGTGTTTATAATCTCACAACTGAAAAGGGGGTCCCTGCATACTCTTGGAACTGTACACCCATTGGAACCCTTAAGGTAAGGCTAACCACAGAAATTTCTGCTCAGAAGAAGATGGCATCCTTGATGTGAACAGCTTTTTCCAAGATCATGGGTCAAGACTTTTACTATTATGAGACTCTTATCTTTGGATATTTTTTTCCTTGCTTATGCCTTTATGAACAATAGAAGTTTAAAGGGGGTCTGTTATGTACACTTACTTGCTTTTATTTATGAATGATTTTGCAGCCAGCCTTAATACATGGATAACCTTATACTTTGATAAAGATGAAGGCCCAATGTAGGTGAGAAACTTTAATGGTACATATATTGCCTCATAATCAGTCAGAAACAGAACATTGGTTCACTTCTCTTAACCCATATTATGGTTAAAGAGAACATTGCCAGGAGGCCTTTACTCTTCTAGAAGGGCATAGTTTTTTTTTTTTTTTTTTCCCATAGTTGGAGTAAAAGAGGCAATGATTAGAAATGTCTCCCTTATGAGAGGAACTACAGTAGATTCCACTGTAAAGGCTATAGTTACACAACAGACTTTAAATTCTCTTGTGAAAATTATGCTAAATAATAGAATTGGCTAAATAGAGAAGTATCTGTGCAGCTGCTGGCTCTTATGGCCTATGGAGAAGACACTGGGTATTATAGAGATTCAGTTGTAGGGGATTAATGAAAAGACTAGTTAGTTAAGCAACTGGACTCTTTATCTAGCTCATTCTTTGATCTATTTGATTTTAGGTGGTTTGGTTTATGGGAACCCACGGTAAGGAGCATACTCCAAACTCTTGGTATTATCCTCTCAATAGTCATAATAGTAGTCTCCCTGGTGCACTATATTCTCTTAAGTGTTTTAAGTGTTTGCATGCAGCCATGTCTAGAATGCCAAATGGTCTCTCTTCAACTGGAATGACAAAAACTGAAAGAAATGTATGACCATGAGGACACTGTAGCTTATGAATGACAACCTGAGACCAGAAACCCAAAATGATGGTAACTGAGAGTGGCACTGGGTGACTAAATTTTGGTCACACTCTCACGTAAGTGAGAACCTGATGAAAAAGTTTTTTTTTTTTTTTTGAGATGGAATCTCACTCTGTCGCCCAGGCTGGAGTACAGTGGCATGATCTCCGCTCACTGTAACCTCTGCCTCCTGGGTTTAAGCAATTCTTCTGCCTCAGCCTCCTGAGTAGTTGGGACTGCAGGGATGTGCTACCATACTCAGCTAATTTTTGTATTTTTAGCAGAGGTGGGGTTTCACCATGTTGACCAGGCTGGTCTTGAACCCCTGACCTCAGGTGATCCTCCTGCTTTGGCCTCCCAAAGTGCTGGGATTACAGGGGCGAGCCACCATGCCTGGCCAGATTTTTTTTTAAAACAAAATTATGGAAGTCCATTATTTTGGATTGAGCTCATGCACTAGGCCCCAAGAAACCAAACCAAACAAAAATGGAGTTGCTTTTGCTAAATGTGACATAATCAAACTGACATTTTAAGTAAACTCATAGATCCTAGAACGGACCAGGTTTTGGTTTTCTCCTGTAAACAGGATGCTGTAGCATAAGGAGGTACCCTCTACTCAGTCCTTGTTCCTACCTTTGAAAAATTCACTTTTCTACTGTTTCCAAGTGGGTTTCAAAACCAAAAAGTACGTTTTTGATTGTAATATGACATCAATAATCGAAGTTTTGGTCAATCTCTCAAAATTGAGAAAATGACCAAAAAGGGAGAATTGTTAAAGCAAACTTAATGTGGCCTGAGAATATACTTCTATATTTGAGTCCTTGTGGATGAACTGCAAAGTAACTTGTTAGGTAGACAAGATTGAAAACCTAACTTTGGAGTATGCAACAATAGCTGCGTCTTGGCCAATCCCAGCAGCCATACTTCAGCCACTCATACACTGCTGAGTGTTCAAACTGTGTTCAAAAAAGGCAGATGCCGAGCTGTAACCAATCCAGTTGTTTCTGTATCTCACTTCTGATTTCTGTATGTCACTTTCGTTTTTTTTTGTCTATAAATTTATTTTTACCACGAGGCATCTCTGTAGTCTCTCCGAATCTGCTGTGATGTTGGGGGCTACCTGATTCACGAATCGTTCTTTGCTCAATTAAACTCCTTTAAATTTAATTCAGCTGAAGTTTTTCTTCTAACAAGGGAATGCTTTCATTTTTTCCCCAGTAAGTATGATGTTGGTTGTGGGTTTGTCATACATGACCTGTATTCTGTTGAGGTACATTCCTTCTATGCCTAGCTTGTTGAAAATTTTTATCATGAAGGGTGTGCTGAATTTAATCAAATCCTTTTTCTGTATTGAGATGATCATATGGTTTTTGTTTTTAATTCTGTTAATATGATATATCACATTTATTGATTTGCATATGTTGAACCATCCTTGCATTCCTGTGATGAATCCCACCTATTCATAGTATATTATCTTTTTCATGTGCTGTTGGATTTGGTTTGCTAGTATTCTGTTGAGGAATTTTACATCTATGTTCATCAGGGATATTGGTCTGTAGTTTTCTTCTTTTGTTGTGTCCTTATCTGATTTTGGAATGAGGGAGGTACTGACATTGTAGAATGAGTTAAAGAGAATTCATTCCTCCTTGATTTTTTGGAATAGTTTCAAGAGGATTGGTATTAATTCTTTGTATGTTTGATAGAATTTGGCTGTGAATTCATCTGGTCCTCGGCTGTTTTTTTTGGTTGAGAGGTTTTTATATTCCTGGTTAAATCTCACTATTCATTATTGGTCTGTTCAGGAATTCTATTTCTTCCTGTTTCAATCTTGGTAGGTTGTGTGTTTCCAGGAGTTTATCTATTTCATCTAGATTTTCTAGTTTGTGAGCTTATAGTTGTTCATAATAGGAGGAGGAGAAGATTCTTACTGATAATTTGGATACTGAAGGTGAAAGAATGTTAGGAATAAAATAAAATTGAGGAATATAAATGGTACAATGTTAAAAGAAGACAGAGGAAACTTATGGGGAGATAGATTCTAAGACTTGAACAGGATGAAAATCAGACTTGGTGCCTGGCTGCCAAGCTGTAGTATTTTCCAGAAGCAGCTATGTTTCTGTGATTGAAATATGTGGGAATGTACCAGGGTGCATTTCCCTGATTGAAACATATGGAAATATACTCAGGAACCTCCTTACTGCTCAGATTTCACTGACAAACCCAAACTTCAGGATTATTTCAATACAACCACTAGGTGGCACTAATGGTACATTCTCTGTATAAAGCTGCTATCAACTTGAAAGATCTCTTTCCTGTTGCTGAATTTGCTCTGGGGTCACAGTAGGGGATCCTAGTTCTAGTACCTCCTGGCTATACCATGAGTAAATGATTTAATACTGATATAACCCGTGTGTTCTTAGAGGAAATGACTTTTATTCTGAGTCTTCCTAGAGCATGTGACTTAAAAATTTATTGAGCACACTTCCGCTATATTTGTAAAATAATAACATAACTTTAAGTCAACATTGCTCTGTGAGCAACTTGCTTTTTTTTGTATGTGCTTTCAGATGGACGAGTATTGTAGAAGGTTTTTTTTTTTTTTTTTTTTTCCTGCGGTATCTCCACAGGAGAAGAAGAGAATCTCTTAGGTTAATCCCTCAGGGGCAGATTTCTTGGTATTTAGTTGATTTTTAATTATACTTATGGTACAAAGACTTGACTGAAAACCTTTTAAGGCGTTATGGCTGGCATTATCTTTCAAACAAGTTTTCTATATTTTTTATCACCGCCTACTCAAGCAAGCAGTCAATTTTGGGCTCATTGCTTCAGAGGAGGGATGTAGCAGGACAGGAAATAGATACATGTTGTGAATGTCTCTGAGTATTGTGTTTCAAAGTTCTAAATCTTAATGTGAAGAGGATTTATGGGAATATAACAAGTGCTGATCAGAAGCTGGGAAGATATCAAGGTTATATACCATGTCCCAGACTAGAAAGAACTTTCTTCAGGATGGGAAGTAAAAAGGGATAGAGGCCCATGGGACCAGAGAAAAGAGGGACCTAGGGCAAGAAGGACCTAGGGCTTGCTTCCAGTGCCATTAGGGTGGCTGCAAAACCCTACAGAGGGAGTGGGAATCCTCTGGCATTATATAACGTTTCTCTCCCAAAGTTGTTTATGGAAATGGCGGAGAGCCATAAAAACTGAAGAGGCTAGGTCATCAGAGATAATGAATATCACAGTAACAACCCACCCATGTGGACTGGGCCATTCCTTATTAATCACTTCCCCCACAAACTCCAGTGCCTTGGCACTTCATATAAATTTGGGAAAGGATAAGACTAGCATCAATCATTTTCTATTACTCCGTATCCTGGGGGCTTAGGATAAAAGTTGTTGTAGAAAAGAAATGTATTTTTCTTGTACATGTGAATATGTAGACTGGGTTTTATTCTTCCTCTGCTGGGAGGTCTTTTCTCTGTTTAGTTTAGTATCCTGGAATTCTAATTTTTCCCAGCATGACTGAGACACCACCACCTCCTTTGAATGCTTTTGCTCAGTGGGATTGAAAGTGATCTTTTCTTTGGAACTTTTGAAACATGTAAATTGCCTTACAGGATACTTCTCCATCCTAACTCGAATTGTGGTTATTCAAGAACATGGCATCACAGCAAGGATCATAGTATATGCATCGTTTAAATTGCCATCACATTTAATATAATATGTAGTGAATTGATATTTGCTAATGTCAGGGGGTAAGCACAGTAGTATAGTCATATTAATAGTAGTTTGAAGTGAAACAGCAGATTCACATGGAGCTACATTGGGCTAAAATCTCATGCATTTAAATATTCTTCAGTGGATTGTTAGGTTCTGGGAGATTTTCCTTTTCTTTCTTCTCTTTGATGTTCTAAGTGCTAATATAAATGCCAGTGCAATTAAGGTCAGGAATATTTACCATGACATCATGCTGTGTTATCATTGAGAAATTATGGTTGCATAGGAATCTATGTAATATCTGAAAGACATATAATTTTCTTTTCTTAAAAAAATGTTGATCAATTTTATAAAATGATGCAGGATTGTTGAAAAAAATTATAATATAGAGAAGTATAGCAAGAAATGTAAAAATCACCTGATATCAATTCAAAAGAAGGCAATTACTATTAACATTTATGGGGGCCCTTTCATCTCTCTCTCTCTCTTTATATATTTACATATATAATTAATTCACATAAGTAAGGCTGTGTCATACATGTTATGAGGTAACTGCTTTTTTCTACTTATCAATATATGCCTTTCTATGTCAATAAATATGAATTTCTAAATAACTTTTAAAGACTGCATAGTTTTTCATCATATATATGTACTCTGATTTATTTAAGTCATGTCCTTTTCATAGGCCACACACTAGCTAGATTACCTCAGTAGATCCCAATATGTACACAAATACAAGTTAACCTCAAATATAAATGTACATATATCAACTTTTAAGGTTCCAGATGAAATATTTCAGTTTATTTAAAAAATATTGAATTAGTTACACACAAACTTGAAATCTATTATTTTTAAATTATTCTTTTCCTAATTTCATAAAACTACTTCACTGTTGTTTTGAGAGGTCTGTTTTGAGTTATTGATCATACATCTCCTGCACAAATAATCTTTTTTAAAAGATCAAAGTTGTTTCATTTACAGCACTTTTTGAATTACTGTATATAGCAGTCATTGAAGTTTATCCCAGCTTAAAGGACCTATTTGCTCTTTGTGATCTCTGCATGTTGTCGTTCACTTTATTGTTTTTTTGTTTGCATTACTTTAAAATTGTTTTCTATTTTAAATTTGAAATACATCACACATTTTGAACAAAGAAGAAAAATATTACATTTAAAAATGTTAATGTTAATAATAATAACAATAAAACAGATTTTTCTGGGTAGAGGATACATAATTTGCAGCCTTTTTTTAGGAGAGGATCAGAGCCCCTTTCAGTGTCTAATGAATGCTACAAACCTAATCCGATTAGTAGCAGAGTTTATTGAAGGAAGGTAAAGTACATTTCTTTTTATTTTAAATTTCCAACTTTTATTTTAAGTTGAGGGTTACATGTGCAGGTTTGTTACATAAGTAAATGTGTACCATGGTGATTTGCTGCACAGATCATCTCATCACCTAGGTATTAAGCTCAGTGTCCATTAGCTATTTTTCTTGATGCTCTCCCTCCTCCCACCCCTCACCCTCTGACAGGCCCCACTGTGTGTTGTTTTCTCCCACATGTCCGTGTGTTCTCCTCGTTCAGCTCCCACCTATGAGTAAGAACACACGTATTTGGTTTTCTGTTCTTGCATTAGTTTGTTGAGGCTAATGATCTCCACCTCCAGCCATGTCTCCGCAAATGACATGGTCTCATTTATGTGCCACATTTTTTTAATCCATTTTATCACTGATGGCCATTTAAGTTGATTCCATGTCTTTGCTATTGTGAACAGTGCTGCAATGAACATACATGTACATGTATCTTTATAATAGAATGGTTTATATTCTTTTTTTTTTTTTTTTTTGAGATGGAGTTAAACTCTTGTTGCCCAGGCTGGGGTGCAATGGCATGATCTCAGCTCACTGCAACCTCTGTCTTCTGGGTTCAAGTGGTTCTCCTGTCTCAGCCTCCCAAATAGCTGGGATTACACATGCCAACCACTACGCCTGGCTAATTTTTGTATTTTTAATAGAGGCAGGGTTTCACCATGTTGGCCAGGCTAGTCTCGAACTCCTGACCTCAGGTGATCCGCCTGCCTTGGCCTCCCAAAGTGCTGGGATTACAGGCGTGAGCCACTGAGCCCTGCCAGAATGGTTTATATTGTTTTATGTATATGTCCAGTAATGAGATTGCTGGGTTGAATGGTGTTTTTGCCTCTAGATCTTTGAGGAATTGCCACACTGTTTTCCACAATGGTTGAACTAATTTACACTCACAACGACAGTGTATAACCATTCCCTTTTCTCCACAACCTGGCCAGCATCTGTTTTTTGATTTTCTAATAATAGCCACTCTGACTGGTGTGAAATGGTATCTCATTGTGGTTTTGATTTGCATTTATCTAATGATCAGTGATGGTGAGCATTTTTCCATATGATTATTGGCCACATGTATGTCTTCTTTTAAAACATGCCTGTTCATGTCTTTTGCCTACTTTTAATTGGGTTTGTATTTTTTCTTATAATTTAGTTTACGTTCTTTATAGATGCTGGACATTAGAACTTTGCGAGATGCATTCTTCGCAAAATTTTTCTCCCACTCTGTAGGGCTGTTTACTCTGTTGATAGTTTCTTTTGCTGTACAGAAGCTCTTTAGAAGTGTAATTAGATCCCATTCATCAATTTTTGCTTTTGTTGCAATTGCTTTGGTGTCTTGGTCATAAAATCTTTGTCCATGCCTATATCCCAAATGGTTTTGCCTAGGTTTTCTTCTAGGGTTTTTATAGTTTGAGGTTTTATATTTAAGTCTTTAATCCATATTGAGTTAATTTTTATATAAGGTGTAAGGAAGAGGTCCAACTTCAGTTTTTTGCATATAGCTAGCCAGTTTTCCCAGCACCATTTATTAAATAGGGAATCCTTTTCCCATTGCTTTTGTCTGGTTTGTTGAAGATCAAATAGTTGTAGGTGTGTGGTCTTATTTCTGAGTTCTCTATTTTGTTCCATTGGTCTATGTGTCTGTTGTTGTACCAGTACCATGATGTTTTAACCCAAACCACTGTAACCACTGTAGCGTTGTAGTATAGTTTGAAGTTGGGTAGCATGATTGCTTAGAATTGTCTTGGCTATTTGGGCTCTTTTTTGTTTCCATATGAATCGTAAAATAGTTTTTTCTAATTCTGTGAAGAATATCAGTGGTAGTTTAGTGGGAATAACATTGAATCTATAAATTACTTTGGGCAGTGTGGCCATTTTAACGATATTGATTCTTTCTATCCATGAGCATGGAATATTTTTCCATTTGTTTGTGTCCTTCTGATTTCTTTGAGAAGTGGTTTGTAGTTATCCTTGAAGAGGTCCTTCACTTTCCTTGTTAGCTGTATTCCTAAGTATTTTATTCCTTTTGTAGCAATTGTGAATGGGAGTTCATTCATGATTTGGCTCTCTGCTTGCCTGTTGCTGTTGTATAGGAATGCTAGTGATTTTTGCCTATTGACTTTTGTACCTGAGACTTTGCTGAAGTTGCTTATCAGCTTAAGAAGCTTTGGGGCTGAGACTATGGGGTTTTCTAGATATAGGATCATGTTATCTGCAAACAAAGATAATTTGACTTCCTCTCTTCCTATTTGAATACCCTTTATTTCTTTCTCTTGCCTGATTTTCCTGGCCAGAACTTCTAGTACTATGTTAAATAGGAGTGGTGAGAGACGGCATTCTTGTCTTGTGTTTGTTTTCAAGGGGAATGCTTCCAACTTTTGCCCATTAAGTATGATATTGGCTGTGGGTTTGGCATATATGGCTCTTACTATTTTTAGGAATATTTCTTCAATATCTAGTTTATTGGGAGTTTTTAAAATGAAGGGATGTTGAATTTTATCAAAGGCCTTTTCTGTATCTTTTGAGATAATTATATGGTTTTTGTCTTTAGTTCTGCTTATGTAATGAATCACATTTATTGGTTTGTGTATGTTGAACCAACCTTGCATCCTGGGGATGAAACCAACTTGGTCATGTGGATAAGCTTTTGTATGTGCTACTGGATTCAATTTGCCAGTATTTTATTGACATTTTTTGCATCGATGTTTGTCAGGGATATTGGCCTGAAGTTTCCTTTCTTTTTTGTATCTCTGCTAGGTTTTGGTAGCAGGCTGATGCTGGTCTCATAGAATGAGTTATGGAAGAGTTCCTGTTTTTCAGTTTTTTGGAACAGTTTCGGTAGAAATAGTATTAGCTCTTCTTTGTACCTCTGGTGGAATTCAGCTGTACCTCTCTCTGGTCTTAGGCTTTTTTTGGTTGGTAGGCTATTGATTACAGCCTCAATTTCAGAATTAATTATTGGTCTATTCAGGGATTTAATTTCTTCCTAGTTCAATCTTGGGAGGGCGTATGCAACATTTTCTAGTTTATATACATAGATGTGTTTGTAATATTCTCTGATGGTTGTTCATATTTCTATGGGATCAGTGCTGATATCCTCCTTGTCATTTTGATTGCATTTATTTGAATCTTCTCCCTTCTTTGTTAGTCTAGCTAGCAGTCTATCTATTTTATTATTTTTTTTTAAAAAGCAGCTCCTGGATTTGTTGATTTTTTAAAGGGTTTTTTGTGTCTCTGTTTCAATTCAACTCTGATGTTGATTATTTCTTGTCTTCTGCTAGCTTTGGGCTTTGTTTGCTCTTGGTTCTCTAGTTCTTTTCATTTTGATGTTAGGTTGTTAACTTGAGATCTTTCTAACTTCTTGATGTTGGCATTTAGACCTATAAGTTTCCCTCTTAATACTGTTTTAGCTGCATCCCAGAGATTCTGGTATGTTATATCTTTGTTCTCATTACTTTCAAAAAAACTTCTTGATTTCTGCTTCTATTTCATTATTTAACTCCAAAGTGACTCAGGAGCAGGTTGTTCAGTTTCCATGTAGTTGTATGGTTTTGAGTAAATTTCTTAATCTTGAGTTCTAGTTTGATTGTGCTGTGGTCTGAGAGTGTTATGATTTCAGTTCTTTTGCAATTGTTGAGGAGTGTTTTACTTCTTGTTATGTGATCGATTTTAGAGTAAGTGCCATGTGGCAGTGCGAGGAATGTATATTCTGTTGTTTTTGGGTGGAGAGTTCTGTAGATATTGATTAGGTCCACTTGATCCAGAGCTGAGTTCAGGTCCTGAATATCTTTGTTAATTTTCTGTCTTGATGATCTGTCTAATATTGTCAGTGGGATGTTAAAGTCTCCCACTATTATTATTTGGGAGTTGAAGTCTCTTAGACAGTCTCTAAGAGCTTGCTTTATGAATCTGGGTGCTCCTCTACTGGGTGCATATGTATTTTAGATAGCGCTTCTTGTTGAATTGAACCCTTTACCATTATGTAATGCCCTTCTTTGTCTTTTTTGATCTTTGTTGGTTTAAAGTCTGTTTTGTCAGAAACCAGGACTGAAACCTCTGCTTTTTTCTGTTTTCCATTTGCTTGGTAGATTTTCCCTCATCCCTTTATTTTGAGCCTATGTGTGTCTTTGCATGTGAGATGGGTCTCTTGAAGATGGCATACCAATGGGTCTTGGTTCTTTCTCCAGACTGCCATTCTGTGTCTTTTAACCGTGGCATTTAGCTCATTTACATTTAAGGTAAGTGTTGTTTTATGTGGATTTCAAGAGAGGAGTGGGCTGGCCTGACTGAAAAGTAGCGGCAGCAGCAGCAGCAGGGTTTACAGAGGCAGTACACTCTGAAAGATTAGGCAGGTTGGGCTGCATGAGAGAGTGAGCCAGGAGCAGTTAGTGCTGGGGGACTCTTTATGAGAATCTTACATGATTATTTATGAAGGGGCATGAGGGGGTATCACTTGTAATCATGTTTTAGGTTGTTTCCTTGGACCTGCATGTTTTGTGGTTGTACATGCTAGTACACGTGTTGTATGTCTCATTTGTATTTAAAATCTCCACCCAGGGTTTGTTTTTTACTATGATTATGAGTAAACGACTACTTATTCTAGGGTGAGTTACTGGGGGAGTGAGTATACTCATAAGCAGGGAAAGTCTCTACCATGGTTATCTCTGGCTAGGGCCTGATAATTTCTCTTCAGATCCAGAGGAGCCCAAACACAAGGTCACAAGTAGTTAGTGTAGCCATTGTCTTTTTCGTTGACTGTCAGTTGAGCAGCACTGACTATCAGTGGGAGGTGTCTCCAAGACTCTTCCTCAGGGGCTCTCCTGTCTGTTTATTTCTGGCTGTGTGCCTTCTCTAACAATGTTACAATATCAAATTCAAAATGCAAGATAGACCAATAGATTTTAGTATAACAGAGAAGTTTATTGTTATGGTTTCAGATTCTATATTGTAATTAATATTTAAGGAACTTCTATTTGTTGAGTCTTGGTGTATAATTATCTGAAAAGGCTTCTAGAATACTCTGCCCTTTTCCAACTATATGGATTTTATTCGTATAAGCTAGATTTATAGGCTAGATTTTATTCATGTGCTTTAACGTTAAACAACATTTTATAACTGATCGAATGCAGAAGCAAGTATGAGAATCCAGCTGTTTTTTACGAAGCCACATGTTGAAGACATTTTTGAAAATGTGAAACAAATGCCACTGCTTTCACTCAATATATTTGTTTTGGAAAATAAGTTATTTCTCATTTAAATATTTTATTACTGTGCTGTAAGTAAATTATTATTTAAAATGACTCAATAAACATATAATTTCAAAACATCCTTGTGTTCATTTCCAAATTACATATTAATACATATAATCTACATAAATAAAAGATTTTTAAAGTTCTCAATAGTTATTAAGAGTACAAAAGGGTCCTGAAACCATACAGTTTGGGACAACTGAGATTGAGAGAGATGAAGCTTAACTGGGTTATCAGGAAAGGCTTGTCTGTGGAAGTGACATTTGAGTTGAGAATTGAATGATGAGAAAGAAGCAAGGTAAAGATTTAGGAGAAGAGCGTTCCAGGCAAGGAGTGGAGGTGGGGAGCAGGCAGTGAAAAAACTCTGAGGAGAGAAAGAGTTTTGAGTGTTTCCAGGAATAAAGAAGCCAGAAGGACATCAGGTGAGAGTGCTGGGCTGGGATCAGGTCATCAGGGTCTTATGAATCACAATAAGACTGAATATGTAATGGGATTCTATTTGAGAGTTGTAGCTAGGGTTGCAATAAGATCTGACTTTTGTCTTTAAAAGATTACGTTTTCTTTTTTTTTAACCATATAAAAACTAGACTGTAGGTGTTGAGAGTAGAAGACATATTTAAGTATTAAAAAGCAATTGCAGGCTGGGTGCCGTGGCTCACACTTGTAATCCTAGTACTTTGAGTGGCTGAAGCAGGTATATTGCTTGAGTCCACTAGTTCAAGACATGCCTGGGCAACATGGCAAAACCTCATCTCTATAAAAAATACAAAAACTAGCCAGTCCAAGGAGACTGCCTAAAACATGGTTAAAAGCGACTATGGCGGCCCACGCCCGTAGTCCCAGCTACTTGGGCGGCTGAGCAAAGATCATACCACCTCACTCCAGCTTGGGTGACAGAGTGGTTGCAGTAGCTAGAAAAGAGGTAATGGGAACCTGTACTGCTTTAACAATGGAGATCAAATTTAGAATATACTTTTTGAAGGTAGAAATGACATAATTAAATGTAGCATGTGAGGGAAAATTATAAGGTAGAATTTGGTCAGAACAACTGGATGGGTGATGGTGTCATTCATTGAAGACTGAGAGAGGTACAGTTTTAGCAAGAGACAAGAAGGGGAATCAGGAACTGTTTTGTACTAGGAAGTGCAGATTTCATAAGTACTATTATTTTCTACATTTAAATAATTAGGATGCTGTGGTTGAAAGAGGTTATAAAACTTGTCAAAAGTCACAGGTCTATAAATGGTGGAGGCAGGATTTGACCCTAGGCAGTCCAATTTTAGAGGCTGCTCTCTCAGACACTAAGATAAAAAAAGATACTTTGGTTGTGGGAAGGTGGTCTCAAGTGATCTTTAATGAGTGACAAAATATAAATCAGATCTTCCCTTCCTTCCCCAACTCATTAAATTTCTCCCTGACTTTCCACTGGCACAGGGAAGAAAATTCAGACTTGCAAGGTTTGGCTCCTGCTTGTCTTTCCAACCTCACCTCCTACCACTCATCCTCTTGCAATGCTTCAACACAATAGCCTCTCTTCTGTTCCTGGAAGATGGCAAGCCCCTTCGTGGGGGAGCAGCTATGCACATTGCTGTTCCCTCTGCCTGAAATGCTCTTTCCCCAGCAGTTTACCTGGATGGCTCATTCTCACCTTTTAGGTGTCAGGTCAAAGTCAGCTTTTCAGAGAGAACTTCATTGACCACTTATTCTCAAAGAGCTCTCCCAGGCAAAACCTATCTTAACACCTTGGTTATTTCCTTATAAATATTTTTATAATATGAAATTATCTTGTTTACTTATTTCTCCACTTTATACCACAGGGTTTTTACCGCCAGACTGTGGGTTCCTCAAGGGGAAGCTCAGTGTTCTTTCACCGTTGCACTGTTAGGGCCCAAAATAATATCGAGAACAGGCTATGCATTTGAGAAACATTTGAGTGTTGAATGAATAAATGAAGTACTTTACAACTGGTGAGTAAAGAAACATATTTATAGGGTGTTAAACAAATAGAGGGAATGATTAACTCTACTTATTTATTAACCTGAAACAAGACCAATGCTGTTGGAATGAGGGGTGGCCTAGGAAGTCTTCCAGCCCAGTGTTTTCTGCCCTACACAAACTGCTTGAAGTTCTTCATTTTGATGTGCTAACACATCCTGAATTACCACAGCATAAGACTGTTTACCAAACATTAACAACAGTTTCTCTTTTTTCCATTTGCTCTTAAAAGACAGATACTCCTGGGAGAGTAAACAGAATGACAGTCACATTTTAGTGGAAATCAGTCCAATCAGCTCCTTTTCTGATAATCTGGACCCTGGATTGCAGTCACTGGACATTCAGAGGATGGCCCAGGCACCAGGCAGCTGAAGTGAAGGGGAGTATAGAAGTGAGTGAAGGGCAGAGACAAGGACATAAGACAATTCCAAAGGCAAGCTCCTTTTTTCTCAGTTTTGGTCAGGACTGAACTTGGTAGTCGAATGATGTTTCAACCCCATTCAGATTGGCTGCAGCTTAGTTCATGAAATGTCAAAGTCAGTTATTTAATTTATGAATTCAGCTGTAAAGACACTTTACTCCCAGAGATTTAACTGATGCAACCTTTGCAGGAGAATCTTATGAATTATTGAAATGGTAGAAGAAGCAGCAAGCAGTTACCTAATTTGCCTTTGATGATGAATGGCAGGGATTTAGAGATTAATCTCTTTCTTTCAGACTTATTTTCTGTTGAATGAAGATGTAGACACTATCATTTGAGTTGGAGTAGAGTGGAAAATACCTTTCCAAAGTTTGATAGCTTTCCATCTCTGAATGTAATGAACAGCTTTTTGCAAATCAATGTTTATTTCTATTCTTGTGGTTTTAGCAATTGTTTTCTATTCTGGGGGATAGAAGTGGAGGTGTTGACTTGGGAATAAATTACCTCTGTGGTCTGTAGTTTAAGGCATTGAGATGTAGGCATTTTCTGTGAAGTGAAAAAAAAATCATGACTTTTTGGGGGCATCTATTACTCATGCTATTTTATGTTACCTATCAAAAAAAACTTAATTCCTTAAACTCAGAGCAATATTTTCTTCTTTTAAATAAATTCTCCTTTATTAGAATTTAACATGCAGTAATATGAAATAAAGCATTTTCTTTATCAAGGACCAAAGGTGAATATTTCTATCTTCAGAATATTTTAAAATCTTAATTAGGCTAATGGAATTATTACAAATTCTGAGTAGTTTAAAATTATAATAAGAATCTTAAAATTTTAAGGTATAGCCCGGGATACTGTCTTACAACTGACTAATTTAAATTCAGAACTTTCTTCCTCTGTTGTTTCTTTCATCTCTGAGGCCTACAACAGAACTGGCATATAATAGATGTTTTATAAATATACGAGGAATGGATGTGGCTGAATGAATTTTAAAAGGTCTGTTTAATGATACTGAAGTATGGTTGTCTTAATAGTATGCACTTTAATAGAATTATCATAGAGAAATCAAAGTCCATCCCTTAAGTCCTTTTGATTAGTCTTTCGCCAGTGAGTTTGGAAGACAATAATTATTAGTATAATGTCCCAAAATTAAGCAACATAAAAAAACCAATAAAGAAACTGAAATCAAGTGTTAAGTCTTATGGTAACATATATTCCTAAAGAAGTAGTTATGATGTAATTCTTATCAGCAGTAGGAATTTTCACAAGTAAGGAAATAACTAGTATAAAAGCAGTTACTGTTCTGTCGGTTGCAGGGTTTGTTGTATGAGCAATTCATCATTGCTACATTCTCTACATTTGTATTCCTGTCACACAGCCATATACCCAACACCATGTTTCCTTAGCTATTTTTGATTCCTGAACCAGGAAGCATTAAAGTAGAGTGACTATTTCTAAATATAAAAGGAGTATCATGATTTCAAATTTAATATGAGCAAGTGAGCAAATGTGTTGAAAACGGTGGCAGTAAATCAAGACCTTATGAGCTTATGAGCTCAGAGCTTGGTCTTTCTTACTAGCCAGAGGGGACTTGGAAATATTTTATAGTATGCTTTTATAGTATTATTGACAGTGATAGACTCAGTCTATATGCTAAGTCAGTCTCTCCCTCTCTCGTGCTTGACACCTGGAGATGTTTCTAAAGTCTGTTTCGGAGACATTGCAATACTTTCATTGGAGGTTAGTTGAACAGTAATAAATCATTGAATCCCTCAAGCCAAATATACTCCTTTGGCTATAATCTACACAAGAGCCATGGCTAATATTTCATCCTGCTTTGTAGTCCTTTGTGGTTTCTCTGTAGTTGCACTTCTAAAGACCAAAAGCATTTGGAGTCTTAGATCTTCAGAGACACATCATGTACCTTAACATTTCCTTTGATTTGGAAGCAGAGAAAATTTTAAATGGAAGTTACTGAACAAGAGAACTATGGGGCAGATAGGTATCATCTTAGGAAAGATAATTAACTTTGATCTCAAGAATAATGTACTAAGTGGGGATAATAAAGCTTTCATTGAATTTTAGCATTGCCTTGTTAAAACTGGCTTTATTGCATTTTTGTACTTTTCTTAAAAAATAAAAGATGGCTATGTAACCAAAATACATAAGTCTGAAATGCATAAGGCTGAACATATTCAACATGGCTTAATGTGAATAACGAGAAAGTGTTCTGCATTTTGGCATGATATGATCCTGCATATAATTTGTTTTTTTCTGCATCTTTTTCCTGTGAGACAGAATGAGTCTGCTCATTCTATGATTTATAATTCTTTGACTCACAAGTCTGGAAATTCTGTTTATGCTTTTGAATTTAAATTCAACAATATCAAAGTGCCAATGTGGTCTAATGATTAATAGGCAAGACAGAGAATTGGGAGAATTTAACTGCAGATCCTGAATGTATGGTTTTATTTTCTTTCTTACAATTCTTCCACCCTCAACTTATGTCTTCCAATTATAAAGTTGATAAATACTTAATAAGGAGAACTTGGAAACGATAGGAAACTAAAAAGAAAGAAACAGCCTCTTTTCAGAGATAACCAGTATCAGTCAAGAGTTTGAAGTTTCTTTTCAGTTTAAAAGTTGAAAGTTTTAAAAACATAATTTGTAAATATATCTTTAAGTATTTAAAATCATTTTTTACCATGTAAGACCCTTAGAAATATGATTTTCTGCACCATAAATAATGAATATAGTGAGGATTTGTAATAAATGTTTGTGTTGTTCTTAGAACTTTAGTTTTATTGGATAAGGATCAATTTTGCTCTTTGGTAAATCTTTAATGAGATTTATATCATATTTAGCATCATGATTACATTTAAATAATTAAAAATTTACCTCCAGAAACTCAGTGTCTTTTTGCTCAAATATGCAACTTACTTACTTTTGTCAGTTGGTATATTGTGAGACTCTAAAAGACATGTTGACAAATTTCCTTGAAGGTTTGATGCCAGGCTGTCTCACATGCTTGGACATTTTGAGAATCTTCATTCTGGAGTCAGTCTGGAAACTCTTTGAAGGGGTTTGGGTACCTTAAAGTAACACTGACGTGTTTTACATAGAATTGAATTGCTGCTAAAATATCAGGCTTAGAATTTGATCTTATTTATTTTATTCTTCCTCCAACATGAAACCCAGAAGAACCTATTTCCTCATTAGGTTAATTTGGGAAAATGTCCTAGTGAGCTTAATAATTCTTGCTGGATTGGCTTAAGCGAGTTTTTAAAAAAGATTTTATTTCATTAATGTGCTTAAAAGTAGTAAAAACACAGGACCCTCTCTTATGCATTATGAATTTCTGTCAGAATCCTGATCATTCAAACATGCCATAATATCAGCCACCAACAAGAAGAAAAAAATATCCTTTAAATGCTTGTTCTTCTCAGCTACTTCTATTTATCATTGATTCTTTTTATAGCACATTATATTAGAATTAGTTGCACAATTGGTCCTTCATTCCCATTATTCTATTGAACTGGCTATTATTATGGTCAAATGACTTACACTTCGGCATATAGATTGAAGAATTCTGTCTTTATTTAAAGTGAAACTTGCAGCAATATTCAATATACTTTCTTAAAACATTTCTCTTTGCTTTCTTAATACCATGTTATCCAGGTTTTTCTCCTATCTCATTGGTTTTTACTCTTTGTATCTTTTGCTGGTATCTTCTCCTCTTCCTCATCTCTAAATTTGGAGTGCTTAAGGGATACATCCTGGGCGTTTGTCCTTAAATATCACCTATAATACTAAATATGTATCTTTAACCCTAATTTTTTTGCTAAACTCTAGAATCAATTTTCTTTAACGCTTAAACCTAGATTTCCAACCGTTATCTCAAAATTATCATGTCCAAAACAGAGCACTTAACTTCCTGGCTTTCCAAATCTGCATAAAAACTTGTCTTCATTGGACTTTCCCATTTCAGTTAAAATCTCCACCATTCATCTCTTTGATTAAGCCAAAAATTTTAGAGTTACTTCCAATTCGTCAGTAAGGTGTGTTGGCTCTTCTTCAAAATATTCCCTGAATTTTATCATTTACAAATGATTTCTATTTTATAAATTTGTACAAGCTAAGCTTATGTTCTTATATGCCTAGACCATAATATCTTCCTGTTTTAACATTTTTGCTCTTGTATCACTATTCTCTAGTTTTCTCAAAGTAACTAGGTTGGACTTCTAAAAGGAAAAATCAGATCACGTAACTTTCTTGGTCTAACACTAGGACAATCATGTGTTCTGTTTGCTCTCTACAATCCCAGTTTATCACTTTTATCCTGGTGTAATTATCAATAGTGTTCTTTTCACTCTTAAAATAATCATGTTTTAGACAATAAGGTATATGGTCACCCTACCTAAAACCATCTAATGGCTGTGCATTACAAATAGGATAAAACCCGCCCTTCTTACATGGCCCATAAGATCATATATGTCCTCGCATGCCTTTCTGCGCTCTCCTCTTACAGTTTCCTGCGTGGTTCACTACATTTACATTTCTTCTATTAATAACATTTGTTTTTTTTCCTAGCTGTTTTCCCTGCCTGAGATGTTCTTCCCCCAGATCATCAGGTGGACAACTCCTTCTCATCATTTTGGGCTCAGATCTAGTTTTTCCTCCTCAAAGAGAATTTCTCTGATCATTTAATCTAAGTTAGTGTCCTCCATTTACTTTGTATCCCCACACTGTTTTTTTAACACTTTTAAGTTCTGGGGTGCATGTGCAGGATGTGCAGTTTTGTTACATACGTATACACATGTCATGGTGGTTTGTCACACCCATCAACCTGTCATCACCTACATTAGGTATTTCTCCTAATGCTATCCCTCGCCTAGACGCCCACCCCCTGACAGGCCCCAGTGTGTGATATTCCCCTCCCTATGTCCATGCCCCTCACTGTTTTTGTTTTATATTTTTTTTCTCATAGTACTTACCATTGCACAAAATTATTTACTTACACTTAAAGTCTGTCTCCCCTGCAAGAATGTAAGTTCCATGAAGTCAATGGCTTTCCTTTGTTCACTGCTGTATTCCCAGTTCTTAGAATAGTTCTTAGAATAGTTCTTAGAATATTGCATACTTGGTAGGTGCACAGTAAATTTTTAAATAAATGAATGAACACAGAAGTTATTAGAGACCCTGATAAAAGTAGTTCAAATGGCATAAGGGGGAAAACTTCACTGTAAAGTGAATAAGAGGCAAGGAATTGAAAGCATTGAGTTTAGACAATTCTTTCTACAAGTATTGTAAGTCCTAGTTATATATGCAAGTCACAATGTTAGGAGATTTGGGGACTAAAAACAGTTGATAGTATGTTTCTTATGCTCAGGATTTTTTGTTAGGAATTAGAGGATCAATAGACATAAGTACAGGGTAAGTCACATCAAACTATTCTCTTTTCACTATTAATATGCTTATGAGATTGATAAAGAATGCCTAACAATAGATGTACTGTACCTTTATATTATTAGGGCACTTGACAAAGTATCTTACGATCTTTGTGCCAATAAAATGGCAAAATGTAGGCTGAATGAGAAGACCAGATTAAGAGGCGGCTAAAAGCTTGTCCTCAGAGGATTGGTTAGCCAGAGTGGTGTCAATTTAAATGCAACTCTTATGTAGAGCAGGCTTTGGAAATATATACCTGAATTTATCTTAGTGAATAATTGTATCCTGCAAAGCGAGAGTAACCAGCAATATTTTGGGATACAGAGAGTTTATGCACTATGCTTTTCTCCCTGAAAGCACAGGAAAATCCCCAAACCTAAGAGTTATATTTATAGGCTTTTAAAAGTCATCCTCTGCCATCATGGATCTAACTCTTAAATTTTTCACTAACAGAACACTTACTATAAATAACTGGGAGATAAACTCTGATTATAGCTTCCATTTAATTAACATCCACTCCTAACAGAGCTTATTATTTTCTCATGAAACTGAAATTTACTATGGTATAGAACAATTAATGTCTCATATGTATTTCAGCCGAAAGGAGAAGAAATGTGGAAGTGGGAAGTTAATAAGAAAATGGATGTGCATCAAGGTAGAAAGAAAGTGCTCACTTTTGTAAATAGGGTTTTACTTTACGGCCATGGTTCTTAACCAGGAGAGATTGTGATTTCCAGGGGACATTTGACAATATGTGGAGATATTTTTGATTGTCATGACAGGTGATGGATTTCTACTGTCATCTAGTAGGTAGAGCTGGGGATGCTGTTAACCTTTCTGCAATGCACAAGGTAGCTCCCCAAAACAAACAGCTATCTGATCCAAAATGTTAATAGTACCAGGGTAGAGAAACCTTTCTTTAGAAAGAGGCTCTTACATTTTGGTGTGCATCAGAATCACCTGGAGAGTTTGTTAACACATATTCCTATGTGGGGGTCTAGAGTCAGAATTAGAGTTTCTGATTCAGGATGTCTGGATGGGACCTGAAAATATAACACATCCTAGAAACACTGATGTTGCTGCTCTGAAGATCACACCACTGCTCGAGGGCTAGTATTTTTATTGTATTTATTTACTTATTTATTTTGAGATGGAGTTTTGCTCTTGTTTCCCAGGCTGGAGTGCAATGGCATGATCATGGCTCACTGCAACTCTGCCTCCCAGGTTCAAGCAATTCTCCTGCCTCAGCCTCCCAAGTAGCTGGGATTACAGGCATGCGCCACCACATCCGGCTAATTTTTGTATTTTTAGTAGAGACAGGGTTTCACCATGTTGGACAGGCTGGTCTCAAACTGCTGACCTCAGGTGATCCACCTGCCTTGGCCTCCCAAAGCGCTGGGATTACAGGCGTGAGCCACTGTGCCCAGTGAGCTAGTATTTTTAAAAGCAATTTTTAAAACTGCTGAAATAAAAAATAAAAATAAAAACTACCAATATTTTCATGATACAGAACAGTTTCATCACTACAAAAAATTTTCCTGAGTAATGCATTTGTAGTCACATCTTCCTTCTACCCCTAATCTCTGGCTAATCACTGATTTATTTATGGTCACTATCTGTCTTCCTGAGAATGTTAAGTAAATGGAAGCATGCAGTGTGTAACCTTTTGAGAAATCTTTGGTTTCTTCCACTTAGGCTTATGCCTTTGCAATTCAGTCAAGTTATTCTGTGAATCAGTAGTTTTTTAAATTGCAGAATAGCATTCCATTGTATGGATACATCACAGATATTTTGTTTGTTTCTTTGTTTAATCCAGTCACCTGTGATGGGCATTTGGTTTGCTCCCAGATTTTTGTGGTTATAAATAGAGTTGCTATAAGCATTCCAGTGGTACAGGTTTTTGTGTGAACGTAAGTTTTCATTTTTATAAGGTAAATACTCAAGATAAGTATTGTTGGGCACATGATAAATGTTTATTTATTAGAAACTGCAAAACTGTTTCAAGAGTGGCTATACCATTTAACGTCCCCAAAAGCTATGTATGAGAATTCCAATTGTTTTGGATCCATCTCAGCACTTGGTATTGTCAATAATTTTTATTTTAGACATTCTAATACATGTGTAATGATATCTTAGCATGGTTTAATTTTCATTTTCCAAATGGCTAATGATGTTGAACATTTTTTCATGTGTTTATTTGCTATCTCTGTGTCCTTTTCCATGACATGCCTGTTCAAGTTTTTTTTTTTTTTTTTGCCCATTTTAAAGACTGGATTATTTGTTTTCTTACAGTTGAGCTGAGAGAATTTTTAATATATGTTCTGAAATGTATATATATATATGTATACATACACGTCCTTTGTTGGATATGATTTGCAGTTACATTCTCTAGTCTTTTGCTTGTCTTTTCATTACCTTGTGTCTTTTGCAGATAAAAATTTTTACTTTTTTTTCTATGAATTGTGGTTTTGGTATGATGTCTAAGAGCCTGCTAGTTGTTTTCTATTTGTTCCAACTGTTCCTTTTCTTCAACCTCCTTTGCTGTCTACTCATGGATTATTTGAGTACTGTTTGTGCTTCCATTTTATCTCCATTATTGACTTACTAGTTATACCTCTATTCTTAATTTTTAGTTGGATGCCCTAGGGTTTAAAATATACATTGTTAATTTATCAGATTTTAAGTTTATCATAGACTAATATACAATTTCATGAGGGGTATAAGAATCTTATAACTGTATACTTCTCATTTGTTTCTCTCATTCTTTGTACTATAGTTGTCATGTGTTTTGTTTTACATAGGTTATAAATTCAGAATATATTTTCTAAAGCAAAAATACTATTATCCATTAAAGTGATTGAGAATAAGAAAAAAGTATCTTTTAAAATTATCCTTTATTTTTGCTAATTTGAGAACTCTTAATTTCTTTTAGTAGCTTCAAGTTTCAATCATTTCTTTTATAAAAAGAATTAATATTCTGAAAAATAAAGGAGGAGGGAATACGTCCAAACTCGTTCTACAAGGCCAGTATTACCCTGATACCAAAACCAGAAAAAGACACATCAGAAAAACAAAACTATAGGACAATATTCCTTATGAATATTGATGTAAAATTCTCAACCAAATACTAGTAAATTGAATTCAACAGCACATTAAAAAGATTATTCATCATGGCCGCGTCGGATTTGCCCCAGGGATGCAAGGATGGTTCAATATTCACAAATAAATTAATGTGATACATTACATCAACACAATGAAGGACAAAAACCATATGATCATTTCATTTGCTGCTGAGAAAGCATTTGATAAAATTCAATATCCCTTCATGATAAAAAAAAAAAATCTTAAAAAAACTGGATGTAGAAGGAACATACCTCAACACAATAAAAGCCATATATGACAGACCCAGAGCTAATATTATATTGAATGAAGAAAAACTGAAAGCCTTTCCTCTAAGATTAGGACCACAACAAGGATGCCCACTTTCATCGCTGTTATTCGACGTAGTACTGGAAGTTCTAGCCAGAGCAATCAGACAAGAGAAGGAAATAAAGGGCATCCAAACAGGAATGAAAAAAGTCAAACTATCCTTGCTTTCAGGTGATATAGTCTTACATTTGGAAAAATCTAAAGACTCCACCAAAAAATCTACTAGAACTGATTAAAAAATTCAGTAGTTGCAGGACACAAAATCAACATATGAAAAACAGTAACATGTCCATACTCGAACAGTGAACAATCTGAAAAAAATCAAGAAAGTAATCCCATTTACAATAGCGTAAAATAAAATAAAATACCCAAGAATAAACTTACCTAAAGAAGTGAAAGATCTCTGTAATGAAAACTATAAAACATTGGTGCAAGAAATTGAAGAGGGCACAGAATAAAATGGAAAGATATTCCCTGTTCATGGATTGGAGAAACCAATATTTTTAAAATGGCCATACCATCTAAAGCAATCTACAAATTTAGTGCAATGCATATGAAAATAGCAATGACATTCTTCACAAAAATAGAAAAATCAATCCTAAAATGTACACAGAACCACAAAAGCTCCAGAATAGCCAAAGGTAATCTTGAGCAAAAGGAATAAAACTAGAAGAATTACATTACCTGACTTTATACTACAGAGCTATAGTAACCAAAATGGCACTATACTGGCATAAAAACAGACACATAGATCAGTTGAACAAAATAGAGAACTCAGAGATAAATTCATAGACCTATAGTGAACTCATTTTTGATAAAAGGGTTAAGAATACACCCTGGGGAAAGGAGAGTCTCTTAAATAAATGGTGCTGGAGAGGCTGGATATCCATATGAGAAGAATAAAACTAGACTGCTATTGCTCACCATATACCAAAATCAGATCAAAATGTGTTAAAGACTTAAATCTAAGACCTCAAGCTATGAAATGTCTAAGTGAAAACATTGAGGAAACTCTCTAGGAAATTGGACGGGGCAAAGATTTCTTGAGTAATACCCCACAAACACAAGCAACCAAAGCAAAAATTGACAAATGGAGTCACATCAAGCTAAAAAGCTTCTGCGCAGCAACATAAATAATTAACAAAGTAAAGAGAAAACCTGAAGAATTGGAGAAAATGTTTGAGAACTACCCATCTGACAAGGGATTAATAACCAGAATATATAAGAAGCACAAACCAACTCTATAGGAAAAAATCTAATAATTCAATTAAAAAATGGACAGAGGATATGAATAGACATTTCTCAAAAGAAGACATACAAATGGCAAACAGGTATATAAAAAGGTGTACAAAATCACTGAACATTAGAGAAATGTAAATCAAAACTACAATGAGATATCCTCTTACCCCAGTTAAAATTGCTTATATTCAAAGACAGACAATAAAAAATGCTGGAGAGGATGTGGAGCAAAGGCAACCCTCATACACTGTAGGCAGGAATGTAAATTAGTACAGCCACTGTGGAGAACGGTTTGGAATTTCTTTTAAAAAACTAAAAATAGAGATACCATACAGCCCAGCAATCCCAGTCCTAGGTATATACCCAAAAGAAGGGAAATCAGTATCAAAAAGATATCTGTACTACCATGTTTATTGCAGCATTATTCACAATAGCCAAGATTTGGAAGCAACCTAAGTGTCTATAAACAGATGAATGAATAAAGAAAATGTGGTACTTACACACAATGGAATATTTTTCAGCCACAAAATAGAATGAGATTCTGTCATTGGCAACAGCATAGAAGTAACTGGAGATCATTATGTAAAGTGAAATAAGCCAGGCACAGAAATACAAACATTGCATGTTCTCACTTATTTGTGGGAGCTAAAAATTAAAACAATTGAACTCATGGAGATAGAGAGGATAGAGAGTGGGAGGACAGCTACCAGAGGCTGGGAAGGGTAGTGGGGGGAAGGAGGAATTTGGGATGTTTAAGGGGTTCAAAAAAAGTTAGAAAGAATGAATAAGACCTAGTATTTGATAGCGTAACAGGGTGACTATAGTAAAAAATAATTTAACTGTACATTTTAAAATAAAAGAGTATATTTGGGTTGTTTCTAACACAAAGGATAAATGCTTGAGATGATGAAGACCCAATTGACCCTGATGTGATTATTACACATTGTATGCCTGTATCAAAATATCTCATGTATCCCATAAATATATACACCTACTATGTACCCCAAAATTTTTTTATTATACTTTAAGTTTTAGGGTACATGTGCACAACGTGCAGTTTGTTACATATGTATACATGTACCATGTTGGAAACCATCATTCTCAGCAAACTTTCGCAAGGACAAAAAAACCAAACACCACATGTTCTCCCTGGTAGGTGGGAATTGAACAATGAGAACACATGGACACAGGAAGGGGAACATCACACACCGGGGCCTGTTGTGGGGTAGGGGCAGGGGGGAGGGATAGCATTAGCAAATATACCTAATGTTAAATGACAAGTTAATGGGTGCAGCACACCAACATGTACCCACAAAATTTAAAAATTTAAAAATAGGTGCACAAAGGACAGGAACAGACATTTTTCAAAAGGAGACATACAAATGGCCAAGTATATAAAAAATGCTTGACATCACTAATCATCAAATAACTATAAATTAAAACCATTATAAGATATCATCTTATACCAGTCAGAGTGGCTTTTATTAAAAAGATAAAAAATAACATTTTGGCAAGGATGTGGAGAAAAGGGATCACTTATACACTGTTGATGGGAATGTAAATTAGTACAACATCTATGGAAAATAGTGTATTGATTACTCAAGGAACTGAAAATAGGACTACCATTTGATCTGGCAATTCCAGTACTTGGTATCAACCCAAAGGAAAAGAAATCATTATATCAAAAAGATACCTGGCCTTGCTTGTTATTGCAGCACTATTCACTATGACAAAGAAAGAGAATCAACCTAAGTGTCCATCAATGGATGAATGTATAAAGAAAATGTGGTAGATATGTACAATGAAATACTATTTAGACATAAAAATGAAATCATGTCTTTTGCAGAGACATGGATGAAACTGAAGGCCATTATCCTATGTGAAACAACTCAGACAAATATCATGTGGAAACTCACTGGGCTGATGAATGCAGTCTTCCTGATGTGAATGGGATTGAAGAGCTTATCAAAAAACATAAAGCCAACTTCACCCTTGTCACTGAACTGAGACTTTTCAACCAAACCTGTTACACAGAAAAGAAAATACCAAAAGAATATTCATCAATCTGTAAATAGTGATTATCTGTGGGGGTATGTGTGGAAAATTACAGGAGACTTAAATCTTCTACATGATAGATTTTTATAATAGTTTATTTTTATAATTAGTATGTTATGTTTGTAATTATAAATTGACAACAGCAAAATATAATTGAAAGGCTCAGAGTTTTAATAAAATATTTAGAATTGGACAAATTCATCTATGTGGCTTTAAAAGTAAAGTTTAAGATCTCTGTTGGTTATTTGGCTCTCTGGTTCCAATCTTTCCATTTTGGTAATACGTCCTGTAAAGATTCGTCTCTTTCATTTTCACAACATATATTTGTTAAGCACTTACACTATTCCAGACACTGTTCCAGGTATTGAGATTGCAAGAGATGATTCTTGACATGCTAGAATGGTGCTTCAATATGGGAGACAGGAAAAACAGAATTAAAATGTCATGCATAATTATGTTGGGAGAATCTTGGGAATAGTTCTTAGGAAAATCTTGCAGACAATTCTTGGGAAAACTACCCACTATTGCCCAGGGTGTCAAGCATAGCTTTCTAGCAGAAAGGTTTTTTTTTGTTTTTTTTTTTTTTTTATGAGACTGTCTCCCTCTGTTGCCCAGACTGGAGTGCAGTGGCGGGATCTCCGCTCACTGCAAGCTCCGCCTCTCAGGTTCACTCCATTCTCCTGCCTCAGCCTCCCAAGTAGCTGGGACTACAGGCACCCACCACCATGCCCAGCTAATGTTTTGTATTTTTAGTAGAGATGGGGTTTCACTGTCTTAGCCAGGATGGTCTCGATCTCCTGACCTTGTGATCTGCCTGCCTTGGCCTCCCAAAGTGCTGGGATTAAAGGCGTGAGCCACTGCGCCCAGCCCAGAAAGGTTTTTTAAGCTGAGGCCTAAAGGGTGAAGATAGTTTATCAAGGTGAAAGGTGGATATGAACAGGGAGAAGAGTGTTTTGAGGCAGAGAGAACAGTACGTATACAATCCCAAAGGAGAATGCAGTAGCTTCAGAGAGTTGAAGACAACTCAGAATTGCTGAAATATAGATTGTGGAGTAGCAAAGTGGTGAGACAAATTAGGAAAGGTCAGTGACAGCCTGATGGGCCTTATAAAGCATAAGTTATTTGATTATTTGATAATCATGTTTTTGTATTAAAAGTCACTATTGGTATTGATTAGTAAATAGATTGGCCTGGGGCAAGATTAGAGTTAGCATACCAATTCAGTCAAGAGATGGCGGTGGTTTAAGTAAAGATAGAACAGTGGAAATGGAAAACATTAGATGAATTTGGAAGGTCATTTTAAATTTATCGTAACTACATTAGGGTGATGAAAGACAACAAGTTAGGAAAGACGACACCCTCAGTTTCTGGGCTAGGCAACTGCAAGGAAAGTGGTCTGAGTCACTGAGAGCGAGGTAACCTGAAGCTGCAGCAGGTTTTTGAGGAGATGATTTCATGTGGGACATTCTGTATGTGAAGTGCAAATAGCCCAGTGAAATGTAGATGTATATGGTATAGGTATCTGAGCCCAAGAGCTAGATGCTGGTGGAGTTGTGAATATAGGAAGAGTAGTACATATGTAGCAATTGAAGTCACAGAAGGGAGCTCTAGACAGGTGTCTCAGGAAATACAGTAAATACTGACATCCAGGAGAGATACAGAGGCTGAGGAGCCAGGAAAGCGGATGGAGATGGAATGGGCAGATAGCAGAGGAGCAACAAGGAGAAAGATCTGTGAAGAGAAATGCCCAAGGAGGCAGAGAACATGGAGAGAGTCTTCAGATCGACATGCAGATCTGATTGCTATGCAGGAGAGAGGAAAAGAAGCATTTAAAAAGGGAAAAACACAGTAATCTAAAGTATTAGCTACTTGAATCATGTGAAGTTGCCAATATTTTACCATATTTGACCAAATAGCCAGTAATTTCACATTATTCAAGTTAATACATTATATTAGAGACCATCATATTTGGTAAGGCTTTTTATTGCTTTGTTAAACTCTTGTTTTATTCTAGATTAAAAAACAAAAAAACTATGCTTCATGACCAAAAGAATTTGAAACTCACTGTACTAGACTGTCCTCATTCTCTTGCTGAGTAACACCGCCGTGTTCTAGAGCACACACGTACGTATGTGTTGGGGGACAAAACCTAAGGCCACAGTCTAAGGCTGGACAGTAATCCAGACTTCAGCTTCATTTGAGTTTTTTACATTTATTCAGCCTCAGACTTATACATTGTATTTTCTTGTTCTTTATTCTCTCCTCTTCTTTATTACCTTCTCCTCATCCTGTTTCTACTCCTTCTACACCTTGTTCCTTTGCTGTTTGACTTAATTTTAAATAAATGAAATGATCACAACGTACTATGGAGTGATTTTTTTTTCTTGATTAGTGCAATTGTCAGGTATCTTACTTAAATTATTTCATTTTTACTTACTCTTATTTGTTTTTGTTGCTTCTTATGCTTGGACACTTTGGGAAATATTTCTGAGTTCATGGTTTGTAAAAATGTTTTAGAATACTTGGGAAAATTGAGATGCTACTGTATCATATATTTGTTTATTACTTTAATTAACTTTTACTTTAGGACGGTAAGAAGTGTTTTCGTTTGTAGATGAGGAAACTAAAGTACAAAAAGATGACATGAATCTGCTTCACTTTTTGCTAAATGAGGAATGTGGCAGTGTCTCTTTTGTATTAAACAGACTCCCTTGTACTAATGATGGTGAATGGTATTAAGTTGAATATGCATTTGACTCCTTCTGGAAAAGCTTTTAAGACTGTCTCTGTGGATTCAGATACCAATGATTCCACTCAACCTCTATTCTTCTTAGTCTGTTAATCATTTTACCTTGATTTTATACCACATATCCTCTTCACTTCAAAACCAAAATATCCCGATGAACTGCATAGCAATTTGAGTGTTTTATTTATTCGTTTATTTATTAGCCAGGATAAATTTTCTCCATTCATCAGGCCCTTGCATATCTTATCATGAGCTCTTTACACTATGGAATAGAATGCTCAAGCAGATGCTTTTAGAAGGCTGCTTGCCGCAGACTATGTGCTTTTATATCTCTTAAACAGCTAGACATGAATTGCTGTCACTGGGCATTAAGGCAGCTACAATATTGCCTGTCATTAATAGTCTCTGTTACTCTGCCATCATAATTGCTGACCTTAGCTTGGCCCTCTGCTGTGAATTAGAATTTCTGTTAAAAGGGAATATTAATGAAACAAAGTTAAATTCCTCAGCAGTTTTCAGTTGGAATTGAAGCCTCCATTTAGTTCTTGAAAGAGAATGCCTTAGAATCTATAAATATTGCTATTATGACATCAAAATGATAGGCAAGATGCATGAAAATCATTATGCACAGAAGCCTTTCTTTTTGAGGATGTTGATATAGATATTTTGTTCACTTTATAAAGTTCTTTGAAGATTAAAACATTTATTCTGAAGTACTGGTATAAATATAAAGGATAATTTACCCAAAGTAGGTATCAGCTAAAGAATTACTTAGTGAAAGGCACAAGGAGAAGTGCATTCTAAATCACTAGGTACTCTGCTAATTTTAAATTAAAAACTAGGCCAGATCATTATTTCTTTATATGCACAAACATTGAAGCATAGAGCATATTCTATGCTGTTTTTGAATGTAGGATTTTATGTTTTACTAAATTTCCCAGAGACACCACGTGCATATATTAAGTATCAACTTATATTTTTATAGCGGAAATGAAATAAGGGTTGAGTGAAATGTTAATTGAACTGGGTCATGCATCAGGACAATCATATAAATGACTGCCATGCTGATAGAAATATGACTGGCTTTGGAGACTTCAGAGTTGTGATTTATTTATTTATTTATTTATTTATTGAGATGGAGTCTTGCTGTTGTCACAAGGCTGGAGTGCAGTGGCGTGATCTTGGCTCACTGCAACCTCCACCTCCCTGGTTCAAGCAATTCTCCTGCGTCAGCCTCCCGAGTAGCTGGGACTACAGGCGCACGCCGCCACACCCAGCTAATTTTTATATTTTTAGTAGAGACAGGGTTTCACCATGTTGGCCAGGATGATCTCGATCTGTTGACCTCGTGATCTGCCCGCCTCATCCTCCCAGAGTGCTGGGATTACAGGCATGAGCCACTGTGTAGTTGTGATATTTTAAAAGTACTCTGTAACCATTTTTAGGGCCATATATAAATGTAGAATTTAAAATTTTACCTTTTACTCTTATTATACTGTCTTGTGGGACACCTGACATCATCATTGAATCTAAAAACTGGATAAAATCTTCTCAATGATATATTCTAATCACTTCATTTTTAAAAATGAGAACCTTATTTTGAAATTTTAGCTAATTTCTAGCTATTCAATTTAATGATAATAATTTATTTAATTTATTGCTTCAAATAGAAGTTTTGCTTTTGATATTATTTCCTTGCATTAAATCTGTCTACTGCTGTATTTCCTAGGTTTGAAGGACATTACTTTTTCATTTGTCTTCTTTTTAAGGATATTTACTAGGCTAGCAAAGGTTAATAGCAAGAGGTATTATGCAACTTATCTGGCATTTTGAGTCTCATTTAGTACCTCAATATGACTTTATTACTTCTGAACACTGCTATGGAATGGAATATTCTTAGAGCTTTTTGAAACGGCATTAGGGCTCTCTATCTCTCTGTCTCTGTGAATATTTATACATAGCTCCATGAGATGATAGATAAAAAATTGGCTGGTATCACTATGCCAGTTCAAATGATAGAAAGATGACACAATTAAATATTTATGTGCACTTAAGGAATTTGTACAAAATAACACAGATAACACCTATTCCTAAAATAGGATACTAGTTTTCATCTAGTAGAGATGTTGCCCCAATGAGCTATAATCCTAAAATCTTGTATTAAGGCTGGATCTGACCAGAGGATCCAAAAGCTTTCCTTCTCACTGCATTGCCTTCCTTCTGTTTTTTTTTTTTTTTTTCAAAGTGGAGAGCTTATTTGTGAGTTGAATAAAATTTTCCTTCATAGTTGTGGGATAAAGCAATAGGCTTAAATGTGAGATAGTGGGGAACAGAGGATTTTAAAATGAAGAGAAATTAGCTAGAAGATTTGATTTGGCTGTCTACCATAATTCATTCCCTTAGAAGTCGACTGGAATAAAGTTTCAGAAACAGTCATCTAGGTCAATTAGTTTGATATTTGTATTTACTTTTCTGGCAAGAAAACTCTCATTTCCAACCCCAGTTAAGAGGATGGTGGCTTCAGAAGAATACAACATAAACGTTAATTCTACAAGATAAAAACTTAAAAGACATGTCAAGCTACGTAATTATCAGAGCAGCTCAAATAATTTGGCAATCATCTTGTAACCATAGGACTATTTTCCTCCCCTCAATCTGGCAGGTGTAAGGACAGCCAAGGAAAAAATTAAAGAAACCTTAGCAAGGTTATTTAATGTCTGACCTTCTTGCTCAGACTCTATGACACTCCCTTAGAAATTGGATTATCATGGGGACTTCTTTTCTGGGTAGATAGTCTAGGTAGCTGTAGTTCAGTCTGAATGTGAAAACACAATGTTTAATCTCCTGTTAAGATAAGAGTCAAGTTAGGCAGTTTCAGTAAAACATTTCATTTGGTTTCAAAGTATAAGCACTTTTGATATAAACTTTGCCCTGTGAAAAAGATGCACATTAATAACTAACAAGATTATTGTATGCTTAAAAATTTGGAATATTCAGACATAAACCAAACTGAAATTTATTTTTTGATTATCTGTGAAAGTTGGAATAAACAAATTAATAGTATAAATAAAGATGTAGGGAATTTTTTATTATATATTTTAAGATGTACACATGTAGTTTTGATATACATAGTGCAATAATGCTATTGTTGAGCAAACTAATCAATCTATCACCTTCTATAGTTACCTTTTGTGTGTGTGGTAAGAGCATCTAAAATCTACTCTCTTAGCAAATTTTCAGTATATAATAGAATATTATTAACTATAGTCCCCATGCTGTCCCTTAAATCTCTAAACTTATTTGTCCTACATAATTGAAAATATGTATCTTTGACCTATTTATCCCTATTTCCTCCTTTTCCATACCATAGTAACCACCATTCTACTCTGTTTTTGTGTGTCCAGATTTTTAAAATTTCTACACATAAGTGAGATCATGCAGTAGTTTTCTTTCTGTGTGTGGCTTATTTCACTTAGCAGAATGTCCTCTAGGCTCGTCCATGTTGCAGTAGTTTTCTTTCTGTGTGTGGCTTATTTCACTTAGCAGAATGTCCTCTAGGCTCGTCCATGTTGTTATATATGGCAGTATCTTCTTTTTAAAAGCTGAATAACAGTTCATATATCTCAATTTCTTTATCCATTTTTCCATTTCATTGGTGGACACTTAGGTTGTTTCCATATCTTAGCTACTGTGAGTAACACTGCAATAAAGATGAGAATGCAGATATCTCTATGGCATGCTGATTTCATTTTCTTGGGTATACACCCAGCAGAGGGATTGTGGGGTCATATGATAGTTCTATTTTTAGTTTTTTGCAGACAGTCCATACTGTTTTCTACAATGGTTGTAATAATTTACGTTCTCACCAATAATACACAAGGGTTCCACTTTCTCCACACCCTTGCTGACACTTATGTTGTCTTTTTAGTGATACCCATTCTAACAGGTGTGAGGTAATATATCGCTGTGGTTTTTATTTACATTTCCCTGATGAGTAGTGATATTGAGCACTTTTTATAAACCTGTGAGCTATTTGTGTGTCTTCCTTGGAGATATGTCTATTTGGGTCCTTAGCCCATTTTTAAATAGAATTAATTGTTTTTTGCTATTGTGTGAATTCTTTATATTATTTGGATATTCACCCCTTATTAGATATATGGTTTGCAAATATTTTCTCACAATCTGAAAGCTGCCTTTTCATTTTGTTGTTTCCTTTGCTTGCAGAAGCTTTTTAGTTTGATATAATCTCACTTGTTTATTTTTGTTATGATTGCCTGGAATTTTGGTGTGATTTCCAAAAAATCATTGCCAAGGCCAATATCAAGGAGCTTTTTCCATTATGCTTTCTTCTGGGAGTTTTAGGGCTTCAGGTCTTATGTTTAGGTCTTTAATCTGTTTTTGAGTTGATTTTTGTGTGTAAAATAAGATAAGGTCCAGTTTCATTCTTTTGCATGTGGAAATCCAGTTTCTCCAGTACGATTTACTAAAGAGGCTGTCCTTTCCCCATTGTGTCTTCTTGGTGGCCTTGTCAAAAATTAGTTGACTGTATATGCTTGGGTTCATTTCTGAACTCTATCCTATTCCATTTATCTATGTGTTTGTTTTTAAGCCAGCACCATAATGTTTTGATTGCTACAGTTTTGTAATATGATTTGAAATTAGGAAGTGCGATACCTCCAACTTTGTTTTTCTTAAGATTGTTCTGGATATTTGGGGTCTTTTATGGTTCCATACAAGTTTTAGAATTTTTTTCTATTTCTGTGAAAAGGTTATTGAAAATTTGATGGGGTATAGGGATTGCATTGAATCTATAGATTGCTTCAGGTAATATGAGCATTTTGACAAAATTAATTCTTCCAATCTATACACATGAGATAGCTTTCCATTTATTTGTTTCTTCTTCAATTTCTTTTATTAGTGTTTTATAGTTTTCATTACACAGATCTTTCACTTCCTTGCTTAAACTTATTTCCTAAATTCTTTAATCTTTTTGATGCTATTGTAATTAGGATTGTTTTCTTGATTGCTTTCTCGGGTAGAATAATACCGGTGTAAAGAAATGTAAAAATTTTTTTCGTGTTAATTTTGTATCCTGCTACTCTACTGAATTCATTTATTCCAAAAGTTTTACTGTGGGTGGCATCTTTAGGCTTTTCTATGTATAGGATTTTCTATGTATGCAAATAGGGATAAGCTTAATCCTTTCTCATTTGGATTTATATTATTTCTTTTTCTTGTCTAATTGTTCTTGCTAGTTCTTCCAGTACTATATTGAATAGAAGTGGCAAGAGGAACATTCTTGCCTTGTACTGGGTCTTAGAGTAAAAGCTTTCAGTTTTTCCCATTCATTATGATGTTACATGTAAACTTCTTATTAATGACCTTTATTAGGTTGAAGCAATTTCCTTCTGTACCTATTTTGTTGAAGGTTTCTATCATAAAGGTTTGTTGAACTTTGTCAAATGCTTTTTCTGCGTCTATTCAGATGATCATGTGGTTTTTGTCTTTCTTTTTTTTAAAGTGGTATATCACATTGATTGATTTGCATATGTTAAACCAACCTTGCATCCCATGGATAAATCTCATTTGATCATGTATGTAATCTTTTTGATGTGTTGTTGAATTTAGTTGGCTAGTATTTTATTGAGGATTTTTGCGTCAATGTTCATTAGAGATACTGGCCTGAAGGTTTTTTTCTTGTGGTATCTTTGCCTGGCTTTGGTTTTAGGGTGATGTTGCCTTCATAAAATGAATTTGGAAATATACCCTCTACTTCTATTTTTTGAAGAGATTAAGAAGTATTTGGATGAATTCTTCCTTGAATTTTGGTAGAATTCAGCTGTGAAGCCATCTGGCCCTGGGCTTTTCTTTGTTGAAAGGCTTTTGATTACAACTTCATCTCTGTTTGTTATTGGTCTGTTCAGGCTTTATATTTCTCTTTGATTTAGTCTTGATGAGTTGTATGCTTCTAGGAATTTATCTATTTCCTATAGGTTACCCAATTTGTTGGAATATAGTTGTTTATAATAGTGCCTTATGATCCTTTTTATTTCTAAGGCATCTGTTGTAATGTCTCCTCTCACATTTCTGATTTTACTTATTTGAGTCTTCTCTCTTTTTTCTTTCTTTTAGTCTACCTAAGGGTTTGTTGATTTCATGTGTATATATATACATATATATATATATTTTAGAAAACTCACTTTTGTTGAATTTTTTTCTGTAGTCTTTGTTTTCTCTATTTGTTTTGTTTCTTCTCTGATTATAATTATTTCGTTCCTTTTGCTTGCTTTGAATTTAATGTTTTGTTTGCTTTTTAGTTCCTTGAGGTATAAAATTAGTTTGTTTCTTTGAGATGTTTTTCTTTTTAGATGTAAGCATTTATTGGTATAAATCTTTCTCTAATAACTGCCTTTGCTGCATCCCCAAAATTTTGGAAAGTTGCATTTTTGTTTCGGTTTGACTACAGATATTTTTAAAATTCCCCAGTTGATTTTCTAATTGACCCAATGGTTGTTTGAATGTCTTACTTAATTTTCATATATTTGTCAATTTTCTTGCTGTTACAATTTCTAGTTTCATTCCATTGTGATTGGAAGAGATACTTGGTATAATTTTAATCTTAGATTTTTAAGACTATTCCATGTCCTCTGATCCAGGAGGCCTTAGGTAACTCTCCTGCAGCCTCTGTTGCCTTGTGACCTGCAGGTACTGGAAGATCCATAGGGAGAATGATAGGACACCTTGAAGCTGAGAAATGGTACAGGGAGATTCATACTATGAAGTCAGGACACCTCAGAAGCTGGGAAATATTTCTAGTTTAAGAGTGATTTGATTGACTGTTTCCAAAATGGCCAACTAGATGCAGCCAGGAAGTGCTGCTCCTATAGAGAGAGAACACAATTTCAACTACACCAACATAATTTGAACAGATCTTTGGAGAGATAACACTGAATGTGGATGGAGAAAAATATGCAGCTGTTAAGGCTGAAGAGGGAGGAAGTTGGGAATCCCAGGTGGAGTGCCTGAATGCTATGGCCAGTCCCCTGTCCTGAATGAAACCTGGGAGAAGGGGTGAGTGAAGGGACTGAGGGTCTGCTCATTCCCATCATTGACCTCTGGGGTTCTAGCTGCAAGGGACTTCATACCCACACTGATTTGTGAGCTGGCAGGGGCATCTCCGTGGAGATTAGACAGAGATGAAGCTGTAGTAGGCACAGAGCCAGGAATATTGGAACATGGGTCAGCTTTGGTAAAGCCTGGACATAAGTGCCCAACGCCAGTGCTACCAGCCTCCCTCAGAGAGGCTATGGCTCCAGCTAACTGCTGGGGACAAAGCAGAGCTTGCTTCCCTGCAGGATTGAGCACATCTGTCCTGCAGGCCCGATGACGGCCCGCCAGCCCTTCCCAGGTCTGCTGCCTCGCTGTGGGGTAGAAGCATGTACACAGTGCAGCCTCCTGCCCAGCGTCGGTGCTTTGCACTACCTGAGTGCATTCCGGCAGCATGGGAGCCCTTCAGTTCCCACACTGCACCTGAAACTCAACCCAGTGCATCTGGAGGAAGGAGCCCAAGTGGGTCCTGTAGCCTCAGGACTGAAGCCTGTGTTTCAGGAGTGCCAAGCTGGGATATGCACTTGGCAGTTGAATGGGGGAGGAGACCACACTTTCAGAAAGCTGAGATGGCTGAGTCACACAGATTTGCAAACTGGTATGGGACCTAGCCGTGCCTCCCTCCACAGAGTTAGTATGGTAAGGGTGTGGCCTATTTCCCTACCAGACCTTTGCCCAAGGGAGACCAGCGGCCCTAAAGACATAAGAACAACAGCAGCAACATCACGGGCATAGTGCCAGTGATTGGAGGTGGCTGCCTTAAGTCCCAGAGTAGACCTGGCGAAGGTGTCATCTCTCTCCCCTTCAAACCGCACGACACAGCTACGAACACCAGAGGAGCCAAATGGCTGAATAGGAGCCTATTGTCCATTGCTCTCAAGCACCATCTACTGGATTGCAGCCCAAACTACAACACAAAAAAAATCACTTTACTAATTCTCCCTCCTACAAAACCAAGAACATGAATTCTACCACAAAGACCCTGTACAGAGTCTTAGTTCCCTGAAAACGTCCGCAAATGAAGCCGACAGACTATACGCAATTTACACCACAATTAAAAGAATACCAGCCCTCCAAATGAGAAATAATAAGCGTAGGAACTTTAGCAATGGCAGGGTGCAGTGGCTCACGCCTGTAATCCCAACCCTTTGGGCGGCCGAGGCGGGTGGATCACCTGAGGTCCAGGAATTCGAGGCCCAGCCTGGCCAACATGGTGAAACCCCGTCTTTACTAAAAATACAAAAAATTAGCCGGGCTTTGTGGCGGGTGCCTGTAATCCCAGCTACTCAGGAGGCTGAGGCAGGAGCACGCTTGAACCCGGGAGTCGGAGGTTGCAGTGAGCCGATATCGCGTTATTGCACTCCAGCCCGGGTGACAAGAGTGAAACTCCGTCTCAAAAAAAAGAAAAAAGAAAAAAAAAACCCAGTTGAACTTCCTGAGTGGAAAAATTTCATAATACAATCAGAAGTATCAGCAGAATAGACCAAGCTGAGGAAAGAATCTCAGAGCTCAAAGAGTGGTTCTTCGAATCAACTCAGACAAAAATTAAGAAAAATGAATAAAACCTCCATGAAATTTGAAATTATGTAAAGTGACCAAATCTACAACTCATTGGCATTCCTGAGGCAGAAGGACAGATAATAAGCAACTTGGAAAATATATTTGCGAATATAGTCCATGAAAATTTTTCTAATCTTGTAAGAGATTTCAACATGCAAATCCAAGAAATACAGAGACCCAGAATCTCTGAGATGGAGCCAAAGCAGTGTTAAGAGAAACGTTTATAGCCCTAAATGCCTTCATAAAGACATTAGAAACATCTGAAATTAACAATCTAACTTTTCACCTAAAGGAACTACGGAGAAAAAAGAATAAACCAACTCCAAAGCTAGCAGAAGAAAACAAATAACTAAAATTAGAGAAGACCTTAATGAAATTGAGATGCAAAAATCCATACAAAAGATCAGTGAAACCAAGAGTTGGTTCTTTGAAAAAATAATTCAAATTAATAGACCCCTAGCTAGATTAACAAAGAAAAAGAAAGAGTAAATCCAAATAAGCACAATGAGAAATGACAAAGATGATATTACAACTGATCCCACAGAAATACAGAAGATCCTCAGAGACTACTATGAACAAGTTTATGCACACGAATCAGTAATAGAAAATCTAGAAGACATGGATAAATTCCTGGAAGTGCACAATTTCCCAGAATCGAATCAGGAAGGGATTGAAATCCGAATAGACCAATATCTATTTTTGAAGTTCAATCAGCAACAAAGAACGTACCAACCAAAAAAAGCCCTGGGCCGGGATGGATTCACAGTTAAATTCTACCACACCTACAAAGAACTGATACTGATCCTGCTGAAACTGTTCAAAAAATTAAAAATGAGCAGTTCCCTCCTAACTTATTCTGTGAAGCCAGCATCAGCTTGATACAAAAGTCTGGCAGAGACGCAATGAAGAAAGAAAACTTCAGACCCATTTTCCTCATGAACATAGATGCAAAAATCCTTTGCTAAATACTGGCAAATCATATCCAGCAGCACATCAAAAAGTTAATACACCATGATCAAGCAGGCTTTATTCCTCGAATGCAAGGCTGGGTCAACATCACCACATAAAGAGCAAAAATCATATGATCATATCAGTAGATGTAGAAAAAGCCTTTGATAAAATCCAACATTCCTCCATGATAAAAACCCTCAACAGACTACACATCAAAGGAACATGCCTCAAAATAATAAGAGCTATCTATGACAAATCCAGAGCCAACCAGCATCATACTGAATGGGCAAAAGCTTGAACTATTTTCCTTGAGAACTGGAACAAGACAAGAATGCCCACTTTCACCATTTCTATTCAACATAGCACTGAAAATTTTAGTGAGAGCGATCAGGCAAGAAAAAGAAATGAAAGGCATCCAAATAGGAATAGAGGAAGTTAAAAGATCTATATTCACAGATGATAGGATTCTATACCTAGAAAACCACATAGACTCAGTCAAGAGGCTCCAAGAAGATTTAATGGCTCCTGAATGATTATTTAATCATTTAAATGCATGATTTCAATAGTGTTTTGGGATACAAAATCAATGTACAAAATTCAGTAGCATGTCTATACACTACAAACAGCCAAGCTGAGAGTGAATCAAGAACTCAATCCCACTCACAACTGCCAGTAAGAAAATCAAATTCCTAGGAATACAACTAACCTAGAAGGTGAAAGAACTGTACAAGGACAACTACAAAACACTGTTGAAAGAAATCAGAGATAATGAAAATAAATGAAAAAACATCCCATGCTTATTGATTGGAAGAATTTATATTGTAAAAATTGTCATACTCCCCAAAGCAATTTACAGATTCAGTGTTATTCCTGCCAATCTACCAATGTCATTCTTCACAGAATTAAAAAAAAAAAACTATTGTAAAATTCATATAGAACCAAAAAATAGCCAGAACAGCCAAAGCAATCCTAAGCAAAAGGAACAAACCTGGAGGCATCACACTACCTGATTTTAAACCATACCATAAAGCTACAGAAACCAAAACAGCTTGGTGCAGGTACAAAAACAGACACATAGACCAATGGAACAGAATAGAAAACTCAGAAATAAAGCCACACATCTACAACAATCTGATCTTTAACACAGTTGACAAAACCAAGCAAGAGGAAAAGGAATCCCTATTCAACAAATGGTACTGGGATAACTGGCTAGCCATATTTAGAATTTTGAAGCTGTACCCCTACATTTCAACATATACAAAAATTAACTCAAATGGATTAAAGTTGTAAGTGTAAGACCTCAAACTATAAAAATCCTAGAAGAAAATTTAGGAAATACTCTTCTCGATGTCAGCCTTGGCAAAGAATTTTTGACTAAGTCCCCAAAAGCAATTGCAACAAAGCCAAAAGTAGACAAGTAGAACCTAATTAAACATTGCTTCTGCACAGCAAAAGAAACAGATGATCTACAGAATGAGAGAAGATATTTGCAAACTATGAATCTGACAAAGGCCTAGTATCCAGAATCTGTAAGGAACTTAAACAAATCAAGAAGTGAAAAACAAATAACCCCATTAAAAAGTGAGCAAAGGATATCAAGAGATGCTTCTCAAAAGAAGACATACATGTGGCCAACAAACATATGAAAAAATGCTCAGCATCACTAATCATCAGAGAAATGCAAATCAAAACCACAAGGAGATGCCATCTCACACTAGTCAGGAAGGCTACTATTAAAAAGTCAAAAAAATAACAGATCCTAGAGAGGTTGTGGAGAAAGGGGAACACTTACACATGGTTAGTGGGAATATGAATTAGTTCTTTCACTGTGGAAAGCAGTCTGAAGATTCCTCAAATAACTTAAAACAGAGTCACCATTTGACCCAACAATCCCGTTACTGGGTATATATCTAAAAGAAAATAAATTATTCTACTAAAAAGACACATGCACTCATATGCTTATTTCTACGCTATTCACAATAGCAAGGACATGAAATCAACCCAGGGTCGTATCAATGGTAGATTGGATAAAGGAAATGTGGTAGATATATACTATGGACTACTATGTAGCCATAACAAAGAATAAAATCATGTCCTTTTCCGCAACATAGATGGAGCTGGGGGCCATAAATCATAAACAAATTAATGCAGAAACAGAAAACCAAATGCTACATGTTCTTACTTGTAAGTAGGAGTGAAGCATTCAGCACACATGGACATAAATATGAGAAAAATAGACACTATGCACTACTAGAGGGTGGGTTTAAAAACTACCTATTGGGCATTTTGCTCACCACCAGAATATTGGGATTTGTCCACCAAACCTCAGCATTATGCAATAGTCTGATATAACAAATCTGCACATGTAACCCCCGTACTTAAAATAAAAGTTGAAATAAAAAATTTATTAAGGCTTGTATTGTGTTCTAGCATGTGATATATCCTGGAGAATTTTCCATGTGTGCTGGAGAAGAATGTTTACTGTTTTGCTTTTTGTGAAAAGTTCTGTATATGTCTGTTAGATACGTTTAGTCTACAGTGTTAAGTCTGCTGTTTTTTAAATCGATGTCTGGATGTTCTGTCTGTTATTGAAAGTGGGGTGGTGGAGTAGCCAACTGTTGTTGTATTGCTGTCAATTTCTCCTTTCAGATTTGTCAATATTTGTTTTATATACTTAGGTGCTCTGATGTTGGGTGCACGTATATTTATAATCACCATGTCTTCCTATTGAATTGACCCTTTTATCAGTATGTAATCATTATATAATTATCATTATATGTTCTTTGTCTCTACAGACAGTTTTTGACTTAAAGTCTACTTCGTCTGATAGAAGTATAGCCACTCTTGCTTCCTTTTCATTACCATTTGCATGGAATATCTTTTTCCATCCTTCCACTTTCAGCCTATGTGTGTCCTTGAATCTAAAGTGTGTTTCTTAGAGAAATTATTAATGAACACAGTGAAGTAACTAGTTTTTTTCCAAAATTTTAAGCATAAATTATATATCAATAATTTTAGAATTAGGAATCAGTTTCAACTTTTTATTAAAAGATCTGGCTGTGGTACCATTTATATTTTTACTGGATATTAATAAGCTTTCAAGTACTTAACATATTTTTAAAAATAAATTTCAGTAATTCTTATTGTTCTTTCTCTCAGTCTGAATTATGAGGTTATGGTAAGTTATGTAATTGCACTTGAGATATATTGACTGTTTTAAATGAACAAATAACTTCCTATAATCCTTTGTTGGTAGCAGAGAGATAGATAGGACATATATAGAAATACCCTAGACATAAGTAAATGAAGGATAATGTGACATGAAGATGTCAAAATGCATCCCAGCTGCCAACATGTTGATCCCTGTAATATATTACTACTTTAGGTTAAAATACAAAATACCTCTGATAATCCTAACTGTATCAATCTACTCTTAGCCAATGATGTTAACCAGAATGAATGTCTTAATACATGTGTTTGTTTGCTCTCATATTGCCATCAAAATGGGGAGAGGATAGGACCTAGAGAGAGGCATTCAGGTAATAAGAAAGGCACTAATCTCTAGAGAAGTAGGAAAAAGAACAGGTGAATACAAAGTTCACCACGGGAGGACATTGAAAGTAAAGTTTTGCATTTTGGCTAAAAGTCTGTGTGTGTTGATTATGTGGGGGATGTGGTAGAGGGTGGAATAAAGTTATACTCTGCAAGGTTTTGTTATCAGGGTGATGCTGGCCTCATAGAATGAGTTAGGGAGGAGTCCCTCCTTTTTAATTTTTTGGAATAGTTTCAGTAGAAATGATACCAGCTCTTCATTGTACATCTGGTAGAATTCAACTCTGAATCCATCTGGTCCTGGACTTTTTTTGGTTGGTAAGCTATTGATACTGCCTTGATTTCAGAACTTGTTATTGGTTTATTCATGGATGGCATTCAATATCTTCCTGGTTCAGTCTTGGGAGGGTGTATGTGTCCAGTAATTTATCCATTTCTTCTAGATTTTTTATTTAAGTGAATAGAAGTGTTCATAATACTCTCTGATGTTTATTTGTACTTCTGGGGGTCAGTGCTGATATCCCCCTTGTCACTTCCAATTGTGTTTATTTGAATCTTCTCTCTTTTCTTCTTTATTAGTCTAGCTAGCAGTCTATCTATTTTATTATTTTTTTCCAAAAAAATCAGCTCCTGGATTTGTTGATTTTTTGAAGGGCTTTTTGTGTCTCTATCTCCTTCATTTCAGTTCTGATATTGGTTATTTATTGTCTCCAGCTAGCTTTGGAGTTTGTTTACCCTTGGTTCTTTAGTTTCTTTAGTTGTGATGTTAGATTGCTAACTTGAGGTCTTTCTAGCTTTTCGATGTAGGCATTTAGTGCTATAAAATCCTGTCTTAGCACGGCCTTAGCTGCATCCCAGAGATTCTGGTATGTTATATCTTTGTTCTCATTAGTTTCAAATAACTTACTGATTTCTTCCTTAATGTCATCTTTTACCCCAAAGTCATTCAAGAGCAGGTTGTTCAATTTCCGTGTAGTTGTATGGTTTTGAGCGACTTTCTTAATCTTGATTTCTAATTTGATTGCACTGAGGTCTGAGAGACTGTTATGATTTCAGCTGTGGAGTGTTTTACTTCTGATTATGTGATTAATTTTAGAGTCGGTGCCATGTGGCAATGAGAAGAATGTATATTCTGTTTTTTTGGGTGGAGAGTTCTCTAGATATATATTTTATTAGTCCATTCTCAAACTACTCTAAACATGCTACCTGAGACTGAGCAATTTATAAACAAAGGAGATTTAATTGACTCACAGTTCTGTGTGGCTGGGGAGGCCTCAGGAAACTTACAATCATGGAAGAAAATAAAGTGGAAGGAAGGACATTCTTCACATGGCAACAGGAGAGAGAAGAAGAGCGAGCAAAGAAGAAACTCACTAAACACTTATAAAACTATCAGATCTCATGAAAACTCACTATCATGAGAACAGCATGGGAGAAACCACTCCCATGATCCAACCAACTCCCACCAGATTCTTTCCTCAACACCTGGGGATTATAATTCAAGATGAGATTTGGGTGGAGACACAAAGCCAAACCATATCATCTGTCAAGTCCACTTGATCCAGAGCTGAGTTCAGGTCCTAAATTTCTTTGTTTATTGTCAGTGGGGTGTTAAAGTCTTCCACTATTATTTTGTGGTAGTCTATTTCTCTTGGAAGGTTTCTAAGAATTTGCTTTATGAATCTGGTTGCTCCTGTATTGGGTGCATATATATTTAGGATAGTTACCTTATTTTTTGTTGAATTGAACCCTTTACCATTACATAATGCCTTTGTTTGTCTTTTTTGATCCTTTTTGGTTTAAAGTCTGTTTGTCAAAAACTGGAACTGCAGCCCCTGCTTTTTGCTGTTTTCCTTTTGCTCTGGAAATATTCTTCCATCCCTTTATTTTGAGCCTAAGTGTATCCTAGCATGTGAGATGGGTCTCTAGAAGACAGCATACCATTGGGTGTTGGTTCTTTATTCAGCTTTCGGTTCTGTGTCTTTTAATTGGGACATTCAGCTCATTTACATTTAAGGTTAATATTGTTATGTGTGGATACGGTCCTGTCATCATGATGCTAATTGGTTATTTTGCAGATTGGCTTATGTGGTTGCTTCATAGCATCACATGTCTGTGTACCTCAATGTGTTTTTGTAGTGGCTGGTAAAGATTTTTCCTTTCCATAGTTAGTGCTTCCTTCAGGAGCTCTTATAAGACAGGTCTGATGGTAACAGCTTCCCTCAGCATTTGCTTGTCTGAAAGGGATCTTATTTCTCCTTCATTTATGAGGCTTAGTTTGGCCAGATATAAAATTCTGGGTTGGAAATTCTTTTCTTTAAGAATGTTTTTTATTTTTTATTTTATTTTATTTTATTTTATTTTTTTTTTTGAGACAGAGTCTCGCTCTGTCACCCAGGCTGGAGTGCAATGGTGCGATCTCAGCTCACTGCAGGCTCTGCCCCCCGGGGTTCACGCCATTCTCCTGCCTCAGCCTCCCGAGTAGCTGGGACTACAGGTGCCTGCCACCTCGCCCAGCTAATTTTTTGTATTTTTAGTAGAGACGGGGTTTCACTGTGTTAGCCAGGATGGTCTCGATCTCCTGACCTCGTGATCCGCCCGCCTCGGCCTCCCAAAGTGCTGGGATTACAGGCGTGAGCCACCGCGCCCGGCCAAGAATGTTTATTATTGGCCCTCAATCTCTTCTGGCTTGTAGGGTTTTCACTGAAAGGGCCACAGTGAGTCTGATGGGCTTCCCTTTTTAGGTGTCCTGGCTTTTCTCTCTGACTGTCCCTAACATTTTTTCTTCTATTTTGACCTTAGAGAATCTGATGATTATGTGCCTTGGGGATGATCTCATGGAGTATCTTACTTGGGTTCTCTGTATTTCCTAAATTTGAATGTTAGCCTGTCTAGCTAGGTTGAGGAGGTTCTCCTTGATGATGTACTGAAAATATGTTTTCCAAATTTGTTCCATTTTCCCCATCTCTTTCATGTACCCTAATCAGTTGTAGATTCAGTTTCTTTACATAATTCCATATTTCTTGTAGGTTTTGTTTGTTCCTTTTCATTCTTTTCTCTCCATTCTTGTCTTCCCATCTTATTTCAGAAATATGGTCTTTAAGCTCTGATATTCTTTCCTCTGCTTGGTCTATTCTGCTATTAATATTTGTGATTACATTGTGAAGTTCTTGTAGTATGTTTCTCAGCTCTATCAGGTAGGTTATGTTACTCTCCCTATTGGCTATTTTGATTGTTAGCTCCTGCATTGTTTTGTCATGTTTCTTAGCTTCTTTGCATTGGGTTACAATATGGTCCTTTAGCTCAGCAAAGTTTTTCCTTATCCACATTCTGATGCCTACTTCTGCCTTTTTAGCCATCTCAGCCTCAACCCATTTCTGAACCCTGGCTGGAGAGGTGTCGTGGTCATTTAGAAGAAAGGGAGCACTCTGGCTTTTCAAGTTTTCAGCATTTTGCCTGATCCTTTCTCATATTTTTGGCTTATCTACCTTTGATCTTTGAGGTTGCTGACCTTTGGGTGAGGTTTTTGTGTTTGTTGTTGTTGTTTGTTTGTTTTTGTTTGAACACTCTTCTGTGGGGCTGCTATGGTTTTCTGAGAGTCCCCTCCAGACCCTAGTCACCTCAGTTTTTCCATTACCTGGAGTTATCATCAGTGAAGGCTGTGAAACAGCAAAGTTGGCAGCCTGCCCCTTCCGCTGGAAGCTCTGTCCCATAGGGGTATTGACCTATTGCTGGCCTGAACATGCCTGTAGGAGGTGGCTGGAGATCTCAGTTGGAAGCTCTCATCCAGTCAGGAGGAACAGGATTAGGACCTGCTTAAAGGAGAAGTCTGGCTGCATTTTGGTAGAGCAGCTGTGCAGTGTTGAAGATCCTTTCAGCTTCTGATCAGTTCAGGCTCTCCAAGGCCACATGATGGACTGGCTGAGATGCTGAAACAGCAAAGGAGGTGCTCTGCCCTGCACTCCCAGGCACTCTGTCCCAAGGAGAAATTAGATCTCTGTTAGCTGTAGAACATGGGTTGGGGTGGCTGGGGGCCTTGGCTGGGAGGACTCAGGAGGAATGGATCTGGGTAGCATTTATAGAAGCAGTCTGGCCACACCTAGACAAAACAGTTGATGAACCACCTACACCCCGGGTTGGCTTGGACTTCCAAAGCCTGCAGGCTGAAACGGCAGAGCTGCCAAAGATGGCCACTAGCTTCTCCCCTCAGGCACTCGGTACCAGGGAGAAATCAGAACTGTGTCTGTAGAATATAGGTGGGGATAGCTGGAGGTTATCCCAGCTGGGAGGCCCCACCTCATAAGGAAGAGTGGATTGGGGTCCCATTTAAAGAAGCAGTCTGGCCATGCCTTGACAAAGCAGCTGTGCTGTGCTGGGTAACTGCTTCTGCCCTGGTTGGCTTGGACTCTCCAAAGCCCACCGGCTAGAACAGCTGAGTGGTCCAAACAACCAAGATGGTGGCCTGCCCCTCCCCCTGGACACTCCATTCAGAGCTCCACCTATAGAATATGGGCAGGTGGGGTAGCTGAAGGCCGTGGCTGGGAAGCCCCACTTAGTGAGAAGGAATGGATCAGGGATCCACTCAAAGAAGCAGTTTAGCCATGTTCTGGCAAAGCAGCTGTGCTGTGCTGGGGGGACCCTTTCTCATCTAGAACATTTGGACTCTCCAAAGCCCATAGGCTGGAATGGCTGAGTTGGCAAAATAGCAGAGATGGTGGCCTGCCTCTACTCCCAGGCACTCTGTCCCATCTCAGGCAGGCCCCACCCTGTTGCTGGTGGCTGGCTGGAATTCCAAGCCAGTGGGTCTTATCATGTGAGGTGTGGTAGAAGTGGGGACTGCAGACTGATGCTGCTTGGCCTCCTGGATTTAGTCTCTTTCCTAGGGGCATGTATGGCCCTCCCACTTTGCCAGGGATCCTGGGGCCAGAGTATGTAAAGCCCCTGGCTCTCTGTGCATACCTGAGCAGCTGATTTGCTGAGACTCCACACAGCTCTGTGTGTTAGACCCAAGGCCCTGGTGGCATGGACTCATGAGGGTATCTCCTGATCTGAAGGTTGCAAAGATCCATGGGAGAATTGTGGCTTCCCAAGCTTGCACATTCTCTCACAGCTTCCATTCGCTGGGAGTGGGGGTCCCTTGGCTCTCTGTCACTCCCAGGTGAGCTGTCACCCCACCCTGTTTTTCTTCATTCTGCATGGGTTGAGTTGTTTTCCTGATCAGTCCCAATGTGAATACCTGGATATCTCAGTTGAAGGTGCTGTATTCACTCGCCTCTTTTGTTTCTCTCTGTGAGAGCCACACACCACTGCTTCCACTTGGCCATTTTGACCCCCTACAGATTATAACTTTCAAATCTACCAGTGTTGTATTGTCATCAAGGATATTTTTCTTTTAAGTAACTGCTTAATACTAATTCCATGTCATGTAGTGATTTCTGAAATTATGATAAAGTTACAAAACATCTGCTGCCTTTTGCAGAAAATTGTTTCTCAGGGGCAAACTAGGTTTAGATGTAATCAAAGTTCGTCCTTTGGATCCTTATTTTGCCACAGACCCACTGTGTGACTTGAATTAAACCCATTCTTTGTATTCATAATTTACTGAAGAGGCAGACTAATTTAGTCCCACTTGACAAACAAGGTTGTTGTTTGTGAGTGAATTCTATTATCTAACACAAATTTAGCACACAGAGAAATTAATTAATGAAATAAAACATTTACTTAAGTCATAAAAAGTGAAATAAAGAATTGAGAAAATTATCTGCAATAATTCAGATCTAGAGTAACTTTCACCTAAATTTTGAAATAATGGAAAAAATATTATGTGAACTTTTTGTTTTGCTTACATTTTCTGTTCAATTGCTTTATCTGCTGTGTGTATAAGGAAACCATCCACTCATCCATCTTCTATTCTACAAATGTTTATTGAACACCTTGTCTGGCTAAGAACTGGAGATATGTGGTGAGATGAATAATACCATCCCTGCAGAAACTTGTTGTATTGTAGAACTCTTAGTCTTTTAGTAACTGGTTTTATTACTTTGTAAAATATAAATATAATACAGATACATCTAAGCAGGTTTCAGGCCCACACTTGAGATGTTAGCCATCAAGAACAAAACCAGATCAATTGCCAAATATTGTGAAAAGCAATAAAATCTTCTCTTGAGTCTCTTGAAGCATGCCAAGTGGGATTGAAATAATAAAGCTCAGCTAAATCTCCCACTCCCACCACTTCTCACACAAATGAACTCTGTCCCTTAAATCTCTGAGCTCCCTCTCTCTGAATGCCCTAAAAATTTCTTCAGCTCTGGATTTCTCCTTTCCATATCTCCATATTCTTTTTCCCAGTAACTCTGACTTGTCAGAGTTCCTCAGTTCTTCCCTTGCTCACTCCATTGACTTGGGCCAAAAAAAGACATGTCGTAGAGATAGAATTTTTCAGTAAGGGACACATACATCCTTTTTCTCCCATACCATCACCTCCCCACGTACTTTGTTTTCTGTAGCATGAAACTTACGAAAGAGAATTTGAGTTAGATTTCTAGGATATCTGAAAATCTGAGAAAAATATATTGTCAAATCTAAAACATCAATTGTTTATTGTTCCAGTCACTTAATATTAATGAATTGAATATAATAATTTTCTTTTGGTTTAGACCCTCATAACCTTGGCCCAAAGCAGTATGCCTAGGCTAAACCATTTTGCAGTTGTGGAACAGCCAAGTAGGCTATGATATATGTATTATGATTGTTTCATAAACAAATTTATTTTTAAATAACTTTTATATTTTTAATTACTATGAGTATGTAATAGGTGTATATATGCATGGGGTACATGTATTCTGATAAAGCCATATCATGTATAATAATCACATCAGGGTAATTGGGGTATATATCATCTCAAGCATTTACCATTTCTTTGTATTAGGGACATTCCAATTCAACTCTTTTAGTTATTAAAAAACGTACAATAATTATTGTTCACTATAGTCACCTTATTATGCTATCAAACACTAAATCTTATTCATTCTATTTAACTATATTTTTGGGCCCATTAATCATCCCCACTTTTTTTTCTCCTGCCTCCCTCTACTCTTCCTAGCCACTAGTAAGCATCATTCTAGTCTCTATCTGCGTGAGATCAGTTGTTTTAATTTTTATCTTTCATATATGAGTGAGAACATCAGAAATTTGTCTTTCTTTGCCTCATTTATTTTACTTAACATAATGTTCTCCAGTTCTACCATGTTGTTGCAAATGACAGGATTGTATTTTATTTAATGGCTGAATAGTATTTTATCGTGTATACGTACTACATTTTCTTTACCCATTCATCTGTTGATGTACACACAGCTTGATTCCAAATCTTGGCTATTGTGAATAGTGCTACAAAAAACATGGGGGTGCAGATATCGCTTTGATGCACTTATTTCCTTTTTTCTCTCTTTCTTTCTCTTTCTCTCTCTCTCTCTCTTTTTTTTTTTTGACAGTCTTTTCTGTCACCCAGGTTGGAGTGCATGGCACATCTCGGCTCACTGCAACCTCTGCCTCCTGGGTTCAAGCGATTCTCCTGCCTCAGCCTCCCAAGTAGCTGGGATTATAGGCACCTGCCACCATGCCCGGCTAATTTTTGTATTTTTTAGTAGAGACGAGGTTTCACTATGTTTGTCAGGCTGGTCTCGAACTCCTGACCTCAGGTGATCTGCCTGCCTCGGCCTCCCAAAGTGGTGGGATTACAGGCATGCAGCACCATGCCTGGCCTCCTTTCTTTTTAATTTTCTTTTTAATATGTACTTAGCAGTGAGCTTGCTGGAAATGTTAATTCTTTTCACAGTTTTTTTGAGGAACCTCTATACTGTTCTCCATAGTAGCTGTACTTTTCCATTTCCACCAACAGCGTACAAGGGTTCCCCTTTCTTCACATCCTTTTCAGCGTTCGTTATTGGCTGTCTTTTGGATGAAAGTGATTTTAACTGGGGTAAAATAATCTCTTATTTTAGTTCTGATCTGCATTTCTGAACACTGATCATTGATCATTGATGATCAATGATGTTGAGCATTTAAAAAACATACCTGGTTGTGAGTGAATAAACTGTGGTATATATATATGTGTATATATATATATATGTGTGTGTGTGTGTATATATATATGTGTGTATATATATATGTGTATATATATATGTCATATATATATATATATATATATGACAGCATACTACTCAGCCACAAGATGGAATGAATTAATGGCATTTGCAGCAACCTGGATGGGGTTGGAGACTATTATTCTAAGTGAAGTAACTCAGGAATGGAAAACCAAACATCATATGTCCTCACTCATAACTGGGAGCTAAGGTATAACAATGACATAAGTGGGTGATATAATGATGTAATAGTTATAATGATATAATGATCATAATTATAATGATATAAGTGGATGCAAAGGCATAAGAATGACATAATGAACTTTGGGGATTCGGGGTAAAAGGGTGAAAAGGGGATGAGGGATAAAAGGCTACAAACAGGGTTGAGTGTATACTGCTTAGGAGATGGGTGCACCAAAATCTCACAAATCACCACTGAATAACTTATTCATCTAACCAACTACCATCTGTTCCCCAAAAACCTATGGAAATTAAAAATTAAAAAAAAAAACTGGTTGCCATTTATATGTCTTCTTTTAAGAAATTTCTATTTATATCTTCACCCATTTTAAAATCAGATTATTAGTTTTTTCCTATAGAGTTGTTTGAGCTCTTTATGTATTCTGGTTATTAATCCCTTGTCAGATGAGTAGTTTGCAAATATTTTCTCTCATTCTTTGTGTTGTCTCTTTACTTTGTTCATATTTGTCCTTTGCTGTGCAGAAGCTTTTTAGCTTGATGTGATCTCATTTGTCCATTTTTGCTTTATTTGCTTGTGCTTCTGAGGTATTACTCAAGAACTTTTATTTTATTTTATTTTATTATTATGCTTTAAGTTTTACGGTACATGTGCACAATGTGCAGCTTTGTTACATATGTATACATGTGCCATGTTGGTGTGCTGCACCCATTAACTCGTCATTTAGCATTAGGTATATCTCCTAATGCTATCCCTCCCCCCTCCCCCAACCCCACAACAGTCCCCGGAGTGTGATGTTCCCCTTCCTGTGTCCATGTTTTCTCATTGTTCAATTCCCACCTATGAGTGAGAATATGTGGTGTTTGGTTTTTTGTCCTTGCGACAGTTTGCTGAGAATGATGGTTTCCAGTTTCATCCATGTCCCTACAAAGGACATGAACTCATCATTTTTTATGGCTGCATAGTATTCCATGGTGTATATGTGCCACATTTTCTTAATCCAGTCTATCGTTGTTGGACATTTGGGTTGGTTCCAAGTCTTTGCTATTGTGAATAGTGCCGCAATAAACATACGTGTGCATGTGCCTTTATAGCAGCATGATTTATAGTCCTTTGGGTATATACCCAGTAATGGGATGGCTGGGTCAAATGGTATTTCTAGTTCTAGATCCCTGAGGAATCGCCACACTGACTTCCACAATGGTTGAACTAGTTTACAGTCCCACCAACAGTGTAAAAGTGTTCCTATTTCTGCACATCCTCTCCAGCACCTGTTGTTTCCTGACTTTTTAATGATGGCCATTCTAACTGGTATGAGATGGTATCTGATTGTGGTTTTGATTTGCATTTCTCTCATGGCCAGTGATGATGAGCATTTTCTCATGTGCTTTTTGGCTGCATAAATGTCTTCTCTTGAGAAGTGTCTGTTCATGTCCTTCACCCACTTTTTGATGGGGTTGTTTGTTTTTTTACTCAAGAACTTTTTGCCCAGTCAAATGTCCTAGATAAATTTCCCAATGTTTTATTCTAGTAGTTTCATAGTTTCGGGGCTTATATTTCTCTTTAATCTATTTCAATTTGATTTTGGTATATGGCAAGATATAGGGGTCTAGTTTCATTATTCTGCATATAGATAGCCAGTATTCCAAGGACCATTGATAGAAGACACTGTTTTACCCCAATGTATGTTCTTGGCGCTTTTGTTGAAAATGAGCACACTGTAAATGTGTGGATTTATTTCTAGGCTCTCTATTCTGTTCCATTTGTCTATCACAAAATGCCAATACCATCCTGTTTTGACTACTATGGCTCTGTAGTATAATTTGAAGTCAGGTAGTGTGATTCATCCAATTTTGTACTTTTTGCTCAGAATGGCTTTGGCTATTCTGGGCCTTTTGTGGTTTCATATAAATTTTAGTTTTATTTTATCTATTTCTGTTAGGAATTCCATTGGTATTTTGATAGAGATTGCAGTGAATCTATAGATTGCTTTGGGAAGTATGGATATTTTAACAATATTAATTTTTCTAATCTATGAACATGGAATATCTGCATATTTTTATGTATTCTTTAATTTCTTTATTTAAGTTTTATAGTTTTCATTGTAGAGATTATTCACTTCCTTGGTTAAGTTTATTCTTAAGAATTTGATTTTATTTGTAGCTAGTGTAAATGGCATTACTTTTTGGATTTCTTTTTTTAATAGTTCACTGTCGCCATATAGAAATGCTACTGATTTTTGTATGTTGATTTTGTATTCTCCAACTTTACTGGATTTGTTTATCACTTCTAATTGTTTTTTGGTGGTCTTTAGGTTTTTCTAGATAAAGATCCTATCAGCTGAAAACAAGGATAATTTCACTTCTTCTATTTCAATTTGGAGGTCTTTTATTTCTTTCTCCTCTCCAATTGCTATAGCTAGGACTTTCAGTACAATGCTGAATAACAATGGTGATAGAGGGCATCCTTGTCTTGTTCCAAATCTTAGAAAAAAGGCTTTTAGTTTTTCCCCATTCAGTATGTGGGTCTGTCATATATGGCTTTTATTGTGTTGAGGTATGTTTCTTTTATAACAAGTTTTTTTGACAGTTTTTATCGTGAAGGATTGTTGGATTTTATCAAATGCTTTTTCAGCATTAGTTAAGATAATCATATGGTTTTTGTCCTTCATACTGTTGATGTGAAGTACCACATTTGTTGATTTGTGTATGGTGAACCATTTTTGCATTCCTGGAATAAATCCCACTTGGTTATGATGACTGGTCCTTTTACTGTGTTGATGAATTTGGTTTACTAGTATTTTTTTGAGAATATTTGCATCTATGTTCATCAGGGATACTGATCTATAGTTTTTTTTTAAATGTGTCTTTGTCTGGTTTTGGTGTCAGGGTAATACTAGCCTCGTTGAATAAGTTTGGAATGATTACCTCCTCTTCAGTATTTTGGAACAGTTTGAGTAGAATTTGTATTAGTCTTTCCAATAAATGTTTGGCAAAACATTTATTATGACTTCAATCTCGTTACTTGTTATTAGCCTGTTCAGGTATTGGATTTCTTTATGGTTCAATCTTAGTCTATATATATATACATAGACATATGCAACATATATGTATGTGTCTCCTTTTTCATCTTTGATTTTATTTATTTGGGTCTTCTTTTTTTCTAAGACTGGCTAAAGTGTTTTATTTTATCTTTTTTTAAAATCAACTTTTTGTTTCATTGGTCTTTTGCATTTTTTTGTTTCAGTATCATTTATTTCTGCTCTGATCTTTATTATTTCTTTTTTTCTACTAATTTTGATTTTGCTTTGCTTTGTTTTTTTTTATTTATTCAAGATACATTGTTAGGTTGTTTATTTGATGTTTCCTACTTTTTAATATAGGCATTTATTGATATAAACTGTCCTCTTACTACTGCTTCTGCTGTATCTTATAGGTTTTGGTATGCTGCATTTCTGTTTTCATTTGTTCCAAGAAATTTTTAAATTTTCGTCTTAATTTCTTCATTGACCCACTGGTCATTCAAGAGCATATTGTTTAATTTCCATGTGTTTGTATAGTTTCCATAATTCCTGATATGGTTTGGCTCTGTGTCCCCATCCAAATCTCATCTTGAATTGTAATCCCCATGTGTCGAGCAGAGAGACCTGTAATCCTCACATGTCAAGGGAGGGACCTGGTGGGAAGCGATTGGATCATGGGGGCAGTTTCCCCTATGTTGTTCTTGTGGTAGTGAGTTCTTACAAGATCTGATTGGTTTTATGTGTGTGACAGTTCCTTCTTCACTTGCTCACACTCTCTCGCCTGCTGCCTTTGAAGAAGATGCCTGCTTTCCCTTTTGTCATGATTGTGTTTCCAAATTTATAAAGAAAATTTGTCACTAGGAATTGACAAAACTGTAAGTCAATTAAATATCCTTTCTTTATAAATTACCCAGTCCTGGATAGTGTCTTTATAGCAGTGTGAGAATGAACTAATACAGTAACCTGGTACTGAGGTAATGGGCACTGCTATGAAGATACTTGAAAATGTTAAGATAATGTGGCACATATATACCATGGAATACTATGCAGCCATAAAAAATGATGAGTTCGTGTCCTTTGTAGGGACATGGATGAAGCTGGAAACTATCATTCTCAGCAAACTATCGCAAGGACAAAAAAACCAAACACTGCATGTTCTCACTCATAGGTGGGAAATGAACAATGAGAATACATGGACACAGGAAGGGGAACATCACACACTGGAGATTGTTGTGGGGTGGGGTGAGGGGGGAGGGATAGCATTAGGAGATATACCTAATGCTAAATGACGAGTTAATGGGTGCAGCACCACACCAACATGGCACATGTATACATATGTAACAAACCTGCATGTTGTGCACATGTACCCTAAAACTTAAAGTATAATAATAATAATAATAATAATAATAATAAAAAAAGAAAATGTGGAAGTGACTTTGGAACTGAGTAACAGGTAGAGGTTGGAACAGTTTGGAGGGCTCAGAAGAAGACAGGAAGATGTGGGAAAGTTTGGAGCTTCTTAAAGACCTGTTGAATGGGTTTGACCAAAATGCTGATAGTGATATGAACAATGAAGTCCATCCTGAGTGGTCTCAGATGGAGATGAGGAATTTCTTGGAAACTAGAGTGAAAGTCACTTATACTATGCTTTAGTGGAGTGACTTGTGGCATTTTGCCCCTGCCCTAGAAATCTGTGGAACTTTGAACTTGAGAGGGATGATTTAGGGTATCTGGAGGAAGACATTTCTAAGTAGCAAAATATTCAAGACGTGACCTGGATTATTCTGAAAGTATTCAGTTGTACATATTCACAAAGAAATAGTTTGAAATTGGAACTTATGTTTAAAAGGGAAGCAGAGCATAAAAGTTTGGAAAATTTACAGCCTGATGATCAGATAGAAAAGAAAAACCTATATTCTGGGGAGAAATTTAAGGCAGCTGCAGAAATTTGCATAAGTAATGAGAAATTGAATGTTAATTGCCAAGACAATGGGGAAAATGTCTTTAGGCCATGTCAGAGAACTGGAGGCATAGGAGGAAAAAACTGACCTGGAGGTATAGGAGGAAAAAACTGTTTCATAATCCAAGCCTAGGCCCTTGATGCGTAGTGCAATCTTGGGGCTTGGTGCCCTTCATCCCAGCTGTGTCTAAAAGGGGCCAAGGTACTGCTCTGGCTGTTGCTTCAGAGGGTGCTCTCTCTCTCTCTCTCTCTCCTGCTGCCTTTGAAGAAGATGCCTGCTTTCCCTTTTGTCATGATTGTGTTTCCTAATTTATAAAGAAATTTAACCTTTTGTTGTTGAACTGACTGCTTTATCATTATATAATAAGCTTCTCTGTCTCACAATTTTCTTTGTGAAATCTATTTTGTCTGATATAAACATAGATAACCCTGCTCTTTTTTAGTTTCTGTTGACATGAAATATCTTTTTTTATTTCTGTATTTCAATCTGTGTGTCTTGGTAGGCAAAGTGTGTTTCTTGTAGGCTATAGATTGTTGGGTCTTTTTTTAAAAAAAATTGTCCAGCCACTCTATGTCTTTTGATTGGTTAGTTTAGTCCATTTACATTCAATGTTATTATTGATAAGTAAGGAATTACTCCTCTCATTTTGTTATTTGTTTTCTGGTTGTTTTGTGGTCTTCTTTTCCTTTTTGTCTTTCTTTTAGTGAATATGATTTTCTCCGGGGGTGTATTTTGATGTCTCAAACTTATAGGACATGTCCTATAACAAATGCTAAAGAGAGTTTATCAGTCTGAAAGAAAATTATGTTAATGAGCAATAAGAAATTATCTAAGGTGCAAAGCTCACTGGTAATCGGAATTATGGGGACAAAAATAGAATATTCTAGCACTTTGAATATGTCATGCCGTTCTTTCCTGGATCGTAAGTTTTCTGCTGAGCAGTCTGCTGCCAGATACATTGAAGCTCGTTTGTATGTTATTTGTTTCTTTCTCTTGCTACTTTTAGGATCCTTTCTTATCCATGACTTTTGAGACTTTGATTAGTAAATGCCTTGAAATAGTCTTTTTGGGTTAAAATTGCTTGGTGTTCCATGACCTTCTTGTACCTGGATATTGATATCTTTCTCTAAGTTAGGAGAATTTTCTGTTATTATTTATTTGAATGCATTTCTACCCTGATCTGTCTCTCTACTTTCTCTTTCAGGCCAATAACTATTGGATTTTCCTTTTGAAGTTATTTTTTAAATCCTGTGAATGTGTTTAATTCTTTTTTATTCTTTTTCGTTTTGTTTCCTCTGGCTGTGTATTTTCAAATAGACTGCCTGCAAGATCACTAATTCTTTTCTTTGCTTGACCATTTCTGCTATTGAGAGACCCTGATGCATTTTTAATTTGTCAATTGAGCTTTCCAGCTCCAGAATTTCTGCTTGAATTTTTTTTTGTTATTTCAATCTCTGTTAAATTCCTCTGATAGGATTCTAAATTCCTTCTCTTTGTTTTCTTCAAGCTCATTGAGCTTTCTCAAAATGGCTAGTTTGAATTCTGTGTCTGAAGGGTCACATATCTCCGTCTCTCCATGATTGGTTATTGGTGCCTTATTTAGTTCGTTTTGTGAGGTCATGTTTTCCTGGATTTTTTTATGCTTTTGGATAATTGTCAATGTCTGGGTATTAAAGAGTTAGGTATTTAATCTTTGAAGTCTGGACTTCATCCTTCTTAAGAATGCTTTCCAGAAATTCAAAGGGAATTTTGTGTTGTGATCTAAGTCTTTGGTCACTGCAGGTCTGTCTGCAGTATGAAGTGCTCCAAGGCCAGGAATACTGTGGTTCTTGCAGACTCTTACACCTTGGTTTGCTTGGATACGATTGAGGAGAATTCCCCACATTACCAGGCAGTCTTTCATTCTTTTCCTTTGCTTTCCCGCAAAGAGAAAGAGTCTCTCTCTCCATGCTGGAGTGCCTGAAGTTGGGGGATAGGTGACCCAAGCACCCTCGTGGCCACTACAGCTGGGACTGCAGTGGATCACACCTGAAGCCTGCACATTTCTGGGTCCTGCCCAAGACCCATGGTGACTACTGCCTAGATACTGCTGATTTTATTCATGGCCTAAGAGCTCTTTAGTAAGCCAGTAGTAAATCCTGCCAGTAATGGGTCCTTTCCTTCCATGCAGGAGGTTCCCTTCTGGCCCAGGGTGAGTCTAGAAATGCTGTCCGGGAGCGAGGGCTTGGAATTGGGGGCTTCAGGAATCTGCTTGGTGCTTTAATGTGGCTGACCTGGTACCCAAGTTGCAAGACAAAGTTCCCTTTACTCTTCCCTCTCTTTTCTACAAGTGAAAGGAGTCTCTCCTGAGCTGCACTGCCTGGAGATGAGGTAGAGGTGATCCAAGTACTTCCTTGGCTAACACAACTGGTGTCTCGCTGGATTGCATGCATTCCAATTCCACTGGCTCTGAATCTAGTGCAGCAACTGGACTTTCCCAAGATTGCAGTCCTTGTAGCCACACTACCTTTCAAATGTATTCAAGACCTCAGGGCTCTTTAGTTAGTTGGTGTTGGAGCTAGCCAGAACTTGGATTCCTGCTGCTGTGACAGAGAATTCCCTTTAGCTGGTGCTAGTTTAAATGCTCCCTCTGTGGGCATTGACAGAATTCTTCACTGTGTTGTGTTCTGCTGTGACAGGGCTGTGCTGAGTTCCAATGCAAAGTTCCAGAATCACTTCACTCTACTTCCCCTGTGCACACAGATTCTCTTTTCATGCAGTGTGGTGCTGCTGGGAGATGTAGAAAAAGTGGTATAGTTAATGCAAGACTTTCCTTCCTAACCTCTTCAGTGCCTCTTTCCTTGATACAATATTAAAACCAGGTACTGTGATAATTCATCTGATTTTTGGTTCTCGTGAAGGTGTTGTGTGGATGGTTGTTCAATATGGTGTTCCTGTTGGGGGACAGCTGTTGGAGGGTTCTATTCAGCCATCTTCCTTCACCCCCAGCTAAAAAAAATTAAGTAAGATATCTTCTTTCCACACTGGAAACATGGTCTGGTGTATGTCAATGGCTGTTAGTCTTTTAAATCCAAAATGTTTAAAAAATACCCAACTATTTATATTTGGAAAAACTGCCTCTTTGTGCAGTAGCTTGAGTATGTGCCATAAAAATTTGATCTCTAGTGCTACTATACCTGTAAGATGTTATGGCGGCATTGCAATTATAATAGTTCTGTTGATATCATAATTGCTCTGAAGGGCCATTACAATGTAAATATGCAAGTGCTTCTGACAAGCTGTGCTGTTAAATTAAGCTACCTCAAACAAACTAAATATAATAATGTGGATATAACAAGCTGTTGAAGAAGTGGTGAAGACACTGCCTTCCTTTTTTGCTAAATGAGTAGGGAATAAGAAAGCAAATTGTTGTATTTTAGTTTAAGAATTAAAGTAGAACCACAAACCTACAAGGGCCTAAATAGTCATTTAGCTCCTCCGTTTTACTTTTGAGAAAAGAGGAAGAAGCACAGGTAGGTTAAATGACTTACTTGAGGTTTCACAGCTAATGGCCTAACCAGAACTAGAATGTGAGGCTTGACTTCTGTTCAGAATTTCTTTCACTAGGTAATTCCCATTCAGCAACAAAGTGACTCCAAGTAAATATAGTTGTTCTAAAATACATGTTGTTTCTCCATTTCGGGGAAAGTCTTATTCCCTGTCCTCTTATGAAATCTTAATCATTTTATCAGTCTGTTTTTACTCTGCTATAAAGAAATACCTCAAACTGGGTGATTTATTAAAAAAAAGAAGTTTAATTGGCTCAGGATTCTGCAGACTGTACAGGAAGGATGGCTAGTGAGGCCACAGGAAACTTACAATCATGGTGGAAGGTGAAGAGGAAGGGGGCATGTCTTACACGGTAAGAGCAAGAGGAGGAAAGAGTGGGGAGAGTGGGGAGAGGTGCCACACACTTTTAAACAACCAGATCTTGTGAGAACTCACTATCACGAGAACAGCAAGGGGGAAATCTGCCCCCATCATCTAACCACCTCCCACCAGGCCCCTCCTCCAACACTGGGGATTCAGTTTGACATGAGATTTGGGTTAGGACACAAATCCAAACCATATCAATCACCATGTACCTTGTTCTTCAAATGAGGGTGAAATGTTAGCTAGTTTTTTGTTTCACTGGCAAAACTGACCCAAATTAACAGTAGAATGCTCTTCTCATATAAATAAAAAGATTTTGGTGGGATAGAAGAAAATGCCTTCTGAAATAGTATTGACTATCCCTTTTCCAGGAGGGTAATCAGGTGACTGCCTGGGAACATGTTCTTTCTGGCCATTGCAGGATAGGGACAAGGAAAGCTTGGGGCAGTGGATTACTGAGGTCAGCAGAGGCCTGCTAGCCTGGATATTTAACTAATCATGGTAATTGGGAGTGGCCTGCTTGTTGGTCCTAGATCAACTTCATAATGGAAGAACTAAAGTTCTTTAAATGTTAAATTTTATTTTGTAGAGCATTATACATTTTAGTGAAACATTTCTATTGGAAACTTTTGATATAGGCTTCATTTCTCATGTCTCCTTTCCATAAAATTAAGTGTGGGTAAGAGTAAGCAACTCCAGGAGAAGGCAGAACATCTTAATTTAGTGATTTATTAATTAAATATATATTTTGAGAGGGGGTCGTGCTTTGTTTCCCAGGCTGGAGTGCATTGGCATGATTGCAGCTCACTGCAGCCTCAAACTCCTGGCTCAAGCATTCCTCCAGTGTCACCCTTCTAGGTAGCTTGGATTACAGGTAATTTGGTGATTCTTCATTAGTGATTTTAACTAGTGATTCCTTAGAGATAGCTGTTAAGCAACCATTGACAATTATTTGAAAAGTTACAGTTATGTGTACTTTGTAGGAGAATCCTGGAGCACCTTGAGAGGGCAAAACCACAGTTGGCTTCCTTCACAAAGTGGCACTTGAGCTAACCTCAAACTGAGAAAGTAGTAGGAAATAAAGAGGCACAGAACAGAGGAAGACCTTTCCAGCAAAGGGCAAAGGTCTCAAAGTATAAAGGAATATGGCTTATTTAAGAAACAGAAAATGTTATTATAGCTGGGAAGCAGAAAAAAGAACAGGAATGGCCAGAAAAGAGGCTCATGAGAATGATGATCAGATGATGCTTAGTAATCAGATATTTAATAAACTATAGATGTATATGTATTTGAGGCAATTTGATTTTTAAAGAATAGAGTGGAATGGCATTTTAAATTAAAGGTTTTGTACTTCTAAATATTTCACTGAAGAGAGACTGAGAGAATATTAGGAAAGAATATATTGATGTGTGAAGTTACTAATAGGCTTAATAAATTAGTTAATTAGTTGATATTTTATGAGTGAGTGTATTTCAAAATCAAGAAAGATCAATTATTTTATTTAGAAGCAAATGTAACACATGCCTAACTTATAATGGAGTGCCTTAAATAATAAAATAGATTGATTTTAGTTATCACCATCCTTTCTCCAAGATGAGACATACTTGATTTTTTCTTTTCTAATAATTCACTATTATTGAATTAGCTTTGTTTATTCACTCAGCATTTTCCGCATTTTTCTTACTTTTGGTTGATTATATTCTGAAAGATTGCAACTTGTGAGTTTGAAAATAATTTTAAAAGTTACTTAACTCTAAATTGGTTGATTCATTTCTCAAACTTCAGATTAGTTTGCCATAGGTGCTGCTGGGAAATATATGCTAACTCTGGCTATTGGAGTAATGATAGGAGATGATCAAGCAACCAAAGGAAGTAAAACTTGTGACTGAAACTTTTAAACACAATTTTCTGATGAAAAGTCAGCCATTCAACTTAGTTTAGCTCTATTTTTAATGACATAAAATTACTAATGCATTTTATTTGCAAACTTAATAATATTAAATAAAAATCCCTGTATTGCCCAGCCTTAAGTAGTGATAATATGGTTACTTTTAACTGGTTTTTCTTATACTCTTTTTTGAAAAGCTATGGTAGTCATATGGTAACACGTCCCATTACCAGTGTAAGAGTCAAATCGAATATTTGTTATTTTTTATACTTCCCAGATAAATTTATTATTTAGGTATTCACTTTTTTCTAATATGGGGTCATGTCTCAAACAGGTGCAGATGCAGGTGGACTTCGTAGTGAGCATCAATGGAAGGCCAGGTGCTGCATTGGGCACTACAGCACAGTCAGGAGCTTATCAAGACAGGAATGATATTTATGCTCATGAGACTTCCAGTCTGGGTGGAGAGAAAGAAATTTTAACTGATTATTTAAAATACAGTATCAAGTTTACAAGAGCACATGAAGAAAGGGAACTAGCTTTATTTGGTGTGGTCCTGAGCGGGTAAGGGCACCCAGAAAAATTTTTCCTCTGTGAACTACGTTTAAGCAGAAAGCTGCAGATAATTACAAAAGAAAAAAGGGCTAAGTAGGAGGACCCCTTGAGGAAAGGCCTTGAAGTGGAGGGAAGTGGGCTCAGGTAAAGGGACTAAAAATTCTAGGCAGAGGCCAGTGAGTGAGAGCCACCCAAAGTCAAGTATTGCCACCTTCACCACTCTACCTGCAGAGATTCTTTCTCTTCAGATATTAAATTTGTTGTTAAGATTTTTTTCTGTTCTTTTTACTTAACAGATTGAGAAAAATAAAAAAAAAATGTTATTTTCACTGCCTTTTCTTCTCTTATGCCAAACATTGAAGATCATGAAAATTTGCTTGCTTCCAAAGAACCATGAAAAACTGGAATTTAAATTGGTGTGTTTCACAAGAATGAAATGTAAAAAGCTTTCCAGGAAAAGATGAAAATAGAAGAAATCATACAAGGAGGAGTGGGAATTATCTTTTTGTATTTTTTTTTAAATTGAAGTCAGGGAAGACATCACAAAATATGAACAAGGATTTTCAAAGCTTGAACTTTTAGGTATACATTCTAATTTGCCCACAGACTTAAATTCGCAGAAAAAACAGGCAGGCTAAATGGTGTTTGCCTCAGGCCAAATCTGACACATTGTGCCTACCGAGTCTAGTCTACTTTTGGGCAGGACTATTTTAAAATATGTCAGAAAGTAGAATATGTTCTCTTTTAAAAAACTGAAAAACATTTCATGCTGTATAAACTTCAATTTATTGTCAAAGAATTGTGATTAAATTTCCATTATGCTTCCTGCTGTATTACTTTTACAAACTGCTTCTCACAGGCTAGGCAGAGACAGAGGCAATATAGCTTACAAGTTAGAAAAAGACTCTGACCATAGATTGCTGGGGGTCCTATCTTGGCTCCTCCAGTTACTGGCTGTGTGCCCTCAGGCAAGCTTCTTGAATCCTTTTTGTTTAAAAGGGATAAATATTATACCTGCTTCATGGAGTCAGTGATGAGGATTAAATGAGATAATATGTAATGCACTTAGAGGAGTGCCTGGCATATAGTAAGCAAAAAGTAAACATTAACTGCAAAAAGACCTTAGACTTCCTGTGTCTGCTCAGGTGCATGCGCTAGTACAGTGTAAGTCTGGTACGATAAACCAGGGAGGAGAAAGCGGTCTCTCTTACAGCCTTGAGAGGTGACATAAACTTAATAGTGGTCAGATGAAAGGCTGGTAGTGCTGCTATTGTTTCATTTTCTATAGAAACTATAGTTAATGGCCCCCCACCTTAAAATATTTTATGAAATAAAAACATTCAGATTATGCCTTGCTAATTTTACAAACTCAAGTTCAGTGAATCAGGGAATGTAAAGCTTTGTTCAGGATTGATATGTAGAGGAGGCTTATACTTTTTCCTTATTTTCTGTCTTACTACAGGATATGAGTGTTGATCCCACGACAGGCTGTGATTTCTTTGAATTTAGGCTTAGATAAAATAACAAAAGTTGAGATTTGTTGATCCTACCTCTACTCAGTCCCTCATCTTTCTTATTTCCTTTAAAAAAATCTCTAAAATATTTAAAAATAAAACCATGATGTACTAGTTGTCATCTCCTCCCTATTTACTGTCCTCCTTTTATTCCTTCTTCAAACCTTTCCTCTTGTCCTTGCTCCTGGACTGCCTTCTTAGATCTCTATACTTTCTCATCATCTTAATCTGTGTCCTCCTTTCTCTGAATCCTGCCTATCTTTTCTTTGTATTGAAGAGAGAAATGGGAAATGTTAGCTTGGGCCAGAAGTAAGGAGAGAGAAGGAAAAGAGGAAAATGTAGCAAAAAGGGAGAGGTGGTCCTAAGAGACACATTAAATATATCTGGCTTATGCACTGAATCCTCAACTCTGGCTTTTGCTGTGCATTTCTTGGACATAAACATGTTTAATCTTCTATTTGTTTGAGATGATTTGTGTATTATAATTCACTATGTCTAACTAGGCTGATTTTTGTTTCTCTCTTTTTTTTCTTTTTCTTTTCATCAAGAGCATAGAAGAAAAGGGACAGAATGAGATCAGAAAAAAAGGAGATAAAATCTCTGGAAGAGCCTCTCCCCTGTTTGTGTCTCTATTTTATAATTTTATATTTATTTAGCTGATAAATTACTGTTGCACTCCCAGAGTTCAGATTTGCTCCATCACAGGACCATTTATTTTTCATGTTGGGAGACCATTTACCCGACCTGCTTTCCCTGGTTCACAGTGGTCCTACTGAGCTGCTATCTGACTCTGGCTGTTCAGACCTTTGCCACCACACCCCATCCCAGCCTGGCAGTGAAGATCCATCTCACGATGCTCTGACTCAATGTCTGGCACCCTCCTGAGTGGCAGGCCGGCAGCTCACTTCACTGAACCTTTTTGTGCTAAGACCCCTCCTAAGTCCTGTTGAAAAATGTCAGACAAGTTCATGGACTATGTGGATTAGCATGTTATCAGAGAGGACTAAAATCTAAGTTGCCATGCTCCCCTGTTGCTAAGCAGTGGCCTCAAGGGGGCCTTAAGCCCCTACTGGTGTCTCAGAGGAAGAGCAGTTCATAGAAAGTTTTCACATCCTGGTAGCCAGCCACACAGGTAGCTCTCTATGGGCACTAACTTTCTCTGCCAGTCTTTGTTTTTCCTTTCTGCTCTATCTATCAGGAACACCTTTCTTGTCCTGGTCTAATTGTCAGTACCTAGCCTACACACCTTTCCTGACACTGTGCTGGATCAGTTATATGTGATTTATGTGGCAGAGAACCATGCACACTCTTCTATCACAGGGCTTTAAACATTTGGATCTGATTTTGTACACGCTGAACTGTCTACTCCTATGTTCCCACCATTCTTGAAGCTCCTTCAGAGAAGGCCCATACTCTCTTTATTTTGAATTACTAGCACTTTGCACATCACTTGGAACCTTGTAGGTAATCAACCCACTATTAACATGTTGCAAGAACATGCTATCTATGATGGGAAGACTAATAGAGAAAATTTTGGGGCAGGTGACAGAGGTCTTGAGGGGAGGCAAAGAGCCACTTGTGGACTATGTAGTAGTATCCTAGATGGTGTCGTTTCAGGTGCTGTTGCCAGGATCTATTCCTAAGTTCAGATAATTATTCTTTGAAGGCATTATTTTGTACATATCTGCAATTAAATAACCTGAATGATTGTGTCTTTATTTTTATATGTGTGGCATAAGAGGCAATGTGATTGATTTCCTGAGATAGGCATTTTTAATCTTACATTTCTATTTTTTAAAATTTCTTTGCTAAAATATCGATTTTGGGTTAAGCAGTTTTGGCTTTTATTTTTATAAGCTAATATATCTTCTCAAAGTTTCAGTCTTGACTTTTCATCATTTTCTCTCATTATTTTAGCTTGCTTGTAGCATTGTGGGTGAAGAAGGTCCATGTAGAGAGGTCATTTCTTTGTCCTCTTGCCCCAGGTGGGACAGCTGTGTCAGCCAGACAGTTGGCCAGAATCTTATAGAAGGACATGATGAAAGCTTGTCAATCTGTTTGTCAGTCTGTGTTTTGAAGCAAATGACTAGTTTAGAAATCCTTATAGTAAAAGTCAGTTCAAATACTAACACCTTGTTGCTTTATCTCAGTTCTATACTGCACAGAAATGATTTTAAACACTGGCGATTATAAATTGGCGCAAGAAAGAAAATGTAATCACTTATAATGTACATTCTAAATGGTGTGCACATGTATGTTACTATTTCTCTTTGAAATATTATAGTTTCTCCCATTCATTCCAAGTAGGAAAAGAAACTGGGAATAAACAGATCTATGGATTCTATCATATATTATATAGATATTTGAGGCACATGGTTGATTAAAAATGCTACTAACAATATCTATATTGTTTTGAGAAAAAAGTAAACCAAAAATAAAAAATAACTTATACCAGTATGGCATGTTAAGAAAAATTAAGATCTAACATATCCACTCACCTAGTTTCTAATATTCATCTTGTCTGTAGTTTGATCTTGGATAAGAGTCACTTTTTCAGTGTTAAATCCAGACGACTCTTTGCTTTTTGCGTCTTTAAAATGTTTTATCAATCACATGTTAGTAACATTTCTGTTAATTGTCTCTGAATATACTGAAAAACTTATGTGAACGTAGAATTGTTACTTAAGTAGGATTGGAGGCCTGCAGAGCAGATTGTGAATGTTGCAATTGCATTTTAGAGCTGGCTCAACCTCGCTTACAACTATTTTCTTAGCTTTTATTCATGTAATGGACATGGGTGGTTTGTGTGAGCACCAGGTTGAAATGAATATCGAAGTTTGTATTTCTTTACTTGAGAAGGGTGACTTTTCTAGTTAGGCCCAAAACACAGCCCTCCTTATGGACAAAAATAATCAGAACATTCTTCAAAAAGTATATTTCAGCCCTTCATCATATTAACAATGGAATGAAGGTTGAGAACTGCTCCCTAAAAAAGTGATTCTTAGGGTTTTGATGTGAATTTTTCACATATAGAAATGTGGCATAATGGCTTTTCCATCCTCCTCCCCTCCTCTGTCCTACATTCCTCCTTTCTTTCCCTGCCTTTGGTGAGGTTAAGCAACTCTGATGCAAATGTAAAAAGTAAAATTTAAACTTTATTTTCCTTAGTTTACATTAATTTATTTTCTAAGTAACTATATGGTAATAAATTCCAGTGTAAGAACCAATTTGTATCCCATAAAATCAGTGTGATTTGTACACATACTTCCAACATACATATTTAAAATATTTATTTATTTATTTTTTAAAAAGACTATTTTTAGAGCAGTTTTAAGTTCACATCAACATTGAGGAGAAAGCACAGAGAGTTCCTACATACCTCTGCCTCCACGCTTGCACAATCCTCTTCACTATCAACATCTCACACCAGAATGAATTACTACCCAAAATCCATTGTGTACATTGGTTCACTCTTGATGTTGTAATTCTATAGGTGTTATGGGAAGTCAGGGACCCCAAACAGAGGGTCTAGCTGAAGCCATGACAGAAGAATGTGGATTGTGAAGATTTTATGGACATTTATTAGTTCCCCAAGTTAATTCTTTTGTAATTTCTTATGCCTGTCTTTATTGCAATCTCTAAACATAAATTGTAAAGATTTCATGGACACTTATCACTTTCCCAATCAATAACCTTGTGATTTCCTATGCCTGTCTTTACTTTAATCTCTTAATCCTGTCAGCTGAGGAGGATGTATGTCGCCTCAGGACCCTGTAATAATTGCATTAACTGCACAAATTGTAGAGCATGTGTGTCTAAACAGTATGAAATCTGGGCACCTTGAAAAAAGAACACAATAACAGCAATGTTTAGGAAACAAGAGAGATAACCTTAAGCTCTGACGCTGGTGAGCCAGGCAGAACAGAGCCATATTTCTCTTCTTTCAAAAGCAAATGGGAGAAATATTGCTGAATTCTTTTTCTCAGCGTGGAACCTCCCTGAGGAAGAGAATAAGCGCCTGGAGGTATAGGTTTATAAACGGCCCCCCAAGGTGTGCTTGTCTCTTATGGTGGAAACTGCAGAGATGAAATATACTCCAGCCTCCCATAGCGCTCCCAGGCTTATTAGGAAGAGGAAATTCCTGCCTAATAAATTTTGGTCAGACCGGTTGATCTCAAAACCCTGTCTCCTGATAAGGTGTTATCAATGACAATAGTGCCTGAAACTTCATTAGCAATTTTAATTTCACCCCGGTCCTGTAGTCCTGTGATCTTGCCCTGCCTCCACTTGCCTTGTGATATTGTATTACCCTGTTAAGTACTTGATGTCTGTCACCCACACCTATTCGCACACTCCCACCCCTTTTGAAAATACCTAATAAAAACTTGCTGGTTTTTGTGGCTTGTGGGGCATCACGGATCCTACCAACGTGTGATGTCTCCCCCGGACGCTCAGCTTTAAAATTTCTCTTTTTTGTACTCTGTCCCTTTATTTCTCAAGCCGGCCGACACTTAGGAAAAATAGAAAAGAACCTACATGATTATCGGGACAGGTCCCCCAATATATAGGTTTTTTTTTTTTTTTTTTTTTTTTTTTTTTTTTTTGAGATGAAGTCTCAGTCTGTCACCCAGGCTGGAGTGCAGTGGCACGATCTTGGCTCGCTGCAGCCTCCGCCTCCCAGGTTCAAGCAATTTTCCTGCTTCAGCCTCCTGAGTAGCTGGGACTGCAGTCAGGCGCTGCCAAGCCTGGCTAATTTTTGTATTTTTAGTAGAGATGGGGCCCATGTTGGCCAGGATGGTCTTGATCTCCTGACCTCATGATCTGCCCGCCTTGGCCTCCCAAAGTGCTGGGAATACAGGTGTGAGCCACCGTATAGGTTTTGACAAATGTATAATGACATGCATTCAGCATTATAATGTCATATTAGAATAATTTCACTGCTCTGCAAATCCCCAGAAATATTTATTTTTAATAATTCTTTAGTATTCCATGGTGTGTGTGTGTTAGCCATAACCCTATTCTTTGACATGGATCATTTTCAACATTTAAAAAAATTTATAACTTTAAAAAAATGTTGAAAATGATCCATATGTCAAAGAATAGGGATACAGCTAACACTCGTTGGAGAAGTTGATTTTTTCTTTGTTTTTGGATAATATCTTTAAGTCACAGTGTGCAAAGAAGAATTGGATTGGTGCATAGAAGAAATGTTGTAATACTTGTTTTTTCATCCACTAAGCATTTGCTGAACACCATCTGTGCCTAGTCACTAAGGTTATAGATGTAAATAAAGTATAATTCTCGCTTGCAGTTCTTAGTATGATTAATGAGGGTAGGGGAATGTACATGTAAGATAAAAAAAAATACTTGATGCAGAATGCCAAGTGCCAAAAGAGATGTAAAAAATATCTGTTCTTTTGGTTCCTACAGGAGGTGTGATAGCAAAGAAATATAACATAGTAAAATAAAAGACAAAAAAAATGTAAGGCAAAGGAAAATGTCTTTTCAGGTGGGTCTTGTGGTGGTTAATTTTCTGTGTCAATTTAACTGGATCAAGGGATGCCCAGATAGGTGGTAAAATACTATTGCTGGGTGTGTCTGTGAAGGTGTTTCTAGAAGAGATTAGCATTTGGATCAGTAGATGAAGTAAAGGTCACCCTCAGCAACGTGGGTGGGTATCATCTAATCTATTGAGGCCCCAGATAGAACAAAAAAGTGGAGGAAGAGTAAATTTGTTCTCTTTCTTCTGGAGATGAGACATCCATTTTCTCCTACTCGTGGACATCAGAACGCCAGGTTCTCAAGTCTTCAGATTCTTGGACTTGACAACAGTGACCCATCAGTTTCTTGTGGCCTTGGACTGAGAGTTATATCGTTGGCTTTCCTGGTTCTCAGGCCTTTGGACTTGGAATCAGACTAAATTATACCACCTTCTTCCCTGGTTCTCCAGTTTGTAGACAGCATATTGTGGGACTTCTTGGCTTCCATAGTTGCATGAGCAAATTTCTTTAATGACTTTCCTCTTATATATCTCTATTTATCTTATTGGTTCTGTTTCTCTGGAGAACCCTGACATACATGGAGGAACAGTGAAAACTGTGGGAACTGTGGGGAATGAGACTGGATTCATAGGCTGTGAGAGATCCTGTGTCATTAAAGAAACTTGAGCTTTAGCCTGTGGACAATAGAGGGTCAGCAGGGTTTACCAGAACTCCCTGTGATAATCTGGGGGCAAACAGGCAAATGGTGTGAAAGACAACAGCAAATACTGTGTAACCCAGTGGTTCTCAAACTTTGATGTGATTCAGAGTCACTTGGAGAGCTAATCCAGCCATAAAAATGAGGCTTACTGAGGTAGAATAGGGCACATACCTCTGGATTTTGCCAAGTCAATTTCCAGGTAATTCTAATAGATGCCAAGGTTTGAGAACCACTAATGCGTATGTGACAGCCATTGTATGACTCACTTTCAGCAGCGAAGAAACTTCATTTCACACAAAATTAGAACAAGACAATTTAAGTATTTAAAAAAGTCATTAAAATAACACCAAAGTAGAATACCATTTATAACTTCATGCATCCTGCTTTCCCCAACTCTCTTTTTGTGTACGTAAATGAGTCGTAATATAAACTCTCTATGCTTTGATTTCTTTACTTTTACCTTCCTCATAGCCTTGTTACAGTGAGTAAAAAGTTAACATACATAAATTCTTAGAATTGTACCTGGCACATAGTAAGTTTCAAAATATCTCAAATTTGTTTCCTCTAAACTCCTACCCTCCCTGCTCTTTCTCCCACTAGTTTTGTTAGCTCTTGAATTTTTCATGGTTCATCTCTCACTTTCTTAACTGATTCTAGTTTTTGTTTTGTTTTGTTTTCCTGCCAGCTGCTATATATGCTATATGTTCTCAGCATAAATCTTACAAGCCCCTCTGGCCTCTCTTAGGCTTCTAGATTTGATAGTTAGCCCGCTTTAACACCACAAAAGGTTTAAGACTTTTTCGCTTAAAATGGAGACTCTAAGAAGATTTTTGTTGTTGTTGTTTGTGTGTTTTTTTTTCTTTCTTTATTGCTTTCTTTTTTTTTTTTTGAGACAGGGTCTCACTCTGTCACTCAGGCTGGAGTACATACAGTGGTTCAATCACAGCTCACTGCAACCTCAAATTCCTGGGTGCAAGTAATCCTCCCATCTTACCTACTGAGTAACTAGGAGTACAGGTGTGTGCCATCACGTCTGGCTAAGTTTTAAATTGTTTTCGTGGAGATGGGGGTCTCACCAGCCCAGGCTGGTCTTGAACTCCTGGCTTCAAGGGATCTTCCTGCCTCAGCTTTCCAAAGTGCTAGGATAAAGGCATGAGCTGCCAACACCTGACCCAAAGAAGGTTTTAATTGAATCATTTTTCTTTTGACTATAATTATATCAAAAGAATCTTTGATAATGAATACTTCACTCAGTTAGATTCCTTTCTCTGATACAGTTTCTGATGGCTCACATACTCCATGGTGGTCCTTAAAGCCCTACTCCCATCACGTAGTTCAATTTTAATGTCTCTTTGACATGAACCCATGTGCATATTGACACTGTTTGGTCAATAATGTTGATGATAATAACTATTAATATTTGTTGCATGCATATTATATGTAAAACAATAAGACTTTTACATGCATTAAATATGGAAAAAACACCACACTGTCCTAACCCCCTTTTAAATATTATTTATTTAATCCTTACAACCGTTCAGTGAGATAGGTCCTACCGTGATCCAGTTTGGGAAAGAAGTCAGGTAACTTACAAGCTTACCCAGCAAGTGAGCAAAGGACCTGATTCTAGATCTGAGCTCCCACCCAGCCAATGTTGACTGCCTCACACACTTCCCATAACTATCCTTCTTTCTGCTAAGTGTATTCATAATAATTGAAAGTATAGTATGTTTCATATAATTCTCAAACCACCCTATTCAGTAGGTATATTGTCATCCCTATTTTATAGGTGAGGAAAAATGAGTCTTGGAGAGACTGATTTGACCAGCTTTGTAAAACTAGTAAGTGGCAGAACCCACATTAAAACACAGGTATTAATAATATGATCTTAGCTCCTGGTATATTTAACCAGTATGATAAATGAATCTCTTCCTTTTCTTCAAAGCTAAACTTCTCAAATCGTTTCAGCTCCATCTGCTTTACTGGATTCTCAGCCTCTGCATCTCTCCTGAATGTTGACATTTCCTCAGAAACGTGTCCGAAGCTCCCTTCTATGGCTTCGGTAGCTATCTATATACCTATTCTTCCTCTACAACTCTACCCACATCTAGCTCTCGTGCTCAGACCCGTATACCATATACATCTACATTTCACTGGGCTATTTGCACCTCACATACAGGATGTCCCACATAAAATCATCTCCTCAAAACCCTGCTGCAGCTTCAGGTTACTTCCGTCTCAGTGATTCATACCACTTTCCTCACAGTTGCCTAAACCAGAAATTGGGGGATCTTCTTTAAGACTTTGTTCTCTTTTATCACCCAAATCCGCTTGTTATAAACCTCAAATTTATACTTCCAAATCCACCTAATGTTCTCCATTTCTGCTCTACTATCTTGTGCCACCACCATCTCTTGACTGAATTACTGCAATAGCCTTCTAACTAGCATCCTAATTCTAATCTTGTCCCAATCTATTTATTAATTAATACCAACAGAGACTTTTAATGTGTGAAAAAATAATTATCAAATAAACAAATAACTTATGGTTTATAAGGCCCACCATCATGATGCTGTCACTGACCTTTTCTTATCACTCACCACTTTCCCACCCCATATTCTATATTTCAGCAATACTGAGTTGCCTCTAGTTCCCGGAAGTCATTGCATCCTCTTTCTTTGGAAAATATAACATATTGTTCTCCTTGCCTCAAAATACTCTTTTCCCTATTCATCTGTCCTCACCTTTCACCTTGCGAAATTATCCTTATCTTTTAGAGCTCCACTTAGAAAACCCTTCTCCTGCAAGATTATGCCTGACACCTTGAATAATCGTGGGTATTTTTCTATGTATTTTCTGCCAGATGTTCCTAGGTATGCTTCCCAAGAGTCCCCAACATAATTACATGCTGCCTCTATCTCTTCTGTAGACCGAATGTCTGTATTGCCCCCAAATTCATGTTTTGAAACCAAATCTCCATTGTGATGGTATTAGTAGGTGGGGACTTTGGGAAATAACTAAGTGGTGAGGTACAGCCCTCAATATGGGATTGGTGCTTTTATAAAAGGAACTTCAGAGAGCTTTATTGTTCCTCCACTATGTGAGGACACAAGAAGAATACAGCCTTCTCTGACACTGGATTGATGTTTGGCCCTCACCAGACACTGGATCTGCCAGCAACTTTAAACTTGGACTTCCTAGCCTCTGGAGCTCTGAGAAATAAATTTCTGCTGTTTATGATCTATCTAGCCCAAACAGACAAAATCATGTGTGTAGATGTCTTTTCAACAGTTTTAGAAAACTTTTTGGAAAATTCTTGGTCATTGTCTTTTCAAATATTAATTCTACTCCCTTGTCTTTGCTCTCTGCTCATGGTCCTACAATTCATTATAATGTATACTATAACTTGTTGCAGTGCCTTCTCTTTTACCCTCTCTTCTATATTTTTCATGCTTCTCCTCTATCCTTCATTATGTTCAAGATATTCCAGTATATCTTCCAGTTAACTAATTCTCATTTCACCAGTGTCTGTTTTGTTTTAAAATGCATCCTCTATGTTCTTAATTTTAATTGTATTTCTCAGTGCTAAAATTGCTATTTAGTTTTGCTTCATAACTATGTCATTTTTATAGTTTCTCATTCTTTGCTTAAAAATGAATCTTTTATTTATTTGATAAGCATAGTTATTTAAAAATCTATGCCTGGTAATTCTCATATCCACAGCCTTGGTGGGTCTGTTTTTATGGTCTGCCAATTCTATTCATTCTTATGTTGTCTTGGTATTTTCATTTGCCATTTTTTATTGTTTGTCAGACATTATATTGAAAAAACCCTCTGTAAAAAATTTAAGTCCTATCATGATGTTATTTTTCTTTATAGATGACTGGTTCATTCTGACAAAGCATGTGGGTACAGTAGCAATTTGGATATTTAGTAATTGTTTTTCTTGGGGCCATGCATTGAAACGAAAGTTGGATTGCAGTCTGTGCAAGGTTTATGTTACTTCTGATTCACTCTAATTTTCTTTTTCTTTCTTTCTTTCTTCTTTTTTTTTTTTGGATCACTGAAACAAACATATTAGGGCTCCATCCCATTGTGGATTCTGGCATCTAACTCCAGGTTTTCAAAAGTACTGCTTGCCTTCTCATCCATCTCTTCTGGAATTGGCAAATGCCCTCAGGGGTCAAGCAACCACCAATAATGGGTTTACTTTTCTGGGTATGTCTGTTGTATATCATGGCTATAATTCTTCACTACAATGTTAGCTGTCTCATGCATTCATGTAGATAGTTTTAATCCATTTTATATTTTGCAGCTCTTCTAATTGACCTAAGAGAGTTGATCTGAACTCACTCATTTATCATTTCTGGATGTGGAAGTTCAATTTTGCTTTCTTTTATTTTCTACTTAGGGATGTTTTCAATAGTAAGATGATTTTTAAAGAGGTGTAAAGGATACGCTGGAGGAGGGGAAGAACATATAGTTACCACCAAATGGTTTCCAAAGCAGATGTACCCACTGGCACTTCCACTAGCATTAAATGAAAGTTACAGTTCTTCCTTGTGTATTTCTTTAACCTTGTTTGCCTGGCTAAGAATCCCTGAAAACTATCTTGTGTGTAAAACAATGGATTCTGTCTTAGTTATAGGAGCTGAACTTCTGATGTGTGGATGGGAGGGGAGATGGCATATGGCCTGGTGAAATAGATAAGTAGCTTTTTTGGCGGGGGATCATGCAGGCTTCTGGTTTACATTAAGAGCTATAAAAATACTGCCTGCTTTTCTGGCACCAGTGCCTACTGAAAATGTATCGTCAGTTAGAACTTATCTTCAGAACTTATTTAGAATATTATCCTGGGGATAAATGCTAGTATTACCCTGAAATATTCTGTTCTTCAATAATTACCTGGTAGGACCCCATGGCCCTCTCGTTTCTTCAGGTCCCCAGCCCATGTCTGTATCCTTCTCACAATTTCTATGGTCGGCTGGGAAAATGACCTCAATTGGAAGTTCCCTCTTGTCAGTTGTGTGTAGTCATGGGTTTTTAGTCATTGGATTTGCCCATTAATTTATTCTCATTTGCTATATATTTTCCAGGAATTCTTCATTGTTTTTTCTAGCATTCATTTGGTTACTTCCAGTGTTTTAAAATAAAATATTTGTCACAAACAAATGAAAAAAGATTCCATGCTCATGGATAGGAAGAATCAATATCGTGAAAATGGCCATACTGCCCAAAGTAATTTAGAGATTCAATGCTATTCCCATCAAGCTACCACTGACTTTCTTCATGGAATTAGAAAAAACTACTTTAAATTTCATCTGGAACCAAAAAAGAGCCTATATAACCAAGACAGTCCTAAGCAAAAAGAACAAAGCTGGAGGCATCACGCTACCTGACTTCAAACTATACTACAAGGCTACAGTAACCAAAACAACATGTTACTAGTACCAAAACAGACATATAGACCAATGGAACAGAACAGAGGCCTCAGAAATAACACCATGCATCTATAGCCATTTGATCTTTGACAAAACTGACAAAAATAAGCAATGGGGAAAGGATTCCCTATTTAATAAATGATGTTGGGAAAACTGGCTAGCCATATGCAGAAAGCTGAAACTGGACCCCTTCTTTACACCTTATACAAAAATTGACTCAAGATGGATTAAAGACTTAAACATAAGACCTAAAACCATGAAAACCCCAGAAGAAAGCCTAGGCAATTCCATTCAGTATACAGGCATGGGCAAAGACTTCATGACTAAAACACCAAAAGCAATTGCAACAAAAGCCAAAATTGACAAATGGCATCTAATTAAATGAAAGAGCTTCCGCACAGCAAAAGAAACTATCATCAGAGTGAACAGGCGACCTACAGAACGGGAGAAAATTTTTGCATGAACAGGCAACCTACAGAATGAGAGAAAATTTTTGTAATTTATCCATCTGACAAAGGTCTAATATCCAGAATCTACCGAGAACTTAAACAAATGTACAAGAAAAAAAACAACCCCGTGAAAAAGTGGGTGAAGGATATGAACAGACACTTATCAGAAGAAGACATTTATGCAGCCAACAAACATGTGAAATAAAGCTCATCATCACTGGTCATTAGAGAAATGCAAATCAAAACCACAATGAGATACCATCTCATGCCAGTTAGAATGGCTGTCATTAAAAAGCCAGGAAACAACAGATGCTGGAGAGGATGTGGAGAGATAGGAACGCTTTTACACTGTTGATGGGAGTGTAAATTAGTTCAACCATTGTGGAAGACAGTGTGGCAATTCCTCAAGGATCTAGAACCAGAAATACCATTTGACCCAGCAATCCCATTACTGGATTTATACCCAAAGGGTTATAAATCATTCTACTATAAAGACATCCACACACATATGTTTATTGCAGCACTATTCACAATAGCAGACTTGGAACCAGTCCAAATGCCCATCAATGATACATGGGATAAAGAAAATATGGCACATACACACCGTGGAATGCTATGCAGCCATAAAAAGGATGAGTTCATGTCCTTTGCAGGGATATGGATGAAGCTGGAAACCATTATTCTCAGCAAACTAACACAGGAACAGAAAACCAAACACTGCATGTTCTCACTCATAAGTGGGAGTTGAACAATGAGAACACATGGATGCAGGGAGGGGAACATCATGCACAGGGGCCTGTTGGGGGGTGGGGGGCTAGGGGAGGGATAGTGTTAGGAGAAATACCTAATGTAGATGACGGTTTGATGGTTGCAGCAAACCACCATGGCACATGTATACCTGTGTAACAAAACTGCACGTTCTTCACATGTATCCCAGAACTTAAAGTATAATAAACATATATATATATATTTGTTAATAGTCTTTCATTTTTAGGGAGAGGAGGTAAATTTTGTTTACTTAGAAATCTTGATATAGAAATGCTCCATAAATTTTTAAAGTAATTATCATTGATGTATTTCAAAATAGCTATTTTTGTAACTTCTGCTATTTATTTATGCTGTTACCAAGCAAATAATGCACACCCCCAAGAGAATCTAAAAAGAATAATTGCTTGTATGTACATTTCCAATTCCTTTTCTGTTCTTCATTGTTTTATGTTGATAGTCTTAAATTTATCTGAAATTAAATGTTCAAATTTTATGTTAGTGAAGCTATGTTATTTAATAAATGTTTAATTAAATAATGTTTACCTTAGTTTTCCTCATTTTCAAATCTGTTTATCTTTTATTAGTATTTTTCATATTCTAACTCCCATACTTTATTATTTTGACTATTATGTCTAAGAATCATTCCAGGTTTTGAAATATTCTTCTGCTTTTGAAGAGAAAACTCTGTTGCTTTTTACTCTCTTTGTAGTTATCAATTCTATCCTTTTTACATTTTTATAAATTTTTTTTCAAGCTTTTAAAATTATAGTCTGAGGGAAAAAGGAAAAAGCCTTATTTTCTTATTATCTTATTATCTCTAATCATCTCTAATTTAATTATTGATTCTTTTCTTTTTAGATTGCACTGGTAATGTGGTATCTAATTACTTTTTTTTTTTTTTAACTTAGAGACAAGGTTTCACCAAGTCACCCAGGCTGGCCTCAAACTTCTGGACTCAAGCAGTTTGCCCCCCCTTGGTCTCCCAAGGTGCTGAGATTACAGGTGTGAGCTACTGCACCTGGCCAGCCTAGAATTTTAATTTGGGGGAAGGGTCCCAAGATCCTTGAGGATCTTGAGATGCAGAGATAACTTGTGCTCTTGATGGAGTGATAAAGGAATTTAGTTCAGATGGTGAGAATAACAGGTAGTAATACAAAAAGAATGCTTCAGAGGGAAACTAAATATGGGTTGGTTCAACATCCTCCTGTTAGAAGTGAAGATATTTTTAGGCTTAGCAAGTTTGAGAGACTTGTTCAAGGTTGAAGAACTTGTTCAAGGAAACTAAGTTGATGACAGACTTAAAATGAGATACCATGTCTTTTGCATCCTAGAATAATTTTTGTACATTTAAAACTACACTTCTGCATAAAGTTTTAGTAGCAAGCATATCAAAGCATTCTTGTAACTGGTTTCTTGGCACCACTATATCTGCCGCTGTAATTAGATTCCATTTCTTCTCCACCTGTTTTGAGCAGTCTATACCTTTCCCTCGTGTCCTCTGAAGTTTCTGCAGATAGTTAGAAACAATTTATTTTTTACTTAAACTAAGAGAGAAAGAAAGAGAGAGAGAAGGAAAATGAGCACCCATAAATGTTTAACAGTGTCCTTATTTAAAAAATTTTTAAAATATTTTTTAGAGCAAGGTAAATTTTTATCATCAATGTGTTAATATTTAGTTTTCTTAACCTCGAATTCTGTAAAATATTATATATATTTTATGATGAATTTCATTTTACTTATACTATAATTTGATGATTTAAAAATTTCCTATATTACAAATGGTGACAGTATAAATGATTTTGTAAAAAAGTGGTTTTTAAAAACTTCTTCCTAGATGTAAAAGAAAAAAAGTACCCCAAACCAAAAATAACCTTAATGTTATTGTGAATTTTTAATCTTCTGGTATGACTTACTTTATTCAGAAGTAACTTCTCATTAATGTTATTATTTGAATCTTATATGGGGATACTTTTATTTTAGAAGAATTTGTTGTCTAGTTGGGTGAGTTTTTAAAAATATTTATTTTAGGTTTGGGGGTACATGTAAAGGTTTATTACATAGACAAACACGTTTCACAGAGGTTTTTTTGTACATGTTACATTACCCAGGTATTAAGCTCAGTACCCAGTAGTTATCTTTTCTGCTCCTCTCTCTCCTCCCATCCTCCCCTCTCAAGTAGACCCCACTGTCTATTGTTTCTTTCTTTGTGTTCATAAGTTCTTATCATTTAACTTCTACTTATATGTGAAAACATGTTTTCTATTCCTGTGTTAGTTTGCTAAGGATAATAGCCTCCAGTTCCATCCATGTACCTGCAGGGATCATGCAAAAGACATGATCTTGTTCTTTTTTTTGGCTACATAATATTCCATGGTATATATGTACCACATTTTCTTTAACTAGTCTGTCATTGATGGGCATTTAGGTTGATTCCATGCTGCAATGAAGATTCACATGCATGTGTCTTTATGGTAGAAAGTTTTATATTCCTCTGGGTAAATACCCAGTAATGGGGTTGCTAGGTTGAATGGTAGTTCAACTTTTAGCTCTTTGAGGAATCACCATACCGCTTTCCACAATGACTGAACTAATTTAACTCCCAAAAACAGTGTATAAGGGCTCCCTTTTCTCTGCAGCCTTGCCAGCATCTGTTTTTTTTTTTTTTTTGACTTTTTAATAATGGCCATTCTGACTGGTGTGAGATGGTATCTTATTGTGACTTTGATTTGTGCTTCTCTAATGATCAGTGATATTGAGCTTTTTTCCATATGTCTTATGGAGAAGTGTCTGTTCATGTCCTTTGCCCACTTTTTAATGGGGTAGTTTGTTTTTCTCTTGTAAATTTGTTTAAGTTCTTTATAAATGCTAGATATTAGACCTTAGTCAGATGCATAGTACATTTTCTCCCATTCTGTAGGTTGTCTGTTTACTCTGCTGATAGGCTTTTTTTTTTTTTTTTTTTTTGCTGTGCAGATGTTCTTAAGTTTAATTAGATCCCATTGTCAATTTTTCCTTTTGTTGCGATTGCTTTTGGTGTCTTTGTCATGAAATCTTTGCTTTTTCCTATGTCCAGAATGGTATGGACAAATGAGTTCTAAAATAATTATAGAAATATACACAATTTGTGTTCCTCTTAAACTTCTACATAGTATTTTTTTTAAAAATAAGATTAGTTTGAATATTAAAAAATCAACCAATTAAGAGTATTCATTTATTGATGAAAGAAAAAAACACTAACTTAATCTAATTGTATTAAGTACCATTACTTACCATCCTGGGATATGTGGGCATACAGAAAAGATATATGTAAGGCATAGATACAAGGATAAAAAAGTGACACACACACTCTCACTAATGCACAAATACTGACATTTTCTGGCCTTCTTATTCATCAAATCATAGACTCATTGGCCTGTAAAATTTATAGTCATACTGGATTTTATACAGTTACTTTAAAACACTGTATTATAATAAAATTCATGCCTTTTCTTGTAATGTTCCCTCTGTCTAGAACATCACTCCCCCTTTTCTCTCCTGATTTAGCTACTTGATTGCTTACCTAGCTGTAAAGATTCACTTGAAGGGTCACTTCCTTTATTGCAGTCCTTCCTAGTAACTCCTTCCCTTAATGCACCATTAAAAATAGTCTCTCTGTGATCCTTCTGTACTGTGTACATACACCTTTTCTTAGAGCTGGGACCATTTGATTGCTCTGAAGATCTGCAACAGCAAAAAAGGAGTTGTGTGTCTGTGATCATTTATGGACTTCATTATGTATTAGGTAATTTTCTACATAGAAAAACATTTATTTGCCAAAACCTGTAGGGAAGAATATAAAATATTAACTGATCAACTGCCCCCCGCAGTGGACCTTTGTTGTCTTGATTGTGAACTACTTGAGAACAGGGAGTATATCTCATTCATTTTTTAATTTTTTTCTCCTTAGAAAGGTATCTTATATATAGAGGAATTCAACAGATGTTTGCTGAATGAATGCACGAGCACCCAGAGATTGTGGTATATAGTGTAATTTTGTTGATTTCCTTGTTTAATGTGCTGCATATTTCCCATTTGCCCCTCCAGGTCTATTCTCTGCTCTTACCTGCTCTTCTGTCTGCCCTGAGGGCCTGACTTTTAAGGCTTACATTAATGGGCTCTCTTGTCCTCTGGCTCCTGGCTGAGGTTTATCAATGGGGAATCCTGGAAGGAGATTGGAGAGAGGGACGGTTTATTTCTGGCTCTTTTCTTGTGAGGTCACTTCAGGTTAGTTGTGTTCCTCATTGAAGATCTCTGCTCCCCTCAAGGTGGTTTCTCTACAGGATTCCTTCCTTCTTGGATATAGTAACTGCTGTCTTCCCTCATCCCTTTGGTCAACTCTTCTAAGTTACTATACTACACTATCTCTTGTGATTTCTCTACACCTTAGTTATACCTTTGTAATTAGTCCCTTTAAAAAATTTTTTTTTTGAATTACCCTAGTTTGAATGTCCCATTTGTTTCTTTTTAGGATACTAACTGGTAAATCCAGCAACAATTCTACCTTTTTCTCTTTTTTGAAATTCCTTTTTTACTTTCAAGAACAGACTGCCACCATGTGTAATTTATGGGGCTGATCCCATCCCACTACTCCAGGGATTGACACATGAATCAGACTTTGTCAGAGTATCCACGGCCCTAGATTGAGTTATTGGTTTATGGATGGGCTTAGGATCAGAATCTTTCCTCCCCCTTGCTATTTTTGCTACAATTACTGGAAAGGAGGCACTCTCTCCTGAAATAAGTAAGCCTGGATTGTCTGGAAGCCATCTTTGCCTTCATGCAGACAAAGTGTTCATAAAAATGAAGCCAATGTAAAGGCATACTAGAAGAGGAAGAAGACTTAGGTCAGTTTGAGTTCAGTCTCTGCACTTTGTAGCTGAAAGAATCTCAGTCAATAAATATTATCATTGCCATCCTCAAACTATTGTTGTGTGTTAGAAACTGGGCAAAGGAAAATGACTGTATCTGAAGGATGTGTTGTGCTAACCTATGACGAAAAATCTAAAGAACAGAGGTCATTTTGTTTCTGCATATTGTACATAACTATTAACTTGTGATTGTCAAAATATAAACAATAATAATTCTAATTCTGAATGCTTATAAGTTTATCCGTATTATATTAGGAAACTCATCTGTGTAAAATTTTCTTAATACCTTATAGACTCAATCTTTACCACCAGTCTTATATATTTTGATTTTCCACATAGTGTTCTATTTTTCCACCTGGAAAATATACATTAGCTTTGTCTTTTCATTCCTCTATAGGCCATTGTTTTTCAATAAAGATTGATGGGTTTAGACTTAGTTTGAAAGAATCCATCATATTGACTTCACTTGAGATCTACGTTTTATTTTCACTTAAATCTCCACAGCAGGAAACCTACCAGTTGCACTAACTCTTCTGTTAGTGAGAATTCTGGATGGAGCAGACAGCAAGTTGCCAAAGGCAAATAAAATATGCTGTTGAAAAATGTGCTGTTTCTAGCTGCACCTCAGAATAATTCAAACTTGCTTATTTGCTCAAGTAGGAGTTTAAAGTAAGTAGTTTAAAGGAAGTATTTGCTTAGACTTCAGCCAATTAAATATGCTGAGTCTTAGAATTCAAAAGTCATGGTTGTATTTTTATTCAAATGAGCCTAAACATTCAAACTATGTTTCTCTTTTCATAGGAAATAGAAAAGAAAACAAAACAGTGTGTTTATTTTTAAGGTTTTAGAATGAAGATGTTGTTTCTTGATCTATTTAGAAGCTAATAAAAGAGTTACAAACTTGTTCATTAGTGTCAAGTTATTTTTTCAGAAACTTTTTTAAGTTTTTAAATTATTTTTAATTTATGTGGGTACATAGTTGGTATATATATTTATGGGTAAATGAGATATTTTGATACGGGCATACAATGCATAATAACAGGATAACTGGGATATCAATCACCCCAGGCATTTATCATTTCTTTTATGAACATTCCAATTATACTCCTTTAGTTATTTAAAAATGTGTAATAAATTATTGTTGACTGTAGTCACCCTATTTTGTTGACTGTAGGTATCCTGTTATGCTAACAAATACTAGATCTTATTCATTCTATCTAACTAATTTTTGTACCCATTAACTATCCCCACTTCCTTCTTCTCCCAACTACCCTTCCCAGCCTCTGGTAATCATCATTCTTTTTTTTTTTTTTTTGAGACGGAGTCTCGCTCTTGTCACCCAGGCTGGAGTGCAGTGGCGCAATCTCGGCTCTCTGCAAGCTCCACCTCCCGGGTTCACGCCATTCTCCCGCCTGAGCCTCTCCCAGTAGCTGGGACTACAGGCGCCCGCCACCACACCCGGCTAATTTTTTTGTATTTTTAGTAGAGACGGCATTTCACCGTGGTCTCGATCTCCTGACCTCATGATCCGCCCGCCTCGGCCTCCGAAAGTGCTGGGATTACAAGTGTGAGCCACCACGCCTGGTAATCATCATTCTTCTACTCTCTCCATGGATTCAATTATTTCAATTTTTTTTTAGCTCCCACAAATAAGTAAAAACCTGCCAAGTCTGTCTTTCTGTGCCTGGCTTATTTCACTTTATGTAATGACCTCCAATACCATCCACGTTGTTGCAAAAGCTATATATCCCCTTTCTTTATACATTCATCTGCTGATGCTTCCAAATTTGTCTACTGTGTATGGTGCTGCAATAAACATGGGGGAGCAGATATTTCTTCAATATACTGATTTCCTTTCTTTTGGGTATATATCTGGCAGTGGGATTGCTGGATAAAATAGTGGCCTTATTTTTAGTTTTTTGAGGAACTTCCATACTGTTCTCCACAGTGGTTGTACCAATTTACATCTCCACCAACAGTGTATGAGGATTCTCTTTTCTCCACATACTCGCCAGCATTTGTTATTGCCTGATTTTGGATAAAAGCCATTTTAACTGGCATGAGATGATAACCCATTGTAGTTTTGATTTGTATTTCTCTGATGATCAATGATGTTGAGCACCTTTCATATAGATACCTGTTCACCATTTGTTTGTCTCTTTTTGAGAAATAACTCTTCTGACCTTTTGCCCATTTTTAAATTGGATTATTAGATTTTTTTTCCTATAGAGTTGTTTGAGCTTATGTATTCTGGTTTTTGATCTCTTGTCAGTTGGATAGTGTCCAAGTGTTTTCTGCCATTTATGACTTGTCTCTTCACTTTGTTTGTTGTTTTCCTCACTGTACAGAAGCTTTTTAACTTGATGTGATCCCATTTGCCCATTATTGTTTTGGTTGCCTGTACTTGTAAATATTACTCGAGAAATCTTCGCCCAGTCCAATGTTTTGGAGAGTTTCTCCAGCGTTTTCTTTTAGTAGTTCATAGTTTGAGGTCTTAGATTTAAGTCTTTAACTTATTTTAATTTGATTTTTGTATGTGGTGAGCGATTGGGGTCTAGTTTTATTCTTCTGCATATGGATATTCAATTTTCCTAGCACCATTTATTGAATATACTATCTTTTCCCCAGTTTATATTCTTGGCACCTTTGTCAAAAATGAGTTCACTATAAGTGAGTAGATTTGTTTCTGAGTTCTCTCTTTTGTTCCATTGGTCTGTGTTTTTTTATGCCAGTATCATGCTGTTTTGGTTACTGTAGCTCTGTAGCATAATTTGAAGTCAGGTAATGTGATTTATCCAGTTGTGTTCTTTTTGCTTAAGATAGTTTTGGCTATTCTGGGTCTTTTGTGGTTCTATAAAAATTTTAGTATTATTTATTCTATTTCTGTGAAGAATGTTGGTATTTTGAAAGGGATTGCATTGAACCTGTAGGTTGCTTTGGGTACTATAGACATTTTAACAATATCAATTCTTTCAATCCATGAACATGGACTATCTTTCCTTTTTTTTTTTTGGTGTTATCTTCCATTTCTTTCACCAATGTTTTATATTTTCATTGTAGAGATCTTACCCATCTTTGGCTAAGGTAATTCCTAGGTATTTATTTGTAGCTATTGTAAATGGGATTACTTTCTTGATTTCTTTCTCAGATTGCTGTTGCCATGTAGATATGTTTGTGAGTTTTGTATGTTGATTTTGTATCCTGCAAGTTTATTGAATTCATCAGCTCCAACAGATTTCTGGTGGAGTTGTTAGGTTTTTTCAAATACAAGATTATATCATCTACAAACAAAAATAATTTGACTTCTTCCTTTCCAGTTTGGATGTCATTTATTTATTTCTCTTGTCTGATTGCTCTAGCTAGGACTTCTGGTACTATGTTGAATAAAACTGGTGAAAGTGGGCATCATTGTCTCATTCAAGATCTTAGAAGAAAGGCTTTCAGTTTTTCCCCATTCAATATAATACTACTGCTTTTATTGTGTTGAGGTATGTTCTTTATATATGCAGCTTTTTGAGTGTTGTCATTAAGTGATGTTGAATTTTATCAAATGCTTCTTCAGCACCAATTGAAATAATCATATGCTTTTTCTCCTTCATTCTGTTTATGTAATGGATCACACTGATTGATTTGAATGTATTGAACCATCCTTTCATCCCAGGGATAAATCCCACTTGGTCATAATGAATGATTTTTTAAGGCATTGTTGAATTTGGTTTGCTAGTATTTTGTTGTCAATTTTCGCATCAATGCTCATCATGGGTATTGGCCTGTAGTTTCCTTTTTTCATGTGTCTTTGTCTAGTTTTGGTATCAGGATAATACTGGTCTCAGAATCAGTTTGGAAGTGTTCCTTCTCCTTGATTTTTTGGAATAGATCGAGTAGTATTAGTATTAGTTCTTCTTTAAATATTTGATAAAATTTAGCAGTGAAGCCATCAGGTCCTGAGTTTTTCTTTGCTGGGAAAATTTGTATTATGGCTTTGATCTGATTACTTGTTACTGGTCTGTTCAGATTTTGGATTTCTTCATGGTTCAGTCTTGATACGTTGTATGTGTCTAGAGATTTATCTATTTCTTCTAGGGCTTCCAACTAATTTGCTCTTAGTAATCTCTAATGATTCTTTTAATTTCTGCAATATCAGTTGTAATGTCTCTTTGTTCATCTCCAATTTTGTTTTTTTGGGTCTTTTCTCTTTTTTTCTTAGTTTCTCTGGCTAGAGACTTGTCAATTTTGTTTCTCATTTCAAAAAGCCAACTTTTCATTTCATTGATTTTTTGTATTGTTTTCTAATTTTCATTTCATTTATTGCAGCTCTGATTTTTATTATTTGTTTCCTTCTAATAATTTTGGGTTTGATTTACTTTTGCTTTTCTAATTCTTTAAGATATATCAATAGATTGTTTATTTGAAGTTTTTCTACTTTTTTGATGTAGTGCTTATTGCTATAAACTTCCCTTTTAATACTGCTTTCTCGGTATCCCATAGGTTTTGATACGCTGTGTTTCCATTATCATTTGTCCCAGCTATTCGGAGAGGCTGAGGCAGGAGAATGGCATGAACCTGGGAGGCGGATGTTGCAGTGAGCCGAGATTGTGCCACTGCACTCCAGCCTGGGCGACAGAGCGAGACCGTCTCAAAAAAAAAAAAAAAAAAGAAAGTATTTAATTTCCTTCTTAATGTTTTTTATTGACCCACTGGTAACTCAAATGCACAATGTGCAATTTTTATGTGTTTGCACAGTTTCCAAGATTCCTTTTATGATGAATGTCAAGTTTTATTCCATTGTGATCAGAGAAGATGCTTGATATTATTTCTTTTTTAAAATTTAATAGTTGTTTTGTGGCCTGAAATATAGTCTATACATATATCCATATCCATATCATGAGAATGATACATGTGCTATAGAAAAGAATGTAAATTCTGCAGCAATTGGATGAAGTGTTCCGTAAATATCTCTTAGATCCCTTTGGTCTACAGTACCAATTAACTACATTATTTATTTGTGGATTTTCTGTCTGGATAATCTGTACAATGTGAAAAGCAGGCTGTTGAAGTCTCCAGATATAATTGTATTAGGTCTGGATCTCTCTTTAGCTCTAATAATATTCTCCTTATATATCCGGGTGCTCCAGTGTTGGGTGCATATATATTTACAGTTGTTATATACTCATGTTGAATTGACTGCTTTATCATTAAATAATGACCTTCTTTGTCTCTTTTTATAGTTTTTGTCTTGAAATCTATTTTTTCTCATATAAGTATAGGTATTCATGCTCTTTTTTGGTTTCCATTGGCATGAAACACTTTTTTATTCTTTTATTTTCAGACTACTTCTGTCTTCATAGGTGAAGTGTGTTTCTTGTAGGTAACAGGTCATTGGGGGTGGGTGTGTGTGTGTGTTTTAAATCCATTCAACCACTCTGTCTTTTTATTGGAGCATGTAGTTCTTTTGCATTTAATGTTTTTATTGATAAGTAAGCACTTCTTCTGTTTAGTTATTTGTTTTCTGGTTGTTTTGTGGTTTTCTCTTCCTTCTTTCCTGTCTTTTTTGTAGTGAAGATGATTTTCTCAGGTGGTATTTTTTTTTGTTTGTTTCTTTTTTCTTTTTTTTTTTTTTTTGAGAGGAGTCTTGCTCTCTCCCCCAGGCTGAAGTGCAGTGGCACGATCTTGGCTCACTGCAAGCTCTGCCTCCCGGGTTCACGCCATTCTCCTGCCTCAGCCTCCCGAGTAGCTGGGACTACAGGTGCCCACCACCATGCTCAGCTAATTTTTTGTATTTTTAGTATAGACGGGGTTTCACCATGTTAGCCAGGATGGTCTCGATCTCCTTACCTTGTGATCCACCCGCCTTGGCCTCCCAAAGTGTCAGGTGGTATGTTTTAATTTATTGCTTTTATTTTTTATATTGTAGGTCTTTTGATTTAATGTTACCATGAAACTTGCAAATAATGTCTTATAACCCATTATTTTCAACTGATGGCAACTTGACACAATTATATAAACAAACTAACAAATAAGCAAAGAGAAAACTACTAAAATCTCTGTGCTTTATCTACCTACTTTTAAAGTTTTTGTTGTCTTTTTTTTTTATTCTACTTTCTTTTTCTTGAAAAATTGTTGTAGTTATTTTTTTTGATCCATTCATCTTTTAGTCTTTTTACTCACGGTATGAGTACTTTACATATCGTAATTACAGTGTTATATTCTATGTTTTTCTTTTTGCTTACTATTACCAGTCAGTTTTGTACCTTCAGATAATATTTTATTACTCATTAACATCTTTTGCTTTTAGACTGAAGAACTCCCTTTAGCATTTCTTGTAGGAAAAGTCTCATGTTGATGACATTCCTCAGCTTTTATTAGTCTGGGAAGGTCCTTATTTTTCTGTCATGTTTGAATGATATTTTTGCTGCATGTACTATTCTAGGAGAAAAGTTTTTTCCTTTCAGCACTTTAAATATGTCATGCCACTCTTTTCTGGACTCTAGGGTATCCACTGAGAAGTCTGCTGCCAGACATATTGGAGCTTTTTTTTATGTTATTGTTTCTTTTTTATTGCTGGTTTTAGGATTCTTTCTTTGTTCTTAACCTTTGGGAGTTTGATTATTAAACGTCTTGATGTAGTCTTCTTTGGGTTAAATATTCTTGATGTTCTATAACCTTCTTGTACTTGAATATTGATATATTTCTCCAGGTTTGGGAAGTTGTCTATTATTATCCCTTTGAATAAACTGTCTACCCTGATCTTCCTCTCTAACTTCTTTTAAGGTGAACAAGTCTTATATTTTCTTTTATTGGAGCTATTTTCTAGATCTTGTAGGCATGCTTCATTCATTTTCATTTTTTCTCCTCTAATTGTGTATTTTCAAGTAACCTGCCTTCAAGCTCACTAATTCTTTTTTTCTACTTGATCAATTCTGCTATTAAGAAACTCTGATGCATTCTTCAGTATGTCAATTGCATATTTCCATTCTATAATTTCTGCTTGATTCTTTTTAGTTATTTTAATCTCTTTGTTAAATGTATGTGATAGGATTCTAAATTGCTCTTCTGTGTTATCTTGGATTGCACTGAGCTTCCTCAAAATAGCTATTTTGAATTATCTGTCTAAAGGGTTGCATATTTCTGACACTTTGGGATTGGTCAGTGGTACCTCATTTAGTATGTTTGGTGAGCTCATGTTTTCCTGGATGTTTCTTATGCTTGTGGATGTTCATCAGTGGCTTGGCATTGAAGAGTTAGGCATTTGTTGTAGTCTTTGCAGTCTGTGGTTGTTTGTACCCATGTTTCTTAAGTATTTCCTGGTGTTCCAAGGGATGTGGGTGATTTGATGTTAAGTCTTTGGTCATTGTAGCCATATCTGCTTTTGGGGGCACCTCAAGCCAAGTGACACTTTGGCTCTTGCAGACTTGTAGAGGTACCATCGTGGTGGTCTTGGGTAAGATCTGGGAGAATTTCCTGGATTTCTAGGCAAAGACTCTTGTTCTCTTCTCTTACATTCCCTGAAAGCAATAGAGTATCTTCCCCTGTGCTGAGGTGCCTGGAGTTGGGGGAGAGGTGGCACAAGCACCCCAATGGCCACAACGACTGGGACTGCACTGGGCCAGACCCAAAGCCAGTGCAGCACTGGGTCTCTCCCAAGGCCTGCAGTGAGCACTGCCTGGCTACCATGCATGTTTACTAAGGGCCTAATGGCTCTAAAATTAACTGGCAGCAAATCCAGTTAGGCCTGTTTCATATTTTTCAGGGAAGTGATTTCACCTCGCCCTGGGTGTGTCTAGATATTCCATCCAGGAGCCAGGGCTTGGAATTGGATACCTTAGGAATCTATCTGGTGCTCTATTTTACTGCATCTGAACTGGCACCTAGGCTGCAAGACAAAGTCCTTTCCACTCTTCCCTTCACTTTCCTCAGGCGGAGGAGTCTCTCTCCATGGCCATCCTCACCCCAAGCCTATGGCGAGTGCTGTCTAGCTACTGCCAATATGCACTCAAGGCCCAAGAGCTCCTCAGTCAGTTTGTGGTTAATGCTGCCAGTCCTGAGTCTGTCCCTTCGGGACAGTGGGCTTCCCAAGGTAGGTCCAGAAATGCCATCCAGGAAACAAGGCCCAGAACTGGGGAAACCAGGGTTGCTTGGTGTTGTACCCCACTGTGGCTGAGCTGGTACCCAAGTTGCAAGATAAAGTCCCCTTTGTCTCTTCCCTCTCCATTCCTTAAGCAGAAGGCATCTGTCCTGATAGCCACCAGAGCTGAGAATGTGCTTGGTCATACCTAAAGGTCACATGGTTCTGGGTGTACTTTGATTTTGGTATGAGTGTAATGCTGGTCTCATAAAATGGGTTTGAAACAACTTCTTCCCCTTAAATTTTTCTGAAATAGTTTGAAAAGAATTGGAATTAGTTCTCCTTCAAAAGTTTGGTAGAATTCAGCAGTGAAGTTTTCTGGTCTTGAGCTTTTATTTTGTTGTTGTTTTTTGATTGAGGACTTTTTATTACTGATTCAATCTTGTAACTTGTTATTGGCCTATTCAGATTTTCTATTATTCTTGGTTTAATCTTGTTAGGTTGTATGTATCCAGAAATTTATCCATTTTTTCTAGACTTTCCAGTCTGTTGGCATATAGTTGTTCATAATAGCCTCTAAGGCACCTTTATATTTCTGTGGTATCAGTTGTGATGACTCCTTTTTCATGTCTGATTCTATTTATTTGGATCTTCTCTTTTCTTAGCCTAGCAAATAGTTTGTTGAATTTGGTTATGTTTTCAAAAAAACAACTTTTCAGTTCAGGAATTTTTTTGTATTTTTTTAGTTTTAATTTAATTTCTTTCTGCTCTAACCTTTATTATTTCTTTCCATCTACTAATTTTGTTTTAGTTTGCTTTTGCTTTTCTAGTTTCTTGAGGTGCACTATTGGATTGTTTATTGATTTGAAATCTAAGTTTTTGTTTTATATATTTATTGCTATAAACTTACCTCTTAATATTGGCTTTGCTGTGTCCCATAAGTTTTGGTATGTTCTATATTTATTTTTATTTGTTTCAAGAAATTTTGCAATTTTCTTCTTAATTTTTCATTGAGTCCTTAGGTGTACAGGAGCATGGTGCTTAATTTCCATGTATTTGTACAGTTTTTTGCTTTCCTCTTGCTATTGATTTCTAGTTTTGCTCCATTGTTGCCTGAGAAGATATATTACATGATTTTGACTAAAACAATTTTTTTGAGAGTTTTTGTGGCCTAACATATGGTCAATCCTAGAGAATGTTCCATGAGCTAATAAAAAGAATGAGTACTCTGCAGCTATTTGGTGAAGTGTTTTGTAAATGTCTGTAGGGTCCATTTGTTCTATGATGCAGTTGAAATTAGATGCTTCTTTGTTAATTTTATGTTCAGATAATCCATTAAGGCTGAGAGAGTGGTGGTGTTGTCCTTAACTATGATTGTATTGCAGCATATCTTTCTCCTTAGCTCTAACAATATTTGATTTATATATCTGCATGCTCCGGTGTTGGATGGCTATGTATTTACAATTATTATATTCCCTTGCTTAATTGATCCATTTATCATTATATAATGTCTTTCTTTCTCTCTATTTACAGATTTTTACTTAACATCTGTTTTATTTATTTAACTATAGCTAATCCTGCTTGCTTTTGGATACCGTTTGCATGGAATTTTTTTCATCCCTTCGCTTTCAGTCTATGTGTGTCTTTACAGGTGAAATGAATTTTTTTGCAGGAAGCATATAATTAGGATTAGTTTTTTTAGTATACTTTATCCGTCTACATCTTTTAATTGAGGAATTTAATGTGTTTACATTATAGTTTACTATTGATAGGTGAGGACTTACTTCTGTCATTTTGTTAATTGCTTTCTGGTTGTTTTATCTTTTGTTCCTGTCTTCCTCTTTTATTGTTTAACTTTGCAGTTTGATCATTTTCTGTTATGATAAAATTTGATGCCTTCTTTTTCTTATTCATGTTTCTGCTCTACCAGTGAGTTTTATATCTTCACGTTTTCATGATGATAGTTATTGTCTTTTTCCTTCCAGATACAAAACTCCCTTGAGTATTTCTTGTAAGGCTTGTCTAGTGGTGATGTATTCTCTCTAATTTTTGTTTTTCTAGGAAAGACTTTATTTCATCTTCATTTCCAAGGGATAGTTTTGTTGGGTGCAGTATTCTATGCTGACAGTTTCTTTCCTTTACCAGTTTGAATATTTCATCTGTTTTCACCTGGCCTTTAGGGTTTCTGCTAACAAATCTGTTTTTAGTCTTATAGTAATTTCCTTGTATGTAAGTTGCTGTTTTTAGAATTCTCTGTTTGTTTTTAGCTTTTGACAATTTGACTATAGTGGGGACACAAGGAGGACTTTTTTGGGTTGAATCTATTTGAAGACTAAGCTTCCTGGATCGAGATATCCATATTTCTTCTACGACTTGGAAAGTTTGCAGCTATGATTTTATTATATATAATTTCTTCAATGTTCCACATCTTTTCTCCTTCTGTAACTCCCATAATATGAATATTTGTTTTCTTAATGGTGTCCCATAATTTCTGTAGATTTTCTTCATCCTTTTTTTCTTGTTTGCCTGTGTTATTTCAAAAAAACTGTCTTCAAGTTCAGGTATTCTTTCTTCTGCTTGGTCTGTTCTGTTATTGAATCTCTCAATTGTATTTTTTTATTTCATTAATTAAATTCCTCAGCTCCAAGATTTCTGTCTGATTTTTTTTTTCATGAAAGCTATCTCTTTGTTGAATTCCTCATTCATATCATCTATTGTATTCCTGATTTTATTGAATTATTTGCCTATATTCTTTTGTATCTCACCAAGTTTTCTTAAGATTATTATTTGGAATTCCTTTTTTGGCATTTTTTATATTTCATTTTCTTTGGAGTCTGCTACTAGAGAATTATTGTTTTCTTTTGGAGGTGTCATGTTTCCTTTTTTTTAATGTTTATTGTATTTCTACATTAATATCTCCACATCTGGTAGAATAGTTGCCTCATCCAATTTTACGAAGTCATTTCTGTAGGGAAAAACTTATTTTTATTGATGTGTCCTAGGATCTTGGTTGAGTGGGGTGTGTTGGCTTTGGTTCTGGTAGAACAGAGTAGTGTAGTCTCTGTACCATTTCTTCTGCTGTAATCATGTTAGCAGTGTTTGAAAGTGCCTCAGTTTCCTATGCTATAGAAGTGTGTAGTGGTGGTCATGTGGATTTTTTGGGAATGGGCTAGGCAAGCTGTTTCTCAAACTGGGGTTGTGCCTGTGCATGCTAGAGGCCAGATGCATTGTGTGTCCATTGGGGGTGATTTCGCCAGGCTGTTTCTCTGCTATGTGTGGGCACATGATGTCTTGGCACCTTGGGGGAAGGTCTTCTGGGAACAGGACTACTATGCTTTTTCTCTAGCTGGGGTTCTTGGAAGGTTCACTAAGGGCAGGTCTTGGGGTTCCAGCTAGGGATGCAGATGTGAGGCTGCTTGGCTAACTTAAGTTTGGATACCCTAGGCAGCTCCAGCGAGCTATTTCTCTGGCTAGAAACATGGGTGCATAAGAGTTTAGCCAGTCCAGATATGGCTTCCCCACTGTGCAGGACCAGAGTCACAGCCATTCCTGGGTTCAGGCTCTAAGAATTTGGGATTGTGGTACTGCAGCCAGCCACGTAGGCTTCATGGAGTGACCTTGGAGCTCCAAGGGTGGAGAGGCACAGTGGCTACTGGCTCCCAGAGCAGGGTGCACTCTAGCAGTGTCTATCATGTTGCAACCTTTTTTGCCATGGGGGTGGTGGAGAGTACACAATTTGTACTCCTAATTTGGAGCAACACAGCTGTGTGAATTCCAGGAAACTCTCCAACCTGGGCTCAGGACTTATGAGGACAGTGGAATTCTCTTGTAGTAAGGACTACAGGTGTCTACGGTGGTCATGGGGTTGGTAGAGGGTGTTCTGCTTACCTTTTCCCCACAAGGGGAAGCCCTACCCAGCTCTGAACCAATTCTATTGGGAGAATTGGGTTGCCAGAGGCAGGGTGCCTCACTCCTCTCTTTGTGCTGCCATCCTGGGCCTGTGTATTCTGCAGGGACCTTGCCACTCCCTTGCTCTACTCTAGCACTCTCCCTCAGACACTTTAGTTGAATTTTAGTTGTTTATTTATTGCCTTTTTGTTTTGTGAGAGAGACAAATGCCAGGTGCCTGTAGTCAGCCGTCTTTTCAGTTCTTTTTATAGTAATGATTCTAACCTTGTGTTTATATTGCTCTCCTTCTGCTCACTCTCATCCCATTTCCAGATCCCTGGGGTCAGCCAATGATGAATACTCTTGAAGAATTTCTGGGAAGGCATGCTGGCCCTGTCTACAATTCCCTTTTCCTGGCACTCTGTGTAAATAATGAGGGATGCACCTGTCTCATTATAGAAAAGAGTATAGAGAAATAATAAGTGTATGGGTTTTGGATTTTAAGAGCAAAATCTATTTTGCAGATTGTTCCTGCTAAGGACAGACCACAGAAAGCTCAAGGTAACATATTAATAAATTTGCTGCAAGAAATGACACGTGGCAGTAATTTGCCTGAGTGAGTCTTCCTATGCTTTTCCAAGATTTGGAATATTCTTTCATCCCGCAAAACTCAAAAGTCCAATTCACTTTGAGTCCATTGTAGAAATCCAAATATGTAAGAAGGATGTGACATTTGTTTGGTTTCCTAAATCAATTCTTGGTTCTAAAAATAGCTTACATTTTTGTATTTCTGTGAGTTTGCCTTATATTAATCAGACTTCATTGTTCAAAGGGGGTTAAAGAGTAAACATTATGCAGTTGAAAGTACAGAATAATCGCTTGAGCCCAGGAGTTCAAAACAAGCCTGGGCAACATAGTGAGTCCCTGTCTCTACAAATAAAATAAAAAAATTAGTTGGGTGTGGTGGCACACACATATCTGTAGTACCAGTTACTTGGAAGGCTGAGGTGGGAGAATTGCTTGAGCCCAGGAGGTTGAGGCTACAGTGAGCTATGATCATACCACTGCAATCTAACATTCCAGCCTGGGTGACAGAGCAAGACCCTGTCTCTCTCTCTCTCTCTCACACACACACACACACACACACACACACACACACACACACACACAAAGGAAAAAAAAAGGAAAGGAAAAAGAGGAATTTGAGTGATTATACTCTGTCAGCAAATTTGTTGCACTAACATTTTTGGTAGTGGATTTGCAAGTATTAAAATTGCCAATACTATAAGTGGAGTTATTAGTGAAAGAAGTCCCAACTTCAATTCCATTGGTTTAGTTTTTCCATGGTGAACTTTAGCAGGAGCTACTTTAGGCACTAAGCCTTTATACCATTTGGACTGGTCTTGTTCTTTACTGGCTGTGACTAAATATTTCCTATTATTGTACTTAGTGTGAGGTGTTTAAGTCTGTTTTCATGGAGTTAGAAAGAGTGTTCCTAAAATGATATAGCATAACTTTGCTTCAGCCTGAGTTAATTATTCTTCTCTATCATCAAAAAAATCATCACAAAATTTTGAGGAGCATTATGAAAACTTTTTATTAAGGTAAAATTATTAAGATACGAATCATAGATGACAAAATTCTTCAGATCACTTTGATTGGTATTGGGCATTCTAATGGAGGTAACTGGGAAAGGTAAGAAAAACTGGATAGTGGCTGGGAGCCGTGGCTCACTCTAATAATCCTAAAACTTTGAGAGGCTGAGGCGGGTGGATTACTTGAGCCCATGAGTTTGAGACCAGTCTGGGCAACATGGTGAAACCCTATCTCTATAAAAAGTACAAAAAATTAGCTGGGTGTAGTGACACACACCTGTAGTCCCAGCTACTCAGGAGGCTGAGGTGGGAGGATCATGTGAGTCTGGGAGGTGGAGGTTGCAATGAGCCAAGATCATGCCAGTGCACTCCAGCCTGAGTGACAGAGGGAAATCTTTTCTCAAAAAAAAAAAAAAAAAAAAAAAAGGATGATATATGCAGGGAATAAATGATGCTGAAAACATAATCTAGTTTGTTCATTTAAAAATTGTATTTCCTTTGAAATAGTACCCAAGTGTTTTGAAGATACTTAACATGTGGCTATTTGATTTAGAGTTATTTCAAGTCAGCTGCTCATACTTCTGTTCTACATTGTTATACGGCTATCTCCAAAATTAGCCCAGTTCATTATATTTAAGATTATAGACTTTTCTGAAGCCCATTTTTTTCTTGTTCTTTGTGTTTGCAGAATTGGTATATCCTCTCCAGGTGAAATAATTCTTTCAGGAGCCCAAAAGCAAAAACTGAAAGAAAATTTTACCTCTGAAGGAAAGAGCCCTCCTAATCATCAGGGAAACGTGTAGCTATACCATTGCTATCATGCTCCTGTGAAACAGCAACATCTTATTTTTCCTCTTTCAATGTCTTTATTTAGAAAAGATGTCCCATTGTGACATAGAATAAGCTAACATCAGAAATTCCTGTACTTTTAAAGTAAAGGTAAAAATATCTATCTTGAAACTTTAGCAACATTTAAACAGTAACTTGAAGCTGTTTCAACCACTTAGTACACAGATCAACCATATCTCACAGCTCTGGCTGAAGAAAAAAAGAGCAAAAATTTCACCAGCTTAAATACTTTACTACTTGTATAATCTATTTTGAACCAAAATATAGAAGAAATGCCTGGGCCTCTAAAAAGGTAATACTTCACTATTATTTTATTTTAATAAACTTCAGGGTAAAAATTATCCAAAACTGGGTCTTTTAAAACTTAATTTTCTACTGTTAGTTTTAGTAAACTTTAGAGTGAAAGATTGTTTAAAATCATTATATTCCAAAAAAATGGCTACTTCAAGTGTCTGGGGCCTTTTGTACAAAATCTAGAAGATGTTCTTCTTATGTAATTAATCAATCACCCAAGTGGTTCAATCTGACTACAGGTGTTCTGGTCTGGGGATGCTGCTATGCTTAGTCCCAGGAGATAGTTTTCAGTACTTTTTGTATCATTTTCCCCGCCATAACAGGCCTCTGCTGAAAATGGTTTCAACTTAATCCATGTTTTGGGCCAACTTTCAGGAGACCCTCTTGAGTTTGTTTTGAACATACTGGATTTAAGCTGACTAGCACGCGTATCCAAATGGAAATGTCTAAAAGACTGTATCAGACCAAGTTCTCTGAGAAGCAATCACCAAGACAGAATTTGAAATATAGGAGAATTATTAAGACAATGCCTGTGAAAGATAAAAGTGGAGGGAGCAGGAGCCCATAGGGAATCTTATAGATGCAGATGTGATACCTGTAAAAAGAGAAAGGGAAAAGAGGTGGATTGACAGGAACACCCTGACCATAGTGCTGTCTTGAACAAGTTTTGGAAAGGCCAGTGAGAGCTCCAGAGAAAAGACTGTCCACCAGAGAAGTCCTGCATTGAGCATGAGTGTCCTGTCACTAGTATTCCCATTGTGTTTGGTCACTGGCAGGGAGCAATCAGGAGAGATGTCACTTCTGCATGAATGCTGTTGTGGTGGATCCTAAAGGTGAAGGTCATCAGCTACTTATATTCCTTGTAACTGGTTCTTACTTGAATTGGAATCTGAGCCATAATCCTCCATGGCCTCCACAAAGGCATGTGGAACTTGGTTTAAAGTGGAACTTGGGAAAGTTGTTTTCTTAAGAGCTGCCAAAGCATTCATTTTAGGGAGTTGATATGGAAACCTAATTTAATAAGCCAATTGACATAAAGAGAATTCCTGAGTTAAATTCCTGGATATCCTTGTTAACTTTCTGTCTCATTGATCTGTCTAATGTTGACAGTGGGGTGTTGAAATCTCCCATTATTATTGTGTGGGAGTTTAAGTCCCTTTGTAGGTCACTCAGGACTTGCTTTATGAATCTGGGTGCTCCTGTGTTGGGTGCATATATATTTAGAATAGTTAGCTCTTCTTGTTGAGTTGATCCCTTTACCATTATGTAATGGCCTTCTTTGTCTCTTTTGATCTTTGTTGGTTTAAAGTCTATTTTATCAGAGACTAGGATTGCAACCCCTGCCTTTTTTTGTTTTCCAGTTGCTTGATAGATCTTCCTCCATCACTTTATTTTGAGTGTATGTGTGTCTCTGCACGTGAGATGGGTCTCCTGAATACAGCACACTGATGGGTCCTGACTCCTTATCCAGTTTGCCAGTCTGTGTCTTTTAATTGGAGCATTTAGCCCATTTACCTTTAAAGTGAATATTGTTATGTGTGAATCTGATCCTGTCATTATGATGTTAGTTGGTTATTTTGCTCGTTAGTTGATGCAGTTTCTTCCTAGCCTCAATGGTCTTTACAATTTGGCATGTTTTTGCAGGGGCTGGTACCGGTTGTTCCTTTCCATGTTTAGTGCTTCCTTCAAGAGCTCTTTTAGGGCAGGCCTGGTGGTGACAAAATCACTCAGCGTTTGCTTGTCTGTAAAGTATTTTATTTCTCCTTCACTTATGAAGCTTAGTTTGGCTGGATATGAAATTCTGGGTTGAAAATTCTTTTCTTTAGGAATGTTGAATATGGGCCCCCACTCTCTTCTGGCTTGTAGAGTTTCTGCCGAGAGATCAGCTGTTAGTCTGATGGGCTTCCCTTTGTGAGTAACCCGACCTTTCTCTCTGGCTGCCCTTAACATTTTTTCCTTTATTTCAACTTTGGTGAATCTGACAATTATGTGTCTTGGAGTTGCTCTTCTAGAGGAGTATCTTTGTGGCGTTCTCTGTATTTCCTGAATCTGAATGTTGGCCTGCCTTGCTAGATTGGGGAGTGGACCTAATAGACATCTACAGAACTCTCCACCCCAAATCAACAGAATATACATTTTTTTCAGAACCACACCACACCTATTCCAAAATTGACCACATAGTTGGAAGGAAAGCTCTCCTCAGCAAATGTAAAAGAACAGAAATTATAACAAACTGTCTCTCAGACCACAGTGCAATCAAACTAGAACTCAGGATTAAGAAACTCACTCAAAACCACTCAACTACATGGAAACTGAACAACCTGCTCCTGAATGACTACTGGGTACATAATGAAATGAAGGCAGAAGTAAAGATGTTCTTTGAAACCAACGAGAACAAAGACACAACATACCAGAATCTCTGGGACACGTTCAGAGCAGTGTGTAGAGGGAAATTTGTAGCACTAAATGCCCACAAGAGAAAGCAGGAAAGATCCAAAATTGACACCCTAACATCACAATTAAAAGAACTAGAAAAGCAAGAGCAAACACATTCAAAATCTAGCAGAAGGCTCGAAATAACTAAAATCAGAGCAGAACTGAAGGAAATAGAGACACAAAAAACCCTTCAAAAAATTAATGAATCCAGGAGCTGGTTTTTTGAAAAGATGAACAAAATTGATAGACTGCTATCAAGACTAATAAAGAAGAAAAGAGAGAAGAATCAAATAGATGCAATAAAAAATGATAAAGGGGATATCACCACCGATCCCACAGAAATACAATCTACCATCAGAGAATACTACAAACACCTCTATGCAAATAAACTAGAAAATCTAGAAGAAATGGATAAATTCCTCGACAAATACACCCTCCCAAGACTAAACCAGGAAGAAGTTGAATCTCTGAATAGACCAATAACAGGATCTGAAATTGTGGCAATAATCAATAGCTTACCAACCAAAAAGAGTCCAGGCCCTGATGGATTCACAGCTGAATTCTACCAGAGGTACAAGGAGGAACTGGTACCATTCCTTCTGAAACTATTCCAATCGATAGAAAAAGAGGGAATCCTCCCTAACACATTTTATGAAGCCAGCATCATACTGATACCAAAGCCTGGCAGAGACATAACCAAAAAAGAGAATTTCAGACCAGTATTCTTGATGAACATTGATGCAAAAATCCTCAATAAAATACTGGCAAACCGAATCCAGCAGCACATCAAAAAGCTTATATACCATGATCAAAGGGCTTCATCCCTGGGATGCAAGGTTGGTTCAACATATGCAAATCAATAAATGTAATCCAGCATATAAACAGAACCAAAGACAAAAACCACATGATTATGTCAATAGATGCAGAAAAGGCCTTTGACAAAATTCAACAACCCTTCATGCTAAAAACTCTCAATAAAATAGGTATTGATGGGACGTATCTCAAAATAATAAGAGCTATCTACAACAAACCCACAGCCAATATCATACTGAATTGGCAAAAACTGGAAGCATTCCCTTTGAAAACTGGCACAAGACAGGGATGCCCTCTCTCACCACTCCTATTCAACATAGTGCTGGAAGTTCTGGCCAGAGCAATCAGGCAGGAGAAGGAAATAAAGGGTATTCAATTAGGAAAAGAGGAAGTCAAATTGTCCCTGTTTGCAGACGACATGATTGTATATCTAGAAAACCCCATTGTCTCAGCCCAAAATCTCCTTAAGCTGATTAGCAACTTCAGCAAAGTCTCAGAATACAAAATCAATGTACAAAAATCACAAGCATTCTTGTACACCAATCACAGACAAACAGAGAGCCAAATCATCAGTGAACTCACATTCACAATTGCTTCAATGACAATAAAATACCTAGGAATCCAACTTACAAGGGATGTGAAGGACCTCTTCAAGGAGAACTACAAACCACTGCTCAATGAAATCAAAGAGGATACAAACAAATGGAAGAACATTCCATGCTCATGGATTGGAAGAATCAATATCGTGAAAATGGCCATACTGACCAAGGTGATTTATAGATTCAATGCCATCCCCATCAAGCTACCAATGACTTTCTTCACAGAATTGGAAAAAACTACTTTAAAGTTCATATGGAACCAAAAAAGAGCCTGCATCGACAAGTCAATCCTAAGCCAAAAGAACAAAGCTGGAGGCATCATGCTACTTGACTTCAAACTATACTGCAAGGCTACAGTAACCAAAACAGCATGGTACTGGTACCACAACAGAGACATAGATCAATGGAAAAGAACAGAGCCTTCAGAAATGATGCCGCATATCTACAACTATCTGATCTTTGACAAACCTGACAAAAACAAGAAATGGGGAAAGGATTCCCTATTTAATAAATGGTGCTGGGAAAACTGGCTAGCCATATGTAGAAAGCTGAAACTGGATCCCTTCCTTACACCTTATACAAAAATTAATTCAAGATGGATTAAAGACTTACATGTTAGACCTAAAACCATTAAAATCCTACAAGAAAACCTAGGCAATACCATTCAGGACATAGGCGTGGGCAAGGACTTCATGTCTAAAACACCAAAAGCAATGGCAACAAAAGCCAAAATTGACAAATGGGATCTAATTAAACTAAAGAGCTTCTGCACAGCAAAAGAAACTACCATGAGAGTGAACAGGCAACCTACAGAATGGGAGAAAATTTTTGCAACCTACTCATCTGACAAAGGGCTAATATCCAGAATCTACGATGAACTCAAACAAATTTACAAGAAAAAAACAAACAACCCCATCAAAAAGTGGGCAAAGGACATGAACAGACACTTCTCAAATGAAGACATTTATGCAGCCAAAAAACACATGAAAAAATGCTCATCATCACTGGCCATCAGAGAAATGCAAATCAAAACCCCAGTGAGATATCATCTCACACCAGTTAGCGTGGCCATCATTAAAAAGTCAGGAAACAACGGGTGCTGGAGAGGATGTGGAGAAATAGGAACACTTTTACACTGTTGGTGGGACTGTAAACTAGTTCAACCATTGTGGAAGTCAGTGTGGCGATTCCTCAGGGATCTAGAACTAGAAATACCATTTGACCCAGCCATCCCATTACTGGGTATATACCCAAAGGACTATAAATCATGCTGCTATAAAGACACATGCACACGTATGTTTATTGCGGCACTATTCACAATAGCAAAGAGTTGGAACCAACCCAAATGTCCAACAACGATAGACTGGATTAAGAAAATATGGCACATATACACCATGGAATACTATGAAGCCATAAGAAATGATGAGTTCATGTCCTTTGTAGGGACATGGATGAAACTGGAAAACATCATTCTCAGTAAACTATCACAAGGACAAAAAACCAAACCCTGCATGTTCTCACTCATAGGTGGGAATTGAACAATGAGAACACATGGACACAGGAAGGGGAACATCACACTCCGGGGACTGTTGTGGGGTGGGGGGAGGGGGGAGGGGGGAGGGACTGCATTAGGAGATGTACCTAATGCTAAATGACGAGTTAATGGGTGCAGCAAAACAACATGGCACATGGATACATATGTAACAAACCTGCACATTGTGCACATGTACCCTAAAACCTAAAGTATAATAATAAAAATAAATAAATAAATAAATAAATAAAAAGAGCATCCCTGCAGAAGCCCAATAGCTACAAATGTACAAATGATAGCTAAGATTATCTGTGAAAAAACTCCTTTTGTGGTTTACTTAATGAATATTTATTGAGAACCTATGGTATTTCAGATATTGTGAAGATAAAGCATAATCAAAATAGACTACAGTTTTTTCCCTCATGAGGTTTACATTCTAGACAGGAGAGAAAGTAAGCAAATATATAAACAAGTTATATAGACTGTCAGAAGTTAAGTATTCTGTAGAGAAATAAAGCAGGGAAAGTGGATGAGTAATTGGGAGGTGAAGGGTTGCTATTGTAAAAATGGTGTCTAGGCCAATAACAAGTTCTGAAATTGAGGCAGTAATTAACAGCCTACCAAACAAAAAAGGCCCAGGGCCAGACAGATTCACAGTTCAATTCTACCAGAGGCACAAAGAGGAGCTGGTACCATTCCTTCTGAAATTATTCCAAAAAATTGAAAAGGAGGGACTCCTCCCTAACTCATTCTATGAGGCCAGCATCATCCTGATACCAAAACCTGGCAGAGACAAAACAAAAAAAGAAAACTTCAGGCCAATATCTCTGATGAACATCGATGCAAAAATCCACAATAAAATACTGGCAAACCGAAGGCAGCAGCACATCAAAAAGCCTATCTACCACGATCAAGTCAGCTTCATCCTTCAGATGCAAGGCTGGTTCAACATATACAAATCAATAAAAGTAATCCAACACATAAACAGAACCAATGACAAAACCACGTGATTATCTCAACAGACGTAGAAAAGGCCTTTGATAAAATTCAACATCCCTTCATGTTAAAAACTGTCAATAAACTGGGTATTGATGGAACATATCTCAAAATAATAAGAGCTATTTCTGACAAACCCATAGCCAATATCACACTGAATGGACAAAAGCTGGAAGCATTCCCTTTGAAAACTGGCACAAGACAAGGATGCCCTCTCTTATCACTCCTGTTCAGCATAGTATTGGAAGTTCTGGCACAGACAATCAGGCAAGAGAAGAAATGAAGTGTATTCAAATAGGAAAAGAAGAAGTCAAACTGTCTCTGTTTGCAGATGACATGATCCTATGTCTAGAAACCCCATCATCTCAGCCCAAAAACTCCTTAAGCTGATAAGCAACTTCAGCAAAGTCTCAGAATACAAAATCAATGTGCAAAAATCACAAGCATTCCTATACACCAACAATAGACAAGCAGAGAGCCAAATCCTGAATGAACTCCCATTCACAATTGCTACAAAGAGAATAAAATACCCGGGGATCCAGCTTACAAGGTATGTGAAGGACCTCTTCAAGGGGAACTACAAACCACTATTCAAGGAAATAAGAGAGGACACAAACAAATGGAAAAACATTCCATGCTAATGGATAGGAAGAATTAATATCATGAAAATGGCCATACTACCCAAAGTAATTTATAGATTCAGTGCTATTCCCATCAAATTGCCATGGATTTCTTCAAAAAATTAGAAAAAATGACTTTAAATGTCCGATGGAACCAAAAATGAGCCCATATAGCCAAGACTAACTGAAGCAAAAAGAAGAAAGCTAAAGGCATCACTCCACCTGACTTCAAACTATACTACAAGGCTACAGTAATCAAAACAGCATGGTACTGATACAAAAGCAGACATAGACCAATGGAACAGAACAGAGGCCTCAGAAATAACACCACACATCTACAACCATCTGATCTTCAACATACCTGACGCAAACAAGCAATGAGGAAAGGATTCCCTATTTAGTAAATGGTGCTGGGAAAACTGGCTAGCCATATGCAAAAAAACTGAAACTGGACCACTTCTTTATACGTTATACAAAAATTAAGGTGGATTAAAGACTTAAAAGTAAAACTCTAAACCGTAAAAAACTCTAGAAGAAAGCCTAGGCAAACCATTCAGGACATAGGCATGGGCAAAGACTTCATGATGAAAACACCAAAACCAATTGCAACAAAAGCAAAAAATTGACAAGTGAGATCTAATTAAAACAAAGAGCTTCTGCAGAGCAAAAGAAACTATCGTCAGAGTGAACAGGCAACCTACAGAATGGGAGAAATTTTTTGCAATCTACCCATAAGACATACGTCTAATATCCAGAATCTACAAGGAATTTGCAAGAAAAAAACAAATAAAACAAATAACCCTATGAAAAAGTGGGTGAAGGATATGAACAGACATTTCTCAAAAGAAGACATTTATGCGGCCAACAAACATGAAAAAAGCTCATCAACACTGATCACTAAATAAATGCAAATCACAATGAGATACCATCTCATGCCAGTCAGAATGGTGATTATTAAAAAAGTCAGGAAAGAATAGATGCTGACAAGGCTGTGGAGAAATAGGAATGCTTTTACCCTGTTGGTGGGAATGTAAATTAGTTCAACCACTGTGGAAGAGAGTGTGGTGAGTCCTCAAGGATCTAGAGCCAGAAATACCATTTGACCCAGCCATCCCATTACTGGGTATATACCCAAAGGATTATAAATCATTCTACTATAAAGATACATGCACATGTATGTTTATTGCAGCACTATTTACAAGAGCAAAGACATGGAACCAACCCAAATGCCTATCGATAATAGATGGGATAAAGAAAACCTGGTACATATACACCATGGAATACTATGCAACCATAAAAAAGAATGAGATCATGTCCTTTGCAGAGACATGGATCAAACTGAAAGCCGTCATCCTCAGCAAACTTACACAAGAACAGAAAACCAAACACCACTTGTTCTCACTCATAAGTGGGAGTTGAACAATGATAACACATGGACAAAGGGAGGGGAACAACACACACTGGGGCCAGTTGTGGGGTGGGGAGCAAGGGGAGGGAGAGCATTAAGACAAATGCCTAATACATGTGGGGCTTAAAACCTAGATGACAGGTTGATAGGTGCAGGAAACCACCATGGCACATGTATACCTATTTAACAAACCTGCACATTCTGCACATGTATCCCAGAGCTTAAAGTAAAATAAAAAAAAAAAATGGTGTCTAGGAAGGTTTCACTGAGGTGGCAATTGAGGAGAAACCTGAAGAAAGTGTGAGAACTAGGCAGATTGATAACTGAGGGAAAAATCTTGTAAGCAGAGGGGGAGAACACTCTGGGGAGGAATGTCTTCGAGCAAGGAGGCCTTTGTGGCTGGAGCTGATGAATAAGGCAAGAATGGCAACTATTATATTAAACCTTTCGTTTAATAGTTTCTAGGGGACCAGGTTATGTAGGACAAACTGTAAATACTTTGGCATTTACTCATAGTGTGATGAGACTCTATTAAAAGATTCTGAGAGAAGAGTGGCATGAACTGATGAGTTTTCAAATGACCTTTCTGACTGCTATGATGGAAGTGGACAGCAGGAGGGCAAAGTGGAAACAGAGAGACCAGTTAGGAGGCTGTCTCAGTAATCGAGGTAAAAAACGTAATGAGTTCATTTTTCTCCCAAGAAGAAAAGGTTAGAGATAGGAGAGGAAAGGGCAGTAGACACAGGAGCTATATGAAAAGGGGCTGTAATGGTGACATGGCCAGTGAAGATTTATCATTGTAGGGTGAATAATGGACGTTTTAAGAAGGTGGATGTCAAATATTACCTTTGAAATTGTTGTCATATTTCTGGTTTTTCTGCAGATTTCTAGTCATGCCTATTTTTGCTTAAAAATACATTGTATAAGAGAGTAGACAGGTAGTTAGAGCTATTTCAGTATCAGTAGCTCAATCAATCAATCATCTTTTTTTTTAATCAAGAAAAGTTCTGGGTGTCACAACTGAGTTGGAATTGTTCAGAAAAGAGGGTCCACAGGATAACAGAAGCTTGAAATCAAACATCGTCAGGAAAGTAGAAGCTATGGGAGTTGGCAGAGGTCTTGGATAAGGCTTTGAATCTTGAAATTGGGATTTGAACAAACCTTATCTAGATTGCAAAAGTCTTGAAACCTTCATCTGACTTCTGGCTTGAGAAATTTACATTTTTGAACCACTCCTAGTAGAGATGATGAATACTAGAGGGGTCCTTGGAGGAAAAACACAAGGGAGAAAAGGTCTGTACTTCATGAATTATTCCAGATCGAAGAAAGAGATGGTCAATTTAGTAAAGGCAGTGAAAGATGGAATGATAAACGAGAACCAGTGTAGCACATTGTGGCAGATTCCACTTGTTTTTCTATCAAATCCACATTTCCACTTCATTTTTACAGAACTCTAATTTTTATTAGACATCTAAAATACTATATTCTCTATCCTCCCTTTGCAGCAAGACTTGACTCAGTTCTGACCAATGAGATGTAAGCAGATGTTGGATCAAAGTTGTTACAGAATGGGAAAGAGCCTGAAAAGTGAGCAGACATTTGGGATTAGTTCCTTTGTTTTTTCCCCTTTTTTTCTGTCTCTAAGAAGTTGAATATACTGTGATGGTTGGGGCTCCTGTGGTCATTTTTGACCACTAAATGCCCTTGAAGATGGACTGTAACTGCTAGGATCATGGAACAAAAAATAGGAAGAGCCCTGGGCTTCCTATCTCAACACTTATTTTATGTGGAGGAAAATAAATTTATTTTTTATTTAAGTCACAATGAATTTAGGTTTTCTGTCTATGCTAATATCTGCCGTGTGATAACTACAGCTACTATTTATTGAGCCCTATTACATTTCAGGCATAGTGCTAAGAAATTTATATTATTAGCTCAATTAATAATCACAGCAATCTTATGCCATAGGTGCTATGATTTAAAGAGGAGAAAAATGAAACTTAGAAGATGTACATAAATTGCCCCAAATCACACAGTTGGTGTGTAGCAGAGATGAGCTTCAAACTTGTTTGTTTGATTTTAGTGCTTGGGTATTACCTGCTACAGCATGCTGTCAGGTGGGGATAAAACTTAATTGAAGTTCTGAGAGTCTTATTTGAAGCTACTATGTTTCTCTAAGTTTAACAACTTTATCATTGACCAAGTGTACTTCTCGGCTTGTCTTCACTCACATAATGTTTTGACAAATCCCTATCCTACCCAAGACCTCATTCCACTACAGTTATGCTACAGCCCAGTAAGACTTTTAAATCTTACCAAAATCTGTTTCATATAGTTCTCTCTGATAACAATTCCTAGGTAGAGGGAGAGCTCTTCTCTCAGAGGGTAGGTCTTTGTTCAAAATCAAAAGGAGGTAGCAGCTGGCCTAAAATTATGACTGGCATCTGGTCTCAGACTTATTATGTTGACCTGATGCGCTCTTCGATTCTCTGAAATATTTTTCCTCTGAGAGCAAACTTCCAGGAACCTAAAACACCTGTATTAAGTGGTGACCTAAAAGCAACACTTACCTGCTAACTTCCTGGCTAATTTTCAAGTAGTGAAGACAGCAGTGTGCATTAGCTTATGTAGCTTTTTGTTTCAGAATTAATATAGATTGCAGAGATAAAAGACTATAAAATCGTTTTATTCATGAGTGTGATTGGGAGTGGATTACGAGAGGGTAGGTATTAATGGAAAGGGTTGCTTAATTAGTCTATTCAAAATTATGTGGATATTTACCATTTATTGAATGCCTATCAGGTGCCAGATGCCACATGACGTACTTTACTTCTCTCGTTTGAGACAACCCTTGTACCAGCCCCTACAAGGTAGAGCACAATTTGTAAATATGATGATGTTCATGACATTGATTGAATTGCCAAAGGTCACACAGTGGGAATTTATGTACAGATCTGTCTCCAAAGTGCAGGCTCTTTCATTTTTATAATTGCATGACAAAGTATTCAGTGCTTTGGAGTATTTTGAACAGAAATCTGTTTTATAGAACTTCAGGATATTAAAGACTAAAGTGCTGCTTGTAAACAACTCTGGATCACTGACTGTGGTTTGTTTTGATGTGTCCGGGTACCACATCCTTCTCTTTCTCGCTGCTACCCTTTGACTATTTCATATATGGTAGAAGAAAGAATACAGTTAATTAAATTTTTTATTATTAATTGCTTTGGCAAAAGTTTTGATGTGGAAGGAAATGGAAATTACTGATTAAAATGAACTTTGTTTATTATCTTTCAATTTCATTTAATGGTACATTACCATTCTTCATCCCCATGATTTCTTGAATTGACTTAGTTTTAAAAAAACCCTCGAAATTGCTCTCATTTGAGCAAATGAATACAATATTGTTTATACAAATAAGAAAACTAAATTATATTTTCTTATAATGCTTTATAATTACCCTAATGGTCACACAAAGAAATAAAGTACAGTCATGTGCTGCAGAATGGCATTTTATTCAAAGACGGACCAACTGCACATATGACGGTGGTCCCATAAGATTATAATACCATATTTTAACTGTACATTTTCTATGTTTAGATATGTTTAGATGCACAAATACTTACCATTGCACATAATTGCCTGCAACATTCCCTATAGTATTTAATTTGCTCTACAGATTTATAGCCTAGGAGCAATGTATACTATGTAGCCTAGGTGTGTAAATTATACCACCTAGGTTTGTGTGAGTATACTCCATGATGTTTGCATAATGAAGAAATTGCCTAACAATGCGTTTCTCAGAATGTATCCCCATTGTTAAGTGACACATGACTGTAAATCTTTAAAGCAACCAACTGTGTTGCTAGTTGAAGAGGGCCAATAGCCACAAAATAGTAGTCTGTGCTCTGGGACGGCTAAGTGTGGCAGAGTCTCAATAGAAGGTCATCTTGGTACACTTGATGGCTGACCTGGCTATGTGTACAGTTGATGCTTAAAATCCTTAGCAGTATTCATAAGATTCTATCACCATTAATAGTAACACACATACTGCAGTATACTCTAAAGTTTCTACTTAAAAGAAATTTGTCATTTGCTAAATTTTACATAAAGGCAAAGCAACATTGACTATTTTAGTAGCTATAAAAAATGTATGCCCTTATTGGCTATCCTCTATGGAAACTTTGAATTGACAATTAATATTTGAATTTCATTTATTATATTGTTCCAGTTAAGAAAGCAATAATCAAACTCTTGAGTTTTTCTCTTTATATTAAAATAAGTAAGTGTTTTTCAGTTTTCTTTATGAATTCATGTTGACTACAGGTTATTACTGACTTAAGAAATTATGCAATAAATTGTTCATGTGTGTAGACAACATTTGTCTCTTTGAAGGTATATAAGGGATAGAGAAAATATCTAAGTATTTACAAAGTATTTGACGAGATTAAATAATCCTATTACCACTAATTTGTTGCTGGTGGCATTTGTAGGCAAATATGTAAGAAAAAGAGGGTTGATGTACAGATTCAGCCTCTTGGGCCTTTGGCCTGCCATTTTCACACAATACAAAAGCTTTCCTAGAGCTGAAGGACAAGTGGCAATCGTACTTCCATTGCAAAAAAAAAAAAAAAAACAATTTGTTTGAGGGTATAATTTTGCCTGGATTTTCTTTGATTTATAAAGGATTACTTGCTTGGCTCTGTTTGTTATACAAATATAGGTGACATTTGTAGCCTCTGTTCTAGGATTTGGTTGCAACAAATTTTGGGAGGGACTTAAGTGGCTATTCCCTGAAATACCAGGTGTGAAGAGGGTAATTGCAGGAGAGAAAATAGTTGCTTGAATAATGAGTTTTTCTCATTCCTTCTCCCCAGGATTTCAAATTGGAGAATATTAGGGTAGCCTCAGTCAAGGTTCAGGAGCAAAGGCGGGAAATAGAGCTTAAGAAATAAAATGACCTTTAAGAAATATAGAGTCCTGGTTGGACAGGCCTAACATAAAGGACCAAAGGTCTGTGAAAGGTGACTGGTTTTCTAACAGTTTGTGTGTGGCTGAGACCAGTTACCCTGATGTGGTGGTTTGCAAACTGGCATGCATAGGACTCTCTTGGAGGGATTGGTAAACACCGATATTTGAGCCTCACACCCAGGATTTCCCATAGTTTTCTATCTAGGGCAACTATAGCTTTACAAAGTGTATTTCTTAAATTATAATATTGGAAAGTCAAAATTACTCCTGGATCCATGGGCTGAAGAATGGATATTGTATTAGCAGGTATGAAAACAACATTAATCTTCTTGTACCGCTCCATCAGAACCCTTGGGTAACAAGGTATATTGTCAATGAGCAGTATATTTTTAAAAAAATCTTTTTTCTAAGCAGTAAGTCTCCATAGTGGGCTTAAAAAATATTCAGGAGACCATCCTGTAATCAGATGTGTGGTCATCCAGGCTTTGTTTTTCTGTTTACAGAGCACATGCAGAGTAGATTTAGGTTAATTTTTAAGGGCCCTAGGATTTTCGAAATGGTAAATGAGCACTGCATCAACTTCAGGTCACAAGCTACATTAGCCCCTAAGAGAGTCGGCCTGTTCTTTGAAGCTTTAAATCCAGGCATTGGCTTCTCTTCTTTAGCTATGAAAGTCCTAGATGACATCTTCTTCCAATCGAAGGCTATTTTGTCTACATTAAAAATCTATTGTTTAGTATAGCCACCTTCATCAATGATCTTAGCTAGAATTTTTGGGATAACTTGCTGCAACTTCTGCATCAGCACCTGTTGCTTAAACTTGCACTTGTATGATACGAAGATGGCTTCTTTCCTTAAACCTCAAGAACCAACCTGTGCTAACTTCATACTTTTCTTTTGCACCTTGCTCACCTCTCTCAGCCTTGACAGAATTGAAGAGAGTCAGAGACTTGCACTGGATTGGGCTTTGGCTTAAGGAAATGTGGCTGGTTTGATTTTCCATCTAGACCACTAAAACTTTCTCCATATCAGTAATATGGTTGTTTTGCTTTCTTATTGTTTGTGTTCACTGGAGTAGCACTTAGAATTTATTTATTTTATTTATTTATTTTTTTTGAGACGGAGTGTCGCTCTGTCATCCAGGCTGGAGCGCAGTTGTGTGATCTTGGCTCACTGCAATCTCTGCCTCCCGGGTTCAAGCAATTCCTTGCCTCAGCCTTCTGAGTAGCTGGGATTATAGGCATTTGCCACCACGCCCGGCTAATTTTTGTATTTTCAGCAGAGATGGGGTTTCACCATCTTGGCCATGCTGGTCTTGAACTCCTGACCTCGTTATCCACCTGCCTCGGCTTCCCAAAGTGCTGGGATTACAGGCGTGAGCCACCGTGCCTGGCCTGAATTTATTTTAAGAACTTTTTCTTTGCATTCTGAACTTGGGTGTTTGGTGCAAGAGGCCTAGCTTTCTGCTTATCTTGGTTTTCCACATGCCATCCCTATTAAGCTTATTTCTAACTTTGATTTAAGGTGAGAGATGTGCAACCCTCCCTTTCACTTGAACACTTAGGGGCTATTGTAGGGTTATTAAGCGGCCTAATTTCAGTAGTGTTGTGTTCCAGGGAATAGAGAGGCCTGAGGAGAGGGAGACAGATGGGGGAACAGCTGGTTAGTGGAACAGTCAGAACACACACAACATTTATGAAGTTCCTCATCTTATATGGACATCATTCATGGCTCCCACAAATAATTGTAATAGTGTCATCAAAGATCACTGCTCACAGATCATTATAACATACATAATAATAATGAAAATGTTGGAATTATTGTGAGAATTACCAGAATGTGACATAGAGACAGGAAGTGTGCACATGTTGAAAAAATGGCACTGATCGGCTTGGCTTAAGGCTGAGTTGCCACAAACCTTCAATTGGTAAAAAAACTCAATATCTGTGAAGTGCAATGAAAGGAGGTATGCCTATACATCATAGTTGATATGATCTGTTTAGAGTAAACGAGTTTATGCATATTGAAATTCTCTTCTTATTTTCTGCATTTATGTACATAAAAATGTAGTGTACTAAGTTTATTTAATTGACTAATTACTATTGCATTATCTTTCAGCCTTTGTCTTTTTTCTCCTTCTCTATTTGGTGGATCATTTTACTCCTCTCATTATTTTATCTGTTAATTTGACTTTGCTTTATAGTCAGATGTTCACTGAGTTAATATAAAACCTTTCAGATATATTTTTGGTCATTTTACTATCTACTAGATAATACAAAGTTGAAGACGTTTCACACTTTCTGAAGCTTTCATTGCCTCTCTTAATTTTCACATAATTTAATTTTTACTCACCTATTATTAGTCTCTGTAGAATTTGTCTCATGAAAGAACAACATCGATGCATTTTTGGCATAGTTTTCTTTATTGCTAGGACATAGTATGCTCGGTAGTGTAGGCAATAAATTGACTTTGTTTTAGTAACTACCAGCAAAAGTTCTACATAACTACATAATTTAAAGAATTTTTAAGAATTGAAATCTGTGGAAATGTTGATCTTGTGATTTTATACAACATTTACATATTAAGGTCTCAATAAAGATTTTGTTCAAATGTGTTTCTAAGCCTCGGTATGGGCTTTAGATCTGTCCATATTAGTAATCTTCTTTGGAAACAGAATCAGGAAAGGAGCTCTTCTAAAGACTCTTTGGGTTAAACTACCTTAAAAGAGAAGCACTCTTGTGGACCTGACAAAGGTGAATTTTGCAAGTTTTTGCGTTTTATTCAAGGCAAGGAATTTAGACAGAAGAACCATAGGAGAAACACTTGCTTTGAGTTTCTGAGTCAGTCAGAAAGTGTGTTCACAGTGGCTCTGGTCTTTGAAAATATCGAACAAATGAAAGAATTAGTAGTGTAATTAATTAATAATGCTATGAGAGAACATTTCTCACTAATTTTTCTGTAACTCAGAAGTTCACACTAAAGTTGGAAGCTATGCTGCCCTGTGGAGCCCATTACTTTTATATTGCCTGCTACTTGTTGGAGTGCTTATCTCTGCTTGGTAAAAAGAGCATCAAGCTGAGTCTTCAGGAGGAAAACCTCAACAGTGTTTAATTAGATAGGTAAACTTCTACATTTGATCATGCAGCTGGAAAACTTAATAGTGAATTAAATGTTGGACATACACATTGTCATTGCCCATCTGTTTGCAATCAAACATAAACTAGAGAACACTCTCCTAGCTTCTTTACCTCACTGATAAGGTTAGAAAATGTTTGAATGGAAGCACCAGAAAGACTTTTCTGTGAGGGAAATGATTACACATGAAAGCGTAAACTCTGGTTCTGTTCATGCTAGTTTATTTTATAGTCTTCAGCTTCCGTAGGAGAATACAATTCACTTGAAAGAAAGAAGCATAGAGGAGGAGGTGAGGAACTGCACAAGGGCAGAAATCAGCAGGGCAGTGTGGGTGATGCATGTGTGCATGCACATGTATGCGTGTAGGGAGCAGGAGAGCTGGAAAGGTGGGTCAGGAATGAAATAAGAAAGGTCTTTTTATCTATGCAGAGCAACTTGTACATTGACCTAGGCCTGCGGTTTCAGACAGTGCACCAAGAGCCCTTTCAGGCACCTATGTGGTAGTGGGAGGGAATGGGGCTTTGGAATCCTTATCTTCGTTTCAGCCAGTGTTAATAAACATATTGCATAAATTTTGTTTCTTCCTATCCTCTTTGTTAAACAAAGTGCTTTGCAGCTTTCATATTTCCCCTTGGTGGTTATGTCTTTGTTCCTAGTCTGGGATAATATTTTAATTTTTGTCATGTAGTCGTTAAAACCATGGGTTATTGTCTTAGTCTATGACTTGCTTGGACCACTATGTTTATTTTGGTGCTTCACATTCTTCTCTCCTAACAAAATAATTTTTGATTGAATAATCAGAATGATTCCTGAGGAGACTCTAGTCCTTTCAGCCTATCTTCCCTTTTAGGATTGCATGCCATAGAATCCTGAATTTCTCTCTGAACTTTCAAATTCTTGACTTACTCTAGTCTGGACTTACATCAAGCCATCTACTTCAACCTTTCCCTTGCTGGTTATTGTAAGCCTCTGTGTGACAGGGCCCTTGAACCCTTAAATTCACGTCACTTTTTCTTCATCAACCCATTCATTTTTTGACCTTAAGTCTCTGAATAGTTTCTAGACTTTCCTGGTGCTCAAACTATGAAGACTTGTCCCATGCTTTGCACTGAAAGAGACACAAGAGCTGATTGAGTTCCTCACTACATCTGTGTCTATTTTGTGTTCTGTCTCAGTAGTGTATTCTAGAATGGGCTCAGGAATGTTACAATATCATCACAATACTTTTCATTTCCTTCCTCCCACTAATTTCTAGTAAAATATTATTCTTTCTTGATTTACTTCTATTGCAATTACCTTCTACTTGCACAGTGAGTTTTTTGTTTGCTTGTTTATTTTTTTAATAGGGTAACTCATTTTATTGTTATATTTGAAATATAGGCATATTCTTGCAATTATCAATACTACCTATATTGTCATAGTAATTAGCCTATATTACAAATTTAAGCTTGATTATTTCAATTCAATCTTGATTTTCAGGGCTATTTACATAGTTTTGTATCTATGTTAACTTCAGCAACTATAAGTAGCATCTATGATCTTTAAAGTTGTTTCCTCATGGTAATTGTTAGATACATACTCTCCAGTTAGGTTTTCTGGTAGGCCAATGGGAGAGATATGTTGGGCAGGATAGAATTTTCAGCATTTCTCAATAGACATAGAAATGATTTTCTACTCTGTGTGCAGAGTTAAGCATTCATAATGTAGAAGTTCAGTTGAGAGGCCTCTTTTAAAAAAAGTGGCAGAAAATATGCGAAAAAAGTGGGAAAGTTTGCTAGTCTTGCACACCCTTGGGGATTTGGCGTGCTTCACATGTGATAAAACTTGATTAATTTTTCTCCTTTGTGGATCACAGTTGAGGACCCCACCAGACTGAGTTACACAATTACATTCATCCATTGCAAAACAAAACTAAAACTGTAACGAATGTATTTGAAGAGAAATATGAAAGAAATGAGATGTTGTATGACTTGACCATTTTGGCATGATCTTATGCAATTTGCTTTTGCTTATATAAGTAGGTTCAGTTAGAGTGGTTCTGCTACAGATGACCATTAATTACTATTTAATTTATTGATAGTTTAAAAACCTGATTTGATCAAGTGGAATGATGTAGATTATTCTTGATAAACACTAGTTCAATATTATAATTCATACTTTTGAGGATCATGACCAGTTTATCTTTAGAAATAGGCTTTATCTCAATAGATGCTTTTTCTCTCTTCTTTCCTCCCTGTTGAGATGATTTTAACGTTAGTGCTCATATGCGCAGAATGTTCACTCTCATCATTTCATTGCTCTTGATTTTGTTTTAAGCAGTGATTTTGGCCCTTTTGTTTATCAGTGTTTGAGGTTATTTGTTCATTTCTAGTGTTATTGGGGGAACTGAATGAACTAGATTTCTCTAGTTCAGCTATGTTATGGTTTCTGATATTTTAACACTACCTTCTCCATCCACCTAGGGAAATGGATGGAAATCTTCCATAGTAGGTGAGCTCTATAATGGTTTTCATCAGGTGAAAGCATGACAAAGCCTTCTGATGGGACTGAAGAGAAATATATAAATAAAAACACAACTGCTGCTTGAGCTCTTCCTGCAGATGGCACTGGTGTTACTGGATAAAGAACATTTTTGTGCTCAGCAGCTTTTAGTTCATTGTGCACACTGGAAAGGCTCATACGTACCAGGAAACTAAGTAGATGTTTCGTAATAAGTACTCACTTTTCTGTGCATGATTGAACCCCAGCATGGTTCAACCAGTCCTTTTGGAGGTCTGCTTTTCAATGAATGCATTCACATGGACAATAAAATCTGACACAGTACTCTTTTTGACTAGGGAAGAGACCTACCACTAAAATCACATAAAAAAGTAAACCTCCAGGACCATTCTCCCGGTTGCATCTGCTTGAAAAAGCCAGCCTAGTCTGAGAATGCATAAATATCACAGGGGTTTGGAGGGAGATATCATGATTTTTTAAAGTAAAAAATATGTTATTCTGATAAAATCCTGGGGAGATTTATTCTGATAATCTTAAAAGTGAATTCGACAAAGATTTATTGAACACTTATGTAAGGCAATACATTGTGCCAAATTGCTATAGAAAGTTCAAAGATGAAAAACAGAAAACAAACATGATCTGTATCTCCTCGGATCTCTCAAGCTAATTGCAAAAACAGACATAAGCACAAAGATGTGAGATGCAAGTTAGTTTGGTAAGTGATATAAGAATTAGCAGTAAGATGTTATTGGAGTAAGGGAGGGGTATCAAAGAGGATTTGAGATGGGCTGTGAAAGAAGGGAATATTCAGTGGAATATGAAGTGGAGAAGAGACAAAGTAAGAATTTTCAAAAAGGGAACTGCATAAGCAAAGGTGTAGTAGAGAACAGTATTCTGTTTGGGTTTAATGATTTATTTAAGGACTGATACACTCAAGGCTCCCTGTAAGTTGCTCTAAAATATGACTGTATGCCACTTTCTAATTTTGGGCTCCTGGGCGTGTTAGTTAACCTCACTGTGACTTTGCTTCCTCATTTCTAATGGAGGGTAGTGAGACTACCTCCCTGAAAAGGTTTCTGAGAGGATTAAATGATCTAACATATATATAGTGCCTGACCATAGTAACAAATATTACTGTCATTATAAAAATAAATATTGGATGGGCATATTTTATGCCAATCATTCTACAAGGAGAATTCTAATTCTATCAGGAGACTAAGAATTAGGTATCATCACAGTTGTACAAATAAAAACATTTAAGTTTAGGTAGATTAATTAACTTGCTAAAGATGATACGTAATAGATTTGTACTCAGGCCAAGTCTGTCTTTTTTTCTGCTTCATTTTTCACTTTTTATATAATAAGTTGATTGTAATCAGTCTGTGTGGTGAGTGGGTGGAAAGGAGCTTCAGTGACTTAAGGATGGTAGGGGCCCGGAGCAGAAGCCTTCTGATGCTTGGCCAAGGGTTTAATCTTTATTTGTTATGCAATAGAAAATTACTTATGGGTTATCATGAACACCACCTGTCTCCTTTGGCAAAGAGTGAAAGATAGTTGTGACCCATAGAAGACAATTAATAAGTGTGACTGAAGGCTAATTAAACAAATTTCAAACATTAACTGAGGGGTTTCTTTTAGTCTAGAGGAGGGAACACAGTAGTAGTTTGAAGAATTATAGTCAGCAAAGGAAAGTGAAAAGAAACAGATGAAGGAAACGAGAAAGCAATAGGATATTTTGGGATAGGCACAGGCATGATGGCTGAGTGAACTCAAAGGAGTGATTAACAATGACAAGTGCAGACAAGAAATGGAATAGAATGTAGACCACTGTCAGAAGAGTGTTGGTGGAGGAGTGGGAATAGACACTGTGTGGTAGTAGGTTGAAGAGTGACTGTGAGGTGTATTGTGTGAGAGGGAATTTAGACTGTTTCTTTGAGGAGTTGACATTCTTCATTATGAAGAGAGAGAAGAGAGGCAGCCCCAAAACTGTCATTGTAATCGTTTTTATTGTGTGTATATGCATGTGTTTTTCTCTTAGGGATGGGAGTGCATTGATAGTTATTAAGGAAGCTGCCAATAGAGCTGAAGCCAGAGAATGAGAGGTGAGTGATGGTCAGGGAGGTGATAATAGTGAATGTAGCCAGAGGCTTAAAGGGATTAGTCATCCAGTGCAATGAAGATTGGAAAGTAGGAAGGTGACATGAGAATAAGATTGTGGGTGTAGAGTATTGAAGGAGCACCTTTTTGCTTCATGGAAAAAATAGTGTGGGCAGAGGCTATTAAATACATTCTGAATTCTCATATATGACACATAAATCCCTTAACTAATTCCTCAGTTTTAATGTCCTTCTCCTTCAACGTGCTACACCACCATTTTAGAACTGTTACCAAACGCTATTCATATCCTGTATTTTGGCATATGGTGTCCTCAATATTAGAAGGTTTTTCTTTCAGATCCTCTATGGTTCAAGTATAGTTTAATATCTCTCTTCTGTGGTCCACTGGGTCTTGAATTCTATAAATTCCCTCCGAGTAGACTTCATTAGATCGACAGCACCTTAATAACAAGGACCATTTTCCGAAATAGTTTTGTATTCTTATCATTTAGCATACAGTGGTTGTCCAGTAAAATTTGTTGAGTCTAATTTCATTTTCCAAAGTAAGACTTTTTTGTGTTTTTAAGTTTTTGGGGTGATTTAAGATTACTCCAATTTATATACTTTCCATTTGTAAAGCTGAGTTAGAAGCGGACTTGATTTTAAAACTGGTGAAAATGATTCTTTACTTGCTAAATCACTCTCTTAAATGCACACTACCTTTGCTTTTTTGATTTGGTGTGTGTATCTGTGTATCTGTGTGTGAATTATGGGTCACCAACAAGTGTTAAATATGTTAAGGGTAGAATTTTAGTCTTAATTTTTGAATCTACAACAAAGGCTTGCTAGACTCATGATCAATAAATGCCTGACAAGCAACTAGTAAACTTTTGTTTGTACTCTGTTATGTACTATGTATAGGTCCAGAATCTTCTTGGAGGGTTCATTTTATATCCCTGTGTCTTGGTTACTTCTCTGTGAAATGACTTCCTCCACTGACTTCTACACAATTATAGTTCAGAATTAAGGAGGCTATATTTGATTAATAATTTCTGCTTATAGAAGAAAAGTACTATGTAGATGAATATTCAACAAGGAAAATGTTCTTAGTCATATGCTGGCCTATTCAGTGGGTAAAATGAGTACTATAATCTGTCACAACCATCTTTGTATGCAAAGTTTAGTGATAAATTATAGAGGATTTTGCTTTTATTTAAATGAGCATAGGCCTATTGCCTCTGTTCTTTAAAAGTTCAGTTCTCTCTTATTTAGAACACTTTTTATTTGCAGCTTTCTTCTTCCATAGTTTGCTATACTTCTCGTCTCGGTCCAAGATATTACTCCATGATTTCTTTCTTTTTCCTTCTTTTAGCCCACAGAGTTTCTCACCACCTGAAGTGCAAACACTGTCAGAGTGAATTGATGGCTTTCATATTATATGTTGACAATGCTACTACTCAGGAGTGGGAATGTCGTCAAAAAGACAGATATGACTGTCCATCCTTTCCAGAGAATATTGCTGTGATAAGAAACATTCACAGGGACCTTTTTTGTTTTAGCTCCCAAGGTTACTTTGGTGTGTGCATCTTACTTTTTATTTTCCAAACATATTGTTGCTAAGTTTCTGAAAGCTTTGTTTGACATCGTATCCTAGAGTTTTTGCTTGTCTGAGTTTTGCTTAGCATGCATACAAAGAATTGTGGTGTTGACATTCTCTATCTTATTTAGAATATTTTATCCAGGGCCCATTGTACTGTGTAATTTAATTTTAAATAATAAATTGAATAGAAATGAAAATAGTGTGCTGCCTTCCAAAACATACTTCCTAGAGCCCTTTTCTTGAGATTGCTGAGAGGACACTGTTACAGAAACATTACCTCATTTACTGACCTATGTTTGAATGTGTTTTTGAAGGGCAATGACTCAAGATAGTGGGTAGTTACATTGTATTTTAAGTCTTTCAGAAATTAAAAAATTCAGTGTATCTGGAGTATGATATTCTTTTGTCATCCAGGCTGGAGTGCAATGGCGCAAACATGGCTCACTGTAGCCTTGACCTCCCAGGCTCAAGTAATCCTGTCACCTCAGGTGTGCCACTGCACCTGGCTAATTAAAAAAAAATTTTTTTGTAGAGATGGGGTTTTGCCAAGTTGCCCAGATTGGTCTCAAACTCCTGAGCTCAAGAAATTCACCTCCCTTAGCCTCCCAAAGTGCTGGGATTACAGATGTGAGCCACTGTGCCTGGCCTGGAATATGATATTCTATAAAATTCATCTTATGATGTTACATATGAACCAACTTCTTAATGATAAATATTGATAAAATTACTGTTTCATTGAGACTGTAGACATCAGAATTGAGAAAAATGGATTAAACTGAGTGAAAATGAATAAAACAGAAGCATATAGTTTGAGGGGGATGAAGGATAATCTGTTTTTAACCCATGGTGGGAATGGTTATAAGATTAAACACAAAATATAGGATATTTAGTACAGGAGATTGATAAATGTGATCATATTCAAATTTAAAACTTTTATTTACATTTGATACAATAATGTCAAGTTAAGCAGTACACTGGAACATGTTTACTACCTCTTTATTTATTTATATGCCTTTTCATTCTTTCAGTAAACATTTATCAAGCACATACTCTGTACCATGTGCTCTTTTACACCCTAGGGTCTAGTAGTGAGCAAAACAGATAAAAAACCTCTGCTTTCATAAAGATTACAGTGGATTAGTATTCAGAAGATATAAAAAACTCCTTCAAATTAAAAAAAAAAGCAAAAGCCCAATAGGAAAATTAGCAAAGAAAATGAGCAGGTAATTAAAAAAAGAGAAAGTACAAATGGCCAATAAATATTGTTCCTCTTTTAAAACTTCAGTAGTAACTGGAAGACACAAATTTAAAAAAATGAGGTAGCAAATTTTTCTCAAAAATTAGGAAAAAGATAGATTACCATTGCCATATGATAACACAGCACAAAGGTCCTCACCAGATGTCAATGCCTTGATCTTGAACTCTCCAGCCTTCAGAACTACAAAACAGTAAGTTTCCATTCATTTTAAATTACCTAGTCTCAGGTATTCTGTTATAACGGCACAAAATCGACGAAACAAGCTGTATTAGCTTGAGCTGATATAACAAAATACCACACAGTGGGTGGCTTAAACAAGAGAAATTTATTTTTCACAGTTCTGGAGGCTGAAAGTCTCAGGTCAGGGTGCCAGTGCTGGTATAGGATAGGTGGTAGCGACGTTAGAGGATAACGGGCAGTTTGAAGCACTTAGGTGAGCATGTAAATTGAGACAGTCTTTCAGGAGACAATCTGATAGAACTTTCCACTCTGAAACTCATTTCTTAGCCATGTATCTACTATAGACTGCATGTATGTGCCCAAAGTTCATATGTTAAAACCCTAATCCCCAATGTGATAGTATTTGGAGATGGTGCCTTTGGGAAATAATTAGGTCATGAGAGTGGGAACCTCATGGTGGAATCAGGTAAAGAGGGCCCTTACCAAGAACCCAACAATGCTGTCACCATGATCTCAGACTTCCGTCTCCAGAACTGTGAAAAATAATTTTCTCTTATTTAAGCCACACAGTTTGTGGTATTTTGTGATGTTAGCTCAAGCTAATACAGCTTCTGTTTTAGTCCATTTTGTGCTGCTGTAACAGAATATCTGAGAATGGGTAATTTATAACGAGTGAAAATTTATTGGTTCACGGTTCTGGAGGCTGAGAAGATCAAGGCACAGACATCTGGTGAGGGCGTTTTTGCTATGTCATCACCTGACAAAATGTGGAAGGGTGAGAGCACAAGAGAGCAAACTCACTCCGGAGGGCCCTTTTTATAATGGCATTAATCAATTCATGAGGGAAGAGCCCTCATAATCTAAACACCTGCCATTAGGCGCCACCTTCCAACACTGTTGCACTGGAGATCAAATTTCCAACAGATGAATTCTGGGGCACACATTCAAAACACACCATTCTGCCCAGGTACCCAAAATTCATGCTCTTCTCATATGAAAAATCCATTCATTCCATCTCAACAGCCCTAAAAGTCTCAATGTCTTTCAGCAGCAACTTTAAAATGTAAGTCCAAAGTCTCAAATCTAAGCATTACGTGACTGAGACACGGTACCATTCATCCTGATGCAAATTAAGTTCTAGCTGTAAACCTGTGAAATTAAAACAAGTTACGTGCTTTCAAAATACAGTGGTGGGACAGGCATAGGACAGATTTTTCCATTCCGAAAGGAGAAATAGGCAAGAAGAATGGAGTAACAGGTTCCAACCAAGTTCAAAAGCTAATAGGGTAGACAATACTAAATCTTAAGGCTTGAGAATAATCTTTGACTTTGTGTCCTGTCTTCTAGGCACATTAAAACTGGAGTTGGGCCCCCAAGGCCTCAGGCAGCTCTAACCCTGTGGCTTTGCTGAACTCATCTCACTGAGCAGCTCTTATGGGTTGGAGTGTCATGCCTGCACCTCTGTAGGCTGATGTGGCATGCTGGTGGCGCTACAGGTCTAAAGTCTTAGGAGTGGCCCTCATCTCATGGCTCTACAAGGCATTACCCTAGTCAGGACTCTTTGCAGTGGCTCTGCCCAAACAGCAGGACTCTGAAGCATCCTTTGAAATCTAGGTGGAGGCAGCCATGCCTCCACAGGTCCAGAGTTATGCCTGAGCCTGCTTGAGCCACAGCTGAGGTGGCTGAAGATAGCAGCACCAGAATGTGGGAGCAGAGGACTGAGGCAGCTCTGGGCAATGAACCCCAAATTCTCAAGAGTTTCCTCGGTCTTTCCCTGAAAACCTCAAAGTGCAAGGGACTTGAGGGTAGAAAGGTTTTGGCAGCCTTGAAGATCTCTGAAATGCTTTTAGGATAATTCTCCCATTGTCTTGATGAATGGCACCGGGCTTTCTTCTCTCTATGGTAATCTCCTTACCAAACAGTCACTGCTCAATCCCTTGATTTTCTCTTCTAAAAGAGAAGTGCCTTTTCATTGTTTACATGTTCATGCTTGGGATTTTCCAAATCTCTATATTCTGCCTTTTTAATTATTAATTCCATCTTTAAATCATTTCTGTCTTCTCACATTTTACTATATGCAATTAAGAGAAGCCACACAGTCCGTTCCATATTTGCTGCTTAGAGATTTCTTCTGCCAGATATCCTACTTCAATTCTCTTAAATTCTGCCTTCCATAAAGCCCACGACGTAGACATAGTGCAGCCAAGTACTTTGCCACTTTATAATAAGGATGGCCTTCCCCCAGTTTCCAATACTTTCTTCCTCATTTCTGTCCAAGACCTCATCAGAATGGCCTCTACTGTCCGTATTTCTACCAATATTCTGTTTATAACCACTTAGGTAATTTTTAAGACATTTTATACTTTCCCTACAGTTCTCCTCTTCTTCTAATCCCTCACCACAATTGCTATTATTACTATGTTCACGGCAATATAGGCATTTTCTAGCCTGCTCCTCTGAATTCTTCCAGCCTTTATCCATTATATGTAGTTCCATAGCTGCTTCCACATTTTCAAGTATTTATTATAGCAACACTCCACTTCTCTGATACCGGTTTCTGTCTTAGTCTGTTTTGTGCTGATATAACAGGATACCTGAGACTGGGTAAGTTACGATGAAAAGAAACTTACTGGCTCCAATTTTGGAGGCTGGAAGTCTAAATCAAGGCACCAACATGTATCTGACAACTTTTTTGTTACATCATTACATGGTGGAAGGCAAAAGGGCAAGAGTGCAAGAGAGGGAACCCGCATGCCGGGCTTAATACTTAGGTGATGTGTTGTTAGGTGCAGCAAACCACCATGGCACACGTTTGCCTATGTAACAAACCTGCACATCCTGCACATGTGCCCCAGAACTTAAAAATAAAAATAATAAAAAGGAGTGAACCCATTGCCACAAGACTTTTTTATAATTACATTGATCTATTCATGAAGGCAGAGCCCTCATGATCTAAACACTTCCCCTAGGCCCCACCTCCCAACACTGTTGCACTGGGGACTAATATTTAACACATGAATTCTGGGGGACACATTAAAACTATAGCAGTATCTTAGAAAATATAGTGCACAGTCATGTTCATTGGGTTTTTGTAGCATTTTTTTCAATGGCAAAAATGAAGGTAATCCAAATATCCTTTGGGGGGGGATGGTAAAATAAAGCATGGCATGGTCACACTTGGAAGATTATAGCAAACCTTTTATTTATGTATTCACTTTTTAATATTTCAGCATTTATTTTAAATGCAAGGGGTACATTCATAAAATTTTTACCTGAGTATATTGGACCCAGGTAGTGAGCACAGTACTCAATAGGTAGTGTTTTTTAACCCACAACCTCCTCCCTTCTTCCTCTCTCTAGTAGTTTGCAGTCTAATGTTCCCGTGTTTATGTCTATGTGTGCTTCATGTTTAGCTCACATTTATAAATGAGAGCATGTGACATTTGGTTTTCTGTTCCTGTGCTAATTTTCTTCGGATTATAGTCTCAAGCTCCATCCATGTTGCTGAAAAGGACATGATTTCCTTATTTTTTTATGGCTGTGTAGTATTCCAAGATGTATATCTACCACATTTTCTTTATCCGATTCACCATTGATGGCTGCTTAGGTTGATTCCATGTCTTTGCTATTGTGAATAGCATGGTGATGAACATATGAGTGCGTGTGTCTTTTGGTATAATGATCTGTATTCCCTTGCGTATATACCCAGTAATGGGATTGCTGGGTCTTACGTTAGTACTAAGTTTTTTGAGAAATCTCCAAACTGCTTTCCACAGTAGCTGAAGTGATTTACATTTCCACCAACAGCATATAAGTGTCCCCTTTTCCCTGCAGCCTTGTAGGCATCTGTTGTTTTTTTGACTTTTTAATAATAGACTTTCTGATTGGTGTGAGATGGTATTTTATTGTGGTTTTGATTTGTATTTCTCTGATGATTCGTGATGAGCATTTTTGAAACGTTTGTTGACTGCTTATATGTCTTCTTTTGAAAAGTATCTGTTCATGACTTTTGCACATTTTTAATGGGGTTATTTGTGTTTTGCTTGTTGATTTGTTTAAGTTCTCTATAGATTCTGGATAGTGAACCTTTGTCAGATGCATAGTTTGTGAATGTTTTCTCCCATTCTGTAGGTTGTCTGATTAGTCTGTTGATGATTTCTTTTGCAGTGCAGAAGCGCTTTCATTTAATTAAGTTCCATTTGTCTATTTTTGTTTTTGTTGCAATTACTTTTGAAGACTTGGCCATAAATTCTTTGCCAAGGCTGATGTTGAGAAGGTTATTTCCTAGAGTTTCTTCCAGGATTTTTATAGTTTGAGGTCTGACATTTAAAATCCATCTTGGGTTTGTTTTTAAATATGGTAAAAGGTAAGGGTCTAGTTTCATTTTTCCATACATAGCTAGCCAGTTGTCCCTGCAATATTTATAGAATATGGAATTCTTCCTTCATTGCTTGTTTTTGATAGCCTTATGGACGATCAGATGGTTATAGGCGCACAGCTTTATTTCCGACTTTTCTGTTCCATTGGTCTCTGTGTCTATTTTTGAATCAGTACCATGCTGTTTGTGTACGTAGCTATATATTTTATAGCTTTATAGTATAGTTTGTAGTCAGGCAGTGTGATGACTGGCTCTGTTCTTTTTGCTCAGGATTGCTTTAGCTATTCAGGCTCTTTTTTTGCTTCCATATGAATTTTAGAATAATTTTTTTCTAATTCTGTGAAGAATGATGTTGGTAGTTTGGTAGGAATAGCATCAAATCTGTAAATTGCTTTGGGCAATATGACCATTTTAATGATATTGAGTCTTTTAATTCCGTGAGCATGGGGTGTTTTTTCATGTATTTGTTTCATCTCTGCTTTCTTTCAGCAGTGTTTTATGGTTCTTCTTATAAAGATCTTTCACTTTCTTGGTTAGCTGAATTCCTAGGCATTTTATTTTCTTTGTGTCTATTCTAAGCGAGATTGTGTTCTTTATTTGACTCTCAGCCTGGATGTTATTGGTGTATAGAAATGCTACTGATTTTTATACATTGATTTTATATACTGAAACTTTGATCATAGGAAATCTTTATTACTGATGTGAAAAGATCCTCAAGAAAATGTACAAAAAAATTTAAAAAGTATTGATGTATGATATTATTTATGTAAAACAAACATGTAATCACGCAAAAGTTATATATTTTGTAAACATATATGACATGTGGTTATATGTTTTACACATATTTATGGCACTGCATATAAAAGAGCATGCAACAGTGGTTGCCCATCTGGAAAGGGAAGAGGAATTGGACAGAAGTCCAGAGGAAATTTGTCATCACCTAACTTATTTGAAATTCTATGCAAAAATGAATTTATTTAATAATTGTATAAAGTTGTTTTAAATGCAGACAATTACAGGAAATATAAAGAAGTAAATGAGCAGCTGAGAGTATTACAGAAACTGAGTTCTTCAAAGCACCAGAAGATAGTGCCTAGTCAGGTTTGTTTGAAGCACAGATCATTGTTTGAGAATTGAGAAGAAAAATGGGACAAACTTAATTGGAAGTGTTTGCTAATGGTTTTTAAAGTTGGACTTCATTTTATCATTAAATTTTAAGCAGAGATATGAGATTATTAGATGTGTATTTTACAAATTTTTATTTGTTGTACAGGATGAATTGGAAAGAAAGAGACAAAAGAGTTTGTCTGTGTCTGTGTTTGTATGTGTGTGTGTGAGAGAGAGAGAGACAATTTCAGGGAGAAGGCATGTGTTAAGATATAGGCCTCATAAAACCAACTTACAAATATACTACTAGTGGTCAGATAGTAGAAATAACTTTGAGTACAGTACACGATATATAAATACATCTCATATCTCAATTCTACATAAAACTTACAGTATAGATGTAAGCATGTACATTTCCCATCTTAGTTACTGCTATCTCTTGTATACACTTAAAGAAATTTCAGGATCTCAAGATGATTAGGAGTCAGCAAAAAATTTTAATCTGATCTTTGAGAACACCTATTTCAATTTTTCAATTCCCTTGACTTCAGATTCTTAATAAACTGTGAACCTTATATCAAGGCCAAAAAGACAGATGATACCTACTTCAGCATCTATCTCAAGGTATATTTCTAACTTCTTTAAATAAAAAAGATGGATATTGGGAAAGTCATTAGTCACCACTGCTTTCCATTTGCTGGTGGTAGAGATGAAGTCAATCAACCTGAGCATCTGCCTGGGTCAGCAGACCAGAAGAGACTTTTGACACAGGAATATATAGCTCTCCCTCCGGAGTGCTTTCTAATTTCAACTCTGGACTCCTCTTATTGTTTTTAAGAAGGAAGGTTGATGTTCTTATCTCAGGCAAATTGTCTACCTTCTCTTGTGCTGTTTTTCATCACCAAGCCTTTTTAAGACAATCCGTCTCATAATTTTAACACAAAACACATTTTCTGATTGGATTTTTACCTCCTAGAGCCCGATTTTTAAAAGTTAAAAGGGGGAAATGAAATCTGTCTTCTGCAAGACATTACTGTTGCATATTTGTCAGGTTTCCAAAAGTAAAATTAAAATGGGAATGATAAATGAAGGTGGTGTTCCCATGTTCCCTTCTCTTTTTAAGTCCACTTAATTCTCCTCCTTTCTTCACTGACCAATATTTTACCCTTAACAACACCAGTTCCTGTTGTTCAGATTATATTTAATTACACAGACATCTGTCCAGTTCCTATTAAGTTCAAGTCCTAGAACAATAGAGCAGTCTTGTCTTAGGTGTGGATAGGAATGCACATTAAAAAGAAGTGGAATATAGTGTTCATGATTTATTAAGCACATAATTATTTTATTCAACAAATATTAAACACCAGATACTAGGGACACAATGATGGTTTAGATGCCAACTCTGCCCTTGAGGGGCTCAGGTTATTAGGGAAGGACTATTAAAAACATGTAATTAGAATCCTAAGTGTTATAATTGAAGTATGTACAAAATTCTGCATGAGTTCAAAACAAGAACTCATGCAGAATAAGAACTCGGACCTCATGGGGAGAGAGGTCAAGAAAGGTGTCATAGAGGAAGTGATACCCAGAAACAAAGGAGTAGTGCAGCAAAAAGAAGGGTGTAAAGGCTATTCCAGGCAGTGTGTGTGCTATGTGTCAGAGAATAGATGAGGAATACATTTATTCTTTGGGGAAAGGTAAATTGTTCAGTGTTGCTAAAGAACAGGGTACGTAGAAGAAAATTTGGTAAAGAACTAGGGGTGGGTGGGGAAGGACTGGATGAAGTCTTGCCTTGGCAGAAATGGCCAATCACTGTTCTCAGTGTTTTATGTTTTTTTCACATTTATTTTTCACAAAAATTGTGAGTCAAGTACTATTACCCTTATTTTGCAAAAAAGGAATCAGCCCAGATAACATAAAAGCAAAAATAAAAGTTTTCTAAATATATATAGATAGAAAATGGCAGAGGCAGTAATTGAATTCAGGTCTAATAGGCTTTAACATTTGTGTTCTGAATCATAGAAGAGTGAATGGTCGGGGGAAGACTACTTGTGAAGACCTTGAATGCAGTGGGAATTTGAATTTTATGTGTATGCAGTAAGAATTCAAAGAAATATTTTAAGCAACAGAAAAGGAACGTCCACCATATAGACAGAGAAAGAATAGTGCTTTCAGGACTTCCTTTGCTAACATTAGTAATGTGCAGTCATTATTCTTAGTCAAAGACTTGCTTCAAGTCAGTAATTGGGCAAGTACAAAATATAATTAAATTGGCTCATGGTAACTGGATATACTTATCTACACAGACTTAAACTAAAATATAATTTAATTTGATGAAACACGCTGAAAAGGACAAAAAGCTAAGGTATGATTTTCAGTACATTTTCAGCTCATTGATATTTAAATGAACTAAGAACTCAGAGACCAGCACGAATACATCTGCAAAAGAACTGCTTCGATGATTATTTAGGGTTGATGTCAACACAGGATCCAAACAGAAAGCTAGTACGACACAATGGCTATCTTAGCCAGGCTTTTCAGACTTGGCAATAAATTTAAAATCTGTATAAATTTGAAGCAAAAATGTCAGCATCATGTGGAGGTCAGTACAACACTACATTATACATCCTGATTTTATCTGAAACAAAAGCATATTGTAATCTGTTGTTCTATAGGAAATAAAGTATAAATCAAGAAGGGGCTCTATATCAGGCCCTGTGTTGTCCTTGAACTACATGCACAGAAACTGAATTGATAATAAAAGCACAGTGGCCTGCTATGTGGCAAATAACTGCATTTATTTCCTTTCCTTTTTTTTTTAAATGAGTGAAATCCATAATAAGCCAGGCAACTTGATGCATTAATCTGTTTATATTGTCTTTTATTGCAAAGTATGTGTGTATGGTAAAAGAAATCCTAATATATAAATTACCTTGAAGAGAGTTTTTTTCAAAGTATAAAAGTAAATAAATAATACTTTTCCTCTGAATTCCATATTTAAAGATGACAATTGTAGGTTGAGTGGATGAATTTGAGTTGATTCTTGTACTTTGAATTCTGATTGTTCCACTTATTGATCTGAACAATTTACTTAGCACTTCTGAGCCTTAGTTTCCTCAACTCAACTGGAAAATGGATATAAAACTCTCCTCCCTTCTAGGACCCGTGTGAAAATTAAATATGATAATATATAGGGTGGAGGTAGGTGCTGGGTTCATGTCAGCTTCTAACTGCCCTGCCTACAAAATGCCATATTTGAATTGTTTTGGTTTCAACATTTGGTTTGCTGCCAGAGTAGACAGTCCTACAGAGAAATATATTTGTTTGTCAAAATGTAAATTAAAGATGATTGTAGGTCTTAAACTTTATTTGAGTTTTAGACTTTTTCTGAATATTCAAATGTTTTATATTCATATTATTTATTAGAAAGTTAGAGTTTTGATGCTTTTGCCTTCATTGAAGCAGTTGCTGTCCATAAGAAAAGATTTTAAAGTAGATAACAGTAGGACAGGGTGGCCTGTTCATGAAGAGACCCTCATTTGATGCATGGCTTATGAAAATACTTTCCTCCCTAAGTCTTGTATTAGATTTTTGCCTAACAGAAGACAGCTTGGCTCTAATTGCTAATTTGCAGCAGAAAGCACAATCTCAATGTCTCCCTTATGACAGAGGTGGTTTTTGAAACCAAACCAAAAAGCCATCAGCAATATCCAGGATAAGTCTGCCAAAAACTAGGGCGAGGGTCTTTTTCTTTTTTAATTTATTTTCTCTTTTCCTTGCAGCTGACTTTGGGACCTGTAATTTATAGGCTGTCATGGAAACAAGTTGCACATGTGAGTTCCCATGGCCAAAGTGGCAGTCTGTGAATGGTGGATATTCAAGGTGGCACCAGGTTCATCTATGCTGAGAATAAATTCAGTTCTAAAACATCAAAAAAAAATCTTACTAGACATAGTCATAGCAAAGAGGGCACTGTTTCAGTGAATTCAAAGACAATTGCCTAATACATGTCTTACTGATTCAAATGTGCTTGCTTAGAAAAAATAGTAAGTTTCCCAGTGTGAGTGCATCACCGTGCATATTTACATTTTGATCAGGACACATTGATTTCTTCCCCACAAATAATGAATACAATATTAATAAGAATATTGATTTGATATTTTAGAGTTAATTAGCTTTACTCTGGCAAAAGGCACCTTTGGTAGCTTTAAAGCTATCTTGAAAAATAACTCCTGCTAGTATTCTGCTTAAAAACCGATACTCATGAAACTGCTAAGAAAACAAATAACTATAGATTGATACTATTGATTGCTAGTCTAGTTGTCAGTGAAGCTGATAGCACAAAACCTCACAGGTTAAGATTGACCGATAGTGTATTCTCATGGCCCTGTGAGTTGTTTCATGTACTTTACAAAGGGGAACTATTTAAGTTTTATTTTTAGGTGTATTTTTCTGACCCTCATTCTTTTCACCCACTTCCCTAACTTCTTCACTTATGAAAATAGATAGCAAACCATAGAACAGATCAAATAGATATAGAAATTTCCATTGGCATGTGTCCTGAATATATCATACAATTTCAGAGGTCAGGACACCAGAGATGTCACCTCTACGCATAATCAGTATTTTCATCTTGTTTTGGTACACTTTGCACTTGGAAGCCCCTGACATGACTAGTAAAATAGATTTATTTTAATTACTGTGAGGTTCTAGCTGCAGAAACACAAGCAGCCTATTTCTATTGTTTTGACTAGCACAAAAATAAAATTTTAGCTTATTGTTGATATGTATGCTTGGAATTCCCATTCTAATTCTGTTATCATAATTCAGGTCTTAATTCTACCACCTCTTCCATGATTTATTTATTTATTTATTTATTTTTGTTTTGTTTTGTCTTTTTTTCAGGATTTTGAATCTAGAGAGATATTTTTTCTTTGCTATGACCACATTGAATAATTATATGCTTTACCTTTTATATACAGTTTTCACAAGGACAACTCCTTGTATATGTAGGATATATATATAAGTATATCAATATTTTATTATCCTCCAAACCTTACATATGAACCAAACTTTTTCTTCTTTATTTATGGCTGCCTTCAGTACAGAAGATCCAAGGATTGTATTTGAAGCTTACAAAATTTGCCTGAAGTAGGTGTCAGAAACAAGTGCTAAAATGGAAAATGTGGAATCACTAGCCTTCAATGATAACATTCGGAATAATTCATACTAACATGCGAGGAAGCTCCATTCCCTAGCTCTCCCACCAGTTGGTATGTGTTGAAAAGGTGCTGTGATGAACAATAGACAGGCTTTTGTCAGATTTAGTTTGCCGTATTGCATGTACATGAAGCCAAAGAGTGACTGGGAAGAATCCCAGCAGAGCACAAGAAAGCAACAAACTATAAAAGAAAAAATGAGAACGGAAAGAGGGGAAAAGGTGAGAACTCAAGAGAAAATGCTAAAATGAAGCCAGAGGGAAATGTTGAAAAGGGAGAGAAACACTACAGGGGAGGGAAAAAAGAAGAAGTAAAGTGAACAGATTGCAGGCAGAATCATTGTAGAACTGAACATATCTGAAGTGTCAGGCAATATATCTCTAAAAATGTATTTGAGAGTGCAGCCATTTCTTTTTAATAGTGGGCTATTCTCGAGTGTTATGAAAGCCATGTGAGATGTGATGTCAATTTTATTCTTGGCATTCAGTCTTTCTGTATGGACAGAAAAGGAAATCAGAAAGTTAGACAAAAAGGTAAAAGGAAATTTTCATAGAAGGGGAAGAAGGAAACAATATATTGACATTGAAAGAAGCGTCTTAGAAATACTACTATTCTAATTGTTTACACATCTGTGCTGTTAATTGCAGGCAGATTTGGTGGTATTGAAGTGCTATTGTTGCCAAACATTGATTTGAAATCAAATGCTTTGCTTTCTTAACATTTCATTATACTATCTTACATTTCAAAATGCTCTCCAATAAAATATCCCTGTTTGGGATTTATTCTCTCTCATGTAGTCATAACACAAATGAACTTAATTTGGAATCTTGTGGGTGGACAGAGACATAAAGTAGACTTCTGAATGCCTCACCAACAATTAGAACAAATTACTATTTGGAGATGTGATATGATAAATAAGTTGTAAACACATAAGAAAAGATTGTTAGGAGACTTCATTGATGAGTTTGTTTCTATAATTTTTTTTTCGACAGTCTCACTCTGTTGCCCAGGCTGGAGTTCAATGGCGTGATCTCAGCTCACTGCAATCTCTGCCTCCTGGGTTCAAGCGATTCTCATGCCTTAGCCTCCTAAGTAGCTGGGATTACAGGTGCCTGCCACCAGGCCTGGCTAATTTTTCTATTTTTAGTAGATACAGAGTTTCGCTGTGTTGGCCAGGCTGGTCTCAAACTTCTGACCTCAGGTGATCCGCCCACCTCAGCCTCCCAAAGTGCTGGGATTACAGGCGTGAGCCACCGTGCCTGACTGTTTCTATAATTCTTAAGAGTTCTTTTGCAAGACCAGACTGACGAAGACAAACATCTTATACTAAGTATACAGCATGTGTTGCATGATGTGTGTAACTAGATTATACTCAAGGTAACTAAAATGAGGGCTAAGAGTCCTTAAATTTATCCAATTTTTGTACTCTTTTCTCTTCTGGATAGGGAGATACACAACATTAGCTAGTACTAGCTATTCTCAAAACTTTTCCTTCCAAGTCCATTCTAAGTACCTAAGGTGTCAATATAAATCATAAAAAACATTGTGAATTTCAATTATTCCTAACCGACAATAATAGGAGTTGCTGGGAAATGAATCACTAATTTTCAGACTAAAGCTTTTAATTTTACTATAGTTCTTCCTTTAAAAAGGAAGATTATAATTCTTCTACATGTGATGAAATTCACTTAAAGTAGGAATCATTTCTCAAATATTGTTTGGTAGGAAAATTAATGATGGACTCATCAGTTTAGGAACAAAGATAAAATATATAAGATTTTAGCACATGTAACTAATTTCATAGAAAACTTTATTAAACTTGTAATAGGTTTAGAATATACATATCCTTGAAAAAAACCCAGATATATGTATATATGTGCATGCACACACAAATATTTGCAAATATGTAATTAAGATTTAGTGCTAAAATTGTTTCTCCAAATTTCAATTTCAGGATTCTGTTCCATTCTTATATTTTTTCCTTCTTTGACCCAAGTGTTCCAAATACTGTCTCAAAGGGAATGTTATTTTAGAGTTTTTATTTTGATATATCACTATCTCCTTGCAAAAAGTGCTCAAAGAGCTAAAATATTTTTATTTTAAAAAAGATGGCTTAAAAAATTTCTTCACTTTGGATTAATCAACTTTATTATTTAGAGAGCTAAACTGAAATAAAAAGCAACTTCTATATAAAGAAGATTATTAATTTTTGTCATAATGGTAATTTAAAAAATAAATATATGAGTTTGACTACTTCCTAAGTAATAATAATCAGACTGCCCTGTCTTCCATTTTATACCATATCCCATTGGATTCTCTGTTGAAAGACTGTACATAGCTTAAGCTTTGTATAAAATGGCTAACTGAATAATGTAGAATGTACGTGAAAGAAATATCTTAAAGTTTATTTTAAAACTCCTGAAAACTAAACTATAATCCAATATCTGTCATGAGCACAGACACAAAATCTACTTTTTTGTGTGTGTTTGTTTTTTTTTGTTTGTTTGTTTTTGTTTGTTTGTTTTTTAGACAGCCTCTTGCTCTGTTGCTCAGGCTGGAGTACAGTGGTGTGATCTCCACTCACTGCAACCTCTGCCTCCATGGATCAAGTGATTCTTGTGCCTCAGCCTCCTGAGAAGTTGGGACTACAGGCTCCTGATACTATACCCAGCTAGTTTTTTTTGTATTTTTAATAGAGATGGGGTTTCACCGTGTTAGCCAGGTTGGTCTGGGACGCCTGAGCTCAGGTGATCCACCAGTCTTGGCCTCCCAAAGTGTTGAAATTACAGATGTGAGCCACTATGCCTAGCCAGACACAAACTGTTCAAGAAAATCAACAAAATAGTAGTAAACAAAATCCAACAATGTATAAACAGAATGATATATCCTGAAAAAGGGATATTTATTCCAGGCGTGCCAGGCTGGTTCAACATTTAAAAATTAATCAATGTAAAGCATCATATCAATTGACACAACACAAACATTTGAGAAAATCCAATTCCCATTCATAATAAAAACTCTCAGCAAACAAAATTAAGGAAAAATTTCCCAAGTTCATAAAAAAGTCTACAAAAGACCAACATATAACATCATGCTTATTGTTAGGACAGTGCATGCTTTTACCCTTAGATCAGGAAGAAGGCGAGAATATCTTCTCTCACCTCTGCTATTAATATGTTACTGAAAGTTCTAGCTAATGCAGTAAGACAGGAAAAAATAAATAGAAAATATACAGATTGGAAAAGAAGTAAAAACATCTTCAATTGCAGATAACATGATTGTCTGTGTAGAAAAATCCCAAACAATTTACCAAAAATCTCCTGGAACTAATAAACAAGTAGATTAAGATAGAATGTATACAAAGTTACTCTTATCACTTTGAAAAATATTATGTATTAGAGCAATTAAGAATAATAATAAAAGGTTTTATTTTACCTTCAGTTATTTTCTCTCTGTTGCTTTTTATTTTGTAAAAGTGTAGATCTCAGTTTCTGGCATATTTCCCTTCTCTCTGAAGAACCTCTTTTCACATTTCTTTTCAGGAAGGTCTGCTGGCTATGAATTACCTCAGTTTTTGTTTCTTTGACAGTGTATTTCTTTTTAAATTTTGAATTCAATTCAATTTTTTTCCTGCCTTTCGGAATGCCTTACAAATTTTTTTTGCAATGTGGACATGATATATTGGGTAACAGGTATTGAAGTTAATAGGACATTAGTGTGAGATTTATCTGAATCCGAGTAGCAGTTGGACTATGTTCAATATTTGTTCTAGCTATCGGTGTCAGATAATAAATTTCACTAGTGTCCTTGTTTTTGTTTTCTCTGTTGGCTTTGGGATGTCTTAAGATCTTTCATGGAGTCTGAGCTTTGCAGCTCTTTCAGCTGTAATCCACTGTTTTATTGTTAATGTGATGAAAAAGAGTTGGGGAGGAAATTGCTTCATAATCTTATAATCAAATCTTAGTCTTTTAATGGGCCTATGTCCCTGGAGTGACCTTCACAAGTAATTCTTACATTCATTTTCTTCACCACTTAGATGAAAGGCTAGAGGGGGCTGGAGTTGGGTATTACTCTCCTACCTATGGGAGATACAACTTTAGTAATGGCTTTTTCATTGGAGAGTAGGCTTTTGTTTTAGCATTCCAAAATGATCACTTTCCCCATCCATCAGTCAAACATATGAGGTGATTTTTTTTGGTTTTTGTGAGAACCTGGTGGCATCTTTGCAGGTAAAACCCATAAAATTGTGAGCCACGAGCTTAATGTGCAAAATGCAGTTGTTTTCCTGTGTAGCAGCAATGAACAATTGGAACTTGAAATTTAAAAAAAATAGACCATATACAATAGGACAAAAAATTTTACTTAGGTATATATCCAAGAAAATATGTACAGGTTGTGTATGCAGAAAACTATAAAACATTGATGAAAGGAATCAAGGAAAATTCAAATAAATGTGAGATATTTGTAGTTTATGGATTGGAAAATCAAATATTGATAAAATGGCAGTTCTTCCCAACTTTATCTATATAGATTCAAAGTTAGGATACACCTATATATATTTTTTCTTGTTGCTTCAGCTGAGAGAGCCTAGAAACAACGACATGCCAGTAGCAATAAGCACAGCTAGCACCCAGATCTTTGTTTTTAATACCATTGTCCAATAAAATAAACCAGGGCTCATGGCTTATTTTAGTACTGGAGTAGGAAATATACAAGATGAGCCTGGAACATAGTATTGTGCAAAAAAGTAAGGGAGAACTAAAAAACCCAACCTGTTGCAACAAAATAACAACCTCACAATGATGAGGGTATTTCAAAAGGACACAGGAGCCAAGTGAAAGAGCTCCCGATTACGAAAGCTGGAACAATTTGAGCAGCAAAATAAAGTTGTATTGGATTACAATCTAAAGTAAAAAATAAATATCCATGAGTTTTTACTGATTAAGTAACTACATAAATTTCTTCTTTTCCAAAACACGTAATCCCATTTTAATCATGAGAAAAATATCAGAAAATGCCAATTGAAGGACATTCTGTAAAATATCTGACCAGAACTTTTCAAAACTGTTAAGATCATCAAAAACAAAGTCTGAAAACTGTCACATTCAAGAGCAGCCTGAGAAGAAATGGCTACCAAATCTAACGTAGGGCTCCAGATGGAATCTTGGAACAGAAAAAAAGAATATTAGGTATAAACTAAGGAAACACGAATAAGGTATGGACGCTTTAGTTAATAATGTTATGTCAATACTGGCTTATTAATTATGACAAATGTAAGATGTTAATAAGAGAAGAAACTGGGAGGGAGTTATATAGAAACTCTTTTTACTACCTTCTCTAATTTTTTGTAATCAAAAATAATATTATAATATAAGTCATTTATTTGAAAACGTTGTAAAGAGTACTTTTACCTGGTTGTATCTACTCTGGACATTAGAATATGGAAGGACCACCTAGGCTAGATATTACTGATTTAGCAAACAGTATGTCTGCCATTCATTATGGCTGCCCAGCAGCTTATGCCCTTAAAATACCTGAATGGATTTTTTTAAACAGAAAACTTTATTAAAAAGTAGGAGAGGCTGGGCGCGGTGGCTCATGCCTGTAATCCCAGCACTTTGAGAGGTCGAAGTGGGTGGATGACTAGGCCAGAAGCTCAAAACCATCCTGGCCAACACGGTGAAACCCTGTCTCTACTAAAAATACAAACATTAGCTGGGCATGGTGGTGCGTGCCTGTAATCCCAGCTACTCAGGAGGCTGAGGCAGGAGAATTGCTTGCACCAGGGAGTCGGAGGTTGCAGTGAGCCGAGATCGCGCCATTGCACTCCAGTCTGGCGACATAGTGAGGCTCTGTCTCAAAAAAAAAAAAAAAAAAGTGGGAAACGTTGTTGAGAATGCCTAAACTCATGTGCCAAAATGAGAATTACGTACTTTTTATTGGCTAAAGTAGAAGTTAATATTATAGTCTATACATAATATAGAGGGAAATTCTGATATTGATGTATATGTCATTACAGAATTGATAAGGTTAAAAACCGAAATGATTTTTAACATTTATTTTACATTTAACATTTAACATTTATTTTAACATTATCACAGAAATGATAAGGCAGATATGACCAAGATAAGTATTTCTGTTCCCCTAGGCCTGAGTTTCTCTTCTCATGGTCTTCAATTCCTGGTATCCTCTTCTGAGTGTACATTGAGTTTCTTGGAAAGGGCTAGTCCATTTTGAGATAATAATAGTCATCTCAAATTGAATTAAGTTTGTTCTAAAGCTTTCTCCATACATATTTTAGGTATGTATGGAGAAAATACACACTGGTCCAAAGGTTTCCTTATTCATAGTGAATTGTAACCTACCTTGATGTATAAACAGACTATAACCTACTCTAGTAACAAGCAGCTGTTTGAGCCAGTCGCAGCAGCTGAATTTCAGCCAGTCACAGGTGACCAACTGTTCAAACCATGTTCAAATAAGATAAATGCTGATCTGTAACCAATCCAACTGTTTTCGTATTGCACTTCTGTTTCTGTACATCACTTTTCTTTTGCTGTCCGTAAATGTTGTCTGACCATGTGACAGTCTTGGAGTCACTTTGAACCTACTCTGGTTCTGGGGCCTGCCTGATTTGTGAATCATTTTTTGCTCAATTTAACTCTGTTAAAATTAATTTATCTAAAGTTTTCCTTTCAATAATACCAAATGATTATACAGCACTCATTATGGGCCCAGTCCCCTTCTAGGTGTTTTATAGTTAACCTAATACAACAATTCTGTTGGATGGTCTCTGTTATTAATGTCCCTGATAACAAATGAGGAAAATGAGTTGCAGATCGTGTAAGGGGCAGTGTAGAGACTATGAACTTTTCTACCCTGTTAGTAGTTAGCCATAAAGATGTGGCTTTATGGTTTTAGAGTCCATATAACTAAATTACTACATTTTTCGTTCATATGTGAAAAGTACTTGAAACACAGGTTTTGAATAACAACTAGTAAACTATACTTGGCACTAGGATGCCTTCATACCTTGAGTTCCTATGCAAGGAATGCAACCTAATTTAACATATAAACAAGCTGAGAGTCTAATTTAGGATGTCTTAACCAATCATAGCAGCTAAGCTTCAGCCAATCATAGGCTACCAACTGATTAGACCTTGTTCAAATAAGGCAAACACTGGGCTGTAACCAATCAAGCTGTTTCAGTACCTCTTTTTTGTTCATAAATGCTACCTACCCACATTGCAGAGTCGAGCTTTCTGAACAGTTTCTGCTTCTGAGGGCTGACCGATTTGTAAATCATTCTTGCTCAGTCTGTTAAATTTAATTGTCTAAGTTTTTATTTTTTCACAATTACGTTCAAAGGAGAGTTTTGTTTCCTCCAAAATGCTCAAAGGAATACTTGCTGTGTGCTTCACATAATATTGTGAGGGATCATCAACTTCTGCTTGGCGCTGCCTCTTTGCTCTCTAACCTCAGCTTTCAGTATTCCTTAACGTTCCGCCCTGTAGGTGTTCTCCCCCAGTTGCCATCCTGGAAAGGAGTTCTAATGTGTTTTGTGTAATTGGAGAAATATGTTCTTGTTTGAGATACAAGAGGAAAATAATTTTCAAACCACTCCCTGCCCCGGGCCAAATGACATCAGTGATCTTTAGTTGTGACCTTGGTAGAGTTTTTAAACTTAAAACTTTTGACCTACATAATGAAAAGTATTTGAATACAGATTCTAAGATATCAAATGCTAATAAGAACCATAAAGTACCTAATAATGGTTTTCTTTGCTCTATCAAAGATCTCCACAGGAAGGAGATTGGCAATTCAGTAGGTGGCACTTTTTCTACTGAGCCAGAACTAAAGCAAATCCTGAGGAATTCAGCCTGCCCCAAGAATAGGTGTCTTTCCACTGAGAAATGGGACAAAGGAGGTATTTATTTGTGGTATTAAAAATATTTTTTTGAAGTGCTCAGGTGTGTTGGTTAAAATCCAGTTTGGATAATTACATTCTTACAGAAATTCCACCTACAATTTTAACTGCCACCTCCAATTTCACCAACAGTTTTAATTCTAAATAGTCTCTTTTTGACACACATTGTTCTTTAGTTTCACTGCAATGGCTGGCCAATTGTCCCCCTCCTTCTTGTAGCTGAAAGTAAAGAAGTAGTACAGGAAACTATTTTTGGGTATAATTAAGTGACTGTAAATGAACGGCACTATATTAAAATTATGTAATATTTACTATAACATGATCTGAAAATGAAAACTCGCATAGATTTTGAAATTCCTTTGGTGAAAAAATTTTGGCATTTTCTTTGTGATAACTGTCAACCTTAAGATAGCCATGCTTTATGATGCTTTAAAAAAATATGTGAGTATGTCACCTGCCTGATGAAGACGTACTCATGCTTTGGTATTCATTTCATTTGGTATGACATAATGCAGTTGAAAGATAAAGCACTTTACATAGAGAACAGAATACTTCAGTAACATGTATTAAATCCCTTGGTTTAACTGAGAAATGTGTCAAATCAAAAAAAAGGTTTTTGTGTTCTCAAAGAGCTTATGATTTTTAAATTGAAAGAACCAAAATTAATAAAAGCTTACCCTAAACTTAGTATTCAGAAGTGGTTAAGTTATATCCCAAGGGGAAAACAGTTTTTCTAACTAATCTCATTAATATCCCTTGGTTTCCTCCATTCCTCCATCCTTTCACACCATCATTCTTGTCCCAAAATCTCAGAAAATTACATTCTTAGTTTCTTATTCTTTCTTTCTACTAGTTCCTTTTGCATTACTGTCTCATGTCTTTCCTTTCCTTTCCTTGAAGCCTCTTCTAAACATTGAGCATGAATAATGAATTTCATGTTTTCATTAATGCTTATAAAATACATAATAATCACTATTCAGACAAACAAAACTACATCTCTTTGAAACACTGAGAACTTAAAAACACTAAGACTAGTGCAAAGCGTTAGTCATTCAGTGAATAATTATTGTACACTCATCGTAAGACAGACATTTAAAAATGTAAAATACAATGATTATTTCATTTTACCAAATCAAAGTCTGAGTCAAATCTCAAGGCCTCACAGCACATCTTGAGTAAAGCCTGGCTGATACATCTGCTCTTTTTCTTCTGCATCCTGTGTTTGGTTATCTAATGCCAACTGCTTATATACTGTAGCAATCAGCATCAACAACCATACAGGAGCCTCCTCGATAGTCTAGTATCGCTCCCTCAAAATATGTCAACCTAGCTAGGTGCAGTGGCTCACGTCTGGAGTTCTAGCACTTTGGGAGGCCAAAGAGGAATGACTACTTCAGTCCATGAGTTTGAGACCAACCTGTGCAACACAGCGAGACCCTGACTCTACAAAAGATTAAAAAAAAGTTAGCCAAGCATTGAAGCATGTGCCTGTAGTCCCAGCTACTCTGGAGGCTGAGGTGGCAGCATCATTTGTTTCTGGGAGGTTGAGGCTGCAGTGAGCTGTGATTGTGCCACTGCACTCACGCCTGGGTGACAGAGCAAGACCCCATCTCTAAAAATGAAAAAATAAAATAAAATCCATGTCAGCAACTCCTTTTCATATAGTAAGGGAGGAGAACAAGTGTTAAAGAAAACCAGAGCTTGACAGTAGTTGAAATGGTTAAAAACTTACACTATTGAGGAAAAACTGCAATAGGGGAAAAGAGACCTCACTATAGGACTGGTCTCCATTCTAACTACAACAGGGAAGAGGAGATTTATAGCCAAGGATTAGATTAACGGAGTTGGTGGATGAAAAATTATTAAGAAGGTGGGGTGATTCTTGCTAAATTGACCTAACATAATTCTTCCTGAAGGAAGGCCAGTCTAATCCAATATCACATGGGAATGGTGGGGATGAGAAATTCGGTCCATTATTCAGGGTGATCAGACATTGAGAGTGGGAGATGCTTGATAAACTGACCTCACAGGATTTTTGCTAAAACTGGGCAATGCAAAGATGGAAGCACAAAATTTGAGGCCTGCTTGGGAAGAGGAGCCTGACTGAAGTTTGGTCAAGGGGACAATCTTTGTCACAAGCATACATTAAGGAAAAGCATGTTACTCATCTGTATGATGTAATTTGGAGAGTAACATTAGTTTTTTTTTTTTTTTTTTTTTTAACTCAGGGTAAAGGCAACAGGCAAGAACACAGGAAATTTGAAGTTTGGATAAACAAAATCTCTATTTGAAAAATAGGAGTTCTAACTACAGTTCTTTTAGATCAGCAAATGAGACAATCACATACCTGTCTGATATACTCTCAAGCATCTGAGAGGGCTATTGCATACTTATGAACTGACAAGGATTCCCTTCTTGAATAAACTCTAGTCAGGCTCCTTCAAGTCCTTTTCTTGATTAGACTGTGTCTTTGGTCTGCTGAGCCTGCTTTTAGCAAGAATTATGCTTATCTAGTTTATATAGAATCCTATTTCCTCTAACTGTAATATCTAATCAAGTTCTTCTTTTCCAACTCTTGATCTCTAATCATGTTCCTTTTAGTAATTCTCTATCCAATAAGTCCACCGCTCTGCCCATAAATCCCCAGTTGTGCCTACTATATTCAGAGTTGTGTTAAATCTCTCTCTCCCATTACAATAGTCTTAAATGAAGTCTTCCTTGCTTACCTCTATCTGGTACCTTTTTTTGGACATAATTAAATTATTGAGCACTTGCTGTGTGTCACCTAGCTAGCTATGTTGGTAGAGCGTGATAACTTGCTCCAAATATCTTTCCTCCTAGCCTACCACAATATAAAGCACCCATGCCAGCAGACAATTTTAGACTATTTTTGAGTGGTAGATTTACAAAACTGCAAACATGTAATATAGAATTCTAAGCAGTAAAACTTGGTAGCCCCCAAAGATAAGACCTTTCCCTGTTCATATTATAGAGCCAATACACGAAACCAAGAGTGAACTCAGCAATCCTGGAGTGGTTCTGGCCAGTCTATGGAGGATGCACACTGAGGGTTTTTGTGTCCTCTACTTCAGCAGTCCCTAAACTTTTTGGCAGCAGAGACCAGTTTTGTGGAAGACAATATTTTCATAGACTGGGGTTGGGGTTGGAGGATGGTTTCAGGATAAAACTGTTCCACCTCAGATCATCAGGCATTAGATTCTCATATGGAGCATGTAACCTAAATCCCTTGCATGTACAGTTGACAATAAGGTTCACGGTCCTGTGAGAGTCTAATGCCCCCCCGATCTGACAGGAGGCAGAGCTCAGGTGGTAACGCTTGCTCGCTTGCTGCTCACCTCTTGTTGTGAGGCCCAGTTCCTAACAGGTCACTGACTTGTACCAATCCATGGCTCAGGGTTTGGGGACCCCTGCTCTACTTCACCTTTTGACATCGGAGGACCCAAACCTCCACTCTCAAATCATGCCAACACCATGATTTTTGTTAATTGCAATTCATGAAGGGACTTGAGGCTGAATTGTGCATGGGCATGTTACTCCTTTCATAAATATTCAAGACTCCTCCTATAGGTTATTGAATATGTATATTTGGCCACCTCATTCAGCATAAATTCCTGTTCCCTTTGCCCCTCCCTCAAAGTGTCTGTTTCTGGCTTCTGACCAAAGGCTATTCTTTCCAGTCTGCCAGAATGGCCAACCTGTATGCTGCAACCATTAATGAGAAATGAAGCTCTCCTTTCCAACTTTACGAACTTCATCATTATTCCATTAACAGTGGTCCACTTCCACTTATGAATAGTAAATCTATCTTCCTTATGATTTTCTCAATAACATTTTCCTTTCTTTAGCTTGCTTTATTGTAAGAATACAGTATATATCATAGAAAATATGTGTTAATCGAGTATATATGTTATTTGTAAGGCTTCTGGTCAACAGTAGGGTATTAATAGTTAAGTTTTTGGAAGTCAGACATTATTTGTGGATTTTCAAATGTGTTGTGGTCAGTAGTCCTAACCCCTACATTCTTCACGGGTCAGTTGTAAACCTTATGTATAAATGAGACACACTCAGAGAAATGAAATCTCAGAGATGGCTTTGAATACCATCATCCACTGAAACAGGAAAAAAGAGCTGGGGAAAGGACCGTCATGGGGTGATGCCTAGGAAAAGAAGATAAACAAAGATAAGGTTTATTATATAGATTTAAGTTAGTGCCTTCTCCATTGATAAGCATTTCTACTGATTCAGAATCATCCTTTTCTTCCTGGTGCTGAGCAGGAGATGCCCTTAAAAACGATTTCCTATATAGGTGTAAATTTCCCTTCAGAAGGGTAACTTCTCTGTTTTCAGAGCTTCTTCTGTGTCTGCAGTTTCTTAAAATAATCAGCTCAAAATAATCCTTTGGGGTGGTATATTCTGGTCTCTTACAGTATACTGCTATTTTTTTTTTTTTTTTTTTTTGAGACAGAGTCTCGCTCTGTCACCCAGGCTGGAGTGCAGTGGTGCAATCTCGGCTCACTGCAAGCTCCGCCTCCCGGGTTCACGCCATTCTCCTGCCTCAGCCTCTCCGAGTAGCTGGGACTACAGGCGCCCGCCACCACGCCCGGCTAATTTTTTGTGTTTTTAGTAGATTCGGGGTTTCACCGTGATCTCGATCTCCTGACCTCGTGATCCGCCCGCCTCGGCCTCCCAAAGTGCTGGGATTACAAGCGTGAGCCACCGCGCCCAGCCTATACTGCTATTATTGTAGGATATGCCCTTTAGATTGATTTTCAAGGATCAGTGAAATATTTGCACTGATCTATACACATTCCTTTCCCTTATCACCTTTCAGACCAAGAGCATGTATTGAAAACAGTTTTTTTTTTTTTTTATGGTAACCTTTAACAGAGAAGAAAAACAATCTAATTGGCTTGCAAAGGTCTTGAACCCACGACCTTGACCAAGTTCAGGTCTATAGCAAAACAAAAGCATTGAGAAAGTCATTTCAATCGTTTTTATCAGAGACCATGGCTTTGAACATATTTTACAGAATCTATACCACTCTCTAAGGATCATAGTATTATCTCTCCAAAGAGATAATATGAACTATGAACACTAAAAAATACCAGCCTGAAAGCCTTAGAAACAACTTTTTTTTTTTTTTTTTTTTTTTTTTTTATTCTGCTTGGGGAATGGTTATCCTCATTCTTATATGAGTCTTCTGGTTCTATTCATCATTTACAATATGTGGTCCTTAGAAAGGATATCACTCTTGAATAAACTTGGGTTGATCAGTGAATTTATTTCCAATATGTTTACAAGGATGTATCATTATGGTACTTGATTTAACAAAAATAATGATTTCATTTGGTCATTTCATTTATTTTAATGTGTGAATAATACTAACCTACTCAGAATAGTAGGAGAAAAAACCCTGAAAAAATAGTATTAAATATAGAGATGCAAGTAAATAAAAATAATGAGAAAATATGAACATTATTCTCAAATTCTAGCAGTATATTTATTTTGGCAGAAACAAAACCGATTTTTATGCATTAAATGTTAGCTTAGATTCTCTGAGTAACTGCATTAGAATCAAAAGCTGCTTTCATGGCTCTTCCCATTAAATTCAAGGAGTATTGTCTAAATGCATCAAATTCATCATATGCTGCCAATTCCAACAAAGAATCTGATGAGATTCAGATCACTTGAAGGTAATTAAAATGGAACAGTAAACACAAAGCTCTTCTACTCCCACAGTAGAATGTTACTTTTCCAAATGTAAAGTGAGTACAAAGGACAATTGTGTTATACTGAAGTATGAATAGAGTCAGGAAGTCACCACTTATGCTCCTGTCCACTAAGCACATCAGAGGACACACAATCAGAAATCACTCGAAGTCTTTTAGACTCTGCAGGCATGTGGTTAATTATAGAGACTTAGACACTTAAAAAGGCTAAAACACTCCCTATTTTCACAGCAAATGTCTGAGTGAACACAATTATCACGTGAGTCTTTCCACTTTACAACAAAAATATTTTAGCTCATATGTAACATGATTAACAACTGCGCAGCTAACTAATGCAGTCTGATTCTGTCATGTACAAGTTCTCCTTTGTTGCGTCCACAAACTCGACAGCCCAACCCAAACAGGAATTTTCACAGTGGGTTGTCATCTTGCTCCAGTTGTCAGACCCATGAAACTGCTTTAACAGATTTTTCAAGAAGCCTATTGATCTGCTCAGATTCATCTGCTGGAACATGTACAGCTTCTGCCTGCTCTGCCATCTTTCCTCCAACATGTCTTTGCTTCATTTTCCCGGGGGGTTTCCCTTTTCCAAAAATGTTCACTGTAAAAATGACCTTTAATAAATCCATTTCAGCATATTTCCATTAGTCCACAAATGTCCATTCTTCATAGCTCCAGAAATCAGAGTTGAATCTTCATTAAAGTTCCAATCACCTCAAAGCATGGCCACCCTTGTTTCCCCATTCATATTGTTGTCATGTGGTCTAAAAAATATTTTTACCTTTCACTTTATTCACTTTATTTTATTCCTTAAAATTAAAAATGTCCTCTGAGAAAATGACACAAAATAATTTTGACTGCAACCTTCACCTTCCAGTTTTTCATGCTGTCATTTGTCTCCTGAATGAATATAGTGCTTCTCGCCCCTGTTTAGCCAAGATCATGTCAAATCCAATACTTAGAAATGCCACCTAAGGCTGGGCATGGTGGCTCACGCCTGTATTCCCAGCACTTTGGCAGGCTGAGGCAGGTGGATCACAAGGTCAGAGTTCGAGACTGGCCTGGCCAACATGGCCCATCTCAACTAAAAATAAAAAAATTAGCCGGGCACAGTGGCGCCCACCTGTAGTCCCAGCTACTCAGGAGGCTGAGGCAGGAGAATTGCTTGAACCTGAGAGGCAAAGGTTGCAGTGAGCCGAGACAGCACCACTGCATTCCAGCCTGGGTGACAAGGCGAGACTCCATCTCAAAAAAAAAAAAAAAAAAAAAAGAAATGCCACCTAAAATATTACAGTAATCTAATAATGTTAACAGTTTTTATTTTTTCAAGTTTAATCCAGGATAAGACTTTTATTTTCCCAATATTCATTTAAGCCAAATTCAAAATAAAGTTTCTAAAGTTTTCCTAACTTTTGACATTATGGCATTATTTTAAAATATGGCTTCAGTCACAAAATAAGGAATGCTTTTTGTACAATGTTTTGTTATAGTTTGACAATACTGTGGGTGCATATAGTTCATAGATTTGCAACTACAAAAAAGTTGTACATGGACCATCTCAAACACACACACACAGACACATATATTTATGCCTACATATATAATATGTATTTATCATGTATGCATATATTCATAATAAAAAACTAGAAGGCAGTAAATAAGCCCAGGCAATGTATTTGAAGTGCAAAATTAAAAAATAATTTTCTGACCCCTCAACTACTGTTTTCTCAAGAGAAAAAATGAAATTTAAACTAAATGTCGAACTTCTCTGAAGTATATCTAAAATGCCATTCTTTCCTTAAACCTTACACAATCACCTACCCTCCATCCCAGATAACTGAATGTATTTTCTACTTTGACTTCTCAAAGCAGTGTGAATCTCATTTATCTGTCATCCATTTTTCCATCTGTTTTCTTATTCAATTTATAATTAGTGTCCACCTTGTTACTGAAACTATATTAGGAATTCAGGAAAACTTGCACAATCCCTGCTCTTAAAGTGCTCATGATCTTGTCAGAGATGGACAGTAATTTCATAAAAACCACATTTATAATGATAGATTTTGACCTTACTTCTTTTGTTTTCTTGAGATGAGGACATTAAAGGTAAGGCCTGTATTTTCTTCGTCTCTGTATCCTCTTATAGTGTCGAAAATATTACTCACAATAGCTATTCAGTTAAAGATATAAAATGTACAAGGCTTTGTATACAATTCCAACTTAATTTTAATGACAATTTTTGTTTTAATCATCTTTAATCTTCTTCTAGTCTTTATGGCAATTACTCTAACAAGAATTCTAGCTGTTAGGAATTTCTATTGTTAGAAATTATCTTGCTCTAAGTTCACACTAAAATATGAAAGATTTCTAATAATGACTGTAGATATCAGGCAAGAAATTCTCTGAACTACAAAGTTTCAAGCAGTTATGTTTTCTGGGGAGAATTTTTAAAAATAATTGTATTAGAGAATACAAATACATACAGATTTCTTCTGGCATAAGTATGCAACTCTATGATAAAATTTCCACAAAGTAAACACCTGAATGAACACCCAGAATTAAAGATTGACTGTTACAAGCCTCCAAGAAGCCCCCTCATGGTACCTTCCAGTCAGGACCTCCACCCATTCTCACCCCAAAGGTAGCCACTATACTGACTGCTAACACCACAGCTTGGCTTTGCATCTTTTTGAACTTTTACTTATTTATTTATTTCATTATTTTATTATTTTTAAAAAGCATGTGCATTTGATTACTTCACTACATGCCCTACAGTGTGGTCACAACATCTATTCTTTGAAATAACACTGGTCTTAACATAGTGCTCAAAGAGCACTCTTGGAAACAGCTTTTTTACTTGTGCGTTTAAACACATGCTTTAAAATGTGGGTCACCACATTCGTTTTCTGAAATAACACTGTTTTTGAACTTTATTTAAATAGATCACTTAGTATTAACTTTTTTGTGTTTAACTTCTTTTGTTCATTATGTTTGTTAGGTTAGTCCCTGTATTTGTTTGCAGCAGCAGTTCATGAATTTTTTTTGTTGTTGTTTTTTTGAGATGGAGTTTCACTCTTGTTGCCCCGGCTGGAGTGCAATGGCACCATCCTGGCTCACTGCAACCTCTGCCTCCCGGGTTCAAATGATTCTCCTGCCCCAGCCTCCCGAGTAGCTGAGATTACAGGCACCCGCCACCACGCCAGGCTAATTTTTGTACTTTTAGTAGAGACTGGGTTTCACCATGTTGGCCAGGCTGGTCTTCTCCTAACCTCAGGTGATCCACCCACCTTGGCCTCCCAAAGGGTTCGGATTACAGGTGTGAGCCACCACACTCGGCCAGTTCATGAATTTTAATCAATATTTGGTATTCCATTCAATGAATATATCAAAATTTATTTATTTGATTATTGATAGGCTTTTGAGTGGTTTGCACTTTGGAACTTTTGAAAATAATCCTTCCAGGAACGTTCCTACACATGTCATTTGGTGAACGTAGGTGTGCATTCATGTTTAGTATACACCTAATAATTGATGTATATGTATGTTCAGGTTTAGTAGACCCTGGCAAACAGTTTCTCAGAGTATTGTGCCAATTTACAGTTCTACTAACACTGTTTGAAAGTTGCTGTTACTATGCATTCTCTGTAACACTGGTTTTATCTATGTTTTTAATTTTAGTCATTCTTATGAGTATATAGTGGTATCACATGGTGATTTTAATTTGCATTCCCCTGATGACTAATTATTTGAGGATTCTTTTATATGTTTGTCGGCCATTTGGAAATTGTCTTTTGCAAAGTGCCTGCTCATAGCATTTGCCTATTTTTCTTTTGAGTTGTCTACCTTTTCTTGATTTGGAGGTGTTCTTTATTTATTCTGGGTTCAAGTACTTTGTTAAATTTATCACAAATATCTTTTCTCATTTATTAACTTGCTTACTTATTCCCTTATGATTTCTCCTGAACAGCTGATGTTTTTAGCTTGAATAAAGTCCACTTTATCAATCTTTTCATTATTAGTGTCTTTAGCCTTGTTTAAGGAATATTTCCCAATGCCAAGAGTACAAAGATAGTCTCTTATATTATTCTCTGGCAACATTATTGTTTCATCCTTCAACATTTAGATGTTTATCCAAAATTTATTTTATTTTTCATTTGGGGTAAGGGTTGCTGTGGTCTGAATATCTGTGTATTTTCAACATTTATATCTTGAAGCCTAATCACCAAGATGTTGGGATTAGAAGGAGTGGGGATTTGGGAGGTAATTAGGGCATAAGTGCAAAGCCCTCATAAATGGAATTAGTGCCCTTATAAAAGAATTGTGAAGGAGCTTGTTAGCCCCCTTTGCTCTTCTACTATGTGAGGATGCAGAAAGAACGTGCCATCTTTGAAGCAGAGAACAAGACTTCCACAGATAGTGAATCTGCTGGTGCTTTGATCTTGGACTTCCCAGTGTTTAGAAATGTTAGCAATAAATTTCTGTTTGTAAATTACCCAGTCTAATGTATTTTGTTACACAGCAGCGGGAACAAAGACAGGACTCACATTTACTTTTTTTTTTTCTTTAAGGATGTTTCATTGACCTAAAATTATTTATTAAAAAGATCTTCGGTGAAGTATTTAGTTCACCTTTCATGGTGAATTTGAATTCACTTTTCAGGGTGGACATTTTCTGTGTTTTCAGAAAAAGCTATTACTATGAAACTTTTAGATATGTGAAGATCTCAATATCTGCCTAAGTGCAGTTATAGTGACATTGTGGCTTTTGGAACCTGGGAGAATATTGCTTTTAAGAAATTTGACATCTGTAATTAACTAGATTGTTCTGTGGAAGGAAATGAGTTAGACACAGATGAGAGGGAAAAATAAGAAAAGGTGATTTGAGACCAGATCTTTTTACTGGCACTGGGTATATACTTATTTGATTAGAGGGTTAAGGACAAGAATGAAAAGCTGACAGAATTATTCTTATGAGACTTCGTGAGAATCTGATTAAAGATTAGTTGCTTTGGGATCCAGGTGGCAGTGTGTTACACAGAGCTATATTGGAGCTTGTTTCCTGGTTCCTGCCTGGGCCTCAGCATTGCTCTGGTGCTATTAGTACTGGCAGCCTTGGGAATATCTGAAGACAGTACACTTCCTAGGAGTATGAGTGTTCTCACAGTGGGTACAGATAGGAGTAGGTATGGGTGATGAAAGTGGACAAGTGTGAGACACAATCAGAGAGAATTAGCCTGGCTGGTGGCAAATGATAGCTGCAGGCTGGTTTGTTGCCATGAAAGGTACCACTTTGGGAATATGTTGAGGTAAATGCTGTATCTGGCTATTATGTGAATGGGCCTATCAAATCAGCCTTCCTTTAGGTTATACTACCTTACAGTTGTAAGAATTCAGTAAATACTATCAAAGTGCTTTATGAACTATAAAGGCCTATACAAATACAAAATCATGTTAAAACTCACTTTATGCAGTGGCTATACCATTGCCCTGGTACAGGTTGGTATTTAATGTTTTACAAGAATGCTAAATAATTTTCATAAAGCCTGGTTGGATTTGTTTTAGGTAAAGGGGCTATGCTTATTTTTATGCTTGTCCCATTAGGTAAAGTAAAAAAGCACACACTTTTCCATAAATACCTGCCAGGTGGGCATTCACATCCCCACCTGCCATCTTTGTCCTTTAGGCCTTCTGTTGCCCCTGCTTTCATGGCTCCCATGCTTGAGTGAGTCTCATTCTCTGCTTCTGCTCTCAGAGCTTCTCACTATTGCTGGATCCATTACAAATTCATGCTGGATAGTCACTGGTCCTTAGAAATCCTTTGATTCATCTCTTGTTGACTTTTTTTTTTTTTGTAGAGGTGGCAATTCCAATTGGTTTGGAATCTGCTTCCGCTCTTAACTCTAACTTTTGTAATTGATTTCCTTTGTATTTACTGAGAAGTGTGAATGTTTCAAATTTTATAATTTCATTCTTACTTTGTTTTCTTGTCAGTGCTAATGTCCCACCTGGGCTTTTTATTGCCCCGTTGCTCAACCATGTTCTTTACTCAGTCCTAGTTCTTCTCAACTCTATGCAGCGTTCTACGTTGTTTATGCCTCTATAAAACCTGGATGTATTAAGTAAAAAGGAAATGCCCCATTTTCTCTTCTCCCTCTATGCTTATATTTTTCTCTTTCCTTGGTTTCCATCATACTTCATGTGTTCTGGTTTCTTTGCTAATCATTGTATATATTCATAGCTAAGTTTTCTTCTGCTGTCCAGACTAAAATGTTTGAAGGAATTGACTTTTAAAATACTTGTATTTTTACTTAATAAATCTGTATTTTTGGCTTAATAAATCTGCTGAAATTCTCTCATTTTTCTTTTCTCTATTAATCTTCTTTTTATTACTTCATTCTTTTATTTTTCTCTCTCTTCTCTATTTTTATAACAATTCTTCTTTTTCTGGCAACTTTCCCAAGACCTGTATATAGGCTTAAGTTACCTTAATTAAACACATAGACACAGAATAAACATGTGTGGTTAAATTTTTTACTTGCAAACAATGGTAACCAATTATGGTTAAATTAAACACAAAAGTTATTTATTGTGAGTCTTGGGGAAGCTCATGAAAACAGTGGGAATGATAGAAAGCTAGGATCTGGTTAGAAGCTTGACATATTTACATTTCAAAAAAAGTAGCATAAAACATAAAACAAGTAACAGAAAATAACTTTTCTTCAAGTTTCTAAATACATATTTATGTCCTGCTTAATCCTCCGTACTCTCCTCTCTAATGTTCTACCAAGGGAAGTAAACTCCATCCACATGCAATTTATGACTGGCTTATGATCAACTTCTCTTCAGTTCTGTTGTGATTCTATCTTGATATTCTGCAACCTATAGATTAAATTGTAAGGTTACATACACCATAATACTTTATAAAAAGTGGCAAGGGAAAGGAAAAAGTAAAGTGAAATTGTACGTCTAAAATTATTTAGGCACATGCACACACATGTGCATATACACATATGACCCACTGATGGAGGAAACACGATAAGCTTCAGCCTTTATTTCTGTAACTAGTCGTGAAGTTACATTGCTTTTGTGATTTCATCCTCTAGTACTCCTTTGATGTTCCCAGTGATTCCCTTAGGAAGGTTTATGCCCTCTGTATTAGTTTGTGGTGGGAAAAAGAAGCTCCAGGGGCTTCAGCTTGGTTCTATCATAATAGCTGGTAGAAGCATAGCAATATAAGAGCATGAATTCTCTCAGGTGTGAATCTTGGACTTTGCCACTTATTAGCTTTGTGACTTTGGGCAAGTTACCCAGCCCATTTGTGCCTTAGATTCTTTATCTGTAAAATTTTAAAACAAGGATAATAATAATATAGGTTTGCTGTGAGGAACAAATAAGTAAATGCAAATGCGTGTAAAGAATTTATAACAGTGTCTGACACATAGCGATTTTCAAGTGTCTTTGCTATTAGTATTAATATTAGCAGTAGTATTAGTAGTACTAGAAGTGTGTATTGCCTCATGTCTGAGAATTGGATGACTCTCAAATATTATGAATCTGAATGTATCTTAGTAAGCTACATATCTGTTTCCTAGGGATCTTATGTCACCAAATTCCCTGTGATCAAAATATTCTGATTACCACGCTGGCTACACTTCCAATTATAGTAAACAATCTCACTTGCGTCTTCTGACTAAGGATCAGTGCTGGGTTTTTGCCACCATAAAATCCTTCCTACCATATTGAAATCATTTTCTGTACTTTCATCCCAGGCCATTACTGTTTTCACTAAATGTCACTCATTTACTAAGTATTTCTTCAGAATGCCAAATTATTCCTAAAATTTTCTTCTGGTTTTCTGTAATATATTACTTTCAGGCTTCTGCTGTTCTTCTGAGTCTTCATGCTTCGTAATGAGCTTTTTTTTCCCTTTGTTTTCCACTTTTTTTCTTTCATTTTAAAAAAGAAATACCTGGGCATGCTGGTTCACACCTGTAATCCCAGCATTTTGGGAGGCTGAGGTGGGAGAATCTCTTCAGGCCAGGAGTTTGAGACAAGCCTGGTCAACATAGTGAGAACCCCATCTCTACAAAAAATAAGAAGTAAAAAAGGAATAGTTTCTCCAGACACAGTATTTGTCAAAGGTTTTTGGCTTTTCTAACCAAATGGATGGTGGTCAATCTCCTTCTGGATCTTCAGTGGGGTGTACTTTATAACCAAGTTCCAGTATCTAGAAAGTTTAATGTCTTATGGTTCTGCTGGTCTATGATGCTGACAACTTCCTGAACTTAACATGAAAATGGCAGTTTTCAGTACCCAGTTTTTCAAAGGGTTTTTTGATATTCATTCCCTGCCTTCTAAGTTTTTCATAGGCAAAAGACCTCCTAAAATGTCAAATATCCTTTCTAGTCATTTCTTCACCCCTTTTTCAACCAGTTTTCTGGAAGTTCTATCTCCTTCTGGGTATATAAAGAGAAACATTTATTAGGATTGTGGGCACAATTCTGTATGACTTGAAAATCTGCAGCAATGGGATGGTTGGGAAATTTCCTGTCTTCTCAGATTCTGACATTAGGTTGACATTAGGCTGTTCTTGCATTGCTCTAAAGAAATACCTGAAACAGGGTAGTTTATAAAGAAAGGAGGTTTAATTTTACAGGAAGCATGGCTTGGACATCTGCTCAGCTTCTAGCAAGGCCTCAGGGAGCTTTTACTCATGGTGGAAGAAGCAGGAGCAGGGATCTCACATGGCAAAGGGAGGAGCAAGAGAGATAGTTGGGGAGAGGTGCCACACTTTTAAACAACCTGATCTGCTGGGAGCTCACTCACTATGGCAAGGTCAGCACCAAGCCTTGAGGGATGATTTCCCCTGACTCAAACACCTACCAGGCCCCATCTCCCAGATTGGGAATTACGTTTCAACATGAAATTTGGGTGGGGACAAATATTCAAACTGTATCAACTATCAGCTACTAATCCTAATTTGTATGGGTAATGTGAATTTCCATTTCTTTGGTCTTCACAGTGTTTTAGTGAAAATATGGAAAAGGCTGCATCAAGCACAAATGCCCCTTTATATCAGAAGCTTTCATGCAGAGAAGCTCTTGGGCAGAATTTCCCAGAGTATATTTTGAAAACATTATTTCAAAAAATTACATTAAAAATGTTTCCCAAGACAATCCTGGACCTTTAGACTATATTGAAATAAAGAAAGTTAAATGTGTTCCTTTAAACTAGGACTTCTCAAAGCTTTTAATATGTGTATTAATAATGGTTAGCAATAGAGGGTGCTGTGCTGCCCGAACTTATTTGGAAACAAATCCCTCCTTCTGTTATTTTCCATAAATTATTTTTTGATACTAGCATTCCATGGAACGTATTTGGGAAAAAGGCGGGTTATAGGCCATTTTTTATTTTCTGAAAGATGCTGAGATCTTACTGGAGGTATTCACTTTGTCACTGATTATCACTGAGAGAAGAGAGAGATGGCAATGGAGGGCATAAATTCTCAGCTAGAGCTTTTTCTTTTCTTTGGGACTAGTACTCCAAAGAGTTCGTCAAAAAGTGGCATAAATATCTAAACAGTTCATGTCCAGCAAAAAGTAATACATTTTTTTCCATTTGCAAATAAATTTACTTCTCAGGTGGTTGACTGTGAAGGAAGTTCACACACATATAGTTCACTTCATATCACCTTGTTTGCTTCTATTCTGACCTCTATTCAATGTTCCCTGCTGATTTAACTCAACTGCTGGGATAGGATGAAATTTTAGCTTCTGAGGGAAAAGGAGTAAAATGTAGAAAGATTAATATCACTGTGTTTTGTTTTCTGATCCCGTTTTTTTCAGAGCCCAAGCAGCTTGTATTTGACCATGACTAGAGTGGGTAAGTCTGGTTTCAGGAGATCTAAATTGGATCTCAGCTTTACTGCCTTTGGAGACTTTAAGTCCTGAGTATCCGGGCGCTGTGTCTCACGCCTGTAATCCCAGCACTTTGGGAGGCCGAGGCGGGCGGATCACGAGGTCAGGAGATCGAGACCATCCTGGCTAACATGGTGAAACCCCGTCTCTACTAAAAATACAAAAAATTAGCCGGGCGAGCTGGCGGGCGCCTGTAGTCCCAGCTACTCGGGAGGCTGAGGCAGGAGAATGGCGTGAATCCAGGAGGTGGAGCTTGCAGTGAGCTGAGATCGTGCCACTGCACTCCAGCCTGGGCGACAGAGCCAGACTCCGTCTCAAAAAAAAAAAAAAAAAAAAAAAAAAAAAAAAAAAAAAAAAAAAAAAAAAAAAAATCCTGAGTATCAAGGAGGGCTCATTGTTGTCTCAAATAGCGTTTCCCTACTCAAGCTATACTGTAGACTGTTAGCCACATTAGCCAAGGGTTGCAAACTTTAGGGATTATGCAGTTAATAATATTTAATGTGAAACAGGCTGTTTGTTCTATGATAAAGCATAACACTTGTATAGATACGTTGCCTTTTAAAATTTTGTAAGGGACAAAAAAATGCTGTCAAAGCCCTCCCTCCATGTCCATCACTAGAGCCTAAAAGTCACCAGTTGATAATCCTTAATCTGAATACACAACAGTGAAATGCTGAGAACAGAGAGAGAGGAGGAACCAGGTAGCACTAGCATAGCTATGAAGTCCAAAAGGAAAGAGAAATGAGGTGGTTTAAGGTGGTAAACATTTACTTCACCAGCATTTGGGAACTTCCAGTGTAGAATGTCCAGGGCAACTGTGTACTAGCCAGGCCCATCCTAGCTGGAGCTTGTTGAATCTGAGTCTGTATTTTTAGGAATTTTGCCAAGAATGTAATAACTATGAAACTAACAAATATTTACCACAGGGCAGACCCCATCACTGTGGTGTTAAAAAGCTTGCCAAATGCTAGTAAGTTCTGCTTGAATTCTATATCTTAGATAAAATAACTATCCCTAATGTGTCAAAGATTGTCAAATGTTTTTCATAGTCTTTAACAAGATCACCAACAGCAAACATTCCATATGGAGTTTACCCAGCAGTTATAATTAATTTGTAAGCTTGTTGATGGAAAGGATTGTATTAGTTAAGATTGTTGATTGAGAGCAAAAATTCAAAACAGTTTTAGTTCAACCAAGAGATTTGTTTGAAAAGTACTGGCTGGATCACAGTGTTAATGGAAAAGCTGCTAAAATCCAGTTTTAGTAGGTGTGGTGGGTAATACTGAGTGTGAACTTGATTGGATTGAGGGATACAAATTCATCCTGAGTGTATCTGTGTGGGTGTTGCCCAAGGAGATTAATGTTTGAGTCAGGGGGCTGGGGAAGGCAGATCCACCCCAGATCTACATTGTGGGCACAACCTAATCAGTTTCCAGTGAATTTAAAGCAGACAGAAAAATGTGAAAAAGAGAGACAGGCCTCACCTCCCAGCCTACATCTTTCTCCAGTGCTAGCTGCTTCCTGCCCTCAAACATCGGACTCTAAGTTCTTCAGTTTTGGGACTCGGATTGGGTCTCCTTGCTCCTCAGCTTGCAGACACCCTATTGTGGTTCCTTGTGATCATGTAAGTTAATACTTAATAAACTCTCCTTTAAATATATATATATATGTATATATATATCTCATATTAGTTCTGTCCCTCTGAGAAAAGCCTGACTAATATAGTAAGCTACCTATGGATATTTGATTGCTATTAGGGCTCTCTGTCTCCATATCTCTATCTTCTCTGCTTTTCTCCAACTTTTGATCGTGTTGTCCCTTTCATGTAGGTGAGATGTTCTTTTGAAAAATCCTCATTGGGGCTATGTTAAATTTGGCATTGGTTCTGGAGGAATTCTGGAAAAATGCAGGTGGTCTCGGGATGACTGATGACTGGGTACTGAGTGGAGAAGAATTTTAGCCTCTGTCATTCCAACAACAGGGCTTATGTTTAGATGAGATTCATTGCTCTCTAACACTGACACAGAGTTAGATAGGTCACTTGGCAGGGGGAAGGGAGGAATTTGGTACCTAATCTTATTATGGTACCCATGAACATAATGATTAATTTCTACCTAAATGCTTCTAGAAATAGGGAATCCTTGTTTCAAAGAAGTACACTTTAATAGCTATATCATTACATTATTTCTGTATATTGAGATGTATTATTACCTTGTAGATTTATAGAGATTCCATATGATCAAACATTCTTACATGACGCAGTTCGTCAATATTTGAATACTGTTCTCAAGTCCTTTTAAGTCATCTCTTCAGGGTTATCTGTCTTCTGTTCTTCCAGTGACATCCATGGTGAATGACACTTTAAAATTGCTGCAACTATTTAGCAGTACAGATCAAAACCTTGCTAATGTTTTGGCTTATTAGTCCCACTTCTAAGAGTTTATTCTAAGAAAATAGTTATATATGTAAAGCTATGACTTAAGATACTTTGTGTAGAAAAAGGAGACTAATTTATACTACTTGAAAGTTATAATGGCTTAAATGTCCAATGATAATAAATTGGCCAGATTTTGATTTGTTCATATGATGGGGTATTATACTGCCATTAAAATACTGCATAAATTTACCAGTTGACAGAAATTATTTTCATTCTAAAATGTGGTTTCAGCCTTTTTTTTTTGGCTGTATAATGAATCTCCCAGATATTAACACTCAGTTTTTGTCTCAAAAAATTAGTGTCTTAAAAGAGAAACGATTTCTTTCTCATGATACCGTGGGTCAGCAATCTGGGGGGGTGTGCCTGTCTCTTCTGAAGGCACTTATATAGCTGTAGTTATCTGATGGTTTTAACTGATGTCCAAGAGCCCATGATAGCTTCACTTATCTGAATGGTGGTTGGTGATGTTGAATGGAGTGTCTCAGTTATTTGAGGCTCCATAACTCACACAGTGTTACTTTTACCACATGGATCAAAGCAGGTCACATATCCAGCCCAGATTTAAGTGATAAGGAAATAGCTTACCTTTTGATGTGATGAATAGAGCTACAAATGATTTGTGGCCGTGTTTAAGATCTGCTAAAAATATCTAGTAAAAAAAAGCAGGTTGTAAGAACTTCACTCATTTTTTATAATGTTGTTATACACACACACACAAATTTCTGGAACGGTAAATGCACAAATGTTAAAAGTGACTTTTTATGGGTGATAGGATTATAATTATTTTGTGGAATTATTTTTATCAGTGGCTTATTTATGATTATCTAAATTTTCAATACTAATCAATTTTGTCATTAATGTAAGACAGACCTCTCAAAATCGAAATCTTTGTGTTTTTTGTGTATATCCCTACTCTTCTGCTCTCTTACAGGTGCCCTGAAGGTCATTTTTCTCTTCCCTAGCTTAAAAAGCTTAAAAAAGTTTTGCAAAGGAGGAGATTCAAATATAATTTATCAATAAGAATGGGGAGAGGAGGTGGCATAGGGGCAACTTGGAGTGTAGAGAAAAAGTGGAGTGACTCCATATGGGGAAGGGGAAGGAGGGCTATCTATCCTACAGCAGGAACACCTAAGCAGCCTTTAAGGTGCCCCTTTCATGAACCTGTTATCTGCAGACAGCCCTCCATCCAACATTCAATTACGTGAGACACCTACAAAAACTCAATGAATAGAATATGGTGGAAAGGAGAGAGGTTATACTGTTCCTGACCAAGGGATCAGGAAGTAAAAAGATTCTGCAATTTCCCTGTCAAAGGGCAAAAGAAGGGGAAAGAGGACACACTGCCGTTGTTATATTTAAATTTAAAATGAAAACAAAACCTTAAAATACTTGAAAAAAAAATCCTGGACCGAGCAATGACTTCCTAGTAATCAGATGAGAAGAAATCATTAGAATAGCTTCATTTTCTTGTTCCAAGTACAATTTCTTTCTCTAGAAGCTTCTGTTGCTCCATAAATCAACATTTGTTAGATACAGTTCTTCCACTAGGTGTATCAAACTGGCAAATTATATTACCGTCTAGCTTCTATTTCCCTATCTTTAATAGAACACCGCAAAAGGGGTTTTGTTAAATACTTTTCAGAAATTAATATGCACTTTGCTTATAGTCTTCCTTTTCTCAGGCTACTAGACTGACTTAGAGAGGATCAGGTTATTTGGCAGACCTTATTCTTTGTTGCTACATGGTGGGTTCCAATGATCACCACCTCCTTTTCTAAGTGCTCACAAATTGCTTCCTCAAATCTCTTTAATGAGGATCTTGCTAGGGTTGTTGGAGATCTCGTTAAGCTCACTGGATAGCACTGACAAAATTATAATTTAATCAAGAAAACCAAAATCACCTACATGAAATAATTACTACGCGCTTTCTGAAATGTCTTCCCTCCAGCTTTGCCTCTTAAAATGGCCCCCAACACCCACACCAGCTTTAGTTCTAATTCCTCTTCAAAGCCTTCTCTGGTGTCTGGTGTAGTAGGCCACATTTAACTCTTATGTTTCCCAATTTTTATTGCACCTACTGTCCGCACTTTGCAACCTAGTATTCAATATATTTTTGTGTTGCCTCAGAAAGTAGGGATACATATCTTCTGCTGTATCTCGGCAAGAAGTTTATTATGTAATACTAGACTCCCATCAATAACTTAGCAAACACTGATTTACTTGGCAGTTGAGAATTATTATTTTTCTTTGTAGTCTACCTTTTCTGAAATTGTGTATTACCTTCTGAACTCTAGAATATTCTTTTTTTTTTGACCATTGTGTACTATCTTCTTAGCCTTCCTTGTCCTGTGTCTGCCCTGAACTTAGAATTAGAATTTTGCCTTTGTCTTTGTAAATTTATTATTTTTAAAAATATTGATAATTTTATGAGAGTGCACTAATATCTCAACAGAAGGTTGAGAAGATGACACCTTTTGAATTTTTAAATCTGATATCCAGAATTTGAAAATTAACTTAGTTTCTTATTTATTTATTAGCATTCAGGAATTTAATGCAAGGGATAGCAGTGTATCTTCTTTTAAGTACTCAAGAGCAATATTCTAAGAAGTAACATTATTTGAATTTAAGTAATAGACTATACTTGAAGTATCATTTAGTGTCTATGTGTGTTTCCTTCCTTTTTATTTAAGACTTTGTTTTTTTTTTAGAGCAGTGATAGATTCACAGCAAAATTAAGAGAGAAACGTTGAGATTTCCCATGTATTCCCTTCCCCGCACATGCATAGTCTCCTCATCATCAACATCCCCCACAAGAATAGTACATTTATTACAATTGATGAAGGGACACAGACATATCATAATCACCCAAAGTTCATTGTTTACATTAGGGTTTATTTTTGGTGTTGTACATTCTGTGGCTTTGCAAAAAATGTATAATGACACGTATCCATAATTAATTATCACACAGTATTTTCATTGCCCTCAAGATCCTCTGTGCTCTACTTATTCATCCTTTCTTCCTCCAAACTCTTGGACACTACTGATTTTTTATTACCTCCATAGTTTTACCTTTTCTACAATGTTATGTAGTTAGAATCATACAGTATGCAGTCTCTTCAGATTGGATTCTTTCACTTAGTACTATGCAGTTAAGTTTCCTCTATGTCTTTTCATGGCTTTATAGCTCATTTCCTTTTAGCTCTGTGTAATACTTCATTGTTTGAAGGTACCACAGTTTATCCATTCATCTACTGAAGGACATCTTGGTTGCTTCTAAGTTTTGGCAATTATGAATAAGGCTGCTGTCTGTACTCATATGCAGGTTTTTGTGTGAACATGTTTTCAACTCCTTTGGGTACATACCAAGAAACACCATTATTCAATAATATGGTAAGAATATGTTTAATTTTGTAAAAAAATGCCAAGCTGTCTTTCAAAGTGGATATACCATTTTACATTCCTAAAGCAATGAATGAGAGTTCCTGTTGCTTCACATCTTCACCAACATTTGGTATTATCAGTGCTCCACATGTTGACCATTCTATTAGATACGTAGTGGTATCTCATTTTTGTTTGTATTTGCATTTCCTTGATGACATGATTAGGAACGTCTTTTCATACATTTATTTGCCATCTGTATAGCTTCTTTGACGAGATGTCTATTAAGATTCTTTGGCCCATTTTAGATTGGGTTGTTGTTTTCATATTGTTGAGTTTTAAATTATTTATATACTTTAGATCACAATTTTTTTATCAGATTTGTCTTTTGCAAATATTTTCTCCCCTTCTGTGGCTTGTCTTTTCATTTTATTAACATTATATTTTACAGAGAAGTTTTTATTTTAATAGAGTTCAGCTTACCAATTATTTGTTTTATGGATTATGCCTTTGGTGTTGTATCCAATAAGTCAGTGCCATACCCCAGGTCATCTAGGTTGTCTGCTGTTGTAGTCCAGGCTTTTTGTAGTTTTGAATTTTGCACTTAGGTCTGTGATTCACTTTGAGGTAATTTTTATCAAGGGTGGAAAGTCTGTGTCTAGATTCATTTTTTTTTTTGCATGTGGATATCCAGTTGTAGCATCATTTGTTGAAATGTCTGTGTTTCTTCATTGTATTGCCTTTATGCCATTGTCAAAGATTTATTGATTGTATTTATGTCTGTTTCTGAGCTCTCTATTATGTCTTCTTGATCTCTTTGTCTACTCATTTACCACTACCACACTGTCCTGATTACTGTGACTTTATAGTAAGTCTTGAAGTTGGGTAGTGGCAGTCCTCCAACTTTGTCCTTTTCCTTCAATATTGTGTTGGCTATTCTGAGTCTTTTGCCTTTACACAGAAATGTACTATCAGTTTGTTGATATCCTCAAAATAACTTGCTGGGATTTTTATTTGGGTTGCATTGAATCTATAGATCAACTTGGAAAGAACTTGTTAATATGTCTGTATTATCTATATTTTGATAATAGTGAGTCTTCCTATGCATGAACATGGACTATTTCTTCATGTATTCAGTTCTTTGATTTTGTTCATCAGAGTATTATAGCTTTTCTTTTACATATTTTGCTAAATTTATACATAAGTATTTCATTTGCCTGGACGCTAATGTAAATCGTATTGTATTTTTAGTTTCAAACCCTCTTTTTTTAATTTGCAAATGCAAATTAAAACCACAATGAAATATCACCTCACACCTGTTAGAATGGCTATTGTCAAAAAGACAAAAGATAACAGGTGCGGGCAAAGATATGGAGAAAAGGAAATCTTGTAGACTGTTATTGAGAATGTAAATTAGTACACTCATGTTGGAAAATAGTATGGAGAGTCTTCAAAACACTAAAAAAATAAAATTACCATATGATCCTGCAATCCCACTACTGTGTATCTATCCAAAGAAAAATAAAATTGCTATGTAGAAGAGATGTTTACATTCCCATGTTTATTGCAGCATTCTTCACATTTGCTTTTATATATTAACCATTAACCCTGTATCCTGCAACCTTACTATGATTGCTTATTTGTTCCAGGAGTTTTTTTTTTTTTGGATTTTCTACATAGATTACCATGCCATCTGCAAACAAAGACAGTTTTATTTCTGCCTCTCCCTTCTGTACACCTTTTATTTCCTTTTATTGCCTTACTGAATTAGCTAGTACTTCCAGTACAATGTTGAAAAGGAGGTGAAAAGAGGAGACAATCCTGCCTTGTTTTTGATATTAGTGTGAAAACTTTGATTTTCTCACCATTAAGTATGAAGTTAGCTGTATTCTTCTTGTAGATACTCTTAAGAAAATTCCCCTCTATTCCTAGTTTCCTGAGAGGTTTCATCATGAATGGGCATTGCATTTCTCAAACGTTTTTAAATGTTGAGTGAGTCTTGCATACCTGGTATAAATCTCAGTTGGTTGCAGTGTATAATTTCTTTATACAATGTTGGATTCAATTTGCTAATATTTTGCTGATTATTTTTGCATCTATATTTATAAGAGGTATTGGTGTGTAGTTTTCTTTGTTTTAATTTTAATTTTAATTTTAGGTTTGGGAGTATACGTGAAGGTTTATTACATAAATAAACATATGTCAGGGGGGCTTGCTGAACATTCTATTACATCACCCAGGTATTAAGACCAGTACCCAGTCGTTATCTTTTCTGCTCCTCTGCCTCCTCCCACCTTCCATTCTCAAGTAGACCCCATTGTCTGTTGTTTCCTTCTTTGTGTTCATAAGATCTTATCATTTAGCTCCCACTTGTAAATGAGAACGTGCAGTGTTTGGTTTTCTGTTTCTGAGCTAGTTTTCTGAGAATAATGGCTTCTAACTCCATCCATGTCCCTGCAAAGGACATGATCTCATTTCTTTTTATGGCTGCATAGTATTCTATAATGTATATGTACCACATTTTCTTTATCCACTGTATCATTGATGGGCATTTAGGTTGATTCCATGACTTTGCTATTGTAAACAGTGCTGTAATGAACATACACGTGCATTATAATAGAATAATTTATATTCCTTTGGGAATATACCCAGTAATGGGATTGCTGGATCAAGTGGTATTTCTGCTTCCAGGTCTCTGAGGAATCGCCACATTGTCTTCCACAATGGCTGAACTAATTTACACTCCCACCAATGGTGTATAAGGGTTCCTTTTTCTCCACAACTTGCCGGGATCTGTTGTTTTTTGTCTTTTTAACAATAACCATTCTGATGGGCATGAGATGGTATCTCATTGTGGTTTTGATTTGTAGTTCTCTAATGATCAGTGACGCTGAGCTTTTTTTCATGTGTTTATTGACCACATGTATGTCTTGCTTTTAGAAGTGTTAGTTTATGTTCTTTGTCCATTTTTCAGTGGGGTTGTTTTTCTCTTGTACATTTAAGTTCCTTATAGATGCTGGATATTAGATCTTTGTCAGATGCATGGTTTGCAAATATTTTCTCTCATTCTGTAGGTTGTCTGATTACTCTGTTGACAGTTTCTTTTGCTGTGCAGAGGCTCTTAAGTTTAATTAGATCCCATTTGTCAATTTTTGCTTTTGTTGTGATTGCTTTTGGTGTCTTTGTCACGAAATCTTCACTCATTCCTGTGTCCAGGATGGTATTGCCTATGTTGCCTTCCAGGATTTTTATGGACTGCAGCGGTAGCATCTCTGCTCACTGCAGCCTCTGCCTCCTGGGTTCAAGTGATTCTTGTGCCTCAGCCTCCCGGGTACCTGAGACTACAGGTGTGCACCATCACACCCAGCTAATTTTTTTGTATTTTTATTAGAGACAGGGTTTCGCCATGTTGGCCAGGCTGGTCTCGATCTCCTGGCCTCAAGCAATTCACCCACCTCAGCCTCCCAAAGTGCTGGGATTACAGGCATGAGCCACCACTCCCATCCTTAATCCATCCTGAGTTGATCTTTGTATATGGTGTAAGGAAGGGGTCCAGCTTCAATGTTCGGCAAATGGCTAGTCAGTTATCCCAACACTATTTATTGAATAAGAAGTCTTTTCCCCATTGCATGTTTTTGTCAACTTTGTCAAAGACAAGATGGCCATAGATGTGTGTCCTGACGTTTGGGCTCTCTAGTCTAGTCCATTGGACTACGTACCTGTTTTTGTAGCAGTACCATGCTGTTTTGGTCACTGTAGACTTGTAGTACAGTTTGAAGTTGGGTAATGTGATTCATCCAGCTTTATTCTTTTTGCTTAGGATTGCCTTGGCTATTTGAGCTCTTTTTTGGTTCCATATACATTTTTAAATAATGTTTTCTAGTTCTGTGAAGAATGTCATTGTCGTTGGATAGGAATAACATCGAATCTGTAAATTGCTTGGGGGCAGTATAGCCATTTTAATGATATTGATTATTCTTATTAATGAGCATATAATATTTTTTCATTTATTCATGTATTCTCTGATTTATTTGAGCATTGTTTTGTAATTCTTATTGTAGAGCTCTTTTACCTTCCTGGTTACCTGTATTCCTAGCTATTTTATTTTCTTCATGGCAATTGTGAATGTAATTACCTTTGTGATTTGGCTCTTGGTTTGGTTGTTGTTGGTATGTAAGAATGCAAGTGACTTTTGTACATTGATTTTGTATCCTGCAACTTTGCTGAAGTTGTTTATCAGCTGAAGGAGCTTTTGGACTAAGACTATGGAATTTTCTAGATATAGAATCATGTCATCTGCAAACAGAGATAGTTTGACTTTCTGTCTTCCAATTTGGATGCATTTCATTTATTTCTCTTGCCTAATTGCTCTGGCTAGGACTTCCAATACTATGTTGAATAGAAGGGGTGAGAGAGGGCATCCTTGTCTTGTGCCAGTTTTCAAGGGGAATACTTCCAGCTTTTGCCCACTCAGTATAATGTTGGCTGTGGGTTTGTCATATGTGGCTCTTATTATTTTGAGGTGTGTTTCTTCAATACCTTATTTACTGAGAGTTTTTTTTGACATGAAGGAATATTGAATTTTATCAAAAACCTTTTCTGTATCTATTGAAATAATCATGTGGTTTTTGTCTGTAGTTCTCTTTATGTGATGAATCACCTTTATTGATTTGTGTATGCTGAACCAACCTTGCATCCTAGGGATGAAGCCTACTTGATCATGGCGGATTAGCTTTTTGATGAGCTGCTGGATTTGGTTTGCAACTATTTTGTTGAGGATTTTTCCACTGATGTTCATCAAAGATATTGGCCTGAAATTTTCTTTTTTTTATTGTATATCTGCCAGGTTTTAGTATCAAGGTGATGCTGGCCTCATAGAATCAGTTGAAGAGGACCTCCCTCCTCCTCAATTTTTGTGGAATATTTCAGTAGGAATGGTACCAGCACTTCTTTGTACATCTGATAGAATTCGGCTATGAATCTATCAGGTCCTGGGCTTTTCTTGATTGGTAGGATATTTATTACTGATTCACTTTTGGAGTTCATTATTGGTCTGTTAGGGAATCAGTTTCTTTCTGGGTCAGTCTCGGGAGGGTGTTTGTGTCCAGGAATTTATCCATCTTCTCTAGGTTTTCTAGTTTGTGTGCGTAGAGTTGTTCACAGTGGTTTCTCATGGTTGTTTTTATTTCTGTCGGGTCAGTAGCAAGATTCCCTTCATTTCTAATGTGTTTATTTATATCTTCTCTGTTTTCTTCTTAATTAGTCTAGCTAATTAGTGTAGCTAGTGGCTTATCTATTTTATTAATTTCTTCACAAAACAAACTCCTGGATTCATTGATCTTCTGAATGTTTTTTTGTGTCTCCATTTCCTTAGTTCAGGTCTGATTTTTGTTATTTCTCACCTTCTGCTAACTTCGGGGTTGATTTGTTCTTTCTTCTCTAATTCTTTCAGTTGCAAGGTTAGCTTGCTAATTTGAGATCTTTCTACCTTTTTGATGTTGGCATTTAGTGCTATGAATGTCCCTCTTAACACTGCCTTAGCTGTGTCCCAGAGATTCTGATAGTTTGTATCTTTTTTCTCATTATTTTCAAAAAATTCATTGATTTCTACCTTAATTTCGTTCAGAGGTATGTTGTTAATTTCCATGTAATTGTATAGTTTTGAGCCACTTTCATTGTGTAGACTTCTATTTTTATTGCACTGTGGTCTGAGATGGTGTTTGGCATGATTTTGGTTGTTTTACATTTGTTGAGAATTGTTTTATGTCAAATTATGTAGTTGATTTTAGAGTATGTGGTGATGAGAAGAACATATATTTTGTTGGTTTTGGGTGAGGACTTCTGTAAAGGTCTGTCCGATCCATTTGGTCCAATGCTTAGTTTAGGTCCTGAATATCTTTGTTAATTTTCTTCCTCAGTGATCTGCCTAATACTGTCAGTGGAGTGTTGAAGTCTCCCACTATTATTGTGTGAGAGCCTATCTCTCTTTGTAGGTCTCTAAGAACTTGCTTTATGAATCTGGGTGCTTCTGTTTTGGGTTCATGCATATTTAGGATAGTTAGATTTTCTTGTTGAATTGAACCCTTTACCATTATTTAATGCCCTTCCTTGTCTTTTTTGATCTTTGTTGGTTTGAAATCTGTTTTGTCTGAAATTAGGATTGCAACCCCTGCTTTTTTCTATCTTCCATTTGCTTGGTAGATTTTTCTTCATCCCTTTATTTTGAGTATATGGGTGTCATTATGTGTGAGATGGGTCCCTTAAAGACAGCATACTATTGAGTCTTGCTTTTTTTTATCCAGCTTGCCACCCCGTGCCTTTTAAGTGGAGCATTTAGCCCGCTTACATTCAAGATTAGTATTGGTATGCATGGATTTGATCCTGTCATTGTGCTGGTAGCTGGTTATTATGTTGGCTTGTTTGTGTGGTTGCTTTATAGTGATACTGGTTTGGGTTTTTAAGTGTGTTTTTGTATTAGCTGGTAGCAGTCTGTCCTTTCTGTATTTAGTGCTCCTTTCAAGGTCTCTTTTAAGGCATATCTGGTGGTAATGAAGTCCCTCAACATTTGCTTATCTTTAAAGGATCATATTTCTCCTTAACTTAGGAAGCTTAGTTTGGCTGTATATGAAATTACTTGAAGTTTTTTTTCTTTTCTTTTTTCTTTTTCCGAGATGGAGTCTCACTCTGTCACCCAGGCTGGAGTGCAGTGGCCCAATCTCAGCTCACTGCAACCTCCACCTCCCAGGCTCAAGCAATTCTCCTGCCTCAGCCTCCTGAGTAGCTGGGATTACAGGCATGCACCACCACGTCTGGCTAATTTTTGTATCTCTTTTTTTTTTTTTTTTTTTTTTTTAGTGCTGGTCTTAAACTCCTGACCTTCTGATCCACCCGCCTCGGCCTCCCAAAGTGCTGGGATTATAGGCATGAACCACCGTGCCCAGCCCATTTTTTTTTTCTTCTTTAAGAATGTTGAATATAGGCCCTCAGTCTCTTCTTATAGTGTTTCAGCTGAGAGGTCTGCTGTTAGCCTGATGGGGAGGTATTTGTAGGTGACCTTCCCTTTCTTTCTATCTGCCTTTAACATTTTTTCTTTCATTTTAACCTTGAAAAATCTGATGATTATGTGTCTTGGATGATCTTCTTATGTTGAATCTTGCAGGAGTTCTCTGTAGTTCCTGAATTTGACTGTTGGCCTCTCTAGCAAGGATGGGGAAGTTTTCGTGGATGATATTCTGAAATACATTTTCCAAGTGGTCTGCTTTCTCCTTCTCCCTTTCAGGGATACAAATGATTCATAGATTCATCCTCTTTATATAATCCCATACTTCTCAGAGGATTGTTCTTTGCGTTTTATTCTTTTTTCTTTATCTTTATGTCTTATTTCAGAGAACCAGTCTTCAAGTTCTGAGATTCTTTCTTCGCCTTGGTTTATTCTGTTGTTAATACTTGTGATTGCATTGTGAAATTCTTGTATTGTGTTATTCAGCTCTGTCAGACCTGTTAGATTCTTGTTTTATATCGGTTATTTTGCCCTTCAGGCAATTTATATCGAATTGCCGGGCAGAAACTCTTGTTTTCTTTCCTACTTTTCCCCAAATAAACAGTGTTTCTCTCTTTGTTCCGAGCCACCCAAAGCTGGGGGTTGAGTGACACAAGCACCCTGTGACCTCCACCACTGTGACTGTGCTGGGTCAGACCAGAAGCCAGCACAGCACTAAGTCTTGCCTTAGGCCTACTGTAACCATTCCCTGGCTACTGCTTATGTTCGCTCATCTCCCTGGAGCTCCACCTACAATCAGCAGGTGGCAAAGCCAACCAGGCCTGTGTGCTTCCCTTCAGGGTGGTGAGGTCCCTCAGGCCCAGGTAGGCCCAGAGGGACTAGAGTAAAAAACCTTAGGAGTCTACCTGGTGTTCTATTTTACTGTGGCTGAGATGACACTCAAACCACAAGACACAGTCCTCCTCACTCTTCTCTCCCCTTTCCAAAGGCAGAGAAGCCTCACCCTGTCGCTACTGCCACCCCAGGCCAAAAGGAGTACTGCCAGCCTATTAGCCAATGTTTCTTTAAGGCCCAAGGGCTCTCAAGTGAGCTTGTCAAGAAAGCTGCCTGGCCCAGGACTCACCCTTCAGGGCAGTGGGCTCCCTTCTGACCCAGGGCAGGTCTAGAAATGCCATCCAAGAGTCAAGTACTGGAATCAGGAACCCTAAGAGCCCTCTTGGTGCTCTGCCATGCTGGTACCTAAGGTGCAAGACAAAATGCCCTTTACTTTTCTCAAGCAGGAGTTTTGTCCTGTAGTTATCACTACTGGTAATGTGCTGAGTCTCTCTCACCTGAAGCCCACAAGTCTCAGAAGCTCATCTAAGGACCTCGATGTAGTACCTGGGTATCATTGCTGGTTATTCAGGGTTCAAAGGCTCTTCACTTAGCAGCTGATGAATGCTACCAGGACTGCATCCTTTCCTTCATGGCATCTCAGTCACATGTACCCCAAGTCTACTGTCTCTGAGCCTGGTTCTGCCCTAGGATTTGCCTAAGAGTTGCAGTCCTTGTGACCTAAACTGCCTTTCAAGTTTACTTAGAGACTGTGAGCACTTGGCCCTCAGTGGCAAGGTTTGTGCGCACTCAAGTTTGGACTGCTGGGATTGGCAATTCCCCTCTCGCTAGGGCTGGTTTAAATGCTGCCCCTCTGGGCGGGCATCAGCTGAGTTTGGTCTGGTTTTCCTTTCTGCTCCAGCAGAGCAGCACTCAGTTCATGCCCCACTCTTGCTGTGTTCTTCCTCCCCCAGTGCCTAGAGATGCTCTCTGCACCACACTTTGGAGGGGTGGCCTTGGCGATTCAGGACTTTAAAAAAAATCTCTTCAGTGCCTCTTTCAGTGATATGAAGTTAAAACCAGTTACTATGAGAGCTTACTTTACTTTTGGTTTTTATGAAGGTGTTTTTTCTGTGCAGTTTTTGTTGGTGTCCTTGTGATTGGGGTATGATCGGTGAGCCTTCTATTCGGCCATCTTGCTCCACCTTCTACATTCATAAAATTTGTAAAGCTCACCAAGGTATTAAGCCTAGTATCCATTAGTTATTTCTCCTGATCCTCTCCCTCCTCCTACCCTCCACTCTTTAATAGACCCCAGTGGGTGTTGTTTCTCTCCATGTGATCATATGTTCTTATCATTTAGCTCCCACTTATAAGTGACAACAAGTGGTATTTGGTTTTCTGTTGTTGTGTTAGTTTTCTAAGGATTATGGCCTCCAGCTCCATCCATGCCCCTATGAAGGACATGATCTTGTTCTTTTTTATGGCTGCATAGTATTCTATGATGTATATGTACCACATTTTCTTTATCCAGTTTTATATCTGGGTGATAGGAATAATCTGTACAACAAATCCCCATGACACAAGTTTACCTATGTAACATACCTGCACATGTATCCCTGAATTCAAAATAAAAGTTAAAAAAATCGTATAGATAAAAATCAGTGTAATTGAGATATCCATCATCTAAATATTTGTCTTTTTTTCTGCTAGAACCATTCAAATTATTCTCCTCTAGGTATTTAAAAAATACTATAGATTATTGTGAACCATAGTCATCCTACTAATTGATCAAACATTAGGTCTTATTTCTTCCATGAAACTGTGTGTTTGTATCCATTAATCAATCTTTCTTTGCTCTTCCCTCACCCCTGTACTTTCTGGCCTCTATAACCACCAATCTGCTCCCTATCTACATGAGATCCACATTTTGAGTTCCCACATATAAGTGAGAATATGCAATATTTGTCTTTCTGTGTCTGGCTTATTTAGATGAATATAACGACCTCCAGTTCCATTCATATTGCTGGAAAGGAAAAGATTTTGTTGTTACTATTTTTTTTATAGCTGAGTAGTATTCCATAGTGTATATCACATTTTCTTTATCTGTTCATTGGCAGAAGTTTAAGAACCAACGAAAAATTCAGCATCCACAAAAAATGACACTAGGCCCATTGGAAGAGGGCAACTCTGGATCAGGCTTCTGCAGTTCCTTGGTACATCTGGCATTCCTTTCATTTATCATTAATTTCCAGCAGCCCCACATGCTTACAAAGATTCCTGTTTCTGTGTTGCTTGGGCTTGAGAAGAGCACTATGGCCCTAACTAGTATGTTAAAATATTGTAATACTTTTAATTTTTATGAAGATGAAACTACCTTGAAGTCATATAAGTTAAATTTTCCTATATTTTATTTTAAAATATATATTCAGAAAAATAGGAGGTTGCCTACATTTTGTTCTTGGGCCATAGATTTTATCTCTACTACTAATGACAACCATGCAATTTTCTAGAGAAAACTTTAACTTAAATCGGTGCAATATTATCATATGGTTCTTTATAAGATTTTAAATTTGCTGATGCATTATGAATCTACCAATGATTAACATGACTGATTAACATGACTTATACCTTCCTATTAAATGATATGTTGTAACATATATTCACTTACTTATGCTGAGAGATTCATTCTGTAGAAATGTCCTTCTGTTGAAAAATCTTGCTAATATAATGATGTATATTTCTTTTCAGGTTTTTTTTTATTGTACTTTGTTTTAGGGTACATGTGCACAATGTGCAGATTTGTTACATATGTATCCATGTGCCATGTTGGTGTGCTGCACCCATTAACTCGTCATTTAGCATTAGGTATGTCTCCTAATGCTATCCCTCCTCCCTCCCCCCACCCCACAACAGTCCCCTGAGTGTGATGTTCCCCTTCCTGTGTCCGTGTTTTCTCATTGTTCAGTTCCCACCTATGAGTGAGAACATGCGGTGTTTGGTTTTTTGTCCTTGTGATAGTTTACTGAGAATGATGATTTCCAGTTTCATCCATGTCCGTACAAAGGACATGAACTCATCCTTTTTTATGGTTGCATAGTATTCCATGGTGTATATGTGCCACATTTTCTTAATCCAGTCTATCGTTGTTGGACCTTTGGGTTGGTTCCAAGTCTTTGCTATTGTGAATAGTGCCGCAATAAACATATGTGTGCATGTATCTTTATAGCAGCATGATTTATAGTCCTTTGGGTATATACCCAGTAATGGGATGGCTGGGTCAAATGGTATTTCTAGTTCTAGATCCCTGAGGAATCGCCACACTGACTTCCACAATGGTTGAACTAGTTTACAGTCCCACCAACAGTGTAAAAGTGTTCCTATTTCTCCACATCCTCTTCAGCACCTGTTGTTTCCTGACTTTTTAATGATGGCCATTCTAACTGGTGTGAGATGGTATCTCATTGTGGTTCTGATTTGCATTTCTCTGATGGCCAGTGATGATGAGCATTTTTTCATGTGTTTTTTGGCTGCATAAATGTCTTCTTTTGAGAAGTGTCTGTTCATATCCTTTGCCCACTTTTTGATGGGGTTGTTTGTTTTTTTCTAGTAAATTTGTTTGAGTTCATTGTAGATTCTGGATATTAGCCCTTTGTCAGATGAGTAGGTTGCAAAAATTTTCTCCCATTCTGTAGGTTGTCTGTTCACTCTGATGGTAGTTTCTTTTGCTGTGCAGAGCACTTTAGTTTAATGAGATCCCATTTGTCAATTTTGGCTTTTGTTGCCATTGCTTTTGGTGTTTTAGACATGAAGTCCTTGCCCATGCCTATGTCCTGAATGGTATTGCCTAGGTTTTCTTCTAGGATTTTTATGGTTTTAGGTCTAACATGTAAGTCTTTAATCCATCTTGAATTAATTTTTGTATAAGGTGTAAGGAAGGGGTCCAGTTTCAGCTTTCTACATATGGCTAGCCAGTTTTCCCAGCACCATTTATTAAATAGGGAATCCTTTCCCCATTTCTTGTTTTTGTCAGGTTTGTCAAAGATCAGATGATTGTAGATGTGTGGTAGTATTTCTGAGGGCTCTGTTCTGTTCCATTGGTCTATATCTCTGTTTTGGTACCAGTACCATGCTGTTTTGGTTACTGTAGCCTTGTAGTATAGTTTGAAGTCAGTTAGCATGATGCTTCCAGCTTTGTTCTTTTGGCTTAGGATTGTCTTGGCAATGTGGGCTCTTTTTTGGTTCCATATGAACTTTTTTACTTGAGATTTTTAGGTATACAAAATAGGGCTACCTATGTGGTACTGATGACTACCTTGTTCTTGATCTTTTCCATGTAGTGTACATACCTGCTCAATAGTACTTTGGTAGCCAATGTACCAAGTGCAACCATACTAGAGTTTGATCAACACTTCTCTTAAAATTTATATTGTACTTTTACTGGAGGAAGGTAGGTTTTGAAAAGAATTCTTTTAGTTCACTTGCCCTCCTTAATTCTTAACTGTTCATCTACACCATCTACTTTAAGAGTGGGTTTCATAGTTTAGTCCCAGCAGTGGAGGGCATACTTCATCGTAGGTAGGCATCCTTCCCACTCCCCCTACCCCCCAAAAAATGTTTGTGAACAAAAAGAAAATGTTGGTGAAAAAGCTTTCATAATATTTATCTCTAAAAAAGAATTACGTTTGCATTAATAGTGGACTATTAACAAGGTGCTGTTGATCCCTGATAGTTGAGAAGGAAAAAGAATTTTAATTTTTTAAAGGAAGCAACCAAGATTTCACCAGTCCTTTTATGCAGTGGATCTCAGTGGACAAAGCTATGAAGACAGCACAAAGTGCACACAAGAAATCGTTTTTTATTGATTGTAAAAATAATAATAAAGAGCTAGAGAGTGAAAACAAAACTCGGAGCTTTAATAAATAGACATTTATTAAGTAACTACTGTGGGTAAAGGCACTGTGCTGAGCACTGCAGAAGATACAAAAACAACTGTAATCTTTTGTCACTGCCTTTTAGGAAATTACAGTCATTGAGGGTGGGGATATGACAAATATATGTAATTATAATATACATAATAATGCATTAAAGATTTCCATAAAGGAAATAGATATAAATGGCTTAAAGTGTTCAGGAAAAAAAAGAACATCTGGTTGCATATGTGTTTAGGACTTAGGGGCACTGCTGACATTAGAGATATGAGATCTCTGTTGAGTCTAAAGATGTATGTCATTTAAATCGTAAAGATGGGCAGAGGTGCAGAGGTGAGAAAGCACAGTTGAGGAAATGACCAGTATCCTGTATCAAGGAATACAGATCATTAGTTTGGGGAATAAATAGCTGATAAAGCTAGAAAGACAGGATAGGGAAAGTTACAGATATTTCTTATATATTTTTATCCTCTTATTTTTAGCTATGTATATATATATATATTTTGGCTGACTCCTCATATCTTCTCTTTTTTCTTTGCACTTACAAAAAAAACTATCAAACAATCATTTTGCTTAATTGTAGGGTCATTTAAATGTATGTTAGTCAATTGTCTGTGATATGTGATCAAAAATCACTGCAATGAAATAGTAGTACTCAGGAGTCTCCAGTGGAGCAAGTTTTAGAGAATCAAAAAAGAGAAAAAGAATAATAGCTAAGCTTTAAATATATGGATGTGAAACCAGGTGGTTTTCGATGGCAACATTTTTCTCTGCAGGCATATAGTTTTGATGTGATGCCTTTTAACTTCTAGTGTATTAAAGAGAAAACCTGAGTTGAAACAGATCAGTAATTAGGTTTTTTTCCAGTCTCTTTACTTTAAGGAAGAAAGTAGGCTACTCTGTATGTCTGGTTAGTTTATTTTTGGCTCACATTACAGTTGTTCAGCTTTGAGACATTTCATGTTTAGATTAAGCATGCCTTTGGGCAAATTTGATTTTTATCAGAGTATTTTCAAACCATGTTGCAGTCACAAAGATAAAGATATAAGAGCTATTTTCTGATCATCGTTCATAAGATAATGCTAGTGCCTTTGTTAATTTTAGAGGCGAGGTCTTGGATAGTGTAATTGTTGTCATTGTTATAGCATAGATAAGTTATAATCAAGCACTTGCTAGTTAGAATTATAAAAAGCCATAAATGATTAGAATTGTCAAAGCTTGATTATTACTCTTATTGTTAATAATAAACCTACTTTTAAATTTAAATCATATTTACTTTAGGTATGAGTTTAATTTGTTAATTTAAAAATGATTTTTTAAATGCCAGATTAGATGAATTTCCTTTATGATGGAATCAGTTTATTTATTTTCATGGTTCCTGGGTTCAAGTTTGTATAACCTTGCAAAAAGTACTTAACCCCTCTCTATTCAGCTCTCTCATCTTATTTTTTTGTTTCTGTTTTAAAAATAATAATTTATTTTTATGGATACATAATAATCGTACATATTCATGGGGTACATGTGATATTTTGATACATGCATGTAATGTATAATGATAAAATCAGAGTATTAAAGATATTCATTACCTCAAACGTTTATCATTTCTTTGTGTTGGGAACATTTTAAATATTTTCTTCTAGCTACTTTGAAATATACAATAAATTACGTTGACTATAGTCACCATACTGTGCTATTAAATACTAAAACTAATTTATTTTATTTAATTGTATGTTTGTACCCATTAAACAACCTTTTTTCATTCCTCCCCTACTCTTCCCAGCCTCTGATAACTGTTTTTCTTTCTACCTTCATGAGATACACTTTTTTAGGTCTCATATGTGAGTGAGATCATGCAATATTTATCTTTCTGTGCTTAGATTATTTCAGTTAACATGTTCTCCTCCAGTGCAATTCATGTTGCTGCAAGTGACAGGATTTCATTCTTCTTTATGGCTAAAGAGTATTTCATTGTGTAAATATATCACATTTTCTTTATCCATTCATCTGTTGATAGACCCTTAGGTTGATTCCATATCTTGGTGATTGTGAATAGTGCTGCAATAAACAAGGGAGCGCAGGTATCCCTTTGGTATTTTGATTTCCTTTCCTTTGGATAAATACCCAGTAGTAGAATTGCTGGATCATCTAATAGTTCCATTATTAGTTTTTTGAGAAATTTCTATACTGCTTCTTGTAATGGCTATACTAATTTGTGTTCCCAACAACAGTATATAAGTCTCCTGTTCTCAGCATCCTTGCAAGCATCTGCTATTTTTTGTCTTTTTGATAATAGCGATTTTAACTAGAGTGAAATGATAGCACATTGTGCTTTTAATTTGCGTTTTCTTGATGATTAGTGATGTTGAGCATTTAAAAAATATACCTGTTGGTCATTTGTCTTCTTTTGAGAAATGTTTACTCAGATCCTTTGCCCACTTTATAATGGGGTTATTTGTTTTTTTGGTGGGGTTTTTTTTTTTTTTTTTTTGCTATTGAGTTGTGGGATTCCTTATATATTCTGAATATTAGTCTTTTATCAAATCAGTAGTTTGGATATATTTTCTCACATTTACAGGTTGTCTCGTTGTTCTGTTGATTATATACTTCGCTGTGCAGAAACTTTTTAGTTAGATATAGTCCCATTTGTCTATTTTAATTTTTGTTTTCTGTACCTTTGAAGTCATAGTCATAAAATCTTTGCCGGAAGTGTTTCTGCAATGTAATCTTCTAATATTTTTATAGTTTGTAATTTGATCCATTTGCATTTTAAGTATCTAATCCATTCTGAGTTGCTTTTTGTATATGTGGAGAGATATGCCAGAGAATCTAGTTCCTTTCTTCTGCATATGAATATCCAATTTTCCCAGCATTATTTATTGAAGAGGGTCACCCTTACCCAATGTGTTCTTGGAAAGTGTCATAAATCAGTTGAGTGTAAATATGTGGATTTATTTCTAAGCCCTCTGTTCTGTTCAATTGGTGTATGTGTCTGGTTTTGTGCCGGTACTATGCTGTTTTGCTTACTATTGCATTTTAGTATAATTAGAAGTCAGATAATGTGATGCCTTCAGATTTGTTCTTTTGCTCATGACTGCTTTGATTATTCAGGGGTTTTTTTTGTGTTTCCATATAAATTTTAGGTTATTTTCTATATCTGTGAAGAATCTTATTGGTATTTTGATAGGGATTGCCTTGACTCTGTACATTGCTTTGGATAGTATGGACATTTTAACGATATTGATTCTTGCAAGCCATGAATATGGATATCTTTCTTTTTTTTGGTGTTCTTTCTATTTATTTCATCAATTTTTTTTTCCACTCCTTATCCAATTTTATCAAAAATAGAGATTAGGGCAATGTGACATAACAGCATTAAGCACCAAACCATTTGACAGGGATTCCTTTCAAAAGCGAAAACCAGTGTACGATTATATAGCTTCTCCACTAACCTTTGTTACCAACAGCCACTTAATCTAATCCTAAAGACTGAGTACAATATTCTTTCTACAATACTTTGAACACTCACTTCAATTTATACCATAATTTCTAAATGTACCTCTCTCTGTCTTCTGAAAGAGAACATTTCATCAGAAAACGAATGGGGTCTTTTGCCTGTCTGATGGTCTCACACCTTCACAACAGCTACAAATCCTTGGACCAGCCAGAGACAGACCAACTCCAGGGTTCTCTGACAACAGAAGTCCTGGAAACGCTCTGCACTCAAAACAAACCCCTATACCACCCAAAGGTAGGGGGATTGTTTCAGGTTGGGGAAGCTAAAAGAAATTGAACCTAAACTCTTCATCAGGAACGTCCAGAGTGGCTTTGGCTGTCCACGTAGGGCGAGGCCTGCAGACCCTTCGGCTCTTCTTTCTGGTGGCTCCATCTACAGGCTGCACCTGGGCTGAATAAGCAGCAGCTCTGAGAGCCCGCAGGGCCTCACGCCATTCGGCTTCCATCTGAGCCCTATAGTCTCCAAATAAGGAGTGCATCAGCTGCCTCTTCCGAGGCAGGGGCGTTCTTCTGCTGCGCAGGGTTCAAATTGCTCCAATAGCCTGCTCTTTCTGTTTCGGGGTGGGTTTCTGCCTCTTGAGGCCTAGCTCCAGATGCTCCACACACCAAGCCAATTCCTGGGCCAACTGTTGTGCCTGGGCCTCAGCGCTTAGGGGAACTTCTTCTGGGGCGGGTTTCTCTGAGGCCTTCTCGCCTCCATTTGCCACAGAGGCCCTGTTCCGGGTTTTCTTCTTATTCTTTTGTTTTTTCGACGCTGCGCCGCCTTCATCGCCTAACGGGTGAGCTCTGGAGTCAGCGTTACTGCACGTAGGTTACCCGCCCTGCGCCGCAGTCGCCACCGGAACTATCATCATCAATGTTTTATAGTTTTCTTGTGAGCTTTCACTTCTTTGGATAAGTTTATTCCTAGGTATTTGTTTTGTTTGTATCTATTATAAATGGAATTACTTTATTGGTTTCTTTTTCAAATTGTTTGCTGTTGGTATATAGACATGCTACTGATTTTTGTATGTTGATATTCTATCCTGTAGCTTTAATGAATTTATTCATCAGTTCTAATAAGTTTTTGGCGGAGTCCTTGGTTTTTTTATATATAAAATTATTTCACCTGCAAAGAGTAACAATTTGGCTTCCTTATTTTCAATCTGGACATCTTTTATTTTTTTCTTTATCCTGATTGTTGTGGCTAGAATTTCCAGTACTATGTTGAAGAAAAATAGTGAAAATTGGCATCCTTGTCTTTTTCCAGTTCTTAGAGGAAAGGCTTTCAGCTTTTTCCCATTCAGTATGATATTAGCTGTGGGTTTGTGATATATGGTCTCTATTAGGTTGAGATATGTTCCTTCTATGCCTAATATGTTGAGGGTTTTTATCATGAAAGGATGTGGAATTTTATCAAACACTTTTTCTGCATCTATTGAGGCGGGTACTTTTTTTGTCGTTTATTTTATTGATGTGATGTATCATTTATTGATTTGTGTATGTTGAGTTAGTCTTGTATACATAGGATAAATCTCCCCTTGATCATGGTATATTATTGTTGAGTAACTTTTTCATATATGTTTGTCAGGGATATTGGCCTGTAGGTTTTTTGTTTCTTTGTTTGTTTTTGGTCGTGTCTTCGATTTTGGTATCAGGGTCATGCTGCCCTCTTAGAATAAGTAAGAAAAAATGTCTTTTAATTTTTGGAAGAGTTTCAAAAGAATTGGTGTTAGTTTTTCTTTAAAAGCTTGGTGGAATTCAGCAGTAAAGCCGTCTGGTCTTGTGATTTCCTTTGTTGGGAGAATTTGTATTACTGATACTACTTTGTTACTCATTATTGTTCTGTTCAGGTTTTCAATTTCTTCCTATTTCAATCTTGATAGATTGTATATGTCCAGGGATTTACCTATTTCGTCTAGCTTTTCCAATTTGTTAATGTATAACTGTTCATAATAGCCTCCAATGATCTTTTGTATTTCTGCAGTATCAGTGGTAATTTCTCCCTTTTCATTTTGGACTTTTTAAAATTGGGTTTTATTTTAGCTAGTGGAGTATCAATTTGTTTACTTTTTCAAAAAATCAACTTTTCATTTTATTGAGCCTTTGTATTTTTTAGACTATTTTGTTTAGTTCTGCTCTCATCTTTATTATTTCATTTCTTCTACTTTTTGAGGTTGTTTTATTCTTTGCTTTGTAGTTCCTTGAGGTGTATCGTTTTGTTGTTTGTTTGAAATTATTCTACTGTTTTTTACATAGGTGTTTTTTGCTATACACTGCCTTTTATAATTGCTTTTGATGTATCCCATAGATTTTGGTATGTTGTATTTCCACTTTCATTTCTTTTAAGAAACTTTATTTCTTTCTTAATTTCTTCATTGACCTTATGGTTTTTCAGGAGACTATTATTTAATTTTCCAAACAATGTATGTTTAAAATTTCCAAAATTCCTCTTGTTATTGATTTTTAGTTTTATTCCATTGTGTTCTGAGAAGATACTTGGTATGATTTTAATTTTTAAAAATTTTTCAAGACTTGTATTTTTGGCCTAACATATGGTCTATTATAGAGAATGTTGCATGTTCTCATGAGAGCAATGTGTGTACTTTAGCTGTAGGATGAAATGTTCTTTAAATGTTAGGTGCATTTGTTTAAAGCTCATTTAAATCCAATGTTTCTTCATTGATTCTCTCTCCAGATAATCTGTCTAATGCTGAGAGTGAAGTGCTAAAGTCCCCAAAATTATTGTATCGCAGTCTATTTCTCCCTTTTGATCTAAGAGTATTTGCTTGATATATCAGAGTGCTGTGGCATTGTGTGCATGTATATTTAGAATTGTTATATCCTTTTGCTAATTGATCCTGTATATGTCATTTTTTTTTACAGTTTTTGACTTAGTCTCTTTTATTTCTGATGTTAAGTGTAGCTACTTCTGCTCATTTTTGGTTTCCATTTCCGTGAAATATCTTTTTCCATGCCTTCACTTTTAGTCTATATGTGACTTTACAGATAAAATGAGTTTCTTGTGGCAGCTTATAGTTGGGTCATGTTTTCTTATCATTCAGCCAGTCTATATCTTTTAAGTGGGGGAGTTTAATCCATTTGGACTAAAGGCTATTACTGATGGGTGAAGACATTCCTGTCATTTTGCTAACTGTGCTCTGGTTGTTTCATATATCCTTAGTTCATTTCTTCCTCTCTCATTGTTATCTTTGTAGCTTGATAGTTTTCTGTAGTGGTAATGTTTGACTCCTTTCTCATTCTCATTCTTGTGTCTAGTGTAACTGTGGGATTTTATTTTTGTGTTTTTTAAATGATGGTAGATATCATTCTTTTGTTTTCAGATGTAAGACTCCCTTAAGCATATCTTGTAAAGCCAGTCCAGTGGTGAGAAATTCCTTCAGTTTTTTATTTTCTAGGAAAGTATTTAATTAAACTTTTTTTGCATAAAATGAAATTGTCATTGTTTATAATCTCAGGTTCCAAAATTGATCATCCAGGCTTATTGTCTTCCATTCATTTATATTAATGATCATAAACTAACATGCTACAAGTTTTATTTATTGTACACGTTACCAGGAAATGATGCTGTTTGTGTGTCAGTATACTCTTAAATTTAAAGACCTCCAAACTAAAAAAAATTATAGTTTTGTATAATTTTCATGTACTTATTTTGTGTCTTTTATCCCTAAATGAGTGTTCGCTCTACTAATATTAGATAACAAAATTTATTAAATTTTATTTTGTCTTCTTTTACTCTAATAATATTAGTATGTTTATTAAATTTATTTAGTCTTTTTTTCTATCCCTTGTTATGATACTCAAACAATATTTCCTTTTTGTTACTCTATTTACCAGTTAGATTAGATTTTAAAATATTTAGATTAAATGTGAAATAAGAACCTTACTTGTAATTTCCATTTTTCTTTCTTTGGTTCACCGAAGAAATTCTTTCATTATTAAGATGCCACTTCAGCATCATGTTGAAATAGAACTTTTTTATCAATTGTTAATTATAGTTGTTAAGCTTGATATTATCTTTAGAAAAAGATGCCTCTCGCCAAATGTTCATTCAGTGTTGGAAATGAGTATTACTGATGCAAATAACATAAATTACACTCAGACTGTCTCCATTAGGGGGGGATGAACAAGAGTCTCTTGTACATAGATATAACTTGAATTTATGTGAAAATTAATTTTATAACTAATGTACTTCTCTACACTAAGAAATAGACTCGTCAGTCTATAATATCCATTGTGGGTGAGGTCAATTGAATGTCTTTTGGAAAAAAGTATAAAAAATAACAGCCCCCTTGGATGAAATGATCTCCTCTTTGACAAAAATAAACTCAAAGTTTCTCTGCACGACAAGATAAGCCAAGCCAACCTTCTACAATAATCTTGCGTAAAGAACAGAAACAACTCATTATGATTGACTTTAGGTTTGTTTCTAAGAAAGGAGAAGTGCTCTGGTTTAGTGCAGTTACTAAAGTATAAACTTAAAGCTATTTGTAGCCTCTTTCTTTGTTCCTATCCTAAAATTGGAGTGCTTAAAATTTGTAAGGATTACTTAAATTTTAAAATTAAGCGGTATGTAGAAATGCTTAAAGATCTAGGCAAATATCCAGTTTGGAGACTGGAATAACATTTTTGTTGGCAGTATTTTCATTCTATTAACACCCTTGGATGGTTTAATCCCTAGAGGCTGTCTTAATGATGTGTTTACGGAAAGATTGCCAGTCCTATAATCTCAGCTTTATAGTGCAACTGACATTGATGGAAAATAACACAGAAGAAACAGCTGTGTTCTATGTGGCTAAGCTCTGGTAGACAAATAATTTTTAAGTTCCAGGAAATATTAATAATTAGTAATTACTATTGCAGATATAGAATATAGGTATATATGTAGCTGTGCATTTTTGAAAGAGCACAATGAAAAAAAATTGAGGGTATATTATTTTCTCCTGATTAATTTGAACTCAAAGGTAATGCTCTCTTTTCTGTATCAGCATTCCACTGAATAAAAAAATTGTTGAGTGGAAGTGCACAAGACCAGCATATGTAACATTTTCCTACTCAGTTGAGAAAATCATGATGTAGTGAGTCAAACAGACCTTTTCTTCTAATTTGTATCCTTTGGCTTTTGTCAAATTCTTATTCCTAACAATTTCCAGGGCCTGTGGGATAAAGTCAAATTTAGTATTTCTATTTGATACAGATGCTTTTAACCAGAATGTTAATTTCTGATGGAAAGAATTTACTGTATGTATACTTCAGTTCAAATATATAGTTGAGTTTTAAGACAAAGATTCTAGAAACTTTTGTTTGGACTTAAAAATCTCCATCAGATGGAGCCAGTGAGTTACCAACTGGTATAAACATTTCATAAAATGAATTTTCTTTACACTTGTAAATAAGAATGATTTGAAGAATTTATCCAATTAGCACATTCACACAATATCTATTTTTCTCTACTTTTAATTTGGGGAATACTTTTTTATGAATGGAAAATATGATAAAGAAGTAATGAGGTTATTATTAATTCTTCCATTGTTAATGTCATTGTTTGCTAAAAGAATTTAATCTGAATTTTTTATCGTTTGTTTTCTGATTGGTTCCACTCTGAGAGCCCACTCTAGATTTTAAAGATTGTATTTTATTTTTAATTTCTCATAGTGCCTAGTATAGTACATTGAATATAGGATAACGATTATTGGGGTGAATTAATATGACAGTCATGTTCATCTAAAACTTCTGTTGCACTTTTGATAAGGGAAACATTTAGAGGAGAACAATGGGCTCAACTTGGATCATCATACCTGGCTATTCTACAAAATTTCCAAGACTTCGATACAGATTCTTATTTGAAGTTACAAGTTGAAGGTACTCCATCCTATATTACATGTTGGGTACAATATGGGAGATCACCTAGTATTTCACGTATTATTGTGTTTTGGATATATAACTGCATTCATGCTTCTGGCATATTAGGATAGGGACAAGTCCTGAGAGTAGTCTGATAACATATTAAACCACTAAAAGCCTATTTTTGTTGTTTGTTGACTTGGAAATTGCAGTTAAAATGACTTACATGCAGTTGGATAATTATCCTGTTAGTATTCTGTTTACTTGCATGTGTGTAGCATAGATCTGTTACATATGATAACAATTTTCAATGTGGAATGTGAGAAGACCAAGCAGTAGTACTTTAAACAAAGATAGGACTCAGCGTCTGGGCACTTAACTATATTCAGTGTAGCAAATACCATCTTTTCTTTATCCTATCTGAATTTGACATATCTTCCAGGTCACTGTAAGGGGTGTTTTCATGGTACTTTTTCTCTTTGTTTTTTCTCAGTAGTTTAGGAAGTTTGGCTTAAAAAATAATAAACAGGCAAATCATTTAACTAATTAAAATATGGGGAAAGAGACTTTTTCAATTTTAACTCCAGTGATTGCTAAATCAATAACGAAGCACAGAAATTAGAGAATAGAGTTGTTTAGATTAATGAAACCACTTCTTCTTGAATAGGAAGAGTCCTATAAATATGGCAGTTGGTGTTTAAGATTTTTGTTTTTAGTTTTGAAATGTAACTTTTAAATATACATTTTGCTTATCTTGATACAATCACTTTGCTGGGGAGATTGAAAATTGTAATAAACCCAAAAAGAGTTTTGTAAAGAAAAATTTGTCCCAGACGATAGTCAGCCAGTTGAATTCTGTTCCATTAGCACAGAATTAGTACAATGGGAAGAACAGGTTATATCTGTTTTGTCTTTCATATAAAAACACTTTGTTTCTTAAAGCATCATGGATCTCAGTGGGATTTGGTTTTTGCATATAGGCAGATAAACCATAATGCCCGCTGTACACAGCTTGCTCAGGCTTCCTCAAGCCTTACAGCCAGCAATAAATGCCTTGTGGCCAGATATAAATGCAGTCCATGAATTAAAAAAATATAAACCTCTTAATGGCAAAAGCTTACAGATGGTGTTCAGGTTTCATTCAGTCTCTGGTATCTGAAAGTCTCTTATGACTTTCCTATTTTCTTTTGCTTCAGGACATTGAAGTGGGTGACTCAAGACAAGATATGCATATTTATATATGTTTTATAAGAACAACTAACCTTGAAAAAATGCAGAATAACTTGGAGAGGGCTGAATTATGCTTACTTTTCAAATTCCTAATAGTCTTTTATTTTCAGAGCAGTGATTTAAAGTCCTTGTGAGTGAAGAGCTTTTGAAAGAGGCATTTATTAATATACTCAATATATTTATTTATGACCAAATATATTTTAAAAACAGCGTGTGTCCTAGATTTGGAAAATGTTATTAGGCCTTTTTTTTTAGTGTCATTTTACTTGCTTTGGAAGACTTATATTCTCAGAAAGTATTTTAATTTTGACTGGAGAAAAAGACAGAAAAAGGAAATATACTAAAGTATTTTTAGTATACAGTTGTTTATTCAGAATTACCTTTACCAGACATCTCAGATAGTGTATCTGTAAATCATACATGCAGTGATAATTGATGTTTATAATGATAAGTTTTACTTATTGCTACATATTGAAGAGCCTCTGAATCATTAAAGAGACATTATGATTAGATTATTTTTAGTGTTAAGTGTTTAACATTTTATCTCCTTTCAGGGTACAATGCTTTATTCATAGAGATGACTTTCAAATTGTCTTTTGCCTGGGAAAGCTGGGCAAGGCTGGTTAAACATCCTTTATGTTAGAACATACTATAGTAGATTAAAAGGGACCTTTTTCTCTCTCTCTCTAGTGGCTTTGTCTATATTAAAATATTTTAGAAATGGGTCTGGATAGTAGCTAAGTCCATTCTGATCATGTCTGGTTTTAAGAGACCCAGTCTTTGGATCAATTTGGGCTCTCCTTTGCATTGGTTGTCTTATTCTTTTTTGTGTTGTTATAAAGGAATACCTGAGGCCGGGTAATTTAGGAAGAAAAAAAGGTTTATTTGGCTCATGATTCTGCTGACTGGAAAGTTCGAGATGGGGTATTTAGTGAGAGCCTCAGACTGCTTTTACTTATGGTGGAAGGCAAAGGGGAGCTGGGTGTGCAGAGATCACATAGTGAGAGAGGAGGCGAGAGAGAGAAGGCAGGTGCCAGGCTCTTTTTAACAACCAGCCCTTGCAGGAACTAATACAGTGAAAATTCACTCATCCCCAACCTAGGAAGGGCATTAATCTATTCATAAGGGACCTGCTTCCATGACCCAAACACCTCTTATTAAGCCCCACCTCCAACATTGGGGATCAATATGAGATTTGGTGGAGGCAACCATATCCAAACTACAGCATTAGTCTTCTCATGTGTCTGTCTCTTGACCCTTTCTGCAATTAATGCTTCACAATTTTGGAAAGGTAATGATGCTAAAATATACTTTCATTTCTGCCACACTTATGATCCTGCCATTTACTCCTTTGTCCATCCGTTCTCCCTTTTTAATTTCTTTTCTGGTTGACATCTGAAGTTTGAGATGGTGGTCAGTGAATGAAAGAGGAGAGTATCTGGAGGAAAAAACCTGAGATGGAAAAGTGAAGACAAAACAATTAAAGATAAATTTTGGTTATTGGACACTCAGGACAAATTATTTACATTTTGGTTAATTTGCATCATGCTACAAATTGGAGGTATTGTTTTATGGTCCTGGGGATGTTTTTATTACTTAGAGTGATGGCCTGGTGCTGATTTCCTTTGTTAGAAATTATGATTTAGTTTGCTGACTTGGAAACCAATGTATAACACTTCTGCTAATATTTTCCAGAACACTTTTGTTTTGTTGATCCAATTAACATGTATCTCCAATATTATTGACATTTTAATTTTTCATTATGCACAATTATATATGATATCTAGAAAATATAAGATAGCCTGAGAAATTATCCTCTGGAATTTGGCTGGGAAGGATGATTTCACTCTTAGGCCTCCATGTGGCTGTCCCCCAAAGATAGCACAATATATTCTGAAAAGAGATATGAATTAGGCAAGTCAAAATTATGAAGTTGGAGAAATTAATCGTTCTCACCACCGTTCACTTCTCTATATGGTGTTTCACTTTCTGCCCTCCTTGTAGAATCTTGTTATCTCAGGCAGTTTTTTGCTTTTCACTGTTACCCCACTGGGGCCTCTCCTCCCAAAGAAGAAAAGTTGAACATTATTGAATCCTACTATATGTCATCAACCCTGCTTACATTGTAAACCATGTTTATTGCAAAATAAAACACAGATACAGGAATTCACCCAAGTCAAATGTATGGCTTGATGAATTACTATAAGGTAAACATCACCCATGCCAAGAATAATAACTTTTCCAGCCACATGAGGAGCCCCTTTAATTTGCCCCTTCCCAATTATAACTCCCTCCTGCCATTATCCTAGATTTTATGGTAATGACTTCTTTGTACAGTCCTTTTTCCAGTTTTATTACTCAAATATAGACACTCTAGTCTACATTAAAGAATTTTTGACATGTCTTTTAAGTCTTTTTAAAATGTATGTCTCTCTCTTCCATCCCTTTCATTTTTCTATCATGTCTGTTGAAGAACTAGAAAATTCGATAGGTAGCATTTCCCACAGTTGTGGAGTTTGAAGATGCTGTCCTTGTGCAGTTCAACATGTTGCTTTCTCATGGGTGTTTATCGCACATGCAAACAGCAGTTGATCTCACTTAGGCTTGATCCCTTTGACAAGACCAGACATAGTATTTGGGATGATTTAGATACATGATCTCTAGTTTTCTCCCTTTTTGTAACTTTAGCAGCCATTGATATTTAATGGAATTAACTGGCATTTGTAAATGATATTTTCTAATTGTGGTATTTATTTTTAATTTATAAATTAGAATATCTTTTATAAAGAGACATTTCCATCATCTCCTATTTGGTTACCTAGTAGTGCAGTTCATATAGGAAAAGTTAGACACATGCTTTATTCTTTTCCTTTATTTACTGGTTTTTAAGATAACAACTTAGTTCCATACCACTGAAAGGAGATCATTTTTAAAAATATTATTAATTTATAAATGTAAACATACTTAATAGATTTCAATTTATTGCAATTTATATCATTGTTGAAGCTCACCTGCTATATGATTAACTTTTATTTAATTTTTATGTGTCTGGATAGTTTTGATTATCTAGTAGGGATGTCTTCTTCAGTAACTGAGTTTTATACAAATAAATTTTATTTTTTTTCTCTTCTATTTCCTCCTGCAGACTGTAGGTGGCTTTATTCTTGTTATAAGAAAATGGTCATTGTAAAATAAATCTGAAAATATAAAAAATTGTTAAAAGAGAAAATAAAAGTAAGTCATATTCTCATCACCCAACATAATCACTATAACACTTTGGTAAATACCCTTCCAGAATTTTATATATAGAGAAATAAATTCTTACTCTTTTGTTTGTTTTGTTATTTATTTATTTATTTACATTTTTAAGTTATAAATACACAGTTATACATATTTATAGGTGCATGTGATATTTTGATACAAGCATACAATGTGTAATGATCAAATCAGGATAATTGGAATATCCATCCCCTCAAGCATTTAACATTTCTTTATGTTAGGAACATTCCAATTCCACTCTGGTAGTTATTTTGAAATATACAATACATTATTTTTAACTATAGTAGCCCTATTGTGCTACTATGCACGAAATTTTATTCCTTATCACTGCATTTTTGTGTCCATTAACCCTCTGCTCTTCCCCTCGATCTCCCCGTCTCCCCATTACCCTTCACAGCCTCTGGTAACCATCATTCTACTGTGTGTTTCCATGAGTTCAATTTTTTAGGCTCCCACATAGGAGTTCAATTCATCTTGTTGCAAGACAAGTAGACAGGACTACTTTCTTTTTCATAGCTCTATGATATTTTATTGTGTATATGTACCACATTTTTTTTATCCATTCACCTGTTGATGGATACCTAGGTTGATTTTATATCTTGGCTATTATGAATAGTGCTGCAGTGAACATGGGAGTATAGATGTCTCAGTATACTGGTTTCCTTTCATTTGGGAATATACCCAGTAGTGGGATTGCTCAGTTGTATGAGAGTTCTATTTTTTATTTCTTGAGGAACCTCCATACTGTTCTTCCTAGTAGCTGTACTGATTTACAGTACCATGAACAATGTACAATGGTTCTTCTTTCCCCACAGCCTCACTAGCATTTGTTATTGCCTGTCTTCTTGATAAAAGTCATTTTAATTGGGGTGAGATGATATCTCATTCCAGCTTTGTTTCATATTTCTCTGGTGATTTGTGATGTTGAGCATTTAAAAATATAATTATTGGGCATTTGTATGTGTTATTTCAATAAATCTCTATTCAGATCTATTACCAATTTTTAAATTGGATTATTTGTTTTTTTCCTTTTGAGTTGTTCATCTTATATATTCTGGTTATTAGTTCTTCATCATATGGGTAGTTTGCAAATACTTTCTCCCATTCTGTGGGTTATCTCTTGACTTTATTGATTATTTCCTTTGCCGTGCAGAAGACTTTTAGCTTGATATGATTCCATTTGCCCAATTTTGCTTTGATTGCCTGTGCATTTGAGGTCCTACTCAAGAAATCTTTGCCCAGAACAATGTCCTGAAATGTTTCCCCAATATTTTCTTCTAGTAGTTTCATAGGTTAAAGTCTTAGATATAAGTCTTTAATTCATTTTGATTTTAATTTTGTTTATGGTGAGAAATGGGTCCAGTGGATATCAAATTTTCCCAGCACCACCTATTGAAGACTGTCCTTTCCCTATTGTATGTTCTTGGCACTTTTGTTGAAAATAAGTTTGCATAGATTTGTATCTGGGTTCTTCATTCTGTTTCATTGGCCTATGTGTCTGTTTTTATGCCAGTACCATACTGTTTTGGTCATTATAGCTTTGTAGTATAATTTGAAGTCAGATAATGTGATACCTCTAGTTATTTTTTTCTCAGGATTGCTTTGGCTATTCAAAGATGTTTTTTTTGAGTTCCATATAAATTTTAGGGTATTATTTTCTTTCTGTAAAGAATAGCACTGGTATATTGATAGGAATTGTATTGACTCTGTAGATTGCTTTGAATAGTAGTAATATTTTAACAATATTTATTTTTCCAAACCATAAACATGGATTATCTTTCAATTTGTTTGTGAACTTTTCAATTTCTTGCATAAATGTTCTTTAGTTTTCATTGTAGAGATCTTTCTCTTCATTGGTTAAGTTTATTCCTAGGTATTTTAATTTAATTTTTATCTGTTGTAAATAGGATTACTTTCTTGGTTTCCTTTTCATATTCTTTCCTGTTGACATATAGAAAACACTACTGATTTTTCTATGTTGATTTTGTATCTTTCAGCTTTACTAAATTTATCACTTTTAATAGTTTTTTGGTGATTTTTAGTTTTTCTAACTATGAGATTATATTATATTTTCTGCAAACGGGTAAGTTGACTTCTTCATTTCCAATTTAGATGCCCTTTATTTCTTTAGCCTCATTGCTCTGGCTAGAATTTCCCATACTATGTTGAATAAAAGTGGTGAAAGAGGAAATCCTTGTCTTGTTCTAGATCGTAGAGAAATAGCTTCTAGTTTTTCTTCATTGAATATGACAGTAGCCATGTGTTTGTCACATATGACTCTTATTGTGTTAAGGTATGTTCCTTCTATAGGTGGTTTTTGAGTGTTTTTATCATGCAGGAATTTTGAATTTTTATAAAATTTATCTTTGGCATCTGACTGAAATGATCATGGCTGTGCATGGTGGCTCACGCCTGTAATCCCAACACTTTGGGAGGCTGAGGCAGGTGGATCACTTGAGGTCAGGAGTTCATGACCAGCCTGGCCAACATGGTGAAACCCTGTCTCTATTAAAAATACAAAAAATGGCTGGGCATGGTGGCATGTGCCTGTAATCCCAGCTACTCTGTAGTCTGAGGCAGGAGAAACGCTGGAACCCAGGAGGCAGAGGTTGCAGTGAGACAAGATTGCACCACTGCACTCCAGCCTGGGTGACAGAGCAAGACTCTGTCTCTAAAAAAAAAAAAAGTATTCCCTCCTCCATATTTTATTTTTTTGGAATAGTTTGAGTAAGATTGGTATTCATGTTTTAGATGTTTGATAGATTTCAGCAATATAGTCTTCAGGTTCTGAGTTTTCTTTGCTAGGAGACTTTATTACTGCCTCTATTTCATTACTTTTTATTCGTTTATTCAGGTTTTGGTTTTCTTCATGGTTTAATCTTCATGGCTGTATGTGTCTAGGAATTTATCTATTTCTTCTAGGTTTTCCAATTTATTGGCATATAGTTGCTCATAATAATCACTAATCCTCTGTTGTAATGTCTCCTTTTTCATGTCTGACATATTTATTTGGGTCTTTTCCTTTTTTCTTAACTAGTGTGGCTAACGAACGGTTTTCCAATTTTGTTTATTGTTTCAAGAAAAAACTTATTTTCATTTTGTATTTTTTTAGCCTCAGTTTTGTTTATTTCAACTCTGATATTATTTATTTTCTTCTATTATTTTTGGGCTTGGTTTGCTCTTGCTTTTCTGGTTCTTTAAGATGCATTGTTAGGTTGTTTATTTAAAATGTTTCTACCTTTTGATATAGGCATTTATTGCTATAAACTTGCCTCTTACTACTAATTTTCCTGCCTGTCATAGATTTTGGTATGTTGTGTTTTCATTTTCCTTTGTTTCAAGAAAATTTTAAGTTTTCTTCTTAAGGTCTTCATTGATCCAGTGGTCGTTCAGGAACATATTATTTAATTTTCATGTGTTTTTATAGTTTCCACTGTCTCTGTTTTTATTGATTTCTGGTTTTACTCCACGTGGTGAGAAGTTATACTTGATATGATTTTATTTTTTAAAAATGTTTTTGTCTTGTTTTTTGGCTTAATACATGGTCTATTCTTAGGAATGTTCCACGTGCTGACCAGAAGTAAATTGTGCAGCTGTTGGATGAAATGTTTATAAATGTCTGTTAGGTCTATTTGGTCTATAGTGAAGATCAGGTCAGATTTTTTTGTGTGGATTTTCCATCTAGATAATTTGTCCAATGCTGAAAGTGGATGTTGAACTTCCCAGCTATTACTGTATTGTGGTCTTTCTCTCTCTTTAGCTGTAATGATATTTGTTTTATTAATCTTGGTGTTCCATAGGCCAATAGAACAGAACAGAGAACCCAGAAATAAGACCAGACACCTACAACTATCTGATCTTCAAGAAACTTGACAAAAAAACAAGCAATGGGGAAAGGATTTTTTATGTAATAAATGGTATTGGGATAACTGGCTAGCCATATGCAGAAGATTAAAATTGAACCCCTTCATTACACCATATATAAAAATTAACCCAAGATGGATTAAAGACTTAAATGTGAAACCCAAAAGTATAAAAAGCCTGGAAGACAACCTAGGCAATACCATTCAGGATGTAGACACGAACAAAAATTTCATGATGAAGACATTAAAAGCAGTTGCAACAAAAGCAAAAATTAACAAATGGGATCTGGCCAGGCACAGTGGCTCATGCCTGTAATCCCAGCACTTTGGGAGGCCGAGGCAGGCAGATCACAAGTTCAGATCGAGACCATCCTGGCTAACACGGTGAAACCCCGTCTCTACTAAAAAATACAAAAAAAAAAGAATTAGCTGGGCATGGTGGTGGGCGCCTGTAGTCCCAGCTATTCGGGAGGCTGAGGTAGGAGAATGGTGTGAACCCGGGAGGCGGAGCTTGCAGTGAGGCGAGATCACGCCACTGCACTCCAGCCTGGGCAACAGAGCGAGACTCCATCTCAAAAAACAAACAAAAAACAAAACAAAACAAAACAAAAAAACAACTGGGATCTAATTAAACTAAAGAACTTCTGCACAGCAAAATAAACTACCAACAGAGTAAATGGACAGCCTACAAAATGGGAGAGAATTTTTGCAATCTATGCATTCAACAAAGGTCTCATATCCAGCATCTATAAGAAACATAACAAATTTACAGGAAAATACTGAACAACCCCTTTACAAAGTGGGCAAAGCACAGGAACAGGTACTTTTCAGAAGAAGACATACGTGTGGCCAGCAATCATATGAAAAAAAAAAAAAAACTCAACATCCCTGATCATTGCAAAAACGCAGTTCAAAACCACAATGAGATACCATCTCATACCAGTCAGAATGGCTATAATTAAAAAGTCAAAAAATAACAGTTGTTGGTGAGGTTGTGGAGGAAAAGAGACACTTATACACTGTTGGTGGGAGTGTAAATTAGTTTAAACATTGTGGAAGACAATGTAGCAATTCCTCAAAGACCTAAAGAAAAAAATACCATTTGACCCAGCAATCTCATTACTGGGCATATACCCAAAGGAATATAAACCATTCTGTCATAAAGACACATGCATATTTATATTCATTGTAACACTATCCACAATAGCAAAGACAAAGAGTTAACCTTAATGCCCATTGATGATAGACTGGGTAAACAAATTGTGGCACATATACACCATGGAATACTATGCAGCCATAAAAAAGAATGAGATCATGTTCTTTGCAGGGACATGGATACAGCTGGAGGCCATATTCCTTAGCAAACTAACACAGGAACAAAAAACCAAATACCATATGTTCTCACTTATAAGTGGGAGCTAAATGATGAGAACACATTGACACATAGAGGGAAACAGTACACACTGGGGCTTATCAGAGGGTGGAAGGAGGGAGAAGATCAGGAAAAATAATTAATGGTTACTAGGCTTAATACGTGGGTGACGAAATAATCTGTATAACAAATCCCCATGATACAATTTTACCTATGTAAAAACCCTGCACATATATCTCTGAGTGTAAAATAAAAGTTAAAAAAAATCTTGGTTTTCTAGCATTGGGTGCATATATATTTACGGCTGTTATATCCTTTTGCTGAATGACCTTTTTATCTCTATATAGTAACCTTCTTTATTTCTTTTTACAGGGCTTGTCTAGGGATCTATTTTGTGTAAGTATAGCTACTCCTCCTCTTTCTCTTTTTCAATCCCTTTGTTTCAAGTCTATGTGTCTTTTTATAGGTGAAGTGAGTTTCTTTGGGGAACATAACTTTGAGCAATATTTTTTATATGCATTCAGCCACTCTATGTCTTTTGATGGAAACATTTAGTCCACTTACATTCATTGTTGTTACTGATAGAGAAGAAGATACTACTGCCACTTTGTTGTTTGTTTTCTGGTTGTTTTGTTGGTCCTTTCTTACTGTTTTATTGTGTAAACAATTTGGTAGCATGTTTTAATTTCTTGCTTTTTATTGATGGTGCATCTGTTACAGGTTTTTGTTTTGTGACTATCATAAGGTATGTAAATAATGTCTTATAACTAATTTTTAAACTGATGACAACTTAACTCTGATTACCAAGAAAAGAAAAACAAGCAAAGAGAAAACTAAAAAATGCTACACAGTGACTCTATCTGCCCCACTTTCTGAGTTTTTGTTGTATCTATTTATATCTTTTTAAGTTATCTACCTCTTAATAAATTTTTGTTGTTATTTTTGATAGATCTGTCCTTTAGTCTTCCTACTAATGATGTGAGTGTATCAATCAGAAATGGTAATGAGAATAACATCACTGACCACACAGAAATAAACAACCATCAAAGAATACTATAAACACCTCTATACACATAAACTAGAAAATCTAAAAGAAATGGACAATTTCCTGGACAAATACACTCTCCCAAGACTGAACCAGAAAGAAATTTAATACCTGAGTAGACCAATTATGTGTTCTGAAGTTGTGACAGTAATAAATATCTTACCAACCAAAAAAAGCCCAGGACCAGATGAATTCACCACTGAATTTTACTAGAGGTATAAAGAGGAGCTAGTACCATTTCTACTGAAATTATTCCAAAAGATGGAAGAGGAAGGACTCTTCCTTAACTCATTTTATGAGGTCAACATCATCCTGATACCAAAACCTGGCAGAGATACAACAAAAAAGAAAACGTCACGCCAATATCATTGATTAACATCAATGCAAAAATCCTTTATAAAACACTGGCAAACCAGAAGCACATCAAAAAGCTTATCCACCACAATCAAGTTGGCTTCATCCCTGGGATGCAAGGTTGGTTCAACATATGCAAATCAATAAATGTGATTCATCACATAAACAGAACTAAAGAAATAAACCACATGATCATTTCAATAGATGCAGAAAAGGCCTTCAATGAAATTCAACATCCCTTCATGTTTAAAACTCTCAATAACCTAGGTATTGAAGGAATATACCTCAAAATAATAAGAGCCATATATGACAAACCAACAATCAATATCACACTGAATGGGCCAAAGCTGGAAGCATTCCTCTTGAAAACTAGCACCAGACGAGGATGCTTCTCTCACTACTCCTATTCAACATGATATTGGAAATTCTGGCTAGGGCAATCAGGCAAGAGGAAAACATAAAGGCTGTTCACATAGGAAGAGAGGAATTCAAATTATGTTTGTTTGCAGATGACATGATCCTATATCTAGAAAACCCCATGGTCTCAACCCAAAGGCTTCTGAAGCTGATAAACAATTTCAGCAAAGTCTTAGGATATAAAATCAATGTTAAAAAATCACTAGCATTTTTATATACCAACAGGTATATAAAACAGGCAGGCAAACAGACAGCCAAATCATGAATGAACTCCCATTCACAATTGCTACAAAAAGAATAAAATACCTAGGAATACAGCTAACAAAGAAAGTGAAGAACCTCTTCAAGGAGAACTACAAGCCACTGCTCAGAGAAATCAGAGAGTATACAAACAAATGGAAAAATATTCTTCGCTCATGAATAGGAAGAATCAATATCATGAAAATAGCTATACTGCCCAAAGTAATTTATAGATTCAATGCTATTCTCATTAAACTACCATTGACATTCTTCATGGAATTAGAAAAAACTATTTTAAAATTCATATGGAACCAAAAAAGAGCCCAAATAGCCAAGATGATCCTAAGCAAAAAGAACAAAGCTGGAGGCATCATGCTACCTAACTTCAAACTATACTACAAGGCTACAGAAACCAAAACAGCATGGTACTGTTACAAAAACAGACACATAGACCAATGGAACAGAAAAGAGAACTCAGAAATAAGACTGCACACATACAGCCATCTGATCTTTGACAAACCTGACCAAAACAAGCAATGGGGAAAGGATTCCCTATTTATTAAATGGTGCTGGGAGAACTGGGTAGCCATATGCAGAAAATTGAAACTGGAAATTAACTCAAGATGGATTAAAGACTTATATGGAAAATGCACAACTATGAAGATCTTAAAAGAAATTCTAGGCAATACTATTCAGGATATAGGCATAAGCAAAAATTTCATGACAAAAATGCCAAAAACAATTGCAACAAAGGCAAAACTTGACAAATGGGATCTAATTAAATGAAAGAGCTTCTGCACAGCAAAATAAACTATCATCAGAGTGAACAGACAACCTACAGAATGGGAGAAATGTTTTGCAATCTATTCATCTGACAAAGGTCTAATATCTAGAATATACAAGGAACTTAAATTTACATGAAAAAAACAACTCCATTAAACAGACGCTTCTTAAAAGAAGACATTCATGTGGCCAGCAAACATGTGATAAAAAACTCAACATCACTGATTATTAGAGAAATGCAAATCAAAACCACAATGAGATACTGTCTCCTGCCAATCAGAATGGCTATAACTAAAAAGTCAAAAAACAACAGATGCTGGCTAGGTTTTGGAGAAAAAGGAACACTTTTACATTGTTGGTGGGGGTATAAATTAGTTCAGCCATTGTTGAACAGTGTAGCAATTCTTCAGAGACCTAGAGTCAGAATTACCATTTGATCCAGCAATCCTATTACTGGGTATATACCCAAAAGAATATAAATCATTCTATTATAAAGACACATGCATGTGTATGTTTGTTGCTGCACTATTTACAATACCAAAGTGATGTAATCAACCTAAATGCCCATCAATGATAGAGTGGATAAAGAAAATGTGGTACGTATACACCATGGAACACTATGCAGTCATAAAAAGGAATAAGATCATGTCCTTTGCAGTGACATGGATGTGGTTGGAAGCCATTATTCTCAGCAAACTAATACTGGAACAGAAAACCAAACACTGCATACTCACTTATAAGCGGGAACTGATTGATGAGAATACATGGACATGTGGAGGGGAACAACACACACTGGGCACCTGTTGGGTGGCATGGGGGAGGGAGAGCATCAGGAAGAATAGCTAATGGATGCTGGGCTTAATACGTGGGTGATGGGATGATCTGTGTAGTGAACCACCATGGTACACGTTTACCTATGTAACAAACCTGCACATCCTGCACATGTACCTCTGAACTTAAAAGTTGAAAAAAAAGATGAGTGTATGACACACTGAAATTATAGTATTATTCTGAGATTTTTTAAATGTACTTTTACCAGTGAGTTGTATACCTTCAGATACTTTCTGCTTGCTTGTTAATGTCTTTTTCTTTCAGATTGAAGAACTTCCTTTAGCATTTCTTGTAAGATAGGTCTGATGTTGCCCAAATCTCTTAGCTTTTGTTTGTCTGAGAAAATTTTTATTTCTCCTTCAGATTTGAGGGGAAATTTTTCTGGATACAATAATCTAGGTTGAAACTTCTTTCCTTCAGCACGTTTAAAATGTCATCCCACTCCCTCTGTTCAAAGATTTCCACTGAGAAGTCTTCTGCCAGACATATCAGAACTCCTTTATATGTTACTTGCTTTCTTTTGCTGCTTTTATGATCCTTTCTTTTCTTTTGAGGGTTTGATTAGTATATGCCTTGAGATAGTCTTATTTGGATTGAATATGCCTGGTGTTCTTTGACCTTCTTGTCCCTCAATATTCACACCTTTTTCTAGGTTTGAAAAGTTCTCTGCTATTGTTTTTTTGAATAACCTTTCTTCTCTGATCTCTCTCAACATCCTCTTTAAGGCCAATAGCTCTTGGATTTTCCCTTTTGAGGCTATTTTGTAGATCCTCTATGCATGCTTCATTCTGTTTCATTCTCTTTTTTTTCCCTCTGATTGTATATTTTCATATAGCCTGTCCTTGAGCTCACTAATTCTTTTGCTTGATCAATTGTGATATTGAGAGACTGATGTATTTTCAGTTTGTCGATTGAATTTGCCAGCACCAGAATTTCTGCTTGGTTTTTAAAAATTATTTCAATCTCTTTGTTAAATTTATCTAATAGAATTCTGAATTTTTCTCTGTGTTGTCTTGAAGTTCACTGAGATTTCTCAGGACAGCTATTTCGAATTCCCTCTCTGAGAGGTCACATATCTTCACCCCTCTGGGACTGGTCATTGGTACCTTATTTAGTCCACTCGGTGTGGTCATGTTTTCCTAGATGTTTTTGATGCTTTTTTTGTCAATGTCTGAGCATTTCCTCCTTAAAATCTTGCTCTTTTTTATTTTATGTCTTTAAAAAATCTAAATATATATATAATATATTTCCATGTGAATAAATATAGTCTGTATTATCACTTTTAATATCTGGATATGAATGAAGGGGTACTAAGTTTCTGTTATTACACTTAAAATAATGCTACTACATAGTTACTGAAAATAATGCTACCATAAGGAATCCCTTTTGTATTAGAAATGCAGAACATTTTCTGACCCGTCCATATCTCCTTATGAATTTCAAATGGGCAGTGGAATAGAGGACATGGCATTCAGCATTCCCTCACAAATGGAGGATTAATCTAGGCTTTCATAACTTTTGGCTTGGCTCAGAAAGATGAGATGAATACTAGCAGGTTTCTTGCTCAACAATTTGGAATCATGGAACTAAAAAAAATTGTGCTAACCACTTACAGTTGAGTTGCAAAAATCCTTAATAAAATACTGGCAAACTGAATCCAGCAGCACATGAAAAAGCTTATCCACCACAATCAAGACATATATGACCATGTGTAAGCTGGGGATTAAAAAGAAATTGGAAATCTATAGAAAGAGAAAAAATGGAGCAGACATACGAGCACGTACTATGTGCCACTTATTGTTCTAGCTGCTTGGGATACATAAGTGAATAAAACCAAGATTTTTGCTTTCATATAGTAAGCATTCTAGAGAAGGGAGACAATAAACACCTGACATTTTAAATGAATGAGATAGCATATGGAATGCTATGGAAAGAAAAGAAAGGAGAGCTGAATCTCTCCTTTGGGGACTGGGAGAAGGGGTTGTGAGGATAGATGATGTAGTTCTTGTGAGGTGGATGGAGAAAGCCGCTGCCTTGGTTTTGACAACTTTCTAGTTAATAGTTTAAGTTTGCATGAATTCTTCCCAGCTGTACTTATTTACAATACATTGCTTTTATGACCTTTAGGTATCCTTCAATATGTCTCCTTTTATATTTGAAATAGTTTCAATCTGTTTCTGTTCTTTTAAACTTAGATAAAAATATTCTTATGCATTAATTTTTGGGCACTTATCCAATAATTCTCGTAGGATAATTACCTATTAGAGGATTACCAGATTAATGAATATGCATATTCAAATTTCTCATTTAGTTTTTAACTGAATTTGTGTTTTAATTTTATAACTCTCATAATATTGAGCAAGATGAATAAATATTCATGTGACATATTTCCAAACATAAACTATATCAGATAGAGTCCAGTCATAAGACAGAAACCATGTCAGTAATTTAAGCAGGCAAAATTTTATATATTTTTAATCAGATAAAAGTGGTTAACCATTAAAAAGGGTAAAAGAGAACACTAAAATGTACAGAGGAAGCGTCTGTAGAGAGTTACTGTGGGCTACTACTTCCAGAGATAGGGGGAAAGTACGCAAGAAACGAATTTAGGGAAAGAATCAATAGGGCTGTGATTCAGATCTCTGAGTAGAAGGTGTGGCTGCCACTGGAAGATGCTGCTCACTACTATAGAGATGAAGGAATTTGATGGAGACTGCTTGGCTTGATAACTTGAGAGCCACCACTACTGTGGTGGCCTTTGTTGGAGGGCATCTGCTGCTGAACTGCCAGGACAGTCACTAGCTCCCAGGACTTCTGCAAATCCCTTCTTTCTCTTCTAACCTGGCAGAATCCCTTCAGGACTGTCGATTGGCTGTGCCTAACAATGAGCCAATTAGCAAAAAAGAAATGTAGTCTGTGTAGGAAAAGAAGATGGGTTTGGATTTGAGAGAGGTAATGTATTAATATACCTGCAAATCTAGTCATCATATTCTTTAAATCCATAAGCAGAGTAGCTTTTACCTAGTAGAAAATAAGGCAGAAAAGCAAAGAATCCTTACAGTTTTCTCTATACCAAACAGTGTATTTGGGTACAATCTTATTAGACATGAAGCTATTTTGAGCATGAAAAAGTTTCTAATCTTTTCAAAATTTCATCTTCAGGCCATAATTCCGGCTGCTATATGGAAAAATGATGGAATGTTTTGTTTCATTATTCAGTTTTATCACCCAAGTGAAGACCACATAGTACTTGAGTCCAGAGAGAATTTTATTGATTTAAGTTTAATACTGTGTATTAATCTTGCTTTGAGCAGTCCTTTCTACTCATCAGATTCCCTATATGCTGCTTACAATTATTTTCCATGTATTACCTGCAAGCCTTTTCAAATGCGTTTGTCTCATGGGAATTCAGAAGCTCTAGAAACATTTTTTAGTATGTATTTTAGTGGTTGCAATTTCAAAGAGCAGCAGCACCTGGTGAGATCATCACCATTCAGCTGGTATCTCTTAGAGAATGTGGTAAGTTGTCCAATGAACTAGATACTTTTCTGTATTTATTTCTCTCCTTTTTTTCATATTGCATCTGCTCAGCAAATTATACTAAGGTAAAGAAAGAAAAATATTCTACATGACTACAAGTTTTATTTACATGGAATAATCATCACTCCTGATTTTCTGATAAGCAAAAGGCATCCTTTTTTTTTTTTTTTTTTTTTTACCACTCTGTATTATACAGCGTAAATTCAAACTCCCGTCATGACTATTAGGCTAGGCCACTAAATTGTCTCCTGGACTCTATTCTTACTTGCCTCACTTCTGTCCTTCATACTGTTTCTTTTTGTCTGTGAAGTATTTCAAAAAGTCCTAATCTTGTTGAAAATCAGCTCTTTCTCCAGAGTTAAAAGTTGTAATTGCTTCGCAGTGACCAAGTTCCATTGCAAGGCAGACAAGGCTCCATCTCCAGCTGCTCACCCCCTTTTACTCTATTTCAATTTCCTGAGCCACCAGCTATTATGCACAACTTCATTCTGTTTCTTGCCTAGTGAGTTCCTACTCATCCTTCCAGACTCATGTCAAGGGTTATCATGAAGATGTCCCTCAGGCTTGGGAAAAATGGTTTAATCTTTGCCACCACTGTTTTCTTACAGCATTCATTCAGACATTTCAAATATTTGAGCACCTGCTATGGGCAGAAGAGAATAGAGAGGGATGAGATAACAGATGGGAGATTTTAGGTAGAATGATTTACTTCTCTGAGATGACATCGAACAGAGTGTTGAATGAATGGATGAAGTGAGCCACGTGGCTCTCTGGGCAAAGAACATTTCAGACATGGGGTAAATTAAGTGCAAATGCCCTGAGCCAGGGATATGTTTTGTCATAGAAGGAATAGCAAGGAGACATGACTGGCAGAAGAAAAGCAAACCGGGGGAGAGTGGTTGAAGATAGGCTTGATATTGGGGTGGAGTGAGGGCAGATCGTTTAAGGCCTTATGAGCCATGGGGAGAATTTTGTTTTTGATTCTGAATGAGATGGGAAGAGAAATACTGTATAAAAGTATACGGGATTGAGTCCCATATACTTTTATCATGAAGAGAAAATTAATCCTTTAGAATATGGGGACATGATATTTCCTAATTAAAAATCTTGTTACTTTTGCAGCAAAACCTGAAGTGCAACAATGGGTAAAGCTGCTGTTTTGCCTTTTGTAGGTAGGAGATATATTTAAATAAAATGAAATGATGATTCTTGGAAAATTCAATTTTTTCTCATCAAATCTCTGAAAATGAAAAAGGCTTACAATTTGTGCAGCTCCTTTGAAAATAGTCTTCTAGCCAGTAGTAGGTTTTGATTATGTATTAACCTATATTGCAAATCCAACTATTGCAATGGCACATTGGATTTTTTTGATCACTTTGTGTCTGAATACATGAACTATATTTGTAATTTAAATTACTTTTTAAAAATTCATAGTAAAATCTTGACAGAGGTAACAAAAATAACACAGAAGTATACAATTGTTTTCAGTATGGAAAGGACTTTTTAAAATCGATGATATCTTTATTATTTTATAGAATGAATTAACATGCAATTTACATAACTAGTAATTTAATGAGAATTCCAAAAGTAATAAAAGTACATAGGCTGTAATAAATATTGACTTTCAACTGATTTTAAGAAATAAAACATATTTGAAAATCATGGACATGCTTAGGATTAAAACCATGGTCTATGTTAGAAATTGTATAAAAATCAGGGACTTGGGGAGTTTCAACAGTGCTGTAGTTTACACAATCAAAGGTGCTAAAGTTATGACATTCTTTTTATAGTATGTGGTCTATTTCACCATCTAGTTTCTATATGCATTTCAGAAGTGCAATGTACTGTGATACTGAATGTAATTTATCTCTGAAGAACTATATTAACTCCTTTTTAATAACTGAGGATGTTACATGACTAACATCTAAGCTTACAACACAAATTGATCAAAATTGTTTCAGCTACATAAAACTGTACCACAGCGATTTGAAGTGCATTAGAATCCAATGGCAGCAGAGATTTTAATCCATACTCATATTCCTGCTATCAAAAAATCTTATATGCGGTGTAAGGTGATGACGAAGTTGGTTTCCCTGTCTGTATGCTTAGAAGCAGTCACACCAGAGGAATAGGAGGATGAACCAGAATGAAAGTTTCTCAGAAAATATTTTAAGGAAATGTCTTTCTCAAATCCTTATTACATATTATGTCTATGTTATTCAGTTTTGGATACTTGATATTTTGCCAAAAATGAAGTGTTTCTTTTCTGCTAAAGTCACATGCCTACTCCAAACATCTCCAGGTTTCCCAAAATTTCATTTGAGTTCTAAGAGATACTAAATATAGAATTAGATAAAAAGAAAGTAGATGAATAAACAGCCTGTCCATTCATCTGAAAGTTTAGACCATGCCCACATAATCCAACAAACACCATTTCACTGACAATTCTTTTCTGGCATTCTTTGATTTATATATTTTCTCAGAATGACAGAATAATTTAATATTATGCAAATAAGAATGATTTGTGTAATGTTACTAATATGGTTTGGATGTTTGTTCTCTCCAAGTGTTGACATGTGATTCTCCTTTTTGGAGGTGGGACCTGGTGGGAGGTGACTGGATCATTGGGACAGATTCCTCATGAATGGTTTAGCACCATCTCCTTGGTTATCAATGAGTTTTCACTCAGTTCATGTGAGATCTCGTTGTTTAAAACAGTCTGAGATCTCCCTCTTCTCTCTCTTGCTTCTGCTGTTGCCATGTGACATGCTGGCTTCTGCCACGACTCTAATTTCCTGAGGCTGTCACTTGAAGCTGAACAGATGTTGGTGCCCTGTTTCTTATACAGCCTACAGAACCATGAGCCAATGAAGCCTCTTATCTTATATACTACCCAGCCTTAGGTGTTTCCTTATAGTGACACAAGAATGGACGAGCACAGTTACACAGCCAATGTATTTATAGAAATAACTCTTGAGTAGGGTAGTCAATCTGGCCAGAGAGAACTGACAGAGCAGACAGATTTTGTGCTCAGTACACTGTGAAATGGCCCAACTCCCTGGTCAAGCTGCATGCAGGAATCCCAGCAGTCCCAGATGCTTACTTTACTAGCTGTCAAAATATCCTCAGGTGAATCAGGCTGCCTAAATGCTTTTGTTGTCATGTGTTCTAATCCTAATGTATCTCATCCTGCGTGTTCTGGCCATGAAGAACTTGGGAACAGAAATTACCTTGCTGGGGAGGTACTGGTAGATAGGGTTTGTCTGGTAATTATTCTCCTAGAGGACATATTTTTCCTATGTCTGTTCAGTCTGCAATTTCCATATTGCAGGCAAGAAATACTGAGACAAAAGATCTAGAAAAAAATGCCCAAACAAGTGTTCTGACAAAGAGAAAGTAAAAGTTAAAATCTGTGGAACCCAATAATGGGAAATTATTTGAAAAGGAGATTACAGTAATCTTGTAAGAGAACAAATAAGATGTAGCTGTAGAATTTATCAAAGGCCAAAGAAAGGGAGAAATACTGAAAAGGAAATAGAGAAGGTAGATGAACAAATGTTTCATTTGTCTTTCCATTATGTGAAGCTCACTTAGTCACTTCCCACAATTCATTAATACGAAGTCGTTTTCTAACGAGAATACTTGCTTTTGATGCTGGAGGACCTACCGTGAGAAATGTTCAGACTTTCCCATTCTGCATTTTCTGGACATTGACAGTTCCGCTCACATGGCTCGGCCCTTCAGCAATGTTCCTGTAACCGCATTTCTCCCGCTCATCAACCCGGCAGGACTTGGAGGTTATTAACACTGGCCTACTTTCAAAGTCCTAAGTCGAAGCCCCAGGGTATCCAGTTGTGAAGGGAAACACAGACAGGAGAAATGGTACCGTTTCTGTCTTTTTACAGGGAAGAAATCATTCGTGTTAATTAAATGAGAGTTTGAGAGGTGTTTGGAGAATTGTTTGTCGCTCTCCTGCTGAAAGAGTTTTCTTTTTCTTCTCTCTGGAAGTCAAGGCTACAGTTCAAGCTTTTCCTTTGTGAATTAGAGTTTGAACTCTTTTTCTTAGGACAAATTTAATCTTTGCAATCAAGCCACTAATTATAAATAAAAACCATAGATTTCAAATGTAGATTTAAACTATGTGCCCTTCTACTGTTAGTTTTAGTTTTAGGGAAATGATTTGAGAATCAAAGTGGTGAAATACATCATAGACAGCAGACCGACTTTTAACTGATTTTAAGCTGCCATTTGTCTGATCTCTGTTTAATATCTGTTACAAACACTGGGACTTGAAAATGCCATCTGAAGGCAACTAGGGCTCCAGACGTTGATCCTTGAACTTCTTTAGGCTGTGTGTTGCTGTGAAGTTGATGGCTTGTTTAAAATGCATTGTCATTTTGCACATTAAGGAACATGGAATGGCAGTTGTGGGATATTGAAACAAGTCTTATTCTCTTTACTAAACAATGGGAAAGAGCTTGAATTTTGGAGCCAAAGCTGGGTTCACATGTCTGCCTTACCTGTTTATAAGTGTGTGACCCTAAGAAGCTTACTTATTTTTTCAATCCTTATTATATAGATGAGAACTTTGTACACTGTTTGTATCACCTGAGACGTTGCCAGCATCTGATAGGCAACCGATAGATGGTAGCTATTTTATTATTTAGGCATTGATTAACAAAGTATTGGTTGGGTCACTCTGACTCTTTTGTTAGAGTCTGAATACATCTAATGTTCATACACAGCTCCATTCTTGATTCAGGTACGTAAGGATTCAGGGATTTGGAAGAGATGATTTTACTTTTTCTTCAAATTGTTTGCATGCAAGTTTTCATAGGGAAGGCATTACATTGCATTTTGAGCACCTATTACCTCCAATATTGTCTCATTTTCCTCCCTTTTATCTACTTTTTATTCGTGAGAACGGCATTCTGTTGCACTTTAGTGTTCTCTGTACTATTGTAGCTATTATAAGAAAGGCTACTGATTTCTTTTTCTTCATCTTCTACCCTAAAACTCAAGGCAAATATATATATAACCTTTCCCCACTGCTATTTCATACAGTAGACTAATAACTTTCTCCTTCATAGTCTCTTTCTAATGAAGTCCGCCTTTACATCTAGAACCCTAAATTAAACTTTCTCTTTCCTGGCCATTGTCACCTGCATTGGTATAAGTGGTAATTGTACAAGGTCACTTAAGAGTACTTCTTTCAGCTGCTTTATAACTTGGATTCCTTAGAGACTTTCAAAGGACCAGGTTTCCTTTAGTTTGAAGATTTAAAATTAGAACAAAATTCAAACAGAATTATACTGAAGATCCTTCACACTAAAGTCATTTGTTTCTATGTTGCAATCATGCTTCTCCTAAGTGTTCAACATGTAAATAATGTTGCTTGCTTTTGTAATTCTGTAAGAAACAAAATAAGATTAACAAGAAAACTGATTTTAGTTCAGCAGGAGATGACAACTTATAGCACTGGTCAAATACAGCTCACTGTCTATCTCTATATGGCTTTATATTTAAGAATGGCTTTTACATTTTTAAATGGTTGGAAAACATTAAAAGAACAGTAATATGTCATGATACATGAAAATTATATGAAACTCAAATTGCAGCGTCATAAATAATATTTTATTGGAACATAGCCACTCTGATTTGTTTGCATATTGTCTGTGGTTGCTCTTGTGCTATGATAGCAAAGTTTAATAGTCGTGACAGGGATCTTATGGTCTGGAAACCCTAAAATATTTGCTCTCTGGCCCTTTACAGAAGGAGCTCATTCACCCCAGATTTAAAATCTTCCTTGTAGGGAATGTTGTTTACCTACTTTATGATTTATATAATATTAGAGTCTCCTAAGTGGCTAAGCCTCTTCCATGTTATTAAAAATTTGCCTAAGATCACAGTGTTAGTGGCAGAGTTTGGGTTTCACTTATCGTCTCACCAAGACTGACATTTTAAATTTAATTTAATAAAAATATTCAAAGAATGTTCGTATTGGAAGAAAAATCTATATTTTAAAAACATACAGTAATTTTTCTATTTATTTAATAAAGATTTATTCATATCCAGGAGATTTCCCAAATAACTTATGAGTAATTTATTGGATTTTTTATAATATGATCAATTAGGGAATGAATAGATTCATGAAATGGCTACTGATTAAATATAGGGTAAGTCCAAGATTGAGCTACAGATTTTACACACACATCTATATTAATTTAGTGAAGGGGGAGTGTCATGAAAAGCAGTTAACTTGGGAAAGAGTTAAAGAGTAGCATTCATTCTTCTAAATTCTGTGATGTGTGATTTAAAATTTATTATAAAGATTCAACATGACATATCAAACATAAAATAAAACTGTTAGATAAACTAGAATAAGTCAGTTTTAGATTTTAATTGTCTTTTGCATTGATTTCTGAATCAGTGATACTCAGTAAGTGGTAGTTATTACTCTATGATATTTTTCAGTGGAAAATTGATGGATTGAAATTCTCTAGATATAAAAAGAATATTTGAAGGGTAAATGACTGATTTTATAATCAAATATATAAATAAGAGGTAAACACTGATCATTTTATAATCAACTATTTGTTGTCTTCTTTTGGCTTAAACTTAATTTGATGTGTTATAAAAAGATACTATGATTTAGCAACATACTTCCAAGAATTTTTTATTAAGACAATTTCAAACATACACAAAAATAGAGAGAATAGCATAACAAATCTATATAGCCATGACCGAGCTCCAGTAATTTTTATTTTAGGGTCAACCTTGTTTCATCTTTAAAAGCTCTCGTTCAACCCTGGATTATTTTAAATTAAATACCTATGAATAGTGCTGGTTTATATCTCTAAAAGTTAACTACTTAAAAAAATAGTAACACTACCATACCTAAAAGTGATTTTGTTAAGATCCAAATAAAAGACGCATTTTAAATTCCTTGCTGTGTTTCTTAAATCTATGTGTTCCCTGTCTCTCTTTTCTTCCTCCATGCAATTTATTTGTTGAAGGAAACCAGGGCAGAGTTTCTCATATTGTGAATCTTGCTGATTGCACTACACTGGTGTCATTTAACTTGTCCCTATGACTACTATATTTACTGTAAAGGGTATTTGGAATTAGAGGGTTGATCAAATTTAGGTTCAGCTTTAGGGCAGGAATACTTTACAGGTGGTTCCATCAAAGGCACATGAAAATGCTGTGTGTCTCTCTTTTTGTGACATAAGGGCCCTGAGGATCATTGATTATTTCTATTATTTCATTATGGTGACATTATAGTTCTATAATTCCTGCTTCCTCTATCAGTTAGAACAACTTTGGTAAGGAGAAGCTTTCCCTCATTAATTATATGTTACCTCAGGTATAGCTCATACAGGAAAAACATAATGTGATTTTTTAACGTACTGTATTAGTCTGTTCTCATGCTGCTGTGAAGAAATACCCAAGACTGGGTAATTTATAATGAAAAGACGTTTAATTGACTCATAGTTCTGCGTGGCTGGGGAGGCCTCAGGAAACTTACAATCATGGTGGAAGGCACTTCTTCACAGGGCGGCAGGAGAGAGAATGAGAGGAGAGTGAAGGGGGGAAAAGCCCCTTATAAAACCATCAAATTTCATGAGAACTCACTCACTATCACAAGAACAGCATGGGGGAAACCACCACCATGATTCAGTTAATTCCACTCAGTCCCACCCTTGACAAGTGGGGATTATTACAATTCAAGGTGAAATTTGGGTGGGGACACAGAGCCAAACCATATCACCTGACATTCTCTTAAAGTGCTGTATACATTTTTTTCCTTGTGCATCATTGTGGCCTCACTGATTTAAACATATTTGAAGTTTAAATCAGTTGCAGCTATTATTTTTATTGTTTATCAAAATGTTGCTGTTTTTTTTGCCAGTGAGAATTTAGCCATGAAATTTAAAACATATTTTTAGAAAGTTCCCTTAATATATGTCATGAGAGTTTCTGTGTGATTTTATTTAAAATGTAATTTAAGTACTTTTAATGTATTATCCTTATACATGCAATAAATTTTACTGTATTATTATTCGACTAAGAATTAAAACTAAATTTGAGTTTTGTGCTAGAGATGCCATTTTCGTGACTCTTCTAAGGGACAGCCTTGGAAGTCCTGTGATCAGCCCACCTTGGATGAGGTTCCCAGCTTGTCTCTTCTCCTCTCACCATGTTCTTATTTGAAGTGGTTTGAACGTGTTTTTGTGACTAAAAGGGCCTAAGACAGACATGAGAAGACTTGGTTTTTGTTCTGACTCTGGCATTAACTAAGTTACAATTCGTTGAATTGGTCTAGATCAGCATTTTCCCCAATGATATCCCTCAAAACGCTAACTCTGAGGGATCCTCTTTAAAGGGTTTCTTGCTCAGATAAATTTCAGATATGTGGCCAATAATTTTGGAGTATCACTAGGCCTAGTAGCATAAAAGGCTATCAGAATTTTACATGGAATAAATGAATTTAACTTGGTATAACTGTGTGGTTTCCTTAATCTATCCTGCCACAAAATCATTACCAGTACTATGCTGTGCCTCTAGAGTTCCAAGGAATACTTGGAAAATGCCGGGTTATCTAATGTCTAGGTCTCTAGTTCTAACTCTGAAAGTTTGACTGCAGTGACAAAATGTGTTAGAAAATCAGAGTTCTTTCTTTTTTTTCATGTGAAAGCTGCTTTCCCTCTTGTGTCTTCCTCTGCTTAATAACTGATACTATCTCATCTTAATGGGAAAATTCTTTTCTGGCTCCCAAACTTCAGACTGGATGTGAATTTTTGTTGCAATAATTTCTAATGAGGACTAGAGAAAATTAGGGTTGGCTTTGTCAAGGCACATGAAAGTAGGTTTGTGGGAAGATAAGTGCAACATTGGGGTATTAGATAATTAATTTAGAAGAATGAGATTTTGGAGTCATCCAAGATAGAGATTAAAATTTAAGCCAGGGGAGTCATAGGGGAAATAGAAAATGGAAGGATGAAGTTACTCCTCATAAACTGGGAGGATTTTTACTCTTCATAACAAACATTTAGCATCTTGGGGCTTTTGGTTTATGGACCTTTTGGTTTATGGCCACTAACTGGGTCACCCTCAGTAAATCATATTCCTCTGTGGGCCACAGCTCCTTTATGTGCAAAATGAGAGGGTTTCACGAAATGGTTCCTTCTGTTCTAAGTCAGTGATCCCTACGAAATGTGCTTAAAAGCCTTCTGTGTTTTGTATACTATTGGTCTGTGGAGAAATACAGTCAAAAAGACTTTCCTTCTTAAATGTATTTATACTCCCAAGAATCAATCTGGCTTAAAATATGGGGTGGAATTTTCCTGAAGATATTGGTAATGTTCTTGGTGGAAATAACAGAGTTGGGAAAGGAATTAGTGACAAGCAACTTAGAATTAAAGGGAAGATATAGTAAAACTCTAAAAATTATTTTTTCTTTCCAGTATAGAAATGCACAAATAAATTTGAGGTAATTATTAGAATCAGAGTAATACAGAAAAAATACTGAATGTAATTAATTTTGATTATTTCAATAGATTATTGAAAGCGGAAAACACAGATATAGGCAATAGCAGTGAAAGAACGTAGACTCTGGGACAAGTAGAGCATTTGAGGTAGCTCTCTACATGGTGGAAAAGACCTTATGGGCAGGCTGGGACATAATTTCAGATTTTTATTTTCAATTCCCAGCATGTTCTTTTGTTAACCTTTTTCTTTTTAATTACATTCTCATTTTATCCAAGCCAACAGCTTCAGAATTACCGTGCTTTTCGTTTCATGCGGTCGGTTTGCAAATAGAGCAAGTCTGGGTTCCTCTGTGGCAAAGAGAATTTAAAAAAAAAAGTTAACTTTGATTCTGTGACAAAATGTCTGTAAACACAACAAACCTTAGTCATGGTCCCACACAGAGTGGCTTTATTAAGCTATCTGGTCCTGACTTCTCCCAAAGTAAAGCTTTAAAACTCCTTAAACATATTTACTAGCCTTAAGCAATCAATGGTAAATGACCTTAATGTTTACTTCTAGTGAAGAACACTTCACATCGTAAGGATACAAAAGTAGTCCAAGCATTCAATGGTTAAATAGGGCAAACAATTTTTTATTTATCACCTCGGGCCTGAAAAACTACTGCATACAGCAGTCATAAGCAGTGTCCACTTTTAATATGGTATTTGCAACTCAAATGTTTTCTTCTTCAATTTTAATCTGCTATTGCAAATTCCATATTCCCTTTTGTTTGTCATATCCTTGGGGCTTTGTTCTGCCAAACCATTGGCTCACCTCTTTCCATGGTAATTTATAGAACCCAGTTCACTTTGTGTCACTACAGGTTGTAAATGAAAATGAAAACAATTTGCTGTTAAGAAATATTTCTGAAACAAAATGCAAATAACATATTGAAACAAACTACAGCTATTTTAAAAGAGCAGTGCAGTATAATTATAGGGATTGTATGATAGTAAATTTTCTTTTTAAAAACATAGTCTTTCTGTCTCTCTCTCTGAGGGTATTCTTCTGTATTTAAATTAAAATACCTTCCCTTAGGAGCCTTTTTTCTATTTCTGCTTTTCCCAGTCATCTGGCTTCACTGGACTGTGGTGGGAGTGGGGTTCTTAGAGATATTCCTGAGAGTTTGCAAATTCATCTGTACACCAAGAATTGCTGCTAAATAATCTATACATTCATGGACCATTATTTTAAAATATGACATAAGTTGTGATTTATAATATTTAAAATTTATTTAAAACTAGGCCAGGTACAGTGGCTCACACCTGTAATCCCAGTACTTTGGGAGGCGAAGGCAGGTGGATCACCTGAGATCAGGAGTTTGAGATCAGCCTGGCCAACATGTCTCCACTAAAAATACAAAAATTAGCCAGGCGTGGTGGCGGTTGCCTGTAATCCCAGATACTTGGGAGGCTGAGGCAGAATTGCTTGAACCCGGGAGGCAGAGGTTTCAGTGAGCCGAGATTACGCCTCTGCATTCCAGCCTGGGCAACAGAGCGAGATTCCATCTCAATAAATAAATAAATAAAAATTTATTTAAAATTGAAATGAAATCATGGCATTTTCATGTTGTACATTTTCTTAACAGTTTGTCAAATATCACCTGTATCAAATGAATATTCTACGTGTAAATCTAAGAAGGAGTTTCTTATATTTGTAGTGAAACACTTCTCTGTGTAATTTGTTGATTAGTAGTTAGAACTGAATTAGTCATTTCATATTCTACAACGTTGCTAAATTTACTTATATCTAGTGTTTTTTGGTTGTTTATTTGAGATTTTATAGATAACATCTATATGATAAATTTATATACTTTTAAATTTCTGTGAATAAAGACTTAATACTTCCATTCCATTCGTTATCCCTTTTATGCTTTTTTGGTCTTTATCACACTGACTGGATTCCTGAACTTGAGGGACAAAGGATAGTACTTTTACTATAATTTAGATTTGGTAGATCTACTCTTATAATAAAACCTATATAGGGTTTAGACTCCTTTTTTATTTCATCTTCAAATTAAAGTTGAAATTTGAAGAACTATTTTAAGAGATTTCTAACTTATAATTTCTTTAAAGGATTATAAAATACTTTGAAGAATTTTAAAATGGGCTATTTAATATGCTCTAACTTCTCTTAAAATATTACTTCTGCTTCTTTTATTCTTTTGTATTTTATATTCTGTTCCAAATATGCTCTCCTCTTAATTTTGACATTCCTTTTTTTCCTATGGTAGTAGCTCTTGAGAGCATCCAGATCTTTATCTTTGTGGCATTTCTAATTGTGACTTCTCAGGTCTTTTGAAATCTGAGATAGTTGATTTCAGAAGCCAAAATATTGCCTAAGTCTATTACATGCCCACACTCCCTTTTACTCATATATCCACGTTCCTTTTCATGTATTTAGAGTTAGTTTCTTTTGAATATTCTTCCTTTCCCTAAGGACTGATAAACTTCCACACTTTGGCTATTTTCTGGAGGCATTAAAAATACTGCATCCTCCGTTTTATTTTCTAGGATTTACTTATTCATTCACTTGTGGCAGACTGGCATGGTTACTACTTGAGACCGTCATTACAGTAGTTACTGCTGTTACTGCTTGAGACCGTCATTTACGAGACCGAACGAAGGGACGAATGTAGAAATGAAAACTTAAGACAAAAGAAACTGTTTTAAAGGATCCAGGGGAAGAAGAGAGCACCCTGCTTCTAGTGAGCAAAGGCAGCCCCTTGAGCTTCCACAGCCCTTTGTATTTATTGGGTAGAAAGAGCAGGGAGGAGGAAGTAATGATTGGTCAGCTGCTCAATTGATCACAGGTTCATATTATTGCTAACAAGCTTCAGATGTGCCTAATCACAAGAAACACTGTGTTTAGGGCGTGACTGCCCTCAGCATTCCTTCTGGGTGGCAGATGCAGTTTGTCAGTTTGCCAACATCCTGCTTTCATGAGAAAGTTTGCAGGCCGGGCATGGTGGCTCACGCCTGTAATCCCAGCATTTTGGAAGTCCGAGGCGGGCAGATTACAAGGTCAGGAGATTGAGACCATCCTGGCTAACACAGTGAAAACCTGTCTCTACTAAAAATACAAAAAAATTAGTTGGGTGTGGTGGTGGGTACCTGTAGTCCCAGCTACTCAGGAGGTTGAGGCAGAATGGCGTGAACCTGAGAGGCGGAGCTTGCAGTGAGCCGAGATCACGCCACTGTATGTACTCCAGCCGGGGTGACAGAGCGAGACTCCGTCTCAAAAAAAAAAAAAAAAAAAAGAAACAGTTTGCTGCTTGCTCCAGGGGTATACTGACTTGATCATGACCCTCATTTTTTCAGCCTCCAATTTATCTCTCCCTTTTTGTTATTGAATTAATTGAGAAAGGCAACTGCAAAATGTGCAACCTTCAATTGCCAGTTGGTGGTTTGTTTTGTCTTGGTATTCAGCTCATACTGGGGGAACCAGGCCCATGGTTGGGATCCATGTGTCCCTCCAGTCTCCCACTCTGTGGTCGTACACACCTTGAGGGCACCCACACTGTTCATTTCCTGCAAAAGCACAAGCATACCCTCGTCCCCAGGTTAGTAGATCTACCAAAACAGAAGCAAAGGTTTTTGTGGTTGTAGCCAGGAGGCATGCCATTGCGGAAGCATTTTTCTATGAGCCACAGCTCAGCCTCTGCCTCTTTGGTTAATTGCCGCAGGGTAAAACTTTCCTTTGATAATGAGAAGCAGGCTCTTTCTGATTAACAGAAGGCACAGAGAAAACAAATCGAAGCCTATCCCTCTCGTGCAATAGCATAGTAAAAAAACAATCCTTAAGCCTTCAATTTGTACTGTACAGGTGGGTCTATTAGACGCTATGGGTTGTGATAGATAAATCTCTCTCCGAGTTGTACTCCCAAATCCCCGACCTCCTCGCTTCTTCTTACATAGAGAAGAGTGCAATTTACAGGGAATAAGCAACAGTTGAGCCAAATCTGCAAACTCATTTCTCCTTATGTGAAGAAGGGTGCAATTTACAGGGAATAAGAAACAGTTGTGCAAGATATTCTCCTGGTTTAAAACCTAAAATCTTATGACATTACCACCACCTGAATTTCTCCTTCACAATCCGAATCAACACCTCCTGGGACGACAGTAATACCCCGTAAGTTGACTTTTACCTAAAATTATTCCCATAGATCCAATTTTTCTACACTTACAACATTTAGCATTTTTGCAACCACGAAAGAAGATGGGACAAGCCAATTTTCATCCTCCCCCTCCTGTTCATCACCCTCGATAGGTGCTGTAGGTGGGGCAAAAAATTCTCTCAAACCCTGAAATAATAATAGAAGATAGTACGTACCAAACTCCAAACAAAAAAGAGAAAAGAAATAACCAAATTCTTTCCCATGTTTCCCTGATCAAAAACTTCCCATTCTTTGTACCTCTAGGGTACTGACCAGTACCTTTTTAGAGCACTGACCAGTACCTTTTTAGAGCATTGACCTTATGTTGCTGCCAGCCGGCTTACAACAGGGTTTCTTGTTCGTCTAGTTGGTTGTAGTGTTCTTTTCTTTTCCAGCAGATCTTCCTCGTTCAAGTCCCTATAGGACTCTTTCTGTCCCTATCTGTCTCTGCCTGTCCCTGAAAGTTTCTGCTGGTCTTTGCTAGTCTCTGCTGGTCTTTGCTAATCTCTGCTAGTCTCTGCTGGTCTTTATCTATCCCTATCTGTCCTTTTCTGTCCCTATGGTCCCTGTTACTTCCTGCAAGTCCCTGTCTTTCCCTACCTATCTCTATTTGTCTCTGTTTGTCTCTATTTATCTCTACTTATCTCTATTTGTCCCTGCAGGCCTCTTCAGTTCCCTTCAGGTCTCTTCAGGTCTCCCTTTGTTCCTGATAGTCCCTGTTAGTCCCTGTTCAGGTGCCACTTGTGGCAGACTGCCCTGGTTACTACTTGAGACCGTCATTACAGCAGTTACTACTGTTACTGCTTGAGACCATCATTTAAGAGACTGAATGAAGGGACGAACGTAGAAATGAAAACTTTAGACAAAAGAAACTATTTTAAAGGAAGGATCCAGGGGAAGAAGAAGAGAGCTTCTAATGAGCAAAGGCAGCCCCTTGAGCTTCCACAGCCCTTTGTATTTATTGGGTAGAAAGAGCAGGGAGGAGGAGGTAATGATTGGTCAGCCGCTCAATTAATCACAGGCCTCAGCATTCCTTCTGGGTGGCAGATGCAGTTTGTCATTTTGCCAACATCCTGCTTTGAACATCCTGCTTTCATGAGAAACAGTTTGCTGTTTCCTCATATAGCCTCCAGTGGCATAATGAGTTGTTCATAACTCTCATTCTTTTGGCCGCCAACATTCACTCTATTCCTTAAAGAAAACTACATTAAAATTCTTAGTTCATTAATATTACTGCAAGAATTTTTCATAGAGAAAAAGTGATTTAAAAATGCACTGAGAAGATGAAATTGTCATGAACTGGAATTTTGCTACCTATATATCCTCAATTCTTTTATGGAATCACTTTTTTATATATCAGAAACATAAATTCATCCAAGAGAGCAAATAATGCTTCCTGTTTGACTTGGAATTCATTGGTATATTAATCATAGGTACCCTATGAAAGAAATATGCAGGGTTGAAATATAAAGGCACATCCACTGCCGGGAAAAAAGTCATCGAAACCATTATTTACTTGTCTTCATTTTCTGAGTTCAACCCTTAAAAACATCTAGTGAGGTGAACAGAATGAATGAGAGCAAATTAACTTTCATTTTCCAGCAGGGGGAGATGGGAGATGTACAGGAGTGAATCAATCACTCCGCCACTCGCTGCACTGACAGCATTCATCCGCGTGAGCAAACTTCTGTGTGGGCAATGCCAGTGAAATTTATTTCTCAGAGCCAGTTTACTGCTTACATTCAGGGCGTCTCATCTTTCTGGCAATCAGGATAAATTGTGTCTTGGTAATAACATTGTAGCAAGCTATTCTTTACCGTGAGGAGCCTGTAATGACTGTGTCTTACATTTGCATTAATTCTGACAAGATTTACTGGTGCTTGCTGATCTGTAAATTTCAAAATGGCAAACAGCAGCAAAGGTCAACACAACAATAATATTAATAGCTTTAGAAAAAGGTTGAGAGACTCGGAGATTCCAGATGATAGCTTGAGTGAGGGAAATTCATTGGATGTTTGTTATCTTCACGGGTCCTATTACTCTACCCTTTCTTTTATGAGGTAATTATAGTACCCTAGCAAAGGAAGCATGAGGTCGTAAAGGTCAATAACAGGGAATGTAGTTTCATCATAGGTAATATTTTTCCAGAATAGATTTCTTATTAAAACACTTGGAAAATCTGATGAGAAGATGTAGATCCTTAAGTATTATAGTTTTTATCTACAGCACATAATTAAAACTTTTTTGAAGGTTAAGGACAACTCAGTAACATTTACCACTCTTCTTTATAATATATTCCTCATTAAATGAAAAACTCAGGTTAGAAAAGCATGTTTAAATATAAAGAAATATACTTTCCTTGATTTTTTAGGTTTCTTGTGGGAGAACATCATCCTGGATTTTCTGTCTTGCTTGAAACATTTCCTGATGCCTCTAGAAACATTTCCTGATACCCCCTTCTGTATCATCTCTTACCCAGATGGCACAGAGCTTTTGGCTGCTGATGCTCTCTTTGCATTGTCCTGTAATTGTTTTGTTTACTTATACTGCCCCTGTCTATACTCTATTGTCTACGGGATAGGAATTGTGTACTTTTCATGTATAAGAGTACTTAGTTTATAATAGGTGCTTCACAGCTATTGTCGTGAAACCCAGACTACCTGAAGGCATCTTGGTAACTGTGTATGTTGTGGACAAACACCTCTTTGGTTCATATGTGAAAATAACGGTCAGCTAATTCTAGTGTACGGAGCAAGAAGTTCCTGTGGGAAAGTTGTTGAATAGCTGTAATGTATAGAACATCCAGATTGCAATCACTACAATGATACTGATCAAAATAGTTGGGCATGGTTTGACTACTCCAGATATTCATCTTGAACAAAACCTGGATGAGGTCTTTAGTTTAGGCATCCTGAAGACCACAAAGCAATGGATGTAGAATAACGGGATCTACTGTGTGGGAAGAGAACTAAGTGCAGTTTGCTCTATAGTCAAACTTAAGGGGCATTATATCCAGCAAATGCTAAATGATATTGAGAGGTCTGGTGTAAAGCGTGCTAGCTTTTCTCAGTAACAATATAAAGAAAATACTGAAGTGGAAAAGGAAACTTCTCCTTGTGTATGGATTCTCTTTTTATTTTGTTTCATGTCTTTTAGGCCCGGTGGTGATCTGAGCCAAGATTTTGCTTATGTTAGAATCCTTATTATGCTTTGTAGGAAAATCTCAGTCTTTTATTATTATTATTATTATTATACTTTAAGTTTTAGGGTACATGTGCACAATGTGCAGGTTTGTTACATATGTATACATGTGCCATGTTGGTGTGATGCACCTGGAAAACCTCAATCTTTACCCACAGAGTCTTCATTGACTAGATTCCAAAGGAAGTTTGGTTCCACTAATGACTTGGTACAAATACTCTTGGATAACTTTTCTGTTTGTGGGCCCACACTTATTTGTCTTACATTGATCTCTGAATGCTCTGAGTTTTTCAGGCTAGATATTAAATTTTCCCAGATATGCCAATTAAAGAGGCTGTTTTCTGTCTTTTTGGTAAGGAGAGTTGTTTCCCGATTGGGTTCTGAACCAAAGCAGAGTTTACATTAGGCTGAAGGACTATGCCAGCTACTCTGTGACACAGTTCAAGATCCTTGGCAAAAATGGCTCATTGTTTTTCTTTTGAATCATTAAACATCTGGTGAGATGTAAGCCTTGGGGATATAGACTAAGGATGAAAGAAGGCAAATGTATGTACTTACGTAGACACTTGTCTTGTAATTGCTAACATGGCTAATGTCGTAAAGAACAGGAGAATTATAAGGGATGGCCACCGTGGGGAAGAGACTTCTCCCTCTGCAGGTGGACTGTGGTAGAGTGAATTACCACCACTAATTCTTCACCTCTCCTTATATCCATGCCCTTTGCTTTGTAATTGGAAGTTATTCCACTGCTGACCAAATGTGCTTTACCACCTTTAACATGGAGGTTGGTCTTGTGCGTTGCTTTGGCCAATGGGATGTCAGCAGAAATGGCACAAGCAAAGACTTGAAATGTGCTTGGATGGTTGGGCTTTACCTTTTGTTTGCCATGTAAAGAGTTTCTTCTCCATAGCTGCCATCCTTTCAGCATGGGCACCAGAATGAACATACTGGGGTGAATCTGAGACCAACCTACGAAGAATAGATAAGCCCATCAGGATCCTTTAGTTGAAGCAGGTTTGCCCAGCTGAGGTCAGCTGAATTCCCTCTACATGACCAGCAACCCCGTGAATGAATGAGAGTAAGTGGTGGCTGTTTTTTTTTGTTTTTTGAGGTGGAGTTTCACTCTGTTGCCCAGGCTGGAGTGCAGTGGTGCAATCTTGGCTGAATGCAACGTCTGCCTGCTGGGTTCAAGCAATTCTCTGCCTCAGCAGTCCAAGTAGCTGGGATTACAGGCACCTGCCACCACGCCTGGCTAATTTTTGTATCTTTAGCGGAGACAGGGTTTCACCATGTTGGCCAGGCTGGTCTTGAACCCCTGACCTCGTGAACCACCCGCCTTGGCCTCCGAAAGTGCTGGGATTACAGGTGTGAGTCACTGCGCCTGGCCAGTGGTGGCTGTTTTAAGGTAATGGTTTTGAACTGGGAACAAATTTGGTGATGTCTGGAAGTATTTTTCATTGATACAACTTGGGGAATGGCATCTCGTGGATAGAGGCCAGAGATATTGATAAGCATCCTGTAATACACAAGATAACACCCAACTACAAAGAATTATCCAACCCTAAAATATTGATAGTGCTGCTGTAAAGAAACCCTGTTTTAAGGAAATTGCAAATTGATACCGTCACTATCTTCTACTAAATGCTCTCTGGACCCCAGAAAAGAAGAGCAATAATTGGTCAGAGGCCAAAACCATCATTGGACCAAAGCTTACTAGTGAGCAGAATTTTTATGCATTAATGCATGACTGTCGGCTATGTTTTGTCTTGTGTTTTTGTCACCATAGTAAATAAACCTAGGTAGGACTTATGTCTTTAGGGATAAATCCAACCATCTCCCTCTTTTCTTCCCCCTTTTCTTTCTCTAGGACTTGCTTTGCATTTTTGTCTCACTCCTGTTCTTTCTTTTTGAATACTTTTGAGCTTGCCTCAAGGGCCCATGATATTAGGTTTGGTTTGATTAATCATGAGGACTTTCTGTTATTTACTCAGCTATAAATAAAATGGTACTTTGATTTCTGTGCTGCTATTTTTCTTAGTGCATGGGACTCCCCTAGGAACTCTACAGAGAAAAAGGGTGTTTGACGTGACAGAATGCAAGCAGTTCTTGGTCTCAGGAGGGACTACCATCAAGTAGCACTGAAATTTCTCCCTTAGATCCTCTGCTTCACAGCTGTTAAATTGTCTGGTAAAAATGTTAAATTCAACTGAAGTTCAAAGAAGGAGGTATAGAAGTCACTGGGTAAGACTTAATGAAGAAAGTGAGAAACATTCAGCAACTATTTGTTGAACCAATTTCAAATGGGTACTCTTGGCTTTTGAGCATTCAGCCTTTCAAATTGTAGCCACAACATTTTTCCCAGTCTTATCTACCACAATTTTCTATTTGTTTGTTTCTTGTACTCCACATGCTAAACCGGAAGACATACCGCTGTTCAAACAAGCCTGTAGCTTTACACTGCTGTGGTGTTGTATGTGCTATTCTTTGTGCATCTAACTCATTTCCCTGAATCTATAGAACCCTTTGCATTTTAATGTTTATAACCAATATCTAATGTCGGTTTCTTTTTTATCTATGTTATATTTTCTTCCTTTGAACTTCTTAGAATTGTGTTTGTGTATCTCTTGATGTTTCCAAATTTCTGACAGACATTAATCTTTGGTAGTCAGGAATGAGAAGTAGGAATTTCCAGGAATACTTTGGAATTCCTGAAGCTTTAAGTTAATCTTAAAAAAATTCATTGTTTGTTATATTATGATTTCTCAAAAGGTGAAATTAATAGAGAATGTTAATTTAGGAGTATTTTACAAAGAGAGTAGCCTAGAATGAACATTCAAACACTGGAAAATGCCAGTCAGTGTTACTGAGAAGTGTTTGAACAGTATAAGATTTGAGTCTCTTAGCAAGGTTAACAGCACTACAGAGACTCACTTGTCAAAATTGTCAAGTTAAGGATTTATTTTGCTTCCATTTCTGATTATTTCTTTAAACTTCACTCATAGGATTTGTTTGCAATATAGTATATATATATAAACATATTAATATTTATTTTATCTGTAAGAATGACTATTAGCAGTAGATAGGAACATATTCGTGAATATACCCTTATTATAAGGTACCAGTTACAAACAACACTTAACTGACCAGATCATGAATGCCTCCTTCCTAATTGCTCCTGGTTCTGGTTCCTGGAAATACAGACTTTAACCTTCAGCCCAGTGTGTCAATATTTTCTGTCTTGCTTTCAATTTGATATCAGTGATTCCTCTTACCAGTAATACTTCATTGTTAATTGTTAAACTTAAATTTTTGCAGAGAAATTATACTTTTTAAATTTTCTGATTCCTTGACAGATTTTTACTTGGGTTTGGGATTTGGCAAAACATAAAATTTCCTAAAATATGCCAGGAAGGAATTCCTCCTTGGAAATACCAGTGCCTCTCAACTTACGTATTGTCTCCTATATGTATATTCAGTCTTTTACATAATACAGGCCTGCTAAATCTGCTGTAGGTTTTGTGAAGAACAGCAACATGCTAGATGTAGGCCTTTAGTGAGATTAATCTAAGAACTGAGAAAAGTCAAATTGCGGGTGGTAGAAAATAAAATGAGAGTTTAATAAATTTAGGTAGAGGTAAATTATAGAATGTGAATTCGGTAATTCAGATATGAAGAAACTGACCAAGAATAGGAAAAGAAATAATAGATAAATGAGTTATGTGATTGAAGCTGGGAGCAGTGGCTCGCACCTTTATTCCAAGCATTTTGGGAGGCTGAGGCAAGAGGATCACTTAAGTCCAGGAGTTCAAGACCAGCCTGGACAACATAGTGGGACTCCATCTCCACAAATAATAAACAAAATTAGCTGGGTGTGGTGGCAGATGCCTATAGCCCCAGCTACTTAGGAGGCTGAGGCAGGAGGATTGCTTGAGCCCTGGAAGTCAAGGTTGCAGTAAGCCACGATTGTGCCACTGCATTCTAGCCTGGGTGACAGAGGGAAGTCCCATCTCAAAAAGAAACCCCTCCCAAACAAAACCAAAAGACAATAACAATAGCAGCAACAACAACAACAAAAAACCACAGTGACTTGATAAAGACAATGGGACAGAGAAATAACCTAAGAGATGAGCTCTTAAGCTTGGGGACTAATACAGTTGTGCGGTACTAATAGAAATCAAGAATTTGAGAAAAGAATCTGACCTTTATGAAGCACTAGCTAATAAACCAGGTACTATGTTACTCACTTTCATATATTATCTAATTTACAAATAGAGTAAATTCAAAAAGAAAACGTAATGTGTTTGGAAATCGTATGTGGATTTGGAGGACATGAAACAATCAGTGGTCATGTCCAATTGGCAACTGGAAATATGGGACTGGATATAGGTGAAAGGTCAGAGTTACACAGGTATATTTTTTTCTGTTCTCAATATTGTAATCTGTAAAAGCAAAACAATTTTATTACTTATATGGAGAAAGGTTGAGTGGTCTGAATAGAAGATCAAACCAGCCACGAAGTTCTCTTAAGCCAAAGCGTAATCCAGAGCAAGGCTCAAGCTCTCTTCAATCCTATGCAGGCTGATAGAGGTGAGAAAACCGCAGAAGAAAACCTTGAAAGTAGAAATTCATTCATGAGGCTTAAGAAAAGAAGTCATGTACATAACATAATAGTGCAAGTTAAAGCAGCAAGTGCTGATGTAGAAGCTGCAGCACAGTATCCTGAAAAGTTTTTAATAGCTAATATCATTGATGAAGATGACTACACTAAACAATAGATTTTTGATGTAGACGAACCAGCCTTTTATTGGAAGAAAATGCCATCTAGGATTTTCATTGCTAAGAGAAAAAGTCCATGCCTGCTTTAAAAGGATAGACTGACTCTCTTGTTTTGGGTGAATACAGCTAGTGACTTGAAGTTGAAGCCAATGCTCTTTCACCATTCTGAAAATTTCAGGCCCTTAAAATTATGCTAAATCTACTGTGCTGGTGCTCTATAACTGGAGCAACAAAGTCTGGATAATACCACATCTGTTTATGGCATGGCTTACTGAATTCTTTCACAGTATTACTGCTCATTGACAATTACGTGGTCACCCAAGAGCTCTGATGGAGAGGTACAAGGAGATTAATGTTGTTTTCAAGACTGCAAATAAAACATCCATTCTGCAGTTCACGGATCCTGGAGTCAATTCAACTTTGAAACCTTATTATTTAAGATATATAAATATATTTTTTAAGGCTATAGCTGCCATAGATAGAGATTCCCCTGAGAGTTCTGGGCTAAGTCACCTGAAAAGCTTCTGGAAAGGATTCACCTTTCTGGATGCCATTAAGAACATGGATGAAGCTGGAAACCATCATTCTCAGCAAACTAACACAGGAACAAAAAACCAAACACCTCATGTTCTCACTCATGAGTGGGAGCTGAACAATGAGAACACAAGGATACAGGGAGGGTAACGTCACACACTGGGGTCTGTCGGGGGGTGGGAGGCTGGGGGAGTGATAACATTAGGAGAAATACCTAATGTAGATGACGAGTTAATGGGTGCAGCGAACCACCATGGCATGTGTATACCTATGTAACAAACCTGTACATTCTGCACATGTAACCCAGAACTTAAAGTGTGTGTGTATATATATATATATATATATATATATATATATATACACACATATGAATATTTGTGATTAATGGGAGGAGGTCAAAATATCAACATTAACAGGAGTTTGGAAGGAGGTGATTCCAGCCCTCATGTATGACTTTAAGGAGTTCAAGACTTTAATGAAGAAAGTAACTGCAGATGTAGTAAAAATAGCAAAAGAACTGAAATTAGAAGTGCAGCTTGAAGATGTGATGGAATTGCTTCAATGTCATGGTAAAACTTGAATAGATAAGGAGCTGCTTTTTATGGTTTAGTGAAAAAAGTGGTTTCTTGAGGTGGAATCTACTCCTGGTGAAGATATTGTGAACATTGTTGAAATGACAAAGAATGATCTAGACTACTGCATAAACTTAATTGATAAAGCAGCAGCATAGTTTGAGAAGATTGATTCCAATTTCAAAAGAAGCTCTACTGTTGGCAAAATGTTATCAAAAATTTTTATTAAAAAAGTTATCAAACATTGCATGCTACAGAGAAATATTTTGTGAAAGGAAGACTCAATTGATGTCATTGTTTTAAGAAATTGCCACAGTCACTCCAACCTTCAGCAACCACCTTCCTGATCAATCAGCACCCACCAATATTGAGGCAAGACCTTTCACCAGAAGAACGAACTATGACTTATGGAAGGCTCTGGTTAGAATTGTTAGCAATAAAGTCATTTAAAATTCAAGTATGTACCTTTTTTAGACAGAATGCCATTGTACACAGTATAGTATAAACATAACTTTTGTATGCACTGGGAAACCAAAATTTGTATGACTCACTTTATTGTGATAGTAGTTTTATTGCATCAGTCTGGATCTGAGCCTGTAATATCTCCAAGCTATTCCTGTATTCTGAATTTGACTACTTACTTACCTTTACCAGTGATTTTTGTACTTTCATATGTTTTCATGCTCCTAATTAGTTTCTTTTTTTTCAACCTGGGGAAATCCCTGTGGCAGTTCTTGTAAGGCAGGTCAAGTGGTGATTTTCTTTCTCAGCCTTTATCTGAGAAAGTCTTTATCTCATCCTGATTTTGGAGGGACAGCTTTTCTTGTTATAGTATTCCTGATTAGCAGTTTTTTTTTTTTCTTTCACTACGTTGAATATATTATCCCTTTCTCTTCACCTCCAAAGTTTCTGCTGATAAATCACTGATAGCTTCATAGGAGTTTCCTTGTATATGAAGAATTTCTTTTCTCTTGCTGCCTTCAAAATTTTTCCTTTTTCTTTTTATAACTTGATTGTTATGCATCCCAGTGTAATCTTCTTTGGATTGATCCTGTTGTGGAAATTCTGAGCATGATGGATCTAGATGTTTATATTCCTCCCAAATTTGGGAAGTTTCCAGCCATTATTTCTTTAAATAAGCTTTCTGTCCTTTTCTCTCTCTCTTTTCCTTTTGAGATATGCATAATGTGAGTTATCTTTCTTGATGGTGTCTCATGTATCTTGTAGGCTTCCTTCATGCTTTTCTATTCTTTTTTCTCCTATGATCAGATTTTTTTTTTTTTGAAACAAAGTGTCACTCTGTTGCTCAGGCTGGAGTGCAGTGGCATGGTGCAATCCTGGCTCACTGCAACCTCTGCCTCCCAGGTTCAAACAATTCTTGTGCCTCAGCCTCCCAAGTAGTTGGGATTATAGGTGTGTATCACCATGCTAGGCTATTTTCTTTGTATTTTTAGTAGAGACGAGGTTTCACCATGTTGACCAGACTGGTCTTGAACTCCTGGCCTCAAGTGATCCACCTGCCTTGGCCTCTCAAAATTCCAAGATTACAGGCATGAGCCACCACGCTTGTCCTATGATTGGATATATTCAAATGACCTGTCTTTGAGTTCATGGATTCTTTTTTTTGATCAAGTGTGTTACTGACTCTTCACTGAATTTAAAAATTTTTATTCGTTGTATTCTTGAACTCCAGAATTTCTCTTTGATTATTTTTGTGATTTCTACCTGTTCATTGAAGTCCTCATTTTGTTCATGTATTAGTTTCCTAATTTTCTTGAGTTTTCTGTTTTCTTTTGTAACTCACTGGACTTCCTTAAAACAATTATTTTGATTTATTTGTCATATTTTTGGTATCAGTTACTGGAGCTTTATTAGCTTTCTTTGCTGGTGTCACATTTGCCTGATTCTTAATGTTATGTTAACTTTGTATTGATGTCTGTGGATGTGAAGGAGAAAACACCTCTTCCTGCCATGTCAGCCTGTTTTGGCAAGTATACAACTTCTCCTGCAGGCTTCCTGGATTGATATGACTGACTCTGTGATTTCAGTTAAGTGGTGCTGGAGTACTCACATGACTGCTTGCTGGTCTGTGAGCCTGTTACCAGATATCTTTTCTGCCACATCGAGGTGGATGGAATGACTTTCCACCAAGTGCATGGGACTGCTTGCCACTAGGTAGGTAGGACTCTCTCTAGGACCATGGTCATTGTCAAACAAGATTGGAGATTGTTCGTGGGGCTACTTCCGGTTCCACAGTCAAGTCTGCGGACAGTGGGCCTGTTACTATGGTTATAGATGAGTGTGGCTGAAGCATAGTTTCTGAGTGGGCTCCCACCGGGTCTCTGGGAAGGTCTCTGGGTAGGCAGGGCTGCCTCCATGACAGTGGTAGAGAGGGACTGGAGAGGGACAGCCTCAGTGTGTTCAGTTGGGTCTAAGGTTGGCAGACCTGTTACCAGGAGCATGGACAAGTATTGCTCCTTGATGGATGGGTTTCAGGACTGTGACCAAAGATGGCTAGAGTTGGGTCTGTAGGGATATGGGGCTGCTTTCAGTCTGCAATTGGGATCATGTTCAGCAAACCTGCCACTAGGATGGGGGTCTGCCTTCTCAAAGTAGCTCTCCTTGGTCTGGGGCCTCACTGGTGCTTCTCCTACCTGGATCTGAAAACACCACAGAGGCACTTGTCCATGGGAGCCAGGTCATTATTTGTGTGAGGGATGTGAGTTGGATACTTTCTCTTCTTCCACTTTGCTAGTGTCACTCTCCCACAGGTGTATTTTTGAGGAATAAAAATAGGGTCAATGTTTGCAGCTGTGAGAAATGAATATAGCCCTCCTTGAGATTATCTAAGCCTCACCACCATTTAGAACAGAACACTTAAGCATGTTAAACTGAAAGGATTTGGGAAAAGTATGTCTTTCCATCATCATCATTGGCTTATGCTGGACAAATCCCAGGTTATGATTAACTACCTTCCTTCTAAGTTTGAATACAGAACCAAGTTTATTAATTTTATAAGAAGCTTCAGAACTTAAGCTGTAATGAATTTGTTAGGACCTCTTCAGCTTGTGACCTACTATGCTATAACAAAATGAATGTAGCCTTAGGTTTCAGTGAGCAAATGGCCTTTTTGTGTTTTTGAAATGTAATTAAGTTGCTTTTAAAAAAATCAATACCATGGATGATTTGTTGTTAGAATGAAGGAATGTGCAGCAGATATAGTTTTAGGCTTAGATGTCAAGCTCCAGTGGTATTCTCCATTCTTTTGTTGATTATATGAATGATTAAGTAATTCACTTGTGGCACTAAAAGAAGTCAGAGGAAGAATAAATAAGCTGAACTCTGACTCCAGAAAATCTCCTGACTTACATCTTTGGCTTCTGAAATGTAGCAGGCCTAGGAAAAAATAATCCTGTGAGGAAGGAACAGTGACCTTCCAATATAACTAGTAAACATGACATAAGGATGGGATTGGTCAGGCTTTGTGTTAGTATATTTGTTATCATGAACATCTTCTCCTAGAAGAACAATTAAAAAGTGACAAAGAGATTGGAAAAGAAAACTAAGAAAGTGGTTAGAAAGTACAAACATGAATACTTCACTTATGATCTTTTGCTCTCTAAACCCATTTATTTTTCAGTTGTATGCTTGTCTTCACTCCTTAAATTTCTTCTTTTCTTGACATGTATATTTATAGCTGTTCTTTTGCATAATAACATACTCTGCTTGTTTGAGTTTGATGTGTCTCCTTTAAATATATGATGAATGTAGCTTCTCTGTGTGCTACATGAAGAATATATGTTTCACAAGCACAGGAATAATACACTTAAAATGCATTAATGAAACTAGGTTTAAAAGCCATTCTTCATTTCATACCACCCAGCACTCTTCTTTTAAAAAAGAGTAAGTTTATTATTCAAACCCATATTTAACCAGAAGAATTTCCACCAGTTAGCCATTCTTTCACAGAGCAGAAATGCGAACTGTATGCTGCTTATAGTCTAAGTGCAACTGTCTTATTGAACATTTTAACAGATTGTAACAATGCTATGATTATAGATAATCTATTATGAGAAGTTTTCTAAGTTACAGGGCAAGAATTGCATTGAATTTCAGTCAAAAATGCTACATGTTGAATTATAATTATTGATGGAGTCTTTCCACCATTTCAAAAAGGGAGAACCCAACAGCTCAATGGCCCTCTTTTCTTTGTTTTGCATTACCTTAGACAGTTTAAGTGACCACGATTGAATCTCTTATTAATTTTTGTCCAAACTTATTTTGCTACCAAATAAATGATGCCATTTTAAAGTAATTTGTTCAGCTACTGTGATTTTAAGGTTTCCATTTTTGTTCACTGAACAAATTCTTAATTATATCAGGGCAATTGAAATGCTCCACAAATCTTTGTGTGCAGTCAAAGTTATTTCTGTGAATAATGTACAAACTAACCTCTTGGGAGCCCATCTATATTTGAAAGGTTTACTAATGGGCTGCTTCTTCCCCTTGCACATATGCTGGTTTATAATTTACAGCAGCCTTCCAGGAGCTATGTCTAATTTCACAGCCCTGCCACACATCACAGCACATAGCTCTCAGCTGCCACAACTCCCTGGGTGGGAACTTTCTGTTCTCTTTTTTGCCTATAGTTTATGGTATTTTGTTTCTATGGCTTTAGTGTTTCCAATTATTTAAGTGAGTCCAAAACATGTTAAGCTTTATGTCATTAAAGAAGTAACTTCCTTCTTTGAAGATATAGGTTTACATTTTTTATAATATTTTTACTTCTCAGTTCAAGACATGGATCATTATCATTTCTTTTTATGATTAAGTGATTGGTTAAGGAGTCAAAACAGGTGGAATGTTCTGAGAATATTTTTATGGCTGTTTCACCCATTGTTGTTCATTACCACTCATCGTTCTGCTAGTTCTCTTGCTTCTTCTGCCTCGGCAGATATTTCTTCAAGAATGAGTCTCTTTGGAAATGGCAGTTTTCTTTTATCTTTATGTTTCTTAGGCATATGTTCACAATTAGATTTGTGGGATGGATGAAAGCTAAGTTAATTGCATTTTATTCTTTCAGTTCTTGATATGCATCTTCAAACAGGTTGCTATCGTATTAACTCAATGCCTCCTATATTAGGGGCCTCTATTAAAGAGATTGGATTGTGTTATGTTATTTTTATTTTATTTTATTTTTTATTATTATACTTTAGGTTTTAGGGTACATGTGCACAATATGCATGTTTGTTACATATGTATCCATGTGCCATGTTGGTTTGCTGCACCCATTAACTTGTCATTTAGCATTAGGTATATCTCCTAATGCTGTCCCTCCCCCCTCCCCCCACCCCACAACAGTCCCTGGAGTGTGATGTTCCCCTTCCTGTGTCCATGAGTTCTCATTGTTCAATCCCCACCTATGAGTGAGAACATGCGGTGTTTGGTTTTTTGTCCTTGCGATAGTTTACTGAGAATGATGTTTTCCAGTTTCACCCATGTCCCTACAAAGGACACGAACTCATCATTTTTTATGGTTGCATAGTATTCCATGGTGTATATATGCCACATTTTCTTAATCCAGTCTATCGTTGTTGGACATTTGGGTTGGTTCCAAGTCTTTGCTATTGTGTATAGTGCCGCAATGAACATACGTGTGCATGTGTCTTTATAGCAGCATGATTTATAGTCCTTTGGGTATATACCCAGTAATGGGATGGCTGGGTCAAATGGTATTTCTAGTTCCAGATCCCTGAGGAATCGCCACACTGACTTCCACAATGGTCGAACTAGTTTACAGTCCCACCAACAGTGTAAAAGTGTTCCTATTTCTCCACATCCTCTCCAGCACCTGTTGTTTCCTGACTTTTTAATGCTGGCCATTCTAACTGGTGTGAGATGGTATCTCAATGTGGTTTTGATTTGCATTTCTCTGATGGCCAGTGATGATGAGCATTTTTTCATGTGTTTTTTGGCTGCATAAATGTCTTCTTTTGAGAAGTGTCTGTTCATGTCCTTCGCCCACTTTTTGATGGCGTTGTTTGTTTTTTTCTTGTAAATTTGTTTGAGTTCATTGTAGATTCTGGATATTAGCCCTTTGTCAGATGAGTAGGTTGCGAAAATTTTCTCCCATTTTGTAGGTTGCCTCTTCACTCTGATGGTAGTTTCTTTTGCTATGCAGAAGCTCTTTAGTTTAATTAGATCCCATTTGTCAATTTTGGCTTTTGTTGCCATTGCTTTTGGTGTTTTAGACATGAAGTCCTTGCCCACGCCTATGTCCTGAATGGTATTACCTAGGTTTTCTTCTAGGGTTTTTATGGTTTTAGGTCTAACATGTAAGTCTTTAATCCATCTTGAATTAATTTTTGTATAAGGTGTATATGGCTAGCCAGTTTTCCCAGCACCATTTATTAAATAGGGAATCCTTTCCCCATTTCTTGTTTTTGTCAGGTTTGTCAAAGATCAGATAGTTGTAGATATGTGCCATTATTTCTGAGGGCTCTGTTCTGTTCCATTGATCTATGTCTCTGTTGTGGTACCAGTACCATGCTGTTTTGGTTACTGTAGCCTTGTAGTATAGTTTGAAGTCAGGTAGCATGATGCCTCCAACTTTGTTCTTTTGGCTTAGGATTGACTTGGCGATGTGGGCTCTTTTTTTCACATTCCTAAATAATTTAAAGAACTAAATTAGGACTGTGTTTGTGGTGTTTTCCCCCCCATTTTCTACTCAATTTTATTTTTTTCATAAATATAGCCCATACTTGTTTAATTTTTATCTTTTCTTCTATTTTACTGGTTTTTATTGTTGCACACTATTTTTTGCTTAGTTGTACTTCTGGTTGGATGCAAATTGGATAGATTAGATTTGGGTTCTGAAACTAACCAAGACTTCAGATCTCTTTCTTTCAAGAGGAAACTTTCTTCTTACAAATAGTGAGAACTTCTTTTTGCCTGCTGAATTTAGAGCATATCCTGTAGTCAAGCCATTTCATTTAATAATGAATCATTTTTTTCACATTGCTTTTAATTTTATTTTGCTTTTTTTGTATAATCCTAAGAGTTGTGTATTTTAAAGGGAAGAAATTGTTATCTGTCTGTGGTATTTGGAAAGTTAGTTTTTGCACCACTGCTTCAATTGATTAAAAGCTATTTACAAAAGAATATACCATTAAGAACAAGTTGTTTGTTGCACTAGTCATTCTTCTAAATCTTTTTATTATCTTTTGAGCTATCTCAAAACTAGGTATGGGGACAGGAGATATGCAGTATAGTAACTCTTTCTACATTCTACCCAATTTTTTTGTGAACCTAAAACTGCTCTAAAAAAGTAAAGTCTATTAATTTTAAAAAAGAAAGAAAAACTAGCCAGGTGCCTGCGAAGAAGGAAGATTCAGGCTACTTGGACACAGCAGTGTGGGATTACCATGGAAATGTTGCATTAAGGCCATAATAGCTGATTTACATTGGTAATACAACATTCTCTTTTTCCTATTAAACTTTTTGTCAGGAGAAATGATTAATTATGTGACATTTCTTTTTCATTACCTTCTTTGTGATAAGAATATGAGACTGTGAAATGCTTATTACATTTTATGAATGATGGCTGGCTACAGTAACATTTTGATTTGGTTTTTGACTATACTGTATTGTTAGCCAATGCTCTCATTTGGTTTGACTATGCAGTGTTCTAAAGAATGGTTTAAAAGAGTTAGATAATCCAAATGCAGCATACTGAGAACCTATATTTCAAAGGCAACATGAATCACAGAAGGCTACTGTCCAATTAAAAGAAGATTGTGGTGAGATATGATAATATAATATGAACTATTCTCATTAAAAGATTGGCATTCAAGTTGGACAAGAAAGCAATACTACTGAAAGTAATTTAGTGCATTTTTCTTAAAACATGCAGTAGCATTGATGAAACACTGAGTACTTATAGCATTTTTTAATATGAATACAAAATGCATAAGTTGTATAAGGATCATAGTTTTGAGTTTTAGGATGTTAGTGTTAATAACTGGGCATATTAATTGTAAAAACCCTCATGTGGTAGTAGTAGCTCTGGAACGTAGAAATAAATAAGAATATGGGAAGGATGTAATGTACTTCCTGTTCTATTGGGCAGTAGGCTGGGCTCCCTGATTCTTTTTTTTTTTTCTTTTTGCCTCAGACTCTTGTTATAAGACATTCCATTCTCATCGATCTTGATCACCAATCCCTTCTTGGGTACCACGACAGCACCTCTCTTTTCCCGGGGAAAACAATCAAATATTGAGATCTTGAAAAATCTGAGATGAAAATGTTCAGCAAAAATCTCCTTGTTAATAACAGAGGTTCAGTGCTGTGGCAGCTCAGCTGAAATTCCTAAGGTGACTCTGAAATGATTCCATTGTCTGTAGGTTTCTTAGGTTTTTATTAATAGAGAATGACAATATGCTAATTGATATACTGTGCCTGTGTACCTCCATCACATTCATAATCACCTTAAAAGCAGCAACATTATATGAATTTATCATTGTATTCCTCACAGTCTTAAGTGTGTGTTACCTTATATTTAATAGGTATTCAATAAATATTTATATAATTGAGTTGGGATCCTAATAAGGGGAAATGAGCTTACATTCCACAGCAGATAGGATTTTAATTACTTTCACCATTGAGCTTACTGTGTGGTTATTAAGGGAAACTAAATGGCAGTTTCTAAATGTCTCTTATTTGTTCAACTACATTTATTGAGTCCTACATGCCCAGTGTGCTGGGAGCTGGGGACAGAAAGAGAGATCATTAAGAGCCCAGGCCCTCAAGGGGCTTCTAATAGCAGGGTATCTTTAGGGATATTGAACTGGAATAGGTGCTAGATTCGATCAGAGGTTAGATAACAGTGTTGCTGAGATCCATATAAGTAGTTTAACTTTTTCAGTCCATTTAGCCAGACACCATCCTCTAGGATTTCTCTCAGGCCTGTGTTGCTGGTCACAAGTGGGACCTGGTGATAGAATATGTGTGAATCTGTGTGAAGTCATTACTGCTATGGAGAAAATTCCTCTAAAACATATTACCAAGGTGATCAGTAGCATCATCTCCTTTTACAAAGAACATTTTCACTTCTAACACTATTTTTATTTGTGTTGTTCTTCTAGTCTTTCAGTTATGTAAAATAATTCTTTAAGTTTCTACTCTTATTTAACCCAGGATGCTTGACAGAAATATTGCTTGGTCTATGGGAACTTCGTTGTGTAATATTGCTGTTTTATGACAAGGTGTAGTGCTAGTAGCACTTGTCCAAGGTGTGTTAGCCTACCAAGAGTTTTTTGGAAAAATTATTAATAGGAAGCTTTTCTAAGAAGGTGAATTAGAAAGAGGTATCCAACTTTTTTTTCCTGTAGGCTGATTCAGCCCACTAGGGCACAGGGTTTCGTGGGCAGAGCTCACTCATGGATTGGAGTTTAGCGCCACTCATACCCTCTGCCATATCTCCACTTTGTCTTATGTGGTGAAATGCACAATTCTAGGCAGTAGAGTTGTTAACCTTAAAAAGAGGGCAGATCTTATTTTCATAAAGATTGTCATTTAAAAAATAATAAAACGGGCTACAGGAAACTTTTGGAGATGATGAATAGGTTTATCGCATAGATTGTAGTGATGGTTTTATGGGTATATACTTATTTATAAACTCACCAAGTTGCATACATTAAATATGTGCACCTTTTTATAGTCAATCATATCTCAGTAAAGTGGTTAACAAAAACTCTTAATCTGCTAATGACACATCTCAAGACTCATTATGCAAGTTCTCTTACATAATGCTTTAGAGAACATGGTGTCTTGTGAGATTAGCTTAGTGCTACTTCATGGGTTCTCTGGGATTGGTGTGAAATAAAAACAGTGGGAAAGTGAAGAGCATTAAATAGTCTGAGTGTTTCTCAATGAGGGGCAGGTGTGTAGTACATGTTATCGTCTTTATACTACTTGACAAAAAACATGCTCTCCAGTTTATATTGCTTTGCTTTGTGAAGAGCCTTGTAGAATTACGTTTTTTAACTGCATGATGGTGTGCTGCAAGATTTCAATGTTAATGGCCTAGGTTTCCTTTTAAGTAGAATGCATTAAAAAGATCCCTCTTAATGCATGTGAATCTAAGCAGGTGGCTCTGTAGTCCTAGTAACACTTCAGTTGTTGACCTTCACTTACTCATCTGAACATGTACTGCATTAAAGTGCATTTTATATCATTTAATTTAAATACAATTGAAAATGACTTACATTCTCCTCTACTTACTTGGCAGAGGAGAACAATATAAACAGTACTGTCCTGACCATGATTCTTTCTGACTCCTCCTCCATTGCAATGTAAATTCTCCTGGAACAAGGGCCATGTTGTCTGGTTCATTCCAGTATGTCCAGATCCTGTAACAGTGTCACCATATTGAGTATATTTCCAATATATTTTTAAATAGGAATCAATGTCTGTTTATTATATCACCATTAAAGTTTCATTAAATATAAAATATGGTGATTTTTTCACACCTACACTACTAGGACTAGATGGAACATCCGATTAAACTTAGGATATTTTAGTGAATTTTGAATTCATTGCCCAGAAGGTTGTTGGTTTTTTGTTTTTTTTTTTTGAGAGACAGCTTGTAGGCAACTTACAGGGAGTAGATCAGTATGTGCCATAAATTAAGAGAACACTAGATAGGGCTGACTAGAAATAAGAAGATACTTTACCCAGCCATTATCTTAGCCCTCATCTTATCTCTGTGAGTGGTTCTGGTTAGAAGGTGGCTAAAGACATGAGGGTGGAACAAGTTTAGAAAAATGTGCTCTGGAACATAGTGTGGTGATTCCTCAAAAACCTAAGAACAGAACTACCATTTGACTCAGCAATCCCATTACTGGGTATATACCAAAAGGAATATAAATTGTTCTATCATAAAGACACGTACACATATATGCCCATTGCAGCGCTATTCACAATAACAAAGACATGGAATTCATCTAAATGCCCATCAATGGTAGACTGAATAAAGGAAATGTGGTACATCTATCCCATGGAATAATATACAGCCATAAAAAAGAACAAGATCATGTTTTTTACAGGAACATAAATGGAGCTGGAGGCCATTATCCTTAGCAAACTAAAGCAGGAACAGAAAACCAAACACCACATGTTCTAACTTATAAGTGGAAGCTAAATAATGAGCAGACATGGACACATGGTGGGGGACAACAGACACTGGGGCCTACCAGAGAGTGGAGGGTAGAGGGTGGGAGAAGGGAGAGGATGAGGAAAAATAACTAATGGGTACTAGGCTTACTACCTGGGCGATGAAATAATTTGTATAACAAACACCTATGACACAAGTTTACCTGTATAAAAAACCTACACGTGTACACCGGAACTTAAATGTCAAAAAAAAGGAAAATGTACTCTGAATTGAATGGATATTTTCTAAAACTTGGATTTACAGTAAAATTTTATTGTTAAAAAATAATATATATTTTTGCCAGTTTTTAGTATCAACAGAATAAATTTTCTGGCAAGCTGATTATGTGGTTTGATTGTGGACTTACCCTTCAAAGATATACTGAATTTCATATATATATGTGTGTGCGTGTGTGTATGTGTGTGTGTGTGTACAAATAACTGTATAAATTCTATTTGCCAAAAATAGCTCTGGTTTAAGAGTACATGTTTTGTGAGTTCTGACATGAATTTTCTGTATTTGGGCAAAATAGGAGAGATCTTATAGATTACCTAAAATCACATATGAATGCATATCAGATAATTATTAGCATTTTTATTTCCATTGCTAATTAATTGGCAGATATCTGTAGCTCCACACAAGCCAACACTCTTGTAAATTATTGCACTAAGTATTCAGGAAGGCAGAACATATTAGAATAACTGTCATATGATTATACTCTGAAGTGATATACAGTACATGTCTTGTTCCATAATATCCTAAGAATAGACAAAACAACTCAGCATTATAATTTGATCCACTTGGGACTTAAATATAGAGCTGATTTTACCACATGGCATAGTAGCAATAACTTATTTTGTTTTAGAGACTTGAGGAAGAGCCCTTTTTCCTGATATCGCTCTCACTTAGTGATGAGTTTACATTATTTTACCCCCAGATCTATTCTGTTTTACATTTGTTGCCAGGGCATAATCGCTAATCCCTCTTTCACTCTCGAAATTGTCCCTGTTTTGACAAAAAATTATTTGGACACACTACTGGTAATTATTTGCCCTGAACACTAGCCTTAATCATGTATACTTTAGTGTGAATGCCATTTAGAACGTTTCCTAACAGTAAATTTTTTAGATTTAAAAAATCAGATGAGGAGGAGGCATAGACTCTAGAAAAGGGTACATGACTGGAAAATTGGGAAAACAGAGGCCACGTTAATTGATGTCACAGTTTTTTTTTCAGTGAAATGCCTTTCAGGAATTTATACTTTAAATAGATTTATTTGATTTTATGCTTCTAATTCCTCTTCTCTTTGATGTGGAAACTAAGATGTCAGAAACAAACAAACAAGCAAAAAACATGGAAAGATTGTTGGTCATTTTCCCTTAGTTACTCAATAACTGCCTACTTTGGGGTCATTTTTATTCCTACCATATCGACTTTATTTTAATGTCTGTCTCCTTCTGCTTCTCTCTTTCTCTCTGAGTTCCTTCTGCTTCTCTCTTTGTTTCTAGGTCTCCTATTATATTTGCCTCTTTCTAGTTCACACTTTTCCCTATGTGTCTGTCTCATTCTCTTTCTGTCTCTCTTTGCGTTTCTCTGTCTTATCTCCGTCTACCTCTTCTTACATTCAGTGCCATTTTTGATTTTTTGCTCTTTCTCCTAAAACAGTAAGTCCAAGACCTCAAAATATATAGCAGAATACGCCGAAATGTTTACAAAGTGTGGCTTTCAATACTTGCTGATATCACTATTAGCTTTGGACAACTGTCATGTATGAGTTTTCCTGTGACCTTAATTATATTTGTTTAACAACTTTGCCTTTTGACTGATCAACAGCATTGTCTTGACCGTGTGCTGTAGATTAAAGACTTTTAAACTTGTGGAAAGTTTAGCAGAGTAGAGCTGTAGCTCTCATATCCCAAAAGGTGGTAACAGTGTAGTTGGGGAAGATATTGATATGATTATAATACCTGGAATTTTAGTGCGTAGTACAAGTCAGAATGTGCACTGCTCCCAATCTATAAATAGGGTCTGTTTCACTATGATTTTTAAGATAGTACCTTGAAAACTGGAATGCTTTTTTTCAGAGAGAAAAAGAATCAAGCACGGCCAAAATTATGTAGTATAGAAAAACTAGTTATGCTTATAATTGATTGGCTTAATGTTGCTGTAGAGCTTAAACGCTCCTAGAATAAAATTGTCCTAAATTTTAACTGGAATAGTAGAAACACATCTTCCTCCTCTGGGGCTGGGATATCTTTCTGGTAGCAGGAGGAAAAACAAGAACCGTGAAAGAGGAAGGCATAACCATTTGGATGTAGAAGTGGTTTCCAAAGTCAGATGTTCACAATTAGGGCAATTTAAGGGTAATAAGATTCCAACATTTGTGGCAGAAACAGTACATACTATAAAAGGTCAACAGAGAGCTGGGCACAGTGGCTCACGCCTATAATTTCAGCTCTTTGGGAGGCAGAGGTGGGCAGATCACTTGAGGTCAGGAGTTCAGTACCAGCTTGACCAATGTGGTGAAACCCCATCTCCACTAAAAATACAAAAATTAGCTGGGCATGGTGGTGCACGCCTGTAATCCTAGCACTTCGGGAGGCTGAGGCCCAGGTGGATTGCCTGAGCTCAGGAGCTTGAGACCAGCCTGGGGAACATGGTGAAATCCCGTCTCTACTAAAATACAAAAAAATTATCTGGGCGTGATGGTGTGCGCCTGTAATCCCAGCTACTCGGGAGGCTGAGGCAGGAGAATTGCTAGAACCTGGGAGGCAGAGGTTGCAGTGAGCTGAGATCACACCATTGCACTCCAGCTTGGGGAACAGAGCGAGACTCCATCTCTAAAAAAAAAATTAAATTGAAAACAAAAATCCAAAGAGGAGGAGATTAATGAAAGTTTGAGTGGCCATAGCAGGCTATATAAAGGACATAAAACTTAAACTGAGTATTAAAATGTTGATGGCTTATTTACATTTTATGTCATTTTCTTATGTATTTATTATAGTTGGTTACTTCATGGGTTAGTCTCTCCATCACCAAATGTCTTAGTTATTTGAAGCCTGCCAGTTGACTATTCCCATACTATTGCTATGTCCATGAAGCAACTTTTCAGATGGTAGAGAGCAAAGGTAGCAAGAGATCTTTAAACTATGGTTTCATACTTCAATGATATGCAGCTGACTTAATTATCGGCATTAGAACCGTCTGTATTTGAGGACTATCTTTCAGTTTAGAGATATATGAAGGCTGGGAAAATTTCTCTTTTATGTCTCATATTCCTACACTGTTCAATTTCATGTTAAGGTTTATATACTTAACTCTGCTAAGTAAAATTGGAAAAGTGTGCATTTTCTTGAAAGCTAACAGAATGTGTTTGAAAATGCAGTTTCAAAAATCTGGGTTTCAGATCTATATGACAAATATGTGGTATAGGAGAAAGATCATTAGACTTGGAATTAGAAGACTCAGGAGTTGCTCTTGTTGGCTCAGTTTCTTAAGTCTGTGATCTTGGTGAAGGCATTGACCTCTTTGAGACTCAGTTTCTTTATCTGGCAGAAGTAGGTAGTAATAAAGGCCTATTTATCACAGAGGAGGTTGTGAGGTTCAAATAAGATAAACAGAAAATGACACTGTATTAGAAATGACTCCATAAATCCCTTTTATTATTCTCTTGGCCTTGAATTACAATCATAGGGCTTTGATGCCAAGGCTTCTAGAGTCGAATTGTATCTTAAGATACGATTTAGTCTATTCTACTGCTATGAAGCAAATAAATAAGGGAATATAATCTTATTTTATAAATGCAGAAACTGAGACCTAAAGAAGTTAGCTGACGTATACATTGTCAAATAGACTACGAATCCTGGAACTCGGAGGATAGTTGTGTTAGTCTATTGGTGTTATTCTGAAGGAATGCCTGAGACTGAGTAACTTATAAAGACAAGAGGTTTATTTGTCTCATGGTTCTGCAGGCTGTACAGGCATGGCACCAGCATCTACTCAGTTTCTGGTGAGACCTCAGGAAGCTTACAATCATGGCACAAAGTGAAGAGGGAGCCAGCGTATCACATGGCTAGAGAGAGAGCAACAGACAGACAGAGGGAGTGCCAGGTTCTTTTAAAAAACATCCAGCTCTAACTTGGACTCATAGAGTGAGAACTCACTCATTACCATGAGGACAGCACCAAACTATTGACAAAGATACAGCCTCATGACCCAAACACCTACCACTAGGCCCACCTCCAACATTGGAGGTACATTTCAACATGAGATTGGAGGGGACACAACATCCAAACCATATCTTTAGTGTTATTTCCATTATATCAGACAAGCTTTTGCAAAACATAATGAATTTCATTACTGTGGAATATTTTTAAAGTGTGCAATTGTTTATTGCCTTGAAAACAAAGACATATAATTTTACATTTTTTATTTGTTTAAATTGACATATAATAATTATTCACATCTATAAGGTACATAGTGATGTTTTGATATATATATATATTGAATGCATGGTGATCAGATCAGGGTAATTTGCATATCCTTCGTCTCAAACATTTATCATTTTATTGTGTTGTGAACATTCAAAATCCTACTTCTAGCTGTTTGAAACTGTATATTATTGTTAACTATAGTCATCCTAGAGTGATATAGAACACTACTGCATATTCCTCCTATATAGCCCTAATTTTGTATCTTTTAATTTTAATTTTGAATCTCCTTATTCCTGCTTCCCCCTACCATTCCAAGCTTCTAGTATCCTGTTTTACTTTTTACTTCTATGAGATCAACTATTTTTAGCTTCCACATATGGATGAGAATATATGATGTTTAACTTTCTGTTCCTGGCTTATTTCACTTAACATATGTCCTCCAGTTCTATCCATTCATCATGTTGACAGGATTTCATTTTTCTTATGGCTGAATAATATTTCATTGTGTATATACATCATATTTTCTTTATTCATTCATCTTTTATTGGACACCTAGGTTGATTTCATATTTTGGCTACTGTGAATAGTGCTGCAGTAAACATGGGCGTGCAGATATCTCTTGGATATAGTGTTTTCCTTTCCTTTGGATACATGCTCCGTAGCAAGATTGCTGGATCACACGGTAGTTCTATCTGTAGTTTTTTTTTTTTTTTTTTCTTTTTTTTTTTGAGACACAGTCTCTCTCTGTCGCCCAGACTGGAGTGCAGTGGCGCGATCTCAGCTCACTGCAAGCTCTTCCTCGTAGGTTCACGCCATTCTCCTGCCTCAGCCTCTCCGAGTAGCTGGGACTGCAGGCGCCCGCCACCACGCCCGGCTAATTTTTTTGTATTTTTAGTAGAGTCGGGGTTTCACCGTGGTCTCGATCCCCTGACCTCGTGATCTGCCCGCCTCGGCCTCCCAAAGTGCCGGGATTACAAGCGTGAGCCACCGCGCCCGGCCCTATCTGTAGTTTTTTGAGGAATCTCTGTACTTTTCTCCACTGTGATTGTGCTAACTTATGTTCCACTCAACTGTGTATGAGTTTCTTTTTCTCTACATCCTTGCCAGCATTTGTTATTTTTTGTCTTTTTGATAATAACCTTCCTAACTGGGGTGAGATACCTCATTACGGTTTTGATTTACGTTTCTCTGATGATTAGTGATGTTGAGATGTTGAGCATTTTTTTCTTATGCCTGTTGGCCAGGTGTATGTCTTCTTTTTGAGAAATATCTATTCAGATCCTTTACCCATTTTAAAATAACTGTTGTTTTTCCTTTTGCTGTTGAGATGTTTGAGTTCCCTGTATATTCTAGACATTAGTTCCCTGTTGGATGAATAGTTTGCAAATATTTTCTATCATTCTGGAGGTTGTCTTTTCACTCTGTTGATTGTTTTCTTTGCTATGCAGAGGCTTTTTCTTTAAAGAAGATATATGGACTGTCTGTAATAGCTACCACTTTCAGAGTGTGAGTTTAGAACTTAGGGAACAGAACACCCATAATTGTACTTCTTAGAAGAGTATACAGTTTAATTTAAAATATCATTAGAATGCAGAAGAGTTTGTATTTGGCCCTTTCTACTTGAGTGACTAAGATCACTAAACTTTGCACAGGTTACTCATCAATGCCAAATTTGTGAGAATCAGAGCGGGAATGAGTACCTTGTAAATAAATAGAAGAGTATTTACAATGTTTGCTAATTAAAACAATTGATATTATTTAAGTAAAAAGCTGGCTAAGCCATTATTGAGCATCTTACCAAGTGATTAAGAAAAATCGATGAAGCTCAGCCTCAGATTGCTGAAGGCTATAAATTGGGAAAAATTACACTTATCCAACATTTGCCTTACTTTATCCCTATGGATTTAGGAAGCTATCAGTGTGAGTTGTGCTTGCAGGGGATCAACAAACTACATTATATATTACTCTCCTGATGACTTACCACTCTAGCAATATCAAAGCAACTTAAAAATAATGAGCAAAATGAAAATAAGATCAGTAAACCACTAGCAGAATTTTTTGTGTGTCTCTGGTCTAAGAGAGGATTTATCAACTATAGTTTAGCACTAATTGCTACAAAATGACAAACAGAATTTTTCAATCTTGCTTGGCTATTTTCTTTCCACTCACAGCATTCATCGTGGTCAAAGCTTTTTGCAATAGGCTGTGAACTTTGATTTATAGGTATTTGAATAGCACAGAAGCTTGAGAAAATGGTCTGCAGTGATATGATTTAATTAGCTCATTACTATGCTTGATATGAGGTGGTAGAATATGGTTCTTTATAGTAAAGCCTCAAGTAAACAAATACAAGTTTAGCTATTTGCTAATATTTTTTCCAGTTGGAGAAATTGAGTAATAAATCTTGAGTGCTTGGGCATTCTCTGTAGTCTTCTAATACTTCTGTTCAAACGGAAAATACATAAAAAGAACTTGGTAGTGTTGATCAGTTACTTCTGGTTTTAAATAAACTCAGAATAGGGGGATGGCAGAGTAGAATAACATAACAATTGTATGGTAGCATAGTGAGATGGCCCCAACTTTCCTTAGTCTTTCAGGGCTCTACATTTCCCAAATTTCTCACTTACCCTGTTTAACCTAAACTCTGGGTGACTATATATAATGACCCATTTTATGCTTATTATGGTTCTTTGATGTCTATAATAAGATGACAACTGTATAAGTTAGAAAAAAGACCATGGCTGATGTGAGCACAAAAATTTATTACAGATCTCTGAACTAAGAAATACAATGAAAGAACTCTGGTCAACTCCTCCATGCACTTAAAAAGTAGCCCCTGTGTTCACAGAACATTTCTAATTTCCTCAAAGTTTAGAAGTTCAATTTTTGATGCAGGAAATTTGTAAAGAGAAGTCAAGTAATCAAAATACGTGAATCTTTTCCTCAATTTTTATTGACTAAAGGTATTTAAAAACGGTAACTTGAGAACTCTTTTGGGAAAGTAGGCAAAGAATTTTACATGTTGCTAAAACAGAATGCTAAATTGCTAAAACGTGTCATCAGTTAAAAACATACTATGAATAGTTTCTAAAATAACCTTTTACAATTAAATTTTTGATGACTTTGTATTATTTCTTTAAATGGAATGAAATAATTTGTTAACTAATCCTTACTGGTGATCTTTTAGGTTATTAGCCATATTTTTAGTGTCATACGTTGAATATTGTGTATATGTTTGTATGTATCAATGTATGTATGCATGTATATATATGCATATACATATGTGTATGTATTTGTGTGTGTGTATACATTATAAATGTATGAATATATTTATATATATATAATGAATATTATATGTATATATATATCTATAAATGTGTTGGGTCAACGGACATGCCCTTTAAAATTTTTGTTGCATATTACATAATTGGTGTGCAGAAAATCTGTATCACTTTGTATTTCCATAAAAAATATGAGAGAGTGCCTGTTTACCTGCATCCTCGACAACAGTGGGTATTATCATTACTAAAGTAAAACTAAAATGGAGATCAGGCTTGAAAAATTCCTAAGCAAACAAAATCAAAGGCCTTAAGAATAGCCTTAATCTTGCTAAAATTACAAACTTAAGTGAATCTTACTTTAGGTGATAACTACAAATATAAGCAAAACTTAGCTTGGGTCATTTGCAATAAAGGCTTATGTTAGCCAGAAATAAAACTTAACCCCAGCCAATTATAAGCAGCCAGTTGTTAACAACAGACTATGACATCTGCAAAGGAAAAAGAGAGAGCTTTCTTTTATATCAAAAAACCAATCTGAAGATTGGGGAAGCACAGCCATTGGTACAAATCCAAATGTGCTCTCCAAAGGAGGAAGGAAAACTCTGGTTTAAATAAGAAAAGTTCTCCCCTGGTTCTCAATAAGGTCCATTTATGCACATGAAGGATTCAAACTTGTTCAGTTCTGATTGGTCAATATAGTTGAGCCCTGACTGGGTGGATTCCAAGCCCCAATCTAGAAGTCTCTATCAGATGTTTATTTCATATGTTAGCGGGGGTGTTAAGATGTGGGTTGGGGGTGGGGTTCCTACTGCAGTTTATCTTGACACCAAAAATGGTAACTGGTTTGGTTTGATCGTAGAAAGGAAGGTCCTGTGACATTTTCACAACATCTTTCTCAGAACACAGGATACATGACTGCTCTTTTACCCAGGCTACTTGATTCTGTATAAACTTTAGCACTTCAGTTAGCCATAGGAAGTCCATTTTGTCTGTCAGCCAGTGGACCTTACCACTAACATATGATTATATGACTAGGGCTTTCCAACAAGTTACCTATAAAGGGGCAATTGTATATTTGCAAGCCAATTAAATAATTTCTTTATTTTGCTTCTGCATTTTCCCAATAAATACTTATATCAGACATTTTGTCACTGGAACGTTAAACCTTTTTCCATCTGGCATTTCGCAATTCATGAATGCTTCTCATTCAAATAAACTCTTTAAAATGTTATTATGCCTCAGAGTTTTCTTTTACATCATTTAAATAAATCTTTAGCAATTTCCTAGGTAAAAGTTGCACCTTTTTGTTTTCATTTTAATTCCTTCAGTTACTAGTGAGTTTTTGTTTGTTTTAGAGACAGGCTCTCGCTCTGATACCCAGGCTGGAATGCTGCGGTGCCATCACAGCTCACTGCAGCCCTAAACTCCTGGGCTCAAGCTATCTTCCCATCTTAGCCTCCTGAGTAGCTAGGGCTACAGGCACATGCCACCATGTCCAGAAAATTTTTTAATTTTTTGTACAGACAGAGTCTCACTGTGTTGCCCAGGCTTGTTTTGATCTCCTGGGCTCAAATGATCCTCCTGCTTTAGGCCTCCCAAAGAACAGTGATGACAGGTGTTAGCTGCCATGCCCAACCCTACTAGTAAGGTTTTGACTATTTTTCATTCTTGAATTGTTGACTTATAGCTATTGCTTGTTTTTTATTATTCGTAGGTTACTTTTTTCTCTATTTAGTTCACTTGGTGTCACATAGAAGTTAAAATGTTTCTTCTCTCGTGTGTCACTTGCATTGACTGTTTGTCATATTCTTTGTGACTTGTGGATGTGTTTAATTTTTACTAAGTCAAGTATCTATTTGATGATATCTGCTTTCTGTGGCACACCGAGAAAGGTATTTTCCATCCTGAGATCTATTAAATATTTTTCTTCTAGAAATTTTATTCTTTTATATGTAAATAATAAATATTTAAGAAAGCATTTTCTGTTGTCATGTATGCACCTAATTCTATTTTTTTCAATCTTATAGCCAGTTATTTTTTAAACCATTTGCTGATAATATCCCCTTTCCTCACAGATTTGAAATGTTCCCTGTATTAGATACTAAATTCCTATGGGCATTAGAGTCACTTTTAGGATCTTAATTCTGTTTCTTTGCTTTTTCTTGCATTCTTGTACTAGTGCGAGAATAATTGTTGAGGCTTTAAAGTACATCTTAACATCTGGTTCTACAAGTTCCACTACCTTCCATTTACACATGTGTTCTTGTCTATTCTTGATTACCCTTCCAGATGAAGAGTAATTTTGAATTATTGTTTCAAGTTATAAAACAATTTCCAATGGGATTTTCATCAAGTTTGTTAACTAATTGTGAGAATTGTGTAATATAGTGGTTTCAAATGCTATCTTGACCCAGTTTGAAGCTCTGGCTAGAGAGCAGTCACTTTTTTTCTTGAACATTTGATTTTGTTCACACCCCAATCATGTCCCTCAAACTCTGGGCCACTATGCATCAACCCAAATTGCCCCATAGCCAGGTACCAGGCAACAAGGGCCAGTGCCTAGTCCTCACAGCTCACTGAAATTATTCACACCAGCCAATCTTAAACCTACTTGCCCTGCCTCACAGTTTCATTCCTGCAGAAACCACAATAAAGGCATGTGCCCTCAGTTGCCCTGTCTCCCTCTACCTCATGACTGACCGCGGTGCTTCGCCTGAGTGGCCCTGTGTGGCCTGCTCCTTCCTCCCCAGTGAACTGTGAATTGTGAGTATACAAAACTGTACAACTCTTTCTGGTTTCTCTTTCTTGCTCTGTTCTGTTCTCACCATACCTCAATGAATATACTATGGAGGTATAACAAATTGTTACCATATTTGCTTTTCTCAACCAGAAAAAATATAGTAGTTTAAAAACAGTATTATCAACATGTAAATGTTTAGATAAATCTGAGTATATATTTTAAGAATACAAAAGGTAAACAACACATAGGCAAGCTTTAAGGTAAATAACTTACAGGTTGCCTAGATGTTGATGACTCTCTAGTTTGTGTCCTGACCTCCAAGTGTCAGGTTTATATTTTGAACTGTTGACTTGACCTCTGAACTTAGCTCTATAATGGTTGTTTGACCGTTAACATACCCCAAACTGAATTCTTTGTTTTCTTTACATTTGCTCCTACTCTGTAGTTTTCTCACTCTTAGTTGACACCATCCTCATACACAAATTTTCTAGAGCTAAAAGCTTGAGTCAGTCTTTATTTCTATCTTCCGTCATTCCCCACCCAGTGCATCCATTAATCCTGTTAACTCTCTCTTCAGAAGTAAATGCAGATTCTTTTCATTTTCATCATCTCCACTACTGTCGTCCTGGCCCAAGTTCCATCATCTTTTACCTGCACCACTTCCTTAAGCTTCTGTTGGTCTTTCAGTAACCAGTCTTAGCCCATTTCAATAGAGTTGCTACAGTGCAATCGGAATGAAATAAACTTTTAACCATGACTTGTGCTATGCCCTCCAATGGCTCATGATTGTTGCTTTATCTCCTATTCTATCTCTTACTGTGACAATGCCACACTGGTCTTCTGTCTGTTCTTTGAGTGTTCCAAGCTCTTTTGGACATCAAGGCTTTTGCACTTTCTAGACCCTCTTTCTCAGATCTTCACAAGATTGCCTTCTTTTAAGTTCTCTTAAATTCAGTTCTCAGGTCAGACACCTTCTGAATTTCCTATTTTATTTTCTTCAAAACATATATGATACTTGAAAAGCATTTTGCTCATTTAACTATGTGCATATCGTTATATTTTCCAAGTCGTTAGAATGCCCTTGTTAGAGCAAGTGCCTTGCTTTTCATCTCCATCAATGGATCTCCCCTATCTAGAATGGTGCCTTGCTCATAATGTTTGGTTGGGGAGTGGGGTGAAAAGAAGTTGGTTAATGAGTATAAAAACATAATTAGAAGGAATAAGTTCTAGTATTTGATAGGACAATGGGGAATTTATAGGTAACAATAGTTTATTGTATATTTCAAAATTGTAAGAATATTTGAAATGTTCTCGCTGCAAAAGAAAAGACAAATATTTGAGGCAACGGATATTCCAATTAACCTGATTTGATCATTACACATTGTATACATATATCTATATATCACATATACTCCCAAAATATGTACAACTATGATATATCAATTTAAAGCCCACAGAAGTCAATTCAATACATTAAGACAAAAGTTCTAAAATGTGAGGTCACAAGGAAGCATATTCTAGCTTAAGTAATGGGGGAAAGCAATAAAAACAGGTTACATATGTAACAGTAACATAAAGCTAAAAGATCTTTATAACCTAAAAATAAAAAACAACCACAAACCCAATAACTGAAGTCAAGAGAAAATTATCACCTTATTATGCTATAATGTTGTTGAAGTAGTAAATATTAGATAATAGGGATATTAAATAACATTTAGCCTCTCCCTCATTCTCTATTCTCTGTCAGGTAAACAAAATGAGAAATGTATTTAGGTTGAAATCTTGAATTATAAGTTAGTTTTGAAGACATAATAAGTTTTATGTTTTTCTCTAAACTTGCTATTCTAGTTAGCAATTCCTCTAACCTTTTTTCAAGGTTCTTAGCTTTCTTTCATTGGGTTAGAACATGCCCCTTTAGCTCGGAGGAGTTTGTTATTACCCACCTTCTGAAGCCTACTTCTGTCACGTTGTCAAACTCATTCTCCATCCAGTTTTGTTCCTTGCTGGCCAGGAGTTGTGATCCTTTGAAGGAGAAGAGGCCTTCTGGTTTTTGGAATTTTCAGCCTTTTTGCATTGTTTTTTCTTCATCTTCGTGGCTTTATCTACCTTTGGTCTTTGATGTTGATGTCAGATGGAGTTTTTGTGTGGACGTCCTTTTTGTTGATACTGATTTGATTACTTTCTGTTTGTTAGTTTTCCTTCTAACAATCAGGGCCCTCTGCTGCAGGTTTGCTGCAGTTTGCTGGAGGTCCACTCCAGACCCTGTTAGCCTCGGTATCACCAGCAGAGGCTGCAAAACAGCAAAGATTGCTGCCAGTTCCTTTCTCTGGAAGCTTCATCCCAGAGGGGCACCCACCAGATGCCAGCTGGAGTGCTCCTGTATGAAGTGTTTGTTGACTCCTGCTGGGAGGTGTCTCCCAGGCAGGAGGCACAGGGGTCAAGGACCCACTTGAGGAGCAGTATGTCCCTTAGTAGAGCACGAGCACTGTGCTGAGAAATCCGCTGCTCTTTTCAGAACCGGCAGGCAGGAGTGTTCATGTCTGCTGAAGCTGTGCCCACAGCCGCCCCTTCCCCCAGGTGCTCTGTCCCAGGGAGATGGGAGTTTTATCTATAAGCCCCTGACTGCTGCTGCTGCCTTTCTTTCAGAGATGCCCTACCCAGAGAGGAGTAATTTAGAAAGGCAGTCTGGTTACAGTGGCTTTGCCGAGCTGCAGTGGGCTCCGTCTAGTTTGAACTTCCTGTGGCTTTGTTTACACTGTGAAGGGGAACCACCTACTCAAGCCTCAGTAATGGAGGATGCCTCTCCCTCTACCAAGGTTGAGTGTCCCAGGTTGACTTCAGACTGCTATGCTGGCGGTGAGAATTTCAAGCCAGTGGATCTTAGCTTGCTGAGCATTATACTTGTGTATGCTTCAAGAAATTCTCGTGCTGTGTTTTTCAGCTCCCTCAGGTCATTTATGTTCTTCTCTAAACTGGTTATTCTGGAGGAATTGCTAACTAGAATAACCCATTTAGAGAAGAACATAACAGAGTTATAACCAGTTTAGAGAAAACATAACACCTGCTGAGTGAGACCACTTGGCTCCCTGGCTTCAGCCCCCTTTCCAGGGAAGTGAATGGTTCTGTCTTGCTGGTATTCCAGGCGCCCCTGGGATATGAAAAAGACAAAAAAAAACAAACTCCTGCAGCTAGCTCAGCATCTGTCCAAATGGCCACCCAGTTTTGTGCTTGGAACTCAGGGCCCTGGTGATGTAGGCACCCGAGGGAACCTCCTGGTCTGTGGGTTCTGAAGACCATGGAAAAAGCATAATATCTGGGCCAGAATGCACGCTTCCTCACAGCACAGTCCCTCATGGCTTCCCTTGGCTAGGGGAGGGAGTTCCTTGACCCCTTGTGCTTTCTGACTGTGGCAACGCCCCACCCTGCTTTGGCTCACCCTCTGTGGGCTGCACCCACTGTCTAACCAGTCCCAGTGAGATGAGCCGGGTACCTCAGTTGGAAATGCGGAAATCAACTATTTTCTGCTTTGATCTTGCTGGGAGCTGCAGACTAGAGCTCTTCCTCTTTGACCATCTTGACAGCCCCCGATCATATTCTATCTTCTTATGCATGCATATGTACTGAAGGCTTTCTTTTATTTTCTTTTTTCTTTTTCTTTCTTTCTTTCTTTCTTTCTTTCTTTCTGACACAGATTTTCACTATTGTCACTCAAATTGGAGTGCAATGGGATGATCTCGGGTTACTGCAACCTCCACATCCCAGGTTCAAGTGATTCTCCTGCCTCAGCCTCCCAAGTAGCTGGGACTACAGGCATGTGCTATCATACCCAGCTAATTTTTTTTTTATTAGACAGTTTCTCTCCGTCACCGGGCTGGAGTGCAGTGGTGCGATCTTGTCTCACTGCAACCTCCAACTCCCTGGTTCAAGCGATTCTCCTGCCTCAGTCTCCTGAGTAGCTGGGAGTACAGGATGAAATAGAAAAAGAAACGAAGATAATTATTATAGTTTATTAAAAATTGCTGTCTGCAGTTAAGACTGAAATGGGTACAGAGTAACCACCCCTGAAGTTGAAGTTAAGAAAGAATATTAACTGCCTCCCTGTGAAATATTAACCATATCTACCTTCTGCATATTTTTTAAGATCTGTAAATTCCTGTTTTTCCCGCTGAACAGCTGCAAGGTCACAAGGCAGATAAGCATATGCTGCAAAACATGTTTTTCCTAAGATATATGACATGTCACAAGATGATTGACTGCTTTTGTTCTTGCTTCTGTAAACCCACTTCCTGCTTCATGTTTTTCCCGCCTCAAGATGCATAAAAGGCCCTTGCCTTCTTTGTTCAGGGCTCAGACTTTCTGGACGGATGTCCGCTGAGCCGGTGTACACCTTCATAAATCCTCCTGAACCCCTATCACTCTCTGGTTCCCTGATTTCCCACTACAGGCATGTGCCACCATGCCCAGCTAATTTTTGTATTTTTAGTAGAGACTGGGTTTCACCATGTTGGCCAGGCTGATCTTGAACTCCTGACCTCAGGTGATCTGCCCACCTCAGCTAAAGGCTTTCCAGTAGCCAGAAAGAATGTCTTTTGTAATGAAAAGGAATCCTTATAATGTTATTGCAAGTGCACTTTTAATTTACCAGATATATAAACTAAATGATTACTGAAAACCATTCAGGATTCTGATGGTATGTGGAAAGAATAGGCATTCATAAGTTGTATCTTCACCTGATACGCTATCTATAGAAAATATTACTTCAGTATGGGTATTTCTATGAAACACCATGGAAATTATGTGACTACACAGGGGAAAACATCAGGTGCTTTGTAATACTTATAAGTCTCGCAAAGTCACACCACAAAGTGGTACACATTACAGATGAGGAAATTGAGGATCAGAGAATAGACTGATCAAGCATAGAGTGGGAGACCAAATTTTGTTTCCAGATCTGTCTGGATGGAATAAAATCTGTTCCTGTCCCACTGCAGCACATTGCTTGATACATGTTCTATATGATAAATTTGTATCAGAATAAAATAACTTGTATGTGTTGCTATGTTTACTGGAAAATAAAAGCATCTTTAATTCCAAATATTTTTAAATATGGTAGTATTTTTGAACAGATTTAAAGTATGACATACATACAATAGAATGTATTCATTTTAAGTTCTATGAGTTTTGATAAGAGTATATGGTACTGCAGCTCCACCATGTTCGAGATTTAGAACGCTGTTATCGCTCCAGGATGTTTTCTCATGTCTCCTTGCAGTTACTGTCCATTTCCACCTGTAACCTCAGGGACCATTGATCTGCTCGTTGTCACTATAGTTTTCCTTTTCTAGAACTTCACGTAGCATCATAAATTATGTAGTTTTTAAGTTAGCACGTTTTAAATATTCGACTAAGTTGAGTGAGTATGCATCATCAGTCTACTCTTTTTAATTGGTCAGTAGTTTTCTATTGTATGGATATTACCACATTTTGCTTATCATGATCTGTTGATGGACATTTGGGTTGTTTCCAGTTTGGGGCTATTAGGATAAGGTTGTTATAAATGTTTGCATTCAAGTGTTTGTGAGAATATATGTTTTAATGTCCCTTGGGATGATACCTAGGAGTGCAATTTCTGGGTCATACAGTAAGCGTATAATTAAGTTTATAAGAAATTACTGGATGGGCGTGGTGGCTCACGCCTGTAATCCCAGCACTTTGGGAGGCCGAGGCAGGCAGATCACGAGGTCAGGAGATCAAGACCATACTGGCTAACACAGTGAAACCCCATCTCTACTAAAAATACAAAAAATTAGTCGGGCCAGGTGGCGAGTGCCTGTAATCCCAGCTACTCAGGACGCTGAGGTAGGAGAATTGCTTGAACCCGGGAGGTGGAGGTTGCAGTGAGCCGAGATGGTGCCACTGCACTCCAGCCTGGGCAACAGAGGAGACTCCATCTCAAAAAAGAAAAGAAAAGAAATTACTCATGTGACTGTACAAGTTTTCATTTCCATAAGCAATGTATGAGAGCCTTTATTGCTTCATGTTATGGGTTGTATTGTGTTTCCTAAAAAATCATGTGTTGAAACCCAACCCCAAGAATGTGACTATTTTTGGAAATAGAATTGTTACAGATGAAATTACTTAAGATGAAATTATTAGGGCAGGCCAGAATTCAGTTTGACTGAGGTCCACATAAAAAGGGGAAGTTTGACACTTAAACATACATGTAGAGAAAATACAGCATGAAGTGAGAGGCATTAAGCCAATTATTCTCTGACTCAGAGAGATATCTCACTCAGTGAAGTGAAAGAACCAACACTGCCGACATCTTAATCTCAGACTTCTAGTCTCCAAAATTATGAGATGATAAATTTCTGTTGTTTAAGCTACTCAGTTTGTGGTACTCTGTTACGACAGCTCTAGCAAATGAACACAGCCCAGATTCTCATCGACACTTGGTATGGTACAGTTTTCAAAATTTTCGTCATTCCAGTATGTACCTAGTGACACCTCCTTGTAGTTTTCATTGGTATTGCCCTAATGACCAATGATGTTGAGAATCCTATGCTTGTTGACTTTTTGTTTATCTTCTTTTGCCCCTTTTTAATCTGGTTGTTTGTCTTATTTTTGAGTTTTAAGAGTTTTTATTTCATTCTGGATACAAGCTTTTTTATTATATGTAGTTTGCATTATTTTCTTCCAATCTGTGACTTGTCCTTTCATTTTCAAATGAGTGTCTTTAGAGAGCACATATTTTTAATTTTGATTAAGTCAAATATACCTTTTGTCTTTTATGTTTTGTAGTTTTTGTGTCTTATCTAAGAAATCTTTGCCTAACAGAAGATCACAAAGATTTCTTTTCTTCTAGAATTTTTATAGTTTAGCTCTTATATTTAGATCTAGCATCCATTTTGTATTTTTTTGTGTGTATATTACTATCTTTGATAAGGGTTAAGGTTTTTTTCCCATAGATATATCCAATTATTCCAGTACTAATATTCCAATATTCCAGTATTCCTTATACTTTTCTACATCAGAGTTAAGAATTTGTTTTCTCTAAAGGGCCAAATGGTAACTACTTTAGCCTTTACGGGTCATTGGCTTCTGTTACAACTACTCAGGTCTACAATTGTAGCATAAAAGCAGCCATAAACAGTACATAAGTGAGTGTTCTACATATATAATCATGTCATCTGTGAATAGAGGGTTGTATTAATCCTGTGTATGCCTTTTTCTCCTCTGTCTTACCGCACTGGTTAGGACCTTCTGTATCATGTTAAAAAGAAATACTGAGAGAGGAAATCCTTCTATACATAATCCAATTACAGTTTTAGAGATGTTGTTTTTCATCATCTTGTTTTTTCCTCTATACACTTTGATTTGGATAATTTGTATATTTCTGTATTCAAAACACTGGTTCATTTATTGCCTTCACTAATCTGCTATTCAGTTCATTTTTTAATTTTATCATTGTATTTTCCAGCTCAAATATTTTTGTCCTTTTGTATAGTTTTAATTTCTCTATTGAGATTACTAATTTGTTTATCTATTATTAGCATTTTAAAATTATTGGAATATATTTCCTTTTAATTGTAGAACATAGTTTTGTTAGCTGCTTTCAATTCCTTATTTTGTAAATCCAACATTTGAACTCATGTGGGTCACACTTTCTTGTCTCGGAATGTCTAATAGTTTTAGGTTGAAAAATGGACATTGTAACAATTCTGGATTGTTAGTTTTCAGGATTGTTGGTGTTTTATTTTAGAAGGAAATTAACTTGGTAGGGGTGTATGTGTGTAGTAATAGTTTTAAAGGCACAGAAAACTCTCAAGTTCTCTCGGCCTTCAAATTTTCAATGAAGTATCAAGTAAGCACATGTAATTTAATCAGGGATGTGAGTTTTTATCTGCTCAAACCTGTATTACTGCTCTTTTCATATTTCCCTGTAATGATCGGCTTATATATTTTTGTGCTCACTGGATTTTGTCCTTAACTAACTGGCATCTTTATTGGCAAGTACGGTGCCTAGCTCATAATAAATAAATAAAGCTTCATTGAATGAAAAAAGGAGAAGATTTGGGCTTCAAAATCAATTAATCTGACAACTCTTCCCTTTACTTCCTCCCTCCCTTCTTCCTTCCTTTTCTTTTTACCTTCCCTTTTTCCTTTCTTCCTTAGCATTCTAAAATTAATACTCTCATAATAAAGTAAAACAGTACTTTTAGCCTATTTTTGGTTTTCTTGTTTTAAGATCTGCTGTTTAGATATCATTTAGTTATTTTTGCCAAATCATTGCTAAAATGATGTTTTACGTGGGAAAAATAGGTAAACTCTCCTGTTTACATGAATAAGCACATATACACAGCTGTTCTTGGAGTGTGCTAAGTAATTTGTTTATTGGTTAGACACAGCTTTCATTTTTGTGGTGCTAGTATAATTTCATGTGTTCCTTAGATACAGATTCCAATCATTCTTTCATAGAAGTATAGCAATCTGTTAATGAAAAACATCACAGTTAAAATTTCCTGTTGTTTTAGGAACTTTAAATATAATATTTCCTAACCAATTATGTTGTGGAATCTAAACCTGTTAACAATCCTGGTTTTCAGTGGACTCAGCATCGATCTTACTGAATGAATGAAATAGTTTCAAAATGTTCTTGGCTAAATGTGTTCCCAACAGAAATTCACATCTGTAATCTATCTGCCGAGTTTCAGTATTTCAGCTACTGAAATGGATTGCTTGTAGCTGAAGGATTACCTTCTAAATTTTTAGATATAGAACATTTTTTATTGGCTGGAATTCAGACTCTAAGTCTAATTCTTAGGCTGCAGGCAAATAATGCCTTAATTTCTTCAGCCTCGATTCTCAAACTATTATCTAAATAAGACTGTGCATATGTGGAGGGTGAAGGGGAGAAAGAATGAGATTAGAACAAAGTAAGCTTTTTTCAACACCTCTTACTGAGATTTTAAAGTTAAAAAGTATGGCTTATAGAGAGATATGGGCTTCCGGAATATAAAGTTAAATAGGATCTATTTTTTTCTGGCAGTATTACCCAATAACCACGCAATTTTCCAATCTCCATTACCAAGACATTGTGATATGAGAAAAGCAGAGAAAATAGGTCCTTGTAAACCTGTGACAAGTCAGGGTAAATAAAGCCTCAGTAATAAAGGAGAAAGAGAATAGGGACACTTGAATTCTAGTCTTTATATTAATCTCGAACTGGAGACTTAATTCTTTAGAAACTTGAGATTAATAGTGTGAAGAAAGAAACAAGTGTAGTACTTATGACGATAGGACATAGGTTTGCTATTAGAACATTGAAGTTATTTACATTTGACTTGCCTGTTTCCCATATTATTTTTATCTTGAGGCATTGGCTTTTAATTGCATTGGTAAAAATGCAAAATATAAAAATCTCGAATTATGTAAGATTGTTTAGAGGTGTATGTATTTTATGTGCATGGTTGGTTCTACATTCCCTGAGGGTAGCCAGTTGTATGTCTTGTGGGTTACTGGTGTCAGAGGCCAGTTTTTCATGTTGTCCAGCATGAGTGGGTCACATCTTTACTTCAGTGTATTAGTATTTTTAATTTCTACATTAAAAACTGTCACAAATATGGTGGCTTAAAACAACATCTGTTTATTATCTCAAAGTCTGTAGATCAGAAGTTGGCATGGTATGGCTGGGTTTTTCTGCTCAGTGTCTCACGAGGCTGAAATCAAGGTGTTGGTCAGGCTGTATCCTCCTCTGAAGCCCTAATTGTCTTCCAAGCTCACACAGCTTTTGGCAGAATTCAGTCCCTTGCAACTCTAGTACAGAGGTTCTTGTTTTCTTGCTTGTTGTAGGACCCAGATCCCCACTTTCTTGCTAGCTGTTGGCCGGGGACCATTTTCAGAACCTAAGAGAACCTCAGATCTAGCCACATGGCCCTCTCACAAGCTTAAAATTTACTTCTTAAAAGTCCACAGAAGGATTTCTCATGCGTTAAATCTCTCTTTCTCCCTCTCTCTTTCCTTTTTTTTTCTGGAAAGCCTAAGTCCATTTCCAGGGCTCACTAAATTAGGTCAGGCCCATCTAGGATAATCTCTCTTTTGAAGAATTCAAAATGAACTAATTTTGGATTTAATTATATCTGCAAAATCTCTTCACATTTATCATATTAGTTCACTTAATTGAGGGGGTAAAATCTATCATATTCATAGTTAACCTCGTACTTAAGTGGAGGAGATTAAACCGGGTACATACACCCAGGGTGGGAATCATAGTTATCACATTGAATTCTGCCTACTATACTTAGTGTGTCTTTTATTTACTTATTTGTTTGTTTTTGAGATAGGGTCTTGCTTTGTCATCCAGGCTGAAGTGTAGTTGTGTAATCTTGGCTCACTGAGGCCTCGACTTCCTGGGCTCAGATGATCCTCCCATCTCAGCATCCTGTGTAGCTGGGACTACAGGTGTGTGCCAGCACACCAAGATGATTTTGTTTATATTTTGTAGAGGGGCTCCCGATGCTGCCCAGGCTGGTCTTGAACTCCTGGACTCAATTCTTCCATCTCAGACTCCCAAAATGCTGGGATTACAGACATGAGCCACTGCACCTGGCACTTGGTGTGTTCTTGGAGACTAAAGACTCGTTTTTGGCTGGACACGGTGGCTCACACTTGTAATCCCAGCACTTTGGGAGGCCGAGGAGGGTGGATCACCTGAGATCAGGAGGTCGAGACCAGCCTGACCAACATGGTGAAACCCTACTTCTACTAAAAATACAAAAAGTAGCTGGGCGTGGTGGCGTGTGCCTGTGTAATCCCAGCTACTTGAGAGGGCGAGGCAGGAGAATCGCTTGAACCTGGGAGGCGGAGGTTGCAGTGAGCCGAGAATGTACCACTGCACTCCAGCCTAGGCAACAAGAGCGAAACTCCATCTCAAATACAAACAAACAAACAACCCTCATTTTCATGTTAAATTAATCAGAGATTACAACGGATCCAAATCTGCTGAGAAAAAAAAGCTGTTTTCTTTGAACCTTTTTTCTCATCTATTGATTTTATCTTGTTGCATAAAATTTTGTACACATCTCAAAATTATAATTTTGGAACAAGAGGGTTATAAATATTAAAAAACCTAACCTAGATATTTGAGTGTTCTCATTTTTAAATTATCTGCATCACATATCCTCTGATTTATTCCATTAGCAAATACAGTATCTTTTTGTTGTTGAACATTTTGTGATAGTGTGACTCAGTGATCATTTCTATAATATAAGCAGGGAACATTTTAAAGATTTTATTACTGTGATGACTAATTTTATGTGTCACCTTGACTGGTTAGGGGATAACCAGATAGCTGTTTAAACCTAATTTCTGGGTATCTCTACAGAAGTGTTTCTGTAAGAGACTAGCATTTGAATGAGTAGACTGAGTAAAGAAGATACACCTTCAGCAATGTGGAGGAGCATCATCAAAATCCATTAGTTTTCTTTGTTCTCTAGCTTGTAGATGGCGTATTATGGGACTCTTTGGATTCCATAATCATGTGAGCCAAGTCCTGAAATAAATCTCCTGTTGCAAATTTCTATATATCCTATTGGTTTTGTTTCTCTGAAGAACACTAGAACAATCGCTATACTGCACAGTGGACTGATCTGAAATAAACATACTCAGCAAATTAACAACTTTTTGCTTTTTTGATTTTCTAATTACACAATTAATGGTAGAAAATTTAGAAAATGTATGTTATCTTGGCACCTCAGATTTTATCATTCACAAAACAGATTAGTCCCATTATCTTTAATATCACAACACTGGAGACACTGCCCGTTGTGTCATTTCTGATGCTCTGTATAGTATGGGAGGGTAGGAGTAGTGTTGTTAGATACTACTGGCTTTAAGGCTGACCTCAGCCATTTTGTGTGTGTGTGTGTGTGTGTGTATAAGCTTGAGCAAGTTATAAAACTTCCCTAAAGTTCTTTTTATTTTAATTTTTTTTATTTAAAAATATTTTTGGGCTGGGTGCGGTGGCTCACGCCTATAATCCCAGCACTTTCAGAGGCCAAGGCAGGCAGATCACCTGAGATCAGGAGTTCAAGACCAGCCTGCCCAACATGGTGTGACCTCGTCTCTACTAAAAGTACAAAACTTAGCTGGGCGTGGTGGCAGGTGCCTGTATTCCCAACTACTCAGGAGGCTGAGGCAGGAGAATTGCTTGAACCCAGGAAGCGGAGCTTGCAGTGAGCCGAGATTGCGCCACTGCACTCCAGCCTGGGTGACAAAGCAAGACTCCTTCTCAATTATATATATATATATAGAAAGAAAGAGAGAGAGAGAGAGAAAGGGTCTTGCTCTGTCGCCCAGGCAGGACTCTAACTCCTGGGCCCAGGCAATCCTCCTGCCTCACTGTACACCACTGCACTTAATTAACCTTCCTAAACTTTTTTTTTTCTTTGTTTTTGTTTTAGTGACAGCAATCATCACTATAATTGTAGGGTTACTGTGTGCATTAGATATGATAGAGCATGTGAAATGCTTAGTATAGTATGTGGCACCTAGGACACAATAAGTGTTAGCTATCAATACCATCATTGTTATCTGTGAATTTATTAGAGCAATGGACTTTTCTTAATGTCAAGCTTATTTTGTGTTGAAGTCTAAAAATTGCAGTGGGATGAAACGCATATTGAACACGCACAGCACTGGCAGGGTAATAGTTGGTGTGTGTTAGTCTTAGGGGGCAAGAGTGGGGATGATTCTGTTTTTTTTTTTTTTTTTGAGGCAGAGTCTTGCTCTGTCGCCCAGGCTGGAGTGCAGTGGCACGATCTTGGCCCACTGCAAGCTCCGCCTCCTGGGTTCACCACATTCTCCTGCCTCAGCCTCCCAAGTAGCTGGGACAACAGGCGCCTGCAACCATGCCCGGCTAATTTTTTCTATTTTTTAGTAGATACTGGGTTTCACCGTGCTGGCCACGATGGTCTTGATCTCCTGACCTCATGATCCGCCCGTTTTGGCCTCCCAAAGTGCTAGGATTACAGGCATGAGCCACCGCGCCCGGCCGAGTGGGGATGATTCTGACAGGGAACTTTCTTCAAAATGTGAAGAGAGTATCAGATGCCCATCAGACCCACTAGGAAATCTGGAAGAGGATTTACTGCATTTCCTAATACTAGTTTTGCCACCTCCAGTTTGTTCTCTCCATTGGTGTCAGAATGGTCTTTTCAATAAGCAGATCTGTGTTCCTCTCTTCCTTCAGATCTTTCCGTGATATTCCACTGCTTAAGTGGTGAAATCCAAATTCTATCGTATAGCAGACAATGTTGGACTTTCGTGAACTTTCCTTGTCTGTCCATCCGTTCCTATCAGCTACCCCTTCTTCTCTCCTAATGTGTGCTCTACTTCACCTTTTCCTTGCATATGGTTTCTCAAATTGTAAACTACTTGTAGTTTTCCAAACACACCACAGATTCTTATGCCACCATGTTTTGCAGGAGTGATTTCCTCTGCCAAGAATGCCCTTCCTTTTCTTTTATTTGCTGAATTCTTACAAGTCTCAGTTCAAAGCTGCTGCTTCTCTTAACCCTCACTGACTCCAGATGCAGATGTAGACACTTTGTCCCTCTATATTATGCGTAGTCCTCCATCATGGTAATTTTATGATGATGCATTTCTTTCCTTCCCGCTAGTTTATAAGCTGGGACCAAGCACTAGCAAATCTATCACACCCTTGGCCCAATACTTGCTCATATATTTCAGCCTCAGTTTCACATTAATCTCATTAACTAGGTAGATGGGAACTGTCATACCATTTTATAATTGGAGAACTAGAGACCCACAGATATAAAAGGCTTTTCTAAAGTCACATAACTAGGAACTGGCAAGTCTAGGATTCGGATACAGGATTTCTGGATCCAAGTTTATTTTCCATTACTGAAATATTAAATTATAGTAACCCATAGATATTTATAGAGTAGCAACCATGTTAAAATCTCAGCATGGTGTACTACAGGCGATAAACATTTTTAAAAGAATATCCTTTAAGTTGGTCCTGATCTCTTGATTAATACTAGGAGAATGTTCTTTTCACTTGCTAGTAATTGATATAGAGTAGGCATCAAATGTAGTTATCAAAACAATGGGTGGATGGATGAATGCTTGGTGGTTATGAAGGTAATGCTTTCATATGGCCTTGTAAATAAAAATGAATCAGACGGTGACTCCTTTCTTAGACTATTTGTGGGTTTAAGGGATATTTATTTATTATGGATTTCAATTTTATATATGTCAAGAAAAATGAGTGGATGAGCTATAATAGTATACAAATAAATTGGTATAATTCAAATTAAAAACAAAAGACAGCATAAAGGGAATTAAAATTAATAGACACTTGCAATAAAGTAATTGGAGTTACATTTATAAGAAAGTTTGATAGCTAAGTGAAAGGGGATGTGTATTTAAAGTATATAGTTTTTTGAAAGTAGAAGGCATATAAATTCATTTGTTGAGATAGGCTCCCTAGGACCATAAGGTTTAGTTGATTAATGAGTTTGACTAGATATTATCTCTTCAGTTCCAAGAAGTTGTCCTCGAAGGAAGAGCTTACAGAGAAAATAACATCCGAATCCAGATATTCCCTACCATGTTTGAACCCATGGGAAACAAGTGTCAAATTGCCATTTTCAAGTAATCCAGAATTATAGCCTGCTGCTCCAGGTTTTGTGAGGCCCGAGTTCATTCTCTTTTGAGGACTATCTTTTTTTTTTAATTATACTTCAAGTTTTAGGGTACATGTACACAACGTGCAGGTTTGTTACACATGGATACATGTGCCATGTTGGTGTGCTGCACCCATTAACTCGTCATTTGGCATTAGGTATATCTCCTAATGCTATCCCTCCCCCCTCCCCCCACCCCATAATAGGCCCCGGTGTGTGATGTTCCCCTTCCTATGTCCATGTGTTCTCATTGTTCAATTCCCAGCTATGAGTGAGAACATGCAGTATCTGGTTTTTTGTCCTTGTGATAGTTTGCTGAGAATGATGGTTTCCAGTTTCATCCATGTCCCTACAAAGGACATGAACTCATCATTTTTTATGGCTACATAGTATTCCATGGTGTATATTTGCCACATTTTCTTAATCCAGTCTATCATTGTTGGACTTTTGGGTTGGTTCCAAGTCTTTGCTATTGTGAATAGTGCCACAATAAACATACATGTGCATGTGTCTTTATAGCAGCATGATTTATAATCCTTTGGGTATATACCCAGTAATGGGATGGCTGGGTCAAATGGTATTTCTAGTTCTAGATCCCTGAGGAATCGCCACACTGACTTCCACAATGGTTGAACTAGTTTACAGTCCCACCAGCAGTGTAAAAGTGTTCCTATTTCTCCACATCCTCTCCAGCACCTGTTGTTTCCTGACTTTTAATGATGGCCATTCTAACTGGTGTGAGATGGTATCTCATTGTGGTTCTGATTTGCATTTCTCTGATGGCCAGTGATGATGAGCATTTTTTCATGTGTCTTTTGGCTGCATAAATGTCTTCTTTTGAGAAGTGTCTGTTCATATCCTTCACCCACTTGTTGATGGGGTTGTTTTTTTCTGGTAAATTTGTTTGAGTTCTTTGTAGATTCTGGATATTAGCCCTTTGTCAGATGAGTAGATTGCAATAATTTTCTCCCATTCTGTAGGTTACCTGTTCACTCTGATGGTAGTTTCTTTTGCTGTGCAGAAGCTCTTTAGTTTAAGTAGATCCCATTTGTCAATTTTGGCTTTTGTTGCCATTGCTTTTGGTGTTTTAGAAATGAAGTCCTTGCCCATGCCTATGTCCTGAATGGTATTGCCTGGTAATGTTCTTCTAGGGTTTTTATGGTTTTGGGTCTAACATTTAAGTCTTTAATCCATCTTGAATTAATTTTTGTATAAGGTGTAAGGAAGGGGTCCAATTTCAGCTTTCTACATATGGCTAGCCAGTTTTCCCAGCACCATTTATTAAATAGGGAATCCTTTCCCTATTTCTTGTTTTTGTCAGGTTTGTCGAAGATCAGAGAGTTGTAGATATGCAGCATTATTTCTGAGGGCTCTTTTCTGTTCCATTGGTTTATAGCTCTGTTTTGGTACCAGTACCGTGCTGTTTTGGTTGCTGTAGCCTTGTAGTATAGTTTGAAATCAGGTAGCGTGATGCCTCCAGCTTTGTTATTTTGGCTTAGGATTGACTTGGCAATGCAGGCTCTTTTTCGGTTCCATATGAACTTTAAAGTAGTTTTTTCCAATTCTGTGAAGAAAGTCATTGGTAGCTTGATGGGGATGGCATTGAATCTATAAATTACCTTGGGCAGTATTTTGAGGACTATCTTTAAGGAAAAATCATTTAATATTATGGTTATAAAATTAAGTACAAATGTTTGTGTTTCTTTAGAATAAAAAAATTAAAACTGCAGATTTATGAAAAGTGACAAGTATCACAAACCTTTTTTTCAGTTTTATTTTGGTTTCCACAGGATATTTCCCTTTTTTTTTTTTTTTTTGGAGAAAAATGGATGGCTCTTGGACAAAATATTGAGTGTTAAGCAGAGAATGTAACCCAGGAATAAGGCTAATCACTAATGTTGAGGCTTGGGGGAAGAATACAGTACTCATTTCATGTAGGAAATCAGTTTGTGAAGAAATCAGTTACAGAATCAGCTGCTGATTGGCTGGTGCTATCTGACCAAATTAGTTAAGCCCTGGGTAAGCATTGAGCTACCTGTTTTTGGATTTTCAAGGAAGTACTTTTGTTTGTTTGTTTTTGTTGTGTATGTGAGATACTCATTCCTAGACTACAATGCTATATTGTGTTTATTGCCCAAGTAAGGTGCTTATTTCAGGATCATGGCATCTCCAGTAGTTTTAAATGTACAGCTGTCATCAGTCTGGGTGGTCATGTCAGGATCTACCATGCCTTCTTTTCATTATTCTGTTTATCCAGAGGAGAAGGACTGAGGTGTTCTATCTCTTTCTGGCACAAAATCATCACTTTGCATATCCCTTCTAGACAGCAGCTGTATGACAGTATGTAAGTACCTGCTAATGTCTCAAATCAAAGCAAAAATAATTCTTAGTGAAAACACAAAACTCTGTTATTATAGTTGGGAAAATTTCATGTAAACAAGCCTCCTATTTGACCCAGCCAAAACTAAGTGAATAAATACCCAAACTCAAATTGTCGTTTGAGAGCCAATCAGCATTTTTTTTAGGATACTTTTTTCTACTTGTTCTGAAGTGTTAACCAGAAAGAGCAGAAAGTATTAGCCAGAGAAAAGACATCCCTCTGTGAGGCCAGTAAATTCTTTAAAGTTGTATGATCTCCATTACCATGAAAGCAAATGACTCAAGGCTCTTAGGCTAGGCCTATATGGCATTTACTGTCTCCTCTGTAATTTCAGCCATAAAACTGTGAAATTGCTCTAACTTCTAGGGAGCTTTCAACAGTTCTGTTATTCCTTCTTCTACTTACAAAGACTTCCTACTTTTTGCTGCTTGTATCACAATTTAATGTTTTTTTTTTGTTTTTTTTCAATTCTAATCCTTACAGATGAAGGGAAATTGCGTAGCTTTTTAGCTGTAATTCAGGAGGTAAGTGTGTCCAGGGCCGATCTTACAAATCAGTCCTGATTTGATGTTGTTTACAGATAGCTTTTTCTTAAAAATGACAAAGATATTTCCTGTGCAAGATATGTTAATATGTAATTATCATGGAATATGTAACCATCAAATCAGATATTGCTCTATTTTCCCAAGTAAATAAATTAATACCTTTGAATTGATCCTACATTCTGGCACACACACACACACAAAAGTAAACATTTAACATATAGTAGATGTGTTTTAGTTCGTGATTTTGGAGTGCTATGAAAGCAAAAGAAATTTGAGGCATATTCAGGTAACCTGATTAAAAAATGATTAATTGATCAATTACATATTAAAAGCTATTAAGTCCCCAAGAAATATCAGCTATTAAAATATAAGCTAATACTTCAGAGATCACCACAGAAGCTAAAAGCAATGCCTTTGCTAGTTTATTTGGTAAACAAGCAGGTCTTGCTATCCAACCCATAGAGGTGCTATTAAGTTGACATCTATCTTATTAAGCATTCAGAAAGAAAATTGACCCAATTTAGATAATTATAATTGCTTACAATTTAACTATTCTATTTAAACTTTGCAACCAAAGCATAAGTAGTAGTATTATTTTCTCTCATTTTACGGATGACAAATCTGAGGCTCAAATGTAACGAGTTTCTTCAGGGGAGCCAGGGTACAAACCCAGGTCCTTTTGATGTTTAAATCAATATGCTTAACCATTACTACAGTATATTGCCAAAGGTTTTCTCTACTCTTTAGAGCAGCCATTCTTTTTCTGTTTAATATTTTTTTTACTGTCTCATGCAATTTCCCTTCAAAATTGCCTTGCTTTTTTTTTTTTAATCTTTCTGGAACAAATCTTTTCTGGAAATGTGTGATGTATTTCCCACTCCCTCCTCTCCTTGCCATTTTCCGCAATTTTAAAAAATTAGGCTAAATTATATGTATCATAAAGTGTACCATCTTAACCATTTTACAATATACAGTTAAGTGGTATTAAATACATTTCTAGTGTTGTGCAACCATCACTGCTATTCATCTCCATAACTCTTTTCATCTTGTAAAACTGATACTCTATCTATTAAACAGTAACTTCCTTTTCTTCCCTCTCCCCAGCCCCTGACAATCAGCATTCTACTTTCTGTCTTTATGATTTTCGCTGCTCTAACTTCCTTGTATAAATGAAATCATATAATATTTGTCTTTTAATGACTGCCTTATTTCACTTAGCATAATGTCCTCAAGTTTTATTCATGTTGTAGCATATGCCAGAGTTTTCTTTTTTCTTTTTTTTTTTTTTTTGAGACGGAGTCTTGCTCTGTCCCCCAGGCTAGAGTGCAGTGGCGCGATCTCGGCTCACTGCAAGCTCTGCCTCCCGGGGTTCACGCCATTCTCCTGCCTCAGCCTCCCGAGTAGCTGGGACTACAGGCGCCTGCCACCACGCCCGGCTAATTTTTTTTTGTATTTTTAGTAGAGACAGGGTTTCACCGTGTTAGCCAGGATGGTCTCGATCTCCTGACTTCGTGATCCGCCCGCCTCGGCCTCCCAAAGTGCTGGGATTACAGGCTTGAGCCACCGCGCCCGGCCCAGAGTTTTCTTTTTTAAGGAAATATTATCATTGTATGTATATACCATGAGTAATAATTCTGAATTATATTGAATACTAATAATTATAAATAATATTTTTGAATAATATTTACTTGTATGTATATACCACATTTTGCTTATTCATTTATGTCAGTGGACATGGGTTGCTTCCACATTTTTGTTATTGTGAATAATACCACTGTGAGCATGGCAGTACAAGTATCTCTTGAAGACCCTCCTTTCAATTTTTTTAGATATTTACTTAGAAGTGAAATTGCTGAATCACATGTTAACTGTATTTTTAATTTTTTGAAGAACTCATACTGTTTTCTATAGTGCTGTAGTATTAATATTTTACATTCTTAGCAATAGTGCACAAGAGTTCCAATTTCTTCATATCCTTACCAACACTGGTTATTTTGTCGTTGTTTTCTTTTTTGGTAGTAGCCATCTTCATGGGTTGGAAGTGGTAGCTCATAGGTTTGATTTGCATTTTCCTATTAGTGATATTGACCATCTTTCCATGTGCTTTTTGGATATTTATATATTTTCTTTAGAGAAATGTCTATTCCAAGTTTTTTGCCTGTTGTTTTATATGGTTGTTTTTTGTTGTTGAGATTTAGGAGTTCTCCATACATTCTAGAGAGTCATCATGTATCAGCCATATAATTTGCAAATATTTTCTCTTATTCTGTGCGTGGCCTTTTTACTCGATTTTGGCAGTGTGTTCTGATAGGCAAAATTTTTAATTTTCACGAAGTTCAGCTTGTCCATTTTTTCTTTAGTTGCCTGTACCTTTGGTGTCATATCCAAGATCCAAGAAATTATTGCTAAATCCAATGTCATGAATCTTTTACCCTTTGTTTTTTCCTACGAGTTTTACAGTTTTAGGTCTTACATGTAGGTCTTTGATCCATTTCAAGTTAATATCTGTATATGGTGTTACGTAAGGGTCTGACTTCACTTTTTTTTTGTATGTGAATATTCAATTTTCCCAGCACCATTCGTTGAAAAGCCTGTCTTTTCCCCATTGAACACTATCGGTACCCTTCTAAAAAATTTGACCATACATGAAAGAGTTTATTCTTCTGCACTCTACTCTCTTAATTCATCTATATATCTGTCTTTGGCACCATCCTGTTTTTATTACAGTAGCTTTGTATTAAGTTTTGAAATCCGGAAGTGTGAGTGCTCCAGATATATTCTTCTTTAATGATGTCTTTTGCAGGCATAGAAAAACTCATTCTAAAATTCAAATGGAACCAAGATTGTTTTGTCTATTTGGGGTCCCATGAGATTTTATGTCAATTTTAGGATGAGTTTTCGTATTTCTTTGAACAACATTGGAATTTTGGTAAAGATTACATTAAATCTATAGTTTGCCATTTACTTTTGATTTTAGTAATTTGAGTCTTTTCTCTTTTTTTCCTTAGTCCATCCAGGTAAAAGTTGGTCAATTTTGCTGGTCTTTCAAAGGACAAACTTATAATGTCATTTATTTTCTTTATTGTTTTTCTATTCTCTATTTCATTTGTTCTGTGGTGTAATCTTGATTATTTCCTTTTTTCTGCCAGCTTTAGTTTAGTTTGTTCTTCTTTTTCTAGTTTTTCAAGATGTAAAGTTAGGTTGTTGGGTTGAGATCTTTCTTGCTTTTTAATGTGAAGATTTATAGCTGCACATTTTTCCTTATCATTATTTTCACTGTTCCCCATAAGTTATTATGATGTGTTTTCTTTTTTATTCATCTCTATGTATTTCCAATTTCGTTTGTGGTTTCCTCTTTGTTTTCCTTGGTTGTTTAGGAATGTGTTATTTAATTTTCACAAATTTGTGAATTTTCCAGTTTTACTTCTGTTATTGATTGCTAATTTTATCCTGTTGTTGTTAGAGAAGACGTTTTCTATATCTTTCTTTTTAAATCCATTGAAACTTAATTTGTGGCCTAACATATGTAATGTCTACCCTGAAAAATGTTCCATGTGCATTTGAGAAGAATATGTATAGTGTTGTTGGGTTGAGTGTTCTATGTGTGTTTGTTAGATTTGGTTGGTTTGTTGTGTTATTTAAGCCCTCTATTTCCTTAATTATGTTTTATCTAGTTGTGCTATCCATTATTGAGAGTGCTGTATTCAAACCTCCAACTATTATTGTGGAACTGTCTATTCTGCTTTTAATTCTATCAGTTTTTGCTTCATATGTTTGGATGGTCTGTTATTAGGTGCATACATGTATACAGTTGTTGTATGTTCTTTCTGTATTGAACCTTTTATTAATATATAAGATCCTTCTTTATCTCTTGCCATCTTTTTTTGATTTAAAGTCTTTTTACTATTAATATAGCCACCCCTGCTCTCTTTTGGTTACTATTTGCCATTTTTTCACTTTCAACCTATTTTGATTTTGGATCAAAAGTGAGTCTTTTGTAGATAGCATATCATTGGACTATGTGCTTTTATTTATTCTTCCAGTCTCTTTCAAGTCAGGAGTTTAATCCATTTATATTTAAAGTGATTACTGAAAAAGAGGAACTTCTGTCATTTTGCTATTTTTTAAATATGTATTATAGCTTATTTTTCTTCATTTTCTGCATTACGGTTTTATTTTGTGTTTAGCTGATTTTATAGTAAGACATTTATATTCCTTTCTCATTTCCTTTTGTGTATACTCTACAGCTATTTTCTTTGAGATTACTGTAGGAATTACATTTATTTAACTTTATACCAGCTTAACTTCAGTAATACACAAAAATCTGCTATTTCTAACAAGTCTCTCCTAAACCCTTTTAGTTGTTGATGTCACAAAATTGCATCCTTATACATTAAATACTCCAAATATAGGCTACGAATTTTAAATTTAAATTTTATTTTTATTTTTTGACAAAATATAATTGTATATAATTGCAGCGTACACAGTGATATTATATACTCACACAGAGTGTGGGATTATTGAAAAAAGCAAATTAACATATGTATCACCTTAATTTTTTTTTTTTTCTTCCCACACTACACTGATGTATGTATCACCTTAAATACTTATCATTTATTCTTCCTAATTGCAACTTTGTGTCCTTTGACAAATCTCATTCTCCCAAGTTCTCCAGCTCTAGTAACCACCATTCTACTCCCTGCTTCTGTGAGTTTGTTTTAGATTCCACCTGTAAGTAAGACATGTTCATTTCTTTCTATGGCTTATTTCATGTAACATAATGTCCTCCAGGTTGATACATATTGAAAAAGACAGAATTTCTTTTTTTCTAAAGCCAAATAGCATTTTCTTCTGTAAATATATCACATTTTCCTTATATATTCACCAATTAATGAAACACTAATAAAACTTTTATATGATGAAATGGGATCTAGTTTTTTGTTTGTTTGCTTTGCACACAAATATCCAATTTTTCTAGCAGTATTTATTGAAGAGATTATTCTTTTCCCAATATATATTCTTGGTGCAATTGCTGAAAATGAGTTGACTGTAAATGGATGGATTTATTTCTGGGTTCTATTTCTCTTCCATTGGTCTTTTACGCTAATATCACGCTATTTTGGTTCCTATAGCCTGGTAATATTATTTGAAATCAGGTAATGTGAATGCTTCCAGCTTTGTTCTTTTGGCTTGGTATTGATTTGGCTAATAGTAGTCTTTCGTGTTTTCGTATAAATTTTAAAATTGTTTTTTTCTATTTCTGTGAAGAGTGTCTTTGGTATTTTAATAGAAATTGCATTGAATCTGTAGATTATGTTGGATAGTATGGACATTTTAACAATACGAATTCTTCCAATCCTTGAATATGGATATCTTTCTATTTATATCTGTCTTCTTCAATTTTTTTTTTATCAATGTTTGATAGTTTTCACTGGAGAAATATTTCACTTCTATGGTTAAATTTATTCCTAGGTATTTTTTTTCTTCTCTGTTATACATGGGATTACTATCTTGGATTCTTTTTCAGATTGTTTGCTGTTGACATATGTAAATGCTCCTTTTTGTTTGTTGCTTTTTGATCCTGCAACTTTCTTTACTGCATTTCTTGAAACAAATGAAAATGGAAACAACATACAAACCTGCATAACAGAACAAAAGCAGTACTAAGAGGGAATTTTATAGCAGTAAATACCTACATCAAAAAAGTAGAAAGATTTCAAGTCAATAATCTAATGATACATCCTGAAAACTAGAAAAGTAAGGACAAACTGAACCTAACATTAGTAGAAGAAAAGAAATAATGAAGATAACAGCAGAAATACATAAAATTGAGATTAAAAATAAAAAATAACACCATGAAAAGTTAGTTTTCTGAAAAGATAAACAAAATCAACAGAACTTTAGCCAGATTAACTAAGAAAAAGGAGAGAAGACCCAAATAAATAAAATTAGAGGCAAAAGAGACGTTACAATGATACCACAGAAATTAAATGTATTTATTAAAGGCTACTATAAACAACTATATGTTGATCATTTGGAAAACCTAGACATAGATAAATTCCTAGACAGGTAAGATGTAAGAAGATTGAATCATGAAGAAATAGAAAACTAGGATAGATTAAAAATAAATTATGAAGTAGAAGCAGCATTGAAACTGGTTTTATGGCCTAGCATATGGTCCATCTGGAGGTTGTTCCATGTGCACTTGAGAGGAATATATATATATATTGCTGTTGGTAGGTGGGTGTCCTATACACATTTATTAGATCTTGTTGGTTTAACATTTTGTTCAAGTCTTCTATTTCCTTGTTGGTCTTCTGCCAATTGCTCTATCCATTACTGAGAAAGAGGTTTTGAGTTCTCCAGCTGTTACTGTTAAATTGTATATTTCTTCCATCAATTGCATTAGTTATTGCTTCGTGTATTTGGGGGTTCTGTTATTAGGCTCAAATGTTTATAATTATTATGTCTTCCTGATGGCGTGACCTTATTGTCATTAAAAATTTCTTTATTCTATTAAGCATTTTTGTATTAAAGTGTATTTTGCCTAATGTTAGTATAGTGACTCTATTTCTGTTGGTAGTTGTTTGCATAATATATTTTTTCAATATTTTTACCTTAATTCCTTTAGTGTCTTTGAATCTAAAGTGTGTATTTTATTTAAAAACGTAATTGGATCATATTATTTCATTCTCTTTTACTTATCTCATTCATGATTGACAGATATTTCTGCCTATCTCTGTCTCTTGCCTGGAGGTCATTTAAGTTTAATGTTACTACCGATGAAATCACATTTGCGTCTGCTGTTTTGTTTTGTGTTTTCTTTTTAAAAAAACTTATTTTAGGTTCAACGGTATGTGTACATATTTGTTATGTATATATAAATTGCATATCATGGGGGTTTGATGCACAGGTTATTTCATCACCCAGGTAATAAACACAGAACCTGATAGGTAATTTTTAAATCCTCATCCTCCTCCCATTTTTCACCCTCAAGTAGGCCCCAGTGTATGTTGTTTTATTCTTTGGGTTCATATGTTCTGAATGATTAGCTCTCACTTATAAGTGACAACAGGTAGTATTTGGTTTTCTGTTCCCGTGTTAGTTCGCATAGGACCTCCAGTTCCATCCGTGTTGTTGAAAAAGACATGACCTCATTATTTCTTATGGCTGCATAGTATTTCATGTGTATATGTACCTCATTTTCTTCATCCAGTCTACTACTGTGGCAATTTAGGTTGATTCCATATCTTTGCTAATGTGAATAGTGCTTCAGGGAACATACATGTACATGTGTATTTATGGTAAAACTATATCCTTTGGGTATATACCAAATACTGGAATTGCTGGGTCGAGTGGTAATTCTGTTTTAAGTTCTTTGATATATCATTACACTGGTTTCCACAATGACTGAACTGATTTACAGTTCCACCATTCCTGAATTTGAATGTTAGCTGCTCTAGTGAGGTTGAGGACATTTTTCCCAGATGATATCCTCACATATCTTTTCTACGTTGCTAGCTTTCTGCCCCTCTCTTTCAGAGATGTCAATGAGTCATGGATTTGGTCTTTTTACGTAATTCCATATTTCTTAGATGTTTTGATTATTATTATTATTTTTTGAGACGGAATTTTTCTCTGTCACCAGGCTCTGTCTTTCTTTCTTTCTTGCTTGCTTGCTTTCTCTCTCTCCTTTCCTTTCTTTCTTTCTTTCTTTCTTTCTTTCTTTCTTTCTTTCTTTCTTTCTTTCTTTCTTTCTTTCTTCTTTCTTTCTCTTTCTTTCTTCTCTCTTTCTTTCTCTCTCTCTCCGTCTCTCTCGCTTTCTCACTCTCTCTATTTCTTTTTATTTTGTTTTTTGACAGAGTCTCTCTCTGTCACCAGGCTGGAGTGCAGTGGCACAATCTCAGCTCACCACAAGCTCTGCTTCCCGGGTTCAAGCGATTTTCCTGCCTCAGCCTCCTGAGGAGCTGGGACTACAGGCATGCACTACCACACCCAGCTAATTTTTATATTTTTAGTAGAGATGGGGTTTCACCATGTTGGCCAGGATGGTCTCCATCTTCTGACCCTCTGATCCAACTGCCTCGGCCCCCCAAAGTGCTGGGATTACAGGGGTGAGCCACCGCTCCCAGCCGGTTGTTCAATTTCTATGTAGTTGTGTGGTTTTGAATGAATTTCTTAATGTTGAGTTCTAATTTGATTGCACTGTGGTCAGAGAAACTGTTACGATTTCAGTTATTTTGCATTTGCTGAGAAGTGTTTTACTTTCAATTATGTGATCTATTTTAGAGTAAATGCCATGTGGCAATGAGAAGAATGTATATTCTGTTGTTTGGGGTGGAGAGTTCTGTAGATATGTATCAGGTCCATTTGATTCAGTGCTGAGTTCAGTTCCTGAATATCTTTATTAATTTTCTGCCTCAATGATCTGTCTAATATTGTCACTGGGGTGTTAAAGTTTCCTGCTATCATTGTGTGGGAGTCTAAGTCTCTTTGAAGGTCTCTAAAAATTTGCTTTATGAATCTGGGTGCTACTGTGTCAGATGCACATATATTTAGGATCATTAGATGTTCTTGTTGAATTGAACCCTTTACCATTATGTAATGGTCTTTTTTGTCTTTTATGATCTTTGTTGGTTTAAAGTCTGTTTTGTCAGAAACTAGGATTGCAACCCTTTCTTTTTTTCTGTTTTCCATTTGCTTGGTAGATTGTCCTCCATTTTATTTTTTTATCTTTTATTTTGAGCCTATGGGTGTCACTGCAAGTGAGATGGGTCTCTTGAAGACAGTGTACCAATGGGTCTTGGTACTTGATCCAGCTTACCACTCTCTGTCTTTTAATTGGGACCCTTAGCTCATTTACATTTAAAGCTAGTATTGATATATGTGGTTTTGATCCTGTCATTGTGATTCTAGCTGGTGATTTTGCTTGTTTTTGTGGTTGCTTCATAGTGTCGTTGGTCTGTGTACTTCAGTATGTTTTTGTAGTGGCTGGTATTGGTCTTCCCTTTCCATATTTATTGCTTCCTTTAGGAGCTTTTGTAAGGCAGTTCTGGTGGTAACAAATTTCCTCAGCATTTGCTTGTCTGAAAAGGATCTTATTTCTCCTTCGCTTATGAGGCTTAGTTTGGCCAGATAGAAATTCTGGTTTGGAATTCCTTTTTTTTTTTTTTTTTTTTTTTTTTTTTTTTAGTAGTTTTCATATTGGCCCTCAGTCTCTTCTGGTTTGTACAGTTTCAGCTGAGAGGTCTGCTGTTAATCTGCTGGCTTTCTTTTTTAGGTGACCTGGCCTTTCTCTCTAGTTGCCTTTAACATTTTTCTTTCATTTTGATCTTTCAGAATCTGATGATTATGCATCTTTGGGATAATCTTCTCTTGGAGTATTTCACTGGGGTTCTCTGTATTTTCTGAATTTTAATGTGGGCCTCTCTAGTGAGGTTGAGAAAGTTATCATGGATGACATTTTGAAATGTTTTCCAAATTGGTTAAAGTTTTTTGAGACTTGTTTTGTGGCCTAACATATGGTCTATTCTGAAAAATGTTCTATATTTGATGAAAAGAATGTGTATTCTGCACCAACTGAGTTAAATGTTCTGTAAATGTCAGTTAGGGTTATTTGGTCTAGTGTGTAGCCAAACTCAGATGTTTCTTTTCCTATTTCAGTTTGGATGATCTGTTCGTTACTGAAAGTGAGGTGTTGAAGTCCCATACTATTATTATATTGCAGTCAATTTCTCCCTTCAGACCTGTTAATGTTTGCTTAATAAACTTAGTTGTTTCATGTTGGCTGCATATATATTTATAATTGCCATATATTCTTGCTGTATTGAACTTGCTATCAGCATACCATGATCTTCCTTGCCTATTTAACAGTATTCTAATTGTAGTCTATTTTACCTCCTATGTTCTTATTTTCTGTTTTTTTTTTTTTTTTTTTTTTTTTTTTTTGAGTTTTGCTCTTGTTTCCCAGGCTGGAGTGCAATGGCATGATCTTGATCTTGGCTCACTGCAACCTCCATCTCCTGGGTTCAAGTGATCCTTCTGCCTCAGCCTCCTGAGTAGCTGGGATTACAGGCATGTGCCAACACACCTGGCTAATTTTATATTTTTAGTAGAGACTGGGTTTCTCCATGTTGGTCGGGCTTGTCTCAAACTCTTGACCTCATGTGATCTGTCCTCCCTGGCTTCTGAAAGTGCTAGGATTACAGGCATGAGCCACTGTACCCGGCCTCTGGTTGTATTTTTAGCTCCTCTCTTCCTTTCTTTTTTCTTATTGTCTTCTTTTGTGGTTAAGTGATTTTGTCTTGTAGTATGTTTTAATTCATTGCCTTTTATTTCTAGTGTTACCTACTATACCTTTTATAGCATTTTGCTTTGTGATTACCATAAGGCTTAAGGAAAACATCTTATAGCTATAACAGGTTATTTAACGTAATGATAAGTTATCTTTGATCACAAATAAAAGAATAGAATAAAACAAAGGAAAAACTAAAAAAACTGTATTTTAACTTCCTCACCCCACATTTTGACTTTTTGTTTTTTAAATTTACATCTTTTTATATTGCCTATCTCTTAATAGTGTGCAGCTATTATTGCTTTCGGTAGATTTGTCTTTTATTCTTCATGCTAGAAATATGAATGAATTACACAGCACAATAGAGTATTAGAATATTCTGAGTTTGTCTGTGAACTCAGTTTTACCAGTGGGTTTTATACTTTCAAATTTTGTTTTTCATGTTAGTGTTTTTTTTTTTAGATTGAAGGACTCCCTTTAGCATTTTTTGTAAGACAGGTCTAGTGGTGATAAATTGTCTCAGCTTTTGTTTGCTTATTTATTTGTCATGTGTCAAGGTAGCTTTCATACAGCATACTCCGCAGTTGTTGTTTTTTTCTGTCAACACTTTGAATATGTCTTCTCACTATCTCCTGGCCTAAAGGGTTTCCATTGAGAAGTTTGTTGCCAGACTAATTAGAGTTCTTTATATGATTATTTGCCTATTTTTATCTTGCTGCTTTTAGGATCCTCTCTTCATTCTTGACTTTGATTGTTTAATTATTATATGCCTTTGGATCGCCTTATTTGGGTTGAATCTGTTTGATGATCTCTGACCTTCCTGCACCTGGATATTTATATTTTTATCAAGTTTTGGAAAGTTTTCTGTTATTATTTCTTTGAATATTTTTTCTACTCCTTGCTCTTTTTCAACTCCCTTTTTAACACCGATAGTTCTTAGATTCACTCTTTTGAGGTAATTTTCTTCTAAGATTCTTTTTTTTTTTTCTGAGACAGAGCCTCGCTCTGTATATTGTGTAGGCATTCTTCATTCTTTCTTCTCCTATCACTGTGTATTTTCAAATAGTCTGTGTTTGAGCTCAATGATTCTTTCCTCTGCTAATCCATTCTGCTATTGAGAACCCGTAGTGCATTTTTTTTTTTTTTTTACTTCAGAAAATGTATTTATCAGTTCCAGGATTTCTATTTTCTTTTGTAAAAATTTTGATCTTTTTGTTAAATTTATCAGATAAAGTTTTGAATGCTTGACTGTGTTATCTCAGAGCTTTCTGAGTTTCCTTAAAACATCTATTTTGAGCTCTTAATCAGAGAGCTCACATATTGCCATCTCTTTAGGGTCAGTCACTGGCTTCTTGCTTCGTGTGTATGGGGAAGTCTTGGTTCTGTTGGTGTTGTTTCTCGTAGATGTACGGATGTGTGTTTGCATTGGAGGATTAGTTATTTATTCCAATTTTCTCTGTCTTTTTTGGTTTCACTGGATATCTTTACTTAGAAATTCTTTGGAATATAGCTGTTGAATTATTTCATGCTAGCTCACGGCCTCTTTTTGGGCACAAGATGGCACATTAAACCAAGGTTTGCCTTGGCATTAGCAAATGTTCAGAGCACTGCTCGTCCCAGATGGGAGAGGTCCCAAAGTGATCCCAGGCTATGTGGGAAGGCTGGCTAGGGGCTTATGCCCGGGGGATTCATGGAACATACTTCCTACAGCATAGATCTGCTAAACAGCTGCTCTGATTTGGCATCTCCTTTGTCTGAGAAAGAGAGCAGAATTTTAAGGGCTGTGGATGATATTCTCACTACTCTCATTTGTCTCTGGCTACCTTTGGGGGATTTTCTCTCTTCAGGCACGTGTGATGCTTCTCCTAGGTTGAGGCAGAAACAATTATCCATCATCTTGGAGTTTCTTCACTTCTCTGTAGCCCTAGGAACTGGCTCATCCTCAGATTTGAGTTGAGGGTTATTGCCAGTGATAATCTTGGTGTGTAGATATTTGTTTTGTTTTTTGGGGGGTTGGTGTGAAGCCAGCTTGCGTTTACTCTGCCATTTTGGTGATGCCATTCTCATCTATTTTTTAATTTGTACTTTAATTGTCTCTAGTTTTTGTTGACTATGTATATGCATTTTTGTTTTTTTTTTTCTGGTTGCTTTTAGGTGACTTCTAGGAGATGAATGGAGAAGTTCTATATTTACTCTGCCTTTTAAAATTAGATGGGTTCCATGCCTGATATGAATGAACTGCCTCTGTTTGAAATCTCTGATGAATGGGAAGGCCAAGTGGTCATATTTTGCCACATATTTCTCCTGATCTTGACTGGTTAGATCTGGAAAGAACCACTTTCCCAACGGAAACAAATCAACTAGAACTTGCAGAGCCAATCATATTTCCTTTCACCTACCCCAGAATTTAACTACGAATTTGTAATAAGTTTGTCACAGGCACTTGGGATAAAAGTCATAGAGAAATTCAATTGGGTTGGCCATACTGAGTTCTAACTCAGATAAGTAACTGAACGAAAGAGAATATTAGGACTAGAGCAAAGTGGAAGAGCAATGACAAAAAGAAGCAGAGGTAATCTCTACTCCCTTTTTGTTTCAACTGAGAGAAGAGAAAGGAAAAAACCGGTCAGGCAGACAGTTAGGGTGGGTCCTTGCTTGAATTCTTTCAAACAAAAGAACAGCCTGAAAACTCAAGCTGCAGGTACAGATAAGGGACTTGCACAGGGGAGCTTGCCTAGGACATGCCTACAGCTGTACAGATAAGAAAGGCTACACAGGTGACTTGCCCAGACATGCCCACAATGGAAAATTCCATCCCCTAACACAGGTGCAGTAAGGAGAAGAAAGCCTTATGAAGTAACTCAAGCTAAGGGTCAGCATGCACACTAGGAGGATGGGATGGAGCTACCAGAAATTTATAGCTTATGCAAATGAAATGCTTAGCCCCCATCAGTATCTTATAAAACCTTATGTAAAAATGGCAATTCTCTTCCAGGCCCTTTATATGCAGTGGACAGCCTTCTTCTTTCACTTAGTAAACTTTCACTCCAACCCCACCCTTGTTTCCACACTCCTTAATTCTCTAGGTGATGAGACAAAGAACTCTGGGTGATACCTCACAATGAGACTGCTACATTGTGGTGCATTGGTAAGACTGTAACATTTTGGTGTATTGTCTGAGAAAGGAAACATTAGAAGGGTGAGTAGGAGTGGGTCTCCCAACTCTTTACTTTCATTTCCAAGGCTTTTCACCCTCAGATTTTTAAATTAAACAAAACAGTGTGTCCCTATCAGCCAATTAAAGATGAATAGCATGGCTGCCAGCCTTACAAGACTCAGGGGACAGGCTTGCTGGAGAGGACTTTGTCAATTCCCCAGCGCTGTCATGTGGTGGGAATGTTGGCTCTGTTTCAATCCAGTTTCCTTTCATGAAAGACCTAGCCATCATGTGAGGTTGGAAGGAGGTCCTAGGGCACCTGAGGGCATCTGGCTAAGGCTATACCTTGGTGTTACCTGCAGTTCCCTGAACTAACTCCGGCCCTTGACAGCCCCTCAGGGTGTTGCCGTCAGGACTTTCAGACCTTTTAATTGCATTTACTTCCTTCTTTTCATGGCCACTATGTCTCCTATCCCTTGTTTATATGCAATGTTGTAGGTATTTTCACAGCCTAGGGAGATACTCCTGTTAAGAAAAGTCAGCAAGTGCCTTAGTAACCAGGAATGTAACTCAAAGAATTGTTGCTTCTGTGATTTTCTAGAGATGGGGTAACTTCAGTATTTCAGCTTTAACTTTCATCTAACAAGGGCCTTTTTGTTTCTCAATAATAGACATTCATGGCACTGTATAGGGGAATATTTCACCCAGAGAGAATACCCTTCTTTCCATTTTTTTTTTAATAGTCCATATAAGAGCTCAGCATTGTCCAGTGAATCTTAGCAATCCCTCTATGAGACAAATTAATTTTCCTCTGCTGGGCAGCATATTATGGGGACAACCTATTAAGGCTCAAATCTCTCTTTCTAACCTTTGACTGGAAAAAGAATTTGAAGTCAGAGTTTTTACCTGACATTTCAAACCCTACAGTGCCACCTAGTAGGATGGGAGTTTTCTCTGTGGGGATCCTTTTTGGCCCTTTGCACAAAATTCCTAGTTCCCTGATTCCTTTCTCTTTTATGTCCCTCTCTCAGTGATGAGGATCCATGCCCTATTTGTAGACAGGAAAATTCCCCTTTCAACAGCTGGGAGGAAGCTACCCTAGCAAGACAGATTTTGTCTCAGTGCTATCCCCATCAGAGGAAAGACAGCCATTCAATTCTTACATTCATTTGAGGCACCTGTTCATTATCCAGCTACTTTGGCATCTAAGCAAGAAAGGGATCTTATGTTTAGAAGTCAATTGGTTCCATTCTCTAGGAACTTATAACTTTGCCCACGCAGTAGTAAGAGGATGTAAGGATAGAGTTAAGACACTCCCTCCATCAAAGGGTCTTTCCCAAATTCAACTACTGCACAATCTCTCCTGGGGCCCTAAAAATCTCAAGAGCCTTACGGGCCAAGTGGGTCTAGGAAGCCAGCAGGGCAGAGAGCTAGGGACTCAAGCAGGTGAACATGACTATTTATGCTGACTGGCTTCTCCAGATCTGTTGGTGAAGGTCATGCTTGAATCTATGGGTAGTACCTACATCAGTTGCCAGGACCCAAAGGAGATGGGAGAAGAGAGGAGAAGGGGGACACCCTTTCTATCTTTTTCTACACCCTGGGTCACCCTGAAAGGAGGAAGGAGGCTAAATGACGCCTTCTCCTCCTCTCTTTTCTAGATGAGTAACAACCCATCTTCAAGCCTGCCCACAGCTTGATGCAAGAAAACTTGCTTCAAGTTTTCTCTAGGCAAGCTTCAACTTCACTCACACATAGAGGCCTTCCAGGATTTACCCCAAGTATTTAAACTCTCTTGGAAGGATGTTATGTTACTCTTTTCTTTCTATTATTATACTTTACGTTCTAGGGTACATGTGCACAACATGCAGATTTGTTACATATGTATACATGAGCCATGTTGTTGTGCTGCACCTGTTAACTCGTCATTTACATTAGGTATATCTCCTAATGCAATCCCTCCTCCCTCCCCCAACCCCATGACAGGCCCCAGTGTGTGATGTTCCCCACCCTGTGTCCAAGTATTCACATTGTTCAATTCCCACCTGTGAGTGAGAATATACGGTGTCTGTTTTTCTGTCCTTGCAATAGTTTGCTCAGAATGATGGTTTCTAGCTTCATCCACGTCCCTAAAAAGGACATGAACTCATCCTTTTTATGGCTGCATAGTATTCCATGGTGTATATGTGCCACATTTTCTTAATCCAGTCTATCATTGTTGGACGTTTGGGTTGCTTCCAAGTCTTTGCTATTGTGAATAGTGCCGTAATAAACATATGTGTGCATGTGTCTTCATAGCAGCATGATTTATAATCCTTTGGGTGTATGCCCAGTAATGGGATAGCTGGGTCAAATGGTGTTTCTAGTTCTAGATCCTCGAGGACTCGCCACATTGTTTTCCACAATGGTTGAACTAGTTTACAGACCCATCAACAGTGTAAAAGCATTCCTATTTCTCCACATCCTCTTAAAATTCTAACTGCTGCTGCTGAGAAACAGGCAGCCTTACAGGTAGCAGAGAAATCTGGAGATGAACAGCATGTCTCCCATAGCCAGTCAAAAAAGAAAGAGAGTCAAAAAGGGGAAATAGGGTGAGAAAAAGACAGAATCCCCATTCCCAGTAGGAAGAGATACAGTGTCCCTTGAAAACCTTAATTGGAAGCCTAGTAATCCCATAGATGAGTGGAAAAGAAAACACTTTCAGATGTGTTTATCAGAGGGCTTACAAAGGACCAGAGCCAAACCTGTTAACTACTCTAAGCTATCAATGATAGATAAAAAGCTAGATGAAAATCTCTCAGTCTTTTTAGAAAGGCTGAGAGGGCTTTGGTAAAACACACTTATCTCCTAATTCAATTGAGGGACAGCTAATCTTGAAAGACAAGCTTACTCAGGTGGCCCCTGACATCAGAAGTAAGCTTCAGAATCAGGCTATAGGACCAGATGGCATGTTAGAAAACCTCGTAAGGGTAGCTACTTCAGTCTTTTATAATAGGAACCAGGAGGAGGCCCAGGAAAGGGAGAGGAAACACATAAAAAAGGCAGAAAGAGGGATACCTTGGAATGGAATGCAGGTCTGGAACTCCATGTAAGCCCGCACTTCAAGACAGCCTGGTAAAGTTGTCAGTAACAATCTTTGCAGCAGGCCTCCATCTTGTTTTCCATACTTGAGTGTGACCTGTAACCACGTCGCAGTACTTTCTTTAGCCTCTGCCATTTTACAATGGTGCACAGGTTCAATCATGGCTTGGGGAATGAATACTTTCAAATTAATAGCTATGTGACTTTTACCATTTGCTAATTCTCTTCTCCCTCCATGAACAACTTCTAACTTCCTTTCTTAAATCTTTCTTTCTCTAAGTTGCCTTTAAAACTTCTGGATTTTTTTTTTTTTTTTGAGATGGAGTCTCGCTCTGTTGCCCAGGCTGGAGTGCAGTGGCGCGATCTCGGCTCACTGCAAGCTCCGCCTCCTGGGTTCACGCCATTCTCCTGCCTCAGCTTCCCGAGTAGCTGGGACTACAGGCACCCACCACCATGCCTGGCTAATTTTTTTTTTTGCATTTTTAGTAGAGAATGGCGTTTCACCATGTTAGCCAGGATGGTCTCGTTTTCCTGACCTCATGATCCGCCCGCCTTGGCCTCCCAAAGTGCTGGGATTACAGGCGTGAGCTGCCACGCCCAGCCAAAACTTCTGGATTTTGTAGAAGCTGCTTATCACCCCTTTGAAAATACCTTGTACACTGGAGGTTTAGTCATAACCTAATGGAGGCTTGTTGGTTTCACCTGTGAAATTACTTTTGATAAAGTTCAAAAGCCAGAAATATTAACTGTTTGGTGTGCCTAAAGTTGGGTAACAATGGATTTAAAAGGATTTTCTTAAAGAGCACTCAGCTTAATTAAAAGTGGATATTCAAATTATAGGTATATTTAAAAGACCTTTATCTTTTTCTCTTCTTGGATCTTGTTTTTCTGGAAAATGTTTCTTTCTCAGTTGACTGAATTACTTTTCCCCACTCTGTCTTGCCACTCTTGATGCATGCATGGAAGGCCCTAAGATAATTTCTGATGGCCTGGGGCTTTTTGGTAAAAACAGAAGGTGCACCATGGATTCCACTTTGGGAGAAACCTCTGTTTTCCTCATGGAAACCTAGGAATTAGAGGCAGATAGATCCCTCTCAAGATCTGTTTTTGTCTTCCAGCTTTATCTATTTTTTAGGCCCTAGAAACTGCATGCTTTTTAAGCCCTGCTCTTAATGGACCCTTCCCAGAGGCCAATAATCCAATTAGGAGATTGACATATAAAAAAACTTATAACTACTTGATCTTCTTCTGTTTGTCGATGTAGTTATATATGTGTTGTGTGTGATATCTGTAAAAAGAGCTCTAATTAATTGGCTTAAAGAAAAATAAATGCATAAATCAGATATTTTTAAAGGAAAGATAAAAGCAGTAATGTCTTTTAGTTCACATGACTTTAATATTCAAGGAATAAAAATAGTTTTAAAGATTATTGGTAAAATGCAAATGTTGTAAAAATGTAAATAGGGGGTCTAAATCATGTACATCAGATACTAGGCTTGCTAAATGTTTCAAGGTTGTAAACTGACTGCTTTACCACTTGACAAGCCCTGGGACATGTGAAATTAACCATGCCCCTAACTATACTGGATAGAGTCAGGACTTATCTGCACCTAGTATATAATTAAAACAACATACCAGGTTTTACATTAAAGTTAAAAAATGCTAAAAGTTACCATTATAACATGTAACTGAGACTACTGTAATTGGATTTACATGCAAGGTGTGTAAAAACAGTAAAATGTGTTTTTAGTAAAAGATTATAAGTAAACATGAAAATGTAAATTTTGTCTAGGGTTAAAAGATTGTCTTAAATTAGATAAAATACAGCTGAAAGTTAAAGCAAGTTGTGGAGAGACTGTAAAAATTAATCTTGCAAAGGAAACTGTGTGTGTGAACATACTGACCAAATTCAAAAGGGTGTTATATGATATTTGTAAATTAAGCACTGAAATAAAAGAACAGTAAGGTTTTCTTAAGATGCAATTCTGCTCTTTAGCAAAATTTGTAAAGGTTTGTGAAAGGTTTGTAAGAATATCACCTCAGTCAAACTGGTTAAGATTAGATAGAATTTTCTATAAGGTTTCATTAAAAATTGGGGTTGACACTAATAGTAAACTAATGTAAGGGTGAAATTTGCCTTTCTCCCTCTTGAAAAGGATTTTCATGTAATAGTAAAGGCTAATAAAAGGATTTTGCTTTTTCAAATTTTTGAGTCATCATTTTGGGAAAATAAATAACTTATAGTAATCTGTAATTGAATTTCATAATATTAAGTTTTTATACCTCTAAATTTAACAGCCTCCCCAAAATTAAACTTCAGTTTCAAAATTGTCTCTCCTGATGCCTAGCTTTTGGATATGACAGAGGGCCTCTGCAGCATCCAGAAAAGAGGTAAATAGGATTATTTAACATGTTTAGATACAAGGGATTGCCAAAGTGATGTGTAATCTTCTTTAGTTTTTATTTCAGTAAATAATGTTAATGTATGTTCCAAAATCATATGGGATATCTAAGGTTCTAATGTCTGGACATATGCTGTCAATGATAATTAAGTTTATTATGTTAAGCTATTGTAAACCACAGAAATAACTAAATGTCTTCACCAATCATATTCTTGACTGTAACAACCCTGGAAATTTTGTCATTTGCAGACAACTGTTGTTTTAATTCTCTTCAAAAGAGGTTTATGATCAGCTGTAGGACTTTAACAGGTGCTCTCAAATGTAGGTTTCTGATAAAAGAAAAATGTACACAACTCACAAAAAGCTGAAGTGGTTATGAATATCAAGCAGAATGAGAGTTAAAGAAATAGACTGAGCTAATAGGAAACTGAAGTAATTGTTTTAAATTTTTTGCCTAAAACATTGCTTATCCTTGTTTTGTTTTTCAGAGTCAAGGAAACTTTTCTTTTAAGCTAGCTATAGCTTTTAATAATTGAGTAAGGTATACTCCTGTGCACAAAATTTAGGGAATATTTGTTTCTCTCTGCCTGGCTTCTCCAGAATTTGGAAACTCTCTTTGAGTATTCTTGACTTACGGCAATATGGTTGTTTGCATCAGTGCAATAAGAATCCATTTTGTTTTGCAACAGGATGCGATTGGAGAAAATGGTTGATTCCCTTTAAGGAATCAAGGTTAGCCTGCAGAGCTAATAAAAGCCCCTTGGGAAAACTTGCCTGATACTTTGTCTACACATTCCCTGTCCAGGATTGCTAATCTGTGGTGAGTAAATACCATCACTTTCTAATAGGCCCAGGAACGCCTTGTTCTTGGGACCTCAAAAAAATAGGAACTCACCCAACTCGTAGGTATTTGAGGATACAAACCAATGGCTGGGCTCGACTTTAAAAAATTCTATCTGAGATTCTTTGTGGAACAGAGTTCCATAAAGCCAATTTAAAAGGCTTATGTAAAAATAATTATCCTTGCTGCACTTTATGCAAATAATAAGGCCAAGTATAAAACTAAAGTGTAGTTTACAAACAACTCAGTTCTATCATGATTTGTTTTTAACAAAAATGACTGGAGAGAGAAAAATTATCGTATGCTTGTCATTAAATTCTAATCTCATTAGTTTTTTAAAGTTCTTGCCTACATTTTAGACTAACCCTGCTTATTCCTGTAACCAACCAGCAATCTCTGGCTGCAGCTCAGAAGAAACAAAAAGGGATGGGTAATGTAAAAACCTGGATCAATATTCAAGTTCTGGACAATTATCCTGCAAATCCTGCCTGTTAATGGGAATAAATAGGGTGCCCATAACCTGGAGGTTTCTTTGAAAAATAAAACCAAGGAAGTAAACCAAAGCCAAGCCCCATGCATCCAAATCTTGGCAGGCATAACTCTAGTCACCAGTTACCTGGGTGTGTTGGCAGCCTTGCATTGTCTTTAGCCTCCACCCTTGTTTCATTTTAATACATGTCCTCTAATAAGCCAAATTGTTTCTTCTCACAACAAGCTCCAAACGCTAATGCAAATAAAACCACACATGGACATGCCTTTTATCCAGGGACCCCCAGACCAGTGCCAGTAGGAAACCTATAGCTTCTGTTCCCCTCACAACACCTTTCTCCAGTTGTATTATCACCCCACCTACCTAACAGAAGTTAGGGTCTCCACCCCTGAAGGGGAGAATGAGAGAGAAGAAAGAAAGAACCTGGTCATGCAGGCAGTTTGGGTGATCCTTGTTTGAATTCTTTCAAACAAAAGAACAGCCTGAAAACTCAAGGTCCAGGCACAGATAAGGGAACTTGCACAGGGGAGCTTGCCTAGGACATGCCCATAGCTGCACAGATAAGAAAGGCTACACAGGTGACTTGCCCAGACATCTCTGCAATGGAAAATTCCATCCCCTAACACATGTGCAATAAGGGGAACAAAGCAATATGGAGTAACTCAAGCTAAGGGCCCTCGTGCACACTGGGAGGACAAAGTGGAGCTACCAAAAATTCACACCTTATGCAAATGAGACATCCAGCCTTCATTTTTTTTTTTTTTTTTTTTTTTTTTTTAATAAAACCCTTTGCATTCAACTGTAAAAATGGCAACCCTCTTCTGGGTCCCCTCTCTGTACCAGAGAGCTTTCTTCTTTCACTTACTAAACTTTCACTCCAACCTTACCCTTTGATTCCACACTCCTTAATTGTCTTGGTCATCAGACAGAGAACTCTGAGTGATACTTCACAATTAAAGACTGCTGCATTGTGATGCACTGGCAAGACTGTTACACCATGAGGGATGGCTATTGTATATCTTCCTCTTCAATTCTGTGAGGTCTGCGTTTCTACAATAATACTGTGATCTGTGAAACAGGTTTAGTATGTCTTTGTTTCCTGTATTTGTAAAAAATAAAAGTAATGAAGAAAGGCTTCAAATCCAGGACTGATGGCACTTGAATTAAAAATGCTAAAAATAAAACAAACTAGCATCATTCACATTGGAATGATGTTTTGTATAATAAACATTTTGGTATCACAGGAAAATTCTTAGAAATAACTGTCTATATATTGAAGAACACTTATCAAAGAGTTAAAGTGGGTCATATATAGTCCATGTTAATATGAGTTCATCCCAGAGAGGGTATGTTGATTTGGTGTGAGACAGTAAGTTAATTAGTGCAGTAAATTAATATAGCATGCAAGTGACAATACTGTATCCAAAGCAATTTATTGGTGTTAATGTCTTTATTTGCAAATGCACAAAGTTCACCTGTTGAAATGGATGTTTTAATATATACTATAAATTGCCTGTGAACTTGTCCTTGTTTTAATTAGCTGTAGTTTGGTTAAATTTGTGTGAGAGTGCTCGAGAAGACCTTTCCCTCTTAACCCTGCGTAATGGAGTATTTGTGTTTTATAGATATAGGAAGGTGGGCACTGCCAAGGCCATAGGCAGAATTCTGAAAGATTACTTGTCTTCTGGTGGCTTCAGGCTCCCCTTTTCTTGCATTTTCTATACTTTGGCGCTTGCTTTTCTTTTCTCTGCCTTAAATTTGGAGGGTCCGGGCTTTTTTTTTTTTTTTTCAAATGCAACTCTTAGGACAGGATCTAAAACAGGCTTATACTAAAGTTTAAGAATCTGATAAAATGTTTTATTCTTTTCTTTTCTTTCTATTATACTTTAAGTTTTAGGGTACATGTGCACAATGTGCAGGTTTGTTACATATGTATCCATGTGCCATATTTGTGTGCTGCACCCATTAACTCATCAGTTAGCATTAGGTGTATCTCCTAATGCGGTCCCTCCCCCCTCCCACACCCCACAACAGGCCCTGGTGTGTGATGTTCCCCTTCGTATGTCCATGTGTTCTCATTGTTCAATTCCCACCTATGAGTGAGAACATGCAGTGTTTGGTTTTTTATCCTTGCAATAGTTTGCTGAGAATGATGGTTTCCAGCTTCATCCATGTCCCTACGAAGGACATGAGCTCATTTTTTATGGCTGCATAGTATTCCATGGTGTATATATGCCACATTTTCTTAATCCAGTCTATCATTGTTGGACATTTGGCTTGGTTCCAAGTCTTTGCTATTGTGAATAGTGCCGCAATAAACATACGTGTGCATGTGTCTTTATAGCAGCATGATTTATAATCCTTTGGGTATATACCCACTAGTGGGATCCCTGGGTCAAATGGTATTTCTAGTTCTAGATCCCTGAGGAATCGCCACACTGACTTCCACAATGGTTGAACTAGTTTACAGTCCCACCAACAGTGTAAAAGTGTTCCTATTTCTCCACATCCTCTCCAGCACCTGTTGTTTCCTGACTTTTTAATGATGGCCATTCTAACTGGTGTGAGATGGTATGTGATTGTGGTTTTGATTTGCATTTCTCTGATGGCCAGTGATAATGAAAATTTTTTCATGTGTCTTTTGGCTGCATAAATGTCTTCTTTTGAGAAGTGTCTGTTCATATCTTTTGCCCACTTTCTGATGGGGTTGTTTGTTTTTTTCTTGTAAATTTGTTTGAGTTCTTTGTAGATTCTGGATATTAGCCCTTTGTCAGATGAGTAGGTTGCAAAAATTTTCTCCCATTCTGTAGGTTGCCTGTTCACTCTGATGGTAGTTTCTTTTGCTGTGCAGAAGCTCTTTAGTTTAATTAGATCCCATTTGTCAATTTTGGCTTTTGTTGCCATTGCTTTTGGTGTTTTAGACATGAAGTCCTTGCCCATGCCTATGTCCTGAATGGTATTGCCTAGGTTTTCTTCTAGGGTTTTTATGGTTTTAGATCTAACATGTAAGTTTTTCATCCATCTTGAATTAATTGCCGAATAGGAGCAGCTCCAGTCTATAGCTCCCAGGGTGAGCGACGCAGAAGATGAGTGATTTCTGCATTACCAACTGAGGTACTGGGTTCATCTCTGGCGAGAGTCAGACAGTAGGCGCAGGACAGTGGGTGCAGCGCACGGAGCGTGAGCTGAAGCAGGGTGAGGCATTGCCTCACCCAGGAAGTGCAAGGGGTCAGGGAGTTCCCTTTCCTAGTCAAAGAAAGGGGTGACAGAAGGCACCTGGAAAATCGGGTCATTCCCACCATAATACTGCGCTTTTTCAATGGTCTTAGCAAACGGCACACCGGAGATTATATACCGTGCCTGGCTTGCAGGGTCCTATGCCCACGGAGCCTTGCTCATTGCTAGCACAGCAGTCTGAGATCAAACTGCGAGGCAGCAACGAGGCTGGGGGAGGGGCGCCTGCCATTGCCGATGCTTGAGTAGGTAAACAAAGTGGCTGGGAAGCTCTAACTGGGTGGAGCCCACCGCACCTCAAGGAGGCCTACCTGCCTCTGTAGACTCCACCTCTGGGGGCAGGGCACAGACAAACAAAAGGCAGCAGAAAACTCTGCAGACTTAAATGTCCCTGTCTGACAGTTTTGAAGAGAGTAGTGGTTCTCCCAACATGCAGCTTGAGATCTGAGAGCAGACAGAGTGCCTCCTCAAGTGGGTCCCTGACCCCACAGTAGCCTATCTGGGAGACACCCCCCAGTAGGGGCAGACTGACACCTCACACGGCTGGGTACTACTCTGAGACAAAACTTCCAGAGGAACGATCAGGCAGCAACATTCACTGTTCACCAATGTTGTATTCTTAAGCTTATTATCAATAATATGCCTTATATTTATTTAGCATTTTATACTTTACATAACACCTCCACATTCCATGTATCATTTAATCACCACCTCAATTCTGTAAGGTAGGTGGCTTTTCAGTTTTTATGAATGTTGAAACTGAGACTCAGATACTAAAACAGGGCTTTGAGTTCAGGTCTCCAAACTTTGACTTTCCATAGTAATAGCTGTCTTATAAGAACATTGCACATTTGTAGCAATTAAGAATTGAAGCAAATAAAATACTCTCCAATTGTGGAATTTCTGATATCACTTGTCTACAGTGAGCTGCTTTTCTCTGTTTAACTATGTCATTTTTTCCATGATCACAGGCTCACAGGCAGTAGAAAGAAATGACAGATTACTGGGATGAAAGCATGGGGGTAGGGAACATACCATTTAATTTAGGGGAAAATAACTCTATGTACTTCAATAGTCTCTTAAGATTATTACAAAGTATTATGTAATGGTTAAGGCAATGTAGTATGGTGGAAGGAATATGGTCTTTGGAATTCTGCAGACATGGAATTTGAACCCATTCCTAGATATGCCACTTACCAGCTATGTGACTTTGGGTAAAGTAATTGAACTTCTCCTGAGTTTCATTTTCTTCATCTGTACTTAGCGTTATTACTACCTGTTTCATGGGACTGTTGTGAGAATTCATTGAAAAACGTGAAATTAAAATAAGACCAGTTATTATTTGAGCACTTACTAAATGCTCCCTTAGTTTGTACAACTATGGGATAGGTCCTGTTGTTATTAAAATTTAATAAATGAAGAATCTAAGCTTAAAGACATTTACCAACATGCCCAAAGTCACACAACTATTAATAGTAATCCGTGCACCAGTGTTCATTCCCAAGTCCACCTGATTCTGATTCTGTTCTATGCCACATAGTATGTAATACTCAATACTTTTCATTGAATGGACAGCATTTGTAATAATGATTGTTTTTGTCTGTCCAGTAATACTTCCTCCCTTCTTCTGTTAACAGTGCTCATCTTATTTTGGGAAACTAGATTTGAACCACTCTAACCAATGGAGCTGTCACCCCCTAGCCATGGTGATTAGTACAAGAGGTGGGCACGTGACTCAGTAAAGTTAATCAGAACACTTCTTTGTGTTATATACAAAAGAGTGAGAAGTTCTTTAGTTTCTTTAGGATTGCTGTAGTAGGATGATATAATCTGGAAACTGAAAAATAACTGAATTACTGATAATATAAGCCAATCACTTCCTCCATAGAAATGGAGGATGCCATCTGAAGTAAGAGATAAAAGATAATGCAGAGAGGAATGAAAATAAGAATGGAGAAAGAATCTTGATGATAGAGATAATAAGTTCCTGAGTCAAGATTTCGTATAGTCCAGTGAGGCAATATAGTCACTGCATTTGTGTGACCTAATTTGAGTTGGATTTCTGATACTCACAACTAAAAGTAATGAAGAGGTTAAAGTGTTGTCAGTTGTTTTAAATGCATATTGTAATGACTTTCTACTATAAGAGTTTAAAATAAAATAATTTCGTGCTTAAAAATAAAGACAATTGTATGAAAAATTTTAGTTATAATTTCTCAGAGAGACTAAAAAATGAAGTATGATTTTGTGTTAATAATATCTTGAAAATATGACACAATAGTGAGTCATAATTCACTATTATAGTTATCTAAAACACAAGAGAAAATTTTTTGACTAATTTGATACTTTTATAAAATATGTATTTTAATCTCTCTGCTTGGAAAGCTCTTCCTACATATACTCAAGCAGCTCCCTCTCATAGTTTATTCAAGTTCCTGACCCACATTACAGTGAGGCTGTCCCTGAAGATTTTATCTAAAAAGTATCCGACTTCTGTTCTACATTACAGTGAGGCTCTCTCCCTGAGTATTTGATCTCAAAAGCACCTTCTTCTCAACATGTTTTTTGCTTCATGGAATTTATAACTACTGGACGTTGTACTCTACATGTTGGTTTATCACTGTCTTCCACACTAGAATATAAACTTCATGAGAATAGGGGTTTTTGTCTCATTATTGAATGAGTGAGTCTTTTTAGGTAGACTATTTGCTATGGAAGTAGAGTAATTCATTGTGGCAAAAATAAGAGTATCAGAGACAGGCTGGCTGACTAGCTTTGATCAAATTTACATTCTTCTCTTGCTGGTGACATGTTGAGTCCATATTTTTCAGTCTACCTTATAGCTGGGCATGACCATATGAAGAATTAAGATTTGAAAAGGAATGCTGTACACTGCTCCAGGGCCTGATTCATAAAACCTACCATGCATAGGGTTATAGTCATCTTACTGTGCCTAGGACAGTTACAGGTTATACTTAGTCAAGCCTAGTTAGTGGCCCTTTCACTCCCTAAAGTAGCACAGTTTAGACAAATTATATAGAGAGCACACCTATGCAAGACATGCCAGGTCCTTTCCTCTTTTGCTGCATGTTGCACACAAGCCCTATGACTCTGGAAGCTGCACATTACAGATTGTGTAGCCACCAGAAGGAAGGATCCTGATACCTGAATCATCTCTTGAGAGAGAGCTGCTCATCTGCCTGCTTTGAACTTTGAGTAAGAAAAAATTATTTTATCCTTGAGCTATTATATAATTTGGATTTGTTTATCTCAGCAATTGGCCTATCCTCACTAACAGAGGAATATAAAAGTCAAATTGTTAGTATGCAAAATATATAAAATTAGGAAATATACATTTTTATTTTTAACTGATAAATATACAATTTGACATTCCGATTGTAAATTGGTTTAAAGAGCTCATTGAATTAGTATAATATTTCAGCATTTGATGATTTATTTTATAACACCAATGTTGTTAGGAAAAATCAACTCAGAGTCATAATAAACTGAGTCTGGACTGTCTGTTCCCACAGGGATGGTTAATCTGGCTATTCTACTGGGGAATGTTCCATGTGCATGCAGGAAAATCTTATATGACTGGTTGGAATAATTTGATTACTCTATGTTCACCAACTGGAAAGTCTAGTCGTAATATCATTTTTGTCTTCATTTTGTCCCTTGATAACCAATTCATGAAGCCAATTAAGCTGAATCAATTTTTTCTGGAAGGCAGAAGTCTCACAGACTGTCTCTGAATGCCATCTGCTGCACAAAGAAAGAAAATATAGTATACTAATTAGTGTATTATGAAATTGCTGAGGGACTAAGTGGTGGTGGTTTTGGAGTCGGTGGATTTCTGTGAGACCCTGGATTCTGACAGATGCTAGAGAGTACACAGTACGTAGCTCTAGAAGTGCGGAGAGAATTTCTTACCTGAAGCTTGACTGGCTCTTCTCTGCCATTATAGTCACCAGACAAGAAAGCAAAAACAGATTTATTTTAGCCAATTGTATGCATCTTAATTTTTAAACTAAATTAACACATGCTTCTTGAAACTATATCCAAAGCATACAGAACTGCATATTGAGGGGTAAAATAAGTCTCCTTTTCCTTTTCCCCTTCTAAATCTTCATGGGTAGCCGCTACTAAAAACTTTTTGTTTGGGGCTGTTTTTATTTTGGAATATTTTCACAAAGCTCTAATGACCCTTGCTCTTTGTTCCTCAAAATGTTGGTTGGGGCTGGGCATTGTGGCTCATGCCTGTAATCCGAGAACTTTGGGAGGCCAAGGCCCCAGAAGGATTGCTTGAGGCCAGGAGTTCAAGATCAGCCTGGGAAATATAGCCAGACACTGTCTCTACAAAAAATAAGAAGAATTAGCTGGGTGTGGTGATGCATGCCTATACACCCAGCTACTCAGGAGGCTGAGGCAGGACGATCACTTGAACCCAGGGGGTTGAGGCTGCAGTGAGCCATGATTGTGCCACTGCATTCCAGCTTGATTGACAAAGCCAGACTCTGTCTCTAAAAATAATTTAAAAAATACTGGTTGGTTATGGAGAATCAGGTCCTTTTGACAAGTGAGTTTAGCCATGAGGTGATTACATCTGACAAGCTGGCATTTTCACTGTGGTAACCTACAGTATCAATATCTGTAGGGTTTTTTACCCTGGAAGTCCCTGAGGCCCCTGCTTAAAGAGGGTAAGACAGCACATCCTTTTTGGAAGGAAGACAAGGGATGGGGGGCTGAGGGTCTCAGTATTATACAGATTTTCCTTTGCTACCCACATTTCCAATTTTGGATCTCAACGCTTCTCCTAATCCAAATGCTCCTGAGGTCTAAAGTTTAGATCCTCTCAGTCCAATTTGCTCTCCCTCCTATCTCTGAGGGAGAGTTGGGTATTGTGTTGTTTGAGGGAAGGCTTTTTTTCTTCCCCCAAACTGTGACTTTTTTTTCCCTTGTGCCCTATCGTCACCTTTCTATGGCAGCCTCACCTCCTGTGGTAGCTTCATGATCGTTCAAATGAAGTGGGATAAGGAGATACCCCGACAACCCAGTTTTTCTGAATAATCATGGTTGATAGACTTAAGAACTTTTGAATTGTTTTTCATGATGTAACAAATATGAAGAAACACAAAAAAATAATTTGCCTCTGTATTCACTGAGTGGGTATTTTAAGGAAATGCTTTCACTTGATGCTGAAAAGCCAGCATTCAGGTATCTTGATGTTGTCCATGAAACTCCTTCAGCGGAAATGTTCTTTAATTTGATTTGAAGAAAATATTGTGTAACACATGACTCTTCTACTGAGTATCGTGTGTTACGTGTGTTACACAATTATTCCATTCAAATAAAATTAAAGGACTGAACTGAACTTGAAATAACCGGCTCAGATTTTTCTTATGTAACAGTTATTAGGAGGTAATTACTTGGCAAAACTTTTATGATATATTATTGTCATGAAACAAAATATTAGAATATCTTCTGGACCCTTGATATTACTAGGACAATGAAACAATCCCTTTTATAGGCTAATCATAAATTTGACATAATAGTACCAAGCTTTCATAAGAGTAAGGATAAGATTGCACACCACATTGACACTCTCTCAGCACACCCTCAGCATTCAGCAGAGGTAAGGAGAAACTGGGGAATTTTAATTTGAAATGTAATAGAAAAGTTGTACTTCTTATGTTTATTAGTAATATATATTATTCATACTAAACAGAAATAACATGTAGTTGATAGAAGAAAGATGGATCAATATAATTTGCATTCTATTAAATCTCTGAGCAAGCTTAAATAATTTAATTTTTTTAGCCTTAATAAATCTCCCTCCAAAGTAAGTAGAATAAAAAGATATAGGTAAAGATATCTTATGAGGGGAAATCTTCAGTCAGTATTTAAATTTGTTGCTTAATATGCTGAGATGTTTATCAAAATTAAGAATCGGTACCTATATTGATGTGGTTATTTTGGTTGTTTTATTAAGAAAACATTTGAATTTATTATAAGAAACACCAGATGCATCTAGGAATGCATCCTTTGGGAAGGCAGCCTCAGGAATGGTGTTAATTTCCTGTTGCTGCCCTAACAAATTATCTCACATGTAGTGGCCTAAAGCAATACAGATTTACTATCTTACATTTCAGGTGTCGGCAGGGCTGTATTCCTTTTCTTGAGCTGCTGGGCGAGACTCCTCTTTCCTGTCTTCTAGCTTGCAGAGCCTATTCAAGTTCCTTGCCTTAAGACCCCCTTTTTCCATCTCCAAGCCATTAGTGTAGCATTTTTCTGATCCTCTTTCTGTTGTTGAATTTCTTCTTGAAAGTATACCTAATGTAGATACGGGTTGATGGGTATAGCAAACCACCATGGCACGTGTATACCTATGTAACAAACCTGCTTGTTCTGCACATGTACCCCAGAACTTAAAGTATAATTTAAAAAAAATAAACAAAAACAGCAACAACAAAAAGAAAGTAAAGATTCTCCTTCCTCTCTTAAGGATTTTGCATAGATTCCCCCCACTGGATAATCTAGGCTAATTTCTCCACCTCAAGGCCCTTAATCTTAATTACATCTAGAAAGTTCCCTTCGCTATGCAAAGTAATATATTGTAAGGTCTGGGTAATAGAGTGTGAATATCTTTAGGGGACCATTATTCTCCCTATCACAGGTTCTAACTTTGGGTTCTTCGGCAAAGTAGGGATGCAGACACAGTTCTAGATATAGTCTCATTTCCACTGCATAGTTCTTGTACTGTTTTGCTGGAGGTATTGTCACCATACAGTAGGAGCTACTGTATTTTTTTCATGCATTTGACAAATATATATTGAACTTTCCGGCAGGATGACCCAGAGAGAATGCTATCTAAGCTTCTGTAAGTGCTTTGCAAAACTGGACCCTCTATGTGTATATGTAGAAGCTAAGTTATAGTTGAGGTTGTAGGACCATTACATTTTTATTTATATTACTGCTACATTCTGGAAATAATGTTGGTACAGGCAACAGTTAAGACCTCTGCCTTCATGAATCTCAAAAGAAATGGATAGTTCCAGACCCAAAAAGTTTAGTGTCCTCATTTAATATACCTAGCAGGAACGAGAACCTTTATACATCAAATGTACAAGAAGGACAGAGAAAGAGCGGGAAAGAACTGAGACAGTAAGAGGGTTGACATTCAAGAGTGTAAGAAGATAGGAGGAATTGCCTACCTGAAAGTCTCATTTTAGATTACAAGAACATTGAAGAAAGCAAAAGTGTTCTAAACTTGAGGAAGTTTACCTTTCGGGTTATTTTTTAAAAATCTCAGAAATATTGAGTTGTTGACTATTTTGAGTATTTCTACTCTTTAGTTTACCTTTGGACTTAGGTTTGGGTAAAGAAGTTAATCTGTGCAAACAGAGCAGAACGGGCTCTAAAGAGGAGAAAATAATTTTTACCAAACCTAGTTATTACTTACTTGGCAGAAAGTACAACTTTACAAATCCAGTTTATTTTCCTGGTCTTATTTTTTGGATTATGGTCCTAAGCAGTTTCTGTGTGACCTGACTACACAATGATTACTTTTCACTACAAATTCCAGCGAACTTTGGCAGAATGCTTTTAGTTAGTTGTCCTCTATCACCGCTGATACCCCTGCCTCACCACCATCACCATATCTCACCCTCACCACCCCTCCCTCACAACCACCTCCCTCCCTCACCACCTCCCTCACCATCTGATACCCCTTGCTCACCATCACCACCATCTCCCAACCCCCAGCCATGCCGATACAAAACAAAAGAAAAAGCAAAAACCTGTCAAGTTTGTATGGTACTGCTATCCTGAGAGCTCCCAAAGGGACTGTGTGTCTGGACAAATTAGGAGAATGTTATCAAAATTTGTGAGGGACAAAGGAGAGCATAATAGCAATTGTGAAGTATTTATTACCTGAGAAAAGGACTTAACTGTCCTATATTCATTCCTACACTGAATTTTGCGCTTTGAATTTCTCAAGTCTAAACTTGTGTCTGGACTTATTTGTATTAAAACTTCTTCTGGAAAGTTGGACTAGGTCAAAGAACCTAACTTAGCAGATTGTTATTGCTTTATCTATCATAAAATGTTCATCACTTTTGGAGAAAAAAAATCGGAGTCCTTCTGTATATTGTGTTAATTATTTAAATTAATCTAAATATCACATTGACAAAAATAAATAGAGTAACAGAACTAGCAGGAGGTGAAAAAATGGACAAATGTGCTTATTATTAGTTTTGCATGAAATTCTGAAATCCTATTCTCATATTACAGTTTAAGAGGATAGGAATGCCAGAATTTTCAAGTAGAATAGGGGGCTCTTGTAATAAAATGTGAACATACATGTTATTATCTTATAAAGATTTCCAATTATGCTTTGATCGCAGCTAAGGGATTACATGTTTTTAATGCAGTGCACATTGTCAGTGTGCAAAGCAATAAAATGAAAAAAATACAGAACTGAAAATTTAATATATATGATAATACACATAAATCTATTAGAGAAAGAGAAGTGGAATTAATTATAATTCAGTACCCTGAGGGTGAATAAAAATGGTAAATAATTATGAAATAAATTCATATTGTAATTAGTTTAGCATAGTAATATTAGAACAGAAGTCTGTTTTTAAAAAATGTCCTGCTAACTTATAAAATCTTTCATGAAAGGGAAGCAGGAAAAATGTTAATTATAAGCATTGCCTAAAAGGTAAAAAAATAATAACTAAGCTATCTTGAAATAATGATTAAATTTCTAATTAATTCATGGTCTCATTTTAAAAACTAGTTATAACAATGTTTGGAATGTTCTAAATGTTCAAGTGAAATGAAAAGACATGTTTAAAGCATCTGTGATGCTCAAGTGGTTTTGAGCATCAATTTTGGAAAAGAAACATAAACTTAAACTTTTTTTCTCTTTGTGATTGTTTTCCACAGTTATTCACATTAGTGAGAGTTGTGACGGGTTATTTGGCTGTACGTGGATTTGTTCTTAATACTTCAGGAAACACGCTTTTTATTATACAAATGTTACTGTTTTCATGGTAGGGCTTTTATTAGGATAAAGAAAATATTCTAAAGAAGCAAAGTAAAGACACAATACTCAGATACTATCTTTTCAGGCTTTACATGGAGTCAGTGCCTACAACAGTCTTAAAGTCATCTTGCTGAGAACTCAGGCTTGTTATGTGTACATGGTTTCTGATCCATAGCAGAATGATGGTGCACACAATTTTGGGTGAGCTACAACTTTAGCCAGTGCAGGGGTCAGAGAGATCAAAAGTTGCTTTCTGTGAATAATCATGGTTGATAAGTTGACCAGAAGTAATTATTGGACTTTTCATTAAATGTTCTGTCCCTGAGGGTGTAGGTGTACCTCAAAAGTACTCTTAGGAACAATTATTTTAGTATGTTGTACTATATGTCAAGGCAATTAATACTGACATTTACCTGACTAGTTCAATGCACTGTGCTTAGTATTTTAGACTCCCCCAAAACCTCTTTGACTCCTTGTGTGCCCTATTTTGACTAAATAATCTGGCGAGTATTATTTTATATAACTGAAATTTCTTGTTCACATGGAATTGGGTGCCCGTCATGGACAGAACTGTGTCTTCAAAATTCATAGGTTGAAGCCCTAACCTAAAATGTGACTGTAGTTGGAGATAGGGTTTTTAAGGAACAAATTCACCTTAAATGAGCTTATATGGGTGGAGTCCTCATCCAACAGGACTGATGTCCTTATAAAAAGAAGAAGGGACATCAGAGGGCTCCCTCCCTGCCGTGGTGGCTGTCTACAAACCAGGAAGAGAAGCCACACCAGAAACCACTTCTGAGGGTCCCTTGATCTTGGACTTCTAACCTCCAGAACTATGAGAAAAATTTCTGTTGTTTAAACCACCCAGTCTGTGCTATTATGTTATGGCAGCCCATGTAGACTAATACAGTACCCCCACTGAGTGCATTGAAGGAATTAAACTAAATATTTTGTGATCATATATTTTGATATCCTTGTGTTGAAAGCCTGGAGATTAGATTGTAAAAGGATTGAAGATCCAGGTCATGTCCTTTGTATGTGGTTTTAAAGTTTACCTTTTTCTGGGTACTATGTCAATACTCAGGAAAAATAATGTGATAATCAACTAAGCAGACTCTCTGTTTTTTTTTTTTCACTTTGGTTTTATGTAAGTTATTATGTTCTTAATGTATATTGATTTGTAAACTTTATGATTATTTCAGTGGAATGTTTACCATTTTATTCACATTCTCTTAGGCTAGTGTTTCCAGTAGTTTCAGATCAGTTGACGTGACATTTATCTCAATACAGGCCTGCCTCTTTGTTCAGATTTCTGTGTCTTTTTTGTCCCTGAAAAGGGTTCACAATAAGTAAAGATGTGTTAATGTGTATGATTCTACAGGGAGGGTAGGGGAAGGATACTAACTCCCCTATATTGCGTCTATTTATTTGACCGTTTATTTTGTTTTAAGAGAAAGTAAACTTCATAAATTCTATTTTCCCAAATTGTTTTGGTTAATAACTAAACAATTGTTAGTACTCATGTCTTCAAAAATTAAAAACACTACTCTCTTTTTCCTTTCATCATTTCATTGAAATGTGTGTTTTTTATTTTTGCCACATAAGTTAACTGAGATGGAGTAGTTTCTTATTTGAGTGGCATGCTTTAAAAAGAAAAAAAAATGTTTTGGGTACATGTACAATTCCAAAAAATACTACTATTATATAACTTCACAAAAATTAAAACATTTATTTTTTATATTGCAGTTTTGAAAACAAGTGCTATTTCACAGCATTAAACCTTTTATTTGTAGCATTGTGATGCTATGGAAAAAAACAGAGAAACACAGACAGACTGGGGCTTGAATCTTGGCTCTTACATTTTTCCTTATTAAATTCATTTTACTTTTTGACTCTTATTCATTACCTGTAAAATGTTAATAAGAATTCAATTCTTAATGGGATCGTTGTAAAGAGTAAGTAAAAAAAATTATGTGTTACACTTAACATAGTGACAAGCACATAGGCAATGAAAGAATGACCTTTTCAAGAGCTCCTGTTACTTCACTACACTCACTACCAAAAGAGAGAGCTGGGCCTGAGATTGTTTTAGCAGAGATTGTTTTCAGAGTAGCCTGTGTCTCAAGCCGGTGCTGAGATTACTATACAGGCATGGAACTAATCTGCCAATTTCAGCCTTACATTTTACTTGCATTTCAGAGTCTGTGGAAGGATGAACTGAGGTAATGCATATCTGCAGAGCACTTTTTGTAGCCTCTGCGATGCAGTATGTGGCCACTGCATGCTGAAAGGTAGCCAGTGACATCAGGATCATTAATCATGCTTCAGGGATCAGAACCACTCACTTCCCATTCTGGTACCTCGGTAGTGGCTCTGGACGATGACATGATGATTTGGAAATTCACTGTCTCTCTAATTCTAGAGTTTTGTTTGTAGAAAAGTCTACATTGAATCAAGCTATAATAATAGTGAGGTACAGAGTAAAGGCTCCTTTATATATTCTCTCTCACTATTCAATCTAGTTTTTCACATGTTATAAAGCGTGACAAATTATTTGAAGAGAGATGAACTGAAAACGAAGGTGTCTTACATGGATGTTGTCATCTATTTTTAGCACACTGATATGGTTTGGCTCTGTGTCCCCACCCAAATTTCATCTGGAATTGTAATCTCCATGTTTTGGGGGAGGGATCTGGTGGAAGGTGACTGGATCATGGGGACAATTTCCCCTATGCCGTTCTCATGATAGTAAGTGAATTCTCATGAGATCTGATGGTTTAAAAGCTGCAGTTTGTCCCATGCTGTTTCCAATACACAGTGTTTACAACTAGGAAAATATTTCAATAATATGTGAAAGGTTCAAGATATCCTCTGCTTGATGGTAATTGATAAACTATGTGATAACACAAAAATAAGAAGTACATATTTCAAGTTGTGACAGTTAGAAATATGTCATCTACATAGCATTAGAAGAGAAAATAAATCACCTTGCCAAGTTTCATGACCCCATGACTTATATGTAATACATGCTTGAACATGCAGATGTCTGATGTATTCCTAGATGTGTGTACATGTATTATAAAGGGCAACGTTTTCCTTGAACAACTGCTGTTTTTAGTGAGATTTTTAGTAGATATCGGTAAATTACACGTGTAGAAAGAACTCTATAGTCAGGAATGTCACATGTGACTGACGAATGTGATAAAAGTAACAGAATTATTATAATGATCACATTTGGTACTAGAAAGAACAGAAAATTTTGTATAGATACAAAATACATAGTTATTGAATGAATAATTTCTTGGTGGATCAAAGCTTATATATCTTATGGATAATTCCTTAGGTATGACATGCATCTATTTCATAAGTGTATAACTTAGTTATATTGTTTTGCATTAATTAGCCTAAGATGTGACATAGATAATAGAAAGGAAATTAAGAAACAAAATTTCCTTTTTTTAATCCAGAAACAATCAGGAACTTGTTAAATGGACTAGACTTCTCTTTGATGCCACATAACCAAGCTCTACAGTTCTCTCCTTTGACATATTTTCATCTAGGCTTTTTAATCCACTTATCCTCAGTAACAGCCCTCTTCCTTAGACGGTATCTCCAATCTTTTCTTGCTTTACCTATTGGTACCTTGGACATCTTGATTTTCAGGCCTGTGAACTTAGCCCTGTGTGAAAAGGGTAAAAGGGTCAGAGAACTCCTTAGCATATAGTTTTATTACACTTGCATCAATTTACTGTATTACTCTTTGATTTGTCAATACTCTTGGAATTCATTGAGTAACTCAATGGATATTTGCTGAATTAATTAATGGACAGTGGTTACCTAGGTGAAGAAAGAGAGGCAGGGAAAGGACAAAGGTGTTTCTGTGGCGGAAAAGCAGGAAAAAGAACATAGAACAAACCATAACAGAATATTTTTCTGGTGTTCTGAATGAGAATTGGCTGTGGAACAGAGCAGAAGGGACACTACATGGGAAGAACCAAGCCTGGGGATCAGGCCTGGATCACTAAGAGCTGATGAAGATATTTCATCTGTTGTTCTTTCATTTTCATTTCAGAGTGGGAAGTTTGTACTGGGTTGCCTCTAAAGGGCTCTTCCTCATCTGAGCTTTTATAATTCTCCAGATGATTGAATTGATGTTGTTCCTGTCCAATTATTGATGACACTATTTTGGTTAAGTTCCTAATACCTTGGGGAATGTGTGTAAAATTCCATGTGTCATGTCATAAATTGAAGAAATATTTAGTCAATTTGATATTAACCTTTAGGGAGCAGTATAATTTCGTGTAACAGATATTTTTAATTTATCCTGATACAAAATGTCCAAAGAAACTCTCCCAAACTAGGTAGAACAAGTAAGTCACTTTACCAGAATCATAAATTCAAAATCGGTAAGTGATTAGTTTACTTTTAAAAGCTATTAGAAGTAGTTGATATTAGAGAGCTAGAAATAAGTATTATAGGATATTTATTTGTATTCAAACTTTTATTAGGAAATTGCTCTAATATTGGTCTTTGTGTTTTAGTATATTTCTAGAGAAGTGAGAGAATCAAGAGGAAATATAGTAATGGACATTTTGAAAAGGAATTATAAGAGAATCAATATATTGAGGGTTTAAAAAATTAGGATGAAGATTCATAACTGTTTTCAAGCTATTGAAAGGGAATTGTGAAAAAGATTGCGTCCAATTATCATCTATCTCCACTGGGATTGAAAGACAAGTAGTGGGCTTAATATGCAGCAAGAGAAGAATTCATTTAGAAAGGGAGATTTTTATTTTTGCCCAAATTACGAGTAAACATTGTAACAGCTGACTGAGAACTGTTAGGAGCCCTTTGTTTAAAAAAGATGAAACAGATAAATTTCAATCTTTGTTCATGTAAGTATGTATTTTCACTTTATGATTATTTGATGATCCTATAAGGACTCTAACATTTCTCCAGAGTTAACATCATTAATGGGAGATATATTTGTTACAAGATTCTCCATCCCCAAAACATTATTTTTCTTTTTTCCTTCAAGATAAAACCCAGCACATGTTGTCTGCTTTGATATCTCAACAACTTTATAAGCATTCAGGCTTTGAAACAGTATGAGAGGCCAAGCAAAGGACATTTAATGTTTTTTACTTTCCTCTTCCTCTCTGGTCACAGGATAAATGTAAAATTGGTTTGAGTAGCTGCTGTAAAGTCCTGTGGGTAGCTGAATTTCCTATCAGCACACTTTACAGCCTGCGGATGCCTCTGAAGAGAGACAGGCTTGACTTGTACGACTTTTCAGGTTTGTTTCTTAAACTCGCTTCTGTGAGCTTTTCCAGTGACTCCAGGGAGATGAAGCACCTCCCTACTGCTATATATTAGAGCAAAATTTAGCAGACACTTAAAAGCATTTCACAGTCTCAGAACAGAAACAAAATAAATTCAAACATTTGGATTTTTGCCAAGTCCTTCACAGAAAACTCAAAAAGTCTTTCCTTTCCCAGTGGGCATATTCTGAAATTTCTCTTCAGGTTATGGATATTGAATAGAGAGAACCATGGCTCACATCTTTCCAAGTTGAGACAGAAAATTGCTGCCCCCTTAGGGTGCTTGCCTGGCATTAACACAGCCCAAGGTTGGAACTGGTTAATAGTTGCATGGTATGTGTGTGTGTGTGCGCACGCACGCATATGTGCTCTATCTTTGTAGTAGTCAGAGAGCAGGTAGTAACTAAGAAAGAAAGGCAAGAAGATAATAATGAAATATTTGGGAATTAAATGAAGGTCATGGAAAATCTTGGAACCGTCATGGTTATGAAAGCAAATTCTTGAGATAATTCTATGTCTGCAGCTTGCTTTCCACCTTGCAAATCTCTGGGTAAGTTACTTAATCTCTCCAGTCTCCGTTACTTCTTCTATAAACAAGGAATAATAAAAACAACTATCTCACAGGATTGTTATGAGAATTAAATCAGACAATGAATGAAGAATGACAATTACATAATAAGCATTCAATATGTTATTTGTGACTGCTAATGTTGAAGAAAAAACGTCAAAGAATACCATGATAGACAAAAATCTGTGGCTAAATTACCTGCTTTCACAAGAAATTTGGGACCTCTTAGCCTTCTGTTGATCCTGGAAATGGCTATTCCCTGGTGGGCTGAATATTACTTTTTGCGGTTATGCACTTTGTCTGCTCCCAGAGGGCTCTTGTTCTAGACTTGCTGCTTTGAAGTGTAGCTGGTGCTCCTCTTGGCAGTCTCTTGGGGATGCAAGGGTTTGGCCGAGGGCTTTGGCCCAGTCTTGCCAGATCATGTGGGGGTAATCTCCTGTCCCTATTTATATGCAATACTCAGGTTTCCAGCTGCTTCCTTGCCATTTACTCCTGGCTTCATCCCTGTGAGGTTGATGGGTAATTAGCATGGATTTTATAGCCACCGTAGGAGAGAAAAGGAACTAACCCAGCAAATACGAATTTGGTAGAAAATTTAATTTGATGCTTCCTTCTTAGCAACGCACATACAATGCAAATAATTTTCATCTCCTAACCTGTGGTGGAATTCAAATTCTTTCTGTTTGAAATAATGGTTTGTTACAAGAGAAGTTTTCCTCATTAACAACAAAAAATACACAAATTTGCTGGTGATCTATGATGATATTTATTCTATTTCATTTATTTAAACAGTTACAGTTGGAGAGAAGAACAAAAAGTGTCAAATCTTGGATTTCTATATGTCAAGCTACTTTATAGATTCCATCTGACTTTTTGAGAGAGAAAGTTAACAGGGTTCATCTAGCTAATTATATAATTAAATGCTTATCCACTCCTTTCTCTCTCTGGCCTCTCAATTTCTGTGCATTTGCAGGATATAGATTTTTGATTCATTTGCATTTTGAAGATATAATAATTATAAACAACATTTCTTGGGCACGCGCTATTTGCCGGGCTCTCTTCTAAGCTCCTGTATGTGTAGACTTGTAGAAGACATTAGGAGAAACAAGAAAAAGTAAATTTTCATGCTTTTGATATTTCTTAGAGTGAAAGCTCTATTTTTATTTATTTATTTATTTATTTTTTTCAGTGGAGAGATTCAGACTTGTGAATTTACTCCTAGTGAGACCAGAGCCCTCCTGGTCTAGATGTTTGTTGACTTTGTTTTTGAAACAGGGCCTATCACATCAGCTAGTTATTTTTGTAAGTGCCTGGGTCCTTGATGGCTAATTTTAAATATTGTTCTAGTGTCTCTTCTCTTCTACATCTAGGTTGCTATTTTAGGTTTAGATTACATAAATTAATGTGATTATTTGTTTAATTAATGTACATTTTGAAAATTTATCTCAGTAATAACTAACATGTTTTTTAATGATAAATATAAATTGATTTTAGAATTTTCTGAGGTTTTCTTTTTTTTCTTTTTTTTTTTTGAGACAGAGTCTCGCCCTGTCGTCCAGGCCGGAGTGCAGTCGCACGATCTCAGTTCACTGCAAGGTCCGCCTCCCGGGTTCATGCCATTCTCCTGCCTCAGCCTCCCTAGTAGCTGGGACTACAGGCGCCCGCCACCACGCCCGGCTCATTTTTTTTTGTATTTTTAGTAGAGACAGGGTTTCACCATGTTAGCCAGGATGGTCTTGATCTCCTGACCTCATGATCCACCCGCCTCGGCCTCCCGAAGTGCTGGGGTTACAGGCATGAGCCACCACGCCCGGCCCTTGAGGTTTTCTTTAAGATAGACAACAATCAACTACAGCCCTAAAATGAGAGAAAGAAATACTACATAAAGCAAACATTTTTTTAAAATTTTAAGATTTAATTTTATTTTTGTTAGCTTATATGAACGAAACATCATTCTAGAATCTGAAAGAGAGTACAGGTAGTTATCATCACTAATTCTCTTTTAACATTCTGTTGTTCTGCTCCTTTTAAATGTGTCTCTTTAAAGATTACACCTTGAAGATCTGCATTTTGTTCCTCATCGTCTTCACAATCATCAGACAATTTCAGCTCAGATTTGATTGGCTGCCCCTACGAAAAAATCCTGCCCTTATAAAGTACAAAAGCAGCGGGGGGAGAGGAAGATACTACTCAGAGTATCGCAGAAGGTATACACCCCCCTGTGATATTGTTCGTAATTTTCAGGGAAGGAGAGGATGATATTTCTCTCAATATTGCAAGGCCTGTTCACCCTCCTGTGATATTGTTCGTAAGATCCAGAAATGAGAATGATATTACTCCAAATATTGCAGGGGGTATACAACTCTTTTTGTATTTTTTGTAACGGGGAGTGGATTATATTACTCCCAATATCACAGGGGAGGTACACCCCCCAGAATATTGTTCGCAATTTCCATAAGGGGAGAGGATGATATTACTCCCAATATCACACAAGACGTACACCACCGTGTGATATTGTTTGTAATATCCAGGGGGAAGGAGGATGATATTACCCCCAGTATCCCAGGGAGTGTACACCCCCCTGTGATATTGTTCATAATATCCATGTGGGGAGAGGATGATGTTACTCTCCATACCCCAGGGGGTGTGCACTGCCCCTACGATATTGTTTGTAATTTCCAGGAGGGGAGACCATAATGTTACTCCCCATAATGCAAGGGGTGTACACCCCCATACGATGTTGTTCATAATATTTAGACAGGGATAGGATAATGTTAATCCCCATATTGCAAAGAGTGTACATTCCCCTGCGACATGTCTGTAATATCCGGGGAGGGGGGAGAGGATAATGTTACTCTTCATATTGCATCCTCCTTGAGATATTGTTCATAATATACGGGGAAAGAGCGGATGATGTTACTCCTCATATCTCACGGAATATACATGCAACTGTGATATCGGGGGGGGGAGAGAGAGATGTTACTCCCCATATCAAAGGAAGTATACACACCCCTGCGATATTGTTCATAATATCTATGGGGAAAGGAGATGATGTTACTCCCCATATCGCCGGGCGTGCACACCCCTCTGCGATATTGTTCGTAATATTCAAGGGGAGAGAAAGTGATATTACTCTTGATATCTCAGGGCGTGTACACAACCCTGCCATATTGTTTGTAATATCCAGGGAGGGAGAGGGTGATATTAATCCCCATATAACAGAGGGTGTACAACCCCCTGCGATATTGTTCTTAATATCCAGGGGGGAGATGATATTACTCCCAATATCGTAAACATCCTGTGTGTACATCCTCTGTGATATTGTTCATAATGTCCAAGGTGGCAGAGGATGATATTAGTCCCACCATCGCAGGGTTCCTACACCCTCCTGTGATATTGTTCCTAATATCCAGGGGAGTAGAGGATGATATTATTCCCAATATTGCAGGAACTGTACACCTCCCTGTGATATTGTTCTTAGTATTCAGGAGGAGGGGAGAGGATGCTATTAATCCCAATAACCCAGGGATTGCACACTCGCCTGTGATATTGTTTATTATTTTCAGGGGGTGGGTGGATGATATTATTGCCAATATTGGAGAGGGTGTTCCCCCCCCATGGTATTGTGTATAATATCCACTGGGGGAGAAAATGATATTACTTCCAATATTGCGGGGGGTTGTACACCCCCTGTGATATTGTGCATAATATCGGGGGGGAGAGGGTAATATTACTCCCAATATTGCATGGGGTGTACACCATTCTGTAATATAGTTCACAATATTCAGGGGAGGAAAGGATGATATTACTCCCAATATCTCAGGCTGTGTATAATCCCCTGTGATATTGTTCGTAATATCCAGGGAGGGGAGAGTATGATACTACTCCCAATATCGAAGGGAGTGTACATCCCCATTGTAATACTGTTCATAATATCCGAGGGTGGGGGGTAGAGGATATTACTCCCAATATCGCAGGGGGTGTACATCCACCTATGATGTTGTTGCTAATATCCAGGGTGGGGGGGGAGAGGATGATATTATTCTCTATATCGCAGGGGTGTACACCCCTCTGTGATACTGTTCGTAATATCCACGTGGGGAGAGGATAATATTACTTCCAATATCGCAGGGGTTGTCCCCCCCTCCCCGAGATATTGTTCCTAATATCCAGGGGGTGAGAGGATGATATTACTCCCAATAGCACAGGGGGTGTACAACCACGCGTGATATTCTTCCTAATATCTAGAAGGGGAAAGGATGATATTATGCTTAATGTCGCAGAGGGTGTACCCCACCCCTGAGATTTTGTTCCTAATATCGAGGTGAGGAGAGAGGATGATATTACTCCCAGTATCGGAGAAGGTGTACACCCTCTCTGTGATACAGTTCCTAATATCCAGGAGAGAAGTGGATGCATTACTTCCAATATCGCAGGGGTTGTACACCCCCACCGTAATATTGTTTCTAATATTCAGAAGGGGATAGGATATTATTCCTAGTATCGCATGGAGTGTGTACCCTTCTTGTCATATTCTTCCTGATATTTAAAGCGGGTGACCACAACATTACTCTCACTAGTGCAGGGGGTGTACTGATATTGTTCCTAATATCCAGAAAACGTGAGAATGATACTACTCCCAATATCGCAGGGAGTGTACAAGCCCTGCCCCCCTCGCCCCGTGATATTGTTTCTAACATCCACAGGGGAGAGGAAGATATCAGTCCCTATATCGCAGGGGATGTACATTCCCCTTTTGATATTGTTAAAATTTCCGAAAGGAATGATGATATTACTGTCAATGTCGGAGTGGGTGTAAACTACCTCTATGATATTTTTCCTAATATCCAGTGGAAGACAGGATGATGCTAATCCCAATATCGAAGCGGGTGTACACTTCTTCTGTGATGTTGTTTCTAATATCCAGGAGAGTAAACCATAATATTACTCCCAATATCACAGGGGGTATACACTCCCCCTGAGATATTGTTCCTAATGTCCAGGGGTGAGAGGTTGATATTACTCCTAATATTGCTAGGGGGGTACACACATCTTGTGGTATTTTTACAAATATGCAGGGGTGAGAGGATGGTATACCAATATTGCTGGGGGTGTACGCATACCCTGTGATATTGCTTCTAATATCCAGGGAGGAGAGCATATTACTCCCAATGTCACAGGGGGTGTACATCCCTCTTGCAATACTGTTCCTAATATCCAATGTGGGAGACGTTGATATTACTGTCAATATCGCAGGTGGTGTACACCCCCCTGTGATATTGTTTTTAATATCCAGAGGGGGAGAGGATGATGTTACTCCCAATATCTCAGGAAGTGTACACCCTCCTGTGATATTGTTCCTAACATCCAGCGGGGGAGAGAATGATACTACCCCTGATATTGCAGGGGGTGTACACACCCCCGTGATATTGTTCCTAATATTCTGGTGAGGACAGGAGGATATTACTTTCAATATCGCAGGGAGTGTACACTCCCCCTTTGTGATATTATCCCTAATACTCAGTTGGGGAAAAGATTATATTACTCCCAATATCGCAGAGGTGTACATTTCTTCATGATATTGTTCCTAATAACCATGGGGTGAGGGGATGATATTACTTCCAATGTCGCAGGTGGTGTACAATCCCCTGTGACATTTTTTCTAATTTCCAGGAGGGAGAGGATTATATTACTCCCAGTAGCACAGGCAGTGTACACCCCACTTATGATATTGTTTTTATTGTCCAAAATGGGAGATGATGATATTACTGTCAATACCGCAGGAGGTGTACAACCCCCTGTTATACTGTTCCTAATACTTGGGTTGGGAGAGCGTGACATCACACCCAATATCGCAGAGGTGGTACACCCTTTATGTGATATTTTTGCTAATATCCATGGGGGGAGAAGATGTTATCACTCCCAATATCACAGGAGGTGTACACCCCCCTGAGATATTGTTTCTAATATACAGGGGTAAAGAAGTTGATATTACTCCCAATAGAGCGGGGGGTATACACACTTCCTGTGATATTGTTCCTAATATGCAGGGGGAAATAGGATGACATTACTCCCAATAGCTCAGAAGGTAGTCACCCACTTTAAATATCCGGAAGAATATTACAAGAAGGGTACACACACTCCATGCGATATTAGGAATAATATCATCCTATCCCCCTCTGAATATTAGAAACAATATTATGGGGTGGTGTACAACCCCTGCAATATTGGAAGTAATACATCCACTTCTGTCTTGGATATTAGCAACTATATCACAGAGAGAGTGTACACCTTCTCTGATATTGGGAGTAATATCCTCTCCCCTCATCTCGATATTAGGAACAAAATCTCAGGGGTGGGGTACACCCTCTGCAACATTAAGCATAATATCATCCTTTCCCCTTCTAGATTTTAGGAAGAATATCACGCGTGGTTGTACACCCCCTGTACTATTGGGAGTAATATCATCTCCTCACCCCCTGGATATTAGGAACAATATCTCGGGGAGGGGGGGACAACCCCTGCGATATTGGAAGTAATATTATCCTCTCCCCACGTGGATATTACGAACAGTATCACAGAGGAGTGTACACCCCCTGCAATATAGAGAATAATATCATCCTTTCCCCTGCTGGATATTAGCAACAATATCATAGGTGGATGTACACCCCCTGTGATATTGGGAGTAATATCATCCTTTACCCCCCACCCCAGGATATTACTCCCAGTAGCTCATTAAGAACAATATCACACCTCACCACGATATTGGGAATAATACCATCGTTTACCCCGCGGGATACTAGGAACAGTGTCACAGGGGGTTGTACATCCCCTGATATATTGGGAGTAATATCATCCTCTCCCCCCATGGATATTGGGAACAATATCACGGGGGGGTGTAACTCCCTGCAATAGGTCAGAAGGTGCACACCCCACCCCCATGATGTTGTTTTTAATATCGAGGAGGGGGAGAAGATAATATTACTTCCAATATCGTAGGAGGTGTAAATATCCCCAGGGATATTGTTCCTAATATCCAGGGCAGGAGAGGATATTACTTTCAATATCTCAAAGGCTGTACACTCCCCCATGTTATATTGTTCCTAATATCCAGGGAAGAAGAGGATGATATTATTCCCAATATCGCGGGGGTATATACCCTTCTTGTAGAGATCAAAATCATATCAACAATCCTCTCCTCCCCTGATTATTAGGAATAATATCACAGGGGTGGTGTACACCCCCCAGTATATTGGGAGTAATATCATCCTCTCCTCCACTGGGTACGAAAGACAATATAACAGTAGGGTTGTACACGCCCGGCAATATTGGGAGTAATATCATCCTCTCTTCTCCTGGATACTAAAAACGATATAACAGTGGGATGTACTCCCCCTGTGATACTGAAAGTAATATCATCCTCTCTCCCTTTCCATATTAGGAACAATATCACGGGGGTTGTACACCTCCTGCATTATTGGGAGTAATATCACCTTCTCCCCATCTGGATATCAAAAACAATATTACAATGAGGGTGTACACCCCCTGCGATATTGAGGGTAATATAATCGTCTCCTCCCTTGATTATTAGGAACAATATTAGAGGGGATTGTACACCCCCTACAATATTGGGAGTAATATCATCCTCTCCCCCCACGATATTAGGAAAAATATCACAGTGGGGGAGTACCCCCCCTGCGATATTGACAGTGAGATCATTGTCTCTCCCCTTGGATATGAGGAAAAATATAACAAGGAGGGCGTACCCTTTCTGTGATCTTGGAAGTAGTATCATTTTTACCCCACTAGATGTTAGGAACAATATTACGGGGTTGGGGGTGTACACCACCTGTGATATTGAGAGTAATATCATCCTCTCCCTTCTTATATGTTAGGAACAATATCCCGGGGAGGGGGGTGTCCACCCGCTGCGATATGGGGAGTAATATCATACTCTCTCCTCCTAGATATTAGGAGCAATATAAAAGGTGGTGTTTGTACACCCCCCTCTGTGGAAGTGTACACCCTTCTCTGTGATATTGTTCCTAATATTTCTGGGTTGAGAGGATATTACTCCCAACACCGCAGGGGGAGTACAACCCCTGTGATATTGTTCCCAATATTCAGGGAGGAAGATGATTATATTACTCTCAATATCACAGGGGTTGTATAGCTCCCCCTTGTGTTATTGTTTTCAATATCCTGGTGGGGAAAGGATGATATTACTATTAATATTGCAGGAGGTGTACACCCCTTTGTGATATTGTTCATAATAACCATGAGGGGAGAGGATGATATAACTTCCAATATCGCAGAGGTGTATAGCCCTGGATATTAGAAACAATGTCACAAGGAGGTTATACATCCACTGCAATATTGGTAGTAATATAATCTCTGCTCGTGAATATTATGAAAAATATCACAGGAGGGGTGCATACCCCCTTCAATACTGGAAGTAATATTATCTTCTTCCCATGTAAATATTAGGAACAATATCACAAGATTTGTACACCCCTTTCGACATTGGGTGTAATGTCATCTTGTGATAGTGGGATTATTATCATTCCCTCCCACCACTGGTTATTGGGAATAATATCATAGGGGTGGTATATATACCATGCAAAATTAAGAGTAACATCATCCTATCTCTTTCTAGATATTAGAAAGAATATCTCAGGGGGGCGTACACCCCCTTCCATATTGGGAGTAATTTCATCCTCTTTCACCCTGGATATAAGGAACCATGTCACGGGGGGTTGTACACCCCCTGCAATATTTGGAGTAATATCATCCTCTACCTCCCTCTATATTAGAAACAAAATCATAGGGAGTGTGTACACTCTTTGCAATATTTGGAGTAATATCGTGTCTCCCCTGCTGGATATAATGAACAATGTTACAGGGAAGGTGTACACCCGCAGCATTATTGGGAGTAATATCAAACTCACCCTTCTTAAATATTAGAAAAAATATAAAAAGGGGTGTGTAAACCCCCTGTGATATTGAAAGTAATATCATCCTCTCTCTTTCTGGATATTAGGAATAACATCACAGAAGGGTGTACACCCTCCTCGATATTGGGAGTAATGTAATCCTCTCTTTTGCTGGATATTAATAAGAATATCACGAGGGGCGGTGTAAATCTCCTTCGACGTTGGGAGTAATATCATTCTCTACACCTCTGTATATTAGAAACAGTATCACAGAAAAGGTGTACACACCCTGCGACATTGGGAGCAATATCATCCTCTCTTCTGTGGATATTAGAAACAATATCACGGGGGGGCACAGTTTACATCCCCTGCAATATTGTGAGAAATATCGTATTCTCCCAAACTGGATATTATGAAAAAAATCATAGTGGGGGTGTACATCTTCTGCCATATTGGGAGTAATATCATCCTTTTCCACCTTGGATATTAGGAACAATATCATACGTTGGGTGTACACCTGCTGAGATATTGGGAGTAATATCATCTGCTCCCTTTCTGAATATTAGGTACAATATCACAGCGGGGTTGTACCCTCCATGCAATATTGAAAGTAATATTATCTTCTTCCCCTTTGAATATTAAAAAATATATCACAGAGGGGGTGTACACCCCCTGCGATATTGGGTTTAATATCATCTGCTACAACCACCTGTGATATTGTTGCTAATATCCAGAAGGGAAGAGGACGATATTACTCTCAGTATCACAGGAGGTGTAGACCCTTTTGTGATATTGTTTGTAATATCCAGGTGGAAAGAAAATTATATTCAATATCACAAGGGTGTACACCCCCCTGTTATATTGTTCATAATATCCAGGTGGGTAGAGGACGATATTATTCCCTATATCGCAGGGGTTGTACACCTCTCTCGTAATACTGCTCGTAATATCCAAGGGGGGAGAGGATGATATTACTTTCAATATCACAGCGTTTGTACCCCCCTCGAGATATTGTTCCTAATATCCAGAGGGTAAGAGGATGATATTACTCCCAATAGCACAGGGGGTGTGCACCTTCGTGTGATATTTTTCCTAATATCTAGAAGAGGAGAGGATAATATTACTCTTAATGTTGCAGAGAGTGTATCCCACCCCGAGATATTGTTCCTAATATTGGGGGGAGGGGTGGAGAGGATGATATTATTCCCAATATTGGAGAAGGTGTACACCCTCCCATGTGATCAGTTCCTAATATTCAGGGGGAAGTGGATGATATTACTTCCAATGTTGCAGGGGTTGTACACCCCCCTGTAATATTGTTTCTAATTTTCAGAGGAAGATAAGATGATATTATTCCCAATATCGCATGGGGTGTAGACCATTCATGCAATATTCATCCTAATATTTAAAGCGGGTGATGACAGCATTACTCTCAATACCACAAGGGATGTATACTCCCCTGTGATATTGTTCCTAATATCCAGAAAAGGTGAGAATGATATTTCTCCCAATATCACAGGAAGTGTACACCCGCGCCCTGTGATACTGTTTCCAATATTTACAGCAGAGAGAGGATGATATGACTCCCTATATCGAAGGGGATGTACATTTTTCTTGTGATATTGTTACTAATATCCAAAGGGGGAGACAATTGTATTACTGTCAATATCACAGGGGCTGTAAACCACCTCTGTTGTATTGTTCCTAATATACAGTGGAAGAGAGGAGGATATTAATTCCAATATCAAAGGGGGTGTACATCCCTTCTGTGATATTGCTGGTAATATCCAGGAAGGTAAAGGATAATATTACTCCCAATATCACAGGAGGTGTACACCCCACCCTGTGATATTGTTTTTAATATCCAGAAGGGAAAAGTTTGATATTACTTCCAATATTGCTGGGGGAGTACACACATTCTGTGGTATTTTCCGTAATATCCAGAAGTGAGAGGATATTACTACCAATATCGCAGGGAGCGTGCACCCTCTTTGTTATATTGTTCCTAATACTTAGTGGGGAGAGGATTACATTACTCCCAATATCACAGGGCATGTACACACACCCTGTGATATTGCTTCTAATATCTAGGAAGGAGAGCATGATATTACTCCCAATGTCACAGGCGGTGTACACTCCTCTTGTGATACTGTTTCTAATATCCAATGGGGGAGATGTTGATATTACTGTCAATGTCGCAGGTGATGTACACCCCTCCTGAGATATTGTTCTTAATATCCAAAATGGGAGAGGATGTTACTCCCAATATTGCAAGGGTATACCCACCCCAGTGATATTGTTCCTAATAATCTGGTAGGGAGAAGATATTACTCTCAATACTGCAGGGAGTGTACACTCCCTTCCTGTGGTATTATCATTAATACCCAGGTGGGGAAAATATTAGATTACTCCCAATATCTCGGGAGGTGTACATTTCTTCATGATATTGTTCCTAATAACCATGGGGTGAGAGAATGATATTACTCCCAATGTCGCAGGTGGTGTACACTCCCCCCGTGACATTTTTCCTCATATCCAGTGGGGAGATAATTATATTACTCCCTATATTGCAGGCAGTGTACAGACCCCTTGTGATACTGTTTTATAATATCCAAAATGGGAGACGATGATATTACTGTCAATATCGAAGGGGTATGCTCCTCCATAATATTGTTCCTAATACCCAGGTTGGGAGAGGGTGACAGTACGACCAATATCACAGAGTGTGTACCCCCCCTTTGTGATATTGTTTCTAACATCCATGGGAAGAGAGGATGTAATCACTCCCAATATTGCAGAAGCTGTACACCCCCCTGAGATATTGTTCTCAATTTCCAGGGGTAAAGAGGATGGTATTACTCCCAATAGCACAGAGGGTATACACCCTTTCTGTGCTATTGTTCCTAAGATGCAGGGGGAAATAGGATGATATTACTCCCAATAGCTCAGGCAGTGTACACACCACCTGTGATATTGTTTCTAATATCAAGGGGGAGAGAAGATAATATTACTCCCCATATCGCAGGAGGTGTACACGCCCCCCAAGATGTTGTTCCCCATATCCGTGGAGGCAGAGGATGATATTACTCTCAATATCTCAGGGCATGTGCACCTACCTGTGATAATGTTCCTGGTATCCAGTAGGGAAGACGATGGTAGTATTCCCAATATTGCAGCAAGTGTACACTGTCCCTGTTATATTGTTCCTAATATCACAAAGGGAGAGGATGATATTACTCCCTATATCGCAGGGGGTGCACACCCCATTTGTGATATTGTCAATAATTTCCAGGGCTGGAGAGGATGATATTACTCTAAGTATCACAGAGGGTGTACAACAGCCCTGTCATATTGCTCCTAATATCTAGTGGAAGCGAGGATGCTATTAATCCCAATATCAAAGAGGGTGTCCATTTTCTTTGTAGATATTGTTCCTAATACCCAGGAGACGAGAGTGTGGTATTATTCTTAATATCGCAGCGCAGTGGGTCTACACCCCCTTTGTGATATTCTTTGTAATATCCAAAGGGAGAGAGGATGATATTACTCCCAATACCGTAGGAGGGTGTACACACTCCCTGTAATATTGTCCCTAATATCCAGGTTGGGAGAGGATGATACTACTCCCAATATCGCAGGGGGTGTACACCTTGCCTGTGATGTTGTTCCTAATATCCACTGAGGGAGATCGTGATATTACTCCCAATATCACAGAGGGTGTACAACCCACCTATGATATTGTTCCTAATATACAGGAAGGGAGAAAATGATATTACTCTGAATATGGCAGAGAGTGTACACCACCCAACCCCCATGATATTGTTCCAAAGAAGGAGACGATGATATTACTCGCAATATTGCAGGGGGTGTACAAACCTCGGTGATATTGTTACCAATATCCAAGCGGTAGAGGATGATATTACTCTCAATATCGCAGTTGGTGTACATGCCACCTGTAATACAGTTTTCAATATCCAGTGGGGGAGAGGAGGATATTGCTCTTAGTATCGCAGGGGGTGTACACCCTTCCTGTGATATTGTTCCTAATATTCAGAGGGGGAGAGGATGGTATTACTCCCAATATCGCAAAGTGTGTACACCCCCCGTGATATTGTTTTTAATATTCAGAAAGGAGAAGATGGTATTTCTCCCAATATCACAGAGGGTGTACACACTCCCCTGTGATATTCTTTTTCACATCTGGGAAAGGAGAGGATATTATTTTCAATATCTCAGGGGTTGTACACAATAATGTGATCTTGTTTTTAATATCCAGAGAGGGAGAGGATAATATTACTCCCAATATCGCAGGAGTGTACACGGCAGCACTGTGATATTGTTCCTAATATTCAGAAAGGGAAAAGATTATAGTACTCCCAATATCACAAGGGGTGTACACCCCCCATCTGATATCGTTCCTACTATCCAAGGGGGAGAAAATAATATTACTTTCAAAATTGCAGGGGCTGAACACTCCCCCTGTGATATCCTTTCTAATGTCAAGGAGGGGAGAGGATTAGATTACTCCCAATATTGGAGGGGGTGTACACCTTCCCTATGATATTATTCCTAATATCCAGGTGGGGAGAGGATGATATTACTCTCAATATCGCAGGGGTTGTACATCTCCCTGTAATATTGTTTGTAATATGAATGGAGGAAGACTATGATAGTAATTTCAGTATCGCAGGAGGGGTACACCCCCACAGCCCCACAGTGATATTGTTCCTAATATCAAAGATGGCAGAGGATGATATTACTCCCAATATCGCAGGGGGTGTACACCCCTTCTGTGATACTGTTTCTAATATGCCCAGAGTGGGGGAGAATGATACTACTCACAATATCACAGGGAGTGCAGACCCCACTGTGATAATTTCCTAATATCAAAGGGGGAGAAAATAATATTACTTCCAATAGCACAGCGAGTATACACCCCCTGTGATATTGTTCCTAATACCCAGCAAGGAAGAGGATATTACCCCCAATAGCACATGAGGTGTACAACCGCCCTGTGATATTGTTCCTAATATACATGGGGGGAGACAATGATATTATTCCCAATGTCGCAGGTGGTGTACACCCACCCCTGTGTTATTGTTTTTAATGTCGAGGGCAAAAGAAGATAAAATTACTCCCAATATCTCAGGGGTTGTACACCCCTTCTGTGATATGGTTCCTAATATCCAGGTGAAGAGAGGATAATATTACTCCCAATATCATAGGAGGAGTACACCCTCCTGTGTACTCTGGTTCTTAATACCCAGTAGGAGAGATGACAATATTGCTCCCAATATCTCAGGGGATGTACACCGCCCCCCACCCACTGTGTAATATGGTTCCTAATATTCAGTGGGGAAGAGAAAACGATATTACTCCCAATATCACAGGGGGTGTACGCATCCTTCTGTGATATTTTTTCTCATATACGGAAGGTGGAAAGTAATATTACTCCCAATATTGGAGGGAGTGTACACCCCCCTGTGATGTGGTTTCTAATATCCGGAAGGGAGAGGATGATATAGTAATATAGGGAGTACCCTATATTGCAGGTGGTATACACCCCTCTTGTGATATGGTTAATATTGTTCAGTAAGAGAGAAAATGATATCATTGTCCATATTGCAGGGGGTGTAAACTTGCCCTGTGATATTGTTCCTAATATCGAGGGGGGCAGAGGGTAATATTACTCCCAATATCATAGGGTATGTACACACCCCCTGTGATATTATTCTTTATATTCAGGTGGGGAAAAGATGATATTACTACCATTATCATAGGTGGGGAAAACAACTCCTTGTAATATTGTCTTTAATATCCACGGAGGGAGAGGGTGACATTACTTTCAATATCGCCAGAGGTGTACACCATCTCTGTAATATTGTTCCTAATATCTAGGGATGGAGAAAATGATATTACTCCCAATAGCAGAGGAGGTGTTCACCGCCCCAGTGATGTTGTTCTTAATATCCAGAGGAGTAGAGAATAATATTATTCCCAATATTGCAGGGGGAGTACACCCCCCTGTGATATTGTTCCTAATATCCATGGGGTAGAGAATGGTATTACTTCCAATATTGCATGTAATGTGCACCACCCCTGTGATATTGTTCCTAATATCCAGGAGGGGAGAAAATGGTGTTAGTCTTAATATCGCAGAAGGTGTAAATCACCCCTTTAATACTCTTCCTCATATCCAGAAAGGGAGAGAATGATATTACTCCCAATATCGCAGGGGGTGTGCACATCTTCTGTGATACTGTTCCTAATATCCAGGGGGAAAGAGGATGATATTAATTTCAATGTCACAGAGGTTATACACATCCCTATAATATTGTTCCTAATGTCCGGGGGGAAGAAGATGGTATTACTCCAAATATCACATGGGGTGTACAACCCCCTGTGATATTGTTCCCAATATCCAGGGAGGGAAAGGATATTACACCCAATATCGAGGAGTTGTATTGAGGAGTTGTATCCCCTGCGATATCATTCCTAATATCCAGGTGGGGAGAGGATGATACTACTCTCAGTATCACAGGGGTTGTACATTTACCCTGTGATATTGTTCTAATATCCAAGTAAGAGGAGGCTGATAGGACTTCCAATATCACAGAGGGAGTACACCCCCCTTGTGATATTATTCCTAACGTCCAAGGAGGGGAGAAGATGATGTTACTCTCAATATCACAGGGAGTGTACACCCACCCTGAGATGTTGTTTTTAATACCCAGGGGGTGAATGGATATTACTCCCAATAGCGTGGGGATTCTATACCTCGCTGTAATATTGTTCCTAATACCCGGGGTGGGGGGCGGGGAGAGGATGATACTATGAACAAGATCATAGTGGAGGTGTACATTTTTGCCACATTGGGAGTAATATCATCCTTTTCTACCCTGGATATTAGAAACAATACCACATAGGGGGTGTACACCCGCTGAGATATTGGGAGTAATATCATCCTCTCCCTTTCTGAATATTAGGTACAATATCACGGGGGGTGTACTCCCCTGCAATATTGAATGTAATGTTATCTTCTTCCTCATGGATATTAGGAACAATATCACTGTGGGGGTGTACACCCTCTGTGATATTGAAAGTAAATTCTTCCTCTCCCGCACTGGATATTAAGAATAATACCATAGTGGAGGTGTTCACCACGTGTGCTGTTGGGAGTAATATCATCCTCTGCCCCCAGGATATTATGAAAAATATAACGGGGGGGTTGTACACACCCTGCAGTATTGGGAGTAATATTATCCTCGCCCCCCCTCAATATTAGGAACAATATCACAAAAAAGGGTTTACATCACCTGCTATACTAAGAGTAATATCATTCTCTTCCCCCCCAGATATTACAAACAATATCACAGAAGGGTGTTATCACAGAAGGTTGTACACCCCCTGCGATATTGGGAGCAATATCATCCTCTTACCCCCAGGATATTATGAAGAATGTCACAGAAGGTGTACACCTCCTGTGATATTGGGAGTAATATCATCCTTCCTTTCCTGTATATTACGAACAACATCACAAAGGGATGCACAGCATCTGCGATATTGAAAGCAATACCATCCTGTCCCCCACCAGATAATACAAACAATATCATCGTGGGGTGTCCACCGTCTGCGATATTAACAGTAATATCATCCTCTCCCCTTCTGGGTTGAATGAACAGTATCACATAGGAGTGTACACCCTCTGCGATATTGGAAGTAATATCATCCTCTCCCCTCCTGGACATTACGAATAATATCACAGTTGGGTGTACACCTCCTATGATATTGGGAGTAATCTCATCAAATTATAAATTGCTTTGGGGTCAGGTTTTATGAAGACGATGAACGCCTCTAATGGGTTCCAGGTGCTTCTTTTCCACTAGCCATGAGGCTGTCCACAGGTTACTGCACAGATATTATCACAGCTCAGTAATATTGATAAGACAGCTGTGCCTAATGTTTTCCTTCTACCACCTCTTTTTTTTTTTTTTGCCGGTCTCACTCTGTCTCCCAGGCTGGAGTGCAGTGGCGCAATCTCGGCTCACTGTAACCTCTGCCTCCCAGGTTCAAGTGATTCTCCTGTCTCAGCCTCCCGAGTAGCTGGGATTACAGGAGCGCCTCATCACGACTGGCTAATTTTTGTATTTTTAGTAGAGACGGGGGTTTCATCATATTGGTCAGGCTGGTCTCTAACTCCTGACCTCAGGTGATCCACCCGCCTCAGCCTTCCAAAGTGCTGGGATTACAGGCCTGAGTCACTGCGCCTGGCTCATCCTTATCATCTTCACATTGAGTAGTCTGAAGAGGAGGTGGATAAGGAGGAGGAAATGGAGGAGGAGGTAGGGTTGGTTTTGCTGTCTTGGGGTGGCAGAGGCAGAAGAGGTGGAGGAGGTGGAAGGGGAGGTAGGAAAGGCAGGCACACTTGGTATAACTACAGAAATACACTGTAATTTTTGTCTGAGTTTTTTGCTTTTTCATTTCTCTAAAAATGTTTCTGTGTGGTACCTGTCCTTCAACCATTTACTTTAGTATCAGTACCTGTATCATGGAAGATTCCACGTGGTAAAAGAAGTCAAAAGTCGTCTGGTATAAATGGAACCCTTCTGCCAGGTTGTCTGAGTCAATTTGTTTTCTGATACTGCTTCTTCTACATCTTCTTCCTTATTGTGTGGCATCGATTTGGAAGCACTCATTTCCATTAAGTTGTCTTTTGTTAATTTCTCTGGTGTGGTGTCTATTAGCTCTTGAATTTCTGCAAGATACATATCTTGAAATCCTTCACCACCCACATTTTTTTTTTTTTTTTTTTTTGCTGTATCTACGATCTCTTTCATGATTTCCTTGATTGTCTCTGTCATAAATCCTGTGACGTTATGCACAACATCTGGACAGTTTTTTTCGTAGGAATTTATTGTTTTGATCATGATGGCTGTCACAGCTTTTTCTATAATGATAATAGCATCTTCAGTGATATAATCTTTCCAGACTTTCATAATCTATCAGAATTATCTTCCATAGCATTGACAATCTTTTTTATAGAGTGCCATGTGTAATGAGTCTTAAAGATCCCTATCACCCCCTGATCTAGAGGCTGAAGTAGAGATCTTGTATTTGGAGGCGAGTAGACCATTTTGATGCTTTTGCTGTTGAACTCATGGGGTTCTGTGTGGCAAGGGGCATTGTCCAATATCAAAAGACTTTGAAGGGGAGTTTTCTACTGGCGAGGTACTTCCTGCTTCCTGACTTCACAGACAAAGCATCACTGGAATCAATCCAGAAAAAGAGTACTTGTCCAGGCCTTATTGTTGTACTATCAGAAGATTGACAGCTGGTCTTTATCTTTTCCCTTCAAGGCTCTAAGGATAAGGGTAGTCCTGACTGCATTTGCACCAAGCAGTTGAGTTAGTCCATCCCTTCCTGCCTAAATCCTGATGCTTACTTCTCTTCCTTACTAGTAAATGTTCTTCGTGGCATTTTCCCCCCAGATTAAGGCACTTTCGTATTAATTAAAAACCTGTTCAGACAGATATCCTTTCTCCTCAAATAATTTTCTTAATGCCATCTGGGAATTCGTCTACCACCTCTTTGTCCGCAAAAGCTGCTTTTCCTTTTATCTTGATAGATTTAAAGCCAAATCTCCTTCTATAATTATCAAACCGTTCTTTGTGGGCATTAAATTCTCCAGCTTTAGATCCCCCAACCTTCCTTTTCTTTAAGTTGTCGTATAATGACTTCACTTTTTATTGAATCATATTAGAGCCTACGGATATGCCTTTCTTATATCAATCCTGCATCCACATAAAAGCTGCACGTTCAATATGAGATAAAAAGGTATTTCCCCGAAACTGCAAGATTTTTGCACCTGCTGGCATAGCTGCAGTGATAACTTCACAAATTTCTTTTCTTTTCTTTTCTTTTTACAATGGTATTTATGCTGGATTCATTTATCTTGAAATAGCAGGGAGTGCAGCTGCAAATCTCAATCTATGGTACATACCAAGTAATTCAACTTTTCCTTGTAATGTCATGACTTTTCTGTGCTTCTTGGGAGCACTTTCAGCATCACTAGTGGCACTTCATATGGGTTCTATGGTGTTATTCAAGGTTTATGGTATTGCACTAATGAAAAATACACCAGAGCTGCAAGATGTCAGTTTTTACTGTGTTATGCAATTTACTGGAGAGACTAACTGCTTACACAGAGATGATTATTAGGGTCACACAATATTTTACAGATATTTCCCACACTTAAGCTCACCCATTGCAATAGCACTGGGAGGTGGGTACAAAATTATTACAGTAGTAGAGTATGCACTACAGTTCATAGTATGCAGTTATGATTTAATACTGAATCTTTACATTTTTTGACATTTCTCTCGACTGTGAATGATGCCTTGTATGGTCTATGTTTGTGTGCTTAAGTTTTGATAAATTTTAACTTTTATAACAAATTGTGTATATTTTATGGTAGCAAATGATAAAACATACTAGTATCTACATATGTTTTATGCATTCATGACATATCTAACTTTTTCTCTTTTTTTGATATTTTAGCTTATGCAGTTCATCTGCACGTTTTCTCTCATTGTCACAGATCTCCAAATAAAACCAATATATTTATTTAAAAAATCCGCATGTAAGTGGACTCATGAAGTTCAAACTTGTGTTGCTCAGGGACCAACTATATAAGAAAAAATGGGGAAAATATTATAACTCATTTTAAGTTCCTACCAGGTCTAAATTATGTCAAATTATGAATTTGCTTGGTCCAGATAAGTTAAGGGTAACTGAAATTTGTTTTTTATTAAATATGGAATAAGAAGAATAAGGAAAATCAAATTTTTGTTGGCATGTTAGATGCTATTATTAAAGGCGTGTTCATTCATGCTTACAATGGTACAGCATTTTAAATTATGTAAAGCATGAAACTTTGAACCTCGTCATTTGTTGTATTTCTAAATTCCCACAAGATGGCAGAATTTCAGAGCATTTTAAAGTACGTGTCTGGATAGGTAGCTAGAGTATTTTAAGTCTTGTAACTAGGTTAAGTGCAAATCCTGTTTTCTGATCAGTGATGCAAAAAATACTCACACAGAGCAGGGCCCAATTTTTATTTGCAGATTCTACTAAACTGAAGGAATGAAATGATATACCGCACAGGATTGACAATACTCCTCAAATAGAGAAATACTTGCTTGTTTTATAACTCTAATTTGAGGTCATTCATAATAACCTAGGCACTTACTGCTTCATCTGTGCGTTTCCTTTCTTTTATTCATGAGGGTCAGAGATGAACTGGGATGTAGGCTTTAACAGATGGAAGTGCACGTCTTGGTATTTCAGAGGTTCCAGCCACATGGCAGTGTGGTTCTGCAAGCAGCGAGGATCAGTCAGGCCTGTCCATCACCAGGCTTGTGCCTATAAATATTTAAATGATTATGTTTTACTCTTTCAGGGTTTGATATACTTCAAGTGATACAGGCTTGTTGTTAGTGTTGGATTTCTCAAGGAAGCAAAGTCCTTTGCATTCCCCCTTTCTCCCTCCCTTTCTCACTCTTTTTCTTCCACTCCCTTTCCTTCTTCCTGTTCTTCTTCCTCCTTCTACTTTTCTTGTTCTCCTTCTTCTTAATGCTGGTTGGGGTGTTGTAACCATTAGTGAATTTCACCAAAGACAGGTCTCTAAGTACCCATTAATACTTCTATCTTAATCTTTTCAAGCTGATGTAAAAAATACCATAGACTGGGTAATTTAAAAACAACAGAAATTTATTTTTAATAGTTCTGGAGGCTGAGAAGTCCAAAATCAAAGTGCTATCAGATTTGATGTCCGCTGAAGGCTTACTCTCTGCTTCATAGATGGCTCCTCCTAGCTCTGTCCCTGCATGGTAGAAAGGACAAATGAACGCTGTCTGGCTTATTTTATAAGAACACTAATCCCATTCATGAGGGCAGAGCCCTAATCACCTCCCAACGTCCCCACCCCCAAAGTTTCACCATATAAATTTTAGGGAGGCAAAAATATTCAGATAATAGCAACCTCCATAGCCTAAGGAGAGGGGTTTGTTGGACCCAAATTGAAATAAGTTACACCAAATAACCACTGAAGACACAGAGGTTTGAAGTAAACACTATTTCAAGCCTGGCTTGAGTGTATGTTTTGCTTCCATTTGTCTTAATAGATATGGCTTTTATATTTTTTAATGTCTTGTATTTCTTTACCTATGGATAGGATCATCTAATGATAAGTGCCATTTCTTTTTGGAAAACACCTTTTAAAATTAGGGTGTAGTTAGACAACTAGACAGTTCCTTCATTTATCAAGTAGGACAGATGTAATTTTGAAGAGCACCTTATCTAAGTGATAATCCTGGTGCTGAGGTTATTGCTCTGCCTGAATCCACCTAGAATTTATCCAGTGCTAATGGGAAGGTGTTTATGTTACAATGTGCAAAGCTCATGAGAAGAAAAAAAAATACTAAATTACTGATGACAAGCATCTCTAAACTAAGGATGAAGGATGTGTAATCTCATAATGTTACAACCATTAATTACAGTATCTGAACTCTGAAAATGATTGCATTGGGTGGTTATATGGAAGCTTGTGTTTATAACGGCTATACACATGGAAACAAGTTTATTTTTGGGAGTCCAACTTAAGTTGTTGCACAAACTCTTCCCAAAATGCCATGGGCAACATCAGAGCAATATTTCTCAAGATTCTGCAAACCAAGCTGTTTTTGACTTCCCAGTGACTACGTGGAAAACATCCACTGCAAAGGGGCACCATAATGCAATAGCACATGGCAATTTTGAAATTTCCCTAATAGTTTATTCGTAATGCCAGAGACCATCTTGAGAAGGGACACAGGATTCTTCTGCATTCCACTCCCCCACCTCTGATGAACAGACTGAATGGCCCCTATACTATTGCATCTCAGCATATACCTAAAAAAAACTCAAGGTGATTTTGTTTATAAGAAGGAGCTTCAGTAAGAAATGAGTATCTTCTGGGAAGAAAAAAAATTACTTCTAAATGTAGATTTCTGTCAGTTGTTTCCAGTTTTCATTTTGGAAAAATAACTAGCAGCATAAAAAATTAACAATATTTAAATAATATTTCAGGAATTATACCCTACTCTAATAGTTAAATATACAGATAAAAAAATTTAGCAGCAAAGAACTGACTCCACTGTAGCTAGGTTAAATACAAAGAAATATATTACTGAATATTAAATATAATATAGAATCTTTGAGAGGGCTGAAGAAATAGACTCCCAAAGTGTCACACTTTAGAAATGGACTACAAAGTTACTGCTGCTTCTACCTCAGTCAGTTGGTTTCTTGTTAAATACGGAAGTTGCTGCAACAGTTACTGGCTGCAAAGAAATCTTGCCTCTGCCACAATCCACACCAGCAAATGGAAGTGTTGTGCCTACCTTTCTCCAGTTTAGTTCAGTTCAGAATTCAAGTCCTTGTAGGTAGTCTAATGGAAATAATAAAAACTAAATCGTAATTTGAACACTAGTTGCAAGAGAGTTGGGTGTATTTACAATACAAATTATGGCAGAAAAGATAACTGAAATTTTAGAGTTAACCTTATCTTTATCCAGATAAAACAGCTAATTGATCCTTGGGCTGCTGAATTATATTCTGCCTCAAGTATTTATACAACATAGTTTTAGGAATTTTCTTATACCTATCTTCTCTTAGGTAAAACATATATATATATACATATGTATATATATATGTCATATATATATGCATGTATATGTTTATATGTGTGTATATATATTTTATATATATAATTTGACATGTTAAAATAATGTAGTATGCAGTTCTAGTCCCAATGTATAATAAAAGGCAAACAAAGCTTATGAAGAAAAAGTCACTGAAAAAATCAAGGTAATGGGGAATTTCAGATAAAATAGTGGAAAATAAGCAATGGCAACTGTAAACCTGAAAAAATGCACAGAAAGGAAAGGCAAAACTAGGATTTGGTCTGAATCTTGAACCAGTGATTTTAAGGTAAATACAAGGAGGCACTAATGAGCCAAACAAAAATGTGTTATTTCATTCTTACCATGTATGCAGCACTGGCTAGACCCTATAGGAATTTTACCAGTAGATAGTGAACTTGAGTACCCTGAGGAATATCAGTATTGTACATGCTTAAATATTTCTTTAATATTAATAAATTAATAAAAACATAAAAAAGCTCAAGACTTGTTATATTTCTTCATGGTAGGTAGATTATCAAAAGAAGTCAGAGGATCAATATCTCTAAGCCTTTGGTCTAATTCATGGAAAGGGATTGTCATATAATAGAAAGGCTTTGAGTTTAAGCCAGGATTTTAATTCAGTTTTGCCATTTGCTAGTTGTGTCATCTTAAGCAAATAATTTCTTGTAGTGTCAGTTTCTTTGTTTGTAAATTGGAGGTTGGAGACAGAGAAAATGAAATGTCCAGCTACAGTTGTGGTACATAACAGACACAAAGAACTGTGGTTATTTTTATTGCTACTTTGTTAGATAAAAACTGCCAATGAGGTGGCAATTATCATCTCTTTACCTATATGTGCAACCCCTTGTAGCATTCCTCATATCCTTATGTAAGTGGATTACACACAGACTTTATTGATGTCATCCATTCTTCGTATTGCATTATTGCTATTGTCTGAATGCTATGTTCCCCCCAATTTATATAATGAAACCTAATCCCGATGTGATGGTGAGAGGTGAGGCCAGCTGGACTTCCTGGGTTGAGTGGAGACTTGAGGAACTTTCCTGTCTTACAGAAGGATTGTAAGATGCACCAATCAGTGCTCTGTAAAATGCACCAATCAGCAGGATTCGAAAAGTAGCCAGTTGCAGGGAGGATTGAAAAAAGGGCATTCTGATAGGACAGAAATGGAACATGGGAGGGGACCATAAGGGAATAAAAGCTGGTCACCCCAGCCAGCAGCAGCTACCCTTGGGTCCCCTTCCAGGCTGTGGAAGCTTTGTCCTTTTGCTCTTCACAATAAACCTTGCTACTGCTCACTCTTTGGGTCCATGCCATCTTTAAGAGCTGTAACACTCACCGCCAAGGTCTGCAGCTTCATTCTTGAAGTCAGTGAGATCATGAACCCACCAGCAGGAACCAACTCTGGACACAATGGCAGTAGGAGATGGAGCCTTTGGAGGGGTATTAGGTCATGAGGACAGAGCCTTCAAGAATGGGATTAATGCCCTTATAGAAAAGGCCTCAGAGAGCTGCCTTACCCCTTCTACCATATAAGGAAATAGTAGCAAAAGGGAACCATCTAGGAGGCAGAAAGCAGGCCCTCACCAGACACCAAAGCTGCTGATGCCATAATCTTGACTTCTTAGCCTCCAGAACCAAGAGAAATAAATTTATGTTTATAAAATGCCCAGTCTATGGTATTTTGTTATAGCAGCCCAAACAGACTAAGTTACACATGCTTAGTTAATTGCAGTAACCTCATGACAGATTGTTTTGGTCTCTCCCACCTCTATTCCTGTCCCCATTGCAGTTCACCTGCTTCTCATAAAATAATTTTACCATGACAGCCTCTTGCCAGATAGCTGCAATGGTTTCACATTGTGCTTATAATTATTTTTAGAAAGTACAATTTCATTCATTTAGTCAAAATGAATCTTATAGAGGAGGTGGGGGAGTGGAATAGTGCTAGGATGGAATGAAAATGGATGGAAAGGGTACAAAGGTAAGTTGATCTGTAGGTAAAAAGCAAGGTGGATAGTAGGTAGGTAGATAAATAGGTATTTGGATTGATAGGTAGGTAGATAAATACAGAGAGAGAGAGAGAGGAAATGAATTAGAAAGTATTGGAGCGAGTAAGATGGTGGCGGGTGAAATAAAGCAGGGTCTGTGTAGCATGGAGTGGATATGAGAATTGGGAGACACAGGTCCTGTACTTCTATACCTGACGTAAGTCTCTAATCTCTCTCAGCTGTAACATGAACTATTTGGTTCATGTGGTCTAATACTAAATGCTTCTAAGTGAAGAAGGGCTATGGATTTTTGAAGGCACATTTACAAACATTACACCTTGGTAACAAATGTAAGATTAAAGACCTTTTGCAGAATGTTGTGGGTTGTCTTTTCTTCCTTCCTTTCTCTCTTGCTTTCTCTTCTCCTGTTTCATTTTGTTGCAATTTTTATACTACTATTGTATTTTTCAGATAGTTTCCAAAGAAATCAATACTCATTTTTCTGGGTAGGAAAATAACACATCTTGTTGCAAAAATAAGTACTAAAAAAAAAAGAAGCCCACATTTTCACATTGAGCATTTTTTTTTTACTTTTATTTTTATTCCTTTTATTATTATTTTTTCTTCCTGAGATGGAGTTTCGCTTTTGTTGCCCAGGCTGGAGTGCAGTGGCACAATCTAGGCTCACCACAACCTCCGCCTCCCAGGTTCAAGCGATTCTCCTGCCTCAGCCTCCTGAGTAGCTGGGATTACAGGCAGCCGCCACCATGCCCGGCTAATATTGTATTTTCAGTAGAAGCAGGGTTTCTCCATGTTGGTTAGGCTAGTCTTGAACTCTGGACCTCAGATGATCTGCCTGCCTCGGCCTCTCAAAGTGCTAGGATTACAGGCAAGAGCCACCACTCCCTGCCTATTTTTATTACTTTTTAACGATACTATGGCAGTAGACATTTGAACTCTTGAATGACTGTTTTCTTTAGATAAAATCCCAGAAATGGAATTCTTGAAGAAGAGTGTACATATTTTTAAAGGTTTGGACATGTAGCCTATTTCTGCTACCCTTGCCAAGTGTAGGGCAGAAGAATATTTGTTTCTTTACACCCTCACCAACACTGGGTATTATTGAGCTTTTAAATATTCCCCAATTCTCCAGGTGAAAAATAGCATTAATATATGTTTTAGTGTGCATTTCACTGATTAATAGTGAATCTGAAAATGTTTTCTTATAATTATTGGCCATTTCTAGCAGGCAGTATATTATAGCTTATCATAACACGTCATTTTATCGAGAAATGCCATTATCAACTCTGCAGCAAAAAGTACTAAGCGCATGCTAAGCATGTTTCTCTGTGTACCTTATTTTGCATACAATTAATAAGAAGAAAAGTTAAACAATATTTTATTTGGTAGTGGCCCAATATATGATATCCAAAATAAAAATAATTCAGAATCTGTACTCTATATCCTTGTGCAAAATTGTTCTAATTTTAGATTTTCTGTTGTATACTGTTTTGCTAATAGGAGTTACATGGTAGAAATATGTCTGTTATGTGATATTTCTAGTGATCTGGCAATTATCACTTTGCCATAACTATATTTCCCAGCATAAGTTAAACTTAGACTAACTTTAATATTCAATGTTTGCTGAAGTGGGGTTCAATCTGCTTTAATCTAACTGTCTTCATGAGACAGTTTTCTATGGATAATATCAGAAAGTGACATAGGCCATTGCTCAAACAACAGCAACATTCATTTTAGAATTGTCTTTCAAAAAACCCCTTACAGTGCCTCAGTGGCTTTAAGTGGTAGGTGTCTTTATTATCTTTCTTTATAGATCTGATCTCTTAAATTTGAAAGACAGAAGTAAGTCAAACATTTTCCATAATAATATTGAAGTAAGCAAGGAAGCAATCCAGTATCTTTATTAATGTTTCTCTTTTAATCTCATGTTTCTGATATTTATTTAAAGGCATTAGTTCTTTACTGATGATTTCTGCATGCATAGTCTGCTAACGTGTGACCAATACACTAAGTGCTTTTTCCCAGTGGAGAGAACAAGATCATTTGGAAGAGATTCAATTCCAGACCTCCTTTTATGAGGTTTGCTTTATTAGCTTTGGTGTCTGGATGTACACAGTATACCTTAGTCCTTTTGCGAGTGAAATTGTTTGCTAGAGGAGGAAAAAATTATTTGCCCTTAAGAAACCTTCAAAGTGAGTGAAAATTGCTGTGACGCAAACTCTCAGAAGCAATTTGTAAATCTTTAGACCAAGGGCATTGCTATTTCACATCTTAGTGTCTGTCCTTCCTATTTCATCACATTTTTTTAATCTGCCTTGTTATGTCAGAAGACTTATTTCATTTGCTATAGTAGGCCCGGGGATATGATCTGAGGAGGGACAATGTTGGAATTTAAGGAAAATTCCATAGAAATGAGATTTCATTGGTTAAGCTTTCCTCTCCCTTCCTATTTCCTTCAGTCATTTCTCTAGCAACTTGTTGGATATTGTGCCTTTTACTTCTACACTTCAAGTACCACCATCCCACACACTCTTCTTCAAATGCATGGGTGATTTATGGGCAATGGTCTGGATCTGTCACCTAATATTGAGTATATATTTAATGAGTGGAACTGACTGGAAAAATCCCTACGGATCTCTGGGCAGAGACTATTTACCCTCGAAATTCCCAGTAAGTTTCTTAATACAATATTCTGTCCAAACTATTCACCTCTGGGTGAAGTCTTTTTTATCTTATTGATGCAGAGGGGAGGTAAATAGCTAATGCATTTATTTAAAGAAAGTAAATATTTAACTTTATAAATTATTCTAAGATATAAAGCAAAGTAGCAGATTTCAAGACAGAAAAATATGAAAAGTAAGAAGTCAGAAACATCTTTCAAAATATAATAAGAATGGAGAGAAAGTTGGTTACTGCTACAGTCTGAATGTTTGTGTCTCCCAAAATTCTTATGTTGAAATCCTAACCCCAGTAATGATGGTATTAGGATGTGGGGCTCTAGGAAGTGATTAAAGAGCTCTTGTACTAGTCAGGGCTCTCTAGCAAAACAGAACCAATAGAAGGTACACACACACACACACATGCACACACACACACACACATGCACACACACACACACACAGGCACACACACACACATGCACACACACACATGCACACACACACACAGGCACACACACACACATGCACACACACACGCACACACACATGCACACACACACACAGGCACACACACACACATGCACACACACACATGCACACACACACAGGCACACACACATGCACACACACGCATGCACACACAGGCACACACACACGCACACACACGTGCACACACACGTGCACACACACATGCACACACACACACGCACACACACACACAGGCACACACATGCACACACACACGCACACACACACACAGGCACACACACATGCACACACACACATGCACACACACACACATGCACACACAGGCACACACACACATGCACACACACACAGGCACACACACACATGCACACACACACATGCACACATACACAGGCACACACACGCATGCACACACACACGTGCACACACACATGCACACACACACGCACACACACACACAGGCACACACACACACACACACGCACAGGCACACACACACACATAAGCTGGTGGTATAATTCAGTCTGTGTCTTAAGGCCTGAAAACTGGGGGTCCCTGTACTGTAAGTCCCGGAGTTCAAAGTTCAAATGGCTGAGAACTAGGAAAGCTCCAGTGTCTGAAGACAGGAGAAGGCGAATGTCCCAGCTCCAGAAGAGAAAATGAATTTGCTCTTTGCTATGGATTCAATGTTTGTCTCCCCAACCCCTAAAATTATGCTGAAATTTAATTACCATTGTAACATTATTAAGAAGTGGGAACTTTAAGTGGTGACTAGGCCATGAGGGCTCTGCCCTCATTAATGGATTAATGTCTGTGTTAGTCTGTTTTGTGTGGCTATAAAGGAATACTTGAAGCTGGGTAATTTATAAAGAAAAGAAGTCTATTTGGCTCACAGTTCTGTAGGCTATACAAGCATGGCAAAGGCATCTTCTCAGCTTCTGGTAAGGCCACAGGTAGCTTTTAAAAGGATTTCATATAATAGGACATGTTTGCCCCTTTTTTGTCTCTTTCTTATTTACTCTCTGAGCCTTTCACCTCTGCCATAGAATAATGCAGCAAGAAGGCCTGTGTCACATGTCGGCCCCTCAATATTGAACTTCCAGAAGTGTGAGCCAATAGAGTTTTGTTTTTCATAAATTACCCAGTCTCAGGAATTGTGGTTTAGCAGTATAAAATGAGCCAAGACACCCTTCCTCCACCTTTTTGTTCTATTTGCATCTACAGCAGATTAGATGATGTCTGCCCACATTGGTGAGGGTCGATCTTACTCAATCATCTTTTGTCTACTGATTCAAGTGCTAATCCCTTCTGGAAAGACCTCACATACACCTTCAGAAATAATGTTTTACCAGCTATCTGGCTATTCCTTAACCTAGTCAAGTTGACATGTAAAAGTAGTCATCACAGCCACCATTCAGTGCCCTCACTAAGTTCATTAATATTCTGTATTGGACCTTTTCCATATTAATTATTAAACCAAGCATATATAAGAGAACAGAGCCATGGCAGTAAATACTTCTTAAATCATCACACAGCGTTGATGGTTGAACTCTAAATACTGCATTAGAATACATGCTTTTAAAGACACTGAAAAAAAGTTTTCATGTGACACTGGTGAATGTGCTATAATTACTGCTGAATGGTTCAGTTATTTTGTGAGTTTGAAATCCTCACATTTCAAGAAGATTTGTAATATTTGAAATGAGTTTTTAATATAAAAGCTGTAGACCTCTGAAAAGCTTCTCAGGGATTGGAATCCAGTTAGTTACTTGTATGATATTCTGCCTGGAATAACATATCCTTAAGTACTTTTGGAGACAAGTAATTAAATAGGGTTAGAAAACTGAAAAAATAGATGACGTAAACATTTGTTATAAATTAATTTGTTAACTTTTCTCCCACATTTCCATGTAATGGGTTCTAATGTTCTATTACAACTAGAAAGATAGAAAAAGAAATCAATGATACGATGTCTTTTTCTCAAAGGGATTACTGTTTAATTAGAAGAAATATATTTAATGTATCTGAGAAAACTGCAGAATATTTGTGAGGTGACATGTAAGCACTGATCAAATTTGTGAGTTGCAAGTGACAAAAACCCAGCTTAATTAGTTTGAGGAAAATGGGTTTATGGTCTACACAGCTTAGAAATATAGAGGACAAAGCTACCTTTGGCTAGATGGATGCCATTAGGCCACTTACTCTCTCTGCATTCATCTTCTCTTCTTTTTCCCGTGTTGGCTTTAATTTCAGGCCGTGTTTTCCTGAATGGTAGTAGAGTTGGCCATTGAAGGAAAGTTATATACTCATTTTATCTTTATAGCTAGCAGTTTCAATACAAAAAAATATGGCTTCTTTTCCCCTGTTACTTGCAGCTAAAGCCCCAAGGAAGGTTGTGATTAGTCTGTCCCAGGTTATGTGCTGTCCCTGAATGTCCCTGTGACCAATTTTAGGGTGCTCTGATTCACCCATTTTGGATCATAAACTAATCCTTGTGGGAATGGGGGATGCATTGTGAAGTGCCATAAAATGGGTTTTCCATGAAAAAGAAAGGCTGTGTAACAAGAAGAGAATGAGAAGAAGCATGATGAACAGAAAAAAAGTATGGTTATCACAGTCCACTGCCATTCATTACTTAGCTGCTTAACAACAAGCTTACTTCTTGTATGCATTATTTGAAAGTGCCACTGCCTGACATTGGAAATATTAGACAGTGAAACTATGAGACAACCAATAATGCACTCATTCTCAAAGTAAAGCGAGGCAAGTCAATGTCTCATCCAGGTACTTCCTTCACCTCTCAGGTGCTCATCTATATTGATTCAATCCCTTTCACATTTAAATTCTGTTACTTGTCACACATCAATTCCTGTTATTCTTGTATCAGAGATATCCTGCTTAAAAGTGACAGAAAAACAGTGGAAACCATTTTAACTCCAAGGAAATTTATTATCTCCAATAAATGAAAAGTTTGCCGTTAGCCGTCAGGCATGATGGATTCAGGAGTAAAAAGTGACGCTATGAAGACATCACCTTTCCCTTTCTGAATCTTACTTGCCTTTGAGTTAGTTAAATTTTGGGACAAATTTTCTAACACGGTTATCAAGCTGACAACTGGTACCTCTATGCTTACTACAAAGGCAAAGCCAGCAGTTTCAATGATTAATGTCCACTTCTTCAGAGTCCAACAAAATTTCTAGAGATGTAACTGATTGACTTGGGAGAAATGCCGATCCCTGAACCAGTTTCTTCAGCTTGGTGTTTGTGTGTCTAGCTGGATGGAATACTGCCGATTTTGTTGGTCCTGCATCATGTGCCCACCCCAGTGGTTGTGATAATAGAGAGATGTCAGCCCCAACAAGACCATAATAAATGGGTTTCCTATAAAAATTAGAGCCTGTTTCCCATAGAAACAGATTACATAAAAAGGTAATATGCCAACAAAGATCATAACTGCAATACTACAAAATAAACAATAGAGTGAAGTAAATAAATTAGTTTTGATTGAGTTCTTGTAACGTATCCAGTATCTGGCTATGTTATTTCACATTTATTAGATAAATGTGTTCCAAATGACTTAGCAGTGAATAGTACTACTAGGATTTTTAAAATCTGTACTAACCAATGACATTTCAGTGTCTTCCCTACCACTTTAAGGCAGGTGATTCTGGATTTCTTTCTTGTGTGAAGTATCAAATTTTGGAAAACTACAGAGAGGCATAGAGCAGATGAACAGGAAGATGGGTGGTGTGGAGGTGAGAAAAAGGAGGACACGTAAGAAATAAGGTTGCCATTTAGTCTGATCTCAAGTGATCGGAGCGACCCTAGAGTGGAGTGATGAGAAATATTAGTGAGCCAGACACACTGAAATCCTTTCACAGAAGGTTTTAAATGTTCAGTGGGGAAGATTGAATTTTTTCTTCAGTAAGATTAGAAAAGAACTAACTAAACATTTCGAACAAAAGGGATTTTTGATGAAAAGAGTGTTGAGGTTTTTGCACAGTGGTGTGTGAGGTGGACTGGGGAAGGCACTAGAGGAAAGAGATAAGCTGGCAGACCATTATCGGCTTCTTGATATGCAGCGATAAGGACCCAGACTAGAGAAGAGGCAGAAGTATTTGAAAATCTAGACTCAGATGAATGATTTTGAAACTCTGAGGTATGGCAAAATCACTGGTGGAGTGAACGAAAATGCAGATTCTAGGGATCATTTTGTAGATGTTCAGATTCGGTAGGTCTGGAGCAGGGCACCGCAATAGGTATTTTAACAAGCACTCATGGTGATTCTGATGCAGGTCATTCACAGACCACAGATTGTCGCAGAGGAGGAGGAATAGGCAGATGTTTGATTAACTGTGAAGGGCAATCAAGCTGGGAGGAGAGGGGAATTGACTGCTGATGGTAATTGGAAGGTTGGGAAAGGGCCCTGATTGTAGGGAGAGTTGATGAATTCTGTTTAGATAACTGTTATTCATGTTTATGTTTGAAGCTTGGGTGTGTGGATTTCAGTTAGCATTTTCTGTGTATTTAAAGCTATTGATTAGAAGATATCCTGGAATGGAAACGATTAAGCACTTGTCCTCTATCTCCAAACACTGGAATGGTTCTAGGCACTTACAGCTTTGGCTAGTTTCAGGCAGAGTTTGAGGTGGAATAGGGAAGTCAATATTATAAGAGCCATGCTGAAGCTGTTGTGTGTAGAAATACCTGGACATTCTTTTTAGTGTCTAGAAATGACTGTCAAGATTGTCGAAACTAATCCTGTGGTATCTGAAAAATTAAGATGAGGAGATTTTTGTTAGTATAACACACAGATTCTAAAATTCTCTTAGCTTGTAGCACACTAGTCAATATGTTAATAATGTTACTAACGTTGAGGGAGGCATGGAATGGGGACAGATGTTGATCAAAGGGTGCAAAACTTCAGTTAGAACTAACACATTCTGCATATCTATTGTGTAGCATGGCTACTATAGTTAATAATAATGTATGGTATACTTGAAAATTGCTAAGAGTATATTTTGAATGTTCTCACCACAGAAAAATAAGTATATGAGGTAATGTACACTTTAATTAGCTTGATTTAATAATTTCACAATGTATACATATATAAAAATATGCTGTAGACCATAATTATGTACAATTTTATTCATCAATTACATTTTAATGAAAAATAATAATGTTACTAATGAACTTTTACCCTCTTAAGACAACAGTACCTGATGGGAAAAATGGTTATTTATTTTAAGCTAGGCCTTTCTGTCAGGTAATAGTCCTCTTCTAAGTTGCCTTAATAGCTTCAGAATCCCTTCCCTGCAAAATCTATGGATACTTAACTTACATAACATGTGTGCAGCTATTACTCTCAGCGGTTGATTTCTCTTTCTGTCCATCTTTCAACTGAATTAGGGAGTGGGAAGCTAACCTTTGATTTTGCATTCTGGAAGAAAGCATTGGTTATAAAATGTGCATATTGTTTCCTCTGCTGCTTTGTTCAGATCCCATGGATAATTTTTGAGACTGATTAGGAGAATTACTAAAGTCTCTCAAACAAGGCTATAAAGATATTTGTAATTATGGCTTGACAGATAATACTACTCTACTGAATTGTTATCTTAGGCAGGTTGGCTCCCCTTGGAGTCATCTCTTGTTTATAGCTCTGGACCAGAGTGCATTTGGCCATGTCTCTAATCTCTTTACTATGCCGTCCAAGAGTGGATGGCTACATATTTAAAATAAATACACCCATACCCACATACGATACACACCAGAAAAACTGAGGGTAATACATCTATCAGAATACAGTGGGATTATTTTTCTTTTGATATGGATGGTGATGTGTAGATATAGTCTATGTTTTTGCCAATCGAGAGAGGATAAACAATAAATATTTTCATTTTATATTTTATATCTGAATTGAAAATATATCTAGTTCAGCACAGGAAGGCAATGTGACTAAGGGATATTGAGTTTGATCATCATAATTAAGAAATCTGCCAGAGTCGTGTTTGGAAAATTTGTTCCACTTCTCTGAGCTTTAGTTTTTGTTTTCTAAAATAGAAATACCAGAACTCTTTGTATTATTAGACATTTTGAGACTGATAAGAAAACACTATGCAAGAGGAAAATATGAATAAAATTGGGGAAACTTTTTTTGAAAATTAGTAGCAATATTTTAGGAGCAATGTCAGTGAATAATTACTGCCCAAGAGATAGAATATACTCTGAAATAGTTTAGAATAAAGTACTTAAAAGTTTTAATACTATTTTTAAAAATATTAGAACAATAGTCATTAACTTACATACACTGTATTTGGATGGATATTAGTATTGTGACCAAGATTTCTTTTAGTACAGTGTAGTAACTTCCTGGTATATTTTTTCCTCTAAGTTTTTATTTTCAAGCATTTTGTTTCCTTAATTCGCTTAAGAGTTTTATTAAGGCATACTTTTCTAACATAAAATTCATCCATTATAAGCAAACAATTCAATGAATTTTAGTAAATTTATAGAGATCTGAAATCATCTCCACAATCCAGTTTAGAGCAATTTGTCCTAAAAAGCGTTCTCATACAGGTGATTTCTGGTCCCGATGATGTTCTGCTTTCTGTCTTCATAAATTTTCCTACTATGGAGATTTCATATACATAAAATCCATATGTAGTCTTTATGCCTGGCTTTTTTTTTAACTTAGAATAATATTCTTGGGGGTCATCCTTTTTTTGTTAGCATATATCAGTAGTTCACTCCTTTTTGCTGAATAGTATTCCCTTGCATGGATATACCACATTTTGTTTACTTTTTACCCATTCAGAGACATTTAGACTATTTCCAGTTTTTAGCTATTATGAATAATGCCGCTATTAATATTTTCTATTCTTGTATTTCTTTTAGTGCAGGTCTGCTGACTATAAATTCTCTGTCCATAAATATCCTTATCTCACTTTCGTTCTAGAATATACAGAATTCTATGTTGCCAGAAACTTTCAGCGATGTAAAGATATTACATTATATTGTAATTTTCATAGTTTATAAGTTATTAATAAGTTTTTGTTTGCTATCGTTTTGAATGTAATGTATCTTTTTCTTTATTGCTTTTAAGATTTTATCTTTTTTTCTTGTATTTTCAGCAGTTTTACTATCGTGTGCCTAGGTGTCTTTATTCTGCTTACATATTACCGGTAACAAATTACCCCAAATTTGGTGGCATAAATCAGCAAAAATTGTCTAATACTTAGAAATTCTGCGTGTCAGGAATTTGAACAAATTACAGCTGGATTTGCATATTTCTTCCACAAGATGTTTGTGGTCCCATCTGATAATAGGGAAATGGTTGGTAACTGGAATCTTCTTGGAAGCCTCTTAAATCACAGATCTTGCACTTGTACTGGGATAACTTGGAGTGTGTGCTCCGCTGAGTTTGTTGACCAAATCACCTACAGGTGAACTCTCCATATATGTACTTTCCTAGTCAATTCCTACACTGACCTCAAGCAAACACTGATCAGCTTTCTGTCATAATAGATTCGATTTACCTTTTTTAGAGTTTAATAAAAATCAAATTATACTGTATGCATCCTTTTGTGTCTGGTTTCCTTTTTTTTTTCCCTGCCTTACATTGTTAAATATATTCTAGGTATGTTTTACTAATTGCTTGGTTGTATGTTAATGCATACTGCATTTTGTTTATCCATTCAACTATTGATGGAAATTGGAATTGTTTTCAGTTTCTGGTTGTAAATAAAACTGCTATAACATTTACGTACCAAGTCTTTGTGTGGATATGTGTCATTTCTCTTTTATTTTGTTTCTGAAGGTCACCTTATTTTCTGTGACCATGCCAAACATCCTTACTAATTCTACTAACTTATTTTCCATAGAGATTTCTATATGCAGCATCATTTTGTCTGAAAATAGGGAGAAGTCTGTCTCTTCCTTTTCAATTAATTTCCCTTATATTTCTTTATCTTGCTTGATTGCACTAGTTATGACATTGAGTACCACATGAATAGGTATGATGAGAATAAATATTCTTCCCTCTCAATTTTAGGGGAAATATTCAACAATTCATATCAATTATAATGTTAGCTGTATATTTTCTTGTAATGAAGTTTATCAGGTTCAGGAAATTTCCATTTATTACTAGTTTACTAGGATTTTTATAATGAAGGGTTATTGCATTTTGTCATATTACTTTTCTTTTCTTTTTGAGACACAGTCTCGCTCTGTCACCCAGGCTGGATTGCAGTGGCATGACCATGGCTCACTGTGACCTCCGTCTCCTGGGGCCTCAGCCTCCCGAGTAGCTGGGACTAACGGCACTTGTCACCACACCTAGCTAATTTTTGTATTTTTCATGGAGATGGGGTTTCACCATGTTGGCCAGGCTGGTCTTGAACTCCTGACCTCAAGTGATCTGTCTATGTTGGCCTCCCAAAGCGCTGGGTTTACAGGTGTGAACCACTGCATCCAGCCTTGTCATATTACTTTTCTGTATTTATTAGATTAATATGTGGTTCTCCTTTAGTCTGTTGATTGAAGTTGAGCCAACCTTGCATTCTCAGGATAAACTCCAGTTGTAATAAAGTATTATCCTTTTTATATATTATTGGGTTAGGTGTGTTAGTATTTTGTTAAGAAGTTTTGCATATATATTGAAGAATGTTGTTCTATAGTTTTCTTTTTTGTAATGTCTTTTTCTGCCTTTGGTTTTTAGATGTTGGACTCATAAAATTATTTAGGAGTGTTTTCCTCTGCTTTTTCTCATGGAATTATGATAGTATTCTATTATTCTTATTTAAATGCTGACTAGAATGCAGCATGTAAGCCAATAGACTGCCGTTGCCTTTTGAGGAAGGCTTTAAAATTCGAAATAAGTTTTCTTAGTACATAAGAGCTGTTCAGATATTCCATTTTCTCATTTATTAGTTTCGGTAATTCTGATGTTCCATGAAATTTTCCCATATCACTTAGGTTTTTGAATATATGGCCATAGGTTTATTCATAAATTTCTGTTATTGTTCTTTTAATATTGGCGTCATCTTTTGTGATGGCCATTTTATCTAAGTTGTTGAATTTATTGGTACAAAGTTGTTCATAATATTTATTTATCATCTTTTATTGGTCTGTAGGTTCTATAGTGATGTGTTAATTTCTTTCATTCTTAACACTGATACTTTGCACCTTATTTTTTAGTTCTTATAATTCTAGCTAGAGCTTTATAATATCTATTTATTTTTTAATCTTTTATCTCAGGTTTAGGGGTGCATGTGCATGTTTGTTGCACAGGTAAATTGTGTGTTGCTGGGCTTTGGTGTACAAGCTTTCACCCAGGTAGTAAATTGTACCTGATAGGTAGTTTTCTCCTCACCTTCCTCCCACTCTCAACCCTCAAGGTATCTCCAGTGTCTATTATTTCTGTCTGTGTGTCCATGTGTAGTCAATGTTTAGTTCCCCTTATAAGTAAGAACATACAGATATGGTTTTCTGTTTTTGTGTTAGTTTGCTTAGGATAATGAATTCCAGCTGCATCCATGTGATTGCAAAGGACATGATTTCATTCTTTTTTATGGCTGTGTATTATTCCATAGGGTATATGTTCCACATTTTCTTTATCCAGTCTACTGTTGATGGGCATGTAGGTTGAATCCATGTTTTTGCTATTGTGAAAAGTGCTGTAATAAACATACATGCTTATGTGTCTTTACGGTAGAATAATTTCTGTTGTTTTGGGTATATATCCAGTAATGAGACTGCTGGGTTGAATGGTTGTTCTCTTCTAAGTTCTTTGGAAAATCTTAAAACTGCTCTCCACAGTGGCTGAACTAATTTACATTCCCACCAACAACGTATAAGTGTTCTCTTTGAGAAGTGTTCAAAGTTCTACTTTGAGAAGTGCCTGTTCATGTCCTTTGCCCATATTTTAATGGGGTTGCTTGTTGATTTGTTTAAATTCTCTATATATTCTGTATATTAGACATTTGTCAGACACATAGCTTGCAAATATTTTCTCCCATTCTGTAGGTTGTCTGTTTACTCTGTTGATAGTTTTGTTTGCTGTGCACAAGCTTTTTAGTTTAATTGGGCTCCATTTGTCAATTTTTTGTTTTGTTGCAATTGCTTTTGGAGTCTTTGCCTTGAAATTTTTGTCAAAGCCTATATCCAGAATGGTATTCCTAGATTTTCTTCTAGGGTGTTTATAGCTTTAGGTTTTACATTTAAGTCTTTAATCCTTCTTGAATGGTTTTTTATATACTGTATAAGGAAGGGGTCCTGTTTCAATCTCCTGCATATAGCTAGCCTGTTATCCCAGCACTATTTATCGAAGAGGGAGTCATTTCCTCAACACTTGTTATTGTCAGTTTTGCTGAAGACCAGATGGTTGTAGGTGTGCAGCCTTATTTCTGGGTTCTCTAACCTGTTCCATTGGCTTATGTGTCTGTTTTTGTACCAATACCACACTGTTTTAATTACTGTAGCCTTGCAGTATAGTCTGAAGTTGGGTAATGTGATGCCTCCAGCTTTGTTTATTTTGCTTGGATTGCTTTAGCTATTTGGGCTCTTTATTTGATTTCCTATGAATTCTAAAACAGTGTTTCCTAACTTTTTGAAATAAGATTGGTAGTTTGATAGGAATAGCATTGAATTTGTAAATTGCTTTGTGAAGTAGGACTATTTTGACAATATTGATTCCTCCTATACCTGAGCATGGAATATTTTTCCATTTGTTAATGTTGTCTCTGATTTCTTTCAGCTGTGTTTTGTAATTCCCATTATATAGATATTTCACTTCCCTGTTTAGCTGTATTCCTAAGTATTTTATCCTTTCTGTGACAGTTATGAATTGAATTGGGTTCTTGATTTGGACTTCAGGGATTTTTTTTTTGTATTTCTTTGGCATTGGTGGTAATGTCAACTTTGTCATTTCTGATTGTGTTTGCATTTCTTCTCTCTTTTTTATTAGTCGAGTTAATGGTCTATCAGTCTTATTTATTCTTTCAGATGACCAGCTTTTGCTTTCTTTGATTTTTTTGTATGGATTTTTGGATCTCAATATTGTTCAGTTCAGCTCTGATTTTTTTTATATGTTTTTCTGACAGCTTTAAGGTTGGTTTGCTATTGTTTTTCTAGTTCTTCTAGGTGTGATGTTAAGTTATTGATTTGAGAGCTTTCTAACTTTTTGATGTAGGCATTTAGTGCTATAAAATTTCCTCTTAACACTTCTGTAGTTGTGTCCCAGAAATTCTGGTGTGTTGAATTTGTTGTCATTAGTTTCAAATAATTTATTTCTGCCTTAATTTCATTCTCTACTCAAAGATAATTCAGGAGTAGATTGCTTAATTTCCATGTAATTGTATGGGTTCAAAATATCTTCTTGGGATTGATTTCTATTTTTATTTTGCTGTAGTCTGAGAGTGTGGTTGATGTGATTTTATTTTATTTGAATTTGCTAAGAATTGCTTTATAGCCAAGCATGTGGTCAATCTTATAGTGTGTGCCATGTGCCAATGAGAAGAATATATTTTCTGTTGTTGTATGGAGTGTTCTATAGATTTCTGTTAGTTCCGTTTTGTCAAGTGTTGAGTTCAGCTATTTGGAAGGCTGAGGTGGGAGGATTGTTTGAGCCCAGGTGATTGAGGTGACAGTGAGCCATGATTATGCCACTACACCTTAGGCTGAGCAACAGAGTGAGATCCTGTCCCCCCAAAAAAACATAAAATAAAGTAAAATAAAGTCCTTAGGAGCAAATTTAGCAAAGCATGTGAAAAATATGTACACTGAAAACTATAAAGCACTGATGAAAGAAATTGAAGGATACACAAATAAATGAAAAGATAGCTTATGTTCATGGACTGAAATAATTAATATTGTTAAAATGCATATGTTACCCAAAACAATCTAATCTACAAATGGAATGTAATTTTGATGAATATTTCAATGTCATTTTTCACAGAAATAGAAAAAACAATGCTAAAATTTGTGTGTAACCAGAAAGACCTTAAATAGGCAAAGCAATACCGAGCAAAAGGAACAGAGCTAGAAGCATCTTACTCTTTTATTTCAAAACAGCATGGTACTACCATACAAACAGACACACAAGCCAATGGAACAGGATAGAAAGTCCAGAAATAAATCTAGGTATTATGGTCAATTGATTTTTTTTTTTTTTGAGGCAGTGTCTCACTCTGTCACACAGGCTTGAGTGCAGTGGTGTGATCATGGCTCACTGCAGTCTCAGTCTGCTGGATTCAAGTGATCCTTCCACCTGAGCCTCTTGAGTAGCTGGGATACAGGCATGTGTCACCATGCCCAGCTAATTTTTTTAAAATTTTTTTTTAGCTTTTGTAGTAATAGGGTCTCACTGAGTTGTACAGGCTTGTCTTGAACTCCTGAGCTCAAGCGATCTTCCCTCCTTGGCCTCCCAAAGTGCTGGGATTACAGGTGTGAACCACCACACCCAACCTGGTCAATTGATTTTGACAAAGATGCCAAAAACAAACAATGGGAAAAGGACTGTCTCTTTAATAAATGGTGATGGGGAAACTGGATATTCACATGCAGAAGAATAAAATTGGACCCTTATCTCACCCCATATTCAAAAATCAGCTCAAAATACATGAAAGACATAAATGTAAGACCTGAGACAGTAAAGCTACTAGAAGGAAACATAGGGAAACATCTCCATGATATTGTTCTGGGTAATGATTTCTTGGATGGGACTCCAAGAGCACAGCAACAAAAACAAAAGCAGACAAATGGAATGGCATCAACCCAAAAAGCACAGCATAAATAGAACAAAACAAAAGAAACAAACAAAAAACCAAAAACATACTCCAACACAAAACAAAACAAAGCAAAAACAACACAGTGAAGAGACAACCCACAAACTGGGAGAAGATATTGGCAAACCATACATCTGATAAGGGGCTAATATCCAAAATATTTAAGAAACTCAACTCAGGAATAAGAAGACAAATAACCCAATTAAAATGGGCAAAGGATCTGAAAAACATTTCCCAAAACATGAAATATGAATAGCAAACAGATATGAAAAAAATGCTGAACATTTCTAATCACAAGGGAAATGTCAGTGAAGACCACAATGAGTTATCACCTTATACCTGTTAGAATGCTATCATCAAAAACAAATGGTAAGTATTGGTGAGGATTTGGAGAAAAGGGAGCTTTGTACACTGTTGGTAGGAATGTAAATTAGTACAACCATATTGGAAAATAATGTGGACGTTCCTCATATATCTAAAAATAAAATCAATAAAAGAAAAACTTCAGCAGAATTAAATTTAAAGGAGTTTAACTGAGTAATGAACTGTTTGCAAATTGGGCAGCTCTTAGAATCACAGCAGATTCACAGAGACTCCAGCGGATCCAAGTGGTGAAAGAAGATTTATAGGCAAAAAAGGGAAATGATGTACAGAAATTGGCAGTGAGGTAAAGAAACAGGTGGATTTGTTGCAGGTTGGAGTTTGCCTTATTTGAACACAGTTTGAACACTCAGCAGTCTGTGAGTGGTTGAAGTATGGCCATTTGGATTGGCCAAGACTCAGTCCTTGTTACAGGAGCATACTCCTAATTTAGGTTTTACTCTTGTCTGACTATTAAGCTAGGTTACAGTTCATCCACAAGGACTCAAATGTAGAAGTACAAAGTTCTTCTCAGGCCATATTTAGTTTTCCTTAACAGAATTACTATACGCTTTAGCAATCTCACTTCTGAGTATACATCTAGAGGTATTGAAATTAGTATATCAAAGAGATAGATGCACTCTTATGTTCATTACAACATTATTCACAATAGCTACCTTATAAAGCCAACCTAAGTGTCCATCAACTGATGAATGGATAAAGATGTGATATATACACAATGGTATACTACACAACTTTAAAAAAGAAAAAATTCTGTTACTGTTACAACATGGATGGAACTTGAGGACATTATGTTAAGTGAAGTAAGCCGGGTGCAGAGAGACGGATACTATTTGATCTCACTTATATGTGCAATCTAAACAAATTGATTTGGTAGAAGCAGAGTAGAAAGGTGGTTACCAGAGGCTTGGGGGATGGTGGAAAGATGGTGGGGAAGATGTTGATCAAAGGATGCAGAGTTTCAGGTAGACTGTAGGAATGCATTTCAGTGATCTACTGCATTGCATGGCAACCACATTTAATAATAATATATTGTATATTTCAAAACTGGTAAGATATATTTTTTATGCTCTCACTACACAGAAAAAAAGATAAATTGGTGAGGTGATGGATATATTAATTAGCTTGATTGAATCTTTCTACAATGTATACATAGATCAAAACACCACATTGTACTCCATAAATATACAAAATTATTATTTGTCAATTAAAGAAAAAAGAAAATGTGCATCATTACCATTGAGAAAATGAAGCCATTCCTTTAAAGACTGGAGAATGAAACCTTTCAAATTATTTTCTGGTAATTTATTTATCCTCTTTCAAGACATGTTTTCATTACTTATCAGTTTTTATTTTAAAATACATCTATCATTAATTTGTTATCTCAGTAAGAAAGGTGTTTATTATCTTTGTTCCCAATGTCCTGATTTAATATTCATTCTTGTCAAATAGTTTGGTCACAGCTCAGATGCTACTGTGAAATTGAAAAGAGTACAGCATTGTTCCGCTATGCTTTTGAAAAACTGTTGTATCTTTTATATTAGGTAAATACACACAGTTCCAAAAGGGGATATAGTTTTTATTCTAATTCTTTTCATACTGATGTTACATAAAGCATGTCCTGAGAGCCAAGAATGAACAAGAACTGCTTCTTAAAGAAGGAAGGATAAAGCAAGACAAAGGCATCAAAGCCATTGCCATTACATTTTATCCTGAAAGAAACCAGAAATTACCAGGAAAGATCAGAATTTAACTGAAAGGGGTTAGTGTTACAGTTCCTACTGAGAGTTTCAAAAGGCAGCAGAAATTTTTCAGGGGAGGAGATACATTTATCCAATGGACAATGGGTCTGTGAAATTCTCTGGGTAATGCAAACAAAAGGCAGGGATTTTAATACACCTAATGTGTACCTGATGTTTTAAACTTCCATAGGGAAACATCTAACAATGCACAAAGTAAAAAATATCTAATGCCAAATTTTGAATAACTTTAAAGGTACTTTCAAGATTTCTCAAAGTACAGCTTCAAGTTCAAAGTGAACTCAGTGAGAACTTGTTTCACTAAGAACCACCATCAGTATCAACCAGAAACAGTGGATTGTTAGGTCTAAGTTTTCCCATGGTGCCAAGCATTGAAGAAACATTTTTTGTTATTTTGTAACAAATACTTTAAAACTCCTGCTCTCAGTGTAAGGCACTGTTGTAGAGAATGTAGAAGATTCAAAGATGTTTGAGGTAATTATTCTGCCCTTAGGAAAAAAAAGGTAGTACAAAATAGCAATTGTTGACATATTTAAGTATACTTATCAAAAAATTAAACACAATCAATGACTTATAATGAGAATTAAAATATACTATAGTTTTAGCTTCAAGAAATATTTTATTCTAACTGCGTACGTGATTACTCTTCTGCCATCTTGTATGAAAATTCCCCGCCACCCCCCACCTGCCGCCATAGCTTGCCCTGTGTTATGTGTATCCTGGGGACCCCAGCACCATTGAAGAGCATAGAACAATTGTGAGCTCAGGCTTGGAATGTGGAACTTGGGTTAGAATACTTCCCTCACACCTCAGTACTTGTGATTTGAACAGATCCCATAATCCCCCTCTACCTCAATTTTCTATTCTGTAAAGTGGGAATAATAAGGCAGAATTTACAACAATGATTTACACGTGTACAGCGTTTAGCAAATTGCCTAGCCATCATACTAAGTTGTAGTTTATTATTTTTTTAAAAAATATAAATCAAATAATATTACGCCTCCGTTTAAAACTAATTGGTTTCCACTGCACTTAGAACCAAAATTGCTTCTTAGCCCTTAAGATCACCTCCAATACCTTACAAAATTTGTCCTTCACTTGTCTTTCTTAGTGACCTTTCGTACAACTTTTTCCCTAAGTTTTGAACTTCCCAGGAATTCTAGGCTTCTTCCTGTAACCGGATGTTGCTAAGCATCCTTCATCTAGGGATCTTTAAACTTCTTGTCTCTTCTAGCTACAAAAACACTTCAACAAGATAGTTGAGTGACTACTTCATTTCTGTTCTTACATGGATCATTTTCAGTTTTAGTATCAATGCCGCTTCCTTAGTCAAGCCTTACTTGGCCCTCATATGTATGTACCCTTGAAGTTATTATCTTCTTTAGTTATGTCCCTTTCAGTCACTCTTTATCTTCATTACTTCTTAACAGTTAAATTCAACTTTTTTACTTATCTTTGTCTTCCTTAACTAGAGGAAGAACCTGTAAAGGAAGGGCTTTGTCTTTCCACTAAAACATTCTATCCCCAATTCCTGTAAAAGTGCCTCACACATAGAGATGCTCAGAAAAACTTCAAAGGACTGAACACATTTATTTTTATGGATGACAAGTCCTGTGCTGCCTAAACCTATTTCTAAAGAAAAAGTATACTAATAAGAATTATTTATTTTATTGATGGCATCTGGAATTTCAACATACTTTCTTTAAATGAATAAAAGTTTTGAATTTTAAAGTGTACTGTAGTTACATATAAGAATGAACAAATACAGACAAGATTTACTCACACTCACTTTTTGAACCTCAATTATAGATCTTAATTGTTAAGTTATAATTGTGTATCTTAGTTATTACCTAGTTACTATGAAAAATTGAAATGCGTTTGGAGTTTTAAAATCATAAGTCCTGTACTTTATGTTCAGAAAAAATACTAACCCAAATATTACTTACACTTGAAGTTGAGAAAGAAAAGTAGCTGAGAGTATTATTGGACTGAAATGGGATCCATTCACCCAGCACAGCAAAAACAAACATTGGCATCAGGACTGCAGCTAGAAGAAGTGACGCATTTATTGCAAGGCATCAAGCAATGAGAATCAGGCACTAGGGATGCTGAAGACTCAAATGCTTAAGACTCAAACTCCCTAATGCAGCAGTCCCCAACTTTTTTAGCACCAGGGACGGGTTTTGTGGAAGACAATTTCTCCATGGACTGAGGAGTGGGGGATGGTTTTAGGATGATTTAAGAACATTGTGCAAGAACAACAATCATATTGTGCATTTTATATCTATTATTATTACATCGTCATATATAATGAAATAGTTATACAAATCACCATAATGTAGAATCAGTGGCGGCCCTGAGCTTGTTTTCCTGAAACTAGATGGTCCCATCTGAGGGTGACAGGAGGCAGCGACACCTGAAGTGTGTTGCTTATATCCAGTCTACTCTGTTATCTCATTGTGGTTTCTGTCACTGCAGAAAACTCTGCTTCACAAAGAAAGAATGTCGGAAATGGAAGCAGGCTTTACAGTGCTTTTGTGGCAATCACGGGATATTCCGCCTTGATGATTAGGATTTGAAGTTGTCTGGAACATACTTTTAAGGCCACCGTCATTTGTGATCTCAAGCAGTTGATCCTCTTCTGGCATGGGCAAAATCAATTCATCTGGCTTACTCACAAATGGGTCTGATCCATTCTTTCCCAGTTTGGCAGTCTGCTGTGTTTGGGAAGTAATGTTCAAACTCTTTTGAAAGCTGAGATAGGTGATCATGCACCAGCTAGGAGAAAGAAGGCCTTGGCTCAGTCTCTTTCAAAATATCCTCCAATGTTTGAAATTGTCAAATATTCCAATGTCACTTGTTGCCCCCATAATTCCAGTCTGGCTTTAAACGCAGCCACTTTATCTGCTGACTAGAACACAGCTTTCATTCTCCCCTGAAGTGACAGATTGAGTTCATTCAGCAAGTTGAATATGTGACACAGGTAAGCAAGTTTTGCAACCCATTCTGTGTCACTGAAATGTGCTGCCAGTGGTTACTGTTTTTCTAAAAATATCTCTGGAGCAGCTCTCGTAACTCAAAAACTCTGGCCAGTGATCTACCTTTAGAAAGTCATTTCACATCTGTGTGTAAGAGATGTGTGCGCTCTGTGTGCATCTCCTCACAGAGCTTTGCCAACAGACATGAGTTAAGAGCATGTACTTTAATGTTGATAGTTTTAATAGCATCCTGCAAAATGTCATTAAGTTTGGATGACATTTTTTGGGTAGCTAGGATTTCTCTATGGCTGTCACAGTACATAGACTCACATTCAGAAGTGACTTCTTTGGCCTGACTAGTGAAACCAGAAAGCCATTCAGTCATAGCAGCCTCTCTGTTCATGCATATACCAACACAAAATGAGCAATACAGTTTTCCTAATATGTAATTGTTCAAAGACTTGAATGGTTCTGCAGCTGTGGTGTTGTTTGGCAACAAAAGTGCACAGAACATATCCTCATGCACATCCTCCTGAAAAATATATTGCATGAAAACAAACAAGCATTGTCGCCTTGTTGTCAATATCTGTAGAATTGTCAACCTGGATTAAATACTACAGTGATTCATTAATTCTCTCTAAAAATTGTGCCTCAATATCCTCTGCTAGTTCATCAATTTATTTAGCTATGGTGCTAGATAAAAGAGGAACATGTGCCACCTTTTGAACTGCAGCCTCTCCTAACGTTTAACCACAAATGTCCTTAGCAGCCGGCAGGATGAACTCTTCACCAATAGTAAAGGATTTCTTAGCTTTGGCAATGCAGTTAGCCACTAGAAATTATGCTTTCAGTGCAGACACATTTGATGAAGTGGTGGTCTTCAATAACTGCTTCTGTTATTTGTGTTCACATTTTTTCTTTTGAAAAACTCCAAAGGCTTGTCTTTTATTGCAGGGTCCTTGGTCTCCATGTGACAAAGCAGTTTTGAAGGTTACAGGGTTTCATTGGATAGCCAGTTGTCACGTATTTTACAAAGTGGCCTTGGAGAATGTGAATCACCTGTTGCAATGAACCCATAATTTAGTAGGACTTGGTGTTTTCTTTTAAATGCAGCTTTCTTTTTGTTGGTAGTCTTAGAGTCTTCTGCTCTCTCATCATTGGGTGTTTACCCCTTTTCAAAGAAGCTCTCCAGTGATGTTTGGTTCTTACTCATTTTGGCCAGGGTTAGCTTGTGGGAACCAAAACTGTGACTAAGACAAGTGCACAGTGTGGGAAAGAGGCACAGATGAAAGTGGTAAATAAAATAATGAGTGGACCATGTCGACATAAAAATAAGTATCAGGTTCTGACTTAAATCCTGCCACCAGATGCAGCTGTGAAATTAAAGTACACCAACTCACTTGCCACTATAAAGCTGCCACTACATGCAGTTTAAATGCCACTTGCTACTCACTGATAGGGTTTTGATCTGTGTCTCCAGGCAATTGATTTGTTATGGTTTCTGTGCAGTTAAAACTCTCTGCAAATGTTAATCTGTGTTTGCAGCCACTCCCCAGTGCTCCATCACCACCTCGGATCCACCTTAGATCATCTGGCATTAGATTCTCATAAGAAGAGTCCAACCTAGATCCCTTGCATTCACAGTTCACAATAGGGTTCGTGCTCCTATGAGAACCTAATGCCACTGCTGATCTGACAGGAGGCAGAGCTCAGGTGGCAATGAGAGTGATGGGCAGTGGCTGTAAGAACAGATGAAACTTTACTAGCTTATCCATCTTTAACCTCCTGTTGTGTGGCTCATTTCTAATGAGCCACAGACCAGTATTAGTTTGTGGTCTGGGGGTCGTGGCCCCTTCCCTAGTGGCTCATTGATAAGGGGTTTCAGAGGCAGAGATGCAGAGGTTATAGGCAAAGTAATAATTCAATATATGGCAGCTATACATTATTTTGAACTAAAAAGGTGGCATATCTTGAAGCAGAAAGGAGACCTACAGATTATAGGTGGAGTCAAAGATTTTCTGATTTTGTTAACCATGGAAAAGATTCGAGTTACTGGTGGCATATCTATACAGATCTGTGGCAACCTCAATTCTTGTCTCCTCAGAAGAAAGAATTTAAGTGAGAGGCATAAGGGAGAAGAAGATACCAAGGCAACTTTCACAGCAGGGGTGGAAGTTTATTAAAAAGCTTTAGAGTGTAAGGACTAAAAGAAGAAAAGAAGGAAAGTACAATTTGGAAGTTGGCCAAGTGGACGATTTGAGAAACCAAGTGTGCAGCTTGATCTTTTGACTTGGGGTTTTATTACTTCTCTCTCCATTCCTGAGATCTATTTTTTTTTTGTTTTTTGAGATGGAGTGTTGGTGTCACCAGGCTGGAGTGCAGTGGCATGATTTTGGCTCACTGCAACCTCCACCTCCCGGGTTCAAGCAATTCCCCTGCCGCAGCCTCCAGAGTAGCTGGGACTACAGGCATGCACCACCATTCCCAGCTAATTTTTTGTATTTTAGTAGAGACAGGGATTCACCATGTTGGCCAGGATGATCTCGATCTCCTGACCTCATGATCTGCCCACCTCAGCCTCCCAAAGTGCTGGGATTACAGACATGAGCCACTGCACCCACTTCTGAGATATTACTGGGAAGCTGCTGATCAGTTCCAGGTGTTTTCTATCTATCAGGAGCCTGTCTTTCCTCAGTGCCAGCTGTGACCAGTTATTACTTTAGAAAAACAGTTACCAACTGCCTGACCATTGCCTGATGGTCACCCAACACTCTTGGTGTGTTGGGGGAAGCCCTCTCCTGCCCTGTTTATATGTTACTAGATAACTACTGTAACAATTTGATATTGGTTCAGAGGCAAAGCTTTGTCTAAATATTTGAGATCAACTGAACAGAATATTAGTTCTTGCCCAGGGCATGGTCTCCTCCAGGCCCCTCAGGAAGAAAGAAAGAACAGTGTATTAGTCCATTTTCATGCTGCTGATAAAGACATACCTGAGACTGGGCAATTTACAAAAGAAAGAGGTTTAATTGGACTTACAGATCCATGTGGCTGGGGAAGACTCACAATCATGGCAGAAGGCAAGGGCAAGCAAGTCATGTCTTAGGTGGATGGCAGCTGGCAAAGAGGATAACTTGTGCAGAGAAACTCCACTTTGTAAAACCCTCAGATCTTGTCAGACTTATTCACTATCATGAGAACAGCATGGGAAAGACTTGCCCCTATGATTCAACTACCTCCCACTGGGTCTTTCCCACAACACATGGGAATTCAAGGTGAGATTTTGGTGGGAACACCATCAAACCATATCATTCTACTCCTGGCCCCTCCCAAATCTCATGTTCTCACATTTCAAAACCAATCATGCCTTTCCAACAGTCCCCCAAAGTCTGAACTCATTCCAGCATTAACTCAAAAGTCCACACTTCAAAGTCTCATCCGAGACAAGGCAAGTCCCTTCCACCTAGGAGCCTGTAAAATCAAAAGCAGGTTAGTTACTTCCTAGATACAATGAGGGTACAGGCATTGGGTAAATACAGCTATCCCAAATGGGAGAAATTGGCAAAACAAAGGGGCTACAGGCCCCATGCAAATCCAGAATCCAGCAGGGCAGTCAAATCTTAAACTTCCAAAATGATCTTCTTTGACTCCATGTCTCACATCCAGGTCATGCTGGTGCAAATGGTGGGTTCCCATGGTCTTGGAAAGCTCCACCCCAGTGGCTTTGCAGGATACAGCCTCCCTTCCAGCTCCTTTCATGGACTGGCATTGAGTGTCTGAGGCTTTTCCAGGTGCACAGTGCAAGCTGTTAGTGGATCTATCATTCTGGGGTCTAGAGGACGGTGGTCCTCTTCTTACAGCTCCACTAGGCGGTACCCTAGTAGGGACTCTGTGTGAGGGCTCCAACCCTACATTTCACTTCCGCACTGCTCTAGCAGATGTTCTCCATGAGAGCCCCACCCCCCGTGGTAAACTTCTGCCTGGACATCCAGGTATTTCTATGCATCTTCTGAAATCTAGGTGGAGGTTCCCAAACCCCAATCTTGACTTCTGTGTACTGGAAGCTCAACATCAAGTGGAAGCTGCCAAGGCTTGAGGCTTGCACCCTCTGAAACTACACTCTGAGCTCTACATTGGCCCCTTTCAGCCATGGCTGGAGCAGCTGGGACACAGGGCATCAAGTCCCTAGGCTGCACACAGCATGGGGACCCTTGGCCTAGCCAATGAAACCACTTTTTCCTCTTAGGCCTCCAGGCCTGTGATTAAAGGGGCTGGCATGAAGACCTATGGCATGCCCTGGAGACATTTTCCCCATTGTCTTGGGGATTAACATTCAGCTCCTTGTTACTTTTGCAAATTTCTGCAGCCAGCTTAAATTTCTCCTCAGAAAATGGGATTTTTCTCTTCTATCACATTGTCAGGCTGCAAATTTTCCAAACCTTTATGCTCTGCTTCCCTTATAAAACCGAAGGCCTTTAACAGCACCCAAGTCACATCTTGAATGCTTTGCTGCTTAGAAATTTCTTCTGACAGATACACTAAATCATCTCTCTCAAGTTCAAATTCCACAAATTTCTAGGATGGGGTGAAATGTTGCCAGTCTGTTTGCTAAAATATAACAAGTGTTATCTTTGTTTCAGTTTGCAACAACTTCCTCATCTCTATCTGTGACCACCTCAGCCTGGACCATATTTTTCATATAACTATCAGCATTTTTGTCATAGCTATTCAGCAAGTCTCTAGGAAGTTCCAAATTTTCCCACATTTTCCTGTCTTCTTCTGAGCCCTCCAAACTGTTCCAATCACTGCCTGTTATCTAGTTCCAAAGTCGCTTCCACATTTTCAGGTAAATTTTCAGCAGTGCCCCACTCTACTGGTACCACTTTACCGTATTAGTCCATTTTCATGCTGCTGATAAAGACATACCTGAGCCTGGGCAATTTACAAAAGAAAGAGGTTTAATTGGACTTACAGTTCCATGTGGCTGGGGAAGCTTCACAATCATGGTGGAAGGCAAAGAGGAGCAAGTCATGTCTTACATGGATGGCAACAGGCAAAGCAAAAGAACTTGTGCAGGGCAACTCCTCTTTTTAAAACTATCAGATCTCGTAAGACTTATTCACTACCACGAGAACAGCATGAGAAAGACTTGCCCCCGTGATTAAATTACCTCCCACTGGATCCATAACACGTGGGAATTCAAGATAGATTTGGGTAGGGATACAGCCAAACCATATCAAACAAGGTCAGAGTTTAGTAGTTGTTTCCTTCTTATCTGAGGTGATGTGCCAGAGGATCCACTAGGTGGGGATCCAGGTTTCTGAAAACAATTCAGGTATATCTGTTAAGATGTTACCTTTAATTTCTATAGGGGAAGCAAACATTCTGTGATCTGACTTCCTTGGCTACTGTTTTAATCCATTATTAACTTCTTGCTTACCAAGTTGCTCATTTACTTCTCAAGGCTAGCTGGCTGCCTGGAATTTCTCTTGAAGAAATTCAAGACTTTCCTTATTTTCTGTGCTTTGAGGAGGGCCCAAGTCCTCTAAGATGGGTCCCTGGTTTGTTTCAAAATGAGTATGAAGAATGCGAGGTATGCAAAACTTATAAGGCCCAGAAAAATATGAGAACAAATCCTCAGTCACCCCTCCCATGCTAGCACCAGTGTCCCTGGGCAATTGTTTAAAGGTATTTTATTTCTTCCTTGTAGTTTTCAGGCTAGCTGATAAATTACCTAAAATGCAATTATAAGTTGCACAAGGTGACCCTCACTCATTATCTTCATGTTCCTGAAATTTTTGATACAAAAATAGTGTATAGCCAATCGATAGCTTATGATCAACTTAAGAACTGCTCCTTTTGTTCTTTAAAAAACCACTTGTGGCCGGGCGCGGTGGCTCACACCTGTAATCCCAGCACTTTCGAAGGCCAAGGCGGGTGGGTCACAAGGTCAGGAGATCGAGATCATCCTGGCTAACATAGTGAAACCCCATCTCTACTAAAAATACAAAAAATTAGCTGGGTGTGGTGGTGGGCACCTGTAGTCCCAGCTACTCAGGAGGCTGAGGCAGGAGAATGGTGTGAACCCAGGAGGTGGAGCTGACAGTGAGCCAAGATTGCGCCACTGCGCTCTAGCCTGGGCGACAGAGTGAGACTCCTTCTCAAAACAAACAAAAAAAAACACTTGTAACTGCTGTTAATCAGAGGCCTGGCAATTCAGGCCAACTTAAATCTGTGTCTCCTTGGTTGCAGTCCTCAAATTTGGTCCAAATAAACTCTCTATTTATGTTAATTTTGCTTCAGTTTCTTCCTTTATGTTGATGAAGTCCAAAGACTAAATCTCAGTTTTAGTCTTACAACTTCAGAAGTCTGCTGTTGTGTCTTGTTTTCTAACTGCTTTATATGAATTCTCCAGTGCAATAATACATTTTTTTTTTTTTTTTTTGAGATGGAGTCTTGCTCTGTCACCCAGGCTGGAGTGCAGTGGCGTAATCTCAGCTCACTGCTATCTCTGCCTCCTGGGTTCACGTCATTCTCCTGCCTCAGCCTCCTGAGTAGCTGGGACTACAGGTGCCTCCCACCATGCCTGGCTAATTTTTTTTGTATTTTTAGCAGAGACGAGATTTCACCATGTTAGCCAGGATGGTCTCGATCTCCTGATCTCATGATCCACCCACCTTGGCCTCCCAAAGTGCTGGGATTACAGGTGTAAGCCACCGCACCCAGCCACAATAATGCATTTTAAAAATATCCTCTGGTAGTTGGTGCAATATAAAATGATTTTAAAATTTTCCTAAATAATGTCAGAAGAATTGGATTAAAATATTTTTTAAAAATTCACCCAGTGGTGGTTAGCTGACTTATAATAGAAGGAAATATAACCCCTTACTTTTCAGGTTTTCAAATGTAAACTAAAAATAAAATTCTAAGCCCGTCAACTGACTAAACGACCATCTCTTAGCCAAGCGGACCCTAGAGTAATCTTGAAAACTGAGTTCTCAGTTGTGATGGGATGGGGTGTCAGAAACTCTTGTTCTACCCCCTCCCTTGCTAATCGTGGTTAGCCTTTCTTCCCTAAGGGCTTAACAAAAACCAGGCCTTTCAAAAGACTCCACCACTGATATCAACCAACAGCCTGATACTACCCTTCCTTTTTTGCCTGATATGATACCACTAACCACCGTGTTGTTCTGCCCAATATATAGAGAATGTGCAGTAAGGGATTTTGCGTCTTTTGCTTCACCTTTTGACATCATCAGGGTGAGAACTCCACCCTTGGATCATGCTAATGCCACTATTTTTTATACATGGGACCCATGAAGAGGCATGAAGCTCAGCTGTGCATGTTCACATTCCTTCTTCATCAATATTCATGGTTCCTCCTATAGCTTATTAAATATGTATAGTCAACTATCCTGCTCAGCATATTTGTTCCCTTTGCCTCTTCGTCAAAGTATCTGTTTTTGACTTCTGACCAAAGGCTATGCTTCCCAGTCTGCCAGAATGGCTATTCCGCCAGCTGCAATCCTTTATGAGAAATAAAACTTTCTTTTCCAAATTTATGAATGTCATAATTTCTCAGTCCACACATATTTCTCTAATGGAGTCTTTACAACTGACTTTTGAGCTTTTTACATTCAATTAGCCGCTCTGCACTAAAGAATGAATGGGAAGAATGTTTAAAAGGTGTGAAAGTGTCAACTAAATGAGAAAAATCAAGCCATTAAAAAGTTAAAGTTAGTTTTATTCAGAAATCTTACTGAGGACTATAGACTGAGTCCTACAGGCTGGCAGCAGTTTTTTCAGACTGCTTCTGCATGGTACTTCAGCCCACTCCTTATAAGCAGGTGGTGGGGTCTCAGGTATATGCAAAATCACATCAGAGTTGCTCAGAAGTTGCATTAAAGCAGAATTGCATCAAGATTTGGATGTAAGAGTATGTCCTGTTATAGATTACAGAAGAACAATCACTAACCCCATTAGACATTATGTTATATGTAGAAAAAGGCAAGGACCGGGGTAATTTATCTTTTAAGTAAATTAGTGACTCAGGCAAAAAAATGTGGAAGACCACATGTTCTATCCTGCTTTATCTTCAAAGCATCTTCCAGAAGAGCTGCAGGTCCTCACAGAGTCAGGGGCTTTGTGAAATTATGTCCTTGTGCTGGCAAGTGGAAGAACAAACATGGCTTCTTACACTTGCTGCTTTGTCTCACAAAGGTATTGTTTATAAATTTAAAATGACAAAACTATTCCCGTTTCCTGGTACCATGGATATTAGTAAGTTCATTAAAGTCAAGAAAATATATAAAGATTTTTCCCAAATAGTGTTTAATTAAATAAATCTTTATTTATTTATTGCAAATAAGTAACTGTTGTTTGCAATATAAATTACATTGTTAAGGTATCTCATGTTAATTATAACAAGTTGTTCATTCACTCATTTAACAAATATTTTAGTGCTTATAAGGTGCCAGGCACTGAAGATGCATAAATGAACAAAACAGAAAAATCTTTGTATGTAGTAAATTATGTTAGTAGGCATTCAAATTATGTTTAACTTGGGCAAACTTAGTTTCTTCAATGTCTCTGTGAAATGAAAGTAAAAACTTGGGACCCCAATTCACTATGCCAAAAGGGGGAAAAGAAGCTGAAACCCGAGTCATGGAAGAAACTGCCTTTCCTTTTATTTCTATGCAGACAGCTACAGATAAAAGGTTAAATATGTCCACAGATAGCTACTCTGTGTTCACCTTATCTTATGTAAAGTGCTGATTTACTGAGCATGAGAGGAATACATCATTGACTATTCCCCTACCTGTTCTTTCCCCTTGCAGCATGTGGGTTATCATACACTCCTTTCTTCTCCAGCCCACTTTTCTCCTTTAAATGTTGAAGCCCTCAAAATCATCTTTGGAGAAAGGCACAGACCACAGATTTTTTCTCTGATTCCATGTTTCTTTACTTTTTTTTTTTTTTTTTTTTTCCTTCCAGGCATGCCCTAACCTTGCCAAAATAAACTTCTAAATTGATTGAGACCTGCCTCAGACGGTTTTTGGTTTGCAACTTCTATCACATTTCCTACCTTGTAAACCTACCATGGCAAGTTTAAATGCAAGCATCTGTGGCTTTTAAAGCATGGAATAGGCTATCTGAATAGTTAAATTAAGAAACTGAAGACTCTGCTCTCAAGGAACTGATATATACCCACTGAAGGAAGGGAGCCTTTCCACGAGGGTTGGAAACAGTTAAAATATGCATATCAAATTATGGGTACAAGATGCTAATGATCACCTTTGACTTTAAAAAAAGGAAACTAGGTATCAAATTATCAAATGGTCTAGTAGGACAATGAGTAAATCAAATGACCTTGAGTGCTTACTATAAGGTTGTATTTTTTTCATTTGCCTTGCAGTGCCTTGGAAAACAAAGCTTCAGATAGCATTTTTACTTGCTCTCATGCAAAGGACTCACATTTAAAACAGTTGGAGCTTTTTTAATGATAGAATGATGGTAGCCTTCTCTGCATAACAACATAGTAAATATGGTAGATTCTTCATATTTACAGATTTAAGATTCATGGTTTCAACTGTTTGCCAGTGATGCAGAAAATGCTTGGTCTTTTTAGTAAAAGAATTTCAGTCAGGTTCTCTGTGACACTAGTACCTGAAGAGAATCACTCAGCTAGTGAATATGTCTAGCTGGCACTCAGAATCAATGGTTTTGTCAGAGGCGTCTCCAACTCCTTTGTCAGAGCGACTCCATATTAAATAGGGGCTGGGTAAAATGAGGCTGAAATCTACTTGGCTGCATTCCCAGGTGGTTAGGCATTCTAAGTCTCAGTGAGATAGGAGGTCAGCACAAGACACAGGTCATAAAGACCTTGCTGATAAAACTGGTTTCAGTAAAGAAGCCAGCCAAAACCTACCAAAACCAAGATGGTGTCAAGGGTGAACTCTGGTCATCCACACTGCTACACTTCCACCAGTGCCATGACAGTTTACATATGTCATGGCAATGTCAGGAAGTTGCCCTATATGGTCTAAAAACAGAACGCATGAATAATTCACCCCTTGTTTAGCATATAATAAATAAAAGAATAAAAATGGGCAATCAGCAGCCCTCGGGGGTCTATGGAGTAGCCATTCTTTTATTCCTCTACTTTTGTAACAAACTTGCCATCACTTTACTCTATGGACTCGCCCTGAATTCTTTCTTGTGCGAGATCCAAGAACCCTCTCTTGCGGTCTGGATCCAGACCCCTTTCCAGTAATAGTTTTGTTCGTCTAACACTCTCCTAAAATGAAACCAGCTTGGCTATTTCATGAATATTCTCCACTAACTAAGAGAGAAAACAATGTCAAAATTGGAGTAGATATATTGCAATGTGAGATGTGCCCAGGAAATACATGAATGGTTGGAAAGATGATTTAGGAGAAAGAAGCAGTTTGCATAATACTATGTAATTACAGATTTGGAGATTTGCTAAGGACTAGGCATATTTTTACAACATTACAGAAAACCTATTGTTTGGAGGCTATTCTTTTTCCCTTGTTAATATTAAATCCTGAATGATTTAGGTAAGTATTTTTGTATTTTAATTTTTAAGCATATTTACTGTTATACCATGATGGTAGCTATTAACAGTAGGAAACTCTTACTACTAATTTTCTTGTTACTTATTTTATTTATGTAACTTCTCCTTTGAAGTATAGGAAAATGAAAAAAATTATTACAAACATTTAGATTGTGTTTATGTTTTAGTCAATATTGAGAACCTCTCCCTTTCTTTTCCTGGTCACATCAACAGTAGCATTTGCAGCAATAGACTGTACTGATGGTTTAGGAAGAAAAACTCAAGGAAAAAAGCATATATTGAGTCCTTACTAAACTGCATCTCAGTGTACTTTTAAAATTGCCTTCTAGTAGCTTGCAATCTTGTTAGAGAGGGAGAATTTATGTACATCTGACAGTAAAAAGATGTAAGAATGATCAGTTGAATATAACCAAGCATCAAAATGTATGACAAATACAACAAAAGCTCTTTGTTCAGGGAAGGTTTAAAGGAAGTGAACTTGAGGATAGATCTTAAAGGCCTAGTTCTTTTCTAGAACTTGATAAATGAAATAGAGCAAATGGGCCATAGAATCCATATGCAAAACTGTGAGGACAGGAACAAGTGTGGTTTTTGTAAAAAAACTAAGGAGGTCAGCCAGGCTTTAGAGAAAGGTTCAGGAGTGGGAATTTTCAACATGGTGCTTGATGATTTCTGACCTGCCATGTATATCCTTGTTTGTATCAATTAGCCTGTGGTAAGATTGGTTTCATTATATAGTGAATTTTGCTTGAAATCACAGTTTCCAAGAGTATATTCAGGATGTTAGGTGAGAACTTCCTGTATAAGATTTTCTTTTTTGCATTGCCTGGTTAACTCAGACCTTGGTAATTGTCTGTATTTAATTTATGAAATACTTATTTTTTCAGAATCACAAAGAAGGAGTTCTCTGAAGACAGTAATGTTTAATAACAGAACTCTGAATAGGTAGTATGATATTTACTCAGAAAAAATAAATCTAGGACAAAAGTTAAGAAGAATAGTTATCAACTGACAAGATTATATAAAGACTAGGGAAGGGTTTTAGAGGACAAAATCTTTGTCCTTACTCCCTACAGGGAATCCCTTATATTCTAAAATATCTGTCTGACAGAAAGTCATTTGAATATTGCTTTATAATACTTCCTAAATATCTCCTAAAGTAGTTATTCAAATATGTATATAGGATGTTTCCAAAAAATGTTTAATGACATGAGAAAATGATCATAATATGAATGGAAAATGAAAACAAATTTGTAAATACAATAGCATTTTCATTCTGTAATTAATTAAACAATGCTTTTGGGGGCTCTTAAATTATAATTTCTTAATGTTTTTCTCTGCACATATATATATATACTGTCCAAATTCTTAACATTAAACATTTACTCTCTTATATTTGCGGAGGAGGAAATGGCCTACTTACAGTTTTGGTATTTTTTTTTTCTTTTCTTTTTTCGGCAGAGTCTTGCCTGTCACCCAGGCTGGAGTGCAGTGGCACAATCTCAGCTCACTGCAACCTCCACCTCCTGGGCTCAAGCAATTCTCCTGCCTCAGCCTCCTGAGTAGCTGGGATTATAGATGCGTACCACCATGCCTGGCTAATTTTTGTATTTTTTTTAGTACGGACTGGGTTTCACCATGTTGGCCAGGCTGGTCTTGAATTCCTGACCTTGTGATCTGCCCACTTTGACCTTCCAAAGTGCTAGGATTACAGGTGTGAGCCACTGGGCCTGGCCTGGCTTTTACTTTTTTAATTGAAGTTTTGGTATTTTTTCTCATGGATTTGTATGAATACTCTGTACATCAAGAAAAGTAATCCTTGAATGTCATACTAGTTGATGGACTTAGGTTTGTATTGTAAAGTGTTGTGAATAATCTTTAATCACCTGGACAATTAATCTTTTGCAAGTTCAGGAGATTTCATGTTCGTTCTGATTATAATATATGTGGTGTTGAGTTTCATTAAGATGGACAGTTTTCATGGTCCATCTTAATGGAAATGTAGATCTGTTTTAGTTTAAGTTTATGATTTATATCTGAAAGCACAACAGGATGAATGCATTAAAATTATAACACGTGGCTGTCAATCTAGCAACATGTGGTACTAGGGATGAAGAGAAGTATAAATCGTTATACTTATGTTACAAATGCTGTTGATACAGACAGGAGGCAGGGAAATATTAGGTAGAAAAGGTCCAGGTCCCTGGTGAGGGATCCACCCTCAAGCATGGACCCGTGGCCCTAAATGAGAAATTCACATCCGCATTTTCCTACGTGAATGTTGCCTTTTCCAAACCACCCTGTCCTATCCTGCCTCAAACCCTGTATGCATAAAAACCCCAAGCTCCACTGCTGGGCGATGGAGAGCAGCACAGCAGAAAGGGAAAGAAGAGAAGCAGTCGGACATCAGAGAAAAGCAGCTTGACTTCAGAGCGACTGCTTGACGGTGGGACTTTGGAGGAGAGTTCAGCCAGGGACAGCTGAACTCCAGGGGAGGATTATCTTCCCACTCCATCCCCCTTCCAGTTCCCCTTTCTGCTGAGAGCCACCTCCACTGCTCACTAAAATCCTCTGCATACACCACCCTTCAATTTGTTCACATAGTCTCATTCTTCCTGGACACCAGACAAGGACCCGGGTACGGGTGCAAGAGACTGTCACACTGATGCTCCACTGATGTGTTTAACACTTAAGCCGTCCATAGATGTTAAAGCTAAAGGAGTGCACTGTAACACACGCCCTCTGGGGCTCCAGGGGTCATGGGCAACCCATCAATGCTGCCACAGGCCAGTACAGGGTTCGTTCCTGCCAGTGCCCAAAGGCACTCACCCTGGCTCCTGCACCTGCTTACCTGCGTGCTCCTTCTTCTGCAAGGGGTTTGAGCACCATGGGCTGAGTAAGCAAGCCAACCCTTCACGAGGCCAGCAAAGGAGTCACAGGAAATATCTCTTGATACAGATTGAGTAAATGGTATTTTATAAAGATGTTTGCATATCTTCTTTCTGTTCAGCCATTGTTACCGTTAGGTATGTAATCATCAATTTTCAATGGGTGGATGGAAAACATTAAAAATCCAGGTTCCTGGTTGTTTTATCAAAAAGTTAAAAAATAACAATTATAGTTCACTTTAATAGGTGCATGCTAGGTATTCCTGAGGATTACTTGGCTCTGAGTATAGTGTTTACGAAACATGTACAAGGTTGTTCACATAACAAGAGCTTAAAGGTGTGAACTTGATGTGCTTTGGTGAACAGTTTAAACTATATATAGAGACTGTAAGAATGAACGTGAATAATTCTAGCATTGTTGGAGAGAAAACAAAACAAAACTTACTGTTGAGCTCCTACTGAATTTTTGCAGGGAATGTGAAATGGCTTCCATGTATTTTTAATGTTTTTATAATTCATATTTGTTTTAGGGATTTTGGCAATAGCGTAGACACATCTAAAAAAACACAGAAACCCATGGTAACCTAATTAGTATGCTTTAATTACTCTTGGGAGTAGAGATTGAAAATTGGACACATTTTGAGTTCCAATTCATTCTACTTTATGAGAATTGGTGTCCTGTGTAGAAAAACTTGGTGCTATTGTGTAATTCAGCTACTTTCAGAAAAAAAGCAAGGGGATATAAGATTATGATTCTACAGTTAATGTTTTGCATGACCCTAGAAAAGCTGTGTAAGAATTATGTGAAAGAAAAAACATCCTACTTTATCTTTTCAGATTGTGTGATACAGTACATGTCATTTACTCTATCGACTTTATTTTTGTCATCTTTAAAGTGATGACACTTATTTTACAGGGGTTCTTGCTAGGATTAAATAAAATGTATAAAGGTCTAGGACAGTATGTGGTATTTTACAGATTGAGTAAATGGTATTTTATAAAGATGTTTGCATATCTTCTTTCTGTTTAGCCATATGTTTAACCTGGCTTCCGTGAACAATTACAGAGGTTTTCCACTTACAGAACTTCCTAAATTCTTTGTAAAATATTGTGTGTGTGCTTATTTCTGGAGATGCTATTTAACTTTCATCAGATTAAAAACTTGTATATTAAAGCCCTTGATTATACAAACATACATGTTAAACTTTGTTCAACTTTACAGCCAATTTCTCTTAGTGTATAGATTAATAATTTAATTTTAGGCAACTTAATGAAATGACTATGTGAACTGGAAGCTGAACCTGAGCATGTGGCAAAACATTGCAAAAGGAGCCAGGAGAATACTGAACTATTTAGTACCTAGACAGATTTTTTAAAATGTCAATAGTAAAATACATTTTCATCAAATTATCTCAGCCTCAAATTGAATTGATCGTTTTGCACAAAATCATACCAAACAAAACCTTTTCTATGGCTATAAAAACAAAGAAAATTTTCAACATTTCATTTTATAGGCACATGTAATAAAATGTGAAATTTATTTACAAATATTTTATCTTGCTTAGTGTTAATACAGCTTGACCATCTCTAACTGGGAAATCAGAAATTTTAAATGCCCCCCAAAATCAGAAATTTGAAATGCTCCAAAATCCAAAACTTCTTGAGCACCAACATGACACTACGAGTGGAAAATTTCAGACATAAGGACTTAACACAAACTGCTTCGTGTACAAAATTATTAAAAATATTGTATAAAATTACTTTCAAGCTATTGGTATAAGTTGTACATGAAACATAAATGAATGTCATGTTTAGACTTGGGTCTCATCCTCAAGATATCTCATTATATGTATTTGAATATTCTAAAATTCAAAAAAACTAAACACTTCTGGTCCCAAGCTTTTCAGATAAGGGATACTCAACCTATATAAAGGGGAACTATTTTTTCTTAAACTGTTTAATTGAGATCTTTGATTTTTTTTATCTTAGCGGACTCTTATACATTATTATTTTGAAACTGAAGAGTATGCTAAATATTTGCTACTTTAAATAAAATAATTTGACTTATAATTTAAACTTTTCTGTTAGTTACATTTGTATATTTTTAAAAATGTAAACACTCAAAGGGAAAAAATCATGAGATGAGAGGTAACTAAAGTTTTATTTTTAAAAATTACAAAGTAGAGCTACTCCATGACTTTACCTTGGAAATAATTTCTGCAATGCTCTTGGGACATTAATTCAGAGAAGTGATGATGAAACTCATGGCAGAAATTTAACTGAAAACTGAGGCTGCATCAAATTTCATAGGATTATTTTTTGTTTTAAAATAAATAATTTAAAAATCTTCTTTTCACTAATTGGAATATTAATTGGTCATTGTTGGTCATGTTTTTATTTTTACTTTTATCAAGGACTTATTATGTGCTAGCATTGGTGCTAATGTTTTGTATATATAGATATATTTAATCTTTATAACAATGAAGTCTTATTTCCCATTTTATAAACAAGAAAACTAAACATTTTTATTTATCTGTCATCTAATATTACTAAAAACATGCTATGATACAGGCACTGTTTTTGGCTCTAAGTATAAAATAATAAACAAGAAATGTCCTGCTATCTTGGAACTTAAATTGGAGAGAGAGAGGAAATAAACAAATCAATATGGTGTTAGGACTATAAAGACAATATAAAGCAGGGTAATGTGGTTAGAGGGTGGTAAGATGAGGGATAGGAATCCGGAGATTCTAATTTGGGTATAATTGAGGGAGACCTGTCTGATTATCTGCTATTTCAGTCTGAATAAAAACAGGGAGAGATCCAGGATGATATTTGGGGAAATAACATTCTAGATAGAAGGAATAAAATAAGTGCAATGGTTGTGAAAAAGTAATTTTCTTCAGATAGAAAGATTGATTCTGTTGGAAAGGCCTGACCTGGATGAGAGTTATAGGAAACAAATCCAAGAGGGAACCAAGGATGAGGAAAGCACACGAGAGGGATATTCTGTGACATCTCTTTAGGCATTGGTGAAGACACTGATTGTTAATGGGATGGAAGCTTCTAAAAGATTTTGAGCAGAGCAGAGACACGTTCTGATTTACATTTTAAAAATGTCATTCACATTGAGTAGCAGGGCAATAGTGGAAGTGAGAGCCTGCTAAGAAGAAGTTCAATAGTGTAGGCAAGAGATTAGACGGATAATAATGAAAATGAGCATGTTTGGGGATGAAATTAGATTAAGACTTCTGTTTAGAGTACAGTAAGTATGAAGTTTTTGTTAGATATTTAAGTGCAGATGTCAAGTTAGCAGTTGAAAACAGAGACTAGGTCCCGGGAGAAAGATCATACTGAAAGCCACGGAACTGGATAACATTAATGGACAGTGTGTGCAGATACATAAAAGAAGTATGGAGAAAATGCAAATTCAAGACGATGTGGAAATGTTGCAGACAGTGAGTAAGTAGGAGTGGAGAGAGAGAGAGAGAGAGAATCCTGATAGCCAAATAAAGAAAGTATTTTAGGAGCAAAAAAGCAATTAAAATGTGGATTTTGATTTTTATCAGAGAAAGTGAGGCTAATGATGGACTATGAAGTCTAAAGAGGGTAAGAATACAAAAGATATGAGAGAGATGATGGAGGAAAGAGAAATGTCAATAAACCCTAGGTCTCAGTCAGTTTGGAAAAAAATTGTTGGAGTTGCAGTAAAGGTAATCTAACAATATCCTAGTTTTGGAAAGTGGAATATTAGAAACTCAGACTGTGGAGTGAGTGTAGTTATTGACAATAATGATTTGTAGTTACTAGACTCTAATATGATGGCTCTCAAAGTGTAGTCGCTGAACCAGCAGTATTGGCATCACCAGGGAACTTAAGAAATGCACATTCTCAGGCTCTACTCCGGACTTACTGATTCCTAAACTTTGGGGGTGGATCCAGCAACCTATATTTTTAACAAGGTGGTTATGATTCTGGCTATACTTTGAAAACTGTTCTAATGTATGATCATGGGAGCATGTAGTATAAGTGAGATGTCAGATAAGCAATTTTGTTTGATAAGTGAGATGGTTTGACTCGGTGTCCCTACTGAAACCTCATCTGGGATTATAATCCCCACATGTGGAGGGAGGGAACTTGTAGAAGATGATTGGATCACGGGGGTGGTTTCCCCATTGCTCTTCTCGTGATAGTGAGGTCTCACGAGATTTGGTGGTATAAAAGAGCATGGCTTCCCTCAGTCTCTCTCCTGCTCCTCCATTGTTAAGATGTGTGTGCTTTCCCTTCACCTTCCACCATAATTGTAACTTTCCTGAGGCCTCCGCATTATGCTTCCTAAGCCTGCAGAACTGTGAGTCAATTAAACCACTTTATAAATTACCCAGTTTTAGGCATGTTTTTATAGCAGCGGGAGAATGGACTAATACAGCAAGGTAAAAGCTAAAGGAACTAAGAGTATGCTGACATCTTCAAGAACTATTTTAGGAGTATTAATATAAAGAGTAATAGGGGCCATACCTTCAGGAAGGAGAGGGAATGTCTTGGAGCTTTTAGGTGTCTAAAATAAGGAGGAATCTTAAAAGGATCCAGAGACTTTCAGGGAGAAGTCTGCAACAATAGTGTGCAAACAATGACAAGCAAAAAAGTTACCTGTAAGGAAAATGGATGTGTTTTGGTGAAGAATAGGCCAAGGCAGACATCCCGGTGAGCATGACTCAGTGCGTTTGGAGTGCCGGCACACAACTCCACTTGTTATATAACCTGTTCGTGTAAGTTCATACTTGAATCTGAGCCACCATTGCCTGTAAAAGGTAATAACTGCCCTGCTAATGCTGTGCACAAGGCTCACACCCAGAAAGAATGAAGCTGCCGACCCTGTAAGGGAGAGTCAGTTGCCTCGAAGGCAGGGAGCGGGAGTGAGGAACTAGCAAGAGCGCCACGGAGTGCAGCTGTAAATGTGGGAGTGGCAGGAGCCGCAGAGCCGGTTACTAAGGGGCTGCAGCTGGAGCAGGCAGCCAAGACAAAAGCTGACAGAGCGCACAATGAAAGCCGTATTTCACCTGCCCACGCCGCAGCGAGTGTTCTTTCAGCTATCTGCCACCTGTCCACTCACTCCCCTCGGACCTCCGCATGGGCTGGAACCTGACACTTGGAGTGACATTACCCTACCCGACTTTTACACCGGTGGTACTTGGGGTGTGGGAGAGAAAATAATAAGGTCCAAAGAAAAGTGGGTTTTCCTATGAGAATCAGGTTTCAGAGCAAACAGGTGAGAGAATAGTCAAGAGTTGTTGACGACTCAGGTGATTTTGCTGATGACAGACTGGGAATTTCCTAGGGCAAAGAGGGAGAGTATGTGGGGATGAGAGGAGTGGGAAAATGCGTCAGACAAGGGATTGTATGGGACTGTAGCACAGGGATCACAGTTCAGAGGGTCTGAGAGTCATAATGCTCTGGTAGTTCCGGATGGCATCCAGGGTCTGAGGAACCAGTGTTGTTAGAGTTGCAGGAAGGGATAATCAGAACTAATTAGGACCTCCTTCGAAGTCAGCAGTTCTCACTCTTGGCTGTTTAGAATCAGCAGGGGGAACTTCCAAAACTCCCCAGTGCCCAGGCAATTCCCATACCAATTAAATCATAATTTCTTGGGGTGGGCCATGAACATCGGCATTTTTAAAAGCTCCCCAGGTGATTCCAATGTGCAGCCAAAGCTGAGAATCAGTTTTCTACTTTGTGAAGCTAAAAAAAGCAGCAAGAAATTTTGACTCTGGGGCCTGGGATCTGGGTCATAAGATGTACCATCTCTAACACTGCATGTAAGGTAGAAGTCAGGTTGCTCTGCTCCTGGGTCAAATCATCTAACGAGCTAAGGCCTATTAGAAAAGCAAACCGAATCACACAAAACAGTTCAGTGGATGTGTTTGTGTGTGTCAGGCAGTAAAAAATGAAAAAAGAAAGTTTCTTTCCCAAGAGCTGAACAATCACAGCTTGATGCTCTGTTCTGCAGGACAGCAGGTCACTGCTGAACCGGCAATTGATTCTATATACATTGCTCTGACTGCACCTTAAGAACTTTTACTCTTTCGGAAGAACTCAGGTGAAAGGTTCACAGCACAACTTTTCACGGTTAATTAGCAGTTAGCATCACTTCAAGAAATCAAATAGGAAGCAGCAGATGGACTCACATCTCACCTTGGGGCAGTAATTTGTGTGTCCCAGCCATTAGGCTTGGCTGTTAACAACATTATCTCAAAGTTACGTGATCTTATATTGTTGCTTATTTTCCATTTGGTTGCTAAGTAATTTAACTCTCTTAACTAATTTCTGTAAAAAAGAAAAATTAAATAAAATGTTTATATCAGACCTGTTTAATTTGTAACTTGTTACCATCATAATCTCCTGGCGTTGGTACAATGCCATAAAACATACCTGGTTGCTTTAAGTGCCCAGACAACACTGATATGCTCTGGTGAGTGAAGAATTCCTGCTTGAGAATTGCAAATAACACATTATATTTTACTGGCATCCCAATAAAATAAGTTACAGAGGAGTAAAAGATTTGCATTTGGATTTAAAAAATTCTTTTATTTTAGAATTTATTACTCACATGGTCCTGTTTTTGAACAAACCTGGTTGTAGTATTTTAGAAAGCCTGTATTTTCTTTTTGTTGTGAGAGCAGTTAGTTTTGCTACATTTTAAAAATAAGTCATTACTCCACAAACATAGCATGCTGAAAAGGTTTTAAATCTCATTTAGTAGTGCCATAACTTTTGAAATTGAGATGTAGAAGTGGGATCTGCTATAAACTCTTTCGCATTTTGTCAAATTTGTGTGTAAGTGACAATATCAACCTACGAGAGGGAAGTGATTCTTATCATCTTTCTCCACATGGATATATGTGTTCTTTTTGAAAAGAAGGCATTACTTAAATTTAACTTATTATTTTCCCAGTTGGAGTAAGAGTGAATGCTGGGTGACCTTTGTGAAATTACTTACTGTCTTGGTGAAAACTCCTCCATCTCAAGCAGAGAAATAACCTACCGAGCTAAGAATTGTGGTAAAGACAATGCTTGTCAGACATGTTTGTGGCTGTTATCTATGAGAGGGTTTCAGGGCTAGTTTCTAAAATTCACCTTGGATCCAACTTTTCCTAGTCCATCTACTCTTCATCAGGCTTTTGCGCTGTCATTAAGCCGTGATGACCAATCCGAATTGATTCTCGGCAAAATACTGCAGTGAGTAATTTAAATTTCTGTCTTGTTCTTTCTGTGCCTTTCTCCTCCATACATCTACAATATGCCTATCCATATCACGTTTATCTGCTCTAACTTACAGGGGACCAGATGCAATTTCACCTTCTTACTTAAGAACTCCATGTGCCCAAATCAGCCCCATCTCAAGTCTTAAAAAACAACAACAACAAAAAAGCAATGAAAAAACAAACCCAAAAACCTTGCCTGGGCTCTGCCCTAAAGCGATTCAATCATTAACTTGAGAATACAGTTTGGAGACTATTTAGGTGATAGATTTATTTAAGCTCTGTGGGTGATCCTAATGTACAGCCTGGGCTAAGTAACACTTTCTTAAGCCGAACTATGGATCCTTAAGAGTCTAATTCTAGAGAGTTAGCAGATGAGTAAAGAAGATATTTATAGACCAGAAATCCTTACAGGTTATAATTTATGAGACCAGAACCAATGAGATGGCATTGTCTAATCAGTCTGATGGGTGATGGCAACAAAGTTTACGATGGTATTTTCTATTGGTGTGAAATTCCTCAGTGGCCTTGACCCTTATTTTCTTTAATTTCAGGCACTGGGTTATTAGTGATTATTTGTCACACTTTTAAAGTATTCTCTTCCTTATATTTGATATCATAGTGTCTACAAATCAGACACTAACTTCCTATATTTGCAGGAGGAGAGGGGTTAAGGGGCTGAGGGGTGGTCAGGGAGGGTTAGTAAATGGGGAGAATTCCAAACTTATTTGACATTATGTCACAGTGAATTTCTGGTTCTAAGAAATGTACAGTCTCATAATGACAGTAGAGTTATCTGTTCTTCTTGCATGCTTCGGTTAACTTAGTGAATCTACTTGCTTGCAATTGGCTGTCTCACTTTTCAGAATAATTAGGAGAGATGTTCTCAGAACTGCAAAAATGCCGGGACATTGTCTATAGCCATGAAGACTTTGTGTTCAAAACCAGTTTCTTAAGCTCATTGCTTTTTGAATTTTGGACCAGGTATTAGAAAATAAATAAGTCAGGAATCCAAGGAGTAATTTTTTAGAAAATAAATTACCCAATAATACAAGGGACCATTAATTTTATCTAAAAAATAAATAAAATTGATAAATAAAAATAAAATTGATGGCTCCTTGTATTCTTAAGAATTTACATTTAATGGCCAGGTGTGGAGTCTCACACCTGTAATCCAGTGCTTTGGGAAGTCAAGGTAGGAAGATGGCTTGAGGCCAGGAGTCTGAGACCAGCATGGGGGATAGAATGAGACCTCTGTCTCTACAAAAAAAAAAATACATTTACATATAAGACATATATGACAAAGAAGCCTTTGGTGGAAAGTTGTATGTAATAAAGATCCCTACGTTTACTTTTAATTTCAGGTTTTGAGCTCTCTTGAACTTCCACCTGATTTTAATGAAATCTAATGTGTTGCTGTTTATTTAATTTAGTGAAATGGAGACATCTGCCACATCTAGTTGCTGTTGAAGTGCTTATCTCTTCTGCTAAGCAATGGTTTAGAAGACATATGTTATTTAAATACCTGTTAAGGGAATTCATCCCACACCACTTGCACTGTAAACCTTGAGAGGAGTGCCATTATGAATTAAGGTCATGAATATTATTGATTAACAGTATTAGGAGTTAAGCTTTTTGTTAAATGCTGGAAGAGATTAAAGTTTTCATCCAGTTGGTGACCATTTGGTGGTTCTATGACTTATTTCTTTGGAACATTATTTTTCAATTAATTGTTTCAATAAGACCATCTTGTGAATATTTCCTGGGAATGAAGGCATTGCACATATTTCCCACGTGCTCTGGAAATGGTTGGATTTGAAAAGCTTAGATCAGATGCTTTATGATTTTGGCAGAAACTGTTTTTAGTCCTTGATATGTTATCTCCATTAGGAAGATGGAATATGGATAATCAAAGAGTATTGCGAGTTGAAGGACTTGGTGGCTTTGGCCAGCCTTTAACAAGAAAAAGAAGGTCTATGATTTATAGGTGGTTTATTCACTTGTCAAAACTATGGGGTCCCCAAATTCATTTGGGGTCAGGTTCTTTTTAACCATAAATATTGTTTTTTGTTTGGATGTTTATGTGATTCATGTAGTCAAGGCACAAACTTATTTTTATCTTCCATGTCAGTGAAAACTTATTCAGAGGGGTAGGAAATCCTGGCAGGCATAAGAAATTTCTTGTTCTTCTCTGGTAACAACAGTCTTATGACTGAGGTCCTTTTAAATCATAAATACAGTGTAAATTCTTTGAGTAAATATCTCAGTCCATAAAATATTCAATATTTTTATCTGCAATGAAGATTATGACTCCTTTCCTCTCTACAGGAAGTCAGTTGTTGACAGCTTCTCTTTTCCTTAGCTAAGACCTTTAGCAGATGAGAACTTTTGTAAGAGGAAGATGATATGCTCAGCTTCTTTTCTGTTTTTCCCCCCTATAGTCTGAATATTCGTGTCCCCTCAAGATTCATATGTTGAAACCTGAACCCCCAAGATGATGCTATCAGGAGGTAGGGCCTTTGGGAGGTGATAAAGCCAGGAGGGCAAAGCTCTCATGAATGGAATTGGTGCCTTTTAAAAGATGCCTCAGAAAGACCTTTAACTCCTTCCACTCTGTGGAGACACAGTGAGAAGGTGCTGTTCTGTGAACCAGAAGTAGGCCCTTACAAAACACTGAATCTGCTTGTGCTTTAATCTTGGACAGTCTAACCTCCAGCAACCTGTAAGAAATTAATTTCCTTTTTTTATAAGCTGTCTAGTCTATAGTATTTGTTATAGTAGACTGAATAGACTAAGAACCTCCCTCTTCCTGCTTCACTTCTATCACTCACTATCTTCGTCAAATGAAAATGGGTGGGGACAAAAGAGGAAATGACATAAGACAGAGAAATATCTTCCTTGGGAGATGTCTGGTACCCTCATAAGGGGACTTCATGCTTTCTGGGCCTGGTAAGTGTTTCAGGCTGAATTTTTTCCTCCTGGTTGCTTGAGTGTGTTTGGGTGTGGCTTTGTTTTAAGATTTCTGTAACTGAGGATTTATCCAGCTCTATCTCTCAATATATCATGGTATGTGCAGTACAATCCATTACCCAATTTACTGCTCTTCTTTTAGCTTCTGTTTTTTCTCCGGTAATCAACACCATGAAGAAGCTATTGGTGTTTGCTGTCTTTTCCAGGAGGTTCACTTGGACTTAAAATAGCTCCAGCCTTGCTTTATGTCTGTCCAGTATAGCTCAGTATCTTGGGCCTGAAGTCTCTGGATATAAAGGCCAGTGTTAACACAGCCACATTTATTCTGCTGTCACAAGCCACTTTAAGACACTGAGGCATTCTTTGTAACTTCAAGCTTTACGGAATTGACATTCTAAGATCTGAGAGTACTACAATGGAAATGCTCATTATAAGACTTCAGGTGGAAGAGAAAGCACCTCTCGCTCCCGTCCCTTCCTCCTTGGGAGAAGGTGGGGATTTCCAGCATGCCAACAACTCTCCACGAATTCACTCTCTCCACACTTCGACCTAGTTTATTATCTTTGATTTGCTTGAGGAGTTCAAGAATTATTGCTGTGGCATTTTCTTACTGAATTTTACATGCGAGCATCTGTCCCACATTCATTTCCATATTTGATATGCATCATATTTTTGCCGCAATTGAAATCAAAGCAGAAGGACTTGTATTTAATGACCTAGTAGATGTTCATTTGCCGGGAGTGTCTACTCAGTGTCCTCTCCAAGAGCCAGGGATAAGAATAGGCAGGTGAAAGAGAATTTGGATACAGTAGTTGGTATCATCGCATTTGATTATGACCAACCCTCAGAAAGATTAAAAATTTCTGATTAATTAGAAAACTGTGGCTTAGTTTGCCAAATGAACCTCATGAATTTTGGATTATCTACTATAGCTAGGAAAAAGCTGCTTGAAATTACTATAAAAAACAAAAATCTAGTGAGAAATATTGAGCCCTCCTACAGGAATAGTTTCCTATGAATTAAGTCCGAAAAATTACATTTGTTTTATAAGGTCTCTGGTAGCTTTATGTACCAATTGGCAATAGAGTATACTGGGCCTGTCCTAATTCATAAGGCTGGCAAAATGCTTCCTAACTTTCATCTTTAATTGGCCTTCTGTTCGCAGACATCATACCTCATATTAAATGGACCATGTGAGTTAAAGTATTGCTGTGCTATCTGGGCATTTATATTAGTGTAGCAGATCTTACTAGCCTTGTAGGATTTATAGTTAGAACATTTGAGACATTAAGAAAGTGGTTATGTTTTATAAAATTAATTCTTTTTAGACTCTGTAATATGGTAAAATAAAATACTGCTCTGCTGCTACAAAGTGTACAAGTTTTTGTACTACAGATTGCAGCTCTGTATCTTTTATGGTTTAAAGGTGAATACTATTAAAATTTGAACTGTAGTTTTTTGTACTTATGCCCATGTTTACCATATTTGCATGCTGAGAAGTTACTCTATAAAAATTTTTCTTAACATTTTTCTGATTTACTTAGATTCAGTGATTTTTCTTTTTCAGAAAAATGCAATCAATACTTTGTATGGAATAGAATTGGAATCCGAGGGCTTTAGGGGATCATAGAAAGAAATATAGTACATATACTGCATTTATAAAAAGTGACCCTTAGAAGATGGTTCAACCACTGGTTGGAAGGTTCCTGGGTCCCTAAATGACTATGCAAACCACATAAGTATCATATACGTCCTGCAGCATGCTATTGACTAAATAGAAAGATGGAGCAATTTATAGGGCTCACTTCATGCATTTTGTGTCTCTCAAGGATCATATGATGGCGCTGATTATTGTCCGATGCCTGAAAAGAGTTGTGTTTTTCTAATTCTACGGTAGTTTATAGGAGGGCTATTCTGGTAATTATTTCATCATAGCCAAAAACAAAAATTTCTCAGTTCATTCAGTCTTGAGACACTAAATTCTTCTTAACTTTTTCCTTATCTTCAGGTTCCCTAAACCACAACAGCCTTTAATTATTCCTTCTCAACACTCCTTATGTTTATTCAATCATTTCTGTGATCATTACCACCATCCTGAGATCTTCATTCCCCCAAACTTCTATGACTATATCTTTTTAACCAGTCTTCCACATTTGATACATGACTTCAGTTAATCATTTACATATTTTTTACTGATCACTCAATCTGTGTATTTAGTAAGAAAGTTTACTTCTTCCTCAATTTATTCCTAAATTACCTTAAGAATTTGTCTCCTACCATGCCCCTTAATATACACCATAAAATACCCATATGTATATTTCCTCAACTTTGCTTATATTACCTCTGTTACATAGAATGCTTTGAATCTCCAAAATTATTTTTTTTTCAGCAAATACTTAAGTGTCTAATGTGGACCAGACACCATTTTTGTTGATAGGAATATAGGATGGACAATTTAGGGCCCATAATATTATGAAATTTATAATTAAGTGCAAGCGATAAAAATTGAAGAAAAATCACAAAATATTAATCATGCTTGTGTTAGCAGCTAACCGAGGAAGCACAGCATATCTTATGTGTTTTTACTCTGAAGCTCTTTTCTAGACTTTGGGGTGCATTTTTCTGGGGAATTATATTGGAGTCCTTAAGCAGTGGTATAAATTAGATGAACAAAATGAAGGTGGGAGGGGGAGCTTTCTAAGCAGAAGGCACAGTTTTCTGTGAGAGAAAAAGCCCCAGGGAAGAGAGGAACATTGTTCTGGAGGAGCTGAAAATAGTCAGTGAGCCTAGCGTACAATGACCAGTGAGTGGTGAGTCATGGGACTGGTGAATTCCTGTATGGTCAGATAACTCAGGTCCTATAGGTAATAATCATACCTTACATTTTATCCTAAGAGTAAAGAGAGGCCTGCAGGTCACTTCTGCATTGTCATCTTCTTGCTAGCAGGCACGATGACTTAACTCCCCTCTCCAGTCTTCCAACAGTTACTACTGGAAGCGGCAGGTTGCAGTAAAGACAGAGGTGCCACTGAGGGGCAGGTACATTGATTTATTGGGCAGAAAAGCAGCTGTTCTTTTGGGACACTGTGGCCCAGTACTGTGGTTCAGGTTCGCTAAGGCATTAATATATTCTTCATCCATACTGCTTCTTACAACTTGGAAGCTCAGCTTTATTTACTCCATTATCCTTTAGACTATGCTACATTGTATTCGTCCTCATAAAAATGTAGTTTGTGTTGGAGGTAGTTTGTGTTGCAAGCACCATGAGAATAGAGTCAGCATTTACCTCTAGGGCATTTTATTTATTTTAGGAGATAGTTAACGATTGTTGGAGTGCAGAAATTCTCCTGATACAAAAAAACTTGAAAGGGGCCGTAAATTCTGCTCTTGCTGCTCTTGTCCTTGTTATTGACAGAATGCCAGCATCTGTGGAGATGAGCATGTAACAATGCATGAATGTGAGACTGTGTTATCCATCTTCATTCTCACCTACTCAGAGTAGGCACACAAACTTATTTCCTGTCTCACAAAGCTGTTGTTTTAAGCAAGAAGGTAACACATTAGAATTATATTTTATTACAATTTTCTTTATTAAACTTTGGGTGAAAATTTTGCAGAGGTGCAAGGCAAGAATGGAAGCTAGAAGGTTAGTGAAGATGCTTGACTGTTGGCTTAAGATGTCTGTAACTTTGGATAGGAAAGTTGCTGTGAGAAGAGCTATAAAAGTGGTCATTTAAATTGTTTTATTTCTTTCCATTAGTCAGTTTTGTAAAAGGTGTCTTTTTTCTATCTCCATTGATACATAACTGTATGCTTTGTGTTTCAGTGGCGTAATTACTTATTTCACCTCTTAGGTAGAATTTCCTTGTGGAAAGACTACATTTTATTTACTTCCTTATCTGCTAAATTATTTAGGGCAATGACTACATTAATTCATTTTTTTTACTCAAAAATAGTAGTTTATATGTTCCAGGTACTATTGAACATGCCAAATAATCCGACAAGGTTCTGCCTGTGTAGGGTTTTTATTATCCCCATAGAGATGTGTATTATTAATTATATGTATAATATATATTCATTATATATATTATATACTCTCTCTATATATATATAAAATTAATGCCAGTCACAAGTGTAATGAGCTCCATGTAGAAGAATGTCCATTGTACTGACAGCAAATAACAAGGCAGGCTTCCTATTGACCTGTGATATGGAAAAAATAAATTTAAACATTAAAATGGGGAGAAGACATTTCAGGGAGAAAAAAGGCCTTGATCTTGTAACAGGAGCAATTAGATGCATCTTAGCAACAGAAAGAAGGTCAACATAGTTGGAACTCAGATAAAAAGTGAAGCTGGAACAGAAGGCAAGGACCAAGCAATTAAGAACCTTATAGGTCATGTTAAGGTTTTAGCCTTCATCTCATTAGCATATGGCATGTGTCTAATAAGGATTTACTTAAAGAACAAGTCTGGGTATTTCAGGAAGCAACGAGGACAGAAGTAGCAGACAGTGAAAGGACCAACTAGCTGAGATTTATGGAATGGGATTTGAGTGAATTAGAAATGAGATGTTTGTGGCGTAAGATGGTAAGAAGGTAGGCAGTGGTTTCAGTGTAGAATCTGCTGCTGCTGCTGAAATGGTAGCTGAATCATCTTACTGGTGGAAAAAAAAGAAGCTAGAAAGACTGGGCAGGTACATACAAGAGATGGTTGTTCTTCTTTTTGAAAATGAAGCAGATATTTGTAATAAGAAAAGTGAAGATTGTCAAAAAGCTCTAAGCATGTTAAACATAAATGCATAATAGTGCTTTTCAGTCGCAATGTTGAAGGTTATTTGCATGAATCAAAGTCAGTGCCTGGCTTTTCTCCATAGTTATTTTCTGCCTTATGACATGAATGAATGCTGGGAGTCCCCAGTACTATTCCCTGGCTTAGTGATTTTCTGGGAGGATTCACAGAAACACTCATAGTTATGGATATGATCAGCAACAGTCATAGTTATGGATATGATCATTTACAGCAAAAAGATTCAAAGCTAAAAGGGAGAAGGGGTATGAGGAAAAGTCCCAAGGAAATAAGGTCTAAAGAGTCTCCCTCCAGTAGAATAACGGAAAATGCATTTAATTATCCATAAATGAGTTTTGATGACACACGTAAAATATTGTCTACAAGGGCAGCTCACAGGAGAGTCAGTGCTCAAAGTTTTTATTGGGAGCTGATGATTATGTATCCTCTCCCTAACCTCTACCAAATTTCCAAACTCATAGTGTTCACCATAAACATTGTTTTAACAGAGTTCAGGCACAGTGAGTGAGTCATCAGTTTTAGCAAGGGGAAGAAACTTTTTTCACGTAATCCAAGTTCTCAAAGGCCAGCCATGGACCAACCTTGCAAGCAGACCTTTGAAAGGATATGTTAAGTCTTTTATGTACAGTGGCAATAATAGAACTTGTAGAACATCCTTTATTTCCTAGTTCTTTGTGCTATTACACTTTCTGCATTATATTATGTAGCAAACTATCAATGTATAGATGAGGCTGTCATTTCTACATGAATGCCACAGACTCCTGACTTTTCTACTTTTGGGTCATCAGATTTCTTCACTCTTTTTCAAACCATACTCTTGCTACAACACATATTTGGCTGAGCTAGATATTATGAAATTCAATCTCATGCTCCTTCCTTTCTTCTAATCTCTTCTCTAGTCATTATGTATTGATCTCATGTCATACCTAAGTTACTTTGAAGGTTAATGGAAAAAACATCCTTCCCTTTGAAATGTCTTTTTATATTAGTTTGTAATTTACATTCCTAACAACTCACAAAGATATCTAGGGTCTGCAATATTTCTGATTGGAGTTAAAAGATAATATTCAGGGTAAATTAAAAATTTAACAAAATCCCATAAAGATTTAATATTAATTAAAATAATTTTAGTGTGGAAATATATTATCCAATAATGGTTTACTTTGTGGAAAAATGTATGCAGATGTTTTTACTGGACTAATGTTGCATTTGTTGGGTGTAGGGTTCCACACTACTAGAAAGTGCTAAGAAGGTTATGGTGATCAGAACTGTGTTGCACCAAATTTTTGGGCTGTGATCTTGCTGTGTTTTAACACAGTATAGTTTATATATTGTTCTCTGATTTGTATTACTCCATATCAAATACCAAGAAGTTTTTACTTTTATTTCTAGTAATTGTTCCAATTCTCTAATTCCTTATTATTCAAAATATGTTCCATGAACAGATAACAGTGGGGTAACCTGAGAGTTTGTTAGATGTGCAGAATTCCAGGCCCACTCTCAGACCTACCGAGTAAAACTCTATTGTTTCCCCATGTGCCTTCTTAGCCTCTAGCCATTGCCTCAGTTTAGGGCCACTCTTCTTGGCATTCCAGGCAACTGTTTAAAGGATGCATTTAGCACATTGACATCAACCCCAACACTAATGTCCCTAAAATGAAATCTCTTGCCTTTACATTTTCAGTACTGTTTCTAGACAAGTAGTCACTGAGTTAGGTTGTGGTTTAAGCTGGAGTCGTTCAACTTTCTCTTATTCTTATATAATTCCTTCTCTATTTTTCATTGGTATACTTGTTACCAGATTCTGGACAGAACTAAGATGTCCCACAGCCTTAGGCAATTTAATGATTCTCTTGACTCTGATTAAAGGGTGTCTCATGGTCAGGAAGAGTTTAATTCTTTTTCTCTCTCTGAGTTCCACAAATAGGCAACCTGCTGTCCTCTCTGGTTCATTTTACTTTTGGCTGTTCTTCTCCTCTCTTAGTTGATTCAACTTAAGAGTACTTACACTTGTTACTTACAAGTTTTAGTGGATCATATATCCTAGTGGAATATTCCACTACTAAAAATTTTGGTTACATAGAATCATTACTCTTCCAATTAAAATGCAAGTTACTATGAGAAAATAATTTCTCCAAATAGAAGTCAAATTTCATAAAAATTATAATTTAAACTCTGTTTGAATTTTATTATTAAAGGTTCTCTAGAAAGAGGTTAATTAACATTGGAGTTTGATCTACATATTGAGCAAATTTACTTATTAAAATGGAGTTCATATGTATTGAGCTAATTTATACTAAAGGGAAATATTCTGTTTAGTAATTTGAATTCTATTTCTAAGGCAAATAGTTTCACACTTTTCTAAGGCTAGGTGAATATGCAAAGTGATAGAATTAAACCAACTGTGTAAGAATGACCAGATCTGATTTTTTTTTACACTATGAAGCAGCAATATTCTCTATATATCAGGGTGTTTTTTGTGACTTCTTTCCTTTAAAGTGCTGTTTTCATAAGTCAGGGTAAACTGTATCTACTCAATGTAATTTGCTGAAGTCAGCAGTCCTAGTCCTAGACCTATTATCTTCAATTTATTATCTGTGTTTGGTGAAATTGAACAAAGTTTGTTTAGATATTTTATTCTAGATTTACCTTGAGAGTTCACTACGAGAACAAGAAACTTTATTAAAGGTAACTGAATTCTAGGGTTTATAAAAATAAGTTTAAAAACCTCTGAAACACTACAATTTAAATTTCTTTTTTTTTTTTTTTTTTTTGGGACGGAGTCTTGCTCTGTTGCCCAGGCTGGAGTGCAGTGGTGCGATCTCGGCTCACTGCAAGCTCTGCCTCCCAGGTTCACGCCATTCTCCTGCCTCAGCCTCTCCGAGTAGGTGGGACTACATGTGCCCGCCCCCACGCCCGGCTAATTTTTTGTATTTTTAGTAGAGACGGGGTTTCACCATGGTCTCGATCTCCTGACCTCATGATCCGCCCGCTTCGGCCTCCCAAAGTGCTAGGATTACAACAAGCGTGAGCCACTGCACCCGGCCTAAATTTCTTAGTATGATCATTTGTACCTTTCCTTGCCATTATAAGCCATGCCAGTTTAGGCTATAAATTCATAGTGCAAGATAATGAAGCCATTAGATATAACAAATCATGTCTAAAAGGGAAAGAAAGTTTTCTTTTTTTAAAAAAAAATTCCCTTTGGGGTCTAATTTTGATGGAGTGCTCCAATAAGCCTGTGTGTAATCTCAGGTCAAATAATAAAATCCCTCCCATAGATGGACGATTACTAGGAATTGCTACAAACTCCAATGCCTTCAGGGTAAGGAAGTTCTCTAGATCAGATACAGACTGTGAGTGTAGAATGCATGTGACAGGTGGCATGCCTAATTAGGATGATCAGGACATGCCTTAAGTTTCAGCTTTCTAAAACTATTTATAGTTCATACATTCTATACATAGTCTACCATTCAGATATCTTTTCTTTTTTTTTTTTTTTGAGATGGAGTTTTGCTCTTGTTGCCCAGGCTGGAGTGCAGTGGTGTGATCTTGGCTCACTGCAAACTCTGCCTTCTGGTTTCAAGCAATTCTCCTGCCTCAGCCTCCGAAGTAGCTGGGACTACAGGCTCCCGCCACCACGCTGGGCTAATTTTTGTATTTTTAGTAGAGACAGGGTTTCCCCATGTTGGCCAGGCTAGTCCAGAACTCCTGACCTTGTGATCTGCCCACCTCGGCCTCCCAAAGTGCTGGGATTACAGGCGTCAGCCACTGCACCCGGCCTTCAGAGATCATTTTTACTATTAAAGTTGCTTAATAACAAAGTTGATATTTTATTTTTATCAGTTTTTCAGGAAAATTCAGCAATTTTCCTGCTCAATTTTAAAAGTTTTTTTTAAGAGACTCATATTTGCGGGCATTTTTGCATAGTGCTGGCCTGGGAAGTCTTTATGGTTAGTAAGACTGATCACAAATGGGTGATTTTTTTAACTCTTTACCTACAGAGCCTAATCAAAAGTAACCTTGCAGGCAATAAAACAGTAATTGCTATAGTGGTAGAAACTTTTCTTTAAGGATTATAAATATTACCCTCTAATAATCTGGTGGTAAGCAGGAGATCTGAAAGCTCCTGTTGACATCAGAAGTTATCATGTGGCCCAATAAGCAGACAATACAAGTCGCAGAAGGAAAAGAAATGGAAAGGTGCAGAACCTTGGACAGAAACTTCCCTTCTAACCACACTGACTAGATGTGTTTATTAATCCTTCAGTGAGGAGGGATTTGCTTTGTGATTAAACAAGACTGCTTCTGAATTGTACATAGTACAATTAATTGCCTCTGTGCCTAAGTTAATTGTCAGATATGTAACATTGGTAATGAGTGTGTGTATAAATAGAGGCAGCAACTTCTCATGAGTATGAGCCCTGGAATCAGACTGCCTGGCCCTGCCTTACCCTAGCTATGTGACCTTAGGGAAATTATTTTACCTCTTATTCCTCAGTTCTCAGTCTGTAGCTAAAGATAATAAATATTTATTTTCATAGGGTTATGTAAAAATTAAATCAGCTAATATAAGCAAAGCTCTTAAAAAGTGCCTAGAATAACGTAAAAAACCATTAAGCAAATGAAAGTTAATTTTTAGTAAATAGACAAATGTAGTTTATTCATTCTGTTATTTAAACTTATGTGCTTGTTATTTACAATGCCCAGACTTAGTTAGCTCCATTTGGGAAGTACAAATCGGGTGAAAAGTGAACGAAATGAGTCATACTAACCACAATGATTTCTAAGCCAGTCCAAAAATGGCTACACATTTGAGTCACTTAGAAAACTTTTACAAACAGAACACAGGGGCCCACTCCATCTTTACTCAAACTGTATTTCTGAGAATGGTTCTCTGAAAGATTTTCGGACAAGAATCTACAGATCTTGGAATTAAAAATTGATAGTCAAGACAACTAGTGAGTTCTAACCATATCACAGATCCTCTAATCAGCGTTGCGCAAAGTTAGGTTTTGATGGGTAATTGTATGTTACTACTGAATATATAACATGGTTTAGTTCTTTGAGGCATTATTTTCACCATTTGGAGTAGCTATATCAAGGTTAAAAATGTCTGGCTTAGATAACTGAGTCATGGACAGTAGGTTAGGTTTCTACATTCACTTAGAACATTTCTCCATGCATTAAAATAAGCAAGCAAAATTCTGTCAGTCTCCATTCTGTGGTGATGGTGTTTGTGTGTGTATGTGTGTGCACATATGGATATTATGTTAAATATGTCCACATATTTAGTAACTTTTGCTCATGACACTGTCTCTTTTGAGAGACGCAGTCCTACACTCTAATTGGGCAGTGGACGGACTGGGAATAGACAGTTTACCTGAAAGGAAGACCATACACTGTACGGTAACTTTTGAGGTAGCCTGCTTTGTCGTGTTCCTGATATACGATATTAATAGAGAGCCTCAGATATGAGGGCAAAAAGTAGTTCTTAGAATCATTATCAGAAAAACATGGTAGAAAATATTTAAGAATATTACCTAAGCTATCTAAACTTGCTGTTCTTTCAAATAGTGTGGGAAATATTTAATTCACAAGTCTATTTTCCCTCTGGAATCAGTACTCATTATAAGTGTATAGGTTGATGGATTTGGAGAATTGTGTACAGTCATGTAACCATTATCAGCAAGATAGAGAACTATTTCATTAGCAAGATGCAGAAGTGCAAAGAAGACTAGCTGGCTGGTGATGAGAAGTGAACCATGGAACAGATGTGTAGAAATATTCAAGAGTGTAGTGGAATCAGTTAATGGTAAAGTCAAACGTTGCCACTTAGCTCTCCTCCTCTTCAATTCACCCATTTGACAGTCAGTCCAAAGAAACTCAAGGACTGATCACGCATAAACCAGCAGTAAAGAAACTGAGCAATAGCAACATCAGTAGATACTCAGAGGAGAAAGAGAGAGACAACATTAGCAGTGTCACTGACCTAAGCACCGTAAGAAGCATAAATGTAAAGTGCGATAGCAGAATAGCCAAACATTAGAGCAGAACTGTCATTTTACCCTTTAGTAAACCCCTATCAGTTGACCAGAGTCTTTGTTTGACTAAATGGGGAAGAGGAAATGTTATAGAGTAGTCAAACACTTCTGTATCTGGCTGGTGAAATAGTTCTATATCTTGCTGGTGATGACTGTATACGATTCTCCAAATCCATCAACCTATACACCTATAATGATTGCATTTTATCTAACATAAATTATACCTCAATAAACTGAAATTAAGTTTTTATTTTAATATAACTTATTTAATCTTAAATAAATCCAGCCAAAAGTATATATTTAAAAGCCTTGACAACTTTAGCTGTAGGAAAGTAAAAGTTTGGGTTAGATGTTTGTGTTTCAGTGAGAAGCCTAATTATATTGTAACTTGAAGTAGGGGGACCTATGAAATCACTGGTTGCAAAAAATGGAGGTAAGCTAGTAGCCAAAGTATCTTATAGAATTAATACTGTAGGCATTTTGTAAAATATTTATTTATAGAGTGCACTGAGAAATTAACTGTGAGAATGATTAAGCAATCTGTTTAAGGTTATATAGAGAGACAATAAAACAGAAAAAAAATTGTTTGAATTTTTTTTTTTTTTTTTTGAGACAGAGTCTCACTCTGTTGCCCAGGCTGGAGTGCAGTGGCGGGATCTCAGCTCAGTGCAAGCTCTGCCTTCCGGGTTCACACCATTTTCCTGCCTCAGCTTCCCGAGTAGCTGGGACCACAGGCGCCCACCACCACGCCTGGCTAATTTTTTGTATTTTTAGTAGAGACGGGGTTTCACTGTATTAGCCCGGATGGTCTCGATCTCCTGACCTCGTGACCTGCCCTTCTCGGCCTACCAAAGTGCTGGGATTACAGGTGTGAGCCACTCTGCCCAGCCTGAATTGTTTTAAAGTTCAGAGTACTTTGGAGAAGGTATTTTTTTTTTCTGGTTCTCTGGTAGATTTGATAGAATGAAAGCTGTTTGTCTTCTCAGTAACTATAATAATTACATATACATTAATGAATATACTTCCTAATCCAAAGAGAATATTTTCTGTTCTTTTTACTATATTACATGTGTATGTATATGTATGTATGTGTGTATATATAACTATTGTCACTGTGTACTCACTGAGTGCTCAGGCACTAATCTAAATGTCTTACATGAAGTAACATATTTCATCTTAACCACAAGTCAATGAAGTAGGTCATAGTACTGGTTACCACTTATCATTTAATGTTAAGGGGAAGGACACCAAAGCGTAGTGCTATTCTATGAATGTTTGTGTCCCTTCAAAATTCATATATTGAAACCTAATGACCAGTGTGATGGTATTAGCAGGTAGAGCCTTTGGGAGGTGATTAGGTTGAGAGGAAGCAGCTCTTATATATAGAATTAATGCTCTTACAAAAGAGACCCCAGAGAGTTGCCTTACTCCTTCACCATCTTGAGGATGCAGCCAGAAGGTGCCCTTTAGAAGGTAGAAAGCAGGGCCTTAACAGACACTGAGTCTGCCTTGATCTTGGAATTCCCAGCTTTCAGAACTGTGACAATAAATTTCCGTTGTTTGTAAGATACTCAATTTATTGAATTTTGTTACAGCAGCCCAAAACAGACTAAGAGAATTTGAGGGCCTTTCCACTTCACCCAGCTGGTTGAACTCAGACTATTCTACAGCTAATGCTCTTTTCCATTAGAGTCAAGTCATATATTGGATATCAAAAGCGAAATTCAGTGGTTATATCATTTAAAGGAAAATGTAGAAACAATAATCTAAATTATTTAAAATTTAAAATTCCAGTTTTCTCTACTAATTCCTTTTAAACTTTAACTGCTTTTGTCTGAACTCATAAAATAACCGTTTTTATATTCAGGTTATACGTTCATATTTTAGAATTATATATTTTACTGTTTATCTAAACATGCAATCTAATTAAAGTATCATTTCCATTTAAAAAAAAAAACTTTGAATAGCTGGGTGTGGTGGCTCACGCCCATAATCCCAGCACTTTAGGAAGCCAAGGCAGGAGGATTGCTTGAGCCCAGAAGTTTGAGACCAGCCTGGGCAATATGGTGAAACCGCATTTCTACAAACAAATACAAAAATTAGCCAGGCATGGTAGCATGTGCCTGTCCCAGTTTCTTGGGAGGCTGAGGTGGGAGGATCACCTAAGCCTGAGAAGGTGGAGGTTGAAGTGAGTCATGATTGTGCCACTGAACTCCAGCCTGAGTGACTGAATGAGACCATGTCTCAAATAATAATAATAACAATAATAAAATAAAAAAATTAGAATAGCATTTTTCCTACTCAGTACTCTTTTATTTTTGAGTGATAATTGACAAAATTATATATACATATATATATTTAAGTTACGCACTGTGATGATTTGGTACATGTATATATTGTGAAAGAATTAGCACTATTGAGCTAATTAATGTAATTGTCATCTCACATAGTTACCATTTTTATGGTGACCCCATTGAAGATGTAATCCATTAGCAAATTTCAATTACATAAAACATCATTATTAACTATAGACACCATACTGATCATTATGTCTCCAGAACTTACTCATTGTATAACTGAAAGTTTGTACATTTTAACCAACATCTCTCCATTTTCCCGATGCCCTAACCATAGCAAGCATTCTTCTACTCTCTGTTTCTGTGCATTTCACTTCCGTAGATTTCATATATAAACGAGATCATACAGTATTTGTCTCTCTGTGTCTGGCTTATTTTACTTAGCATAATGTCTTCCGGGGGCAGACATGTTGTTGCAAATAGGATTTCCTTCTTTTGAAGGCTGAATAGTATTTCAGTGTGTGTGTGTGTGTGTGTGTATCACATTTTAAAAAATCATTCATCCATCAATGGACCCAGATTGTTTGCACATTTTGGGTATGATGAATAATACTACAATGAACATGGGAGTGCAGATACCTTTTCAAGATAATTATTTTATTCTCTGGATAAATACCCATGCGTGGGATTGACCATTTAATATAACTTGATTTTTAATTTTTTGAGAAAATTCCATATTTTTCATAATGCCTATAGCATCAATTTACATTCCTATCAACAATGATTATGGGTTCCTTTTTCTTCATATCTTCACCAACACGTGTAATCTTTTGACTTTTTAAGAATAGTGATCTTAAGAGGCGTGAGGTGATATTTCACTGTTTACATTTTTATCTCCCTGATGATTAGTGCTGTTGAGCTTCTTTTTTTTTTTTTTTTTTTTTTTCTTGAGACGGAATCTTGCTGTGTCACCCAGGCTGGAGTGCAGTGGCGCAATCTCGGCTCACTGCAAGCTCCACCTCCTGGGTTCACGCCATTCTCCTGCCTCAGCCTCTCTGAGTAGCTGGGACTACAGGCACCCGCCACCACGCCCGGCTAATTTTTTGTATTTTTAGTAGAGACGGGGTCTCACTATGGTCTCGATCTCCTGACCTCGTGATCCGCCTGCCTTGGCCTCCCAAAGTGCTGGGATTAGAAGCGTGAGCCACTGCGCCCGGCCTGAGCTTTTTGTATACTTGTTGGTCATTTGTATATCTTATTTGAAAAATATTTATTCAGGATATCACCCATTTTAAAATCAGGTCATCCTTTTACAATTAAATTGTGTGAGTTACTTATTTTTTTGGATGTTAACTGCTTCTCAGATGTGTGGTTTGCAAACATTTTTCTGTCGTTCCATAGGTTGTCTTGTCATTTTGTTGAGCATTTTATTTTATGTGCAGAAACTTCTTAGTTTGATGTAGTCTTACTTGTTTATTTTTGCTCTTGTTGCCTAGAATTTTGGTGTCATATCCAGAAAAAAAAAAAAAACACCCAAAAAACACTGCAAAGACCAAAGTCATGGAGCTCTTTGTCTATGTTTTCTTTTAGGAGCTTTACAATTTTAAGTATTATTTTAAAGTCTTTAGTCCATTTTGAGTTCATTTTGTGTATGGTGTTAAGGTAAGGATCTAATTCTATTTTACTTTTTACGTGTAGATTTCCAGTTTTCCCAGTTTATTGAAAAGGCTGTTATTTCATCTTGTATTCTTGTTATATTCTTGACACCTTTGTTGAAGATTAGTTGACTGTATCTGAATAGGTATATTTTCTGGTCCTTATATTCTGTTTAATTGGTCTATGTGTCTGTTTTTATGCCAATACCATACTGTTTAAATTACTATAGCTTTGTTATATAATTTAAAATTAGCATGTGTGATGCTTCCAGCTTTGTTTTTTTTTAAATTTTTTATTTTTTTGCTCAAGGTACACATTTTAGGACTTTTTTCTATATCTATGAAATATGTGATTGAAATTTTAGTAGAGATTGTGTTAAATTTTATATTGCATTAGGTAGTATGGATGTTTTAGCATTGATACTTTTGGCCTATAAATATGGAATATCATTAAATTTCTTTGTGTTTTTTAAAATTTCCAACATCAATGTTTTATAGCTTTTGTGAACAGATCTTTCACTTCCTTGGTTAAATTTATTCCTAAGCATTTTATGTTTTTGGATTCTATGGTGAATGAGATTGCTTTCTTAATCTAATTTTTTGGATATTTCACTATTATCACATGGAAATGCAACTGATTTTAGTATTTTGATTTAGTATCCCATCACTTAACTAAATTACTTATTAGTTCTCAAAGTTTTTTGGTAAAGTCTGCAAAATTTCCTAGATATAAGAAAATGTTTTGTAATTAGTGACAACTTCTTTCCAATTTGGATGCCTTCTATTTCCTTTACTTGCTTAATTTTCTCTGGCTGAGACTTCTAGAGTCTATGTTGAATAGAATGGCAAGAGTTGGCACTTGCTATGGTGTGAATATGTCTCCCAGAAGTTCATGTGTTGGAAACTTAATTGTCAAAGTAACAGTGTTAAGAAGTGGTGCCCCTTGTGGTAAGTATCATGAGAACAGAGTCCTCAAAAATGGATTAATGCTGTTATCCTGAAAGTTAGTTCTTGCAGGAGTGATTTAGTCCTCTTGGGAGCGAGTTAGTTCTCGTGGGAATTAATTAGTTCACACAGGAACAGGTTGTTACAAAAGTTAGTTTGGCTTGCTATTGCAGTCCCTTTTACACATTCTTGCCCTCTTACCATGTTTTGATCTAGTAAAAAGATCCTCACCATATCTGGTGAACCTTGAACTTCATAGGCTCTAGAACTGTAACAAATAAATTTCTTTTCCTTTAAAATTACCCAGTATGTGATATTCTGTTATAGCAGCCGTGAAATAGACTGTTCTTGTACTGCTATAAGAAATACCTGAGATTAGGTAAATTATAAAAAGAAAGGTTTTATTGGCTCATGATTCTGAAGGCTGTAAAGGAAGCATAGTGGCATCTGTTTACAGGGAGGCCTTAGGAAGCTTCCAATCATGGCAGAAGGCAAAGGGGTAACAAGTACATCATATGGAGAAAGAAGAATAAGAGAGAGGGAGGTGCCACACACTTTTAAATGAACTCATGTGAACACAGAGGTAGAGCTCACTTATCACCAAAGAGATGGCCCAAGCCATTCATAAGGGATTGGCCCCCATAATCCAAGCACCTTCCACCAGGCCACACCTCCAACACTGGTGATTGTAATTCAACATGAGATTTGGATGGGCACAAATACTGAAACTGAATCATGTTGCCCCTTGCCTCTCCCAAATCTCATGTCCTTCTCACATTGCAAAATGCAATCATGGCTTCCCAATAATCCCCCAAAGTCTTAACTCATTCTGGCATTAACTCAAAATTCCAGGGTTTAAAGTCCCATCTGAGACAAGGCAAATCCCTTCCACCTATGAGACTGTAAATTGAAGAAACAAGTTAGTTACTTCTAAGATAAAGTTGTTGTGTAGGCATTGGGTAACACAAGCTCCATGCAAGTTTGAAACCCAGGAGGGCAGTCATTAAATCTTAAACCTCAAAAATATTATTTTATAACTCCATGTCCTACACTCAGGACACACTGGTGTAAGGGGTGTGCTCCCAAGGCCTTGTGCATCTCCCTTTCTGTGGCATTGCAGGGTTTCGCCCCTGAGACTGCTCCCATAGGTTCTTGAGTGCCTGTAGCTTTTCCAAGTGCAGGGCGCACACCACTAGTAGATCTACCATTCTTGGGTCTGGGGGACGGTGGCTCCTTTCTCAGAACTCCACTAGGCAGTGCCCCACTGGGGACTCTGTGTGGGGGCTCCAACTCCACATTTCCCCACTAAACTTCCCTAATAGAGGTTCTCTGTGGGGGCTCTACCTCTGCATCAGGCATCTGCCTAGGCACACAGGCTTTTCCATACATTCTCTGACATATAGGCCAAGGCTGCAAAGCATTCTTCACTCTTGCATTCTGTGCACCTACAGTCTTAAAGCCACCTGGAAACCACCAAAGATTATAGCTTGCATTCTCCAAAGTGACAGCCTGAGCTGTATCTGGACCCCTTTAAGCCCCGCCTAGAGATGGAGCAGCCAGGATGTGGTAACCAGTATCCCAAGGCTGCACAGAACAGTAGGGCCCTCAGTCTGGCTCATGAAATTATTCTTCCCTCCTTGGCCTCCAGGCTTGTAATGGGAGGGTCTGCCACAAAGGTCTTTGAAATATACTTCAGATCTTTATCATATTGTCTTGGCTGTCAGCACTTGGCTCCCTTTAGTTATGCAAATATCTCTAACAAGTGGCTGCTCCACAGCCTGCTTGAATTCATCTCCAGAAGTAGTTTTTTATTTTCTTGTCACATGGCCAGTCTACAAACTTTTATGCTCTGCTTGCTTCTTAAGCATATGTTCCAACTTTAAGTAATTCCTTTGCTTTTGCATCTGAGCACAGGCTGTTAGAAACAGTCAGGCCATATCTTGAACACTTTGCTGCTTAGAGATTTTTTTCCACCAGATACCATAAATCATCTCTATGAATTTCAAACTTCCACAGATCCCTAGGGCATGAACAATGCAGCCAAGCTCTTTGCTAAGGTATAACATGTATGACGTTTGCTCCATTTCCCAATAAGATCCTCATTTCCATCTGAGACCCTGGCAGCCTGGGCTTCACTGTTACTATCACTATTAGCATTTTCATCACAACCATTTGAGCAGTCTCTAGGAAATTCCAAACTCTCTCTCATCTTCCTGTCTTCTTATGAGCCCTCCAAACTCTTCCAACCTCTCCCCATTACCCAATTCCAAAGTGGCTTCCACACTGTTAGGTATCTTTATAGCAATGCCTTACTCATGAGTATCAATTTTCTGTATTAGGCAATTCTTGCACTGCTATAAAAAAATACCTGAGACTGGGTAATGTATAAGAAAAGAGGTTTAATTGGCTCACAGTTCTGAAGCTATTCGGGAATAATAGCATCTGCTCCTGGGGAGGCCTCAGGAAGCTTCCATTCATGGTAGAAGGCAAAGGGGAAGCAAGCATATCACATGGCAAGACCCAGGGGCAAGAGAGAGTGAGTTAGAAGGTGCCACACATTTTTGAATGAGCAGATCTCATGTGAACTGAGTGAGAGCTCACTTATCACCAAAGGGATGGCCCAAGCAATATATGAAGGATTTGCCCCCGTGATTCAAATACCTCCTATCTGGCCCCACCTCCAACATTGGAGGTTAGAATTCAACATGAGATTTAGGCGGGGACACATATGCAAACTACATCAAGCATAGTACAGACTAAGAGAAAAACTTGGTCCTGTGAAGGGAAGCCATTGCTATGACATCTGAAAATGTGGAAGGGGTCTTGGAACTGGGTAATGGGCAGAGGCTTGAAGAATTTGGAGGCCTAGGCTACAAAAGCCTGTCTTGCCATGAATGGAGCATTATGGCCAACTGTGGTGAAAAATTCAGAAGAAAGGGCTAGGGAAAGTCTAGACATTTTTAGAGATGACTTAAGTGCTTGTAATCAGAGTGTTGGTAGAAATATGAACAGTAAAGGCCATTCTGACTAGGTCGTAGACAGAAATGAGGAATATCATACTGAAAACTGAAGTAAAGGCCATCCTTGTTATAAAGTAGCAAAGAACTTGACTGAAATGTTTTTGCGCCCAAGGGCTTCATGGATGATAAACTACGATACCTCCCAGAAGAAACATCTAAACAATAAAGCATTCAGGTTCTGCCTGTCTACTTATAATTCCTAATAGTAAGATGCTAGAGGAAAGAAATTATATTAAAACAGAATTTATAATTAAAGCAATTCAAAGAGATTTTAAAAGTTTGCAGCCCAGCCATGTAAAGAACAAAAAAATATGTAACAGTGTGGCAAAGTGACCCTTTGCAGGGAATATTAGTATGAATAGAAGGGAGCTAGGTGCTATTCATCAGGACAATGGGAGAGTAAGATCCCAGAAGCATTTCAGACATTTTTGAGGCTGCCCATCTCATGGCAGGCTCAGAGATCTAAGAGGGCAGAATAGCTTCAGGTGACAGGCACTGGGTGATCTCCACAGGCTCACTGCCCAGGGCCCCCTTTGGACTCTACTCCCTGAATTCCAATGCAGTCCCCCTCAGCCATCCCGTCCATGGCTCGCATGGGCCCAGGTGCAGCTCAACCTGCCACTCCAGAAGGTACAAGTTATAAACCTTCAAAACATACAGGTGGTGCTAATTCTGCAGGCTCACAGAATGCATGAACTGTGGTGCCATTGCTTCCGTCACTTAAACTTCAAGAGATGTAGTGAACGGCTTGGAAGCTGAGGCAAGACATGTTGCAGGGATGGAGCCACCACAGGGAACCTCTACTAGAACAATGCCTAGTGGAGCTGTGGGAGTAGAACCATCACTGAAGCACCATAACTGTAAAGTTTCCAGTATGCAATGCCAGCACAGGAGAGCTGAAGCATGAGATGAGCCCAGCAAAGCCATAGGAGTCATAGAAATAGGAATACCTGAGGCATGGGGGCCCAAGCCTCACCTTAAAGTATGCAGGAAGCAGGACATGGAATCAAAACTATTCTAGAACTTTAAGACCTGATGTTGTTTTTCTCTTTGGGTTGTGGACTTACCTGGGGACAGTTACTTTTTTCTTTTTGCCTATCCTCTGCTTCTTAAATGGGACGGTTTGTCCTAGGCCTGTCTTGTCATTTTGGTTACAGATAACTTGTTTTCATTTCAAAGGCTCACAGCTGGAATAAATTTACCTTAGGATGAATTGTTCCTTCAGTCTCAGAGGGGACTGAACTTTTGAGCTGGCAGTGGAGCAAGTTAAGACTTTTGGGGCTATCTAGATGGAGTAAGTGTGTTTTGCACTGTGAGAGGGACATAAATTTTGGGGGCCAAACCTGTAATATTATGGTTTGAATATCTCCCCCAAAAGTTTATAAGTTGGAAAGTTAATTGCCAATGTAATATGGGACCTTTTAGAGGTGATTGGGGTATGAGGGCAGAGCCCTTTTGAGTGGTTCAATATCATTATTGTGAGAATGAGTTAGTTTTGATGGGAGTGAGTTAGTTTATACAATAGTGGGTTGTTTGAAAGCGAGCTCAGCTCACTATCCATGCCACTTTTGCATCCTCTTGCTCTCTTGCCATATGATCTTCTCTGCCATGTTATGATGCAATAAGGCCCTCGCTAGATGCCAGCCTATTGACCTTAGATTTCCGAAGCTACAGAGCTATCAGCTAAATAAACTTCTATTCTTTATAAATTACGCAGTCTGTGGTATTCAGTAATAACAGAAAATAGACTAAAACAGTAAGAAAAAAACTTTTTTGCAACACAACATCCTCTTGAAGTCAACAGAAATTTTGCTAATATGAATGTCAAACTTTTAGACTATACATTTCCCAGTAGCTGGAACTATGTCTCACTTTGCATTTAATGCTTTAGACAGTTTGTGACATTTAATAAGTTTGCATGAAAAAATTGAAATAAAACTTCGTGGCTGACTGCCACTGCTACTACTTGAGACCATCATTACAGCAGTTACTACTGATGCTTCCTGATACCGTCATTACAAGACTGAATGAAGGAGGATGGACATAGAAACGATAATAAAAAAACAAAAGAAACTATTTTAAAGGAAGGGGCAGGGGAAGAAGAGAGCTCAGTGCTTCTAGTGAGCAAGGGCAGCCCCTCAAGCTTCCACAGCCCTTCTTATTTATTCGGTAGAATGAGCAGGGGGGAGGAGGTAACGATTGGTCAGCTGCTTAATTGATCACAGGTTCTCATTATTACTAAGAGGCTTCAATTATGCCCAGTCATAAGAAACACTTGTGCCTGGGTCGTGACTGCCTTCAGCAGTCCATCTGGGTGGCAGACACAGTTTGTCAGTTTGCCAACATTCTGCATTTATGAGAAACAGTTTGCTGCTTACTTATATAGCCTCCAGTGGTATACTGAGTTGATCACGACCTCAATCTTTCGGCCTCCAACAAAACTTTGTCATAGTACATTACTAACCCTTATTTAAAAAATAGAGTTTTGTAATGGAAAATTCCTCTTGGAAAATAGTGTACTTTGAAAAATACATTAACTCTTGTATTCCACTATGAGTTTGACTCAACTGGTAAGAATGTAAAAAGTTAATTAAAGAAACATGTAAAACCTATATCATCCTATTTGTGAGGTAGTTTTCCTGGTTCATGCATCTGTGGCCTTTTGAATTAGCTATGGGTTTTTATTTCTGCATATGTTAGGGTATGTGTTAACCATTCACTTTTGTACTTTCATTAGGTATGTAACCTTGACTTAAATACGTTTATTAATTGGATCAGCAGGCTCTACAAAAATTCAATGCATCTTTTTGTGAGAAATGATTTAGTGGAAAGGTAGTTTTTAAAAAACATATCAATTATATGCATTTCTTGTAATTCATAGCATTTCTCTGCATAATTTTTTTTTTGATAAAATGAAGCTAAAAACAAAGGAACAGACTTTTTTTGGAATATATGAAATGAAATAATTTGCTTCAATAACTTTCAAGAAGAAAGTGACAATTTAACTGTGACTGGAAGGACAGCTATGGAAAGTTTTCAGAATTGTCATCAAATAAATACTTTATATAGATTATGAAAATTCCACTGTATGGTAATTTAAAAAATGCTAATAAGAACAAAGAGAACTTTTCCTTATTGTCAAAGATTTTTAAAAATGCATAATATTAAAGAGAAATAATTCATTCCCGGTGGGAATATAAATTTTTATAATGTTTCTGTTTTTATATAGGAAGGTGACCACATGTATGAAAAAGTGCAAATATTTATACTCTTTGAAATATAAATCCCACATTTAGGTATATGCCTTAATGAAATTAGAGAGTGCTGTTATTTTACAACTATTAAAGTAAGGTTGAAGCATGTTTAAAAGCATAGAAAAATGCTTACAATATGACATTGATATAAACACAGCAGGATTTAATTCTAGTTATCTATTAGCAAGTTTTATTTAAGACCCATAGAAAAATGGAAGGAAACAATGTTTCTGGAGTAACATTACAGGGGACTTTATAACAAGTATTTTCAATAAAATTTTTTAATAATAAAAATTAGTAATGTGACAAATACTGTTTTAAACCTAAAAACAATGTCTTTTAAATACATACTTTATATTTTGGGGAAAATTAAGCATATTGACTTATTTTGTAATGTGATGCCAATTTACAATGTTAATGAGAGTTGCAAGTAAAATGATGAATACCAACTTTATACAGGTAAAGTGGCTATTTCTGTCATACAACATTAAATAAAGTTTTAAAGAATCTTAATCATTGCTATTACATAAAAATATACAGTGGACCACAATTTTCAGCTTTCTGTCTTTATAGACTTGTCTTTTCAAGATACTTCAGATAACGGCAATCGTACAATATATAGTCTCTTGAACTTGTCATCTTTAAATGGTTTACCATTCATCTCTGTTGTAGCATGTATTAGTATTTCGTTGTTTAATATTGCTGAATAGTATTTTATCTCTTCACCTGTTGATGGACATTTACATTGTTACAGCTTGAGATTATTACAAATAATGCCACTATGAATATGTACATGTCTTTGTATGGAGACGTATTTTTCTTTGTCTTGGGTAGATTACTAAGAGTAAAATTACTAGCTCATAGAAGTGTATTTTTTTTTAACTGTATAAGATACTTCTATTCTGATTTCCAAAGTAGCTGAACCATTTTATATTCCTAACATTTTACAATTCTACCTGGAATGAACAAGGGTTTCAGTTTCTGTATATCATCTCCAATACTTGGTATTATCTGCTTTTTTATTTTAAGCACTATTGTGGATGTGTAGTGGTATTTCTGTGTGGTTTTTATTTGCATTTCTCTAATGACTTAATGATGACGAGCATCTTTTCATGTTCATATCAGCCATTCATATCTCCTTTGGTGAGATATCTGTTCAAATCATTTTCCCGTTTTAAAAATTAGGTTTTCTTATAATTCAGTTGCAATAATTTTTTATAAGTTTTTTGATACAAGTGCTTGATCAAGTATATGATTTGTGAGTTTTATGTCCCACTCTTTGTCCTGTCTTTTAATTCTCTTAATAATTTTGAAGTTTTGAATTTTTATAAAATTAAATTTTTAAAATTTTCTCCTATGCATTGTTCTTTTGATGTTTTATCTAAGAACTTTTTCTCAAAGTTTACAGTTATTTTCTTTTATATTTTCTTCTAGAAATACTTTGTTTCAGGTCTTAATTTTAGGTAATTATCCATTTTGAGTTAATTTCTGTATATTGTGTGATATATTAGCATCTAAGTTTATTTTTTGCATATGCATATCACATCTGGTTGTCTCAGAAACATTTCTTGAAAAGATTATCATTTATCCCATTGACTTTGCATGTTGATTGAAAATCAGTTGATTATAAGTATAAAGCGGTATTGTTGGACTCTCATTTTTATGCCCTCATTTGTGTTCTGTTGATCCATAGATCTATTTTTGTGCCAATACTGCACTGTCTTGATTATTTTGGCTTTATTGTAAATTTTGAAATTGGATAATTTAAATTCTGCAACTTTATAATTTTTTTCAATATTGTTTTGGAGTATTCTGTGCATTTAGGATTTCTACATAAATTTTAGGATCAGCTTGTCAATTTCTGCAAAATAACATAGTATTTTGATAGTGGTTACATTGATTTTTCTTTTGTGGACCAATTCTGGGAGAATTGGCATTTTGACTGTATGAGGCCTTCAATTTATGAACATATTTGTCTTTGCAGCAATATTTTATCATTTTCAGTGTTCAAATATTGTACTTATTTAAAAATATAACTCCTAAGTAAATTTTTGATGTTACTGTGAGTGCAATTGCTTTCTTAGTTTTAGTTTTAGTTTTTTTATTGGTGTTGTTGCTACAATGTAAAAGCGCAATTAACTTCTGTATAGTGTTCTTGAACCCTGAGATCTATTAAACTCATTTATTTGTTACAGTAACATTTTGTGGATTCCTTGGAATTTTCTGTGTAGAGGATCATGCCATCTGTGAATAAAGACAATTTTACTTATTTCTTCCCAGCACTTCTGTTATATTGCACTAGCTTTTAACTTTCTATTAAACATTAAATAATAACATGCTTTATATTTGATCTTATAGGGGAAAGAATTCAACCTTTCACAATAAAATATTTAGTTGTGTTTCGTTTTTCCTTGTAAAAGAAGGCTTTTCTTTGGGAGGCTGAGGTGGGCGGATTGCCTGAGCTCGGGAGTTTGAGACCACCCTGGGCAACACGGTGAAACCCCGTCTCTACTAAAATACAAAAAAAGAGCTGGGCATGGCGGCATGCGCCTGTAGTCCCAGCTACTTAGGAGGCTGAGACAGGAGAATTGCTTGAACCTGGGAGATGGAGGTTGCAGTGAGCTGAGATCGCACCACTGCACCCCAGCCTGGGCGACAGAGCAAGACTCTGTTTCGAAAAAAAATCAAAAAAAGAAACAAAAAAGCTTTTATGTTTTAGAATATTAGAATATTTTTTTCTATTCCTTGTCTTTTAAGAGTGTTTTCCAGAACGGACATTGAATTTTGTCAAATGGTTTTTTTTTAATTTTACATGTTTTGCTGTCACCATGCAATTTTTGCCCTTTACTCTGTTAATAGACTGTATTACATTAGTTGATTTTCAAGAGGTTAAACTAAGTTGCTTTTAGGGTATAAATCCCACTTGATTATTTTGTACAATTTTTGTGTTGTTGGATTTTGTTAATAATTTGTTTAAAATTTATGCATCTACGTTAATGAGGAATATTATAGTTTTCTTGTAATTTCTGTATCTGGCTTTGGTATTAAAGTAATACTGGCCTATTGAAAAGATTTTCAAAATGTTCCCTTCTATGTTCTGGGTTGAAATTTCTTTTCTTTAAGAATGTTGAATATTGGCCCCCACTCTCTTCTGGCTTGTAGAGTTTCTGCCGAGAGATCAGCTGTTAGTCTGATGGGCTTCCCTTTGTGGGTAACCTGACCTTTCTCTCTGGCTGCCCTTAACATTTTTTCCTTCATTTCAACTTTGGTGAATCTGACAATTATGTGTCTTGGAGTTGCTCTTCTCGAGGAGTATCTTTGTGGAGTTCTCTGTATTTCCTGAATCTGAATGTTGGCCTTCCTTGCTAGATTGGGGAAGTTCTCCTGGATAATATCTTGCAGAGTGTTTTCCAACTTGGTTCCATTCTCCCTGTCACTTTCAGGTACACCAATCAGACGTAGGTTTAGTCTTTTCACATAGTCCCAAATTTCTTGGAGGCTTTGTTTGTTTCTTTTTATTCTTTTTTCTCTAAACTTCCGTTCTCGCTTCATTTCATTCATTTCATTTTCCATCAGCGATACCCTTTCTTCCAGTTTATTGCATTGGCTTCCAGGGCTTCTGCAATCTTTGCGTGTTTCTCGAAACTTGGCTTTCCGTTCCATCAGCTCCTCTAAGCCCTTCTCTCCATTGGTTATTCTAGTTATCCATTCGTCTAATTTTTTTTGAAAGTTTTTAACTTCTTTGCTATTGTTTTGAATTTCCTCCCGGAGCTCGGAGTAGTTTGATCGTCTGAAGCCTTCTTCTCTCAACTCGTCAAAGTCATTCTGCGTCCAGCTTTGTTCCGTTGCTGCTGCGTTCCTTTGCAGGAGGAGAGGTGCTCTGCTTTTTAGAGTTTCCAGTTTTTCTGCTCTGTTTTTTCCCCATCTTTGTGGTTTTATCTACTTTTGGTCTTTGATGATGGTGATGTACAGATGGCTTTTTGGTGTGGATGTCCTTTCTGTTTGTTTGTTTTCCTTCTACCAGACAGGACCCTCAGCTGCAGGTCTGTTGGAGTTTGCTAGAGGTCCACTCCAGACCCTGTTTGGCTGTGTGTCAGCAGCGGTGGCTGCAGAACAGCGGATTTTCGTGAGACCACAAATTCAGCTGTCTGACAGTTCCTCTGGAAGTTTTGTCTCAGAGGAGTACCTGGCCGAGTGAGGTGTCAGTCTGTCCCTACTTGGGGGTGCCTCCCAGTTAGGCTGCTCGCGGGTCAGGGACCCACTTTGGGAGGCAGTCTGCCCGTTTTCAGATCTCCAGCTGTGTGCTGGGAGAACCACTACTCTCTTCAAAGCTGTCAGACAGGGACATTTAAGTCTGCAGAGGTTCCTGCTGACTTTTTGTTTGTCTGTGCCCTGCCTCCAGAGGTGGAGCCTACAGAGGCAGGCAGGCCTCCTTGAGCTGTGGTGGGCTCCACCCAGTTCGAGCTTCCTGGCTGCTTTGTTTACCTAAGCAAGCCTGGGCAATGGCGGGCGCCCCTCCCCCAGCCTCGCTGCGGCCTTGCAGTTTGATCTCAGACTGCTGTGCTAGCAATCAGCGAGACTCCGTGGGCATAGGACCCTCCGAGCCAGGTGCGGGACACAATCTCCTGGTGTGCTGTTTTCCAAGCCCGCTGGAAAAGCTCAGTATTAGGGTGTCACCCTTTTCTTTGACTAGGGAAGGGAACTCCCTGACCCCTTGTGCTTCCCCAGTGAGGCAATGCCTTGTCCTGCTTCGGCTCGCGCACAGTGCGCTGCACCGAGTGTCCTGCACCCACTGTTTGGCACTCCCTAGTGAGATGAACCCAGTACCTCAAATGGAAATGCAGAAATCACCCGTCTTCTGTGTCGCTCAGGCTGGGAGCTGTAGACCGGAGCTGTTCCTATTCGGCCATCTTCGCTGTACCCTGTTTATTTTTTTTTTTTTTTGTCATTTTTATAGCTTAGAAAGGGGAATAACTTTTTCTTTCCAGGTGACGTGCTGTATCATCTATCCACTTTTCTTTGTCTTGTCAAGTTCTTGTTGTACTAACCTGCCAACAATCATTTCATATAAAAATTTACACAAACTTTCCTCTATGTTTCATATATTTTCCTATTTTTCACTGTCATTTAATTTTTTGAAAGTCTTGGACAATATTTCAGAGTCACCAATTTAATTTTCCGACTTCCTATCCACTCCTTAACCTAGTACCTCATGCTTTCTGTTCCTAATGCTCTGGGAAACCCTTTCATTTGAACATTATTTATTATTTGCTAGATCAGTGATTTATCAATTCCTATTCTTATTCGCTATAATTTTTCCCCAATTATCTTATTTTGGACTATTATAATACCTTCCAAATTGGTTCCACATTTTCCATCTGCTCTCCTAATTTATTACATGCACTGCAGCTCAATATATCATATGTAGCTCTAATCATGTCACATGACTTCTTAAAACTGCTTGTTAAATGGCATATAGAAATCCTAAAGATTGGATGTAAATAGCATCACACAAATTGTTAAATATAATTATTTCAAAATTAGTAACTATAATTATTCCGTATCTATTGGTATATTATTTGTCCTTTGGTGCCCGTTGGCCTTTCTAAATGCTCTGAAATAAATAAAATTTTGTACTAGTACCTAGGCAAGTTTATAATTCTGACCCTAAAATAAACTAGCTATATGACTTCGGGTAAGCAAATTTTTTATTAGACACTGACTGCTGCTATTTCATTTGGTCCAAATAAATTGAGACTATAAGGTAAGAATACAACTGCATTAGTACATAACCTACAATCCAGTTTTATCAAATAGCTCTAATGCTCTATTTGACTGAATTGAAACCTCCTTTCCCTAAATTAAAGGCAATGAATTTTTCTAAAAAGTATATTTGGTTTTCAAAAACTCAGTCTCAAATATGTGAAATTCTTCTGCTCTTCAAACTGATGTTGAGATTTTAAAGTAGCTGTGCAGGCATGATCTTCTGTCAGTTTGAACAGAATCTTACTAATCCACCTGACATTAATTCATTTAAGTCATCTTCTTATGAGCAACAGAGGGGAAAGCTGTCAGAAAGTTTCTATCATAGCTGAAATGCAGCTGCCAAGGTTTATTTTTTCATACTGTCAGACATAGAGGAGGATTATTTTAGTGTGCCAAATATACTTTCATTATTCTTGACTTTACAAGCATAATATGATGTTTGCTTTAATGAAAATGGAGTAGATTCTTGTGGTCTACAAAAGTGTCAGGGCATAGTAGTCTTGGAACTGGAAGCATCTGTGATTTCAATGTTAACTAATCTTTGATTTTTTTGGTAAAAGATAAAACTTAATTTTTAGATAATTAGTATGAAAATAATCCCTTCAAAAAAGCACGATGTACTCTCAGTCTTTTGAAAGCCATACAGAATTCTTAAGATTATTTTACCACGTTACTCACCTGTTTATTTAAATTATTTGTACAAAGTTATTTAAATGTTTATGGTTGTTTAGGATTTAAATTTTTCAGTGTCAAAAATGATGTTTCATTCATTCTCTGTAGATGTCAAATTTCTGCCCTGAAATCAAGTGTCACAAAAGACCTAGGCTTTTACTCCTTGGACTCACCGGGTGTGGTAAACACCAGGGCAACATGAGGAACTCTAGAATAGAAAACGTAAAAAAACATTGGTGTTGGAGATAATCAATAAGTTATAATGAGTTCATTCATTCATTTAATAATTTTTGAGTAGCCCAAAGCTAACACTAACTGAAATTTAAAAAGGAATCCCCTTTTTCAAGATGCTTTATGGCCATCTGCTGGAACATTGTTGTAATAAATATACAAATCTATGACTACAGTGTGAATTTACTTCTTATAATTGTGTGGTACCTAACTTTTTCAACACTGAAGATGATGAAGAACAACCATATCCTTGCTCTCATGGAGAGATAAAGATGTATAAAGAAATAGCTACACTGTCTGATATTATTTGGTCAGATAAGTGCATGAAAAAGAAAATAATTTCGGAGGAGCTATAAGAGAATGCCTCCTTGGTCAAGGGATAGTAACATTGAGATCTCAGTAATGAGAAGAAAATCTGCCACGTAAAAACTGTAGGAAAGAGCAGAGTGAACTATGTGTGCAGAGGCTGTGTCTTAGTCCATTTGTGCTGCTATAACAAAAGCACCATAGGTCTATGACTTATAAGTAATCAGCATTTATTTCTTACAGTTTGGGAGCTTGTGAAGTACAAAATCAAGGCACCAACAGATTTCAGTGTCTGGAGAAAACCTGCTTCTTCGAAGGTAGGCTTCTGTCCTTTTTCTTGCTGTGTACTCACATGGTGGAAGGGGTTAGGCAGCTTTCTGCAGCCGCCTTTGTAAGGGTACTGATCCCACTCATGAGGACTCCACCCTCATGAGCTAGTCACTTCTCAAAGGCCCCACCGTTTAATACCGTCACACTGAGAATTAGGTTTCAACATATGGATTTTGAGGAGACACAAACATTAAGTTCATTGCAGGCAGTGATGCATGAAAGGAGTAGTAGGTACGTGTGAATAACTGAAAGAAAACTAGATTGGCTAGAGTATCAGAAACTGGAGGGAGAACGGAATAACTGAAAACAGCTACATACAACAATGAGAAATGGTTGTATAAATTATGGTCCATTTGTACAAGAGAACACCATGTAGCCATTGGTGAACCTGTTTTTGAAGGATATTCTATGGTATGTGAAGTTATTCATCATAAGTAAAAAGCAGGACATAAAACCCCACCATAGGTGTATATGTGCTGCACAGTTTTTCAATTGCTTCGGGTCTGTAGGAAAAGAGTGGGATATATAAAGATGGTTAAAGCAATTATTTCTGTTGGTAAAATTATGAATTATTTAAATTTTATTTGAATGTCTGTATTTTTAAAAAAAATATTCTACTCAAGATATTCTCATCCAGGTATGCAAAGAGACATATATAGGAAATTTTTGATGCTTCATTCTTTGTCGTAGCAAACAAGTGGAATAAAACAAATTGTTCCTCAATAAGGGAATGGATTAATACACTGTATTCTATTAATACAATAGAATGTAGCAGTCAAAAAGGAAAAAATAACCTAGGACATTCATTAAAATACGTACAAAATAAAAAGATAATTTTGAAATAATCAAGTTAGTTGCAAAACGTAGCTATACGTTACAGTTTATATGCATTTTAAGAAAAGTTTTAAATATTCATAGTTACAAATATATGTTGTGTGTACATATTTAATAAAATACAGGCTAATTATGTTCTTCCATTAGAAAATATTTCCTTCGGATAAGGGAGCAAAGATAAATGGATGAGAGTAACTTTAGCTGCATTTGTGATATTTCTTTTTTAAATGGATCAATCTGAAGAAAATATGACAAAGTATTTAGCAGTGTTTAATCTTGTCTCCTTTGTGCCATTCTGTATGTTAATATAGTAAGAAAGAAAACAATATTTAAAGTTTCAAATTAAAAATGTTAAGACTCATAACCTCATATGGATATCATTACTTAAGGAATAGCATATTTTGGAGAATCTCAGGTCAACTTACAATTTCTACTGTAAACAAGACATGCATACTAAAGAGAGCATGAAACAAATACACAGTTTAGCAAGTAGTTATTAAGTAAATTAGATAATCACCACTTCGGGTCAAGAAATGGAATGCTATAGCAACTAAACCCAAAGTGGGCCATTTTCCTATTTTTGAACTTTATATAAATGAAATTATGCTGTATTTGTTTAATTATATATGTATAATGTATGCAATTATACTATATATGTATACTATATATAATATGTGTATTTTATATGTTGTTGTATTAGTTCAGTATTGTGTTTGTAAGATTATCTGTGATGTTGCATTTAGAGATAGTTACTTCATTTTTATCACCATGTAGGTTTATCCATGCACCTGTTAGCAGACATTTAGATTGTTTCTAGTTTGAACTAGAAACGTAAATGTTGCTCTGAACATTTACACAGTCTGTAAGTATACATATATGTGTGTATCCTAGCACACACATATACAAATGTCTCTAAGGCAAATGCTTAGGAATGAAATTGAAGGGTCATAGAAAATGCTTATCTTTAACATTATTACTATATATACTGAACTGTCTTCCACACTGGAGTTACCAATTTACACTCCTACCAGCAGTTTATGAGAGTTCCAGTTTGTAAACAAAATTATCATTTCCCTGATTAGTAGTGAGACTGAACCCTAGTTCAAGTGTTTAAGTCATGTAGAATTCCACTTTTTAAGTGTTCTTGTGTATGTCTTTTGCCCATCTTTCTTTTGGGGTGTTTGGATTGTTTTTACTAATGATGTATTTTTGTTTTTTTCTGAATACTAAGTCTTAGAACTAGTCTAGCAACCATCTTCTTCCATTGTGTTACCTGTGTTTTAATGGTCTGTTAATGAACGGTTCTTAATTTTCATTTGGCATATTTATTAATCTTTTTGTTTATGGTTCATAACTTGGGGTCTTATCTAAAAATTCTACAGTGATGTCATGGAGATACTATCCTGTATTATCTGCTAAATGCTTTAAAATTTTGACCTTTTCATTTGATTCTACTTTTGATACAGCTGGAATTAATCCATTTCAAATGAAACTTTCCTTCTCCTTTTCCTCATTTATTTAACAGGTTGCTAAAGAAAACTAGCATTTTTGAGATGCATTTCTTGAAGAAATGTTGAAGATAGTCTGCTTAGGAATGGGAATATATGGGGGTGGAGCAGGAAGTTTGATCTACAATAATATGTGAATTAAAGTCCATTTAATTTTATATAAATTGTGCTAGTCCTCATATGTTGAGGGAGAAATAAAGGAGTAAATTTAAAAAACTGTTTATAAATCAATTAAAAATGATTGAATTTATTGGGGACATAGACACGTTTTTAATGGATAGCTAATATGAACCAAAATTTGGGACTGCAAGTAAAAGCATCCTAACAAAGGATAGATGGAGAAGGATATAGAGGAGCTGAGAAGAAAAAACTTGTAGACATAGAAAGTTTAGTTAATTTTTTTTTATTTTCCTTGGTGATAAGTAGGAGCTGAAATATGGTCAATTGCAAAAAGTAGACAAATTTGAATTATTTATAGTCAGCTCGAAGGGGTTTTTTTGTGTGTGTGCATGCATATAAGTTGGATGTGGAACTTAATTGTATATAGGTATGATCAGGGCCTGGAATTTAAACCAAGTAAAAAAAGTCGTAGAGATGTGATTCAGGGATTTTTTTCCACTTTCCTTTCCTAAATCATTATCAGTCTCTCCTTCTGCTCATGCAGTAACTGAATGGTCTATCTACAGGCCTGATGCAATTTAGAGGCTAAATATTCTTATCCATCTAATAACCATCTGAAAAAAACAAATACTGTATAAAAGTTTTGGTTTTCAAGGATTTTTTTTAAACATTAAGATTCTAAGTACATGCAAAATAAACACAAAATATTAGGTGAACTATCAGCAATTTAATTGGGTAAAATATTTCAGTTTCTGTAGTAGACTAGAAAACAGACTTTATCATCAAAGTGGCTTATTTTAATTTTTATTTATGAGTGAATGATATACCTGAGATTTGCTTTATTTTAATGCAAAAATGTTGGTAGGTATAAATAAAGAATGGCAACAAGTTAATTCCGTTGAGCTGGGTGATGGGTATGTGGATATTTATTGTACTATTGTTTTATTTTTTTTCCTGTGTTTAATAGTTTCCATTATAAAAAATTTAAGATATAAAGCTGATTTTTAAGGATGTTGCTTGTTAAGGGATAACATTTAAAGGCTACAGGTTAATATAATTTTTTTTCTGGGGTGGAAAAACTACTTTGCTCACATACATATTAATGTCTTCATCCATCTCTATTCATTTATTCTCCCAAACATCCACCCCTCCAACAATCCAGTAAGCACTGAGCCCTCACTACTCTAAGGCAGTGTATAGATCATTGTAGAGTATAAAATTACTTAAGGGAAGGTCACTGAAACACAGAATTATGGAAATTGGAGAAAACTTGGAGCTAATTAACCAAAATCTACATTGTATAAATGATTATCCTGAGGCTCAAGAAGTTACACAGTTTCCCCAAGATCACACAAAGATTTTAGTGACAGAGAAACATATCCAAGATTGAAAACTTTTCTTATGTTACATGTAATGAGTCATACACACTTGATGTAACAAAAATATTTATTGGGTTCCATCTACTGCAATTGTGAAGGCTGCCATGTGAGTGATAATGGAATTGGACTTTCCTATGTTCTCTTATAAAACTCATTTAATAGCCACAGTGAACTGAATCCATTGAGTTTTTCAGTAACATCCAATTCTACTGTATTCAGGTCCATCTTCATATGCTGTGAAAAAAGATTTCACAAATATGGAAGTGGTAAGAAAGCATGCATTACAAACCTAAGTAAATTTGGCAGGTTCACCTTAGGGATTTTGCTACAAAAAGCAGTTTCTGTGGGATAAAAAGTATTTTGACATGGAAATATCTTAATAACTCTATAAGGTTGTCAGTTTTTCTTAGGGGAATTTTTTTCCATCAAGATAAATTACAATTTTGCCTCTTTTGAGGTTTCAAAATGAAGGTTGCAAAGGCAGCAAATAGCTGGTGCCTAGAAAAGCAATAAACTTGCTCTGCCTTAGTTGTAACTATATAAAAAATGCTCAAAACTTTTGCAGTGCTTATCATAAGAAAAATGTGTGTAATTTGGGACTAAGTAAGGCTGTGTAGACTGATGGCTATCTGAGGCTCTGACTTCTACAAATTAGTAGCTGTGTGATCTTGGACAAGCTATTAAGCCTCTCTGTGCCTGTTTTCTTCTCAGGTAAATGAGGCTAATAATAAAACCTACTTCATAGTGTTTGAGTGAGGATTAAATTACATTAGTCATGCAAAGCTTTTAGGCCACTACCTGAAAAATCATAAGTGTTCAATTAGTACTAGTTAGTATTAGTCTTCATATTATTTGATTCAACTACATAACAATTTATGGTAGAAAATTCATTAATCATTGTTAGCTAAGTTGGCTACAGCACTAATTTTCAAATCTGTTGAGAATTTGGAGCAGTGATTATCAATTGCCAATCTAGAGACACATATTGGTGTCTGCTCCCTCTATCTTCCCTAGAAATAGGACCCAATTTTATTTGGGGTAGCAAGGCATCCAAGAATGAGGCAATGTATCTTGGGTGAAGTATCTTATATAAACTCTGGGTTATGAGATGTTTGCATAAGTATTTTCTGGGATGCCAAGAAGGCTGCTTCAAGGGCAATCCCTCAACTTGAGAGTGTTTCAATTTTTTCTTCATCTAATTTTCTCCTGTTTCTTGCCGCAAAAGAAAAAAAAATATCAAGTGGCTAATTTGGAGCATGAAGCAACATTGAAGATGGAAGCCATGATTAAAGATGGTAGAGCAGAAAGAAGGAAACTGGGCTCCACTGAGTTTTTAGAATTTCTATACCAATTTGGGATTTCCTACTTCACAACTTCTAAAAGAAAAATGGAAGACTACAAATCTTTATTGTGCTTGAGCCTCAGTTATTTCGAGTTTTTATTGCTAGCATTCATATAGGAATTTTAACTGATGCAACACCCCTTATGGAGAGTGTTGAAAATAAAAGTCCCTCGTTTCAGAGATACTCATTCAGTAGGTCTTGGATGAGATCCAGGACCAGCTAAGTTTGGAACTACACTAGCGCATAATACTGTAGGCTTCTGGGTCATGGGGAGTTTATTCCCACATGTTAGCTTTTGTCAATTTTAGAGGGAAAATTCTTGTGAAGTGTCAGAATACAGAAAAAAAATAACCATTGTATGGGCATCATATATGTGTTACTCGAGGATGCAAACCATTTGAAATGCCTGTTGTATTACCAATAGTCAAATTTTCATAAAGAAAATTTATCGTGTGAGAAAAGGCATTGGATGGACTTTTTAAAATTTTATGAGATGGGAGCTGGGCAGGGAAGAAAAATAAGTTATTATTTTGCCAAAATAATGGAATAATCCTGATATCTTAAAATCATTTGGGAGAAGTCAAGCCTTAACAAAGGAATTTACTAAATGTGGTTAGTTTGTGGTTATCAACACAGCCAGAGGGGAAAATGGTAAAGCCATTCTGGTACTAACGTAGTCTGTACTAAGTCACAGTAATTTCAGATAAAATTGGCCAAACATCAATTCTAACAGCATGCTTATGTTAAAGAGAAAAAAAAGTATTCATGGTTCAAGAAAAGAATACTCTTTACAATCACTTGTGCACAAATATTTCTTGGTATGAATCAGAGAATATATTCTCATCGCCAGCATTATACATGCATGTAATAAATGAACCTAAGAAGTCTGCCAGTCCCAACTGCGGAAGTATCATTCAGCAAGATCAGAAAGCCATTTGCCAGCATGATGAAACCTTTTCTGTGAAACAAGGTCTGCAAGGGTCAGATTTACTTAGGAATTCAACCTTCATTACTTCTCTTTCAAGTAGAAACCCACTTGGCTTACGTTTTAACAGTACATCTCTAATAGGGTGGCTCCATTGAGATCCTGGGTAGTAAAAAGTATGCCAAGGTGATTTGGATCCATTTTGATACCTTCGAAGACTGAGCTCCAGAGCTGCAGGGTCAATTTTCCTTACGACTCAATAGCTTCTGTCTAGAGTGAGACACAAAAGCCTATTTTTGATATTTGGGCACCCTTCTGAAAGGATGAAAATCCAAGGTTATGTCACTCCATGTGGAAAATAAAAAGCTTGTGATATCTCTTTTAGTTGAAAGCTTGTATAGCCCTCCTTGGTGAACATTTCCTGAGCTTTCGTTACTGTGCTGAGTGCCATTGCCCTTCTTCTTATTGTTGACCGCATTTCTGAGTCTGAAGCACTTGTGGGCCCTTTGGGATGAAAGACACTTTCCTTGCTAAGTGCTGTCCATTTTTATTGTTATTATTGTTATTAAGTCAATTTCCAAACTCACATCCACTAACATGGCATTTTCAAAAATGACATATTGCAGCGGTGTACTGGGAAATGCTGTTTAGCTGGCTTTCTTATGCCAGCCTCATAAGTATTGTGTTTGTGGTGATACTTTTGGGAATGACGCTTCTCTTTGGTGGCTCAATGTGCCCACAGGTAGTAAGCTATTAAGGGAATAATGATGGGCAAAAGCAGATGGCAGACACTTTATGACAGGCTAATCTTCCACCTAAGGCATCTGTTGTTTAAAAGTGTACGTAGTCTCTGTACGTAAAGACTGGCTCTTCAGAATAATGCAGAGTGATGATATTCAAACACATTCTTTGAGAACTGTTAGAGTAATTGGTTTAAAATGCACTGAGTTAGTAGGCATCAATTGCAAGAAATATGCCAAGTTTGTGGAAGCATGGCTTTCCTATTTAACTTCTAGAGGGAATTTGTATGATGCCTTTTCATTACATGATGGTGAAATTTGCAGTGCAAATATAACAGAAATTAGGCAACTATACAGAATGAGAATCCAGGGAACAAAGTTATCATCCGGATTTTCATAGCACTAAGGTAAATCATGAGTACACATCAAAGATATAGCTCTCAAAATATTCATTTGATGGTAATAACTGCTAACTTAAAAAAATACAAAAGTGCATTTGGGAAAGATTTCTGAGGACTCCTATCTATGCACTGGTTTGAATAGGATATAATTTAGTGTTGTATAAAATAATTTAGAAGAGGCTTTTTAATTTTTTTCTACTGTATCTGATAAATGCTATCTATTCTAGATAAGTAACAAAAAGAAGCAGTAGGTACGTTTGGGCAGAGTCGTTAGTCTCAGTGCAGGCTTTATTTTAGAAGCACTTAGTACTTATTCCCAACAGTGTTTACATCTTATCAACTAGAAATCTTAGTGGCGGCCAATGGACTCCTTAAATAAGGTTAATTCCCCTATTTAACCCATACATTTCTTCAAGGATCACATATAGGTATGGTATGAGGGCTGTAATAAGACTAGATGTTGAACATCTAAATGGTAGCCCTGCCACCCCAACACCCAGAATATTTATCTTTATGTAAACTGCTCTGACTCAGAGAGGGCCTCAAAGAAGGATTCAAAGTATATATCATGAATTTATTTTGATTAAGCTATAGAAAATACAGGATTGCATTCCAGGTTTTTGTCTAAAAACTAAACATCCTCCTTTGGACAGTCAATAAATGTGGCAATGCCTTTGCTAAAAGTGATAATCTGTAAATAATTTCACTTAATACTTTTGAGAGCCAAAAATCCTTCTAGTCTCTTCCTCACTTCTTATTTCAGGGTAATTACGAAAAGCTTAATGTATATATTCAACCACAAAATTAAACTGAAACCAAAAGCTACTATTCTAATGATTAACTATACAAGCCTGCACAGTTCTAAATTGGCCAGACTGTCACTTTCATTGCTCCATTATGGGCACTGATCCAGAAATTAATTAGAAATACAAATTATGTAAAATTTGGACCTATTCAGACTAGCCAATTGAGCAATAAAAGTTGAAATTCCTATAAAGTGTAGAAACCACATGTGGAAATAACCATAGCCTTTTATCAGTAACTTAAATATATTTTATTTGTATTTCCATTTAGGTTTAATATAAATGAATAAAGTGCATGTTTTTATAGAGATTGTATTAAAGAAACTATATATTTTCTAATTTTTGCTAAATATTGTTGATAATGACTTCTTATTTCTAATTTTTAACTTTAATGTTCCATAGAATTTAATGAAAAGTTAAGATGCTATATATAGTTGTGATTTATTTTTCTAAGTAATATGTTTGCCACTTTATTGCAATGGATGAGACGACTATTACTTTTATTTTTAAATATTTAAGTGCTAAAAAGATGGATTATTCAGTTATTCCATATTGTATATAATATATTCATCTTTCTCAGTAGATTACTTATGATTCAATTTTCTTTTCTCTAAACTTGTTTTTAAAATAAAATTACCTCTGTTTCTGGATCATCAATTGCTACTCTAAGTTTTTGTCTTGTTATAGCTTTCTTTACACTAATTCACCTTTACTTTTCTCTCCTACTTTGGTTGAATTCTTTTCCAAATTCAGAACTTTAACTTGATTTGCACCATTGATATTAACTACTTTCTTATGTTTCATAAATTGTCCTTGATGCTATTAAAGGAAACATCAAATACTCAGTAGAAATTAGATTTAACAGGCAGATGAATCAATTCAGCTAAGATAGTACTATTTTACAATGGGCACTTATGATAATTCATATTTTTCAGAAATACATTATACCAACAGATTAAAAAAGAACACATGGATAGATTGCTATATTTCTATAGAGTTGAAGCTATGTAACTGTTAAATAATCTCGCTGGGTTCTTTCTAAATTTATCATTTACAAAAGCACTTATTTCTCTGGGAAGTAGGGTGAGTCACAGTATGTTTTGAACAACTGAAGACAGGGGTAACTAGCCTATCATAGAATGTATAAGGCAGTTTCTAGTGCATTAAGGAGTCATGATGTTCTAATGTAACAGAATTATACAATTATGGGCTTATGATGATTTATTTAAATTGGTAACTTAAAAGCCATTTGAGTCTAGATTTTAATGGGCACAAAGAAGACATACTGTAGTGGAAAGAGTATTTAGTCTGAAATAAGTGCTATGAATCTCTGTTTTGTCCTTTACTAATTATGTGACTTTAGGTAGGTTACTTAATCTTTCTGAGCCACAGTTCCATTTTATATGAAATTAGTATAATAATACATACCTTACAAAGTTGTTACAACAACTAAATGTCATGTCATGAGTAGGCACTTAATACAAGGTGTCTTCATGTGTTGTCTCCGGACAGACGAAAAATAAACTTCAAGACAGATCAAATTTTCGTGACGCTAAACCACGAGGCAGACATTTAAGAGTATTTCTCCCGCCTTCTGTGAACTTACAATTTTGCCACAACTCTATGTCTTTAACAGCTGTTTTAATTAATTTTAGCAAAGAAAAAAGGCCAAGTTAGTATCTTGGCCTAAATTTAAATGGAATGTTTTGGGAAGGATTTTCACTATATTTAGGTAACAATAAAGACCTAGTGATTGCGGGTGATCCTGTGGTCCCATTAAGTAGCCCATTTTTTGGAAGAAATGCAAATTTAGGAACCCTGCTTCGAATGGTAAATCCTCTCAAAGTTTGAGATAAGTCTTTGACAAATTTACGTATTTATAAAAATTGATAATATGTGTGTTTCTTAACACCTTGTAAAACAAAAGAGGTGAAAATTTTGGGAGGTCAGCCTATGGGAAGAAAAGAAGTATCACTCAGAATTTATGTGCAATCAGAAGTACATAAAGAATCTGAAGTGGAATCTAAGGAGGCAAAAGGAAACTTGAGAGCTATGCTTGTTTCTGATGAGAAAGGAAGATGCTCAAATATATGCAGAAAGATGTCAAAGACAAAGTTTTCTTACTTTCATCTGAAGCACTGAATTGAAAGTTTCATTCTTTTTTCCTCAGTATTTAAACTGCTTTTGGGTTGTGTTTTACAGGCTATAATTCCCACCTCCCAATCCCTCTGGGAAGTTGTGGCCATTTTAGATATGCTGAAGTGAATTGAAGAGATCAAATTCCACATTACAATTAAATTGATCTGGCTTTGAAATGAGTTTGGTATCCAATCTAGCCTTCATTTTAATTTTTGTCTTTTGGGAAAGTATAGGCCTTTCTTTAATTTTATTTTCACATGCCTAGAGGCATTGTAATGGATGGATTTTACCATGAGAAAAAAAAATAGGCTACAAATAAGCACATTCGTCACTGCTGGTGAGTGAATTCTACACTTATATGTTATTAAGGTAATGGCTTTGCATGAATACATTAACTCTAGTGAAAAATCAAGGATTACAATTCTACTAAAGTTAAATTTATTATACTTTTAGGCAAGCCCTTTAAATAGCTGTGATTTTCCATTTAATTTGTATTGTATAGTGGTTAGTGGTGCTGCTTTTTGTTCCTCTTAAATAGCAGTGTGTTAGCTACTGGCATTTGCAGCCTGCTACTTTAATATGCATAAATCCCATTATGCTCTATGGCTGATGCTTTTAAGATGAGATAGTAGCTTTCTTGGCATATTTATTGATTTATTTTAGCAACTGAGAAAGTATCAGGCCATTGAGGTTGGATCCTATTAATCTTTGCTTGCTTTCTGTATTTTCTCTCTGTAATTTTTCTCAAAGCTGAAAAAGAAAGAGTGCTACCAAGTATGCATATAATAGAAAAATGTTTCAAATTGAAAGTGGATCACGGTTTGGAAATTGATTGTGTCTTGTGGCATTGCTATAATGAAGAACTGTTTTAAAATACAATTCTTTGACTTGCTTGAAAGTTTCTATATCCCATTAATAGGAAAGTTTTTGAGGTCTAGGTTTTTCTTTTTAAGGAAGAGTCAATGCACCTTATAAATAGTATACTATGTTACTTTTGGGTTAAGTAAACTTATACGTGTTTCAGTAAACAGATTCCAAATTTCCAAGAAAATAATTGGTTAAATATAAAGAAATGCTTATTTTTAAGTTGGAACATGCTGACAATAGGGAAAGTGTTCTAAATTTGGTCTTTAGCTTATGTAATCTCTGCCCACTTATTTATTTATTTGGAAGTTTTTTTGCAACCAGAAATGCAAGCAAGTGTTGAAATTTGTATTCAAAAATTATTCTCTCTTTGTTAGAATACAAATTCTGATGCGAAGCGGGTGGTGATTCAAATGCTGATAACCTGTAAAAATTAAAAGTACCTTTATAGATGTAAGAAAAGAAGAAATATAATATTTTAGAAAACAATTGATTTGAATTAGAAGTACTAGCATACTTTAGTTTTTCTGCCTTATCTGAAAATGTGTAAGCGTGAATTAGGGATTTTAGTGGCTCTAGCATTATTTTGATTTTTTAAAAATTAAGCATGGAGAATTAGACTTCTAAAATATTTATTTATCAGCAAGCATTTATTAGTCATCTATTTTAGTTACCTATTACTTCATAAAAAAATTACCACCAACCAAAGCCGCTTAAACAACAACCATTTAGTATTTCCTACAGTTTCTGAGGGTGAAGAATCCAGTCGAAGCCTGGCTATGTGGTTCTGGCTTAAGATCTCTCATAGGGTTGTAGCCAAGATATTAGCTAGGGGCTGCAGTTCCCTGAAGGGTTTACTGGGCTAAAGGATCCAGTTCCAAGCTCACTCATGGAACTGAGTAGCTGTTCATGAGAGACACCAGTTTCTCATTATGTGGAGCTGCTGGCAACATCACAGTTGCCCTTTCCCAGATCAAATGATTGAAAGGAAAGAGAATGCACCCCAAACAAAAGGCACGGTGATTTTTATTACATGATCTGGGAAGTCACATTCATCACTTCTGTCACATTCTATTGGTTACAAAGGTCAATCCTGGTGCAATGTGAGGTGCAGATACTAGGACGTGTGGGGATCACTGGGAACCCTGTATTGGAACCTTGTTTTCACATCTCCTGTGTGCTCCAGATGATACTAGACATTAGATACAAATATGGATGACATTATTTTGTGTCACACAATGAATTCAAGATCAGATTATTTTACTTCTTGTTCTAAAAACACTTCTAGTTACAGTACAAAGGCATTCATTTGAAAATCAATTTTCTTTATAAAATTTCACATCTAAAGGAATACTTTAGTGATAATTTAGGATATATATCCTTAGAGAATAATTTAGAACAAAAAGATTCTGTTTCTTTTTTCTCCTATTCTAAACGCCAAGCCAGATGAATTGAAATTAAGTGAGATGCTCATTGCAGCATGGGAAAAGCAATTTCTATTGGTAAAATTTTATTTCTTAGACTTCAAGAGCCGATTTAATCAGTAACTCCTTTCAAACCCAAGCTAAAACCTTTCATTGCTTGAGAAGGTGTTAAATGTGTATAGTTAATGAATTTACACATACAAAATGAATTTTGCTAGAATTTCAGACAAAGGTAATAGTAGTTTGAATTTGAATTGACTTTTTTTGTTGAATGTTTAGTTTATCGTAAAGTATACATCCTGTTTCTTCTTTTTCTTCCATAGAACAAAGCAATGAAAAGGAAGTGCTTACATTTGTTAGTTTTATTATTTATTTTTTATTTAAGGACTAATCCATATGTCTGTAAAGTCCCTCTCTTCTCTGGTATATCATTCTTGTGTAATAGGGGTCATGCAAATAAGCTTTATTTAATTTTTTTGTTTTAAAAAGATTTCTATTTCCACAAAAATTGATTAAACATCTATTATATGTATGGCTTCATATACCCTAGTTTTGAGAAACAGCAACTCACTTGCAACTGCCTTTAAAAACTGGGGAATTTATAATAAGATCATTGGAGAATCTCATGGAATACAGAGAAGAGTTGTGCATTTTTGCTTCTGGTAGGAGTTTCATTGATTTCTCTGATTTATGCCTTTTCTCTAAATATCTATTTCATTGCTTTTTTTCTCCTTGCAGACTGACTTTCTCCTCACTCCCCATCCCTGAAATCTTTATTTGGAAAAGGCTCCCAATGTTTCTGTATTTACATATCATATGTCCAGCCATAATGGTATAGACTGATTTAAATCTCACAGACATAGCTTCACATTCACAGGGAAAAGCTATTTTACCTTCAGTTGGTTCAGTTACTCATTTTTCTGTTGTTCAGGTGAGTATGAAAGAAATACTGTGAATGTCCTTGTTTTTGTTTGATTGATTCTGGAACACTCAGTTGTGATGGGAGTGGTATCATATTTGTGAATCTATCATCTGGAACCATATAAATGTAGGTCAGGAGCTTTTTCCTGGAAAAGCTTGGGCATTAAATAGGTCTCTAATTTGGGCATCATATGATTTCATGAAAGTTTAACTATTTTTGTTATTCAGTGTGAAATATTCGCTTTGTGCATATTCTCATTTCCTTCCCTTTATTGTCTCTCTCCTATTTAGAGGTGTCTTTATTCATGATAAAATCATATGCCAGATTTTCTTTATTTACCTTGAAGAGGGTCTTTTTATTTTGACTATTCTATACAATTGCAAATTACTCAAACTTGTTAAAACTTAGGGCAGTGTATATTATATACCTGATGTTACCATTAAACAAAAATATTGCAACTTTAAACAAATGAAAGCATTCCACTTCATATAGGTTTACTTTTTATTACCTTTATTTACTTTTAATAGTCAAGTCTCATTTAGTTATACATTGTAGAAATAATTTTGGTGGAATAAATTAATTGGAGGCACAGTGGGGTGACACAGGGAGTCAAAGAAGATTTGGACAAAGATAGAAACTTGAAAGCCACTGGAAACCTGAGCTTGTAACTATCATCTGTCGCTTTATTTTTCTGTCTTTGGAGTTACCAGAGCTTTGCCTCTCTTTCCTTTCTCTAACTTTCTATCTCATCTCTCCTTTCTGCAGGTTATCCCACCCTCATCCTCAGTCCACTTTTCCCTTCTTTGTTAGGCATATTGCTGAACACACTTCCCCCGGTTTCTGAAATTTTGTGTCCATAGTACAAGTGACATAAGAAACAGTTAAAAGTATCACACATCCAAATACCCAGAATAAAAAAATATGGTTGTTTCATTTGAAGTGAGGTGCCTATTCCTGGTCCACCCAGTTTTGGTTGGTGTGACAAAGTCATATCCCTACAGATACTCATGGGGAGGGTGTCACTAGCTAGGCAGGTACACAAAAAGGCATCTACTCTACTCTGGATTTGTAGCGTGGCCATCTAATTCTAATATGAAAATACACTACTGCTAGGGACGTTTGAGGAACTTACAAAGCAGTCAGTATGCTTGGAGTAAAGGGAATCGGTGTACGAAGACTTGTGCAGGGGCCTAGAGAGGCAAGCAAAAGCCAGGGAATTAAAAAGCTTGAACATTTTCTATGGGTAATGAGTAGCCAATGAAGGCTTTTAAACAGGGAGAGTGAAGGGCAGACTTAGAATTAATTTTTTAAAGATTACTCTGAAAGATGTGTGACAATGAAGGGATTAGAATAGAGCAAGAGTATAAGCAGGGCGACCAGATTTCTGAAGAAGAGATAATGAGGGAGCTAAACAAAGATAGTGGCAGTGAGAGAAAGAAGGAATAATTTCAAGAGACATTAAAGTTATTGCTTGAGTAACAGTTAGATGACTGACTAAATATGATAAGTAGCGGGAGAAGAAAGCACCCAGCTTTCTCTGGCTTGAGCAACTGGGCAGTTGGTATTGCTATGTACTGAACTAGGGAAAGTCAAGTTTAGGAAAGGAAAACAGAGTTTCATTTGAGCTTTTAAGTACCAGCAAGATGAATGATTTGGAATGGGTATATCAGCATATGAGTCATAGTGAAGTTTAAAAAACAGAATGGGAAGACATTTGGGGGTGTTCTATGACAAAGCTGAAGATGGGCTCTAAAAGGACACTGAGGAGTCACGACCACTTACTTTGGACGAAAACTAAATGAGTATTAAGAGTTTAGAAAGGAGAAAAATTTTTAGAAGACATGTGGTTGATAGAGTTAAATACCACAGAGAGGTCAAGACAGACGAATACTTCGCAATGACTTTCATAACAAACCAGGCATTTTTGACCTGAGCCTCAGTCATGTCAGTGGAATGTGGGGTGGGAGCAAAAGCCTGATTAACCTAAATGGGTAAATGAATGGGAACGAATAAAGGAAGTGATTGTAAATATCTCTTTCCAGTAGTTGCGACGAAAGGAGAGTGTGATTGCCAGGAGAAGATAAAGGATAAGGGGATCTTTATGTATCGTTATTTTTTTATCTTCGGTTTTATTCTGTAAGGTATGTATTAAACATATGACAACAAAATAGCCAAATATGTGAAGATGCACAACAGCAAGGGGTAATTAATTGGTAGAGCAAGTTTGCTGGAGACAAAGGGGAAAGAAAGCACAGCATAAGTAGATGGATTAACTTTGGGCAGAAAAATGGATACCTCTGTATCTTCAGTGTTATTTTTGGTTTATCCGGCCTACTGTATGGTTGAATCAAGAAATGCTCAGTTCCTTCTGTTATCCATGTACTAACTGGGATGTGATATCTTTATTTTAGCTATTTCAACCTTAGGTGCACATACTAGGGAGCTTAAGTACATCCTACCTACTATTAAATTATTTTTCTTTGCTTCCACTGATGGTGTCAATTGAGTTCGTTCTTTTTTTTAAGTGAAATACAATAAACTGCAAATATATAAAGTATACAGTTAAGTAGATTACAATGTATGTGGTACACCACAAAACTGTCACCATAACCAAATAAGGAACACATTAATTACCCCCAGAAGTTTCTTGCTGATCCTTGGCAATCTCTCCTGCCTGTGCATTCCTGCCCCTGACTCCAGGCAATCACTGACTATCTGTGTTGACTAATTTGCATTTTCCAGGATTTTATATAAATAAACTCATATGGTACATACTATTTTCATCTGGTTTCTTTTACTCAGAATAACTGTTTTTAGATTCATCCATGTTGTTGTATTAATACTTTCTTTTAATTGCTGAATGGTATTCCACTGTATGAGTCCAGTGTGTTTTCCATTTATTTTTGATGGGCATTTGGGTTGTTTCCAGACTGGGGCTATTATAAACAAAGCTGTTATTAGCATTCATGTACAAGTATTTGTGTGAACATATACTTTCAATTATCTTAGAATTGAATGGGTGGATCATATGCGGGTATGTATTTAACTTTTTAGGAAGCTAAAAAGTTACTTCCTTTTTACGAGTTTCAAGCCCTTTTCCAAAGTGGTTATACTATTGTACGTCCCCACAAGCACTATATAAGAATATTATGTCTTCTAATTCTTGCCAACACTTGGTGTGAACTGTCTTTTTAATTAGAATGTAGCCATTCTAATATGTATGTAATGATATCACAATATGGTTTTAATTTACATGTACCTAGTTTCTAATTAGGTTGAGCACTATTTCATGTGCTTATTTTATATCCATATATTGTCTTTTGTGAAGTGTTATTTTTTTCATTTTTACAACATAATTTTTAAATTGAATTACTTTCTTACTACTGAATCAGTTTTTTTATATATTCTGGATACATGTTGTTTATCTTTTTTTTAAGATGTCTTGTGCAAATGTTTTCTCCAAGTCTATGACTTTTTTCGATATCTTAATAGTATCTGTTGAAATTCAGTATTTTTAAATTTTGATGAATTCCAATTTATCAACTTGTTCTCATATGGATTATGTTTTTATTGTTTTTTATTTAAGGAGTATTCACATAACCCGATACTGCAAAAGTTTTCTCCTAGAAACTTTTGGTTTTAGATTTTGCATTTAGAAGTATGTGAGTTACTTTTGTAATTTGATAATTGGGGTTCTTTATTTTGCAAATGGATATCAATTATGCTAGTACTATTTATTTAAAAGACTCTTCATTCACCACTAATTGCCTTTGTACATTTACAAAAAATTAGTTTTCCATATACATTTGGGTCTATTTCTCCACTCTCTATCATGTACCACTGATTTGTTTATATTCCGGTTAATAACACACTATCTTAATTATTATGGCTTTGTAATAAAAACATGTGGTATTGGTCTTTCAATTTTGTTCTTGTTTTCATATTTCTTTTGCCAGATTTAGTCTTCTGTATTCCATAAATTATATTTTATGGCTTTTATTATAATTTGGTCAATTTCTAGAAATCAGATTTTTATTTTGATTGTGTTTGTTGAGAACTAATCAATCGACTTGAGAAAAGTTGATATCTTAATGGTATTGTGTCTTCCAAACTACAAACATGGCGTTTATCTTTACTTTAATTTCTCTTAGTTATGTTTAATAACTTTTAGTATTTGACTCTTTCATGTCTTCTATAATATTTATGTTTTTTGTTGCTATTTTAAATAATATTGCCTTTAATTTTAATTTCTATTGCACACTGCTTGTATACACAATTGATTTTTTTCATATTGATCTTGCATTCTGAGATCTTTTTTAAAATTAAATTATTTTTAGTAGCTCTTTTGTATATTACATTGGATTTTTTATGGAAAAATTCATGTCAATTGTGAATAAAAATACTTTTTCTTTTCAAATTTGGATGTCTTATTTATTTTTACCACTCTTTTCCATGGACGAAAAATACTGAAAAGAGGTGATGACAGCAGACTTCCTTGTCTTATTCTTGATTTCAGGGGAAGGCATTCTGGTTTTTGCTATTAGGTTTGTTTAGCTGAAAGTTTTTTAGTAGATATATTAAGTTGAAGAAGTTTCCTTTTATTTTTATATTACTGAGACTTCTTATTTGACATAGATGTTGGGTTTTTTGTTTGTTTTGTAAATCTGGTGACTTTTTGGATGTTTAAGGCAACCCCACATTTCTGGGATAAACTGCATTTGGATATGCTGCATTGTCCTTTTTATGTATTGATAAATTCAACTTTTAAAATCTTATATAAATGTTTTATATTTAGGTTTGTGAGCCCTCATTACCTGTAGTTTTCTTTTTCTGTAATATTTGTGTCTGGTTTTGGTATTAGGGAACTCTAGCTTTGTAGAATAAATTGAGAATTATTCTCCCATTTCAATCTTTTATTTGGGTCTATTTGAGTTTGTGTAGATAGGTATTATTTTTTCCTTAACTGTTAAATAGACTTTATGTGTGAAACTATCTGCTTTTTGTGTTTTCTTTTGGGGGAGGCCTCACACTACAAATTTAATTTCTTTAATAGATAAGTATTCTAGTCATCTCTTTTAGCCTTAGCTTTGCTACTTTGCTTCTTTCAATATCTATTTTGCCTAAATTGTCAAATTAATTGGCATAGTTTGGCATACTTTTTCTTTATTATTATTCTAACATCCACAGAGCCTGTGGTGATATCATCATTTATTCCTGATATTAACTTGTGTGTTCTTTTTCCTGATCAGTATTATTGGATTGATTTGTTACTTACTAATCTTTTAAATCTATCCACACTTGGTTTCATTGATTTTTCTCAATTGTTTTCCTATCTTCCCTTCATTGATTTCTACTCTGATCTTTACTATTTCCTTTCTTCTATTTATTTACTAATTCGTTCTTGTTGTTCTGGCTTCTTAAACCAGAAACTGAGATAATTGACTTGAGGTCTTTTTATAAATTTCTCCATAAGTAATGATTTAGTTCTATTCCACAAATTGTCAATGTGACTAGAGTTCCAAGTCAATCAAACTCTAAAGAGTGTGGCTGTGGAGAGATTTTGCTAAATGTAGTTAAAGTTCCTAAGCAGTTTAAGGAAGGTAATTCTCAGTTATCTGAGTAGGCTTGATTCAGACTTGAAAGGCCTTAAAAGCAGTAAGCAGTAATGAGGCTTCCCCTAGAAAAATAAATTCTGCCTGTGATCATTAGTTTTGGTTTTTGCCCATGGAGTTTCATATTGATTGTGCTGTTGCTTTCCTAAATGCCTGCCCTATAGATTTTGGCCTTGCTTAGCCAGCCCCTACAACTGTGTAAAGTAATTATTAAAGATCTCTCTCTCTCTTTTTCTCTTGCTATTTGTGTATGTAGATATATATGTGTATGTACATATGTGTGCGTGTGTATGTGTACATAGATCTATAGAGAGGGTTTACATAATTATATATACATATTAATATATGTATATTTTGTGCATATGAATATATCATATTCCCACTGCGTATAGTTGAACCCTGACTGATACAGCAGCATGTAGTAGTTGGGTCTTACTTTTTCATCAATCTGATCTGACAATCTTTGCCTCTTGATGGAGGTATTTAGATCATTTCCATTTGATGATGTTATATATATGGCATAATTTGTCTATTATCTTATATCTTGTTTTCTATTTTTATCTTTTTTGTTTTTCTGCCTTCTTTTGGATCATTTGAATATTTTATGTATTTTACTGGTTTATTATGGTGATAATGTTTTAGTTGGTACTTCATGGTTTGAAGTATTCACTTATTTATTTATTTTTTAGAGTCTTGCTTTCTCACCCAAACTGAAGTGCAGTGGCACAATCATAGCTCACTATAATCTCAAATTCCTGGGCTCAAGGGATCCTTCCGCCTCAGCCCTCTCAGTAGCGAGGACTACAGATGCATGCATTCATTGCTTGCTATTTAAAACAAATTTTTTTTATAGAGACAGGATCTCACTTTGTTGCGCAGGCTGTTCTTGAACCCCTGGCCTCATGCAATTATTTCACTGAAATGTTGGTATTACAGGTGTGCGCCACCATGCCCAACCTAATTATATATCTTTTAAGTTATCGCAGCATACCTTCAAGTGATATTATACTCTACAATTTCATGTACAGTATAAGAATCTTACAATAGTATATTTCTATTCCTCCACTACAACCTTTTTTGTGATTGTCATACTTTTACACCTCCACATGGCATTCTTTTTATTTTTGTTTATATGGTTATATTTTAAAGATACTTAAACAATGTGAAAAATATTTTCTGTATTTACCTGTGTAATTATGTCTTCAGTGCTCTTCACTTCTTTCCTCAGTTCTATTCCTCTGTTATAATTTTCTTTCTGCTTGTTGGATTCTTTTAGAATTTGTATGTTTGAAAAAGTCTTTATGTTACCCTCACATGTTTTTGCTTGGTTTAGAATTCTAGGTTATCATTTTTTTCTTTCAGTTACTGTAAAGATGGTCCTCTGCTGTCTCGTTACTTACATTGTTTCTGTTAAGAAATCTGCCGTCATCTTTACCTTTGTACTGCTGTATGTAACCTCTCTGGTTGCTTTTAAGATTTTTCTCTTTTAAGCTGATTTTGATGATAAGATGCCTTGCTGTACTTTTCTTGTGGTTGAATTTTGTTGAGCTTCTTGGATTTGTGGGTTTATTGTTTTTATTAAATTTGGAAAAAACCAGACATTATTTCCTCGAAACTTTTTTTCTGCATTTCTCTGCAACTTCTCTCCTTTTAGGGACTCGTTACATGCCGATAAAGCTTCTTATAATTGTCCCACAGCTCTGTGTTCCTCCTCACATATTTTAAATTCTGTTTTTGTTCTTTATTTAGGATAGCTCCTATTGCTATTTTCAAATTCATTAATACTTTTTCTCTAATGTTTAATCTGCCATTAATCTCATTCAGTGTATGTTATCTCATGCATTGTAATGTTCATCTGTAGAAGTTTGATTTGGGTCTTTTTTGTTAATATCTTTTATGGGCACATGGTTTTAATAATGTTTAATGTTCTTGTTTCCTAATAGTAAAAACCATGTCAGTTCCAGGTCAGTTTCAGTTGACTAACTTTTCCTCTTGTTATGAGTAGTATTTTCCTGCTTTTTTGAATGCTCGGTAGGTTTTGATTGGATGCTAAACATTTTGAATATGACCTGTTGAAGGCTGGATATTTTTGTATTCCTGTAAGTATTCTTGAGCTTCATCCTGAGATGCAGTTATTTGGAAGCAGTTATTTGTATTTTTTGGAAGCAGTTTGATCTTTTGGATCCTGCTTTGAATGGGTTTTTGTTTTTGTTTTGGACCAGAGGAGTGCTCAGTCTATGGCTAATTATTTCCCAAGGCCAGAGCAAGATTTCTGTCCTCTACACACTGATCTTGTTTTTTTCCCCTTTATTCAAGTCTGAAACAGTAATGTGGTGCCTAGTAATGCAGCAGCCATCAAGTGACCATTAAAAGTTAAGACTGGCAGGTCAGGAAGATAAATGTCCTTGTGCAGCTATATCACTCTGTAGTATTGACCTCTTAACTTCTTGATTTCATATGAGCCAAAATAAACTACTAAAGTATAAGTCACTATTTATGAAGTTTTCTGCTGCTGCTAGTCTAACATTATCCTGCTTGATAAAATCCTTTTTTTCAAAGCCAAAAAACAAAACGTAGAAATGTCCCCATGCAACTGTATACTGTCTTCATCCATTTCAGTCCCAGTGACTATGAGTTTTCATTGGACCAACCACTGTTATGATTAGTAAGGTCCGCAAGGGAAAGATAACGAGTAAAGCGACATTCATTTCCTTGAAGGAAAATGAGAATAAAGAAAACGTTGTATTGGTTTTATACATATTAATTTGTTATATTCTGCATGATCTAAATTTTAGGTTATCCAAAGTTACTAAATACTACTTAGAACTTATGTGAAAAATTTCTATATATGTATTCTTCATACAATGTGAACACCAGTAGTAGATAATGTTCTATTTTATTACACATAATACTTTTGCATGTTTCTTTAAAATATCAACATAATACCATTATTTTTTCTTTATTGTTGCTGCAAATGTATTCCATGAAAATTTCAAAGGTAATTTCTCTCAGTATTACCTAGATAAAAGCATCATAAAAAATAAAGCTACCTAGATGATTACATCTTGCTGTCTAAATTGGGTATCAATAGATTTCATATCACGTAGAATAAAAAAATTTATTTAAAAAACTCTTTAGAGTCATTAATTTTAAGCACCTGAAAAACAGCATAAGTGGAATCAAAATAGTATATTTTTTATTTCTTCTTTGCTGAGTGATAGGGTCATCAATATCCAGAAGTATTTGAATATTCATTTTGCCTAAAATTTTAGTTTCTTTTGAATAAGGGCACGTTTGATATTCATCCTCTGCAGAATGAATAACCACTAATTCTAATCTATATTTAATCATCCATAGTGACTCATACATTAGTGACTCATTCCAAAATCTAAATTTCAGAATATCAGTTATTTTTAAATAAGCCTTCTTTCTCCTATTCTGCAAAGAAATTGTTGAATTGGATTGCAAGAAGGGACCAACTAAAATGCATTTTTTTCAGACTTATTTGAGGTTTTGAATAAAATAGCAAGAAATATTGCTTCCAGGAGAACATGAATTTCTAAAGTAGTTGATTTGAATTAGTCACTTTCAGAAAGAAGGATGTGACTTACAATGTCACAAACTGATCACTTCAGCCCTGCCCTCATCCTTGCATTCCATTAGCGTCTTTCTTCAGTCTTCTAAATATATTCATTGCCATCACTTAAAATTAAATATGTCTCAAAGTGAAATCGTATTTTACTCCTAATTCTTGTACTAAGATTATTTGATTTGGTCAAATTATATGATTATTTTTCTTATCACTCAAGTTTAACATTTTTCAATAATTTGACCCTATCCAATTTCTCTGCTTCTACATTGAGTAAGTCTTCAAATTCCATGCTGACTGCAGTTACTGTATGAAAGAATCTGTTTTTCCTCTTCTTCATTTGTAGTTCAGTTATTCTTCAAGTGCAAGTCAAGTCTACCTGAGTATATGGATTATTTTGGTTTATCTTTAATATTTATTTTGTCTCTTAATTATCAATCATATTACTCTGTACACAAGTGTAATTTTGTTGTACAATGACTATTTTCTATCAAAGAGCTGTAGGAAATCATGGTGATTGTGTCTCCTACCGGATAATTTTTCTCTTTTTTGATACTTAATAGACCAAAGGGGCGAAAATCAGAGATTGAGATGCCCTAGGGTTGAAATGGAATTTTAATCAGACTCAATCTGTCTTTGGATTATATTCATTCCTAAATTGTGACTTTCGTCGGCTACCAAGAACCTGTTAAGTGAAGAGACAGAGACTCTGCATCTCTGAAAGATTGTGGATGATTCATTTTTTCACATATGGGGTTTTCAGCTTATTTCTTTAATCTTCTGCCTCATGTAGCTTCAAAATTTGCCATGTGTGCTGAAGAGGATAATGGTCAAGTGTCTGAGGCAGGGCCCGTCTAGCTGGAGAGTTTTGCTTCCCAAACACTGTAAGATCTTAGTCAAGCTTTTAGAAATTCTTGGCATAGATTTCCAGTTTCGCATGTAGCACTGTAAATACTGTAAATTAGCAAATGTTTTGTGTGTCTGTGTGTGCGTGCGCGCGTGCGCTCGTGCGTGCTGGTTGTGTGTTTGAGGCCCCTCAGTTTCCTAATTTGTCACTCTATCTTCAGGTGAATTCTTTGCTGATTTTTATTGTGCCGCAACAGAAGATTTCTGCCTCAGTACATTGTTCCTCACCCAGTGTGGGTAGGCATCAACCAATCCATCAAATGTCTGAGTAGAAAAGGAAAAGTGGAGAAAAGAGAAATGTGCCTTAGTCCACTATATCAAATGCCTTCAAGTAAAAATACAGCTGGCAAACACTAGCTTACTTCAGAACACAGCTCTACCCTTTATGAAGTTTTACTATGTCTAGTCTTTGTTTCTGTAACTGTCAATATCTTTAAAATATAATTTTGGTAAATTTTCTGGCTTTTTTCTCTTTGCTGTAACAGAAGAATTAGCTTGCCAAAAACTGGTGCATCCTATCTAGAGACACGAGTTTCTAAGGATATCATAATTCCCTTATATTAGACTGTCAGAATGGCTTGGTATATTAGTGATGGTTCTCCAGAGAAACAGAGCCAGTAGTCTGTCTTTGTCTCTCTGTCTGTCTGTCTACCTACGTACCTACCTATCACCTATCTATAAGGAATTGGCTCATGCAATTGTGGAGGCTGAAAAGTCCCATAATCTGCTGTTTGGTAAACTCAGCAAAGCCAGTGGCATAATTCAGTCTGAGTCTGAAGGCCTGAGAACCAGGGGAGTCAACAGTGTAAATCCAGATCTGAGAGCAGCAGAAAATGATATGGGATACCCCAGTACAAGTAGTGAGGCAGGAACAAAGTGATGAATTATTTCCTCCATCTTTTGTTCTATTCAGATCTTCAGTGGATATAATTAGGTCTACTCACAACAGGCAGAGCATTTTACTGAATCCACACGTTAAAATGTTTAATTCATCTGCAAACATCCTACAGAAATAATGTTTAATCTGGCACCTCATGGCCAAGTTGACACCTAAAATTAACCATCCCCCTTGATATAAAATTCTAACTTAAATATTGTTTGCCTTTACTGCTTTTAAAAATTACTTTGTCACCTTAATACCTTCGCTTTTTTATTGAAAAGTCAAATGTAAACCTAACTTTTTGATTGTTATTATTTTATTCTCTTCAGAGATTTTTTACAATCTTCCATTTGTCTTTGATGTTCTTAATATTCTTATTGTCGTGTTCATAGTGGTTTTTCCATTTTCTTTCATTATTGGCATATCCCAATATATCTGAGTTCCTTTATCATTTTTTAATTCTGTAAAATTTATCTCTATTACTTAATTTTTCAATTCCTCTTCACCCCCTCTTTTAATCTCTTATTATCCAAAATTGCATTTCCATTTCTATCATGCATGTTTCTTGGCTTTGTTTTCTTTTATATATATGCTATTTCTCTCTAGGGAAATGATTCCACCAGGGCACCCTTAACAACCTTGCACATATCTGCATAGGCCACGTAGGAAACCACAGCTGATCTGAGTCCTGGCAGAATGTTTTATAATCCTCCTGGAACATGAGAAAAAGAGAGACTTGTGAAGAACTATTGACAGGACCTTTTTTTATTCAACTCTCTATCTGCCAAGAAGGCTGTCGTGAGACAGTTTCTCCTCACCTTCCTGGTTCTGATAAGGTGTGAGAATATCTGCCTCACCCATCCTAAAATATATTCAGGTCTGTCAGACTGATTAGTTGTGGCATGGCATCGGCTCCTTGTCAAGAGTGTGTCCCATCATTAGTGTTGCAGTCATACAGCCCTTTTGATTTGGTCGCATCCTATGGGATAAATAATTCAGGGAGCTGGGAATATGACTATTCTTGCATTCTTGCTTTCATTGTGTTTATAAGCTAACAAACTATCTGCATGTTAAAAGGGCTTTTTTCTTTTTATTTTTTTACCAGCGGAATCTACCAGGACTTACCTTTGCCTTGATATTCTTCCTCTGCTTCTTCCAGGGAAGTTTCTCTATATAATCAGCCAGCTAATTTATTTCTTTAACTGTATCTATCATACCATTTGCTTTCCTCTATAATGTTCTCTTCATCCAACTATTGTTTTTATACCTGTATTTGTTCATTTTCACACTGCTGATAAAGACATACCCAAGAATGGGTAATTTATAAAGCAAAAGAGATTTTGGCTTAGGATTGGTTTGGCAATGCGGGCTCTTTTTTGGTTCCATATGAACTTTAAAGTAGTTTTTTCCAATTCTGTGAAGAAAGTCATTGGTAGCTTGATGGGGATGGCATTGAATCTATAAATTACCTTTGGCAGTATGGCCATTTTCACGATAATGATTCTTCCTACACATGAGCATGGAATGTTCTTCCGTTTGTTTGTATCCTCTTTTATTTCATTGAGCAGTGGTTTGTAGTTCTCCTTGAAGAGGTCCTTCCAAAGGATTATAAATCATGCTGCTATAAAGACACATGCACACGTATGTTTATTGTGGCACTATTCACAATAGCAAAGACTTGGAACCAACCCAAATGTCCAAAAAGGATAGACTGGATTAAGAAAATGTGGCACATATACACCGTGGAATACTATGCAGCCATAAAAAATGAGGAGTTTATCTCCTTTGTAGGGACATGGATGAAGCTGGAAACCATCATTCTCAGCAAACTATCGCAAGGACAAAAAACCAAACACCGCATGTTCTCACTCATAGGTGGGAATTGAACAACGAGAACACATGGAGACAGGAAGGAGAACATCACACACCGGGGACTGTTTTGGGGTGGGGGTTAGAGGGGAGGGATAGCATTAGGAGATATACATAATGCTAAATGATGAGTTAATGGGTGCAGCACACCAACATGGCACATGTATACATATGTAAGTAACCTGCACGTTGTGCACATGTACCCTAAAACTTAAAGTATAATAATAATAAAAAGAAAAAGAGGTTTAATGGACTCACAGTCCATGTAGATGGGGAGGCCTCACAATCATGGTGGAAGGTGAAAGGCACATTTTACATGGCAGGAGGCAAGAGAATGAGAGCCAAGTGAAAGGGGAAACACCTTGTAAAACCATCAGATCTCATCAGAGTTATTCACTACCATGAGAACAGTATGGGGGAACCGCCCCCATACTTCAGTTATCTCCCACTGAGTCCCTCCCACAACATGTGAGAATCGTCGGAGCTATGATTCAAGATGATATTTGGGTGGGAACACAGCCAGACTATAACCATACCCAATAATTATTGATTTTTAGTAATCTCAATGTTTTTATATATTAATATCTTTCCATATCTTCTTACACATATTCATTGTTTTTATTTCAATTCCTGATCTGTCTCTTCTAATAATTCTACTTCATAGTGAATTTTTCAAATTTCAAAATTTTCGGAGTTGTTTTCCTTTTACAGTGGTGTCCTCAATTGTGTAGTTATTTTTTTTCGGGTATATCTGCTATTCCTTCTGGTAATGTGAATTATGAAAGAGTCAAAGACCTGGCCCCCATCTAACGTGAGTCCTAATGACTTTAAGGAGAGTGAGGTTATTTGCTCTACAATAGACAGTTCCAAACCTACAAAACTACTGTTAGTGGCTCCCATTTTCTTCCACTCTGCCAGGTAATTATTCTGTTCAGGGTTTTGCCTTTAAATCCTAAGATAGAGGCAGCACTTGAGGCATGATATCTTTTTAGTTTGTTATTCTTCAGTTCTTAGAGTTTGAAGTGATGAGAATTGATGAGCAATTACCTGACTGGCAGGTGGTAGGACTTCCCTTTTTCCCCGTCAGAACTTTGGTTTGCCTTAATTGGACCTCTGTGTAAACCTCCAACTTTTGTTTGCCTTAATTGGACCTCTGTGTAAACCTCCAACCAGTATTTAGAGTTATTGCTAGTAATGCTTGTGGTGATGTTGTAGGTAGTAATTGTCTCAAAGTAATGCAAGGAAGGAACAGGAAGAGAACTTCAATTACTTTAATCTGTTTTTCAACTCCTCTGATGGCCTTATATTCAAAGTTGCAACTACTAAACCATCTCCTTTCTTCTTTTTCTACAAAGCTGTTGAAGAACCATTTTTTTTCCTCCACTGGTGTTTATTAGTCTCTGTCACTCTTTCTCTTTCTAGTTCTCTGAATTTACATTTCCTTTTGGACTCTATGATTTCTCCAAAGTTGATTTTGGGGAGGGAGTCAGTAAGCCATGCTAGTTTTTCATCGTGTCAAGAAAAATATATTACAGAATTTTAGAACCCATTCAAACCTTAAGGAACACACATATGCTTTTTTGTTCTTCATATAATAGTTTAGAAACAGTAGACTTTGAGTAAGTAATGGTCGCCCCATGGTCATACAATCAGTTCATGGTAGAACAGATTTTTGTTTGCTGTAGTTCTTCAACTAAACATTGATTCATTACCTCAAAGTCGCTGGGCCTTAGTTACATTAACTTTATAATTATATGGATATTTACAGGAAAGTTCTTGATCATCTTTGCCTAAATGTCTATTTCTATTATTTTATTGAGAGACAAGCTTCTAGAAGCCTCCACTATCAGGACTATCAAATCACAAAAAAAATTTACTTGAACTTCTAGAAGCATGATCGAGAGATCTGGACATAATATTAAAGAGGTGCAATAAAATGGTGTGTCTATGAATATGTGAAAGAAATCACTAAATCCATTTGGACATTTCCTACTCCTATTTCCACGATGAACTCTTTTACATATTTCAGCATAAGTTTTGCAACTGACTTTGAAATACTATAAATTGAATACATTAAATGTCAGTACTTCTCCATAATAACAGACTTTGGGTGCCACAATCACATTCCTATAGCACTGTGGTGGTGCATGGTTGACACACGGCCTACATACAGATCATTGTGTTCAGGCTGGAACATTAGTAAGTTAGGAATAGAAAGGATATCAGACTCATATTGTACAATACAACCAGATGTGGGTCTGTTGATATACCAGCTGGAAACTCCACATTTAGGTGAATTTGGAAAATCATATGCATGTTATTATAAAGGGTCAATTTAATATTTAAGACTTAATTTGTATGGTTTCTGTGGATTTTTTAAAATTGAAAATTACAGAAATTCAGATAGGTGGTATGAAAGTAAATTTTGGCTGCCACTGTACTCCTTGGCACCTACGGATTTTTTAATTCCATAGTTTTCGTGAAGCATTTTTAGTTTTATTAACTTGTTTAGTTGTTTTAGAGATTCTTCTCTATGTACTGAGTTTCATGTACTCAGGCTTAAAGAGATTAGCAGTACAGGATAAAATATTAGGATAGGCAATAGAAAAATACATTCCTCAGATATCTTTAACATTCTTCAAACATAATTATGAAAATCATACTGTAAGAATGCTTTTAGGCACTGCCATGGACCCATATGTTATCTGAGAATAAAGCTGAATGAAGAGAGCAGGGAATCATATGGATCTCCTCTGAAATATTGGCTCTCCTATATATTAGCCATAGATCTTGGATGAATTATGCTGGGTTTGATTTTCTTCATCTGTAAAATGAGAATAATGATACTTCGTGGAATTGCTGCAAGGATGAAATGAGGTGTGTAGGTAGAGTACCTAGTGTAATATCTATCCATAGTAAATAATAAATGGCTTAAATAATTGAAGTCACTAAGAACATTTGTCTGATCACTGATATGAAGTATATTCATTACAATTACATTTTTAAAATGCTTTAAGTTTGAGTTCCTGTTTTCTTTAAAGAGTTGTTTAATGTAGTTTTGATATTTCCAGATGTAAGGACCTTTTGGTTTTTGACTTGTGTTTATAATTTCTGATTTCATTGTGTTCTGAATAGAGAATTATTTGTATTATTCCTGATTTATCAAACTTTTTGAGATTCTTTATTACCCAAAATAAGATCAATTTCAATGGCCCTTGAGGACATTGTCTCATGTGTCTTAGAGAAGAGCTATTCTCTGTTTATTAATAGTGTGTGTGTGTGTTTGGTATGAGATGGCATTTCTCTCTAGTCTGAAAATTACAGGAAGAATTATCATTATTATGATTATATCAAACTGAGTTTACTAAATTCTGTGTGCATGATGGTATCTCTGCAAGTGGTAGCACTTTATCACCAAAGACAAGGTGGGAGTGAATACTGTAATAGCAGATTTGAAGCACTATACAAAATATTGTAAATCACAATGATCTTTAGCATTGGTTGGTTGATGATGATGTTCCAAGAACTGAAATAGATGGGCAGTGTTCTAAAGCTTACTTATTCTGTGTAAGTGGAAAGAATTAACAGAAGTTACACTTGACTCATTAATACATAAAGTTGAGGCTTTTCGGCCAATTTACAGACTTCAGCCAATTCATAAAACCAAAGACTGTTTAACAGAGAAAGTTTGAGTCGTCTCTACTCTGAGTAAGAATCCTTAATTTATACTGTTAATCTTCCTACTAGGCTTCCCAAATGTACCTGTGACAATTTCCTAGTTATACATGTAAGTGTGTATACTTAGTGAAAGGCTGATAATCAGACTGTTCAGTGTTTAGTGGACAATGGCTTTGTGCCAATACAAATTCTTAGTGACATAAAACTCTCTGGGTCTACCAGAGAGAGTAGGGACTTAAGAAGAACAGGTGGTCAGTGCACTGTGTCCCTGAACTCGCCCTATGGTTATTCCCAAGGTTCTAGTATGAATAATTTGAAGTGATATACTCAGCAATTGGCAAAATTCTTACATTAGACATTTTGACAGTTGAGATATTGTGTTAGGCAAGGCCAGATGGAAGCCAGTAGAAGTAACTGTGATGGTTAATTGTGTGTGTCAACTTGGCTGTGCCACAGTGACCAAATACATATTTGTCTACACATTATTCTGGGTGTTTCTGTGAAGGTGTTTTTGGATGAAATTAATATTTAAATTGACAGACTTCCAGTAAAGCAGATTACCTTCCATAAGGTGGGTAGATCTTATTCAATCAGTTGAAGGCTTTAATGGAACAAAGACTGACCTCCTCAAGCAAGAAGGAATTCTGCCAGTAGACTGCCTTTAGAATTCAAACTGCAAATCTTCCCTGCATCTCCAGCCTGCTGACTTACCCTGCAAATTTTGGACATGCAGTCCAGAAAACAGGTGGAGCTTATGAATAGTGGATTATCATAAGCTTAATAAGATGATAATTCCAATGGATGTTGCTTGTTCAGATTTTTTTTTATAGCAAATCAACATATATCCTGGTACAAATACACAAATTTGATATCTGGCAAATCCATCTTTATTTTTTTCCAGTAGTAAAGACTGTCAGAAGCAGCTAAAAGCATTTGCTTTTAGCTGGCAGAACCAGCATGGCACCACAAATGTCTTATCTCAGGGCTATATAAATTCTCTAGCCCTATGTCAAACTATAGGCTGCAGTGAATTTGATTGATTTTTTTCACAGGAAACCATGGTGGCCTATTACATTGATGATATGCTGCTTATTACAGCTGGTGATCAGGAAGTGTCAACTACTCTATCTTGGTAAAAACACAAGCAAGTCTAAGAATTAAAAATCTCACAAAATGTTGGGCGCCGATTACCTCCATAAAATTTCTAAAGTTATAGTGGTTAGGGTTATGTTGAGATATCCCTTTCAAGATGAAGAAAAGTTGCTACATTTGGTCCATCCTACTTCTAAAAAAGTGATGGAATGCCTAGTAGGCCTCTTTGGCTTTTGGAGGCAACACATACCTCATTTTGGGGAGCTACTCTGACTTTTACCAAGTAACTGAAAAACAGAGTTTTTTGAGTAGTGTCTTGTGTCTTGAATAAGTAAAGACTCTGAAACAGGTCCAGGTTTCTGTGATAGCTGCTTTGCCCCTTGGGACAGGTGTCCCAATAAAATACAATGGGGCTTGAAATGCTCATGACATGTAGAAATACAGTATAGAGCCATTAGCTAGCATGCCTCTAAAAGTGAATCACAGCCCAGACCTATAGGTTTTGGAAAAATTATGCCATCCTCCACAGATAACTGTTTTCTTCTTGGGAAACACCTGCAAGCCTCAGTAGAGGCCGAATGCTTAATCATTGTTCACTAAGTTATCCCTTTATAAACTAGCCATAAATTGGGCATGCATAGCAACCTTCCATCACAAATTAGAAGTGGCATATATACAAGACCAGGCTTGAGCACGTCTGGAAGGCACTAGGAAATTGCATGAGCAAAAGGCACAAATGTACATAATCTTACATTCTGGCTGCATTGTCTCTTATCTGTCAATCTCCACATGGCCCTGGTTAACAGGTGGTTGAGCTGCAGAACTATAATTTGTCTCTGCGGTCTTCCTGAAGGACGGTGGTGTAGGAAAATATCCCACTAGGTAGAACTTTGAAAAGCACACCAGGTTGTTTATTCTGTCTGGAGGGAAGAATAGAGATATGAATCTTTACTAAATTTTCACAAAAAATAATTATATGAATGGTATTCAGGAACCAATTAGATCTGTGACGATGAGGTTTTGGCAGAAAAAAAGTATGTAGATATTTTGCTCTAAATGGGCAAAGAATGTCTGTAAAATTTTATGTTTCATGTGAATACTCATCAAAGATAAATCTCAACAGAGGAGGATCTTAATAATCTTAAAGGTTAGCTATATAATATAACCCATTTTGTGGGTGACAGAAAGCCTATTTTGACAGGAAAGTCTTTTCTTGACTAACAGCCTTGTGCACAAAGTAGCCATGCCAGCAAGAATGGGGTGGCACATGGACTCAGAAACATGGACTTCTGTTCAATTAATCCAATCTGAAAACTACTGATTTATTCTCCATCTTTACAATTTTATCAGTGAATGAATATTATTTAAATTGAATCACAGTAGGTAAGCTTTGAGATTGCCTTTTTCATACAGCATTATGACCTTGTAACTCATGCATATTGTTCTGTGTATCAATAATTCCTTTTTATTGCTGTATTCCATTATATAGAGTTACCACTTTTTCCTATTTTCATTCACCCACTGAAGGACATTTAGGTTGGTTCCAGTTTGGGACTATTATAAACGAAACTGCAATTTACATACAAATATGTGTATGAGAAGTTTTCATTTCTGTAGCATAAATGTTTAGGGAGCATGAGTCCTGGATTGTATGGTGTGATGATTCATTTTGTGTGTCCATTTCCCACAGCGTGCCCAATATTTGCTCAAACATTATTCTGGGTGTTTCTGTGAGGGTGTTTTGCATGAGGTTAACATTTAAATTGGTAGAGAGGGTGAAACAGATTGCCTTCCCTGTGTATACGGGCCTTCTCCAATCAGCTGAAGGCTTGAATAGAACAAAAAGGCTGATTTTCTCTTGAGTGACTCTCTTCCTGCCTGACTGCCTTTCAACTGGGATGTCATTTTCCTGCCTTCAAACACAAACTGAAATGTCAGCTCTTCCTGGGTCTTGAGCCTGCCAGTCTACAGACTAGAACTGCACCATTGGCTCTCCTAGTTTTTCTGCTTGTTGACTTCTTGAAGATCTTGGGAGTTGTCTGCCCACATCATCCTGTGGGCCAAATCCTTATACTAAATCTCTTTATATATATTGTGTGTTCTATACAAACACACACACACACGTACGCATGCATTCCTCAACTTATTTGATTTCTCAGATATCACCCCATCCTAAGTCAAGGAGTATGCTGAATGCATGTGACTGTCATCCCACAGAACAGTCAAAAAATTGTAAGTATTGTAAATTGGGAACTGTCTATATGTAATTTCTCTAGAGACCCTTAATATGTTAAGCTAATATGTTTAACTTTTTAAAAACCTGACAGACTAATTTCCAGAATTACTGTACTATTTTACACCTGCATTATCAGTACATGAGAGAGACACTTTTTATGCATTCACATCAGAATTTAGTACTGTTAATATATTTTTTAATGGTAGGGATTCTAATAGATGTGTTATGGAATTTTATAATGTAATTTTTATGTCTCTAATGGTTAATGATGCTGAACATCTTTCATGTGCTTATTTGCCATGGTGTCCAGTGAAATCTCTGTTCAATTCCTTTGCTGATTTTCTAATTGCACTGTATATTTCTTATGGTTGAATTTAGAGTTTTTTATATATTCTAGATGTGAGTCCTTTGTTGTATGTAAGATTTGCAAACATTTTGTCCTAATTCTTGCCTTTTCATCCTCTTAACAAAAACTGTCACAGAGCAAAAGTTTTTTTTTTTTTTTTCTATGAAATCGAATTTATCAAGCTTTTAATGTATTGTGCTTTGGGTGTCATGTCTAAGAACACTTCACTTAAAGCCCAGGTTATAAAGATTTTTTTCCTCTCTTTTGAAGTTTGATTATTTTATATTTAGATATAAATATCCCAATCACATATATGCCACTTCCATTTGATGATAGAATGCTGCTCTGCATGCCTCACTTTATGGCCAGTTGGGTCAGAAAGCACCCAGTTCACGACAGGCAGTTCAGGTGGCATGGTGATTTGTTGACCCATAGTCACACATTCAGTTTCTACCAAAGCCTAGTAACAGTCCAAGAGCTCATTCTCAAAAGAAGAGTAGTTACCTGCAGAAGATGGCAGGAACTTGCTCAAAAATCCTGGAAACCTTCACTGTCGTTAACCTATGGCGGCCTGCCAGAGGCTCCAGACAGCATCCCTATCTGCCACTGACACCTCAAACACCACTGGATCTGCTGGGTCATATGGCCCAAGTGGCAGAGCAGCTTGCATAGCAGTCTGGACCTGTTGCACAGCCTTCTCCTCTTCTGGACCCCACTCAAAACTGGCAGCCTTATGGGTCACATGAGAAATGGGCCAGAGTAGCACACCTAAATGAGAAATGTGTTGCCTCCAAAATGCAAGTAGGCCCACTAGGCATTGTATCCCTTTCTTGGTTGTAGGAGGGATCAAATGCAGCAACTTATTTTTCACCCTGGAAGTAATATCTTGACAGGCCCCACACCACTGGACATTTTACTGAGGTAAAGGTCCCTGAATTTTAGTTGGATTTATTTCCCATCCTCTGACATTCAATGTCTCACCAATAAGTCCAGTGTGTTTATTACTTCTTGCTCACTGGATTCAATCAGCCTAATGTCAACAATGTAATGAACCAGTGTGATATCTTGTAGAAGTGAAAAGCGATCAAGATCTTTGCCAACAAGATTATGGCAGAAAGCCAGAGAGTTGATATACCCCGAGGCCGGATAGTCAAGGTATATTGCTGGCCTTCCCAGCTGAAGGCAAATTGCTTCTGATGTGCCTTGTGGGTAGGAATGGAGTGAAAGGCATTTGTCAAATCAGTGGCTGCATACCAGGTACCAGGAGATGTGTTGATTTTCTCAAGCAATGGAACCACGTCTGCTATAGCAGCTGCAATTGGAGTCACAACTTGGTTAAGCTTACAATAATCCACTGTCATTCTGCATGATCCATCTGTCTTCTGCACAGGCCAAATAGAAGAGTTAAATGGAGATGTGGTGAGAATCACCACCCCTGCATCTTTCAAGTCCTTGATGGTGGCACTAATCTCTGCAGTCTCTCCAGGGATTTAATATTATTTCTGATTTACTATTTTTCTAGGTAGAGGCAGCTCTAATGGCTTCCATTTGGCATCTCCCATCATAATAGCCCTCACTCTACCAATCATGGAGCCAATGTGGGGGTTCCACCAGCTGCTAAGTATGTCTATGACAATTATGCCTTCTAGCACTTGGGAAATGACCACAGGATGAGTCTGGGGATCCACTGGACCCACTGTAAGTCAGACCTGAGCTAATATTCCATTAATTACCTGACCTCCATAAACCCCTACTTTAACTGGAGGACTGCAATGACATTTTGGTCCCCGGGAATTATCAGCTTAGAGCCAGTGTCTAGAAGTCCCCTAAAGGTCTGATCATTTTCCTTTTCCAAATGCACAGTTACCCTGGTAAAAGTCCAGAGGTCTCCTTGGGGAAGGATGGGAGAAAGATTAACAGCATAACTTGTCAATAGCATAGTGGGGTCCTTCCTCAAGGGTACCCGGCCTCCCCTTCGTTCAAAGGGTTCTGGGTCTGTATACTGGTTCAAATCTGGAAATTGATTGAGGGGCCGTGATCTCTGTTTTTGTAATTCAAGTTAGTCTTTTGTCCATTCAACTTGGAAGTTTTCTGCTTATATAAATAAGAATGTAGTAGGCTTCCTATCAATTTTACTTCTAGGAACACTGTGATCAATTAGCCAGTGCCAGAGCTCTACATGAGTCAGACAATTCTGATTGCTGCTTTGCCTCTGATGTCCATTACGATAACTATGCCCACCCTGCTTTTGATGGTCGAGTGCCACCACTTGGCCCCTGCTACCTCGGGATGCAGTTATTCCCATTGCATTTATGTTTTCCATTTGAGCCACTATGGTTCCCACTGTAAGATCTAGCATTGTAATATGTGTACCTTTGACATTTGAGAAATGGAATGGTTTAAGATATTGAAAGAGTTTCTGTTTAATGTATGCCTAATCTTCCATAAAAACCTGCAGCAAATGCTAAGTATGAAATATTTTCTATATAACTGAGGCTAAATGTGTTTAATCTCATCACTTCTACTTAACATTCTACTGGAAGTTTTATCTAGTACAGTAGGCAAGTGAAATAATACAAACGTGAAAATAATTTAAAGATGAGACAAATGAAGCTTATAAAAGTTAAGCAACTTATCAGTGCTCACAAAAGTAGTAAATTGTAAAGCAGTATTCAAATAACAGATATTGGGTGCAGGGGTGTTTATCTAGGGAGGATTCTTAACCTCTAGAATGTTGGGACTATCAGGAAAAAGACAACTTCTTATTAAGACTAATAGCTAGGTAACAGTGAATTGCCAGTAATAATATGGATGGTTCCTGACTTCCATTGGTTCAACTTATGAGTTTTGGACTTTACAGTGGTGCAAAAAAATGATAAACATGCAATAAAAACTCTACTACAAATTTTGAATTTTTATCTTTTCCTGGAATATGCAGTAAGATACTCTCTCTGATGCTATGTAGCAGCAGAAACCTGTAGATCTGATAGTCACTTGATCACAAGAGTAAACAACTGATACTCTACAGTGTGCTGTGTTGTGAGAAGATTTTGTTCAACTACTGGCTAAGGAAAGTGTTCTGAGTATGTTTCAGGTAGGCTAAGCTAAGCTATAATGTTTGATAGCTTAGGTGTATTAAGTACATTTTCAACTTAATATATTCAACTTGAGTTTATTGAGATGTAACCTCATTGTAAGTCAAGAATCGTCTGTTATCTGTGTTTCCTATAAAAACTAAAATTATTTTCTAAAATAACCTTAAGCAGCTTTTCTTTGTTTAATTTCTGTGCTTAGTAAACCTGCTGAAAACCTAGTTTTTGTTTTTAGGATGCGTGAATAGTCCTTAAGACTAATAGATTTGTAATGAGGCACCAGAAAGCAATAACAGGTAAATTATTCAAAAATATTAGATAGAGGCTAAGGAAGAGTTGAGGTCATGACCAGTAAGTGCAGATTATCAGTTTTGAATGTCTCTAACTTAATTATGAATCGACAGCTAGACCAAAGATAGGTGCCCTGTTCTTCAAGTAACTAAACACTGAAAGTGATGACTATGAACCTGGGTCTTCTAAACACATACAAATTACGTAGAGGCAGGCAATAATTTTTCTCCTATGAAAAGTATCACAGGAGGGTTTCATTGTATTTATGTGCAAGAATCTTTGATGCATACCATGACAGGCATAACTACATTCCACGATGGATATAACTAGGCCAGACATACAGTCTCCAATCCCTTAGAGCAAGAGTGGAGCTTCCTGTAGTAGGCAATTACAGCTTCATTTCTCCCTATGGGTGGGGATTTGCGTTTTATCAAGAAATAAGACTTCACGGTGAATAGAAACAGGCTTGGTTCTTTTATTTATTTATTTAGAGACGGAGTTTTGTTCTTGTCACCCAGGCTGGAGTGCAATGGCTCCATCTAGGCTCATTGCAACTTCTGCCTCCCAGGTTCAAGCGATTCTCCTGCCTTAGTCTCCCGAGTAGCTGGGATTACAGGTACGCGCCACCACGCCCAGCTAATTTTTGTATTTGTAGTAGACAGAGTTTCACCATGTTGGCCAGGCTGGTCTCGAACTCTTGAGCTCAGGTGATCGACTCAACCTTCCTTGGCCTCCCAAAGTACTGGGATTACAGGCATGAGCCACTATGCCCAACCAGGCTTGGTTCCTTTAAATAGGGAGTTTAAACTTGAGAAAGGCTAGATGGTCACATTAGGAAAAGCAATGTTCATGATAATAATTTTATCATATTTATAGGGCTGGAAGATATGAAAGAAAATAAATGGAATATGGGATCTTCTTGTGTATTTCCTTTGTTTTGAAGTTAGCCTGAAACTTTACTCCTCAGAATTTCTCTTAGGGAAAGACATAGAATTGCTGAGAGACACTGTCTTTAAAAACAAAACAACAACAAAAAACTTAAAAAAACTTAAAAATAACTTCTAAAATGATTTATATCTGAAAAATTCTGATGCTCTGTGTTTATTTTACTTAAGTATAAAGAATCTTTTCAAGGACATATTTTTTATAGGATGTGGGGTTAAATTTAGATTTTCAAAAAGATGCAAGTAAAGGCTGTTGAGAGAATAAAAGTAAAAAGAGTGTGATTTTGTGCCATTAAATTTCCTATATTTAGAAAGATTGTGAGGTAGTTACACTGTGATCACAAAATACATCTATTCAGCTAAGATTTGAATAATTTTTTCTTGAATGAGTACGATTTTGAAAAGATCTATAACCTTTAGTGTGGCTATATAGCTATCTATCTATATAGAGATAGATAGCTATCTCTAGAGATAGCTATATATAGAGAGAGAGATAGCTATCTATATATATACAGAGAGAGAGATAGCTATATCTATCTATAGATACAGATTTCCTTAGATTCTAAAACCTAAGGATGGGTTGCTACACAGAATAGCATAGATGAATCTCTCTAACAGGATGTTGGGCAATTATGCAATTCTCCAAATAACATAAAGAATAGATTCCATTTATGTAAAGCAAAAAGGCAGGCAAAATAAAATTAAATGTTTTAGGCAGTTATAACAGTGCTAAAATCATGAAAACCAAGGAAATGTTTATCTCAGAAGCCAGGACAGTGGTTAACCCTGGGGTAAAATAGGGGGTTGAGATTTGATAGGACAAAGGAGTGGGCTTTATTTATTTATTTATTTATTTTTGAGACAGAGTCTTGTTCTGTTGCCAAGGCTGGAGTGCAGTGGTGAGGTTTCTGCTCACTGCAACCTCTATCTCTCGGGTTCAAGCAATTTTCCTGCCTTGGCCTCCCAAGTAGCAGGGATTATAGGCGCACACCACCACACTTCACTAGCTTTTGTATTTTTAGTAGAGACGAGGTTTTACCATGCTGGCCAGGCTGGTCTCACACTCCTGACCTCAAGTGATCCACCCACCTCTGCCTCCCAAAGTGCTGGGATTACAGGCGTGAGCTGCTGTGCGTGGCCAGGAGTGGGTGTTATGCAGTGCAACAGTGATTCTATTTCCCAGCCTTACAGGTCGCCACAAGTATGTTGTCTTTATTTTTAAATTGTACATGCATGGGCAGGGCATGGTGGCTCGGGCCTGTAATCCCAGCACTTTGGGAAGCCGAGGTGGGCGGATCACCTGAGGTCAGGAGTTTGAGACCAGCCCTGCCAACATGGCGAAACCCTGTCTCTACTAAAAATAAAATTAGTCGGATGTGGTGGTGGGCGCCTGTAATCCCACCTACCTGGAATGCTGAGGCAGGAGAATCGCTTGAACGTGGGAGGCGGGAGTTGCAGTGAGCCGAGATCACTGCACTCCAGCCTGGGCAACGAAGTGAGACTCTGTCTCAAAAAAGAAAAAAAAAAGTGTACATGCATGTCTTGTGCATCTTCTGTTTGTATTTCAGAGAAAAATATTTACAAAGGTTGAAAAAAGGATAAAATAATACAAATTCTCCCAAAGAGGAAAACCATATTTCTAACTTGTAGTGCAAAAAAAAAAAAGATGTTCTAAATTAGTATTTTACAAAGTAACTTAACAGCATTTTGATTGCATGGGTAATATTTTCCAGTAGAACCTATTAATTTTTACCTTATATGTTTGGCTATAACTTTCTTCTAGAATATCATTTTATAAATAGTTATGATGTGCCTTTAATTTATATGGTTAATGTAAAACTTATCACAGTGAAGAAACAAAGCACTAGTGTTGGAAGTGTATATCATTCCTGCTGTTTTTAAAAGCATTATGTGTATGACTTTTAAACAAATTTACTTTGGATCAGAAATGTAAACTGCAGCTATCAATTAGAAAAGTGAATATATTACCAAAGACTTAGGGAAGTTTGAGACCCATGCGCCTTTGGTGAGTTGTCTGGGTTGTATTTTTGTTTTTCTTTAGCTTGTTCAGAATGCAGGAGAAGATGCGTTTCAGATGAATGATGGGTCAATGTTTAAAGACCTTTAGATAAAGAAATTAAAACTTAAAAAAACTTTTCATGATTACAATTTTGTATGTCTTACCATCTCCATGCTTCTAATTTGGGTAGTTACTGCCCATAAGTTAAATTTGGAAAGATTTAGGGAAGGTAGTAATCAGTGGTCTTATTTTGTACAATAAAATTTTATGAATATGACTTTCAGAGTTTGTTAATTATATTGTCTTTGAAAATTATAAAAGGATCCTAATTAAGAAAAATAGATACCTGTAAAACTTCTCTCATGCTGATATATTTTGAATATGTTTATTATTCTCTTAAGAAGTACTTTTTTGACTTAAAAATGTTTGTCTCTGTAATACAGGTAGAGATACATTGAATTCATATCCATGGTACCGATTGTTTTCACAACTGCTCTGTGCTATTAAATCATTATTTCCAATTCATTTATTGATGTTATTTAAGCAGATTTATATGTCAAACATGTAAGTAAGGTCATAAATATGTTTAGCTCCTTGAATTTCAGGTTTTCATTCTCCTAATCAGTGGTATGTTCACATGTAGAGCTACTTTCCAACATTCGGACAATGTACCTTCTGAAGGAGGTAGTATTTGCCAAACACCCTTTCTTATGTGGTCTTTTGGGATGATAAGATCAGAATGATACACTCTATTTGTGTAGAGTCGTATTTGTCCTACCTTTATTAAAACCTTAGCAAGAGAAGGCTTAGTGTGTATTAGGCATCATGATAGGTATTATAAAATTCTTCGCCTCATTTAATTTTCATGGCATCTCTACGAGATTAAACATTATTATTCTCATTTTACAGATGACTAGTAACGGCTCAGTGTTATTAAATTACTGATCAAGGATACAGTTAGGAGATCAAAGATCTGGTGGTGAACCCTGGTCTATCTGATTCCATATGTATTCTTTATATATATGTATATATATTTTTTTTATTATACTTTAAGTTCTAGGGTACATGTGCACAATGTGCAGGTTTGTTACATATGTATCCATGTGCCATGTTGGTGTGCTGCACCCATTAACTCGTCATTTACATTATTCTTTATCTTAGTGAGGGTATAAGGTAATGTTATAGAACTGACTTAAAGTCTGCAGTTTGTGGAACTATTTTATTGATATCTTTAAATCCAGGAACTGGCCTGTAATCTCCGGCCCACAGATCCTCATCCTTCTCCATTGTCTTTTCACTTAGGACACCATCATATCAATCACTGTGAGTGCTTACACTTGCTCTGAAAATCTAATCCAACTCTCTCTTTAAAGCACTATCCATGCTGATGCTATCTTTCTAAAAGGCTGTGCTGAGCTATGTAATATAATAGTTAAGAGTGTGAGATCGAGAGTCAGACTGAGATTTAAATTCTAGTTGACTTTTAATCAGTCATGTGGTTTTCCTTTAATCAGTCATGTGATTTTCAACAAATTACTGTCAGGATAAAGATCCTCTTTACCTTGCTAAACAAGACGCTTTATTATTTGGTTCTTGCCTATTACTCCTATGTCATCTCTTTCTAGTCAACTCCTAATGACTCTCCCATGTTAAGGAGTTGCTTGTAGACATCTTGCTATTTTAGAGTCAAGCTTATATAAAAGCTGGGAGTCATCCTTAAACATCACCTGAGGGATCAGAAAGATCTGAGATTTGTGGTTAGTCATATGCCTTTCTCAGTGGCTGAAATTCTCATCTCCTTTCATTGACTATTTACTCTCCCTTCCCCTCCTCTTTACATGCATATTTGCTAAAACCTTGCCCAAAGTAAGATCTTCTTAAGCATGGGGTCTCTGTTTTCGTTTGTGCTTTCATTAGTGCAGTAAAATGCATGTATTTCTTCCATCTCTTTTATATTATACTTCATTGTAGTTGTTGATTTACTTATGTCTTGTCTCTATTAGAATCAATGATCATTAGAATAAATCACTTCTTATTTAACTATCACTGGAATCTACTTCAGTGCCAGCCACATGGTAAATTCTCCACATTGTGGAGTGCATGAGTGTGTGTCAAATTAATTCAATATGGTAAGTGCAAATGAAGGCCAACATCAATACTAACTTAGAATCATACTTGTTTATCATCTGTGAAATGGGTCAAGAGGAGGAAATAGTATAATTCTAGATATAGTATATTTTATGTTAGCTATAATATTTCTAATAGCAGAAGGTAAAGAGGTATAATTCTGTCATTTATATTTTTTCTTAAGATAGACCTTTATTAAACGGTCTACTACCTTTTCATGATTTTAGGCTAGTATAAGCTGTATGGCAAGTTTGCATGTTGGTGAGCCAAAATTACTGAATAAATTCAAGGTAATAGAAATAAGTATTTGCCAGCTTATAACTGACTGTATATGTGTATACACTTTTGAATATGTACTATGGACATTCTGGGGGTGTGCTTGGATAGATGAGTTCGTAGAGGATAGTAAATATCAAATTTAATAATACCAAAGTTTTCTTTTTTTTTTAATTATACTTCAAGTTTTAGGGTACATGTGCACAACGTGCATGTTTGTTACATTTGTATGCATGTGTCATGTTGGTGTGCTGTACCCATTAACTCATCATTTAACATTAGGTATATCTCCTAATGCTATCCCTCCCCCATACCCCCACCCCACAACAGGCCCCAGTGTGTGATGTTCCCCTTCCTGTGTCCATGCGTTCTCATTGTTCAGTTCCCACCTATGAGTGAGAACATGCAGTATTTGGTTTTTTGGCCTTGCGATAGTTTGCTGAGAATGATGGTTTCCAGCTTCATCCATGTCCGTACAAAGGACATGAACTCCTCATTTTTTATGGCTGCATAGTATTCCGTGGTGTATATGTGCCACATTTTCTTAATCCAGTCTATCGTTGTTGGACATTTGGGTTGGTTCCAAGTCTTTGCTATTGTGAATAGTGCCACAATAAACATACGTGTGCATGTGTCTTTATGGCAGCAAGATTTATAATCCTTTGGGTATATACCCAGTAATGGGATGGCTGGGTCAAATGGTATTTCTAGTTCTAGATCCCTGAGGAATCGCCACACTGACTTCCACCATGGTTGAACTAGTTATAAATCCTCAATAAAATACTGGCAAACTGAATCCAGCAGCACATCAAAAAGCTTATCCACCATAATCAAGTGGGCTTCATCCCTGGGATGCAAGGCTGGTTCAACATATGCAAATCAATAAATGTCATCCAGCATATAAACTGAACCAACGACAAAAACCACATGATTATCTCAATAGATGCAGAAAAGGCCTTTGACAAAATTCAACAATGCTTCATGCTAACACTCTCAATAAATTAGGTATTGATGGGATGTATCTCAAAATAATAAGCTATGACAAACCCACAGCCAATATCATACCGAATGGGCAAAAACTGGAAGCATTTCCTTTGAAAACTGGCACAAGAGAGGGATGCCCTCTCTCACCACTCCTATTCAACATAGTGTTGGACGTTCTGGCCGGGGCAATCAGGCAGGAGAAGGAAATAAAGGGTATTCAATTAGGAAAAGAGGAAGTCAAATTGTCCCTGTTTGCAGATGACATGATTGTATATCTAGAAAACCCCATCGTCTCAGCCCCAAATCTCCTTAAGCTGATAAGCAACTTCAGCAAAGTCTCAGGATACAAAATCAATGTGCAAAAATCACAAGCATTCTTATACACCAATAACAGACAGAGAGCCAAATCATGAGTGAACTCCCATTCACAATTGCTTCAAAGAGAATAAAATACCTAGGAATCCAACTTACAAGGGATGTGAAGGACCTCTTCAAGGAGAACTACAAACCACTGCTCAATGAAATAAAAGAGGATACAAACAAATGGAAGAACATTCCATGCTCATGGGTTGGAAGAATCAATATCGTGAAAATGGTAATACTGCCCAAGGTAATTTATAGATTCAATGCCATCCCCATCAAGCTACCAATGACTTTCTTCACAGAATTGGAAAAAACTACTTTAAAGTTCATATGGAACCAAAAAAGAGCCCGCATCGCCAAGTCAATCCTAAGCCAAAAGAACAAAGCTGGAGGCATCATGCTACCTGACTTCAAACTATAGTACAAGGCTACAGTAACCAAAACTGCATGGTACTGGTACCAAAACAGAGATATAGATCAATGGAACAGAACAGAGCCCTCAGAAATAATGCCACATATCTACAACTATCTGATCTTTGACAAACCTTACAAAAACAAGCAATGGGGAAAGGATTCCCTATTTAATAAATGGTGCTGGGAAAACTGGCTAGCCATATGTAGAAAGCTGAAACTGGATCCCTTCCTTACACCTTATACAAAAATTAATTCAAGATGGATTAAAGACTTACATGTTAGACCTAAAACCATAAAAACCCTAGAAGAAAACCTAGGCAATACCATTCAGGACATAGGCGTGGGCAAGGACTTCATGTCTAAAACACCAAAAGCAATGGCAACAAAAGCCAAAATTGACAAATGGGATCTAATTAAACTAAAGAGCTTCTGCACAGCAAAAGAAACTACTATCAGAGTGAACAGGCAGCCTACAGAATGGGAGAAAATTTTTCAATCTACTCATCTGATAAAGGGCTAATATCCAGAATCTACAATGAACTCAAACAAATTTACAAGGAAAACACAACCCCATCAACAAGTGGACAAAGGATATGAACAGACACTTCTCAAAAGAAGACTTTTATGTAGCCAAAAAACACATGAAAAAATGCTCATCATCACTGGCCATCAGAGAAATGCAAATCAAAACCACAATGAGATACCATCTCACGCTAGTTAGAATGGTGATCATTAAAAAGTCAGGAAACAACAGGTTCTGGAGAGGATGTGAAGAAATAGGTACACTTTTACACTGGTGGCGGGACTGTAAACTAGTTCAACCATTGTGGAAGCCAAAGTTTTCTCTGGAGAACTGAACTTTCATAAATTTTTCATTTGATCAGGCCAAACATTTTGAAAATTACACTTATTCTATAGTCTCTAGGGACTGTCATTGAATATGTGGATTTTTTTTAAATGTAAACTTTATGTAAATATAATACATACTTCCCAAAATACATATAAGTGTACATGTCAAAGCATTTTCACCTATGTAACCAGTAACCAGATAAAGAAGAAACAGAATAAATTACCAGAACAGGAAGGCCTCTCCTCTCTCTTTACAGTCACTCTTCACACTAACCCCCTGTCTGTAAGTAGAGAATAAACTTTATCGTGGCTTCTAAAACTGTGGATTAGTTTGGCCTGTCTTTGAACTTCATATAAATAGAGTCATATGCTCTTCTTTTAGTCGGGCGTCTTTCACTCAAAGTTGTGTTTGTGAGGTTTAATCCATGTAGTTGCAACTAATTCTAGTTCATTCTTATTGCTGTATATCTTTCCTACTATAGAAGAAAATGTGGATTGCTTTGCATTTGAGACTATTATAAATACTGCTTCTCTAAAAAAATTTTGTTGATATCTTGATAAACATGCATACACATTTTTACTTTACATAGATCTGAAAACAGAATTTCCTTGTCGTAGAGTTTGCACATGTTTACCTTTGATACTTTCTACCAAAGAGTTTTCCAAAGTGGTTACATGAATTTAAACTCCATTTAGTTGAGAGTTAATTAAGCTGCCTTTTTTCATTTTTTTTTTAATGATACATGTTTCAGAGGGAAATTTCAAATCTAGTACTCTTAACTAATGGTTATTGCCAAACCTACTAATCATTTCTTACAGTTTAGGAAACTAAAAATGCATCTTAGCTCATTTTTCTTGTAATAAATATGTTAAAAATATCTTGTTGTAACATATTTTTAACTTTTTAACATATTTATTATTAAAAATGACTAAATATTTTTGTCTAAATGTATATATTTTTAAATTTTAAAAATTATGAGGTATAATTTTTAGAGAAATACCTTTCTTCAAATATGATTAAACTAATCATAATTTTAATGAGCTGCTTAATTTGCTTTGCCACAGTTTCTGATACAGACCAGTGGTGCCATTTTTTTGCAATGGGTTCTATTTAATGCAGCCTTTCTGCTTATTCTCTTTTTAAATCTCAGAAGCTATTATATACACTCTGAGATTTTGTATTAGATAGAACAAAGATTCAGTTTACATAAATGCTTGATTCCTGCCTGTCTGATGATCTTGCTATGTGACACACTAAAGCCTTATGAAACTTCTACTTTGACACTCAGAGAAAGGCTTGAACAATTCTTATGGAATGATTTTCCTGGTGAGAAATGATAAAGGTATTTAAATAGTTGTTGGAGAAATGAATTCTCTGTGGAAGAATACAGCTAGGTAAGAAGAATTAACTGAGTTTCTTAAAGTTTCACTTTTGGCAAGGATCTCTAAAACTAGTTATATTTGTTTATTACTTTGATCTAGTTATCAGGCACTGAATTTTCTCCAATTGAACCAGAGTACTACCTACGGAACACTGGGATAGGCTTCTTTGATTCATGATCTCACAGCCAATCAAACAGTCCAAGGAATCAAGAATGAATAAGACCAAAGATACAAAAAGGGAAAAAAAAGAGGATTTTAAAATAGAACATTTACTTATGGCAAAAGCAAATATAGTATTAATTTCTGCCTTCCTACATCCATAAAAATCTTATCAGTTGATGACTTATCAATTATTTATTTGGCCCTTATCCTTTTTTAATGGTCTTTCTTATAATTCCTATGTAAATAGATACTCAAGGAAGATGTAAAACATGGATATGAATTATGAGGTCTCATTTATTGCCTCTTTAATTTTATTCCAAATCATACCTTCTTTGCATGCATTGGAAGGAGATGGAATGGTGAGCATAGAGATTGTGACAAGATTTTAACAAATGAGGAATCTGAAGAACCAGGCTGTTGCCTAACTTTTGATGAAGGCGTGGTTACCATGGCTACTGAGAACCTGTTCAAAAACTTCCTACTGGTCTATTAGATCTGCTCTGGTCCATCAGAGAAGACTGCAACTGAAAGAAATGAACAGATGTGCCTGAAATATGTATCTTAGAAAAGAAAAGCCTGGTGAAGGCTGTCTAAAACTCAGCTCTAGGGACCAGAATTTGTATATGCCTGTTACTATATTCTCATCTATTTTAGATAAAACACTGGAAAATTTTGTTTTCAATCATTTGCTAAGTAATAATATTTCATCTTTAAAATTGTAAATTGTAAATATGTCAAATTTTTGTCTCATTGCATTGTTGTTCTTCAGTTAAACCTGAATCCATTCCGTGATATAATTTTGGGATCTAATTAAAGGTTTAAAGATATTCAGACCCCAGATTTAATACATTGTACATGGCAGTTTAGAAAACATATTTTGTATGCTTAATAAAGAAGGGAGACAATTGCCAATAAAAACTTTGTTAGTTTTTATTTACTTTTCTAAAAAATGTTAGAGTATTTTATGATAATTCAAGATAATGTGGCTAAAATTGTTATATTACAGTCATACTGGTATACTTAACAATATCTTTCCGCCCTCCCTTTTTCTTGTTAATTATCACATACTTTGGTTTTAGATTAGATAAGCATCAGAAGACATAATTAATTCAGAATGAAAAAAATAATTTTTATTTTTCTGAAGAAAGGATTTGTTAAGCAATATCCAGTAAAGGAAGTTAAAAAAAAGGCTTTTTGGTCGGACGCGGTGGCTCACGCCTGTAATCCCAGCACGTTGGGAGGCCGAATCATGAGGTCAGGAGACCGAGACCATCCTGGCTAACACGGTGAAACCCCGTCTCTACTAAAAAATACAAAAAATTAGCTGGGCGTAGTGGCGGCTGCCTGTAGTCCCAGCTACTTGGGAGGCTGAGGCAGGAGAATGGCGTGAACCTGGGAGGCAGAGCTTGCAGTGAGCCGAGATTGCACCACTGCACTCCAGCCTGGGCGACAGAGCAAGACTCCATCTCAAAAAAAAAAAAAAAAGGCTTTTTGTATGTGTGCTTTGTGGACTCTTTTCAGGGAAAACTAATATGTTAAGTAGTGTGAACGAAATGTGGCCCTTGGGTTTCCACTGCTTATAAATTCGATGCAAATTATACTTAGGAAACCACACTAATCTCTTCTGGGCTTCCTTGCATCCTCTTTGCTTTGCTGAAAAATTCTTTCTTGTCCCTTCTACACTTTCTGTGTACGAAACCCAAAAGCTGTGGCTGAGTCTAAAACTAATTATCTCCCACTTAAAATCCCTTCCCCAAGCAAACTGAAACCAAGACAACTCCAATTCTCCATTCATTAGAAGATATGCCACACTTTTTATCTTATTTGTTTTATATTTTTCAACTAAGAAAAACCATTTATTTATTTAGATTCTTAAGTGAGAACATATTTGGCCTTTGGATACTGTAGACAGAACCAATTTTTATATATTTCAGTACGATTGCTTTTCATGGATAAGAAGAGTAACGGGGTCACTGATATAGTCTGGCTGTCTGTCCCCACCGAAATCTTATTATGAAGTGTAATCGAATTATAATCCTCACATGTTGGAGAAGGGCCCTTTTTTGTGGGAGGTGATTAGATCATTGGAGTGGTCTCCCCATCCTGTTTTCATGATAGTGAGTGAGTTCTTACGGGATCTGATGTTTTTTTTAAGGGGCTTTTCCTTCTTTACTTGATACTTCTCCTTCCTGCCGCCATGTGAACAAGGACATGTTTCCTTCCCCTTCAGCCACAATTGTAAGTTTGCTGAGGCTTCTGTGGAACTGTGAGTCAATTAAACCTCTTTCCCTATAAATTGCCCAGTCTTGGGCAGTTTTTTATAGCAGGATGAGACTAGACTAATACAGTTAATTGGTACCACGGAGAGTGGGGTGCTACTTTAAACATACCCAAAAATGTAGAAGTGAATTTGGAACTGGGTAGCAGGCAGAGATTAGAACATTTTGGAGAGATCAGAATTAGGAAAATGTGGGAAAGTTTGGAACTTCCTAGAGACTTGAAGAGCTCAGAAGACAGGAAGATGTGGAAAAGTCTGGAACTTCCTAAAGACTTGTTAAGTGGCTTTGACCAAAATGTTGATAGGCTGAAATGGTCTCAGATGGAGATGAGGTACTTGTTGGTACTGGAGTAGAGTTCACTCTTGCTATAGAAAGAGACTGGTGACATTTTGCCGCTGCCACAGAGATCTGTGGAGCTTTAAACTTGAGAAAGATGATTTAGAGTATCTGGCGGAAGAAATTTCTTTTTTGTTGTTGTTGTTTCTAACTTTTATTTTTATTATACTTTAAGTTCTGGGGTACATTTGCAGAACATGCAGGATTATTACGTATGTATACACGTTCCATGGTGGTTTGCTGTACCCATCAACCCATTATCTACATTAGGTATTTCTTCTATGCTATCCCTCCCCTATTCTCTCAGCCCCTGACAGGCCCGTGTGTGATGTTCTCCTCCCTGTGTCCATGTGTTCTCATTGTTGAACTCCCACTTATCAGTGAGAATATGCAGTGTTTTGTTTTCTGTTCTTGTGTTAGTTTGCTGAGAATGATGGTTTCCAGCTTCATCCATGGAACCAACCCAAATGCTCATCAATGATAGACTAGATAAAGAAAATGTGGCACATATACACCATGGAATACTATGCAGCCATAAAAAAGGATGAGTTCTGGTGGAAGAACTTTCTAAGCAGCAAAGTGTGCAAGAGGAAGTGGAGAATAGATATTTGGAAAATTTGCAGCCTCACAATGTGATAGAAAAGAAAAACTCATTTTCAGTGGAGAAATTCAAGCCAGCTGCAGAAATCTGCATATGTAAAAAGGAGCTGAATGTTAATCACCAAGACAGTGGTGAAAATGTCTCTAGGGCATGTCAGAGACCTTCACGTCAGCCCCTCCCCTCACAGGCCCAGAGGCCTAGAAGGGAAAGGTGGTCTTGTGGGCCAGGTCCAGGGTTCTTCTGCTCTATGCAGCCTTGGGACATGGTGCCCTGCGTTCCAGCTGCTTCAGCTTTAGCTATGGCTAAAAGTGGCCAAGGTACAGGTCAGCCATTGCTTCAGAGGGTGCAAGCCCAAAACCTTGGCAGCTTACATGTGGTGTTGGGCCTGTGAGTACACAGAAGTCAAGAATTGGGGTTTGGAAACCTTCACCTAGATTTCAAAGGCTGTTTGGAGGCACCTAGATATTCAGGCAGAAGTTTGCTTCAGGGGCAGAGCCCACCATCTTCCAGATTCCAGAATGGTAGATCCACTGACAGCTTGCACTGTGCACCTGGAAAAGCCACAGGCACTCAACGCCAGCCCATGAAAGGAGCCTGGAGTGAGGCTCTATCCTGAAAAGCCACAGGGGCAGAGTCCAAGGCCATGGGAACCCACCTCTTCCATCAGTGTGACCTGGATGTAAGACATGGAGTAAAGGAGACTATTTCAGAGCTTTAAGATTTAATTACTGCCGTGTTGGCGTTCAGGCTGATATGGGCCCTGTAGCTCCTTTGTTTTAGCCAATTTCTCCCATTTGGAATGGGTGTATTTACCCAATTCCTAGGCCTCCATTGTATTTAGGAAGTAAATAACTTGCTTTTTGGTTTTACAGGCTTATAGGTGGAAGGGACTTGCCTTGTCTCACATGAAACTATGGACTTGGACTTTTGGGTTAATGCTGATATGAGTTAGTATTTTGGAGAACTGTTCGGAAGGCATAATTGTGTTTTGAAATTTGAGGAAGATGAGATTTGGGAGGGGCCAGGGGCGGAATGATATGGTCTGGCTCTGTGTCCTCACCCAAATCTCATCCTGAATTGTAATCTCATTTGAAATCCCCATGTGCTGGGGAAGGGACCTCGTGGGAGGTGATTAGATCATTGGAGTGGTCCCACTATGCTGCTGTTCTCATGATAGTGAGTGAGTTCTCATGAGATCTGATGGTTTTATTAGGGGCTTTTCCCCTTTGCTTGGCACTTCTCCTTCCTGTTGCCATGTGAAGAAGGATGTGTTTGCTTCCCTTTCCACCATAATTGTAAGTTTACTGAGGCCTCCTCAGCTCTGTGGAACTGAGTCAATTAAACCTCTTTCCTTAATAAATTACCCAGTCTCTGGCAGTTCTTTATAGTACTGTGATAATAGAGTAATATAGCCACATTTTAAAAATGAAAACTAACATCAAAAAATGTATCTTCTCTCTTGCCTATAACAGACTTAATTATTGACAGGAACTCCACTTGGCTCCACTGGTGACAGTATTGTGTGGGTGTATGTAAAATGTACTTTCCATTGACAGTTTGAAGTATCTTAGTTTCTTGGGGGTTAAGCACCCTTAATGTAGTTACTCAGCTTTTTTCAGAGGGGTAGTCCAGTCTGCTCCATTCTTCCCTTGCCTTCAGATGTTGGGTCTCTGCCCGTGGCTGCTTTTCTTCCTGACTACACTCTTCTGTTTCCCCATTGGCACCTATGCGTGTTCTCTGTGGCATGTGTGAGAGCTGCTCTCAGTCTCATGTTATAACGGATGTGGTGGTGAGGTGACTGGAGGGTGTCTCTTACGGGCTTCTATACTCTTTTTCAAGCCATATCTGGGGAAACATGTCCCTAGCTCCTGTGCTACCCTATTCCTATCTGGATATTTCTACAGTTTGCCTCCTTCTTCACCAATGCACATCACTTTTGAATTATGAATAAGTCATAGGGACATTGGCATGCTCTCCTTAAGTTCTCTCCATTTCTATTACTCATTCCAAAAGCCAAAGAGTAGAAATGTGAGAGGATACCTTGCTTTCTACTCCTTCTTCATGCCTGGTGGATCCTCAATTAAGTCATAACTTCCTGTTTACCTATTTGCTTTGCTCTATAGTCTTGAGCAATAATGGTGAGTTGGGGCAAGGGCCAGTAACTAGCTTGTTGATAAGGACAGTTATATTTGAAGATACTCCAATAATATTCTTCATATCAGACTAGTTTAATGTTTATGGTTACCAACTTGCCATTTTTCATCTACTGATGGATTATTAAAGTGAAAGACAAGGGAAATAGCAAACATAAATTAGACACATTTAGAATTTTTTGTATATATGAGACATTATACTATCAGCTTACATGAACTTTGAATTTCGGATTTACTGCACATTTAGGAGTGAGACCAGAAAGGCTCAGAAATAGAGGAAAAGTGACATCTCTGTAGTCTCCACAATATCTAATTTATCTTTATAATTATTGTAAAACCTGTATAAGCATAATATAAGTCCTTTAGTATAAATACGAATCTTAACTATTTTATATTATGCTAATGCCTATCCCTTCAGACTTTGAATAGATTGTTGAAACGCAAGACTAGTAAAAATTTGATGTCATCTTGCAACATCAACCAGGACACAGTTGACAATGCTGTTTGTCATTATGATATTTCATATTTAAGCCCCACTAGCCAGGAGCTAATATCCCCACTTTGCAGAGAAAATTGAGACATAGAGAACAAGTAATTTGCTCAAGATGTCAGAGCAAGAAGGTGACAGAGCTGAGATTTGGGTCAAAGGAGTGTGCTCCTTTGTCTTAACTCTCTCATCACAGTGTCTCTCTGTTAGGAAGAGGAATTTATGACATATGGTTGCATAGATGTGCAATTGCTCTCATTCTTGCTATAAATTCTTTACCAAAATGCTAGCGACTAAGCTGATGTTAAAAATGTAGCCACATAATCACACACACACACACACACACACAAATAACAAACTCTCTTTTGAGTTTGCATAACAAAAATAAAAATAATTTAAATGATCAAACAGCTTAAATATGTAAACACAACCTAAAAATGAAAGTTTCAAATCTTAATATTAGCCCTGTCAATAGGTCAAGATTTCCACAACACACTAATTTAAACAAAAAGCTTTGTATCAGTATGGTTATTATACTTCTGATAACAATATCACAATGAAGAAACAGCATCCATTAAGGGATGTATAGCAACGCGCGACCTGTATTTTCCTCCTGTGTGCCAATTCTCTCACTGGTTTTTACTTTGCTTCTAAGCATAATGTGCATTTTCTTTCTTTTATTTAGCATATTCGTTATTCATATTACCCAGATTGAGCCCGTTAGGACAATTAGTGACTGAGAACGCTTCTCCCTGTTCTGTTCATTTATCCATTCTAATTATACTTAAAGGTGGCATTACATTTTCTTTATTTGAAACTTCAGAGGAGAGAAACTAATGGAGCAATCAGACAAAAGGATACAAGCAGGTAGAAATGAAAGATTGCCTGTCATTAATTTATGACTCTGTGAACTTATTTGTGTTCGTTTTCAAGGGGAATTTGCACTAAGTGTCTTTCATCTTGTACAAAGCAGACATTAAGTGAGTGAGAGGAAAACGACAGACAAAATGTGGTAATTGAACTGGCCAAGCTATGTTATCATCATTCCAAAGCCAGCTAATAGGATCCTAATATAGAAGGACCCAGCTGAGTGAAGACAAAAAAATGAAACTCCTGCAGCTAATAACTTAAAAGATGTGAAAGTTTGATTCAGTGATGTAATCTCCTTAAAACTTTAAATGACAGAGGGCATCACAGTTGGATGTAGGCATAGAGATTCCTAAATATTCCAGCAGAGACTATGAAAATATTAAAAGTATCATTATGACTTTTGTTCTTCCTCTTCCTAGTTTTCTTTTAGTTTTTCGGGTTACAAAATGTCCTGCAGAACTTCAGAAACAAGAGGTTCCAGGATTCATTTTGTTCCTCAGAGAAAACGATGCCATCAGCTTAAATTTAGCAGAAATGATTAATCCAGTTGATCACACCAGTGAATTGTGAATTCAATCAAAATGGTCAAGCCATGTATGAGACATGCTTAAGTATTGCACAGGCTTTGACCGTACCAAGGGAAGTACCATATCACTAGTCAAATTCCTTAATTTTCTGTTATAGATAAAATTATCTAAGTCTAATCTTATAATGTTTATCCAGAAACTGTGGGCAAAAGAAATGCTGTATATATATATTTCTGTCTGTGTATATATATATATATATATATATACATATATATATATATAGAGAGAGAGCATATATATAGCATATATATAGAGCATATATATAGCATATATATGGCATATATATAGCATATATATAGCGCATATATAGCATATATATATAGCGCATATATAGCATATATATGTAGCATATATATAGCGCATATATGTAGTATATATATGGAGAGAGAGAGACCATATATATAGGCAAATCTGTTCACCTGCAATTAGGTGTGCACGAGGTGCTAAAGTTTCTAATTATGAGTGCCAATGGATTTTTGTAATAACCTGATAGAAATGATTTGATTTAGACCTAATTTTTAAAACTATTACCTGGAATTTATCAAAATATGTAATGCTTTTATTGTAATGTGTTTAGGTTTATTTCTCTAGTTCTTTGCTCTCGTACTGTGGTTTTAAATATGCCCTTTTCCCATCTTTGGCAATACTGAGTGTTTAAATTTGGCTTTTCAGCTTCATTATTCCCAGCTTCAATAGACACCATAATTAGCTGGAAAAAAAATGTGATTTATTTAATTAAGGAGTGTTGAAAGGTCATTGTGTAGTTGGTAATTCTTTGAAGATAAATGTATTTTGATAGATCCTAGCTCTAAAATCAGTATTTAGAATGCCATATCAAACCATGAATTTTTGGCAAACTTTATATAAAACTTTTAAAAAGTAATAAAGTTTTAAGGAGATTATATAACTGCCTGTTAAATAGGCAGATATTTTCTTGAATATCTACATAGTTATGACGATTGCTGCTTACATGTATTTGTTACAGGTTTAGGTTCATTGTCATATCAGAATCTCCGTTCCTTTCAAAGGGGTAAGATGACTGCGCTCATAAGTTCAGCTCACAGTGTTAATGGAGGATAGGATTTCATAGTTTGCAAGAGTTAAAAATATGTAGGAACTTTACTTATAATCCCCAGCACCTATTTAGAGTTTCTGGTGGGCATCAGCTACAAAGACGTTGACCTGCCTGGAGGAACTCACAGGCTGGCAGTGGAGATGGCAGATGGCAGGGCTCTCGTTGACGGTCTTCTTTCACTTTTTGAGTCATTTTCGAATGCAGTCAGTATGTTGTTACACCTCTCTTCCAAACTCATCGAATTTTAAAAGGCTTTAATAAGAAATAATTTACTAAAGATTTAGTGGGGAAGATCACTCGTATTGCCAACTCATATTAGAAACAGTGAATTTCTTCAGTAGGTATATATGTTCTTCTCTCCAGGGTTTCTCCATTCTCTTGACCACCTCATTTCTCTGCTTTTTCCTCACTCTATAGATCTCCTTTATTACCCTAAGCAGTTTTGCTTAGTCTATTCTTTTGGCAACACACAAGTTTGGTAGTTAATGGAATGGTGAAAACTTGTTGCTTCGTAAGCAATGGCATTTGAAGGGTTTCAATGCAGTCCAAGTAGCTTACCTAAATAGTAACTCAACACATTAAACCCATTATGTGAACTAATTATGAGGTAATAGATACTCAGATGAGTATGCAATAAAGTCTGCACTGGCTAAGAAAAATTAATAAAACTAGTGACTTACAGTCTGGATCTGAAGAATACGTAAGGATCTTCCAGGTAGATAAGTTGAAGGTGCATTTCAGATAAAAGCGGAGGGTATGAACAGAGCATGAAGAATGAAAAGTGCATGCCTTGGAGGAAGCTGTAGTTTGCTATGGCTAAATTATGGCTACTGAGAGTGTTAAAGAAAATTAAAATGGAGACAAGGCCTAAACGATGCCTGGAGAGGCAAAGCCTGTTATGCCTCATAAGTGACCTTAGCCTTGCTTAATATGCAAGTATAAGCAACACTTAACTTGGGCTACTTCTCGTATATGCCTTTGAGAAAAATAAAACTTAAGGCTAACAAATCAGAAGCTACCAACTAATTTTTATAACTAGGGACTTTCCAGCAAGATAGATCAAATAAGGCAACTGTATAACTGTATCCAATCCAATACTTTATTTCTGTTTGCCTTATAAAAACCTTCCTCTTGTATTCCCTTGGCAGCGCTCCCAAGCCACTTCCAGTTTGTGGTTGCCTGATTCTTGAATTATTACTTGCTCAAATAAATTCTTTAAAATTTTATGGTGTCTCAGTTTAGCATTTAACAAGGGCAAAAGGATGCCTAAATATGAGGTTGAAGTAGTAGTCATGAAGGGTCTTAAATGTCATGCTATGGAATCCAGGTATTTCCTTTAGGCAAAAGTGAGCCATGGGAAAGTAATTCCTAGTTTGATAGCTGGTTGGCTAGGTAAGTAAACAAAATAAATACCAATTATTAAATGCAGTCTTAATAATTATTGATTGTACTTATTTTATGTTTACTTATCTCACAGAACCATATACTCATTTTGTAAAATTATCCTATACTTGTGGACAGGTGGTAAAATTAAGTGAATTATATCTATATTTTTCTTTTTTAACTTTTAAGTTCAGGGGTATAAGCACAGGTTTGTTACATAAGTAAACTTGTGTTATGGGGGTTTGTTGTACAGATTATTTCATCAGCCAGGTGTTAAGCTTAGTATCCTTTAGATATTTTTTCAACTATTTAAAAATTTTCTGTCTTTGTTGCCCTTCCTTTCACTTAGAACTGCTTATTTCCTGTTACAATAATGCCACTATACCACAATTACCACTTTCCACTTACTGAGATCAATGCAGTATAAATAAAGGCATCTAAACCCAAACATTTCCAAGTAGATTTCAGGAATTAGAATGTTTTCATTGTTTTCTGTGCTTCCCCATTTATTCACTCATAAAATATTTGTTGAAAAATTACTATGTGACTGGCCCGGTGACACACATAGGATTGCATAGTTTTTGTAGCTGGACCCTTTTGTTTCCTGTGACATGCTTTAATCAGTAGTGATGTAATTTTACAGATAAGTTTCAGGATGTGAAAAGACTTGCCCAAGGTCATAGCCTTAGTGGTGGCATAGACTGTACTAGAAATCAGGACTCCAGATACTTTTTCTCAGTACCTTTGAGTAAACATCTGATCTGTAGCACAGAGAAACTGGTTGGATTGCATATGAGTTAATACATTGTCCAGGTGCCATAATCAATGAGAGGCTGAATCAAAGAGTTTGGTCAGAATTTGCTGATGTTGTAAATCATGGAAGGTTGACCGACTGTGCTGCAGCTGTAAATATCAGGAAATTCTTCATTGCTTAGGGGAAATACTCAACATTTCACAATTCGTGGATCACTGATTTCACTTTTTTATTTTTAAAATGTTTTGGGCTGCCGTATAGATGAATCACAGGTTAGTAACTGCATATTATTAAGTTCCTTGTAGAAACATCGGATTTGAAATCAAATGATTTTGTGTTCAGGATTCATCATGTCCTATTAGGAGACCTTGTCTATAAATAACAACAATCAAAATTTGTTATTTCAAATGAGTATTTTGAGAAAAGCTTTGCAAAAGCATAAGGGGCTATAATATGATATTTCAGAATTTACTCAAAGTAATTATTAAGTATTCTTAATTAAAAGTGATAAGATAATGGTAATTTCTATATAATTCTAAAAGTGAATTTAATTTTTTTAAATATTGAAAATATGAGTAGCAAGCTCAATTACCACTTTTTTTTTCTTAAAGTGCTACTCAAATTTATGCTCTTTGGGGCTGGATTTTTAATCATCATTTTTATTCAATAATCTATGCCTAGGAAACTATTATAATTTAGGTTTTTATTCATATAATCTTAATAATTACCAGTAGTGTTTTTAGTGTACACCATAGTAATGATTTACATACAATCAAGTCTTGAAACAATTATTAATAGAATTATTATAAACCCCATTTTATAGCCAAGAACACCTGAAAGTTGAGGAACTTGCTTAAGTTCATATAGCTACTTAATAATAATTGGTGCAATATACAGCTAGAACCAAAATTTGAGCATAGGGACAGTGACACCAGCACCTAAGCTAATATACCCTTCTGTTAAATAAAACAATTTGTTAGTATATCAAAAATAAGTTTTATGTAATTTTAATATTGTAGATATTATTAAAGATGTGAATAAACTCAATTTGATTTTGTTGTCACCTATCATGCTGAAAGACTAAAATATAAAAATATTTCCTCTGTTTATTGAAAAATATGTGTTTGCGATAGTGAGGAAAGGCTTTAAGCAAATGCTTGTTATCTTTATAGTTTGTCTTCAAGGGTTGTACGTTTTTTACCCTTGAGCATTTACTAGAATGGCCTGTAAAATCACGTCAACTTCAGATCACATCTGCCTTCCATCACCAAGTTCCTGTTGTTCTAAAGAACCCAGAAGCAAAGGTTGAATGCATTTAGTAGTAGGAACAGGTGCTCACAGACACCACTAGTTATTTAGCATAACTAGATTCAGCCTATTCAAGCCTGTGAACTAAAAGCTCATCCAACTGAAAATGTCTTCCATCTGTTTTTATTATTCTCCTGTCCAGCATTGTTTTGCTGTTTATACATAAAATGAGTTAATAATAAAACATTTTTAAAAAATGATTGGCAACTTGAGGTAAAATGCTTTTGCTTTAAAGTATTTAATAGGATGACATGGATGGTTATTTTTAAAAGTTAAACATTATAGGCTTTTAAATTATTTCAGTATGACAATTATGACAGCAAAAATTTAACTGGAAATATTCTTCATTGTATTTCCTATTATTAGTATTTCCCATTATAATATGGATTAAAATATTAAAATAGGTTAAATTATCTTCAAGAAGGTGAGAACAATGCTATATGATATATTTTTATATGTATGTATGTACATGATATAAATGTATATACATACATTTATATGTATTATTTATATTTATGCTAAATCACATATTTTTTCTAGAAATATGTGGTTTCCTAGATACTATTTATTTGTTGTTTCGTTTATAATTCTCAATTATTTTACACCTACTACCGTTAATGAAATATAATGGTGATACACCAATGCACAAAATAGACTTGATTTATCTTTAGAGAGACAATAAATATTAACCTGACAGTGACATAACTAATCTGAGTATTACAATTGTGACATATATTTTGATAGAGGGTGAGTGGAGGGAAAGTAGCCGGAAAAACTACTGGGAATTTGGCTTAGTACTTGGGTGATGAAATAGTCTACACAACAAACCCCCCATAGCATGAGTTTACCTGTGTAATAAACCTGTACCTGTACTCTTGAACCAAAAATAAAAGTTAACAAAAAGAAACATATCTAAGTGAAAGTTTTAGATAATTCAAAAATTCCTAAACAACTTTTACTCTCTTAATTTTGATCTAGATTTTCACTATAAATCCAAATGAGAATTTAGTGCTCAAAAATCAGGATAAGCTCAAGAAATAGCATATTTTTAAAATCTGGAAGCAAAAGATTTCAAGAATAATTAACTGTCTACCTAAAATATTATTTCATTTACAAAACTCCATTATAATTTATTTTAAAAAACACTACTACATAAAACATATCAGAAAAATTAAGTCATAGAAGATAGTGAAATATAGTCATTAATAAGAGGAACAAGGAAGACGTAGATAAATATATATATATACACACACACATATACAAATAAAAGGCCCATGCGATCGAAATCAGCAATAGTTTTAGATGAATAAATGAATATGTTTGTACACATAAAATGTGGAAAGAGCCTATAGAACCTATTGTAGATAAATTGGTAAAGTAAGACGTTTAATGATGGATCTTACAGAGTTTTAAATGAGAAAAATATTTCAGTGAGCACAGGGAAAGATATTTTAGCAGAAGAGATATTCTGTATTAGGTTTACGATAAAACTAAAATATGAGATTCCCAATTATGCCATTCATCACCTAGCTTGGTCAATTTTCTGAGAGTCCTCAGTAGAGTCTAGGTTCTGTTTTGTTAAAGTGTTTCTCACTGTTGTATACTCAATGTCTTACACTGTTCCCCATCACATGATTGAATGTTGACTGTCGCCTATGAGATAGACAAGGCAGCTATTCTTTTACAAATGTAGAACCTGAAGCTCAGGAATAATACTGGAGACAAGATTGAAAATTAGATATTTTCATTCTAAGTCTATGATGTTTGGTTTTGCTGTGCTGGTGAAATATAACCAGCAAGTAATTAATAAGATTGAATCCAATACTTTGGATCATTAGCTAGGGAGATAAAGATGATTTAAGATGAAGTAATAGTGAAGGATTTTGAAACTCATATCATAATTTTTAATTTGAATTGAAAGCTCTGCATCCCTCTGGGAAAAGAGTCTCTTCCTTAGGCAGGATACTACTAGCTATTAAATTGTATGTAAATGCAAGTAGAAATCGACAATCAAGAAATGTGAGTGTGTTGAGATGTAAGGATCATACTTAGCCTACTGAAGAAACAGTTTTAACTATTTTGAGAATATATTTGTAGAAGATGATTTTATGAGATCCCTGGTAGTTCACTTCATTACCTTAATAATCATATAGTCTAAATTTCTTTATTATTCTCTCGTATGTAACTCAGCCTGTTGATGAAAAAATTACCTAACATTTATTAAATGTTTACTTTGTGCTTAGCACTTGCTTAATGTTTTCCATTAGCTTTTTCAAATAATCCTCCCAACAATACTGTGAAGTACGTATATTATTATTCCTCCTTTACAAATGGTGGCATACTTGAGATTAAATAATTTGTCAAAATTATTTAGCTGATACATGACACATGGGAATTTTTTTCTTTTTTGAAATTTTAATTTTAGGTTTGGCAGTACATGTGAAGGTTTGTTACATAGATAAATGTGTCACAGGGGTTTGTTAGCCACCTTATTACACCACCGAGGTAAGAAGCTCAGTACCCAATAGTTATCTTTTCTGTTCCTCTCCCTTTTCCTACCATCCACCCTCAAGTAGACTGCAGTGTCTGTTGTTTCGTTGTTTGTGTTCCTAAGTTCTTATCATTTAACTACCAGTATAAGTGAATAAATGCAGTATTTGGTTTTCCATTCCTGTGTTAGTTTGGGAAGAATGATAGCCTTCAGCTCCATCCATGCTCCTGCAAAAGACATGACTTCCTTTTTTAACAGCTGCATACTATTCCAGATACATGGGAATTTGAATCCAGGATCATCTAATTACAAAGTCCACTGACACGAGGACACTTTCATACTTACACATATTTTGTGGCAGTGGAAAATAGTTGTAAAACACATTTTTGAAAAGCATTTAGTTTTTGAAGATATTAAACATATTTCCTGTCTTTCTTTAAATGGAACAATCCAGCTCTTCTTAAGTGGTATTTATCTGTAAAATAACCAAATAATTCACCACATTTGCATCCAGATAGTTTCTGGGATTTCTCTTCACCCGCATAACTATATCTTACTGTAAGTCTTGTAATTTGAGTGATATAAACTAGCTAGCAAACTTGTTTTTAAAACATATAGATCATTTATATATATTTAATGTTGAAAACTCAAAACATCATTTGGCTGCTTTTCCAGAGTAACTAAAAACTTTGTGTCAGGTCAGGAGCAGTGGTTCATGCCTGTAATTCCGACACTTTGGGAGGCTGAGGCAGGCAGATCACTTGAGCTCATAAGTTTGATTCCGGCATGGGCAATGTGGCAAAATCCTTTTTCTACCAAAAATACAAAAAATTAGCTGGGCATGGTGGCATGGGCCTGTGGTTCCAACTACTTGGGAGGCTGAGGTAGGAGGATGGCTTGAGCCTGGGAGGCGGAGGTTGCAGTGAGTCAAGATCTGCCACTGCACTCCAGCCTGGGCTGGAGTCTCAAAAAAAAAAAGAAAACAAAACAAAAGAACGTAACAACTTTGTGTCAAAGAGGGGGAAGAAGATTAAAAATGTAAGTACAAAATAACAAAGAGAATAACCTTTTAAAATATATAGTATGTGTTTGTTTTCTAATTTACTTGAGTTTACATAAATATATGCCTTCATAGCATTACCAAGATGCTGTAGGTTCTCAAAGGAGACTTCTGAAAAATTGAAATATATCAAATACACCCAAACAACAGTACCTATGACTAAATATGTGTCTTTAAACTGGATGAGTGTGACAATTAAGGAAGATTAATAATAGTCACAGTGGTGTACTATATAAAATGCTTCTCCACAGTAATATTACAGACATTGCAAGTATGTGTTAATTAGCACATTTATTTTCATTTCTAAGACCAGAATTCTATTAAAAATAAACATTTTGTTACTTTGATCAGGATGTATTTTATTGTCTGTTTTTGAAGAGAAGGCAATATTAATTTATCACACTTTAACAAGGCAGGATTTTTCAAAAGCATAATCTGAAGTTACATAATAATGTAAAGACATTTTGCCAATTCTTAAAAAAACCTAGGTTATGACACTTTACACATTCTTTTTTAGAATATGCTTTGTAAAAATTATTTTATTGTGGTAAGAATGCTTAACCTGAGAGCAATCCTTATAATAGATTTTTAAGTGTACAATATATTATTGTTGACTATAAGTATAGAATAAGCTTTTAAAGCACCATATCTTGGTCTTTTTTTTTTTTTTTTTTTTTTGGAGACAGAGTCTCGCTCTGTCGCCCAGGCTGGAGTGCAGTGGCACGATCTCGGCTCACTGCAAGCTCCGCCTCCAGGGTTCACGCCATTCTCCTGCCTCAGCCTCCCAAGTAGGTGGGACTGTAGGCAGTGCCACCACGCCCGGCTAATTTTTTGTATTTTTAGTAGAGACGGAGTTTCATTGTGTTAGCCAGATGGTCTCCGTCTCCTGACCTCGTGATCCGCCCGCCTCGGCCTCCCAAAGTGCTGGGATTACAGGCTTGAGCCACCGCGCCCAGCCCGTATCTTGGTCTTAAAAGTTATTTCAGAATTTTAAATACATATTCCAGAACTTTTCCTCACATTATCAAATGTTAACAGGACATAACCTGCACCAAAATCCTTTCATATGCTTGTTACATTCTCAAATAGAAGATCAAATATTGACATGTTTCGTACATCACTTCCTTACATAAACATTTTCTTATCCTGAATATAATAATTAATGATATGTGGTAACAATTATATTTATTAAATTCCAATTTGGGTTCAGTAGTTTCAGTAGTTTTTCTTTATACATTTTATATACTAGATGTTGTAGAATCTTGATATATTCTCAGATACTTGTTGAATTCATAGAATAGATAAAAAATTTTGGCTGAAAATGAGAACATTTTCTTGAGTATATTAATGAATAAGAAGGTTATAAATATGCTATATAGACTGGAACATTAAGCAAAAATATTTATTCCAAAAGTGAAACATGGTCATCTACTGCAAATATAGCATTCTTTAAATGATAGATATAAAAATGAGAAATGCAAAGGCACTGTTTACAACCTCTGCTCCCGCGTTAGTCTCTACGAGTGATTTCTTTCCCCTTCTGGTCATGCCTGGCTTAAAGGTAGGTAAACTGTTTTAGTGCGTTGGTTTGCATGATGATAGAAAGTCCTTTACAGAGTAATGATAGGGGCTAACACATTGCATAGCATAAAGAATGTAGTTATAAGAGTAAGTGAACAAGTGATGGAAGGGATAATTCACAGTAGGTAATGGCACTGTCTATGGCCATCATTAGAAAGTACTGTCTGATAATATAACATTTTCCATATTAAGCCTAGAAACTTAAGCTAATATAGATTTTAGTAACTGTTCTTTGCCCCTCCAATTGACAGCCAAAGTCGTGTCAAATAAGTAAAGTTTCAGTAACCCCAACTGTACTCATAGTAAAGTAGGAACAGTTGACTCAGTGTACAGCGTGTCTCCAAGATCAAACACTTGTCAAAAGATTAAAGAACTGTTCTTTCTTTACATCATCCACTCCCCATCTTTTTCCTTACTGACAAAGAGGGTAGAGATGACTGGAAGAATTCCAAAATGATGGTGGCAATTTTGGAGTGACAAAAAGATTTTGAGAAAAGCCTAAAAATTTTGGCTACATTTACCTTGAATGATAATAACATTAGGAAAATTTATCAATGATAATAGAGAAATTTATCAGCAATTTCAAGTGCATCATGGCAAATATTTGTAATTTATGCTAAATGCTCATTTACATACATATTATAAATAAGGTATTTAATTTTCAATTTAACATTTTATAGAATACCCCAACTTTAAAGTGTATCTGTATTTTAATGTATTTATTATTTTATTTTATTGTGGTAAGAAGACTTAACATGACATCTAGCCTCTTAAATTTTTAAGTATACAGTACCTTATTGTTGACAACAGGTACAATGTTGTAGAGCATATCTTTAGAACTATTCATCTTGCTTGACTGAAACTTTAAGACCCTGGTTCAATAACTCCCTTTTTGCCCCTAGAAAGTACCCTCCTATTCTTTGACTCTATAAATTTAACTGTACTCGATACCTCATATAAGTGGAATTATGCAGCGTGTTTTTCTCTACGACTGGCTTATTTCACTTAGCATAAAGTCCTCAACGTCCATAGATGTTATTGCAAGTGGTAGGATGTCTTTCTTTTTTAAGGTTGAGTAATCTTTTGTGTATATATACCATTGTATATTCATTCAAGTGTCAATGGACATTTAGATTGTTTTCACATCTTAGGTATTGTTATTGCTGTCATAAACATAGGAATGCTAGTGTCATTTTTCAGATCCTGATTTAAAATATTTTCGATAAATACCCAGCAGTGGGATTGCTGGATCAGATGATAGTTTTATTTTTAATTTTTCATGGAACCTCCATATTGTTTTCCATAGTATCTGCACCATTTTGCATTTCCACCAACACCGTGCAAGAGTGACAATTTCTTCACCTTCATACCAACTTATATTGTTATTTTTAATGTGTGTGATAATAGTCATATTGCTGAGTATATTTCATTTTGGTTTTAATTTGCGTTTCCCTTGTAAGTGGTGGCATTGAGTACTGTTTCATTTACCTGTTGGTTATGTATGTCTTCTTTGGAAAAATGTTACTTGAGTCCTTAGCCCACTTTATAATCAGGATTTTTTTTTATTATTGATTTATAAGAGTTCCTTATATATTTTAGAGCTTAATCCCTTATCAGATATATGGTTTGAAAATATTTTCTCTCATTCTGTAGGCTTCTCTTTACTTTGTGAATTATTTCCTTTGCCGTGGAGAAGCTTTTTAGTTGGATATAGTCCCACTTGTCTATTTTTGATTTTGTTGCTGTGCTTTTAATGTCAGATCCATTAAACAATGTTTATGACAAACATCATGAAGCTTTCCCCCTATGTTTTCTTCTAGGATACAGTTTCAGGTCTTATATTTAAATCTCTAATACATTTTGAGTTGATCTTTGTGTATGCTGGTACGATAGGCGTTCAGTTTTATTCTTTTGCATGTGGATATCCTCATTGTGAATTCTGGGCACCCTTGTCAAAGATCAGTTGACACCAGATGTCTGGATTTATTTCTTGGCTCTTTAGTTTTTTTCGTTGGTCTACGTGTCTGTCTTTATGATTTTGAAATATATTTTGAAGTCAGGAACTGTGATGCCTCCAATTCTGTTCTTTTTTTTTTTTTTCAAACTTGATTTGGTTATTTTTGGTCTTTTGTGGTTCCATATATTAGAATTGTTTTCTCTATTGAACATAGTGGCTCACACCTATAATTCCAGCTATGTGGAAAGCTGAGGGTAGGAAAATTGCTTGAGGCCAGGAGTTTGAGACCAGCCTGGGCAACATAGTGAAACCCCTATCTCTAACACAATTTTTAAAAATAAAAGAGTTAGCCAAATGTGGTGTCATGTATCTGTAATCCAGCTACTCTAAAGGCTACTTGGAAGGCTGAGGTGGGAGGATCACTTGGGTCCAGGAGTTTGAGGCTGCAGTGAGCTATTCTTGGACAAGTGCCCCACAGCCTGAATGACAGAAGAGGGCCCTATCTCTAAAAATAAGGTAAATAGAAGGAATTATTTTTTATATTTCTGTAAAAAAGTCACTGAGATTGTGATAGGGATTTCACTGAATTTGTTCATCACATCGGTTAGTGTTGACATTTTGGTAATATAAAATCTTCTAATGCATGAACACAGGATATTATCCTATTTGTGCTATGTCTAATTGCTTTCATCAACTTTTTTTTAGTTTTTAAATATACAAGTCTTTCATCTCCTTAGTTACGTTTATTCTGAGATATTATTTTTATGCTAGCATAAAGGAGATTATCTTTCTAATTGCATTTTTAGATTTTTAGTTAGAAATGCAACTAATTTTTGTATGTTGTTTTGGTATCTTGCAACTTTACTGAATTTATTAGTTCTAACAGTTTTTTGGTGGAGGTTTTAGGGTTTTCCATATGTAAAATTCTGTCATCTGCAAACAGGACAATTTCACTTCTTCCATTCTGAATCAGAGGGCTTTTTTTCCCCTTTTGTTGCCTAATTCCTTTGGCTGGGACAGCCAGTGTTCGCTGATTATAAGTGATAAGTGTGGTCATTTTTGCCTTGTTCCTAAGCTTAAAGAAAACCTTTCGGTTTTCATCATTGAATATGATGTTAGTTGTGGGCTTGTCATACACAGCCTGTGTTATGTTGAGGTAATTATTTCTATTCCTACTTCGTTAAGACTTTTTAAAACTGTGAAATGGTATTAAATTTTGTCCAACTTTTTTTCTGAAAATATTTGGATAATTATGTGCATTTCGTCTTTTCTCTTTTTATGTGGTCAGTTATTTTTGTATGTTGAACTATTACTATATCCTGGCAGGATATCCCACTTGGTCTTGCAGCAGCATCTTTTTAATGTGCTGTTGCATTTTGTTTGCCAGCATTTCATTGAGTATTTTGCATATATATATTCATCAGAAATATTGACCTGTAGCTTTTCATTCCCCCTTTGGTGCTTTTGTCTAGTTTTGGTATCAGAATAATGCTGGATAAAATGGATTTGGACGTGGTTTTTTTGGAAGAGTGTGGGAAGTATTGGCATTAATTCCTCTTTAAATGTTTGGTAGAACTTACCAGTGAAGTCATCAGGTCCTAGCACTTTAATTCTTCGCAGGGTTTTGGAATACTGATTCAATCACAATACTAGTTATAGGTCTGTTCGGACTTTCTGTGTCTTCATGATTTAGTCTTAGTGGGATGTATGTTTTCAGGATTGTATCCATTTCGTGGTTATCCAGTGTGTTGGTATATAATTATAATAGTCACTTATTATCCTTTTAGTTTTTGTGGCATCAGTTTCTTGTTGACAATATAGAGTTGAGTCTTGTTTTTCAAAAATTAATCAGCCACAATATCTTTTGATTGGTGTGTATAACTCATTTACACTTAAAGTGATTATTGATAGCAAAGGATTTACTATTGCCATTTACTTATTTTTCATTAGTCTTGCAGTTCTTTTGTATTTTTTTCCTGCTGTCTTAACTTTGTGTCTTGGTTTTTTTTTATTGGTGTGCTTTGATTCCTTTCTCTTTTTCTTTGTGTAAGTTCTATAAGTTTTTCTTTGTTACCTTGGGGCTTACATAAAATATTTTATTGTATAACAGTCTATATAAGTCTGTAATAGTATATTTTTGCTGATAGAAACCCAAGTTCAATTGCATATGAAATCTCTATACTTAAACTTCTTCACCCCCATATATTTTATGTATTGTTATGTATTATTGTTACAATTTACCTGTATTCATATTGTAAATCATTTAACTTTTCTAGGTATAGTTATTTTTAATACTTTTGTCATTTAAATTCTTAACTAGAATTGAAAGTGAGTTCCTCACTACCATTGCAATAATTCAGTATTCTATATTGGTCTATATATACTTTTATCAATGAGTTTCATAATTTCTTATGATATTGCTGTTTATCTTTTCATTTCAACTTAAAGAAATGCCTTTAACGCTTCTTGTTAGGCAGGTCTAGTAGTGATGAACTCCCTCAGCATTGAATGTCTGAGACAGTTTTTAATGTATTCTTTTGAGGTATAGTGTGGTATTCTGTAATATAATAGTGTAAGACTAGTATAGTATAGTATAAGAATACTACAGTAACTATATATAGATACTATATGATTCTATATCTTTGAGGGAAGGTGCAGTATTCTTGGTTGGCTGATTTTTCCTTTTAGAAGTTTGAATACATCATTGTACTCCCTTATGGCCTGTACGAGTTCTGCTGGAAAATCTACTGGTAGCCTTCATGAAGTCTCCCTTGTGTGTGACAAGTTGTTTTTTCTTGTTGCTTCAAAATACTCTTTTTGTCTTTGACTTTTGACAATTTGATTATAATGTATCTCAGTGTAGATTTCCTTGGGTTCATTTTCTTTGGTAGTGTTTGAGTTTTTTGGACCTTGATGTCCATTTTCCCTCTAGATCTGGGAAGTATTCGGCCATTATTTCTTTAATCTTTCTTATCGTTTTTCTCTTCTAAGACTGCCATAATGTCTAAATGAGCATATTTTTTTTTGATGCTGTCCCATAATTCTCTTAAACATTCTTCACTTTTTAAAATTTCTTTATTTTTTTGCTTCTCTGGCTAAATTATTTTCAGTGGCATATCTTTAAGTTCAGTGACTCTTTCTTCTGCTTAATCTAGTCTGCTGTTGAACACCTCCAGTGAATTTTTCCAGTTAGATTATTGTGTCCCCCAGCTCCATGATTTCTGACACGTTTTAATATTTTCTCTCTTTTGAACTTCTTACTTTTCATGCATTGTTCTCTTGATCTTAAGCATTTTTTATGAAAAATATTTTTAATTCTTTCTTAGGTTAATTACTAACTATATTTCATTAGGGTTAGTTTCTGGAGATTTATCTTGTTACTTTGTATGAAACATTTTGCCTAAGTCTTTACTTTCCTTGATTTTGTGTGCATCTTTACATTATCCAAAGCAGACATCTCTTTGTGAACCTCTGCCAACCCATTTCTTCCTCAGGGGATGCTGGGAGGTAGATTTTCTTAACACCTTACTCTATACTAGGCAAGGATGAGGATCAGTAATGCCTACCAGCTAAAGCCATCACTTTCATTCTCCCCTAGGTGGCTGAACCCATCAGAGCTCAGGCCTGGCAAGACAGAAGCCAAACCTCTGGGGAACCCTTCAGAAAAGCTAAAACCCTGAATGCACTGCCTAACCTTTTTCTTTCCCTGGGTGAATCTGAAAGCTAGAGGGCGTTTCCCTGATCATGTTGTACTGTGCCCGGGTAGGAATGTCTCAAATCTTTCTACTGGTTTTATAAGTTTGGTCTTGCTTCCTCTAAGGAGAACAGAAACAATACATTTTCAATTAATTTCTGGTTTCCCACAAAGATAATTAGTCCACGAATTGCTGCTGAATCAGTGTATTTCGGGGTAAAGGAGGAGGATCCAAGGCTTCCTCCTCTACCATGTTGTTGACCTCAGTGTATATTAACCTATTATGTAATTTCTAAAATATATCCAATCATTGTATGTTAGTAAACCAAACGTTAAGAGATAAGGTAATATAACTTTGTCATGTGACTGGCTTCATTTTCATACCATCATTATGCTGACATTTTGGTATATTCTATATCTCCTATGTTCAACTGTGAAAATATAAGCAAATGCATCAAAAAATAATAATGTCATAAAAGTCTGGATTTACAAAATAAATCAGGAACTCATTAAATAAAAGTGTTTTAATTACATATACATAAATACCTCTGAATTAAATTTGTGTTTAAAAAATGGTACTTTTTAAAACAGCAATGTAGATAGTAAAGGAGACCCTAAATTGGAAAGAACAAAAATGAAGAAAAGAAAGATGAGATAAGACCAATGTTTAATGCCTACACCCTATGTGACTGGGGCTTAACCACTTTCAACCTGTCTCCTCATTTATAAACAGCAGTGTTGGGGCTGGCATGAGGGTTTCTTTGCATGACTTTGAAATTCATATTGACTCCAAAGGATAGAGTACCCAAGATTCTTTAAATCAGCTTTTCCAGACGTGGAGCAGAAAGAAAAGAGGAAAATGTAAGACTTAAAACAGTGTTAAACATCAAATAATGGAGTCATAACATTTTTTACGCAATATTGTTCATAATAGCCAAAAAGTGGTACAACCCAAGTGTGCACCAATATCAATGACTAAACTAAATATGGTATATCCATAGAATAAAATATTATTTGATAATACAGTAGGAATGAAGTACTTACGAGACATGCTACAACATGGATGTATTCTAAAAATATTATGCTAAGAGAAATCAGTCACAGAAAACCACAAACTGATTCCACTTATATAAAATATGTAGTATAGATGACTCTAAAGAAACAAAAGAAATAGATAAATAATTGCTTAGAGATGGGAGGTTGGTGTGGTTTGAATGCGTGTCCCCTCCAAATCTCATGTTGAAATAGGGTACCTAATGTTGGAGGTAGGGCCTAGTGAGAGGTATTGGATTATCAGGGCGGGTTCCTCATGATTGGCTTAATGTCATTCCCTTGGTGATTAATGAATTCTTATTCTAGTGGTTCATGGGAAATCTGTTTGTTTAAAACAGTATCCCATCAATGGTAGACTGGATAAAGAAAATATGATACATATACACTATGGAATAATACACAGCCTTAATAAAGAATGAAATCATGTCCTTTGCAGCAACATGGTGGAACTGGAGGCCATTATCCTAGGCAAACTAACACAGGAACAGAAAACCAAGCACCACATGTTCTCACTTCTAAGTGAGAGCTAAACATTGAGTACATATGGATACAAGTAAGGGAACAGGAGAAAACAGACACCAGGGCCTGCTTGAGGGTGGAGCGTGGGGGGAGGATGTGGATCAAAAAACTAGCTATCAGGTACTATGCTTATTACCTGGATGATGAAACAATCTGTACACCAACCGCACCCCCTGTGACACATGATTTACCTGTGTAACAAATCTGCACATGTACTCCTGAACCTAAAATAAAATTTAAAAATAAATACATAAAATTAAATCAGTAAAGTGTGACACCTCCCACCCCTCTCTTGCTCCTGCTCTTGCCATGTAACATGCTTTCTCCCTTTCACCTTCTGCCATGATTGTACAGACTGCAGAACCATGAGCCAGTTAAACCTCTTTATAAATCAGTCAGCCTCAAGTATTTCTTTATAGCAATGCAAGAACAGATTAATACAGGGGTGGACTGGGAAGAAATGGTAAGTGACTGCTAATGGTACAGTATTTCTTTTTGAAGTGTTCTACAAAAGACTAAATATTAATTCTATGATGTTATTATTATGTTGCTGTGAACTCACGTAAACTTTGTTTCTTATTATTCTTTGTGAAATACAAAATTGCGTTTTTCTCATGCTGTTGTGAAGATAATATATATAAAATACATGCAACATTTAATTAAAAATGTAAAGGGCTTGCTATATACTTTACTTGTGTTATCTTATTTAGTCCTCACAACAACCTTATAAAGCAAAATTCTGTTTTTACAGCTAAGGAGACTGGCACTTGAAGAGATTAGGTACTTTCCATTTACAGTCTATATATTTTTTTCCATATGTCACACTGCTTCTTACACAAAGGTTAATTGAATATTATTTAGAATTTCCATCATCCACAAACAAGCAAATTTCAAAATATGGCATATGACTGCTTTAAGTAAAATGTGGAGTTATAAATAGCTTCATTAAATAGCATGTCAACAAGATATTTACAGTTTTATACTGCCAAATTTCAGATTTTATCTGTTTTTAATTCACACTAAATGAAAATATGACTTTGATGGCCTCTGTAAAACATGTCATGTGCAAAAATAAAATGGGAGAGCAACCTGAAATGAATTCACTTCGGGGGATTTTATGAACCATCAACTCAGCTTTCAGTTTGCTCACAATGAAAGATGTACGTAATAGGTGAAAAAGCAAGAACTTAGAGCAGTTCTCTTTAACATATAATGTGTAAACAAATATATGACTAATAGTATATACAATTTAATAGAAAAATAGTATAGAAATGTTTTGATAATTACAGCATGAATTTCATAGATGTTTAGAAAATATTGAATTAACAAATATTAGTTACAAAACACTTATAATTTTCATTAAAGAATTAAGAATACCTGAAAAATATTACCCTAACTTAAATTACAATATCTGTTGATTTTACTTTCAGAAAGTAGACCAGGAATAAATATAAATGTTCTAATAATGGTATTAACAATTTCTGCAAAAACTAATGCTTTTTGCTTTCATTATGAATTAACCATTGAACAAGTGAGTTGGGAGCAATAATAAATAAGGTACATTCAAGGCATTTGAAAACTGTCTGAAATTGTAGATGGCAGTGTGATATAATGGTTAAATGTGATATAATGGTTAAGTCAAAAGACCTGAACTTGAATTCCATCTCTTCCGCTTTCTTATGGTGCAAATTTGGGCAAGGTGCTTCATATCCCTGAGCCTCAGTCTAAGGGTTAAATGGTAAAAGTAATACTCATCTTGAATGGATTTAATACAGAAGAAATCAGCATTATATGTAAAGCCTGTAGAGTGTTGTCTGATATAAGATAAACACTCAATAAATGGAAGATCTACCTATATATATTGGATGCTCAAATCCTCACATTGAAAAATGAAGTTGAAATATTGACAAGTTGGTAAACTGAGTCTGTCTAGGTAACCAAATTTGATCATTCAGAATGGAAATAGTTTTTGGATTATTCAAAAATGTATTCCTCATGTGCTTTCCTGAAGAAATGGTACATGTACTCTGTATTTCAGATATATAAAGAAAATTAAATTGTATGAGGAAGTGTCCCAACTGGAAACTCTGTAAAGATAGTCTAGTAAAGTAAAAGGGAAATTTGGGTTGATACAAAAAACTAATTCAGAAAAGCAATTTAAAAAATAATAAAAATATCTTTTAACAGTTCGGGCTAAAACTGCCTTATGTTATAACTCATTACCTTCAAATTCTTAAAAAATTTTAACACGAAATTGGACTCATTTGATTTGTATTGCCACATTATGCAGTTTGAATGAAAAAAATTTTTAAGCATTTTTTTTTCCCTTTTTGAGACAAGGTTTTCCTCTATTGCCCAGGTTGGAGTGCAGTGGCATGATCACAGCTCACTGCAACCTCCGCCTCCCGGGCTCAGGTGATCCACCCACCTCAGCCTCCAGGGTAGCTGGGACTACAGGCACATTCCACCATGACCAGCTAATTTTTGTATATACATACAGAGCAGAGATGGGGTCTCACTACATTGCCCAGGCTGGTTTCAAATTCCTGGACTCAAGTGATCTGCCTACCTTTGCCTCCCTATTTTAAGTATTAAAATATTATTCTACTGGGATAGGAATTAAGCTTTGGGTTAATGTGGTTATATCCACTTAGAAATTTATTTAAAGGTGTATACCTGGGGATGGCTGATTGAAACTACCAGTAATATCCTGACCCAGACAACCTCAGTGAGAACAGTTAGTTACTTTGAATTTCAATGATCACAATGGAAAAAAAAGAGCAATAGGCTTAATAGAAGACATCTTTATAGCATAAGATATAAAACTTTGACCTTGATTGTATAATTTTTCTGAAAGCTAAAAAAATAGAACAAATTTCTGCTTTTGCAAATTTTAGTACTTTTTTTCTAGCTTTAGAGTGGAAGGTTGAAACAATTTTGAAGTCTAAATATTTTTTCTGAATTTGAGTGTTTTTCTTAAGCTTAGCAAAAGTATTTGACTAGTAACTTTAAAACAAACCAATTTTAATTTGTTAATTCCACTTTATTTATTAAACTATTGGAATTTACAAATTTATTTTTCATCTAAAAAAAATAGGCACATTTTTCATTTAGAGACTCCAAGACAGAGAAAGTGAAAACACTGACCATACCTGCAGTCTGTTTTAGTAGTGGTCCCTTTAATAATTACTGAAGCAATTCACAAAATGTGCTGCTGTGTTCCAACAAATTTATCCTTCTCCACTTTTACTGAGGTTATCTTTATATACAATAATATCTTCAGATTTTAAGGGTTGAATTAGTTTTAACAAATGCATGTGGAAGGCCAGCTTAAATTCTTTACCATTTTCTCATTGAGTTGCCATTTATTCTGGATCAAAGTCATTTGTCGAATTATCTGTTGTTTCTATTTCTTCCCACTCTGTGGCTTGCCAGATTGTTTTTTAATGGTTATTTTGATAAGTGTAAGTTTTTATTTTGATGAGATTTAATTATTTTTTCTCTGCGGTTTGTTCTTTTTGTGACTTTTCTGAAAAATTTTTGCCTGACCTAAGTTAGAAGAAATTTATCTATGTTTTCTTCTAGGAACCATCATGCTCCTTTTTCTTCTTTGACTCTTGACTTTTATTTTAGGTTCTATGGGTAAATGTGAAGGTTTGTTACATGGGTAAATTGTGTGTTGCTGAGGTTTGGTGTACAAATGATACCGTCACCCAGGTAGTGAGGACAGTGCCCTATATGTAGTCTTTCAACCCATGCCCCCTTCCCACTCTTCCCTCTCAAGTAGTTCCCAGTGTCTGTTGTTCCCATCTTTGTGTTCATGTGTATTCATGTGGTATCTGGTTTTCTGTTCTTAGGTTAGTTTGCTTACGATAATGGACTCTAGATGCATCCATGTTGCTTCAAATGACATGGTTTCATTTCTTTGTATGGCTGTGCAGTATTCCATGCTAAAGTCTTTTTTATCTCATGAAAGAATAGCAACCATTGTTATTTTGTTTTCCATTTGCTTGGTAGATCTTTCTCTGTCCCTTTACTTTGAGCCTGTGGGTGTCATTACTTATTACATGTGTCTCTTAAAGACAGCAGAGAGTTGGGCCTTGCTTTTTTATCCAACTTCCCACACTGCCTCTTAAGTGGGGCATTTAGCCCATTATATTCAAGGTCAATATTGATATGTAAGGATTTGATCCTGTCTTTGTGTTATTAGCTTTATAGTGTCAATGGGCTACATACTTAAGTGTGTTTTTGTGGTGACAGGTATTGCTCTTTCATTTCCATGTTTATCACTCCCTTAAGTAACAGGGATTCTCTGAATTTCTTGAATTTGCATGTTAACTTCTCTAGAGATTGGAAATATTTTTGTGGACTCTATCCTAAAGTATGTTTTACAAATTGCTTGCTCTCCCACTGTTTCAGGAATGACAATGAGTTGCAGGTTTGGCCTCTTTACATATCTCATATTTTTTAGAGGTTTTATTCATTTTTTAAAAGTCTTTTTCTTTACTTGTGTCTGCCTATGTTGCTTCAAAGGAGTCGTCTTCAAGCTCTGAGATTCTTTCCTCAGCTTGTTCTATTCTGTTGTTAATGCTTCCAATTGTATGATGAAATTCTTGTAGTACTTTTTTTATTTGCAGAACTGCAGTTTGATTGTCTCTTAATAGGGCTATGTCATCTTTCAACTCTCAAATCATTTTACTGTTTTCCTTGAGTTGGGTTTTAACTTTCTTATATATCTTGTTGAGCTTCCTTGCCATCCAGATTCCAAATTTTATTTCTGACATTTCAGTCATTTCAGTGTTGTTATGAAGCTAGACAGCTGGTATGATCATTTGGAGATAAGGTGATACTCCAGCTTTTGGAGGTACTAGAGTTCTTGCACTGTTTCTTTCTCATCTGTGAGGGGTAATGTTGCTTTATCCTTTGAGGTTCCTGTCCTTTGGACGTGCTTTTTGTTTTTATGTTCTTTACTGCCCTTGAGGGTTTGACTGTGGTGCATGTTAAGTATAGTCAGGTGGCTTCATTTCTAAATGCATTGAGAGTGCCAAGGCTCATCACTGAGCTGCATGCTTTAACTCTGGGATTAGGCCTGTGGCTTTATCCTCTGGCCACTTGAGGCCAAACACTGGATGTGCTGTGGGGAGGCTCAGGTTCTCCCAGATCACTGGCAATGGTGTTCCTTTGGTAGCTGTGGGTGGAAGTGCTACAGTGGCATGGATGGGAAGACCCAAGGTGGAAGTACTCTGGCAGGGTAGTGTGGATGTACCAGTGTTAAACATGCTCTGTTGGGGGGCCACCAGCAAAAGTGCTCTGGTGGGGTGGCAGGGCCTGCCTGCAAAAGTGCTATGGCAGTGTCTGCTAGCAAAAGTGCTCCAGTGGGGCAGCTAAGGCTGTGTTATGAGCTGATGTAGCCAAGCAGAGACTCTTGGTGGGGCCATTGGATAGAGGGGCACACAGATCAGAGTTGCCTCCATGCATGGGAAAGACAGACCTGCTCTCTCCAGGTCTAGCAGATAACAAAGCCAAAGCCACCTAAAGAAATATTGAAAACGTTGGGGGATTGGTGCCTAAGGCCGTGTTCCCTTGCAGCTGTCCTCTCTGCTAAAGTACCCGGGCTCCATGTCGGTTCAGTTTCTGTCTTGGCCTCCTATCTGGTTAGCTCCCCCTGCCAACTCAAGTGTCCATGGGCGTCATAGGGCTGCCTGCAGCTAGGATCTCGGAGGTATATAGTGAGAGTGGGCTACTCTCCATATATTTCACTCACCCCTTCTTTAGGAGACATTGAGGGTTAAGAATGAGTCCTGGCACTCAGCAACCCCATTCAGGCTTCCCAGCTTCTTTCCCTTTCAGCCCCAGTGTCTACATCATTTTTCTATCCACTCTCAGTATATTCAGCCTGAATATCTGTTTTGAGCATGCCGGCCTGCTGGATATCCTTGTCTTTCTCAGTGGGAAAAATTCTTACTGGCAGCATCCAGATGGCTGTCTTGTTCTAAGCTCCTGCTCATTTTTCATGCAATTTCTGGAAAGGAGGACAAAGTGTCTTCTAGTACCTTAAAATTTCTTTTGGCCATTCTTAAATGGTCATTATAATGAAAAGCTGTGCAAATTTCTAAGCTAATTTAGTTTTTCCTGTTTTAAACTTCACAGAAATTAAATCATGTTGTATTTAATCTTTCCTGTCTTGCTTCTTTATCACATCATTATTCTGTGAGAAGCATCCATGTATTTGCTTATAGCTGTACTGTTGTTGCTGTTTTACTCTTCTGTTTTGTATACCACGATGTATTTTTCTATGTAGATGAACATAGAGATTGTTGTTATTTCTTTCACAAATCAATGCTGAATAATATTCAATATTTTTCTACATCTATTTACCATATGATCTTTCTTCACCTTGGTAATGTGAGTTACACTTTAAAATTAAATATATTACGGCATATTTTACCTAAATTAAAGTGAACACAACTGAAATATATGGTTTGATGAGTTTGGAGAAATGAACACACCCATGTAAACACAACAGTTAAGATACACATTTTCATCTCCCCCAAAGGATTCCTTTTTACCCTTTATAGTGAGTAGACCTGTAGACCCATAAATTCACTGATCTGCTTTGCAATACTACATTTCAGATTTTCTTTTCTAGAGTATCATAGAAATTGAATGATATAGTATGAGCTCTTTATGTGTCTGGATTATTTTGCTCAGCATAGTCATTTAAAAAATTTATATGATTGCATGTGTATCCGTGTGGTAGACAGAATGCCCCTCTTTAAAAAAAAAATGAAAAATCCTTCACACCCTAATGGAACCTGTGAATATATTCCACAGCAAAAGGAAATTTCCAGGTGTTATTAAGGTTATAGACCTTAAAATAAGGAGATTATCCTGGGTTATCAGGTTATCTAGATGTGCCCAATCTAATCACATAAACCTTTAAAAACAGAACTTTCTCTAATCAGAAGTAGAAGAGAGATGTGACAGAAAGGGAAGTCAGAGATATTTAAAGCATGCAGAGAACTCATTGTGGCTTTGCTGGCTTTAAAGATGGAGTCTGTGAATCAGAGATGAGAAAGGTCTTTAGGAACTAATAATGACCTATAGTTGATAGCTAGTAAAACAAAAACTGTGTCATTTAAAACAGCAGTAATTTATTGTCTCACAGTTCTTGAGGTTGAAAGTCCAAAATTAAGGTGTTGGCAAGGCCATGCTGTCTCTGATGACTGAAGAGTAGAATCCTTCTTTGCCATTTCTAGTTTCTGGTGTTTGCTAGCCATCCTTGGTGTGCTCTCTGGATTGCGAATACATCATGCCAATCACATGCCGTCTTTTTCCTGTACGTATTCACATTGTCTGCACATGTCTGTCTCTGTGCTCAAATTTCCCCTTTGGTAAAACAAGAGTCCACTCAAATGTCCTAATTTTAATTTGGTTTTGTTTGTTATTATTTTTGTATGTTAATTTTGTATGCTTACTAAATTCATTTTTTTTAAATTCTAACAATTTTGGTGTAATTTTGGGATTTTCTATATGTATAATAATGTCATCTGCAAATAGGGACAATTTGACTTCCTCCTTTCCAGTTTGGATGCTCTTTATTTCCTTCTCTTGCCTAACTTATTTGGATAGAACGTCTAGTACTACGTTAAAAAAAGTGATAAAAGTGGACATCCTGATGTTGTCCCAGATCTTAAAAAAAAATTGTTCAACTTTTCCCTGTTTAGTATCACATTAGCAGAAGGATTGTCTTGTGTGGCCTTTATTATGTTGATATGTTCTTTCTATACCCAATTTATTGAGTTTTTTTTATTATAAAGGGATATTGAATCTTATTGAATGCTTTTTATACATCTATTGAAATGATCATATAGATTTTGTCATTGATTCTGCTAATGTAATGTATTACATTTATTGATTTACATATATTGACTATCCTTGTATCCCTGAGATAAATTCCACTTGGTCATGATGAATGATCTATTTAATGTATTGTTGAATTAAATGTGATAGGATTTTGTCTGGGATTTTTGCATTGAAATTAATCAGGGATATCGGCTTATAGTTTTTTTTTTTTTTTCTTTAATGGGTCCTTGTCTGATTTTGGTATCAGGGTAATTCTTGCTGTATAGAATGAGTTTGGAAATATTCCCTCCTCTTCAATTTTTTAATAGACATCGAGTAGTATTGGTATTAATTCTTTAAGTGTTTGATAAAATTCAGCAGTGAAGTCATCAGGTCCTGAGTTTTGATGGCAGACTTTTTATTACAGCTCTGGTCTTGTTACTCATTATTGGTCTGCTCAGGTTTTCCATGGCCTTAAGATTCAGTCTTAGCAAGCTGTATGTGTCCAGGATTTTATTTCCTCTAAGTTTTCCAATTTGTTAGAGTATAATTGTTTATAGTAGTATCAATTCTTTTTTGCATTTTTGTGGTATCATTTGTAATGTCTCCTTTTACATTTTTTTCTTGCTGTTTCTTTTTTTTTAACCTTAGTCTAGCTAAATGTTTGCCGATTTTGTTTATCATTTCAAAATACTCTTGATTTTGTTGATCTTCTGTATTATCTTTAATTTCTGTTTTGTTTATTTCTGCTCTGATCTTTATTTCTTTTCTTCTTCTTATTTTTGGTTTAGATTGTTCTTGTTTTTCTAGTTCCTTGAGGTGCAACGTTAGGTCATCTATTTGAGATCTACTACTTTTTTGATGCAGGCATTTATTGTGATAAGTTTCTATCTTAGAGCTGCTTTTCCTGTATTCCATCAGTTTTGGCATGTTGTGTTTCAATTTTCACTTGGCTCAATAATCATTAAATTTTCTTTTTAACTTGTTAATTGACCCACTGGCTCTTCTTAAGCATGTTATTTAATTTCTATGTATTTGTACATTTTCCAAAGTTCCTCCTGTTATTGGTTTCTAGTTTTATTCTATTATTGTCAGAAAAGATACTTGATATGTTTTGAATTTCCAAAAATTTGTTAAGACTTGTTTAGTGGCTAACATGTAGTCTGTTCTAAAGAATGTTCCACATACTGTTGAGAAGAATGGGTATCCTGAAGTTGTCAGAAGGTTCTGTAAATGTCCATTAGGTCCATTTGATCTAGAGGGGAGTTCAACTCTGATGTTTCTTTGTTAATTTTATATCTGAATAATATGTCTGTTGCTGAAAATGAGGTATTGAAGTCCTCTGCTATTATTGGATTGCAGTTGATCTCTCCTTTTATGTCTGTTACTGTTTTCTTTATATATTTAGGTGCTACATTGTTGCATGCATACATATTTACAATTGTTATATTCTCTTGCTGTACTGACACCTACATTATCATATAATGGCCTTTTTGTGTTTTTTATTGTTTTTGACTAAAGGTCTGTTTTATCTAAGTATAGCTATTCTTGTTTCCTTTTGATTTCCATTTGCATGGAGTATCTTTTTTCATCCTTTCACTTTCAGTGTATGCATGTCTTTATAGGTTTAGTGAGTTTCTTAGAGGCAGCATATAGATTGGTCCTTTTCTCTTGTTTATCCATTAAGCCACTCTATGTCTTTGAATTGGAGAATTGAATCCGTTTACATTCATTGTTACTATTAATATATAAGGACTTACTATGCAGTTTTGTTCCTTGTTTTCTGGTTGTTTTATAAATCCTCTCTTCCCTTTTTCCTTCATGTTAAGTGATTTTCTTTTGTAGTATGTTTTCAATCTTTATCTTATTTTTACTGTATCCATTATAGGTTTTTGGTTTGTGGTTACAATGAGGCTTACAAAGTACATCTTATAGTTATAAAATTTATTTTAAAATGATGACACTTTAAATTTGGTTGCAAAAAGAAAAAAAGAGAAACATCCAAACAAAAAACCTTTATACTTTAATAATCCTCCAGTTTTGACTTTTTGATATCTTAATTTACATCTTTTTATATGGGTGATCTCTTAGCAAATTGTAGTAGCTATTATTATTTTTAATATTATTAAACTATTAACTTTTTAATACTTAATATTAATTATCAATAATTAAACTATTTAATAGTATTTAACTATTTAATAGTATTTAACTATTAATTTAATAGTTTTGCATTTTAGTTTTCATACTAAGATATAAGTGGTTTACATACCACAATTACACTTTAGAGTACTCTGAATTTGTCTGTATACTCACTTTTACCAGCGAGTTTCATACCTTCAGATGTTTTCCTAATGCCCATTAGAATCCTTTTATTTTAGATTGAAAAATCCATCTGAGCATTTCTTGTAAGCTATTTCTGGTGATGATGAATTCCCACAGCTTTTGTGTATCTGGAAAAGTTTTTTTCTTTTCATAATGTTTGAAGGATAGCTTTTTCAGGTAAAATATCCTTGGTAAACAGGATTTTTTCTTCAGCACTTTGAATATGTCATCCCACTTTCTCTTGACCTGCAAGGTTTCCACTGCACAGTCAGCTAACAGTTGTATCACAGTTGCTATATATGTTCTTTTCGTCTTTACTCTTTCTACTTTTTGGATCTTCTGTTTTTCACCTTTGAGAGCTTGATTATTATATGCCTTTGTATAGTCATATTTGGGTTGAATCTTTTTTTTTCATGGTGTCTCAATGTGTTTAATTTTTATTTACAAAATAAACATTATTTTGTAAATAAAATATTTTTTATTTTATAAATAAAAATGTGCAGGTTTGTTATATAGTTAAACTTGTGTTATGGTTTTGTGCAATATTTTTTGTCACCCAGGTAATAAATGTAGTACTCAATAGTTATTTTCTCTGGTCATCTCCCTCCTTCTTCATTCCACCTTCAAGTAGGCCCCATTGTCTATTGTTTACTTCTTTGTGTCCACGTGTTCTCATCATTTAGCTCCCACTTACAAGTGAGAGCATGCAGTATTTGTTTTTCTGTTCTTTTTATTGGTTTGCTAAGGATAATGGCCTCCAGCTCCATCCATGTTTCTGTGAAGGGCATAATTTCATTTTTGTTGTGGCTGCATAGTGGTCCATGGTGTATGTGTACCACATTTCCTTTATCCAGTCTGCCATTAATGGGCATTTAGGTTGATTCCATGTCTTTGCTATTGTGAATAGTGCTGCAGTGAACATACCTGTGCCTGCGTGTTTATAATAGAACAATTTATATTCCTTTGGGCATATAGCCAGTAATGGAATTGCTGGGTCAAATGGTAGTTCCATTTTTAGGCCTTTGAGGAATCGCCACACTATTTTCCACAATGGTTGAACTAATTTACAGTCCCACTAACAGTGTAAAAGCATTCCTTTTTCTCCACAACCTCATTAAAATCTGTTATTTATTTATTTTTTTTACTTTTTACTAATAACCATTCAGAGTGGTATGAGATGGTATCTCATTGTGGTTTTTATTTGCATTTCCTGGGTTGAAACTTCTTCATGATCTTTGTCCTTCCTGTAACTGGACATTTACATCTTTCTCTAGGTTTAAAAAGTTTCCTGTTATTATTATTATTATTATTTATTATACTTTAAGTTTTAGGGTACATGTGCACAACGTGCAGGCTTGTTACATATGTATACATGTGCCACGTTGGTGTGCTGCACCCATTAACTCATCATTTACATTAGGTATATCTCCTAATGCTGTCCCTCCCCTCTTCCCCCACCCCACAACAGGCCCCGGTGTGTGACGTTCTCCTTCCTGTGTCCATTTAAAGTATGCTTTTTACCCCTTTTTCTTACTCTACTCCCTCTTGAAGATCAATGATGCTTACATTTTCTCTTTGATCCTGTAGATTTCACAAATGCCTTTGTTTCTTTTCAGTCTTCTCTTTTTTCTCTTCTGACTGTGTATTTTCATGTAGCCTGTCTTTGACCTCACTAGCATTTTCTTCTTGATCAGGTTTTCTGTTGAAATTCTCTAATACATTTTTCACTTCATCCATTGTTATTTTTGGCTCTGGGATGGTTCCGTTTTCACTGTTTTAATCTCTTTGTTAAATTTCTCTGATAAACTTCTGAATTGCTTCTGTGTTTTCTTGAAATTTGGTGAGCATGCTTAAAGCAGTTCTTTTGAATTCCTTGTCTCAGCAGAGGTCACTATTTTCATCTCTCCAGGGTCTGTTACTGACACCTTTTTTAGTTTATTTGTTGAGGTCATATTTCCTTTAATGTTCTTGATAACTGTGGATATATGTCAATATGTTGGCTTTGAAGATTTATTTCAGTCTTAACAGTCTGGCCTTGTTTGTACCCATTCTTCTTCAGACAGCCTTCCAGGAATTCAAAGAGGGACTGAATGTTGAGAGCCTGTGGTCACTTCAACCATTTTAGCACTAGAGGATGCACGAAGCCCATCTTTGCTGTGAACCTCTGGCCAACTCCAATGTGCCCAGCCCTTGTTATACTTGAGGAATACCAGGGACAGTTCCCTGTGTCTCCAGGGAAAGTTCCTTACCCACTTTTCTTTCCTTCCTCCAAGTGGCATTCCCATGGCCACTGCAGCTGATGTTATGATGAGTCTCACCTGAAGCCCACCGCCTCCCAGACTAGCACAGCACTGAGGCTCAGCCACTTAAAATAGTTGCTAGAGCCCACTTCACCACCAAGTGACTAGAGTAGACTTCAACTCCAAATAAAAGTAATGAATTACAAATGTATCACAAATAAATTTACTTTTATTTGGAGTCCAAGTCACTTCAGTCATTTGGTGGTGAAGTGGGCTTGGATTTGGGTCCATCTTACTGGGGCCTCAGATTCCCATCTGACCCATGGTACGTCTAGGAGCTTTGTCTGGGGGCATTGTCCTGGAATCAGGAGCCGCTGGGTTCTCTCTGGTATTGTGTTTTACTCTGACAAGGCTGGTACTAGTTTCCAGTTCCAAGTCTGTGTACACTTTCCTCTCACTTTCTCAAGTGGACAGATTTTCTGCATTACACTGCTTGGGGTTGGGGGAGCAATGGTGTAGGCAATGTGAGATTGTCTTTCCTACCCTCTTCAGTGTATCCTTTCTAATTATTATGCTAAAACCGGGTACTGGGATCTATCACCTGTTTCTTTTTGGTGGTGGTGGTGTTGTTTTCTCCTGTAAAGGTGTTTTCTTGCGTGGATAGTTGTTAAAAAACTGATGTTTCTCTGGAGAGATGATTGCTAGATGGTTCTATTATCTTTTTCCCCCTCCCTTCTACCACAATTTTTTTCTATTTACCTGCTAATAAATGTTGCACTGCTTCTAAAATTAAGCTGTGAAAAATAAGTTGCTATGCATATTTATGTAAAAGGTTTTCTTGTGTACATATGCTTTCATTTGCAGAATCACTGAGGTGCATAATAAGTGTAAATTGAGTTGTCTTAGAAAATACCAAACACTTTTTCAAGATAATTATAGCATTTTATATTATAAAAGAGGATAATTTCCAGCTGCCTTATATCATAAAAATTGCTTTATATTGCCAATCTATTTAAATTTAGACATTCTAATGTGTGTGCATTGGTATCTTAAATATTTCATTGATAGCTAGTGAATGTATTTCATTGTATTGGCTTTCTATATTTATATCCAAAATCTTTACCTTTACTGGTTTAAAACTATTGACTGTTGTCTTAAAATTGACTTCTAAAAGTGCTTTTTATATTCTAGATGTAAGTCCTTTATCAAATGTATGAATCACAAATATTTTCTCCGATTCCGTAACTTGCCTTTTCATTTTCCTAATACTAACTTTTGAAGAGCAGAAAGCTTCGGTATTTGTGAAGTACAATTTGTCAATTTTTAAATTTGTTCTTTTGGGTTCTTATGTAAGAAATCTTTGTAAAACCCAAGGTTACAAACATTTTCTCCTAAAAGTTAAATAATTTATCATTTGGATTCATCAACATTTTGAGTTAACTTTTGTATATGGTATAAGGATTGAGGTTCTTTTTTAAGAAATCAATTTTTGTTTGTTTCAATACTACTTGTTTAAAAGACTATCATTACCTTGCTCATTGAATTCCCTATTTCTGAATTCTGTTCTATCCATTGATTTCTATGTCCATCTTCATGTTAACGCATCACTGTCTTGAATGCTATGGCTGTATTGTAAATCTTGAAATGATATATGTCAGACCTCCAGCTGATCCATTTTTCAAAAGTGTTTAGCTATTCAAGATCTTTTGTATTTCCTATAAAGTTTAGAATCAGTGTTTTAATTTCTGAAGTAAATCTGCTCAGGTTTTGATTTGAGTTGTATCTGTAAACAAATTTAGAAATAGTTAATTTTTATCAATATTGTTGCTTATTTTAAACATAATATTTATTTTTACAATTTCTGATAATTTTTAAAGAAATGTGTCATAGTTTCTATTGAAATAGATCTTCTGTATATTTTTAAAATATGTTCTTTAGTATTTACTGCTTTTTGATACCAGGGTAAAAGGCAAGAATATATCTTTAAAATTCTAATTATTCGTTGCTAATGTGTAGAAATAAAATTGTTTTTTGTTTATTCACCTGGTATCTGATGAGCTTACCAAACTCATTTACTGGTTTTAGTAGATTTTTTTTGTAGATTAATTGGGATTCTCCAGTTAAGCCATTAGGTGGTCTGCAAATACTTTCTCCTTTCTAATTTTTATTTTATTATTTGTTTATTTCTTTAAAAACGTTCTGTCTTTAACCATTCTTTATAATATTAACTGGCTTTTTTCTACGTGTCTTCATTAAGTTAAGAAAGTTTCCTTCAAATCCTTTTAAAGTACTTATTGTGATAATTATATGATTTTGTTCTTTTTAGTATTTTAATATCGTGAATTACAAGGATTTGTTTTTTAATGTTAACTACCTTGCATTCTTTGGATAAACCCTTTGGTCATGCAGCATTATGATTTTGTGGACTCTTTAGCTAAAATTTTGTTAAGGGTTTTGGCTTTATTTATGAAGGATAGGTTTATCATATATAATGTTTTTGATTTTATTTTGTTTATGCCTGCATCTAAAATGTGGCTTTCTGTTGCTTTCTGAACTTCATTCTTTTTAATAAAAAGTCAAGTATCATTATATATTTTGTTGCTCTCTATGTAAAGTATCTTTTCTCCTCTGGTTTCTTTCAAGATTTTCTTTTTATCACTGGATTTCAGCAGTATGTCTAGTATGTGTCTGCATGTGGTCTCTTTGTATCTATATGCTAGTTGGTGTCTGCAGAGCTTTTTGAGTCTGCAATTTGTATGTTTCAGCACATTTGTGGTACTTGGAGACATTAAATTTTTTCATTTTTTTTTCTTTTTACCAAACTCCACCTGTGAATCTAATTACATATGGAGTAAACTACTTAAAATTGTTCCATAAGTCACAGAGGCTTTGCTTATTTTTCTCCATTTTTCCCCTCTTTTTATCAGATAGTAAAATTCCTATTGGTAAATCATTAAGGCACTTATATTTTCTTCTACCAGTTTCAGTTTGCTGTTAAGTTCATTCATTGGATATTTTTATTTTATTTACTGTACTTCTACTTCTAGAATTTGTATTTGGTCCCTTTAAAAATATTTTTTTTTACTCTTTACTACATTTCCAATCTGTTTATTTCTTAAAGTAAAACTTTTCCTCAAATATTTGAACATATTATAACCACATCATCCGAGTACTCTCAGAGTTGGTTTTTACTGAGTTGTCTTTTTCCTTCATTATTGTCATATTTTCATTTTTTCCCATGTTTATTTTTTTCTTATATGTGACAATTCGAATCATAAATTACGGTGATCCTCAATTTCAGTGTCACTCTGCAAACTTTAAATTTGTATAGCAGGTAGTTAACTTGGCTGGATTCAAACTAAACTTTGCCTGCTCTGAAATGAGTAGCAACCAAAATATCTATTCAGTGTTTTGTTTCTAACTGAGAAATGTTGTTGGGCCTACTGCATTTTCCCCTTTTGTATGCATAGTTCAATCATCAGCCAAAAATGTGAATGTATTCATATACAGATTTTGAAAGTCATTCATTCTATAGCTTTTCTCTTGTCCAGAATTCCTATCCTGTTTAGTCACTCTAGCAGAACTGAACTCAATCCTCTCATATTTCCAGCCAATAATGCTACAGTTTTATGCCAGCTTTTTTTTCTTTTTAGGAACTGATACACTTTTACAATTTGTAGCTGCTTTTGGTCACTTTCTAATTTCTTTAAATACTTGTCTCTGTAGGGTTTTTTTTTTTTTTTTTGAGATATTTTAATTGTTTTCTGTAGTAGGGTGAGTTTACATAACCTACCTGCCTATTTCCAGATACCAGAACTTTTTCAGTTCATTTTTTATAACCTAACTCAATACTACCTATATTTGATTTTAAATCTATCACCTTACTGTTTCCTTTCTCTATGGTTCATCCATTCTGTCTATTGCCTATCTTTTCTTGAATTGTTTTTAATTGTTTGATACTTTTAACTTTTTTCTGTCCTATTATTTCATAGTTATAAACTTTGTGGCTGTTCTTTTAGTAGTTACCCTAGAAATTATAAAATAAACTATTTATCAAGGTCTAGTGTTTATACTTTTATTGTGTTCTGGGACAACCCAGTGATAGAGATATCTACCTGTTTATACCTCTAGGTAAATATTTATATAGATAGATGTCTATATTTACAAATATACAAAATATATTCCATAGTGTAAATGCATTCATAATATTTATAAATATATAAATATGAATAAGCATATGTAATCACATAATCTGTATAATACACATCATATGTTTATACTTATAAACATAAATATAAATACATAAATACACACACACACATGCACATACATATGTATCTAAATTTTCCCTACAATCATTGTTAGAATATTTTTAATACAGGCAGTATATTCTCATTTTTCCTTACATACTTTTTTTTTTTTTTTAATTGAGACAGAGTCTCGCTCTGTTGTCCAGGCTGGAGTGCAGTGGCGCAATCTCGGCTCACTGCAGGCTCTGCCTCCTGGGTTCACGCCATTCTCCTGCCTCAGCCTCTCCGAGTAGCTGGGACTACAGGCGCCCGCCACCACGCCCTACTCATTTTTTTTTGTATTTTTAGTAGAGACAGGGTTTCACCGTGGTCTCGATCTCCTGACCTCGTGATCCGCCCACTTTGGCCTCCCAAAGTGCTGAGATTACAGGCGTGAGCCACCGCGCCCGGCACATACTTTTTTTAAATCTGTATTTTTTTCATGAGTTATCTCGGGAGCATTTTCCTTCTGCTGAAAAAATTGCTCTAGATTTTCCTTTAGTTGGAATATTGTTCTAGTAATTCTTCATTGTCTTGTGTCTTCTCCAGTGCCCTTAAGCAAAGTGGTAGTATACATTTGTAAATCTTTCCTTATTGTTCATAACATGAGAGGTTATGCTTACATTTTAATTGCCAGTTTATGTATTTTTAAGTTTCTTAAAAATATATGTATTAAAAATCATTACTTTTAAGAGTACCACAATATTTAATTCTGTGTTTCTCTCAAGATTTTTAACTAGTTCTTTTTGTTTGATTATTTACAAGTTTAATTTAAATAAAATATCTGAAAGAAACTTTCTTTTTTCTAAATCTTCATGATAACATCTAAATTTTTCTTGGAATAAATTATAATGAATTTCTAGTAATATAATTTGTGCTGTAAATCTTTTAAGATTATAAATTGCCCTGCAAAAGGCAGAAAGTGACTCATCTGTCTTACAACACCTTTAAGAGGACTTTTTATGGATGCTAAGGAAGGCTGTCTTTTATTTTACTTTCTCTTTTTAATTAGATGTGATTATTTCAGCTCTCAGATAATTGGTTAACAGAGTTTCAATATTTAAAACATGTTAATTCTTTCTATTTTTTGTTTGTGAACTTCTCATGTGTATTAGTCACTTTTCTCCTGAGAAATTATATTTTTATTGTTTTAGAATGTATGTATATGTTAAAAAAACAAATGTTTTTTTCAGTTATAAGTGAGCAAATATTTTCCTCATCTTTTTAGATTTCCTGTTGCTTATATTTTCCCACAAGTAAAATATCACATTTTAGACAGTAAAACCTATCAAATTTTTCATTCATTTGCGTTTAACTTTTATCTTTATGCTTAAAGATAAGTGATAACATATTTACATGTATTGTTGTAATTTTATATATTTTAATATTTTTGAAATAGTTGACTTCTTAGTTTATCTAAAAATTTATTTCATTGGTCTTTACTGGCATCTCTGCACAACTGAATTTTTCTCATTGTTAGGTCTTAGCTCCTTAAAGATAATTTTCTTGACCTGTTCCTCTGTTTCTGCAGGTTCTTTCAATCTGCCTTGTGGATTTCCTTCTAAGTAACTTTTATATCCAAAAATGTTCTTGGTTATTTGCCTATTTCTTAAACAGTATTGCTCTCCTTTAATTAGAATGTAAGTTTCATAAAGGCAAGCATGTTTTATACTTTATTTTTCTTTATTATTTGTTTTGTAACTACCCTGCACATAGTAGTAATGCAAATATATTTGTTGAATGAATAATTTATTATACCAATTATTGTTGCTTTAAAACTTTTAAAATGGGAGTATCAGACCCTTTTTGTTTCTTTTTCACAATTTCTTCACTGTTATGACATTATTATTAAAAACTTCTTTTATAATCAACCACTGTCAATTTATCAACATAATAGTAATTTTTTCAAATTGCTAAATCATCTTAAAAACTAAACAGAATAAATAAAAATGCATGTCTAAAGTGAGAAAGTGATACATCAGGAAGAAAAATGACCTCCACAGAGACTTACCAGGGAGATAGAAAAAAATTTTAACTGCTAATAGTATTCTAAAATAATCACAATTCATTTTTCTCATCTGCTCATTCAGTCGTTTTAATTATTTCTTGTCCGGCTGGATTTTGGTTCAGCACTATCCTTTCATAATATCATCTGCTTCTGGGCTAAAAAGAGTTCTGAAAATCCTGATTCATTTCTTGGCACAGTCTCACTGTGTTCTACTCATGATAATAATGTCAGCATATGCTGGAACCTCAAATATGCAAGAGACTACTAATTGCAGAAGAATTAATACTATCCAAATACAGGCCCTTCCATTAAGGCTCTGAAATTGCTCATTTTTACTGAATATCTGCTTTCTTGCCAGTTAACATAGGGGAACCTTGAGATAAGCGATGCTAAGATTGAATGGCTCTGGTTAATTATTGCAGAAATCACCAGTATTAGAATCAACAAGAGTTGACATTCACCACTGGAATGAACCCATCCTATTTAATGAAAACTTGACCAATATGTTCCCAGTGAGTAAGAATATATTATAAAGAGGGGGACACTGAAGAATTTCCAAAGCCTTCCAATACATCCTGTAAAAGTAAATATTTATACTAATAAATATCTACCTATACAAAAATTTTAACATGAAATAAAAACTGGAGATATTTATGACACATAACAGAAAAGGAACAATTTTCTACCTACATAAAAACTCATATAAATCAAGTAAAAGATGAACTACCTCAAAGAAAAGAACAAAATATGTGCCTATATGTTTAAAAATGAATTAATACAAATAATATTTCTGAACTTTACTAGTAGCTTAAAATGTAAGCTCAGTTTAAGCCTGTGTTGTTCAAAGATCAGTTGTTACATTAGTTATAGTTATAATTTTATAATTTAGAAATCTCTTCTCTGTTTGTGTCTAGTTCATTTATCTTAGTTTTTTTTTTTTTTTTTTTTTTTTTTTTTTTTTTGAGACGCAGTCTCGCTCTGTCACCCAGGCTGGAGTGCAGTGGCGCGATCTCGGCTCACTGCAAGCTCCACCTCCCGGGTTCACGCCATTCTCCTGCCTCAGCCTCTCCAAGTAGCTGGGACTACAGGCGCCCGCCACCACGCCCGGCTAATTTTTTTTGTATTTTTAGTAGAGACAGGGTTTCACCGTGGTCTCGATCTCCTGACCTCGTGATCCGCCCGCCTCGGCCTCCCAGAGTGCTGGGATTACAAGCGTGAGCCACCGCGCCCGGCCTCATTTATCTTAGTTTTAATTTTCTTTTTCTTTTTCTTTTTGACATAGTTTTGCTTTGTCACCCAGGATGGAGTGCAGTGGCACAATCTCGGCTCACTGCAACCTCTGCCTCTCGGATTCAAGCGATTCTTGTGCTTCAGCCTACTGAGTAGATGGGATTACAGGCACACACCACCATGCCTGGCTAATTTTTGTGTATTTTGTAGAGATGGAGTTTCACCATGTTGCCCAGGCTGGTCTCAATCTCCTGAGCTCAAGTGATCCCCCCACTCTGGCATCCCAAAGTGCTGGAATTACAGGTGTGAGCCACTACCCCCAGCCTGGTGGACTACTTTTAAAAAACTGGTATATAACAGTTGTATGCATCTGGGGGTACATGTGATATTTTGGTATCTGTATACAATGTGTAATGATAAAATACGAGTAATTGTGATATCCATCACCTCAAACATTTATCATTTCTTTGTGTTGGGGATACTACAATTCTTCTCTTGTAGCTATTTTGAAATACACACTGAATGATTGTTAATTATATTTTTCTACTGTACTATTGAACACTAGAACTTACTCCTGTTATCTAACTTTGTTTTTGTACCCTTTAACAAACTTCTCTTCATTCCACTTCCTCCCTTACCTTCTCTTCCCGGATTCTGGTAACCACCATTCTACTCTCTACTTCCATGAAATTCACTTGTTTAGCTTTTACATATGAGTAAGAACATGCAGTATTTGTCTTTCTGTGCCTGACGTACGTCACTTAACATAATGACCTCCAGTTCTATCCATGTTGCTGCAAAGGATTTTATTATTTTTATGGCTGAATAATATTTCAGTGTATATGTGTGTGTGTATCACTTTTTATTTATTCATTAATCTGTTGATAGACATGTAGGTTGATTCCCTATCTTGGCTGTTATGAATAGTGCTGCAAAGAACATGGGAATGCAGATATAGTTATCATATGCTGATTTCCTTTCTTTTGGATATATACCCAGCAGTCGGATTGCTGGATGATATAGTAGTTGTATTTTTACTTTTTTTCGGTAATCTCCATGTTTTCCATAATAAGTATAATGCCACCTTTTAATTTGAAATGCATAGTAGACAGAATTTTAGAATAATCCCCAATTACCCAAATCTATGTATAATCTCCTCATCTTGAATACAGGTAGCATCTGTAATTTTTCTTAGTAATCAAATATGGCAAAGGTGAGGGCATATTGTTTCCATAATTACATTACATTACTTTTTAATGGTGAAGGGGTTTTAAAGATGCAATTAAGATTTCTAATTAGGTAAGTTCTAGTTAACGAAAATGGAGATTATTTGACTATGCCTGATCTAATAAGGCAGAGTTTTTTTAAAAAGTCCAGAAGTCAGAGGATCTGTCTTGCTGGTCTTAAAGAAGCAAGTCACTATGACTTCTATAGTTACAAGAAGATGAATTCTGTAGACAATCACTTGAGCTTGGAAGACCACAATCATCATGAAAACTTGATCCCTGGCAGACATCTTGATGGCTGAACGGGGGGCTTGTTTAAATTGTGTTTGAACTTCTGACCCACAGAAACAGTGAAATAATAAATGTTTGTCGCTCTGTGTCTCTATGTACACTTCTGCTAATTTGATATACACTCTATGTCTCTATGTACACTTCTGGTAATTTGCAATAACCAAAAATTAAAAAAAGAATTTGATACCTAGAAGTGAAGTGCTGCTGATCTAAGAAATGCTTACAAATGTGATTTCAGCTTTGGAATTGGGCAGAAGCTGGGGAGATTTTGAGGAGAATGGTATTGAAAGCCTAATTTTCTTCTACAAGATTATCAGAAAAAATGCACACTGACGATGCTCCTTTGAAGGCTTAGAAGGAAGTAAGGAAGGGGTATAAGTTATTGTGGACCAGACGATGGATTCTGAAAGACTAATACTAAATATATTTGTTACGATTGTTGAGTTTTTTAAATTTATTTTAAATCCATAGAGGAGAGTTTATATTACCCTTAACTTTATTTGGAAATAAGTAACTTTATTGGAAATAAATATTGATATCAATTTTAGTGACTAAATACATTACTCTAATTCAAGAAGCCCTAAATTCTTCAATCATTTAGGACAACATGCAGTTTACAATTTACTTTTGGACAGATGGGGCTGTCCTTAATAACACATTACTTATTAAAATTGCCTTTCTCAGAATGGTTGAAAATTCTTACTGTCAGAGAAAAGGGGGAAGATAATGGGGGTTGTTAAACCCTGCAGAAATATTTTTCAGTCTTTCCTGTGGAAGTTTAAAGAATGGAAAAGTGGGGCTTACAAAGTGGGGGATGCTTTTCATACTTGTCTAAATTTTGTGCACATATGAATCCATTCTTACTGCACTGGGCATGCTGTGTATGCTAAATGGCTTTTTAAAAATCTTTTTACTGGTTCACACTAGAGAGAACATATTGCAAAAATGGCATTGCTTATTTCAGCATGCATAGCTATTAATAAACGTGTCATAATGCCCATGTTATTCAGAAATCTCTGTGAAACCTGACTTCATGCTGTCTACATTATAAATGGTTTAGTAATTCAGACTGTAGAGTAGCTGATAAAAAGAAATGGAACCTATAGTCACACAAAAATAGCATGTTGGGATATACCGTTAAAGTTAATTTATATATTCTACTTTTCAAAGTATTGACAAGTTCTACTTAAACATAGGTGCCTAATGTATGTCCTGACATGAAGCAGATATAAATAAAAAGTATAAGATGGGTATAAAATGGAGTCAATAAAATTATTTCTAATTTGTAATCAAATGGGGTAAGTGAACAATATTCTGACATGTGGAATTGTAGTTGAAAACTTTAATGCTCTAATTGGAGGATAAGGAAATAACTCATGTAACTCCTGAAATGTTCAGCGAATCATTTCTAAGGGTTAAAGGAATCAGTGTAAAATTATTTCTGAAATATCTTTGAAACTAAAAATAGGTTGGACTGTGTTTCTCACTTGTCTGGTAGTTCATCTTCATTGTACAGCCCCTATTACAGATGTTATTACCTCATATTCAAGTGAACATCTTAGACAAACTAAACTGTCAGTGAAATATTTTCATCCAATTGGAGTATAGATTACTAATTATTTTTTTCTAGAAAGCTGTGTTCAGGAAAAATAAAAAAATCATAAAAATAGAAGTGAAATATCATAGATTGAATACTTCCTCAACCACTTTAATCCTCTTGCACATATACATTGAAGGAGATTTAATGTAAACTTTAACAAGTTAGAAAAATAGAAAATAAGTTGTAAGATCAGTTGTTTTGCTTTTAAAACAGCAAGCTGGAAGAACAGTGACTGTAGAGGAAACCATTGCAGTGATCACAAGGGAGCACATATAGCCTGTATTCGATTTGTTATTGTAGATAGCAATTAAAATAATAGAATGAACTCAAAACTGGATGCTCCCTTAAAGTATAGCACTTTCATAATTGGGGTCTAAATTGTCTTAAATAATTCACTTGGTCTTTTTTAGATTTTGACGAAAACACACACACATGATCCAAGTCAGCTAAGCATGCATAATGGAACAGAGTAAATTAGCTACAGGTAAAAATAAATGCCTGTGTTGCTTTAGTAATACTTACAGTCAGTTCTATTTTGCCTCTTGGTGATTAGTTCTGAAACTTTACCTCAAAATAAACGCTGAACCCACTTAGAGTCTAACCCTCACTTTTCTTTTTCTCTTATGCTAACAAATGTCTCATCAGATATCTCTTGCTCTTTTTTTGAAGTTGGACCAGAAAAAGAATATCATCTGACCAACTCCAAGCCTAAGCTAAGTTGAAAAATCAAACTTAAACAGATAGCTTAAGATGTGGAGTCGTCCGTATGTTTAACAAGGGGAAGAAAAAGGAAGTGAAATAGATTTCTGGGGTTTTGTAGAAATTTGTAACTTGTGTTCAGTCTCAGTAAGAATAACATTTTATAGCACTTGAGAATTATCCATCTTGATATAAACTTTTGCTATTATTTTATTACCAAACCAAATGTTCCACTAATAAATGGAATTCAGAGATAATCCTCCAGACATCTTTGTTGGCCAATAACGAGAAGAAATCTTCATAACATTTCCAGAGATGTGCACTCTTTGTATAATGCAGTTATTACTGCTAGTCCTCGTAGGCAAGGACTTCATGGCTAAAACACCAAAAGCAATGGCAACAAAAGCCAAAATTGACAAATGGGATCTAATTAAACTAAAGAGCCTCTGCACAGTAAATGAAACTACCATCAGAGTGAACAGGCAACCTACAAAATGGGAGAAAATTTTTTACAATCTACCCATCTGACAAAGGGCTAATATCCAGAATCTACAAATAACTTAAACAAATTTACAAGAAAAAAATCAAACAACCCCATCAAAAAGTGGGCAAAGGATATAAACAGACACTTCTCAAAAGCCATTTATGCAGCCAACAGACACATGAAAAAATGCTCATCATCACTGGGCATCAGAGAAATGCAAATCAGAACCACAATGAGATACCATCTCACACCAGTTAGAATGGCGAACATTAAAAGTCAGGCAACAACAGGTGCTGGAGAGGATGTGGAGAAATAGGGACACTTTTACACTGTTGGTGGGACTGTAAACTAGTTCAACCATTGTGGAAGTCAGTGTGGGGATTCCTCAGGGATCTAGAACTAGAAATACCATTTGACCCAGCCATCCCATTACTGGGCATGTACCCAAAGGATTATAAATCATGCTGCTATAAAGACATGTGCACATGTATGTTTATTGAGGCACTACTCACAATAGCAAAGACTTGGAACCAACCCAAATGTCCATCAAAGATAGACTGGATTAAGAAAATGTGGCACATATACACCATGGAATACTATGCAGCCATAAATAGGATGAGTTCATGTCCTTTGTAGGGACATGGATGAAGCTGGAAACCATCCTTTTGAGCAAACTGTTGCAAGGCCAGAAAACCAAACACCGCATGTGCTCACTCATAGGTGGGAATTGAACAAAGAGAACACTTGGACACAGGATGGGAAGCATCACACACCAGGGCCTGTTGTGGGGTGGGAGGAGGGACAAGGGATAGCATTAGGAGATATACCTAATGTCAATAATGAGTTAACAGGTGCAGCACCCCAACATAGCACATGTATACATATGTAACAAACCTGCACGTTGTGCACATGTACCCTAGAACTTAAAGTATAATAATAATAAGAAAAGAATAATGTAAAAAACAGAAAAAATGGTGAACGAACTGGAAATAGATTGATATTCGGAAGAGGGTATAGGCAATAATCTTCAACAATATAGCCAATTTCCAGATAACTGAAAACTGGTTAAATACAGATTCTGCATCTCATTGGTTTGTAGTCATGACTGTTAAAGGTGGTAATCACTTTGACATTACCATATTTTGTCATTTTTCATGTGTTATTTCCTGCTTATAAATTCATATTCCTCCATCCATAATCTTAACTTTTATTACACTTCAGAAATTTTAGTCTCAGCCCCTTTTTAGTTCTCTTTCCTTTAAGATCAATTGATGTGTATTTTTTAATGGGCCCTGATATTTTATTTATATATCTAAACATGTAAGTGAGAAACTAATAATCGGTATCTTAAAATGATTTGGTGGAAAGGGGGAAATAGAACAAAACTTAAGTAGATGGCCATTACAGTAGTACATATACACGAGAGCTGATTTGAGAGACGTGCTGAGAAAGATGTATACACGTTGGAGAAACATTTTGGGCAAATATCACCATCTGTGGGATGGAGTGGACAGAGATGTGAAATGAAGCTAAAATTCCAAACTTAGGTATAAGGAGATAGAAATTAAGAGAAGCTAGCTTGTAGAGACAAATATTCTAAATGAGTTATGAATAAATTTTGTTACAGCCAATAAAATGAACAGAAGGTAGGTGGAAATTTGTTACTCAAATTCCAGGTAGAGGGAAGGTCTAGAGAGAAATTCAATTAAATTCTTGGAGATAGATGAATAAAAACAATGTTTTGGAGAATATGTAGTTACAATTTTGGAAGTTATTTATAAAGCTAAATTTTATTATAGACCTAGTATATAGGAGCTGTACTGGATGCTAGAAATATAAAGTAGGAATGGAATGACCTTTTTATGATTCACGGTCTACTTGAAAAAAGATAGGTACACATAAATTCAATATAACGTATTCTATTAGTCTTCTAGGGCTGCCATAAACAAAATACCTGCATGGCTTAAACAACAGAAATTAATTTTCTCCTAGTTTTGGAAGCTAGAAGTCCAAGATCAAGGTGTTGGTAGTTTTGATCTCTCTCCTGAGGCTTCTCTCCTTGGCTTTCAATGGCTATTTTCTCACTGTGTCTCACATTGCTTTTCTTCTATGTATGTGTATCCCTGGTGTCTCGTCTCTTCCTGTGAGAGACACTGGTCATATTGGATTAAAGTACTACCCTTATTACCTAATTTAACGTAGTTATATGTCTAAAGGCTCTATCCAAATACAGTCACATTTTAAGGTGCTGGGGGTAAAGAACATCAACATATAAATTTGGTAGGAGGCACAGTTCAGTCCCTAACATGCGGTAAAGCATATGAAAACTACAGTGGTGTCACAGAGAATAGCTAAGCTTGCTATGAAAGAAATGGTAAAAAAAAAAAAAAAAAAAAAAAAAGTTACAGAAGAAATAAAATTTAAACTAGTTAATCTTGAACAAAAATATAGAATATTTTAAGAGCAGGAAAAAGAAAATATAGCATACCATGTTCAGGGGATGGTGAGTGGTCAGTAAACAGCATAGGCTGCAAAGAAGGAGGTGTTAGAACATGAAGTATATTAAAAATAACTTTGGAAAATCCTTCTAGGACATGTCAAGGAAGCTGACCTGTATCCTATTGGCCTTCTTATTCTTTCACCCTTCACCCATCCATCCTGTCCACTGGATGAATTTAGTTTACCTTTTAAATCTGTTCATTTTCTTCTGTCACTACCAGGCTGGTTGAATATATCACAATCTCTTGTCTAAGAAACTAAACTAGCTCTAATGTCAACTCCTACAGCTTTCATTAAACATGATCTTTTCATTATTTAGATGTAAACATTTCACTCCTTTTCCAGAAATCCCTCAAGGGCTTTCTGTAGCAGTTAGGATGATAAGCTTCATCATGTTCCTGAAGCCATGCATTAATCAGGCCCATTTACCTCTCAAATCTCATTTCCCTCAGTAGCCACACCCAACTTACCTCAGTCTCATCTATTTGCCAGATTTTTCTAGTCCCAAACCTTTTACATGCCTTATTATTTTTGTTGAAATTATTTCCCTTCTTTTCCACCTATATGTTGACACACCTGTGAACTCACCTCATTTCTCCTCCGAGAATTTTCTCACTGTCCTAGCTAGATCAAACAGACCCGTTATTTGTTATTAAAGAAAGCTTTGTGTACTTTTCTTTTGTAGAATATATACAATGGGGAATTTTTATTATCCAACATGTTTTTAATACTTCCTCAGATAAGTAGGTAACCTCCAATAAGTAGAGACATGCCAGGTTTTGCTCACGATTCCATAAACAGTGCCTGATATAGTTTGCAGCACATAATTAAATGTTCTTTTAATATTTGTTGAATTTTGATTTGGGGTACTATAATATAGCAGAGGATAGTGACCCACAGGGAGAACTGAATATTTTTTACCATGCAGTATCAACTGAATGAGTCCTACAATAACATACTCCTTCTTTGGAAATGCATTTATACTAAGTGGCTCAGTACAATAGTTACAGGGATTTAAAGCAATAAAAATGACCCACATACCCATATTTACTTTACTTCAAAAGTCCATTCTCAATGTATGTCCATTTTCGTATATCATTTCCATAGCTCTAATAATAGGGTATATAAACCTTGGCATTTAGGTCTCCACTTGCTGTGTCGTCAGACATTCCTTATGTTGTTGCTACATAGCTCATAATATTTCACATTAGGGTGATGTACAATAATTACCCTGATGCTAGGGAGGCATCAAATACTCCAGATGTTTCTTATTTTTTCTAATAGACTTTATTTTTAAAAACACTTTTAGCTTCACAAAATAATTGAATGGAAACTACACAGTCTCTGTGTTCCCCCAACCCCACACATGCATAGCCGCTTCCACTATCAACATCTTGCACCAGAGTGGTCCATTTTTTACAGTTGATGAACATATATTGACACATTATTACCTCTCGAAGTTCATGTGAAGTGGCACTGTTGCGTGGGGTAAGTACCCGCAGTTCGTTGTCTTGTGCCAAGAAGATTTAGGACTCAGATACACACGAGGAGGAGTTCAGGAGCAGAGGTTTAATAGGCAAAAGAAAGACAAAGGAAAATAACTCTCTTTCTAGCGTGAGTGAGGGGCTTCTGAGAGGAAAAGACTGGTCTGTGGTGTAGTGCACCGGATTTCCTAGGCAGGCTTGAGGAGGCGGTGTCTGATTTACACAGGGCTCACAGATTGGCTGGATCAGGGGTGACGTTTACATAGCACGCGGGGAAGGCTGGCCACTCCGCCCTAATCTTATTACACAAATCGGCCTTCCACTTGGCCACCGCCATTTTATCTGCTCCTTACTGTACACATGACTGGCAAAGAGAAGGGAAGATGGAGCTGCCATTTTGCACGTGTCGAGTTTCAGGTAGCTTTTTCCTGCTGGCATTCACCCGTGAGAGCTTCCAGCTTGCTTGTCTGTGTCTGCAGCTCGATTTTACAGGCTGGTCTTTCTTAGAAAATGATTTTAAGGCTGCTTTTCATTAAAAAGAAAAACCTTACTGAGGACTCCGATACCCTAACTCCCTAAGTCATTTCTTCCTAACTCCTATATCACATAGTTTGCACTAGGGTTCATTCTTGGTGTTTTACATTTTATGGGTTTGTACAAATGTATAATGACATATATTGTACATTTCAATATGATACAAAATACTTTTACTGCCATAAAAATCCTCTGTTCCTGTATATTAATTCCCCACTCTCCCTCCCAACTTCTGGCAATTATTGTTCTTTTTATTGTCTCCATAGTTTCGCCTTTTTCAGAATGTCCTGTAGTTAGAATCGTATGGTATGTAGACTTCCCAGATTGGGATCTTGCGCTTAGTAACACTGTTGTAAAGTGGAAGCATATTTCATTTAAAGGTCTGTGATATTGGGAGACAGGCTTATTGTTTTATGATGCAGCTATTAATATAATCCAACTTATACTTATAATCCAATTTGTATTTGGAATAACAGAAAGGATGTTCCCCATATCTTAAGAAACTACCTTCAGACTGTCCAGCAGAGAACAGGGGTATTTGTCAAACAAACAAGCTTTTCTTTTTTTTTCCTGCCTCTAGATAGAGAACACATAAAGGAGTGACCACTATAGACATAGCATTCCCATTTATAATTGGCTTATCACAGAAATTAGGACCCATATCACAGAAGAGGATCTGTTGCTGGGAATGAAGATGTTATTTCCTTTGACTTCATCAATGGATGCTGTGACCTCACGCAGTAACTCAAGCTGCTAAAGAGGATGTATCAGTTACATCACTATACTCCTTAAAGGTGGTGCCCGTAATGGGACAAAAGTGGTAGCTAGACACACTCTAAGTAATGAGGAGTGTAGTGGAATAATACCTATCTAGATGCTATACTTCTGATAATGACTTTATGACTGAAGAAGATTTGAGGAGTTGTTCAAGTATGAAGTTTCAGTTCTGCAAGATGGGTAAGTTATAGAGATCTGATGGATGACTTTGTGCCTTAATTAATCATGCTGTATTGTACAGTTAAAAATTTGGTAAGAGGGTAGATCTCATGTTAAGTGTTCTTACCACAAAACAAAAAATATCAAACACTGAAGAAGATTCAAATCACCTTTTTTTTCCAGCTTTGTCCCATTGTGATTTTATATTGCACACAAATATAATCAAATATTGTTCTATTTCATCCAGTTGGTATTGGTGGCTTAAATATACAGCTGCTAAATATTTCCCTCGTGTGTATTATTGTAGAAAGAATTTTCAACTCAGGCGTTTATATAATTACAAGAATTTCAATTAATCTACAATTATGTGTGATGTTATTATTACAAGCATGTACACTCACTGGTTTCATTTTTATTACAATATAGCAATTATTTTGTGAGGTGTCAATATGATTTTCTTTCTTATCATGACATGTATTATATTTCTTTGTTGAAAAATTAAAATTAAAATCTAACTAGAAAATGTGGGGAAATTCTGAAAATAACAATAACTTATTATTTTCCCTACATATTTCTTCTTTTTGGCTTCATGAGGGTGAAAATATGGCTAAATATATACTATTTCTAGCAGCAACACAGAAAATAAAAGGGCACTTGTCTTTTCAATTTTAACCTTTTAATAATATATGTGTTTTTGTATTTATTATTTTTTCAAACTGTGTTGTATTTTTAAATGTTTAGCTACTTCCTCAAGGGGGAGCTTCATAAGTAGTTGAACAATTTATATTATTTTATTGTATGGAGGATTTACTTTAGTCTCAGAAAAACAGACAAGTGATTTGTCCCAATTTACATTCAATCCAGTAAAAACTCATTGAGCCTCCATTCTATCAAGCGTCAAATACAAAGTCTAATAAGACAAGACCTTTGCTTGTGTAGTGGTCATAGGTTATTTTAATCTCCATCTTTAAAGTAAATTCTAAATTCCGTGAGATCCTATTAGAAGTTTAATTATTTTAAACTTCTAATTTAATTATTTTGAAAAGGGGATCCTAAGTTATTTACTGCTATGTTTGAATTGCCTTGAGGTAATTCAACGTGAAAGTCCTAAAGGATTAAAATCTTTAAGAATTTGACCTAAGTAGCGGTAGAAGACATTTACTGGGTATCCACTGTGTGCTTGGTGCTGTTACAGGGATTGTACACAAATCGTCTCTATTTAAAAGAACCTGTATCTTGTTGAAGTTCTTGTACACGTTATACTTTCCTTGTGGTGCTTGATAGAAAGCTGTCCTCACATGGTTGGGATCTAGTCACCCATCCGTGAACATCGCTCACTGATGTCATATTTAGCCAAATAAAGGTTATCCTCATAATCACATTGCACCTGAATCTAAGTGTCCCTTTGAAGCTGTATACAAAGTTTGGATTTTTCTTGCCAGTATGTTATATGCAAAATACAAATCTGATCAGGCATTTAACTTGCTTAAAACATATCTATTGCCTTTGGTTGAAATCCCATAACACTATTACAGCATTCTCCATGATAAGACTTCTTTTGAAATCACCATTCTCATCTCCTGAATGAAATCACCATTCCTCTTCATTTGCTGCAGCCGTCTTGGGCTTTTTACATTTCATTTTATGTAGCAGCAGTCTCTCATCTCTACTACTTCGAGCATAGTTTCCTCGTACAAATATACTCTTGTCTATCTTTTCACCACGTAAACGTTTTATACTTACGTTCTTTTCCTCAACAAGAACTTCTCAAGTCCCCTAGAAGGTATGTTAGAATCTCGCATGTTCCCGTAGTTATCTTCTATAATATTTATAAACATTCATTAATTTGTTTAGCGTATTAAGTTTCATTTAGGCTTTGTTTCCTGTGACAATTCTGTCTCAAGGTTGAATATATTGAGGTTGGATATACTATACCCGATCTTTTTATTTATTGAAATACTTGTATAAGGAAAATTGTTGATTGTTTTAAACAACTTCAAGTATTCAAGATTTTAGAAATCTCTGATTGCAAAGAATAGCTCAGCCTTGTAATCTCAGCTCTTAGCTTCAAGATTCATCTTTTCTTTGGGGATCACTCACTAATTTCAAGCCAAGAAAGACATATTAAGTAATCTGCCAAAATCCATGTCTCTTCTGGTGTCAGTGAAGAGATAAGCTCTAACTATAAGAGAATTGTGAGAAGAGGAGTGGTGGGACTTCATAGTCCACTAATTGGGTAAAAGCTGAATTCACGTATTTCCCTTCATGATCTCTCTCTAATTACCTTAGGGTTTGAGAACTGGGAGAATTTAAATTTTACTCACATAGTTGTTTTCCATAGTAGCCATTTATGAGAAATCTGCTATATTTTTATAAAAATAAATTTATTCTGTACCATGCTACAAAGCTTTAGTGTATTAAGTGTACAATAGGACAACTTTGAACCAAGAACTTCATATAAAAGAACAACATATGAAATTGTCTTAAAACGTCAACTCATTGAGAGAGAGTGTGTGTGTGTGTGTGTGTGTGTGTGTGTGTGTGTGTGTGTGCAGTCCCTTAATTGCATCTACAGAGCTACTATATTAATAGACATATCTAGGAGAGATTTAGCTGTCATGTAGCCCAGGAATGGTTAATTTCAGGTGCAGATGTCACCATTGACCCATCCCATGACTAAGGCATTCTTACCTTCTGACCTTGAAGGTTAAATAGCCTGTGATTAATTTTGCAACATAGGCATCGTGCAGCCACTTCCATGTATTCAGAATTGAGCTATAAAGAAAAACCTATTTGCCATCTTTAATTAGTAAAACCTCCCACAATTTACATAAGGTTAAACAATGTCATGTCAGTGTTAACTTACTTTGTCAAAATCACGCATATAGGAAGGTAGCTGGATTAGAGATAGGAATCTCTCTGTTGTTCTTAACTTCTCTTGCAGTCAATTCTACATTTTCCCATTCCGTTGGCAAGATTTTTCTCAAATGTTACTGTTTTAGGAAGCTGGTGTGACTCACTTTGAAAAATGAGGTTTTACAAATATTTTTGAAGGTATTTTGTGTATACACACACAAACGCACATGTATAACTAAAATGTTAATAAATTGGCCAGCTCATAAAAAAGACAGTTCAAAACAATAAGACTGGATATCGCGTTCTCCTATTTCGTGTACAATATATGTATTAAGTTTTAGTACATTCTGGGTAATACTTTTTTAAGGGGTATAAGGACTTCTCTAGCTCAGTGTCCTTGCTAAATGATGATCAAGAAAATACATTAACAAATTACAACATAATCTCTTTTGTCCTCATCTGTTAACTTTTCCTGAGTAAGAAAACCTGCTCTATAAATGTGTTGTTCCAGGATGAATTTGCTGAATTTGATTAGACTTGTAATAATAGGGTCAGACACAGGAAAGAGGATGGAATTTTGGGGAAATGGTTTGTTCTTGTGAAGATCTGAACTTTAAAGCATTGAAAGCTTTTCATTTTACAAAGTGATTCTAAGCCTAAACAATACATTTTCTATTTCATTTCTTAAAGGCTTTGGCAGAAATTTAAAGACTTACAGTTCTCACTGAACTTTACCTTGACCTTTAAATGTAATGTCCTAATGTAGATAACCTTGGGAACATAAATATCTTGACATCTTAATGCTCTGACATTCTATTTGCATTGTCTGATTTTATTTTCTTCTTTTCCACTGATGCTTGAGCATAATTACAAGTACTGCCTTAGAAAGGCATTATTCAAAACGGGCAAAAGGCTATTTTGCATTAGAGAATTAAAACCCCATTCACTTTGGAAAATAGGAAACTGACTTTGAATTTAAAATAATTTCTCCAAAGCTACCATCGCATTTTAGAGAAAGATTTCTATAGGGCATGTTTGGCAAATTCTCACATAAAATAGCTACAGAATCACCAGGCTACAACTATTTGCTAGTGCATTCAGTAATATAACAGTTTAGTATAGGCTTTATTTAAACTCATACAAGGAATGAAAAATGTGGATTTTGAGCATTCACAAGGGAACAGTACCACATTAATGATTTGATGGATAGCTTGACTATCAGCTCTCAGAATAATCATGTTTTGTTAATGGAATTCATAAAGAACTCATCAGTAATTCTGTGATGTAGTAATGCATACAGAAAAACTAATACAGTGAGCATTGGCATATAAACTTATTTTCTGCAGTGTTACTCAAACACACTATGCTATTTGGAAAATTATAATATTTTACAAAAGCAGTACACCCTCTTTATAAAGGTTTTCTTAGCAGCCATGCATTTTATATCTTTAGTTCTCTGATTTTATTTTCAGTCAGATAAATATGAAGATTTTTATGAATTCCCAATTGCTGTAGTCTCCTAAAGCAGTTTGATAAAATAACCTTTATTATAGCCTTGTAATTAAATTATCTTAAGACAGTAGTATAGAATATATTCCAAAATTTTTAGAAAAATTACTTGAGTGAAAGTGCTCAGTGTACTTAATGTCTTTGTTTTTTAGATTCATGACTAGGGTAATATGAAATAATTCCCATCTCTCTCTCATGGGACCAGGACAGTGTTTGCCTTGAAGGCATCATGGAGTCAGAAAGAAAGAAGTTGTTCTAGGACCTGCTCTTACTTCCTTAAACCTCTCAAGCTAGTTTATTAAGTTGAATTAGCTGCATATTTTTTTCAAAAAGAAAAAGATTGACAGACTAGTAGTAATTAGGAGATGATTTGACATTTAAACAAGGTAACTAACTGTTTTAATAAATGTGTTTCATTTGTAACCTGAGTGAAATTACATTGTATTCTCAAAAATATTTTTATGAATAATCTAGAAATTATTTGTTGAATGAAATATAACTTGTTTACTTCTAAGAGAAAACATGCTATTGTAGTAACAGATATGTAAGCCATGGATTAGGACTGTTTGTGCTGTAAGAGATGAAAAACTAACTTGAGAATGAAATATAGTTGGGTTTAATTTTAGTTCCATGACTTACTAATTGTGAAATTCTGCGTAACCTAAATTTCTTTCTAAATCTGTGTTGTTATATCTGTAATTTGGATTAATACTCTATTTAATAGGTTATTTAATGTGTTATGATAACCTGGTATTTTATTGTCTCTTTGGAGACAGCATTTGGTAAGTGTAATTCTTGTTGCCATTGCTGCTATTATTATCATACAATCATGTTGAATTACTAAATTCATTGTCACATATTACCACTATAATGAAATTTGGACTTGCTTAATTTTGTATTACTACATATATGTACCACATACAATATATATCGTATACATATTATCATGTGTATAGTGGTCCATGTCCTATGAATGTATAAACAAGATAAGAGAGATCTTTATGAGAAGTGCATAGGTAATGAATAAAAAAGTGATAGTAAAAGTAATCTCAATGATCATCATGGCATTAACCTTCTTAACATTTCATTGGCTCCTGATTATCTACAAATAAATCTCAAATATCATTACAGGGCCTGGACATCCTTTCCACATGGTCCTACACTGTCCATATATTCATATATTTCTTTACTCAAATCTTTAATTATTCGGATGCTCATTTAATAATTGCACAAATGTTTTCTGATGGTCTAGTATGTGTCAGACACTAAGTATTGGGACAAGATCAATGAGTAACACAGAATTGCAGTTATAACTTATTGTGCGGTCTCATAGAAGTTGATCTGCAGACAGATAAATGATGACACAAAATGATAAATGTTACAGCAAAGTCATAAACGTACGTAGAAATGTTAAATTAATAATTACATTTACAAAGATAGTGTATATTTTACATTTACAAAGTGTATAAATTACATTTACAGTGTATAAATTCATTTATAATAGTGTATAAACTACATTTACAAAGATAGTGTAACTGTCAGTTAAGACTGACAGTTTAGTTTGATGGTCAGTGGTAATTCAGAGATTTTTGGGTAGGAAAATGAGGGAGTGTGCAAGAGTGGAGGCGGGAAAGGTAAAATGGTTCTGTTACATTGATTTATAGTGGGAAAAAATTGGAGGCTACACAGATGTCCAGTATCTGGATACTTTATTACGTAAATAGAAGAAAAGGGCCTCTACAAACAATAATGCATTTGAGAAACAATAATGTACATTTTTTTAAAAATCCTTTGTAAAAGGGAACTGGTAGATTCAGACAATATGGAAATGTGCCTCAAATAAAAAGCCAGCATCATTCACAATGGTGAAACGTTAGACTTGCCATTAAAATAAGGACTTAAAAATAGATGATTGTTATTTCTACTGTCATTTAACATTATTACAAAATTGCTATGCCATGCAATTAGTTCATAGAACAGAATGAGAATTATAATCACTGGGAAGGAGAAGCTGATTTTAATTATTTCTGGATGGTATGATTTATACTTGTTACCCTACGAGTAAATTGAAAAATAGGGGAAACATTAAAATAATTCAATCAAGGGAATGGGCATGTGATTTCTATTAAAAACCTTAATAACAAATAATAATCAGTTAAAATATAATAAAGTGTATCATTTGTAATAGCATAAAACACATGCCACAAAACCCACAAAGGAAAACTAGAAAGGGAAATAATAATACGTTTAATTAGACAAAAGTTCTAACTTTCATTTGTGAAAAACACCAACAACAAAATGAAGACAAAAGCAAAATATCAATGGTGGGACTGGGACACCAAGGGTAATAGTAAGGGATAAATTTAATAGTAAGGGATAAAGGCAAGTAGTCAAATAGAAAAAGGAGAAAGATATATTAAAGCAGAGGTCTTGGCCAGATGCAATGGCTCATGCCTGTACATCCAGAACTTTGGTAGGCCAAACCTAGAGGATCATTTGGGCCCGGAGTTTGAGACCAGGCAGGGCAACAAACTGAGACCCATCTCTAAAGAAATAAGAAATTATCCAGGTGTGGTGGCGCATGCCTGTGGTCTCAGCTATGTGGGAGGCTGAGTCAGGAGAATCGCTTGAGCCCTGGAGATCAAGGTTGCAGTGAGCCAACATCATAGCTCTGTACCCCTGCCTGTGCAACAAAGCAAGAGCCTGTCTCAAAAAAACAAAAACAAACAAAAATAGACATCCCCAGCCGTGCGTGGTGGCTCACGCTTGTAATCTCAGCACTTTGGGAGGCCGAGGCGGGCAGATCACGAGGTCAGGAGATCGAGACCACGGTGAAACCCCGTCTCTACTAAAAATAAAAAAAATTAGCTGGACGTGGTGGCGGGCGCCTGTAGTCCCAGCTACTCGGAGAGGCTGAGGCAGGAGAATGGCGTGAACCCGGGAGGTGGAGCTTGCAGTGAGCCGAGATTGCACCACTGCACTCCAGCCTGGGCGACAGAGCGAGACTCAGCCTCAAAAAAAAAAAAAAAAAAAAAATCCCCAGAGGAAAAATAATCAATGACCAAAAATCTTAATATGCTAAACCTAACTCATAATTAAATGCATATATATTAAGACAATATAATACCATTTAGACTTGTAAGATTAGCATACTTTTTTTAAGTGATAGTACTCAAGAATGGCAAGGGAAGGTAAAAATTTGGAGGGAAATTTGGCAGTATTCATACAAATTTCATATGTACACAGTCTGATCTTGTAAGTTTGAATCTAGGGATTTAGTTTAGAGATACATACAAGAGTACAACTATGTACATAAAAATATTCATCAGGAGTCACATGGAGTGGGGGCAAGACTGTTGTCTCTAGATCCAGGTGGCCAAAATGGGAGTTTCAGCGGTGGAACCTCAGTGGCGTTATTTGACCTCTCTGAGGCAGTTTCCTCATTCATAAAATGAGAAAAACAATCATATGTACAACGTATGTTTGCTGGGAGGATTAAAAAGAACATCGGGATACTGAATAAAAATGACTTAGAAAAACAATCTAAAGAGAAAAATTATAAATTTGACTAATAAAATTAAATTTCTCTGTGGATCAAAAGAAACCATAAAGAGAGTAGAAAGGAAAGCCATGAATGTTGAGAAGACACAAAATTTGTATTGTGTAAATTAACAACAACAAAAAAGACAACCTGAATAGAACTGGGTCAAAATATTGTGTAATTATCTTCTGCTTCCTCCTGTACCTGCTGTGTACTTCCCTTCATTCTCCATACCACTGCTGTCTCACCCAGGGAGCCGACTTGTGGTATTACATCAGTAGGATTTCCATGGCCTCCATCTTCATACGGATTTTAGCTGAGGAAGAACTGAAGGTAGTAGGGAGGGAAAAAAGTATTTATCCCTTTGGTTTCTTCTCCGGAAAGGTTACTTCAGGTTGTATTTTTCTGATGATGGAAGGTCACTGCATTTCCCAAGGTTGCCAGAATTACAAAGCTCCTTTTCTGAAACTCCTATTAGGTAGAATTGAAACTTTCTGATATTTTTCTCATTTCTTTATTGTATGGTATTAATGTAATATTCAGGGATATATTTTCAAGTTGAACTTCAGAGACACTTTAACTGTGCCCATTCTGCTATTAAAAATCTAAGGAGATTTTTAGTTCAATAATTATATATGTTTTCATATTTGTAACTTTGTAGCTGATATTTTTCGTTTTTCCTGCTTTGTAACACTATACTTTATCATGAACATCCTCCGTTGTTTGTCTTTGTGCATATACTAAACATACTTATTTTACATTACTGTTATAATTACTCTATCAAGTCTCTTTAGGTGTAAGTTCTGCGTGTTGTATTCGTTGGGTCTCTGTCAATGCCTTGGCTTTCCTAAAAATTATTGATTATGACTTTAATATTCTGTGGCAAAATTCTTGAGGATGCATCTAAAGATCACTGTGGTGACTTCTGTCTGCTTTCTAATTTTAGATATTTCTTACGCTTCTTTCTTTTTTGTTCAGATATCTTTTCTTTTTTCTATTTTATAATCCAACTTTTAGATTCCGGGGTACAGGTGCAGGTTTGTTACATGGGTATATTGCGTGAAGCTGACATTTAGGGTACGAATGATCCTTTCACCCAGTTAAGAGCATGGTACCCAATATGTAGTTTTTAAGCTCTTGGCCCCCTCCACCCTACTACTACTCTCCCTTCTAGTAGTCCCCAGGGTCTATTTTTCTCATCTTTATGTCCATGTATATCCAATACTTAGCTCCCATTTATAAGTGAGAACGTGTGGTATTTGGTTTTCTGTAACTATGTTAATTTGCTTAGGATAACGACCTCCAGCTGCATACATGTTGCTGCAAAAGACATGATTTCATTTTTTTCTGGCTGTGTAGTATTCTGTTGTGTATATGTGCCACATTTTCTTTATCTAATCTACCATTAGTGAACACCTAGATTGATTTTATGTCTTTGCTATTGTGAATAGTGCAGTGATGAATATACAATTGCATGTGCTGTTTTTGTAGAACAATTTATTTTCCTTTGAATATATATCTAGTAATGGGATTGCTGGATCCGGGTTCCCCTCCTGGTTTATAAGCATGTTATAAATTTAACAATTAAAGGGATAGATTTTCTATAAACTTTCACTGGAAGTTTTTAAACTGTATTTTTGATTGTTTTATATCTAAATGTCAGATAAGGAGAGGTTTTTGTTGTTATTTTGTTATGTTACACATGATTAGGTTTCGACTTGTTATTTAATTTTTTCTCTAAAGTTTTACCTGGTTTGCATTATGGTTATAGTATGTGTTCTGTACTATTTTTGATTTTTGAAATTTATTGAGATATTCTTTCTGGACTAAATAATTTTTAATAAATAAAAAGCAATATAATTATTTTATTAATACATGATTTGAAAATTCCTAAAGTACTATTTCATAGTAATTAAAATGATAACCAAATAATTAGATTAATTTTAAGTTCTCATGTAAGCAACATTTTTCAGTAATAATCCCAATGTTATATTTACATTGCATTAATATGGCAATGATATAAAAGTACACAGATGTGTTTTGGAAATTCAGTATTTTGTCTTTCGTGGCTATCTCATAATGTTTTGGTGGCTACCATAACCATTGTTGTTAAAAACCATTTGTAAAACTAGTCTCTAGAGGCAAGACCTAAACAATAAGAAGGTGAAACTGTTTATAGAGTGCTAGTTGATAAATAATGTTAAAATGTGACTGGAGTAAATAAAATTTGGTCCTATTACTTGTGATATAAATAATGCCTTTGAGAGAAAATAAAATAAAAATCCCTCTACTGTCAAACATTTTTGTGCTACATAAATATTTAAAACATACTGGTTTTAAGTAGACTAAAACTATTAGATTTCTTGGAATACACACATCTTTATTAAAAATATTTTATGGCTGTTTCGAGGATATTACATATTAAAATAGATTTCGCTGTGAAGTTTTACCCTCAGAAACAATATTGTTACCGTGTTAATTTTTGAATAGTAATTAAGGGGACTCAATGGCTGAAGTATTTACAAGCATATTCAATCACATTTTCTCTATTGTGCCTATTCCTTCATCAGTCAAACCATAAGCATTAAAAAAGTATCTCACTAGTAGTGTTATATATTTTTTGCTCCTGATCTAAATTTAAAACCAAACTGTGTGAGATTCTATAGACTGAAAAAGAAAAGAAAATTAACGGGAAGATTCAGCTTAGATGTAAATACAAGAACATTTGGTACTTTACCGTTTAAATTCTTTGTGGAAATCATACACGTAGGCTATAAAAGAATCCACAGAGCATTATAAAAATAGTCTTCAGAAGTCAGCAGAGAAAGTTGTAATGGTAGAGTTGTTCAAAGTCTGACTGGGAAAGCCACTTGGGAATAGAGACCATATATTGAGTAAAAATCTTTCAAAATAATGGAAATGAGACATTTCCATTTCCAAAGTCTGTGAACCCTGTAGTTTCATTGCACAAGGCAAGAATTTTTTTTTTTTCCTGTGGGAGTTGTGTGGTGAAATCTCATGTATTGTTTTGCTTCGAAATTCATGGGCTAGTGGCCTAGCCAGCGGGTTAGTGATGTGTAAAAGGCAACTGAAATCTCGATAAAATTGGGCTTCTGTGTATAATGGAGGCAAATATAAGTTTATTGTTCACTCTAAATTGGACCTATGTGCTACCCAGTTAGATAAAACTTAATCCCTGTCTGTGATTAGCAATTGTTTCATTGATCAGTGTCCATCTTTCTAAGGGTTGTGAATAAAATTAACAAGACTTTAAATCTTGGCTGGTGTTAGCAAAATTTGGTTGAGGAAAATAATTGATGTTTCTCCAAAATTTCACTTCTAAAATAAAAATTTATCAAAGTTGAAATAGTAGAAATTGTTACTTGTATATTTATTTAAATGTTTATTGCACTAACCATAATTTGAGTCTTAAATTTATTCCTGTTGACTTTGAATTGTATTTTTATTAATTTATTTTCCTTGACATTTTTTATCAAGTAATCTGCTACTATGCAGATCTCTCTGTTGAGAAATTCCTTCAATTATCTATTCAAGTGCCTTGTTTGTTTACCAAATTTTTCTTTGTCACATACAAAATTTTTCTTAGGCACAGTTCTTTCACAAAGTAGGGATTTTTCTTTTTAATTAATTAATTTATTTATTGAGACAGGGTCTCACTCTGCCACCCAAACTGGAGTAGAGTGGCGTGGTCACAGCACAGCATGACTTTGAACTCCTAGACTTAAGTGATCCTCCTACATCAGTGTCCCAGGTATCTGAGAGTGCGGGCACGTGCCACCACACATGGCTGATTATTGTATTTTTTATAGAGATGATCTCTCTATGTTATCCAGGTTTGTCTTGAGCTCCTTTACTCAAGTGATCCTCCCTCATCAGCCTCCCAAAGTGTTGGGATTAGAGACATGAACCACTATGTCTGATCTGCAATGTTTTTTTTTTTCTTACATAATTTCAAGCCATTTTGAAATTGCAAAAATAATCAATAAAATTCTAAACATTCTCACCAAACTCAATATTCAATTATATTTTGGTCAACTTGCATTATTTTTAAAATTCTGTCACTCTCTACATAACCCCTCCACCGCTGCCACATACGTACGCATCCCTTAATATTGCTATATCTTTTCCTGGAATACCTATAAGTAAATTGAAGACATAGTGCCCTTTTACCATTCAATACGTAAGTATAATTTCCTAAGAAGAAGAATATCCTTACATAGTCACAGTATACATTTTAAATAAACCATTTTGTATTAATATCCTGGTATTATCTAATCCACATTTCATATTCAAATTTTGTCATGTCAGTTTACTTAATGCCCTGGTCCAGGATCCAGTCCAGGATCAAGCCTCACATTTAGTTGTTCTGACTCTTAAATACTGTTATTGGAAGCTTTCTTTGTCTTTCTTCACTGACATTTCTGGCAAGAATTTTCCTCAATTTGAGTTTATCTGAGTTTCTCTATGACTAGATTCTGATTATGAATTTTTGTGAAGAATCCCACAGATGTGATATTCTGCCTCCCTCAATGTACTCCATCTGGAAGCACATAATGCCAGTTTATTCCAGTATTAGTAATGTTAAATTTGGTAATTTGATTAAGGTCTTTAAAATGTAATATAGAGGTAGAAACTTTGAGACTCTATAAATATCATATTACTCATCAAACTTCTACTTACTATTATAGTATTTATTTATTTATTTTATTATTATTATACTTTGGGTTTTAGGGTACATGTGCACAATGTGCAGGTTTGTTACATATGTATCCATGTGCCATGTTGATTTCCTGAACCCATTAACTCGTCATTTAGCATTAGGTATATCTCCTAATTCTGTCCCTCCCCCCTACCCCAACCCCACAACAGTCCCCAGAGTGTGATGTTCCCCTTCCTGTGTCCATGAGTTCTCATTGTTCAATTCCCACCTATGAGTGAGAACATGCGGTGTTTGGTTTTTTGTCCTTGCGATAGTTTACTGAGAAGGATGGTTTCCAGTTTCATCCATGTCCCTACAAAGGACATGAACTCATCATTTTTTATGGCTGCATAGTATTCCATGGTGTATATGTGCCACATTTTCTTAATCCAGTCTATCATTGTTGGACATTTGGGTTGGTTCCAAGTCTTTGCTATTGTGAATAGTGCCGCAAAAAACATACGTGTGCATGTGTCTTTATAGCAGCATGATTTATAATCCTTTGGGTATATACCCAGTAATGGGATGGCTGGGTCAAATGGTATTTCTGGTTCTAGATCCCTGAGGAATCACCACACTGACTTCCACAATGGTTGAACTAGTTTACAGTCCCAGCAACAGTGTAAAAGTGTTCCTATTTCTCCACATCCTCTCCAGCACCTGTTGTTTCCTGCTTTTTTAATGGTGGCCATTCTAACTGGTGTGAGATGGTATCTCACTGTGGTTTAGATTTGCATTTCTCTGATGGCCAGTGATGATGAGCATTTCTTCATGTGTTTTTTGGCTGCATAAATGTCTTCTTTTGAGAAGTGTCTGTTCATGTCCTTTGCCCACGTTTTGATGGGGTTGTTTGTTTTTTTCTTGTAAATTTGTTTGAGTTCATCGTAGATTCTGGATATTAGCCCTTTGTCAGATGAGTAGGTTGCAAAAATTTTCTCCCATTCTGTAGGTTGCCTGTTGACTCTAATGGTAGTTTCTTTGGCTGTGCAGAAGCTCTTTAGTTTAATTAGGTCCCATTTGTCAATTTTGGCTTTTGTTGCCATTGCTTTTGGTGTTTTAGACACGAAGTCCTTGCCCACGCCTATGTCCTGAATGGTATTGCCTAGGTTTTCTTGTAGGATTTTAATGGTTTTAGGTTTAACATTTAAGTCCTTAATCCATCTTGAATTAATTTTTGTATAAGGTGTAAGGAAGGGATCCAGTTTCAGCTTTCTACATATGGCTAGCCAGTTTTCCCAGCACCATTTATTAAATAGGGAATCCTTTCCCCATTTCTTGTTTTTGTCAGGTTTGTCAAAGATCAGATAGTTGTAGATATGCGGCATCATTTCTGAGGGCTGTGTTCTGTTCCATTGATCTATGTCTCTGTTGTGGTACCAGTACCATGCTGTTTTGGTTACTGTAGCCTTGTAGTATAGTTTGAAGTCAGGTAGCGTGATGCCTCCAGCTTTGTTCTTTTGGCTTAGGATTGACTTGGCGATGCAGACTCTTTTTTGGTTCCATATGAACTTTAAAGTAGATTTTTCGAATTCTGTGAAGAAAGTCATTGGTAGCTTGATGGGGATGGCATTGAATCTATAAATTACCTTGGGCAGTATGGCCATTTTCACGATATTGATTCTTCCTACTCAAGAGCATGGAATGTTCTTCCATTTGTTTGTATCCTCTTTGATTTCATTGAGCAGTGGTTTGTAGTTCTCCTTGAAGAGGTCCTTCACATCCCTTGTAAGTTGGATTCCTAGGTATTTTATTCTCTTTGAAGCCATTGTGAATGGGAGTTCACTCATGATTTGGCCCTCTGTTTGTCTGTGATTGGTGTACAAGAATGCTTGTGATTTTTGTACATTGATTTTGTATCCTGAGACTTTGCTGAAGTTGCTAATCAGCTTAAGGAGATTTTGGGTTGAGACAATGGGGTTTTCTAGATATACAATCATGTCATCTGCAAACAGGGACAATTAGACTTCCTCTTTTCCTAATTGAATACCCTTTATTTCCATCTCCTGCCTGATTGCTCTGGCCAGAACTTCCAGCACTATGTTGAATAGGAGTGGTGAGAGAGGGCATCACTGTCTTGTGCCAGTTTTCAAAGGGAATGCTTCCAGTTTTTGCCCATTCAGTATGATATTGGCTGTGGGTTTGTCATAGATAGCTCTTATTATTTTGAGATACGTCCCATCAATACCTAATTTATTGAGAGTTTTTAGCATGAACTGTTGTTGAATTTTGTCAAAGGCCTTGTTCTGCATCTATTGAGATAATCATGTGGTTTTTGTCTTTGGTTCTGTTTATATGCTGGATTACATTTATTGATTTGCGTATGTTGAACCAGCCTTGCATCCCAGGGATGAAGCCCACTTGATTATGTTCGATAAGCTTTTTGATGTGCTGCTGGATTCGGTTTGCCAGTATTTTATTGAGGATTTTTGCATCAATGTTCATCAAGGATATTGGTCTGAAGTTCTCTTTTTTGGTTATGTCTCTGCCAGGCTTTGGTATCAGGACGATGCTTGCTTCATAAAATGTGTTAGGGAGGATTCCCTCTTTTTCTGTTGATTGGAATAGTTTCAGAAGGAATGGTACCAGTTCCTCCTTGTACCTCTGGTAGAATTCGGCTGTGAATCCATCAGGTCCTGGACTCTTTTTGGTTGGTAAGCTATTGATTATTGCCACAATTTCAGAACCTGTTATTGGTCTATTCAGAGATTCAACTTCTTCCTGGTTTAGTCTTGGGAGGGTGTATTTGTCGAGGAATTTATCCATTTCTTCTAGGTTTTCTAGTTTATTTGCATAGAGGTGTTTGTAGTATTCTCTGATGGTAGATTGTATTTCTGTGGGATCGGTGGTGATATCCCCTTTATCATTTTTTATTGCATCTATTTGATTCTTCTCTCTTTTCTTCTTTATTAGTCTTGCTAGCGGTCTATCAATTTTGTTGATCTTTTCAAAAAACCAGCTCCTGGATTCATTAATTTTTTGAAGGGTTTTTTGTGTCTCTATTTCCTTTAGTTCTGCTCTGATTTTAGTTATTTCTAGCCTTCTGCTAGTTTTTGAATGTGTTTGCTCTTGCTTTTCTAGTTCTTTTAATTGTGATGTTAGGGTGTCAATTTTGGATCTTTCCTGCTTTCTCTTGTGGGCATTCAGTGCTAGAAATTTCCCTCTACACACTGCTTTGAATGTGTCCCAGAGATTCTGGTATGTTGTGTCTTTGTTCTCGTTGGTTTCAAAGAACATCTTTATTTATGCCTTCATTTCATTATGTACCCAGTAGTCATTCAGGAGCAGGTTGTTCAGTTTCCATGTAGTTGTGCGGTTTTGAGTGAGTTTTTTAATCCTGAGTTCTAGTTTGATTGCACTGTGGTCTGAGAGATAGTTTGTTATAATTTCTGTTCTTTTACATTTGCTGAGGAGAGCTTTACTTCCAACTATGTGGTCAATTTTGGAATAGGTGTGGTGTGGTGCTGAAAAAAATGTATATTCTGTTGATTTGGGGTGGAGAGTTCTGTAGATGTCTATTAGGTCCACTTTGTGCAGAGCTGAGTTCAATTCCTGGATATCCTTTTTAACTTTCTGTCTCATTGATCTGTCTAATGTTGACAGTGGGGTGTTAAAATCTCCCATTATTATTGTGTGGGAGTTTAAGTCCCTTTGTAGGTCACTCAGGACTTGCTTCATGAATCTGGGTGCTCCTGTGTTGGGTGCATGTATGTTTAGGATAGTTAGCTCTTGTTGTTGAATTGATCCCTTTACCATTATGTAATGGCCTTCTTTGTCTCTTTTGATCTTTGTTGGTTTAAAGTCTATTTTGTCAGAGACTAGGATTGCAATCCCTGCCTTTTTTTGTTTTCCATTTGCTTGATAGATCTTCCTCCATCCCTTTATTTTGAGTCTATGTATGTCTCTGCACGTGAGATGGGTTTCCTGAATACAGCACACTGATGGTTCCTGACTCCTTATCCAATTTGCCAGTCTGTGTCTTTTAATTGGAGCATTTAGCCCATTTACATTTAACGTTAATATTGTTATATGTGAATCTGATCCTGTCATTATGATGTTAGTTGGTTATTTTGCTCGTTATTTGATGCAGTTTCTTCCTAGCCTCGATGGTCTTTACAATTTGGCATGTTTTTGCAATGGCTGGTACCGGTTGTTCCTTTCCATGTTTAGTGCTTCCTTCAGGGGCTCTTTTAGGGCAGGCCTGGTGGTGACAGAATCACTCAGCATTTGCTTGTCTGTAAAGTATTTTATTTCTCCTTCACTTATGAAGCTTAGTTTGGCTGGATATGAAATTCTGGGTTGATAATTCTTTTCTTTAAGAATGTTGAATATCGGCCCCCACTCTCTTCTGGCTTGTAGAGTTTCTGCTGAGAGATCAGCTGTTAGTCTGATGGGCTTCCCTTTGTGGGTAACCCGACCTTTCTCTCTGGCTGCCCTTAACATTTTTTCCTTCATTTCAACTTTGGTGAATCTGACAATTATGTGTCTTGGAGTTGCTCTTCTCGAGGAGTATCTTTGTGGCATTCTCTGTATTTCCTGGATCTGAATGTTGGCCTGCCTTGCTAGATTGGGGAAGTTCTCCTGGATAATATCTTGCAGAGTGTTTTCCAACTTGGTTCCATTCTCCCCGTCATTTTCAGGTACACCAATCAGACGTAGGTTTGGTCTTTTCACATAGTCCCAAATTTCTTGGAAGCTTTGTTCATTTCTTTTTATTCTTTTTTCTCTAAACTTCCCTTCTCGCTTCATTTCATTCATTTCATCTTCCATCAGCGATACCCTTTCTTCCAGTTGATCGCATCTGCTACCGAGGCTTGTGCAATTTTCACGTAGTTCTCGAAACTTGGCTTTCAGCTCCATCAGCTCCTTTAAGCCCTTCTCTCCATTGGTTATTCTAGTTATCCATTCTTCTAATTTTTTTCAAAGTTTTTAACTTCTTTGCTATTGTTTTGAATTTCCTCCCGTAGCTCAGAGTAGTTTGTTCGTCTGAAGCCTTCTTCTCTCAACTCGTCAAAGTCTTCCTCCATCCAGCTTTGTTCCGTTGCTGGTGAGGAACTGTGTTCCTTTGGAGGAGGAGAGGTGATCTGCTTTTTAGAGTTTCCAGTTTTTCTGCTCTGTTTTTTCCCCATCTTTGTGGTTTTATCTACTTTTTGTCTTTGATGATGGTGATGTACAGATGGGTTTTTGGTGTGGATGTCCTTTCTGTTTGTTAGTTTTCCTTCTACCAGACAGGACCCTCAGATGCAGGTCTGTTGGAGTTTACTAGTGGTCCACTCCAGACCCTGTTTGGCTGGGTGTCAGCAGCAGTGGCTGCAGAACAGCAGATTTTCGTGAGACCACAAATTCAGCTGTCTGATAGTTCCTCTGGAAGTTTTGTCTCAGAGGAGTACCTGGCCGAGTGAGGTGTCAGTCTGTCCCTACGGGGGGGGGGGGGGGGGTGCCTCCCAGTTAGGCTGCTCAGGGGTGAGGGACCCACTTTAGGAGGCAGTCTGTCTGTTCTCAGATCTCCAGCTGCGTGCTGGGAGAACCACTACTCTCTTCAAAGCTGTCAGTCAGACAGGGACATTTAAGTCTCTGGAGGTTCCTGCTGAGTTTTTGTTTGTCTGTGCCCTGCCCCCAGAGGTGGAGCCTACAGAGGCAGGCAGGCCTCCCTGAGCTGTGATGGGCTCCACCCAGTTCCAGCTTCCTGGCTGCTTTGTTTACCTAAGCGCCCCTCCCCCAGCCTTGCTGCCGCCTTGCAGCGTGATCTCAGACTGCTGTGCTAGCAATCAGCGAGACTTCGTGGGCATAGGACCCTCCGAGCCAGGTGCGGGACACAATCTCCTAGTGTGCCATTTTCCAGGCCCATTGGAAAAACGCAGTATTAGGGTGGGACTGACCCGATATTCCAGGTGTCGTCTGTTACCCCTTTCTTTGACTAGGAAAGGGAACTCCCTGACCCCTTGCATTTCCCGAGTGAGGCAATGCCTCGCCCTGCTTCGGCTCGTGCTTCACCGACTGTCCTGCACCCACTGTTAGGCACTCCCTAGTGAGATGAAACCGGTACCTCAAACAGAAACGCAGATATCACTCGTCTTCTGTGTCGCTCAGGCTGGGAGCTGCAGACCGGAGCTGTTCCTATTTGGCCATCTTCTATAGTATTTATTAATCCTTCTTCTAACTCTTTAATTCCTTCTACATTTACTAGTTGCCATTCTGCTCTATAGAATAAATTTTCCTTCTCCTTCCTCTATTTATTTATTTATTTAACTTCATAGTATGATGGACTCTTATTTTATTCAATGGATAACATAGTCCATGGCCATGATTATTTGTTTTCATACTCAAATTATTCCAGATTTGGCAAATGGGAGCACATTCAAGCTGCTTCTCTGTGTCCTTTTGATAGGGTTGCATCACTGTTAGACTTAAGATATGTTGCAGGCTCATCCTCTACTTTTCCAGTTCTAGCCTTGAAATCAGCTATTTTGCCAAAGGAGACCTGCTTCATGTTTAAAGATAATGGTTCTTTGAAACCAAGGTTTGGGCATTATGTGTGCTAATTGATACTGGTGTGTCATTGCTTTTAGGCCCCATTAGTGAAATAAACCAAAATCTATGAACTGTGCATGTTTGTTTTAACTGCTGTGTCTGCTTTTAGAACTACTCAGTGGACATAACTATATTTCTGTGTGGATATGAATGTGTGAACACACATATCTATTTTTTTCTCTTCATGAGTAGATAGATACATACATACATATATATACACATACATAATACATAAATATATTGATTGATAGTGACATTTCCTACCTCATTTCAACTACACAGTAAATTCTACTCGGCTCAGTTTTCGTATCTGTAACTCCCTTCTCAAGCAATGAGAAACCTGGCCCACATTATCATCAATGTTTTCACTTATTCAAGCCTAGAATACATAAAAAATACTTTCAGAATTGCTAACCCACAAAACTGTGAAAAATAAACTTACTACCTACAGTTTACTATATTTACATATTTTTTAAGTTCATGGAAGTTCACAAATTCTTATGTAATTAATTGCATGGTAAATGCACATATCTGTGTAACCCATCTAGTATCAAAATATAGTACATATCCTGGCCGGGTGTTGTTGCTTACGACTGTAATTGCAGCATTTTGGGAGGCCGAGGCAGGTGGATTACTTGAGGCCAGGAGTTCGAGGCAAGCCTGGCCAACATGGCAAAACCTCATCTCTACTAAAAATACAAAAATTAGCAGGGCGTGGTGGTGTGTGCCTGTATTCCCAGGTACTCGGGAGGCTGAAGCATGAGAATCGCTGGAACCCAGGAGGCAGAGGTTGCAGTGAGCCGAGATTGTGCCACTGCACTCCAGTCTGGGCAACAGAGCAAGACTCTGTCACAAGATGATAGTTAGATAGATATCAATATATAGATAGATGATATATATGTGTAGATATATAAATAGATAATACATTTCCATCACCTGAGTTACATCTTTTTTGCCTCTTCCTACTCTGCCAAGAAACACTTTACTGATTTTTTAAATCATAGTTCGGTCTTGCCTGTTTTATAACTTTATGAACCCCATAGTATCTCCTCTTTTGCATCTGATTTCTTTCACTCAGCCTAAATCTTGGAGATTTATGCATGTACTATGTGTTCAAATGTGAGTTTCTTTTTTGCTCTCATAAAAATCTGTTGTATCATTGTATGAATATAACAAAATTTATCTTTTGTAGATTTGGCTTGTTTTTGCAATTTGGATCTATTTTTAGTACAAGTACATTCTCCTATAAGTCTGTATACCTATTTTATGTTTAAAATTATATACCTGTTTTACTTTTGTTTTTATTTTTCTTAGGTAAATACTTAAGAATGGAATTGCTAGGTCACAGAGTATGTATGCGATGGACAGTGTAAAAAATAGTATGACAATAAGCTAGGCATGGTGGCTTATCCCTCTTATCCCAACATTTGGGAGGCCAATACCAGAAGTTAACTTGAGGATAGGAGTCTGAGACCAACGTGGGCCACACAGTGAGATGCCATTTCTGTAAAATATAAAAATAAGATAGAAATTAAAAAAACTGAAAATATTTTTTCTAAGGGATTGTATTATTGTGTACTCCTACTAACAAAGTATGAGTTTATGTTGCTCTACATTCTTGCCAACATTTGGTATTGTCAGACTTAAAATTTTACCAAGAGAAACAAATTTCTGTTGTTTATAAGCTACCCAGTTTATGGCATTTTGTTACAGTAGCCTGAATTGACTGAGACTGTATTTTTGTTTCTTTTCTACCTTAAGACAGCAAGGACATTCTTCAGTGTTTTCTTTGAAAAGCTTTATGCTTTTAGTTTTTATGTTTATTTTTATGATTCTTGTACATTTTTTTTCAAAGTTTTGAGGTAGAATTTTTTTCAAATAGATATTTTATTATTCCAGCATTATTTGTTGAAAAGATTTTCTTTTCCCCATTGAATTGCCTTTATGCCTTTGTTGAAAATCAGGTGACTGAATATGGACGGGTCTATTTCTGGACGTATTATTCTGTCCAATTGATCTTCCTGTCTGTCCTCATGCTAATACCACATTGTATGCACCACTGAAGCTTTATAGTGAGTTTTAAAATCAGGTAGCTATAAATATTTTTCTTCTCAAAAATCCTTTGGACATTTTAGGTCCTTTGCATTTTCAAATACATTTTAGGGTCAACTTGTTAATTTCTACAAAGAAAGCCTCCTGAAATTTTGAGTGAGATTAGGTTGAACCTGTCAGTTTATTTGGGAAGAATTTGCATTATAATTCTTCCAATACATGAGCATAGATTATTTGTTCAACTCTTCTTTAAGAGCATTCAGAAATATTATCTTTTAACGGTTGAAGCTGTGTACATATTTTTGATAAATTATCCCTAGGAGTTTTATGTTTCTTCCATTATTGTAAATCTATTATTTTTAAATGTTATTTTTCACTGTCTGCTGCTAGTATGTAGATATACAATTGATTTTATACATTAACCATTTATTCTTGAATTTGATAAATTGAGTTATTAGTTCTGGTAATTTATTTATTAATATTTTATGCATAAGGCTCAATTTTTTGCTTATTTTTATGTGTTTTATTTCTTCTACTTGCCTTTTGACCCTGGGCTGAACATCCAGTACAGTGTTTAGTAGAAATATTAAATACACACGTCCTTACCATGTTACCATTTTAGGAGAAGTATTCAGCATTTCCCCAGTAAGTATGTTGCTAATTGTAGGTTTTTCACACATACCTTTTTATTATATTGAGGAATTTTTTCCTTCTCTTCTTAGTGTGCTGAGAGGGTTTTTTAAAATCATGAATGGGTTTTAACTTTTATCAAATATTATTTGCTCATGTATTGAGGTGTTCGTGTTTTTTCCCTTTATTCTATTAATAAAGTGAATTATATTCACTTTCAAATTTTAATTTTAATACTGAGATAAACCTCATTTGGTCATAATGTATAAACTTTTGATTTATTGAAGTAGGCATACTAAAACTCCAAGGATGGCCACATCCTAATCCTTAAAACCTGTAAAACTTTACATGGTAAAAGGGACTTTGCATATGTGATTGATTCCGTTACGAATTTTGAGATAGGGAGATTATTCTGGATTATCTAAGTGCACCCAGTATAAATACAGGGCCCTCGTAACAGAGAGGTAGTAGGATCAAATTCAGAGAGGAGACGTGACCAAGGATACAGAAATTGGTGTGATGTAGGACGCCACAATTCAAGGAATACAGGAAGCCTCTAGAAGCCAGAAAATAGAAGAAAATGAATTCTCCTTTGCAGCTTCTAAAAAGAATGCAATTCTGCTGAAAACCCACTTTGAATTTCTGAACTCCAGAACTGTAAGATAATATTCAGTCTGTATTGTTTTAAGTTGCTGAGATTTTAGCAATTTGTTATCATTTTTGCAATTATACCCATACTCATAAGGGATATTGTTCTGTACACTTTTTTAGGTTTTAGTTTTAAGGTTGTGATGACTCACTAAACAAATTTAGAACATTTTTTCTTTATTACCTGAAAAAGTTGGTATAAAATTGGTATTATTTCTTTCTTCAATGTTTGCTAAAGTCTTTTTTGGCCTGGATTTCACTTTGTTGGAAGATTTAAAAAAATAATTTCTTCAATACAGTTTTCCAACTTTATCAACTTTAGAGCTCAATACAACACAGATCAACAAGCCTCACTCCTAAAGTTTCTGATTTAGTAGATCTGGGTTAGGGCTTGAGAATTTGTCTTTCTGCCATATTCTCAGGTGATGATGCTGCTGCTAATCCAGCAATAATATTAAAGCAGAACCACTGCTTTAGAATACGGGAATTTTTAGTAAATTGTATTTTTCAAAGTTCTTTCATGATAATTGTCTAATGTATTGGCTAAAGTAGATGGAAATATGTCCTTATTACTTTTAATAGAATCCATAGTGATATCATATTTAAATTCTTGATAATGATAATTTTCATTTCTTCCGTATGTCTTTAGTTTTTCTAGTACATTATCGATTTTATTGTTCTATTAAAAGAGTCAACTTCTAGCCTGGTGGATTTTCTCTATTTTTCTCAGGTTTCTCTTACATTGCTTTCTGCTCTTTTCATCATAATTTCATCTTGTACTTAATTTGGACTTTCTTTACTTTTTTTTTTTTTTTTTTTTTTTTTTTACTTCTTAAGATGTATGCCTAGGGTATTCACTTCAGACCTTTCCTCTTTTTTTTTTTTCTTTTTTTTTTTTTTTTTATTATACTGTAGGTTTTAGGGCACATGTGCACAATGTACAGGTTTGTTACATATGTATCCATGTGCCATGTTGGTTTGCTGCACCCATTAACTTGTCATTTAGCATTAGGTATATCTCCTAATGCTGTCCCTCCCCCCTCCCCCCACCCCACAACAGTCCCCAGAGTGTGATGTTCCCCTTCCTGTGTCCATGAGTTCTCGTTGTTCAGTTCCCACCTATGAGTGAGAATATGAGGTGTTTGGTTTTTTGTCATTGCGATAGTTTACTGAGAATGATGGTTTCCAGTTTCATCCATGTCCCTGCAAAGGACATGAACTCATCATTTTTTATGGCTGCATAGTATTCCATGGTGTATATGTGCCACATTTTCTTAATCCAGTGTATCGTTGTTGGACATTTGGGTTGGTTCCAAGTCTTTGGTATTGTGAATAGTGCCACAATAAGCATACGTGTGCATGTGTCTTTATAGCAGCATGATTTATAGTCCTTTGGGTATATACCCAGTAATGGGATGGCTGGGTCAAATGGTATTTCTAGTTCTAGATCCCTGAGGAACCGCCACACTGACTTCCACAATGGTTGAACTAGTTTACAGTCCCACCAACAGTGTAAAAGTGTTCCTATTTCTCCACATCCTCTCCAGCACCTGTTGTTTCCTGACTTTTTAATGCTGGCCATTCTAACTGGTGTGACATGGTATCTCACTGTGGTTTTGATTTGCATTTCTCTGATGGCCAGTGATGATGAGCATTGTTTCATGTGTTTTTGGCTGCATAAATGTCTTCTTTTGAGAAGTGTCTGTTCATATCCTTCGCCCACTTTTTGATGGGGTTGTTTGTTTTTTTCGTGTAAATTTGTTTGAGTTCATTGTAGATTCTGGATATTAGCCCTTTGTCAGATGAGTAGGTTGCAAAAATTTTCTCCCATTCTGTAGGTTGCCTGTTCACTCTAATGGTAGTTTCTTTGGCTGTGCAAAAGCTCTTTAGTTTAATGAGATCCCATTTGTCTATTTTGGCTTTTGTTGCCATTCCTTTTGGTGTTTTAGACATGAAGTCCTTGCCCACACCTATGTCCTGAATGGTATTGCCTAGGTTTTCTTCTAGGGTTTTTATGGTTTTAGGTCTAACATGTAAGTCTTTAATCCATCTTGAATTAATTTTTGTATAAGGTGTAAGGAAGGGATCCAGTTTCAGCTTTCTACATATGGCTAGCCAGTTTTCCCAGCACCATTTATTAAATAGGGAATCCTTTCCCCATTTCTTGTTTTTGTCAGGTTTGTCAAAGATGAGATAGTTGTAGATATGTGGCATTATTTCTGAGGGCTCTATTCTGTTCCATTGATCTATGTCTCTGTTGTGCTATTTTATCACATATGTTATATCTACATACACTATAAACTTTACAATATAGTGGTATATACGTGTGTGTCCGCTTGTTATGTCTTGTAAAAGAAATCAAATATATATGTATATATACTTTTTTATTTTTACTAACGTATTTGTTATTTTTGATTTCTTTATTCCTATAAATTCAGGTTGATATCTAGCATCATTTCCGTTCAGCGAGAACAAACTTTAAAATTTGTCTCAGTGCAGGTCAGCTAGGAACAAATTACCTTAGTTTTATCTGAAATGTCTTTATTCATCTGAAAATGTCCTTACTCGAGCTCCTTTTTTAAAGACAATTTTTGCCGCACATAAAATTCTAGGTTGGGCACATTTTATTTCAACACAATTAATATATATTTTATTGTAGTTTGGGTTATATTTTTACATTTAATCAGCCATCACTTACGTTTATCTATGTGTAATGTGTACTTATTTGTATGTTTGCTTTGAAGGTTTTTTTGTTTGTATTTAACTTAATAGTTTAATTCTGTTGCACTGAAGTATGATGTTCTTTGATTACCCTGCTTGAGGCTTGCTGAGCTACTTGATTCACAAGTTTATGTTTTTACTGCATTTGAGAAGGTTTGAGCCATTTTTTTCTTCCAAATATTTCTGCCTTTTATACTCTTTTCCTTCTCTCAAAAACCCCAATTTTCCTTAAAATAGACTGTTTTATATTGTGCCCTCAGTGACTGAAACTCTCATTTATTTTCAATCATTGTCTCATTGTCTCACTGTTTTTCAAGTTGGATAATTTCTATTGAGCCATCTTTTAAGTTCATTTATTTTTTTTCTTTTGTCACTTTCCATCTGCTGTTAGGCTTATAATTTTTTTTTTTTCTTGAGATGAAGTCTTCTCCTGTCACCCAGGCTGGAGTGCAATGGCGCCATCCCAGCTCACTGCAACCTTTGAGTCCTGAGTTCAAGTGTTTCTCCTGCCTCAGCCTCCTGGGTAGCTGGGATTACAGGCATGTGCCACCACGCCGGGCTATTTTTTGTATTTTTAGTAGAGATAGGGTTTCACAGTGTTGGCCAGGCTGATCTTGAACTCCTGACCTCAGGTCGTCTGCCCGCCTTGGCCTCCCAAAGTGCTGGGATGACAGACATGAGCCACTGCACCCGGCCCTAAATTTTTCATTTCAGATATTGTACTGGAAAAATTCTAGAATTTGAAATTTATTATACAGTTTTATGTTCTTGTTGAAATGTCCCATCCATTCATTATGATTATATTTTTTCTTAAGTTCTTAAACATATTTAAATAGCTACATTAAAGCTTTTGTCTGCAAACTACAATATCTGACTCATCTCATGATTATTTTGAATTTCCTTCTTTTCTCTTGAATGTGAGTCACATATTTTTTGGTTTCTTAGTATTTTTTGTAATTTTTGAGGGTTCGTTGGACATTGTTGATGGAAGATTGCAGAGAATATGAATTGTGCTATCTCTTTTTAAAATTTGTTCTTGTAGGCAGTGAAACCACTATCAGCTTATTTTTTTCTGGTTGTCTGGCTTGTTCTTATTCTTTGATAGGATGGATCTATTACTGTTTTGAATTTAGTCCTAGTAGAGATCCTTACTCTAGGACATGATTCTTTCCTAAAGGTTGGCATTCACTGGTCTCAACTGAATGCCTGAGATGCTCAGTGAAGTCTCTCAACTACAGGTAGACTGAAATGCTGATATCTTCCAGAACTGCTTGATCTCTGGTATCTCTAGTTTTATTTGTGTATATGCACCCTTCCTTCAGAAAAGCACCCACAGTGATTACTCCATGAAGTGTTCTGGGACATGCACTCTTGTCTTCTTAAATAGAGTTGTCTGCCAATTCCATTCACCTCAGCAAAACTGGAACTCGTATTTTGGATACCTCATCTTATCAATACCTGTGCTCAGCTTGGGCTTCACTTCCCTGCTTCTTAGCAGAAAAGTACCCCCAGGCAGAAGGTCAGGGTGATCAAGGAACAGTCAAGTGATGGCTGTTTTTGTTTTTCTTCATTCAAGTATAATAATCCTATGCTGTTTGTTATTTGAAACAACAGTGCTTGACTTCATATATTTTTCCAGTTTTATATTTTTTTTGCTTCTCATAGTAGAGAAAATTCAGTATTAACTCTTCTGTTGGTTGAAAGTAAAATTTAAGTAAGAATTTTTAAGCAATTTATAAAAAGGGGCACTGATTATTTGGTAATATGAAAGCAATGTCTTTGGATGTAACGTATTTAAAATATATGTCTATTGACAAGAGAACACTAAACATCCCTAATTCCAATATAAGCAGATTAAGGAAAAAAAGGAATAATTTACTACAACTCTGATTCATTGAATCAAAATTTAAAAGTACTAAACTAAAACGTTCCTTGATGTTTTTATTTCTTTCTTTATTAGTTAGGAGCTACACAGCTATTGCATGTGCTTCAGTTTAGGTAAGGTAGGAAATGCTGTCGTACATTTTGTTTCATTTAGCCAGCAGCATGTTTCAGGCAGAAAAGGTATATAATGCCACCTTGTCTACACAGAATCACTTGGATTATATGTATGCAAAAAGAGTTCCTCAGGTTTGTATTACTGTTACAAACTTTGATTTATTCAGTGATATTAGTTCTTAAGCACTAATGCATTCCATTTGCAAAATACTGCCGTTTAAACCTTCAAATGGATATTCTGTGTATCCATCAAACCATTAGTGATGTTATTCTCCTTTACCACTTTTGCATGTGGGCTGCAACTCTTCAAATATGTGCCATTTGAATTACATTAGAATACTTATGGGTGGGTTATTAAAATTTATTCTCTTTTTTAATAGGTAGTGTATTAGCTTAGATTTGTTTTTAAATAATTGTAAATCCTTTGGATTAATTTATTTCTAATTGGCAAATTATAATTACTGACCTTTTTAAATAAAGAAAACTAAAGAAGCAGTATGATTAATCACTTAACTGATGTCTTCTGTGGAACTCAAAAGGCGATTTTAATACTTTGCTCTTAAGATATGTGAATAGAATATTAGCAATTGTGGGGATTCGTGGTCTTTTGAATGAATGATGCATGGAGATTAGATTCCCTTACTGGTTTTGATGTCTGTCAAAAGAACACTGAAAAAAAAAAAAGGTAACTCACAGCTTTTTGTCTGCTGCCTCCTGTTTAAGTCGTACTGTATCAGCTCTTGTAGTATTTCACTTCTTGAAGTATATGTGAAGAACATTGCTGTTGATAATTTGTGGTGTTGACATTTGTGAATGGATAAATTAGAGTAGATTTAAGATTATTCCTATAGTAACACTTTCAGTCACTTGCATTCCCACGTGAATTTGTAAATTGTAAAGAAGGAAAAAATTATAACTTCTGGCCCAAGATTATCCATAATTCCCAGACTATCTTACATGTACGGCTGTGCAAGAGCACGTCCCATGTGTGCCATCAATTATGTGTCCCAGCAGATGAGTAAATATTTAAGAAGAAATTTTTTATGGTATGATCTTTTTACCTAGGAATAACCTTATTTATTTTTGGATCCCTAGGGCTTGGCACTTGGTCATTTAGTTATTTTTTTCAATGAATGATTGTACATAAATCAATTAATATAAATTCATTGAGAACTGCTGACTTTGTACTAGATGGTAATTGTTTTATATATTTTCTTGATTTATAGCCTGAAAATAATCTGGATCAGAAAGAAGTATTCCAAATTGGCCTCTGTCTTGAAACTTAACTACCCATGTTTCCCTGATACTGTCTAATTTTACAATAAAATAGTCTTTGAGGAATTTTGTACATCTACAACTCAATCCATACATACCCAGTAGGGTTCTCAGCAACAATTATTAGCTATCTGCTAAAAATGACTAATTGAATATATCACATCATCAATATCCTGATGGCACAAGAGACAGACATACTAATGTCTATAAAACATGCTTTTCAAAAATGCAAAACCTGAGATAATGAGACAGGGATTGTTGATTTTTGATACGTCTTTATATAGAAGCTCTTGTTTAAAAAAATCTATTGCAATCTGTAAAATGACTGTTTTTGGTCATCTAGCAAATAGCCCAGGTATTTTGGTAACTCCTTAGAAGAAAGTTGAAACAAATTTTGTTTATATACCCACCATAAATCTGAACTGTATGGTTATGATTTCATTAAAAAATACCATTCTCTTAATGATTTCAGTATTTTACAGGCTGCACATGGGTTACAGACAGTTAGTTGGTAATTCATCTTAACTAACACATTTATCTGAGTGTCTTTCTGTTGCTATAAAGGAATAGCTGAGGCTGGGTAATTTATAAAGAAAAGAGGTTTATTTACTCATGGTTCTGCAGGCTGTTCAAGGAGCATGGCCCCAGATTCTGCTTCCAATGAGGGCTTCAAGCTGTTTTCATTCATGGTGAAAGGGAAGCCAGTATTTGAAGAGATTACATGGCAAGAGAGAAAGCAAGAAAGAAAGGGAAGTTGCCAGGCTCCTTTCAAAAACCAGCTATTAGGGGAACCCTTATGGGAATGAATCTAATGAGACCTCACTCACTCCCTTCACCCTCCAGGGCATTAATCTATTCATGAAGAATCAACTGCTATGACCCAAACACCTCCCCTTAGGCCCCTCTTCCAACATTGGAGATCAAGATTCAACATGAGGCTTCGAGGTTGCAAACACGCAACCTGTAACGCTGCTTTCAATTTATCTGCATGAAACTTGTGTTTAATTTTGGATGTTTGTTGTTACAAATGTGATTCACTATATCTCCAGCTTACAAAAAAGACTCAATTTCTCAAAAGTAAATAATTGGTTTGTAAAATAATACTGATTTTTTCAGTGGCAATAAAACAGTCTGTAAAACTTTGACCATATGCCAAATTGTACATTAGGTAGCGAGGCTTCCCTAATTTTTGTGTGTGTATCTTTGAGAAATGAGAAGAGTGGAGCCCTTGAATTTACTCACTTGAAGTTTTAGATGAGTCATCACCATTATACTCTTAGAAGTCTTTCAAGAAAGATGGGGTTGAGAGGGAAGAGTGGCCACTGAAAACAGGGCAGAGGATAATAAAGAGTAGCCTTGGAGAAAACTGAGAGTCTCCGGAGATTTTAGAAGGGAATCAGTTTAGAAAGGTGACCTGTTGTGATGCTATAGAAAGAGTAAGGACTCTCTATTGCTGAGTTATGAAGAGGGCATGGAATGAACAGGTGAGAAAATCTTTGCTAACGTTTCAGAGAGTCGTGGATTTAGGACAGCCATAAATACAATTTTTGAAGTGATGTGGAAAAGGAATTTTGAAAATAACCAGAGTAGAATGGCAATTCAGTATGCTAATCACATTTTGTCCAAGGGTTTCTTCTAATTTCATGAAGACTTTATTTTGGGAATTATATTTTCATAGTAAACTTTATTTTAAAGGCAAAAATGTAATTTTTCAGCATTTGGCTCTTTGCAACATCTGTTAGTTCCAAAATTGAAAACGGAAAGAACATTAAAATGTTTTTTTAAATCAAAGACTAGTTCAATTTCTCATATTCAAACATACCAATTTCTAGGCAGAGTAACTAAATCTCTGAAATTTATCCAGAAAAAGAGTTACACCAGACTAAATTTGGCCTCCTTTTCAAATCCTGTCATTCAGTGTAGAGTAAAAGTTGTGCAGTATATGTTTTGCCATGAAAAGTCACATTTATTCTAAGTCATTTCTATTTATGTAAGTGGAAACATTACTTAAAAATAGTTTGCCATATAAATCCCTTTATAAATGTTGATGGTCAGTTAAAACAGAAAGATTTTACACGTAACTGGAAAGAGTATGCCTGCTAGAAATAGTTCAGAGGTAAAAGGAAGGCTCATTTCTTCAATAAAACATCCCGCAGTTTGTTGCTTTTTACTGCTAAGGCTTCGTCTGTTCAAAGATTAAGAGACAATATGATTCACTTGGAAAAGTCTTGGTCTAGTAATTAGGAAATAGGTTCAATAAAGAGCTTTGATGTTCACTAGCTAATTTCCTTGGGCAATTCATTCACTCTTTCTGGGTTTTCATCTTCTAAAACACAGACACTAAGGTGGAATAAACATATAAGATGTTGATGACCCTAAGAATATTTCTATTAAAAAAATTGGCATTAGGCCTGGCATGGAGAGAGGGGTAAAATGAGAGATTTCCTTAACCCTTTTTTGAAACTTTGCATATTTGGGGGACCTTACAGGAGTCAAAGATGAAAGATCCAGCTCAGAGGAGCAATGACTTGTATAGTTAGTTTCCCTCTAATTCCAGTTTAATGAAGAGAAAGACTGTCAGGAGGAGCCACGCCCTTTTCCAGAACAGGGAAATTAGAAAGGAAATGAAGGGACCTATAGGTGTGCACAGCCTTGTCAGAAATTGTAAATCTATAAATGATACTGATGGCTTTAGTTTGTGACTTGGGAGCTGTTATACTCAGCCCATGCAGATATGCCCACACTGAACAGAGGATGATGAACATATGTTTGCTACTTTTTCCTATAAGGATTTTTTCCAAGACTTATTACTTTCGGATGTTGGGTCAGCGTTGTAGAGTTCAATGATTATACAACTCTCCAGGAATTATAAACACTTAAAAGTCCTTAAAGTCTTAGTGCCAATAAAAGTATCTGCAAATTTTCCTTCTGCCTCCAAACTGAACAACTTTTCTTAGGAAAAAATATTTTTCTCCTTACTCATGTGACTTTGATTTACTCTTTCACTATCTGTTCGCTGTTTTTCAAAGTGTTTGGAAAAATAGCCTGAAATTGACATTTACACAAGTCTTTTAATTTGGCATTCTGCCAAATTCAATTTAATCAGTTCTCCTTGTTCTCTGTGTAGCATTTGGCACTGATTATCTTTTCTCTCTTGAAATTTGTTTCTTTTCACTTCCAACATATTGTGCCTCCTTTTGTTTTCCAACCTGTTTGAAGCTTCTAGTCTCTTTCTTGTTTATTAAATCTTGGCAGTTCCCATGTTCCGTAGATTTATCTGTGGTGTTTTCTCAGCTTTTATTTATATTTTGCAGCTAATACCTCTCTAAAAATGACTGCTAAGTATATGTATCAAGTTTTCTTAGGGTGAGTGATTATTGAATAATTAAAAATTAAAGAAATATATTTTGAAAGTGATTTAAAACTTGACTGGAAAATTATTGCATACCATAAACTTGACCTAAAGTATCAACATTTTACTTTAAAATTTCAGAGCATCTTCTTTATGACGAGTGTGGTTTTGTTCCACAGCACAGAAATGTCCTTATTCAGAGTGTTATACTAAATTGTTTTCTGATTATTAAAGTAATAAATGGTAAGTAAACATGAAAATGTAAAGATTAAGAACAATTATAAAATCAGATAATATTGAAAATTTGACTCTCTGACAGGCATTTTACTAAAAACTTTATATGCATTGTGTAATTTATTTCTTACAATACTACAAAAGAGATATTAATATCAATTTATTTTAGGAAAGCTAAGGGACAATGCTTGCCTCAGTTCACACAGCTGTTTAGAGGTAGATCTGTATACAAACATGGGTTTATCTGACTTCAGAGTCTAACTTCTTGGTCACTTCCTTGTCTTCCTTAGGGATAACAATTATAAAAAATATGCAGCTTTTTTTCCAGCCTCTCTTCTATATGCTATGCCATTATCTCTCTCTAACAAAAGTACCCTCCTCTGGATATATGAGGAAAAAAAGGGGTTGTTTTATAACCATTTCTGGCTCATCCCAATAGCTCATGCACATCCATGCTGTTCATAACTTCACTGTGGCCTCGCTCTTCCTTCGTGGTGGCTGTCGTAACCCCTACTGCCAATCCAAGGCAGTCCTTTCAATACAAGGCCCTCCCTTCCCTCTGCGTGGGCCTTGGGAGATGAAATGGACATGAGGCACCCACATTTCTCTCTTCTGTTTCATTCTTTTACTCTCATGCTACCAATACTAAAGAATGGAAAGGCATGTTAAGTTTTACTGAGGAGCTGGAGATAATTAAAGGAAATATTATACATTTAAAACTGCTAAATATGACTTTCCCTATTCTAATGTCAAGCCTCAGGAAGGTTAAACCCCATTCAGAGCAATTTTCTCGTGGACTCAACTCAGTTGCTAGCCATGCTGCTCTATAGGTAGGCCTTTCCTCCTCTTAGAAAGGACCTTCTTCCTTAAAACTCTGTTTGAATCTCTACCCCTCCCCACTTTGGGAAACCCTACCTTTTGCCCACCTGGCCTCTTTTCCCAATTTATGCCTGCTGCCTAGGTTATCTGGGTGATTCAGTATGTACTTGAGAGTACGTACCCTAAGTATTACTTATTCAGTGTAAATAATACTATAGAGAACTTCAGCAGGACAGGTCAAGCTAGACTTCCGTACTTCAAGTACAACAAAACAGTTAGTTATACAGTTTGGCATTCTAATCCCAAGTTGGTTCTATGCTATTGTTTTAATAATGCACCACAAAGTTCATGTGTTAGAAACTTAATCCCCAATACAATTTTGTTGAGATGTTGGGCCATCAGTATGTGAATAGGTCATTAGGACTCTACCCTCATGAACAAATTAATGCTGTTATTGCAAGAGTGTCTTATCACCAGAGTGGATTCCTGATGAAAGGATGAGTTCCCTCCCCTACCCACCTCGCATACACTGTCTTGCCCTTGTCTTCCACCTTCTGTCTTGCCCTTCTGTCACCATGGGATGACACAGCAGGAAGGCTGTCAGCAAGATGCCAGCCATTTGGCCTTGGATTTTCCAGGCTCCAGAACTGTAAGAAATAAATCTTCGTTCCTTATAAATTAACCAGTCTTACGTATTCTGTTATAGCAGTAGTAAACGGACTAAGACAGCCCCCAAGTGCTCTCCCTACACATCTGTTCACTTCTTGTAGTCTTTGAATGAGAAACTATTGAATAAAACGTAGGCATTCACATAGACCTCCCACAGATAAGCATTAAATCTTAGAAACAGCACAGTGTAACTCCATTCAACATTTTTCTTCACTTGTGAAGAATCTTTATATACAAAAAAGAGGCCATAATAGAATTACTGTGAGCAATAGCAAAAAAGGAGTATAAAGACTTGGCACAAGGAGGAACTACTCATGCTTAAATTCTTCTGTAGAACCTGATATTGTTAACAATAGAAAATCTTCTTCTACCGTGTAATTAGAGAAATAGGAAATAAAGAATGATGATGCCATAGTAATTCTTTGAGAATAAATTATTTCTAATGGCTTTTCTTCTTTTGTAGTATTCTCTGAATGATTACTGGTATTGACTTTTATTTAAAGTTAAAAATTTCATCAAATAAAATATGTATTTTACAATTGCTAGTTTCAGATGATTATTAAAATAAAAATATTTAATTTTTAACTGTTTTGGAAGTAAGATAAATTCCTATTGATACTAACTAATTTAGTGAGAAGAAATAATTTGATGAGCCAATATAAATAGAAAGGAAGTTGTGATTAAAGGCAAGGCAGATATATTATCATTTTTTTCTAGGAAAAAGCCCTATCACATCATGTTAACAAGACTCTTACTTTATTCATCATATTCTACATCTTATGATTATTTCTATTTGTGTCTTATTTATTTTATTTTAACATAGGCTTCTTGAGGTCAGAGACAGAAATAATGTGCTGCATTTTGAGGTATTTGGTAAATATTTGGCTCTTCATTAACTTTTTTATTACTCACCAGGTTGTGCTGGAGGCAATTAGAGTGTTAAAAAAAAAAAAGACAAATGATATCTATATTAAAATAAATGAAAAAGAAACAGATGAAATTAAATTATTTTAATGATCTATTTCTTATACCCAAAATATTATTCCAAATGTAATCAATACAAAAGTGTTATATTTACATTTGTTTGTTTATACTGGAGCTTCCAAATCCAGTGTGTATTTTACAGTTAAAGCACATGTTAGTTTGAACTAACACACTGAGACAAAGGGTTCAGGTAGAGTTGGTAGAAGCTGAAGGGGATGAAGAAGACACTCAGGATCTGTGCTGTCCAGTGCAATAGTCCTCAGCCCTATGTACCTATGAGCAACTTGAGATGTGTTTAGTTCAAGCTGTTAATGGCTATTGAGATACGGTCAAATCAATTATATTTTGAAATAGTCTTTTGGGTATAAGAAATATATTTTTAAACCAAATACTAAATAAATTAATGTCACCCATTTATTTTAGCTTATTTTAATATGGCTACTAGAATATTTTAAAATTTGAAATTTAAAATTGTGTGGCTTGCATTTGTGGCTCATGTTGTATTTCTGTTGGATAATGCTGCTCTGTATTTTTTTTCTAGAGTTGATCTTATAGCAAAAAACTCTTACTTTAAAAAACAGCTTATACATTATACATATTGAAAAACTTGCATCTTAACAATGACAGATATTTTCTCCCTCTAAATTTACTCAGTCTTATTCATTGAACCAAGAAATGCTTATTTCTTAGCTTTTAAGTTAAAGATAGGCAACAGCTGGTCTTGTATGTCTCAGTACCAGGGGAAATAGTAGTTAGTAGGATCAGAGAAAAGCCTCCCAATTAATGTGACTATAAAACAGTTCACACAACACAGATATTCTTTAGGAAAAATGTTTTTTAGCCTGCATACTAATATATAAGAACATTTAAAATGTTATCCTCTTAAAAATGTTTTGTTTCTCAATAGTTTAAAAATGTATTTGTTTATCTACTTTGTTTTTTAAAGAATGACTTTCAGTTTTATTTTTAAAACCAGTTGACATACTAAGTCATGCTGCAGACACGTGGTCACCACTATAAACTTCAACTATTTGTTTTCCTGACACACTATGGTGGTGCAAGAAAACTATTTTTAAGTAACTAGCTGTAATGAATTTTATAAACGTACTATGTTCTTCTGTGACATGTCATTTAAACTATTTTCATCTTAGAGGGCTTTCCTTCAATCAGTTTCTTCAGGCATACCTCATAACCTTAAATAATTTTTAACTATGACTAAGGATAATTTATCAATTAGTTTGTGTTGAATTTCTGCTTTTATTTGGCTAGATTGAAGTGCTGTCATTCCTTTTGAATACTAAATAATGAATTTGCTAAACGTGTTTTGTCGATTTTGTTACAATTAAGGTATTTCATAAATACAATCAGATAATAATTGAGATATAATTAAATCAATAAACAGAAACTTTATGTAAGGTATCAACGTGTTTCTTCTTTAACATACCTTTGTAGCCACAAAGTCCTTCTACTTGTTTTTAGACCTTAATTCCTATAGTAATATTTCTCAACTAGGGAGATACTGGCACTTGGGGCAGAGCAATTTATCATTTTGTGGTACTTTCTTGCACATTGCAGGACTGTTAGCCTCTCTTGTCTCTACTCACTAAATGATAGTAGCAAGTATCCAATCACCCTCCCCTTCATTCAGTAAGACAACTCCAACCCCGTATACCACCACCACACATTTCCCAATATCAGCTGGCCAGTACCATTCCAATAAACAACTTTCATGAAATTTTTTTCATTATTTCTCTCATGGCCTTCAATCTGTAGTTTACCTGGTAAAATATTATTCATCATCATAAAATACTATACTTTACTATGAAATACTATGAAAATGCTGTGAAAAACTGTGTCTTTCACTTTACCTGTCATTTATTGCACACTTGCTAGGTGCCAGGCACTCTTCTAAGTGCTTTGCCTGAATTAACTTATTTATCCCTCATAGCAATGCTCTATCTTACTTACTACTACTATCCTTGCTTGATAGACAAAAAAACTGGAGGCAAGAGAAGTTAAGTAATTTGTCCAGTGTAACCAACTAGAAAGTAGCAGGGCCTCAGTTAAGTCAGGAAATCTGGATCCAGAGTCTGAGATTTTAAACACCCTCTTTTACTTATATATTATTAAAGTTAAAAAGAAGAAAGAAAAGTCTGAGCCACTTTACCTTTTTTAAGATTCTACTAGAAACTTTACTTATATATGCTATTTAATATGGTGCTCATATATCATGTTAACTTTTACAGAACAGAGTGTGAAGCACAAAATTGATAGAAATACCTCATTCCTAAAAATTAGAATCCAATTACTGTTATATTCTCCCTACCTCTCCACTCTAAATCCTGTACCAAGTCCCACTTATGTGTTTTTGGTGGGGGAAACACATAAGTAACATGTCATAAATATGCCTCCTTCCATACAATGTGGAAGAAAAAATTATCACTTTTTAAAATTGCCATCCACAGTCAATGCAAAAATTACAGTCAGGGCAAAAATTACAAGTCATTTTCTCATGTGTTCATTTTTTCTTTTCATTGTTTTATATTGTAACATAAGGGTATGTCTGTACACTCAAGTATCTCTAAAGTATGGTGTAATTGCAGATGACCTACAACAGAACCTAATATATAATTGTATATGAAATATACCTACAGTTTGTGTTTTGTTAGACAAATTTACAAAGCTTGCATTTAGATTTTACCATGTAAAGCAAAACAGTTCGTTTGATATATGCCTGAATTTAAAATTGTTATCCATGAGGCTGAGCACGGTGGCTAACACCTGTAATCCCCTCACTTTGGGAGGCCAAGGCGGGTGGATCACCTGTGGTCAGGAGTTTGAGACCAGCCTGACCAACATGGTGAAACCCCGTTTCTACTAAAAATACAAAAATTAGCCAGGTACGGTGGTGGGTGCCTGTAATCCCAGCTACTTGGGAGGCTGAGGCAGTGGTTGGAACAGTTTGGAAGGCTCAGAAGAAGATAGGAAAATGTAGGAAAGTTTGGAACTTCCTAGAGACATGTTAAATGTCTTCGACTAAAATACTGATAATGATATGGACAATGAAATCCAGGCTATTGTGGTCTAAGATGGAGATGAGGAACTTCTTGGGAAGAGATTGTCAAAGAGATTGGTGGCATTTTGCCCTTGCCATACAGATCTGTGGATCTTTAAACTTGAGAGAGATGATTTAGGGTATCTGGCAGAAGAAATTTCTAAGCAGCAAAACATTCAAGAGGTGGCAGAGCATAAAAGTTTGGGAAATTTGCAGCTGACAATGCAAATTTTTTGGGGAAAAATTCAAGCCTGCAGCAGAAATTTGCATAAGTAACAAGGAGCTGAATGACAATGAGAAAAATGTGTATAGGGCAGGTCAGAGACCTTTGCGGCAGCCCCTCCCATCACAGGCTGGGAGTTCTAGGAGGAAGAATGGTTTTGTGGGCTGGACCCAGGGCTTCCCTGCTGTATACAGCTTGCGTACTTGGTGCCCTGCATCCCAGCCATGGTTAAAAGGGGCCAAGCCAAGGTAGAGCTCAGGCTGTGGCTTTGGAGGGTGCAAGCACCAAGCCTTGGCAGCTTTCATGTGGTGATAAGTCTGTGGATGCATAGAAGTCAAGAATTGAGTTTTGGGAACCTCTGACTAGATTTCAGAGAATGTATAGCAATGCCTGGATGTCCAGGCAAAAGTTTCCTGCAGGGGTGGAGCCCTCATGGAGAGCCACTGTTAGGGCAGTGTGGAAGGAAAATGTGGGGTTGGAGTCCTCTACACAGAATCCCCACTGGAGCACTGCCTAGTGGAGCTGAGAGAAGAGGGCCACCATCCTCCAGACCCCAGAATGGTAGTTCCATTGGCAGCTCGCACTGTGCACCTGGAAGAGCTGCAGGCACTCAATGCCAGACTGTGAAAAAAGCCAGGAGAGGGGCTTAACCCTGCAAAGCCACAAAGGTGGAGCTGGTGAAGGCCATGATGCCCTTTGCATCAGCATGACCTGCATGTGAGACATGGAGTCAAAGGAGATCATTTGGAACTTTAAAGTTCAATGACTGCTTTATTGGATTTTGGACTTGCATGGGGCCTGTAGTCCCTTTGTTTTGGCCAATTTCTCCCATTTGGAATGGATGTATTTACCCAATGCCTGTACACCCACTGGATCTAGGAAGTACATAACCTGCTTTTGATTTTACAGGCTCATAGAAGGAAGGGACCTGCCTTGTCTCAGATGAGACATTGGGCTTGGACTTTTGGGTTAGTGCTGGAATGAGTTAAGACTTTGGGGGACTGTTGGAAAGGCATGATTGGTTTTGAAATATAAGTATATGAGATGTGGGAGGGGCCAGGTGTGGAATTACATTGTTTGGCTGTGTACTCACCAAAATCTCATCTTGAATTGTAGCTCCCATAATCCCCATGTGTTGTGGGAGGGACCTAGTGGGAGGTAATTGAATCATAAGGGTGGTTACCCACATGCTGTTGTTCTCATGATAGTTAGTGAGCTCTCATGAGATCTCTCGGTTTTATAAGGGGCTTTTGTCCCTTTTCCTAATTCTTTTCTTTGCTTCCACTGTATGAAGAAAGGTGTTTTTGCTTCCCCTTCTGCCGTGATTGTTAAGTTGCCTGAGGCCTCCCCAGCCATGCTGAACTGTTAGTCAATTAGACATTTTTTCTTTTCTTTTTTTTTAATTTTATTATTATTATTATACTTTAAGTTTTAGGGTACATGTGCACAATGTGCAGGTTTGTTACATATGTATACATGTGCCATGTTGGTGTGCTGCACCCATTAACTCATCATTTAGCATTAGGTATATCTCCTAATGCTATCCCTCCCCCCTTCCCGCCACCCCACAACAGTCCCTGGTGTGTGATGTTCCCCTTCCTGTGTCCATGTGTTCTCATTGTTCAATTCCCACCTATGAGTGAGAACATGTGGTGTTTGGTTTTTTGTCCTTGCTCTAGTTTGCTGAGAATGATGGTTTCCAGCTTCGTCCACGTGTCTACAAAGGACATGAACTCACCATTTTTTATGGCTGCATAATATTCCATGATGTATATGTGCCACATTTTCTTAATCCAGTCTATCGTTGTAGGACATTTGGGTTGGTTCCAAGTCTTTGCTATTGTGAATAGTGCCACAATAAACATACATGTGCATGTGTCTTTATAGCAGCATGATTTATAATCCTTGAGACATTTTTTCTTTATAAATTATCCAGTCTTGGATATGTCTTTGTTAGCAGCATGAGAACAGAGTAACACATATCCCAAGGCGTTTAATAATGAAACTCTCAAAGATCAAGGATAAAGAAGAGATCATGAAAGCATCTAGATAAAAGAAAGATATAACATACAAAGGAGCCCCAGTACATCAGGTAATAAACTTTTCTGTGGAAACATTGCAGGCCAGGAGAGAATGGCATGATACATTTAAAGTGTGAAAGGAAAAAAAAAACTTTTATCATATGATAGTACATCCAGCAAAAAATATCCTTCACACGTGGAGGAGAAGTAATGCCTTTCATAGACAAAACATGAGGGATTTCATCAACACCACACCTGTCATACAGGAAATGCTAAGGGGAATTTTTTTAATATGAAAAGAGCATTCATAAGCAGTAATAAATCATAAGCAATAATAAATAATACATCAAAACTCACTGGTAAGGACACAGACAAACACATAAAACACTGTAATTGTGGTATGTAACCTACTTTTATCTTGAGTAGATAGACTAAAAGATGAATTGCTCAAAATTTATGACTACCACAACTTTTGAAGACATAGATGGTACAATAAGATATAAATAGGAACAACACAAAGTTAAAAATAAGACGAAATTAAGTTAAAATTTGGAGTTTTTATTCTTCTGCTTGTTTGCTAGTTTGTTTTTGCAATCAGTGTTGTCAACAGTTTAAAATCATGGATTATAACATGCTGTTTGCAAGCCTTAAGATAACCTCAATCAAAAACCAATCTTCCTTCCTTCCTTCCTTTCTTTCTTTCTTTCTTTCTTTCTTTCTTTCTTTCTTTCTTTCTTTCTTTCTTTCTTTCTTTCTTCTTTTTCTTTTTTTTCATCTTTCTTCTTTTTTCTTCTTTCTTCTTTTTTCTTCCTTTTAATTGAGGAGAGACAAGGACAAGCACTTTGGGAGGCCAAGGTTTCCAAGGGCAAGGTGGATCACTTGAAGGAAGGAGTTCAAGACCAGCCTGGCCAACACAGCAAAGCCCCATCTTTACTAAAAATACAGAAATTAGCTGGGTATGATGGCATGTGTCTGTAATTCCAGTGACTTGGGAGGCTGAGGCACAAGAATCACTTGAACCCAGGAGGCAGAAGTTGCAGTGAGCTGAGAATGTTGCCACTGCACTCCAAACTGGATGACAGAGTGAGACTCAGTTTTTTAAAAAAATAAAAGATAAGTGGAATGAAAGCCTTTTTTTTTTTTAAGATAAACAAATCTGCCCTATCTTAGTCAGATTAGGAAAAAAGAGAGAAGACCTACCCAAAATAAAATCAGAAATGACAAAGGAGAAATTACTACTAATACTAGAGAAATTCAAAGCATTATTAGAGAGTAATATGAGCAACTATATGCTGATAAAATGGAAAACCTAGAAGAAATGAATAAATTCCTAGAAACAACCTACCAATATTGAATCATGAAGAAACTCAAAACAAGAATAGACCAATAACAAGTAACAAGATTGAAGTCATAAGAAAAAGTCTCCCAGCAAAGAAAACCTAGGACTTGATGGCTTCACTGCTTAATTTTAGCAAATATTTAAAGAAGAACTAATATCAATCCTACTCAAAGTATTCTAAAAAGTAGAAGAGGAAATATTTCCAAACCCATTCTACAAGGCCAGTATTACCTTGTTACAAAAACCAGACAAAGACACATAAAGAACAAACAAGCCAAACCAAATTAAGCCTATATCCATTATGAACATTGATGCAAAAATCCTCAACATAATACTAGCAAGCCAAATTCAACAACATATTAAAAATGTCATTTATTATGAGTAAGTGGAATTTATCCCAAGGATGCAAGAATGGTTCAATATATGTAAATCAACCAATGTCATATATTATATGAATAAAATAAAGGACAAAAAAACTTACAATCATTTCAATTTATACTGACAAATCATTTGATAGAATTCAACATCCCTTCATAATACAAACTTTCAAAAAACTGTATACAGAAGAAATATATCTTAACACAATAAAAGCCATATATGATAGACCCACGGATAGTATCATACTAAATGGGGAATAGGCTAAAAGCCTTTCCTCTAAGATCGAGAAAAGACAAGGATGTCCACTTTCACCACTGTTATTCAACATAGTATTGAAAGTTCTAGCTAGAGCAATCAGACAAGGGAAAGATATAAAAGACATCCACAATGAAAAGGAGGAGGTCCATTTATTCTTGTTTGTAGAAGACATGATTTTATATTTGTAAAACCCAAAGAATCTACCAAAAATGTGTTAGAACTAACAAGCAAATTCAGTAAAGTGGCAGGCTACAAAATCACCATATAAAAATCAGTAGCTTTTCCATATGCCAACAGTGAACAATGTGAAAAAGAAATCAAGGAAATAATCTCATTTACAATAGCTAAAAATAAAATGATACCTAGTAATAAACTTAAGAATTGAGAGATCTCTTCAATAAAAACAATAAAACATTGATGCACAAAATTGTAGTAGGTACAAAAAATGCAAAGATAGTCCATGCTCATGGCTTGGAAGAATCAGTATGTTTAAAATATTAATATTATCAAAAGCAAACTAAATATTCAATGAAAGCTTCACCGAAATACCAATGACATCCTTCACAGAAATAAAAAAATCCTAAAATCTGTGTGAAACCACAAAAGACCCAGAATAGCCAAAACTATACTGTGTATAAGAAACAAAACTGGAAGAATCACCTTTTCTGACTTCAAATTATACACAGACCTACAGTAACAAAAACAGTATGGTACTCACATAAAAGCAGACACATAGTCCAGTGGAACAGAAGAGAGAATCCAGAAATAATTCAATATGTCTACAACGAACTCATTTTCAACAAAGGAGCCAAGAACATACAATAAAGGACAGTCTCTTCGATAAATAGTGCTGAGAAAACTGGATATCCACATGCAGAAGAATTAAACTAGACCCTATTTCTCATTATATACAAAAGTCAAATCAAAATGGATTAAAGACTTAAATCTTAAGACCTCGAACTATGAAACTACTAAAAGAAAACTTTGGGGAAACTCTCCAGGACATTGGTTTGGGCAAATATTACTTGAGTAATACCCCAGAAGCTCAGGCAAGCAAACCAAAAATAGACAAATGGGATCACATCAATTTAAAAAGCTTCTACACAGCAAAGGAAACAATCAACAAAGTGAAGAGACAATCCACAGAATGGGAGAAAATATGTGCAACCTACACAACTGGCAAAAGATTAATAACTAGAACATATAAGGAGCTCAAACAACTCACTAGGAAAAAAATCTGATAATCTGACTAAAGGATGGGCAAAAGATCTGAATAGATACTTTTCAAAAGAAGACATACAAGTGGCAAATAGATATATTACGAGATGCATAATATCACTGATCATCAGAGAAATTCAAATAAAAAGTACAATGAGATATCTTCTTACCCCAGTTAAAATGGCTTTCATCCAAAAGACAGTCAATAACAAATGCTAGCCAGGATTTGGAGAAAAGAGAACCCATATAGCCTTGGTGGGAATGTAAATTATTACAGCCACTCTGGAGAACATTATAAGGGTTTCTTCAAAACCTAGGGATAAAATTATCTTATAATACAACAATTCTACTACGGGATATTTATACAAAGGAAATGAAACCAGCATGTCAAACGTATATCTGCACTTCCATGTTTATCGAAGCACTATTCAAAATTGCCAAGATTTGGAGGCAACCTACATGTCAATCAACAGATGAATGGATAAAATCTGGTACATATACACAATGAAGTACTATTCAGTCATTAAAAAAAGACTAAGCTCTTGTCATTTCCTAGAACATAGATGGAACTGGAGGTCACTATGTTAAGTGAAATAAGGCAGGCACAGAAAGACAAATTTTGCTTGTTCTCGTTCGTATGTGGGATTTAAAAATTAATACAATTGAACTCATGGATCTAGAGAGTAGAATGATTGTTTCCAGAGTCTTTGAAAGGTAATGGGGGTGGGAGTAGTGGGGGTAGTTAATGCGTGCACAAATATAGTTAACTGAATAAGATCTAATATCTGATAGCACAACTGTCAATAATTCATTATACGTTTCAAAATATATCTAAGAGTATTATTGGAATGTTTTTCACACAAAGAAATGATAAATTCTTGAGGTGATGGATAATCCTATTTACTCTGATGTGATTATTATGCACTGTATACCAGTATATCAAAATTTGTCATATACCCATAAATATATACAACACCTACTGTGTACCCATAAAAATTTAAAATTAAAATCATCTAACAAGTAGATTAAAGCAATATAGTTTTGGGGTTGTATACTTACTACTGTCCCTCTCCTCACCAAGACTCTCCTTGCTGTACTTCCCTTTAGCATAACTGTGGAATTTGTCTCCAGGCTCTACTTTTCTCAAACACATTTCTCAAAATTGTGGCCTAATTTCTACCCCCATGACTTTCTTGATACTTCTTTCATACATGAAGCTACCAATTCCATGTTACTAAACATAATAGATATTTTCATCCTTCATTGTACTTGATGCTTTAACAACATTTGCTACCAATAACTTAGAAATAGATTCTTATTTTGTGGGGAAAAACATATTGTCCTGCTGTTCTGCCTGCCTTTCTGGCCTTACCTTGTCATGGTCCGTTGTTGCATCATTTACTCCTTTCTCTCTAAACTGTTTGAAAACTTTGGAATTCTCTCCTAGGATTTGCTGCTCTTCTCTTGGAATACTCTTTTTGAGTTATTTTGCTTACTCCTAAAGCTTTTGTTATTGCAGATATGTTAATGACTGTCATGTGGTTATTTCTATTTCAGTTTTCTTTATAGCTTAGACTTCATCTGCCTATTGGATATTTCCAAATGGAAATCCATCTTTGTATTAAATTCACATATTGCCCCACCACCATTTATATTAAATTCACATATGCACCACTACCTCCTCATTATTGAAACATTTGACTTTCTTTGTGGTACATATCCCTGTGTGTCATACACCATACACTCCACTGTTTGAGCCCAAACCTGGATGTTGTCTTTGACTTCTCTGTGCCTTTTATCTCACAATCTGAGTAATCATCAAATTCTATAACTTCTGCCTCCAAATTACACCTCCATCCTTTTTTCCACTTCTCTCCTTTACATTACCGTCAATTTCATGCCTACATCACATCTCTTGTTTGGATTATATAGATTTTTAGCTGGTGTCCTTTCTTCAAATTCATTGTCTCCAATCTAGCCTCCACTTATCAGTAATCTTTCTAGAATGCAGATTTAGTCATGCTATTTCTATGCTTTTGCTGTGTCAATGATTTGTCATTGCACTCAGGAAAGCCCAAACGTCTTACGAGTCCTACTATATTCTCATCCTTGCAAATGCCTCAATTTCTTCACACTCCTTTACTCTTATTCCAAACTTCAACTATTTTAACCTAAATTTCCTATGCTCACATACTTTGTCTTATTAGTCTGTATTTGCTTCTATAAAAGAATTTCGCAGACTTGGTAATTAATAATGAACAAAAATTTATTTGATTCATGGTTCTGGAGGCTGGAAAGTTCAAAATCATGGGGCTACTTCTGATGAGAGATTTCTTGTTGTGCCATAACATAATAGAAAGCATGACATGGGAAGAGAGACAATGCAAGAGAACAAGAGGAGGATGAACTATGTTTTATAACAAACCTGCTCTTGTGATAATGGCATTAATCCATTTATGCGGGTCGTGGCTTTATGACTGAAACAACTTCCATTTGGCGCCATCTCTCAATGTTGCTAAATTGGTGGTGAAGTTCCAACACGTGAACTTTAGGGAACACATAAAAACCATAGCACACTTGTTTGGTTATATTAACATTTTTTTTTGGCCTTGGCTGCTTCCCATATCTACCCTTCATTTACCTGAAGCATAAATGAAATAATAAGTACTCACTAAATATGTGTTTATTAAAAACATTGGTAATTATACTACCTTTGAACTTTTATTGGGAAAATAAACTAAAGCTTACTGTTTCTTCAAGGAAAATTTAAAGGAAGTCAAGAATTGGTTGTGTTTTAAGCAAAACTTAGAAGTTTGAGACACATAAACTCAATTAAATAAATTGAACTTTTTTGATTGTTTCCGTAAGTATATCAGATATTGAAAAGTTATTCATCTGGTGTGATATTAGCTTCAATAAATATCCAATGATTTTATGATTGTTCTGAATATATAAGAAATAACTTGTCATTTTTGGGTCACATTTTAGGGAGAAAGTTAATAATTTTATGAAAGCGTCCATGGTGAAGCCCTGGAATAGCTACTGAACTATTTTTGCATGAGTTGACATAGACTCAGGGAGTTTAACAAGCATTTATTTGTATTCATGTGGTAATATGAATGTAACAGGGCATTTAGTTGGGTCATATTTGTGGCTAAAACAGTTCAGTATTCATGTTAAGCCCCACTGCTCCTTGAGCATATCTACTTGAATTGGGACTTGAATACTACTGATTGTTGGAAATGGATGGTATCCTTTTTCCCACATTTTTGTTTGCATTTATTAATTGATGAACTTTTAAACTCTGACTAAATGCAGCTTATGTGTATGCAGATATTCATAATGGAATGGAACAATGTTGAGCTTTTATCAGATACCAGGAAGCAAACAAAAGAAGGTAGAAAGGAAGCTCACTAAAGAAATACGGTCTTGACAGGAAAGGTAGACTTAGGAATTGGTGAGAATTGTTGATTACCAATATAGTAGTGAATGATCTTCACCCAACACAGCTCACCCACTCTGTCCTTTGGGTAATATAACAAATCAGGCACAAACCTGCCACCATATTTTGTGGTCTCCTTCTATGAGATGTCTCACAGATTGAGGACTTGGTAACTCTTACACTATAAAGTTTTTACATAACCGTGAGTAGTGAGAGGCAATGGAAATGAAACACCTGTGCGTATTAAGATATGATGCTTGTCTTGGCTAGTCACTGAGGTTTCTATTCTCCAGATGTGTGTTTGTATCGGGATCATCTGATGATCACTGATGTCTTTAAAGTACATCAGTGCCAGTTCATAGGTGTGTACAAATATGCTTGGAAATTCTCCAAAATGTGGAGGACAGGAATCAGGCAAAAAAACTAGATTACTATTAGTCAGAATAAGTACTTGGAGCATCGTATTTGGAACATTTGTATACTTATTTGTACTTATAAGTCACTTAACATTTGTGATATACGTGCCATGTAATATAATGTTAACAAAATTTGTATTAGCTGATCATGTTGCTGTAGACATATTTCCACCAGGTTAAGAAGCCCAGAGAAGACTAAAATTGCGGAATAGAACACATATTCTTTGCTCTTGGAATCAGCCTGTATTAGATAGAATGCAATAATGAATTAAACTATGGATTAAACTTAAACTATGGGTTAAATATGATTGTGTATGTTTTCTATAATTATTTTAATATACAATATTATTTATAGAATTTTCCACTCTCGATAGCTTTTTATTACATTATTTACCACAATTGTAAACGTGAGTGTATCTCATCTATATAACTAAAGCAGTGAGTTGAATGAAGATGTTTTCTTTGGCACATCACAAATGTTCATGAAGGAGCTTCTATCTAATACGGGCTGATTCCAAGGGCAATGAGAAAGTTAGGAATTATAAGAAAGTATCTACGGTGAGGCCGTGATATAGATACCGTACTACTTTTTCATGAGTAAACAAGGACTCAGGGAGTTTAAGAAGCATTTATTTGTATCCATGTGGTTATATGAATGTAACGGGACATTTAGTTAGGTCCTATTTGTGACGAAAACAGTTCAGTGTTCAAGTTAAGTCCCATTGCTCCCTGACATATCCACTTGAAATGGGACTTGAATACTACTGTTTGTTGAAATTGGATGGCATCCCTTTTACCACATTTTTGTTTGCATTCATTAATGAATGAGCTTTTAAACTCTGACCCAGTATGCAACCCAGCCTGATGCACCCAATATCTTCTTGTCCTTGGTATTTACTATACTTCTTACCTTCTATGAGTTGCTTAATTGAAAATACTTGGTAGAATAATTTATTTAAATATTTGTATATAAACCTTTAGAGCTGTATTTACGATGGGTTTAGGCAGTTGGGGTTGTTAATGCAGCAGTATTCTAGCAAAATTCACCCAATATCTTCTTGTCCTTGATATTTAATGGTATGATTCTGTTAATTTCTCTGTGAAGTTCCAACACATTTTACAGTGCTGGTAGAAAAATAATTTTCTAGGTAATCATCTAATTTTTACATAAAATATATTACAAAATGCCATATATTTGTTTTTAAAAGTTTGAAATAAATTAACAGTTGTACTTTGTTTAAGAATTAACTTAAATCGCTTATAAGATGCTTATTTTTAGTAAAAGGGCAAGATAAGCAGTATTCATAGCAGAAAACATATTGATAAAGGTATTACTTTCAGAATTTCAGTTCATGTCATAGGCAGTTCAGTTGCCTATAGAAAATATTTTCTCAATCTTAAGTTATATTTTAATTGAATTTTTCTTAGTATACAGTTTAATATTTGAAGTTAAATTTTAATTAAATTGGCACACATTTTTGACTGATTATAATTTAAAATGTGTAATGCTAGGGTTATATCAATCAGTTGCATTAAATTCTCTGTTAAAAAAATGGACAAATGTTACACAAAAAAATGCAACAAAAACACAAGAAGAAACAAAAGAAGCAAAAACAGACTAAACATGTTTTGAATTAGGAGAGTAGATGCTATTGGCTGCTGATGAAACTTTGTATCTGATATTACCACTTGTGTACCTACCTCATTTCATAGAATTGCTATACAAGTAAATGACTGAGGAAGAGGTTCATCATGTTATCTTTGGACTATTTGGGGCCTAGTAGCTTAAATTCATACTGAAGACATTAGGAAACGGTCTTCAAAAGAAACGTACTGTCAACATTGAACAAGTGTATAATACTGTAAAAGACTGTCAGCAATTTGGAGCAAAGGCACTATAAAGATCCAAAGTACATTATTAATAATTTGTATGTGCCACGGTGACTTTCTCTGGGGATCTCTTGAAGAACTTTGTTAAACTTTACAAATATTCATTTTCATAGACAGTGGAAGCTGTATTCTAATCCATTAGCATGTCACATTTAATTAATGTGCAACTAGATGTGCACATCAAGAAACAGGACAAATAACTCTCTACAGAGTGATAATTTAACAGCAATGTCATGACACTTCTCAGTAGAAAGAGAGATCCAGCATTATCTTATAATGCCACCTCCAGATTCATTGTGCTTATACTTGCCTCATCTTTCTCTTTCTAATATGGGCAAATTTAGGCCACTGTCAGGGCTTCATAATTTCCAGGGACTGGATACCAGAGAAATATCCTTGGAGCTGGAATTTTCAGAGATTATTTTATTGTTTCCTCCTTTTTTTCTTGCTCCAAGAAACTCTCATTATTTGCAGATCTGAATTTTAGGCCACTCTTAGAAACTGCCCTCCGAGTTTGAATCTCATTTACTTTCTTTCATTTTGCCCCTGGGTTAGGCATCGATAAGCCCCGTCCCAGTGTTGACTTTGTTACTGGGGGAGTGACTGGGAGGAAGAGTGAGGCAGAACAGTGTAATGGGGTTGAAATAGTACCTACCCTATAGCATAGTTGTGGAAATTAAGTGAGTAAAGCACTTAGAAGATCCTTGACATATTGTAGCACTAGAAAATGCCAACTTTTATTGTTATTAATGTGGTATGCATTACAGGCTCATTCACTTGTAATTCTGTGTTGGGGAATTTACATTTATTATTTCCAGCGTCTTTAAGATTATTTTCACATGATATTTATTCACTATTTGTCTTCAGCAAACTTTATAATTCCTATGTTTCCTTAATTGTCTAATCTTATAATATTCTTGCCAGGGTTTCATATCAGAATTCTGTTAGCATCATAAAATGAGTTGGGAATGTTCCCAACTTTCTCTTTTCTGAAAAATTTATGTAAGATGGGCATTACCACTTCCTTGAATGTTTAGAAGAGTTCGCTGTTGAGGCCATCTACTCATACATTTTATTTATGGGAACGTTTCTATTTCCGGTTTCCATTTCTATCATTGTTATAGTGCTTTTCATATTTTCTATTTCTTCTTGTCCACACTTGGTTAACATTTTTTCTACTAGTTCCTTTTTGTTTCATCCAAATTTTGAAATTTGTACACCTAAAGTTATTCATAACATCCTCTTATTAGCTTTTGAATTCCCTTTTTTTAAATCCTGCTATTGGATATTTGTGACTTTTGTTATGTATTCTTACTCTTATAAGGGCTTATCAATGTTTCTGTCTTTTCAAAGAATAATTTGTTCTATTGCTTCTTCATCTTATGCTTGTTTTTCTATAATATTTCACATTATCATCTTTCTACTTTTTAAAAAATTTGCTCTTAAATTTTGGGCTTTTTTGAGGTCAGTGCTAGTTCATTGGATTTCAACCTTTCTTATTTCTATTTTATAAATTTAAATCTATAAAACACTTTACGTGGAAGTGTCTTAGCTAATTTCAAAGTGATTGGTGGTTTCTAGATGTTGTGATTGTTACTAACTTTTAGCTAAATTCCAGTATGATTAGTTTGCATTGTCTGTAAAAATTTAATAAATTGAAATTAGCTTATATTTGCTATATGACCCCAGTTTGGTTAATATTTATAAATGCCTCATATGCCATTGGAAAAAAATGGTATATTTTGCCACTGGATGAAATATTCTATATAGGTCAATGAAAACATATTTGTTAGGGTATTATTCACATTTTCTACATTCTTACTGATTTTTGATCTGCTCGTTATAATGTTTACTGAAAGAGGCACACTACACTCTTCCCCTGTTATTGTGAATTTGTCTATTTCTCCTTGTGTCTCTGCACATTTTTGTAATGTATAATTTGAGAATTTACTTTTAGAGGCATCAATTTTAATATTGTTATATCTTCCATATAGATTGGCTTTTTGTCATTGTAAAATGTCATCTTTACCTCTAATAATGCTTCTTGCATTTCTATCTAGTTTATATGATATAATAGCTATACCAACTTTTCTGGATTATTGTTTTCAGAGTATATTTCTCTCCATTTGCTTACATCAAACTCTTCTGGCTTCTCAATTTTTTTGTTTGTTTTTTCAGTGAAAGACTTATATTTAACCCACTTATATATTGACATCTCTATATATTTAGTTCACTTGTATTTAATGCAATTAATGTTGCGTTTTGTTTTAAATTTGTAATTTTATTATTGTTTTCTATTTTCTCACTGTTTTCTATCTTTATTGTCTTTTTTGTTTCCTTTTGGATTTTTTTAGTATTTCAATTTTCAAGTTTAGTTTAGAATTTGTAAGTACTTATTACATCTTCTTTTTGTGATTATTGTATATATTATAATATGCATTCTTAACTTACAAAGTCTACATTAATTATTTGTCTTGATATCTTACCAGGTAGTGAAGGACTTTAACACTCTTTACGTTATTAATCCTTTCACACTTATGAACCATTCATGCATTAAAAGTTTAATTCTATGCCTATTTTAAATCTGACGTGATATAATGACAATTGTTAATAAACTTAATGTGTATTTATATTTTAAAAGTGATATTTACCCTTTTCTTAATTATTTTATATGTGGTTTCATTTTCTTTCCACTTGAAAAACCCCGTTTAGTATCCCCTTAATTTAGAATCTATAGTGACAATTATTTCGTTATTTTCTTAAATAGAAAAGATCTGTTTCACCATCATTCCTGAATATGTTTTCTCTGGGTAGTTTATTTTAGTATGACAACTATAATTCTTTGAAAATAACATTTCACTGTGTTCTTATTGAATTGTTTTTGTTGAGAAATCTGCTGTCAATCTAATTGTTGCCCTTTTGAAGGTAATCTGCACATTTTCTCTAACTGCTCTCAAGGTTTTCTTTGTAGCAGTTTTACCTTGTTTAATGAGTATTTCAAAAGCACTGATAACCTTTTAGTGATTCAATTACCTTGTCTTTGACTGGCCGACACTGCTAGAGAACCAAATTTCAGGCTCCCCTCTACAAATTTCCCTCCCTAAGATTTTGCTCTTTTAATTAATAAAATACCTTAATTAATAAAATTCCTTTTAATTAATAATAAGATCTCTCTTGTTCTCTCTCGCATGATTTCATGTAGTGGTTTTTGTATTACTACATATACTTTTAAAGAGAGTTCTCAGTGGGAGGATTGTTTAAAATTATTTACCTGTCAAAACTTGAGGTAGAAGTCTTTGGATAAATTTTAAATAAATAATATTGAACAAAAGAAGATAGAAAAATTAGAATGCATGCCTTATTATTCCATTTATAAAAATTTCCAAAAAGCAATAAGTATTTATGTTATAAAAATATAAAGAAAAGCTAGGAACTCATATGATTTTTGAATAATGTTTGAATGACAATAACTTCTGAGATGAAAGAAATATTAAATTTAATATATGAGAGAATTATTGTGCATTGGTAAGTTTTATGTCTTGAAATGAGATGGAACACACCTTTATTTGTTAAAAAACATGTTAACCAAATAAATAATTGTACAGTGAAGACTCTGAATACTGATAAGAGAAATTGAAAAAGGACTCTAAAAAATGAAAAGATATCCCATATTCATGAATAAGAAGAATTAATATTGTTCAAATGCCCATACTATTCAAAGCAATCTACAGATTCAAGGCAATACCTATTAAAATGTCAATGGTATTCTTCACAAAAATAGAAAAAAAACTAATCTAAAATTTGCTTGGAACCACAGGAGACTCTACATAGCCAAAGCAATGCTGAGCAGAAAGAACCAAGCTGGAGGCATCACATTACCTAACTTCAAAACATACTGTGAGGTTATAATAATGAAAACAGCATGGTACTATTATGAAAACAGATCATTAGAACAGAATAAATAAACTAGAAATAAATCTACTTATTTAAAACCAATTAAGTTTTGACAAAGGCAGTAATCATATTTGGGGAAAAAATAGTCTCTTCAATACATGGTAGAGGGAAAACTGGATAACTATATACTATAGAATGAAACTAGACCCCTGTCTCTCACCATAAAAATTAAATCAAAATGGATTAAATATTTAAATCTAAGATCTGAAACTATAAAACCACTAGAAGAAAACTTTGGAGGAAAGACTCAAGGACATTGATCTGAGCAAAGATTTTTTGGATGAGACCTCAAAAGCACAGGCAACAAAAGGAAGCACAGACAAATGGGATCATATCAAACTTAAAAGTTTTAGCACAGCAAAGGAAATCATGAGTGAAGAGACACCCTGCAGAGTGAAAGAAAATATTTACAAATTAATCAACTGACAAGAGATAACCAGAATATATAAGGACCTCAAATGACTCAACAGCAAAAAATAATCTGAGTGAAAAATGAACAAATGATCTAAGTAGACATTTCACAAAAGAAGACATACAGATGGCCAACAGGTCTACAAAAAAGTGCTCAACATCACTAATCCTCAGGGAAATGCAGTTGAAAACCATGATGAAATATAATCTCACCCAAATTAAAATGGTTATTTCAAAAAAGACAAAAAATATCAAATGTTGATGAGGATATGGAGAAAGGGGAATGCTCCAACAGTGTCGATGAAAATATAAATTAGTGCAGACACTATGGAGAAGAGTATGGAGGTTCCTCAAAAAACTAAAAGCAAAACTACCATATGATCCAGGAATCCCACTGCTGGGTATATGTCCAAAAGAAAGAAGATCGATGTATCTGAGTGGCATCTGCAACTCCCTTGTTTATTGCAGTTTATTTGCAATAGTCAAGATATAAACTCAACCTAAATTAACTCAGTGGATGAATGGATAAATAAAACATTGTATAAATACACAATGGAAGAATATTCAGCCACAAAAAAGAGTAAAATTCTGTCATTTGCAGCAACATGGATGGAGCAGGTGGACATTATATTAAGAAAAATAGCACATTTTCTCACGTGGAATCTAAAAAAGTGAATCTCATAAAGGTAGATAGTAGAATGATGGTTAGTAGCAGCTAGAAAGAGAAGGAAGGAGGAGGGAGATAAAGAAAGATAGACAAACAAATACAAAAATACAGTTACATAGAAGGAACAAATTCTATTGTTTAATAGCACAATAAGTCAACTATAGTTTACAAGAATTTATTGTATATTTCAAAATTACTGGAAGAGAAGATTTGGAATTTTACCAACACAAAGAAATAATAAATATTTAAGGTGATGGATATCTTAATTATCTTGATTTGGTCATTACACATTTTATACATATATCAAAGTATCACATATATAGCATAAATATGTACACATTATCAATAATTTTTAAAATTTGTTATAAGTTATGACAAATGGACTATCTTGTATATCTTTATATTTAGCAATGAAGATAGAGCATTAAAGGAAAATCACATATATAGTTTTATGTTATAGTTATATATTTTAATTATATGTTGTACCATGTAATTACATGCAATTACAATTTAAAAGATAACTTTAGCATAAGTATACGTATAATTTGTCCTTATTTCAAATTTTATTTTTAAAAATTTTAGCGTTTCAAATATCTATGTCTAACCTTATTATATTTTTAATATATTTATATGCTCAATAACTGGTTAATTCTCTAAGCTTAAATATTCTTATATATTAAAAAATTATGTACATACTGTATAACTGTAAAAATTTATTAGTCTTCTTAAAAATACATTTTTTCATCTTCTATGTGCTGTTCAGAGAAGAGATTATATACATGTATGTATATTGCTTTTTTTATGAGATGCATGTGTAACTATTCATTTGAAATATGAATAGCTCCTACATTAAAAAGTACACAGTCCTAGTAGAAAAACGTTTTCTCAGTGAGTAGAAAAACGTTTATCTACTCAGTTTTTAAAATGTAATCTATTTGGTTTTAGCAAGTCTTGTAATTTTTGGCTTTAAGAAAGTAAGAGAAACAATTGAAGTATATATTTAGTTTAAGAAAAACTTGGTTGCAGTTTTTTTGAGAGTTGGGGCAATAACCTAAAACAAACTGTTGACAAAGAAACACTTGTAATTATGGTAATGACTAGCCATATTAAACCAGATAGTTTTTACTAACATGAGCCTTCAATATCTTATAGAACCAGCTGATTCTTATTTAACACATACAAATTAATTCTATAAATCAATTTGGATTTCAGAAAATTATTTATACTCTGTTTTTCTGCAACTTTACTAAATCCAAGATTTGTGGCTACTAAATAACTATGCAGTTTTATACACATGCAAGAGTCTTTTCACGAACATATTCCTTGCTATAAAATACAATTACATGGTTATATAGATAAATGTTAAAAGATTTTATCTTTTAAAATTTATGTTGGAGTCAGTTGAAATATTTAAGGCACTATTATAAAACAAATGTACAGAAAAGATATTTTGGAAGAAAACAATTAGAATAAAAGTTACTGCTGATATAGAAGAAGTAAACAATACTATAAAGTCTACTAGAAGAAACTTTGATATCAAGTTGAAAAATTGGTCTTGAGGACTTTAAAAGAGACTCTTACAAACAAATCTTTCCTTGGTAAGAGTTATCTTTTCTTGGAGCACAAGCAAGAGCATATAATCTTAAATCCTAGAATGATCCTGACCAGACTCCTATCTGGGCAAACCCCATTTGGCCAGTCAGAGGCTTAGATGTACATTTTCAACTGTTAGATTTAATACAAACAGTTCAGTTCTTTTAGAGAAATGGCAGTACTTTGGGTAATGTTGGAAGATGGTAGGCCTGAAGACAAGCAGAAGATCGTGGGCCACTGGCTGCAGGCTGTCTTGATAAACTAAGCAAAGAGATCAGGAGGGTAGAAAAAAGCAGCCTCAATTTGCTTACAGGATGTGTTTGGGAATAACTGTAGGCTTTTTGGTGCATTTCTCTAAGGTCGCTCAAAAACAGCCAATCTCAAACATATATTGAGCAAACCTTTCTCTATGAAAAATTTGATAAACAGATATGGAAATGAAAGTAGAGCTGTTTGCATTCTGTTGGTATATAATAAACCACAGACTAATAAAATATTTTAAGACACTATATTAGAAAGCAAGTTTGAACATAGGGACTTGATGTATGATTATGTAACAGCTGCTGTGAATATTAATAATACTAGTTAATGATTTTTATTCTCCCATGGCACGTTTGGAAATTGTTTTAAATTAATTTTTAAAATGACTTTTCCTGATTGCCTTTTAGCAGTTTTTGCACAGCATTAAGTCAGTTTACCCCAATGGGCTAATGCCTTTATGTATGCAAATATCTAACCAATCACATGAAGACCTAATTAAACAGGGCACCTCTTTGGGGGTAGTGTTTTAACAAGTAAAGCTGTGTTTCAGGGACTTCATAATGGAGAGTTTGTTTACATTTAAAATTGTCAGCTGCAATGCCAAATTCTGACTCTAAATATTAAATTATTTTCAAAAGGATTTTTACTGTGCTGCTCTATTTAGTCTGTAGTACTTTCAAGATGAATTAAACATTGGTGCTTGTAAGCGTTTTATAATCCGAGATCGTACCAAACTGAAAATGGAAAAGCTTCTGGGGAAAGTGACTTTCTTTCTGAACCAATCAGTATTTCTCAAACTGATCTGTTTCATATTTGATAGGTCTAATTTCCCATGTATACCATTTGTTCTTAATATGCCCTTAGGATTTTGTCAGCTACATAAAAATTGGATCATAATTTAGATAGCTTTCTCTACTTTTTATTGACTGTGAACAATAAAAAGGAGTTTCTTCAGAGTAAGACTAGCTGTCTTAAAATGATAATTTTATTGTTATTTTACATTATATAGACAGCATAAAAAGTCACTGACTATTTTGGAATTAGAGATATTGTAGAGATATATATTTTTTAAAAAACCACTGAGGGTAAAAATGTTAAGTTTGGAAGTCCTTCCATAATGGATACAAACCCAAATTGATAGAAAATAAAGGTTAATTACTATATTAAAGTATAAAAATAAACTTGTCTTTAATTTTAGGAAGTCTATTAATATTTTTAAAAAGTTTAAAATGTGTGTTTTAAAACATATATAGACTTACTTTTAAAGACAATTTATATAATTATAACAGAAAGTTTAATAGTGTCTATATTGTGAACACTTAACTAGGTGCCAGTATCATCTTAGATACTTTTCAGAATTCTTTCTATTTAATTCTTGTAATTACCTTACATGACATATATTACGCACATTATACAAGTGAAATAACTAAGGCTAAGAATATTGGGGGACAGTTCTCCATGGTATAATATGTATGTTTATTGTCAGCTTTTATTTCAGATTTTTAAAAAAAAAATCATAAGGATGTTTGTATAGCAAACAGCATTAGAAGATAGAAAAAGCATCATTAATTCATGCAGATGTCACAATTTTTTCTCTTACCAGCAAAATAAAGATAATGTCTTCCTCTGTTTGCCGTATTGCTGTACTTTAGATTATTGTAGTTTCCTAAGCTTAGAGTTCCTCAGATGTCACACAAACCCACTGTGTGCTCAGCATCTACACTGGCCTACCTTTATATCACTCTCTTGTGATTTTGAGGGCAAGAAGAATTGAAATAACATAAAACTCGTGCTAACATTCATGCCATTAGTAATAGATTTCTTTGTCTCTGACCCAGCAGTCTTCCGCCAGAATCCACAAAATTTGGCAGATGAACTTGTTTGCTTGCAAGTACGGTAAAATTTGAGACTTTTCACAGGTCTTCACAAAGTGAACTTAATTTCTCTTCCTAAAGGTAATGTAGGCAGTGACTGAGAAACCTTGCGTATTTGAGACCAGGTTGGTCTTCTGAAGTTGCTTTTTTGTACATGCTACCTGCCTTCATAATGGCAGCAGGCCTCAACTTGTGAAATACAACATTCAACAAATGAAATTTGCTGATTTTGAAATATAGTTTATTTTGCTAAGCAGAGTTTTTTCTACTTATATGGTCAAATTAATCAGTCTTCTTTCTTCATAGCTTTAGAGTTTTGTGTTATAGTTAGAAAGGCTTTGTCACATTTAGGTTGCAAAGTAATTTACGTATGTTTGGTCCTTACACTTTCATGTTTTTATGTTCAATATTGAATCATAAAACAGTTTAAAATTTTTCTGGGATGTGCTATGTGGTATGAATCAAACTGGTTTTGTTCCAAATGCTGAGGCAGTTTTCCTGAAAAAATTTACTTTGTAGTATATCTTCCCATTGATTTATGATGAAAACTTTATTAAATACTAAAGTCTCTTGTGTATTTAGATCAGTTTTAGATATACTACAACCATTGACAGAATGTCAATACCACTCTTAATTTCTGAGGCTTAAAAGTATGTTTTAATATTTTTTAGAGTTAATTAACTCACATTGCTTTTCTTCTACATTACTCTTTTAAGTATTTCTAATGTTTACTCAAAAAAGTAACATAAATTTACTCTTTCTTATTTAAATCAATAGCTAATAGCAGGCATCCTTGTTTCTTTCCTTACTTCAGATAGAGTGTTCAGTATTTCACCAATGAGAGCACTTTTTGCTAGAAGTTTATCTCTTACCTACTATTAGTTTGTTTCTATACTTTGTTTTGTTGTCATGAATGAGTATTGATTTTTCAAATTACCATTTTATACTGCTTTATTCAATGTTTCAGCAGATTGATTTTGAATGTTAAACTAATCTTACACTACTGGAATAAACCTTACTTGGTCATGATACATTATCCCAGATAGATAGATAGATAGATAGATAGATAGATAGATAGATAGATAGTCAAGTAGATTTGATTTGCTAATTTTTTTAATAATTTTGATCTATATTATTAGAGAAATGACAATTTTCCTTTTTTAATGTTGTGTTGAAAGTGTTATATGTTTATTTTCTATTCTCTGGAACAGTTTATTATAATTTTTTCTTTCATTTCTATTTATCACATCCAGAAATATACCTTTCTTTCTTTCTTATTTTTCTCTCCAACAAACTGATATCAAATATTTGAGTAAGTACCCATTTCTGATAACTATATGATGTGGTAAGTATGGTTACTTTATAATGCCAGAAATGAGATTGCTGGATCATATGATAATTCTATTTTTAGTTTTTTGAAGAAATGCCATACACTTTTCCATAATGGCTATACTAATTTGTACAATTTCACCAATAGTGTACAAAGGTCTCCTTTTCCCTACATCATTGCCAACACTTATAAGACTAAAAAATTTGAATTTAATTTTTTAGGTACAGTACAACACATAGAAGAGTTTAAAACAGAAGTTTGAAACAATCTTACTTGTTTTTCTAGTTAGTGCATAATAATGGATTAAAGAGAACAAAAGGTAGTTTGAGTGAGGGATGGGGAGGACTTGGACTTATGTAATAGTAGCATCACGTTGAGAAGTAGTTTGATTGTTAAAGGTAAAGACAAGGTAATTGAATGTGGAGTGTAAAGAAAAGAGAGGAACAAAGATGATTCCAAAGATATTGGCTGTAACAACTCACTGAAAACTATTATTATTTAATAAGATAGTGAATATCCAAGGATAAGCAAATTTTACTAAGGGAGGAAGGAAGCATGGAGAATAAAGAGTTCAGGTTTTGAGACAAGTTTGAGGTGCTTCTTAGACATCCCAGGGCTGATTTTAAGTAGGCAATTGAATATGTAAGTCATGTTCAGGGAAAAATTTTGGGCTAGGGAATTTATTTTGAGGAATCATCAGCATCTAGATAGTACTTAAAGATGCAAGAATTGATGATCTCAGCAAGAAAGTGAGTCTAGTAAGTGGGGAAAACTGAATGGAAAGGCAAGTCTTGAGACATTCGAACATTAAGTTTGAGATGATGAGGCATCCAGCAAAGAAAGTTTAAGAGGGATCATTAGTAAGGCAAAAAACCACAGTAGGAGAATGTTTGCTGTCACTAAAGTTAATTTTTGTTTAAGTATTTCAAGAAGAAGGAAGTATTAACTGTAATGTTGCTGAGAGTTAAAGTAAGGTAAAGACGAAGAATTGCCCATTAGATTTAGCAATGTGGCTGTCATTAATAATCTTGACATGAACATGTTCGTTGGGGTTATGGGTTTGAAATTGTAATTGGAACAGATGTAGGGAAAATGGAGGAGAGAAAGAATGGTGACATTGAGTGTAAACAACACTTGAAAATGTTGAGTAATTTGATGAAACTTGAAGTAGCTATGGAGTTATTGGCAGCATTTTCTTAAGTTGAGGAATATTGTAGCAAGTTTGTAAGCTTATGAAAATGATCCAAAGAGGGGAAAATAATCTGATGATGTAGAGAAAGAAAATGTTATTTGCCAGGGGGAATTTTCAGGTAGGTAAGATGAGATGGTATCTACTGCACAAACAGGAAAATCCTAAGGAGAGTATCAACGGTCTATCCACTGTAAAAGGGAATGCAGAGTAATAGGGGGACACATGAAGGTAGGTCTGCTAGTGGGAGAATGTGGATGTTGTCCTCTGAAGGCTATTTTTTTTCATGTATTAAGTAGTTAGGGCATTGTTGAAGGTAAGAAGTAGAAAAGATTAGTTAGAAAGCATGATGCTGGCATCTGCCCAGCTTCTGGGGAGACCTCAGGAGACCTACAGTCATTGTAGAGAGCAAAGAAGGAGTAGGCACATCATATGACCAGAGCAGGAGCAAGAGAAAGACAGGGAGGGGCTCTATAGACTTTTAAACAACAGCATCTCTTGAGAACTCACTGTCATAAGAACAGCAACAAGGGGATGGTGTTAAACCATTCATGACAAGTCCACTCCCGTAATCGTATCACCTCCCACTAGACCCCACCTTCAGTATTGGGGATTACAATTTGACATAAGATTTGGATGGAAACACATATCCAAACTATATCACATGTTGACTGACATTTTTCAGCTGCATTCAGCTACTCTGGTGCAGACATAGAAGAAATAAAGAACTGGTTTCTCCAAGGTTGGATGTACAAATTTTGCTACATGTGGAGACTGAATAATGCCCCTCCCACAAAATTTTCATATCCTAATCTCTGGAAACTGTGAATATTACCTCATATGGCAGAAGAGATTTTTTGCAAGTGTGATTAAATTAAAGTTATTGAGCTGTACAGGTTATCCTGCTTTTGCAGATGTGCCAGATGTAATCACAGGATTCGTTATGAAACATTCAGAAGATCAGAACAGGGATAAGGTGATGTGAAGATGAAAGTGGGGTTAGAGTGTTGCAGCTGTGAGTCAGGGAAGGCCAAGGTGGCTCTAGAAGCTGGAAGAGGCAAGAAACAGATTCTCCCCTGGAACTTCCAGAAGGAGCCAGATCTATTGATACCTTCATTTTAGACATATGAGACTAGTTTTAGACTTCTGTCTGCCAGCACTGTGATAATACATTTATGTTGTTTTAAGCCGTTATGTTTTTGGCAATTATGTCAAATCATTAGAGAGATGAGAAAATAAAAAACCTGTGTATAGAGAGAGGGACTTTTGAAATTAAGATTTTGGAAGGTGATAAGGACTGGATTTTTGTTTCCCTGAAAATTCACACGTTGAAGCACTGACACCTAATATGATGGTAATAGGAGGTGGAGTGTTTGGCAGGTAATGAGGTTTAGATAAAGTCATGAGAATGGAGCCCTCATGATGGGATTCATTATAGTGTCCTTATAAGAAGAGAAAGAGAGACTAGAGCCTTTTCTTTTTCCACCATGTAAGCACACAATGACAAGCAGCTGTTTACAAGCCAGGACAAGGCCTCTCACTAAGAACTGAATCTGTCAGCACCTTGATCTTGGAATTCCTGGCCTCATAGCTGTGAGAGAAATATCTGTTGTTTAAGTCACCCAGTCACCCAGTCTCTGGTTTTCTATTATAGCAACCCAAGATGACTGAGACAAAGTGTGAGTATTTACGGTTTTAGATTTGAGTCATCAATATACATGATAGAGATGACATGTAGGACAAATAATTGAAATTGACAATGTCAAAGAATAAGAAATCGGGGTGTATGATCTTATACAAGAATAGTTAAAATATACATAATAATGGCAGTAGTGGTAGTAGAGAGAATTTCCAGGAAGCTGAGGTAATGCTGACCAAGGAATTCCAAAAATCTTAAAAATAACTGTAACAGATCAACAAGCATAAAATCCAGAGCTTCAGCATAGAAGCTGGTGAATATATAAACCTTATTTGTAAGTAGAAAAATAATCACTAATTTCCAGCAGAGTTACCTCTCAAGCTCCTGCTGGAAGCCCTTGCAGAAGGGCAGTAGGGAGCTGCAGGAGGTGTGGGAAAAGTGTGCTGAAAAAAGAAGAGAAACAAAGTGCATGGGAATGGATGAACTCACATCCTAAAAAAGAAAGTTCACCCTTAGTGTGAACTTACTAAAAGAGAGTCCTGCTAAATCAGACTACTGACTCCCGGGAAACAAAGGGACACAGAACGGGTTGTGGTTATCTCAGAAAGACAGCAGTTCTAGAGGAAAAAAGGGTAATAAAGGAAGGGAGAGTTTTCATTTTGAGACTGGGTAATAACTAGTAAAAGATGCAAAAGATGGAAATTTAAATTCAACAAGACAAAAATAAGCAAAAAAAAAAAAATCAAATAAATTGTAACTCTTCTCCCATCCCCACCTAAAAAAGCCATCCATTTAAAAATGCCACTTTTACTAACAGAGGAAAATTATTTTAAATTAGGAATACTGCAACCACCTTAAACCATCAAACTTGATGAGAAAATGCATAGAAGTCAACATTCGGTAACTATGTAACCCACCACACAAAGCTCATCAAAGTCCCCACACATAACATGACCCTGAAAACTGAATTATATATATTCTTACAATTCTTTTTAGCTGTAAAGACAAAAACATCCTAAGTTAGGAATTCAAAAACTAAAAAATAGACAAGAAATGGGAATAAATGAAATGGGAATTTATTGAATACAAGAAAGAAATTAATAAAAAAATTGTACCAGAAAAAAATTATAATGCGCTCAAGGAATAGGAGATTTGAATAAATAGTTAGAATCATTGAAGACAGGCAGAAAACAAGCAAGATAATAAAACATCACTATAATAAATAAAAGAAGTATAATGCATTCAATTTAAAAAAATGAAAGAAAGCCAAAGATTGAATATATGCATTTATAATTAGAGTTCCTAAATAAACAAAAACATGGAACTTATACCTAAAATTATAATTCAAGAACACTTTCAAGAAATGAAGGAAAACCCTGGACCTATATATTGAAATGGGCCATAGAAAAAAATGACCCAGAGCAATCAAATCTGAGGCACAGTCTAATGAAACTATCAGATTTTAAAGACAAAGAAATTCTCAGAGCCTCAAACAAAAGAGCAAATGATTTGCTAGAGCAAGTAAATTAGGCTGGTATCAGAATTCTTAACAGCAACATCAAAGCAAAACAAAAATAAAACAGCTTTTTCAAGAAACTCAGTAAAAGAAAGTCTGAACCAATTATTACTAATCCTCATTATTGTTAGCAGATTCTGTGTTTGCAAATTTGCCCACTTGCTAAAGTTTGTTTGTAACTGCAACACAAACACTCTTAGTGCGGTGTAAGTCATTTGTTGGCATGCACATGGACAAAGTGTGAACAATTTGAATCATCTGGCATGTGATGTGAGCTTTCCCATCTGACATTAAAGAAAGCAACACTCTGCCTTCTGGCTTTAGCTCATGTACTGTAAACAAAATATTTTGTTTGTGGTCTATCTATTGCCACATTTTTGTGCTTTTTGTTGGTGATTTTGCTGTTTAAAATGTCCTTCAAGCATAGGGAAGTGCTGAACACTGAAGTCTAATGTTTATAAGCACAAGAATGCTGTGATATGCCTTGCAGAGAAAATATGTATTTTAGATAAGCTATGTTCAGGCATGAGTTACAGTGCTATCAATCATGAGTTCAATGTTAATGAATCAGCAATATATTTTTAATAGGTATCAACAGAAACACACATAAAACAAAGTTATATTTAGATCAATTGATGACAATATTCTAATCAGAGGCTCACAGGAACCTAGTGCTGTATTTCCCCTAGGAGAAATAAGTCAGTGTTCCCTGGCTTAGCATTTATGAGATGACTTTACAAAACAAAAATACCACGAATAAGGAGAATCAACTGTCTTTTATATCAAGCCAATATTTTCTTTGAGTATTAAGGCCATAAAGATACAGTTTTAAACTTGTAAGTACTCAGAAAACGCAGTTCCAACTAGCCTTTCTTTAGCAGTCTACTAGATATGAACTTATAAGCTTCATCTAAATAAGACAACTGAGAAAAGATCAGCAAATCATTGATGGTGAACATTTAGTATATTAAGTGTAGATCTAAGATTAAAGCAAAAGCAGATTGAGGTTGGAACAGCCATATGCAAATATATGTTATGGCAAAGTAGAAATAATGAAACTTAAAGAATGCAGAGGGGTTATTCGGGAAATAGATGAGAGGTAAAAAAGTACCATTAAAATTGACACATAAAGACAGAAAGTAGAAACAAAAATAAAAACAATTTTAATCATCAAAAGAAAGTTTAAAATGAAAGTCAAAATATATCATAGAAAAGAAATAGCAAATATAATCATAACAAAAGATGACGGTTGAAACCAATTATATCAGTTATATCAATAAGTATAAATGAGGTTGTCATCCATTAAAAGGACTCCGAAACAAGTCCCAATTATGTATTCTATTCAAGATAACCTAAAATAAAATGATTCACAAAGTATAAACGTAAGGATAGACAAAGAGGTACTAGGCAAAATAAACCATAAGAAAGGGACTGAAATCATAATATTGAAGTAGAATTTCACCCAGAATGTGTTAAAGGTCATATAATGGGCACTTTCAAATGCTAACAATCATAATTCACAATGAAGATATGATAGTTTGAATATCGTGCACCAAATGACATCAGATTCCTATAAAACAGAGAAATTACAAGAGTTGCAAAAATAGATGAAAAGGAGCACACTAATAATAAAATGATTTTATACACTAATTTCAGCACAAGATAGATTTCAATATATATGTGCAGAATCCTAAATGATTTCACAAAGTTAAAATGTTACAAGACCTTTTCAGTGTATTTGTGTGTGTATGTGACTTTGAATAGGTCCTAATTTGACTAGTCCTTATTACAGTGTATAAAATGTCTATCAATAATCTAAATAAGGTGGCTGGGCGCGGTGGCTCAAGCCTGTAATCCCAGCACTTTGGGAGGCCGAGGCGGGCGGATCACGAGGTCAGGAGACTGAGACCACGGTGAAACCCCGTCTCTACTAAAAAATAGAAAAAATTAGCCGGGCGTGTTGGTGGGCGCCTGTAGTCCCAGCTACTTGGGAGGCTGAGGCAGGGGAATGGCGTGAACCCGGGAGGCGGAGCTTGCAGTGAGCCGAGATCGCACCACTGCACTCCAGCCTGGGGGACAAAGACTCTGTCTCAAAAAAAAAAAAAAAAAAAATTATCTAAATAAGGTAAGTGATCTACATGTTAACTCTTTTCCAAATAATTAAATCAAATTTGATGGGAAACCAACTGATTAATTTTACTTCTCAGCATAAAAATCTCTTGTGGGAAAATCCAAGGTAAATACATCAACTGACTTTAAAAAAGGAGAGTGGTCAGTTTAGATTTCCATTGCACTTCAAGATATTGACACTCACACATATTTAATAGCCCTTCAGACTCTTCCATCTGTACAACCTTGAATCATGCTGTGCACTGATCCAAAATGACATTTCAGTATTTAGCTCCATCAGTACCCTTCTGTCTATGACGTCTGCTGTTTACAAGAAATACTGTCCGACATTCTGAGAACTATCTATCACCAGACAGTCAGATGAATGCAGAATCAGATCATTTAAATAGTGTACATAGTGAACAAAAGATAATCCATTTTGAGAATGAGAGCGGGGGAAAAGGTCATTCCTGTTCCATTTAACATCCATAGCGTCAAATGTTACATTTTTCTATAGGGTAAAATATACTAAACATTTATAAAACCTTTCTCCTAGGCACATGGAATAATTAATAGTTACTCTAATGAAAATCGTAAGGCAAACAACACCATGATATAAACTTCTTAAAACATAAAAGTTGGGCAGAAGACGTTTTTTATTCATCTTTAGGGAATTTTTCATGAGCACTTCCAGAAAAGACCTCAGGTTATATGAAAAGGCTGTATAGAAGCAAAACTGGAATTTATATTGATGTCTCTATTATTATTCTCTCTACATAATCCCACTCATGACCTTTCTTTCAAAATAAAAGAGGTTGCCAAATGCCTCTTTACCCTTGACCAAGTTATACGTGTTTGTGTTATTTAGTACTCTTCTTTTTCTTTTTTTTTCCCTCTGTCTCTCCAGCTTTGGCCAGTTTTTTTGTTTGTTTGTATTTTTCTGATTTCATTCCCTTTGTAGTCTACTTTCTCTAATCTGACTCAATACCTCTAACTTTATCTTTCCCTAATCTACTTACTGGTCTCTAAACATGTACAATTGTATCTATTCTTTGCCTCGGCTTACTCAGTTCCCATTACCTAGATGACTTCACCCACTGCTGTTTTTTGAGTCTGTAAATTTTGGCACTTTCCCAAATCCCATCTCCTTCCTAAAGATAACAACAGAAATTGCAGCTGATAATTCTCTCTCCTCCTTTTGCCCTTCTAACATACTCATTTCCTACTTCTTGTGTAGATATTTTGTTTTGTTCCTTATTGTTTTTATCTGTAAATTTCCTGCCTCCCAAGTAGAGAGGTTGGGCAATTTGCTATTTATTCTCAGAAGTTGGATTAAATATGTGTTTAGTGGATATTTGTTAATGACATCATGCCAATAACTTTGCCATTTGCCATAAAATAAGTAGATCTATGGTAATGAATCTTGTGGCATAATTAGTAGAATCCAGGAGATCCTTGATCTCGGAGTTGAAGGAAAATACCAGTTAAGCAGTATTAAAAGCAAAATACAATGACAAACCTGTCCCCAGGTGCTTCTGATGTTTGAGAACAAGAGTATTTCTAAGGAAAAATTAACCAATTTCCACAAAATTAACATACTTTGTTATTTCTTTTTTTTTCTCCTGATGAATATATTCCTTCTTTGGGTACTAAGCCCTCCTAACAGCAAAGCCTAAGGTTGGAGAGCTGGGGAGTCAGCATTTTGCCAGGTGCTTATTAGATAGAATAATAAGAGAGCCACTCCCACTTTAACATATACCCCATCTTATAGAATAATATTGGGATATTACAATGTGTCTTCCAGTGTCACTGAAATGAAATCTGCAATATGCCATTCAGCTGATCAATATGACCAGGCATTCTGAGGTAATGGAAACTATGGCAAGAACAGTAAATCTGACTGCTTATCAGCTTATACCCTCATTTTCCCACTGTGAAACAAATAAATTTTTGAGGGAGTATGACTGTCAATAAGCTTTGAATACATTAATGGTCATGATGTCAAGAATGTCAGGACAGAAGGCAATCCATATTTGCTATGGGTATATTCTACTGAAAGATGCATTGTCACTCCTTCTGTAATTGAATATTTCACAGTTGTGGTATTTATTAAGGAAAAGTATGTGTTACTGACCCCATTCATAATTTCCAAAGTAACTAGGCTTTTTGTTCCTGAGCTCTAAAGAAGTGACTTCTGAAAGAGGCCGACTGACATCTACAGAATAGGCTATCCCATTCATTGAATTATGAAGCACCTCCTCTTTAGAGATGGCCTTTTAGTTAGCCTTTATTTAGTACATAAATATTCTCAAATATTGATCTCATTCTGACTGCTATCTAAAATTTACCCCCCAAAAAGCCTTGCTATCTTGTTCCTTCCATACTACATAAACTGTTAGTAGATCTGACCAGACTATTAGCAGATCAGGGTTCCTGAAGATGAAACCGTTCTTGATACAACATTTGGCCTGCAAACTACTATCGTTATTAAATCATTCAAGCCCTACCTAACACACACATGCAACAAAATATAATGGAATTGATACATTTTGTAAATCATAGCTGGGATATTATGGGATAATAGGGATTAGTAAATAATTTCGAGTTTACAAATACATAATATAACAAATATGATAGGATATCCAATAAGGATATAAAACAATGCTTAGCATCATTAGCTGTTAGATAAATGCAAATTAAAAACACAGTGAGATACTGATAAACATCTATTGAATGACAAATGCAAACAAATCCAAATAAATAAAAAGCTAAAGTAACTAAATAACTAAACTGGCATAGATGCAGAGGGAATGGAATTCACACATTGCTGGTAAGAACACAAAGTTATATGGCAAAACAGTTTGCAGTTTGCCAGATTCTTATAAGGTTAAACATATATTTACAGTACAATTCAGTAATCCTACTTCTCATATTTATCTAAGTAAAATGTTAACCAATATTCACACAAAAAAAATCTGTATGTAAATTTTTATAGCCATTTTATGTATAGTCCCCCCAGACTGAAACAACCCTTCATTCCAAAATTCCTGGACTGGAGAAATAGATAAGCAAACTGTGATATATCCATACAATGGAATACCACTCAGCAATAAAAAGGAATAAACTTTTGGTACATACAACAACATGCATGAGTTTCAAATGTATTAAGCTAAGTAAAGCATACATAATATATTATTACACATACATTAAATTCTGGGAAAAGCAAAACTATAGAATGAGGGCTAGATCAGTGGCTGCCTAAGATTAAGGATGGGCTCAAAATTTCACTTCACAGGAATACAAATGAGAATTCTGGGGGAGTAATGAAGTTGTTCTGTATCTTGATTGTGTTGATTACATAACTGAGCACTTGCTAAAACTCATGGAAATATACAACAAAATAAATGAACATACTGTATATAAGTTAAAAAAGAAAAATGAAAATAAGAAACCTGAGGCTTAGAGTGTAAGATGTGTTCAAGGTCATTCAGTACTTCATTACTGTAGCTGGGACTTCAATTCTAAAATCCTTTTGGTTCTTTCTGGACTTCAGGAATGCTACATTAACCCAGTCAGGTACCCATCCTATCCGCAACACCCTCCCTGCAAGATATCAATACCATTAACTGTTCAGGCCATCTTTCTTATAATTTCTAAAAGATGTCTTGATAGGAGAGAAAGCCATTAAAATGGTACTTAGCCAGTCTATCTGTAAAAATTCAGTGAGTACTTATAAGTTGTACACTTTTTTGTGTTACATTTCAATAAAAAGTATTAAACATTTGAAAAATCAGAATTCAAGAGGGCTTGTTTCAGAAATATGGCACATGATGGGCTGACAACACATCTTGGTATGTGTCCAGCAGACAATAGGGAATGTGGGAGTTTGAGATTAATGATAGAATCCGTGATGTTAATTTTGGAGTTGTATTTATGAATACATCAAGGCAAAAATGTGGAAGAAATTGCTGAGATAGAGCAGGGATTCTTAAAGCAGAGCACAGGTTCTTAATCTTGGGTTCATAGAATCTTGATTTAAGAAATGTTTTTTGGGTGTTCTTGAACCCCTTTAAAGTAAGCAAAGTCTTGTGTGCACTTGAATGTATACATTTTTGTGGGTTTTTACTCAGAAATCTCCTATTAGAGAAGAAAGTCTCCTTTCTTACATTATAGAGGCTGAAGAGACTCAGGAGAATCTGTACATTTAGATGATATTTGGGAACTGGGTGGGGGAGAGAGAGAAAGAGAAAGCTGTAAGGGAGATCACAGAGAGGACAAGATATGCAGTTCCAGGAACTCCATCAAGGAAGAGTCAAATATCAGGAGAAAAAGTAAATAATTTCATCAATAGTTATGGCAGTCAAAAGTTAAAGGCTAAGAAAATATTTTCAGATTTGGCAAATAGGCATTCATTTTGGACCACTAGGAGGACGGATAAAGAAGTTATTTTGAAAAAAAGCCATGTTGTATGTAGTTAAGAAACAACAGCTAAGGAGAAAGTAGAGGTGGTCTGAGTAGTTTATGGAAAAAGTTGCCAGTTAAAAGGTAAGAAAGCAAAAACAAGCCATACCTTGAGAAACGCTAGGATGTAAAAAATATTTTTAAGCTAAGAGAATATATTATGTAATTGTTTATACATAGAAGAAAAAATGACAGGTATAAATGAAAGATTTAAGAAGAGCTACCGGTGAAAGAGATGGTAAAATCATAGATAGAGGTCAAGGGGTGCTATCTGATAAAGACAAGGGACATTACAGACAATATTGAACAAGAAAATGCAATGAAGACGCAAGGATATTTGAAGGTGAAGAGAAAGACATTTAGTGTCTTTATTTTGAAGGTTTTGTATTTATTTAGTAAAGAAGAGACAGTGTTGTTGGTCTGTTGAGTGTCAAGAATAGACATGGGTTTTAAGGCTAAGAGAGAGTGGGGAAGTATTAGAACAGCTGCTGTGGAAAGTAAAACAGTGATTTGAAAAAAAGTGAAGAATAAGGGATTACTTAATTACATTATATTTTATGATATACTGTATATATGTACATAACATATCAAATATTGTGTATTACAGATAAAAAAACGATTTGTTCAGTAGTCTATTCTCAGCATTTCTAATAGCGTCTACTACATCATAGGCATTCAGTAAATATTTTTCGAACATAAGAATAAATGGGTGAATGAGTCCGAAGTTTTATGACACTCTCTCAAATAACCCAGGAATGAAAAGTAAAAGTAAAATACACACAGAGCCAGCTTTATGAATATGTGACCAGTGCAGCTGCAAAGGGCCCAGCTTGCAGTAGGATCTCATATTTGATTTAATGTTCTGCTGTCACCATCTTGTAATTCCTAATAACTTTTTTTATGAGTCTCACATTTTTATGTTGCACTAGACCCTGAATATATATAGCTAGTGCTGAATATACAGTTTTGTTTACCTAGTCTTAAAGTCTGGCAAAATAAAAAGTGGAAAGACAAACAGCGAACAATTCTTGGGTAGAATTTAGGGTTGCCAAACTCGATAAATAAAATACCGCACACCAAGTTAAATTTGAATTTCTCAATATTGCATGGGACATACTGTACTTAAAAGCTATTTGTTGTTTATTTGATTTTTCAAATTTAACTGAATGTCCTATATATTTTCTGACAACCCTCCTGGGAATAAGTATATCATTGAAATGGCTACCTACAGATTCTAGGCAGATAAGTCAATGCTGGAGAATTTGAAAGACTTGAAGAATAAATGGTCAAAATAAGAATGAGGGAACAGTTTGGCATGAGTGGGAAAGCAGTAGGGGATAAAAATTGGCCAGTGAAGCTGAGATCACAGCATTAAATCTTACAAATGCAGTTCTTTTAAGTCATAAATTCTAAGGTTTTGTGGTGCCAAGTAGAAGTTCAAGTTGAGTGGCAATAGCATCAGATATAAGAAGCTTAAGATCGAAGCCAGTATGCTGGAAGAGTTATCTAGGTGGATATTTATGTCATCTATAGTCACAAATGGCAGGAGCTAGGGTAGAGAGACTAACTGAATCAGATGCTAAAATGATAAAGATAATTAAGAAAATGTCTTTACAAGTCAGAGAAGGTAGATGAGGAGAGGCTAATGTGGTTTTGTCTGCAATCACTTAATTTATCTAATGTATTTCAACTACTTACACTAAAAACAGCATTTTCTTCAATGAACTATATATTTGAATTCAATATATTTGATTATATAGGCTCACCAAAATCTATAACTTATTTGTCTTACACATTATAAGTTTAATTACATAGTGCATGATATACATAACTGGAAAGCCTCAAATGCGTGATATGATCCTATAACAACTTTTTCTCCTGAGTTAGGGCCCTGTTTTTGACCGTGACTTATTGAAGTGTTTTGGAAATCAGAGAGTTTATATAATTGTTAGAAATGTCTTACATTTGGAATATTATGATAAAACATTTCTGGTCTTTCTGAAGAAGGCTATGTGAAGGGCATGCTGTTAATATTCATAAAAGCTTTAAGGGTATCATTTTGTTGACATCAGTCAAAAGATAAAATGTGACAAAATACCTAATAATTTGTTAAATTTTAAAAATTTAACACAACAGTTTTCATTAAAGGAATTTAATATACGTAATGCCTTGTGCCCCTTTATAATTATGTTGGTGATTCTAAAGCTAAACAATCTCTTTTATAAATTGCCTTTTTTCCTAATTTACATTGAAAACGAGACAGACTAGAGGAGCCAAGGTCAGTTTTAAAGATATTTGTAGTAGCTGTCATTTTATTTGCATATTCTCATGCTTTAATTTTTAAAAACCAGATGGTGCAGTTTTTACTTCGCAATAAACAAGAATGAAGTACTAATGCATAATACAATATAAATAAGCCAAAACACAGGCAAAGTGAAAGAAGCCAATGCAAAAGTTTTCGTATTATATGATTTCATTTATTTGATATATTCAGTCTGGGAAAATGTATAGGGGGCAGAAAGTAGATGTGATTTTGCCTGGGGCTATGTATGGGGATGGAGAATGACTGTGAATGTGTACAAGAGATCATTAAAATGAGGTGGAAATGTTATAAAATTGGATTATACTACTGTAGTTGCACAACACTGCAAATTCACTAAAATTGTATTCATTTAAAACAAATGAATTTTATGGTATAGAAATTACGTCTCAATAAACTTTTTAAAATCCTAGCTATTATTAATATATAATTCATATAGTATATCCCTGACATTGAAATAAGTGAGTAAAAGAGAAATTTTATAATAGCATTAGTCGTCAACCAAATGGGATTGTACTTCTTCAAAGAAATAGTTAAACAGAACACTAAAATAGAACTTCTTTGTTTTTGCTAATTTTCTAGTGGTCTGAAGCAGCACTTTTTGGCAATGTATAAATATATGTGTATGTGTACATGTTACATTGTCTTAATATAGCTGTCAGCACTTTGCATATAGATTTTGTTTTTCTGTGGGAATAGACACTTGTCTAAAGATGACATACATGCAGCCAACAAACGTGAAAAAAAAGCATGTGGGAATAGAACTAGATAAATTGTCTTCTAATTGGGTAGAAATTCATTACAGATTCTGCATTCGTTGTCACAGGGGTGACTTTACTGTCTATATAAGCTTTTCACAGGAGTGAGAAATGACCAAAGTACCCAAGAGTGAAGGTGAGCCAATAATTAATGAGCTTGCTAAACTGGCCTGTTGATTAAAGAGAGCTGTAATTTTCCTAGAGCCATTAACATTTTTTAAAAAATCAATGGAAACAAAAAGACAAATGTGAAATGGAGAATACAGTGATGCCTATGAACTCTGCGGTTTTTTTGGTTACTTCTAAGTAATATTAATCTTCAGATTATGTTACTGCAGCAGACTGATGTACATTCCAAATTTTATAAATGTCAATTCTGCCATTTTCTCCAAAATATATTTGAAAGAGAAAAGAAAATATATTTCTACTTGTGAAATTGTGATGTGTGATAACTGTGTGACAGTGAAAATCATGTATATCCTTATTCATCCCATACACTTTTCCTAGCAGCCTGTGAGAGTGCTGCACTATCTCACATTGCATAAAATTTCCTCCACTGGAATTATTCCTTTGAATTTCTCAACACAATGTGATCATTATTTCCAAAAGGCTCATGGAAAAATGCTAGTGCTATATTAATGAGGAAGTCCTGTAGCCTTTGTGGAATAGGGTGTTTTCATGTATTCTTTTGGTAAAATAGCTAGTTGTCATCTTGGAAGGCACAGGTATTGTAGTTTTGTGAGAAATACATATTTCACTGGGTAGGAGGAAAATTTTAGGTAACAGCCTTGGGAAAAAGGGCTGAGCAAGGCTGGTGGTATTCCTCAGTGTTGACCTTGGTACTGAAGAGTTTTAGAAAGAGAGGTGGTCCCTGAATGAGAATAATATTTGGTAGTCTGTGCTTGGTGCAAAATATATTACCGAAAAGTATATGAATGATGTTGAAATTAACAGTGAAAAGCAGTGAACATCAATTTTTTAAAAAAATAATCGCACACCACTCATAACAGAAATGCAAATTTGTGTAGATTTTTTCTAAATTCAATTTTAACAATCATTAGTTTTTGAAGGAATTAGAATTGTGCCCATTAAAGAAATGCTATCTATGTCCCATTTGGGGACTGTTGTGGGGTTGGGGGAGGGGGGAGGGACAGCATTAGGAGATATACCTAATCCTAAATGACGAGTTAATGGGTGCAGGAAATCAACGTGGCACATGGATACATATGTAAGAAACCTGCACACTGTGCACATGTACCCTAAAACCTAAAGTATAATAATTAAAAAAAAAGAAATGCTATCTATGTAAATGATTTAATTAAATTCTCTCAAATAAGGAACATTGACTTAGAAAACAACTGAACCTGCACCAAGAAAAGCTTTTCATCTATACTTACTTAAATATATTAAGAACTCCATTCCGATGTTCAGCTCCCTATACTTCAAATATATCTTGCAAATAACTAATTCTTGTAAAAATCAGTAACTGTTATACAAGAAATAAAATGTTCTCCAAGTATCATGCCAAGGCTGTTTTTTTATAGTTAAGGTGGCTAATCAATAATATATGACCACATTTTTTTTCAGTGACAAATTGTATACTTTTTGTTTTATGTTGGTAGTATTCTATGGTATTATTTCTTAACAATAGAGTCAATTTTCTTTTTTGTTTGCTTTATTTCCAACTTGTATTTGAAGTTCAGGAGTACGTGTGCAGGACGTGCAGGATTGTTACATAGTTAAACATCTGTCATGGTGATTAGCTGCACAGATCATCCCATAACATAGGTGTTAAATCCAGGATCTATTAACTTTTCTTTCTGATGCTCTCCCTCCTCCAATGCCCCCACCTCTAACGGGTCCCAGTGTCTGTTGTTCCCCCAGATGTGTCCATGTGTTCTCATTACGTAGATCCCACTTATGAATGAGAACATGCTGTATTTGGTTTTCTGTTCCTGTGTTAGTTTGCTGAGGATGATGGCTTCAAGCTCCATCCATGTCCCTGCAAAGGACATGAGCTTGTTCCTTTATATGGCTGCTTAATATTCCATGGTGTATATATACCACATTTTATTTATCTGTAACTGATGGGCCTTTTGGTTGATTCCATGCCTTTGCTATTGCGAACAGTGCTGCAATGAACATATGCATACATGTAACGTTATAATAGAATGATTTATATTCCTTTGGATATGTACCCAGTAATGGGATTGCTGGGTCAAATTTCTGCCTCCCGGTCTTTGAGGAATCACCACACTGTCTTCCACAATGGTTGAACTAATTTACACTCCCACCAACAGGATAAAAGTGTTCCTTTTCCTCCATAACCTCCCCAGCATCTGTTGTTTTTTTTTTTAAACCTTCTAGTAGTAGGCATTCTGACTGGTGTGAGATGGTATCTCATTGTGGTTTTGATTTGCATTTTTCTAATGATCAGTGATGTTGAGCTTTTTTTTCACACGTTTGTTGGCTGCATGTATGTCATCTTTTGAGAAGTGTCTGTCACATTCTTTGCCCACTGTTTAATGGGGTTGTTTGCTTTATTCTTGCAAATTTGTTTAAGTTCCTTATAGATGCTGGATAGTAGATCTTTGTCAGATGGGTAGATTGCAAAAATTTTCTCCCATTCTGTAAGTTGTCTGTTCACTCTGATGATAGTTTCTTTTGCTGTGCAGAAGCTCTTTAGTTAGACCCCATTTGTCAATTTTTGCTTTTGTTGGAATTGCTTTTGGCATGTTCATCATGAAATCTTTGTTCATACCTATGTCCTCAATGGTATTGCATAGGCTTTATTCTAGAGATTTTTATAGTTTTGGGTTTTATGTTTAATTCTTTAACTTGAGTTGATTTTTGTATATGATATAAGGAAGGGGTGCAGTTCAATTTTCTGTACATGGCTAGCCAGTTCTCTCAGCACCATTTATTAAATATGGAATCCTTTCCTCCACTGATTTTTTTTTGGTCAGGTTTGTTGAAGGTCAGATGGTTTTAAGCGTGTGGTCTTATTTCTGAGTTTTCTATTGTGTTCCATTGGTTATGTGTCTGTTCTTGTACCAGTACCAGGCTGTGTTGGTTATTGTAGCCTTGTAATATAGTTTGAAGTCTGTAGTGTGAGGCCTGCAGCTTTGTTCTTTTTACTTAGGATTGTCTTGGCTATTCTGGCTCTTTTTTCGTTCCATATGAATTTTAAAATAGGTTTTTTTCTAATCCTGTGAAGAATGTCAATGGTAATTTAATGGGAATAGCATTGAATCTATAAATTGCTTTAGCCAGGATGGCCATTTTCACGATATTGATTCTTCCCATCCATGAACATGGAATGTTTTTCCATTTGTTTGTGTCATTTCTGATTTCTTTGAGCAATGGTTTGTAGTTCTCTTCGCAGTGATTTTTGCCTTCCTAGTTAGCTATATCTCTAGTTATTTTATTCTTTTGTTGACAATCGCGAATGGGATTTCATTCCTGATTTGGCTCTCGGCTTGATTGTTTTTGGTGCATTGGAATGCTAGTGGTTATTGCACATTGAATTTGTATCCTGAATCTTCACTGAAGTTGTTAACAGATGAAGGAGATTTGAGCACAGACTATGGGGTTTTCTAGATGTAGGATCTTGTCATCTGCAAACAGGAATAGTTTAACTTTGTCTCTTCCTATTCAGATGCCCATTATTTCTTTTTCTTGCTTGATTGCCCTGACCAGGATTTCCAATACTATGTTGAATAGGAGTGGCAAGAGAGGACATCCTTGTCTTCTTCCAGTTTTCAAGGGGAATGCTTCCAGCTTTTGCCCATTCAGTATGTTGTTGGCTGTGGGTTTGTCATACATGGCTCTTATTATTTTGAAGTATAGTCCTTCAATACCTAGTTTACTGAGAGTTTTTCACATGAAGGGATGTTGGATTTTATCAAAGTTCTTTTCTGTATCTATTGAGATAATCATGTGGTTTTTGTCTAGTTCTGTTTATATGGTGAATTACATTTATTGGTTTGTGTATGTTGAAAAATGCACAAATGTATGTTGCATCTCGGTGATGACACCAGCTTGGTTGTGGCTTTTTGATGTGCTGTTGGATTTGGTTTGCAAGTATTTTGTGGAGGATTTTTTCATCAGTGTTCATCAAGGATATTGGCCTGAAGTTTTCTTTTTTTATTGTATTTCTGTCAGGTTTTGTATTAGAATGATGCTGGCCTCATAAAATGAGTTAGGGAGGAGTTCCTCCTTTTCAATTGTTTCAATGGTTTCAGTAGGCAGGGTACGAGCTCTTCTTCATCTCTCTGGTATAATTCAGCTGTGAATCTGTCTGGTTCTGTTTTTTTTGTTGTTGTTGTTCTTGTTTTTGTTTGGCTTGGTAGGCTAATTTTTACTGCCTCAATTTCAGAACTCATTATTGGTCTATGCAGGGATTTAATTTCTTCCTGGTTCAATCTTGGGAGGGTGTATGTATCCAAGAATGTATCTATTTCTTCTAGATTTTCTAGTCTATATGTACAGAGGTGTTTGTAGTATTCTCTAATGGTTGTGTTTCTGTGGAGTCAGTGCTGATATGCTCTATATGCATAAGAATATATTCATGCAACCCTCACAACAGTTTATGTGATAAGTACTGTTATTATCATCTCAATTTTATTGCGTAGACATAGTGAGCAGTTTTCTGACATCTCTATCCTATATCAGGAAGAGAATTATTCTAAAGAATTTGGAGGAACAGTCATCTGAAGTGAAACAGTAAGAAATGGATTCAGCCGGGCGCAGTGGCTCACGCTTGTAATCCCAGCACTTTGGGAGGCCGAGGCGGGCGGATCACGAGGTCAGGAGATCGAGACCACGGTGAAACCCCGTCTCTACTAAAAATACAAAAAATTAGCCGGGCGTGGTGGCGGGCGCCTGTAGTCCCAGCTACTCGGAGAGGCTGAGGCAGGAGAATGGCGTGAACCTGGGAGGCGGAGCTTGCAGTGAGCCGAGATCGCGCCACTGCACTCCAGCCTGGGTGACAGAGCGAGACTCCGTCTCAAAAAAAAAAAAAAAAAAAGAGATTCACAGATCCTGGAAGTTAAGAGGACATTTGACACAGCAAAGAATGAAACCTTGGTAATGTGTGTTTGGTGAGTTTCCCTCTTCAGTGGAATATAACAGCCTGCCAATTCCCAGTGAAAAACAGGCTGTGCAAACTAAATTTGTGTTCTCAATTCATGAGGTACTTGATAGTCATTACAGCAGCATACATTTCTCAGCAAATCATGTGAGGAAAAATTATGAAGTCCAAAGCAGTCAGGAATAAACCTCTATTAAGTTTCTGGGAAGAAAGCAGTGGAAATTGAAAAAATAGGTGAAAATTTTACATCTTTTTTCAATTCTGTTTGAAAGAGAATAGATGGATGAAACAGTGGGTGAAGAACTATAAAGATAGTAAAGCAAGTGATTCTGTTTTCGAAATGATGATGAATGAAATAAAAATTGAGAGCATCTATTATAAAATAAAAACGAATAATTTTAAAAAAGATTTAGTAATCAAGATGGCTTTAAATTTTTAAAAAGAAGACATACGAATTACAGCGAAAACAACAAAACTAAACATTAATATTAGAAGTATAAACATGCTTGACTTTCTGCCCCCAAATTCCTCAAATCACCCTACATCTTCCAACTTAGTGACTTCTACATCGGTTCTGGGACCAGGCCTTTTCCTAATTTGATGGAATGGAACAAGTCTTGGACAAGTAGTTAAAAATTTCTAAATTAACTTGACTAATATTATCTCTACTTCCCAAATAGACTCTTTCTTATCAAACCTTGTAAACCAATTTCAGTAATTAGACTTAGTTCTTCAATCACAGTTTCTGCTTCCGGTGGTCAGCTTTCTCTGAGTATCTTTGCCTACTGTAAGAACAAATACACATTTAAAAATAAGAAGTTAGTTCTCCCTGTTGAAAATAAGAAAAGATATTTCCCCTCCTCTCCTTTTCTTAGAACATTTACTTTACAAAAAATTGTAATGATAAGTTCTTTCTATGCATCTTTGAGATGTATGTCTATCGACTCCATTCCATTCCATTCCTTTCTTTCTACAGTAAGTCACTCTGTTACGCAGGCTGAAGTGCACTGGCACAATCTCACATTTCATTTCACCATTCCATCCCATCTTCAAAAGCCAGAAAACATGGCCAAGTAATGTCTTTTTGAAGGACTTGGGAGCCATCTTTAGACATCAAAGGAGATAACACACATCTCTCTCTCTTCTTTTTTTATGTGGAAGGATAGGTGCCTACCTTCCAAGATTTCTGGCTCCAAGTTGCAAAACTATCTCCTAACATAAAGATAGAAATTTCGCCTCCTATGGATAAAGTCTGTTAAATTACACAGTTGGTCACCCCATCACCACGTAATTTTAGGAGGGAATTTGTATAACAAATGAGTGCTATCAAGTCCTCTTTTTCAGGACAATTTATTATCTACCTCAAGAAGATGTAATGAGTTGTATCTGCTTTGTTGTATGAAGGGTGAGATTTCTTTCCCTCTTTGCAGTCTCTTAGTAGTTTGCCTGTGATACACATCACATTTTTGTTCAATTATTACTCAATACTTTTTTTTTCACTTTTATCTTTCTAGAGAGGTTTTCTGAGTTGGGAGGAATTTTTTTTATTTATATTTTTCTAGTAGTACTTTCTGCCTCCAAATTCTGCTGGTGCCCCAACTGTTCGTCTAGACTTTCTGCTGTCACCCAAAACTGTAGTTTGAATGTATCCCCAAAGTTTATGTCTTGGAAACTTAATTCTCAGTGCAATAGTGTTAAGCAGTGAAGCCCTTAAAAAGTGAGTAGGTAATGTGGGTGTGGGTTTGTTGTCTCAAGAGTGAATTAGTAAAGTGAGTTTGGCCCTCTCTTGATCTCTCTCATTCATGTTCTCTTGCCCTTCACTTCTCCCACGGAATGATGCAATAAGAAACCCTTTTGACAGATGCAAATCCCTCAACCTTAGACTACCCAGCCTCCAGAATTATAAAAAACACATCTTTGTTAAGAAATAACTTACCCACTATCAGGTCTTCTGTGATAGCAGTACAAAATAAACTAAGATAACTACTCTAATCTGATTTATTGCTCCACATCCCATTTTGGTCATTCAACCCTAGTTTTCAATAATGAAAACCTATTTGGCACAATATAAAAAACTTACAGAAAAATAAATTTTACTAGTGAAGGTAACAAGGAAAGATAAATAGGGTAGGAAGCAACTAATAAAAATTTCTAAATTATAGAATCATGGTAAAATTATTTTAGGGAAACCAAAGCTTACAACTAGTTGAAGCTCGAGTTGAAAAATATAGCTTGGCAACTAAATGTTCATATTTAATTCTATGGAAAGCAAGAAGGGGAAAAAAAGAGCATATCTACAGAGAGAGATAATAGCAGAATTCATGGAGAAGGGACAATTACTGAAATCCTATTTCTTCCATTTTGTCCAGTAAGGAGAATGGTCTTGGAAGCATACATAAAAGCATAAACAAAATGTTGAAAACGTGTTTTCCCATATTAGTTGAGGATCTCATAATATGTTTTTAAAATTTTTTATTTCCATAGGTTTTGGGGAACAGGTGGTAGTTGGTTACATGAGTAACTTCTTTAGTGGTGATTTGTGAGATTTGGGTGCACCCATCACCCAAGCAGTGAATACTGTAGCCAATTTGTAGTCTTTTATCCCTCACCCCCCCACACTTTCCCCGAGTCCCCAAAGTTTGTTGTATCATTCTTATGCCTTTGCAAGAGGATCTGATAATAAAATTTGCCTACAGTTACCTATCAAATAAATAAAAAATGTTAGACCCTTAGGAAATTTAGATAAATGACCTTGGAACTCAAGTTAGTAATATTTGTGACGTCATGGAGAAGGCAAAGAAACCAGAAAACTGGGATATTGGTAAACGTTACTCTGATTTACTAAAAGGGCAGCTGTTTAAATTCATTTCTAAATATATTTTCTGAGTACTTATCTGGCAGTAGGTTTGTGAGGCCCTAGAAAGGAGTGTGACATGAAGCACAAGAATGTGAAAAGAAGCCAATGACAGCTCCAGAAAAAATGTCATGCCAAATTAACCTCTTTTTGTGTGTTTGTAGTCATATTGTTATCCATTTGAGGAGAGGAATACAATAACATGGTAATTTTTGAAACATTTGACAGGGCATTACAGAATTTGTGTAAGAAGGTAATATGGGTTATGTGTGGTAGGTTAAATAATTGAATAGAGAATGTTAGTTTTTCTGGGACAAAATGGGAAGAAATCTCTAGATAAATTCTATATTACTTTATTACTTTCTCCTTGGAAGAGCAAAGTTTCAAAATTAAAGAAAAATATGATTGTCATAGAATATGGGTTTTAAATGGAAAGAGATTGCTCAGATAAAAAGCAACAGAGTTTGTACTTGAAATGATTGGAAAACTTGGTTGAAACCAGCAAGATGCAATAAGGGCTCACTATTAAATCTTGTATCCCCTCTTAAAATATATTTTATGGCTTTGGAATCAAAAAATGTTAATTTTATGGCAATTGATAATTTTGGAAAATGACTATTTGATAATATGGTTCATACTGTTAGGTTGATCGAATTTCAAAATCTGTTTTTTTTTCATTTTCTAGTAATTTGGGGGCAGATTAAGTGGTAATTGTTAATAATACTTTAAAAATATTATGCCCTTCTTTTCTCCATGGAACCCTATGCATATCTCAAGCTTAATCATTACCACATTGGAAATGATATGATTGTTGGATTACTTTTTCTATTACATGTAAGCTTTTGATGGCAGGGACTGTTGCTTTGTTTTTATCTTGTGCATCTGATGCAAGCATCATGCTTTGCTTGTGGAACCTGTTTGATAAATGTCTTTGAAAGTGAACTGAGCCATTAATACATGGCTTTCCCCAAAAACCAACTTCTTTGATGGAGTTAATAGAAAGAGACTATCCATATCACTGAAATTAAATGCCTTTCTTTACCCTTTATTTTAAATTATATCAGCAGCTGTGATTTCAGTTCTGGAAGTCAAATATGAATAGGAGTCTTGATGAATAGCTTACGGAGTAAAGTCACTAGGATGGTAAAAACTCATGAGAGGAATGGTGAAGGAATACATCCTGTGAAGATATACATCTAATACTAAAATTAATGGAGAAAGGCAGTTAGACTATGTGTCTGTGTTCCTGAAAAGGCACTTAATAGGATAAAGGCTCAGCTCAATATTTTAAAGAACTTTGTGAACAAAATATATTCTGGTAGATTTATTGCAAAATGTCTCAATTATTTCCCTCCCTTTTAAAAATCTATGATCCTCCAGCTTTGCCTTCTGCTAGCTTTTGAATTTGTTTGCTCTTGCTTGTCTAGTTCTCTTAATTGTGATGTTAGGGTGTCAATTTTAGATCTTTCCCACTTTCTCCTGTGGGCATTTAGTGCTATAAATTTTCCTCTAAATACTGCTTTAGTTGTGTCTTAGAGATTCTGGTACATTGTCTCTTTATTCTCATTGGTTTCAAAGAACCTCATTATTTCTGCCTTAATTTCATTATTTACCCAGTAGTCATTCAGGAGCATGTTGTTCAGTTTCCATGTAGTTATGCGGTTTTGAGTGAGTTTGTTAATCCTAAATTCTAATTTGATTGCATTGTGGTCTGAGAGGCTGTTTGTTATGATTTCCATTGTTTTGCATTTGCTGAGGCGTGTTTTACTTCCAATTATGTGGATGATTTTAGAATAAGTGTTATGTGGTGTGAAGAGGAATGTATATTCTGTTGATTTGGGGTGGAGAGTTCTATAGATGTCTATTAGGTCTGCTTGGTCCAGAGCTGAGTTCAAGTTCTGAATATCCTTGTGAATTTTCTGTCTCATTGATCTGTCTACTATGGACAGTGGGGTGTTAAAGTCTCCCACTATTATTGTGTGGGAGTCTAAGTCTCTTTGTAGGTCTCTAAGGAATTGCTTTATGAAACTGGGTGCTCCTGTATTGGGTGTATATGTATTTAGGATAGTTAGCCCATCCTGTTTGAATTGATCCCTTTACCATTATATAATGCCCTTCTTTGTGTTTTTTTCTTTGTTGGTTTAAAGTCAGTTTTATCAGAGATCAGGATTGCAACCCCTACTTTTTTTTTTTTTTGCTTTCCATTTGCTTGGTAAATATTCCTTCATCCCTTTATTTTGAGCCGCTATGTGCCTTTGCACATGAGATGGGTCTCCTTATAAAAGAAATATATGAAAATATGCTCCTTTTCAATGGGATTTTTCAACTCCTATATTCAAGAGGCACAGTCTATGTCTCCATCCCTTGAATCTGAACTGGCCTTTTGACTTGCTTTGTCTAATAGAATATGGCAGAAGTGACAGTGTATCACTTCCTAGTCCAGTCCTCAAGGAGCCTTCGGTACATTCTCTGTCTCTCAACCCCTGTGCCTGCCATGTGGACAAGCACAAGCTAGCTTTCTGGAGAACAAAAGGCCATGCAGAGTAGAGCTGAGCTAGCTGAATCAGCCTAAGAAGCCCTAGACAGTTGAGAGTGTCCATTCCAAATTAACAAACTGATCCACAGCAGCAGCAGCTATTGAAAGATGCATGAGCAAGGCTTTCCATCCCTCAGGTACCCCTAAGACTTGTGAGCTAATTAAATATTTGTTGTTTTAAGCTTTTAAATACTGACAGGTTTTTTTCATTCAGCAATAGCTAATAAACATATGCAATAATGAAATGAGCTACTGCTTATGATAATTACCTTGTCTATTTGAATAACACTGTAAATCAATAAATAGCTATCAGGAATGCTGCAGGAAGAAAAATTATAAATGGTGGAAAACATGAAAGATGATGTTAATTTTCTGTACACCACAGTTACCTGATTTCTTGAATCCTTACCAACTAATGGGATTATTTACTTAAGACATTATGGAAACAGCCTATCTTATTATTGTTCTAATCTTTAAAAAGTAAAGTGTGGGCCAGGTGTGGTGGCTCAAGCCTGTAATCCCAGCACTTTCGTAGGCTGAGGCAGGTGGACCACATGAGGTCAGGAGTTTGAGACCAGCCCTGCCAACATGGTGAAACCCCATCGCTACTAAATAATTCAAAAATTAGCTGGGCATGGTGGCACACACCTATAGAGCCAGCTACTTGAGAAGGTGAGGCAGGAGGATTGCTTGAACTCTGGAGGCGGAGGTTGTAGTGAGCCGAGATGGTGCCACTGCACTCCAGCCTGAGCAACAGAGTGAGACTCTGTCTCTTCAAAAATAAATGATAGTTAAAAGTTAAAGTGTAAATGTAAAGTACTCAAGTGTTTTGGGCAGAGTTTTATATTAGACCAGTAATACTTATTTAAATAAATAGTTCCAAAGTTTTTTTTGCTTAAAAAAAAAAAAACCCATAAGTTAGTATTAATAAGTAAATTTTAACAAGGCTATTCAATAAAGCTTTAAAAATAAAATTATAAAATAAAGCTATTCTAAACTGCTACAAAACACTGCAAGAATGATAATACAATGACTCAGATATTGATAGTACTTACCTGCATTTTTCTTTTACTTTAGGGCTCATCCAGACAAAATTTCACCATCCACAGTAGCAAAACAGGTTGTTAAATAATAAAACTTTTGTCACACTAGTTTATTTAATTTTCCCACCAGTAATCATTGAGATATTTCTAGTGTTCTAAATTAACTGGCTATTGTAAACATGGATCTATAATTTATATTCCCAATGTTATTAAATGAATAACACTGTAATCTTTTACTTGATTTACTATATGGATTTACTTGATTAATATAAATGGTGTCAACTTTCAGGAATTTTTTAGTAAGCCACAGATTAGGCAAAAAGAAATCAATTGAAGAATTTCTTATTCCTGAGAAACGATAATATATTGACAAATTGTCTCATTTAATATGTAGTCAAAATGCCAAATTATGATATTTTTATTTGATTAGTTAAATGAGATATTCAGGCAACATAGCTAAAAGTTCCTTGTTTATGTAGAATATCAGATATTCATGTTACTGCACGATGGACAAGATGTTCTAGAGTAAATTAAACTACTCCCCAGAAACGTTAAAAAACAAATGAGTAAACAAAATTGTCTAAAGCCATTTCTCCTTCCAATAAATTAAGATCTGAATCAGCAGTTCTAAGGGAGTGTGATGGCTGCTAAGAGGCAATATGGCAGCCTCGTGAATCTTGAATTGGATAAAGTATTACATGAGAGTTTCTTATAATATTTTTGTATTCAGAATACCAGGAAAAATAAAATCTATTTTAAAATTAAAGATGTATCTACTAAATGCAGATTCTTTATCAATACATTATTTTTCTAGAGTGTGCTTTATGGGAAAAATATTTTTTAAAAATTATGGGTACATGATAGTTGTACATGTTTATAACGTACATATGATACTTTGATACAGCCATATAATGTGTAATGATCGATCAAATCAGGGTAATTGTGTAATTAGCATATCCATCACTTTAAATATTTACTATTTCTTGGTGTTGGAGACATTTCAATTCCACTATTTTAGTTATTTTAAATATACAGTAAATCGTTAACTATAGTCACCCTATTGTGCCACCAAATACTAGATCTTATTCATTCTATCTAACTCTATTTTTGTACCTATTATCCTTTCTGACTCTGTCTCCCAACTCCCTGCTATCCTTCTTAGCCTTTAGTAACCATCATTTTACTCTCTATCTTCTTGAGTTCAATTTTGTTTTTAGTTTCTTCATTTGAGTGAGACCATGCAGTAGCTGTCTTTCTATGCCTGGCTTATTTCACTTCACATCATGTTGACCAGTTGTATCCATGTTGTTGCAAATGAGAGGATTTCATTCTTTTTTGTGGCTTAATAATGTTCCATTGTGTATATATGCCACATTTTATCTATTCATCTGTTGATGGACACTTAGACTGATTCCATATCTTAGCTATTGTGAATAGTGCTGCAGTGAACTCAGAAGTGCATATATCACTTACATACACTGATTTCCTTTCTTTTGGATACATACCCAGAAGTGGGATTGCTGGATAATATAATAGTTCTATTTTTAATTTGGGGGGGAACCTTCATATTGTTTTCCATAGTGGCTGTATTAATTTACACTCCCACCAACAGTGTATGAGGGTTCCTCTTTCACTTCCTTGCTAGTATTCATTATTTTCTGTATTTTGGATAAAAGCCATTTTAACTAGAGTGAGATAATCTCATTGTGGTTTTCTTTGCATTTCTCTAATGATTAGTAATGTTGAGCATTTTCTCATACACCTGCTGGCCATTTGTATGTCTTTAATAAATGCCTATTCAGAGCTTTTGCCTAGTTATAAATTGGATTATTTGGGTTTTTTTTTTTTTTGCAGTTGCATCGTTTGAGCTCCTTATATATTCTAGTTATTAATCCCTTGTCAGATATGCAGTTTGCAAATAATTTCTTCAATTATGTGGATTGTCTTTTTACTCCGTTTGTTGTTCTTTGCACTGTGCAAAGGCTTTGTAGCTTGATGTGCCCATTTTTGCTTTGATTGCCTGTGCTTTTGAGGCCTTGCTCAAAATAATCTTTCTCCAAATCGATGTCTTGGAATGTTTCCTCAAGTTTTATTCGAGTATTTTTATAGGTTCAAGTCTTAGGTTTAAATCTTTAATCTATTTTGATTTGAAACACCATTCAGAAGCTAAGGCCTGGAATCAGGGGTTTCAGGAATCTGCTTGGTTCTTTATTTTACTGTGGCTGAACTGGTACCCAAATTGCAAGAGAAAGTCCTCTGTGGTCTTCTCTCTCTTTTTCCCAAGGATAAGGAGTCCTCCATGAGCTGTACTGCTTGGAATTTGGGTATGTGGGATACAGGTACTCCTTTGGCTCCTAGAGCTGGCATCACCACTGGGTTGCTCACACCCCACGTCCACTGCACTTAACACCAGGGCAGCACCCGGGCTGGCCAAAAGACTGCAATTTTTGTGGCCTGACAACCACACATATTTATTCTAAGGTCTTGGCCACTTTAGTCAGCTGGTGGTGCAGCTTGCCAGGACTTGGTTTCCTTAAACTGGGGCTGTGAATTCCCTTCTAGCTCAGGGTTGGTCTAAATGTATCCTCTTTCTTCCCTGTGATGTGTTCTACTGTGAAAAAGAATCACTGGGTTCCAATGCAAAGACCCACACTCACGTTCTTCAAGTACACAGATGCTCTATCCATGTGGCACCGATGAGGAATTAAGGAAGCGTGGTGCAGACAATGCAAGACTGTCTTTCCTACCTTCTTCAATACCCTTTTTTTGATACTGTGTTAAACCCAGGTATTGTGATCACTTACTTGACTTTTTTTCATTTTTATGAAGGTGTTTTCTGGCATATGGTTGTTCAATTTGGTGCTCCTGTTGAGCGACAATCACTGAAGGGTACTATTCGTCCATCCTGCTCTGCCTCCTCCTTTGGAAAAATGTTTTCAGATGTCCTTTTTGGTATTACATATTGATGATATATATATATGGCGCTGCCATTTTTTCTCTAAGGATATAATTATCTTTGCCTGAGAATCAGCTCGCAAAGAGAAGGCAAAGTTTGTGGAATCCCCAGTAGCGATCATCAAGTTGATACGATGTACAATGATACAGAAATGAAAGGCTGCACCTTACTTAAAAAGCTTTATCCTAGAAGTTGTCTAGAATAAATAACTTTAGGTAGTGATGGTCTTTTAAGATGTAACAAGGGGAAACAGATCCACTGCCCTTGACATATAATCCTAAAAGAGAAGTAGCTCAGAAGACTTCATTGGTTAAGGAAAAAAGACAAAAGAAAACCAGAATTTCAAGTGTTATTTTTAATTATCAGATAAATGAACTATATTCTGTGTGAAAGTTGAACTGTTTGTTGACTTTTTTGAGAGTTTGCATTATGCACACAACTGAGTAATGCAACAGCCTCCCTTGGTATCTCTTTCGTTCAAATCATAGTAAACTAGAATAAGCAGAACCCTTTTTCTCACTACAGCTCTAACACCTCTTAAACTAATGAGACTGTCAGAAGGAAACAATTTATATTCATTATTTCTTACCTGCTGGACTTGCATGCAGTTGACTCTGACTGATCATCTTAGAAACAGTGGTCAAAGACTAGGGGAAATTGAGCACTAACAGGATCTATTACTAACGTCTTAAATTTAAATCACATGAAGCATTTGGTAGATTTTTAATCCAAACATGTTAACAATCATTTTAAATGTTATCAGGATCAGCACAAGAGAGTAAGGGAAAAATGAAGGAATGACCAAGACTCTTTCATATTTTCTGAAAGACGTGAATGTACAGAAACAAGCAGCACAGCGCATGCAAGACAGGATATATTGAAAAATAAAACCAAGTTGTCACATGATACTCCTTTTTAAAAAAATTTGAAAGAAGCCAGAGAAAAAGGCCAATTATATACAATGGAACAACTATTTGAATATCCATAGATTTGTCATCTGAAATCATTAAGGCCAAAAGACTGTGGAAGTCCTTAAATTTGTGAAAGAAAAAATGAAATGACCTAGAATTCTATATTTAGTAAAAATATGTCAGAAATGAAGTTGAAATAATGTTTTAAAAGAAAAGAAAACTGAGAGGATTCTCATTAGCAAATCTGAACTACAAAAAATGCTTAAGGGATTTTTTCAGGCTGAGGGAAATTGTACCACAAGGAGACTTGGATTACCAGGAAGGAATGAAGAACGCTGGAAATACTAAATATCTGAGAAAGGACAAAAAAAATACAAAGGACTGTTTAAAGCTAAAATGACAATACAGTTTTGTGATTTTTTTCAAACATAAAAGATAACGAGTCAAATGGGAACATATTTATTGGAAGCTTTCTACATTTTATATGAAGTAGTACAATATTAACTTTAAGTAAACTGTGAAAGGTTAGGAATATATATTGTAGTCTGCAGAGGAAGCTCTTCGAAATAATAAAAACAGGATACAAAAAGCCAATAAATGGGGTAAAATGAAATTCCAAATAATATTCAAATGCCGCTAAAGAAAGTAGGAAAGGGAGATCAGAGGAAAAAAGAACATATGGAACAAGCAGAAATTGAATATTAGAATAATAGATCTAAATCTAATCATGTCAATAACATTAAATGTTAGTGCTCTAAGTATTTTAACTAAAAGAGTTTAGAGTTTATTAGAGTTAAAAAAAAAAAAAAAAAAAGGCCGGGTTCAATGTTCTGATGCCTACAAGAGCTATGCTTTAAAATAGAAACAGTTTGGGGGTAAATGAATAGAAACAGTTGTGCCTCAAAACTAGAAAGCATAAGATTGCAGTATGTATAGTAGGCTCAACATAATAAACTTCAAGATAAAGTATTATTGGAGGTAAAAGAAGACATTTCATGATAACAAACTAGACAGGAAGACAACAATTATAAATATGCTTATACTTAACAAAAGTGACGCATGATTTTGTAATTGTGAACTTTAATTCCAGAAATTGATGGAACAATTCTCATCTACTGATAGAACTAGAAAGAAACATCAGTAATGACACAGAAGATTTGGACATCACCATAACTCACCTTGATCTAATTGATATTTAAAGTATGCTATACCCAACAAATGCAAACTACATATTCTTTTTAAGTGTACTTGGTAAATTCATCAATATAGATCATCTGTTATGTCATAAACAAGTCTCAATAAATGTAAGAAGACTGAAATTATATAGTCTGCTCTCTCACCACAGTGGAACTTATTTAGAAATGATTAACAAAATATTATCTAGGAAAACATTAAATACAACACTTCTAAATAATTTATGGGTCAAGGAACAAATTACAGGAAAATTACAAAGCTTTCTGAACTGTATGACAGTGAATATATAACATACAAATTATGTAGTTTGCAACCAAAACAGTGCTTAGGGAGAAATTCATAGCTTTAAATAATTAAATTTAGAAGAATAAAGATACAAAATGAAAGATCTAAGTCTTCTTCCTCAAGAAGTAAGAAAACTGAAGAGCAAAGCAAAAACAAAGTAAGTAGAAGGAAGGAAATTATAAATATAAAAGGAACAATTAAGAAAACCCAAACACGTGGATCAAATTACTAATAAAAAATTAATATTAGTTCTTTATAAAGATGAACAATATTTGCAATCTTATAGCTAGAATTAGTCAAAAACAGACAGTATACAAATCACTAATATCAAGGATGAAAAAGTTTGAACTATAGACTTTGCTTATTAAAAGTAACAAAGATATTATGAGCAGCTTTATGCCAAAAAATGCAGAAACTCATATGAAATGGCCAAATTTTAAAAAACAATACAAGGTTCAAAATTGACCTAAGAAGAAACAAAAAGTCTGAGACCCATGTCTATTAAAAAATTAAAGTGATTATCAAAAACATCTTTGAGACAATGAGACAATTGTGAGACCTCTTATCTCTACAATAATGCAAATTTAAACATTTGATCAATTCCATTCTATTGGCATTTCTCCAAAATTACTTTTGTTAAAATAAATCTATAAGTGGATTGACACATACTATAGTACGTGAAGATGGTATAGAAGAAGCATCTTCTTCTATACCATATTTACCATTTCCAGAGGCAGTAAAAATAATACAGTATAAAATATTAGTAGGACTTGAAAAACTAGTGAGCAAAAAGCTAGAAAGAAACAGCATTATTAGTACCTCTGAGACAACATAAGAGACAAAGTTTTTTCTCATATTGTGACTCAGAAACACTGAATAGCACAGTAGTTCATGGACTCTAGAAACCAAACTACCTCGATTTGAAACCCGACTTTCCTACTTCATAGCTGTGTAACCTTAAGCAATCTATATAGCCTCTATGTGACTCAGTTTTTATGCCCATCAATGATAAAATGGATAAAGAAAATGTGGTACATATGCACCGTGGAATGCTATGCAGTCATAAACAAGTAAGAAGATCATGTCCTTTCCAGGGACATGGATGGAGCTGGAGGCCATTATATTTAGCAAACTAACACAGGAACAGAAAAGCAAATGCTTCACATTCTCACTTATAAATGGGAACTAAATGATGAGAACACAGGGACACACAGGCTCCAACACACGCTGAAGCCTATTGGAGAGCGGAGGGTAGGAAGAGGGAGAAGATCAGGAAAAACCACTAATAGGTACTAGGCTTAATACCTAGGTGATGAAATAATCTATACAAAAAAAACCCATGACACAAGTTTACCTATGTAACAAACCTGAACATGTACCTCTGAACTTAAATAAAAATTACAAAAATAAAATAAAATAAAATAAAATGGAGATAATATTGTCATGAAGACTAAACAATTATTTGTCAAGTGCTTGGAAATGAACCTGGCACAAAATCAACTTTTTAAGGTATTTATTAAATGTTTTGGAACGTAAATGAAAACTAGAGACTTCAATTACAATATCCAATTAATGTATTTTACAGAATGTTGTTTCAGATCTATGAAAATACTATATCATAATATAAATTAACAATTAGCATTGGAAGTAACTATAATATTTTAGATCTAATAATGCTTCCTCCAAGTTCTGTTTTGGGAGTTGGTCATTATTTATGCTTCATAGGTTACTTTGTGAATCAGGCCAGCCAGATATCAAATATAGCATTAAGGAATATTCATCAGTAAAACAACAACAAATACAAACAATATAATGAATATCAGGGCTGTCACTTGATTCTCTGAAAGTCACATTGATTCATTATTTATATTTTTTTCTCAGATAAAAATTGACCACTCTTTAGTGTTCATCAAAATTTCACAGGTTTTAGAATTCATTAACATAGATTTCTTGTCATCACGATGGTACTCATATTGAACACTTGAATTTTTAAAAAAGCATGTTAAAAATCATTGGTTTTCTCTCTCTTGCAGTGAAAAGGCTTTTCATGACAACTTCTACTATCACTTAATATGCTTTATAGTTTCATATTGAGGTATTAGGAAGTAAAGAGACCTGAGAATTCACAGGACATTTTTGAAAGCATTACTCTAGTATGTATTTCCCTGAGTGGCAGCTTAGGTTTATTGGCTAAACATGATTTCCCAAATTAATTTTAATATGTCCAATTTTCTAGTTGTTAAGATTTCTAATCCAAAGTCAGTCCTTATGAATGTCAGAAGCACAAACTTTTAACTGCCTTAAGTCTGAATACATGTAGGTCCCATATTAAAGTTTGAAAATCGAGGTTAAAAATTAATTCTAGCTAGAAATTATAGAGGATGAATTCAAGAAATCTCTGGTGTATCTTAATAAGTGAAAAAGGTAAGAGGATAAATACTGTATTAATTTTATGAGTTTTCTATGCTTGAGTAAACATAAAATTTGTAATTATATTTGCAGGACTTGGCTATGTTGAAAGATAAAGGATAATTACATTCATGCCTAATGGGAAAAAGTCAGCACAAATTATGCAGGTTTTGTATGTTAACAAAACTGTAATATTAGGAAATTCAATCAAATGTTAATTAATTACAAGGGAAGGTGCTATCTATGAAGGTACTATAACAAGTAAATCTATATATTCTGGGAATTGAAAATATTTTCATTTTTCTCCCCATTATAATTTATTCTGTCATCATAAAATGTACCACAATTAGACTTTTACATTAAGCAGGTAATTATGATATAAATAAAACTTATGCAGCTTTCTGAGATAAATAATTTAACTACGAGCTTTCTTAGTCTTTCATTGCATCTATTTGATTCTTCTCTCTTTTCTTCTTTATTAGTCTTGCTAGCGGTCCATCAATTTTGTTGATCTTTTCAAAAAACCAGCTCCTGGATTCATTAATTTTTTGAAGGGTTTTTTGTGTCTCTATTTCCTTCAGTTCTGCTCTGATTTTAGGTATTTCTAGCCTTCTGCTAGCTTTTGAATGTGTTTGCTCTTGCTTTTCTAGTTCTTTTAATTGTGATGTTAAGGTGTCAATTTTGGATCTTTCCTGCTTTCTCTTGTGGGCATTTAGTGTTATGAATTTCCTTCTACACACTGCTTTGAACGTGTCCCAGAGATTCTGGTATGTTGTGTCTTTGTTCTCGTTGGTTTCAAAGAACATCTTTATTTCTGCCTTCATTTCATTATGTACCCAATAGTCATTCAGGAGCAGGTTGTTCAGTTTCCATGTAGTTGAGCAGTTTTGAGTGAGTTTCTTAATCCTGAGTTCTAGTTTGATTGCACTGTGGTCCGAGAGACAGTTTGTTATAATTTCTGTTCTTTTACAATTGCTGAGGAGAGCTTTACTTCCAACTATGTGGTCAATTTTGGAATAGGTGTGGTGTGGTGCTGAAAAAAATGTATATTCTGTTGACTTGGGGTGGAGAGTTTTGTAGATGTCTATTAGGTCCACTTTATGTAGAGCTGAGTTCAATTCCTGGGTATCCTTGTTAACTTTCTGTCTCGTGGATCTGTCTAATGTTGACAGTGGGGTGTTAAAATCTCCCATTATTATTGTGTGGGAGTTTAAGTCCCTTTGTAGGTCACTGAGGACTTGCTTTATGAATCTGGGTGCTCCTGTGTTGGGTGCATATATATTTAGGATAGTTAGCTCTTCTTGTTGAATTGATCCCTTTACCATTATGTAATGGCCTTCTTTGTCTCTTTTGATCTTTGTTGGTTTAAAGTCTATTTTATCAGAGACTAGGATTGCAACCCCTGCCTTTTTTTGTTTTCCGGTTGCTTGATAGATCTTCCTCCATCCCTTTATTTTGAGTCTGTGTGTGTCTCTGCACGTGAGATGGGTTTCCTGAATACAGCACACTGATGGGTCCTGACTCCTTATCCAGTTTGCCAGTCTGTGTCTTTTGATTGGAGCATTTAGCCCATTTACATTTAACATTAATATTGTTATGTGTGAATCTGATCCTGTCATTATGATGTTAGTTGGTTATTTTGCTCGTTAGTTGCTATAGTTTCTTCCTAGCCTTGATGGTCTTTACAATTTGGCATGTTTTTGCAGTGGCTGGTACCGATTGTTCCTTTCCATGTTTAGTGCTGCCTTCAGGAGCTCTTTTAGGGCAGGCCTGGTGATGACAAAATCACTCAGCGTTTGCTTGTCTGTAAAGTATTTTATTTCTCCTTCACTTATGAAGCTTAGTTTGGCTGGATAGGAAATTCTGGGTTGAAAATTCTTTTCTTTAAGAATGTTGAATATCGGCCCCCACTCTCTTCTGGCTTGTAGAGTTTCTGCAGAGAGATCAGCTGTTAGTCTGATGGGCTTCCCTTTGTGGGTAACCCGACCTTTCTCTCTGGCTGCCCTTAACATTTTTTCCTTCATTTCAACTTTGGTGAATCTGACAATTATGTGTCTTGGAGTTGCTCTTCTCGAGGAGTATCTTTGTGGTGTTCTCTGTATTTCCTGAATCTGAACGCTGGCCTGCCTTGCTAGATTGGGGAAGTTCTCCTGGATAATATGTTGCAGAGTGTTTTCCAACTTGGTTCCATTCTCCCCATCATTTTCAGGTACACCAATCAGACGTAGGTTTGGTCTTTTCACATAGTCCCAAATTTCTTGGAGGCTTTGTTCATTTCTTTTTATTCTTTTTTCTCTAAACTTACCTTCTCTCTTCATTTCATTCATTTCATCTTCCATCAGCGATACCCTTTCTTCCAGTTGATCGCATCTGCTACTGAGGCTTCTGCAATCTTCACGTAGTTCTCGAAACTTGGCTTTCAGCTCCATCAGCTCCTTTAAGCCCTTCTCTCCATTGGTTATTCTAGTTATCCATTCTTCTAATTTTTTTTCAAAGTTTTTAACTTCTTTGCTATTGTTTTGAATTTCCTCTCATAGCTCAGAGTACTTTGATCGTCTGAAGCCTTCTTCTCTCAACTCATCAAAGTCATCCTCCATCCAGCTTTGTTCCATTGCTGGTGAGGAACTGCGTTCCTTTGGAGGAGGAGAGGTGCTCTGTTTTTTGGAGTTTCCAGTTTTTTTGCTCTGTTTTTTCCCCATCTTTGTGGTTTTATCTACTTTTTGTCTTTGATGATGGTGATGTACAGATGGGTTTTTGGTGTGGATGTCCTTTCTGTTTGTTAGTTTTCCTTCTACCAGACAGGACCCTCAGCTGCAGGTCTGTTGGAGTTTACTAGAGGTCCACTCCAGACCCTGTTTGGCTGGGTGTCAGCAGCAGTGGCTGCAGAACAGCGGATTTTCGTGAGACCACAAATTCAGCTGTCTGATAGTTCCTCTGAAAGTTTTGTCTCAGAGGAGTACCCAGTTGAATGAGGTGTCAGTCTGTCCCTACTCGGGGGTGCCTCCCAGTTAGGCTGCTCAGGGGTGAGGGACCCACTTTAGGAGGCAGTCTGTCTGTTCTCAGATCTCCAGCTGCGTGCTGGGAGAACCACTACTCTCTTCAAAGCTGTCAGTCAGATAGGGACATTTAAGTCTGTGGAGGTTCTTGCTGAGTTTTTGTTTGTCTGTGCCCTGCCCCCAGAGGTGGAGCCTACAGAGGCAGGCAGGCCTCCTTGAGCTGTGGTGGGCTCCACCCAGTTCGAGCTTCCTGGCTGCTTTGTTTACCTAAGGAAGCCTGGGCAATGGCAGGCGCCCCTCCCCCAGCCTCGCTGCCGCCTTGCAGCTTGATCTCAGACTGCTGTGCTAGCAATCAGCGAGACTCTGTGGGCATAGGACCCTCTGAGCCAGGTGCGGGACACAATCTCCTAGTGTGCCGTTTTCCAGGCCCGTTGGAAAAGCGCAGTATTAGGATGGGACTGACCCGATATTCCAGGTGCCGTCTGTTTCCCCTTTCTTTGACTAGGAAAGGGAACTCCCTGACCCCTTGCGCTTCCCGAGTGAGGCAATGCCTCGCCCTGCTTCGGCTGGCGCACAGTGCGCTTCACCCACTGTCCTGCACCCACTGTTAGGCACTCCCTAGTGAGATGAAACCGGTACCTCAAGCAGAAATGCAGAAATCACCCGTCTTCTGTGTCGCTGGGGCTGGGAGCTGGAGACCGGAGCTGTTCCTATTCGGCCATCTTGGCTCCACCCCTCGCTTTCTTAGTCTTTATGCACTCCATATCACCATTACTTACATTATGAATCGTGGGTTAGAGATTTTTGTCATGCAGTTTCTAATATTGTTAGTCACAAGAAAACCAGTCTTTCCTCAATAAATTTTCTGTACTTATTGACGATTGTAACTACTTTTTTCTTGGTTGCATTTATATATGTAATAAACTCAACATTTAGGATAGTCAACTTTTAAAAAATAAGATAAATCACTTTTCTGATACTTGGTCCTTTGAAAGACTTTAGTTAGTGTGGAACAGATTTAAATGTTATATTAGAAAAGTAATTAAGATATTCAGAGAGTGTTATTCAGTCCTTCAAACTTAAACCATGGAAGACTAGTCTGTATTATTTTATCAGTGCATGTGTGTTATCTAATTAAGACACATTGAGCTGTTGGATAATGCTTGTAGTATCACTGCCTGTTTTGATTTATCTTGAATATAAACAGGACAAGGTCTTCTAAATTTTAGTAATGATATGTTTGCCAGTAATAAATATTCTACCAATGGCATTAATTCATTCAACAAATATTCTGAGTGCCAACCTATATGTGAAAAGTTAGAAAGGCGAATGAAGCCACATCACCTTGAGCTGCTTTGCTTTGAAATAAAAAATTAAAATAAAACAAAAATGAGGTCATTTGAAAGAACTGGGAATATCTTGTGCAACCTAACTGCGTGGTTGATTTGAATTACTTAAATGGATCCATATCTTTTGCATTTAGTTTTTAAATTTAAATATTCATTTGTTTCTATTCTGATTAAGCTAAATAGAAGCACTTTATGGTTAGATGGTTCTAATTTGTTCATTATTTTTATAATATATTCCTGTGAATAAGCAAAGCAGTAGATTTAGTAAAGGAGTGATGTACAAATTTTCTGTTTTCTGGTTCATAAAGTAATGCTCTATACAATTTTGATATTACTGGATGTAACTTAGGGTTTTTCATATAACCATTGCCAGTATTACAGTAATGTTTAGTTTTAAATAAATTCCTAACATGTATATTTGGTTTTATTGTTTTATATATACGTATCTCTTTTTTTGGTTTTGATTCACTTATTGATTATGTCTAACAAAACCTGGTAGCTGATGATCATGCTCTGATGAAAGCAGCTGTTCACGAGGCTAGAGACTGTCGACTTAGTGACTGAAAGATGAATTATTTTATCCAAATTTGCCTGCCTTTATTTTCTGAATGGGTATTAGTGAGTTTTGTATGTGATAAAGGGGATTGCTTGACAACAATGTAAATTTCTGAAATAGAAATGGACAGGCTTCCATGCTCAATAGAATTGAATTACTGAAACCAGCACATTCTATTGCCTTTTGGTTCTGGGTTTTTAGATTTCCTAGCTGTGACAACTGCCAGTCTAGTGTGTGAGTCCCTGGTGTGTGCTTCTCAACCAGTATTCTTAGGTAACTAACAAGTCCCCAAGCGCAAGCAAAGTAAATTCTTAACATACATACTAACAACACACTCTATTGCTTATTACATATTGTTTCTATATTCCTTAAAACATAATGCAAAACTTTTCAGATATGATGAAAAAGAGATAAGCTATTTTACCATTTCATAATAATTTTTTGGTATACTAAAATACTTTATGAAGTGACTAGAAAGTTCAAAACTGCAATTGAGGGAGGCATAGAGAAAAAAACTAATGACTAATTTATAGATTTTCCTGAAATTCAGTCACCTCTCAATTCGCTTCAATTGCCAATTTCTGATTAACTGGTTGGCAGACATCTAGGAATGTATGAAGTATAATATAAGGTGCAAACCTTTGGCATCTCCTTAGCTGGACCTCCAACTTCCAGTCAGTTTGTAGTGGATCTTTAGTCATCCTCACTATAATGCAACCTGCAAAATGAATATTTCTGTATTTAATTTGTTTTTACACAGAACTACTTTGAGCAAAAACTAAGTCAACATGATTCCGTTTCTGAAATAGTAATTCAATGAGTTGCTTGTTAATTGTAGTTATAGTGCAGTGTAAGTATACGAATTTCGGAGAATACCCAACAACTGTTAAGGGTTCATATCAAGTTTGATGCAGTAAATCCAGGAGTTTAAAGAGCTTTTGGTTTAGAAATAAGCAAATGATATTTCACAATTTTAGATTAGGCACTATAGTTGATTGTACTCAAGAATGTTTTCTATTATTCTGAGAGTTTATGAGTAGATTCACTCCAGTAAAAGCTGTTTGAAACTTAACATTTTTGCTTTATGAATATTTAAGGTAGTTTAAAAATCGAATTTTATATAAAAATGCAGACAACAGAGAAAATTCTAAATAAATGTGTCACTCCAAAACTCTACCACCTAGAAATAAATTAATATCTGATTGCCATAATTGTAAACTTCTTTATATGCACATACACAGTTATAAATAGATAACTAAAATAATTTGACTAAAGACTGTAGTTGTTTTGCCAACATATATAAAAACCTTGCTTAATACCATCTAAAGAAAGAAACACAACCAAAATTGATCTTAATAAATTGTTATTTTAGATCATATTTTCCTTGTAATAAGAGTTATTAGTTTCTAAAATATCTCTCTAAAGGTAAAAATGTGTGAGAAAGATTAGCAAACTGAGATAATTGATTTTGATTTCTTTAAATACATATTCAATTTGGGACAGATATATGTTGCCTTCTGGTATGAGATGAAAGTTATTGAGTACTTCTTTATCGCCACCTGTTTATGCCTCAACCTTTCAATCATTTTTCATTATGTTTTCTCTCTTAATCATGCTACAGTTATAATATTTTTATGTTCTTTGTAATCATTATTTATGCATTTGTTTAGCTTTATTTAAAAACCTTTCAAATACATTATTTAATATATACCATTTTTATTTTCTTTCTGTCTTTCCCACTCCTCACCCACATGATTTGCTTCAATGTCTATGCGTTGGTCTTAAGTTCTTTTTAGTTGTTATTTATTTTTTAATAATAGCATATCTATTTGGAATATGGGTAAAATAGTATAGCTATAAAAAGGAAGGGGTGGGAAATTTTGGTAACTGGAAGAATAAACAGTTCCGATTAGAGCGTATCTAGAATATCTTTTCACCAAATGTGACTTTTGTTCTGACGGCACATTATGTTTCAGTTTGGGATGACCATGTCTTATATAATAGTTACCTTTTAATTCACACACTCTCTCAGTTGCAATTTTCGGATAATAGGTTATTCTTTATTTTTGCCACTTAGGCACTTATTTTTGTTTTTATTTTTTCCCCACCTATTTAGGCACTTATTTTTGTCATATGTAGAACTTACAGTTTTTCACTTGAACATATGAATCATCTTGAAACCACAAGAAAAAGAACATGGATGGAGAGATAATAAATTAGAAATTTGAATAGTTTAATAAGATAAATTCTACCAATTTTTCAAGAGTACGTTTTGAGAGACCAGAGATATTATATAAGATAAACACTTATTTTAAAGTAAAATGTCATGTAAATTGATTTAAATAGTTCAAATGTTTTTCTGATATAGAAACTGCCACATAATTTGATCTGGAGTAAATCTAACTTATAACAGGAATCCATCTAATATTATTTAATTTTAATTTTTTTTTTTTTTTCTTAGGCGGAGCCTTGCCCTGTTGCCCAGGTTGGAGTGCAGTGTTATGATCCCAGCTCACTGCAACCTCTGCCTTCTGGGTTCAAGCAATTCTCCTGTCTCAGCCTACCGAGTAGCTGGGACTACAGGCGCACCCACCATGCCCGGCTAATTTTTTTATTTTAGTACAGACAGGGTTTCACTGTGTTGCCCAGGCTAGTCTCGAACTCCTGAGCTCAGGCAATCCACCCGCCTCGACCTCCCAATGTGCCAGGATTACATTTGTTGTAGTTTTATGACATCATCATCCTTCTGGGTTACGATTTTTCGTATATATCCATATAAGGAACAAAGGCGCCCTGTCTTGTTTCAGGTAATATCATTCTCCCTGTGTTTCTCTGACTTTTTTTAATATTACATTTTGTTAATATTTTACAAAGTTAGTTATTGTTCATTAGAGTTATTTGTCCCTCTTTGAGTAAAACCTTATGGCTGGCATGGACAGTGTATATATTTCTAATACATAAAAGTGTACCGTTATACCTCTATTGCTAGTGACATTTATTTCTTTTAATAGAAATAAGAATCTTTATTCACTAAACCAAATGACAATAAAACCTTCATAACTAAATTAATATGTATATCTTCACCCACACTGCCTTGCCATGACAATTGGAATTTTTTTTGCCTTGTAGACTAAAGAGTATTAAAATAGAGAATATGCTATTGATTCAAGGTAATATTATTTATATGAAGAGGAAAATTGCAATAATGGTTATATGTTCACGTATTTTTTAAGAACAATAGCTATAAAATATTGTGAATAAATATAAACTTTGTCTAACTTCTTTGAGTCTAAAATACATATACAAACTCAAATAATTTGGCATATTTATTGCTTATAAAAACAAAGTTCTAAGAAGTAAAAACACCAAGCAATTGGTACTATTTATCTTTACTTTTATAAATATTTTTGTTATATCAAAGGGAAATGAATTAAAAATTTTCATGTTATAATGACTTTTTTCTCTGTTGAGCCTCATAAGTATGAGATTACAATCATACATGCTTGAAAAAAAGCATTCTATATTACTTTTTCATATAAACGTTATGTATATAACATATATAACAATTTTACTTAATATTATATTGTTAATTCAATTTAATTTAATACTCATTGATATAATACATATATTTTAAATTATCCTCTAAATAGAATAATTTGTTTAACAATTCTCTTATTACTGAGAATCATCAAGACACCCATGTCAGATACGTAAGTTCCCAAAGACCCATCTTCTATATATTATTATGACATATAATATTAGATGTGAGTATATACCAAGATGAGTAAAGGAAGATTCATGAAAATAATATTTGGTCACTATAGAAAATTTGGAAAATACAGACGAGCATAAAAGTGAAAATTGCACATAGTGCTATCACTCAGTGAAACAAAGTGAATATAGCAAAAGTTTCTTTAATTGTGTCTTTCTCAATAGATGGTTGGATAGATTGACTATAGTATATATTTAAATTATATATCAAATTCAAATTTTTTATTGCGTAGAATTTATTCTGTATGTACTACATAAATATTATATACTACATATATACATTTTTATATAGGCTGTTTTGAATGCTTATTTTTTCACCTAGCTTTGTAGAATTGAATACTAGGTTTTTAAGAAAGATTGTGTCACTTTGAGAAATTATGTACCTTTTTGAGTCCCTATTTTCTTACGTAATTTCCTGTTTGGACACATCTTTGAGAAAGTCATTTTTTTTAAATTATACTTTAAGTTCTGGGGTACATGTGCAGAATGTGCAGTTTTGTTACATAGGTGTACATGTGCCATGGTGGTTTGTTGCGCCCATCAATGTGTCACCTACATTAGGTATTTCTCCTAATGCTATCCCTCCCCTAGCCCCTGCCCCCCAACAGGTCCCAGTGTGTGATGTTCCCCTCCCTGTGTCCATGTGTTCTCGTAGTCCAACTCCCACTTATGAGTGAGAACATGTGGTGTTTGGTTTTCTGTTCTTATGTTAGTTTGCTGAGAATGATGGTTTCCAGCTTCATCCATGTCCCTGCAAAGGACATGAACTCTTCCTTTTTTATGGCTGCATAGTATTCCATAGTGTATATGTACCACATTTTCTTTATCCAGTCTGTCGTTGATGGGCATTTAGGTTGGTTTCAAGTCTTTGCTATTGTGAATAGTGCCTTAATAAACATATGTATGCATGTATCTTTATAGTAGAATGATTTATAATCCTTTGGGTATATACCCAGCAGTGGGATTGCTGGGTCAAATGGTATTTCTGGTTCTAGATCCTTGAGGAATCGCCACACTGTCTTCCACAAAGGTTGAACTAATTTACACTCCCACCAACAGTGTAAAAGCATTCCTATTTCTCCACATTCTCTCCAGCATCTGTTGTTTCCTGACTTTTTAATGATGGCCATTCTAACTGGCATGAGATGGTATCTAATTGTGGTTTTGATTTGCATTTCTCTAATGAGCAGTGATGATGAGCTTTTTTCATATGTTTGTTGGCTGCTAAATGTCTTCTTTTGAGAAGCGTCTGTTCATATCCTTCACCCACGTTTTCATGGGGTTGAGAGTCATTCTTTCCTTAGAGAAGGGTCTTGTTGTATCCATCTTACAGATATGACTTACTGATTTATGTTCTCTAAACATAAACCTGAGGGTTCTCTTCCCACCTACCTTTTCTATTACATGTCTCATTGAATTTCTTAATCTATTATAATTTGAGATAGAATATGAGAATACTTCCTCTTTGAACTTTTAGTTTATAACATAGAACATAACTCTATAGTCAAGTAGTAAGTGACTAATTTAGAGTTAACAATACAGAACTTCTAAATAATGGGATTATTCTTGATAGCCAACTAAATCCTTTATTAACATTTTCCCAATCAACTCCTTGTTATGACACTGTATTAAACCACATAATTGCTTTTTTCTAAAGATACTTTTGATGATGCTTTGTCAGTGCAGAAGAGCTCTGAGGCTTAATTATAGGAAAACATTTCCAGTTCAATTTAAAAGGTGAAAGAGATAAATCACAATTTTTAAGTATATAGCTTTTAGAAGAGGTACTGTCAGAAAAGTAAAAGCACATTTATAATTTGGCAAATTTATGACTCCTGTATTAAATAAGCTGATATAGAGAGAAGAGCTAGATGCCCATTGAATGTCAGAAAGTCAAAAATAAGTAGAAGGAGCATCTGCACACACCTGAAGTTTCCCTCTCCGGGTGATCTTTGGAAGAAATGATAATCTGACATAAACCATTCCAGAAAATGCTAGGCGGTTGTATTTTTCACATAATGTCATGTTTAAGTAAATAATGTTAAGCAGACCCACAAAAACAATGTAATAAAGAGCTGAACTTCAAAAAAAGGAAAGCAAAATCATAAATATATTTCTCTGAACAAAAATTTGGTGAGAAATAGCTCACCTTTTTGTTATGTGATGATAGTGGTAATTTCTTTACTTGGTGTTTGTTATAATGAAATTTGATGAAAACATCTATAGAGAGAACATCTTGAATTATAAATACATAATTTTGATTGGATCTACTTTAAAGACTAAAGGGTGAAGAGAATCAAAATCTAGGCCATTCCACAGTAAAACCAGAAAGGAGTGTTGATACTGAGAGAGCACAGCCACAGTACAGGGGGGAGACCATAACAGAACTACCGTAGTGGCTGGTCAACAGAAATGCATCTCCATTGCCGTGGAGAAACAAATAATTATTCACACTAGAAAAGAGTATTAAAGTACTTTACGTGTTTGGAGAAAAGGCCAGTTTGAGTTTATTTAAGAGCCTGCAAAAAATGTGGTAGGCTGAAAAATGCCCTAGCCCCAGCCTCAAAGGTGTTCACACCCTAACCCTTGAAATCAGTCATATTACATGGCAAAAGGGACTTTGAACATGTAATTAAGGTTACTGACATTAAAATAGAGAAATTATCCAATATTACTTAGATGGGCCCAATATGATTACCAAAGCCCTTCAAAACAGACAACTTTCCCAGGCTGGAGACACATGTGAGATGCAATGAGAAATCAGGGGAAGCCAGAGTAATTCCAAGCTGGACTTTTCAGTGTGCCATGGCTGCCTCTAAGATGTACAGCCTCATGTACAAAGAGAAGCCTTTAGAAATCACTGCCATCCACCAGCCGACAGGCAGCAGAGAAATGGGGATGTCAGCCCTGCAATCACAAGGAACTGCTTTCTGCCAACAACCTGAATGAACCTGGAAGTATATGCTTCCCAGATCCTGGAAACAAAAAGCGTAGCCACCAACATCTTAATCTCACCTTTAGAAAACCCATAGAAGGGAAATCAACAGACCTAGCCTGGATTGCTGATGTACAAAATTATGAGATCTTAAATTTGTGTTGTCTTAAGCCACTAAGTTTGTGGTAATTTGATGTAACAGTTAATAAAAAACTAAAACAGAAAGCAAGCCAATATTTATTAGCAATGACTGAGAAATAAGTGGGTGTTTGGGGACATTACTATTAACTATTTGGTTTCTATATTATTACAGGCACACAAAAGTTTTCCATATTTAAAACTATTATCTTTAGCATTCATGTCTCCGAAGTTCACACCACTTTCCATTGGCATGAATATATAATATGTAAAAGTGAAGGGAAACAGGTGGTATATTAAATGCTTCTTTTTCCCTAACATCTAATCTAGAAATTTACAATTTTCATTACTATCATTAGCAAGATCCATATAAAAAGGATATAAAACTGTCATTATTTACAGATAACATGACTGTGTATATACATATTTCAAAATACATATAAAACAGAATTAATACAACATTTATATAAAATTGAGCAAGTTTCTAAATTATAGATCATATGAAAAAATTCACCTATGTACTTTTAAATATGATCACAAATATTATTTTAAATATTGTGGTATTTACAATAGACTTAAGAAATATAAAATATCTAGAAATGAACCTGACAAAAATATGTAAGACTTCTACTCAGGAAGATGACAAAACAATATTGAAAGTAATTAAAGTAAATCATTTTGGTTTGGAATACTCTTAACTGTAAAGATTCTAATTCTACCCAAATTGATCTATAGATTTCAGGCAATACCAATCGAAATATGAGTGTGTTTATATATACAAGCTGACCCTAAAATGCATGTGGAAATATAAAAGCACAAGGGTAGCCAAGATGAATCTTGAAGAAAAAGATAAAATAAATTGGAGGACATGCTATTAAATACTGTGATATAAGAAATATATATTTAGTATTTTCCCCCTGTTCGTGGCACATAGTTTCTAAAAGCCTTGTAGATAGAAGCACAAGGAAAATCTTTGGTTGTGGTATGTGGTCTTTGACCCTAGTTTCTGACACAGAGCTCCTAAGACCTTTGAAGTTCCTTGAATGTTAGGAGCCTCTGGGCTCCTAAATCTCTTGGAATTTCCTAGGTGATAAAAGCACCTTATTGGCTTATTATTATTATTATACTTTAAGTTCTGGGATACATTTGCAGAACGTGCAGGCTTGTTATATAAGTATACACGTGCCATGGTGGTTTGCTGCACCCATCAACCCATCATCTACATTAGGTATTTCTCCTAATGCTATCCCCCTCCAGCCTTACCCCCACCACAGGCCCTGGTGTGTAATGTTGTGCCCCCTCCATGTCCATGTGCTCTCATTGTTCAACTCACACTTATGAGTGAGAACATGCAGTGCTTGGTTTTCTGTTCTTATGTTAGTTTGCTGAGAATGATGGTTTCCAGCTTCATCCATGTCCCTGCAGAGGACATGAACTCATCCTTTTTATGGCTGCATAGTATTCCATGATGTATATGTGCCACATTTTCTATGACTTTTTGTAACTTGGTAACTTATTTCTTTTATTGCTAATAATATTCAATTCTAAGAATATGCCAGTTTGTTAATCCATTTTCTTACTGAAGAACATCTTGACTGTTTCCTGTTTTTGGTGATTATGAATTACGCTGCTATAATCATTTTTGAGCAGGTTTTTACATAGATACAAGTTTTCAACTCAACTGGGTAAATATGTAAGAGTACAATTCCTGATCATATGGTATATTAGTTTCCTGGGGCTACTAGAAAATACCATAAACTGAGTAAGTTAAACACTGGTAATTTATCATATCACAATTCTGGAGGTTAGAAGTATGAGATCTGAGTGTTAGTAGGGTTCCCTCTAACAGTAGGAAAAGTCCATTCCATGAAAAATACGTTACATGCCTTCACCTTAGTGTTAAGCTTTTCATTGCCCGTCTTCGGCACTCCTTGGTCTGTGGAGGCATCGCCGTGAGCCTTCATTTCCACATGGTGTTCTCCCTGTATGCATATATATGTTCAAATATCTCCTTATTGTAAGGATGCCAATTTAGGTAACCACTCTGATGGAGTGTGACCTAATTTAGCTAATTACATCTGCAGTGGGACTATCCAAATAAGGCACACTATCTTCCAAAGTGGCTGTCCAATTTTGCGCTCCCATAAGCAATAAATAATAGTGCCCGTATTTGATAGTGTCAGGTTTTTTTTGGCTTTTAGCTATTCTAATAAGTGTACAGTAGTTTCTTATTGTTATTTTTGCTTGCAGTTCACTGATGATATATGGTGTTGGACATTGTTTAATATGCTTATTTACCATCTGTATTTCTTGGTGGGAAAGCTGTAAAATTTTTTTGCCCGGTTTTAAATTTGGTCGTTTGTTTCTTATCGTTGAGGTTTATGAGTTCTTTGTACATTTTAGATACAAGTCCTTTATCAGTTATATGTTTTGCATTTATTTTCTCCCAATCGTGGCATGTCTTTTTATTCTCTTAACAGTTTCTTTCACAAAGCAGAAATTTTTAATTTTAATAAAGTCTAATGTCGCTTTTTTCTTTCGCGCATCACGATTTTGGCATTGTATCTAACACTGTTAGTTTGTAACTCATTTTTAAGCCTGACACTTTGTTTAATCTAGTATGGGCTGTGTCTGGATATTTTGTTATTTATCTACTTTACCTTGTATATATTATCCCTAGTGTTTGGTACAAAATAGGCATGCATTAAATATGCATTAAATAAATTAATTACTGAAAGGGATAGTGGATGAAGAATAAATAAGCGATTAAAAATGTGTGATTAGGCTCTAGTTTTGCTTTTGTATTTTTAGGGCCAAAAATACAAATTTTTTTGCAATAGCACTTTGTAAAAGCATTGGGAAGCTTGTAGATGTTTGAGTTTGCCTCCCATTTTGTAAATATACTCATGTTTGTTTTGATCTCCTCTAAATAATTAATCCTTCCAGTTTGCAGATATATTCCAGATAAATTTAATAAATTATTCCAGATATATAAGCTACTTAGAAATGTATTTCTCATGCATTTTGATGTTTCTTGATATATGCAGAATCCTGAAATCTCAAAATATATTAACAATTTTTACAGATCCTAGAATTTTTAACATGTTTTATAATTTTAAAATGCTATACAGTTGATGAAAATACTATTGTTTTCCAATAGATAATGAGTGTCTATACTTGTATGTGTATTTTCCATCTTGGGAATACATTTCTTATAATACAAATGAAAAATATTACCGGATACTGCTGAGTAAACAGAAAGACGTCAATATGTGTTATGAACTCAGTTTGTGAACTTATTAATAGCCGTCACAATAGCATAGAAATAAATTGCGATTGTTAGTCATTATAGTTTAACTAAAGGGCTTCCTGAGTTAACTATTTGTTTCTAAAATTATTAGGACTGCTTCTTTTCTTTTGGAAGCCCCAAAGATCAAATTCATGGGGCATTCTTAACAGTCGTTTACTATGTGTTACATTTCTTTTACTATATTTAGTATAAGAAACCACACCCTTGCTCATTTAACCTTTCTTTTCTGTTTTTCTTCTTTTTGTCAGTCTTAGGCTTATACATCAATGTGCCGCTGAGAAAAGAAATTGGAAAATTTGTAGTCTAACAATGTTTTTGTAAAATTCTTCTGTTCATCTAATTTTATAAATTATTATAATTATATTTACATTCTTAAGATCTATCACAAATCGCGTCTGTCAGAGTGAAAGAAAAATTTTCCTCATTTCTAGTCATAAATTTAACTTTAACAGGGGCTATAATTTCACTCTTTAATTCTAGCTTATGATAATGTACAATTTCTATAACATTTCCTGACTATAGATAAAGTCCAACTTCTCTTTGTAATTATATGTTCATTTAACATAAATTTTCAAGCATTTACACAGGATTATGGAGAAATCAAAGATGCCAAATTTGTCATATTCATCATAATTAAGGTGTTTTAGTTACATAAATTATTATGTAACTAAATTGCTTATTGACAATAGAGTTCATGTAATACATAGGAAGCACATTATTGGATTTTTTTTTTTGTGAATGCACATATGGGAGTTCACTAGAGGAGAAAATATACATAATATGCAATTTTAACACAAAACTACCAATGGGAATACAGTGAAGCAAGTAATTGTTTTGAACTTAAGAAGATTTTCAGAAAAGGTTGTCATTTGATCAGATCTGTAATAAATGGGTGCAATTTCAAGATATGGAAATGGAAGTGAAAGAAATGAGTAAAGAAAGGCTTACAGGAAGGACCGTGAGGCTGGGATGGGTGGTACAGTAATTTCTGCTTATGTACATGAAAAAGGAACATTTTAAAATAAGATTGTAAAACTTTAGTTATATTAATACTGATCAATTTGGTTAAACTCAGAAAAAATGAGTTTAAATTTCATTGTGGGGATACATATAAAACTGGAAATATCTGAACACAGAATTTGCATTATAAGATGAGTGTTGCAATCAGTGGAATCAGGCAATGAAAGCAAAAGTGAATTGAAAATGGAAAATACAAACAACTATTGGGATACTAGGGAAGGAGGTCCTGCAATAATAGTTCAGAATAGAATTATAAGTTTGGAGCAAGCTAAAGGCAATGAGAATTTAAAAAATAAAACCACAAATGTACAATATTGTCAAGATCTAATCCACTGACTTTTGTGACCACGTCTTTTGTACATAAGGAAGTGAAAGAGTAAAAAATAATCTAGAAATTTTGAACATACATAATGACAGTATATACAATAAAGAAGTAGGGGTTGGGATCAAGGGTTTGGTAGATAAGGGAAGTGGCTTCAAATGCTAGCACATTTCCTTGGCCAAGTTACATTTTAATTTTCTTATTTATTACTTATTACTTCTTAACAGAGCTTTGATGATTAAATGAGGAGATACCCATTAAGCACTCAGCATGGTGCCTAAAGTAAAATAAGTTCAACAAAGATTATGTATTATTTATTATTAATAGTAGTATTGAATAGAGATCAAGCAACATTGCTAACAAATTTAGCTTTGAATATTTTAAGTATGATATTTTACACAAAATTCCAAGTGAATATGTAGAGTAGGAAATTCGATGTTTGCCTTTAAGCTCAAGAGAGACTTTAATCTTTAGATGTACGTTTAAAAGCCGTCGGCATAGAATTAGTAGGTGAAACCATCAAAAGTAGAAGTCAATAACAATTCATTATTTAAACATGTTTCTAACCCTGCATTGATTTTCGATATAGATTGAAAAATTTAATGAAATTATCAGAAAAACTTCAAATATTAAAATTAATGAAGAAACTCGCTAAAATGTTAAATTTACCTGGAAGAAAAATTTAAATATTACAATTAATATAAAGAACAAAATTCACACACCTGTAGTGAACTCATTCTTGGCAAAAATGACAAGAACATACACTGGGAAAAAGACAGTCTCTTCAATAAATGGTGTTGGGGAAACTGGATATCTATATGCAGAAGAATGAAACTAGAACCCTATCTCTCACCATATACAAAAATCAAATCAAAATGGATTAGTCTTAAATCTAAGACCTCAAACTATAAAACTACTTCAGGAAAACAATGTGGAAACTCTCCAGCACACTCGCCTGGGCTGCAGATTTTTGAGCAATAACCCACCAACACAGACAACCAAAGCAGAAATGGACAAATGGGATTACGTCAAGTTAAAAAGCTTCTGCATAACAAAGGAAACAATCAACAAAGCGAAGAGACAACCCACAGAATAATAAGAAATATTTGCAAACTACCTATCTGATAAGGAATTAATTACTAAAATATATAAGAAGCTGAAACATCTCACTAGGAAAAAATCTAATAATCCGATCAAAATATGGGCAAAAGATTTAAATAGACATTTCTCAAAAGACATACAAATGACAAACAGGAATATGAAATGGTGCTCAACATCACTGATTATCAGAGAAATGCAAATCAAAACTACAATTAGATGTCATCTCTCTCAGTTAAAATGGCTTATATCCAAAAGACAGGCAATAATAAATGCTAGTGAGGATGTGGAGAAGAGGGAACCCTAGTACACTGTTGGTCAGAATATAAATTAGTACAATTACTATGGAGAAGAGTTTGTAAGTTCCTCAAAATAAAACTGAAAATTGAGCTACCATGTGATCCAGCAATCCTACTGCTGGGCATATACCCAAAAGAAAGGAAATCAATATATTAAGGAGATATTTGCACTCCTGTATTTGTTGCAGCACTATTCACAATAGCCAGGAATTGGAAGAAACCTAACTGTTCATCAACAGGTAAATGGTTGAAGAAAATGTGGTACATATACACAATGGAGTACTATTCAGCCATTAAAAAATGAGGTCCTGTCATTTAAAACAACATGGATAGAACTGGCGATCGTGATGTTACGTGAAATATGCCAGGCACAGAAAGATAAACATCACATGTTCTCACTTATTTGTGGGATATAAAAATTAAAACAAACGAGCTCATGGACATAGTATGTAGAGGAATGGTTGCCAGAGGCTAGGAAGGATACTGGCAGGCCTGGGGGCAGGTGGGGATTGTTAATGGGTACAAAAAAAACCAGAAAGAATGAGTAAGTTCTAGTATTGATATCACAACAGGGTGACTATAGTCAATAATAACTTAACTGTATATTTTAAAATAACTAAAACAGTGTAATTGGATTGTTCATAACATAAAGGATAAATGTTTGAGGATACCCCATTCACCATGATGTAATCCCATTTGTCAGTTTTTGCTTTGGTTGTTTGTGCTGCTGGGTTATTGTTCAAAAAGCTGTAGCCCAGACCAATGTCTTGGAGAGTTTCCCCAGTGTATTCCTGACGTAGTTTCATAGTTTGAGGTCTTAGATTTAAGACTTCAGTCCATTTTGATTTGATTATTGTATATGGTGAGAGATAGTATTTTAGTTTCATTCTTCTGCATATGGATATCCAGCACCATTTATTAAAGTGACTATCTTTTCCCCAGTGTATGTTCTCATCACTTTTGTCAAAAATGAGTTTACTGTAGGTGTGTGAATTTGTTCTTGTGGTTTGTATTCTGTTCCATTGTTCTATGTCTCTGATTTTATATCAGTCTCATGCTCTTTTGATTACTATAGCTCTGTAGTATAATTTGAGATCAGGTAATGTGATTCCTCCATTTTTGTTCTTTTTGGTTGGGGCAGCTTTGTGTATTCTGGGCCTTTAGTGGTTCCATATACATTTCAGGATTTTTTGCTTGTTTGTTTCTGTGAATAATGTCATTGGTATTTTAACAGGAATTGCACTGAATCGTTAGACTCTTTTGGGTAGTATAAATATATTAACAATATTGATTGAATCCATTAACATGGAATATTTTTCCATTTGTTGATAGGATGTATCACATTGATTAATTTGCACATGTTGAACCATCCTTGCAGTCCAGGAATAGCTCCCACGTGGTCATGATTATTAACTTTCTAATGTATTCTTACATTCAGCTTGCTGGTCTTTTGTTGAGGATATTTTCACCAATTTTCATCATAAACATTGGCCTGCAGTTTTCTTTGTTTGATGTGTCTGTTTCTATTCTTGCTGACTTCACCCCTTTATCATTACGTATTGACCTTCTTTGTCTCTTCTTATAGTTTTTTTCATGTAATCTATTTTGTCTGATAAAAACACAGATACTCCTGCGTTGTTTTGGTTTCCATTTGCATTGAATATTTTTCCATTCCTTTTTTTCTGCTTAAATGTCATGGGCTACCATTGGCTGACCCATCTTACTGTGATGAAACCTGTTATCTCTTATTGTCTCACTTGATATGACACATATCAGCTAGCTCCCACATTTCACGTGGCCAATAGGGAAAAAAATACTTTAATTTGCAATTTTTTAAGGCTTACACATTTCCTTTGCATTTAATGCAAAGATAGAATTTCCAAAAATGTAAGAACATAAGCCTGAGGAGCCTAAACAGTTTATGCCTGATATATACATATATATGAAACTTTAATTTTATATACATATGTATGTATATATCATACATATATAAAGACATATATATATATATATACACATATATATATATATATATATATATATACACCTTGTATTTTTGTTGCTGCTTTTTTAAATACCAAGGGCTGGGTAATTTTTATTCTTTTACTTACCAGTATCTTCCACAGTGACAAATGCTAGTTGAATTATACTCACAGTAGTTTGAATTCAGTAAATCAAAATTAGTTCATCCATTTAAGTAACAATTCTAAAGATGGTGAGGATTTTCCTCTCATTATTAAAATGTTTCTGTCCCAGAAAATGAGAAATGAGTTTCTGGTATTGTGAAACCTTTTTGTTTCGAGTGTTCTCCTCTATAATTACAGTGATTCATTACATATTTACTTCCATTTGCATTTGTCAGTAAATGGAAGACTTACTGAGTTTTTGTGATATGTGAGTTAACCAAGCCTTAGACATGCATGATAAGTTTATTTTTAATTTACACATTTGTAGGTAACATTCTGTACATTTCTCCCTCCTAGTATTTGTAGACACGGTTATGGTATCTACTGGTTCTTATTTAATAAGACAATAACATGATAATTGCTACTTTAAATACTTGGCACAATTTGGCATTTCTGAGCTATTTATACTATCATTTGGGGAAAATAACAAAAATTTGGCTAAAATGTATTTAATTTGCATTTCTCCCTGATATTAAAGAAGGTTATAGTTTTATCTGTACTACCTTAGAATATTTTTACTTTTTTCTGTTCTCACAAATGAAGTAGAACTTTTTTGATACCTTCCTTTAAAAATGCAAATTAGTTAACAAACACTAGTTCAAAAGTTAAATACTAAATCCTTACTAATCTTTCTATTCTTTGCTCTGGAATATGAAAAAATTTCTCCAAATGGAATTCTGTACTATCTCCCAGCTGCTTATAAAAATTATGTCTATGCTTCTAAAAGTTCAAAACTATTCTCTTTCTGAAATATCTTTATAACTTTTTTAAAGGCTTACACATTTACTTTGCATTTAATGAAAATACTGAGTTTCCAAAAAAGTAAACTTGAGAAACTGTTTAGGTTGAAACTAAAATTTACTTAAAATTCACTTATTTATTTATTCTCTAGACTAACAGGAAATGTTAGGCAGAAGGAAAAAATAAAAATGAAAAACAGAAGCGTATTTATCCACAAAAGCCAAGACAAGAAAGTGTTTTAAGGAGAATGTTGTCACCTGTGTCCAATACTACTGAGAAATCAAGTAGAAGGTCAATCTTTAATGGCCATGATTTGGCAAAATGGAAGAGTTGTTAGTGACCTCGAAAAGAGCAGTTTCAGAGGAACAGAAGCATAATCAGAGTGAGTGAGAAGAAATTAGTGAATCACTGAATACAGACAGTCCCTTGGGTCAGTGGAGCAAGTGGAGTCAAGGGAGTTTGCTTTCGTTTTTGTTTTCTTTATTTGCTTGCTTGTTTTAATAAAAGACAAGCCAAAATCAGCTCTAGTTTTGGATCATATGTGCCATCCTTGTCTGTATCATACTGTGAAAAGAAAACAAGGACCTCAAAGAAATTGGTTTCAACTGGACTCTGCTATTAAATCTGTCATCTTAATTATGATACATTAATTATATATTATGATTATATTATAATCATGTATTATGATTATTAATTATGTATTATGATTAATTATATCTTAATTGTGATACATTCCCTTAATCTCATGTAAAATGACAGGGTTAAATGTCTATATTCAACATTTAATGAACCTCCACATTGACATCATTTGCGATTTTGAAATTAGATTTGCCAACTCACAACTCTGTCAGTTACTTTATTTTACTAAATCTCAAGAGGTTTTAAGACCTTTGCTGAAGTGAGGGCAGGAGGTAAGAGAATGGAAGTTTTGAGAAGAAAACATTTTATATAAGACTGATGTAAATAGGTTTCCTCAAGTGAACTTTTGGGTTAAAGGATGTAAACACTGGGGCTACTGAATACAGATGGCAAATTATTCACTCAAAATAATGAACACTTTGCTTGGCAACATGTACTGAATGAATCTCTTTAAATCATGTAATAGTTAATACAGATTATAATTATTAAAATATGTATTAATAGCAACATGTTTTTCCTCTATGAACTTATGCATGTTTGATTACTAGTGTGGCTGATAGTTTTCTATACATGAACCATCTATTGTGCTCCATGTAAAAATTAAAGATTCATATTATTTGTCCATTCTTTTAGGGTTTTAACATTTTCCTTACTTATTTAACGAGGTCTTAGTATGCAAAGGCTATTTGCTGAGATGTCCTCTCAAATTGCTTTGAGATAATTAGCTATTAAGAATGGGCTGTTGCTTTTAATGAATAGGTACTCATTAAGATGATGTACAAGCACCATACAATGTTTCTCCTACAAAACAGAGAAATTTCTTTCAGATCTGAAAAGTAAGAAAAATTGTGCAGCCTCTGAATGGTCGATATATTTTTATCCACTGGATGTGCATACTGAAGCAGATTGATTACTCTCATTTGTTTAAGAAGCTAAGAGTTTAACTTATGGACTATCATTAGTTATTGCATAGAATATTATGATATTTTTCTTCTAATTCTATTTTTAGGATTAGCATATTTTCCATTAACTTCAACCTTTCAATTTGTTACTCATTATCTGTTGTAATAATATGCATATTTCCATAAGTCATCTCCAATCCTGTTTTGAAGTAATGAAGGGTAAAACAAAAACTGTAATAAACTAAACCATATAATAACTTTATTCAATAGTTACTGCTGAAACTTTTCCTCATTTAAATTTTTTTAAAAAAACTTATAATGAGTTATATTTTAGGTATCAGTTTTGCTCTATGATATTTTCCATTCTTTTTTAAGCTTAGAAAGTACAATAAATTAAACGAGCCCTGACCATGTAAGATGCATAGATAAAAAGATGAGAGAATACAAAATGGGCCTAAGGTTTTTCCATTGTGTACTGCCTTTCTCCTTGCAGTAACTTAAAATATGCCTAGATCATAGGACTGTTGGACTTTACTCCATATGAATGCACAGTGTCTTTGAAATTGTGGGATTTGGCAGTTAATGAAAACATGGTTATAAGTAATGAAGAACCCAACCATTATCAGCCTAAACAAATAGATTTTTTCTCCACCTAGAATAACTGAGTATTTGACATATTTGTGAAATTTTTTGGCCTTTCCCTCATAGCTGCAAGACGGTTGTTGCCACATCTCCAAATATAAAATCTACATTCCAGAAAGGAATAAGTAGAGTGACAGAGCAGTACCAGCAGACTTCTGCTTGAATCTCAATGGACAGAACTCTTACATGGTCACCTTGAGCTAAGAGACAAGTGCTGTCTTCTTTAGTCACATAGTGGAGTTGAGTAAGACAAAGCAGGGATGCTAATGAGAGTCAAATGATTATTCTTCAAATTTGTATGTGAAGCCACTTTCTAAATCTAAGTTAATTACCCCTTCTCAATCAGATTATAAACTCATTTAGGATTGGTTCTATTCCTTTTTGTTTTTCTCTGTAAGACTATCTAGCAAAATGCATAGAATTAATATTTTTAAATTATCTATTTAAATTTTCAGGGTAAAAATAACTACATTATTGGTTTTTGTTAAGTCTACAGTCTAATAGGGAGGCATAACCTAATTTTATAAAATCTCTTCATGGTAGCAGTGTTTGCTACCTGCATTATAACCACAAAATTATTTCCCTCAATAGATGAGAATGGGGTCATATCTAGGTCCCAAACCAAGCTTATTGTTTTAGAGCTATGTAGAAAATTAGATTACTGGTTGCATTAGTTTCCATTGCTTAGTAACAAATTACTCCAATTTACCAGCTTAAAATAACACCAATTATCTCAGTTTCTATGGGCCAGGACTCTGGATATGAATAGCTAGGTCCTCTGCTCTGGGTCTCACTGTGCTGAAATCAGTGTGTCAGGCAGGGCTATAACCCCATCTTGTTATAGTACCCTGGACCTCTAGTTTTTTGGCTCTCGTGTAGATATTAGCACTAAGCCAAAGAAATGTTTCTCAGGCAAGGCTTAATAGGCATATGGCTGGAGCAATGCAAGAGAGCAGCATTACAGGAAAGGGATCCCGGTGCTAGCTCCCGGAAAGGCTAGGCTCTTGTCATTTTAAGGAAGCTGAGGCGGGGGGAAAGAGCCACATGTGCACGTTTCCATGGGTTCTTCTCTGTGCCTGTGTTGTGAGGCATCACACCCTAATGTGTGTCCCATGCACAGAACAAGGATAAAGCCTGGGGCAGATAAAGCCCTGCCTTAGGTGGGCTCAGTATTACAATAAGATTATAATGAGAAGAAAGTCAGTCCTGGAGTTCTCATCGTCCGCCAGCTAGATCTGGTCAGGTTTTTATCAGGAAAGCCAGAGTCCCGATTCAGCAACCTGGAAGACATCACTCAAGGAGACTAACGGTTAGGTTCTTCCTTTTATAGTTAGAAATTCAGCTTGGTCAGCTAAGTTGGGAAGGCGGCTTTCTGCTACATGACTTAGGTCAGCTTAACAGAGGCAAGAAGGTAGGGCAGAGAATATGCCCGGACATGTAAGACCCGTTGGGATTCTGATCATCATGTCTCTTGTCTGCCGGGACTGACTTTTATCCCTACAGTGTTACTGGTTGTTGGTAGGATTCCGCTACTTTTTGGTAGAATTCCATTCCTTGTATTCATAGCTCTGAAGTTCCAGTGTTGTTGCTGGCTGTTGAGAAGAAACCAGACATCCATCCTTGCCACCTGGTCTGCTCTTGAAGAAGAAATTCACTTCTTCCAGGACAGGAGTAGCACATCTCTCCTGCTTTTGTACATCATCTCTCATTTTTGGAATCCCTCCACTGCTTCTAGTCTCCTTTTAAATGGCTAATTTGATTACCTCAGCTCCACTCAGGATAATCTCCCTTTTTAGTAAATTACAGTCAACTGATTAGAGATCTTAATTACCTCTGCAAAATCCGCTCTCCCTTGCCAGATAACTGAATCATGGAGTGTATCCTACCTGTGGTATCCTATTCAGAGACCTGATTCACGCTGAAAGGCAGTGAGTTATACATGAACACTAGAGGCTGGCATCATAATTGTGGGTGCCCTCTTAGAATTCTGCCCGCTATACTAATAAATTTTAATGCTGTTTTTAAGAACTGATTATGAAGCACAGAGTTAGAAAAAGTTTTAAAATGTAACAATTATATCTGAGGATCAAGAGAAGTTTCTCAGCTAATTTAACGATTTATTTGGACATGAAATGTTTTTAAGTGTGATGAGATCAATTTTATTAAAATCGGACTAACTCCATTGTCAATATTTTTAACCACTATACAACACTTTTTCCATACCATGTGAAAACAGCATGGTCCCTCTCACATAAAAATTTTTCGGTAAATATTACCTAAAATTATTCTCTTTACTGATGGATTAAAATATGTTTTCTATTTGGCACCATTGCATGTTTTTGAATGTTGGATGACTAGCATTTTGTTAATGCAGTGATGAGTTACAGCCATACTGCGTGGGTGAAAATGAGCTTTGCAGAGAACTGCAAAATTGTTTGACTTCTTGTACTTTAAAGAGTGTCAAGAGAAATCGAGCTGATTACAAATTGACTATGATTGAAAAATTTTATGCTAAAAATGATGTTTTTCAGAGAAATCTTATGAATCCATTCCTTATTGTGTTTTTAGGACATTCTGCTGTTTTAGCAATCACGTTTATTCTCTGGAATCTCCTCTGCTTTTGTGAACTTTCATTATATGACACTAATTTCATCAGTTAAGACGAGATGCAGGCAAAAAATTGGGATGTGATTTGGGAGAAAATACCTGTCTTGTGTTTTGATGGTACTTATGATCTTTACAAGCATCTATGCAGAAAGAAAAAGAAACAGCTTATTAGTTATGATGAAAAAAGTTATAATCTTGCTATTCATCCTGACTCTGCTCCAACTACCCCTGACAAATTAGACAAATCTGACCTTTTAACAACATTCAAGAAAAAATGACCTTTAAACCCCATTATATACTAATGTCTAGGTAGTACTGTGTGCTGTGTATTTAAGATAGTTTTTAAAATTTAATTAAATATATGGACTGTATGAATGTTAAAGCTTTTGTTTTAAGTTTTCCTGTTGATTTTTAGTTACACTGGATTTTTATCTTCTTTTTAGATGCAGAAATGTGATAATGTTATGTTTCCATTCTTTAATTTGGTGAGCTTTGAGTAAAAGAACGATATTTTTCACCATACACACACACACACACACACACACACACACACAAAATATATATATAGTTAATATATATATTATATATAGTTAATATAATATATATAGTTAATATATATAATATATAGTTAATACATATAATATATATAGTTAATATATATATATAATAACTGAAGTCATGGCATAGGGTTAGAGAAAAATGGAAGTTCATCCAATTTAATTTTTTATCAGCAAATTTTTACCTCATTAATCCATTTATATATTCACTAATAGACCTATTGAAGGGAAAGCCAAGTAGCTCAGATTGAGGATAGAATAAATAGGGTATCCTAAACTTATAAGCAGTATCTAGTTTTTGGATGCAATAAATCCTTGGCTTTTATTTTAATTAAATTATGGGATCCAATTAAAATTATCATATGTATAGATATCAGCTCTTCATAAATTCATAATTCTTTTGGATTCTACAACTAGAATTTGTAATTTTATCTTTTATGTTTAGTTTTATTCTTGTTTTAAACTGCAATGATTATATAATTCCAAATTGAAAAAAAAATTTGGTTTGCATATTTACTTCCAGGACTTTCAATAGTAAAAATACCTCTTGTATTACTTCTCTCATGGTTGCGAAAGAACAACTTTTCTTATTATCAGTGGTATTTTATTTAGAAATATGTTATTTAGAATAAGTGTAATTTGTGATTTGTATTTTCTCTTTTTATTATTTTGAATTTGGAACAATCGAGATGCAAGTGGGGAATATGGAGATAGGAATATTTTTAAGTTTTACAAATTAAAACTTACAAAGTTGCTTTCTTTGACTTCCCAGTAGTATAATCAGTTATGATTTCTTCTGACGTTTTAATGTTCTTTGCCAAACCCTTTGGAAACCCATGGTGATACTTATCAGATGACTTGGGTTAGAAATCTTTTATTATATTCCAGCTTCAGCCTCTAACTCCTTGAATGACCTTGAGAAATTAATATTCCTCCTCCTATCTGTAACGTTAAAAAAAAAGACGAACTCAGAGGGAGGTTCTGCAGCTTCATTATAATTATGATTCATAATAAAGTCCACTGAGATCTCTCAAGAAAAGGCATTGTACTAAGACAAAATAATATTATAAAACTCTCTGGAGTCTTCATTTTATGTTGTTATTTACAAACTTCGACAGAGTTGTATTTCAGTGTGCCTGTAGGGTCTCTGATGTTTTCCTTTCAACCAAAACTTTTTCTCTTCATAATAAATGTTTGCTAAGCCATGGATTCCTCGAGGAGGAAACGGAATGACTCAAAATTGTTAACTAATGCTCATGAATTTTAAACTACCTTCCCTTTATGATCAAATTGGGAAGAGTTTAAGTTTAAAGTATTAAGATATCTAGTGCATACTTACAGTAAGTCTGCATAAATTATCTCATTCAAATCACCATTCTTTTAAATTTTGATGAGGCATTAAAGAGACTTGTCCAGCATCACTCAGCTATGCTTTTCCATATTTCTACATGTGCAGGTTTGTTTAAAGGGTATAGTCTAATGTCTGACATCTGAGTACTAGTTATTATAGATCATCTGTGTGGAAATACTTGCTCTGCCACCTATACTGTGTGACTTTGGGAAACATAAGATAGTCTGTACCTTAATGTCCTCATTTATAAAATGGAGATAATAGAATGTGTTATTAAATCAGTTAAATGAGATAATACATATAAAGCTCTTAGTGTTTGGTGCATAATAAGTACTGAATAAATGTTAGCCATTCCTACAGGGCTGGTCATGGCTGTATTCTCATATGCAAGTAGTCTTTGTTGATTAAAATTAGAGTTAGCCTGAATTGGGTGAGGGTATTTTCATTTCTAATTTTATTTATGTTTATAAAGTGGGTTTTTTCCTGTTATAAAACTAGTCTATTCTGTGTTTAAACTTCTTCCTTACGGTCTTCAATATTATATAATCTCCACTCTGATATTTATGGATATGAGTTACATTATTCAAAGTGAAACTGTCATCTAGACACTTATTAATAACAAGTATAAAAATTAATATTTATTGAGCATGTATTATATGCGAGGGATATTTCCAAGTACTTCTGGTTAACCGTTTATTTCATTTAATTATCAGGACAACAATAAAGTTGGGTGTTACTATCATTATCTCTATTTAGAAATGTAAGGAAAAAAACAACTAAGGCTGTCAGAGATTGGCTGAGGCCGCTTAGGCCTTACGGGACAGAGGTAGAGTTTGATCTCACCTTATCTGACAATTAAACCCATAGATATATTTTACTCTCTATATATTTTACTCTCTTATATCTCAGCTGAATGCCCCTCTGTCACTTCAAAATACACATATTAGATATCAAACTCACATTTTTTTTCTACCCAGTCCAACCTGATCCTAGCAGGTATATTTCAAATATTCCTGTGATCACCCCTACTTGGCTGTTGTCTATAACCTACTTCCCCTCTCACTTGGCACCACTTGCTCCTGCTCTGTCTTGGTAGAATTTCTGGCTTTAAAATGTTTCCATAAGTTATCCCACCAATCTCCTTTCCTGTGTGATCCTCACTGGCACTACTCTGGAGTAGGTCTTCCTGAATACATGTTTGGATTACTGCTTTTCCTTCACTGATATTCTCCCCTAACTTTATTTTCTTATAACTGTACTCCAGGTTGCCATTTACTAGCTGTGTTACCTTGGAAAATTACTTTATTTTCCTGTGACTCAGTCTTAAAATTAGGATAAGGTTGATATGAGATCTGAATACGTTCCTATGCATGAGGTTTCCTGTGAGGTTTCCATGAATGCAGGACTTTTGGTCTGCTTTGTTCAGTAATGAATCCTAAGTGCCTAAAATCATGCTTGATAAAACAAAATAGATATTTACTGAATAAATACAATGTTTAGTACATATTAGTTCGTTAATAGCATTATCCTTGTAAACTAATGCTGTCCATGTCCTTGCTGTGTCATCTATAAACTCTGTGACTTTGGGAAACATAAAGTGTTCTGACCTGTTACTAACAGGTATATTTCTAATATTCCTCTCATCACTCCTATTTGGAATTCATGGTTGTCCTCTATAACTTTCTAATTTCCTTACTAATTGTCTAAATTTCCTTAAATAATTCTTTTAAAATATTGGTCCCTTGTTCAAATAGGTCTATGACTTCGTATTGCCCGTAGAACAAAATTCAGATTTCAAAACCTGGCATGGATAGATTGCCATAATTTGGCCCCATTATATCTAACCCATTTTAGTTTCCCAAATAATCGATTCTAACAAGGGAAATTAGTTTCTCTTATGAGCATACTTTTGTCTTTACAGCTAAGTCTTGGCAGTTAACTCAACCTGGAATGTCCGTCTCTTCCCTTCTTGGTATCTAGTTTTCTTGAGTGCATCAGGTTCCAGGACAGGCCCCACTTTCTCAAGAGCGAAAAGTTTTCTGAGTTGCTTTTCTGAAAACCTACGGTATGTATTTTTGGGGGTATTATTTATCATGACACTTAAATAGTTAAGAGGTTAATGAGTGTTCCTTGGTTCACATTTCCTCATTTAGACCGCATCTTTTATGCCTCACGGTGTGTAGTTTAATGCTTTATATTTGGGGCCAGTGGGCATTTAATAAACAATTATTGAATTACTTTGGATCGTAATCAATTTCCTTGTCACCCATTTATTCTTAGTGGGTTTGTAATGGAAATTGTCACTTTTCCCCCCAGTTACCATTTCTCCCTTTTCTCATTCAGTTGTCACAAATTAAGCTTGATGGGGATAAATCTCACCTCCAGCTATAAGGACAGCTCTATTTTGCAAAGACTAATAGAACTATCCCTATATCATTGACCCGGTGATTGGCTCACCAATGATGAATCAGTTTATCAGGCTGAAGCTAATTAGTGCATGGCAATAACCTGGTCACAAGGATTAGTTAAGGGACAAGCATGTGACCTAAGTTGTTTCTAGAAGAGTAAGTCCAGTTATTTTATATATGATTTAGGTCAATGGTTCTTAAACTTAGTGTGCATCAGAATCACCTGGACGACTTGTTAAAATACAGATTGCTGGGCCCTACCCCCCCCAGCAATGGTCACGGCAACAACAAAACACTAAATATTGATGCTTATTTAATACCTCGTTTACATATAAATCTTTATATATGATTTATAAGTGTTAAACTATGCAGTAGTTAATGTGGACAGTGAATTAAAATAAAAATAGTTATAATTGCCACAAGAAAAACAATAGTAAAACTCAGAAATATTTTTATTATTTGTGAAACTTTGTATGTGTTTAATTATTGCTGATATTAAAGCCAAAGAAAACTAAATATTGTCATCTTTCAGCTGGCATTTGGAAGAAGAAATTAAGTCCATTCCTTAGAAAGGAGAACCATCATTCTCTATCTAGTCTACATGAGTATTAAGCTTCTGAGGGTGAAATTATACTTCTTTCCTTAATGTATCTACAGTAACTCTTTCACTACTTGAAAAAATGTTTTTGTGGGCGTATTATTTCATAACATCACCAATGTTATGTATTTTTTAAGTGAGGAAACATAACTTAGGGAAAAAAGGTAAATGTTCATAGGGAAAAAAGGTAAATGTTCAGCACCATAAAATAAATATTTCTCTGATGTGTAATTAGTACTATGCCCTTCATTGTTATTTGAGAATAAGAAATACAGCTATGGAAAGTACATGTGTTTTATATAGATACAAGGGCTTAATGAACATTTAAAAAATATTGAGGTGTTTTCCCTATTTAAATGCTTATAAAATGGCTATTATTTGTAAAACATTTCAATATTAAGCTAGAAAATATAAAAATGGAAATAAAATTATAAATATTTTGGCTGAGAATATTTACAATACAAAATATTTCTATTAATTTGAATATAAAGGTAATATCACAAATCTTTTTCAAACATTATGCAATAGTCAGCAATGAACACAGCCTTTTTAAATGCTAAAACAAAATGTGTAGTGTAGTGCACGCTGTATTGGTCTAAATACGTATGAATAAATAAACTTAACCAAGGAGGTGAAAAACTGGTACATGGAAAACTGTGAAATATTCATGAAAGAGATAAGGAGACACAAATAAATATCCATTGTTATGAATTGGAATATTTATTGTTAACATATGTATACAACCCCAAATGATCTACAGATTAAATTGTATCCACATCAAAATCTCAGTAGCTTTTTTACAGAAATAGAAAAAGAATCCTGAAATTCATATGTAACCACAAAAGACTCAGAATAGCCAAAATATATTGAGAAAGAAAAACAAAGCTGGAGATATTACACTTGCTGATCTCAAAATACATTACAAAGCTACAATAATTAAAACATTATGGTATTGGCATAAAGACAGGCATACAGACCAATAGAAGAGAATAGAGATCCCAGAAATAAAGTCGCACATGTGTGGTCAACTTATCTTCAAGAAAAGTGCCAAGAATACAGATTGAGGAAAGTAGTTTCTTTAAAAATGATGTTGGGAAAACTTGATATCCATATGCAGAGGAATGAAATTGAAACCTGTTACACTACACACAATTATCAATTCAAAATTGCATTAAAGTCTTAACTAAGACTTGAAACTGTAAAGCTGTAAATCTCCTAGAAGGAAACATAGAAGTTCTTTTTTTTTTTTTTTTTCTTTCGGAGTTTCTCTCTTATTGCCCAGGCTGGAGGGCAGTGGCAGCGATCTCGGCTCACTGTAACGTCTGCCTCCTGGGTTCAAGCGATTCTCCTGCCTCAGCCTCCCGAGTAGCTGGGATTACAGGCATGTGCCACCACGCCCGGCTAATTTTGTATTTTTAGTAGAGATGGGGTTTCACCATACTGGCCATGCTGGCCTCAAACTCCTGACCTCAGGTATTCTGCCTGCCTCGGCCTCCCAGAGTGCTGAGATTACGGGCATGAGCCACTGCACATAGCCAAGGTCTTCTTGATAATGGTTTTGGCAATAATTATTTCGGTATTACCCTACAAGGACAGGCAAAACAGCAAATTAGGCAAATATGATTATATCAAACTTAAAAGCTTCTGCACAGCAAAGGAAACAATCAACAGAATGAAAAGACAACTTGCAGAATGTGAGGAAATATTTGCAAACTATATATTTGATAAGGGGTATATTTCAAAATTATATGAGTAATTCCTACAACACAGTAGCATAAAAACAACCTGATTAAAAAAGGAGCAAAGGATTTGAATAGACATTTCCCCAGAGAAGACATAAAAGTGGCTAACTGGTATTAAAAAGATACTCAGCATCATTATTTATCAGGAAAATGCAAATCAAAAATCAAACCTACAATGTGATACCACCTTACACCCATGAGGATAGCTATTAACAAAAAATACAGGTGTTGTCAAGCATGTGGAGAAATTTGAACCCTTGTACACTGTTGGTGGGAATGCAAAAGGGTGCAGGCACTATAGAAAACAGTGTGGAGGTTTTTAAAAAAAATTAATAAGTATAACTACCATATGATGCAGCAATCGATCCAGCAATTGAAGTCAGGCTCTTAAAGAGATACCTGCACCCCCATTTCCATTGCAGCATTAGTCACAATAGCCAAGACATTGAATAGCTCCCATCAGTGGATAAAGAAAATAAGTTGTATACATAAAATAGAATATTATTCAGCTTTTAAAACAGAAATCTTGCCATTTGCGACAACATTGCTGAAACTGGAGGATATTATACTGGGTAAAATAATTCACTCATAGAAGGACAAATACTGCATGATTCCACATGTACGAAGAATCTATACTAGTAAAACTCATAAAAACAACAAAGATAAAAAACCAGCTCCTGGATTCATTGATTTTATTGAAGGGTTTTTTGTGTCTCTATCTCCTACAGTTCTTCTCTGATCTTAGTTATTTCTTGCCTTTTGCTAGCTTTTGAATGTGTTTGCTCTTGCTTTTCTAGTTCTTTTAATTGTGATGTTAGGGTGTCAATTTTAGATCTTTCCTGCTTTCTCTTATGGGCATTTAGTGCTATAAATTTCCCTCTACACACTGCTTTGAATGTGTCCCAGAGATTCTGGTATGTTGTGTCTTTGTTCTCGTTGGTTTCAAAGAACATCTTTATTTCTGCCTTCATTTCGTTATGTACCCAGTAGTCATTCAGGAGCAAGTTGTTCAGTTTCCATGTAGTCGAGCGGTTTTGAGTGAGTTTCTTAATCCTGAGTTCTAGTTTGATTGCACTGTGGTCCGAGAGACAGTTTGTTATAATTTCTGTTCTTTTACATTTGCTGAGGAGTGCTTTATTTCCAATTATGTGGTCAGTTTTGGAATAAGTGTGATGTGGTGCTGAGAAGAACATATATTCTGTTGATTTGGGGTGGAGAGTTCTGTAGATGTCTATTAGGTCCGCTTCGTGCAGAGCTGAGTTCAATTCCTGGATATCCTTATTAACTTTCTGTCTCATTGATCTGTCTAATGTTGACAGTGGGGTGTTAAAGTCTCCCATTATTATTTTATGGGAGTCTAAGTCTCTTTGTAGATCTCTAAGGACTTGCTTTATGAATCTGGGTGCTCCTGTATTGGGTGCATACATATTTAAGAAGACATTTATGCAGCCAACAGACACATGAAAAAATGCTCATCATCACTGGCCGTCAGAGAAATGCAAATCAAAACCACAATGAGATACCATCTCAGACCAGTTAGAATGGCGATCATTAAAAAGTCAGGAAACAACAGGTGCTGGAGAGGATGTGGAGAAATAGGAACACTTTTACACTGTTGATGGGACTGTAAAGTAGTTCAACCATTGTGGAAGACAGTGTGCTGATTCCTCAAGGATCTATAACTAGAAATACCATTTGACCCAGCCATCCCATTACTCGGTATATACCCAAAGGATTATAAATCATGCTGCTATAAAGGCACATGCATGTATATGTTTATTGTGGCACTATTCACAATAGCAAAGACTTGGAACCAACCCAAATGTCCATCAATGATAGACTGGATTAAGAAAATGTGGCACATATACACCATGGAATACTATGCAGCCATAGAAAAGGATGAGTTCATGTCCTTTGTAGGGACATGGATGAAGCTGGAAACCATCATTCTCAGCAAACTATCGCAAGGACAAAAAAACAAACACTGCATGTTCTCACTCATAGGTGGGAATCGAACAATGAGAACACATGGACACAGGAAGGGGAACATCACACACCAGGGCCTGTTGTGTGGTGGGGGGAGGGGGGTGGAAAAGTATTAGGGGATATACCTAATGTAAATGATGAGTTAATGGGTGCAGCACACCAACATGGCACATGTATACATATGTAACAAACCTGCAGTTTGTGCACATGTACCCTAGAACTTGAAGTATAATAAATGAAAAAAAAAAAAAAAAAGTATAGTAGTGGTTGCCAGAGGCTGGCATGGGAGAACTAGGGAGTTGTTCAGTGGGTATAAAGTTTGAGTAATGCTAGATGAATGGGTTCTAGGCATCTGTTATAAAACATAGTGCCTATAGTTGAGACAGTGTTGTGCACGTCAAAATTTGTAAAGAGGAGGCACAGGCGCAGTGGCTGAGGCAGGAGAATCCTTTGAACCCAGGAGGCAGAGACTGCAGTGAGCCGAGGTGGTGCCAGTGCACTCCAACCTGGGCAACAGAGAGAGACTGTGTCTCAAAATAAAATAAATAAATAAATAAATAATAAAATTTGTAAAGAGGAAAAATTTTAAGTGTTCTTAACAAAAAATAAAAACCAAAAAATGAAAACAAAAGGACACAAGGAAATTTTGGAGGTTTTGGATACGTCTGTTACCTTGATTGTAGTGATGGTATCAGGGGTGTTTGCATATGTCCAAATTCATCAAATTGTATATATTAAATATGTACAGCTGTTTGTATATCAATTATACCTCAATAAAGCTGTATAAAAAAGAAATGGAAGGCAATGTTTTCCACTGGTATCTTTTACTATTTTTGAAAGATTTTGGAGTTTTAATTTTGAAAGAATTTCAAATTGACGGATTTGCTGAAATAATACAAATAATTTCTATATGCTTTTCAATAAAATGCTTGAATTTACCAGTTGCTAATATTTTGAAAGTGAATACACACACTTATATATTATTATGTTTCTCTGAACAACATGCATGTAGTTGCAGGCATCCAGCCTCCTTACATGGAAGTAGTTTTGAATGCCTTTTCCCAGAATAAAGATGTTTTCTTCTAAACCACTGTACAAACTTAAGAAAGAAATACGACATATAAAGTGAACTTTTGCCAATCATCCTAATACATGTATTTTATAGAAATTTTATTTCTCTGATCTGTGATGCAATGTAAGATAATGCATTGCATTTAATTGTCATCTCCTGCCTAGATAGACGTGGCACAGGGAGACATTACTTAAATTCTTGAATTTTAACTTGCAGTTACATACTGCCAGGGATGTTTTCTAACTTCTCCGCACTTAAACTTGCAAAGGTATTGTCAGAATTAAATGAGAAACTATATGAAAGTTACATTTCACAGTGCCAAGCACCTAGTTGTTGCTCAACAAATTGTAGCTTAAGAAAAAGAGATAAATAGTATATGTTTCAAAAATAGATACAAAGCACAGTCTTTAGCCTAAATTTAGTGAAAGACAAACCATTTACTTTTGTTCTTTCCAGAATGCATCTCAATTGACCAAGTGTAAAAAGGTCAAAGTCACTTTGGAAAGAAAACACCTTCTATAAAGACACTCTATTTTATTGAATGGTTTAGTGCTTTACAGCACATGATTTAATTATACACCTCACAATGGAAAGCAATAAAGCTGTACAGCCGGCAAGAAAAGAGTCAAGGTTTCAAGACAGATATTCAGACTATGAGAGAGCATTCAGTATTGAAATACAGAAAAAGGATTAGTCTTGGATACGAAGAAATTGCGTGAGAATGTTCCTGTGGGTGAAACATTACCTCATGTTTATGTTTAACTCAACAATTACCTCAGAAAAGTGATGTTTTAAAATAGCGGTTTTATTGATGAGGAGCGGATCCCAAGAGAATACTTTGCCCTAAAGTCTTTCTCCTTTTGGCTTACTTCCTCCCATCCAAAGTCAGGCCAACCACAGGCATACAAATCACTTGTCTTTCCAGAAGGTTATGATAGCTTGTCCAAGTCAGCCAGTAATTCCCTTCTTTGGAAACAGTTATTGTACTTGAATGTGGTTTTGCCCCTTAACTGTAGCTGGTCTCACATTACTGTTTTATTGTTTCATATTTTAGGACTTTTCTCTCCAATTAAATTGTTAGTTTTTGTATAAATTTTCTATCTCTTATATTTCTTTTGTGTAAGCCCACCATGCTTAGTATAGTGATGAATACTTAAAGGTGCTAAAAGAATACACATGGAATTGGTATTTTTAATGTATATCTGAGTTTTAACTTTTATCACCCATGTTTCATTGGAGTGTAAAGCCACCTCTTTTGGTCTCTACTTGCATGACACTACTGAATTAAACTGCACATATATCTCACTGCTTTAGACTTTTAATGACTTGCTACTTCCAATTATTTTGAGATAGAACTTTATCCATTCCTTTTAGTACAGGCAGTAGAAAATGAAGCAGGGAGCTAGAGAGAGTTATCTTTGCTGGCCTTAAAGTTCTCACTTTCCATCTGGAGAAAATTCTTCACCAGGTGTTTTCCCTCTGTTCTTATTGCACAATAAAATTTTCCTCACTTACAGTATTATCTTGTGGCTATCTTATATCTGCCCCAAATATTATTACCATCCCCTCCTCACATTGAAACTCAAGTTGTGGTACCTCTCATTTGTGGTCTTCCTTTCTTACATCCACCTGCATTTCATTCTCAAATAGTTTAAATACTTTCTTCCAGAGCTGCCCCTCATTCTTTTATTTTCAGACTACCATAACTAAGCTATTTTTTTTTCACTTCATTGGGTTTTGAATATGCAGATGTATTCATACTTATAAAATTATCTGTTTCTAAATTTATCATAAGGATATCCTATGGCCTAACACTTCAGCAAAATATGTAATTAATAAAATCAATAAATAGATCACAGAAAGGGTGGAAATATTTGTAAACATATCTAACAGGAGGCTGACATCCAGAATATTTAGAAAAAAACTCTATGTCTTAGTTTGTTTGGGCTGCTATAATACAAATACTGTAAACTAGGAAACTTATAAAAACACATTTGTTTCCCACAGGTCTTGATGTTGGGAAGTAAAAGACCAGAGTGCTGGCAGATTTTGGTGTCTAGTAAAGGACAGCTTTGTAATGTATAGATAACACCTTCCAGCCATGTCCTCACATGGTGAAAAACGTAAGAGGTCTTCCTTGGGCCTGTTTTATAAGGGTACTAATTTCGTTCATGAGGGTTCTGCCCTCATGACCTAAAAAAGCCCCACTGCCTAATACTATCGCCTTGGCAGATAAGATTTAAACATATAAATTTGGGAGAGATACAAACATTCAGAAAATGGCACCCTACAAGTCAATAAAAATATTATAAGCAATCCTTTAAAAAGATACAATATTTGAACAGATCCTGCTAAAATAAAATTTTTCTTGCTTCACTTACTTGTTTTTAATTATCAAAAAAAGAAAGTATATATTTATCATATACGACATGTTTTTAAAAATGCATATACTGTGGAATGGCTAAGTTGGGCTAATTAACATATGCAGGCTTATTTTTTTGTGACGAGAACACTTAAAACTACTTTCTTAGCAATTTTTAAGAATAAAATACATTGCTGTTAACTGTAAGTCACCATGTTTTATAATAGGTCTGTTGAACTTATTCCTCCTATCTAACTGAAATTTTGTATCCATTGATCAAAATCTTTGCAACATCTTCCCCACCACACACCCAGTATATAGTAACCACTTAATATGGTTTGGTTCTGTGTCCCCACCCAAATCTCGTGTCAAATTGTAATTCCCAGTGTTGAAGGAGGGGCTTGGTGGGAGGTGATTAAATCATGGGGGTGGACTTCCCCCTTGCTGTTCTTATAACAGAGTTCTTATGAGATCTAGTTGTTTGAAAGTATGTAGCATCTCCGCCTTCTCTCTGTCTCTCTCTCCTGCCAGCCATGTTACGATGTGCTTGCTTCCCGTTTGTCTTCTGCAATGACTATAAGTTTCCTGAGGCCTCCGCAGAAGCAGAAGCCTTGTATACTCGGCAGAAGTGTGAGTTGATTAAACCTCTTTTTTTTTTTTTTCAGTAAATTACTCAGTCCCAGGTATGTCTTTATAGCAGTGTGAGAAGGGACTAATACACAATTAATTGACTGTAAATGCATAAATTTATTTCTGAGCTCTCTATTCTGTTTTACTGGTTTATGTGTCTATTTCCTTTTTTTCTTATGTGAGTACCATGCTGTTTTGATTGCTATGGTTTTGTGGTATGTATTGAAGTCTTGGAATGTGACACCTCTAGTTTTCTTCTTTTTGCTTAAGACTGCTTTGCTTACCCGAGGTTTTTTATGATTCCGTATTTTAAGATTTTTTTATTTTTGTGAAAGATGTTAGTATAATTTTGATAAAGATTATGTTGGATCTGTAGATTGCTTTGAGTGGTATGGACATTTTAACAATATGAATTTTAATCCATGAGCATAGAATATCTTTTCATTTATTTGTGTCTTCAATTTATTTCATCATTGTTTTTTAGTTTTAGTATAGGTATTTATTTAGAAATAAATTTATTCTGATGTATTTTCTTTTATCTTTTGTAGCTATTGTGAATGGTTTTTTTTTTTTTTGAACAACTTGTTATAGAAACACTATTGATTTTGTATGTTGATTTTATATCTTGCAAGATAACTGAATTTGTTTATTACTTCTAACAATTTTTAAGTGGGGTATTTAGAGTTTTCTACATAAAAAACAGAGACGGTGTAACTTCTTTTTTTCAAGCTTGAATTACTTTTATTTCTTTATTTTGCCTAACTGCTCTGGCTAAGACTTCTAGTACTATGTTGAATAGAAGGGATCTTAGAGAAAAAGATTTTAACTTTTTTTCATTGAGTATGATGTTAGTTGTGGACCTGTCATATATGGCCTTTGTTGTGTTGCAATTCATTACTTTTATGCATAATTTGTTGAGAATTTTTATCATAACAGAATGCTGAATTTTACCAGGTGCATTTTCTGCATCAATTTAGTTGGTCATATGGTTTTTGTCCTTTATTCTGTTTATGTGAAGTATCTAATGTATAGATTTTTATATGTTGAGCTATCATGTGTCCAAAGAATAAATTCACTTGATTATGGTGAATTATCCTTTATGATCCTTTTAACATATTATTGAATTCAGTTTGCTGGTATTTTATTATGAAATTTTGCATCCGTATTCATTATATTCATCAGGAATATCGGTCTACAATTTTCCTCCCTTCCCTTCCCTTCCCTTCCCTTCCCTTCCCTTCCCTTCCCTTCCCTTCCCTCCCTCTCTCTCTCTCTCTCTCTCTCTCTTTCTTTCTTTCTTTCTCTTTCTTCTTTCTTTTGACATGGTCTCACTCTGTTGCCCAGGCTGGAGTTCAGTGGAGTGATCATGGCTCACTGCAACCTTGAACTCCTGGGCTCAAGCAATCTCTCCACCTCAACCTCCCAAGTAACGGGGACTACAGGCATGCGCCACTGTGTCTGGCTAGTGTTTTTAAATTTTTTATAGGGCTAGGGTCTTTCTATGTTGCCTAGGCTGGTCTCAAACTCGAAATCTCCTGCCTCGGCCTCCCAAAATGCTAAGATTACAGGCATGAGCCACTGTGCCTAGCCCTGTAATTTTCTTTTCTTATAGTGTCCTTTTCTGGTGTTGGCCCAGGATAATTTTGGTATCATAAAATGAGTTAGCAAGTATTTATTCCTTAATATGTTGGAAGAGTTTGAGAAGGAATGGTATTAGATCTTCTTCAAATGTTTTGTGGTATTCTGTAGTGAAGCCATCAGTCTTGGGCTTTTCTTTGATATACTTTTTATTAGTGATTCAATCTTTTTATTCATTATTAGTCTGTTCAGATTTTTTCTATTTCTTCATTACTCAGTGTTGGTAGGTTTTATGTGTCTAGGAATTTATCCATTTCTTCTAGGTTATACAATTTGTTAGTGTATAATTATTCAAAGTAGTGTCTTGTAATTCGTTGTCTTGCTGTGACATCAGTTGTAATGCCTCCTCTTTCATTTTCGATTTTGTTTCTCTTCTCTCTTTTTAGTTTAGCCAAAGACTTGTCAATTTTGTTTAATCTCTTCATAAAATCAGTTTGGTTTTGTTGATCTTTTAATTGTTTTTCTAGTCTCTATTTCATTTATTTCCACTCTTATCTGTTTTATTTTTTTCTTTTATTAACTTTGTGCTTAGTTGATTTTTTTCTAGTTCTTTGACTTATAACATTATATTGTTTGAGATCTTATTTTTTAATGTAGGTGTTCATTTCTATAAACTTCTCTCTTAGAACTGCTTTTGCTGTGTCATGTAAGTTTTCGTATGTTGTTTTTCCATTATGTTTGTCTCAGTATATTTTAAAATTTCTCTTTTAACTTCTTTGACCCACTGTTTTTTTTTCAGAAACATGTTAATTTTCATGTATTTTTTAAAATTTTCCCAAGTTCTTCTTGTTATTGATTTCTAGTTTAATACCATTGTGCTCAGAAAAGTTACTTTGTATGATTTAAATCTGTTTAAATTTGCTAAGACTAGCTTTATAGCCTAACATATAATCTTTCCTGGAGAATGCACACTTGAGAAGAATGTGTATTCTGTTGCTGTTAGATGGAGTGTTCTGTATATGTGTGTTAGGTCTATTTGGTCTAAAGTGAAGTTTAAATCTCAAGAAACTGGAGTATTGAAGTTCCCTAGAATGACTGAATTAGTCTATCTCTCTCTCGGGGTATAAAAGTATTTACTTTATATATTTAGATATTCTCATATTGAGTGTATATATGTTATCGTTATATCGTTTTGATAAATTGACGATTATTATTATTTAATGTCTGTCTTTGTCTCATTTTACAGTTTCTGACTTACAGCCTATTTTAGCTGATGTAAGTGTAGGTACTTCTGCTCTCTTTTGGTTTCCATTTGCATGAAATATCTTTTTTCATCCCATCACTTTCATCTTGTGTGTCTGATAGGGGATATGAATTTGTTATAAGCAGCCTATATTGGTATATATATGTGTGTATGTATATATATTCAGCTACTGTATGTGTATTGATTGGATAACTTAGTACATTTGCTTTCAAGGTAATTTTTGATTTTTTATTACTGCTATTTTGTTAATCATTTTTTGTGGTTCGTTTCTTTTTCTGTTGATGTTTTTCTTTGTGATCAATTTATTTTCCCTAGTAATACACCGATTCCTTGCTTTTTATGTCTTGTGCTATCTACTATACATTTTTGTGTTGTGGTTACCGAGGCTTACAAAACATTGTATAGTTAGTTAAAATTTTTAAAAATACCTAATAATCATATACATAAGTTCATAATAGGGAAATACAAATTAAAAGCACAATGAAATATTGCTAAACACGTATTTGTTGACCAAAATAAAAAATACTGAGTACAACATTTTGATAAACATGGGGCAAATGTAACTCTCATATATTGCTAGTGGAAGTATGAAATAGTAAAACTATTTTGCAAAATGATTTGGTAATTTCTTATAAAACTACCCCATGATCCAATTATTCTGTATGTTGGTATTTAATCAAGAATAATGAAAAATTTGACACAGAAAATTTTTATTTTATTTTATTATTATACTTTAGGTTTTAGGGTACATGTGCACAATGTGCAGGTTTGTTACATATGTATCCATGTGCCATGTTGGTTTGCTGCACCCATTAACTCGTCATTTAGCATTAGGTATTTCTCCTAATGCTGTCCCTCCCCCCACCCCACAACCCACAACAGTCCCCGGAGTGTGATGTTCCGCTTCCTGTGTCCATGAGTTCTCATTGTTCAATTCCCATCTATGAGTGAGAACATGCGGTGTTTGGTTTTTTGTCCTTGAGATGGTTTACTGAGAATGATGTTTTCCAGTTTCATCCATGTCCCTACAAAGGACACGAACTCATCATTTTTTATGGCTGCATAGTATGCCATGGTGTACATGTGCCACATTTTCTTAATCCAGTCTATCGTTGTTGGACATTTGGGTTGGTTCCAAGTCTTTGCTATTGTTGACACAGAAAATTTACGTATGACTATTTATACCAACTTTACTAATGATAGCTCAATAATGGAAATAGCCCAAATATCTATCAATAGGGAAGTAGATACATTTTGGGATATGCATTCAATGGAATATATAGCAATATAAAATGAACTATTGACACGTGACAAAATGGGTGAATTTTAAAAACTATGTTAAATGAAAAGTGATTCAATTTAGATAAAATTTTAAAATAGGTAAAATTACTCTCTTGTGACATAAATCAGATTAGTGGTTTTCTTTAAGGTCAGAGTTTGATTGCAAAAGGGAATGAGAAATTTCTAGGTAAATAGAAATGTCCTGTGTCTCAAGTGTAGTATTGGTTGAGTGAGTGTAGATGTTTGTCAAAACTCATGCCACTGTATACTTAAGATCTGTATATTTTACAATATTTAAATTAAATCTAAATTTAAAAAGACAAATAATTTGTTCAATATAAGGATAAATCCTCTCGTAATTGTGGCCCCTGAGTTAGTCATAGTTCTCAAGAGAAACAGAACCAGCAGGATGTATTAACATGTAGTTAGAAAGAGATTTATTTTGATGGGTTGGCTTATGTGATTATGGAGGCTGATAAATCCCATGAGCTGCCATCTGTGAGCTGGAGGTCCGGGAAAGCTAGCAGTGTAGTTCTAGTCCAAACCAGAGGCCTGAAACCCAGGACAGTCAGTGTTATAAGTCCCAGTCCAGTTTCAAGACCTGAGAACCAGGAGTACTGAAGCCTGAGGGAAGGTAAAAATCAGAGGTCCCAGCTCAAGCAGATAGAGCGAATTTCCCCTCCCTCCATTTTTTCTTCTATTTAGGCTTTGAATGGATTGGATGAGGCCCACCTGTATTGGTGAGGGCAGATCTTCACTCAGTCTACCAACTCAAATGCCAATCTCTTTCAGAAACACCCTCACAGACACACTCAGGCTTCCTATAGCCCAGTCAAGTTGACACATAAAATTAACCATTATAGCCCCTGGATTTCAGAGTATACATGAAAATTAAGGTTCTTAAAATTTTTATTTAGGAGTTTTCTATTGTTTAAATAGCATTTTCCATGTTATGTGAGTATTGATGCATACCTTAAATAAAAGTGATTTTATAGAGATTTTATAAAATAGATTCCTCTGGTTTTCTCATTCTCTGCCATTTTCCAACACAGCACTTTATGAAGGAGAACTGGAGCATTTAGATAAAATGTATTCAGATGGATAAATGAATGTTTTCTGCTAAAACCTTTACCTTCAGTCTTGTAAGATTCCTGTGTATATTTTCCTGCTGAGCTCTTAGAATAGACCTGTACTCGCTTTCTCTATATATGGAACCCACCCCCAAATCTAGACTCTTTAGCTAACTTTGATCTTTGTCTACATTGTGTCTGTTGTATGCTATGAATACTTGGCCTCTTAATTTTTTTGAATTAGCTTGTACCTCCCTAATTACTCCGTCATTAACTAGTTAAGTAAGTCTAACACGTGGATACTTTACATCTATTCACATAAATTATAATTATGTTTTTAACTTTTAAAGATTATATGTTGGCAGCAGTAAGAGGGGAATTACTGGAATCTTCTCATTTAAAGGCCATAAAACACAATATATTTTCACCTTCTAAGAAAAAGAAAATATGTAAATACAATGCCAGTGATAAAGTATTCTGTGCCTTGCTTAGAAAAACTGGGAAGTGTGGAGTCAGAAATGTTCAGTCATTAGGCAAAGTTTAGTTTTCCAGCAGCCCACCACTCCTAACCTGATGACCCTCTGGGCAAGCTATTCCGCATTTAACAAATGGATATACTTTTTCAGTTATCTGAACCAATTAATTGGTTTAATTAAAACAGTTTTATTTAGTTTTCTGTTACTTAAAATAATTCTAACTCTTATGAAACCATGTTTGATCTTCAGTATAACTTTGGAAACAGCCATTTTCTGGACCAGAACTGTCATATCTGGGTATAGATTATACTTTAATGGCAGGTAGGACTTCTATGGGAAGATTTTATAGAATTCCCCTATAGTTAATTAATTTATTTTGTTTTGTACAAAACTGTAGAAGAATTTGTCTAGTGTTTAATACTTGATTGTTTTATCTTTGATAATGGGTCTAATTAATGTGGCAAGTGTGAAAATAAACCCTATCGTTTCTATAAGAATCTTCATTATCAATATCTGTAAGTATTGATGTAGGTGACTTGTTCATTGAAATTACATTAAAGGTGAATAATATGGATATAACACAACATCAGGTACTTACAAGGAATTATAATATTGTGCCAAGAGAAAATGGTTGAGAAGTAAGAAAAAATGGAAATGTGATTTTGTTCAAATAACTATAAATGGACAGCAAAAAAAAATACAAGTCCACTTGAATATGAGTAATTTAATTTTTTAGTGAATAAATAGATGGAGTCGGAAGAGCATTAAATTAAAATTCTAAAATTCAAACTATTTGGTTCATAGTTAAAGGGCAAAAATTATTTTTGTTCTGAACTTGTACTTATTCCAGATCATTTGAACATTTTTACTTCCTGCTTTTTAGGTCAGAGATTATAAGAAAGACAAAAACCATATAAAGGCAAAGGAAATTGAAATAGAGAAAACTTTTTTTTTTAATGAAATAATGAAAGAATACACAAAGGATAATCATTCCCAGCTTTGATTTTTTAAGTGCTTACTATCTCAGTCATGCAGGAGGGAGGTTGTGACATTAAGGACCAAAGCCATTTGCAAAAGATTCTTAGCAAGATCACCTTGCTGGAATTACAATGCAAAGAGAGCCTGACATACCCAAGGTTTCAAAAAGATTTAGTTCATGTGTTAAAGGGAAAGTAAATGGTCTTTTTTTTATTTTTCGATGGATTCGGCTATTAAGTTCTAATAGTGTTCTCTTACTATTTTGATCATTTGCTCTTTAGAAAAGAAAACATCTTCGAAAATGCTTAATTCCAAGACTATATTTTCACTTATTCCAATCGAGCTGCCAGTTTTTTCTCCTCTAAATGTTGCCCTTCCTCATACTTGAAATATAAACTCAGTTAAAGAAATGTGTTTACTAGTAAACTAAAATTAGCAAGAGAATTTACATAAAAACCCTGAAGCAATAAAAATGCACGTCCTCGATAATAAAAGTATAATTTAATTTTTAACTTGATACATATAAATCTTTTAAAACCAGACACATAAGGTAAAAAATATTAAACTGCCTCAATATTTAACTTAATGGGACATCATATGTTCCAAAGAAAATGTCACAGCTTAAAAGATGCATAAGCTAGAAAATTCTTATTTGTAGAGAGAGTTGTAGGAAAAGTCACGTTATATTTAAAAGGTGAAATATATGGATTACAGAGTATCTGATCCGTTTATTTGGCTATACTAATGATTGGTGCAGATCACCAATATGATGGTTTGCTGAATAGTAACCATAGTGAAAACAGCAGAAGTCAGTGTGCTGGCTAGGCTTCAATTTTTTAAATATATCTTTGGGGCTATTAAAAATTCATCTTTGTGACTATGTATTTTAAATAATGTGTACTTTAGCCACTGTGCACGACTTATAATGTGTACTCTAGAGGCAAAGATAAAACAACTTTTAAAAAGTTAATGGACATTATAATATGTTGCAGCAATCCCAATTCTGGGGCTTAAAGAAGTTGAAATGAGGGTCTCAGAAATATATCTGCACTTCCACCTCCACTGCAATATTATTCACAATAGTCAAAATGTGGAAGCAACCTAAATCTTCATTGATCAATAAATGGGTAAATAAAATAGGATATATACATACAATGGAATATTGTTCAGCCTTTAAAAAGAAGAAAACTCTGCTATTCGCGACAGCATGGATGAACTTGGTGGGCATTATGCTAAGTGAAATAAGCCAGTCACAGAAAGACAAATATTACGTGATACCACTAATGTGAGGAATGTAAAATAGTCAAACTCATAAAAAGGCAGAGTAGAGGGCCGGGCGCGGTGGCTCACGCTTGTAATCCCAGCACTTTGGGAGGCCGAGGTGGGCGGATCACGAGGTCAGGAGATCGAGACCACGGTGAAACCCCGTCTCTACTAAAAATACAAAAAATTAGCCGGGCGTGGTGGCGGGCGCCTGTAGTCCCAGGTAGTCGGAGAGGCTGAGGCAGGAGAATGGCGTGAACCCGGGAGGCGGAGCTTGCAGTGAGCCGAGATTGCGCCACTGCACTCCAGCCTGGGCGACAGAGACAGACTCTGTCTCAAAAAAAAAAAAAAAAAAAAAAGGCAGAGTAGAGTGGTGATTTCCAGGAGTTGGGGAAGGTGCAAACAGGGAGGTGTTAGTCAAAGGGAACAAGTTTTAGTTATGCAAGATGAATAAATCCCAGAAATTTGCTATACATTATAGTGCCAATAGTTAATACTGTGTTGTAGACTTAAAAGTTTGCTAAGAGAGTAAATTTATGTTGTGTTCTTATCACACATAAAAAAAGTTAATGGATGGTTTAAAACAAAAACAATAACAATATACTGTGGTGTTGATAACAATCACAGAATTAGAATATGTGATAATACTATTATAACTGGTGGGACTATGAAATGGAAGCATGAGGTTCTTTGACTGCGTGTAAGGTAGTGTAATATTATATGAAAGTAGACTGTGATAACTTAATTCTGTGTTTTGTGTAAATTATAGCAGTGTTTTAAACTCTGGCATTGTTAATCTCTTGGGTTAGATAATTCTTTGTTGTGGAGGGCTTATATGTTGCAATATGTTTAGCAGTGTCCCTGACCTCCACCAGCTAGCTGCCAGTAGTATCCCCTCCAGTAGTGAGAGGCAGAAGTGTCTTTAGGCGTTGTCAAATGTCCTCTGAGAGCAGAATCACCAATTGAAAACAATTGCTTTAGAAAAACAAGGAATGAAAACACAACAAAATATAATAATCAATAGAAATGATTAAATAAAACTTTAAAAAATAATTGATTAATCTGGAAGAAGACAGAAAAAGGAAAGAAAAAACAAGAACAGATGGATCGAGTAGAAAATAATAAACAAGATGGTAGGTTTAAACCCCACTGTATTAATAACTGCATTAAATACAAAATATGTAAAAATTCCAGTTAAAGAGAATCTAAGATAGGATAAAAACACTCAGCTGTATGATATCCATAAGAAACTTATTTTAAATGTAAAGATACAGAAAAGTTAAAAGCAAAAGGATGTAAAGGATAAATAATACACACTACAACAAATGGGTGTGATTATATAGATATCAGCCCAAGAGGGCTTCAGAATGTAAAATACATGCACAAAATCTGATAGAACTGGAAAATGAACATGAAATATCCAAAATTATATTTGAATGTTTGATTTCATTTTATTTTTACAATTTCAACTTTTATTTTACTCAAGGGTATATATGAGCAGCTTTATTACAAGAAATTATTGGCTGATGCTGGTGTTACACAGTGTACGAATGCCATCACCCTGGCGGTCAGCATAGTATTCAATAGGTCGTTTTCTAATCCACCCTTCCCCTGCCCAGTAGTCCAGTGACTACTCTTTCCATATTTATGTCCCTGTATGCTCAACACTAGCTCCCACTTATAAGTGAGAACATGTAGTATTTGCTTCTCTGTTCCTGCATTTATTTGTTTAATATTATAGCCTCCAGCTCCATCCATGTTGCTGCAAAGGATGTGATTTTATTCTTTTTTATGACTGTGTGGTATTTCATGGTATATATGCACCACATTTTCTTTATCCAGTCTACAGCTGATGGGCACCTGGGTTGTTTCCATGTCTTTGCTGTTGTAAATAGTACAGCAATGAACAGACAAGTGCATATATCTTTTTGGTAGAATGCTTCATTTTCCTTTGGGTATACACCTAGTAATGGGATTGTTGGGTCAAATGGTAGCTCTGATTTAAATTCCTTCAGAAATCTCCAGACAACTCTTCACAGTGGCTGGACTAATTTAGGTTTCCACCAACAGTTTATACTGTTTACACCAACATTTCCTTTCTCCGCAGCCTCACCAGCCTCTGTTGTTGTTTTGAATTTTTAATAATAGCCATTCTGGCTGGTGTGAGATGGTATCATCATGGTTTTGATTTGCATTTCTGTGATTATTGGTGATGCTGAGCATTTTTAATATGTTTGTTGACCACTTGTATGTTTTCTTCTGAGAAAGGTCTGTTTTTGTCTTTTGCCCATTTTTAAATGAGGTTATTTTGGTTTTGTCTGTTGACTTGTTTAAGTTCTCTATAGATTCTAGATATTAGGTATTTGTCAGATGGACAGTTTGTGAATATATTCTCCCATTCTGTAGATTGTCTGTTTGCTCTGTTGACAGTTTCTTTTGCTTTGCAAAAGTTCTTTAGTTTAATTATGTCCCACTTGTCTATTTTTGGTTTTGTTGCAATTCTTTTCTGGGACTTCGAGTACATTGAGATGTAAAAATACATAAAAAGATCAATGAAACCAAGAGTTTCTTGTTTGAAAAAATAAATAAGATTGATAGACTCCTAGCTAGATTAACAAGGATAAGAAAGAGAATGTCCAAATAAGCAATATCAGAAATGACAAAGGTAATATTATAACTGAACCCACAAAAATACAAGAGATCCTGAGATTATGATGAACAACTCTATGCAGAGAAATTAGCAAATGTAGATGAAATGAATAAATTCCCATAAGCATGCAATATCCAAAGATTGAATGAGGAAGAGATTGAAACCCTGAATACATCAATATCAATTTCTGAAATTGAATCTGTAATAAAGAAACTGCCAACCAAAAAAAATCCCTAAAGCAGATGGATTCACAACTGAATTCTACCAGACATACAAATGACTGTTACCAATTCTGCTAAAAATATTGCAAAAACAGGGGAGGAAGGGTTCCTCTATAACTCATTCTGTGAAGCCAGCATCAGCCTGATACCAAATCTGGCAGAGACACAATGAGAAAAGACAACTTCAGACAAATACCCCTCACGAATATAGATGTACAAATCTTCAGCAAAATACTAGCAAATCGAATCCAGCAGTACATAAAAAAATATATATATACCACGATCAAGTGGGCTTTAATCCTGGGATGCAAGGTTGGTTCAACATACAGAAATCAATAAATATGATTCACCACAAAAACAAATCAAAAGAAAAAACCATGTGATCACCTCAACAGATGCAGAGAAAGCTTTCAATAAGATCCAACATGATCTTCGTGATAAAACCCCCCACAAATTAGGCATTGAAGGAATATGCCTCAAAATAATAACAGCCGTCAATGAGAAACCCACGTCTAACATCATACCGAATAAGCAAAAGTTTGAACGATTCATTCCCTTTGAGAACTGGAACAAGGATGCCCACTGTAACCACTCCTATTCAGCATGGTACTGGAAATCCTAGCCAGAGCAGTCAGGTAAGAAATAGAAAGAAAAGGCAGCTAAATAAGAAAAGAGGTCAAACTGTGTCTCTTCACTCCTAATATGATTCTATGCTTAGAAAATCCTAAAGACTGCCAAAAGGCTCCTAGAATCGATAAACAACTTTAGTAAAGTTTCAGGATACAAAAGTCAATGTACAGAAATCAGTAGCATTTCTATACAACAACAACATCCAGATTGAGCATGAAATCAAGAACAGAATCCCACTTACAGTAACCACAAAAAAAATTAAACACTTAGGAATACAGCTAACCAAGGAGGTAAAAGACCTCTACAAGGAGAACTACAAACACTGCTGAAAGAATCAGATATGCCACAAATAAATGGAAAAACATTCCATGCTCATGGAATGAAAGAACCAGCATCATAAAAATGACCATACTGTTCAAAGAAATTTACAAATTCAGTGCTATTCCCATCAAACTATTGACATCATTCTTCACGGTATTAGAAAAAGGCCTATTCTAAAATTTATATGGAACCCCAAAAGAGCAGGAATAGCCAAAACAATCCTCAACAAAAAGAACAAAGTCAGAAGCATCACACTACCTAAATGCAAACTATACTATAAAGCCACAATTACCAAACAGCTTGGTACTAGTACAGAACAGATACATAGACCAATAGAACAGGATAGAAAACTCAGAAACAAAGATGCACACCTACGAGCATCTGATGTTCAACAGGGCTGACAAAAAAAGAGAAATGGGGAGAGGACTTCCTACTCAGTAAGTTGTGCTGGGATAACTGGCTAGCCAAAAGTAGAAGACAAGCTGGACTGACCCCTACATTTGACTATATATAAAGACTAACACAAAATGGATTAAAGATTTAAATGTGAGATCTCAAAGTATAAAAATCCTGGGGGACAACCTAGGAAATACTCTTCCTGACATTATTCTTTGCAAAGAACTTCTGGCTAGTTGAAGATTTTAACACTCCTAATAATTGACAAATAAGTAAATTGCATGTCAGTATATATATAGATTTGAATGGTACTATTACTAACCTTATCTCATTGATATTTATAGAGCACTCTAAACAACGACAGCAAAATGCACATTTATTGAAAAACTATAACGTTCTGTACCTTTAAACAATGAGTATACTTGTGCTAAGCAGGTGCTGTGCTTGAGAATGCCGCATCAGAAAGAGAAAAAGTGTGAAATACAGTATGTGCCTGAGAAGAAATATTTGTTAGTGTCTGTATGATATGGCACAAAACTGTCCATCATTGTTACAGCTAAACTCATAGGTGGGCCAAGAAGAAATGATACAGCCAACCAAAGATGTCTGCTCAGGTGGAAATTATAATCTTCATGTAGCCACCTGTCCTTCAGGTGCCTTCTGAGCGGTATAGTCTATATGACCTCATAAGATTACCATATAGCTTTTTTTCAGAATAACCTAAACTGAAACACTGCTCTCCCATGACTTAAGAGCCACATGATGACTTTCATGAAGTATAACCACTTTGGCTTCATGGGCCCCTCCTTCCATAAGGAAATGTTAGAAATTAGGCCGGGTGCGGTGGCTCAAGCCTGTAATCCCAGCACTTTGGGAGGCCGAGGCGGGCGGATCACGAGGTCAGGAGATCGAGACCATCCTGGCCAACATAGTCAAACCCCATCTCTACTAAAAATACAAAAAAAATTAGCCAGGTGTGGTGGCGGGCGCCTGTAGTCCCAGCTACTCGAGAGGCTGAGGCAGGAGAATGGCGTGAACCCGGGAGGCGGAGGTTGCAGTGAGCCGAGGTCGCGTCACTGCACTCCAGCCTGGTGGACAGAGCCAGACTGTGTCTCAAAAAAAAAAAAAAGGAAATGTTAGAAATTATATTTTACAATTGCGTTGGTATAAAGACAAATTAATTGATATTATGTATTAAAACATTTTTCTTTTATCTAAAAGTTTAGTTTCCTTTCTTGATTTTTAAAGATATTAAAACATTTTTGCAGGCCTCTAAAAATATTGTGGGTTCTACATATTGTGCCTTTTGTGCCTGCTGGATAAGTTGGCCCTGGCTGACTCAAACATAGAGAGCGGTGGGAGGAGGCAAGATGATAGTAGTTTGCTTTTTCTTAGAAGGACAAAATGTCCAAAGAACTCTCTCACATTCCTAATCTCTTTTATAAGCTAAATCTGTGGAGAGTTTTATGATGGTTCTGTTTTGAGTTCTGTCATTTAATTCTTCCCAAAATTATATATATATAATTTTATTATATCATATAATAATATATGTACTATATTATTATATAGTATGTGATATGTTATATATTACATATTATTGATAATATATTAGTAATAATATTAATAGTTATTAGTAATATGTAGTATATAATTTATTATATAATATAATAATACTTTGTGATAATACATATTATATAATATGTATATATACACATACACACACAGTCATGCACTGCATAACCACGTTTTAGTGAACAATGGACTGCATACAGGAAGGTGATCCCAAAAGATTATAATGGAGTTAGAAAATCATAATGTTACGACATTGTAGCTGTCATAACATCATAGTACAAAACATTATCCACCTGTCTGTGGCAAAGCAGGTGTAAACAAACCTACTCCACTGCCAGTCATTGAAAGTAAATAAATAAATAAGTAAATAAATGGATAAAAGCTTATAGAATGAAAATATAAAGAAAAAATATTTTATACTGCTGTACATGTGTTTGGGTTTTAAACTGTTATTACAAAGGAGTCAAAAAGCTGAGAAAAATTTTAAAAGTTTATAAAGTAAAAAAGTTACAGTAAGCTAAGGCCAATATTTTACAGCAAAAAACATTTGTATAAATTTAGTATTGCCTAAGTGTATAGCGTTTATAAAGTCTATGTGGTGTACAGTAATGTCCCACGCCTTTATATTCACTTATCTCTCTCACTCACTGACTCAGCCAGAGCAACGTCTAGTCTTGCAAGCTCCATTCATGGTAAATGCCCTATAAAAGTATGCCATTTTTCATATTTTATAACATATTTTTACTGTACCTTTTCTATGTTTAGATATGCTTAGATACACCTATTCCTACAATTGCCTACAGTATTTAGTACACTAATATGCTATATAAGTTTGTAGCCTACAAACAATATGCTATACCACATATCCTGGGTTTGTGGTAGCCTGTACCATCTAGGTTTGTGTAAGTACAATCTATGATATTCATAAAATGGGGAAATCACCTAACGATGCATTTTGCAGATTGAATCCCTGGCATTAAGTGACTTGTGACTGTATATATATATACCCACATACACACACACACACACACACACACACACATACAGTCATGACTCTGCTAAGGAACTATCTTCATGTATACACCAACATTTATTTTACAATTTGTCACTCCAAAAAAGACTAATGGTAAAAAACAAATAAATGAATGTATAATTTACCTTTAACCCAATAAGATTTGCATCTTTTCTTGAGCCAGTGACCATGTTAAGGTTATTAAATGTCATATGTACATGATTGTATATTTAGAAAACCCCATCAGCTCAGCGCAAAATCTCTTTAAGCTTATAAGCAACTTCAGCAAAGTCTCAGGATACAAAATCAATACGCAAAAATCACAAGCATTCTTATACACCAATAACAGACAAACAGAGAGCCAAATCATGAGTGAACTCCTATTCACAGTTGCTTGAAAGAGAATAAAATACCTAGGAATCCAAATAACAAGGGATGTGAAGGACCTCTTCAAGGAGAACTACAAACCACTGCTCAACGAAATAAAAGACGACACAAACAAATGGAAGAACATTCCATGCTCATGGATAAGAAGAATCAATATCATGAAAATGTCCATACTGACCAAGGTAATTTATAGATTCAATGCCACCCCCATCAAGCTACCAATGACTTTCTTCACAGAATTGGAAAAAACTACTTTAAAGTTCATATGGAACCAAAAAAGAGCCCGCATTGCCAAGACAATCCTAAGCCAAAAGAACAAAGCTGGAGGCATCACGCTACCTGACTTCAAACTACACTACAAGGCTACAGTAATCAAAACAGCACGGTACTGGTACCAAAACAGAGATATAGACCAATGGAACAGAACAGAGCCCAGAAAAATAATACCACACATCTACAACCATCTGATCTTTGACAAACCTGACAAAAACAAGCAATGGGAAAAGGATTCCCTATTTAATAAATGTTGCTGGGAAAACTGGCTAGCCATATGTAGAAAGCTGAAACTGGATCCCTTCCTTACACCTTATACAAAAATTAATTCAAGATGGATTAAAGACTTAAATGTTAGACCCAAAACCATAAAAACCCTAGAAGAAAACCTAGGCAATACCATTCAGGACATAGGCATGGGCAGGGACTTCATGTCTAAAACACCAAAAGCAATGGCAACAAAAGCCAAAATTGACAAATGGGATCTCATTAAACTAAAGAGCTTCTGCACAGCAAAAGAAACTACCATCAGAGTGAACAGGCAACCTACAGAATGGGAGAAAATTTTTGCAATCTACTCATCTGACAAAGGGCTAATATCCAGAATCTACAATGAGCTCAAACAAATTTACAAGAAAAAAACAAACAACCCCATCAACAAGTGGGCGAAGGATATGAACAGACACTCCTCAAAAGACAACATTTATGCCGTGAAAAGACACATGAAAAAATGCTCATCATCACTGGCCATCAGAGAAATGCAAATCAAAACCACAGTGAGATACCATCTCATGCCAGTTAGAATGGTGATCACTAAAAAGTCAGGAAAGAACAGGTGCCGGAGAGGATGTGGAGAAATAGGAACACTTTTACACTGTTGATGGGACTGTAAACTAGTTCAACCATTGTGGAAGACCGTGTGGCAATTCCTCAAGGATCTAGAACTAGTAGAAATACCATTTGTACCAGCCATCCCATTACTGAGTATATACCCAAAGGATTATAAATCATGCTGCTATAAAGACACATGCACACGTATGTTTATTGCGGCACTATTCACAATAGCAAAGACTTGGAACCAACCCAAATGTCTATCAATGATAGACTGGATTAAGAAAATGTGGCACATATACACCATGGAATACTATGCAGCCATAAAAAAGGATGAGTTCATGTCCTTTGTAGGGACATGGATGAAGCTGGAAACCATCATTCTCAGCAAACTATCGCAAGGACAAAAAACCAAACGCTACGTGTTCTCACTCATAGGTGGGAACTGAACAATGAGAACACTTGGACACAGGAAGGGGAACATCACACACCGGGGCCTGTTGTGGGGTGGGGGGAGGGAGGAGGGACAGCATTAGGAGATACACCTAATGCTAAATGACGAGTTAATGGGTGCAGCACACCAACATGGCACATGGATACATATGTAACAAACCTGCACGTTGTGCACGTGTACCCTAGAGCTTAAAGTATAAAAAAAAAGTCATATGTAAATTAGATAGTTTGAAGAATATACTTGAAATTTAACTGTCTCAAATGCTAACTGTGGAAAGCTAATACACATTACAGCACATTCGTATAAACGTAAATATTTTTAGCTACATTAATTTTTTTAATATATGTAATTAGATGCCATATTATATAAACAAAATGCTTCATAAAATAAAACCAAGACAAAATAATTTACTAAAGTCTTTAAGAATTTTAAGACTGGCTGGTACAAACTCCTTATACTCCTCCAAGTACTGTTATCTGCATTTATCCTCACATCCTTTCCTGCAGTCTTAGATAAAGATGTTACCCACAATTTCTATGTTTAATCTGATTCCTCCAAAATCTGCTGAGTCTTAGCAAACCAATTTTTATCATTCTTACTTTATCTTTAATATTTCCACCATCCTGATTTCCTTCTTCTACACTGAAATATGTTCAAGTTTCTCTTATTAAAAATAAAAATAAAAAAGTCTATCAGCTTTCTACCTGCTTTTAAATATGCTTTAGATGCCTTCCCTTTAAAAGCACAATCTCAAAATATAAGTGTCCTGTAATTATATTAATTTTAGCATCTTTGATTCCTTCTTAAACTAGCATGGTAAGGCTTCTGGCCTCACCAAAAAGACTCCAACAAAGTTACTGATGACCACTGAACTGCGAAATCTGTGTATGTCTTTTGAGGTCTCATCTTATTTGGTTTTCTTGAAACACTTGACACCATCAACCATGTCCTTCATTAAATTAGCTTCCTAGGTTGCCAAACCATGGAAGCAGCTCACCTGGACATACAAGTAATATCTTTTGTTCACTCTGTTGAAAAACTCATCATCTTTCCTTCTAACCTAATCCACCTTCTTCATTTCCTATCTCCAGTTTTGCAAATATCAGTCAATCACTCAAGCGAGAAACTTATGTGACATGGTAGACCTCTCATTTCCTCAAGAATCCTATCCCCATCTTCCTTGGTAATTAAATCTTGCAAATTCTATTTCCTGGATATCTGTAATTTCCATCTTCTTTTCATCTCACAGCTTTATGTTCAGTTGTTTCATCTGTATCATTTCATTAGAACCCTACTCTAATCCAATTTTCCTTCTGCATTTCTGCCAGAAATAGTTGGTTGTATTATTTCTGTGCTCAGATGCTTCAATGTTTTGTGATTCTCTACAGCAGAAGGTGAAACATCTTTGTGTGCATGAGGAAAAACAGTTTTTCTCTATAGTCTCATTGAACACTCACACTGCCACTTCATTTCTGATCACCAAATATGTGGGTTTTTTCCCACACTAAGCAATTCTCCAGTTCTCAGTGGATACCAACTGGGTGTTCAGCAATTTAGCTCGATCCTAATAATATTCTAGAGACAGTGTTGGATCCTACAGGTTAATAGCTCAGTCTCAAAAGATGCTCTCTAGTTCAGATGCCAGTCGCAAGTCTAAGTTGCAACCTGTACTTCTGACCAACTGGCTATAAATCGAACCATCTTCTTGGGTTTGATTATTTGCTAGAATGCCTCACAGAAATCAGGTAAAAACATTTACTGGCTTCTTATAAAAAAATAAAGGGTACAGATCAATAACTAGATAAAGATGTACATAGGGCAAGGTATGTGGAAATGGGCAGGGAGCTTCCCTGTCCTCTCCAGGCCTACTACCGTCCCAGCACCTCCAGGTGTTCAGTAACCTGGAAGGTCTCCAAACGCTATCCTTTTGGGTTTCTAAAGAGGCTTCCTTATGTAGGCATGATTGATAAAATCATTGACTGCTGGTAACCTAGTCAACCTTCAGACCCCTCCTAGAGAAGGTCCAAGATTAGGGTTGAAAGTTCTTACCCTTGGCCGGGTGTGGTGGCTCCCTCCTGTAATCCCAGCACTTTGGGAGGCTGAGGCCAGTTGATCACCTGAGGTCAGGAGTTCGAGACCAGCCTGGCCAACATAGCGAAACCCTGTTTCTATTACAAATACAAAAATTAGCCGGGTGTGGTGGCAGGCATCCATAATCCCAGCTACTCGGGAGTCTGAGGCGAGAGAATCACTTGAACCTGGGAGGTGGAGGTTGCAGTGAGCCAAGACCACGCCATTGCACTCCAGCCTGAGCAGCAGAGTGAAACTCTGTCTCAAAAAAAATAAATAAATAAAAATGAAAGTTCTCACCCTCTAATCACAAGGTTGGCTCCCCTGGCAACCAGCTCTCATCTCAAAGCTATCCAGTAGCTCAGAGCCACTGGGCATCTCATTAGCATACAAAAATACACTTATTACATTTGGCCATTTCAAGAATTTTAGACGCTGTGTGCCAGGAAATGGGGTGAGAGACAGACCAAATATATATTTCTTATTATGTCACAAATGCAAACATAAAGAACAGTATAATCCAGAAGAAATTCTTATTTCAAATATATTCTATTTCATATTATTTGAGAATGTATTCTAAACTCAGAAGAAACTGGAAATAGTAAACTACTTTAAAAGGAAGCCCATATTAAAGTAGGTAATATAATTCAGAGAAAACTGTCATGTAAGGAGCACACACACAAATATAACAAATATTACTGGCTATATGCCAATGAATGTAATAAGAAAAGATACAAAAAAAAAAAGCTTGAAAATACCAACAGAACAATGGTGTTATAGAAGTGAATGAGCAAATATTGCTGAATAATAGGGGAATGTGCACAGTTAATCCTAATATATTATGAAATTGACTACAAAAAGTAAACGTAGACTGTTTGTCATCGGCATAAAATAAACTCTAGACCACATGCTGACTCTCTTTGTAGGGTGAGACAGATGGCATCAATTTTGCTCTACCTCCTGTTTGAGTCATTGTCACAGTGTACAGATCAAATGTAGCAGCTCCACATTTTCAACATATCATGAGAAAATTTGACCTGTCACTTTTTCGACAAATCTTGGTTAACTACAGGTAACTTAAAATATTAAGTGACAAGTCAGGAGAATTCTCTTTTGCCAACATCTGACAGTGTGATGTAAAATGGCTAAAGTCAGTGTAATTTTGATGATCTCAAAAATATGATTTGAGAGTAACCTTGAAGATATTATTATATTCATTTTATACTGCTAGATTTATAAAATGAATATTTTTAAAAACAGATTCAGATTAAGTTATGAAGGGTAAAATGTAGTTAAAATTTGGAAAAAAAGTCAACATTAGGGTAATCATTTTTAAAACAAATATACTTTTGTTACATTTTGCTATATATAAATTAAGCTAGTAGCCAATAAGATATTTCCAATAAATATCAGGACTTCCCTAATGAAGAGATTAAATCAACTCTTCGTCATCACTGTGTTATTTTATTCCTAAAATAAAATAACCATGTCATAAGCATAATAAAATTACAATTAAATTTGTTCTCTTCTTTCTCTCTCTATACTGCTCACTTCACAATCTGATATGCAATGGTGACTTCCAAAGAAACCAATTTTTTTGAAGAAAAAATAAACTCTAGTCTATCTATACTCTAATTATTCCCAATAATGAATGAAGTTTGTGATTAATGAATATGTGTATAATACAGCAGAAAGAGGAATCACTGGGTTAGAGGGTCACATAATGACATCATATGGTTTTAATTTCCAGTGATCTTTCGCTAAGTAGTTATTAGTCATATGAACTAATATGATGAACCAAAGATCAAGATATCTTTTGATTTGTATAAAATACTTTTCTAAGATATGACTCATTGCTTTACCTCAAGGATCTAAAAGGACATTCAGATTAGGCATTTATTTACAAAGTCTAATGCTGGCAGTGATAAATATCATGAGAAGTGTAAGACAAAGATCACAATGTTATCTTTGAGATAGAAAAATGTTTTATAGCCTAGGGTAAGGGGAAGATATTGTCTCATTTGGGAGTAATGGCTACAAGCATTGTTAATTCCTTTTATATTAAGCTGCGGATGACTTATCTAATAATAATACATACAACAGCATTTTTGTTAAGTGCCAACTGATGTTTGTTGTGTCAGTTAAAAGAAATTGAATTTTGAAGTTTCATGAATTCTCCTGTGATTTTTTTTTTGCAAACTTAAATAAATCATGTTCCTGTAGTTATGTAAATGGTGTTAACTTCCTTCTGTTCTTTCTAAAACTAAGGTTACTAAAAATATGTAGTGCCAGACCACAGAGAATTAAATCTGATAGCATATGCTGGTGGAGCTAGGAATTATTAAAACAGACACTGAACCTGGTGTGTTGAGAGAAAAAATAGCTTAATTATTTAGTTACGCTGTTTCAACCTTCACAGTTGACTTTTCAGGACTAATGCATTAAAGAGGCCATGCCAAAAAGTAGAATCATCTTTTTTGCCTTTTGTGGTTTAAGTGGTATCCTGCTTAAAAGCAGAAATATGGACGAGATAACCAAAATACATCAATTAAACTGGCTGGTGCTCTGTTCTTGTTTTGACCAGTGATTCCCAAACATGGCTGCATGTCAAAATCACCCAAGGAACTTTAACTACCACTGAAGCCTGGGTTCCATGCCCAAGCATTTTGACGTTATTAGTCTGGAGGGCCTCAGCTTCCCGATTCTAATATACACCCAGGATTGAGAACCATTGACCTAGTCAGACAACATATTAGAAAAGAACATGGATTTGAAGGAGTCAAAATAGACCTACTCAGAACTTCAACCATAAGTACGATTTAAGACGTTCAATTATTTAGGAGCCTCTGCACAGGGCTGTTGAGACAGCAAAATAATGTCATTCATGTAAAAACTCTTGGCTTAAATTGGCATTTAATAGGCATTAATAAATATTATTTTCCTATTCTCTCCCTCTGCATTACCCCTCAACACCCTGGCCCTGTAAGGGGTAGAAGACTAAGTATAATAGCTACTGTTCGCTGCCTGTGTGATAGTTCTACTTCATTTAAATTCTAGTTCTGGTTTGAAGAACACTGCTGGGTAATTAGGAAGATAAAGAATTTAATGAACATAGTCTTCTACCTCCCTCACTCTGATTCCTGATTTGTTGCTTCCAGATCATCCTTTAAGGTCTCCATTTGAATGTTATGTCCTCAGGGAATCCTTTCCTAGCTGTTCTCCCCACCTCAACCTAGGCTGGAGTCTCCTCCATCTCATTTCCAGGATGTTTGTCATGAATTTGTGGAGTCTTCTTTGTGTCCTTTAGGGCACATAGTGCCTAGTTAATAATTCCAGACGAATAAATGAAGGAATTTAAAATAAAATAATATTGTAACTAGTACAAGGCAGTATTTAGCTGAGTTTCAAATAGATGGCTGGAATATTAACATAACTTTAAGAGTGTCCAAAGTGGTTGCACATGAGTAATTTTGTTTAATTCTATTATTTATTATTTTATTTTCCATTATTTTCTCAAAAAAAGCATTTTTTGATTGCTCACGGTTTTCTGACAGGCACTGTTCTAGATATTGGAGATGTAGAAATGAACAAGATCCTGGATACTGGAGACATCAATAGTGTTTTGGTTCTCTTTGAGCTTGCATTCTAGTCAAGGTAAATAGGAAAAAAAAAGTAGTACATGAATAAACAACATAGTATTATTTCAGTAGTAATAAATGCTCCAAAATAAAGAATGTAAGAGAATGACTGTGGTGTCTGTGTTAACGGATATTGCATGAGGAGGGATTCTTTGAGAAACTAACATCAGAACTGGTATCTAAAAGACAGAAGTGAACCAGTCACATGATGACCTGAGGATGTAAATTTAAATTTACAGGGCAAACAAAATGGAAATACAAATTTCTCAAGGTGGATCTGAGTTGTCATATTCTATGAACAGTAAGCAGCTCATCTAACAACATAGGAAACAAGAAGAGCAAGATGGAAAATGAGATTAGAGGATAGTCAGGGTACAGTTCATGTAGACATTTATATCTGTGGGGTTTCATTTTTTTTTCTAAATATGTTGGGAAATCTTTGGAGTCTTAATGGCTCTAGAGGTTGGGAAGTTTATATTTAAACCTAAGAGATTTATATTTATTTAAATAATATGGCTGACGTGTGGAGAATGGATTTGCAGAGTTGGGGGCATAGGAGTGAGGAATGGGGAATATATGAGCACCAGAGTGGAAGTAAGGAGACTTATTGCAGTTGTCCCTGCAAGAAATGGCAGCAAATAATCATAAGAAGCAGCAGCAAAGGTGGAGACATGGATGGAAGGAATATATTTTGGAGTCAGAGCAGGCAAGACTTCCCGATAAAGTGGGTATCAATGTTGTTATTGGAGGGAGGTAGCTGAATATGTAACAGGGCAGCTCTGCCCTTTATGATGAGGGCTTGGTGGTTGGGTGTTTCGTCTAGATGTGGGTCCTTCTACTACATCCCTGATGACTTCCAAATCACAAGACACAGGCAACAATTTCTAATCAATGCTCCTGAATACAGCCTTGGCTGTGGTTGTCAGGAGAACCTTTACTGAGTATTAAGAATCTCAACGGTTCTTTAAACGATGATTAGGGTTTGGAAGGTTGTGTGTAAAAGCATGAAGATAGAGAAGAACACATTCTGAAAAAGTTTGAGAGGTCGTGAGTAGATAAGTTTGTGTGGATCTACAGTTATTGTAGGGGAAAGGCGAAAGATAATATGGAATGAAAACCTGAGTTCGTTTTATGGAGAACACGGAAAGTCATACTAGAATCCATAAATTATGGGTTTATAGAACTAAGAAAGTTTTTCTGAGAAAACTTCATATGTAATCTACGAGGGTGATTGATTTAGCAGTGTTCACATAATGGCTTGGAGGTGAGGAAAAGCCTAAAAGCAAGGAGACTGTGTAAATCATTTAAGCAAGATTATTCATCCATTAGGCTGTTCAGTTATTCAGTTAAAAAACATTCATGCAGTAATTGCTGTATGCCAAAAACCCATGGTTACCAGGACTCTATTTTTACCTAAAAGCTATAGCTAGACACCCCCAAAGAGAGGGTAAAATACAAATCTCTTAGAAAATGTCTGGAAAAGAAACTTGCTTTTACTATTCTAATTTGATAACACTATGATTTATAGTACTAGGGTGTATTTATGTACATGAGATTGTTTCCAAGGGATAGATTTTTAAATATCTTTAATACTGCCTTGTAAATTAGTTGTATATTTTATATATTTCCAAATGAGTGTTTTTGCAGGTCACCTGACTGATGATGATTTAAAAGTCAGACCATATAATTTAAATCAAACTATTATTTTATAATATTAGTATACTGCTTAAAATATAGGTGTTTATTTCATTAGACAAAATAGTTGTAAAAATAAAAAGATGCAATTTACCATTGGATGATTGGACTAAACTAAGTCCTTTTAACTTACGTAAGGGAAACATTATTAAGTTAAAATGTGAGTCTTTTCCTTATTTTAGGATATTTGGTGTGAATTTTTGTGATACAGGTCTTCTAACAGTAATGTGTAAAACCTCAGCCAACTGTATTTGACACTACAATCCTTGACAAAAGGAGGTCACAGCAAAAATAATTTTTAAAATATTAAGAATATATTCTGGGATTTGAAAACAAGGTAAAAATTTCTGATTTTCTGGCATGAACAGAAGAGTGACTAAAACTGAATAAAGAAAAATTTGCAAAATCCTAAAAGAAAGTACACCAGAAAAGGAGAGTGAAAGCAACCATTAGCCATAGCACTGTTGGCGTAATGAACAGCATGTAGAAAACTGGCTACACCTTACATTTCTTCCCCAGGTGTTTCGATTCTGTGGTTAGGGAGCTCTTTTTCTGAGTACATGCCTAGTTTTACATAAATGTAAATGCAAAAAAAAGATGCTTAATTATTTAAAAATCATATTTTCAGAAATTTTAGGAAGTTTTACCTATATGTAAGTATAATTCCACTCCAGAATAGAATGTCATCACATATTAGAAGAATTAAAATTTCAAATATTCCTGATAAAACTACATATAAAATTTGCCAGTCAACTCATAATGTTGATTAAGAATTTTTTTGCTATGAATTTTGCTAATAGTCTCTGTGGTTATTTTTATACCTTTGCTTTAAATCCGTTATAGTCAACCAATAGTTACATTGTTCTTTCTGACAAAGTAGAACATAAGTCTGGGTTTTAATTACCCTCAAGAGATAGGTAAATTTTTTAAAGATTTAAACCATATGATAAATTCTTTATATAGACCTGAACAAAATCACAGCTATAAGATATGCTCGGAAGTTTACTCTCAAAGAGTATTTTCTTCACACTGCATTTTTGAAACCCACATTCTGTTTGCAGAGTAATGCTTATATTAGGAAATGTGCTGATAATATCACATTTTCTTCTAGAGAACTTCAGGAACTTTCTAGAAAACATATGCTTATAGTTCTTTACTGTAAATAATTTAAGACTACTTCAAGTAAATCACTGAATTAAAATTCAGATGATTGTATTAAAACAAGTATTATTGCATCGTATCGAATGCAAAATTCTTTAGGAGCATATTGATTAATGAGCAATTTTACAAAAGATGAAAAAGAGAATGGTTAATCAAGACATAGCATTGCTCTAAAGCTCATTTAGCAAGCAATTACTTCTGATTCACTGAAAACCAGTAGGCTGTGCCTTAAGTCAATTTCCAGGTGAGGCAAAGTAAATGCCACTGATGTCTTACTATGTGTTTTCAAAAATAGACTAAGTTAACCAACCCAGATCAACACAATTCATGACTATAACATATATGAGTTTTTAATGAATTAAATTACTTTTCAATAAACCTGAAAAAAGATCTTGAAGTCATGCCTAGCAATTCATTAATAAAGCTTAATTTAGTACCATCTCTAACAGCAGAGTATATTAGAATGCAGGTGTGTATTTTTTTACAGGATGGTTAAAGTTTATCAGTTACTCAGCTGAGAATTTTGAATAAATGTCTTCATGATATAGAATATCATGATACATAAAATTGCCCATGTGGCAAATCTCCATGTAATAGTGAATTAATAGACACTGTTCAATTTTTTTCTGATCCTGTATCCTCTTTTTTTATAAAACAATGAAGAATGCTTAATATTGGTAGCTCAGAAATATTAGAGAGCTTATGTAACAGATGAGGATAAAATCTTTTGTGCAGCAATTGAATAAATGAATCCACAGAGGAATACCTGAAACTGTGTTTAGAGTCTTTGATTTCTGATGGCATCTTACTTTTGTTCTTTGGTTTTATTAGTTAATAAAGATTAATCAGTGTACTTCTTGGTTCACCCTGTCTTTCTGTAACTATTAAATATAGCTTTATGATGTTGAATGTAGGTGATTTAATGACATAAGCAGAAGCACAGAGGAAATAGCATCCAGCTCCCTCTAAAGGAATCAAGAGGCTTCAGAAATGAGTTGATAGTTGACCTAGATTTTAACTTTCAGATTTAAAAAAATACTGGGTGGGAAACACAAAATCTTTTTATTCTAAGATTTTAAATTCTACTAACTATTTTAGGACAAGTTAAAATTGTTTTTAATATGTCTGTTTTATTAATTTTCAGTTCAGCAAGTCAAATATGTCATAATTAACCTTTTTAAGAGTATTTTTGTGAGAGAAATGCTTCTTTTTATTTTTATCCCTCTCCCTAAGTAGTGTTTGAACCTACCATATCCACAGCACTCTAGAAAGCACTGGGACTGCGAATACAAATGAGATATGTTGATTCCCTCTTCATCTGTCCATTGAAAAACATATATTAAGCACCTACTATGTGTATGAAATTGTGCTTGGAAAGATAATGACAAGGGAAACAATTACAGAAAATGTAACTAGGCAATTGCAACAAGTGCTATAGAAAAGAGATATATAGGACAATAAGAGAATATAAAAGATGGATCTGACCTCATCAAAGATGTCACAGTGTTTTCAGAGCATATGATACAAAAGCAAAACTACAAAGGATAACTAATAATAGACTAGGTAAGGCCAGACGTGTTAGGAACAAGGTGGAGTACTGCAGGCAATGGGAGCATCATGTGCAAAGGTGAAGACTTTTAGGCACAGAGCAACTAAGACGAGAGAAAGAAGGCCAGTGTGCCTGCAGAGGAATGAGGTAGACCGTTCTAAGATTATAGGACAAAGATGAAGTTTTGACTCAATTTTTGTAATTGATGCATAATAATTATATTTCTGAGGTACAGTGTGCCATTTATTTCTGAGGTACAGTGTGCCATTTCAATGCATTATACATAGTATAATGGTCAAATGGGGTTAATTATCATATCTATCACTTTAAATATTTATCACTTATTTGTGGTGACAACATTCAAAATCTTTTATTCTAGCTAGCTTGAAATACACACTGCATTGTTATTAGCCATAGTCACCCTACCGTGTAATGGAACACCAAAACTTATGCTTCCTGTCTGACTGTAACTTTCCATTCATTGACCAAGCTCTCCCAGGAACCCCCTTCTCCACCACTCAGCCCTCCCCATTATCTGGTAACCACTACTCTACTCTCTATTTCTACGAAATCAACTATTTTAGGTATCACATATGAGTGAGATAGTGCAGTGTTTGTCTTTCTGTGCCTGAACAATTTCACTTTACAAAAGTTCTGCAAGCTTATGCATGTTATGCAAATGACAAGATTCATTCTGTTTTATGGATAAATAGTATTCCACTGTGTGTGTGTGTTTGTGTGTGTGTGTGTGTGTGTGTGTATGTTGCATTTTCTTTATTCATCCATCTGTAGATGAGCACTTAGGTTGATTCTATATCTTGGCAATTGTGAATTGCACAGGAATAAACATGGATGTACAACCTATGATTTAATTTTTTTCAAGAAAAAATAACAGCCATTGAAATGTTTTAAGCAAAAAGATGAATTAGATTTGTGCTTTGAAAAGATAATCTTGGCAGCAAGATAATTCTGGAGAACTTATTAATAGGAGGCTAGGGTAGACGTGGTCACGAAAGTTAGAAAGAAGTCCCAAGGAAAGAAAACTGTCGTTTCTTTTAGGATACTTGTATAGCAGGTAGACAAGCGAACATATTTGAGATATCTTTAGGAAGTAAAGTCAGTAGACCTTGGTGATGGATGCATATGGGGGTAAAGTATGACCTTGAAGGGTCTGGTTTAGCTAACTAGCAGAATCACAATGCCATGAATTAAAATAGTAGATACTAGGAGAGGATTAGGTATAAGAAAGGATTTAGATATATATGGAGAGTATTTGTAAGTTCAGTTTTTGTGAAGTTAGGTTTTAAGATGTATCTCGGAGGAGATATCTAGAAACATCCCAGAGAAGAAGTTTACTTCTTGATTAGATATGTGTGTATAGTGTTTACAATGAAGCCTGAGTTAGAAATATAAATTTGTGAGTCATCTGCATGTGGAAGATAATTGAAGCCATAAACATAGATGATATTATCTCAAAAGAGAGTATAGAAAGAGAAGAAAAGCGATAGGATTTGGAACTGACTCTACATTTGCTAAAAATTGTAATGGCCTCAAAGAGCTCATATCCTGGAAAGAAAAAAGGTGCACCCACACAAATACTCAGCATTAAAATACAGTTTGTTAATGGCCATAATTGTCTAATTTTCTTCTGTGTGGTCCAGGATAAAATATAGGGCTCGAGTTGCCAAGGAATTCCGGTCAGTGAAATGGAAGAAAACACACACAGACATCCAAGAACAATTACACAAGGAAGAATAGATCATTTCTGTGGAAATACCATCTAATCTCAAATGAAGGGGAGTTTGAGGCCCCATACACTTGGGATGGAGCATGAGGCCAAGGTAGACATAAGATAGACGGAGGAAGGTAGATTATATGAAATGCTTCAGGACACAGTCTGTTAATAAAATGCCTGCATTTGGTGTGCAGAGAGAGATCAGAAGATAGTGAAAGTATGCACACAATATTTTGGAAGCACAGAGGACATAGCTTCTAACTTCTTCAAATGGAATCACAGAATCTTCATAGATTAAGTAGCACTTGTTCAACAGGATGTTTTCATGTGAACAAGAGAATCAAGAGCACATTTTTCAAATTAGAAAATGTTTTTAATTTAAATTACTTCAGGAAAGAGATGCAAAACTAATTGTCTTCCCACTACTCATGAGATGAAATATGTGAAGAGTGAGAAAGTAAATTGAGCAACTTTCACTGCAAGTGGCAGAATGGGGAATTAAGAGTAAGGAGAGAACTACTATAAAATAAAGGACTGATTTTGCAAAGTTTGCCCCTAAACTGAAAGGAAGGAAGGATTCTGATCAGAAATGAGTTGTGAAAAACATGGAAAGATTTAAAGACAGTTATATCTCATTGTAAAGAAGTAGACAATATTATTCAAAGTGAAAGAATAAATGCGTGGTGTGGCTTAGGGGGATTCAGTGGTGATCTGTGTATCATGGCCGCTTTTAAATAGCATATGCCTATTTGTTAACTCTGTGTATGTATGTGTGTATGTGTGTATGTCTTTGTGTGTGGACTTTGACCTATATATAAACTTACATCTAAAAATATATGTTTTACATAGTCCTATGGAAATATATCTATTTTTATAATATGAAGTGTCTTGGCTCTTAAAACTGTAGGGATGCATTGATATCTATTTCTTGGCATAAATACTTGAATACATAAACTTTATTTCTTTTGACAAAATTGTGTTACCAGATGAGATAATGTCCCCCAAACAGCGTATGCTTCATTAACATTTGATTCTGTTTTGGAAAGTTAATGAAAAGAATAACCACCATGTATTGAGAAATTACTATCTTCTAACTACTGTAGTGGGAGTTTCGTACCTATTATTCAGTTTAGTCCTTATGAATCTGGTTTTATTATTTTATCATTCCCATTTTGTAGATGCTAAAATTGATCATTTGATCAGTTGATCAAGATCACTGCACCCTAAATGGGAGAGCAAGTTTTCTAACTATGGTCTGCTTGAGTGCACAAGCTTTGACTCAAACCACTCCCTAGGTTTATCTTGATAATCTTTGCAAGTCAAACCTTAAGGGTTGATTTTTTAAAAACTTACCTCTGCTAATTTTCCCGTGTCTTAAATTTAGCCTTCTGTAATAGAAATGTAGCCCAAGAACAAATTGGCTTCCTAGGAGTCAGTCTTAAGAGACTTTATGTAATACCTTCCCCTTGTCCCCAACACACACACTCTCTCTTTCTCTCAAAAGAACAGACATAAATAAATTCAAGCAAGAATACAGTGCAGGACTTTGTAAAAAAAATTTCTTTTTTTTTTTTTTTTTTTTTTTTTTTGGAGACGGAGTCTCGCTCTGTCACCCAGGCTGGAGTGCAGTGGTGCAGTCTGGGCTCACTGCAAGCTCCGCCTCCCGGGTTCACGCCATTCTCCTGTCTCAGCCTCTCCGAGTAGCTGGGACTACAGGCGCCCGCCACCACGCCCGGCTAATTTTTTTGTATTTTTAGTAGAGACGGGGTTTCACCGTGGTCTCGATCTCCTGACCTTGTGATCCGCCCGCCTCGGCCTCCCAAAGTGCTGGGATTACAAGCGTGAGCCACCGCGCCCGGCCCAAAAAAATTTCTTTAAATGACAAAGTTCCACCAAAATTTCTTTATACCATAGCTGCTGCAGCCATTTTTGTTGTTGTTGTTCTCACCTTATCTTTTCCTTCTAAACCCTTGTTTCTAAATTTGCTCTCTCCTCCCCTTCCTAGTTATAGCTATGACAGTGTATGTCTTTTCCTCACACAACCACAACTTTCTGGAAGGTTCTATCCTCTCCTTTTTTTCTACTCTTCCTTTTGCAATTTATCAACCAAAAGGCCTAACCATAAAACTGATTTTCTTTAAGATCCAATCTGCCGTGAGGCAAAGGACATAATCTTTGTTTTCTTTCATTGAAATTTTGAGACACTATTTACATGGTAGCAATTAAACTTACTTTATGAACATTTTTAGATGTTTATAAATATAATACTTTATTCTTGAAACAACTAGAAATATGGTTATACCCTAAATTTGAAAACTGGATTGTATTTATAATTTAAGTCCTAAATTATGAATTCCAAATTTGAAAAGAACATACAAAACATAGTTTTTACGTTTACTTTGGAATATCTTGAGCTGAATAACTAATACTTCTTTTGTAAAAAAAAGTCTGGGACTTGGCATTCTTTTAGAAACTCTTATCTGTTTTTTCTTTACGCTGAGAAACAGCTTTGCAGCTCTACCTTCTTAATCACATTGTCTTCACTACATCATATTTAGGAAGTTATATTGAATATGTGCCTCTGATGATGCATTATAAAAATTCAGATAAATATTTATGCTAAGTAAATATATAATATACCTGACTTGCTGTATTTCAAACAGAGGCCTATAGAAAGGGCAAGAGAGAAATAGAGAAGGCCTAACATATAATTATGTATTTAATTATTTATGAGAGAAACCTTGGAAGAAGTTGAAGTTTTAAAATTATATGCTTAACAGATATCAGTTAGTAATTAGTATCACCAATTTCAGGTATCAAACTGATAAGGATAAAAGAGGAAAAATAAAAATTAACTGAGCATAAGCCATTTAAAGAAGCTCTGAAATCTTTTTCCTCTGCTTGAAACTGAATGAAATAATGAAAACATTTTGAGGCTATTCTGAACAGAGCTACAGAGCAAAATGTGCTAGAGAAATCTGAGAATTTTTGCACAGATGGTCTGCCACAGAACTTGCCAAATTCAGCCAACCCACAGGAGTTCTGGGAAAGGCTTTTCTTCTAACAGGCGAATATAGTGCCTTTCAAATTTGGATTGCCAAAACCAAAATCTGGGAATGTCATATTGTGACATTGTTTACCACTGATGAGAATCATAAATAACCAGAACACTACACATTTAGGATAAAACTATTTGTGATCCAGATCACCAGTCTGAAATTTTACCCATGTATATAGTCCTTGTGGCCATTTTTGCCCCACTCCAATGCGTTCTCAGCACTAACGCCAGAGTGATTTGTTTAAAATGCAGATCTCATCTTGTCTCAGCCCTTAATGACACTGATCCATGGTTTCCCTTTGTTCTTGAGATACAACCCCAAATATATGACATGCTGCAGGCCTGCCTGATAGGACCCCACCTATCTTTAGTCTGAGTATGGAGTAGCTGTCTCTGACTCAGACCTATCAGCCATGAAGTTCTCGCCCATGGACATTTACTGTTTCCTATACAGGAAAACAGACCATTACTTATATTACCACATCACTCACCAATTTACCCTGGGACTTACTAAGTTAACTTGGGTTGTATTAAATTATTTTTTAGGAGATCCTTATCTGACCAATTTCCCACTCCTACCCTCACCTCCACTAGATCAGGTTGACCTGCTTATAGAATGTCATAGCATCATATATTTTCCTTTAAATAAGATAGAATAGTTTTGCAAAGTACCTGAAGTATAAGTTATGTTAATTAATATTTGTAGAATAATGAATATATTAGTGCATTCTTATGCAGCTATAAAGGACTGCCCAAGACTGAGTAATTTATAAAGGAAAGAGGTTTAATTGACTCACAGTTCTGCATGGCTGGGGGTGCCTCAGGAAACTTACAATCATGGTGGGAGGGGAAGCAAACACATCCTTCGCATAACGGCAGGAAGGAGAAGTGTTGAGCAAAAGGGGGAAAACACCTTATAAAATCATAAGATCTTGTGAGAACTCACTATCATGAGAACAGCAGCATGGGGGTACTTTCCTCCATGATTCAATTACCTCCCACCAGCTCCCTCCTGTGACACGTGGGGATTATGGGAACTACAATTCAAGATGAGATTTGGGTGGGGACACAGCCAAACCATATCAGTGAATTAATAAACTATTTTTAAATGCAAGTTCAAAAATAATAAAAAAGGAATAATTGATATTATATTCATAAATATGTTTGTGGTATATATTTCAATCTCAAGAAAAGTGAAAATGTAGAGATTGTATTTACACACATTTTTTCATGCAGTATTTTTAAGGACAAATAAAATACTAACTACTGTACTGGTTCATTGTTCAAAATGCAATATCCTAGTGGTGATAGTTGCATAAAGCTCTGAATATACTAAAAACCTTTTAATTGTATACTTTAAAAAGGTGAACTTTATAGTATGTGAAATATATCTCTATAGAACTGTTATTTAAAATGCAATGTCCTCATGGAACAGAGCTTAAAGAGAAAGATATTCAGCACTAACTTGCAATAGTTTATTCTCAATATTTTTGATGCTATCAAATAAAAAAATTCCAGACTTAGGCAAGGAGAGACTTTCCTCTAAAAGATTATTTGCAATAGCAGGAAGAGACTATTGCCATGAGGAGAACACTTCTATCCAAAAGATCTGTAAGTGTTTCAAAGTTCAGGTAGGAAGGGCTCTTCTTTTACAGGGAAGAATAAACAAGGCTGGAAATAACCAGGTGTTGGAAGTGGGATGAGTAAGTGGCATGATAGGACAGTGGAGCAAAAAAAATAAATATCTTCTTTGGCAGTAACTAATTCCCCAAAGGGGCCATTAAAAGGAGGTTGTTCAGCACTCCAGTGCTTGCTTAAACTCAAGGACAGACCAAATTTTAGGGATTTCAGGGAAGCAGAGAAGCCTGACTAAAGTTTGGTCAATTCAAATTAGCAAGCATTTGTCCATAGTGGTCAGTGGGGACGAGCAGTTTGTTTATGAGACAGGTAATGAGAACTTGGAGAGTCTGTGTCTGGCCTTGGTGTACGTAAACAAGGGGGCATGCTTGAGTTTTATCTAACTAATCTGGGGAAGGTTGTTTCTTTGCAGAAAACTGATCTCTGGAACACAAACAAGTTCGGGGATTTATTAACTGTATCTGTTTTCTAGGAGGATGGGCCTCATGTGAAGGTCAATGTTGTCTGTACTCTCTAATGAAAAGAATTCTTCCAAAAGATGTTTTTGGTTACATTCATGAATACAGTGGTCAGTGCAGACTGTCAAGTGGAACATAGCTCAGATCACATTAAACCAGTGAATTCTCTGCACCCCATACATAATGAATTGTGGATGTCTGCAGCAGATGGGTAGGCCGAGGAGGAGGTTAACGTTTGTGGCACAAATATTTCTATATTTGAAATCTTGTCACCTTATTGTAAAATATGCCTGTTCACAAATTTACTATTGCTTTGGGAAGCATTGCTGTGGGTATCCTGATAGAAGTGGTTAGAACATAGTTTTGGCAACAATTGTAGGCAGTATTAAATATTTTATGAGAAATACATTAGTATAAATCACCATTTAAAAAAGTGAAACATGAATCACCACCCAAAGAATTGGACTTCAGTGCAAGAAATCCTGATTTATCTTCACTGTTGATACTGTGTGTGTAAATGCCATTTCTCAGAAGCATAAATCTCTGAGTATAATATATGGGTTAGTGTAAGCAGTATAATACATATTTTTCAGGCTGTGCTAGTTTCATTAATCATATATTTTAAGAATTTTAAGCTTATATTTTATGAAGCATTGCATTACGTGTGGCATTGATATGCATGTGTAATTTATTACTTGGCAAGTGAATTCTCCTAGACTATTTTATGTGCTTGATATATTGATTTTCAGTTGTGATAGATCATTTTAAGATTGCACGACTTTACTCATGGTAATTTATCCCACAGAATCACACAGAGTGTGGGGCAAGCTGATACAGCCCTTTGAACACTTTCTATCAGCTATAAATAGAGTTAACTGGGATTCTTAACCCCAGTAGGGAAACATATTTAGCAAGTTGAAAGAAATAACTTTCATCCAAGATCTAATTAGTTGTTGAAATAAGTGTCCATAAAAAGTAGTTTCAATAAGTCTTTTTCTTGCGTGTATTAATCTTGTAAACTCCCTTTTCTAATAAGTAATGAGATACACTGTCAAAGAATGAGAAAGATGTCACCAATTTGTTTAAACAGTCTGTCTTCTATGATTGCTGATTGTCTTTTTATCTTCATCAGCTCAAACACATACATATGCATTGACTTGAATTATCATTACCACTTTCCCTTGTTGAAAACTTACTTTGAACAGAGCTCCATGGAAAAACAATATGCAGTGCTAAAACACGAAATGCATGATGGACACTTGTGAAGATATTGCATAGAAGAACCAGATAAGTGAAAGGGAGTATTTTTAGAATTGTAGGAGTACTTTTAGAATACTTATTAGGATTTCTAATAAATAGTGCCAAGGTCACTCTGAAAAAATATATGTCATTTTGTCACTGGTCGTAAGGTTCTTAGATCACAAGAGCATATGAAGGATATCTGTGCATATAGAAGGGTTATTGTCACATACTAAGCATTTGATAAATATTGTTGACTACATTAAGGAAATAATCAGCGAGTTAAATTGGATTTGAAACTACATGTTCACTGTAACATAGTGGTCACAAATTAGGCTTTAGAGTCAGACAATTCTTTACCTTTTCTGAGCTGTCTGACCCTAGACAAGTTGCCTAACTTTCTAAACCTCAGTTTTCTCATCGGGAGATGCAGATATGGACAGTAAAGAAATTCTATGAGGATTGGCCGGGCACAGTGGCTCACGCCTGTAATTCCAGCACTTTGGGAGGCCGAGATGGGCGGATCACGAGGTCAGGAGATCGAGACCATCCTGGCTAACACGGTGAAACCCCGTCTCTAGTAAAAATACAAAAAAAAAAATTAGCCAGGCGTAGTGGCAGGCCCCTGTAGTCCCAGCTTCTCGGGAGGCTGAGGCCAGACGATGGTATGAACCTGGGAGGCGCAGCTTGCAGTGAGCCGAGATGGCGCCATTGCACTGTAGCCTGGGCGACTAAGCGAGACTCTGTCTCAAAAAAAAAAAGAAAAAAGAAAAAGATTCTGTGAGGATTAAATGAAATGATATAGGTAAATCACCTAGCACACTTGCCTGGTAAATGACATGATCACAATAAACATCAGCTGTTATTTTTTATGTTTATCACTTAGTAAGTCTTTCTTGATGCATCTGACTTTGTTCACAAATGTGTTGGTTGACATAATGAGAGCTAAAATAATAAAAGTGTGATTCTTTTTTGTTTAAATAGAATGGCTCGTACTAAAATGAAACAAAAGATTTCAGTTTTAATATGGTAACTTTAAAATAATTTTCAACACATTTGAATGTGAAAAAAACTGATTTTACCAGATGAGAAATATGATTTTTCTGTGCTGTGTATATAGAAGGAATGTATTTAAAGACAATGATCAAAAGGATAGTGTTTGTGAAAACAACAAACTATACATTTTGAGATATGGGACTGACCTTCCGTATGCCCAAAGTTGTAGAAAAACAGAATTTGACTCTCATATATCATAAATCTATAATTGAAGTAATAGTTATTTTTTAGAAAGAGAAGGAGTTGTAAATAAGCAGCCTATACCCACCAATAGAGAATTGCATTTAAAACAAGGTAATAATTGAATCGTTGGAACTCACAACTGTTGTTGCAAAAGCCGCCACTAGATGTCACCCGGTTCTCATGCTGTCTCCTACCAAAAATTCTGTACGATTTTGTTAAGAATATGATGTCTTTCAGAATTTAAATTCCAGGCTCTTGATGAACATAGGTAATAAGGTATTGAGGTGTATTAGGTACATTAGGATTTGATAGAACTAACTACCACTAAGATTGTATCTATTAGGGAACTAAGCAACTATTTTGATCAAAGTGACCTGTGATTTAGCCAAACTTAGATTTAATTAATTTGATAAGTCTGTTTTATGGCTTTGACAAATACTTGCCAGGCTTGTTGACTAATTTTGCCACTGAATATAGATTTAAAACACAGATATAGTCCTTGTTGTTCCATGTATTTATTCAACTTAGCTTCTTAGGAGTATTTTTGTATTAGTGTCATAGAAAGTCAATCCTTCCTGGGTCTGTTCTGTGCTGTGACTTTAGCAGAGCCTATTTTAGAAGCAGAGCTATTTTGGACTCTACTTACGAATATTATTACTGAAATAAGAAGGAACAAAAAACGCGTAAACATGTTCACAAACCAGAGAAAAAATTCTAGCTTGTTTCCAAAATAATATTTTAAAGAGTTAGTTTGCATGCTTGCATTTAAAATGGGATATCTCAACTTTTATTTTGAAGTTGGTATGTATTTCTTCACCAATAATATTTGGAGAAAATTAGCTAAAAGTACACTGGTCTGAAAGCTAGAAAACTTGTGGTAGTTACATAGTTTAGATGTCACTTCTACCTTCCTAGTTATGCCATAAATTGCATGGCCATTTATCCCATCTGAATTTTAATATTCCAATCTGTAACTGTTTGCATAAGGATCACATGTGATAATATATGTTTAAAAGTTTTACAAATTTTACATTATTATGGATTTAGAAAGTTCTGTCTCTTCCTGTAATTTTCACGTAAACAGTCCTGGAATCTCTCCAGGGATTAGTGGAGGTGAGGGATTAGGGATGTGTGGGGAAGTGAAGGACAGGGGACACACTAATATTTCTCCTAACTAACTTTTTTCCCAGCCCTTCTCTTTTGGAATTAGTTCTATTTGTGGAATTTTTTTGCCCTGTGCTAAAAGTCAGCCCAATTTCTTCATTTTATGAATACCACCCTTAGGTTGCATTTGCCACAGAATTTTTCCTGAGGTAGAGTTTATACTGAAGAATCTCAAACTTAAAATTGAATATTAAACTTCCTTCTTGTCTATTGGGTACCCCACCACTGGCAATTTCTCCCTGACCACATTTACCACCTGAGCCCTGCAGATTCCTGTATCTGGCCATGTTCCTCTCTCCCTCCCTCACTTGTCTGCACCTATCTCAGACCTCCAACCTTCATTCTTATTCTTTTAGGAGCATTATACATTTCTTCTGTTAGGTAGAGTCAATAAGCTGTCTTTAGATTCACTGTCTCTTTCCATGTCAGGTTGTTGAGATACACAGTTCTCACTTGAAGTGGCCTATCAAGTTATTTTCCAAATAAAGATGGCTCCTACTCGGACTGGAAATCTTGATGACAGCTTAAAAATTACATTCCATTCTTTTTTAAATTCACATAGTGTGTGCTGTTGTACTTATTACACTAAAGCAAAAAAACCAGTAGACCCAGTGTCTACAAGTCTTATGGTACGATAAATAAAGCCTTCAGATTTTCATACCATGGATACTGATTTCTAACATTTTAAACTCAGGTTCACAGAATTAAATTATTCTACTCTATTTCATGAAATGCTATTATATTGATTTGTATAAGTACCCTTTTTACATTCTTTTTTAAATTATTATTTTACTTTGTTTCCTATCCCTATGTTCATGCCTTTTCTACTCTTATGGATTTAGTGACTATCTATCAAATATATATACATTTAAGTACAGAACTGAAAATATATATTGCTATTCCATGTTTCTGTTTAATATAAGTATAAATGGCTTTATCCTATAAATCCCATTCTCTTTCTGTTTTTAAATATCTATTTATTTCAGAATGTATCCTGGTTGTTATATGTAGATTCAGCACCAAGTGGTATATCATTTTGTAACATAATTTTTTTTCTGTGTCTGTATGAAATTATGGTAAATGGGACCTATTTCTTCTCTTTATGAATAATTGCATTTAAGTAATACATAGGAGTCTATATGAAAAGTGCTTAATCACTGGTAATTAATTACATGAGACTAATCTGAAATAATACATCTAGACTTTAATTCTAACATCTGTGATTACATATCTAAATACCATGTCTTCTGTTTCTTACTTTTGGAACTGAAATTGTAAATTCTACACTGAATAATATAATATAAAAAGATATAAAATTGTCTGAGAAATGCAATGTGCTCCAGATTAGTGATTTCCAGATTTGGATGTATATCTGACATATCTGGAGAACTTATAAAAATATTTAGTTTTCCATCACCCTACTGTACTGATCAGAATCACTGAGAGTGGCCTCTGGAATGTGTGCGTGTGTGTGTGTGTGTGTGTGTGTGTATACATATAGACATATCTGGGCATTCACAGGCAATTATATAATTCTGAAGTAGCCATTTCTGAATACCGCTGCTTAGAATACATGGTACTTATGAGGTTGATCAGAAATGGATAGGCAGATCTTGCATAACTGTTCTATCATAGACAAGGACTAAATTCAGTGGTATTCATGTTGTCGTATATTGTTTGGAGACTGAAAACACTATTTGTTGGGTAAGCATTTAAAGTAAAAAAAAAAAAGTAACAGTGATAGTTATTACATAGCTCCTCAGATTATTGATTCTCATTGTTAATATTAGCTAAAATTTAAAAACTTTAACCACATCTTGAATTTATTCTTTTTCTAATAATTTCTAGGTCAGTGTTTTGGTCTCTCTCTGCATCCGGTATTGATGAGTAAAAACATTTTTCAATATCATTTTAGATCGATTAGCTTAGGGGTATTTCATTTCACATCACTTACATTAATATGTTAGATTTCTAATTCTTTAGCTACTTATTGTAACTTTATTGTGTGCATGTGGATATTTATTGGTAAAAGTAAAAGCTATAAGGATGTGGTTAAAATTCCCTACATCAGAGTTTAGGTGCTAGTCTGAAGATCATAAATATGCTCAAAATTCTTCTCAATACTTGTTCACTAACAAGATGAGTGTTTGGTCAATTCAGATAAATCCAAAGCAAACTCTTGAGTAGTTATGTACTTATTGATTATAAAGAAGAAAATGGGTGACAGGTTTACAAATCATTGGTGGTTAAACATGCTGGCCTCAGCTATTTGGAAGGGAATGATTACTAGACATTTTACTTGCCACTTAGAATTGTACCACAACCATTTTTAGAGCCAAAATTTGATGAGGCCCTATGAATATATAAATTCTAATCTAACCAGAACTGATTATTATGGATTCATGGCAGACTTTTTTCTTTAACTAGTAGCTGGAAGATTTCTAAAAACAGGAGCAGAAAAAAAATATTTTCTAAATACAAGTTGTTCAGATATTGCATACATATTGTTTCACTGAAGAAAAATTATAGATATTAATTAACAAATGGTGCCTTACATTCTTTGACAAAAATAGACTTCACTTATTAAATGGTGACAGAAGTGATTCTGGAAGGGATTACACTGAGGTTATATTTCCTAAAGATGTGGTTGGTAGCTTTTATTTTTTCTTTTCTATTAAGCTATCAGCTACCCAAGGCTTTTAAAACCCCATAGGTTTGATAAGACCAATTGAAAAGGTATGAACAAAGTTTAAATACTACTCTGTTTCAGCAAAAATGATTAATTAAATTCAGTTTGTGAAGCTTCAACTGCTTGTGTCAAGACTTCAGTGGTTTAAAACTGCTAAAAGAGGAAAAGTATGCGAATGGAAAAAATGTACCATGTTTTTCTTCAAATGGAAAGGAGTAGAAATGAAAGATGAACAAGCAGCATATGATTACACATATTCTATGACCAACCGGCTATACAAGGGAGTCCAGGTAGCCAGAAGATTCAGGGCACTAAAATGCTGCTTACCTTTTGGTATTTGGGGCAGTCTATTTATCTTCTTAGGGAAAAAAGATTGATGATATCATCCTGGTTATGTAATCCTTATTTAGCCTTAGCTCAATGTCATTTTACTTGAGTCTAAGAACTGCAAATGGCTCCAAGCTTAGACAGATAGAAAAACAGAAATCTAGTAGTGTATTAATCCATTTTCATGTTACTGATAAAGACATACGTAAGACTGGCCATTTACAAAAGAAAGAGGTTTTTTTTTGAGACGGGGTCTCGCCCTGTTGCCCAGGCTGGAGTGCAGTGGTGCGATCTCAGCTCATTGCAAGCTCCACCTTCTGGGTTCATGCCATTCTCCTGCCTCAGCCTCCCAAGTAGCTGGGACTACAGGCGTGTGCCACCATGCCCAGCTAATTTTTTTTTTTTTTGCATTTTTTAGTAGAGATGGGGTTTCACCATGTTAGCCAGGATGGTCTCGATCTCTTGACCTTGTGATACACCCGCCTCAGCCTCCCAAAGTGCTGGGATTACAGGTGTGAGCCACTGAGCCTGGCTAGGAAGAGATTTAATGGGACTTATAGTTCCGCATGCCTGGGGAGGCCTCACAATCATAGCAGAAGGCAAGGAGGGGCAAGTCACATTTTACATGGATGGCAGGCAAAAAGAGAGCTTGTGCAGGGAAACTCTCATTGTTAAAACCATGAGATCTTGTGAGATTCATTCACTATCATGAGAACAGCACGGGAAAGACCTGCCCCCATAATTCAATCACCTCCCACTGGGCTCCCCCCACAACACGTGGGAATTGTGGGAGTTACAATTCAAGACAAGATTTGGGTGGGGACACAGCCAAACCATATCACCTAGAAAAAAACTACTTGTAAAGAATAGCAGATTTTAGCTCAATTAAGTATTGGGAATGACTAAAAGAGTTTATTAAATCACAAAAACTGAAAAATTTTATGCATTAATAAGTAAAATTCTGAATGCATAAACTTTTAAGCAAGTCTCATTCATCAATTTTTATTTATAATTTTTTTTTGTCAAATGAGAGATTCATATTATAAGCATAAGAAAAAAATCCAGGCATGTAGTTTTCCATATAGAAACTTTTCTTAAAACTGTGTCTTTTGTGTGGCCTATAACTTTCTGTATTTTATTCCTGGTACTGAAGATTCATAGTGTACTATGTGTCTATATTTTATAAAGTATCTTTTTCAAGAAAGACTAACATGTTAACAGTAATAATAATAACTACAGCACCAACAAAGGTCATGTTTCAAAAAGCATTTTACCTTTTTTTTTAAATGAGAGAAAAGGGGATATATTAAGAGATTATTGAAAATATAAACATCATAAACTGTATTAATGCCTACTGCTGATTAGCCAGTTGGAAGACAAAGCAATTATATCATCATAACACATGTGTATTGACAGCTGTGGATTAAATGTTAGCATATGTGTGATGTTACCTTTGAAAGAGGAAAACATCCCAATACCTAGGATTGGATGAGAAGTCTCAGACAATACCAGTGGAAAGCACCAGAAAATATATTTAAAATATAATATGCATAGATTGAATTTTTACCTTTCCTTACCAGAAATACATGAATTTCCTATTCTTACATGCTAATTCATTTTATATATTTTATCCCTATTGATATTTCCTGCTACCATGCAATAATGTTTGATGAGAACTCTTGCTCAAACATTCCCAAGGGAAGATAGTATTGATAAAATTTGCCTTTAGCATCCAGGTGCACTTTTCTAGTAATAAAGGGCCATTAATGTTTTTCTCAAAGAAAATTTATTTTCTAATTAGCCACATTTTTTTCTCATCAATTCCCCTAAATCAAAAGTCTTTATGCAAATGATGTAATTTTTAACAGCAACATAGACTCAGATGAAACGTCACTGATAACCAAGAAGCATATGGTACAGTCTCTGGAATCACAGCAAACAGTGACAAACTCTGAGCTCTGCCGTTTAAAGAACAAGTGATCTTGGAAAATTCCTTTAGTTCTCCTGAACCACAGTTTCATTATTTCTAAACTGGAGATCTTTATTGCATAGTATTGATATGATTAGATGAAAAAACACATATAACATCTTTAATGTAATTCCTGGCATTCAATTCTCTCAATGTTAGCTATTGCTATTATTATATTTTTAAAATTATTTAATCCACTGACTGTGACTGAAACAATTTGAACATTGCCCTAAGCTTGAGTAAACTCTAGACAGGCTTCTTCCTGACTCTAGGCCCCTACTTACCATTTCTTAGAGCATTTATTTTAGAAAACGTGTAATTTTAATGTCTTTATTTGCCCCTTTGTGATGTAATGTTTTAAAAATGTCTCTTGTCAGTTATATAACCCTTACGTTTCTCAGAGACCCCCACCCAGGCCCATCCCCTTTGAAATGTAGTCATCAAGGAATATAGCCTTCAGATCTCCCAGTTTCTGTAGGAAGTAGTAGCCTAACTTCGCTGGGTATCTTGTAGTTGTAAAACTACTTCCCCATCATGAAGATAAGATAAAGTTTACTTTCTTTTTTGGTAAAGCCAACTAGCAAACACAGATGGTCTACGATCCCCCACTTCTGCTCTTAAAAACTCTCCTTCCCTTTATTTCAGCAGAGCTGATTTTCCTGGCTTCGTCTGTGCTCTCCCTCCTATTGCTGACAATAGTGTTAGAAGAATATCAACTTCTATTTGCTCATCGGTCCCAGTGCAACTTTTCTTTTAATACCTAAGGCATAGTTAGCACACCATATATGGCAATACTTGGTGTTGTTTCTTATATCATTAGAATAGTGATATGAAGTATCACTTTTCCTCTTTATTTTCCCCTCAGCATTATATACTGTTACATTCTACAGTGAACACATTAAAATACATGCAAAAATTTAGAGAACAAGAATGCAACATATTATACACATCATGACAATTTGAGAATAATCGGTCTACATCGGAGGAAGTATTCAAAAATAAAAATAGTAATCAATTACTAGGTCATGATTTGGAAACTAATGAGATTGGCTTAAAGCCTACTACTGATTAGCCAGTGAGGACATTTTAAGAGGGAAGTGAAATTACAGTTTAAAAAAGAGGATGTATTCTGAAATTAGAGTATCCATATACACGTGGGTTATTAGGATAAATGGCACATTTAGATCAAAAATGGCTCAGTTAGAATTATAGCAGGTTTAAAACTTATATAAATACCTTGATGTGGAAAATGTGTTATTCAAAGTGCAGTTTGGAGCTACAAATACTCCACGTGTGCTGGGATTTTGCTTTTATGCCCCTTCATGGAAAAGAACATTCTGAGAGAATCAAAGCAGTCTACTCATACCAAGCCAAGGTATTATTACTATATATATTACAAAACAGTTGTTGTACATCTTTATTCCAAGACACCAATAATAAATGGATAAAAGTACTGTTACAAAACTAATAATTATTTATGACATATTTGCAGTTGGTTTAAAAATATCCGTTACCTAATATAGAAATGGTGGCCACAGGTGAATGTAGGAGGATACAAAGAACTAGTTAAGAGATAGCGTCTCCTGATTTATCTTTACCAGCTGCTGGTAGTTTGCCAATCTAGATTTCAATTACAACAATAGAGGGATACAAAGTGGGGAGTTATCTAGCCTGTCAAATAAAAGATAAAAGTAATAGTGAAGGAATCCATTTTTAAAGCCAGGCAAGAGTCAAGAAGCAGAAGCACTCTCTGTTTCCCAGCTGAAGAATGGCTAGCTAGACCCTGCTTTTGCCTGCAAAAGACTCTCGTCTTATGATTTGAGTTCTCTGTTAGCACACACAGCAGATTTGGGAGGAGGAGAAAGGGACAGAGAGAGAGAACAGAGCTAAGCAATGACAAGGGAGAAAATCATGTCATAAGCACAAGGGGCAAGAAAGGTTTGGATCAAATTTTGAATATGAAATAATGATATTGGTTATTTTGTGACTCTAGTGATTTTTTTCTGAGGTACTTACAAAAACGTTTTAAGAAATGGTAGCACAAATGAATCATGTTGTTTCTCCTCTGGGCCTTTCTTTATGTTTTTTTTTTCTTGAAATTCTCCTCATCCCACCCACAATTTGGCTGGCTAACCCTGATGCATGCTTTAGCTTTCAGCTTTAGAACTCATTTCCATTAGGAAGGCTTCCTGTAGCTCTAAGAGATGGCTGATGCTCCCTTATGTATCTCCGTAGTTACTTCACTTAATATGTATCACCATAATTCTCTTCTCAGAAAGTTTATTCAGTCAGGCCGTTAGGATCAACAGCTATAGGAGAAAGGAAGGATGCCAGACTGGGAAGAAGAGAGGGACTATGGTGCCGTCACAACAAGGTCAGTGGGCCCTTGAGAGTTGTGCTGAATTGAGGTGAGGGCGTCAGGCTTCTACACACCTGTTAGCTATCAGCTGATAAGCTATCAGCCCTCCAACAACCAACCCAGCTCATGGGGGAATAACTCCCTCAGCCTTGAAAGGGGATCTGATTGACAGAGTTCATAACACTTACTCTAGATCAACTTTGTATTTTCCACTCTCTAGCTCAAACTCAGTAAGGCTCAAATACAGGTAATCTATTAATATTTATTTGTTAGGCAAGGCTTTCTAGTTAAATGCAATTTCATCATGTTTAGCAGAAGTGTTACAGAAGGTTTATTTCAGCCTTGAATTCCATCTACCCCAATTCTTTTTCAAGTTAGAAAGTGTAGTGTTAAGGTAAAATGAAAATAGGAAAATAAGAAAAAAGAAAATCACGAAGAATAAAGACCAAAAAAGGAAAAAAAAAAAAATAAAAGAAACCAATGCCTTAAGGCTTTTTGACAGTGTAAGTAAAGCTACTTCATTGATACCCAAGACCAAATATGCCTTTCATAGCCCAAGCTCAAGAAAGGAAAACTTTCTGCTTCATATATAACAAACAAGCAAGTTTGGTTTTTAAAGTCTATTCTGATACTTCAGGGAAAACTGCAATAAGAAAAGAAGGCAGCGCAGCAGGCTTCTACTGTTTCCCTTAGGATAGCCTTTGTCAGAAACTCAAACTTTTTGGTTTCAGAACACTTTTACACTCTGGAAAGTTATTAATGACCTCAAAAAGCTTTTGCTTGTGTGTGTTTCATCATTGATATTTATCATGTTAGAAATTGAAACACATTTTTAAAGTATTTGTTTACTTAAAATTAACAGTTATAAATCCATAATGTTAACCTAAATAAGCTGTTTTAGTAATAATTACTATATTTTCTAAAACAAAAAATATTTAAAAGAATGGCATTAAAAAAATTTGGGGCAATATCTTTAATGTCTGGCTTAATAGATGGCAACTAGACTCTCACCTTCACTTTTGCTTTCAATCTTCTGCGACATTTTGTTTTGGCCGATGAACAAGAAGAAAATCCAAATTCACACAGATTTATCATTGTAAAGGGAAAATTTTATGAAGCTCCCAAAAAAGTTTTGGAGACACCTAAGAGGTTCTCAGACCACTCTTCGAGAACTTCTGAGCAAGACTGTCCTGGAGTCCTCAAATCTCAATAGTTTACAATAAATACCACCGAAGTCTCAGAGACTTATTACAACAAAGGTTTGTTTGCATCTTGCTCCCACTGCATTTCATGTGGATCAGCTGGGGTTTTTACTCCATGGTGCCCTCACTCAGCGACACAGGCTGCCTGAGCAGCCACTGCCTGGGTCTTGCCCGTCACTGGAGAAGAGCAAAAGGATCACAGTGGTACATGGGCTAGTTCTAAAAGGTTCTGCTGGGAAGTCACCTCACTGGTTTCACACTTCATTAGCCAGAGCAACTACTTCAAAGAGGAGACAAGCAGTGCCTCCTTCAGGGAGGGGCACTGGAGATAGGTAAAAAGAATTCAATTTATTATATGCATACCTACGGATGACCAAAAGATGCTTGTGAAAATGTACTCCAGACTATCTTTTGATAATACTAACATGTCAAAAGAAAATAATTATTAAATATTTATAATATTAAGTTGGATGTGATCTGGGTTTTGTGTTTTTCTGCTTTAGCAAGATATAAACTTCAAAAATCAGCAGGCAAGCATATATTTTTTAGCCTATGATATATCTAATTATTTCTTTTTAAAATTAAGTCGGAGTTCTTGATAAGAAATGTGGTCTTGTGAGAAAATAAAACCTGACATAATTTAAGCTAACAATATTATAATAAAAATGACAACATTTGCAAGCATTTACTAAGTACTTATTGTGTATTCCTGTGTTATGCCTAAGGGGTTTTCATATTACCTAGATGAATTCCTAGATGGATTCTTGTATGTACTCAGTCATTGAAATTATGATACACAGCACAGTAAATATGAATAAATGTTTTGAAGGCAGTTGAAATGATTTGGATAAAAGAGTTGGTCATAATCATTTGTTCAACCGAGAAGTAAATCCTATTATAGGTGCTAATGATTTTAAAATGAAATGATTTTTATTTCATTGGAAAACAGTAGTCCTTTCATGCAATGATTTATCACTAATATTAGTTTCCTATTGTTGCTGTAACAAATTACCACAAACTTAGTGGCTTCAAACAACACACACATATTATCTTTCGGTTCTGGAGGTCAGAATTCCAAAATGATCTTACAGGCTAAACCAACGTGCCAGTAAAACTGTGTTTCTTTTGGAGGCTCGAGAGGAGAATCCGTTTCTTTTTTATTTTTCCAGCTTGCAGAGGCATCCTTTATTCTTTGGCTTTTGGCTCCTCATCTATCTTCACAGCACATCACTCCAACCTCTGCTTCCCATGTCACATCTCTCTGGCTCTGACACTTCTGGCTCCTGCTTATGAGGACCTTGTGATTACATTGAGCCTGCCCAAATAGTCCAGGACAATCTTAATGTTTCAAGAGTTTTATTTCAATCACACCTGCAAAGTCTTTTTTTGCCATATATGGTAACATTCACAGTTCTTCAGATTAAGACATGAACATCTTCAGAATGGAGGTTCATTATTCTGTCTACCATCTTTTATTTCTAAATTGCTCAGGGAGTTTTAGAAGAGTTTCAGATTACTTTTGTGACCATAGGAGATGCATGTTTAGAATTTAGATGAAAACATTTTTTTTTTTTCCACAGAAATTGCCAAGTGCTGCCAAATACCCTTCCTTGCTCCTAGCTCCAGATTAGTTTATCCATGAAGATTGATAACCATTGCAATTTTACCTTATGGGATTTAGGTGCTGTTTTTCAACACATGAAAAGCTTAATTAGTTTTCCTAAACCGCTTTTATAGATAGCTGGGCAAGCCAGGCATCCTCCAGAAGGAACAGTGGGGATATTCAAAACACGGCAAGGCAAAGCAATTTTATCAAGCACTGTTATGGAGTGTTTCTCTCTTTTTTTTTCTCCTTAAAATGTGATCACTAGAAAACTCAAAATTGTACATAAAATAACAGAACCAGGAAGTAAAGCAGATATGTCTCATTCCAGAGTGTGCTAGCAAGATTCTCTTTACAAAGGCATTTTATAACACTATAAATGCATTTTAGGGATTTGAGGTTCTATTGTTTCTTTTGCCTTTCTTACATTTTAATATATAATTTGTAAATCTTGACTGTAAGCACTATCTGAAAATAAAGCTGAAAATATTATCTGTATCTTTGGTGAGTAAATAATACCAATTAATACCACTTCCTCCTTGGAAAAACATAACTTTGTATATAATGATAAAGAGAAATCTGAAATTGCCAATAAGTACCAGAAGGGGCAAATCCAAGCAGTGAGTAAGTGGTAGGAACAAATTATGGGCTACTGGTAAACTTCAGAACCATGAATTAAACTTTATGAGAAAGCAACCCTATTAATATTCTTAATCAAAATATACATTCTGGATGCATGATGAATATATATGTTTATGAATCTAGCATACCAAGCCTCAATGCTAAGCTAAGGCCAGTGCTTGTTTGCAAAAATTTTCTTTTTAATCAATTTGCTGCAAACTGAGAAAAATAAGGATTATACATATTTTTCCTGAAATAACACTCAAAGAACAGATTTTTATTCTTAGATTTTAAAAATAAAGCTTTTAAAATTATGTTCCTCCCCAAAACCTTTGAAATGTTTACTTGTCTGTGAAATTCAGAAATTAATACACTGCAAATCTAGTGCAGAGTATAGGCAAAGGAATCTGATAATCTAGTTCTTAGTTTGTTTTAGTCATATTCTATATATATATATATATATATATATGTAGATATAAGTACTTCCCTCTGATAAAAACATTACATATACCCATTGATTAATTGGTTTAATGCATAGGTGGACATGGAAAAGAGTAACCATCATTCAGTCTATTGAAATATCTAGTGAAACCCATGGTCAAATACGCTTTCACAATTTGAATCACATGAAGAAGATGGGGACTGAGTGATTATGCCACATGACTATAGCAGACTGTTCAAGTTGGGAAAGAATAATTTTTTCTATTATTTATCTACTTGTATCTAATTAAACTGGGATTGTAATTACCATTTAGAGCTTTCATGAGTAAAGGAGATGCATACATATATTTCCTAAGAGTGCATGGCCATTTTGCTCCCCTCAGAAGACATTGTGGTTTGACAGAGATGTACACATTTTTTTCTTTGCTTTTGTCCTTTCACGAAAAGGATGATGGCATGCAGGGAATTTTTAAAAAGCATATGGCAGAAAAGTCTCCCAAAATAAATAACTATTTATTCTAATCCCTTCTATGTGAAGGGATAGTAGCAGGATAAGAACATTCCAACAGCTCATTGCTGATGCATAAACATTTAGAAGGGATGTATTTCATTTACACAGAAATTCTCTGAGGTAAAGAGCCATTCGTGTTGGAAAAATAGTCTTACTCCTTGTTACAGAAGCTGAGTTCTCACGGCCGTTTATTGGCTTGAAATAATTTTATAAAGGAAGAAGAAAGCCACTCTGATTAATTGAAAGAGAATCTGAAGCTCTGGAGGAGAATCCAAAGGGTAGCGAGTAAGTAGAAGAGAAGGGTAAAGAGAAAATGTCAGATTATTTTATACTATGGAATGTGAATTCTCATCAGCATACCTACATATTTTTAATTAAAAAATAAAATCTAAAGAACCAAAAATTGTGAGGCACTAGAGCAATTCTAAGTTTTCTTCAATGTCTGAGAGGTATGGAGGTCCCTGTGGCGACTTTGGTTATCCTGAGTCGAACCTTCATTATCTTTATCATTGTTTTCCTGCTGCTGAGGATTAAGTATTTTATATTAGATTGCGTAATAAAAAGTAGCTCATTTCCTACTGCAACAGTTAAGATTGATTACATTGATTAGTTATAAATAACATAAAACCCAAGGAACTATGTTTTCAACAAGAAAATTATTTGTCTTATAGCCATATAACAATATAGACAATAATACGAAGTTTGAAATGCAGACTCTCTTTCAAAAAACATCATCAGGGAACCCAGACACATGCCAATGCACAAAATCAATGTGCAAAAATCACAAAGCCGCTATCCCAGCTTTGGCATGCAGTCTTTACCCTCATGTTTGTTGGCACTGCTGCAAAATGGCTGCCAATCCTGTAAGCATCAGGCCCACATGCTGGTCGGGGGTGTGGGTGGGGAGGAGGAAAAAGACTTGTCATCACCTTCTAAAAACCTATATTTAGTTGGTAGGCTATTAATTACTGCCTCAATTTCAGAACTTGTTATCAGTCTATTCAGTGATTCGACTTCTTCTTGGTTTAGCCTTGGGAGGGTATATGTGTCCAGGATTTTATCCATTTCTTCTAGATTTTCTAGTTTATTTGTGTAGAGGTGTTTATAGTATTCTTTGATGGTAGTTTGTATTTCTGTGGGATCAGTGCTGAGATCCGGTTTATCATTTTTTATTTTGTCTATTTGATTCTTCTCTCTTTTCTTCTTTATTAGTCTGGCTAGCAGTCTATCTGTTTTGTTAATGTTTTCAAAAAACACCAGCTCCTAGATTCATTAATTTTTTACGGTTTTTCATGTCTCTGTCTCCTTCAGTTCTGCTCTGATCTTAGTTATTTCTTTTTTTTCTCCTAGCTTTTGAATTTGTTTGCTCTTGCTTCTGTAGTTCTTTTAATGGTGGTGTTAGGGTGTCGATTTTAGATCTTTCCTGCTTTCTGATGTGGGCATTTAGTCCTATAAATTTCCTTCTCAGCACTGCTTTAGCTGTGTCCCAGAGATTCTGGTATGCTGTGTCTTTTTTCTCACTGGTTTCAAAGATCTTATTTATTTCTGCCTTAATTTCATTATTTACCCAGTAGTCATTCAGGAGCAGGTTGTTTAGTTTCCATGCAGTTGTGCAGTTTTGAGTGAGTTTCTTAGTTCTGAGTTCTAATTTGATTGCACTGTGGTCTGAGAGACTGTTTCTAATGATTTATGTTCTTTTGCATTTGCTGAGAAGTATTTTACTTCCAATTATGTGGTTATTTTTAGAATAAGTGTGATGTGGTGCCAAGAATAACGTATATTCTGTTGATTTGAGGTGGAAAGTTCTATACATGTCTATTAGGTCCACTTAGTCCGGAGCTGAGTTCAAGTCCTGAATATCCTTGTTAATTTTCTGTCTCTTTGATCTGTCTAATATTGACAGTGGGGTGTTGAAGTCTCCCACTTTTATTGTGTGGGAGTCTAAGTCTCTTTGTAGGTCTCTACCAGATGGATTCACAGCCAAATTCTACCAGGGATACAAAGAAGAGTTGGTACCATTCTTTCTGAAACTATTCCAAACAACAGAAAAAGAGGGAATCCTCCCTAACTCATTTTGTGAGGCCGGCATCATCCTGATACCAAAACCTGGCAGAGACACAACAAAAAAAGAAATTTCACGCCAATATCCCTGAAGAACATTGATGCAAAAATCCTCAATAAAATACTGGCAAACCGAATCCCCAGCACATCAAAAAGCTTATCGACCACAATCAAGTCAGCTTCATCCCTGGGATGCAAGGCTGGTTCAACATACACAAATCAATAAAGGTAATGCATCACAATAAAACAGAACTAATGACAAAAACCACACGATTATCTCAATAGATGCAGAAAAGGCCATTGATAAAATTCAACAGCCCTTCATGCTAAAAACTCTTAATAAACTAGGTATTGATGGAACGTATCTCAAAATAATAAGAGCCATTTATGACAAACCCACAGCCAATATCATACTGAATGAGCAAAAGCTGGAAGCATTCCCTTTGAAAACCAGCACAAGACAAGGATGCCCTCTCTCACCACTCCTATTAAACATAGTATTGGAAGTTCTGACCAGGGCAATCAAGCAAGAGGAAAAGGGTATTCAAATAGGAAGAGAGGAAGTCAAATTGTCTCTGTTTGCAGATGGCATGATTGTATATTTAGAAAACCCCATTGTCTCAGCCCAAAATGTCCTTAAGCTGATAAGCAACTTCATCAAAGTCTCAGGATACAAAATCAATGTGCAAAAATCACAAGCATTCCTATACACCAATAATAGACAAACAGAGAGCCAAATCATAAGTGAACTCCCATTCACAATTGCGACAAACAGAATAAAATACCTAGGAATACAACTTACAAGGGATGTGAAGGACCTCTACAAAGAGAACTACAAACCACTGCTCAAGGAAATAAGAGAGGACACAAACAAATGGAAAAGCATTCCATGCCCATGGGTAGGAAGAATCAATATCGTGAGAATGGCCACACTGCCCAAAGTAATTTATAGATTCGATGCTGTCCCCATCAAGCTACCATTGATTTTCTTCACAGAATTAGAAAAAACAACTTTAAATTTCGTATGGAACCAAAAAAAAGAGCCCATATAGCCAAGACAATCCTAAGCAAAAAGAAGAAAGCTGGAAGCGTCATGCTACCTGGCTTCAAACTATATTACAAGGATACAGTAACCAAAACAGCATGGTACTGTTAGCAAAACAGACATATAGACCAATGGAACAGGACAGAGTCCTCAGAAATAATGCCACACATCCACAACCATCTGATCTTTGACAAACCTGGCAAAAAAAGTAATGGGTATAGGATTCCCTATTTAATAAATGGTTAGGGAAAACTGGCTAGCCATATGCAGAAAACTGAAACTGGATGCCTACCTTACACCTTATACAAAAATTAACTCACGATGGATTAAAGACTTAAACGTAAGACCTAAGACCATAAAAACCCTAAAAGAGAACCTAGGCAATACCATTCAGGACATAGGCATGGGCAAAGACTTCATGACTAAAACAGCAAAAGCAATGGCAACAAAAGCCAAAATTGATAAATGGGATCTAATTAAACTAAAGATGCTCTGCACAGCAAAAAAAAAAAAAAAAAAAAAAAAAAAAAAAAAAAAATCATCAGAGTGAACAGGCAACCTACAGAATGGGAGAAAATTTTTGCAATCTATCCATCTGACGAAGGGCTAATATCCAGAATCTACAAGGAACTTAAATTTACAAGAAAAAAAAAAAACCCGTCAAAAACTGGGCAAAGGATATGAAAAGACACTCTCAAAAGAAGACATAATGTGGCCAACAAATATATGAAAAAAAGCTCATCATCAGTGGTCATTAGAAAAATGAAAATCGAAACCACAATTAGATACCATCTCATGCCAGTTAGATTGGTGATCATTAAAAAGTCAGGAAACAACAGATGCTGGAGAGGATGTAGAGAAATAGGAATGCTTACACTGTTGGTGGGAGTGTCAATTATTTCAACCATTGTGGAAGACAGTGGCAATTCCTCAAGGATTTGCCAGAAATACCATTTGGCCCAGCAATCCCATTACTGGCTATATACCCAAATGATTATATATTATTCTGTTGTGAAGACACATGCGCACATATGTTTATTGTGGCACTGTTCACAATAGCAAAGACTTGGAACCAACTCAAATGCCCATCAATGATGGACTGGATAAAGAAAATGTGGCACATATACACCATGGAATACTATGCAGCCATAAAAAAGGATGCGTTCATGTCCTTTGCAGGGACATGGATGAAGCTGGAAACCATCATTCTCAGCAAACTAACACAGGAACAGAAAACGAAACACTGCATGTTCTTACTCATAAGTGGGAGTTGAACAATGAGAACACGTGGACACAGTGAGGGGAATATCACACACTGGGGCCTGTCAGGGTGTGGGGGGCTAAGGGAGGGATAGCATTAGGAGAAACACCTAATGTAGATGACGGGTTGATGTGTGCCGCAAACCACCATGGCACGTGTATACCTATGTAACAAACCTGCACGTTGTGCACTGGTATCCCAGAACCTAAAGTATAATAAAAAAATTAGAATATTCATAGCATAAAGAACATTATAAAAACTTTAAAATAAGCTTGAAGAAAGAAGAAAAACGCTATATTTAGAAGCTCTACACCTTAATTTCTGTTTATGTCTCATTGGCAGAGCTGAGTTGTCTGACCAGATCTAGTTTGGGGAAGGTTGCTAAGGGAAACAGAAAGCCAGCACACCAAGAACATCTGCCACAAGTTTCTTCAAATTAATTTATGCTTTTTTGGGGAAGATATTAACAGTATTCAGTTTAAATCAATGTCATTATTATAGTTAAATTGATGAAAAATATTAAATTGATGGCAAAATATTAACCAAGCTATTTAACAGATTGTCGATATTCTAATTGGAATGTTTTTAAAAGTACCAAAATATCCGATTTATCATTTTTTTGGCTTCTACTGATAACATATTGAGGCATAAAGATATTGACCAAAGTTATTGGGACAACTATGCAATTAAGACCAGGATAATTATAACAAAATTAATAATTTGTCCAGGTTGTAAAAACATAGACAATTTGCTATATTGATCGCAAATATTTACCATGTTCTGTACATTGTATTGTGTTAGAAATTATCTTCATATTTATGTTAAATTTTAGTATTTTGTCCACGTGAAATAGTTGATGGGGATTGAAAATGACCACTCCAGATGCTTAAGTTGTGCTTTTGAGGATTTCTACCCTACCAAGGAAATACTCACACATCTGACTGCCAAAATACAAATATTACCGAAAGGGTAATGCATTTGAAACTCCAATTTCTTTGTATTAAAGGGTTAATTAGAAACCTACTTTAATGATAAAAGGGACTTGGGACTTGACCTGACTTCCAAGATTGTAGGATGTAGAGACATAACTCAGGAGGGCACTGAATGGAGAAATGGAAGATTCTAAAATGTTCTAGTATGTAATTTAGACAAAAACTTATGCAAAGAGGAAGCTAAAAAGTTAAATATTTAATGAGACTTGTTACAACCTCTTTTAGAATTTAGAGGTTATCAGCATAAAATCTTCATGACAGCCTTCCCTGAAAATCTATTTCTGCGTGAACAATTTTAAAACATACATCTTTTGCTTCTGAATTATTTTTATAGGGGATTTTCACATCCAACTTAGTAAGGAACACCCAAATGCAATGAGATAAATGAAGTTCTCTCTGGTTGGCAACATGTTGAGATTTTTCATCTCTAATTCTGCTTATCCTATGGTTATCATCTCCTCTGAATTATGCATATATACAGTCAATTAAATTAAAAACCTTTCAATAAATTATGCTTAGGACTGTGGAAACAGTAGATCTATTCTGAGTTAATGTGATATTCTCTCTTTATTATTCCTTATTGGTTTAAGAAAAAAAGTGGCTTCTCAACCTTTTGCCAAATGTGCATATGCCAGATGATTATGAGGGACCACTGGCTGGAAATGAGGAATTTTCTGACAAATGGGCAACAAGAAAACTAGTCCAAATACCTCAGGATTGGTAACTGATTATTAATCTACATTAATCAGTTGTTTTTAAAAGTGATATGGAAAAAACCTCCACCAAGGCATATACGTCTGCCTTGACATGCTGCTGGCAAAATAAGTACACATAACCTCTATACTTTGATATCCAGGATTAGGGCCACCTACGCTGTGGCCTGCAAAGGGAAAGAGAAAAATATAGTGAGGAGTGTGTGAGTTACATCATTTTTGTCTTTTTAGCTTGGAAAATTTCAAACTTACTGAAAAAGTTGCAAGACTATTACAAAGAATTTTTTCTTCTTAACCATTTTGCAGTAAATTGCCAACATAATGCTTCATACCTTTCAGTACTTGGGTTAGTATTTTCTATAAAAAGACGGATATTTTCCAATTATCACAATCTAACCATCAAAGTCAGAAAATTTATACTGATACATTTCTACCATATCAACCACAGACCCAGTCAGCTTTTGCCAGTTGTCCCAAAAATGCCCTTCATGGCCAGATAATCCAGTCGAGGATCGTGAATTGCCTTTTGCCGTGATACCTTTTAGCCTCCTGCAATCCAGAATGGTTTTCTGGTCTTCTCTTGATTTTCATGACTTTGGAACTTTTGAAGACTAGAGGTTAATTATTTCGAAGAATGTCCCTCAGTGTGAATTTGTCTGATACTTTCTCATAATTAGATTCAGGTTCTGCATCTTTGTCGGAAGTGTCACAGACGTGATGCAGTGTTCTGCTCATTTAGTCCTATCAGGTGGCAAGTGATTTTGTTTTTCATTACTGATGATGATAACCTTGATGACTTGTTTAAAGTGGTAATTGCAAGGTTTTTCTACTGTAAATTCTTTCACTTCCCTTTTTTAGTATGTATTTTGTTTGAAGGTATTTTGAGAGGATGTAAATATTCTATTTCCTCTCTCCATTTCACTAACTAGTTTTAGTATATATTGATGTTTTTAGTGAAATTATTTTAGCTATAATAATTGTCAAATGGTGAATTTCTAAACCTGTCTTTTTCTATCTTAGTTCACATTTTTCTATAATTAATAGCTTTTTTCTTTAATTATTCATTTATACTAGTATGGACTAATGAGGTTTTTATTTTCTGCAGTGAGTTATAATTTCTTTATTTCATTGCTCAAATATCCTGTTTGGTCAGTTTGAACCCCTTATGCTGGCTTCTGAGTTAACTTTGTTCTGTGTTTATTTATTTATTTACTTATTTTTATTTACTTATTTTTTGATACATCCCCATCATTCTTTGAGCACTGCCTTAGTTTCTGGCAGAGTGAGATGCTCTTGTTCTTTTCTCGCTCCAGTCTTAGAGTCAGCCATTTGTGCAAAGTGTTCTAATTTCTTTTCCTGGAGAATGCTATTTAGGAACCAGATGTGTGATCTTGATATGGTCATTTCCATTGAGGTATTGCTCTTCTCAGGCCATACCAGTCAGTTGATAAAGCTAGGAAATGCACCCACGTGCACGCAAACACACACACACTCACACTCACATACCCTTTTATGTCCACGTTGATTTCTATATCCTGATATATTGAAAACTGTTATTTCACATGAATAATAATAGTTCTCTTTACTTATCAAAATTTCTACTATAGTAGCTTTCTCTATATTTTACAAATTACAAATTTCCACCAGTGCCTCCTGTTCACACCAATACGTCAAATATCTCTTCCAATCCAATGGCACAAGGTGCATTTTAATCTTTTTTCTACTTGGAACTCCTTCCTCAAGTAAAAAGTAACATGTAGCCCCATTTACCCACAACCTATTTGCTGTTGGATTGATGCCCTCTTTGTTTATACTATCTCCCATTTTCATTGCTACAATTCTGTCTGCACAGCTACTTCTTTACCCTACTTGGGCTCAAATAACCCACCAGAATGTCCTTTCGCTACTTCCCTCCTCCCCCTTAGAAACTTGCTCATTCTTCCCAAGCTTTAAGACCCCACACTGGGCTATTGCCCATGCTCTTCTCACACTCTGGGGTTCTGATAACACATATAAAGTTTCTGGTGCACTTCCTTCCAGATGCACTTCACTCCATTTGGGTTTCAACAGTCGGAAATGTGCTGCAGTCTCATTCCCCCATAGACTCTTAATTTACTCCAGCCATGTAATGGTGTTTAGGCTGAGTACTAGGAAAGAAGGAAGGAAGAGTGGGAAAGAAGAAAGAAGGGGGATAAAAGAAATACAGGAAGGGAGAGAGAAAGCAAAGAGTAAGGGAGCTATGCCATTATTTAAAAGATCAGAGAATACCAGTTTTTGTCTTACAGGTGTGAGTGAGGACACTTTCCCACATACAATTGGGGGTGTTCATTATATCAGCTCTCCAACAGCAAAATTTAGCTGATGGTTGCTGAAAACCATAATCACGCCAAAAAGGCTCCAGTTTTATAATAAAGTACAAAGTATGTGAAGCAAAAGGCTTTCCACCTGCTCAAATATCTCCTAGGCCATTTTCATCTTTATAAATACAGGATTCTTGGAAGACAAGTAGATAAATACCGACAGGAGTGTGAAAAAGATTTCAGAGAATTTGTATTGTCAGAGTTTGGCTAGGTGGTTGTTTTGTTTTTGTTTTTCGTTCGTTTGTTTCCAGAAAACATATACCAGAGGGGCAGAAAGAGGATTTGATGGTGCAGGATTATCATCATTTTGGTTTTAGTTATAGATCGGTTATTATAATTTGATTGCCTACAGCAGTGACTGGCCTTCGATACAAGGTAAAGAGTAATTGTTGAAATCAAAGCCTAAACTGAGTGCATTGGCAATGATGACAAATCATACCCATCAACTGCCTCTGAAGATTCTGGACTGAAAGAGACTTTTGCATATTTTCAATTTTAAATTCTCATGTACTTGGATCAAAATCCTCATATTTTAGGCAAATATGGTCACTGTTCTTACACAGTCAATATTTATGATGCTAAGCTTGTGTCAAAATGACTAAATGATCATATTTGGCAAAATATATATATAACAAGCTAAAAATTAAGTACAAATATAATTACTGTGTTGAGGAAGGGAAAGCATCCAAGAGTTGGTAGTGTGTTTTTCAGAAGATACACATATACAGACATGCACACCACAATGACAGACAGCAGCTGACGACTTAAAATTTGGAAAGCATTTTTTAAAGGAAATTTATATTTTCTTAGGATCACTTTTGTGTCTACATCTACAAAGAGGATTATTTCCACAGGTGGGTCATTTATAGTGGTGTTCCTCAGTATTTCAGTATTTGGGTAATTCTAGAGCTGAAATCGTCATAGTAAGTAATCAATCTCCTGTTAAAATGAAAACGCCCTCCTGTAACATGTTAAAGAAACGGTCATAAGGCTAATAGGGATAAAATTATAGCATTGACATTCAAAAATCTACTCTGCTTATACCATGTATGTACACAACTCAACTTCTTCTAAAAAGGGGGACCTATCACAGGGTCTGCTCCATGCAGTCTAGAAGTAATAGCCAATGATGAAGAACGGGAGAGGAGACAGAAAAGCTAAGTCAATATGCATATTAAAGAGCTTAGAGAGAGGGACAACTATTTCTGTTTAACTATGTTTCACTTCAATCAATGCTCGTTGCAAGAAATTTTATAGTAAGACCTCCTTTCTCATTGACAAAATCTTCATTTTTCTTAACCAAAATAATTTTAGTTGAATAACATCTTCAGAAGGATTTGATATATTTTTTGAGACTGTAAACTTTGAAATTCCTTACTTTTAACTTCAAACATGGATAATAATATTAATACATGATATCTACTAATGTAAAAAAGAAGTTTAAAGCCAGTATGATTTTTGGGTTTAGATCATCTATAAATGGACTGTTTTTGCTAGCTAGTTCAACATAAAATTTTGTGTTTATTCCAGGGATTCCATAATGTTGCTAGGCTCTATGTTGTTGTTTGCTGAAGTTTTATTTATTACATGTTCAGTTTTCCTTTATTTCAAATTTGTTAGGGTTATTTTAATAATAATAAACATTTTAGGATATGTTAAAAAATACAAAATTATATATTTTTATTATTTGTTTCACTTTTTTCTCTTGACAACCAAATCATTTTGTTGTTTGATCTCTGCATGTCAGTCTTTCTATTATCTCCGTAGGTATTTTAATACCTTTCTAATATCACCATAGCTCCACTTTCATCAATTGTTCCATTTACTTTACATTATATGTGAATTTCTTAATTGTCTTCTTCACATTCCCGACTTGACTTTCTTGTTAAACCTATATTGGCTATATTGTTGAAACTTTTCTTCATTGCTTCTCACAGAATTCACCTAGTTAATTCCTCTATTTATCTTCCTATTCTCAGGAACTCATCATCTCTAAGTTTTATTCTACATTTGCACTTTGTAGGCTAGGTGCAGAACTTTTATTCTAATGGAATATTTGCATAACTTCTGCATTGCTTCTGACAGAATAATTTACAGTCAATCCTCGTATTTGCAAAAAAAAAAATATTTGGGATGGATTTTTTTTTTCCTTACTGTTCTCCCTGTTTGCAAAATATACTTAGAATCCTTTACTTAGAGACTGCTGAAATGCTATAAGTTGATCCAGGGCTAATTTTGAACAATGGAGCAAATATCTCTTACTTTTGAATAAATACCCTTCAGATTTTGTGCTATCACTTCATGTGTGGGGAGCCCAGAAATTTTCATAAAAGTTAAAGTTTAAAAAAAACATCATAAATGTAAAGGTTTTAATTAAGTTGTTGCAGTTATTTTCTTCCATATAGTCTCATATCTATGGTGTCTTTTCCCTAGGAGATCCATTCTCTCCTCAATCATTCAACAATTTATTAGTACCAGCTTTGTGCAAGGTACTATTTTTGGCACTTGGGATACATCATTGTAGAAAAACAAAATCATGCCCTCATAAAACTCAGAGTGTAGTTAGCGGAGGCAGGCAATGAATAAATTGTGTGTGTGTGTTTGTGTGTGTGTGTGTGTGTGTGTGTAGTTAAGAAGGTTATAAATGTTTTGGAAGAAAATAGAATGAGGCAAGAAAAATGGGAAGTATGTGAAGCAAATATGTTGTAATTCAAAATAAGATGAAGTCTGAACAAATATTTGAGAGAAGTGAAAAAGCTAATGGTGGAGACAATTGGGAGAAGAGCTTTCCAGGCAGAATTATCCAACAACCAGTGCAAAGGCCCTAAAATGAGTATGAGCCTGGGGGAGGGTATGTTTAGTGGGCAAGGCAAACAGTAGTATGACAGAACAGCATGGTGGCAGGACAGGTCAGGGACGTGCAGTAGATGAGGTCAGAATTGCAGCAGTAAACTAGGTTGTGCAGGGACGTGCAAGGCATTGTAAAAACTTTGCTTTCACTCAAAATAAATTAAAAAAAAAAAGTTACGATTTTGACCAGAAAAGTGACATGATCACTTTGTAGACTTATATGAAGAGTAACTATAGTGGGGCAAGGGTAGAAAAGCAGGAAGGCAAAAAGGCTAATTCAATAATCCAGGTGAGAGAGAGACTAGGATAAGAGTGGTAGAGTTAAGACAGAGAGAAGAGGTCAAATTCTGCTTACAATCTGAGAAAGAACCAATAAAATTGCTGGCAGTATATAAGCTGCACTGTAAACAGACAACCTACAGAATGGAAAAAATTATTTACAAACTATGCATCCAACAAAGGTCTAATATTCAAAGGAACTTAAATTTACAAGCAAAAACAACCCCGTTAAAAAGTGGGGTTTATGTGAAAACAGACACTTTTCAAATAAAGACATACATGTGGCCAATAGGCATAAGAAGAAATGCTCAACACCACTAATGATTAGAGAAATGTACATCAGAACCACAGTGAGTTACCATCTCCTACCAATCAGAATGGCTGTAATTAAAAATTCAAAAATAAGCCAGGCACAGTGGCTCAGGCCTGTAATCCCAGCACTTGGGAGGCCAAGGTGGGCAGATCACTTGAGGTCAGGAGTTCGAGACTATCCTGGCCAACATGGTGAAACCCCATCTCTACTAAAAATACAAAAAGTTAGCTTTGCATGGTGGTGCATGCCTGTAGTCCCAGGTACTTGGGAAGCCGAGGCAGGAGAATGGCTTGAACCTGGGAGGCAGAGGTTGCAGTGAGCCAAGATTGTGCCACTACACTCCAGCCTGAGTGACAGAGTGAGACTCCATCTAAAAAAATAAATAAATAAATTCAAAAAATAACAGATGCTGGCAAGGTTGCAGAGAAAAGGGAACACTTATACCCTGTTGGTGGGAATGTAAGTTAGTTCAGCCATTGTGGAAAGCAGTGCAGTGATTTCTCAAAGAACTTAAAACAGAATTACCATTAAATTCAGCAATCACATTGTTGAGTATATACCCAAAGGAATATAAATTGTTCTATCATAAAGACGCGTGCACATGTATGTTCACTGCAGCACTGTTCACGATAATAAAGACATAGAATTAACTAAATGCCCATCAGTGGTAGACTGGATAAAGAATATTTGGTACATACACAGTGGAATAATATGCAGCCATAACAAGAATGAGATTACGTCCTTTGCAGCAACATGGATGGAGCTGGAGGCCATTATCCTAAGCAGACTGGTATGGGAATAGAAAACCAAATGCCACATATTCTCACTTATAAGTGGGAGCTAAACAATGAGAACACACGGACACAATCTAGAAGGGAACAGACTCCAGGGCCTACTTGAGGGTGGAGGGTGGGAGGAGCAAAAGAACCAGGAAAACACCTGTTGGGTACTACACTTACTACCTGGGTGGTGAAATAATCTGTACATTAAACCCCTGTAACAAACAGTTCACCTATATAAAAACCCTGTACCACTGAACCTAAAATAAAAATTTTTTAAAAAGGACGTGAGCTGTACAAGACATGGAGAAGTCAAACACAAGCCTCAATTTTTGTGTGTGTCTTTTCCTGTGTCCTTTCTTGCTGTTCAAATTTCTCTTCTGATAATGTGTTAATATACTAGAGCTATTCCTGCTAACTCTCATAGCATTTCTACTAAGTTGCTGCATCAAAATGACCAAATGAATAATTAGTGAATGAATATGTCAAGGAATGGCCAGGTCCGTTCTTGCCCTAGAATGCTTTCCATCTATATAGGAAAATGGACTTTCTGTATAGGAAAAATCCTATTTTCCCAATTGTTTCCCAATTAGAATATATAATAATTAAACTGCTCTCTAAAAAGGAGTTTAGCTATCCATAGGACTTTATTTTTCTAAGTTGAATGAAGAAGTCCCAATGTCTTGTTTGCGTATTTTGCTTTTTAAATAACTCTTCCACTTATATTTCCACCAAAATGTTTACTTTTGGGAAAAGTATGTTTACATAATTTCAGTGTCCTCTTTCAATTTTGACATTATTTTTGTTACTTATTTGCGTTTATTTTAGTTGTATTTTTGCATATTATATTAGCAAGATATCCTCAATTGCTGTGGCATAATATTGGAATAATTTCTAGTTTCAATATTTTGGCATTGGTGATTTTTTTGCTTCTTTTAATCATTTTTCATTTCCAATGACATCTTATTTTTTTTTTCTTAGTTTCAGCTCTATATTCCTAGACAACCAGAGACATCTAAACTTGATAGGGGTAGGTGTAACAGAACAATTTCTGTACTTTTCACACATGATTCCAGGTGTTCAGTATCAGAAACCATTAGATGAATTCAGGTAGTCTCTAAATTCCACTCATGTTTTGCTTTATATTTTCAGTTTATTTCTCTTCTATTTCAAAGGCTAGTATTTCCTTCTTTGCTTAGTTGACATAAATTTGGGAGTGTAGAGGGAAATGAAACATTCTAAGGTGGTTAGCTAGTCATTCTACTCTTTTCTAAGAAGACAGACTCAAGAATAGGGCTTGCAAGGAATTTTCATAAGCAGAGAATAAATTATTTTTATGTTTTGGAATTAACATACTACTGTTGTTGTGCTGGGTAAGAAATATTAGAAAATCTTTAAGTGAGCAGAGATGTTTTATAATCATCTTTCTTGTAACTTCCATTTCAAAAACATCTCATACTGTCATTTCATATTTTGACTTCATGAAACTGTTAATATGCTATAGTAAAAATAATTTATTGATATAATTTGAGACAAAAATATGTGATATATGTGAATATTTATTCTTATATAATTGAAGTATATTTGACTGTGTTTATAAATTGCATATTTTGTATATGTACAGAAGTATGTTCCACTTAAAACAATCCTGTTTTGAATCCTATTGTAAAGGGAAAATCATTTCCAAACAAGACAATTATTTGTTGTTATTTTAGCTATTTATAAAAATATTATTTTCATGTTATGTACGTATGCTTTTTTTGTATATTTTTAGGTGCATGTTCATTTGTTGGTGATTTATGAATAAATATCATTTTCTTAGCAATAGAATCCCTCCTTAGGAAGAGATCTGTTGTTATTGAGTCAATCTATCAGTAAGTCTATTATGATAGAAAATGAGATCTCACTAAAGGCTTGATTCAGTGTGATAAGCTGCATGCTAAAATGACCCTCAATAATTACTGCCTCCTAGGGTTGAGATCCTTGTGTGTTCCCCTCCATGTGAATGTGGACTCAACCTAGTAAATTTCTTCTAACAAATAGAATATTCAAAAGTGATGGGATACCATTTTTGAGATTAGGTTATAAAAAGACTTTGACTTCCCTGTTGCATCCCGTCTCTCTGTCTTTTCCCAATATTGTGCTCTGATGAAGCAAGCTGCCATGTCTGAATTGCCCGATGAAGAGGCCAACATGGCCAAGAGCTGTGAGCAGCCTATAGCCTATAACCAGTGAGGAATTAAATATTGTCAACCACCAAATAATTAAACATGGAAATAGATTATTGGAGTCTTTAAATGACTTCAGTCCTGACTGAAACTTTGACTGCAACCTTGACAGACCTTGAAGCAGATGACCCAGATAAGCTACACTCACTTCCTAATCTATAGAAACTGTAAATATGTTTGAAGCCACTAATTTGGGGAATAATTTGTAATAACCAATACACTGAGTTAAAATATATAAAGTATTCTCTAAGAAAAGGTGGTCTGCTAATCACAGGATTTTGTTTTTTAGTAGTGGGTGGAGAAAAGTTAAATAGCAGAGAAAAATAGTTCCCAATGTTAGCAAAATATGGCTTTTATTGAGAGAGAGACCTGACAGGAAGAATTGAGGTACTTAATAAGAATTATTAGGACATTTTTAGGGAATTGCACTGTGATGCACAATGTAAAGTTTCTTTCTAGTTTCCAAATAAAATATTTGGTAAAATCTGCATTACTAAGAAGTATATTATTAAATTGGACTTCTAAAAAAGAATATAATAATACATTGAGAATGGCTTAAAGGTGTCAAAAGGAGATGAGTAAAGCCTTCAGGAAGCTTTTGGGAGGTCATACATTGGAGTCATAACTTGCTTATTTTATTTTATGTTTTAAATCCACTTTACTGAGATGTGATTGACAAAAAAAGCTGTATATATTTAATTTATACAACTAAATGAGTTTGGAGTTAAGTATAAATTCATGAAACCATCACCATAATCAGTACCATAAACATTGCCATCACCTTCAAAATGTTCCTCCTGCTGTATTTATTTAATGTTATTATTTGTGATGAGAACACAACATAAGATCTACTTTCTTAGAAAATGTTTAAGTATAGGATACAGAATTATTAACTATTACACTATTACAGCACTATGCTATATAGTAGACCTCTAGGACTTATTTATCCTGCATAGCTGAAACTTTGTACAATTTGACTGACACTTCTCCATTTTCCCTTCCCTCCAGCCCCTGGAAACCACCGTTTCACTCTCTTCTTCTTCTGTGATTTTTACTACTTTGGATTCTTCATATAAATGCTTTCATGTAGTACTTGTCCTTGGGTGTCTAGCTTATTTCACTTAGCATACCTAGCATAATGTCCACTGGATTCATCTATGTTGTTGCCAGTGGCAGGGTTTCTTTCTTTTTAAAGGTTGAATAATATTCCATTATAGGTATATACCACATTTTCTTCATTCACTCATCTGTTGATGGACATGACTGTTGGGAATAGTGTTGCAATGAACACGGAGGTGCAAATATCTCTCCGAGACCCTGATTTCTATTATTTTGGTTTTATAGCCAGATGGGGGATTGCTGGACCATATGGTAGTTTTGTTTTTAATGCTTTGAGGAAACTCCATACTGTTTTCCATAGCGGCTGTGCCAGTTTACATTCCCACCAACAGTTTGCAAGGGTTCCCCTTTCTGTACAGCCTCACCAACACTCGTTTATGGATAATAGCCGTTCTAATAGGTGTGAGGTGACATCTCATTGTAGATTTGATGTTTATTTCCCTAATGATTATGTTGAGCACCTCCTTTGAAAATTTCCTAAATAATTTGGTTCCAACTACGTTGTATTAGTCCATTTTCAAACTGCCGATAAAGACATACCTGAGACTGGGCAATTTACAAAAGGAAGAGGTTTAATGCTCTCACGGTGCCTGGTGGCTGGGGAGGCCTCACAGTCATGGCAGAAAATAAAAGGCACTTCTCACATGGTGGCAGAAACGAGAAAAGAGTTTGTGCAGGGAAACTCCCCCTTTTAAAACCATCGGATCTCATGAGACTCATTCACTATCACGAGAACAGCACAGGAAAGACCCACCCCTATAATTCAGTCACCTCCCACTGAGTTCCTCCCATGACCCTTGGGAATTGCCCTTGAATTAGAGAAGAGTTGATATGGGAGAAACCTGCAAGAACAATCTTGATTTCATTTTTTAGTTTTTACTGCCTTTAGAGGAGATCTCTGACAGATAAGCACTACCCTTTCTATTGCTCTTAGGTAGTAAATATTCTAAATTTCTAGATGCTATAAACATGACATTTGAATAATTTAAAATGATTGCTTCTGGGTAATAACCAGTATCTTAAATTTCACAGAAGGTAGATCAAATTTCTCCCTCTCCTAGCTCAAGCATGCTACAAGCCTGAAAGCCTACAAGGTGATAGCGGAAAACCAATGGCTTCCCTTTCAATTTTCCCACTTTTCTCTTCTGCTCCTCTGCACTAACAGTCTGACTTTGTTTTCTGACCTTTTCATGTTTGAGCTAGCAGAGAGGAGACACAAGGCAAGGTGGTACTTGAATGTCACTGTCTTCTGGCATCAGTGCTCTCTGTGCTTGGCAGAAGCAGTTAGAGAGCCTTTTATTGACAGCTGATCCTTTATCTTGTAGAGGGCTTTTGTGGGCTTCTGAGAGACTGCTTATCACTTTGGATTTCTTTACTTTCAGTGCCCTTAATTCCCAAATGTCTCCTTTGCTTACCTTTCTGTTGTTTATAATTCTTTCCACGCATATGTACTATGTCAGAGTCTCATGGCTCCTGCAGATACCTGTCTTGGGAAAAAAAAATCTCTTTACAATCCCTCCACCCTCCAAACCAATGCTTTCTCCCTTCCTGATAAAATCTTGTCCTCAACAAGCTCTGATAGGAACATCTGGCAGGATGATCCTAGTATTGCCGTTTCATTCTTCTCTATTGTCAGAAAGTTAGGCAGCCATAATTTTCCATTTGACTCCTCCTGTGATCTTTGTATCCACATACTGCTGGAGGTCATGATTCATATTCTATGATCACTTTGAATCCCCTCTTCTCTACTTCTGAGGACAGAAGTGTGATAGGGAGGAACAAAACTGTGCCACAGAAACTTACCATCTGTTTTTTTTTTTTTTTTTCAAACAAATTATTTCCCTGTTTGGGTTAGTGTCATTCAGTCTCTCTCATACTTTTGAAGTAGGTGTTGGACCAAGGATGGCCAAATGTTTTAGATTTAAGTATAGTTTTACAAAGATGATCTGGCACCTCACTTTGAAACATGAAAGCACTTCCCAACTTTAAACAGAAGGTATTATGTTTCTAACATCTTATTATTTGTATAATTAGGGCTTGATACCTGAAGAAATAGGAATAGGAAAGGTTACAAGCTTTGGAGCTCTTGTAATGAAGGAAATGGTGGCAGTCGTTAAAACAGAGATCCCAGAAGTAATGATTATTTTTAAATTATGATACTAAAGGTAGAGTAAGAGTATTCATATTTTTTGATAATTTGTCACCAGCTCTCAGAGAAGAAAGCTCCAGTTTGTCTTACAATTTAAGGCAAAGATTGTTTGAAAAGATACCTAGAAGCATAAATTCTTTATCTTATAAATTGGGTTAAAATTCACAAATCAGTAAATATGCTTTGGCTGTGTTCTGTCCAGGGCATTCTGAGTTCTTAAATCTTGTTCAAACTCTGTCTTTCATCAGTGTTTTTAAAATTAATTGCTGTTTAATTCATATAACTTTGGTTGTTTAAAAAGGAGATCACATTCAATATACATAATAGTGTTCTGATTTCTACTTAACTTAATAAGAGGCACTACAAATACTTATTTATCTTAAAATTGTCTCAGGCGAGATAATGTTTTATTATTGTCAGACAGTTACATCATACTTCAAAATACCTCAAGTAGTTTGTGTTCTTAGTCTATATCTTCTGTCTATCATCCATCTATCTATCTATCTATCTATCTATCTATCTATCTATCTATCTATCTATCTATATCACCTATCGTATCTATGTAATTTTCTTCTACCGGTTGCTAAATCCTACGGACTATTCTATCTATCTCTTTCTTGGCTACGAATGCTCTTAAAAGGTGATTTCGCTTTCTCACGCAGGGCAGAGGCTCATTTGAGAGAGCGCGGGAGGCCAGTTTTTCAATTAGTTTTCATTGTTGGTACCACTTAAGGTACAAAAATGTGGGGTGATTCATCTGAGAAAGACAGTGGATTGGAATTAGAGAGCTGAATAACTCTTGTGTCTTATAATATATATATTTTTTCTTATTATTTTCCTCTACCTTGGACTTTCACTAAATTCTTCATATATGTGTATATTATCTTTTCACCTTGGTTTTCAATTTCTAAAGACAGAAACCTTAAAAATATTCTTTGTATTCTGCACAGCAAATGTGTTGTATATTATAAATACAACATAAATATCTGTAAAGTGGTAATTAATTTTATTTCTACTGTAGAAATTTCATCATGGGTTAGTGATTGTTCCATAGAACTCCAGGATTACCTGCTGACGGCTTCATAGGTTCTTAACTATAGACATATCGAAGTAAACACAGGACTGCTAAGGCAGTAGAGTACAAAAATATAATCAACTCCATGTCACTAACATATGTCTGTCTAGTTTATACACACTTGTATATACAGTACTCACAATTTTTAAAATGCATTGGTAACAAAGATTGTAAGATCACCATTTGGTTGACATTTTGTATTTTTTTCCTTGTTTAATATTTATAAGAATAAATGAGACTCCATGTGAAAAAAAATCCAACTAATATTTTATTACTTTGAAAAATAATAAGTACTTTTTAAAAAGTCTGATTAGGCAGTGTTTATTCTGGTAGTTTAAATGAAAAAACTTAGGTCCTCTAAAAATTGGTTTTTCTGAAAAATGAGGAACCCAATCAAAACAAATTAAGAACCTAATAGTCCAACAATGTGTTATCCTATTTCATGCCTGTTGAGAAAATATTATTGATGAGAAAAAGTATTTATTAATATGTTTAAATAACTTTTTTTATCATTGGCTCATGAGTTAGGAAATTATCCCCAGATTTAAATAATTCTTCTTTATTTCTTATGTATAAGAATAATTCAGTAACATTGAAGAGTTCCAGAAGGAAAGCACTATGCTATTTGTCTTTTTCAATCCATGAGCCAGAGTTAAGAAATGATAAATCAGTATGATTTCAGAGGACAGGCTTATAATTAAATTATACCCACAAATCACCTTTTCTGTTTCTTCAGAAGTTTGTGAAAATCTCTTTAATTTGGCTTTAATGCTTAAATGTATGAATACACTCATTGTAACTCTAAATTGCTTCCAAATTTTTCACCTCATTTTTCCCTATAAAACCTTTAGCATTTCTGTAGTCTTTTATTAGATATTTTATTTCTTATTCCCCAGCTACATTCATCTTTACAGGTTCTAAATGTTTCAGCGTAGGAAAGAGCAACATCTTACTATCAGATAATTCTTGAGGTATTTCACAGAAAAACAAACTTTAAAATGAAACTGAACTGGAGCTTTACAGGATGTGTAGACTACTCTGTAATGAAAGTGTCTTTTAAACCTCAAATTCAGGGAGGTTCAGATGTCTTTGAATATATATTACTTACTTGTCTGAATAACCCTGAAAACAAATCTATGATCAGTTAGCTCTGAAATTAGTAATAAAAGAAATTCAACAGTATTCCTATTTATAAAAACAGCCAATATTTGAAGAATTATAAAAAAACAAAACGCATAATTTCTGAGCACATATTAAGTGCTGTGTATTATTCAATATTAAATAGTCTTTATAACAGCCCCCTTTTTTATACTTTAAGTTCTGGGGTACATGTGCGTAATGTGCAGGTTTGTTACATAGGTACACACGTCCCATGGCGGTTTGCTGCACCCATCAATCCATCATCTACATTAGGTATTTCTCGTAATCTTATCGCTCCCCCCGCCCCCCCACCCCCAACAGGCCCCAGTGTGTGATTTTCCCCTCCCTGTGTTCATCTGTTCTCATTGTTCAACTCTCACTTATGAGTGAGAACATGTGGTGTTTAGTTTTCTGTTCTTGTGATAGTTTGCTAAGAATAATAGTTTCCAGCTTCATCCATGTCCCTGCAAAGGACATGAACTCATTCTTTTTTATGGCTGCATACTTTTCCATGGTGTATATATGCCACATTTTCTTTATCCACTCTATTATTGATGGACATTTGGGTTGGTTCCAAGTCTTTGCTATTGTGAATAGTGCCACAATAAACATACGTGTGCATGTGTCTTTATAGCAGCATGATTTATAGTCCTTTGGGTATATACCCAGTAATGGGATGGCTGGGTCAAATGGTACTTCTGGTTGTAGATCCTTGAGGAATTGCCACACTGTCTTCCACAATGGATGAACTAATTTACACTCCCACCAATGGTGTAAAAGCATTCCTATTTCCCTATACCCTCTCCAGCATCTGTTTCCTGACTTTTTAATGATGGCCATTCTAACTGGCATGAGGTGGTATCTCATTGTGGTTTTGATTTGCATTTCTCTAATGACCAGTGATGATGAGCATTTTTTCATAAGTTTGTTGGCTGCATAAATGTCTCCTTTTTAGAAGTGTCTGTTCATATCCTTTGCCCACTTTTTGATGGGGCTGTTTGTTTTTTCTTGTAAATTTGTTTAAGTTCTTTGTAGATTCTAGATGTTAGCCCTTTGTCAGGTGGATAGATTGCAAAAATTTTCTCTTATTCTGTAGGTGGCCTGTTCACTCTGCTGACAGTTTCTTTTGCTGGGCAAGAAGAACAAAGCTGGAGGCATCATGCTACCTGACTTCAAACTATACTACAAGGCTACAGTAACCAAAACAGCAGGGTACAGTTACCAAAACAGATATATAGACCAATGGAACAGAATAGAGGCCTCAGAAATAACACCACACATCTACAACCATCTGATCTTTGACAAACCTGAAACAAACAAGCAATAGGGAAAAGATTCCCTGTTTAATAAGTGTTGTTGGGAAAACTGGCTAGCCATATGCAGAAAACTGAAACTGGATCCCTTTCTTATACCTTATACAAAAATCAATTCAAGATGGATCAAAGACTTAAATGTAAGCCCTAGGACCATAAAAATCCTAGAAGAAAACCTGGGCAATACCATTCAGGATGTAGGCATGGGCAAAGACTTCATGTCTAAAACACCAAAAGCAATGGCAACAAAAGCCACAATTGACAAATGGGATCTAATTAAACTAAAGAGCTTCTGAACAGCAGCCCCCCCACCCTTTTTTTTTTTTTTTTTTTTTGTCTTTTAGAGATGCTAAGACTCAAAGGATTCTGTATCTTTCCTAGAGGTATATAGTCAGGGGTGGGATTTCAATCTAGGTTTTCCTATTTTACAGCCAGATTCCCATCACCACCTTACCACTCCAGTGTGTTACTTGTGATTCTATGAGATTATTCTCACTAATAAATTTTAAAGTTTTGCATACAATATAAAAGAAAGCCTATTTATGATAGTAATGCAATAAGATTTTATTTGTTATTCTTGCAGTGAAGGTCATTTATGGTAAATTCTTGAAACTTTTTTTATTTATAGAGAGTAAAGGGGATCTGGATAGTTAAATAACTTTAGGCTAAAAATAAAAATAAAATTTGGATATGATCCCTAGAAGATACGGGTAAGAAGAGCAGTAGCATAAAGTTTTCAGACATTCTGAAGTCACATCTACATGGGAGTAGTTAAGCAGATTACTAGAGTTTATAAACTACATAAAAAGGAATGAACTGGAGGATAAAACCTATTTTCATCAGTTTACTATAAATAAAAACATGTAAGAATACACTCTTTTATCAGCTGAAATAAAGAACAGCTATTTCTATCAATTAAGTCTACCAAGGCTTATAGGAATTGACTTATAGTCAATTATATGGCTATTTGTTTATTCAATGATAAAACATTTCTGAAACTCAAAAGTTATTTGATCAATGAGAAATTGGTATACCTTATTTTACTAACCTACTGTTATAAAAAATATACTACAGGAAAGGGTAAAATACAGAGAGAACAAATGTTTATTTCCAGTTCAGTCAGCATTCTACTCTGAGTTGCAGCTAGGCGCTGTCAGCTGTGATACTGTGATAGTAAGGGATAAAACCTCAAATTAGTGGCTGGGCGCGGTCGCTCACAACTGTAATCCCAACACTTTGCGGGGGCCAAGGCAGGAGTGCTTGAGCCCAAGAATTTGAGACCAGCTCAGGCAACATAGCAATACAATGGCCCTATTTGAAAAAGAAATAATAATTTTAAAAAATCTTAAATTACCTATTCTAAATATGCATAAATAACTAAGTAAAATTTACTCATGTTAACAAGTGTCTTTTGAAGAATAAGTTAAATGGTTTTTGAGTTTAATCCATCTTATATGTTACCATACGCATTATATTTAAAAATTTATTGGATATTGGCTGGGCGCAGTGGCTCCCGCCTGTAATCCCAGCACTTTGGGAGGCTGTGGCGGGCGGATCACAAGGTTAGGAGTTTGAGACCAGCCTGGCCAACATAGTGAAACGATCTACAGGATCCTTTCATATTTTGATTATGAGAGACATAGTGAAACCCCGTCTCTACTAAAAAAATACAAAAAAAAGAAAAAGCTGGGTGAGGTGGTGAGCTCCTGTAATCCCAGCTACTTGGGAGGCTGAGGCAGGAGAATCACTTGAATTCAGGAGGCGGAGGTTGCAGTGAGCCAAGATTGTGCCACTGCACTCCAACATGGGTGACAATGTGAGACTATTGTTCTTGAGCTGTTTGAACTCCTTGTATGTTCTGGGTTTTAGTCCCTTGTTAGGTAAATCATCTGCAATTTTTTTTCTTCATTTCTACAGATTGTCTCTGCACTATGTTATTTCTTTTGTTATGCAGAAGCTTTTTAATTTAATATACTCCCATTTGTGTACTTTTGTTTTTGTTGCCTTTGCTTTTCAAATGTTAGCCATTTTTTTTTTTTTTTTGTCTAGACCAATATTCTGAAGCATTTCCTCTATATTTGTTTCTAGTAGTTTTACAGTTTCAAGTCCTACTTCTAAGGTTTAAATCCATTTTGAGATGGTTTTTATATATGGTAAGAGATAGGGATCTAATTTTATTCTTATGCATATAAGAATATGGTTTTCCCAGCACCATTTATTGAAGAGAATGTTTTTTCCCCAACGTAAGTGTTTGGCACCTGTGTCAAAAATTAGTTAGCTATAAATATGTGGATTTATTTCTGGCTTATCTATTCTTTTCCTTTGCTCTGCATGTCTGTTTTTATGCTAATACCATGTTGCTTTGGTTATGATACCTTTGTAGTATATTTTGAAATCAGATAGTGTGATACTTTCAGCATTGTTGTTGTTGTTGTTTTGGCTCAGTATCGCTTTGGCTATTCAGAGTCTTTTATGGCTGTGTAGAAATGTTGAGATTACTTTTGTATTTCTGTGAAGAATATCATTGTTATTTTGGTAAAGATTGCATTGATCTTTAGGTTGCTTTAGCTAGTATGGTTATTTAGAAATATTAATTCTTCTGATCCATACACATAGGATGTCTTTTTATTTGTTTCTGCCCTCTTCAATTTCTTTCATGAGTGTTTTGTAGTTTTAATTATAGACATTTTTACCTCTTTAGAGAACTTATTGCTAGGAATTTTATTTTTCTTTGTAGCCAATGCAAATAGGATTGCTTTCTTAATTTTTTTTAGCTAATTCATTTTTGATTTATAAAAACACCACAAATTTTGCATCATGCTTTTTATCCTACAACTTTGCTGAATTTGTTTATCAGTTCTAAATTTTTTGTGTGTGTTTGTGTGTGTGTGGATTCCTGAGATGTTTCTATATATAAGATCATGTCATCTGCAAAAAGGCATAATTTGACCTCCTCTTTTCCAATTTCAATGCCTTCTATTTCTTTATCTTGCCTGATTGCTCTGGTAAGGACTTCCAGTTCTGTGTTGAATAAGAGTGGCAAAAGTTGGCATCCTTGTCTTGTTCCAGTTCTTAAAGTCTTTCAGCTTTTCCACATTCAGTATCATGTTATTTGTAGGTTTGTCATATATGACCTTTATTATGTTGAAGTGTGTTCCTTCTATGCTTAATTTGTTGGAAGTTTTTAATATGAAGAGATGTTGAATTTTATCAAACACTTCTGCATCTATTAAAATCTTTTGGTTTTTTTCCTTTGTTCTGTTGATGTGATATATCACATTTGTTGATTTTCATAGGTTGAAAATTCTACTTGATCATGGTTTATTATCTTTTTCATGAGTTTTTGGAATCAGTTTGCTAATATTTTTTGAGGATTTTTGCATCTATGTTCATCAGGGATATTGGCCTGTAGTTTTTCCTTTCTAATTTCGTTTTTGTCTGGCTTCGGTGTCAGGATAATGCTGGTTTCATAGAATGAGGCAGGAATAATTCCTTCCTCTTCAATATTTTGAAGTGGTTTGAGAAGAATTGATGTTAGTTCTCCTAAGTTTGATAGCTTCAGCAGTAAAGCCATCCAGTGATGGGCTTTTCTTTGTTGGAGCCTATTTATTACTGATTTCATTCTCATTACTCATTATTGGTGTGTTCATATTTTTTATTCCTTCCTGATTCAATCTTGATAAGTTGTATATGTCCAGAAATTTACTCATTTCTTCTAAGTTTTCTATTTTTTAATGTATCTTTGGTCATAATAGTCTCCTGTAATCCTTTGTGTTATATTTATGTGGTATCAGTTGTAACATCTCTTTTTTCATTTCTGATTTTGTTTATTTGGGTCTTTCTTTTTTGTTGGTTAGTCTACCTCACGATTTATTGATTTTGCTTATCTTTTCAAACAATGAACTTTTTGTTTCATTGGTCTTCTGTATTGATATTAGCCTCTGTTTTGTTTAGTTTTGCCCTGATCTTTATTCTTTCTTTCTTTTTTTTTTTCTTTTCTGTTAATTTGGGGTTTGGTTTGTTCTTACATTCCTAGTTCCTTGAGGTGCATTTTTAGGTTGATAACTGGAAATATTTCTACATTTTTGATGTAGGTGTTCATTGCTGTAAACTTTCCTCTTAGCATTGTTTTCGCTGTGCACCATAGGTTTTGATATGCTGTGTTTTCATTTTTTATTTATTTCAAGGAACTTTTTGATTTATTTCTTAATTTCTTCATTGACCCAACTGTCATTCAATAGCAAATTATTTAACTTCTGTGTCTTTGTACAGTTTCCAAATATCCGCTTGTCATTGATTCCTGGTTTTATTCCATTTGTGGTCAGAAAATGCTTGATACCATTTTAATATTTAAAATTTTTTTGAGGCTTGTTTTTGGTCTAATATATATTTTATCCTAAAGAATATTTTATGTGCTCATTGAAATAACATGTATTCTGTAGCTGTTTATTGAAATGTCCTGTATGTGTCTGTGGTTCATTTGGTCTATAGGACAAATTAATTAGGTTTGATATTTCTTTGTTGATATTCTGCCTCAAAGATAAGTCCAATGCAGAAAATGGAGTGCTGAGATTCCCAAATATTTTGAGTTGATTCTTGTATATGGTGTGAGAGAAAGATCTAATTTCGTTCTGCATGTGGATATCCATTTTTTTCAGCACCATTTATTGAATACTGTCCATTTCCCATTGTGTGGCCTTCACAGTTTTGTTGAGTATCAATTGACCATAACTGTGCAGATTTATTTGTAGATTATGAATTGTGCTGCATTGGTTTATCTGTCTGTTTTTATGCCAGTACCATGTTGTTTTGATTATTATAGCTTTGTAGTAAATTTTGAAGTCAGATAGTGTGATATCTCCAGATTTATTCTTTTTACTCAACATTGCTTTGACTATTCTGAGATATTTCCCTGATTTTTAACACATGTCTGACCAAATAAAAAATACTTCTGTGAATTGCAATGATAATACATATGCATGCACTCACATATATAATTTATGAAGTATTTCTATATTAGTTATAATTTTATCCACAGGATTTTAAAATGTAGTCAAATAAAAAGAGGATTGTACAGAAAGTTGAAAATATGGGTACATTTTTCTACTATTTTAAGTGTCCTTGGACTGTATTTCACGTACCTAAGTCTCATTAATTTGCTAAATGCCAGTCATAATTCTAAGATAATTATAATAACTTCTGAATATTGGAGGACCAGAGGGACATTTTCGTTTATTCCATTTGTGCCCCATAAATTTAAGAGCCTTTCTCTTTGGCTCTTAACCCTGTTCACCCAAGCTCAGATGGTTTAGTTGGTGAACTGACGATTGAGAAGATTAAAATATTTGGCTTCAATTAACAATATTACCATAAATATGCATAAATGCATCAAAAACTAATTGTTCCTGTGTGTAAACTCCAAACCATTTCACAGAACAGATGGTTATTGAGATTGACTAACAAAATGCGTATCTTTTAATATATGAATGATACATTGTTCTATTACAGTGTTGGGGGATAAACTACAACTTAAGAACATCCCACGTATTTGTATTTTTAAAGGGTTAAAATATTAACATATTGTTTTCATATTTATATTAAAAATTATATCTTTGACTATATTATTCATTATCTTTATCTTATCCACCCACCCACAGGTTGTTGCTTAGCCTTGTGGAAAATAAAAGGAGCAAAATTATTTTCATATGTTTACTTTCTCATGAGGATTTTGTTCATATTTTTTACTCACACTTCCTTAATATGATGTAATTCTACTCTTCCTACATTAAATTTTAAAAAATTCTGATTTTTACTTTTTCTCTTCATAAATTGCCTTTTCTTGAAATATCTTGCATGTTTTGCTACCTTATATATGATTATTATTTTTAACCTTATATTTCAAAATGATTTTACATGGACAAATAATGTTGCAAGGGTAATAATAATACATAAAACCACAGTATATCTTTTACTCAGATTCATCATTTTTAAACATTTGGCATATTTGGTTTATCAGTATGTCTTAACTCATTAATAGTTCTGTGTATATTTTTCTAATGTTATTTATCTGTATATTCGTTAAATTATTGTATAATTATAAAGTTCAGGAAATTAAATATTGCAATAATACTTTAATCTATAATCCATACCCCAAAGCAGTTAGCAGTAGCAATATTGCCCTTTTATAATATTATTGTCCCCTACCCTGCAGGACCTTCTTTATGATTACATGCTACTTTAGCTGTCATGTCCCTTTAGTCTCCTGTAACTTGGTATTTTCAGTCTTTCTATAACATTTGTGAGGAAGACAAGTCAGTTTTTGGAATAAAATATTTCTTACTTTGGGTTTATCTTTGTTTTCTCATAAAAATGCCCCTTAGAATCAATTGATGATTCCTGCTCAGATCAGTTTTTATTATAACAATTGGAAAATGGGGATTTTTCCAATTCCATTGCTTATACTAAAGAGACCATGAAATGCTCCAGAAAGTCAAATAAAGGATAATTTGTACATCAAAATAAATCAGAAAATGATAGAATATAATCCATTAAGCAAAACAGTAAGTATTCCTTTATTTATACAAGAATATCCTGTTATTCCAATATCACGTATTGAAAAAAAATAAATAACACAACTATCATTTCTCCAGTGAATTACCTGACACCTTTGGAAAATGTTGATTGGCCTTATGTGGATTTCTTCTTTGAATCTATGTTGTCTCTTTGATATAAGGATATATGCGTATTCTTATACCAATACCATATTATGTTGAGTACTGCAGATTTCTAGGCTGTCTTTGAATCCAGGTGTAGATCCTCCAGCATTATTATATTTTTTTCAAAATTATTTTGAATATATTGTATCTTTTGTATTTTTATTAAACTTTTTGAGTCAATTTGTCAACTTATGCAAAAAGGCTGCAGAAATTAGATTGGCATTATATGGGAACTATAGATATATTTGAGGAGAATTGACATCTTGATATCTTAACATTTACTGATTCTTCCAATTCATGGACATATGCATCTCTCCGTTTAACTGGGTCTTCTTTAAGTTCTAGCAGTTTTTATTTTTTAATATGTAGGTCTTATACATGTTTTGTTAATATGTAACTGCCTCATTTTTATGTTGTTATGAATGGAATATTTGCATTAATTTTTTAGCAAGGTTTTTGTTATTGTATAGAAATGCAACTCAGAAAATACAATTGTGTTTATTGATCTTGTAGCCTACATTTTCCTTGATTTGATACAGAGATATCCAGATTTCTTAATTTCTTCTTGAATTGATTTTGGTAATATATGTGTGATTTCAACCTTTTAAATTCATTGACACTTGTTTTGGCTCGGCTTATCTTCTATGTCAATGAATTTTCCATGAGTGTTTGCAAGTTATATATATTTTTCTGCTGCTGAGTCAAGTGTTGTATAACTGTCTATTATGTCTTGCAGGTTGATATTGTTTTCAGGTCTTCCATATTCTTACTGATTTTCTATCCACTTTTTCTGTGAATTATTAAGAAAACAATATTAAGATTTTAAACTACAATTGATCATTTCTGTAATTTTTCATTTGCTTTTGTTGCCAGATTTTTGAAGCTCTCTTGTTAGGCATATTTGTAATTGTTGTATCTTCCTGCTGTATTGACCCTTGTGCAGTCATGAAAAGGTCCATCTTTATTTCTACTTTGTCTTAAAGTCTATATTTTCTTATTTAAATATAGTTTACTCATGTCTCCTTGGATTTGTGTTTGTATTCTGTTACAAAAGTAACAAGACTACTTGTAGCAGGGGATGAAAACCCCCTTAGTTTCTTTGATTTTAATATTTATCTCTTGTAGAAAGCAAGTGGTTGGTTGTTTCCTATAATCTAGTCTAGCAATATTTGCCTTAAAATATGTAATTATTTGTTATTTTTTCTTAATTTAGTATTTATTTTCTGTTTGTCTTATCACTTCTTTGATCCTGTATTTCTCCTTGACTCCTTTCTTTTGTGTTAAAATATGCTTTATTATACAATTTTCATTCCTCTATTGAATTTTTAGCTGTATTTACATAGTTTTTACTGGCTTCTCTTAAAAAGTAGCATGCATTTTAATCCATCACACTATATTTCAAATAAATACATAGTTACTTTTTTAAGTGTAAAAACTTTGTACCAGTATAACCTGATTTCCTCTCCTTTTTTGTACTATTGTTGTAATATGTTTTACACATTCATTATAATATAAATTCAAGAATATAGTTTTATAATATTTTCTTTGAAATTTTTGTGACTTCGGAGAAATTAAAAGAAGAATGTACATATACATTTACAATTATCTCCATATTTGTTGTTTGCAGTGTCTTCATTCCTTCCTGTGAATTTAAATTACCCTTGGTGCACTTTTCTTTAAGGCACTTCCACTAGCGTTCCTCATAGTACAAATCTGGTGGCAGCAAATTTAGTTTTTATTCATATAAAAATGTAGAAATATCTCTATACACCTTAATTTTTGAAGGATAGTTTTACTAGATATAAAAATCTTCCTTGACAATATTTTTTCTTTCAAAGTCTTTCATATCCCATTCTTCTGGCCTCTGGTATTTCTGAGGTAATATGTCATTAAAAATTTTCTTTCCCTGTAAGTGTGTATTAATTTTCTCTTGCTCTTGTTAATTTTATAACTTTAGTTTTTATAGCAGTTGTATTATGACAGATCTATATGTGATTTTCTTTGCCTTTTTCTATGTGGAATTTGTTACTCTTGGATCTGAAAGTTACTGCTTTACAGTAAATTTGGGATGTTTCTGGCCATTGTTTCTTCAAGTACTTTTCTTATGGTTTGTCTTTCATTTTTCTTCTTCTGAAACTCCACTTACATTTAATATGAAATTCTTGATATTATGCCACATATTTTTGAGATTCTTTTATTTTTCTTCAGTTTAATTTTGCTGTTTTTGAGATTGGACAGTTTCTACTGGTCTGCCTTCTAGTTCAATGATTCTTTCTCCAACATCTCAAAGCTAATGTCAGTCCCATCTGGATAATGCTTTTCTTTTTATTCATCGTGCTTTTTTTTTTTTTTTTTTTTTTTTTTTTTACCAACTCTAAAATTTCCATTTGATTTATTTCATGGTTCTTATTTCTCTTACGAGATTTCCTATTTGTTCACGGATTTTTAGCACACAATACTACAATTCTTTGTTTTTCTTTAATTTTTCAACATATGTATAATAGCTGCTTTAAAGTCATTGCTATATCTAATGTCTGGGCATACTCAGACATTCAGATTCCTTCCTATTGGCCCTTTTTCTTCCTCTGTTATTGGTGATCATTTTCTCTCATTACACATCTAGTAATAATTGGTGAAAAACTATATATTTTAAATAATATAATGTAGCAACTCCGGATTCTATTTTGTTTTTTTGAGAGTTTCTGTATTTTTATTTGTTTAATTAAGTAATTAACTTCTCTGGACGCACAATGTGAAATCTGTTTTTCTGTTGTATGCTGTCTCTATGTTTTCATTTACTGTTGGGATCTCCAATGTTGAGGGCATATTTTAAGGCCAAGGTTTTAAATGTAGCTATGCTCAGATACTTTAAACAATTAAGGTTTCCACCCTCTGCCTTCTGAGTTGTGTGTGTGGTTTGAGGAACGTATTCAAAGAGAGAAAATTCTTCAGTTGCCTGAGGCTTTCAATTTTCACTGGGCTTCTAGGGAGTCCGGCAGACATATGTTATGTATTGTAAAATTCATCCGTGATCCTGGTGCATTTTGCATTCCCAACAGCAGTGTGTAATACCTGTTTTCTGACAGCCAAACTAACAGAGTACTTAGTTAAATTTTAAATGTCGGCATATTTATTAGATGAGAAATTATATTATAATATAGTTATTTTCATGTCCCTTACCATAAGTTTACATCATTCATATATTTAATCTTGGATATGTTTTCAAGTTTATATTTTTGTCCCATTTTTCATGATGTGTCTGAAACAAACTTTCTGAATTATAATTTAAATGCAGTAAAATTCACAATTTTTGCCATGCGACTTTATTTTTGTGATGAGTTCTGACAATATATAGTCACGCAAACACCACTATCAAGAAATAGAATATTTATATTACTCCAAAAAAGATCATTTGTGACCCTTTTCAGTCAATACCCTCCTGCCATTTAAGTCTTTTTACATTTCTGTCAGTAAAGTGTTATAGTTTTCAATATATAGCTATTGAAAATCTGCGTCAGCTTTACTTCTAAGTATTTCCTATGCTAACGGTGTAAATGGTATTGTTTGTATATTTCTGATGGTTCATTGATAGTATATAACAATACAGTTGATTTTCACATTTAAACATTTTATTCAATAATTTTGCTAAATAACTCGAGTTCTGGTAGCTTTTTAATAGATTCAGTGAAACTTTCTATACAGAAAATTATGTCATCTGTGAATACAAGTTTTATTTTTTTAAGCAAATGGCGTGGTTTATTATTATCATTATCATATTTGCTTTATTTTACAGACTAGAACAAGGATTGGTAAACATTTCTGTAAAGAGACAGATATTAAATATTTGGGGGTTTGTGGGCCTTTACAGTCCCATTCTATCCAATGTTTTAAAATTATACTAATTTTATCCTCCCATTCATCCAATGTTTTAAAATTATACTAATTTTAATAGTAATTCAAACCTAATGATATGGAGATAATTTTTTTTATATAAAAGGTCAAGTAGAATCACAGAAGGTAGTTATTTTGGGCAAGAGCCCAAAGCCACTGGGTTTCTTAGGGTGTTGGTGTTAATTATGTATCCAGCATTTATACATTGATTAACTAGATATGAGGCAAATTTCTCCAATGTATGACTAATTTATTTCCTTTATCTCAGAATATGTAAATAATTCCACATACTACAAAATAGAAAGATTGCTTTCTTATTAGTAGAGCACAGACTCATAAATATTAACTTTACGGTCACAAACTCAAATCAGCTATTATAGTGGTAAAGCGGCCATAAACGAAAGGAAAACAAGTGGGCATGGCTGGATTTGGCCAACAGGCTATGGTTTTCAGGTGCCTTACATCTTTTTATCTCTCTGTTGCATTTTGTAGGATTTTTATTGCTGTGTCTTCAAATTCTCTAATCTTTTCCTTTGTAATATCTAACCTTTCATTAATCCTATTCAGTGTATTTTTATCTCTGACATTTTGTTTTCATTTCTAGATGTTGCTTGTTTTTCAAAAATATCACCCATGTTTTTATTTAATATATTCAACCTTTCCTCTAGCTTTTTAAATATAAATAATACAGTCATAAAAACCATTTTGATGTGTTTGTCCATTAATTCTGTCATCTGTTTCATTTAATGGGTTGATCTTTTTTAACCTCATTTTAAGTTATATTTTCCTACTTTTTTGCATTCCTGGTCATTTTTTAAATTAGATGAAGGATATCATGAATTTTATCTTATGTGAGGACTATTTTTCATTTTGGTATAAATATTCTTGAGCCTTTTTTTCTGGCACATAATTAAGTTACTTGAAAAGAATTCGATCATGTGGGTCTTGCTTTTTAGTAGGGAGAATCAAGGCTGTGTTTAGGTTAGGGTTAATCTTTCCCCACTGCTAATGCAAGATGAGTTTTTTTTTTTTAATCTAAGGCAGGTAAGAACAGTAATCTTGTTTAGCCTTGTATGAGCTGTATTCCGTTCCTTATAATCTTTTCAGGTGATCCTTCCCACAATCTGAATTTCCATACACAAATGCAATGGTCAGTATTCAAGAGAATATTGACGGGGATCCTTTCAGATATATGATATTCTCTCTATGTGCAATTCTTTCTTCTCCAGTATTCTGTCTTATAAAATTGCCCAATGAAGTTGTCTTGGCTTCCTCAAATTCCAGCTCCATCTCTTCAACCCAGAGGGACCACTCTAATTCACCCAGTTTTCTCCTCCCTATACGACTCTTCAGAAAGCTTCTCCAGGATATAACCTGAGACAATTGTTGGTATTACTTAGTTTCCTTCCAGTCCCTCAGAGACCATTGTCCTTCAATGTCTGATGCTCAATATCTTGAATGCTGTTGTGCCATATATTTTGTCACAATTGTTCAGGTAAATCTGGTCTATCCCACTACATTTTGACTAGAAGCTGGAGTTTCTACATTTTTTATTTTTATATATCATAGATTTTAACCTTTTGTATGTGATATATTTTGCAAACATTTTCCCCCAATTTTTATTTATATTTGACTTTGCTTGAGGTGTTTTATCAATATAAAACTATGTTCTTTTTAATTTATGTGTAGTGAAATTTATCAATATACTCATTTTGTATTCTGTATTTTGCTTTATATTATCTATTTATAATAGATATTTTGTGTTCTGTATTTGCTTTATAATATTATGCTATTATATTACCTATACATTCAGGTAACAGAAGAATGCTGCATGTTTTCTCTTAGAACTTGGGTATGTGAAACTTTATAGAATCTGATTTTATCCCTTTCCAAACGGCTATCCAGTGGTCCCAAAATCATTTATAAAAATATGTTTGTCCTTGTTATTTGAGATAATTATACGATCCTCCCATTCATCCAGTGTTTTAAAATTATACTAATTTTAATCGTAATTCAAACCTAATGATCTGGGGATAATTTTTTTTATATAAAAGCTCAAGTAGAGTCACAGAAGGTAATTATTTTGGGCAAGAGCCCAGAGCCATTGGGTTTCTTAGGGTGTTGGTGTTAATTATGTATCCAGCATTTATACATTGATTAACTAGATATGAGGCAAATTTCTCCAGTGTATGACTAATTTATTTCCTTTATCTCAGAATATGTAAATAATTCCACATATTACAAAATGGAAAGGTTGCTTTTTTATTAGTAGAGCACAGACTCATAAATATTAACTTCAAAAAATCTTCCTTTTTTTTGTTTTTTGTTTTTGTTTTTTGTTTTTTTTGCAACATTTCATTTGACTCTTGTATTGTCTATCGGAATCTAAGAAAGAAATAATGGATTTGCCTGTGTTATAGTACTCCCAGTTCCCGGGTAATTCACACTTCCCCAAGAAGTTCTTCACACTTTTAAACAGTTAACTTTAGATAGTCATTTCAGTATTTTATATTTAACTGAAATCTACCTCATCTTATTATCAATTCATTTAAAAAAATGAATCATTTTTCATACAATAACCTTTCTAAAGTTGAATGTTAATTATTGTGTGTCTCTAGAGCTTTCATTTCTCTAGGATATCAAACCTGGAGAAAATGTTCTAACCCTTTTATGTATCACATTCAAGCATATTTAGCCATCTTAACTCCTCTGTTCTCATCAGGTGAAACTTTGTCCCTTAAATTGTTGCGCAACATTGTACAGAATCCTCTAGGGGTTTTCTAAATCCTACAGCATAGAACCAAATGCCTTCAGACCTACCAGATCTGGTTCTAACTTTTTTCTACCACAACGCGTTTTCTAATTGGTGCCAAATAAATTATAATCTGATGGGTCCTTTATATCTTAAATCTTATAAATATAATTTCATTTCTGAATCCCATTTTATATGCTTTATAAAAGTGCTATATTGTCCTTTTAATGAATGTATACTCATATAAGTATGTATTAAGATGAGTGAGCATTTAAAAATATTCATATCTTTTTATTTCTTGCAAAATACTCTACGTCACCTGCTCCCCCAAAAAATGAAGTTCTACTCAACAATGTCTTGAGAGATTCTACATAACAAAGATTCCATGATAAAAAATAATTAGGAAATTCTGAGAAAGCTTTCCCTTAAGATGTCCTTTGGCCAGGCACAGTGGCTCATGCCTGTAATCCCAGTGCTGTGGAAGGCCAAGGCAGGTGGATTGCTTGAGCCTGGGAGTTCAAGACCAGCCTGGGCAACATGGTGAAACCATGTCTCTATAAAAAATACTTAAAAATTAGCCAGATGTGGTGGCACATGTCTGTAGTCCCAGCTACCCAGGAGGCTGAAGTGGGAGCATCACCGGAGCTCAGGGGGTCAAGGCTGCAGTGAGCCATGATCTTGCTACTCAGCCTGGAAAACAGAGTGAGACCCTACCTAAAAAAAAAAAAAAAACTTAATGTATATTAATACCTTACAGGCTCTGAGAGGTGCGGCAGTAAAATAGCTACTAAATTTTACTTAGACAAGCATTTTAGACTCAGAGCTACTCATTAAATTGGAAAAAAAGTATTAGTGTTATGTAGTTTATTTAATGCTAACAACGTATAATGTGATGTGCCATGAATACTGGAGGTGAGATGAATATGACATTTAATAACATCAGCTGAATGTCAAAATACCCTGAAATAACTATATGCAAATGGTAATTATTTCTATGCACCAAGACTGAAAGTTCATTCCATTATTTGTAGATAGTTGAGTTCAGAAGTAAGGGTGAATTTTATTTACTGATTAAAAGTATAGAGATTCAGAGACCCTCAGAAATTAGAAAATTATTTTAACAAGACAGTCTATGAAAATACTATTCTTGAGGGATAAAAGTGATTTGTATATATTTACCTAAAAGTAATTTTGTTTGTGCAATAATTATGTAAATGCATTGTTGCTATATATGTGATGCCATAAAATATGCAATGGAAATAACACACTGATGAAATAATGACTATACTGCATTCAGCGGAATCCAAATAAACATCTTCAGTGTTGGTGCATGTTTAGCATAAGTCAAAAGAAAAAAAAATGTGACATTTCTCACTTATCCATTTTGTTTTGTATAGTTTTATGATCTTTACAATATATTTATAAATTATCTGCTGCTTGAATTGACTCCTATCACAGTGTTGTTATATTTTCGTGTCATAAATTAGACATAAAAGTTGAGTAAGACTGAACTGAATATTTAATTACATGGTATTATTAATAGTTATATAATAAGTTTCAATGTTTTCCTTATCTATATTTTATGTTTTAGCTTTAATATATAAGCAATTAAATAATTTAACAGATGACTAATAGGGAATGCATTTAAATATATTGCTTAAATATTTAAAGACTAAATTAAAGCTTCAACATGACAACATTGTTGAACAACCTAAGATGAGAGATAGATTACTTTTAAGGTATGCTTTTAGAAAATACACACGTATGTTCACTAGCCCTGCTTATACGAAGTATTTATGACCTTAATAAACAAGGACCTTGACAACGAAACCTCTGAAGTGACTAGGAGAACTTATTTTGACTTTGATATTGTTTATCTTCTTTAAATATGTACTTAGTTCTTCAAATTAATTTTATTTTAAAATATTCCATATTTTATTCGTGTATCTATGAATAAATATATTTTATATATTTATATTTTTAAAACTATACATATATACTTGTGTATACATGTATGTGTATATACTGTATCTGTATGTATGTGTATGGACTGTATGTATATACACTCATTATATGTATAATATATACATAAAAGTACATATATATTACACACACACACACACACGCAGTCAGTCTTCAGTGTCCATGGGGGATTGGTTTCAGGACCTCCTGCGGTACCAAAATCCACAGATGCTCAAGTCCCTTATATAAAATGGTGTAATATTTGCTTATAACCTATGCATATTCTCCTGTATACTTTAAATCACCTTGAATACAATGTAATACTGTGTAAATCGTTGTTATACTGTACTGTTTAGGGAATAATGACCAAAAAAGTCTTACATATTCAATACGGATGCATTTTTTTTCAAACTTTTTGATCCACAATTGGTTGAATTCATTGGTGTGGAACCCATAGAGGACCGACTACATATAAAAATGAAAGTAAAGTTAAATTATAAAGTGATAAAAAATAATTTTAAAATATACGACATGAACAGTTTAACAAAGTAAAAGGTTTAGGAAAAAGTAGAAAAAAAAATTTAAAGTTAAAAGTAAAATTCTACCACAGCAATAGCATAGAAAATGACAAGGTATTATCGTGATCAGAAGAAAGAATTCACCTAGACGTGGCAGTTGTTTTGTTTTCCTTTTATTGCCTGAAGTAGTATTATGCTGAAGAAATGGCATTTCTCATCTCAGTTTAGTTAGGTTTCTATTTTATATTCTGAAGTACAAAGAATATAAAATAAAATCAATGAATAAATTATCCCTGAAAAACAACTTTATTTCTCAACTCAGAGGTGGCCATAAATTGAGGAGAGATTCATTTATAATACCTCAGTGAACTAAAATTTAATAATGTTTTGTCAAATAGATAGTAGTCTTCAAAATACCATGTGATCCTTGCTGAGGTAAAATGATGAGAAGTTTGATAACATGATTTTCCAATTTAATATTGTTTCTTAATGAATTTTCAAATATGTAACTTATTTGAAAATCAGTATAAGTTTTCTTATATATGATGTTTATTTTCCCAGTTTTTGAGAAATTTTGCTAAAATGTATTCATGGTATATGCTAAAGTAAATTTTCTAGACTAGATTTAAGGATTTTTTTTACAGTAATGATATAAAGTGAGATAACCTTCAGATGTATGTTTTAAGCTGTCAGTATTTCTTACATTTGTCACAGTTTGTTTTTGCCGTTAGATTTACTGTAGCAGTTTCTTTGGTGAAATCTGGGCATGTATAAGGTGTTTCTGAGGTTTACCCACTGTTAAGAAACATTCTGTATTCTAGGTTTTTGCAATTCCAAACACAGATCACAGAATAGTTGGTCTCAGCATCATCTTGGGGGCTTGTTGGAAATGGCGAATATTAGGTCCCATTTCAGAATACTGCAGCAGAATCTCTAACAGTAACAGGATCCCAAAGGATTTATACAAATACACACACATAGTTTACCAAGCACCTAGGACCAACCCCATTAAACATTACTTTGTAGGACTTCTAAAACCAGTTACTAAAAACAGTGGCTTGATTTTTCATGATAATGAACTTTAAGGTTAATTGAAATCTAGATGTCATTACTTCCTTGTTTCTCTTCCTTGGTAGGAATGATTATAGAATGTTTTTCTAAGAATATCATAGACACAAAATTTATGTTGTCAAATGAATGGAATTGCTTTGTTGACACTACTAATATGTAGGTACCAGTATGTTTTTTGATAGGTATCAGTAAGGCACAAAACAATTTCAGAATAAAGTTTTCAGAACCAGCTGCATTTCTGACAGTCATTTCACTGCAGGTGGCTTCTGAATCATTTGATATTGAGATGGTAGTAAATCTCTTGTTTTGTGGCCAATCTCACTACCCAGGGCTATTTTACCAGAAGAGACAATGCTGAGCAGGAAACCTCTGCCTCAGTGTTCCTTGCTGTCCTCTCGGAATCTCATCAGCTGTTGCTATATAAAGACTTCATAGCTGTGTATTTCAGAAACTTTTGTCAGCTGTTTTATTATCATACAGATCCTCAGCATAGTTGTCAATAGACCATGCATACTTGCCATCATCCTAAGATTTACTAGCTTTCATTTATTTATCAATCCACTGAGACCACTAATAGTCCTGATACTCTCTGAGTTTTTCCACGTCACTTGGTCCTCGAATGATTGAACTGTCTGTAGACGCCGCCGTCTCAAGAACTCAGAATCTTTCAGGAGTAACAAAGTCTTATTTCTCTAGGTCAATAAAGGCTTTTGAGAGAAGACTTTTCAACTAATCTTACATGAAATATGAAAAAGGATTTCTCAACTCTGATATGGTAGTTTTATTTTACCCAAGACAAAAGCCAGTTGTTAAGTGGAACAAAGTGCGTCACTTTGGCTGTTATCTGTCCCCTTTCCAGACTGGAGTTAGGCTCAGCTCAAACCTATATAATTCTTCATTTCACCAACACACTTGTGAGTTGAAACAAAATTAAATGGAGTGTCTTCACCTTTGAGTTAGAAAATTATGTCCTATACTGCATTGCTATATTATTACTTATTTTTTTCCAAGTAAAACAACTTGTGAAGTACAAAATTGCATGACCAAAGAAATAACAAAACCCCACAAAAACAAAAACTGTCAATAAAAACCCAAAACCAAAACAAAGTGAAGTAACTTAGAAGATAGCAAGATTTATTGTAAAAATATAATAATTTAGATAGGTCCTCTTTGACCCAGGAATTGACAAAGAAACAAAAAAAAAATAAAAACTAGAGGCCCTAAAAGCAAAGTAATAGGTAACTAGATACTGACTTACGAGAGACAGGGCATTGAAAAGCAGTGGGAGAAAATACCCTTTTTGTGTAATTGTGCTGAAACAATTGGCAATCCATGCATGGAAAAAAATGTAATTGGGCTTCAATTTGACACCATACAAAAGGTAGATTATTAGATCTGAAAAGCAAAAGTCTAAAATTTAAGATACTGTTATAGAAGAATTTTTATTACATTTTGAGAGGGAAGAGATTTTTTAAGTAAAAAGCACTGACAGGAAAAGAAAGATGGGTAAATTTAACCATAAAAAATTAAAAGCTTTTTATCAAGAGATTATACACTATTGTGAAAGTGGTAAAACAAGTCATAAAATCAGAAAAGGTATCTGTAAAATGTGTTTGACCAATACTTTGTATCCAGAACACTAAAAAAATGCTCCTACAAATAAGAAAATAAAAGGAAATCCTAGCTAGTAGGAAAGTGAATAAAGGGGAAAAATTCAAATGACCGGTTAATGTATGGAATGGTATTTTGCTTTATTAGCAATTACTATGTGCAAATAAAAAATATTACATACAGCAATATGCGCATCATATTGGAAAAAATAACTAGATTGACAATAGGAAGGTTTTCTGAGCATATGAAATGATGAAACTTCCATGCCCTTGAGGAATTGGCATAAACACTTTGCAAAGTTTGGTATCATCTGATGAAATTGAAGATACATGTATTCATGGATGCACTAACTCTCTTTCTTATTGCATCTTCTCAAGATATGTATGTACATAAAATAACATTATTTGTAAAAGTTCAAACTGGAAATCATCTATACCTTTATCATTCCTTAACTATATGATTAAATTATTATATAGTGATGGCATGGAAGACTACAGAGCAATGATTTTTATTACTATTCTTTTTTATTGCTGACTAGTATTACATTGTATAGATATACCCGTTTCTTCTTTCATTTGCTGATTGAAAGATATCTTGTTTCCAATTCTTGGAGTGTATAAAGTGGCTAGTAACTGTGCCATGTAGGTTTTTTTGTGTGAATATAAGTTTTCTTTTCTCTTGGGTAAATGCCTACGAGTAGGGTTGCTTGGTAATATGATAAGTGTTTAATTAATTGCATGAAGAATGGCCAAACCATTTTTGAAAGTGGTTGTTTCACTTTACATCTAAGAATATATAAATGTTTCATTTGGTGTTTTCAGCACTTGATGCTCTCAGTTTATTTTAATTTTTTTTAACCATTATATAGAGTGTGTAGTGCTAGCTCATATTTTTGATCTGCATTCTAACAACCAATGAAGTTAAGCCCTCTTTTCAAATGTTTATTCGCCACCATATATCTTCTTTGGTGGTTTCTGTTTAGATCTTTTCCATTTTTATTTATTTTCCAATTGTTGATTTGTGAGAGTTTCCTATAATTTCTGGATGCAAGTCATGTGACAGAAATATACGCATTTGACAAGTATTTTTGTCCAGCTGTATCTGTCTTTTCAGTGTTTCAACAATGTCTTTTCCAGAGAGAAAGTACAATTTATATTTTCATTTATGAGTCATGCTCTCAGTGTCCTATCTAAAAACTCTTTGGGTCCAAATCCAAGATCACAAATATTCTCATTATAATATTTTTCTAGATGTTTTATAACTTTGTGGTTTGCATTTAAATGTTGTAATACATTTTAAATTATTTTTAGATAAGGTATAAGATGAATTGAGGTACACAGTTTTGTGTATGGATGTTCAGATTTTCAAGCAGCATTTCTTGTAAAGATGTGTCCTTTATCCATTCACTTGCCTTTGCACCTAGAAAAAAATATCAGTTGACAGTGGAGGTCTATTCTGGGCTTTCTGTTCTACTCTATTGATTGATATGTTCATCTTTTCATCAATATCACCCTACCTTGGTTTCTGTTTTTATCTTTATAATTGTTGATGTTTTCGCTTTATTTGGGTTTATTTTCTTAAATTTCTTATCATGGAAGCATAGATTACTGATTTGAGACTTTTCTTCTTTTCTAAAATAAAACACTTAGTGCTGTACATTTTTTCTCTAAGCATTCCTCTAGTGGCATTCCAATCACTTTGATATATTGTATTTTCATTTACACTCAGTTAAACATAGAGTTGCATGTAATATTTCTTCTTTCATGCATAGGTTATTCAGAAGTATGGTGTTTAACTTCCCAGGTGTTCAGGGGATTTTTTCAAATAGCTTTCCTTTGGTAATTGACATCTAGTTTAAGTATGTTATTGGAAACACACTTTGTTGAATTTCTATTCTTGTACATTTGTTAAGAATTGTTTTATGACTCAGAATAGAATATATCTTGGTGATTGCTTCATCTGCACTTGAAAAAAAATGTATATCTGCAATTTTGGGGTATTCTTTAAATGTCAATCAGATCAAGCTAGTAATTACAACATTTAAAAAATCATAATGGTTGCCCTATGTTATACAATAAACACCTTTGATTAACGACTGCATCTTCAAATAATATGATATTTCACATATAAGTACTTCACAATGGTATATTCCTAATCCCCCTCTCCCATCTTTGTATTGTGGTTGGCATGTATTTTACTTTTACATATGCTATAAATGTACATTTACTTTATACTATTTTTAGCTTACATATCAGTTATCTTCTAAAGCAATGAAAAACAAGAAATAAGAATTTTAAACTATTATTTATGCACGTATTCTTTTTACTGTGCAGATATATATTGCTGTCTATATTGTCTTTCATCCAAAGAACTTCATTTAATATTTCTTATAGTGTAGGCTGGAAATGAATTCTTTCCATTTTTGTTTGAGAAAGGCTTTACTTCTTTTTTTGGAAAGATATTTTGTTTTTACTAGATATAGTTAAATAGATATATATTTCCTTTTGCTAGGCCTTCGGTATAGGTGTCTGAATTACTATAGTCAGAGGTTGGACTGGGTTTGAAATTTGTTGCTATAGTTACCCACAGCGCGTCACAGGCTTCAAATTCCTCTGGCAAAACCTTTGGTTTACAATGGGGGCTAGTTGGCTTGAGGATTGTTTAGAGTGGGGACCAATTTACAATTTCTCAGTACCAGCTCCGTCTTCAACTTTCAGTCTTCCTTTTGTCCTCTACCTCCGTGAAATTTGCTTCCGTATTCATTATCCCAGTCATAAAGAGCGTGGTGGAAGTGTTTTCTGATCATTTATTATTATGCCTTCATATTAGGCACTTTCTGTGTTTCTAAATATTAAGATTGTGGCCTTCACAATTTCTCCTGCCGTGCTTCAGCTGCAGCTTTTGGCTCAAGATGTTTTCCTCCCTCTCCCCAGGTGTTAGTGTTTTCTGGTTCTTTCTCCTTATTGCAGTTGTTTTTTCCTAGTGCCCTAAAGTTGACAGTCTTTGTTTTCTTCCCCCTGTGAATTAAAAATGTGTTCCAAAAAGAAATAAAATCATTTTCAAAAAAAAAATTCTACAGCTATTTATGTCCTGTTATGTCTTTCCTAACTGAAGCCACAGAAAATGAAAACTTGCATCATACTTTCACCCATCTCCAAGAATGAACTGCCCACCAGAGTCTGTTGCTCCTGTTCCTTCTTCATGGACTTCAAGGTGTTGATTTGTATGTTATGCTGAGGTTTTACAGCGGTTTTCTGCAGGTGGATACTCCCATTACAGTCCTCTCCCTTCATTGCCCTTTGAATACCTGAATATGTTTTTCTATGTGTTTCTATTGCTTTTATCAATCTGACCTCATGGCTTCAGGAGTTATTTAGTTTCTAGATTTATAATTTAACCTTTCTTGTTTTTCAATGAGGAAATTATTTTGCCCTAAATATGAATATAAACATGAAAATAGACACAAATACAAACATTTATGTAAATTTGGCTGGGTTCGGTGGCTCACGCCTGTAATCCCAGCACTCTGGGAGGCTGAGGCGGGCGGATCACGACGTCAGGAGATGCAGACCATCCTGGCTAACAAGGTGAAACCCCGTCTCTACTAAAAATACAAAAAATTAGCCGGGCGTGGTGGCGGGCGCCTGTAGTTTCCAGCTACTCGGGAGGCTGAGGCAGGAGAATGGCGTGAACCCGGGAGGCGGAGCTTGCAGGGAGCCGAGATCGCGCCACTGCACTCCAGCCTGGGTGACAGAGCGAGACTCTGTCTCAAAAAAAAAAAAAAAAAAAAATTATTTGATATATCTTGATCAGCCTCTTTCAAACCTTTTCCAAAACTATTTCCTCGTTCAAAATGGAAAGTGACATTACATCTCACTCCATAATCTAAAATGTTTACAATTCATTGCCCGTTTCCCCAAAGCCTTTTAATTGCTCCAAACAGCTTTTAATTTCCAGGAAATGTTCCTAGATGTAAAATGTGACTTTATGAATAATTTCTGCACTTCCCTTTTGGGCAATTTGCTGCTTGTCTGGCAAGCTGGAAAAGATATTTTCAAAAAAGACTTAAAAGGGAGCAGTAATTAGCTTTTTTTAACTTTGAAACATTCTGTTTGGATTTTGTTCCACATCAAGAATATTTTGTAAGGTATTTCAGAGGAAATTTATCTACCTCTCTTTTAAAAATGAATTTAATGCCATATGCTACAATATCTATGAACGGGTTTAATTAAACCTTTTGCATTCGAAGATTTTATCTTGAAAACTTAAGGTAACCATGACACATGACATGTTTTTAATAACTATGCTATTAATGGCTATAAATTAATTTATCTAGGATATTAATATTGAATGTACATTTCTCAACAATCAGACATGTACTTTTAAAAAGATATTTTATTCATATTGCCTTTACACTAAAATATTTTTATTACTTTACATATCTTAAATATTTTGATAGTTCACTTTATTAGTACTGTTAAAATTAGTGATATTAATCCTTGTGACCAACTTAAAGTTACATGATCTTTGTATACTGTTTATATAACTGTGCTCTTGTTATAATCCCCTGTCTGTACCTAAAATAATAAATGGCTAATCACTAGTATACACAGCAGAACATTGGAACATTGGAACATTGGAACATTGCATTAGCCCCATACTCAGAAAAAGACAATGCAGAAGAGAATCTTTCTGACTTATTTTGTGATAGAATAGATCATCTCTTATGTCCCCCTAAACAGAAATGTTCCACCTGAATAGATGGACATTTTCTAATCCCAATGATTCATTAAAAACATCTCTCCAAATGAATCAACATGGGAAGTATTATAGATGATAATATATTGTATTTTAACATGTTTAAATTTAATACTAGCTTGCATCTATTAGAGATAACATTTAAATAATTTAGGCTTCTTGCATAAATTTGCTACTAGTTTCTGATATAATTTTCAAACATTTGAAAAGAACTAATTGGATTTAAAGTTATTAGGTAGTCTTTAATGCATATTAAGACAGGAATTGCACTGGATTGCCAAAGTAATAAAATCACTCATAAATTGTAATAACATGAAAATGAAAAGAATCAAAGAATGGACTGTATAGCCCTGTGGTAGACAGCACTGAATGACAGTCCATTTTGTGTCCACTGATTATATGATCTACCTGTTTTTAATTTAAAATAATAAATTTTAAATAATATTGTTTCTATTATATATACTTGATTAAAATAAAATATACTTAAATTTTTTTAGAAAATAATAAAGGCAATTGCACTGTACATTGAAACTCATATACAATGCAGCCCAAATATTACTCACAGAAATTTCTGCCTTTTGAACTATTTATTTTGCTAAAGGATGAGAGCAGTTAATCACTGAAATATTTTAAAAGAACCAAACCTTATGAAAACTTAAGAAATTGGGATGAAATAAATATAAAATTACACATTGATTTAAAAAAGCAGAATTAATGAATAACTAATAACTGGTCCTCTGAAAGAAAAATTAGAAGAGTAAAGCCAGCGTATCTCTGGAAAATGTGGTCATAGAAAATAAAACATACTCGAAAAATTTGGAATTTTTTTAATGCCAAAAGTTTTTAAAGAAAATTTAAAAAATAAAAAAATAGGATGCATATTTGTACTTACAAATATATTTAAATATTCAGGTACTCTCACTTCTAATAAGCTGATATTGCTTAGTGTTTGATATTTCATGCTTTATGAGCTGGAGATCTACTGCGAACGTTTGCATTCTGCTGATTTCTCTAGGTGCTTATTGAAATACTCAACTTTCACGATGCTCTGATGGCTTTGGCAGGTGAGACAGAATAACTGCATCTGTAGTTTGGCATTACTTTATTAGAGATGTTGTTTAGGGCCATAAAGTGTTACAGAATTTATTAATAGCTAATTCTGTTTTCAAAATTTATACATGCCTCTTTTCTTCCAGTGTATATCACATGAGAAAACAGTTACAGAGAGATACTTTCCATACTGCCTCAACATTGTACCCCAAGCCACTCTGGCTGTGTTGTGGAATCAAAGCTTTTATGCCAAATTGCTTCCTGTCGATTTTTCTTAACCTACTTATTATCTCCTGTGATGGTTAATTTTGTGTGTCTACCTGACTAGATCAGGGATGCCCAGACTGACTAAACAGTATTTCTGGGTATGTGTATGTGAGGGTGTTTCCACATGAGGTTAGCATTTGAATTAGGTGAATTTGAATTCACCCAATGAAACTGACTGCCTTCACCTATGTGGATGAGCATCATCAATCTATTGAGGGCTTGAACAGAACAAATGGCAGAGAAAGGGAGAATTTGCCCCCGTTTCAGGCAAATGTGAGCTAGGACATCAATCTTTTTCTCTTGCCCTCAAAGCTCCTGGTACTCAGACCTTCAGACTGACTGGGATTTATACCATCAGCTGTCCAGCTCTCATGGCTTCAAACTATACTACCAGCTTGCTTGCTTTCCAGCTTTCTGGTGGCGGATTGTGAGACTTCTTAGCTTCCAGGATCATGCGAACCAATTTCTATAATAAATCTCATTATATATGTATGCAAATATAAAATTTATTTCCCATACATGTATCTCATATATAAGCATATGAATACAGATTTAAAGATATGTGTATATATAAATATATGTAAGATATATATAGATAGATATACAGATAGCAATTCTCCAGATTCTAATAATAATAGTAAAATAGATCATATAAGCCAGTATCAACTACAAGTCTTACACAGTGATATCCTGGATAGGTTATTTTAATTAAAGAAATGTCAAGTAAATAATATATTTCTAAAGAAAAAAGGAAAAGGCAATATTTTTATCTAGTTAGTCATTCAACTAAAATGACATCGTTGTACAAAATATTGCAACAAGAACCTGGACATTCTTTTTATTTTTTGTTTTGTTTGTTTTTTTTTGTTTGGTTTTGGTTTGGTTTAGGATTTTTGGTTAAACGATATGTGAAAGCGTTTTTTTATCTTTTATTTATGTCTGTTCTCCAAAATGTTCTTGACAAATGGTCAAATGTTGATAGCAGGTATTGGAAAAAGACTTTGGATAGAGTTATTTTCTTGAAGGCTTCTCAGTTATTATATCCCTTATAAGAGAGTCCCTTGTCTCTTTGGCCATGTGAGAATGTGGAGAAGACAGCCATCTATGAAGCTAGAGGTCAGGCTTTGCCATACACTGAATCTGCTGGCACCTTGATCTTGAACTTCTCAGCCTCTGGAACTATAAAAAATAAGTTTCTCTTATTTTAAAACCGCATACTTTATGTTATTTTGTTATAGCAATCCAAATGGACTAAGAGAATAATTTATTCTAGTAAAAATGATGGGAATAATGTCAAATTGTTACTTGAAATAGGTTGATTTCTGGACAGTATTTATCTTTCAATAAGATATGTCAACAATCTATGTCAAAAGCTGATAATAAATTTTTGTATTAACTAATCTTTTTTACCTTTTAAGAAGAAATTCTGGATGTAATGACTTTGGGCTGGTAATCACATACTGCTACTTTGGTTACAATATCTTTCACAAAATGAAATCTAGATTTTAGTCTTCTATTTAAAAAGTGTTGATAGACAAAGTTGAAGTAACCTTTATTATACCCAGAAAACATTGACTTTTGAGACAAATATAAATTTATTAATGAAGGAGCTATTTTATTTAAAAATATATAAATCATGTTTATCCACTACTTGCAGGAATAATTAATACAAACGCACTGAAATTCATTCTTATAGTGAAAATAAAAATTTGTCATATGATATCAAATATTGGAGAATGTCAGAGATGTATGAACCAGAGCAACGCCATCTTAAATAGGAGCTGGGTAAAATGGGGCTGAAACCTACTGGGCTGCATTCCCAGATGGTTAAGGTATTCTAAGTCGCAGTATGAGACAGGAGGTCAACATAAAATACAGGTCATAAAGACCTTGCTGCTAAAGCAGGTCGCAGTAAAGGTGTGGGCCAAAACCCACGAAAACCAAAATGGTGACGAGAGTGACCTCTGGTCATCCTCACTGCTACACTCCCACCAGCACCATGACAGTTTACAATTGCCATGGCAACGTCAGGAAGTTACTCTATGTGGTCTAAAAATGTGAGGCACGAATAATCCACCCCTTGTTTAGCATATCATCAAGAAATAACCATAAAAAAAGAGGAACCAGCAGCCCTCAGGGCTGCTCTGTCTATGGAGTAGCCATTCTTTTATTCCTTTACTTTCTTAATAAACTTGCTTTCGCTTTGCACTGTGGACTCACCCTGAATTCCTTCTTTCGTGAGAGCCAATAACCCTCTCTTGGGGTCTGGATCGATACCCCTTTCCTATAACAAGATTATTTAAATAACGTTAGGAAAGCTCAGCATCATTAAGCTAACTGCACTATTGGAAATGTTAATATTTTATAAGTGTTTCATGAAGGCAAGATTATAAATAACCTTGTATGCAAATATCTCAGCTCAGAATACCATATTGAAATAACCACTCAGTTTGAAAGACTTTAAACAGTCTTTGATAACTGTTTAGCAGAGTATGGCAATGGCCTATGTTACTTTTATATCCATGGTAGCAGTAGAAATGAGGCTAAGTGGATGGATAAGAAATATATTTTTGAGATAGACTCAAATAGGACTTGCTGCTGAATTTAGTATGAGGGTTTAGGGAAAGAGGAAAAAATCATTACTCCTAGGATTCTGGTTGAGCATTTGGTGTGGATGATGGTAACATTTGCTGATGAGGAATATTGAGACAAAAGTAGATTTTCATAGCATAGGATTGGTGAGGACATAAGACAATACTGGACATAATAAGTACGAAAGGCCTACTACGTATTAAAGTGGAGATAAAAAAAAAATGCATGTGCAGGGGGGAGGATAAGGGAGAGATTGAGATATATAGGGGAGAGATTTAGATATATAAGGGAGAGATTGAGATATATAGGGGAGAGATTTAGATATATAAGGGAGAGATTGAGATATATAGGGGAGAGATGAAGAAGCAGGGGTAAATATGAGACATTTGACCAAGATGGCCGTAAAGTTTTCCACAGCTTGACTGACAAGCTTCTTCCTGACTCTAGGCTCCTGATCTCCCTTTTCTTAGAGCATTTACTTTAGAAAACTTTTAAGATGTAAATCATTTTACATGTCTTGACAGCTTTACAACGTAAGAATGACTTTCTTAAAGACGTGGAAGCCATCCCTTTGAAATGTAATCGTTAAGAAGATAATGCCCCCCATCTTCCAGTCTGTGTAAGAGAGTAGGACTCTAACATCAATTAGCAGACTGGCTAAACAGAATTTCCGGGTGTGTGCGTGAGGGTGTTTCCACATGACGTTAGCATGTGAATTGGTGGACTCAGTGAAACTGACTGCCTTCACTTATGTGGATGAGCACCATCAATCTCTTGAGGGCTTGAACAGAACAAATGGCAGAGAAAGGGAGAATTTGCCCCAGTTTCTGCCTGACTGTGTGCAGTCGTGTGCTAATTAGGCACTGATTAGCAGACAGGAATGGCCTAAGAACAGAGAAACTCTTTTACGCACTCAGGAATAGGTCATGCTTACCACCTTCCACTGATCAGATTCCCCTCGTAACTTCTATTAAAATAATAGACCATGAAATCTAGGCCTTTTCTACGGTGATCTGAGGACCAGCAACACTGGCGTTCCTGGGAGATTGTTAGAAAAAAAAAAAAAAAAAGCTCAGAACTCCCTAAATCAGAAGCTGCATTTTTAACAAGATTCCCAAATGCGAATAAGTGGATAATGGAGCATGGAAAAGTGAACTGGATGTGTTAGAATGTGGGCTATGGGATAAATTAAATGAAAGGATAGGATGGCATGGTCAAAGACAGCAGTGTTAAATCTAAGCTGAATACAAAGTGAGTTAATGGGGTTATCAATGATGGCATGGTCAAATTTACAATCATGGGTAGGACTGGCTGACAGCAATCCAGGTGCTAGACTCATGGGTGAGGTGAGTAAGGAAGAGTGACAGGGAGGTCTTCAAGGGTGAAAGAGTGCATATTACAATGGCACGTGCTTCATGTTTTGGTTTTTAGAAAAACAAAGGAAGGAAACATAGTTTAGAAGTGTTAGCAACACCCCCTTTGTTGTCTCTAGTTGTGAGGTACATGCAAAGGAAATAAAAAACAGCCTTTTCTTGAAAGAGCTAGGTGGAGGTTGTGGCCTGAGGAAATGTGAGGTTTCTAATAAGCCAGGAATTGGCAAACTGTTTCTATAGAGAGCCGGATAGCACATATTTCAGGCTTTGTGGGCCAGATGGTCTCTGTCACAACTACTCAACTCTGTTCTTGAAGTAGAAAAGCAGCCCTAGATACTAAGTAAATAAATGAGTGTTTCAATAAAACTTTTTGTACAAAACAGGCAATAGGATAGATTTTGCTTGTGGGCTGTTTGTTGATTCCTAAACTGTGGCATCTAGATGAAGAGTAGTGAGGATGATAAATGCTAAAATGAGGATAGTTGACCATAGGTTCCAGAGGAATTAGTGGAAAGCATTGGCAAGCTGTGGAACATTTATGTCAAGTTAGGAGTGTGACACCCACTCTTAGTGAGCAAGATTTCTGCTGGTTGCCAAAGTAAACACCAACATGAGTCATGGAGAGTTAGTCCTGATATTGTCTTCTTAAATTATAAATTAACCACTTATTTTATAATATTTCATGAATATACAAGAATACATTTTAAACTATATAGAAGATATAAAAGTGAAATGAAACTTGTGTGCCTAGCTTAAGAAATAGGTTATAACTGATGTTTTGAAGCCCTCACGCATCCTCTCACATTCACATCTGTCTTTCCCTTCCTCCAAAGATAAGCTCTACTGTCAATATTTTGTTTTTGTTTTTAGTTTTTCTATACCTGGATTTAAGTTAAAGGACAAGTACAGAAATTGGATGACTGAATAAATAGTTAAGGACCTCAGGAGAGACTGAGAAACTTCTCACCCAGAAGTGTGTTCTTATATTTCAAAGGCAGATAAAAATATGATGCCAGCCATTCATTTACATTCCAAAGAATTTGAAATTAGGAAACTTCCTCTTCTCTTTCCAGAGAAGATTTGTTTACATGAAGTAGATAAAATTATCCCCAGTCTCTGGAGGAGAAGGTAGCAGCTGGGCAGTTTATAGCCCATATAAGCTCCCAGAATTGTAATTTTGGGATTCCTCGCCTTTGGTACAAAAATCTTCTTTTATACACTTGCAGACCTGGCTCTCATTGCATCACTTTGAAGGGGAGAAATAGGGTACAGGAAACCAATGTGCTTACTACCGTAATAATAGTCTTCCCCCAGTCCAGAAGCTTCATGTTTATTTTCAGGGCAAAATAAATAAACTAACCATCAGCAGCAGTGGAATACATATTCTTTGTATTATATATTCTCTGGGCTCTGAGGCTTTAGAATTTCTATTTCTTAAAAGTACTCAAGAGATTCACCATGAACACAGAAAAATCTTCACTGAACTATAAGCTATGACACCTGTGTGAAAGTTGGGGTTCCTCATGTTTGCAGACCACAAGATGAGAAGAGGGGTCATTATCCTGGCTGCATTAATTGACTCATGATCCAATGCTGCTGTACAATAGTGAAGAATGAGGCACCTTGTTCATCCACTTGAGCACTTCTTGATAATTCCTTATACAATTTTAATAGGAAATACATGTGTGTAGCAGCCACAACCTGAGAAGTACATAAAATATCCAGGGCACATACCACTCCAGAATGAAGGACTATGCACCACGTAAGCCATGGAGATCTGCAGAGGTGCTCTTTGAGGGAGAGAAGAACCTAAAGTGGAAAAAGAGATCATGAGTGCCAGTTATGATGGTTCTGATAGCAGCTGCAGCAATGACGGCTGCCATTTGTCCCACTGATCATCCTCTTAATAAGTTTCCCTTAATAAAAGTAGCCTATCTCAACCTGGCGTGAACTGCATCCTCTCACATTCATATCTGTCTTTCCCTTCCTCCAAAGATAAGCTCTATTGTCAATATTTTGTTTTTGTTTTTAGTTTTTCTATACCTGGATTTAAGTTAAAGGACAAGTATAGAAATTGGATGACTGAATAAATAGTTAAGGACCTCAGGAGAGATTGAGAAACTTCTCTCCCAGAAGTGTGTTCTTATATTTCAAAGGCAGATAAAAATATGATGCCAGCCATTCATTTACATTCCAAAGAATTTGAAATTAGGAAGCTTTTTTAGAAATTAGGCAACAGTTTATGAGAATACTCAAGCAGCATGAGGAATAGACATTAGTGGATTCTGTGCTGCACTGCCCAGATCCTCCTGTAGGATTGAATGACTTATTCTCTTTGCTTCTGGTAGTGCTACTGCTGTCAGAAAGCACTCAGTGGCCACCTCACAAAAAGTCGATTTCTGACCTGGGCAGCCAATATGCAATGACTATTCAATGCTGGGGGTAATCTCCCCTCCCCTTGTACCAACATGGAACAAGTGAGAAGCGCATGGGATTGACAGAGGCCTCCTTTGTTGACACTGTATCACTGACCACCTTCACCCCTGTCCACTTCTACTTTCTCCTTTCCTCTCTTTCCACAGTTCTTTTTTTTCCCAAGAACATACTTTACCATTTCCCATAGGTTAATTTTAGTCTCATTGTCTTCTTCTTAAGGAACCCAACACATATCAATTCATATATTATTTTTAAAGTATGTGTCTGAATGACACACTGATACTTTGAGGGATAAATGTTAAAAGTGTCCATTTATAAAATTTAAAAAGAAACATGCTTAAAACTCCAGTGAAAGATACACAAGCTGATGGTAGCACTCACCAAAGCTGAGCACCGGCTGCAGCACCTCCTCTGGAGGACAGATGAAAATTCATAGAGCAGTACTGTGGTACCTTTGCTAGTCAAATGTGTAGCAGTGGCAGCAGCAGTCACCTCATGTGGGAGCTTGTTAGGCTGTCAGTCTCTGCCCAGACCTGCTGAGTCAGACTCTTCATTTTTATAAGATCCTAAGGTAATTCCTATTCTCTGATTTAGATTAATGATTCTCAATTCTGACTGTAAGGTAGAATCACCTATAAGCTTTCAACAAAATACCTATGCCTACGCCACACTCCAAATAAATTTCACCAGATTCTCTGGGATATGGTGTCTGAGCATTGGTATATTATAAAAGTTCCCAAGGCTTTTTCTAATGAATAGCTACAGTTAAGAGTCACTGATACAGAGAGTATCCAGGGTTCGTTTTCCCTTTGAATGTCTTAGGTCAATCACAAATTTCTATAAAATCCTTCTGGATTCCCATCACTAAGTTTCCATTTTTCTCTTAGAATTTTGAATCATTTGTTTCATTTCCATTCTTTCAACCTCAGAATGAAAATATGAAACCGTATACAGATCAATTTGTTTATTGTCTGATTGTGGCTCTAGAAATTGCGGTTTTCTATCCTTCCTTCTCATGGGATTATGGAAAAGGTGAAATTAATAAATGGCCATAAAGTTCAGTTTCCAGGTACAAAAATTAATGCCATATTCACTCCCTTTCAAATACTGTTTCAGTTCGGTTAGAAGGATTTTCAATTTCAATGCATTTTTAAGGGTCAGTCAATGAGGTTTGGCACCAAGGCAAATTATTCAATCCTTTTATCTTCCCCAATGCTTTGAGAAAAATAACCAAAATAAGGGATGAAAGCATATAAATAGCTGCAGGCCATTGATTCCTGCCCAAGCAAACATGTACCAAAGACAGGAGAAAAAAATTCCATGTCTCCCTTCTACTCAAAATAGGAGACAATTCATATAGTCTCAAAAGTATAGGCGTGAATAAAGTAAATAGGTCTGAATAAAGTAATATACATAATAAATACTAAAACACGCATGTATTACATAGCAATTTTAAGTATGCCTGGGGCATGGGGGCTTCTCCACATTTTCTAGAGACTTTCTATTGACTACAGTCAGTGAAGTATAGGAAAAGGAATTGACAGTTTAAATACTTAAAAGCTGCTTAATAATAATATAAGTTAAGAAAGTCTATCAGCATGTCTAAGTAGAAACCTACGTGCATGAATACTTTTTGTATGTTAAAGCTCACGTGAGGACATATATTTAAAACACATTAGAGCCAGGAATATTTTGTTACTGTTGAGGTTAAATAACTGAAAAAGAATATTTTGCTTATGTCAGTGGGAAGCTTATCAAACTGTTGTTAAAATTTGGAATTTGGTAGTTTTGTCGTTATTATTATTATTAGGAATATATTCAGGAGAGGATACAGGAAAAATATAAAGAAAAATATTCAACCGAAAGTCAAGTAAAGAAAATTCTTCACAAATTGAATTACAAACATTAGAATTCAACCCTTACACATATGCTAAAAATGACTCAATTCCCAGAGCAAAATTAAAATCAGAATTATTTTTATGATTGTTTTACAATTGCCTTGGCTGTAAAGAAGCATAGACCTATAAATCATTGTGGAAATACTTTTGAAATATTTTGAAAATAATTTTGAACTGAATTACTTGATTTTCTGTTTTCAAATTCAGGAAACATTAGTACTATCATTTTTCTGACTGTAGACATGCCTAAGAGGAAGAAAGTCAGGACTGGTTATGAGAGTCACACAGGTTTTCTGGCAGTGAACATATGTTTTATTGACGGAACTATAAAGGCTTGAAATTATATTACTATAAGTTAGCTGTTAGGATCTACATGTTCATTTGATTTTAAAGCTAATTGAAGATTGAATGCAATATATTTGAGAATTTAACATCTAGAAAAACTATACACAGACTTCCAAAAATTCACAGTGGGGTTGTTTGACATTTCAAGTTATACCAGACTCAACTACTCAATCATTTTCAGAGTGAGAAGTAATATTTACCTTTTAGGTACAGGGGAAGAGAATCTCTTAAATAATTATATTTAAACCTGAAAATATATATATTTGTTAGTCTGTAGAATAGACTCTGTCCCCGTGTTAACTTGGAAAATACATTTCCTTTGGAAAATCAAGATAACTAAATGTCTGCAGTATAAAAGGGACTTATAAAAAGGGAGGCTTTATGTCACTGACAGAGTATGAAACTTCAAGTATTATGACATGTGCATGATTTAATTATTACAGCATTTTAAAGACGCTGCCAAAGCTTCAGATATTTCTATCTGTGGCTTCGGACCTCAAATGACATATTAATTAATTAAAAGTTTTGGCTGCATGGGTTTTTGCTCACAGATGTTAACTAGTAGTGTTTGTGAAGTTTTCAAGGTTACTGCTAGGAATCTTAGAATCACAGAAACGTTGGAGTCCATCTGGTCCGTGGTGTGATGACAGATCCTGTGACAGCAAAGATTAGGGAAAATATTTCTCTAGACAGTCTTCCCCAGTTAAAATTCAGAATCCTGTAACCGCTTTCCCCCTCCGCTCTTGCTCTCCTCATCTGCTAATTTTTGTTTCCACTGTACCGACAGCAGGCTGGTAGCTTTAGTAGCTAGGTACTTTGGCCTCATGAGGCAAGATGCTCAATAAACTTCTCAAACTTGAAAACCTATTTAGTTATCAGCAAGCTAGCAACTGTCAAAAACAGGATATACTGTGAATCATCACAAAAGAAGTGAAAGAGGTTCCAGAGACAAGCGGTCCAAAGATGTTTTCTGCTTCGTGCTTAATTAACTTGAATGATGAGTCTTCGGAGCATAAACAAATGAACCTTTTCACCAGAACATATTGTCAACAACCCAGGAAAACATCATGGTGCAATCAGCTTTAGAGATAATTCTTTGCCTTTTGTTAACGCATTTTGAATTATAAGCGTTAGAATTCAACCCTTTCAAATATGCTGGAAAGGACATAATTCCTAGAGCAAAATTAAAGTCAGGATTATTTTTTTGATTGTTTTGTGATTAGGAGTTACTTCCTGGAAATAATTCAAAAATTTTGATATGCTTCAAAATCTCTAAATCCTTTTCTCCTTCCATAAACTATATTTTAATTATAAACTACTTCTCATAAAAAGTCTTGACAGATTTTAACCCTTCAGACATCTAATTAGAAGTAGATTGATTTTTCTTTGTACGTGAGCCTTCTATCAGCACCATGCTAGTTACGTGCGAACACTTTTGAAAGACGTGAAAATATAACGTTTTTGTGTCTCAAAAATGCATTCCAAAAAGCAAGACTAGAACAAAGGGCAGTAATGACAGAAAGTGTAATTGAAAATTCAGAAACCTCATATGCTAATGGAGAAAATTTGTTTTTCTAAAAGCAATAAAAATGGATAGGGGGTTACTCTTGCTTATATGTATTTAATATTATCTGTTACATAAGGTTTGAAAAAATACATACAAGACTTTAGACTTCAGACATAAATACACATAGGACTTCAGATTTTTCCAGTGCATTTTAAGTTGTAAAGGGCAAAATGAAGTAGTGGTTTTTGTAAACACAGGAAAGTTTAGAATTTCAAAGCTTCTAAAATGTGCAAATATATAATACTGGTACAAATGTTATTTTCTGATGTTCATTTTAAAATAACCAATTTAAGACTAACTTAGTAGTTATAAGGAAGTTGGGTATTTAATTTCAAACTGTTGTCTAATTTTATTTGTGAAAGTACAATTTAGTAAATTTGGTAACTCATCATAGTTGTTCAAGTATTTCAGTGACAATATTTTTAATCTGGAGAAGTGTTGAAAGTAATATCTTGTTCGTTATATATAATGAATCATGAAAAAACCCAAAATAATGCCTTAGCAAAACCGAAATAAACACATACATACTAACTTGTTAGAGAATACTGAGGCTTGCAGTTGTACTTATTCTAAAATCGCTGCCTCCTTTCAGATGTTTTGGGACTTTTCCTTGAGATAAAACTTATTAAAAGTAATTGGAATGTATCTTAAAGTAGGGATTTTGTTTTAATTAACTAAACAACAACAAACGAATCACCTTCTGCTGAATCAATCATCAGACCTTAGAGTGGCTTCTCTTCCCTAAAGGGTTTGTTTAGAACATGAGGCAGGCTGCATGTCATCTGATACCACTTGGAATCAGGTTAGTTGATATACATACTCCAGTCACATACAGCTTATTTCAGAAACTTCTAAACACTACATCTAGGAGACTTGAGCAAAACCCAAATTCCTTTTTGTATGTTTCTCCACAAGAAACATCATTACTTCTGTGATTCTATGCAAATCAGACCTGTCAAATAGATCTAGGTCTTCCAAAATTCTAAAACTATATGTGCAAGTTATTTCTCTGGGTTTATGTAAGTATTATCTACCATAGCCGGTGCTATTGTTCTAATAATAAATTGGACTGAATTATACTGAGCATACTCAGTATTATTTTATTAAGTCCCTCCTCTGGTCAATCTTGAGAAGATACTGTCCACAAGCCTCCTCTCTTCTCTAGCTACAATATCTAAGAGAGGATTCTATTTCTATTGATAATATCAAATATTTTTCCAAATAGATTGTATCAGTTTATAACCCTGTCAAAAAATATAAGAATGACTATTGATAAACATACTAATCTATATTTAGTATAATTGTTTCATCAGTGTGATAGGGTATTTGATCATTTTCCTGCAAAGGAAGATTAGTGTCTTTTTATATATTTCTTGGCAAACCATCTTTCCTCTCAGTGAAGTGCATCTTTATGACTGTTGGCATTTTTCTGTTTCTAATTCTTTCATCTATTCTACATTTTTTTGTGGAAGAACTTTATATGTTATATTGACTAATTCTCAGTTTTATGTATTGAAAATACCTTTCCTGGTTATCTTTATGATCATTTTTAATGAATAAAAGTTTATAATTTTAATCGAGTTCAATTCATCATAATTTTCTTTGCGGCTTTTGTGCTTTTTAATTTTTTTTGTTTAAAAAACTCATTTTAAAACTTATCAAGGTTGCCTATTACATCTTCTTCCAAGGATTTTAAATTTTTACTTTTCATACATGAGTCCAAAATCCACCTAAAATTGATATGTATGTGTGGATGAACATGCACCTTTCTTCTTGGAAAACAATATAAATTGTCATACTGATTTTCGTATGTGCATCACTTTATTTCTAATCTCTCCTTTCTTCCATTGGTCAATATCATACCCTTGTGCTAATAACAGAGTATTTTAGTGATACTGATTTATAATAGTTCTTGACATACGATACTATACTTGTTTTTGTTTTTCGGGAGCTGATTATTTTTGGCAATTTGCAATTTGACTGGAGTAGCAGATCAATTTTTGGATAATTTTTATTTTCTATTATAGAAAATTTTTCTATTTATAAACATAAACTAGGTCTACGTATTCCAAAATGTATTTAACAACTCTTTTATGAGTTTCTATAAAGTTTTACAATTTTTTACATTATGTGTAAGATTTGTTCCTTCTAACATTACGTTTTTTCATGCTAATGTGGACTGTTCCTTATGATGAGCAGAAAAGCCATCGTAAGAGTTTAAAAGAGAAGTGATATGGTAAAATTTATATTTTAGTTACTCTGGCCGCTCTACAAATAAACTAAAGCAAGGGTGGCACAAAGATAGGTTAAGTATAATCATTTTAAAAGTTGTTGCTATAATTCAGGAAAAGATTATGGCAACTTTGCCAAGGTTGTAGGAGTAGAGATAGAAAGGAGTTGTGACATTTTTTGGCATATTTTGAAGACAGCAAGAGCAGGATATAGTGATAAATTTGATATGCATTATGAGAGAAAGAGAGAAGTCATGGTGAACTCCAAGGTTTTTAGTTTGAGAAACAGGAAAAGTGATGTTACAATTTAGAATATAGAAAAAACTGCAGGAGGAATACACGTGATGGGAATATACAAGTTTAATTTTGGAATGATACGTCTGAGATCCCTCTTAGATGTTCAAGTTGTCATGTTGGGTAGGTATTTGGATATGTCTAAAGCCTAGGGGAGAAGCCTGGTTGTAGATACACTTTTGGAAGTCATTAGATATAGGATTTTCCATGTCTTGAGAGGATGAGATGACAAAAACTTGATGTACATTCTTGAAAAAGCAAAACAGCTTGAAGAATGAGGCATGTGGCACATCCATATTTAGAAATGTAATCATGAGGTGTACCAGGAAAGGAGACTTCTACAGTCCATTCAGAAATGTATTAGGAATTGGAGGCAAGTATGATGTCTCAGAAGCAAAAGTTTGTAAACACGTTTTAAAGAGAAATGGTTGAGCAACTCCTGATAAGCCAGGTAAGATAAGAATTAAGATTTGATCGTTTTACTTTTCAGCGTTCAATCATTAGTGACCTTGATGAGAAAAATTTCATGGAGAAATAGGAATAAAAGCATGACTAAAAAGCACTCAAGAGTATTTAAGGAGAGAAAGCATGTTCATGTGAACACGCTTGGGCTGGCGTGATGGAGGATTAAAAAAAAAAAATGTGAAACAAAAATGAGCCCCTAGCCCATTCTGGAGCTGATCAGAAATACATGAGTAAACCAAACCAAGACCAGTGAAATCTTCCAAATTGGAATCAGCACAAACTTCCAATTCTGCTGAATTGTGAACTAAAATTTTAAAATGGAGGCCGGGCGTGGTGGCTCATGCTTGTAATCCCAGCACTTTGGGAGGCCGAGGCGGGCAAATCACGAGTTCAGGAGATAGAGACCACGGTGAAACCCCGTCTCTACTAAAAATACAAAAAATTAGCCGGGCGTGGTGGCGGGCGCCTGTTGTCCCAGGTACTCGGAGAGGCTGAGGCAGGAGAATGGCGTGAACCCGGGAGGCGGAGCTTGCAGTGAGCCGAGATCGCACCACTGCACTCCAGCCTGGGTGACAGAGCGAGACTCCGTCTCAAAAAAAAAAAAAAAAAAAATTTAAAATGGAAAAGAAATAGACAACAACGAACCCAGAATGATACAAAAAAAGAAACACTCAGCAAGAAAGAGTTCTCAAATTTCAACTAATAGGATAGAAATATTCTAGGAGTTATTCAAACTCCTAGAATAAAAAGTTGATGAAATCGTGCAGTAAGTGGGGAGGGGGGAACGACAGTAATATACAAAAAATGCACTTGAGATGAGAAAATTAAGGAATTAAACCAAAAAGTTCAATATTGAATACAAATGCAAATTTTCAAAAAAGGAAATCAGAAAATGGAGAGTAGCCAGGTATCGAAGACATGATGTTAAAAAGCATATCCTAGAACTGAACGGGATATATTTCCAAATTAAAAGGATTCCAGGAAAAAAATAGACAGAGCACATCATGTTCACATTTCAGCACCCTGGAGATAAAGAGAAGATCCTGTATTAATTCCCTAGGGCTCCTGGGACAAAATGCCCAAAATCAAGTGTAGTGCCTTAAAAAACAGAAATTTATTGTCTGACATCTCTGAATGTTAGAAGTATTATATCAAGGTGTCAGTTAGGTTGGTTTGTTTGGGGGGCCTAGGGAAATATATATCTAGTCCAGATCTCTTACCTTGGCTAGTAGATAACTGTCTTCTTGCTGTCTCGTGACATCATCTTCTCTCTACATGTATCTGTTTCCATGTTCTAATATTTCCTTTTTATAAGGACATCTGTTACATTGGATTAGGGCCCATCTAAGTGACGTCATCTTATACATCTGGAAGGACACTGTTTCCAAATAAGTTTGTATTTTGAGGTATTGAGTGGGGAGGGCTTCAACATATTAATTTTTAGAGAACACAATTTAACCCATAACAAGTCTTAACATCATCCAGAAAGAAAATTTTTATGTATATATAACAAATCACATAAATGAAAGTGGATTCAGAATGACATTGGACTACTGAATGTACCTTCAAGGTTCTGAGGGAAAATGATTTTCAACCTAGAAGTCTTTACACACAGAACTAATAATTAAACGTAAAGGTGGGCTACAGACATCTTTAGACATGAAAGGGCACCTGTGTTAACTTCTCATACACCTTTTTTCTGGAAGCCACTGCTGCATATGCTTAATAAAAATAAAGGAACAAAGGTGGATTTACTATGAAGTTAATGAATCTTTGGCTTAAGAGTCCCTCATTTGCACAAGCACCTTTCAATGGATGGAAGTGACCCTAACAATGTGTTAACATGATCAAATGATTTGGTGAACATTTAGAAGAAATATTATTTAGCCACTATTGATTAAGAAGCTACTGCTTCCTACCCTCTTGGCTAAGATCAGGAATTCAGTTTTCTAAGTCTGAAAGAAGGTTTTGGACTAACCCAGCTGCCAGAGTTCTTTAAGTGTTCCAGTCTCTGGCAGGGGCTTAAAACAGATACACCTGCTACAGCAGTCGCACCTCTACCACTTTCATTTTTAGATCTAGTCTGGTGAGACGGAATGCTCACACAGGTCAGGTAAAGCAACGTCGTTACTCACAGGCAGCAAGAATCAACAGAAGCCTAGGATCCATGGCAAGCCAATCTCCCAATCTCAGAAAGCCTCCCAGGTAGGACCCATAGCATACAGTCTTTCCTGTGCATTTCCCACCTTGCACCACAGCTGAGAGACTCTCAAGGCACTCAACTCTGGGTTTTACACCCCAGGGGCAACTTGGATCACTGGGCACTAGCATTGCCGGATATCCTGCTCTAGGATGGATGAGAACAGAGCCTGAAAAGATCTGAAAAGATCCTCTTTATCACAGGATATTGCATTCTGGGCATATTCTACAGTTATTCTGAAAACTGCAGGCAAGGGCAATGAGAACTGGGTCAGCCAACATCAGCTGGAGACCTGTCCTCCTGCAAAGCCTGTTATAGTTCCTCATACAGGTGTCCTGGAGGAGCTGGCTGCAGGCGTTTTTGAAGTCCAGCTAAGAAGAAGATGTATTATAAATACACTATTTGGTGTTTAGTAGGACATATTTACAAAGCTCACATCATTCCCTTGTGAAATTACATCTTTATCAGCTGTCCCAGTGTAAGAATGGCATCTGATAATCTCCCCCGACCATTATGGCAATTTATCTGGATTGGTGGCATCAAAGTTCAGTCAGAGATTTATCACACTAAGACTGTATCCTTCCACAGCTAACACCAGAGGACATGGGTAGGAGAAGCGACAAAAGATGTAAAATTTACAGGGGCCAAAATAGTTGGTGAAAAAATTAACCAGCCATCATGTGTATAAATGGTAAGCAGAACATTTTATTCTCATCAAATCCTAGAAAAAAATAGACATTCTTTCCAGCGAGGAATATACTGGATAATACAGGCTGCATGACTATAAATACACTTCATGTTTCTTCTTGATGGAAATTGTGCCAAAAATAGATTTTTTCTGAATTCCTGTTTTTTTAGGGCATACAATTGTAGCAGTGCCACATAGTAGATCTGAGTGTAAAGTTGTGTGGATTGTATCTTAGCATCGTGTCCTGACAAATTTTGGAAGTTCCGGATGAAATCTGCCCCTGAATAAAACAATCTGGTGGTGAAACAACCTGAGGAAACCAGTCTCAAGTGGTAAAATCTTAGAAATAGTTTTGCACGTGTCAATGTATGTGTACAATAAACATTTATAGTAGCTCAATACGGCTAGCAGCAATTCGTAAATGCATTTAAATTTATGGGATAGGAAATGAAAAGTAATTGGCAATTATTGTCTTCCGGAGAAACAAAAAGTTATGAAAGAATTGTAATCATAGTACAACACTTCGTTTCATTGAATAATTACCCAGTCAGAACAATTTGAGCACTGTACGTCAATTTCGTTAAATATTATGATGTAATGACATTACAAGTTATAGGTTGTGTATTTGTGAGCCTTGTGCTTATGTATCTGTCTGCCCTGTGTGGGTGTTTTGTAAGCCAGGTAAATCCTCATATTACTCTTGAAAATTAAATAACTGTCTAAAATTGTAAGTTGAAGAAATAGCAGTACAAGCATGCTAAATAGTCAGGCAAACAGCTAAAGGTGTAATAAGGTTGGTTCTGCGGAATAAGATTAATAGGTTGGGAAGAGAAGAATAGAAAATAGTGCATTTTGTCACAAACTTTTAACTATTATTTGCCTTTTAAAAACATATTTATACATTTTTCATCAAAATTTAACTGAAAAATGGAGTCAGTTCTGACACACTTTCATAAAATGGGTCCTTATCAACTTTCTAATGCCCTGCCTTTTCTAGATAACCACGAAAAGTGACTCACATTTTGTGTATGTAATATTAGTAGGATTATGCTTTCAAGACGAAAGAAAGATTAAATTAAATTAATTATTTCTCTGAAGAATACCTAAATTCTTGTAAACCAAATGGTAATTGAAATGGAGCAGACTGTTTGAATATCATTGCCTGGAGCTAATAATATTTTAAAGGAACATAAGACTTAAATATTTATAAAATTGAGGGATTTTTAAAAACTGTTTTCAAAAAAGGTATTAAAATTTTACGATCTTTGTAGAATTGATTTTTCTCTTTCTGTACTCAACAGAAAAAAATAGTTTTACATTAATAAATCAGAATATATAAAAAACTAATTGCTTACAAAATACAATTGTATCAAACATATAGAATATTGCAGTTTAGCTTCCTGTGTTTGAATTTATTATATAAAGTAAAACAAAGATTAAAAATGTATGCGTTGGGGTTTTTGAAAATAGACACCATACATTCATTCAGATTTTCTTGTAGAAGAATCATTGATTTTATTCTGCATCTACATTTGACAAAGAAAGTATCAGAGGGGAAGAAAATGTATGCCTCACAGGCAAGGTTGAAAGCTCAGTTTCATTTTATTTCTTATCTTAATAGCAGGGAGCTGCTACACGGTGAAAAATATATGCTTTGGGAAGACTGAACTTGCTGCCTTTCTCAGGGCTGTTCATCTTTTTCTAAAGGGCAGTTATCAACTAAGCAAAAAAGGAGGAAATAGCTATTCTGCTTGGCTTATGATATTCTAAATCTATGACCACGTAGCTAGAAAAATCCAAGCATTCTAACTTAGAGTTTAAAAATTAAGAGGAAAGTGATAACGTGCTGTTGTCCGGAGTATAGTTTCTGAAGTATATAGAATATAGCACGGTAGGCATGCTCTAGAACGGCCCCCGATAATCTTTACCTCTTGGTATTCAGGCTCTTGTGAAATCTCATCTTTGAGTGTGAGTTGGACTTATCGGCTTTCTTCTAAACAAGAGTGTGGCAGAAGTGATGGGATGTTGCTTCCAAGATAAGGTTATAAATTTCTCTGGCTTCTGTTTTTGGTGCACTCACTCTTGGATTGTTCACTCAGAGTGAAGCCAGTTGTCATGTTTTGAGGCAGCTTTGGGGAGAGTCCCATTTTAGTGAGCTTGGAAGCATATCTTCTGAGCCCTATCAGAAGCCACATGTGTGATCTTGTAAGAGTTGGGAGGCCAAGGCAGGTGGATCACGAGGTCAAGAGATCGAGACCACCCTGGCCAACATGGTGAAACCCCGTCTCCACTAAAAATACAAAAAAAAAAAAAAAAAAAAAAAAAAATTAGCTGGGCTTGGTGGTGCATACCTGTAGTCCCAGCTACTCAGGAGGCTGAGGCAGGAGAATTGCTTGAACCCGGGAGGCAGAGGTTGCAGTGAGCCGAGATCGCGGCACTGCATTCCAGCCTGGCCACAGAGGGAGACTCTGTCTCAAAAAAAAAAAAAAAAAAAAAAAAAAAAAAAAAAAAAAAAAAAAAAAAAAAAAAAATTCATTCAACAGTAAAGCCCTGAGATCACTGCAATCCTAGATGGCACCCTTATTGCAGGATCTTGAGACCCTAATGCAGAAACATCTAGCTATTCCACTCCTGGATAATGATGCACTGAAAGTATAGTGATAAACATTTGTGTTTTCAGCTACTAAAACTTTAAGAGAGCTTGTTATGGAGCAATATGTAACTAATAACACAGACTCTAATTGAACCCCTGAGCCCACTTAATCTAAGTCTTAGATTCTATACTGTTAAAATGGATTATCACTGGTAGGTATTTTGTATAGGTGTTGTGAAGACTTAATGGGATAAATCATATGATAACTCAGCATATGTAACTGCACATATGTAGTACTCAAATAAAGGAGCTATTATTTTTACTGCCCATTTAATTTTTGGCAAGATCTCTGGGAATCCTTTAGCTCATTTTTCCACTGTTAGACTGGAGTATACCCCACCTTTTCAAAAGGTCAGTACACTACCAGTGCAACATATAATTTGCCTTTAACATTTATTCTATGCCAATATCAGTCTTCCCTGCTTTCCCACAGACATCAGTTACTATTCTTAGCCTAAAATTCGTTCTCTCCGAACTACTGAACCCATTCTGATTAAGCAGGCAATACATATATTAGCAGTCTTGAGGTAGGAGGCAGGACTTGAACTCTGGACCAGATTGAAGACTAGCTGAAGCAGGGAAGAGGTGAAATTACCTCTATTAGACACACCCACCAATGCCATGTCAGTTTACCATTGCCATAGCAACACCTGGAAGTTACCACCCCTTTCAATGGCAATGACCCAATGACCCAAAATTTACTGCCCTTTTTCTAGAAATTTTTGCATAAGCCACCCCTCAATTTGCATGTAATTCAAGTGGGTATAAATATGACTGCAGACCTGCTTCTGAGCTGCTCCTCCTCACTGCCTATGGAGTGGCTCTGCTTTGCAGGAGCAGTCACAGAGCTGTAATGCGGCCACTTTGATAAAGCTGTTTTCTTCTATTACTGACTCCTACCTGAATTATCTCCTGAACAAAGCCAAAAAATTTCTGGGGCTAATTCCCAATTTGGGGGCTCACTTTGTCTGCAACAGTCTTAGTCTCCAACCAGCTGAGTTTAGAATGAATACTACAGTCTTAATCCCAAAACGAGATTAAGTTTGCGGTTTGAGGAGTAATAACTTCTTAAACTTCAGAATTGTCACTGTCTCTCATTAGCTTTCTTCCTGGTTTATTCAGTAAGACAGAATACCAGGCCTGGTGGCTCTGTGTCACAAAATACAATTGTATCAAACATGTAGAAGTAAAGTAGATTATTGCAGTTTAGCTTCCTATGTTTGAATTTATTATATAAAGTAACATAAAGATTAAAAATGTATGCATCGGGGTTTTTGAAAGTAGACACCATGCATTCAATCAGATTTTGTTAAAGAAGGATCACTGATTTTATTCTTGCATCTACATTTCACAAAGAAAGTATGGTTTATTTATTCTACATTTCACAAAAAATGCATGGTTGGTCCCTAAACCAACCATAATTTCTCTCTTAATTCTAATGCCTCTGTGATTCCTGAGATTTTTCTTCCTTTAGTGCAAATAAGCTCTCAGTTGGCCTACATGGATTTCACCAAATATTTGTCAGTTTTGGTAACTCCATGTTGAGGATAAGCTTTTATCATTTCCTCTGTTATTCCCTCAGAATAAATAGTCTTAGATCTTTCACTGTCTTTTCCTCTTCTTCCTCCGTATGTCCTATTTATCAATATTTGTCTCACTACACCTTCATTCTGTCTTTATCACAGTAAGATGAAAGCAGCACCTTTTTACAAAGTCAGTAATTTACTAAATTATGCGAGACAGTGTGAAGAAAAAAAACATTGCCCGATAATTAGGATAAAGTATACCTTCTCAGTAAAAGTGAATTTATGTCTCCAAAGATTGATTTTATTAAAGCACCTTTTATTTCCACCCCCAACAAAATGTACTCAGTACGACCAGTTTCTGATAGCACTAACTCAAACTCGTACACTAAAGAAAGTATACTTTTAAAATGAAGATGACTATTTATATGTATATATAATGGGATTGACATAAACTGTTATTTTCTTTATAAAAAAGATCTTGACCTTTAGAAAATGGAAGTTTTTCCCCCTAATTTAAGAGTGAAAGGTTGATTTTATAATTCTTTATGAATAATAGACCCATGACTATAAATTCAGCAGATTGTGAGACACAGTAGTTGTGATGAATCATTGTCCATATAAAGTGAGATATCAGGACAATTTTATAATACAAATTGTATACAACATCACAATCATTCTGGTGAAAATTTTGAGGAATTTAATCATTCCTAAAGCTAAAATGATGGACTGATATAGTTCTACATTAATTTGTTTAGATAAATATCTTCACTCAAGAGATTTAGCACATTTTAGGAATGACAAGTCAATGTATGATAAAATCAGTAATATGCACTGATGGAGTTCACCCGTACCTTATTTTTTTCCAGTTAGAATGATGTTATAAATTAAACATAGTGCCAATGAGGTAGGATAGGTTCTAATCTATAAATCCTGGAGTGAATATTTCTGTTACTATAACATGCCAGCAGATTTTACTTGCATACCCAGTTTATAAGGTATTTGATTAATACTATAATTAACCCCAACTTAAAAATAAATGTGAAGGTCATTTTAATTGCTGACATTTAATCTGTGCATGAGTTATATGGAAGAATATTTTTAATTTTATCACTTAAAGGGTGTTTGTCTTCTCTTAAAATTATTTTCTTTTTCTTTTCCATGTTATAATTGTCACCTGTGTTGTTCCTTCAAAAAGCACCATCCAGAAAATATGCTTAATAATAAAAACTGAGCACAATTACCTAAACATGCTTTTCTTCCCGAGACACAGCAAAGCACAGGGAGAGTATGAAGAAAGAGACCCAGCAGCAGTGATATTTTTTATAACTAAACCTTGTAGGTAATCAACAATTTGCTGAAATGTTTTTAAAATATCTATAAATCTTACTACATGTTTAATGGTCCTTTTACAAAGCGTATCAATTACAGAGAGACAATAAACTGTAGTGCATATTTTTCCAGCCCAAGGACGAAAAATGTTTTGCGATTAAAAAAAAGTGTGTGTGTGTGTGCGTATACACATACATACATATGAAATGCTACACAGAGTATCTATCCCATTAGGGTTTATAATTCACATTAGCAAGTTATTCTGTGGAAAACATTATATAGGAAACATTTTAAATTAAGTCTAGCCTAATTTTTCTAAATTTAATTAAAACTCTTCCTTTTTTTCACTGCACACGTATCATCTTCTCAAAATGTTTTGTGCAGGGAAGACTAAAACCCATGTGGTAGGAAGTATCATCTTCATTATACAGAGAAGGTAATTGAGTTAAAATATTAAAACATTCACCCAAAGAAAGCTTATAAATGATAGTACTGCAATTTTAATATGGATCAATTTACCATTCACTTTCCTTTTTGTCACCCAAATTTGTCCTTCATATATATAATTTTATATTTATTTTTATATATAATTTGACCCCTCTATATAGACAGAGTCTGGTTATGCTTTTAGAAAACATATTAAATGTTAAGGTATCTCTGAAGAAAATCTACACATTATATTTAAATCCTCATTAATGTTACCTCTAACTGCTGTATAACTCTGGGTGAACTTCTGGGATTGAGGATGCCAAGATTAAAACAGATTGCCAGGTGAGCTGGTAGGAAAAAATGTGGACATTATTACAAGCTCATCTTTCTGCTCCTCAAATGCAAAATTTTGGGGAAAAAAGTGTGAGTAGGTGTGACTATTATACAGTTTCTCATTTGGTGGAAAATTACTTTTTGAAAGATTGAACACAGGCAGTGAATTATAGTGAAAAGAGCTCTTGAATTCAGAGGACTTGAGATCTAGTCCTGGCTTCTTTGTCTACAATCTGTGTACTTATAAGTAATTGGTAAACCATTAAGTGCATTATGAAGAATATTAGAAATGGAAAACATTTAAAAATTATTTGTTGGTATGAATTAACAAGATTGGCCATATATATAAATATGGTATACCCATAAAAATGCAACAGTTATATACTAAAAAGTAACCCAGATCCAGAATTTTATCTATATTGATATCTATATCCATATTTATATCCATGTAAATACATAGACATACGAACAGATATAGATTAGATATAGATATAGGTAAAGGGGAAGTACAGACATAGAGATAGAGATATCCATTTTCTTCCCAGAAAAGATAACAAAACTACTCTCGGAATCTATTTTATTCAATAAACCTTTATCTGTATCCTAATATATAGAAGGCATTGGTCAAGGCCCTGTGATTATTTAGTTAAATAATACTACTCTGACCTCAAGAACTGTAAATAAAGTCTAGTAGACGAGATCAGGCTTGTATACCTGTAAAATAAAGGGGAGAGGAGAAGGTCTAATATAATAAATACTATATAAATTCTATAGTTGAGATAAGCCCATTGGATGAAGGGATTACTGGTTCTGTTTCAAGGAACTTTTGAAGGCTTAATGATTGAACAGGCTATTTATTGAGCTTAAAATATCCAAACACTTCACTCTATCACTATTTTATTAAGTCTTTACCAGAAGGATCTAAAGTCCTTGAAATAACTTAGTTATAATTAAATATACCAAATCCAGTTTCAGATTCTTTCACTGGGCCTTCATGTTGAAAGTGAATGTTCAATTGAAGATAACTTTCAGTTTACCTTCTGAAGTCAGTATAAAAAGAAAATCAGTTTTGCTCTAATGTTTAGTGGCTTCTCTGCCTGCCTCTGAGGCATCGAAAGGCTGTAGACAATCAGTCCTACCGGGTTTTTGTTTTAAATCAGTCTGAGTAATCTTGCTTTTAAAAAGGTAGAATAACTTTAAGATGGATGTAGAGGAAAAAAGCAAACATCTAAACCTGCAAAAAATGATTTTTGATGTATTCATTTCCCAGTGTATTATAAAGTGAAAGGAAAGGAGAGATTATCTTCATCCTTTCCTAAGTGGAGTGCCAACCAGCCAAGTTCAGGGATTCATTCATGTGCATAAAATCACCAAACTGGCTATGCATTGTTTCAGTTTTCCTTGATGCAAATAAAAATGACACTCATCTAATATGTCATTACTACTCTCCATCATCTTATCAGAGCAGATATCACTTTTGTTAGGCTTATTTTGTCTGTTATTTTTACATGTTTAGATTGAGGTTATGCGTTTTTGGCAATAATACCACAGAAGGGATGTGTCCATTTCTGTGCATTGTATCGGGGTTGTAAAATGTCATATGTCATTATAACTGGTGATATTAACTTGATCATGTGGTCGATGTGTACGGCAGGTTTATCTACTGTAAAGTTACTGTTTTGCATCCTGTTTTGATAAATATCTTACAGGAAGATACTCTGACACTATACAAATATCTTATAATGTATCTCTTCTAAAAATGCGCATAATTTTAGCATGCAGTCTTGCCACTAATAATTATTATTGTGTTATTCTAATGAAAATGTTCTATTTTCTTCATTTCTTCTACATTTATTGGATTTATTCTATGAAGAACTACCCATTCTCCCACATTTATTTACTTATTCAATTATACATTTATATCAATTGGACACATGGGTATTTACATTATTCTGTGAGCTATAATACAATGCTACATTATTTTCTTGCTCGAACTGTTGTATATTGGTCGTTGGAGCTCTTTCACAGAGTCCCCTCTGCCCTTTTAATGTGCCCTCATCCTTTTATGGGCATTTCCTTACTTTCTGATGTCCAGAATGCTCTGGACTCATCTTGTATATTTCCTTTTCTTGACCTGGAATCAAGCACTCCTCTTGAGCGCTCAAGTTTCTTGTAAAGGAGAGTGCCATTAAAACACTAAGGTCCGAATATGTGCTGTGCTCATTGCTACGGAAGTAGTATTGTTTCTAGGACTTCTCAGCTCACAAAGCTTAGATTAAACACACATGCATAAAACATCTATATATTTTCTCTATCTAAATATTTGTACAAATATTTAGAAACCATATATTTATAATGATAGTTTCACCTATTAATGTAACAACCACAGGTTTTATTCTAGCTGTTCCACTTCAGTCCTAGTAATTTTTTTCTCTGCCATTGAGAAACCAGAATCTCAGTATATACAATATATTTATTTGTTCAACTTTATTATTTAGTTTCACATTTCCTAACCCACGTGAATTTGATTAAAAAAATTCGCTAACTAGAGTGCAATATTTGTTTACTATTCTCTCTTGATCTGTCTGTTCTGCTATAACAGAATGCCTGACAGTGGATAATTTATAAAGAACAGAAATTTATTTTCTCACAGTTCTAGAGGCTGGGAAGTCCAAGATTCAATCACTGGCATATTTCAAGGGCCTTCTTGTTGCATCCTCTGCAGACAAGAAACACTTTCCTCACATGGCAGACAGCAAAAGGCAAAGAGGCCAACGGGGAGGCCCAAATATGGCCTTTCATGACAATATTAGTCCCACTCTTGAGGGTGGAGCTATCACCTCCTAAAGGTCCCTCCTTCTAACACTGCAACCAAATTTCAACATGAGTTTTGGAGGGAACAAATGTTCAAACCAAAACAATTATTTTTGTCTTTAACCTTACAATATTTAGTTAAAACACTGCTTTCCAAAGTAACTATAGTTAGTTTTCTTTTTGTTTCCTACTACACTATGTGTGGTTTTGTTGTTCACTTGTTGTTCATTTAGGTTCATAGGTCACAGTTTGTGTTTGATTTTGGGTTACCCCCACATACTGGTTATTTTTGATTTACGTACAGTAAAATTAACTTTTTGTGGTATGTAGGTTTATGGGTTTTGAGGAGTCATATATTCATAGTCCTGATAGAACTAACAGTCCATCACGCTAAAAATTCTCTTGTAGTTACCCACTCCATTTTTCCTAAATCTGACAACTACTGGCCTGTTTTCAGTCTATAGTTTTCTTTTCCATTATATCATATAAATAGAAACATACAATATGTAGACTGGGGGTTCTTAGTGAGAGACAAATTTGTTCCCAAGGGGATATTTGACAATATCTGAAGACATTTTTTGATTGGTAAGACTGGAGCGAGGGTTACTACTGACCTCTAGTGGGAAGAGGTTAGATATGTCACTCAACCGCCTGCAATGCACAGGACAACCCGGGACAATAAAGAATTACCTGGCCCCAAATGTCAGTAGTGCCCAAGTTGTGAAACCCTGACACACATTTTTGGGTCCGGCTGCTTTCACTTGGCAACCAGATTCAAAGAATCACTTAAAGATTTATCCATGTTGTTTTCAAGTCAATAGTTGTTGAATCAATGGTTTCTAACTTTTTTTTTCTGACTAGTATTACATTGTGAGCCATATCTCACATAGACTGCCAATCCATTTACATGGGGAAGGATATCCTGTTGTTACCAGATTTTGGCAATTATAAATTAGGCGGTTATAAACATTTATATGCTGGTTTTACGTGGACATAATTTCATTTGTCTTTGTCAGAAGTGTGATTGTTTCTCCCAGTTTGTGTCTTTTTCTCCTCATAATACTGTTTTAGATGAAAAAAAATTTTTTATAAGGTCCAAGTTTCTATGGATTGTGCTTATGTTGTTGTATCTAAATACTCTTAGCTTAAGCCAAGCTCATACAATTTTCCTTATGTTTTATTGTTTTATATTATTTTTCTATATTTAATATTTGTCTTGTGATCATTTTGAGTCAAATTTATAAGGTGTGTGGCTTGGGTCAAGGTTTATTTTTGTACATATGAACATCCAGTTGTTCAAGTTCCAGTTGTTAAGAAGACTATCCTTTCTCTGTTGAAATGACTTTGTACATTTCTCAAAAAAACTCAATTGACTATATTTGCGTGGGTCTGTTTCTGGGCACTCTAATCCATTATATCTATCTAAAGGTCTATCCTTTAGCTAATATCATACTGTCTTAACCCCTATAGCTTCATAGTAAGTCTTGACATCTAGTAATGTGAATCATCTAAATTTTTACTTATTTTTCAAAGTTGTTATGGTTATTCTGTTTCTTTTTTCTTTCCATAAATTTTATAATCATCTTGTTAATATATATATTTAAAGAAAAAATCTTTGGTATTTTGATTGGTATTGCATTTGATTTATAATTTAACTTTAAGAGATTTGAATTTTTAACAAAGTGAGTCTTTCAATCCATTAACACAGTATGTCTTTGCATTTATTTTGATCTTATTTGATTTCTTTTATCCATATAATTTTCTGCATACAGAAATATGCATGTATGCATTAAATATATACATATCTCATTATTTGTTTTATTGATGATGGTAGCATTCTTATCTTTTAAGTAACTGGTTCATTGCTAGTATGCAGAAATACAATTGATTTTCTGCAGAGTGATATTTTATCTTTAGATCTTTTCGAACTCACATGTTAGTTCTAGAAGCTTTTTAAAGAGTCTGTGGGATTTTCTATGGGATCGGTCATGTTTGTAAAGAAAGACATTATAATTTCTTTCCCTTCAATCTGTACACTTTTTATTCTTTCCTTATTACACTAAGATTTCCTGTATGATGTTGGCTTGGCTTGTTTCCAATCTTAGCACAAACGTCCTTTGTTTATATCATTAAACATAATGTAAGTTAAATGTTTTTGTGTCTCATCCTTATGGAGTCAAATAAGTTTTTATTCCCAGTGTTCTAAGATTTTTTCACATTCTATTCAATATCTGTTCTTCAATAAATATACATTGAATTTTATCAAATCCAGTTTCTGCATCTAGAGTTAATCACATTATTCCTTTTTTTAAATATTATTTTAATATTGTTAATTTTATTTTTTTTATTTATTTTTTATTTTTTTTATTTATTTTTTATTTTATTTTATTTTTTTTATTATACTTTAGGGTTTTAGGGTACATGTGCACAATGTGCAGGTTTGTTACATATGTATCCATGTGCCATGTTGATTTCCTGCACCCATTAACTCGTCATTTAGCATTAGGTGTATCTCCTAATGCTGTCCCTCCCCCCTCCTCCCACCCCACAACAGTCCCCGGAGTGTGATGTTCCCCTTCCTGTGTCCATGAGTTCTTATTGTTCAATTCCCACCTATGAGTGAGAACATGCGGTGTTTGGTTTTTTGTCCTTGCGATAGTTTACTGAGAATGATGTTTTCCAGTTTCATCCATGTCCCTACAAAGGACACGAACTCATCATTTTTTATGGCTGCATAGTATTCCATGGTGTATATGTGCCACATTTTCTTAATCCAGTCTATCGTTGTTGGACATTTGGGTTGGTTCCAAGTCTTTGCTATTGTGAATAGTGCCGCAATAAACATACGTGTGCATGTGTCTTTATAGCAGCATGATTTATAGTCCTTTGGGTATATACCCAGTAATGGGATGGCTGGGTCAAATGGTATTTCTAGTTCGAGATCCCTGAGGAATCGCCACACTGACTTCCACAATGGTTGAACTAGTTTACAGTCCCACCAACAGTGTAAAAGTGTTCCTATTTCTCCACGTCCTCTCCAGCACCTGTTGTTTCCTGATTTTTGAATGATGGCCATTCTAACTGGTGTGAGATGGTATCTCACTGTGGTTTTGATTTGCATTTCTCTGATGGCCAGTGATGATGAGCATTTCTTCATGTGTTTTTTGGCTGCATAAATGTCTTCTTTTGAGAAGTGTCTGTTCATGTCCTCTGCCCACTTTTTGATGGGGTTGTTTGTTTTTTTCTTGTAAATTTGTTTGAGTTCATTGTAGATTCTGGATATTAGCCCTTTGTCAGATGAGTAGGTTGCAAACATTTTCTCCCATTGTGTAGGTTGCCTGTTCACTCTGATGATAGTTTCTTTGCTGTGCAGAAGCTCTTTAGTTTAATGAGATCCCATTTGTCGATTTTGGCTTCTGTTGCCATTGCTTTTGGTGTTTTAGACATGAAGTCCTTGCCCACGCCTATGTCCTGAATGGTATTGCCTAGGTTTTCTTGTAGGATTTTAATGGTTTTAGGTCTAACATATAAGTCTTTAATCCATCTTGAATTAATTTTTGTATAAGGTGTAAGGAAGGGATCCAGTTGCAGCTTTCTACATATGGCTAGCCAGTTGGTTAATTCTTGCATGTTGAACCAGTTTGGTATTGTTGGGATAGACTAACTTGGGCTAGGATATGCTATTACTTTTATATTATGTTTTGGTATTTGCTAAAATATTTTGTCAGGATTTTTGCATCTATGTTTATGAGAGATATTGGTATGTAGTTTTCTTGTAATGATTTTTTTTCCAGTTTTGGCATTACAGCACTGTTGGGCTCATACAATGTATTTTTATTTTCTTCAAGTTTCTGAAAGAAATTATGTAGAAATGGTATTATTTTTCCTTTAATGTTTGGTAAAGTTCACCAGTAAACCCTCCAGTCTCTAGGAGATTTTTTAAAAATAAGTTTTTTACCCAGTGAAACCCCGTCTTTACTAAAAATACAAAAAAAATTAGATGCTGGGTGTGGTGGCGGGCACCTGTAGTCCCACCTAATCTGGAGGCTGAGGCAGGAGAATGGCATGAACCCGGGAGGCGAAGCTTGCAGTGAGCCGAGATCATGCCACGGCACTCCAGCCTGGGCGACAGAGCAAGACTCCATCTCAAAAATAAATAAATAAATAAACGAATATGTTTTTCACCGAAAATTCCACAACCACCAGGCTCACCTGCCATTCCACACTCTATCAATTTGTCAACTATTCTTGCTGAATTCTCCTTATTGTTGTCCAGTGTCTGTACTAGTTAAGCGAAGATTCAAATCCTGACTGTCCCTGCAGGTGCCTGTTTCTCCCCAGATATTAGGTTAGCAGATTGCCCTGTGATGGTCTGTCTCTAATGACTGCAAATCAAAACCACAATGAAATACCATCTCATACTAGTCACAACTGGTATTATTAAAATGTCAAAAAATAACGTGCTGTGAAGTTGTGGAGAAAAAAGAGTGCTTACACACTACTGGTGGGACTGTAACTCAGTTCAGCCATTGCAGAAAGCAGTTTGGCAATTTCTCATAGAACTCAAAGCAGAATTACGGTTTGACTCAGTAATTGCATGATTGGGTGTATACCCAAAGGAATATACATTGTTCTACCATAAAGACATGTGCATGTGTATGTTGACTGCAGCACTGTTCACAGTAGCAAAGACATAGAACCAACCTATATGCCAGTCATTGGTAGACAGGATGAAGAAAATGTGGTACAAATGCACCATGGAATACTATATAGCCATAAAAAAGAATGAGATTATGTCCTTTGCAGTAACATGGACAGAGCTGGAGGCCACCTTATCCTAAGTGAACCAACACAGGAACAGAAGGCAAAATATCACATGTTCTCACTTATAAATGGGAGCTAAATAGTGAGTACAGATGTTCACAAAGAAAGGAACAACAGACACTGGGGCCTACTTGAGGGTGGAGAGAGGGAGGAGGGTGAAGATCAAAAAACTACCTATTGTGTAGCATAGGTAGCATACCTACCTATGCTTATATCCTGAGTAGTGAAATAATCTGTACATCAAACCTCTGTGACACGCAGTTTACCTGTATAACAAACCTCCATGTGTACCCCTGCACCTAAAATAAAAGTTCTAAATAAATAAATAAATAATTCAGAAAGAAAAAGAAAAGCTATGGATTTGGAGTTTTTGTAGATTTTTCTTGAGAGAACAACGTTCTTTCCAGCATTTTACATCACTCAATAGAAGTTGGAAAACGCTTGAAGTGTTAAATTTTTAGTAACATGTATTATTTAATTGCTAGAATATTTTTATTCCTTATCTATTTAGACAGTTTAAGCATTATATAATGTTTCAAACATTGTTCTATTATTATTGTGATTCTGGTCATCTGTTTTGCATCTGTTGACCTTCTCCTGGTAGTGAGTACCTGGTAGTGTTGGTAGTTTGTCATCTTGTGGGATCTGTAATTTTGAACATGAGCACATCTTCTGGTCTTTTTTGTTCTTTTCTTTTTCTTTATTCCCGCATCTGTACACTGAATTGTGGGAATTACTTCCTGCCTCTGAAGGAGCTCTGGAGATGAAATGACACAACACTCGCACTTAGTGCCAACCTGGGATTTTTATTACTCGTAAGTGAACTTTGCTGTTATTTTCCCACTCACAACTCTTGATGCTTCCACAGGCTTCCTTGCTTTTCCTCAGTGATTTAGCCATTTTTCTTGGCCAAGTTTCACTGACAAAAATCTTTTGAGGCTTCCAGTTTTGCAGAGGATTTGAACATCCTCCTCCCATAAGTTCTAAATTACAACTCCTTTTGCATAATCTGATGCACTTATCTTTACTGGCATTAGTTTCCACTTTCCATGTTGGCTTGTCAGAAATTACACCATACATAGTTTATGGACCTCTCCAAATTCAGCTCACTATGATTTTCTGCTTAATTGTAATGATGACCTTCCAGGAAAGTCATCTTACAAAACAGACAGTGTTGCTAGTGATATGTGTCCCAGCATCATAATTATTAAGTTTGACCTGTGTCTAATTAAGAAATTAATGGATGCTGCACTTGATCAGTTTGGGAGAAGTTGTTCATTATAAGTATTGTGATGAAGGGTAGCTGTTTATTCCCTGCTAAATATAGGCTAAGGATTTTCTTTTTTAAATTGTGTGTCCGCCATTTGTAACTGTTTATATCAGGTAAGACAGACCTTTTTATATAGCAGCTTAGTCTATCGTGTAAGTTAATTCTCCAAAAACCAACAGATAATGTATATGATAACCTAGTCAGCATTTGCCTGAAATCAGTGTCAAACTTGGTGGTCTAAATAGTTTTCAAAATCATCTCTTGAAAATGGGAAGAGAGATTTCTGAAAAACCTGGGCTCGGAAGCCAAGCTTCCTGAACTTGGAGCCCATCTCTAACGTTCAAAAGATGTCCTAAGTACTTGAAAGATTCAAATCTTTCCCTGCTAGTTTTCCTCCTCTGTTGAGAGGATTAAATGAAATCATATAGGTAAAATACAAATTAATATTGGCTGTTTCACCCCTCTCCAATGTCAGTCTCCCTCTCACCTTAGGTATACATATAAAGAGAGTGACGTTATTTATGTGAATATATTTACAAGTATGTGTTTACATTTGTACATGTTTATATATATATACATACTTATAAAGCACAATATATATATCTGTGTTTATGTACATATGTATCATTAACATCACCAAGATTATTTCCATGACCTCACTTACAAATGTCTTCAATACCCTGCACAAGAAACTTGAGCTCGTTTATAATAACTAGGAGGTCTTTTACTACTTCATCATCAATCTTGGGCTTCCATTTCTTTTTAGCAATATTTGTTTACCTTTCTAGGTTGACAATCATTTTCTGTTAAAGAAAAACTCATTCAAAATATCTGAAGTGTTTTCACATGCGCTCTTCTTGCCTATATGTATTTGGCAAACGCCAACCTGCTTCTTCCTTCTTCAAACACTCTCTGTTATCATGGAGTTTTCAACCAACTCAATTTTTGCCTGGATTTCATTGAAGATAAAGACAAGTTTCTACACTGATAATGTAAAATGCATCAACTCTTTAAGCCTGATTTAATGAAAAAGGCATTAAAATGGGAGCTAAGCCTTCAGATTTATTATTCAGGCTCTATTTTTTTCTCTTTGTATAACCTTTGAGAAATCACGTAACTTAAGACCTACCATGAAAACATATGGGGTGGGTGTTGGAGATAAATGAGAGTTTTCTTTATATATACTTCGCCTTAATTTTTGATAGAGTGAGTAGTATATTTTTATTTTAAATTATGTCATAACACTGAAGTGTTCAGAGAATAACATAGGTTAACATGAATATACTTCCCAATTAATAAATATTAACAATTATGTTTTGTTTCTAATAAAATAAAAAGAATATTATGGAAAAAAATTAAATCACCCTTTTCTATTCTCAAATATTTCAGGTTTTTTTCTCATAAAAAACAATTACATGCTCTTTAATGTAGACATTTGATAAAGGCATAGCTAAATAAAGTATTTTTTAATGTACATCTTGTCCCCATCATTCTGCCGTATGCTCTGCACTCAACATTGAAATTTTTAAATCTGTGTTTGTGTATACACTGCTTAGTTTTCATTAATAATCTGTCTATGAATAGACTATAATTTGTATACCACTTCATCATTGGATAGAAATAAATATTGTTTTTACTTTTTATAATTATACAAATTTTTTTTTCAAAAAGCAGTCTTTTGTTCAAATGCCCAACCTTACTTATATTTAGCAGTGATATTAAAATAAATGATAGAAAAATGGTTTCCAATAAGAGAGAAATGTGTATCACCTCCAGAAACTATCTCTACATTGAATAAAGCAAATTAAATTGCCTTACATTCCAAGTAGAGAAGTGCTGCCTTTTCTTCTCTGCCAAATCTTCAGAAATACAATCACATTGAAAACTACTCTACCAGGTCATTTGTAGATAATAATCTCTTATTATAACTTTTTAGTTATGCTTCCAGATGAGTTATTTAATTTATCAACATTTATTGAATACTGTGTTTTTTTACTGATAGCAAAAAAGAAGATGGCATAAGTGCCCTTAAGAAGTATATATTAATCAACTACTGCAGAATATGTGTTATGTATTAGAATGCATGGGAAGAAATGAGAACTTCAGGTGAAATGGTTATAGAAATGTTTGAGCAAGTGATATGAGTCACACCTTCATAGTTGGCTAAGAGAGGCAGAGAAGAATTGAATTGCCCAAAATATGTGAGTATATTGAAAATTTAAATCTGTAGATTGCAAGTTGGACCGTGCACAGAATTCAGAGCAGACTTTTCAGGAAGTGAAATGGAGGGAGACGTACAGACTGAATTTTATGCAAAGTTAAAAATCCTGGGCTTTAATTTTTACAGACAGAAAATGGAAAAAAAGTATTTATAAAGGAAAATTGTATGATACAATTAGTGTTATATGGTGTGATGCATTTAATATATTTGATAGTGCCTAATCGACATAAAGATATGATTCTACACAAGTTTTTGTACTTTTTGCATTCTATTAGTTTTAGATTCAATTGACGTGAACTATAAAACAAATGTATATTCATTGTATTTTAAATTAACTAATGCTCTTGGGAATATTGATTTTTCTAGTTCAGACAATTTTAAAGTGTCTCTAGGTATATGAACTGCTAAAATTTTCTTTTTATTTGGATACCAGCATAGCATTTCAAACAAGAATTTCAGCTAGTGTCAGAATAATAATAGTGAACAGCACAAGAGAGTTATTAAAGAATTTAGATACATTAATTGATAAATTCAGTACAGGTAAGATATTTTGCTGATATTTACACTTTTAAAACCGTTAGGAAGGAGCATCTTAATTAAAATTTATATTGATACTCCCATGTATTTTCTAATGTCAGAGTTTTAATCTACTACCTTTAAATGCAGTTAACACAAATTATGTAGAAAAAAATAGTCTTTACTTCCATATTTATGACAGTATTTATTTCTTTATTTATTTATTATTATTATTGTACTTTAAGTTTTAGGGTACATGTGCACAATGTGCAGGTTTGTTACATATGAATCCATGTGCCAAGTTGATTTGCTGCACCCATTAACTCGTCATTTAGCATTAGGTATATCACCTAATGCTGTCCCTCCCCCCTCCCCCCACCCCACAACAGTCCCCGGAGTGTGATGTTCTCCTTCCTGTGTCCATGAGTTCTCAATGTTCAATTCCTACCTATGAGTGAGAACATGCGGTGTTTGGTTTTTTGTCCTTGCGATAGTTTACTGAGAATGATGGTTTCCAGTTTTATCCATGTCCCTACAAAGGACGTGAACTCATCATTTTTTATGGCTGCATAGTATTCCATGGTGTATATGTGCCACATTTTCCTAATCCAGTCTATCATTGTTGGACATTTGGGTTGGTTCCAAGTCTTTGCTATTGTGAATAGTGCCGCAATAAACATACGTGTGCATGTGTCTTTATAGCAGCATGATTTATAGTCCTTTGGGTATATACCCAGTAATGGGATGGCTGGGTCAAATGGTATTTCTAGTTCTAGATCCCTGAGGAATCGCCACACTGACTTCCACAATGGTTGAACTAGTTTACAGTCCCACCAACAGTGTAAAAGTGTTCCTGTTTCTCCACATCCTCTCTAGCACCTGTTGTTTCCTGACTTTTTAATGCTGGCCATTCTAACTGGTGTGAGATGACATCTCACTGTGGTTTTGATTTGCATTTCTCTGATGACCAGTGATGATGAGCATTTCTTCATGTGTTTTTTGGCTGCATAAATGTCTTCTTTTGAGAAGTGTCTGTTCATGTCCTTCGCCCACTTTTTGATGGGGTTGTTTGTTTTTTTCTTGTAAATTTGTTTGAGTTCATTGTAGATTCTGGATATTAGCCCTTTGTCAGATGAGTAAGTTGCGAAAATTTTCTCCCATTCTGTAGGTTGCCTGTTCACTCTGATGGTAGTTTCTTTTGCTGTGCAGAAGCTCTTTAGTTTAATGAGATCCCATTTGTCAATTTTGGCTTTTGTTGCCATTGCTTTTGGTGTTTTAGACATGAAGTCCTTGCCCATGCCTATGTCCTGAATGGTATTGCCTAGGTTTTCTTCTAGGGTTTTTATGGTTTTAGGTCTAACATGTAAGTCTTTAATCCATCTTGAATTAATTTTTGTATAAGGTGTAAGGAAGGGATCCAGTTTCAGCTTTCTACATATGGCTAGCCAGTTTTCCCAGCAACATTTATTAAACAGGCAATCCTTTTCCCATTGCTTGTTTTTGTCAGGTTTGTCAAAGATCAGATAGTTGTAGATATGGGGCATTATTTCTGAGGGCTCTGTTCTGTGCCATTGATCTATGTCTCTGTTGTGGTACCAGTACCATGCTGTTTTCGTTACTGTAGCCTTGCAGTATAGTTTGAAGTCAGGTAGCGTGATGCCTCCAGCTTTGTTCTTTTGGCTTAGGATTGACTTGGCGATGCGGGCTCTTTTTTGGTTCCATATGAACTTTAAACTAGTTTTTTCCAATTCTGTGAAGAAAGTCATTGGTAGCTTGATAGGGATGGCATTGAATCTATAAATTACCTTGGGCAGTATGGCCATTTTCACGATATTGATTCTTCCAACCCATGAGCATGGAATGTTCTTCCATTTGTTTGTATCCTCTTTTATTTCATTGAGCAGTGGTTTGTAGCTCTCCTTGAAGAGGTCCTTCCCATCCCTTGTAAGTTGGATTCCTAGGTATTTTATTCTCTTTGAAGCAATTCTGAATGGGAGTTCACTCATGATTTGGCTGTTTGTCTGTGATTGGTGTACAAGAATGCTTGTGATTTTTGTACATTGATTTTGTATCCTGAGACTTTGCTGAAGTTGCTTATCAGCTTAAGGAGATTTTGGGCTGAGACCATGGGGTTTTCTAGATATACAATCATGTCACCTGCAAACAGGGACAATTTGACTTCTTCTTTTCCTAATTGAATACCCTTTATTTCCTTCTCCTGCCTGATTGCCCTGGCCAGAACTTCCAACACTGTGTTGAATAGGAGTGGTGAGAGAGGGCATCCCTGTCTTGTGCCAGTTTTCAAAGGAAATGCTTCCAGTTTTTGCCCGTTCAGTATGATATTGGCTGTGGGTTTGTCATGGATAGCTCTTATTATTTTGAGATACTTCCCATCAATACCTAATTTATTGAGAGTTTTTAGCATGAAGGGTTGTTGAATTTTGTCAAAGGCCTTTTCTGCACAGATTCAACTTTGGTGAATCTGACAATTTTTTTTTTTTTTTTTTTTTTTTTTTTTTGAGATGGAGTCTTGCTCTGTCACCCAGGCTGGAGTGCAGTGGCGCAATCTCGGCTCACTGCAAGCTCCGCCTCCCGGGTTCACGCCATTCTCCTGCCTCAGCCTCTCCGAGTAGCTGGGACTACAGGCGCCCGCCACCACGCCCGGCTAATTTTTTGTATTTTTAGTAGAGACGGGGTTTCACTGTGGTCTCGATCTCCTGACCTCATGATCCGCCCGCCTCAGCCTCCCAAAGTGCTGGGATTACAAGCGTGAGCCACCGCGCCCAGCCTGAATCTGACAATTATGTGTCTTGGAGTTGCTCTTCTCGATGAGTATCTTTGTGGCATTCTCTGTATTTCCTGAATCTGAATGTTGGCCTGCCTTGCTAGATTGGGGAAGTTCTCTTGGATAATATCTTGCAGAGTGTTTTCCAACTTGGTTCCATTCTCCCCATCAGTTTCAGGTACACCAATCAGACGTAGGTTTGGTCTTTTCACATAGTCCCATATTTCTTGGAGGCTTTGTTCGTTTCTTTTTATTCCTTTTTCTCTAAACTTCCCTTCTCGCTTCATTTCATTCATTTCATCTTCCATCACTGATAGCCTTTCTTCCAGTTGATCGCATCGGCTACTGAGGATTCTGCAATCTTTACGTAGTTCTCGAAACTTGGCTTTCAGCTCCATCAGCTCCTTTAAGCCCTTCTCTGCATTGGTTATCTTAATTATACGTTCATCTGGTTTTTTTTTCAAAGTCTTTAACTTCTTTGCCATTGGTTTGAATTTCCTCCCATAGCTCGGAGTAGTTTGATCGTCTGAAGCCTTCTTCTCTCAACTCGTCAAAGTCATTCTCCATCCAGCTTTGTTCCATTGCTGGTGAGGAACTGCGTTCCTTTGGAGGAGGATAGGTGCTCTGCTTTTTAGAGTTTCCAGTTTTTCTGCTCTGTTTTTTCCCCATCTTTGTAGGTTTTTCTACTTTTGGTCTTTGATGATGGTGATGTACAGATGGGTTTTTGGTGTAAGTGTCCTTTCTGTTTGTTAGTTTTCCTTCTACCAGACAGGACTCTCAGCTGCAAGTCTATTGGAGTTTGCTAGAGGTCCACTCCAGACCCTGTTTGGCTGGGTGTCAGCAGCGGTGGCTGCAGAACAGCTGATTTTCATGAGACCACAAATTCAGCTGTCTGATCTTTCGTCCGGAAGTTTTGTCTCAGAGGCATAGCTGGCTGTGTGAGGTGTCAGTCTCTTCCTACTGAGGGGTGCCTCCCAGTTAGGCTGCTTGGGGGTCAGGGACCCACTTTAGGAGGCAGTGTGCCCGTTCTCAGATCTCCAGCTGTGTGCTGGGAGAACCACTACTCTCTTCAAAGCTGTCAGACAGACAGGGACATTTAAGTCTGCAGAGGTTCCTGCTGAATTTTTGTTTGTCTGTGCCCTGCCCCCAGAGGTGGAGCCTACAGAGGCAGGCAGGCCTCCTTGAGCTGTGGTGGGCTCCACCCAGTTCTAGCTTCCTGGCTGCTTTGTTTACCCAAGCAAGCCTGGGCAATGGCGGGCGCCCCTCCCCCAGCCTCGCTGCCACCTTGCAGTTTCATCTCAGACTGCTGTGCTAGCAATCAGCAAGACTCTGTGGGCATAGGACCCTCCGAGCCAGGTGTGGGACACAATCTCCTGGTGTGCCGTTTTCCAAGCCCCTTGGAAAAGTGCAGTATTAGGGTGGGACTGACCGGATTTTCCAGGTGCCATCTGTCACCCCTTTCTTTGACTAGGAAAGGGAACTCCCTGATCCCTTGTGCTTCCCGGGTGAGGCAATGCCTCGCCCTGCTTCGGCTCACGCACAGCGTGCTGCAGCGACTGTCCTGCACCCACTGTTTCGCACTCCCTAGTGAGATGAACCCGATACCTCAGATGGAAATGCAGAAATCACCCGTCTTCTGTGTGGCTCACGCTGGGAGCTATAGACGGGAGCCGTTCCTATTCGGCTATCTTGGCTCCACCTCCTTTATGACAGTATTTAACAGTAAAAAAAAAAAAAAACCTTGGTACATGCTTTACAACACGATATGAAATATAGTTTTATAATTTTAGAATACATTGCTCTTGCTTATTATGTAGGTTAAAACTGCAGAAGCAAAGCAGTAGTGATTCACCTCCATGCTTCATGTATGTTATTAAAATGGGCTGGATGAATTTGATGTAATTTCCAATGTCTTCAAGAGTTGAGAGCTTCCATCTTTACCCCATAACATTCTTAAAAAAGAAAAATATCTGTTACTATAATTTAGAATTTTATAGTATGAATTGAAAATAAGCATGATTCTTGGATGAGTTAAAAAGTAAAACGTAAGAGCAGAGAAGTCATGTTACGGCATTTGTAAGCGTCCCAAGTTCTTGATGGTTGCCTCAGGCCCACAGTGAGGGGTGCAGTCAGGTCGCACCAAAAGAAAACAACACAGTAACCAAATGACGTTTCTGTATCTCTTATTTATTCAGCAGAATTGTGAGCTCATTAACCAATATCTCCTTTCCGGTCTCCAGGTGGACATTATCTATGATTCCCTTAGCTATCATTCAGCTTTTCTTATATAACAAAAAAGCCCCAAATGCCTTAAAGCCACAAGATGTAAAGCCACAAGCATTTGTTTAGTTCTTAATTCTACAGGTAAGCAATTTGGTCTGGGCAGTTCTTCTCATTTTAGTGTCTGAAGTCAGCTGTTGGAGGCTGGCCATCTAGGATGGCCTCTGCTGAGAAAGCTCAACACAGCTTGCACATGGTGTCTCAGCTCCTGCAGGCCAGCAGGAGCTTGTTCACATGGTATTGGCAGGGTTCAGAGAGAGTAGAATCATGCCAGCTGTTTTAGGACTTAGTCTCAGAGCAGACACTCTCTCACTTTCATCACATTCTATAGCCAAAGAAAGTCACCGGGACTTTCCAGATTCAGGGAGATGGAGGAATAGTCTCTACCTCTTGTTGGGAGGACCTGGAAATTCACATTGCAAAGTGCATGAATATTGTGAGGGAGAAAAACTATTTCTATAGTCTGTCACACTGCCATTGCTCTTAATGTAGCATTATACTCTCCTCCAAGGACCACATAAGCAATCTCAGGCAACTAGTGTTTTCACATATAATATATGTATGAATGTCTATACACATATCATTTGCATATGCTTTTTACATTTCATATAAATGATATTAGTATAAATTGTTATGATTTTTTTCTGTTAATTCAATATTATTTTTGATTGCCATGAATATAGCTGTAAATGCAATGATTTACCTTTGATTAGAATATTTTATTGCATGACTATATATGCAGATATTGATACGTAATACATCACTATCATTTACCGTATTTATGGGCTTTGAGTGTTTCTAGATTTTCATTATTCCTCAAAGTGTAACAATCAACACCCATCCATATATCTTGTGTGTGTGTATATATATATATATATATATATACACACACACAAGACTTTTATCAGGGAATATACTTAGAATTAGAATTCTGATGGGAAATTTACCTTTTCAATTTCATCATGTAAGTTAAATACAAATTTCTTTCCAAAGTGACAGTATCAATTTGAAACCCCAGCAACAGTATATTAGAGCTTCTATTTCCGGTATTCTAGCCAATACTAAATGTCATCAGGATGTAAATTTACAAATGAAAAATATCTTATTATTGAAATAAGGTATAAATTGTTACTTTCCCATATAATGCTACATTCTCTCAAAAATTCTGGTATTTGTCCAAGGGAAATTGAGTTGAAAAGCTTTCTGAATAACACAGAATGGTAGTATTCACCAGAACTCTCTTTGAGTGTGTGTGGACTCTACGTTGTTTCTCAACTCTCCCATTAGCAACCACTTCAATTGCTAGTGAGTACTAATGTTTCCTGTGATTCCCTTCAATTCTAGTGGGCGCTTGGTTGGACATAGGATGAGAAATGCTTTAGGATCATTAGCTAAAACATGCCTACTCAGTTGTCTTCTCATCAATTTCATTTCTGTTTGATTCCAACCTTAGTGGGTACGTTCCTCCAGCCTTCCCCAATTTTTGTGGAAAGACATAAATTAGCAAAAGTTCTAGAGAACTCCTTGGATTGAACTAGGTCTAAAGATTTTTCTAAGCCTTAAAAATTATCATATGTAAACTAATTACTCATTTAAAGCAGAAAATATGAATATAACTTAAAAACTATATATCAAGTATCTGGAAGAAAAGTGAAAAAATGTGTCAGTCATGCGAATGTCGTTCAAAAGTTACAAACATCTAGATGTTTCCACATTTTAGACAATGTAATACGTATTTTGAAGAATGGCTTATGTTTGTGTAATTGTAAATTTCTAGTCCGCCTAGGTCTGATAAATTAAGGTTTAGGTACATATATCAGGGGTAGTTAGCTCTTGTCTGAATGCCATTTTAATAGAATACTATAGTGGGACTTTATAAGCAAAAGATTATTTAAATAATAAAATAGTTATTTACTTAATAAATACTAGTAATGTGTTATTTGCTAGGGAAGGCACTAAGAATGCAAAGATAAATAAGAAATAATCTCATGAGGATCTTACAAATGAAAACAAACATGTACAGCAAACATATGTCTGTATTATGATATATATCACATTAAAATTATATAAAATACAGTAAGAATAGTGCTAAGAATATAAATTCCAAAAAGATATGTGTATGTGCTTGTGTATGTGTGACAAACTAAAAATAAAATTCTAACACCCCCAACTGACTGAATGGGCCATCTTTTGGCCATGGAGACCCCAGAGTAACCTTGAAAATTAAGTCATTGGCCGTGGTAAGAAGGGATAGGAGGTTGAACATGCCTCTTTATACATTGCTATCCCTCGCCAGCTGCCATTAGTCTTTCTTCCCTAAGGGCTAAACAGTTACCAGCCCTTTCAAGAAATGTTACCACTGATATCAACCAACTACTTGATGCTGCTACCCTTCTTTTTTTTGCCTGATAAGAGGCCACTCAACACAGAGAGTTTCCAGACAGTCTATGGAGAATGCAGAGTAAGAGTTTCCATGTCCTCTGATTCACTGTTTGACATCAGAGGGCTAGAAACTCCACCTTTGAAATGTAGTAACCCTGACATTTTCTTGTACATAGGACCCAGGCAGAGTCATGAAGCTCAGTTGCACACCTTTCCTAACTATTTATGATTCCACATATAACTTACTAAAAACTTATATTTGGCCACCTCATTCGGCATAAATTCCTGTTCCCTTCTCTTTGCTCCTCCCTCACAGTATCTGTTTCTGGCTTCTACTGGAGGCTCTGCTTACCAGCCTGTCACAATGGCCACATTGCAGGCTGTAACCCTTTATAAGAAATAAAGTCTCTTCCTCTCCTTATCTAAATTTATAAATTGGGTTTTTAAAGTTAACAATATATTTATTCAGTAATTTAAATTAACTCTATATGACAGATTATAAATATTATCCACCATTGTTCAGTTCAGATATTTGGTTGCAAGATGAACTATAGCTGCCTCCAAGAAATCTATAGAATGAGACTTACAAACCCACAGGAATAAAAATAATAGCAGAGAAACTACTGCACTGATTTCATTGCAGAAACAGATTTGTTTTCAAGGCTTAATCACAGGGACAAACCAATGCTAACTAAATTCATTCTCTTAGTAACTCCACAAATTTAAATTTCAGGGAAGCAGTATTCAATTTACCAGTGGAGTACAGAAAATCTAATAGCGTACCACAAGATGATAACCAGCAAGAAAAAAGTCTTATTCCCAAGGAACTTGGATTCTCTTGAGAAGAATGCATGGATGCAGGAAGAATACTATAGTGGGACTTTATAAGCAAGTCTTAGTCTTAAAACTATATATGCAAATATTGATACATAATACATCACTATCATTTACCATATTTATGGGCTTTGAGTGTTTCTAGATTTTCATTATTCCTCAAAGTGTAACAATCAACACCCATCCATATATCTTGTGTGTGTGTGTGTGTATATATATATATATACATACACACAAGACTTTTATCAGGGAATATACTTAGAATTCTGATGGGAAGTGCAAGAAACAACACCGACCACTAAAAGCATTGCATCCAAAAGATATCTTCTATGGACTAAATTTATGTGCCCCTACCCCCAAATTAATATGTTGAAATCCTGACTCAAAATGTTAGGATGGTATTAGGAGGTGGAACCTTTGGCAGTAATTAGGTCATGAGGGTGGAGACCTAATGAATGGGACGTATGCCTTTATAAGAGGGACTGTAGAGAGGTCTCTCTCACCCTCTTTCTGCCATATAAGGATACAGTGAGAAGAGGGTCTGCACCGGAACCCAACCATATCTTGAACTTCCACCTTCCAAAGCTGTGAAAGATGAAAGTTTATAAGCCACTCAGTCCATGGTAGTTTGTAACATAAGCCAGAATAGATTAAGACAATACCCATATGTATGTATTTTGTCCTGATTATCAATCTTTCCTGATTTGTAGGTACTCAGAGGTGTCTATGATCCTGCTTTCCTTTCTCCAATTCCATCTTGATCCTTTGATCTTTTCTATTATGTTTCACTCATAATATATTATTGATATTTATTTCTGGCACCATCCACCAGCCCCCCTTTATTTTTCTCAATGGTGCTGAGGTTTAGAATTGTTTTTTGGCTTAACTCAATGTCCCATGGTAAGTACTATTCACTCAGTTATTCATTTAAGAAATAGTAATTGAATTATGCATGCTTCTAGGTAATAGAGGTAAAAGGATAAGCAAAAAGAAAAGCACATTTTGTTGATGCTGGACATTGAGTGTTTTTCATCTGTTTTTTCTGTTAGTTTAGTTTTTATTTTTCTTTTTAAACTTCTTAAATTGTCTCTTCTCTTACCTATTTTTCCCACCCTGCTACTTCTTTTATTCTAAAATATTTTATTTATTGGTAGGAGACACTTATTCAGCGCCTTGAAATCCCTCATTTTGAAAAGAAAGAATTATATTCTCATTAATACTGCCAATAAGTTAGTTAATTCCTGCAGGAATCAAACTCTTGACTTCCTGGTTCCAAAGTGCAGGAACACAGAGTTGACTTTTCTTTGAAGCCCTTTAATATTAATTTAAGGCAGATGTCAAAGATGTTGCCCATCCCAACAAATTAGTCATCAACATGGAAACTGATAGAAACTCTAGTGTTTCAGTGTAGTTCTGTTTAATACACACATTTATTTAAAGAGTAGAGATTTCTTTTCAAGATGTTTTGCCTTGCTTCCCCTTAAATTAGAATGAATATCTTTGCTTAATATTATATATGTAAATAGTTTGCCATCCTCTTCCAGTTTTGGCCCCCCCACCATCTCAGAACAATTCACATCCCAAAACAAGCATGAATGGAGATGTTAGGAGAGATTGAGGATGCAATCTGCATCCTTAATTTGACTTTGGAGGTCTCATTTCATCTTCCGCTTCTAAACACTCAGTGCCTAAGGACACACAACGCTTTCCTACTATGTTGAGAAATTTTCATATGTATCCAAATTGTATGCATCAGCTTTTAGTTGAGTATGTCCTCCTCTGTGCATACATAGGATCAAACAACAGATATAAACCAATAATGAATATGTTTTGAAGAATGACCATGGAAATTTCAACTTGAGAGGACCTGGAAAAGAAATCCATGGCCAAATAAGTTTAGGAAACATGATATCCTAAAATCCTCATGTGCAGATTCATAGTGCATATGAAAGGTATTTATATGCATAACTTGTGTGTATAGATGTATATAGATGTTTGTGTCAGTGTAAAATATCCATTAACATCCTGCTGATGTGGTGTTTTATAGAACAAAGTTTAGAAAATTCTAACTTCAGTGGTTTATACTAATACAAGTAAAGTCATGGCAAACACTCAGAAGAAGGAAGTTTTCAGAGTATGATCGGTGGCTGTGTTTATCAAATAAAAATGTGTTTAAATGAGAACTACACTATTGCATGATAAGAGGATGAAATCTGTGCCTAAACTTGGAATATATGGGAAAATGTCAAAAAGAGGTATATATTTATTCAATAAATATATAGTACTCACCTAGTATGTGTCTGGCCTTGTTCAAGGCATTTGAAGTAAATCAGAAAACAATGCTGGGAAAGCTCTCTGCCCTCAGGCAGTTTATTTTCTAAAAGAGAGGAAACACACAGCACTTTCTAACCAACATGCAAATAGAATAGTATGCTACCAGGTGACAATCATGATGGGAAAAAAAGGAATGTAAGAGACGCTGGAGAGAGGAAAGAGATAACAATTTTATATAGGGTGGTCAGTATACATTTCAGTGAAAAAGTGACATTCGAAGAAACATTAAAGGGGACAGTGGAAAGGCAAAAGGAACAACCAATGGAAACATTTTACTGTAGGAAAGTACCTGGCATGTTGAAGGAAGAGCAAGGAGTCCATTGTGAGACAGAACAAGGTGGAGAGTGTAGAAGAGAAAATTAGAGCTGTAAAGGGGATCTGGTCATGAAAGGTTTTGTAATCCAATGTAAAACTTTTATTTTATTGAAATGAAGAAGCCATAAAAGCTTTTGGTATGAAATAATACACAATTTCAAAGGGTCACCCTGGCAAAGGTGCTCATACATCCTGGGTTTGTCTGGTCTGTTGTTTCCCTGTTGTCCCAGGTAAACTATTGTTTCCTTTAACTCTCAAAAGTGTCCTGGTTTGGATGATAAATTATATGGTCCCCCTAACTTTTCCTATTGTGTTATAAAGTAACTTTAAGGGGGAAAAAGATTTAATGCAGATCTACAGCACTTAAGAAGGTTATACAGAAAGAACACTCATAATTACAATGGATACCAGTCTCTGGGTGACCAATTTGGCTTTAAAACTGAAAGTTCCACGTCTCAGAAATCCCTTCATTCCCTGGCAAAGTGAGACAATTAGTCATCCTAAAAATGTTGACAAAGAAAAATGTTATACATGAAGCAAAGTGTAGATATGAGATCAGAAAATGTAAGCTTTTTTTCTTTTTAAACTCTTAGGCAGAAAGTGCTCTGTCAATATTATTTGGTTGTAAAGATGTTTCCACCAATTAAGAAAACACTTATCAAAATGGACGGTCAAGGTGACTTTGAAGTTCCATTATAATAAGGTGATATAGTGGTTGAATATTTAATAGTTTTTTTTTGTTTTTTTTTTTTCTGTTGTCATTGTTTTTTTTTTTTTTTTTTGTCAGAGTCTTGTTCTGTCGCCCAGCTTGGAGTGCAATGGTGCTGTCTTGGCTCACTGCAACCTCCGCCCCCTGGGTTCAAGCAGTTCTCCTGCCTCAGCCTCCTTAGTAGCTGGGATTAGACGCACATGCCACTATGCCTGGCTAAGTTTTGTATTTTCAGCAGAGACAAGGTTTCACCATATTGGCTAGGCTGGTCTCGAACTCCTGACCTCAACTGATCCACCCGCCTTGGTTTCCCAAAGTGCTGAGATTACAGGCGTGAACCACTGTGCCTGGTTCTTAAAGTTAGGATCGTCGCTTAAAGTTCTTAATAGGTTCTTAAAGTTAGGATTGTCGCTTTTGTTTCTTTACGTCCATGTCGTGACTAGTAATAAATGATAATAGGACATTTTGGACTAATAGAAAATAAAGGTATTATGAGAATAGTCCTAACTTCTAAGGCGGACAGAAAGAACACTTGCAAGCCAGTATACTTTTCCATTAAACAACATGTGCAAACAAGATTTTCAAAGAAATACTGTATTTCCAGATAACTTTTCCAGTGTTATCATGAACGACACTTAGGATGTATGAAGGCAAATATTGAGTAAATTTCTTATTTCTCTCTCTTTTTAAGGGCAGTCAATATATTAGAAGAAATATTTTTTGTCACAAAAACACCCTTTGAAAAGATTTTATAACCTTAGGAAAGTCTTGTGAAAATTTAGTAAGAAATTCTTTTGACTTAGTTTAGGTGAAGAAGTTGTCTAATACTGTCTTCGTCCCAATATCTAAGAGATGTATTCTGCTGATTTCTGACATTTCGTTAAAAGAAATGGCAAAAATCACAATTACTTTTATACCAACCTAATAATCTAAAACTGTTTGCAATAGAATTGTTTTAAACCTAGAAAAACTGTGGATGAGGGTTTATCCACTATTCTAATCACATACAAATTTTACCCAGTGGTATAAGCCATATTCCAACTACTATAAAACAAATTTAAAATATCATTACTTAAGTGAAAATTAGAAGTTCATTGAGAAAAAAAGCAATATTTTTCCACACTAAAGCAAAACAAATACATCTTTGTTTCCTAAAATTGCATCATTTTCTCAACTGACATTTTTCTCAATAGATACAGATTAAACCATGCTGCCAGGCTTTACCCTTTGACTCATTCATAAATCTTGCTAAATGACTTTAGGATTCATTATCTTACCCCGTTTCTACCACCAATTGATTTAAATGAAATAGATGCCATTTAAGGTGCAGATGTCACTGCAAGAACAGGTTTCCCTGCTTCCAGCTCCGCATCCAATTTATATCACAGTGAATGGTAAACCTAATCTTTCTAATGCACTTTGAGCTTATCATGTAATGTCTGGAAAACTTGTGGATGGTTTTCTTCCTTCTGTACAAATTAGGACTCTTCCTAAAACTTCATCTTTAGTCTCATTACTCTTCAGGTCAGGATTTCCAATCTAGTAAGATTAGTCTCTGTGTTCTTCTTCCTAATTCCTTTTGTTTAATTCCCTCTACTGTCAAGCGTTTTTAGTTTAATCCTGTCTAGAAAATTTAAATATTTTAATGTACTGATCAGACTCTAAGATTTTCTCCTCATCTGTGTTTGCCATTATAGACTTCTCCCTTCCCTTAAAATTTATAATTGGACTCAGAGACACTCAGTTATTCTCTTTTTGTTTAATATAGTGTAACTAGTCCCCCAAATTAGTATTTATATGCCTTAAATGCAAGAAAAAGCTAGGTCTTGTATTTTTCTTGTCATAGTTTGCATACCTAGAACACTGCTGGACATATAACCAAGTCAGTCATGTACTTATTAATTTATTGACTAATATCTGAAGCTGTTGCCAAATCATAGGTAAGAGTATGAATTTTAGAGAAAACATAACTCTTCTGTTAGACCGACTGAAATGAACTGAAGGTCAAGATTTAGAGCTATGACAAGATGCTAAATGTTCACACATTTTTATCAGTCACCACTTGAGAGCTTTAGGAAGAATTTTGTTTGTTTCCTGGATTTTTGTGTGTTGCATTTATTTCTGTGACTTCAGAAGGTGTGACTCTATAGATCTGTCTTCTAAGTTTAGGAATGACAAGTAATAGTTTTTACATACAAAGCTATATTGAATATTAGGGATCAAACAGTGAATGCATCACGTGGTATGTAATTGGTATTCCCAAATAGAAAAGAAGATAAAATTGTGTTCGTAATAATTTTTAAAACTCATCAACAACAAATTTAAAAATACTTTAAAAATTAAAAAATGTACTTAAAATTGAAAAAAATAACATTTATCATACAAAATATTTCAAATGCTCTAATAATCATAAAATAAATAACAATAGAGAATTAGTCAAAATAATTAGACTGGCATGTCATAAAAGTAAATATATTTAGCTAATAAACACTCGAAAATATACAAAACCTCACCTGTGGTTGAAACAATGAAATATTACCTTTTGCATAAAAAATAGAGATTGAAAAGCTTGATAATTGACCTGCTATCAGAGTTTTGGGGAAATGCTCTTTCCCACATCACTGGTAGTAGTAGTAATGGGCATCACTGGCGGATTTTTCATAAGCCAATTTAGAAATAGCTTTCAGATTTCTGAATATACACTCATCATTCATCAATTCCCCTTCTAAGAATCAATCCCTATGTTTTAAACATGCATGCAAGTAGTATGTGTATACATATATATATATACTTTTTTTATAGCGGAATAATAAAACAGAATGTGAAAATAAATTATTAAAGCAGTATAGTAAACCTATTTGTGATGATATGTTCATAATGTCTCCATTTCTTTAAAATACATGTATATATGAGTATGTGTGTGTGTGCGTGTGTGCATGCTTATGGGTATGAACAGAAGCTTTCTGAGAGGTTATGTCAGATACTATTATCCTTAGTCTACTCTGGAAATTGGAACCAGATGTCTTGTATAGCAGGAAGATTAACTTTTCAGCATATATCATTTGTAATCTTTGCAGTTTTAATCATATGAATGTATTATTTTATAATTATAAAATAATTGACTTATTACCTTATATTTATACCATCGATTATGTTTTGTATATTATATATTGGAAGTTAAATGTGTATTTATGTGTGAATATGTGTTCGTATGTGTACCTATGTATATGTGTGTGTGTATACATGTGCACACCCACTGTACAAGTGTACATTTATGTGTACATTTTGTATTAAAAAGATTTCAAAGAACAAAATAAAGCAAATTCTTCAACAAGGGAAAAATCTAGTCTATATAATCCCGTACCTAACTCAATTTAACCAACAAAAGGGGACCAAAGAGATTTTGGTTAGTTCATGTTCACTTAAAGAATAAATTAAAACTGGTATTGAGACCAAACTCTGCAGGTCATATATCAGTCTAAGGCTATTTCCATGTTTTTCTCTATTAATGAATTTATATTTTTATTTATATACGACATTTTTATATCTTAATTATTATGTAACTCTTTGTTAGCTTTGCTGTTTCAACAAGAATTTCCCATTTGCAGTTTTTCTTAAATATTTCCAATTGATTGCAATGCATTTCTAATTAAATTTCTTTTTTTTGTTCTTATCAGTTTTTTATCCTCTTTACTTTCCACAAGAATGAAGTTTTAAGACATGTTTTTCTTTGGCCTTATTTTGCTTTGTTAAAGTTCAAAAGTTAGTAAGATAACTTTAACTTTGCATTTTCATTACTTTTAACAGTTTTTATCCCACATGTGTTTTCACTATGGTTGGTTTTTATTGGCACCAATATGAATTATGACGTTGAAAATTTGCTTGGGAAATATCAGAACTGCTCTTTTCTACATTCCCTTTGGAAAAATGTTAAAGATGGCATTCCTGATTTTATAATATCAATTTATTTATAAAAATTGCATCAGAGGTTTCATTGACTTAAAGTCTAAGAATTTATCAAAGGAAGCAAAAATAGATTTTATGTAAATAAATGAGTATGTGTTATAATATTTGTAAGAAAGCTTTGGAATACCAAGACTAAATTGTAAGCATTTTAATACTCCTTAGGTCATTGTTTTTCAACTTTCAGGAATGTATTTATAGAGGTAGTAGAATAAAAATTGGTGCAAATTATTTGCTTTTCCTCTCATTAAGAAGTGGGAGTTCTCTTTCTTATATATCTGGACTAGCCCTAGTCACTTATTTCACAAATAGAAGGCTGTAAACTTCCAAGGTTTGGAGAGTTCCAAGGTTAAGTCATTAGAGCCTTCCAGAGTCCCCCTGGCTTCCTGGAATGTTAGCTTGAAGTGGGAAGCATGGTAAAACAGATACCAAGTAAGAAGCCTGACTAACTTGAGATCACTTCAGTCTATCTTGGGATGCCCATGCTATGAAGAAACTCAGGCTAGATATGTGAAAGGGCTCCATGGAAACAATACACAGCCAGCCCCAGATGTTCCATCCAACTAGTTAGGCATCAGACATGTGAATGTGGAAGCCATACTTAAGATTTCATCCCCAGAAGAAAATGTGATGTTAAGAAGAAACAAGTCAGCTGACTGTCAGCTAGAATTGAGGTTTTATATAAACATCCATAAAAAAGTAATTATTATGGTTTGACTATTTCTGCCCATTCCCAAATTAGTATGTTAAAATTTAATCTCATTGCAATAATATTAAGATGTGAGACATTTAGGAGGTGATTAGTTCATGAGAGTGAAACTCTGGTGAATGGGATTAGTGACCTTCTAAAAGAAGCTCAAGGGAGCTTGTTCATGTTGAAGATAGAGTAAGAAGGCACCATATATGAGGAATGGGGCCATTATCAGACACCAAATCTGTTGGTGCCATGATTTGAAACTTCCCGGTATCCAGTACTATGAGCAATACATTTATTATCAGTCTGTGGTATTTTGTTATAGCAGCCCTAACAAAGTCAATAGTCAATAGTCCATAGTTCAGAACAAAAACTGAATGCTTTTATTCAGAATGCATGCAGAAATGTGAGAGACTCAAGGGGAATTTTCTCCACTGGTACACTGGTACAAGTGACTACTTGGGTTAAAATTTCACACATGTAATTGAAAAGGAAGCAGGGAAAATGAATGAATATGTTATTATTAGCTATTTAGGCTGGAAGCCAATAGTTACTCATCCTACTGTCAAATATAATTTATATGAGCTTTGAGAAGTCATTAAATTTCTGTCATTTTCTATGTGTGACTTTTGGTAAATCATCTGAGTTTTTCTAGTATGTATGCAAAATGAGGTTTATCATTAAAAAGATTCATTTTTATCTCAATAATATCACTGCACTATTGGGGTAGGAGAATAGCAAAATTTAAACAAAATTTAAGAAGAGTAATTACTTATTTTAAAAATTTATTCATGGCATCAACAGATATCATGTCCCAGATTGCTGAGATGCTAATTAAACCAGTACTTCAGGACCAATATTCTTAGAAAAAAAAGCAAGAATCTGGCTATTAGCAAAAATCGTCTATCTGGTATCACTGCTGGATATTTCATAATATTAATAGCATTTAATTTGAAAAAATAGTTTCAATTTAAAATGAGATTATAAATGTTCCATTTCATATAGTTGAATTAAATTGCCATTAGGCAGATGACTTAATTTTCCATGTATGCACATATGTGATGGAGCAGTGTTAAACATTTATTGCTGTCTATAACACTGGAAAACAGGACACAAAAAAATTTTGTTGTTTTAAGTTATCAATTGATTTATGACTTGTGGCATAGACTGGCCAATGCTCATCAAGATCAGAGTGCAGGGTGGGTACTTGTGGCGTACTCTTCATTTAACTCATTAAGCCTGGTAGTCTTTTTCAAAATGTATTTATATTTGAATGCAACTCTATACAATACCTTATTTTCTCAGAAATGATGGCAAATAATATATCTATGACTATTTGTTCAGTAGGGATGAAAGCTTTAAATGGTGAAATTACCAACTCATAGATACTATGTCTTTTTAGTGAAGATATATGTAGTGACTAAAGTTTAGTGACTTTGAGGGGAAAAGATTCTCATATAATTTCTAAGGAAAAATTGATTTTAAAAAATAATGAATATACCTATCATATTTGTTCAGTAGGGATGAAAGCTAAAAATGGTGAAATTACCAACTCATAGACACTATGTCTTTTCAGTGAAGAGATACGCAGTGACTAAGGTTTAGTGACTTTGAAGGGAAAAGATTCTCATATAATTTCTGGGGAAAAACTGATTTAAAAAATAATGAATATACACCTATGATTTCAACTGACATACTATACAACTGAGACACTAGTATATCTCACAGTGTATTTGGGATCATAAAGAGCCTGAGCTTAATTTTTCAGAGCAAAATTATTAAGCTTTGTCTTGTTAGTATTATCAAAAAGTCAAAAGATAACAAATACTAGTAAGAATACAGAGAAAAAGAAACTCTCATATGTTGTTGTTGGGAATTAGCACAGGCACTAGGGAAAACAGCATGGAGGTTCCCCAAAAAATTAAATATAATACTACCATATGATCCAGCACTCCCACTACTGGGAATACAGCAAAAAAAAAAAAAAAAAAAAAAAAAAAAAAAAAAAAAAAAGCAGTATTTCTTTGGTATGTCAAAAAGATACGTGTACTTCCATGTTGATTGCAGCAATGTTTGCAATGGTCAAGATATGGAATCAACCAAAGTGTCCATCAATGGATGAGTGGAGAAAGAAAATGTGGAATGTATACACAATGAAGTACCATGTAGCCACAAAAAAGAATGAAATTCTATCATTTGCAGCAACATAGATGAACCAGGAGGATATCATGTTAAGTGAAGTAAGCCAGGCACAGAAAGGCAACTACCACAAGATATCACTCAGTGGAATCTTAAAAAGCTGATCTCACAGAAGTAGTCAGTAGAATAGTGGTTACCAGAGGCTGGGGAACGGAGGAGGAAAAGGGGTGAGAACAGGTTGTTTACAGGCACAGGGTCATAAATCAGGAGGAATAAGTTCTGGGGTGCTATTGTACAGTAGAGTGATATAGTCAACAATTTTATATGGTATATTTCAAAACAGCTAGAGGAGGGGATTTTAATGTTCTCACCATAAAGAATAAATATCTGTGATAATGGAAATGTTAATGTTTTAGTCCATTTTCATGCTGCTGATAAAGACGTACCCAAGACTAGGCAATCTACAAAAGAAAGAGGTTTACTGGACTCACAGTTCCACATGTCTGGGGAGGCCTCCCAATCATAGAGAAAAGTGAAAAGCATGTCTTACATGGTGGCAGACAAGAGAAGAGAGCTTGTGCAGGGAAATTCCCCTTAATAAAACCATCAGATTTCATGAGACTTATTCACTATCATGAGAAAGGCACAGAAAAGACTCACCCCCATGACTCAATTACCTCCCTTAAGGTCCCTCCCACAACACGTGAAAATTGTGGGAGTTACAGTTCAAGATGAGATTTCAGTAGGGACACAGCCAAACCATATTATTCTGTCCCTGGCCCCTCTCAAATCTCATGTCCTCACATTTTGAAGCCAATCATGCCTTCCCAACAGTCCCCCAAAGTCTTAACTCATTTCATCATTAAGTCAAAAGTCCACAGTCTAAAGTCTCATCTGAGACAAGGCATGTCCCTTCCACCTATGAGCCTGTAAAATCAAAAGTAAGTTAATTACTTCCTAGATACAATGGAGATAGAGGCATTGGGTAAATACAGGCTTTCCAAATTGTATAAATTGTCCAAAACAAAGGGGCTACAGGCCCCTTGCAAGTCCAGAAGTCCAATGGGGCAGTCAAATCTTAAAGCTCCAAAATGATCTCCTTGGACTCCGTGTCTCACATCCAGGTCACGCTAATGCACTGTGGCTTTGCAGGTTATAGACCCTGGCTGCTTTCATGGGCTGGGATTGAGCATCTGTGCTTTTTCAGATGCACAGTGCAAGGTGTGTATCCATCTACCATTCTGGTTCTGTAGGACAATGACCTTCTTCTCACAGCTCCACTAGGCAGTGCCCCAGTAGGGACTCTGTGTGAGGGCTCACATGCCATATTTCCCTTTCGCACTGCCCTAGCACAGGTTCTCCATGAGGGCCCCGCCCCTGCAGCAGACTTCTGCCTGCTCATCCAAGAGTTTCCGTGCATCCTCTGAAATCTAGGTAGAGGTTCCCAAACCTTAATTCTTGACTTCTGTGCAGCCCCAGACTCACCACCACGTGGAAGCTGCCAAGGCTTTGGGCTTACACCCTCTGAAGCCACGGCCTGAGCTGTACCTTGTCCCCTTTTAGTTGTGACTGGGATGCAGAGCACCAAATTCCTGAACTGCACACAGCAGAAGGACTCTGGCCCAGCCCACAAAACCATTTGTTCCTCCTAGGCCTCTGAATCTGTTATGGGAGGGGCTGTGACAAAGGTCTCTGACATGCCCTGGAGACATATTCCCCATTGTGTTGAGGATTAACATTGGGCTTCTTGTTACTTATGCAAATTTCTGCAGCTGGCTTGAATTTCTCCTCAGAAAATGGGATTTTCTTTTCTACAGCATTGTCAGGTAAAATTCTCCAAACTTTTATTTTATGTTCTGTCTCCCTTTTAAAACTGAATGCCTTTAACAGCATCCACGTCACCTCTTGCATTCTTTACTGATTGGAAATTTCTTCCACCAGATACCCTAAATCGTATCTTTCTCGTTCAAAGTTCCACAAATCTCTAGGGCAGTGACAAAATGCCACCAGTCTCTTTGCTAAAACATAACAAGAGTCACCTTTGCTTCAGTTCCCAACAAGTTCCTCATCTCCATTTGAGACCACTTCAGCTTGAATTTCATTGTCCAAATTATTATCAGCATATTGGTCATTCAACAAGTCTCCAGGGAGTTCCAAATTCCCACATTTTCCTGTCTTCTTCTGAGCCCTGCAAACTGTTCCAATCTCTGCCTGTTACCCAGTTCCAAAGTCAGTTGCACATTTTTGGGTATCTTTTCAGCGGAGCCCCACTCTACTGGTACCAATTTACTATATTAGTCTGTTTTCATGCTGCTGATAAAGACATACCTGAGACTGGGCAATTTACAGAAGAAAGAGGTTTAATGGACTCACAGATCCATATGGCTGTGGAGGACTCACAATCATGGCAGAAGGGGAAAGGCACGTCTCACATGGTGGCAGACAAGAGAGCTGGTGCAGGGAATCTCCCCTTTATAAAACCATCAGATCTTGTGAGACTTATTCACCATCACAAGAATAACATGGGAAAGTCCCGTCCCCATGATTCAATTACTTCCCACAACGTGTAGAAACTGTGGGAGCTACAATTCAAGATGAGATTTGAGTGGGGACACCACCAAACCATATCAGTTAAAGACCCTGATTTGATTATTACATAATGTAAAGATAAAAATGTTCTCATTATAACCCATAATGATGTACAAGTATTATAATTAAAATTTGCCTTGTTAAATATTTTTAATAACACTGATTTTTAAGACACCCTTTTTAAGACTGTACTACCTTTTGCAGGTAACACCATCTTTTTGAATGGGTATAATAAAGTTTCTAAAAAGCAAAGAAAATAGTTTTGTGATTGAGGTTTGTCTCATTACCTAATCATTTTATTTGTTCTTCAGAAACCTTATTACACATGTTTAAAAATCACATTTAAATTACATACAACACAACAAAAAAAAATCATTTCCAGCCCCAATTTGCACTCATTGTAGTGTGACTATCAAAATAGTCTCTATTTTCTCCAGCGAGAAATTGCTAAATCACTGTGTTACTTTTAGTTTAAAAAAAAAAAAAAAAAAAACTCATAATGCTCAGAATAGAGCTACCAGATGTTTAGGTTGAATCATTGTGAATTAGGACTTTCCAACTTAATAGAAGACATATAAGAAACAAAACCCACTAGGTGTAGATATTTACCTATGGTTATTTGCCATCGAGCTGAATATAGGAGTTGTGATGAATTATGGAGCACAATTTTAACCTGTCATTTATATGAAACTAGTTTTTTATTACCTTTACTAGGGACTACTATCGACTTAATTATGCTTTATTACTTAACATATAAAGATTTATGCTCCTAAAGTTTGTGTTTTATATGAATGCCAAGTGCTCATTAAATGTCCAGTGGATGTCAAAATTTTGAGAAATACTCATCTGCAAGACTGATACCATTGTGAATGGATCTCAGACGGCCTCCCCGCTGAGCATGGATGCTTTCTGGAGGATTCTCTCTAATAGCTACATTTTGCTGGTACATGAAAAGTCCACTCAAATGCCCCTTCACCCTTCTACTCTTTCTTGACCACGTTTGTGAAAACTTTTATGACTGTATAGAACATTGATGTGTACACCCTTTTCGGGTTTTTTTGGCAGGTTTAATAAAACCAGTGCTTATTAGGTACAATCATTTTACTAAAGATTCTCCTTCAATTATTTCTATACACACAAAGAGAGGGCTAGCAGGCATATGGGGAATTTGTCAAAGAGAAGGAGGAGGATGATTTGAAAGCAGAATCCCTAGATGCAATCTATAATGCACTTTATATGTTGCTGTTGTTTCTGCTTCTGGAGCCTGACCTGAAGTCCACAGGGCAGTCACTTGGAAAGAAAAGGTAGACGTGAAGAAGGGGAGAGTCAGAATTAAGCAGAGCCTGTATGAGCGAGAATCTCTGTTGGCCATTCACTTTAGTGATGAGATTGGCTTGCAGAAGAAGCAGATACCCTTCAATTTGTTGTTAAATACACAATGGCCTAGGAGTCAGGGAAGCTGAAAAATAGACAACACTTGAAAGAGCTGCTGATCTGCTGCTGCTTCAGGCCAGCAAGGTAGGCTAGGAGGTCCAAGAAAATGTATATGAATTGCAACATATTCTGACCCTACATTAATCTTCAGAGAATAAACGTGGCTTTACTTCTTCCTTCCAAAAACTCACGGAATAATCTAATGTGGCCATTCCTACCCCAGAACTATGGGGAAAAGGGATTCTGGGAAACATAGTTCCAACTTGGTTAAGTTGGCAGAGTACAAAGCCACCACAGGAAGAAACTACCGCAGAATAGGAGCTAGCGAAATTTTCTGAGCTACTATTGAGAGTGTCTCTGGAGAGATACCTTGTCTGAGAAGGTGTAATTGTATCCACTTTAATACTGATTGGTACTTAAATACTGGATGCACTGTGGTCACTAAATAGTCAGGGACCAGTTGAGCTGTTTCACAAGATGTTTCCTTAAAATCAGGGCCCAGTAAATATGATGGAAGTGCATGGGACATAATGGTTCACGGAGCAGAGGAATCTCAAAAAGTCACTGGATAAGGATCTTTTGTTGGAAGCTGTTTGGCTTAAAAGTTAGAAGTATAGATTTAGGTGTCAGGAGGTTTGAATCCTTTCTCTTCCACATACTAGCTCTATGATCCTGAGCAAAACATTGAGCCACTCACTCATTTGTTCAATACCTGGATCTGTCATGTGTAAAATGGGAATGATAAGCATGGCCTGATAAAGTTGCTGTGAGCACAAATAAATGCTCTTTTTAAAGCACTTAGAACTTTAAAAAAAAAACTCTGACATACCCTAAGAATCCAATACATAGGAAGCATTTTTCATTGTGTTCCTATCATAATAGGAAACTAGTTTGCATAAAAAGGGATTCGAGAATTAGAACATGCTGAGCATGACAAATTTTAAAATTAAGTAGTATAAGTTTTCTCTGGGTTTAGCACAAGGGCACCAGATCTCAGGCATGGTGGGAATGAAGGAGACTTAGTTGTGTCTCAGTGGTTGAATCTAAGGTTAAAAGTGTGTGATTTACTCAGCATCTTCTTCGGTAAGTTTGTAGGATGCTAACCAGGCCATATTCTCAATTCTGCTTTTTTTTTGTTTGTTTATTTGTTTCTCTGTTCTTCACAACCATTAGATTAAAATGGATTATTATATTCTATCTATAACTTTTAATAAAAAACAGTGACATCCTCTCTCTTGAGTTAATGACATTGGGACTATGGTAATTCACCTATGAGGAGAAGACAGTTAAGGAAAAAGTGTCAATTGACTGAGCAGACCTTCACATCCATGCAAGTGTTTCATTTGCTGTCTCTACCAGTTCAAGTTATGGGTACAAATGGCATCAGGGTGTAGGCAAGCCTACTTAATGGTGTGATGAAGATCACTGATATAGAAGCTATTCATTCTGGTTCTTCCTACAGACTAGTTCCTAAACTGTAGGTGAAAGTTGGTAGAGGCGGAGACATGATTCTACAAGCTGGAGAGGCAGAAGCATTAGAAAATATAGGAAGTGAACAGTAGAGGAAGTATATGTAATTCTTAGGTACTGTCACCTATGAGATAAGGGTCATGTGGCTGCATCTTCATAAGCCTCAGAAGTAGGCACTTGAGTGACTATGAGAAAGCTGGGAAACTTAAAGGAACCATGAGTAAAGATGAGTAGGTACAGAGTGCTCAGACCAACCCTGGAGATCATCTCAAAGGATCATGGAGACAGACTGAACATCTGGGCAGATGCCATTGAGAGTGATCAATAAGAGGACAATGATTAGTAATTAGAAATAGATGACCTCTTCCAACACCATTTTCTCTACATAAGGCCCAACAAACTGCGGGAGAAGAATGAGAGAATTGCTGGGAATTCTGAATTAGTGAGGCTTAAGCTTCAAATTGCTGGGTTTACTTAGAATTGACTAAGACTTTATCTTCTGCCTTTTGGCGTAACAGAGTCTCCGAATAGAGATACAACAAATATTACATGAGCCCGAGATATGTGCCTGACTCTGTTTAGTCACTGGGGAGACATCTGTGAAGAAAACAAAAATTCTTATATTCAGTGAAATTAAGAAAATATGTAGGAATATAAAGAATAAATAAGAAGATAGATACTTAGAAACTTGTATATTTAGAGAAATATTTAGTGATTTGGTTGTAGTTGAAATAGAAAGAAAATATAGAAAAGTAAAATTAGCCGGGCGTGGTGGCGGGCGCCTGTAGTCCCAGCTACTCGGAGAGGCTGAGGCAGGAGAATGGCGTGAACCCGGGAGGCGGAGCTTGCAGTGAGCCGAGATCGCGCCACTGCACTCCAGCCTGGGTGACAGAGCGAGACTCCGTCGCAAAAAAAAAAAAAAAAAAAAAAAAAAAAAAAAGAAAATATAGAAAAGTATAGGTTATACATCTATAAAAATTATATTTATGCAAACTTCTATTTTGTAATGTTAAAATACACTAAGCATTCAAAATACATATAAGTAATGACATAATTTTAAATGCTGTTGGATTATAGTGGAGAAAGAGCTTATGAGGAAATATATCATAGTTAGGGCAGTAATTATTTATTTGTATCTAAAGGGCAGACAGGATTTAGCTGGGCAAAAAAGAGATAGGAGAGGCATCTATTCAGCAAGGCAGACACAAAGCGGCAGACACAAGAAGAGTTCAAAGCGTCTAATTTCACTGGAGCAGAGGATTCATGAAGGGAATTTGCCTGAAAAAACACATTAAATGTGATTGGAAAAGATCTCAATGTGACCTGAATGATGGTGTTCTGGATCCTCATTGTTTCCCCCAGTTTGGATATGCATATATTTTTTCTATGTCGTTTTGGATGACCTACTTAAAACTCAGTTATAACATTAACGTGATGTGTGCTTGAATGGACTGATTCATTTTTTTAATGTCTGATACAATTTCATTAGCAAGCTGCAGTAAAATTATTGGTTTTTTATTTTATTATTTCTAAAGGAACATTAATAATATCTGAATATCACAGTTTTATGTAACCTAAATTCTATAGGCAGAGGGCTATCGAAAAAGTATACCAGCTAATTAAGTAGTACATTTCCCATGTATCTAGCCTATGTGATGTGTAACTTTAGTGCATCACTTTCATAATGAAAACATTTAAAATATGAATCAAAACCTCAATGCTCTTTAAATATAGATGAGAATTTATTTTAATAAATAAGTATGCAAGTAACACAGGGAAAGGAAGCATCATAAAAGTTTTAGGACTAAATCAACCTGAGCTTCTCAATCTGTCTTTCAGTTCTCTTGAGGCTTATTTTTCTTATCTATAAAATGAGTATAATGATGTGTGATTCTTTGTATTGTATGAGATACTAGACATCAAAATCTTTTCATCCTAGCTCAAATATTTCTCTATTTGTGGCTTATATATCATGAAATGATACTTTGATATGACAAACATTGAAGTTCAATTTTTAAAATAGTTTATCATACTTGAAGGCAGGAAGTTGACTTAAATGGCTTCTGGATCATGTGATTTTACGTTAAAATATTTTGTAAAATCGTTACATTATAGTAGTGTATGACATTCATTTTATTTTCATAATACTTTTTTGGCCTCAGGATATCTCAAAAGACTATTATTCAAATATAAAAACAGTTCAAGGAAATATTAGCAAAATTTATGGAGTTGTTTTTCTATATTTGAAGGAGTAAGAAGCCATACTAGCCTTTTTTAAAAAAATTTTTTTCGAGAAAGAGTCTCACTCTGTCACCCAGGCTGGAGTGCAGTGGCGTGATCTTGGCTCACTGCAAGCTCTGCCTCCCGGGTTCATGCCATTCTGCTGCCTCAGCCTCCCAAGTAGCTGGGACTACAGGTGCCTACCACCAAGCCTGGCTAATTTTTTGTATTTTTTAGTAGAGAGGGGGTTTCACCATGTTAGCCAGGATGGTCTCAATCTCCTGACCTCGTGATCTGCCCGCCTCAGCGTCCCAAAGTGCTGGGATTACAGGTGAGAGCCACTGCGCCTGGCCAATACTAGCCTTTTAACAATATTTTTTTAATTCTAGAATTTTACTCTAATAAAAATGGCTCTCCAGAAATTGTGCTATCACCTAAAGAGTAAAATTTATGTCTTTATTCTGTCTATAGAAAAGAAAATTAACATCTAATGATTTACTTAGAATAATAACCACACATTTGTCGAACTATAACTATGAACAAGGAACTATGCTTGTTTCTGCTAGGATAGAGAATGAAACTGAAATATTCACTATATTACAAATGGTCATCCAAGTGTCTACATTTGTAAAAAAAAAAAAAAAAAAAAAAAAAAGTAAAACTAGGATTTTTCAAACCCATCCACTAATGGTCTATTTACTTCATGTTGCAATAATAGATTTGAGTATTCAGTAATTGATGAATTAAATTGTTGAAGTGTCTAAAATACAGGGAACTTATTTATTAAGACACACCAATTGAAATCTTAATTGTCTTCACTTGAATTTATTAAAAATAGGTATTTACCGAAGGGAAAATTGGCTTTCTCATGTTAATAATTGTTAATAAAATGATAAATGGCTGATTTTATATGTATCTTCAATTCAAAAAGGCAATTGTCTTATTGACCTTAAAAATGGCACAATAATTACTTTAAAAATTGTTACAAATACTCTGGTTATGACTGAATTTTATACAGTGTAGCATCATAACTTTGTTATAAATGACATTAATATTAAAATCAGACATTATATTCTTAACAGTGATTTTCTTTTCCACATATTACTGTTAAGTCAGTAATATTGTCATTAAACTCTTGACATTAATGAACAAATTCAATCATCTTCGTAAGAAGAAAAAATAGTGTAAATTTTGCAGTCCTAAGTGTTGCACTCTAGAGAGAAAGTTCTGTTTCTTTTTAATTTTTAACTGAAGTACTACACAGACTTCCTAAAACTAGCCTCCACACAGCTAATAACATCAAACATTCCCCTGCTTCATACTGTTATGCCTTTCTCATCACACTCAGAATGAAATCTGTGTTTTTATCATGGACTCTAAAACCAAATAGAATTTGCCTCTGACTGTCTTCAACCTCACCTCTTCCTTTCTCTGTCTCACTAAGTTCTAGCCATGCTGACTTCTCTTTTCTTCCTTGAACATGCCAAAATTTTCCCCTCTTTCGACTGTTGCACTGGACACCTCTTTTCCCAGAATGTCTCCCCCAGAATTTTTTAGTCTGGCTCTGTCTCATTATTTAGGTCCAACTGAAAAATCCCCCCAACGCAATCCAATGTAAAGCAGACCCCCACCTCACAGTCACTCATATGTCATATGATTTTATTTTTCTTTGTGCTTGCCCTTACCTGAAATTATGTAATTCATTTACTTATTTACTTGGTTCCCACAAGGATGTGCCTTTTATGAGAACAAGCACCATTTCTCTCATTATCACTCTATTCTCAATACCTAGGAAGGACAGATAATAGGTTTTCAATCAATAATATGAATTAGTAAATGAAAAGCAACTGAGATATACTATTTCTCTTTAATCTGGAGCTTAAGATATATAACTAGCGTGAACATTTGGACTGGGGATCAATGAGTTAAATGAAACCACTAGCACCATTCTCTTTTAATGTGATTTTCACTAGGTTTCTTTGGTCAACTCAATCAAAGGTGTTAAATAGTTGCATGTGTTTTCTCAGGATGTTATGGTAATATAAGGAAAAATTCAACCAAGTCAGTAATGCGCAGCCTAGGTTTCCGAGTCCACATTAGAAGAAAAGTGGTCTTTCAGTCATGTTGCATATAGAAATGAACACAGTCTTCTGGCTGCCCTGTGACATGAGTTATTTTCCTTCTGTGGTGTTGGGGCTCCTGAATTGTGTTGTCCTTGAAGCAGCTCCGCATCTCCTATCTGTACAGAGGCTTCTGTCGCTGCTCCTGCCAAGTCACTGACTACCAGCACTGCAGGCACAAACTGGTCTGTGCCAAGTCACAGTTGTGCATGTCTAATGAGTCACCACCATGTTCTGTAGCCCTCTGTGTGGGCCAAAGCATGGAGAATAGGAGAAAGCCCTCACCCCTTCCTTGGGGAAGGTAACTCTGTTGCCTAAGTTCCCAGGCAGAGATACTTAGGCTCTCAGGATTTTCTTTCATTATTGGGCTTGTTTTCAATATCATAATAATGTGCATTTTTAAATTAATTAGCTCTTTTAGTTTTTGCTTATAGTCAGTGTCTCTGAATGATTCAGTCTAAACCTGTGAAGGCTGTGCCAGATGTTACAGTAACTTGAGGGACATACCATGTTATTCTCAGAATCCTGTCTCCCTTCTGTCTCTCAGACGTTGTTCTAAGCCACATTTGTTGGTGGTTTTGTTTTCTTTCCTTTGACCTTCATCCAGTTAGACCCCAGGCAGTCATACCCATCCTAGAGCTCTGACATTACCAGTTTCTTAAGCACAAGACAATGATGAATCCTAAGCTAATGACTGCTTGGTTTCAAGTTGAGATTCCTACTATATTAAAACGTCTGATTTGGTTAAAACAGAAAGAGAGTGTATTTGTGATTCACTGAAATCTTCTTAAATGTCTTTGTTATATGGTAAAATGTATAAATATTTTTCATTTGGAAAAGGATCTTGCCCTTAGGGCTGTTTCAAGACAAACATCCAATCATTAAACATGTTAGTAAAATATTTGAGATATAGTTAATATCATAAATAAAATATACAGAATATGTCACAATTTTAGTCTGCCTTAAATTGGATCTTTTTCTGGGGGTGGAAGTAGAGACATTCTTTTCCAGAGTAAAGATACTGTAGGGTGTCTTTGTGACTTTCTAGTCACAAGAACTTGAACAACCTCCCTTAATTGCACTCATAACTACTGTAAGATTTTCTGTTTATATATCAAAAAGCTGTATTGAAACTCAAAAGAAAAGAATTTTGAACATTTTCTAAAGAACAGTGCAAACGTTTGTCACCCATTCTTATCTTTTGGACATGAAATTTCTAAGACATACATTTCTCAGAGAGCTCTGGTGAGGATTCTGAGGCAGTGAAGGGATCGGGGAAAGAGTGCCATTATTGATTAGTGTCATCCGACACTGATTCAGAAACAGCAAAGAAGAGGGAAGAAAGGTCCGGTCAGTCCTAATAGCATGATGAGAGTGACATGCCACCAACAGTGTCCTGCATTACTCTGGGGAATATCTTAATAACCAGCAAGGATGTTGTAGCAGTAAGAAAGAAGGAGGAAAGGTCCTGGCAGTCCTAATAGCATGATGAGAGTGACATATGCTACCAACAAACTGTCCTGGATTACTCTGGGGAATATCTTAGTAACTAGCAAGGGTATAGGAGTAAGCCAGACTGTTAGCAAAGAAAATCATTAAAGGACTTTATTGTTTCTAAATCATAAGCCCCTTTCCTTGTGATTCAGGACAAGTCATGGCCCAATCCAAATTCAGTTTCCCAAGGCTTATTCATTGAATTATCACAACTATCCACTCTCAGCAAATTCTTCCTATCTCGATGCTAGTCCTCACAGCAAAAAAGGTACAAAAGGAAAGTATAGATGTTATTTCTCTGTGCAAAAAATTTTCTTCCAACTGATACTCGGGATTAGGTTTTAAGGAACTCTTTAGCAATCAACTGTGAAACCCTCAGTGACCTATATTTTGTTGATCATTGGGAAAGCAGAAACATTTCCTAATCTATAATGTCTCTCTCTCTGTTCTTTTTTTAACTTTAGTGCAATGATTCTCAAGGGGAGGGGAGTACAGTTTTCCACATTAGAAAAAGTCTGAAGACATTCTAGATTGTCATAACTTGGGGGAAGGTGCAGCTAGTAGGTAGAGGTTAGAAATGCTGCTAAACATTCTATGATGGACAGGGCAGTCCCTCAAAATAAAAATTATCAAGCCCTAAATGTTAATGTTATGAAGGTTAAGAAACTTTGCTTGAGAAGAACGTGTGCCTTAATAGCAAAATTCTTAGAATTCTGCTTAGAATTCTCTTCCATTCCTCAATTAGTGGAGAATCCTCGGTGGGGGGGTGGGGGCGGAAAGAAAGTCATTTATGCAGAAGACCAGCCACATATAACCATTCTTGTCTTAAGAATACTGGAAGAAGAGTAGTAAGTGTACAGTTATCTATCTGAAATAATCTCTAGATTTACTTTGATATTAAATGTCAGTATGTGGAATATCAGACCCCTCTATAATTATAAATATGACATCTTCAATATATGCAAAGCACATGGCAAGTATAATGATAGGCTATTTTCCTTCCATAATACCTATGAGTGGTCATGACTCTTAATTCTGGTGTAATTTAGATGATAGAAAACCTAAATATATTTTAACTGATAACAACTTGACTCTTGCCTTTCTTCAAGTTATTCCTTGTATGATATGGTTCTATAGTTATTTGCAAATCAACCTTAGTGACTTCTCATTCCTGCATAGCTAAAAATAAAAAGTGATACATGCATTTATGAATATCTTTCCATTCAAATTCAATGTGGTAATTAAAATGTAGTGAAAAACATTTATCTTTCTTCAAATCACTTTGACATCTTGGTTCAAGAAAATGATTCTATAATGTGTCTTTTTCTAAGTAAGGCTAATAGCCTGTCTTTTCACTAGGAACCAAAATAAATGTGACAATATTAGAGTCTTCAAGTTTGTTTTCAATTAAAATATACAACTGCATAAATGTAAAAATATTAAACATGAGATATTTATTTTGTGATTTACCTCTGTTTGATTTCTTTGAAATAAATCAGGTCAGAAATAAAATATGCTTATTATCCTCTTTACTTTTTCATTGGGTTTTTCTTTTCTACAAAGTTACAGCTCAGTTTTATTACGTAGGGTTATTGCATGGTTCTTTTCATTTATCAAGATGAAAACAGTAACAAGTTCAGTGTCTTTAATTTGTCCCTGATTATTTTTCAATAAATCATATCTAGAGTAAATATTGAGTTGTTTTTGTAATAAATCAAAATCTGTTATGTTTTTATGGGATATTTAATATTTAAATACAAATATTTTGAAGCCTTCTATTGATTTTCTTTTTTATTTTATTTTTTTATTTCTTCTAAAAAGAAAAAAATGGGATACATGTACAGAACATGCAGGTTTGTTACGTAGATATACACGTGCCATGGTGGTTTGCTGCAGCTATTGACTCGTCCACTAAGTTCCCTCCTATCACCCCCCACCCCCCAACAGGCCCTGGTGTGTGTTGTTCCCCTGGGTCCATGTGTTCTCATTGTTCAACTCCCACTTATGAGTGAGAACATGCAGTGTTTGGTTTTCTGTTCCTGTGTTAATTTGCTGAGGATGATGACTTCCAGCTTCATCCACGTCCCCGCAAAAGACATGATCTCATTCCTTTTTATGGCTGCAGAGTATTCCATGGTGAATATCTACCAAATTTTCTTTGTTATCATTAATGAGCATTTGGGTTGGTCTTTGCTATTGTCAATAATGTGCAAAAAATATACGTGTGATGTGTCTTTATAGTAGAATGATTTATATTCCTTTGAGTATATACCCAGTAATGGGATTGCTGGGTCAAATGGTATTTCTGGTTCTAGATCCTTGAGGAATGGTCCATATTGTATACCACAATGGTTGACCAATTTACATTCCCACCAACAGTGTAAAAGCATTCCTATTTCTCCATAGTCTTGCCAGCATCTACTGTTTCCTGACTTTTTAATAATGGTCCTTCTGACTGGCATGAGATGGTATCTCATTGTAGTTTTGATTTGCATTTCTCTGATGATCAGTGATGTTGAGCTTTTTTTCATATGTTTGTTGGCCACATAAGTGTCTTCTTTTGGGAAGTGTCTATTCATATCCTTTGCCCACTTTTTGTTGGGGTTGTTTTTTCTTGTAAATATGTTTGAGTTTCTTATAAATCCTGGTTATTAGACCTTTGTCAGATGAGTAGATTGCAAAAATTTTCTCCCATTCTGTAGGTTGCCTGTTCACTCCGATGATATATTTATACACATATATATATACACACACATATATATATGTATACATATATATATGTATATATATACATACATATATATGTATATATATGTATGTATATATATATACACATTATTTTTGCTGTGCATTAGCTCTTTAGTTTAATTAGATTCTATTTTTCAATTTTGGCTTTTGTTTCTGTTCTACTGGTGTTTTAGTCATGAAGACTTTGCCCATGCCTATGTCCTGAATGGTATTGCCTAGGTTTTCTTCCAGGTTTTTTATGGTTTTGGGTTTTACATGTAAGCCGTTAATCCATTTTGGGTTAATTTTTGTATAAGGTGTAAGGAAGGGGTCCAATTTCAGTTTTCTGCATATGGTTAGCCAATTTTCCCAGCACCATTTACTAAAGAGGAGATCATTTCCACATGGCTTGTTTTTGTCAAGTTTGTTGAAGACCAGATGATTGTAAATGTGTGGTGTTACTTCTGAGGTCTCTATTCTGCTCCATGGGTCTATATGTCTGTTTTGGTACCAGTGCCATGCTGTTTTGGTTACTGTAGCCTTGTAGTATAGTTTAAAGTCAGGTAGCCTGATGCCGCCAGCTTTGTTCTTTTTGCTTAGGATTGTCTTGGCTATACAGCGTCTTCTTTGATTCCAAAAATAATTGAAAATTGTTTTTCCTAATTCTGTGAAAAATGTCAATGGTAGTTTGATGGTAATAGCATTGAATCTATAATTACTTTGGGCAGTATGGCCATTTTCACAATATTGCTTCTTCCTATCTATGAGGGTGGAATGTTTTCCATTTGTTTGTGTTGTCTCTTGTTTCCTTGAACAGTGGTTTGTAGTTCTCCTTGAAGAGGTCCTTCACATCCCTTGTTAGCTGTATTCCTAGGTATTTTATTCTATTTGTAGCCATTATGAACGGGAATTCATTCAGGATTTGGCTCCCTGCTTGCCTATTGTTGGTGTAAAGGAATGCTTATGATTTTTGCACATTGATTTTGTATTCTGAGCCTTTGCTGAAGTTGCTTATCAGCTTAAGGAGTTTTGGGGCTGAGACAATGGGGTTTTATAAATATAAAATCATGTCATCTGCAAACAGAGACAATTTGACTTCCTTTCTTCCTATTTGAATATGCTTTATTTCTTTCTCTTGCCTGATTGCCCTGGCCAGAACTTCCAATACTATGTTGAATAGGAGGCTGATAGAGGGCCTCCTTGTCTTGTACTGGTTTTCAAAGGGAATGCTTCCAGCTTTTGCCCATTCAATATGATATTGACTGTGGGTTTGTCATAAATAGCTCTTATTATTTTGAGATATATTCCATCAATACCTAGTTTATTGAGAGTTTTTAACATGAAGGGATATTGAATTTTATGAAAGGCCTTTTCTGCATCTATTGAGATAATCATGTGGTTTTTGTCACTGGTTTTGTTTACGGTGATGGATTATGTTTATTGATTTGCATATATTGAACCGGCCTTGCATCCCAGAGATGAAGCCGATTTGATTGTGGGAGATAAATTTTTTGATGTGCTGCTAGATTCAGTTTGCAGTATTTTATTGAGGATTTTCACATCAATGTTTGTTAGGGATACTGGCCTGAAATTTTCTTTTTTTGCTGTGTCTCTGCCAGGTTTTGGTATCAGGATGATGCTGGCTTCGTAAAATGAGTTAGGGAGAAGTCCCTCCTTTTCAGTTGTTTGGAATAGTTTCAGAGCTAATGGTACCATATCCTATTTGTATGTCTGGTAGAATTCAGCTGTGAATCCATCTGGTCCTGGGCTTTTTTTGATTGGTAGGCTACAAATTACTGGCTCAATTTCAGAACATGTTTTTGTTCTATTCAGGAATTCAGCTTCTTCCTGGTTTAATCTTGGGAGGGCATATGCATCCAGAAATTTACCCATTTCTTCTAGGTTTTATAGTTTATTTGCATAGAGGTGTTTATAGTGTTCTCTGATGGTAGTCTGTATTTCTGTGAGGTCAGTAGTGGTATTTCCTTTATCACTTTTTATTGTGTCTGTTTGATTCTTCTCTCTCCCTTTCTTTATTAGTCTATCTAGTGGTCTATCTATTTTGTTAATTTTTTCAAATAGCAGCTCCTGTATTCGTTGATTTTTTGGAGAGTTTTTCATATCTCTGTCTCCTACAATTGTTCTCTGATCTTAGTTATTTCTTGTCTTCTGCTAGATTTTGAATTAGTTTGGTCTTGCCTTTCCAGCTCTTAATTGTGATGTTAGGGTATAGATTTGAGAGCTTTCTAGCTTTCTGATGTGGGCATTTAGTGCTATAAATTTCCCTCTTAATACAGTTGTAGCTGTGTCCCAGAGATTCTGGTTCATTATCTCTTTGTGCCGATTGGTTTCAAAGAACTTCTTGATTTCTGCCTTAATTTCACTATTTTCTCAGGAGTCATTTAGGAGCAGGTTGTTCAATTTCCATGAAATTGTGTGGTCCTGTGTGAGTTTCTAAATCCTTAGTTCTAATTTGATTGCACTGTAGTCTGAGAGACTGTTTGTTATGATTTCTATTCTTTTGCATTTGCTGAGAAGTGTTTTACTTCCAATTATGTGGTTGATTTTAAAATAAGTGCCACATGGCACTGAGAAGAGTGTATATTCTGTTGTTCTGGGGTAAAGAGGGTCCACTTGATCCAGAGCTGAGTTCAAGTTCTGAATATCCTTGTTAATTTTCTGTCTCGTTGATCTGTCTAATACTGACAGTGGGGTGTTAAAGTCTGCCACTGTTATTGTATGGGAGCCTAAGTCTCTTTGTAGGTTTCTAAGAACTTGTTTTATGAATCCAGGTGGTCCTTTACTGGTTGCATATATATTTAGAATAGTTAGCTCTTCTCGTTGAATTGTTCCTTTTACCATTGTGTAATGCCCTTCTTTGTCTTTTTTGATCTTTGTTGGCTCAAAGTCTGTTTTGTCAGAGACTAGGATTGCAACCCCCTGTTTTTTTTTTTGTTTTGTGTTTTTTTTTTTTTTTTTTTGCTTTCCATTTGCTTGGTAAATTTTCCTCCATCCCTTTATTTTGAGCCCGTGTGTGTCTGTACTTAAGATGGGTCTCTTAAATAGAGCACACTGATGGGTCTTGATTCCTGATCCAATTTACCAGTCTGTGTCTTTTAATTGAGGCATTTAGTCCATTTACATTTAAAGTTAGTATTGTTATGTGTGAATTTGATCCTGTCATCATGACACTATTTGGTTATTTTGCACACCAGTTGATGCAGTTCCTTTGTAGTGTCATTGGTCTTTATATTTTGTTGTGTTTTTGCAGTGGTTGGTATCAGTTTTTCCTTTCCATATTTAGTGCCTCTTTCAGGAGTTCTTGCAGGTCAGACCCAGTGGTAACAAATCCATCAGCATTTGCTTGTCTGGAAAGGATTTTGTTTCTCCTTCACTCATAGAGCTTAGTTTGGCCAGATATGAAATTCTGGATTAAAAATTCTTTTCTTTAAGAATGTTGAATATTGGCCCCCACTCTCTTCTGGCTTGTAGAGTTTCTGCAGAGAGATCCACTGTTCGTCTGATGGGCTTCCCTTTGCAGGTGACCTGGCCTCTCTCTCTGGCTGCCCGTAACAGTTTTCCCTTTATTTCGACTTTGGAGAATTCGGTGATTATGTGCCTTGGGGTTGATCTTCTCGTGAAGTATCTTAATGGTGTTCTCTGTATCTCCTGAATTTGCATGTTGGCCTGTCTTGCTAAATAGGGGAAGTTCTCCTGGATAATATTCTGAAGTGTGTCTTCCAGCTTGATTCCATTCTCCCTGTCTCCTTCTGGGACTCCAATCAATTGTAGGTTTGGTCTTTTTATTAGGTCCCATATTTCTTGGTGGCTTTGTTCATTACTTTACGCTCTTTTTTCTCTATTCTCATCTGCACCTCTTAGTAAGTTAGCCTTCAAACTCTGATATCCTTTCTTCTGCTTGGTCTATCTGGCTGTTGTTACTTGTGTATGTTTAACAAAGTTCTCGTGCTGTGTTTTTAAGCTCCATCAGGCCATTTATTTTCCTCTCTAAACTGGTAATTCTAGTTAGCAATTCCTCTAATCTTTTATCACGGCTCTTAGCTTCTTTGCATTGGGTTGGAACATGCTCCATAGCTCATCGTAGTTTTTTATTACCCATCTTCTGAAGCCTGCTTCTGTCATTTGGTCCATCTGATCCTCCATCCAGTTCTGCACCCTTGATGGAGAGACGTTGCGATCATTTAGAGGAGAAGAAGCACTCTGGCCTTTTGGGTTTTCAAGACTTTTTCGTTGATTCTTTCTCATCTTCATGAGTTTGTCTAGTTTCAGTCTTTGAGCCTGCTTATCCTTTAATGGGGTTTTGTGGGGGCCTTTTTGTTGTTGTTGTTGATACAGTCGTTGTTGCTTTCTGCTTGTTCGTTTTTCTTTCAATAGTCAGGTCCCTCTTCTGTAGGCTTGCAGTTTGCTGGGGGTTCACTTCAGGCCCTATTCAACTGATTCACTCTTGTGCCTGGAGATGTCACTCCAGGAGGCTAGAGAGTAGCAAAGATGGGCGCCTGCTGCTTCTGGGACCTGTGACCTCAAGGGGCACCAACCTGATGCCAGTAGGATTGCTCCTGTATAGGCTGTCTGGCAACCCCTGTTAGAGGGTCTCACCAGTTTGGTGGCACAGGGAGCAGGACCCGTTTAACGGAGCACACTTTGTCCCTTGGTGGAGAGGGTGTGTTTCACTGGGGGGAACCCACTCACCTGGGCTGCCCAGATTCCTCAGAACTACCAGGAGAAGAGGCTAAGTCTGCTGGTCTGCAGAGACTGTGGCCACCCCTTCCCCTAGGGGCTCAGGCCCAGGGAGATCCGAATTCTGTCCCTGAGCCTCTAGCTGGAGTTATTGGAGTTCCTGTGGGGAAGCCCTGCCCATGGAGGAAGGATGGGTCAGAGTTAGGCCTGATGAGGCCCTCTGGCCACAGATTGCCACACCTGGTGTGTTGGGCTGTAGGGACAAGTCTTGGGACCCAGCCGTCCAGCCTTCCTGGCTTCAGTAGGGGAAAAACACAGCCTGGAGCTATAGAAATGGGTGCTGCCCTTCCTCCACCCAGGGAGCTAGGCGAGTTAGGCTGCCGTGATTCAGAGTCCTGGCTGCTGCTCCTCCCCCAAGGAGCTCAAACAGCTTAGACATTAGGCTGCTGCCAGTGTTCCTTCAATGGATTTTCCATAACATACCTACAACCATTTAAAAAATGTGTTGTCAGTGAAAAAATTTTTTCATTTGGTGATTGTAGAACCAAGAGGATCCCAAGAACATTTCAGGGATTTAGTAATTTAAACTTATATATTGGTAAGAAATCCATTAAAGGACAAAATAGCCCATAGATTTTAATAGCTTTATAATCACCTTAAGCTAGATCACATGGTTATATACACTTTCTACCTTGTACATTACTATAAATGACAGTCCTGCTAAACTTTCTGCCACTATTTAGTAATTATACCTTACCTCTAGTTTCCAATAAGATTTTCTTCACTTCCCTTTAAGTCTTTACTGATAGTCACCTCAAAGTCCAAATTTTATGAATAATTTGTTCAAGGTTCATTAAGTGTTTGCTAATATTATCGTCAAAGTCCACTGCCCTGTTTCAAAGCAATTTCTTCATTTTAAGTTTTTGATATGTTAGCATCCGATTTTGTTACTAAAATCTGTATTAGTTCTCTCTTGCTGTGTAACAAATCACCCCAAAAATTAGTGGCTTTAAACAACAAATACTTAACTATTTCATGTTTTCTGTGGGTGAGGATTTTAGGATTACCTTAGTTCGATGTCTCTCATGAAGTTGCTATCAAGATATTGCCTAGGCTGCAGTCGTCTGAAAGTTGAGTGGTGTTGAATGACCTTTGTCTGAAGTGGCTCAGCTACATTGCTATTGGCAGATGGGCTCAGATCCTTGTAGCCATCATTATAGGCCTAGTAGGTTGCCTGAGTTTCCCCATGGCATAGCGGCTGACTACCCATAGAGTGAGTGATCCAAGTGAGAGAATCTAGGAAATGACATAGTATCACTTCTGCTATTTATCTATATTGAAGAGTTTATGAGTCATTTTTTCTTTTTTATTGCTATGAGTTTCACTGTGGAAATCTTACACATTGTATTTATCTATGTACTTGTTCTTCAATATTTGAATTTTTACCAGGTTTTTATATTACAAATAAAGCTTCTTAAATATCTGTGTCTGTCACACATTTTATGTGAACATATAACTTTGTTTCTTTTGGGCAAAGACTTAGGAATGGAATGACTGTGTCCTATGGTAGGTACATGGTTAATTTTTAAAGAAAGTGCCAAAGTTTTCCAAAGTGCCTTACCATGTTACAGTAATATATGAGAGTGCCAATTGTTTTACACACTTGACACCATGTGGTATTTGTAGTTTTCTTAAGCTATTCTAATATCTATATAATGGTGTCATATTATAGTTTAAAGTTGCATTTCTCTGTTGACTAATCATGATAATCATCTTTTCATTTGGTTAATTACTACTATGTGTATTTTTCCTTTCTTTTTCCTCTTTCTCTTTCCTCTTCCTCCTCTCCTTGATCCTCTCCTTCTCCTTTCTTTTCTACTTCTCCTCTTTTGCTGTTCAAATGATTCGGCCATTGTAAGAGTTTTTACAAATTAGATTAAAGTCCTTGGTGAGGTAAGATATTAATGTTTTCTCCCATTATCTGGCCACCTTTTCACTTTCTTAATGTTTTATTTTCAAGAGAAATATATTACATTTTAATAAAGGCCAATTTTTTCAACATTTTATTTTACAGTTCCTATCTAAAAAGGCCTTTGCCTGCTTCCAGGCTGTAAAGATTTTATCTTTAGTTGTCTTTTAGAAGTTTTATATTTTTTACTTTTATATTTATTTATATTCCCCTTTTTGAGTAAATTCTGTGGGCTCTCAAGTTAAGGGTTGATTCAGTTCATTACTTCACGGATACCTACTTCCATCAATTTTTTTTTTTTAAACTTGCTTTAAAAATCTTGATTCAAAATCTTTGACCATTTTACAGCGATTTTTGGACTCTACATTGTTCAAATGACCATATTTATACAACGATTTCTGGACTCTACATTGTTCAATTGACCTATATATCCTTTGTTATGCTAATACCACACAGCCTTTATCATTGTAGCTTTATATTGTGGTTTTGAAGGTTCATGTAAATTATCAAACTTGGTTTTTATTTTATAAAATTGCTTTGGACTTTCTGGGTTTTATTTTCCATCTCAATATAAATGTTATAATAAGCTTATCAAGTATTTCCAAAACTCTTGTTAGAGTTTGGGGGTAATTGCTTTAAATTTGTAGATCTATTTGAAGAGAATCAGTGTTTAAAAAATGTTGAGTTTTTCCTTCATTAACATGGTATATTTCCTCATATAGGTGTCCTTTAATTTCTCTTAGCAATGTTTTACAGATCTGAGTGTAGATGTCTCATAAATGTTTTTTCTAAATTTTATTATTAGGTTTTTACTCTATTTTAATAGGCGTTTTAAAATTATGCTTTCCAATTGCTTGTTAGTATATAAAATATTAGTGAGTTTTGTACCTTAACAATGCTACATTTACTTATTAATTCTAATAAATTTTTAAGACCCTGAGGATTTTTTTATTAAAACAATCATGTCATGTATAAATAGAAGCAATTTTATTTCTTCTATTTTGATTCTTATTACTGTTATTTCTTTATCTTGCCTTGTTCCAATGGCTAAACATTTCGAACCCCGTAAAATGGAAGTTATTTTAAATCTTCTATGTGTGTGAGAGAGGAAGGTGGCATTAGTATTAAGCATTGCTCCACTGTATGTTATATTAACTGTAGAATTTTATAGAAGACTTTTATAAGACAGAGGTAGTTCCCTTCTATTCATAGTTTGCTGGTAACTTTTACCATGAATTGGCGATGAGTTTTGTCAAATAATTTTTCTGCCTCTGTTGAATTGATTATGTGGTTATTCTCTTTTATTTTGTTATTTTGTGAATTACATTGATTGAACTCTTTGGAAGACTACTATTTGATTATAATGCATTATATATTGGAGGATTTCATTTGCTATAATTTTTAAAGATTGTTACATCTGTCTTCACAGAGGCTATTATTATTCCATAATTTTTCATGATTTTGTCTTTACTGCTTTCAAGATTTTATTTAATCTTTGGTTTTCATCAGTTTGACTATGGTATTTCTAGGTGAGTTTTTCCTATTTCTCTTATTTGAAGTTTGCTAAGTTATTTAAACTGTAAATTGATATTTTTCAACAAATTTAAGAAGATTTTTGTCATTTTAAAAAAATATTTCCTTCTGAGACTCCACTTTTACAAATGTTGGAGATTCTTCTGATTCTGTTTGTTCATTATGAATGTATTTTTCTTTATTTCATTGAGCACACTTGTGATAGCTGTTCTGAAGTTCTAGTTTAATAATTCCACTATCTGGATCATATTGGAGCTGGCCTGTGTTAATTGTATTTTCCCTTAAGAAAACATGATGTGCTTTGGTTGTTTGCAAGATGTTGTTTTAGATTTTGTCATGGAAATGTTGAATGTCAAATATGGATTCTATTACATTGCTTCAAAAAGCAGTAGCTATTTTTTTAACAGGCAGTTGGTTAGATTCACACTACAAATGCTATCACACCTGCTTATATCACATTTGAGTCTTATTTGCAAACTGCTTTGAGACATGTCTGCATATTCATTGTTCAGGGCTGTAATATACTATGAGACATATTGTGCATCTAAGATTAATGATCGTCATAACGCCCACTTGAGCATCTTGCAGAATAGATACAATGTGTCACCTTGTAGTATGATGGAAGCTGGTCCAGGAATTTCTAACTCTGGTCTGAGGATTTCCAAGAGCAAAAAAAAAACAAAACATCTCAGCATAGATGCAACTTTCATGAACCTTAAAACAAAGCTTACCCTTACAGGAATAGCTTAAACTCCCTTTATGAAAGAATCACCTGGTAAGTGGTCCAGACTGAATACACATATAAAAAAGAGAGAAGAATCCCTCAGACTCTGAGGATAGTTTCCAGATAGAGACTCTCTGGTTAGGCAGTCATATGGCCCCTGCATTTGGTCCACGTCACTGGCCTGCACCTGCTATTCATCTTTTAATAGCACTGCCAGAATAAACAGCTGGAACATCAAACAGTGCCTAAAGCTCATCTTTGATGTGAGTTGAGCTGAAAGGAAAAATTTGTCCCTTGGGCAAGCTAGTTAAATTGGACCACCCAAAGAGCTCTGAACGTGACAAAGGGTCAAACAGCAACTTCAGCAGAGTTTACACATATAACCTAGGGCACTCTTTGGCTCCTTCCTTTCCAGTATCTCTACCGCCTCAATTTCCAGCCGATGTGGTCACTTCAGACTCTGTTACCTGGTTAATTATGCTAGAAATAGAGAAGATTTTATAATAAAATTTCATCCACCTTGTATCATGCCACAATTATGGCCAGTCTTCAAGCCAGTCCAAAAAGATTAGAAACCTATTTTTTTTCTGATTTGTTATATAATGTTTGGACCGCTATCCAAAATCAGTTTTAATTATTTCCACTCTCTGGAGCCTTGGCTAGTTTTTGTGTGTGTGTTCAAATCTGTGTTATATTTGTTGTCTGCAGTAGGGTTTTCTTAGGGACATACTCTGCCATACAGGAAGCAGAAGTGCTAATGTTACTTAGCATTTGAGTCTTAAAATAATAATAAAATTCTGGAAGATAATGAAATGAAATATGAGATTGGAAAACAGTGTCTGCTTCTCAGTATTGAAAATGTAGAGGACACAGTATCAAATATATTTGAAAATCATATATAATATAAGCGCTGTGATCTTCCAAGGTGTTTCTAAGATGAGTAGTTAAATGGATTTAAAGGTAGACTTGGGAGTTCTGATTCAAGTGTGTGTCATGATATGTGTGGAATGTATTTGTCTATGTATGTGTTGGTTCAGATACTTTTAAGAAGGAGAAGGAAAAAAATAGAGGTAATTTATTAGGGAGAAGGATACATGACATTATTGACTAAGGTTCCACGGCTACAAACAATTAGGCATGGATTTAAATTACATACAATGATAGTGATAATGATAGGAAACATAGCCATAATAATTTTAGCTAATATTTATTATTCTTTTGTTTGTGAAACATCGTGTTAATCGGTTGGCACAGTTTTTTAGATAACTTTCAGACAATTCTACGAGAAGGGGAGCTATCATCTCAGTTTTACAAATGAGAAAATCTGGGTGTAGAGTGATTTGCTAACTTTCCAAAGATCTTAAGACTAGTAGAGAGCGGGAATTTGAATCTAGTTGTGAGCTTTAACAATTTTTCATAGCTATAGACCAGATGTTTGACTCAATTTCTCCTTGTAGTACTTGCCCCAAAAATCATTCTCAATGTACTCCTGTTACTAGGTTTTATCTGGGATAACATGCTATCATTCACTATTAGCCCACATTAATAGTCAGATACTATATTATGGACATGTGTAAAAAGAAATTTTAGTCATTTAGCTGGGTAACTTAAAATTTTTCAGAGTTATTTTCTATGTAAGTGTCTGAAAACCCTGTCAATATAAATAGCTTGTTTTCTATTAGCTCAAGTGCAAAATCTATGTGCCAGGTGTTGACCTTGTTAAATTACTGGTGAAAACATGTTTTTGTCAGCTGTTAGAGGAAACTTCCGAGGTGCTGCCTCTGGTTTGACAATTATTTTTAATATTGTAAATTGATGTGTAGAAGGAAAAGAGCAATATGCACAAGCAAGCTTACTTTAAAAAATACTGAATTTAAAATAACTGAGTACAGGGCTTATGAAAACAAAGGATGAGTAAATGCTATAAATTAATTGATGCAGTCCTCTTTGAAAATTCACATTATTTAAAGACAAAGTCAATGTAACCTAAAGAGCCACTGTTATTGAATAAAAATTTTTAAATAAGTTTAGCTCTTTTCTCTGCTTTGAAAACTTTGTCAACTTTACCTGAAGATGACTTCTGAGACCATTTTTATGTGAAATTTCTCTTCTACTCTTTTCTCATTTGTACATTCACCTTGTTCTAGCCTGAAAAATGTGTATCCAATTGTCAAAATGATTCTTCTGGGTAATTAAAAAAATATTTTTTAAGAAGATATGAGAAAATGATATAGTACAACTATCTACTTTTTATTGTTGGCTTTTACATGTTTGGGCCATATTTACAAGTATTTTCATTACACTGAGACCTTTTTTTCTTCTTTCTTTTGGTAGGGGTGAATAATTGCATGGGGTACCTCAAAAAACCAAATAATCGGTGGCAGAATATAATGTTTAAATTTATCAAACAAGTTTAAAGCCTCTCTCAGGGGAAAGCAAACAATCATAATGTTATAGGCATTTGCAGGTATTTCGGTAGGGCTGGAAGTTATCCACACTGTTTCTAAGTGTCCGTCTACAGCACTGATGAAATAATACATAAGGGTCTACATAAACTTTTAAATGAAGAAACAACATGCTTGGCGCAATGAGAATTTTAGACTCTTTTCTCTGATAAAATAGGAAAGAGCTGAAAAAGAGGTAGGCTTTCAGGCAAAAATTACAACAGATCCATTGTAGGGTCCAGCCCTACGGGGCTTTGCGTGTTTTCTCCGTGTGTGCAGAGAGGAGAGATTATAAGAAATAAAGACACAAGACAAAGAGCTAAGGAGAAAACAGCTGGGCCGGAGGGGACCACTACCACCAAGACGCGGAGAACAGTATTGGCCCCAAATGGCTGGGCGCACTGATATTTACTGAATACAAGACAAGGGGGCAGGATAAGGAGGGTGAGTTGTCCAAGTGATTGATAAGGTCAAGCAAGTCATGTGATCATGGGACAGGAGGCCCTTCCCTTTTAGGTAGCCGAAGCAGAGAGGGAAGCCAGCATACATCAGAGTTTTCTTCTATGCACTTATAAGAAAGATCAAAGACTTTAAGACTTTCACTATTTCTTTTCCCACTGTCTTCTAAGAACTTCAAAGAGGAACCAGGAGTATGGGAGGAACACGAAAGTGGACAAGGAGCGTGACCATTGAAGCACAGCTCCACAGGGAGGGGTTTAGGCCTCCGGATGACTGCGCGCAGGCCTGGATAATATCCAGCCTCCCACAAGAAGCTAGTGGAGCAGAGTGTTCCCTGATTCCTCCAAGGAAAGGAGACTCCCTTTCACGGTCTGCTAAGTAACGGGTGCCTTTCCAGGCACAGGCGTTACTGTTTGAGCAAGGAGCCCTCAAGCGGCCATTATGGGGGCGTGACAGAGGGCTCACCTCTTGCCTTCTAGGTCACTTTTCACGATGTCCCTTCAGCACCTGACCCTATACCCGCCAGTTATTCCTTGATAATATGAGTAATACAACAAACAGTAATATTAAAAGCTATTAATATTTATACTAATGATTGATAATTGTACATGATCATCTCTGTATCTAATTTGTATTATAACTACTCTTATTCTAACTATTTTCTTTATTATACTGAAACAGTGTGTGCCTTCAGTCTCTTGCCTCGGCACCTGGGTAATCCTTCGCCCACGATCCATATTCTGAACTCTTTTATATGCCTATTAGTAGAATCATTACGTGTGATAAGTTGGAAGAAAGGGAAGCAAAAGTAGAGTTTTTGTTCCCACAGAGAAGTACAAACATACACTTGTATTTGTCCATGCGACAGGAAGAATACTCTCTAAGTGATAAGCTCAGTCTTCGTTTCTTCATGAACAACTCATTTCAAGTGTAACACTGAAAAATAAATCTGTATGAAATATTCCAGAAAAGAAAAGACTGCGGATATGGCACTTTGATAGAATCAACACCTTGTTTTTGAATCTAGGGTTCACTGCTAACTTTGTGACTTCTTCGTGTCTCAACATTCACATTTGTAAAGTGGGCCTAATACTGGTAATTATTTTGTAGAATAGCTATGGGAATTAAGGAAGATAATTCATGCAAAGCATTTAGAACAATGCCTAGAACTTAGTGAGCAGTTAGTAAATACTGGATGTTACAAATTCTATACTGCTGTGTTTCAAAATGAAAATTCTTACATGAACTTCCCAAATATGTGCAATATTTGTTCTCTCTTCCCCTCGTTTCCGCTCCATGGACATAGGACTCTTCTCAGGTGTACTGTCTCCTACTAGAGCAATGAGGATGAGTGTGACAAATAGGTGCATTGGAGGAGTTAACTCAAGAGCTTGTCAGGGTGAGCTGAGGAGCTGGAACTTTAAAGTGATAGCAAAAGATTACTAAGTTGAGTGACTGAAATTTCCATAACAACAACAACAACAAAGATAGCACAGAAAGGAGGAAAGGAAAGGATATGAAAGAGAAGGGAAGGGATGGGAAAAAAAAAAAAAAGACTCTAGCAATGCAATGATTCCTGGAGCATTCCTGAAGAGATGAAAATCTAGAGCTATCGAATGTATATTTAGGCCTCTAAATAAATGGTTAAATCAGCACGTTGTGAGAAATAGAATATTTGTGTTACTGTTGGAATAAAGCATTCAATATTAAACTTTTGGTAGATAAAATTGGCTAGTAATTATCTTCTCCTAAAAAAATGCCTTTCCTCTAAATGTATATTACTAACATTAGCACCAGGTTTGTAATAGAATAGCCATCTCTTGTTAGCATTTTTAAGATCTCATTGGAAGAAGTCTGGAAGGGGCAGACTGTATTATTTACATATAAACTTACAGTTCCTAAGGTTTTCTTCATTTCATAATTTAAAGAGCAGTAGAAAGAAGAAGATGGTAGTGTCAAAGCAAAAATTGCACCAGGCAATGTTAAAAAGGTAAGGAAGACTTTATAGAAGGATCTTGCGATAAAAGAGATGCAGTTTGAATTCAAGAGGTAAAGACTTTTTAAGAACTGCGATTGGGAGGAACATAGCCCATCTGTGTTTGCTAATTGACTTTACCCAAAAAATACTTTCTGGTATCATCATGACAGGAGGTAGTTTTACAACTTGGAAGAGATATCACTGGAAATAAGCTTCTACATTCACAGAAAGACTGGGAGATAGCGCCACTATGTTCCTTGATGATTATATTTCAAAGAATGGCTCCAAGGTCCTTGAGAAAGACAGTCTTGAGTTATAAAAATGGGAAAAGAGTCGTCTCTTCACGTTGTTGATTGGTTTCTTTGCTGTGGAGAAGCTTTTTAGCTTGATGTGATCCTATTTGTCTATTTTTGTATTTGGATGCCCATGCTTTCGAGGTCTTACTCAAGAAATCTTTGCCCAGACCAATGTCCTGGTGTGTTTCCCCAATGTTTTCTTCAAGTAGTTTCATACTTTCCGGTCTTATTTAAGTCTTTTATCCATTTTGATTGGATTTTTGTATGAAAGACACTGGTCCAATTTCATTCTTCTGAATATAGATATCCAGTTTTCCCAACACCATTTATTGAAGAGATTGTCCTTTTCTTAATGCATGCTCTTGGAACCTTTGTCAAAATGAGCTGACTGTAAATGTATGAATTATATCTGGGTTCTCTATTCTGATTCATTGTTCTACATGTCTGTTTTTGTGCCAGTACCATGCTGTTTTGGTTACTATGGCTCTGTAGTGTAATTTGAAGTCAGGTAATAATTCCTACACTTTTGTTCTTTTTGCTTAGGATAGATTTAGCTATTTTGGGTCTTTTGTATAAATTTTAGGATAATTTTTTCTATTTCTGTGAAGAATATCATTGGTATTTTGATAGAAATTGCTTTGAATCTATAGATCGCTTTGGGCGTTATAGAAATTTTAACAGTATTGATTTTTTCAATTTATTAGCATAGAATATGTTTCCATTTTTTTGTATGTCCCCTTCAACTTCTTCAGTGTTTTACAGTTTTCACTGTAGATATCTTTCAGTTTTTTGGTTAAATTTATTCCTATGTATTTTATATTATTTGTAGCTATTGTCAAATAGGATTACTTTTTTGGTTTCTTTTTTGTATCGTTGCCGTTGGCATATAAAAATACTGCTGATTTTTGTATGTTGTTCTAGAATCCTGTAAGAATTTATTAGTTTTCACAGTATTTTTTTGGAATGTTTAGGTTTTTCTAAATAAAGGAAAAGTGAAGACACAACCCACAGAGTGGAAGAAAATATTTATAAACTACTTATCTGACAAGCGATTAATAACCAGAATATGTAAGGAACTCAAACAACTCAATTAAAAAAATCAAATAATTCAGTTTAAAATGGGCAAAATATTTGAACAGACATTTCTCAAAAGAAGAGAAATGGCCAAGAGCTATATGAAAAAAATGCTTAATATCACTAATTATCAGGGAAAAGCAAACCAAAACTACAATGAGATATTATCTCCTCCCAGTTAAAAAGGCTTTTATCAAAAAAACAGGCAATGACAAATGCTAGAGAGGATATGAAGAAAAGGGAACATTTGTACACTGTTGCTGGGAAGATAAATTAGCATAACCACTATGGAGAATAGTTTGGAGGTTCCTCAAAAAGCTGTATTGAAGGAATATTTGCGCTTGCGTATCTGGGAATATCTGCAGCACTATTTAAAATAGCCAAGATCGGCCGAGTGCGGTGGCTCATGCCTGTAATCCCAGCACTTTGGGAGGCCGAGGCGGGCGGATCACGAGGTCAGGAAATCGAGACCATCCTGGCTAACACGGTGAAACCCCGTCTATACTAAAAAACACAAAAGATTAGCCGGGCATGGCAGGGGGTGCCTGTAGCCCCAGCTTCTCAGGAGGCTGAGGCAGGAGAATGGCGTGAACCCGGGAGTCGGAGCTTGCAGTGAGCCGAGATCCCGCCACTGCACTCCAGCCTGGGGGACAGAGGGAGACTCTGTCTCAAAAAAAAAGAAAAAAATGAAATAAAATGAAATAGCCAAGATATAGAATCAACCCAAGGGCCCATGAATGGATGAATGTATAAAGAAAATGTGGTACATATGCACATTGAAATATGTGTCAGACATAAAATGAATAAAATTCTGTCATTTGCAAAAGTAAGGATGTAACTGGAGGATATTTTGTTGAGTGAAATAAGCCAGGCATGGCAAGACAAATATCAGAGGTTCTCACTCAAATGTGGAGCTAAAAGAAAAATTGAACCTAGAGAACAGAGTAGAATGATGATTACCAGAGGCTCAGAAGGATAGTGGGGAGAGAGACATAAAGTGGGCATGGTTAATGGGTACAAAACTACAGTTAGAGTCAATTAGATCTAGTATGACAGATCTAATATTGTAGCACAATAGGATGACTATAGTTAAAAATAATTTATTATACATTTTAAACAACTAAAAGAATAGAATTAAAATGTTCTCGACACAAAATAATAAATTCTTCAGATGACAGATACTCTGATTACTCTGATCATTATACATTGTATACCTGTATCAAAACATAACATTTAACCCATAAATATAGACAACTATTATGTACTCATAGTAATTAAAAATAAAAAAGAAGTTGGAATAAGTTTTTTTAAATAGATTTAAATTTCAAAGGGTCAGAAAAATAATCTAGAATTACAAATTTTCTAAAGTTAATGCACTGAGAAAAGAGAGAGGAGAGAACTCCGTGCTTAGGCCATCTGGATTCTGCAAGGATGGGATGGGTTTGAGAGGGAAGTCAGGGGCCTAGAGGCAAGAAGAAGCCTGACTGAAGTTTAGTGAAGTTGAAGGAAACATTAAGTCCATCTTGGTCAGCAGGGAAAAATGTTTGGTGCTAGTAAATGTGAAAAAAAAAAAAAAAAAGACCAGAATTTTTGTAAAATTCAGGATGGTAGGTCTTTGGCATTTAAATAATTTTTTACTGTTTCTTTATTTAAGTGACCTAAAAATATTTAGTCAAACATACTTTTAAAATTTTTAGACTTTTGAGAAACATGAAATTTAAATTGATATAAAAGTGAATATAAAGAATTCTAGAGCATTAACTTAGTAGAAAGAAAATATAAATTGTGACTTTAACATATTAAAGTATTGTGTAATTGCTATATGGAAAAAAATTCTCCATTAACAGAGAAAATTAAAATGGGTTAATGTTTAATAGCACTTGTAGGTTTAATTAAATCTGAGGAATACTTCTCTATCTGTTAAATACAGTTAAATATTACAGGTATATTTCAAACAACTGCCTTATACATACATCATGTTGAATTTCACCTTCACCCAATTGTTAGAGAGTCCCTTTTGATATCTTGGCTAGATTCAATGACTTTCCAATTTCTCTCTGCTGTCAGAACAGTTTCACTTTGCTAAATAGTCCTGTTCATTAAAAAACTTCAATCCCTGTCTCTTCTCATCGTCTCTGCCTATGCTGACTAGGTCTCAGTAGCTTTAAGGACTTAGAGTGTAAGGGGAAGACAGGGTCTACTCTTTTCACATGCCTCTTCAGTCAAAGGTGTGTTTTCAGGGTAGTGGTGGAGTGGCAAGGAGAGTGAAATGTGTAAACGATCCAACTGGAAAGGTTATAGTTCTCTTTATTGGGTTTAAGCACTTTCTGGTTATCCTTGTGACTATCAACTAAAAGGAGGCAGATGACTATTCCAGCAGGTTCCACTATGTCTATTAGAGAGTCACTTCTTTCCTGCATCTCCCTTAGTCCTGTGCTGTCTGTCCCTCCACATCCTCCTGCTGATCTTCACCTGTGACATTCACAGTTTCTCCCTCTGACATGTGATCTTTGTCCCAATGCTTTGAGTGCCACAATAAAGCTGAAGCCTGAAATTTATCTAGCCTCTCTGGCCAACAATCCAGATTGCATTGGAACTCAGTATCTATCTCCTGCACCTTTTAGAAAACAAAACCTGAATAGAGAAGATCCTTGCTTTCTCTTTGCTTGGCAGTCCCCCGGGAAACCATTTATTATGATCCAATTATCTCTTTTGCCTTGTCCAGTTAGCACAGAAACAGATCATCAAGTTGAGACTTTCAAAGGACACCCGAAAAGGGGAAAACAGTACTACTCTGTGTTTTTAGGGATCTTTTATCTTTATAAGTGAGTCTCTTGGAGCCCATTTCTCTGGGCTCAAGGAAACAAGGTTATAGTTCATAACTCCTCAACAAGCCAATAACGTCCTTAATTTTCAGCCCTCTTCTTATATTGACTACAACTGGGCTAGGTAGAATAGGCTAGACTTCTAAATGGCTATTTTGAATAGTTCTACTGGATTGTGGTTTATTCTGATTTATGATAACTTTGTATACTTATTGTGAAAAGAATGTAGTGCCTTTCATCCTCATTTCAGGGTTTATGATACATTCTTGAACAGGGAAAACTCTCACAGGATATGTGGCTGCATGTAAAGTATTTTCTCATAGGATTGTTAAAGGCATTAAATGAAATTCTGTGTGTTAGGATCAGTGCTTAGAATATTCTGGACACACTGAAAGTTACCATAATCATGTTTCTCTTTTCCATCTTGAAATTCTTTCTTACACTGGCCTTTGCCACAGTGTCCTATTCAGATTATCCTCTTTGTCTCAGTTTTACCATTTACTGGTTCCTCTAGCTGTCAGCAACTGGTAGGTAAGCACCAAAATTTCACTACCATTGTAATACAATATATGCATATACATATACATCCATATTTTGGAGGCCACTTCTTTCAAGTTCCAGGCTCATGTGGCAAAGTGTCTCCAAAGAATTGATATGTAGTTATTTCAGCCTAATCTCTGTTTTTAAAATCAATTTTTTATATAACTAAAAGTAACTTTCTTTACTATAATTTCCATAATTTTTGTCTTTGACATGTTTTCCTCCATTACTGAAGACAAAAAACTCCGAATTTTATAAGAAACGTTTTTTTCTGTATGCAAAAAAAAGCCAGATAATACATTTTATCAACTTTTATTATGAAAAAAAATCAAATTTTTCTTTAGTTTTTCTTCTCACTGCAAACAGCAAAGGCAAACTGTTAGAACCTCATGTGTGGGCACTTATGATAAGCCATTAACTGGTTAACCTTTGGGCCCTCTTTTCCAATCTCCAGATCATACTGCCCAGTGCTTTTCTAAACCAATCTGCATTAATCACTGCTCTCATAAAGGCACTCTCCTGCCAAAAAGGAAACTTCAGTAGTTCCATTTTTTTTTTTTTTTTTTTTTTTTGCGACGGAGTCTCGCTCTGTTGCCCAGGCTGGAGTGCAGTGGCTCAATCTCGGCTCACTGCAAGCTCCGCCTCCCGGGTTCACGCTATTCTCCTGCCTCAGCCTCTCCGACTAGCTGGGACTACAGGCGCCCGCCACCACGCCCGGCTAATTTTTTTTTTGTATTTTTAGTAGAGACGGGGTTTCACCGTGGTCTCGATCTCCTGACCTCGTGATCCGCCCGCCTCGGCCTCCCAAAGTGCTGGGATTACAAGCGTGAGCCACCGCGCCCGGCCCAGTAGTTCCATTTTTGTCTTCAAAATAAAGTTGAAACTCTTTTATATAGCATTCATAGATTCGTATCTCTCTAAATCAGTCCCCAACTTTTGCCCCTGAAAATCTCCGCTCCAGCTGAAATGGTCTCTTCACCATTTCCAAGATATAACTTGCTCATCTCTACATAAAATATATTATTTTTACTTATCTGCTTAACTAAAGCCCACCCTTCCAACAACTACCTCAAGTTTTACATTTCCAATGAAACATTCTAGGCAGCACCCTCCATATCCTTGGAGTAACTTTTGCCAAATAAATTTCTTTTTATTTAACATTGAGATTTTTGAGAGGTTGGTATGTATGTTTTAGACCCTTGTTAATTGTTTTGTATCCATGATTCCATTCAACACATATAAAAAAAAAACCTTGGAAAATGGGTATTTTATCCACATCTTTCAGATGGAAACCTAGGCATAAAAATGTTTCAAAATAAGTCAAGTTTCATTATATGGCAAGGCCAGGATTCAAATGATGGAGTTGTTCTAATTGTGAAATTCTTTTATTTTCATTACTTTGCTGAAGCATTTGAGTGATAAAAATTAATGGAGACAAAGAAAAGAACTTTTGATTTCATGGAATATTGGGAACTTAAGGCAGACTGAAAATGTTAAGAAGCAAACAGATGCTAAAAAATAAGGTAATATATCTACTTAATATTTGGATACATTTTATATATATGCATAAAATTATATAGATAATTTCAAAAAAATGCCTAGATGGGGTCCCTGTAGCAACATAAGGATTTAAAAGAAAAAGAAAATGAAAGGATGGGGAAGAAAAATAAATAGAAGGGTTTTCCAAATATAAGTAGGCTGAGAAAACTTTTCTGTGGACAGTCACTTTTAGGAAGGACATTATGTTGTTAAGATATATTCTCAGTGAGGTATCATCAAATAGCAGCAGGCACAGATAATAAGGCCATATTAGCACATAAATGTAAAAGGTTTATATGTGCCCCATTCCGGTGACCTTTACTGTACATTGTCTTGAGTTTGCCGTAAAACCATTAATAAGTTTGGTTAAAGGGGAATTGAAACTCATGCAACTGTGCCTAAATTACTTCTAGAAAAGTAAGTAGCGCCACAGTCATTAGTGTTTAAAATTAACGTGTGCATTTTTCCTATTAATAATTATGCCTATTTAAAATAACCATTATTCCTATAATGTGAATTTAATGAGGAAAATACATGAGAATATTATTAATTTTCTTTCTGTTAAATTAACAAGCCCTTTTGCTGACATCTGATGTATCAATAGTAAAAAAAAACAATTAAAGTCAAATACAAAGTTGATGAGGAGTCAAAAATAACTTCAACTCACATATATCATACTGCCATTAAAATATTAGAAAATAAACATACAGGTTTCTACACTAAAGTAAGCATGCATAAATAATTAATGTGGGGACTGATACGGCATTCACCAAGTCTTGCATCTGTTTTCATATCATTTCCCATAAAGTCAACATAACATTGTGAGACTAGTGTTGAGCAATATTTTTTAAATTTTTTATGTTGAAATAATGTAAGAATAGAAAATCCATAAAAATAGCACAAATAATTCATGTACACTCTGCATCCACATTCCCCAAGCATTGACATTTTAATACATTTGCTTTATTATTAATAGTCTTTCTCCCTTTTTTCCAGTCTCTTTGTCTCTCTCTGTATACAAACAGGTGAACACACACACACACACACACACACACTATTTTCTTAAATGTATGAGCAACTCACACAGTTACATTATGTTCTTTAAATACTTTAGTGTGGATCTCCTAATAATGAGATTCTTATACACAAGCACAGAACAAGTATCAAAATCAGATTATTAACATTTTGTATTCTTATTCAATACATGTAATTTATTTAAATTTTTCTTAGCAGTGTTTTTAAAACAATGCTTTAAGGCATACGCTGTAATATCACACTTTGCTTTATTGCACTTCACAGACACTGCGTGTTTTGCAATTGAGGATTTTGACTACCTGTGTAGAGCAAGTCTATCCATGCCATTTTTTCAACAGCATGTGCTCACCTCGTGTCACTGTGTCATATTTTGGTAATTCTCATGGTATTTCAAGCTTATTCATTATTACTGTATCTGTTATGGTGAACTGTATCAGTGATCTCTGATGTTACTCTTGTAATTGTTTTAGGGTGCCATAAAGTAGCTAACTTAATAGATACCAGTATGTGTTTTGACTGCTTCACCAACTAGCTATTCCTGTTTCACTCTGTCTCCTCGGGCCTCCCTATTCCATAAGATACAATATATTGCATAGGCCAATTAATGGCCTACATTGGCCTCTAAGTGTTCAAGTGAAAGAAAGAGTCAAACGTCTCTCATTTTAAATCAAAAGCAAGAAATGATTAAGCTTAGTAAAGAAGGCATGTTGAAAGTCAAAGCAGGCCAAAAGCTAGGCCTCTTATGCCAAATAGCCAAGTCATTAATGAGAAGGAGAAGTTCTGGAAGGAAATTAGACGTGCTACTCCAGTGAATACGCGAATGACAAGAAAATGAAACAGGCTTCTTCTGATACGGAGAGAGGTTTAGTGGTCCGTATAGAAGATCAAACCAGCCACCACATTCCGTTAAGCCAGAGCCTAATCCAGAGCAACACTCTACCTTCAATTCTTTGAGGGCTCAGAGAGGTGACAAACTTGTAGAAGAAAAGTTTGAAGCTAACACGTGCTGGTTCCTGAGGATTAAGGTGAGAAGCCATCTCTATAACATAAAAAGTACAAGGTGAAGCAACAAGTGCTGATGTAGAAGCTGCAGCAAGTTATCCAGAAAATCTGGCGGAGATCATTGGTGAAGGTAGCTACGCTAAACAATAGATTTTAATGTAGACAAAACAGTCTTCTACTGGAAGAAGATGTGTTCTAAGACTTTCATAGCTAGAGAGGAGAATCCAATTGGAGAATTCAGTGGTTAGCCTCAAAGCTTAAAAGACAAGATGTCTTATTAAGGGCTAATGCTGATGACTTCAAGTTGAAGCCAATGCTCATGTACTATTGAAGAATCCTAGGGCTCTTAAGAATTATGCTAATGTCACTCTGCTGTGATCCACAAATGGAACAATAAAGGCTAGATAGCTGATAGCACATCCGTTCACAGTATAATTTACTGAATAGTTTAAGCCCATTTTTGAAACTTACTTCTCAGAAAAAAAAAGCAAAAGATTCTTTCAAAACATTATCACTCATTGACAATATACCTAGTCACCAAGTGCGCTGATGGAGATGTTCAAAAAGATTAATATCTTCATGCTGGCAAACACAACACCCATTCTGCAGCCCATTAATCAAAAAGTAATTTTGACTTTCCTTTTTTTTCTTTTTTTAAGAGACAGGATCTTGCTCTATTGGCCAGGTTGGAGTGCAATACTGTCATCATAGCTTACTGCTGCCTTAAACTCCCGAGCTCAAGTGATCCATCTTTCTCAGCCTCCCAAGCAGCTGGGACTACAGAGATACACCACCACAGCCAGCTAGTCTTTTGATTTTTTAATTTGTTATAGAAAAAGGGTCTCACTGTTTTGCCCAGGCTGGTCTCAAACTTCTAGGCTCAAGTGATCCTCTGATTCTTGCTCCTCACTTCCCTGTGTGCTGGGATTACAAGTGTGAGCCAATGTACCTGGCGTAATTTTGACTTTCAAGTCTTATTATTTAAGAAATAAATTTCGTAAGGCTCTAGCTGCCATAGATAGTGATTCCTGTGATATATCTAAGCAAAGTCAACTGAAAGCCTTCTGGAAAGTATTTACCATCCTAGATGTCATTAAGAACATTTGTGATTTATGAGAGGAAGTGAAAATATCAACATTAAAAAACGACTTTCGAAAAATTTGATTTCAGTCCCATGAATGAATTTGAGAAAGTAATGGCAGATGAGGTGGAAATAGCAAGAGAATTAACATTAAAAGTGGAGCCTGAAGATGTGTCTGAATAGCCAGAGTCTGATGATAAAACTTGAATGGATGAAGAATTGTTTATTTAGTTTTATATCTGATGAGGATTTAGAATATTACACAAATTTATTTGATAAAGTACCAGCAGGGTTTGAGAGCATCGATTCAGATTTTGAAAGAAATTCTACTGTGGGTAAAATGCTATCAAACAGCATCACAGGCTACATAAAAATCTTATATGAAAGGAAGAATCAACTGATGCAGCAAACTTCGTTATTGTCTTATTTTAGGAAATTGCCACAGCCACCCCAAGCTTCAGTAATCACCAACCTGATCAGTCAGCAGCCGTCATCATTGAAACAAGACCCTCAACCACCCAGATCATGCTGTGAACTCACTGAAGTCTCAGATAATAGTTTGCATTTTTCAGCAATAAAGTATTTTAATTAAGGTATATGCATTTTTAGACAATGCCATTGCACAATTAATAGACTATAGTGTAAGTATGCTTTTATGTGCACTGCGAAACCAAAAAATACATGTGACTTGCTTTACTGTGATATTCACTTTATTGCAGTGGTCTAGAACCTAACCTGAAGTATCTCTGAGGCCTGCCTGTATATAACTGTAAATGTATACAGTTTCTAGGTAATTTTAAGACTTTCAGAAATGCCATTCCTGTAAGATGTTCACTCTGTTAATTTTAGTAATGGAAAATATTCCTCACTTTCCACCTCAGATAAAACTCATCTAGTCTTCAAATGTTATTGAAAGAAATTTGAACTGACAGGCTCAAAATAAATTGACTAAATATAAATAAATTTTAAGGTTCAGATATAAATGAAAAATAAAAAGCTTACATCAGTGGTTTCAAATGTGGCAACCTGGATCTGCTCTAGGATCTACCAGTTAGAATGTGGTAGAATACAATACACTTAGATAATTATTTTCATGTGTCATCTCAATTAATCCTCTCAACAATATTAAGGTCAATATTATTAAGTAATCTCATTGATGAAAAAACTGAAATTGAGTTTTAATAACTCATTCAAGGTCCTAGATAACAAAAATATATAGGATTTAGAACTTGATCATAAGTATATGTCACAAAGCAGAGTCCAGGCATTTCATTATGTCTGCCTTTGTTTCTGCCATGAAATTCACATTACCATGGCTTCCCACCTTGCTGTCAGGCTTTGCATAAAGGCTATCCCTACCTTCCTTTGCTTATGTCAGGAATCTCTGACTATAGCATTCCCTTCGCCTTCTCAGACTCATCATTTAAGGTTGATATTGTGCCTACATTCTTGTCCCCACACATCTGCCACATGATTCCTGTTAGAGACATCTGCCAAACTATTCACCAATAGCTTATTATGCACGTGGTATATAGTAAAATATTTGGTCCAGAGGCTGGAGGTGGGCAAAGATTCCAGAGCTAGCACTTTCTGCTACTTTCTGAGCTGTTCCCCATTTCAACCTGCTCTTCTGTTTTACCCTTAAAAATAAGTTTGGCTTGTATAAAACATAACCTCATATGAAGTCACAAAAATTATGGCTCAGAATGCTGACACTTCACTTAGGAACATCTATTGACTGACCCTTCCGTTACTGTTGGTTATTTTTCTGGAGGCTAACACTTCTGAAAAAGCACATTAAAAAGAGTTCTAGAATAATTTACCCCAGAATACAGGTACAAACAATAGTTTCATATCTAATTGCCTTAAGAGCTGAAGAGAAAAAATTCAACAAAATAAGGATTGTCGTATTTGTTGCAAAAATTCTTTGTAGGTAAGTGGAATTACCTGTTAAAACTGACATTTTCTTTTCTTCTCTTTCCTGAGAAATTCTTGGAGTACGCCCTTAGTGTAACTTTAATTTTCTCTTTTGCCTGACTTGGTGGCTTGATTTACATAATTCATAATCCTGATTCATATATAAGTCATTCATTTGCTTTCTCCTCCAAAATCCAGAGAACTTCCAAATGCAAAGATGGTACCAGTGAGTGTGCACATGCTGACACCTAAAAGCAAACAGGAATTAATAATGTACACACACAAAGTATGTTTAATTTACGAAGTCAGACCTGCATTTGTAAGGTTGTGTGCCTACTGACATCCCTCTGCTAATTTTTAATGAGATGGTGAGAAGTCTGGAAACTGTATTAGATTCCTGAGAACAGGAGTGCAAAAATAATGTGGGGTATGTTCAATTTAGAGCATTCTGTAGTCCCAGAAGGCTTACCCTGAAGTACAGTAGAAATGGAATACAGGATACATGTAAAAGAAGAAAACTGCATAGCAAAAGTGTTTCACAAGAGTAGATTTGAGTGATTTTTTTTTTCTAGAAGCAAAGTATGTGTAATACTAAGACCATGCAGTCACTAGAGCTTAATGTTTTAAAATACAGGTAAATATAGAGTCTTGCATGAAGAGAAAATTGTTATTGTATTGTTCTTTAATAGTATTTTAGGGACTTCCTCAAAAAGCTCCGGTTTGAAGAGCTACTTAAAATAGAGCTCTAAAAATAGTAAGAAATAAAATAAAAATAAAATATGTACCTTTTGTATATTATACCTTGAGAAATCACCTGCATATTCTCATTTGGGAGAAAATGTTTATAAAAATATTTGTGTTTTCTTTAATAATACTACAGAAATATATTTACCTGTTAAAAGCGCACATAAAGTAAAAAAGCGAATTATATACATATATATGTACAATTTCATTTTAACATTTAACTCTACAGAAATTATACAAATAAGTTATAAAATATATTTGTTGCAACAGCATTGAATGCTTTTTGTATTAATTTAGTTAATCAGGCTAATAAGTGATCAAAATAATATTTTTTTAAATTAAAATGATATATCGCAAATATTTTCTAGGCCTACTGTTATTAAAGCAATTAGAAGTTTATTTTTTTCCAGTCAAAATTTGCAGGTTATCTTAAAACACTCTCAATTCAGAACACTTTTGCCATCCCAAAAGTGTTTTCTCCCTTCTCAGAAGAAATTCACTTTTGTATATCTTTGCTGCCTTTGAACTCTTTAATGACATATTAAGTACAAGAGATAGTTTTGTGCGGAGATTTGGAGAATGGAAGTAAAGCAGTAGTTATTGGTTTTATGCTTAGAAGGTTGAAACAGGTGCTTTTGCAGCTCTTACGTGTGGCATTTATCTGCTGGCTAATTTGGTCTGGGGCAAAAGCCAGGCCTGCAGTTACTCCACCTTGCCCTGGTGGATCTTTGCTGACTGGGTTTGAGATGTGCTCAACACTGTGATGAAAGGTAACAGCTTTTCTTGCAGGACACCTAAGGGTTCTAGTCCATCTTTATGATTTCCAGCCAGCTTATGCTCACAGATTCCAGATCGTGGTCGTGTGTTTAAATTTATTCTTGTTCTATGCACTTTACATTCATCTTTCTTTCTCAATGGCCACCACGTGGACCTCAAGCTCTAACAATGGAAGCAAAGATAGCAGTCGTGTAGTGTTTAACCAACACCTGTAATGGCTAGCATCTTTGTTTTCTGGTTGAACCCTGATACAGTCATTACCATCATCAGAAATAATTTGTAAATCAAGAAAGCAATACTAAAATATATTTAATCTAACAACATAAGAAGTAAAAGCAAGGTCCACAAAAATCTTTTAAAAAGTTTTATGTTTATAGCAATCTTTATTTCTTGACATCCTTATTTAAAGATTTCAGATAACTGAAAGATACTAGTAATTAAGCTATTGTTTCTCAGCTTCAAATCTATCCTTCTTCGTGATTCTGGAGTTAGAGTTCTACAATTCTCCCATTCATTGGCTAGAATTCTATTGGAATATACAAATGAGGAGCATGAAAGGGACACTGCCTGAGGACCAGAGAGGATTTGCTTTCTCCTGTTTGTTTTCTATTCTTGTTAGAGGCTCCCTAACAGTGGCTGTGCTCTGGCAGGAACAGTTGGTTATAGTAGCCAGCTTCTTTAGTTAATTCTAAAGCCAGTTTACCAAAACCCCTTATGAAGGCCAGCCAGCCAGCCGTACCCCTCCCCAGAAGTCTGAGCCCTTGTTCTATGGGCCTCTCCTTTTATCATCTAAGGCACTAAAAAGAAAAAAAAAGTCCTGCCTTAGAATGCTAAGTACCTCTGTCTTGTGGAGTCTTTCATCTGTGCTTCTATCTGCTCCCCCTCAAACTGTCATATTATTTCATCCAGACCTAGAGATGGCCTGTTTCTTGTGTGAGTGTTTTATTTTTTATTTTTGGTATTCTAACTCCTGTTTAACTAGTTCCCTGTATTAAATATGTCTGTTAAAAATAACTGGAGTTCTTTCTGAATTCCTGACTACATCCTAAATGATATGAGACCATCACAGATTCTTTTCACTAAAGTATTTTAAACACTAACTTCATTTATCACTTTATGAAATTCTAAATGACAAGCTAAAACTGTGGATTTTATATGACTAACTGTGTGGCCTTTAGTTAGTTAACAAAAAGATGAAATACTGGGTGGAAGCAAAGCAGATTATTTTTGCCATGTTGTGTATGACCACATAATATGCAGGTTAAGACGTTAATACTGATATTTCCTTCCAGATTCCATTGTCAGTATCCATATATGTGTCAACTTCTGGTTTAATATATGATTCATTTTTTAATGTCTCAGTTGCCCTTTGTTCTGTTAGCATTAATATATATTTTTATATATTTTTGGTTCACTTTTTCTGCATGATAATTGAGTATTCAATTGAAAAAGTTTTCTTTGAGCTTTTCTTATGCCTAAAGAAGTAAATTATCACATACAATATATGAAGGAGGAGTTAGATTAAAATAGCTTTTCAAAATAACTTTCTACTGAAAACATTATTCAAAGGCACAGATAATTTTCATGGAACTTTTAAATTTTATACCGGAAGAATATGTACCTTGTCTGAGCCAATTGCTCTATTTGGACTTGTTATTTATAATAGATTTTTTTTTCACATGAACAATTCATATTTTATCACTTTATCGAAGTGTTATTTTATGGGTAGTTGCATCTGAACTTTATCAAGTAACTTACTGGAATATCTAGGTGTTACGTGCAATCTCTGGGATGTTTTTGAATCAGAGAGTGGCTGAAATAAACGCATTCTCTTCTGGATTTTATATGTATTTATTGACTATTAACGTTACTTAAAGAAATACGAGTCCCTTCAGGGCTTGTGTGTGTGTTTATTTATGTGTGTCTGTGTGTTTGTGTAAGGAAGAAAAAAGCAAACACAATAAAGTAGACTGTGGGAGTAGAACTGTGGCATTCAGACGTGAAGGGAAAATGTCAGTTTACCTCGGGCCCTGAAAAACAATATATTTGAAAAGTTCAGACATGCCCATATTAAAAAGTGGTGATCTTTAAATGGGTAAGAATATTAGTAATGGATGTATATTTAATTATAATTCCTTTTTCCTTGGTAATTAAGTTTTGGGTTTTGGTTCATAAGTGGTCAAATATTTTACAAATCCAACACTTCCAATTGTGAATCTTGTTTCTTGGATTATAAGTATATCTAAAGACTTAAAAACAATATCTCAAAAGAAGTCTTGAAGACCAAAAGTCAATTTTTAAAGTAGCCTTCAAGGTAAAAGGTAACAATTTTAAATCACAGAATTCAGAGAACAATTATGGACCAGTTGTGTCTAGAGTTAGTCGTTTCAAATGTTTAACACTCTTTTCGCCCCAGATTTATATATTTATTTTCCAAATCAGTCTGTGTGTGTGTGTTGGTGTGTGTATGAATGACAGATGGAGACAATCTCCACTGACAGCTCCAGCAGTATGTGGTCTTTCTCTCTTATAATTCCATATTGAGAGAAGCTTTTACCCCTAACTTTTATGTATCAGTTTTCATTGAGTACCTGTGATTGCATCCGTTTGAATCAAGTGGTTTTCTCTTGAACCAGTCACTCTAAACTGGGGAAACAGTTTGGCTAAGTCTGTATTATGTACCAACCCTAAAGTCAAATTACATGTAACCATCTATATTAACTTTTCTGATGGTACAAAGATGTGTATGATTTATCTCACCTTGAGATGTAATACGTAATACTTAGTTTCATATTACTCTGAGAGGGTGGGAAAGGAAAATAATTAGAAATATTTGGTTTTTATGTTAATAAATTAAGTCATTTATTTCATTTAATAAGAATTCTCAAAATTCTACTGCTTTTTCCCCAAGTTTTAAGGTCTTATATAATAAAATTACTAATTCTATGAATGTGAGATAGTTCCGTTTAATGTTTTCATTTAAATAAAATTGTATATTTTATTAAAAGTACATGAGCTGATAAAGTATATGACTTCTCATACCTATTATTCTGTTTTATGAATGTTATTGAAAATGTCTGTATTATGCCTTAACACAGCCACACTAACACTGTAACATATGATTCAGAACCTCACATAATCTAGATTATCTCATTCATAATGTATTCATTTGGAAATGTTTCACATGAGGAAAACTGAACTTCTCCAAAGTGATCTGTAAGAGTCATTTGAAATTTAGCTATTCCACAAACATTTTCAACCACTGTAGTTAGAAAAATAATTGCCTAACTCTAAATTCCTTCAGCACATATCATATGAACCACTGATTTATTTCTTAACATTAATCATTTTATCATTAATTTCTGTGGAGTCAAATTTAGTAGGCTACTTTATATTGTAGACTTTGAAAAAAAAAACAAAAGAAAACAACAAACAACAACAACAAAAGAATATATGTGTTTGTTAAACGCTGACCATGGTAGGGTCTAACATATATTGGTCTAATACTGATGATTTCTAGTGGCCTTTCATGTGGAGTATACTGCAGCAGAGCTACGTGCATAACTCAATGTCACCACCCTGGTCTACTCCATGATAAGGTGTCATCTATTGGCCCCTAGGTATGTTCAGGAAAATTGCCATATTGTTTCCATAGGAAATTATTAGGATTCCAAAGGCAATCCACAGCTTATTTTAATAATTTGTCATTAATAGAGAAGAATAATTACAAAAGCACTTATTTTTGGAAGATGTCACAAAAATATTCCTGAATAATATAGTTCACTAAACAGACAATGCTTCCTTAGGCAGGACACTTTGGAGTTCATCCCTAAGATTATGGAATAATTTCATAATCCTTAGACTCCTCCATATTTTTTTACCAGACTCTTCCCTCTTCATATTTAAGAATGGCTAAACATCAGATTCCTTAGGTGCCAAATACTTTTTGGAAAAAGTGTGGGAGGAGACCTCTGTGTCTCAGAGGCAGTTGTTTTAACCAACACTTTTCAAGAATTTCATGTTCCAATTGAGAACTGTATAAGTAGATTTGCATTCTAAATTTCCCTGCAAGATTTTAAATGCCATCGATCGTAGATTTCACAGTTATAAAGTTCAATAATACTAGTCCTTGTGAAATTGAACTTTGTGATAGTTTTAATAAAATCTGTGTCATATTTTGTTGTATATGTAAGGAAAATTGAAACTTTTCCTTACAAAAGGCATATTTTCCTCATTATGTTTGTATTAGAATGAGATTTTGCATACATAGCTACAAAAATGCGTTTATAAATTTCTAACCCATGATACTGAAATTCACAATACAAAGTACTCAATATATTTTCTACTGTAATGTTTTCAATAAATAATATTTCAATATGTAATTAAAAATAATACTATCCTAACTTGGTCCTTCTACAAATTTGTTAACTTTCGAGAAAGGTTCCTATATGTTTCACATGATATTAGATTTAGGAAAGATAAATAACATATAACATTAAATCAAATGCCTGAACTAGCAGAATACAATCAGCTACTAGAAAATTGGTTATGTTGCTTTCAGCATTGCAAGGAAAACACTCCCAAATCTGACCCTTGGAAATGTTGCCAGAGATTTACTTCAAATCAGTGCATAACAAAAGGATTTCTCTTTGCAAATGTTAAATCCCAACTCATTTCCTTCTGAATCCACCAGCCCCACAGCTTTTCCTCTCTCTCAACATCAGTGGCAGGATTGTGAGAGCAAACAGCTGTCCCTCCATTATTTTTTTTCATTACATGCTACAGACCGTCACTAGCTCTTACAAATTCAGATTGAACTGAACAGTCTGAAGAAGTTCAGTTCAGGGTCAAGCTCCCTGAAATAGCATGAAATTGTGCATTGCTGGAAACAAAGGATTTAATCTTTGTGCCACGGGTCATAAAACAGGATCATCTGGTCTTTCAACCATTATTCTTCTACTGCAGCTAGTTCCTGGACTATCTGTAACTTTCACTGATTGAAAAAAGAAACTGTCAGTTCCTTAAGAGAAGGGAAAAATGCTGTAACAGTGACTTGTACTTGATTTACTGATGTTCTGCTTCACTGACATATTCAATAAATTGCAATTAGTTTTTGCAGACTTAATATTCAAAAATCCATGGTTACTGGAGTGTGCTTTGGAAGATTCAGTCATGTAAACCAGGGCAATATACTGATGCACATGTGCTACGTACTTTAGTGACATTACTTCTGTTTGATTTGAGGTTCTCTTTGCTCAGCAATATTTCAGCTATTCTAAAAATGTCCTCCTTCGTAATTCACAACCCAAAAATCATTTTTCCCAATATCAGGTAGAAAAGAAACAGAGTTCATGCTTAAAGATAACCAAGAAGATATTATGAAACTAAATTATACTACGATTGCTTTTGTAAAGCTCTTTATGAATTGGGAGAAATAATTATTTTTTAAACAAGCATTTTTGAGGTAGTGGTTAAAACTTTCTTTTTTCAAATAAAATAATGCAAAAATAATTTATTTTTGACATAAGTATGAGAAAATAAGATACATGACAGAAAGGAAGAAGATACACAAAATCAGTCTAGGTGATGGTAACATGTTTTGTTTTACTATATCGTTTGACATTTTGCCTGAATTTCCCTTATGCTAAGAGCTAGAATATTATGGTGAAAGTCATGTTGTATTTTTTTAGTTTGAGGTTGGACTTTAGGGTATATCTTTTAGAGATATACTTATTTTGGAACGTATACTTAATTTTAATAATTCAGGTTATATGTGAACCACGTACACACACACACACAGAATTACAGGGTTTCACATAACTAGCAACTGACGTTCTGTTTCTGGTTTGAACTGCATCTACATTTCTTTTTAGAAACCCATATAGAAGGAGTATTTATTACTTTCTGTTAGCCTGAAGTCATATACTCAATGTTTTCTGTCTTATTTTTCTTCTGTAACTTATTATTTTCTCTTAATTGTGCACATAATCAGATGTGATTTCTCATGAACGTAAGAAAGGGATAATCCCTACCCTTAAAAAATTTTAGATTATAAATCACTTGGAACCACTCCATATTCTATTATTTCTTCTCGTGTGAATTTTCACAGTCATCAAAGCTTTTACTAAAGATATAGTCAATTTACTTCTAGAAACAAAAGCACTCTTTCTAACAGGTTGTGACAACAATACCGTTTTTTGAAGTTACAGGCACATTAGACAAATTGGGGTATTTAAATGGCCCTTGTAGTTTGTAATTTTCTTGTGGATGCATGTATCCTGGCAAACGCGGTGAAAACCTGTTTCTGCTAAAAATACAAAAAATTAGCCGGGTGAGGTGGCAGGTGCCTGTAGTCCCCGCTACTTGGGATGCTGAGGCAGGAGAATTGCATGAACCCCGGGGGGCGAAGCTTGCATTGAGCCAAGATCCTGCCACTGCACTCCAGTCTGGGCGACAGTGAGACTCCATCTCAAAAAAAAAAAAAAAAAAAATTGTGTACTTGAGATGGTGGAGCCAAGATGGCCCAATAGGAACAGCTCTGGTCTATAGCTCCCAGCATGAGTGACACGGAAGACAGGTGATTTCTGCATTTCCATCTGAGGTACCGGGTTCATCTCACTAGGGAATGCCAAACAATGGGTGCAGGACAGTCGGTGCAGTGCACTGTGCGTGAGCCGAGCCGAAGCAGGGCGAGGCATTGTTTCACTCGGGAAGCACAAGGGGTCAGGGGGTTCCCTTTCCTAGTCAAAGAAAGGGGTGACAGACAGCATCTGGAAAATCAGGTCACTCCCACGCTAATACTGTGCTTTTCCAATGGGCTTGGAAAACGGCATACCAGGAGATTGTGTCCCGCACCTGGATCAGAGGGTCCTATGCCCGTGGAGTCTCGCTGATTGTTAGCACAGCAGTCTTGAAATCAACCTGCAAGGCGGCAGCGAGGCATGGGGAGGGTCACCTGCCTTTGCCCAGGCTTGCTAAGGTAAACAAAGCAGCCAGGAAGCTCTAACTAGGTGGAGCCCATCACAGCTCAAGGAGGCCTGCCTGCCTCTGTAGGCTCCACCTCTGGGGGCAGGGCACAGACAAACAAAAAGTCAGCAGTAACCTCTGCAGACTTAAATGTCCCTGTCTGACAGCTTTGAAGACAGTAGTGGTTCTCCCAGCACACAGCTGGAGATCTGAGAACAGGCAGACTGCCTCCTGAAGTGGGACCCTGAACCCCGAGCAGCCTAACTGAGAGGCACCAGCCAGTAGGGACAGACTGACACCTCACTCAGCTGGGTACTCCTCTGAGACAAAACTTCCAGAGGAACGATCAGACAGCTGAAATTGTGGTTCACGAAAATCCGTTGTTCTGCAGCCACTGCTACTGACACCCAGCCAAACAGGGTCTGGAGTGGACCTCTAGCAAACTCCAACAGACCTGCAGCTGAGGGTCCTGTCTGGTAGAAGGAAAACTAACAAACAGAAAGGACACCCACACCAAAAACCCATCTGTACATCACCATCATCAAAGACCAAAAGTAGAAAAAACTACAAAGATGGGGAAAAAACAGAGCAGAAAAACTGGAAACTCTAAAAACCAGAGCGCCTCTCCTCCTCCAAAGGAAAGCAGTTCCTCACCAGCAATGGAACAAAGCTGGATGGAGAATGACTTTGACGAGTTGAGAGAAGAAGGCTTCAGTTGATCAAACTACTCCGAGCTACAGGAGGAAATTCAAACCAATGGCAAAGAAGTTAAAAACTTTGAAAAAAAATTAGACAAATGTTTAACTAAAATAACCAATGCAGAGAAGTGCTTAAAGGAGCTGATGGAGCTGAAAGCCAAGTTTCGAGAACTACATGAAGACTGCAGAAGCCTCAGTAGCTGATGCGATCAACTGGAAGAAAGGGTATCAGTGACGGAAGATGAAATGAAGGAAATGAAGTGAGAAGGGAAGTTTAGAGAAAAAAGAATAAAAAGAAATGAACAAAGACTCCAAGAAATATGGGACTATGTGAAAAGACCAAACCTACGTCTGATTGGTGTACCTGAAAGTGACAGAGAGAATGGAACCAAGTTGGAAAACACTCTACAAGATATTATCCAGGAGAACTTCCCCAATCTAGCAAGGCAGGCCAACATTCAGATTCAGGAAATACAGAGACCGCCACAAAGATACTCCTCGAGAAGAGCAACTCCAAGACACATAATTGTCAGATTCACAAAAGTTGAACTGAAGGAAAAAATGTTAAGGGCGGCCAGAGAGAAAGGTCGGGTTACCTACAAAGGGAAGCCCATCAGACTAACAGCTGATCTCTTGGCAGAAACTCTACAAGCCAGAAGAGAGTGGGGGCCGATATTCAACATTCTTAAAGAAAAGAATTATCAACCCAGAATTTCATATCCAGCCAAACTAAGCTTCATAAGTGAAGGAGAAATAAAATACTTTACAGACAAGCAAACGCTGAGTGATTTTGTCACCACCAGGCCTGCCCTAAAAGAGCTCCTGAAGGAAGCACTAAACATGGAAAGGAACAACCGGTACCAGCCACTGCAAAAACATGCCAAATTTTAAAGACCATCGAGGCTAGGAAGAAACTGCATCAACTAATGAGCAAAATCAGCAGCTAACATCATAATGACAGGATCAAATTCACACATAACAATATTAACTTTAAATGTAAATGGGCTAAATGCTCCAATTAAAAGACATAGACTGGCAAATTGGATAAGGAGTCAAGACACATCAGTGTGCTGTATTCAGGAAACCCATCTCACGTGCAGAGACACACATAGACTCAAAATAAAGGGATGGAGGAAGATCTACCAAGCAAATGGAAAACAAAAAAAGGCAGGGGTTGCAATCCTAGTCTCTGATAAAATAGACTTTAAACCAACAAAGATCAAAAGAGACAAGGCCATTACATAATGGTAAAGGGATCAATTCAACAAGAAGAGCTAACTATCCTAAATATATATGCACCCAATACAGGAGCACCCAGATTCATAAACCAAGTTCTGAGTGACCTACAGAGAGACTTAGACTCCCACACAATAATAATGGGAGATTTTAACACCCCACTGTCAACATTAGACAGATCAATGAGACAGAAAGTTAACGAGGATAACCAGGAATTGAACTCAGCTCTGCACAAAGTGGACCTAATAGACATCTACAGAACTCTCCACCCCAAATCAACAGAATATACACTTTTTTCAGCACCACACCACACCTATTCCAAAATTGACCACATAATTGGAAGTAAAGCTCTCCTCAGCAAATGGAAAAGAACAGAAATTATAACAAACTGTCTCTCAGACCACAGTGCAATCAAACTAGAACTCAAGATTAAGAAACTCACTCAAAACGGCTCAACTACATGGAAACTGAACAACGTGCCCCTGAATGAGAACAAAGACACAACATACCAGAATCTCTGGGACACATTTAAAGCAGTGTGTAGAGGGAAATTTGTAGCACTAAATGCCCACAAGAGAAAGCAGGAAAGATCCAAAATTGACACCCTAACATCACAATTAAAAGAACTAGAAAAGCAAGAGCAAACACATTCAAAAGCTAGCAGAAGGCAAGAAATAACTGAAATCAGAGCAGAACTGAAGGAAATAGAGACACAAAAAACCCTTCAAAAAATTAATGAATCCAGGAGCTGGTTTTTTGAAAAGATCAACAAAATTGATAGACTGCTAGCAAGACTAATAAAGAAGAAAAGAGAGAAGAATCAAATAGTTGCAATAAAAAATGATAAAGGGGAAATCACCACCGATCCCACAGAAATACAGTCTACCATCAGAGAATACTACAAACACCTCTGCCCGAATAAACTAGAAAATCTAGAAGAAATGGATAAATTCCTCAACAAATACACCCTCCCAAGACTAAACCAGGAAGAAGTTGAATCTCTGAATAGACCAATAACAGGCTCTGAAATTGTGGCAATAATCAATAGCTTATCAACCAAAAAGAGTCCAGGACCTGATGGATTCACAGCCGAATTCTACCAGAGGTACAAGGAGGAACTGATACCATTCCTTCTGAAACTATTCCAATTGATAGAAAAAGAGGGAATCCTCCTTAACACATTTTATGAGGCCAGCATCATCCTGATACCAAAGCCTGGCAGAGACACAACCAAAAAAGAGAATTTCACACCAATATCCTTGATCAACATGGATGCAAAAATCCTCAATAAAATACTGGCAAACTGAATCCAGCAGCACATCAAAAAGCTTATACACCATGATCAAGTAGGCTTCATCCCTGGGATGCAAGGCTGGTTCAACATACGCAAATCAATAAACATATTCCAGCATATAAACAGAACCAAAGACAAAAACCACATGATTATCTCAATAGATGCCGAAAAGGCCTTTGACAAAATTCAACAACCCTTCATGCTAAGAACTCTCAATAAATTAGGTATTGATGGGACATATCTCAAAATAATAAGAGCTATCTATGACAAACCCACAGCCAATATCATACTGAATGGGCGAAAACTGGAAGCATTCCCTTTGAAAACTGGCACAAAACAGGGATGCCCTCTGTCACCACTCCTATTCAACATAGTGTTGGAAGTTCTGGCCAGGGCAATCAGGCAGGAGAAGGAAATAAAGGCTATTCAATTAGGAAAAGAGGAAGTCAAACTGTCCCTGTTTGCAGATGACATGATTATATATCTAGAAAACCCCATTGTCTCAGCCCGAAATCTCCTCAAGCTGATAAGCAACTTCAGCAAAGTCTCAGGATTCAAAATCAATGTAGAAAAATCACAAGCATTCTTGTACACCAATAACAGACAAACAGAGAGCCAAATCATGAGTGAACTCCCATTCACAATTGCTTCAAAGAGAACAAAATACCTAGGAATCCAACTTACAAGGGATGGGAAGGACCTCTTCAAGGAGAACTACAAACCACTGCTCAATGAAATAAAAGAGGATACAAACAAATGGAAGAACATTCCATGCTCATGGGTTGGAAGAATCAATATGGTGAAAATGGCCATACTGCCCAAGGTAATTTATAGATTCAATGCCATCCCCATCAAGCTACCAATGACTTTCTTCACAGAATTGGAAAAAACTACTTTAAAGTTCATATGGAACCAAAAGAGAACCTGCATTGCCAAGTCAATCTTAAGCTAAAACAACAAAGCTGGAGGCATCATGCTACCTGACTTCAAACTATACTACAGACTACAGTAATCAAAACAGCATGGTACTGGTACCAAAACAGAGATATAGATCAATGGAACAGAACAGAGCCCTCAGAAATAATGCCACATATCTACAACTATCTGATCTTTGACAAACCTGACAAAAACAAGCAATGGGGAAAGGATTCCCTATTTAATAAATGGTGCTGGGAAAACTGGCTAGCCATATGTAGAAAGCTGAAACTGGATCCCTTCCTTACACCTTATACAAAAATTAATTCAAGATGGATTAAAGACTTACATGTTAGACCTAAAACCATAAAAACCCTAGAAGAAAACCTAGGCAATACCATTCAGGACATAGGCTTGGGCAAAGACTTCATGTATAAACATCAAAAGCAATGGCAACAAAAGCCAAAATTGACAAATGGGATCTCATTAAACTAAAGAGCTTCTGCACAGCAAAAGAAACTACCATCAGAGTGAACAGGCAACCTACAGAATGGGAGAAAATTTTTGCAATCTACTCATCTGACAAAGGGCTAATATCCAGAATCTACAATGAACTCAAACAAATTTACAAGAAAAAACAACCCCATCAAAAACTGGGCGAAGGACATGAACAGACACTTCTGAAAAGAAGACATTTATGCAGCCAAAAAACACATGAAAAAATGCTCATCATCACTGGCCATCAGAGAAATGCAAATTAAAACCACAATGAGATACCATCTCCCACCAGTTAGAATGGCCATCATTAAAAAGTCAGGAAACAACAGGTGCTGGAGAGGATGTGGAGAAATAGGAACACTTTTACACTGTTGGTGGGACTGTAAACTAGTTCAACCATTGTGGAAGTCAGTGTGGCGATTCCTCAGGGATCTAGAACTAGAAATACCATTTGACCCAGCCATCCCATTTCTGGGTATATACCCAAAGGACTGTAAATCATGCTGCTATAAAGACATATGCACACGTATGTTTATTGCGGCACTATTCACAATAGCAAAGACTTAGAACCAACGCATATGTCCAACAATGATAGACTGGATTAAGAAAGTGTGGCACATATACACCATGGAATACTATGCAGCCATAAAAAAATGATGAGTTCATGTCCTTTGTATAGACATGGATGAAACTGGAAACCATCATTCTCAGTAAACTATCGCAAGGATGAAAAACCAAACACCACATGTACTCACTCATATGTGGGAATTGAACAATGAGAACACATGGACACAGGAAGGGGAACATCACACTCCAGGGACTGTTGTGTGGTGGGGGGAGGGGAGAGGGACAGCATTAGGAGATATACCTAATGCTAAATGATGGGTTAATGGGTGCAGCACACCAACATGGCACATGGATACATATGTAACAAACCTGCACATTGTGCACATGTACCCTAAAACTTAAAGTATAATAATAATAAAAAAAATTGTGAACTTGAAAAATCTCAATCAAAAGTAAAAGTAAGTTGAGTGTATTTTAATTAGATTATTACTTATTTTTAAACGTTTATTTTTATATTACTAAATTTACTTTAAATTGCCTTTATTTTATATAACTTTTTTCTACACATTTTTTGTTTCATGTACAATATAGGACAGCAAATTCCTAGCATATCTAGATTGAACCTTAAGTCTAAGATCTTTAAATATTTATGTTTGCTTCTTACTTGTCACTGAACTGTATTTTTCTTTAACATACAAGTACTACCCAGTCTTTGGAAGTATAGAAAGTTACCAAAAATTATGTATGTTTTCTTGACAATATTTACATCACACTAAATATACTTTTGAGAAACTGCTTTTTTCCTTGCTGATTTAGTATTTTTTACTTTTGCTAAGTAGAAACAGTTTAAAATATATATTTAGTTTCACAAATATTTTAAAAAATATAGTTGAATGAATGACATACTAAAATTTAATACATAGTAGTTGCTTTAAATTCCTTATTTTTTTTTCCAGAGGCCGTTAATATCAGAGACTCTTTGCTTATTCAGATATATGCAAATATACAGGTTGAAAGTTTTTATTAATGATGAGTAATAATAGAACACATATTGAAAATGACTACCGTTATTTTACCCCACAGTCTTTGGTATGAAACGTAAGGAAATAGAAGAAAACAGTCTTTGTACCCATAGAAATGGTAAAACTAACTTAGGCTGACGCACATTTTATCTATAGGAGTCTATCGATTTGACTTTTAAAATAATTATGTTCAAATAGTATTCACTGACTTCATGGGTGTCTTTTGCATTTATAACAATTTTTAATTTCTTCTCTTTTCCTTGAGCAATATGCCTTTCTAGGATCTCCTTTTGGGAATTATAGATTGGAATATTCATTGCTGGACTTTTTGCCACATAATCTAATAAGATTATTTTATTCCTCTTTTCAACTCTGTTAAATAACAACTATAACACAAGTATGACACACGTCTCTAAAAGTGATTGAAAATGCTAGGATAATTAGAGGTGCTGCTGTCTTAAATATGTGAGAGTTCAATTTTGTTTTCTTAAGCTGACTCTAAACATTTGTTAACATTTACTTCAGTCATGCAGACATTTCAAATGTTGATACTTTAGTAGTGCTATTGATTGTTTGAAAATTCAGGAAGGATGTGCCTTACACCAAATCATAAAATTGCAAGTGAGTGGGTTTCAGCCGTCTCAAGATCACTAGTTACATTCCGCCTAGCATCAATCAAAGTATACATATTCAAAAAAGACTTTTTTATTCTGTGGAAGTTTTGGTGGTAAAAATAAGGGTATGCTTACCTTTTTTGTATGTTTTTATTCTTTAGCATTTCTGTTATTTTCCTTATTTTAACTATGTTCTTTTTGCACATTCTGTTCTTATTCGTTTCTCATCAAGTTCATGTTTAAGAAAGAATATTTTTATAAAAGTGTGACTAAAAAAATAAAGACAATTGAATTTAAGGAAAAGGAGTTTAGAAAACATGTCCAGTCTTAAGGTAGCTAGTTATAACATACACTTCTTTTTCTTTTTTTATTAAGACTAGTATGTGCAGTAGTGAGAAGGGAGTATTTCTATAGAATGTTTATTGTAAGTAAATATTATTTTAAACAAAATTGTTTTCTTAAAGCAATCTTTAGATGTTTGATTTGCTGAAGAATGTATTATTATTACACTGTTACACACATATGTGTATGTGCATGCAAATTTATAGTATGAATCTCATGTAACAATATATAAAAAATTAGCATTACTTAAACAAAAATGTAGAAATAATTAAATGACAGAGGAATTACTGTACCAGCATGGAAAATACATTATCAGGTTATAGAATTTAAATTTACATAGTATTTTTTAAATGTTGCTTCTTTCCATATCCCTTTAAAATTAGTAAGGTTGCAAATCTAGTACCCCTTTCAAAAAAGCATCATTGGAAACTTATTTTGAATTAATATAATTGATACATCCATTCCATTTTTTCTGCATTAGGTGGTGTACTGGTGCGGGGGCTCTGAAAAGTAGTAATAATTCATCTGGCCCTCAAGATTATTACCATTAACAACAGAATTAATGGAATAAAGGCCCCTTTTTAGAAAACTTTGATTACTTCTGATTCCTTGGAAATATTATTTTCCTGAAGAAGTGACAGTCTATAAATTAAAATTTTCTATTATATTTGTAATAAATACTTGTATGTGTTTATACAGTTATGGCTTCTTATTATGTATTAGCTCACTATCACTATAAAAGGGGAATATAAAAATTTTTGATAAGGGGAAATTCTGTAACAGTTGAGGTCCTAATCAGTGAATTTTTCCTTTCTGTAGTTTCTGTAGAATTGCTGACACTTACCCTGTACAGAGAATTTATGAAAACAAACGCTGATCTAGTTTCAACTGGACAAAATAAATAACCTATGTTATAAGCTACTTGCTTAGTATGAATGAATGTTTATTTTTTGCTAGGACACTACATGCAAGTATTTGCAAAAATTTTGCTTTTTTAATCTTAGGGTTTTTTTAGCAATTAAAATATTTAGAACTAACCTGTAAATATATTCAAATTAAATAAGTTGAAGAGTTTAACAGTTAAATTGGAAGGTTCTATTTCCTGTTCTACAGACACTGAATATGCTATTTCTTTACAATTCTTTGAAAACTCAAATGGAATAATGCTGTCTATTCTTGGATCCTTGGTCCAAAGCATAGCTGCTTTGGGTCTCAAGTTATATTTATCACTTCTTCAGGGGTGCTCTCCCTGATTCCACATGTTAAATTTGGATAAATCTTGTAGGTTCTTCTCTGGTATCCTGTGCTTATCTTTTGGAATTCTTATATTTTACGTTATGCTCTGCCATGACGCAGAATGTACACAGAATGTTCATAGCGGGATATCTCACACTTTTCGAGTATAAAAATTATAATCATGATAACAATATTATGTATTTTTCAGTTTATAAGCTATAATAACTATTACATTGAATTATGAGATTCTTCTGATTATTTGTGATTAAAGTTTAATTTAAAAATAAAAGTAAGTTTAAAATATGATAATGCTAGTTAAGTTGAGCTTAATTATGTGTCATAAACTTTATAAAACATTAAAATTTGCGTACTTTAAGTACAATATAAAGATCAATAAAAATGGTGAGGATGCTGAAATCAAAGAAGTATTCCATAAATGTAGGAGTATTCATTTTCATTCTTTTATGGATTACTCATATATAAAACACAGACATTGATAGATTCATATTTAAAATATAGAAATTTCAGCCAAACGTGGTCGCTCACGCCTGTAATCCCAGCACTCTGGGAGGCCGATGCGGGTAGATCACCTGAGGTCAGGAGTTCGAGATCAGCCTGATCAACATGGTGAAACCCCGTCTCTACTAAAAATACAAAAATTAGCCAGGTGTGGTGTTGAGTGCCTGTAATCCCAGTTACTCAGGAGGCTGAGGCAGGAGAGTTTGCAATGAGGCAAGCTCTACCCGGGAGGCAGAGTTTGCAATGAGCTGAGATCATGCCATTGTACTCCAGCTTGGGCAAGAAAGCAAGCTCTGTCTCAAAAAATAAATAATGATGATAATAATAATAAAATAAAACATAGAAATTTGATGACCCCTAAATTCAAGAGTGGCAAATGGTCCTATGGTATACACATCTAAAGACCAAATCCAATATGATAAACTATTCAGAAAGATTAGTAGGTAAACCTATATTAGAAAAATCTGAATCTTCAGTAAAATAAAGCTCTGTGAAGAGATGCTAGGGATCTGAGATCTGACGTTAAAGGTTTACAGCTGTAAGTAAACAAGTTGACTGACTCAAGACAAGTAAGCACAGGGTGAAGGACACATATGTTTCTGATGTAATATTAGGGATTAAAGGGTCACTCATCACACATTCTTTTGCTTATAAGAACAAAGCATATTTCATATATCAAAGAGACATCAAGTAAGTTATTAAGTCATGTGAATACCTTTAACAATTGGGACTATCACTGTGGAGTATTATTATTGCACTGATTGTTATTATTATACAGTTCAGCAATAGCAATCTCATTTTAGATAAATTTAAAATGTAATACTTATATATATGGAACACTTTTCAGAAATGGAATTGTCAAGATTTTTCCCTATGACCCCTGAATCTGTCTCAAATCCACCTGCTTCTTTCTAATGTCTATCTGCAGCTAGATTGTCTGGGTTTGTAGTCAGACTTCAACACTTACTATGCAACATTCAACTCTCTACACTCAATTTAATTCCCTAAAATAATGATCATAATAATGGTATCAATATCATAGGTTAGTGGTGAGTATTGAGTGAATTCATTTAAGTAAAGCTCTTAGAAGAACACCTGGCAAGCAGAAAATGGATTTGAGTGTTCATTATTATTTTCCCCATTGGCAGCACCTTGGTTTAAACTTGTAGATTTTATAAAGATTGTTTCAGATGACCAGTACTTTGGACATGCATGGCGTGCATATACACAAAAGATTAGCAGTTGCAATTTTGAGTCTGGGATAGCATGTGTAACATCGTTTTTACCAGTAATAAGGGACTTATTTAGACTAATAAGCTTTTTAGCTTATTAGTGGATTTAATTTCTTGTTCAAATATGTAGTGAAGAGCATATGAACAAAATCCATACGCTAAATTTGTTGGTACTTTGAACATGACTGTATATCAAGTTTGGGATACACATCAAATTTTCTTGAATGCCTAAAGTTTATTCACTAAGTGTTGCTTACTTGCCAGCAGGGGAGGAACAATTTTGTCACATGTTAAGAGTGATCAACTTATACAATAGAGTCACCAGTAATGACTCTATACCATCACCATGCGAGACCCACGTTTATTTTTCTTATATTCCAGAGAACAAAAGCTTGATCTTTCATAACTATATAGCAACTGTGGAAAGATAGCAGTATAAAGTGAAATGACAGGCTAATGGAGTCACCTTGAGCTGGGACTCGTCTGCTGGGGACATAGTTATTTAGTTGTAAGAAGTATCTTTTAGTTTAGAGGTAATATATCTCCTCTTAAGTAACTTTTGCTTTCAGCAAACCATTAGAGTACAAAATAATACAAAAGCCAAGGAATATGTCAAACTGAATCCTGGAGTTAATTCCTTAGTATCCAGCTCAAAGAAAGACGCCATCGTTTCATATCTGAATTACCAGAATAACATCTTCTATTCTTGACCATATTTGACACATGAACACCTTATTCTTTCACTTTTTCTTCTCTTTTTCCTTTAGAACTGCTGAAAATTTTCAAACCTACAGAACAACTGAAAGAATAGCACAATAGGTATTTACATTCTCTTCTGGATCCACTAATTTTTAATATTTAGTACATTCTCTGTCTCTCTCTCTCCCATGAATTATTTAGAATTTAGTTGCAGACTTAATGACACTTCTTCCCTAAGTAGTTCATCATTTGTTTTTAAGAGCTAGAGCATTCTCATACAATGACAATACAATCATTATGTTCTGAGAATTTGTCACTGATAGAATATTGTCATCTAGTACACAGTTCATATTCAAATTTTGCTAGTTGTCTCAATTTTTGTAGCTTCATGATTTTCTTTTTCTGGATTTAATCAAGAAAAACTCTTTACATTTGGTTTTAATATTTTCAATTTCATATTCTCTTATGGAAATCAATGTAATATTTTTGAAAGCTAAAATAAATTATATCATCCCCTGCAATCTTTTAATAGCCCTTAAAACGAAATACAAATCTCTCCTTAGCACCTCAATGCCATTTCATTTATTATCAACTTCACATTCTTTTTCAGTTATACAGAATTAACTTACATTTCCAGTAATCACCACACCCTCTCTTATATGTATGTGTGGGGATTCAGTCAGGCTGCTGGGGAAAATTTTAATTATAAATAATAGCCACAAACCATCTTGGAAGGCCTGAAGATTTATGGAAAAGTTTCAGGATAAGGTTATGGCTGAAGGCAACCTAATCCTTACTTTGAGTAAATAGCTTAAAGTGGGTACAAAGGAAGGAAGAGTAGTTTATCTAACTAGCTTGTTTACTCATGGGGGTCTTAAAACCAACCTTTGATCACCTGTGGGTACATGATGTCTCTCTCTCTGGGATGGGGGCAACCAGGTTAATTACGCACAGGTGTATTTACTCACAACCTTTGTCAATTAATCTTTACTAAATAAATGCTAGTTTCACTGGCAAGTCGAGGCCATGGCTGCGAACTCTGTACAGAACCTTCCTTGGTGTCTGTAAGTGGTATGGACACTTAGCTGGACTGGGAAAGCAGAATATCTGTGTGTCAGTGTACCTTGTTCATCTGTTGTTGAGTCAGGGTCTGCGAGGGACAGTCCCCTGCATCTGTGGCTTCACACCCTCTCTTATATCTATGGCTTTGTATATAATTCTTCTGCATCAAAATATTCTTGAACTTTAATTCCTCTTCACCTGGCTAACTCAATCCTTGTTCTAAGAGTCACAACTAGCACATCAATGCCAATAAAACACCTTCTCTGTTGACATCTGCCTGAATTTAGTGCCCCACTACATGCTCATGGAGCACACTACAGTAATCACCAGAACAGGATTTAATATATTGTTTTGTATTCACCTGTTATTTACTAGAATTCTCATTCAGATTGTTAAGTTTCTTGAAGACATAAACTATATATCTCGCTCACCATTGTATTCTTCTCACCCACTGAGTATTTTTCACATAGTTCAGTAAATGTTGAGCAATAAGACGCATAAAATCATAATGCTACTTTGAATCCTTAAGCTGAGTCTGAACAAAATTATAATTGAGTGGTCTGGGTGTGTTCTAGGTTATTTCTCTGTCAGAAACAGGCAGAAAGATGTAGTTATTACTGTTATCTCATCTCAGAATATTTTCACAATTTATCTTTTTTAAATGATTATTTGTGTGATGTAATTGTTGTAACACAAGAATATAAAAATAAAGTTTAATAATCAGGATTTGAAGCCTTTCCCAAAACTCCCTCCTATAAGAAATCTAAGTTCAGATTGAGTGATTAGTCTTTAGATTTAAAACTTACAAAGGTAAACAGTTTTCAGGAAAACATGCTTACCACTAATAGTAACATTGGAACATGGAAAAAGAATGCCCAGTAACTTGCTGCTTCTAATTTGTGGTTTTTGTAAAGAAATGATTCCCTTATAAACATATTTCTTATACATTAATGATAACTACCACAAAAAACCTATAGAACTACGCTGAAAGGTAAGACATTCTTTTAACTTGTAACTCTCCACTTTATATTAATAGCATTAAAATATTCACTGATTCGTAAGGCTTGAAAAATACCTTTAAACTGATCTAATAACTCTTTTACATACAATAAAGACTATGTGTACACCATTTCAGATACTTTTCCTTTCTTATAAACAAACACAAGCTTGAAGTAGACATTTTTCACTGTCATCATTCCATCATAGACCCAGAACTACTTCTAAAAAAGATCTCATTTTTATAGAAACTCAGAAAATTTTAACAAAAGAAAATTTTACTCTTATAAGACTGGTCTACAGAAAAAGGTGGAATTTCATCCCTTCAAGAATGATACAAATTAATTAAAATAGGGTTGTTCCCCACTCTCAGCAATGGAAGTCTACACAGATAGAGATAGAGAAAGAAAGAAAAACTACTTTAATTTTGGGAAAACCAATATTGGCATCTACAGATTAAAGAACATCAAGCAGAAAAACTGCAAATTAGGTATAGCCATAAATAGATTGCCCTATAGAATTCAGAGAATCTCCGTAATTTGAAATAGGAATGAATAATGAATTGGAATAAACTGCTATTCCCCAAATAGCTCTGTATTTCCATATAATGACTCTAAACACTACCCAATCACGTCTTCCCTAAATTACCACAACAAACAAAATAAGAGATTGCATAATTCAAAGTACTCCACCAATACCGAAAACAACAGCAATACATTGCAATTCACTTCATTGTTTTATTTATTCATTTGAGGAACTTGTAATCTAGTGTATAAAGCAAAGAAACAATTATCAAAAGTTCAAGTAAGACTGTGAACAGTGTGCTGTGGATCACAGTACGATGGCAGAACAGAAAGTCCCAGGCCTTGACTGCCTACAAAAATATCAATTTACCAATGCTATGTGGACCGAAATACCATCACGAGGTTTCTATAATGCAGTTAAGAAGTTGCAGTGCCACAAGGGAAAACACAGCTGAGAACAGCAACATTTCAGTGAGTAAAAAGAGTAATTTCATTTTACACACACACCCCTTTTCCCCAAGCCCACACAACTCAGTCTCCAGAAAGAACCCTCCAGCTCAATCCTTCTCCCTCGGGGAACAAAGAAAACGAAGAAGAATGCATGCATCCAATGTTTTAGCTTTTCGGAGGGCTGCCCAAGAAAGTGATTTCTGTTTCATTTCATTTGGGGCATTAATGGAACCAGCATGTCTTGGATGTGTGGAGACAACAGAGAGCAAAGAAGAATTGGGAGAGGAGCTTGCTATGGCTGGCACAACTCAGTGCACTCAAGAGAAAGAGCACAACTCCAGCCTTCTACCTCAGAAAGGAGGAGGGGAAGGAAAATGTGTATCCATTGTTCTAGATTTTTTTTGGAGAGCTACTTGAGCAACTGGCATCTGTCTCACTTTACTCAGGGCATTAGAGGGACCTGACACACTCTGAATGCATAGATGCCACTGAGAACTAGAGAAAGAAGGAGGCTTGCTGGTGTAGAACCAGGAAACTTTCACAGAGACACACCAGAGGAGCAAGAGATTATAAGCTCCTGAAAAAGAAACAGAGTAACTTTTTTTTTTTTTTTTGAGTCAAGGGTTTGCCCTGTTGCCCAGGCTGGAGTACAGTGGTGTGATCATAGCTCACTGCAGCCTGGACTCCTAGTCTCGGGTAATCCTCTGTACTCAGGCCCCTGAGTAGCCAGAACTACTGGTTTTTGCCACCACACCCAGCTGATTTTTGTTTTTTTTGTAGAGATGGAGTCTTGCTATGTTGCCTAGGCTGGTCTTGAACTTTTGGCCTCAAGCAATCCTCCTGCTTCAGCCTTGAAAAGTGTTGAGATTACAGTAGTGAGTCGCAGTGCACAGCCTATAAATATCTCTAATTGAGAAATTGAATGCACAGGCCTCAGAGAAGTTCTGCTTCCCCCTAAAATTTTCAGAGGCCCTCAGAATCTCTAACTGGGCTGATTGGTGAGAGTCTTTCCCTATACAAAGTCAGTTCATAAAGAATAGGAGAGGTGGCTTTTTTTTTTCATTTGTGTAGATCCCAACACAGAGTTGTGAGCTACACAAAGAAACAGAAAAACCTGACCCAGGAAGAGCAATAAAATAAATCTCCAGAAACAGATTATAAAGAAACAGAGGTGTATGTGTCACCTGACAAAGAATCAAAACACCTGTATAAATATGCTCTATCACCTCAAGAAATGATGCCTGTACAAATTATGAATATCAAAAAGAGATAGAAAATTTAAAAGTAGGCGAACGGAAATTTGGAGCTGAAGAATACAATAACTGAAGTAAAAACTTCAATAGAGAAGCTCAACAACAGACTTACACAAGCAGAAAAAGGAATTGGCGAACTTAAATATAGATGATTTAAAAGTATCCAGTCAAAGGGAAAAGGAAAACAGAATCAAAAGAAGTGAAGAAGGCCTAAGAGACTTATAAGACACCATCAAGTCCACTAAAATGCACATTATGAAAATTCCAGAAGAAGAGAGAGAGAAAGGTGTGGAAAGTTTAAAGAAATAATGGGCTAAAACTTGCTAAATCTGGGGAAGTAAATGAACACCCAGATTTGAGAACCCCACTGGATGTCAACAAGTAAGAATCCAAGAATATACACACCAAGACATGTAATAAGGAAACTGTAAAAAGTCTAAGATAAAGAGAGACTTTTGAAAGCTACAAGAGAAAAATGACTTACTATATGCAAGGGACCTCCATAACCTTATCAGTAGATGTCTATCAGTAGATGTCTCAGCAGAAATCTTGCAGGCCAGAAGAGAATGGGATGATTTATTCAAAGTGCTGAAAAAAAGAAAAACTGCCAGCCAAGAATACTATCCAGGAAAACTATCTCTTAAAAATGAACGAAAAATAAGGACTTTACTAGAAAAACAAAGCTGAGGAAATGTATCACCACTAGACATGCCTGATGAGGAATGCTAAATTGGGCCCATACTACTTAAAGCAATTTATAGATCCAATGAAATCTATATTAAAATCCCAGTGGCATTTTTTACATAAATAAAAAAATTATAAAATTTATACAGAACCACAGAGAACTCTCAATTGCCAAAACAAACTTGAGAAAGAAGAACAAAGCTGGAGGCCCCACACTTTGTGATTTCAAAATATAATGCAAAGCTATAGTAATCATAAGAGTATGACACTGTCATAAAAAAACAGACATACAGGTTAATAAAACAGGGATCTCAGAAATCCACACCTCTATAGTCAACTGATCCTTGACAAGAGTGCCAAGAACACATAGTGGGGCAAAGATAGTCACTTTAACTAATGGTGCTGGGAAAACTGGATATGCACATGCAAAAGAATAAAACTAGGTCTATGTCTTACAACATACACAATAAATCACTCAAAATGGATTAAAGACGTAAGACCTGAAACTATAAAACTCCTAAGAAAAAACGCAAGAGAAAAGCTTCTTGACATTGATCTTGGAAATCATTTTCTTTTTGTTATGACACCAAAACACAAGCAACGAAAGCAAAAATAGACAAGTGGGACGCCAAATTAAAAAATCTTCTGCACAGCAAACGAAAGAATCAACAGGATGAAAAGACAATCTACAGTATGAATGAAAATATTTGCAAAGCATGCATCTAATAAAGGGTTAATCTTCAAAATATATAAGCAACTTCTACAGTGAAAAGCAAATAATATTGGCTGATTAAAAGCTGAGCAAATGACTTGAATTAACATTGATCCAAAGAAGACATACACATGGCCAACAGGTATATGGAAAGATGCTAATCATCATTAATCATCAAGGAAATGTAAATCAGTCCCACAATGAGGTGCTACCTCATAGCTGTTAGAATGCATTGTTAAAAACAAGAACAACAAAAAGAAAATAGCAGGTGTTTGTAAGGACGTGGAGAAAGTTGGAACCCTTGCACACTATCGGTAGGAATGCAAAATGAATCAGCTGCTATGAAAAATGGTAGAGAACACAGTGTGTAGGTTCCTCCAAAAATTATAAAGAGCATTACCATATGATCTAACAAAACTGATTGTTCTCAATTCCCATTGGAAAAATGGGGAGCTGCTTTTCAGTGGATACAGTTTCAGTTATGCAGATGAAAAAGTTCTGGAGACCTGCTGTAAAACTTTCTGCGTATAGTTAACGATAGTGTACTGCACACTTTCAAAGGTAGCTCTCTGGTTATCTACTTTAACTACAATAAAAATAGTTACGGAACCTCTTTTATAAACAAAAAATTACACATGTGTATAAGCATTTTCAAATCTTAGGTACAATTTTAAATCAATTAAGTGGTGGAGAGAATTTTTTTAAGTAGGAAAAGAAGGTGAGTGACCCTTGAAAGTTGTCCTCATTCAAATATCAAAAACAGAGTCTGAGTTTTTGTTACAATTCACTCCTGATTTTTGATCACCTTCCTTTGGGGCCAGTGGGAAGTTCAAATGATGCAATCTCTGGCCTGTATATGTAGGATTCCTCATCCCAGCCCTATTCCCTCTATCTACTATAAAACTCAAAGCCAGGGTTCTGTCCCTCTTCTCTCAAGACATTTTCAGACCAGCCTAGAAGCCTTCCCTGCTCTTTCCAGAAAGTTTTATTATTCAAATAATAAACCTTTTCGTGACTTTTTGGAATATATGTGGCAATACATCTTGATATTTAAGCCAAATCTTATATAGAGATCTATAATATTTCTGTTAAGTGAGTTTAATATGTTTCATTTCTTGAACAATCAAGGGGTAAATTTAAAAAAGCATGTTTTATTTCATTTTCCATTTCTGGTTCAGTTTTAGAATAGTCTCATGATCTGTGCTTTTTTTCTCTGGACAGGTGTGGTTAGCTCTGAGCTAGGTCTGTCTATTTGTGGCACTTCCTTTTTCATTGTTTTGCTTGTTTTCATTAAGAAATGTAGCAATGTTAATTTACAGACAGTTAAAGATTCATGTAAACAACAAAGGATCTGTACAGTTGCATCCTTAGGAAGTTTAGAAATAGAATTTATTAATACCAATAAATTATATTAAAAAGATCCCAAACATTCAATATGGATTCTATACTAAGGCATGACCTGTGGAAAAGTAATTTCTTAAATAAGATATACTAATTACCTGATGTGTTTTATGATTTCAGTTTATTCAATGTCGACATCCATGCCAGATAATCACACAGACCTTCCAACTCATGCTTTCATAAAAACTATTATCTCCAATAAATCAAGTAAAATGTAGCCAAGAAATTGTTGCAAACAACTTCTGGAATAACAATCCTATAGAATTGCCTTGTTATCTCCTGCACCTACATAATTTGTGTTTATTATTGTGAAATGTCTTGAATCCCTAAGTATCTTCCTGTTAAAAACCTACTCCCATATTTTATTTAGAAAAAGTGGTGGCTCTTAGTTATTTATGTCAATTGAACAGTCAGAAAATGTGTATCAGAAGAGTTTTTGAGAATTGTCTGTTAATTTATGTGTTTTATTATTAATCATTCCATAATTATTTTACATCATTAATCTCTTACCTATTAATTACCTATTATTTATTATGTGAAGCTGTGAGAATACGTAATTGAACACTGTAAGTTTCCCAAAGCAATCAAAATAATGTGAGGGAAAGAAAAAAGGATTGATAATTGTACCAATTATCATAAGCCAGGTATAGACCCTGGCTTATAGATACACATTTTATATAATTTTAACTTTTATGAATCATTCCAGATAATTTCAAGGTGGCCATTCTATATTCTTTTCTAGAATTATGAAGCCTGTCTGTAGTGTGAGACAATGTTACCAATGATACATACTAAAATACCTAAATTTACTTAATGAAAATAATGTATACAGATATGTTAAATATATAGACTGTATGTAAACACATTTTTTCCTAATGAGCTGACACCATTGGGTAACCCAATCTGGGATTTAGTAGCCATTATTTCTACATGTGCCTAGAAGTTTGATGCAGCCATTTATTCATACCTTTCAACTCTGCCTCTGTTGAACTTTTATCCTTTTTCTTTCCAGCACCGTCCAACGTTATTAGTAACTGGACTATTATCTTCATATTTTACCATCCAGTAGATATGGTCACCCCCTTATGTATAGCCCTCATCAACATGTTCTCAGTGTCTTTAGAAGGAGAAGGCTTGTCTACAATTTATGATATTCACCATTTTGAGGAGAAAAGGAGAAGTATAAAATGTTAAAAAAAGCCAGTATTTTAAATGCCAAGAAATAACCCTAATATAACAGTAAAACTATGAGGCTAGAATGGAATGTTAGACATTTTTAAAGAGCGAGTGAACATTTGTATTCACAAAAATGAGTGGAAGGATACAAGATCAGACAAGGGTGATCTCTGAGGTGAAATGGGAAATAGGGATGAGAATATTGTCTTTACGTATAACTTAATGAGTAGAAAACCTGGGTTAATATTATATTTTTGTAGAGAAGCCTAGATTAATGGAACAGACATTGAGTCAATACATAGTGGTAAATGAATATATTATTTTTTGGTTTATTTTAAAAATTTCTGCCTTTGCGTTTGAATCACACTCATAGATTCCCTAAAGTCAAATAATTTTTGGCTAAACTGATAAAATTTTGAATATATAAAATTTAAGGCCAAACTGCTGGATATTGTGATCCACCCAAATATCCAGGCATATTAGGAGACCGTTCGTGCACATCTATCCACCACTGACTGACTTTGCTTTCCTCTACTTCTCTGCTTTGTATATGTTAGTTGACTTTATCTTTACAACAGCTTTGAAATAGGGATTTGTACTCTCACTTCCCAAATGAACAAGCCTGTTAAGAGAAGTTGACTAAATATTCATACATACTAGATCATTGTTAATTCAAAGCTGGAGGACATTCAATTGCAGTATGTTATCTGTCCTCCATTCAAAATTCCTAAGCCTGCACTGTCGAAGAGATGTTGAAGTTCTGCAGTATCAGTTAATGCTATCACAAAGCCAAAAATTTTGGAAAGTTAATTTAAAAATATTTTGTCTGAACATAAGTATATACACAGTAATTCCAAAATTCATCAAATATCCTTTACTTAGTGACTAGTGAGAATAAGAAGAAGCCTAAATTAACATATTTTTGTTTTGCTTAAACATAAATTTAAAACAGTTGTACATTTCTCACTTCTTTTTATATTTTATTATTTTTCGAGTGAAATGACCCCAGGTTATTAACATAATAGAGTACAGTTGACCCTTCGACAATGCGGGTTTTAGAGACACTGACCCCTGTGCAGTCAAAAATCTGTGTATAACTTTTGACTCTCTCAAGACTTAACCATAGTAGCATAATATTGACAGGAAGCCTTACTAATAACATAATTAAAATATATTTTGTACGTTATATGCATTATAGACATTATTCTTACAATAAAGTAAGAGAAAAGAATGTTATTAAGAAAAGTATTAAAAAGAGAAAATGCATTTCATATCTAATAAGTGGAAGTGGACCATCATAAAGGTCATCTTTGCCATCGTTACATTAAATAGACTGAGGAGGAGACTGAGGAGGACAGATTGGTCTTGGTGGCTTTAGAGATGATGGGGTGGAAGAAACTCCAAGTATAAGTGGATTATTGCAGTTCAAACCGTGTTGTTCAAGGGTTGACTATGATATAACAATAATAAAGATTATTATTACAGGCCGGGCGCGGTGGCTCACGCCTGTAATCCCAGCACTTTGGGAGGCCGAGGCAGGCGGATCACGAGGTCAGGAGATAGAAACCATCCTGGCTAACACGGTGAAACCCCATCTCTACTAAAAATACAAAAAATTAGCTGGGCATGGTGGCGGGTGCCTGTACTCCCAGCTGCTCGGAAGGTTGAGGCAGGAGAATGGCATGAACCGGGGAGGTGGAGCTTGCAGTGAGCCGGGATCGCGCCACTGCACCCCAGCCTGGGGGACAGAGTGAGACTCTGTCTCAAAAAAAAAAAAAAAAAATTATTACAACAACAACAATGCAGGCTTCACTTTGTTATTGTTTGTCCTACATTTCTCATTAGCTACATGTATATGAAGAGCAGAAGAAGCAATGGCCAAAAATAGGAAAGCTGTATGTTTCCACTATAATAATAGAGTTCTGTTAGTCTTAGTGATTTTTGAAATATCTCATCTGAATAGGTACAAATCATGTCCTAATAAGAAAACAGACTGAGTACTGAAACAGACAAGTACCGATGGCAAACTCGTAAACACACCTGTGAATTCAGTTTTACTGAAACCCATTGTTTTAAATAAATACTCTCAAGAATTCTTAAAAGTTTGTATTTAGTATCTATGTGAAAACAACAGAAACATTACGCACATTGATTAAAAAGTGAGCAACCAGTTAATTTATGAGTTTATATTTTTTCCTAATTTTTAATCTTTGCCTATATGTAGCAAAGATTGTTAAATAATATTTTCCTGATGTATCATTTATGAAAAATCATTTAGAAGAACCAAACCCTTCAAAAATTAGTGTAATTGCTTCAGGTAAATCTGCAAATAAACTCTTAGCAAAGTGTTAAACAAATCTGCTGATTTTGGAAAAAATATTCAGAGTAGTGAAATATTTTCTTCTTAAACATACAAGATACATGCTACAGATTTATGTTGTCATCTTCTGCAGTTCTAAATAAAAATGAATTAGTAGCTATGATAATTATCCTATTTACTAAAATAATTGTTAGATTAATAGCCAAATGTTTCTTTTATTTTTAAAATATATTAGCAATAACACAAATGATGTACTTATTTTCCATATAATTTTAAATTAATTTTATTTAATGATTCTGTTTATTATATTCACACCTAGTACACTCAATATCATACTATTTGAAAACTACATTAGTATTTCACTAGCATGCTAAAATATAATATTCTGTGAAACAAAGTGTGTAAATTTTCATCTTCTTGTAGAGAAAAGTAGACAAATTTATCAGTCTTGCACATGTGACAAAATGTTTGCTGATTTATCCTACTTTAGTGGTACAACAGTTGACAGATTATCTCCCCCTGCTCACCCACCACATACTACAGTCCATTCACTAAAAATTAACATGAATTTGAAATTATAAAAATGCTTTTATGCCTACAGTTTTGATTTGAGGCATTTCTATTTGCTAGAAAATGTGTTAATAGCTTATCTTTTGCTAACATCCTTCTTGAGATTAAATCTCAGAGAAGGCTCAAGGACAGGGGTCCCCAGATTCTACCTGAATTACAGGAATCCCTGACTTCCCTGCACATAGATGAACTATCTTGGTATACAGTAACTACCCAAATACAGAGTATATCTATCACGTTCTGGTTGGATGTTCTTTCAAATACCAATTATTATAAGAGTAAAGGTGGCATGTTTGTTGGTAGAGTTTCCAGAGCACAGAAATGAAACAAACTTCTAAGACAGTGGTTTATAAAGTGAAGTCCACAGACCAGTAGTGGCAGCATCACTTGAGAACTTGTTAGAAATGAAAAATTTCAATTTCCATTCCAGATGTATAAAATCAAAAACTCTGAGGTTGGGGTTCAGCAGTCTATGTGTTCAGCAGACTGTCAAGTCATTCTAATGCATTGTAAAGAACCACCTCTTTACAAAGAGGGGAAGTGGTCACTCGGAAATAGATAGAACTTAGGTAAGAAGACAGCATAGGAGGGGAAAGAAAAGGAAGCCAAATTCCTTTAAAAAGTTCTTATGTAGTTAGTACGTTGCCATTTTCCACTGTGGTTAGTATGGGGCTGGAGTTTTTCCAGTCTAGAAATTTTCTGAGAGAGGTTAGGGAGGACAGAGAAAAGAAGGATAATGCAGTTTTGCAGTCTTTAATTTGAAACATTTAAGGAAGACTAACCCGGTTATTTCATCTGAAAAACTTTTTAAAAATCTACTTCCTTGAGTTGGAAAAATAGAAAATAGCTTAGATAAATATTACTATGATTAAAAATAAAGAAAAATAAAATTGGGAAATAATCTATTTAAGTTTTCTTTGGTACAACTTCTAATTTACTGTGATTTTTTTTCATAATTTGTAAGCCAGTGGAAAATGAAATAACTATTTCAATCCAAGTTGTGATTGAACTTCCAACAACTGTAAGATAAAAGGTGGAAATGAAAAGAGTGATATTTAACTGGTGCAATTGCTCCCTGGGGGTGCCTGCACGTTGATCATTAATCTTAATTGGATGGGTCAGTGACCAGAATGGAAAGGCTGATTCAGAGCACAGTACGACTTTGTAATCTGTAATCATGAAGAAAGTTGTTACAGGTTTACACTATTAGCCACTGTTCTTTCCATGATGTCAATCAATGACACTGGGATATTTACCAGAGGTTTAGCTAAATTGAAGTTGCTAATAAAATGTGCACATAAAGGAACATATTTCAGAGTCTGAAAATATAAAGGAATGTATTTCAGAGACTGGAAGCTTACAAAGTCCGAGAGAATAATGTTATTGTAATAAAGTTAAACAGCTATTTTAAGTTTTAGGCTGCAATTTTTACATAGTAGAGAACTTTACACTTCAGTAGCGAAACTTTTATTGTAACAATTCGTTAGTTGAATTATTTTTAAACTAAACAGAACATGCTATGAACTTTCTTAAATGACAGTCATATCTTGAACTTGAGTCAGTATGATATCTTTTTTTTTTTGAAGGAAAATTTGTATTTTAATGTACAGAAAACTCAACAGCGTACATTTAACCCAGTTTAGTGGCAAATTCTTTAGCCTTTGCCTTTTCGAGCTTGGCGATACGAGCCACAGACTTAGGACCCAGGACGTTGCCGCCCCAGTGACGGCGGATCTCATCGTATCTGTCGTTGTCATTGGTCCTGAGAGCTTCCACCAGCTTAGCCAAAGCGCCTTTGTCTTCCGAGTTCACCTGTGTGAAGGCGACAGTGGTGCAGGTCTTCCTGTGGACTAGACGTCCCAGTCTTGCCTTCCCCTTGATAATGCAGTCAGGGACCCCCATTCTACGACACAGGGCAAGCAAGAAGACAACCAGCTCAATGGGATCCACGTCGTGTGCAATCTCCACCAGCTGAGCTTTCTTGTTCTGCACCAATGTGGTGACGGTGTTAACTCCTGCTCGGAGGACAGGTGGTCTCTTTGTGGGGGCGTCCCCTTTGCCAGCAGCTTTCTTCTCGGCCTCGGCCAACAGTCTCTGCTTCTTCTCTTGCTTTGTCTCTGGTCTGTACTTGTGGGCCAGCTTAAGCAGCTGAGTAGCTGTTTGGTGGTCCAGGGCCTGGGTGAACTGGTTAATCGCAGCAGGCACTTTGAGCTGCTTACAGAGGATGGCTCTCTGCCGCTGCAACCTGATACAGCAGGGCCATTTCACAAAGCGGGTGAGGTCTCTTTTGGGCTGGATGTCCTGTCCAATGCCAAAATTCTTAGGCCTTTTCTCAAACAGGGGATTCACCACTTTCTTAGCCTCCTGCTTCTTCACGACAGCAGCGGCCGGAGCCACCTTCTTGACCTTGGCCTTCTTTCCTTTCGGCATCTTGGGCGGCAGGAGGAGAAAAGAGTCAGTATGATATCTTCTACTGGATAATTGAGATGCATTTTCAAACAGTTCAAATAAATTATTTCTTGTATCAGTTCTTAATGACCCTATTTTATCACCACGTGCACTTTCACATACGTTTAGAGTTAAACATAACCAAGGTGATGTAACAGGAGATACTAAACTTTGGCCAAGCGTGCAAGCCTTGGCACCACACTGCCTAGTTTTGATGCTGAGGTTTTATAGTTCTGGAGCCATGGCAAGTTATTCATCCTTTTAGTCTGGATTTTTGCTTTGAATATAATAGTTATGATAATGGTATCTACATGATGGTATTGTTCTAAGTATTACACGTGTGTTTATAGTAATGTTGACTATTATTGTGTATGCCTTTTGTTAACTTTACAAATTATGAAAACATCTTTCTCATAAATAAGTTTTTCACTCTTCAAAGAAGCATTTATTAATTTGCATTTTACACCCTTTAGCAATGTTAACTCTGATTGCTGCATTACTATACCAAAGGTTATTTGGTGTTGTTAAGCATATAAGTCCCTCATGCGTTCACCCTCTTTGTGTTTTGTGGGATAGCTTACACACATACGCAAAAGGTAGTGTAGTCTCAGAAAGTAAATGACATTCTCTTAAGAACAATATGTCAGGAAAAACTTTGATAAGAAGACTGATATCCTCCAACTCCATTCGTTTTTTTGTTTGTTTCTTTGTTTCTTTGAGAAGAGTCTCACTCAGTTGCCCAGGCTGGAGTGCAGTGGCATGATCTCAGCTCACTGCAACCTCCATCTCCCAAGTTCAAGCGATTCTCATGTCTCATCCTCAGGAGTAGCTGGGATTACAGGCATGTGCCACCACATCTGTATACTTTTTGTATTTTTAGTAGAGATGGGGTTTCACCACGTTGCCCAGGCTGATCTCGAACTTGTGAGCTCAAGCAGTCTGCCATGTCAGCCTCCCAAAGTGCTGAGATTACAGGCATGAGCCACCACACTGAGCCCAATATCCTCCATTCTTAAGGCTGTTGCCAGGGTCAGAAGTGTAAGACTAAGAAACTCATTAAAATTCAACCATCCTGGTCCCCCAGACATATTGTGAAAAATTTTAGCGTGTGTGTGTGTTTGTGTGTGTGTGTCTAAGTGTGTGTGCAAACTATATCAGCTGTGTGACCAAAGAACTGAAAAATGGGAATCCCGACTTCTGGTCCTGTTGTTGGGATTATAACGTAAGCAGAAACGGAAAATTTCGAATGGATTTCTTGATGCTGCCAAGTGGGCAATTCCTTCAGACACATCAGTCAGGATTGAGTGAGTTCTAATGTGTCCCATGGTTACGGATTCCTTCAGATTTTGGTGCAGATAGCTATATATGATATTCCTAACCTTAACACCTAAAATAATGAACCAATGGTAACCTCTTAACAGTATGCGCCCATTTTTCCTAGTTCACTTTAATATTTTTGGACATGGTATGTATTAAGCAGTTCGAACTATTATAACTTGTCATACCATAGACTCGGTGGCTTAAACAGTAGACATTTATTTCTCACAGTTCTTGTGGCTGGGAAAGTCTGAAATCAGGGTACCAGCATGATTGTCTTCTGGTGAGGCCTCTCTTCCGGCCTCATCTTTTTTTTTTTTTTGAGACAAGAGTCTCACACTGTCACCCAGGCTGGAGTGCAGTGGCGTGATCTCAGCTCACTGCAAGCTCCATTTCGCGGGTTCACGCCATTCTCCTGCCTCAGCCTCTCCGAGTAGCTGGAGCTACAGGCACCTGCCACCACACTCTGGGCTCATCTTCTTTCTGTGCCCTCACATGGTGAAAAGAGAGAGAGAAAGAGAGTGAGAGATATTTCTCATGTCTCTCCTTATAAAAGCACTAATCCCATCATGAAGGCTCCATCTTCATGACCTCATCTAAACCTTATCTCCCCCAAAGCTCCTACTTTCAAAAATTATCACATTACTGGCTAAGGCCTCAGCATATGAATTTCACAGGAACACAATTCAGCCCAATGAAGGGTATCATGAGGACTACTTCAAAAATTTAAGATTTGATGCTATAAAAAATGTGACTTTATACTTTTTAATCATTATATATGGATTATTATATCAGGCAACTAGTTTTCCAAGCGCTCCCTAGCCCTGTAGAGAGTATCAGCTTATTCATCATAAAGAGGATAGGGGAAAAAGAAACAATGTCAGTGCCTGCTAAACAGTGTCCCCTAGATCTACAATCAACTAACTTAGAACGAATTTTCACAATATGTTGTTGAAAAACAAAATACAATTAAAGTGTATAATGAGCATTGCTTGTTTACTTGTTTTATGAAATAAGACCTAAAGAAAATCATGAGTGTGTGTTTCCATTTGGTTTTGAATTTGATTATATGAGATGAAATATTATGAGAGAATGAACAGCAGATTATTAATATTGATTACCTGTTAAGTGTAAGACAAGTGGTTTAAGCAGAAGGGAAGCAAAGAATAAACAACAGAAAAATAAAAAGAAATCAATATATGCATATCAAATTTTGAGGATGTTCATAGGTAGAAACCAAAAACAACACAAGTAAGAAATGAGCAACAAAGACAATGAAGTAATAAACAGACATTCTTATTCATAATGAGTGAAACAAATACAGGTTGGAACACACAACACAGAAACCTGATACTATGTGATAGTACCAGGAATATTCCTTTAGCCTCACTGTCAAAGAGGAATCATCATTTTCTCATGAGAGGAAACAGAGTCTGATAACAGGAAGTATTGTATAATGCTTATATCTGCATGTAAGCATGTGTGATAAGTACACTTTAAAAGCTTACTAATACTCTGTCTTATTCTAAAAAGATTTAAAGTGATTTATCAAAAAGGTATATGATAAAGAAGGACAATTTAACATAAAAATGTAGCAATAAGACAGTGGAAAATTTGAAGAAAAAATGGATTATGGGTGAGATTAGTGGATAAAATGCATACCATGAGATCTTTTAATGCTTTGTAATATTGGGTCATAAATTTGATTCTAAACTCTCTGGCATCAAAATTCCCCCATGGGGAAGCCCTGTTGATCAAGTATAGCTGAGTTTACTAATCTTACTGCGATAAGGAAGAACACCACCGTAATAGAGCTTTAGTAGTGTCTCAGAAGGAAAACACTAGGGACAGGTGTGTATAAGAGTTTTGAAAATGGGGATAGGTAATTTTTAAGATGAGTATTGCGTGTGAGACTGCCTTGTACTTGGTTTAGCACTCTCTTTTTGCCATTTTTAAATTCTTAATTTATCTTTGAACTTGTACTTTCTAAGTGAAGTGTAATGAGAGATGAGAACGTTTGTGAGCAGAAAAGGTATACACAGTGTGTATATCTTTTTTAAATTTTTATTTGTTCATTTTTATTTTTTATTATTATACTTTAGGTTTTAGGGTACATGTGCACAATGTGCAGGTTTGTTACATATGAATCCATGTGCCATTTGTTTTGCTGCACCCATTAACTCGTCATTTAGCATTAGCTATATCTCCTAATGCTATCCCTCCCCCCTCCCCCCACCCCACAACAGTCCCCGGAGTGTGATGTTCCCCTTCCTGTGTCCATGAGTTCTCATTGTTCAATTCCCAACTATGAGTGAGAACATGCAGTGTTTGGTTTTTGTCCTTGTGATAGTTTACTGAGAATGATGGTTTCCAGTTTCATCCATGTCCCTACAAAGGACATGAACTCATCACTTTTTATGGCTGCATAGTATTCCATGGTGTATATGTGCCACATTTTCTCAATCCAGTCTATCGTTGTTGGACATTTGGGTTGGTTCCAAGTCTTTGCTATTGTGAATAGTGCCGCAATAAACATACGTGTGCATGTGTCTTTATAGCAGGATGATTTATAGTCCTTTGGGTATATACCCAGTAATGGGATGGCTGGGTCAAATGGTATTTCTAGTTCTAGATCCCTGAGGAATCGCCACACTGACTACCACAATGGTTGAACTAGTTTACAGTCCCACCAACAGTGTCAAAGTGTTCCTATTTCTCCACATCCTCTCCAGCACCTGTTGTTTCCTGACTTTTTAATGATGGCCATTCTAACTGGTGTGAGATGGTATCTCATTGTGGTTTTGATTTGCATTTCTCTGATGGCCAGTGATGATGAGCATTTTTTCATGTGTTTTTTGGCTGCATAAATGTCTTCTTTTGAGAAGTGTCTGTTCATGTCCTTCGCCCACTTTTTGATGGGGTTGTTTGTTTTTTTCTTGTAAATTTGTTTGAGTTCATTGTAGATTCTGGATATTAGCCCTTTGTCAGATGACTAAGTTGTGAAAATTTTCTCCCATTTTATAGGTTGCCTGTTCACTCTGATGGTAGTTTTTTTTTGCTGTGCAGAAGCTCTTTAGTTTAATTAGATCCCATTTGTCAATTTTGGCTTTTGTTGCCATTGCTTTGGTGTTTTAGACATGAAGTCCTTGCCCACACCTATGTCCTGAATGGTATTGCCTAGGTTTTCTTCTAGGGTTTTTATGGTTTTAGGTCTAACATGTAAACTTTAATCAATCTTGAATTAATTTTTGTATAAGGTGTAAGGAAGGGATCTAGTTTCAGCTTTCTACATATGGCTAGCCAGTTTTCCCAGCACCATTTATTAAATAGGGAATCCTTTCCCCATTACTTGTTTTTGTCAGGTTTGTCAAAGATCAGATAGTTGTAGATATGTGGCATTATTTCTGAGGGCTCTGTTCTGTTCCATTGATCTATGTCTCCGTTGTGGTACCAGTACCATGCTGTTTTGGTTACTGTAGCCTTGTAGTATAGTTTGAAGTCAGGTAGTGTGATGCCTCCAGCTTTGTTGTTTTGGCTTAGGATTGACTTGGCGACACAGGCTCTTTTTTGGTTCCATATGAACTTTAAAGTAGTTTTTTCCAATTCTGTGAAGAAAGCCATTGGTAGCTTGATGGGGATGGCATTGAATCTATAAATTACCTTGGGCAGTATGGCCATTTTCAAAATACTGATTCTTCGAACCCATGAGCATGGAATGTTCTTCCATTGGTTTGTATCCTCTTTTATTTCATTGAGCAGTGGTTTGTAGTTCTCCTTGAAGAGGTCCTTCACATCCCTTGTAAGTTGGATTCCTAGGTATTTTATTCTCTTTGAAGCAATTGTGAATGGGAGTTCACTCATGATTTGGCTCTCTGTTTGTCTGTGATTGGTGTACAAGAATGCTTGTCATTTTTGTACATTGATTTTGTATCCTGAGACTTTGCTGAAGTTGCTAATCAGCTTAAGGAGATTTTGGGCTGAGACCATGGGGTTTTCTAGATATACAATCATGTCATCTGCAAACAGGGACAATTTGACTTCCTCTTTTCCTAATTGAATACCCTTTATTTCCTTCTCCTGCCTCATTGTCCTGGCTAGAACTTCCAGCACTACGTGGAATAGGAGTGGAGAGAGAGGGCATCCCTGTCTTGTGCCAGTTTTCAAAGGGAATGCTTCCAGTTTTTGCCCATTCAGTATGATATTGGCTGTGGGTTTGTCATGGATAGCTCTTATTATTTTGAGATATATCCCATCAATACCTAATTTATTGAGAGTTTTTAGCATGAAGGGTTGTTGAATTTTGTCTAAGGCCTTTTCTGCATCTATTGAGATAATCATGTGGTTTTTGTCTTTGGTTCTGTTTATATGCTGGATTACATTTATTGATTTACATATGTTGAACCAGCCTTCCATCCCAGGGATGAAGCCCACTTGATCATGGTGGATAAGCTTTTCGATGTGCTGCTGGATTTGGTTTGCCAGTATTTTATTGAGGATTTTTGCATCACTGTTCATCAGGGATGTTGGTGTGAAATTCTCTTTTTTGGTTGTGTCTCTGCCAGGCTTTGGTATCAGGATGATGCTGGCCTCATAAAATGTGTTAGGGAGGATTCCCTCTTTTTCTATCCATTGGAATAGTTTCAGAAGGAATGGTACCAGTTCCTCCTTGTACCTCTGGTAGAATTCGGCTGTGAATCCATCAGGTCCTGGACTCTTTTTGGTTGGTAAGCTATTGATTATTGCCACAATTTCAGAGCCTGTTATTGGTCTATTCAGAGATTCAACTTCTTCCTGGTTTAGTCTTGGGAGGGTGTATTTGTTGAGGAATTTATCCATTTCTTCTAGATTTTCTAGTTTATTTGGGCAGAGGTGTTTGTAGTATTCTCTGATGGTAGATTGTATTTCTGTGGGATCAGTGGTGATATCCCCTTTTTCATTTTTTATTGCATCTATTTGATTCTTCTCTCTTTTCTTCTTTATTAGTCTTGCTAGCGGTCTATCAATTTTGTTGATCTTTTCAAAAAACCAGCTCCTGGGTTCATTAATTTTCTGAAGGGTTTTTTGTGTTTGTTTCCTTCAGTTCTGCTCTGATTTTAGTTATTTCTAGCCTTCTGCTAGCTTTTGAATGTGTTTGCTCTTGCTTTTCTAGTTCTTTTAATTGTGATGTTAGCGTGTCAATTTTGGATCCTTCCTGCTTTCTCTTGTGGGCATTTAGTGCTATAAATTTCCCTCTACACACTGCTTTGAATGTGTCCCAGAGATTCTGGTATGTTGTGTCTTTGTTCTCATTGGTTTCAAAGAACATCTTTATTTCTGCCTTCATTTCATTATGTACCCAGTATTCATTCAGGAGCAGGTTGTTCAGTTACCATGTAGTTGAGCGGTTTTGAGTGAGTTTCTTAATCCTGAGTTCTAGTTTGATTGCACTGTGTTCTGAGAGACAGTTTGTTACAATTTCTGTTTTTTACATTTGCTGAGGAGAGCTTTACTTCCAACTATGTGGTCAATTTTGGAATAGGTGTGGTGTGGTGCTGAAAAAAATGTATATTCTGTTGATTTGGGGTGGAGATTTCTGTAGATGTCTATTAGGTCCACTTTGTGCAGAGCTGAGTTCAATTCCTGGATATCCTTGTTAACTTTCTGTCTCGTTGATCTGTCTAATGTTGACAGTGGGGTGTTAAAATCTCCCATTATTATTGTGTGGGAGTTTAAGTCCCTTTGTAGGTCACTCATGACTTGCTTTATGAATTTTGGTGCTCCTGTGTTGGGTGCCTATATATTTGGGATAGTTAGCTCTTCTTATTGAATTGATCCCTTTACCATTATGTAATGGCCTTCTTTGTCTCTTTTGATCTTTTTTGATTTAAAGTCTATTTTATCAGAGACTAGGATTGCAACCCCTGCCTTTTTTTGTTTTCCATTTGCTTGATAGATCTTCCTCCATCCCTTTATTTTGAGTCTGTGTGTGTCTCTGCACATGAGATGGGTTTCCTGAATACAGCACACTAATGGGTCTGGACTCCTTATCCAGTTTGCCAGTCTGTGTCTTTTAACTGCAGCATTTAACGCATTTACATTTAAAGTTAATATTGTCATGTGTGAATTTGATCCTGTCATTATGAAGTTAGCTGGTTATTTTGCTCGTTAGTTGATACAGTTTCTTCCTAGCCTCAATTGTCTTTACAATTTGGCATGTTTCTGCAGTGGCTACTACCTGTTTTTCCTTTCCATGTTTAGTGCTTCCTTCAGGAGCTCTTTTAGGGCAGGCCTGGTGGTGACAAAATCACTCAGCACTTGCTTGTCTGTAAAGTATTTTATTTCTCCTTCACTTATGAAGCTTAGTTCGGCTGGATATGAAATTCTGGGTTGAAAATTCTTTTCTTTATGAATGTTGAGTATCGGCCCCCACTCTCTTCTGGCTTGTAGAGTTTCTGCCGAGAGATCAGCTGTGAGTCTGATGGGCTTCCCTTTGTGGGTAACCCTACCTTTCTCTCTGGCTGCCCTTAACATTTTTTCCTTCATTTCAACTTTGGTGAATCTGACAATTATGTGTCTTGGAGTTGCTCTTCTCGAGGAGTATCTTTGTGGCGTTCTCTGTATTTCCTGAATCTGAATGTTGGCCTGCCTTGCTAGATTGGGGAAGTTCTCCTGGATAATATCTTGCAGAGTGTTTTCCAACTTGGTTCCATTCTCCCTGTCACTTTCAGGTACACCAATCAGACGTAGTTTTGGTCTTTTCACATAGTCCCAAATTTCTTGGAGGCTTTGTTTGTTTCTTTTTATTCTTTTTTCTCTCAACTTCCGTTCTTGCTTCATTTCATTCATTTCATCTTCCATCAGCGATACCCTTTCTTCCATGGCTTCCATGGCTTCCGTGGCTTGATATGTGAGCCAGTTTAGTTGGTTCTTAGTTCTATTTTTCTGGTACACATATCTCCTGAAGCAAGCAGCTAAAGTATTTTTTACTGTTCTCACTATTGATGAACATAAGGATAGAAAACTATATTCCTTTAAATTCCTAATGATAATTTAGAGGAAAATGAAATTTTACAGGTTTTGCGGTAAGCATCCACAAAACAAAAATTTCTCTTTTGTGAATGTCTACTTTTACCCAGCAATAATAATTTGAACACATGTATTCTCCATTTGTTTTTTCTGAAACCAGATCATATTCAACTACCAAGCCATCTGTAAATGTTGGGGACATTTTTTCAGTATGGTATGGGAGGACTCAACTTACAGTGAGCTGAAAGATAGAGGAAAAGTATAGAAAACATGTAGGCTACCTTTCTGAGACTAACAGTGAGAAGACAGAAGGAAGCTGAATATTGTGGAGAAAGAATTAATCACTGAACTAACATCTTAGGCCATGGTATTCAGTGGGTCTTCTCATCAATCCTTAACCTTCTATTGGTAAAGGAAATGTAAAAGGACATGATGCAATATAGTTTTTTGGGCACTATTTTTAAGTTTATTAATAGATGCTTAAGAGAAATGCTTCTTTGAATTTTCTGCTGCTGCTGTGGAAAACATTGTGTCAATCATTATATGCATTTCTTTATACCAATATGCAACATTTTCTTGGTTATTACTGGATTCAGAAACTTCCTGAAGGCCTTAAGGCCCAGAAGTTTATTTTATCTTTATTTGTGCCATTAATAGTGCTCTACATTCATTGGGGAAAAATACTGAAAGATGTTCCTACTGAAAAGAGGACAATTTTAATTACTTTTTATATGTGATGTTTATGAAGTTATAGTAAACACATATTTCTTACTCCTATCAATAATTGGGCATTTTCTAGGGTTAAACTAGAGCAGAGAGCAAATCAGTCTTCCAGAAAATCAGACAGTGGCAGACTAACTCAGTTATGCAAATTAGTCAAATATGTGAAGAACTAAAAGAGATTATACAGTGTTTACATAAAATTATGCACTAGAGCTGTACATATAATTAAAGAGATTACTTCAATATAGATGAGTGCATGTGATCTTCCTTTTGATTATCTCTGCATGAAATTTTTCTAAAAATCCATGTTTTATTGAGAAACTTGAAGAATTTTACATCACACATGTTAGTTCTTCATATACTAGTGATTATACAAACAGCAAAGGAGAAAAATTGTGATCAAATATTTCTCCCATAAATAATCATTAAATTCCATTACATTATCATTCATGCTTCTTGTGTCCTGTGTCTTTATTTTTTTAAATAAGCAGATACATGCAGTAGAATGCATATGTGCCTCTGGGCAGGGCATCTATGAAAGAAAGGCAGCAGCCTCAGTCAGGGGCTTATAGATAAAACTACCAACTCCCTGGGATAGATCACCTGGGAGAATGGGCAGCTGTGGGCTTAGCTTCAGCAGACTTAACCATTCCTGCCTGCCAGCTCTGAAGAGAGCAATGGATCTCCCAGGACAACACTCAAGCTCTGCTAAGAGACACACTGCTTCCTCAAGTGGGTCCCTGACTCCCATGCCTCCTGATGGGGAGACACCTCCCAGCAGGGGTAGACAGACACCTCATACAGGAGAGCTCTGGCTGGCATCTGGTGGGTGCCCCTCTGTGACAGAGCTTCCAGAGGAAAGAACAAGCAGCAATCTTTGATTGCCTGGGTGATACCCAGGCAAACAGGGTCTGGAGTGGACTTCCGGCAAACTCCAGCAGACGTGCAGCAGAGGGGATTGACTGTTAGAAGGAAAGCTAACAGAAAGAAATAACATCAACATCAACAAAAAGGATGTCCACACAAAAACCCCATCCGAAAGTCACCAACATGAAAGACCAAAGGTAGATAAATCCACAAAGATGAGGAAAAACCAGTGCAAAAAGCCTAAAAATTTCGAAAACCAGAATGCCTCTTCTCCTCCAACAAATCACGACTCCTCGCCAGCAAGGGAACAAAACTGGATGGAGAATGAGTTTGACAAATTGACAGAAGTAGGCTTCAGAAGGTGGGGGAATAACAAACTCCTCCAAGCTAAAGGAGCATGTTCTAACCCAAAGCAAGGAAGCTAAGAACCTTAGAGGAATTGCTCACTAGAACAGCCAGTTTAGAGAAGAACATAAATGCCCAGATGGAGCTGAAAAACACAGCATGAGAACTTCGTGAAGCATACACAAGTATCAATAGCTGAATCGATCAAGCAGAAGAAAGGATATCACAGATTGAAGATCAACTTGATGAAATAAAGCATGAAGACAAGATTAGAGAGAAAAAGAATGAAAAGGAACCAAGCAAGCCTCCAAGAAATATGGGACTATGTGAAAAGACCAAATCTATGTTTGATTGGTGTACCTGAAAGTGATGGGGAGAATGGAACCAAGGTGGAAAACACTCTTCAGTATATTATCCAGGAGAACTTTTCCAACCGAGCAAGATAGGCCAACATTCAAATTCAGGAAATATAGAGAACACCACAAAGATACTCCTCGAGAAGAGCAACCCAAGAAACAATCGTCAGATTCACCAAGGTTGAAATGAAGAAAAAAATGTTAAAGGCAGCCAGAGAGAAACATCGGGTTACTCACAAACGGAAGCCCATCAAACTAACAGTGGATCTCTCTGCAGAAACCTTACAAGCCAGAAGAGAGTAGGGACCAATATTCAACACTCTTAAAGAAAAGACTTTTTGACCCAGAATTTCATATCCAGGCAAACCAAGCTTCATAAGCAAAGGAGGAATAAAATCCTTTACAGACAAGCAAATGCTGAGAGATTTTGTCACCACCAGGCCTACCTTACAAGACCTCCTGAAGGAAGCACTAAATATGGAAAGGAAAAATGGGTACCAACCACTGCAAAAACATACCAAATTGTAAAGACCATCAACACCCTGAAGAAACTGCATCAAATAATGGGCAAAATAACCAGCTAGCATCATAGTGACAGGATCTAATTCACACATAACAATACTAAACTTAAATGTAAATGTGCTGGCCAGGCGTGGTGGCTCACGCCTGTAATCCCAGCACTTTGGGAGGGTGAGGCAGGCGGATCATGAGGTCAGGAGATCGAGACCATCCTGGCTAACACGGCGAAACCCCATCTCTACTAAAAAAATTCAAAAAATTAGCTGGGCGAGGTGGCAGGCGCCTGTAGTCCCAGCTACGTGGGAGGCTGAGGCAGGAGAATGGCATGAACCCCGGGGGGCGGAGCCTGCAGTGAGCCGAGATCGCGCCACTGCACTCCAGCCTGGGTGAAAAAGCCAGACTCCGTCTCCAAAAAAAAATGTAAATCTGCTAAAAGCCCTAATTAAAAGACACAGACTGGCAAATTGTACGAAGAGTCAAGACCCATCAGTGTGCTGTATTCAGGAGATACATCTCATGGGCAAAGGTACATATAGGCTCAACATAAACGGATGGAGGAATATTTACCAAGCAAATGGAAAGCAAAAAAAAGCAAGGGTTGCAATCCTAGTCTCTGATAAAACAGACTTTAAATCAGCAAAAATCTAAAAAGACAAACGAGGGTATTACATAATAGTAAAGGGATCAATGCAAACAGAAGAGCTAACTATCCTAAATATATGTACACCCAATACAGGAGCACCCAGATTCATAAAGCAAGTTCTTACAAACCTACAAAGAGACTTAGACTCCCACACAGTAATAGTGGAAGACTTTAACACCCCACTGTCAATATTAGATCATCAAGACAGGAAATAAACAAGGATATTCAGGGCTCGAACTCAGCTCTGGACCAAGTGGACCTAATAGAAATCTACAAAACTCTCCTCCCCAAATCAACAGAATATACATTCTTCTCAGCACCTCATCACACTTATTCTAAGATTGACCACATAAATAGAAGTAAAACACTCCTCAGCAAATGGAAAATAATGGAAATCGTAACAAATAGTCTCTCAGACCACAGTGCAATCAAATTAGAACTCTGGATTAAGAAATTCAGTCAAAACCGCACAGCTACATGGAAACTGTGCAACCCACTCTTGATTTGCTACTCGGTAAATAACAGAATTAAGGCAGAAATAAATAAGTTATTTGAAACCAATGAAAACAAAGACACAACATAACAGAATCTGTGGGACACAGCAAAAGCAGTGTTTACAGGGAAATTTTTAGCACTAAATGCCCACAGGAGAAAGCAGGAAAGATATAAAATTGACACCCTAACCTCACAATTAAAAGAACTAGAGAAGCAAGGGCAAACAAATTCAATTCATTAAGTTGATCTTCAATCTCTGATATCGTTTCTTCCGATTGATTGATTCAGCTATTGATACTTGTGTATGCTTCATGAAGTCCTAGTGCTGTGTTTTTGGTTCCCATAAGAAACCCACAAGCAATATCATACTGAATGGGCAAAAGCAGGAAGCATTTCCTTTGAAAATCGGCACAAGGCAAGGATGTCCTCTCTCACCACTCCTATTCAACATACTATTGAAAGTTCTGGCCAGGAAAATCAGGCAAGAGAAAATAATAATGGGTAATCAAATAGGAAGAGAGGAAGTCAAATTGTCTCTGTTTGCAGATGACATGATTGTATGCTTAGAAAATTCATCGTCTTATCCCAAAATCTCCTTAAGCTGATAAGCAACTTCAGTGAAGTCTCAGGATACAAAATTAATGTGCAGAAATCACAAGCATTCCTGTACACTAATAATAGACAAACAGAGAGCCAAATCATGAGTGAACTCCCATTCACAATTGCTACTAAGAGAATAAAATACCTAGGAATACAACTTACAAGGGATGTGAAAGACCTCTTCAAGGAGAACTGCAAACCACTGCTCAAGGAAATAAGAGAGGACACAAACAAATGGAAGAACATTCCATGCTCATGGATAGGTAGAATCAATATCGTGAAAATGGCCATACTACCCAAAGTAATTGTAGATTCAATGCTATTCCCATCAAGCTACCAATGACTTTCTTCACAGAATTAGTAAAAAACTACTTTAAATTTCACATGGAACCAAAAAAGAGACCGTGTAGCCAAACCCATTACTGGGTATATACCCAAGCACAAAGAAGAAAGCTGGAGGCAACATGCTACCTGACTTCAAACTATACTACAAGCCTTCAGTAACCAAGACAGCATGGTACTGGTACCAAAACAAATATATAGACCAATGGAATGGAACAGAGGTCTCAGAAATAATGCCACACATCTACAATCATCTGATCTTTGACAAACCTGAGAAAAAACATACAATTGGGATAGGATTCCCTATTTAATAAATGATGTTGGGAAAACTGGCTAGCCATAAGCAGAAAGTTGAAACTGGACCCCTTCCTTACACTCTATACAAAAATTAACTCAAGATGGATTAAAAACTTAAGACCTAAAACCATAAAAACCCTCAAAGAAAACCTACACAGTACTACTCAGGATATAGGCATGGGCAAAGACTTCATGACTAAACCACCAAAAGCAATGACAACAAAAGCCAAAATTGACAAATGGGATCTCATTAAACTAAAGAGCTTCTGCACAGCAAAAGAAGCTATCATCAGAGTGAACAGGCAACCTACAGAATGGGAGAAAATGTTTCCATCAGACAAAGGGCTAATATCCAGAATCTACAAGGAACTTAAACACATTTAGAAGAAAAAAACAACCCCTTCAAAAAGTAGGTGAAGGATATGAACAGACACTGCTCAAAAGAAGACATTTATGCGGCCAACAAACATATGAGAAAAAGCTCATTATCACTGGTCATTAAAGAAATGCAAATCAAAACCACAATGAGATACCATCTCAAGCCAGTTAGAATGGCGATCATTAAAAAGTCAGGAAACAACAGATGCTAGAGAGAATGTGGAGAAGTAGGAACGCTTTTATGCTGTTGATGGGAGTGTAAATTAGTTCAACCATTGTGGAAGACAGTGTGGCAATTCCTCAAGGATCTAGAATCAGAAATACCATTTGACCAAACAATCCCATTACTGGGTGTATACCCAAAGGATTATAAATCATTCTACTACAAAGATACATGAATATGTATGTTTATTGCAGCACTATTCACAATATCAAAGACTTGGAACCAACCCAAATGCCCATCAATGATAGACTGGATAAAGAAAATGTGGCACATATATATCATGGAATACTATGCAGCCATAAAAAAGGAGAGTTCATGTCCTTTGCAGTGACATGGATGAACCTGGAAACCATCATTCTTAGCAGGCTAACAGGAACAGAAAACCAAACGCTGCATGTTCTCACTCATAAGTGGCAGCTGAACAATGAGAACACATGGACAAAGGGAGGGAAACATCACACACCAAGGCCTGTCTGGGGTGGGGGGCTAGGGGAGGGATAGCATTAGGAGAAATACCTAACGTAGATGACGGGTTGATGGGTGCAGGAAACCACCATGGCACATGTATACCTATGTAACAAACCTGCACGTTCTGCACATGTATCCCAGAACTTAAAGTATAATAAAAAAAAATGCAACTTCATGTTTCAGCCTAATTTATTAAACGTCAAGGTGGCCAATTCTGATAGGTCTTAGTGTTTGAATTCAGTATGAGAATTCAGTAATAATGGAATTGTTCTTTGGGTAGCAGTCACCAATTAATGTCGCTAAGAAATAAGCCGCTTATATCAGTAACATTAAGGTTTATTTAAGGCATCATAACAGAACATTCATCACAAAGTCAACTTGTCTTTTATACTACTCTGGGTAGGTTTCTATTTTGGCTAGTATTAAGAGCTCTCTTGATGATTTGCACAGATTTTTAGATTCCACAAAATATATAAGAATTGTTGCATTAGTTTCCTGGGGCTACCATATCAAATTAGCACACACTTTGTGGCTTGAAAAAAACATAAAGTTTATTTTCTTACAGTTCTAGATTCCAGAATTCTGAAATCCAGCTGGATTGTTGTACTCCCCACAGGGAGGCTAGGACAGAATCTGTTTCTTGCCACTGCCAGCTTCTAGTAGTTGCTAGCTTGCTTGTCCTAAGGCCAAACTCCAATTTTTGCCTTAATCTTAACATCAGCTTCTTTTCTGTGTGTTTATTCCTTTGTGGGTCTTTTGTGAGAACAATTGTCATTGGATTTAGGGCCTGCCAAGATAATCCAGGATGATACCTTTATCTCAAGATTCTTACTTTACTGCATCTGCAATGACTCTTTTTCCAAGTAAGGTAACATTTGCAGGTTACGTTAGAGGATTAGACATTTTTTTTTTTTTTTTCGCAGCTACCAGTCAACCCGTTACAGTAGTATCCTGGATTTCCCCTGAAAGATCTGAGGTGGTTCTTAGGGACAAGAAAGATTATGACACAATTTGGTTTTAGTTTGATTCTACTTATGATAGCATGCTCATACATGGAGTAGGCAAAAGATACTTGAGAAACACTGCTCGCTCTGTCCTCTGGTCTCCTGGTACATGATGAATTTGGTTTCAAACGAGAGAAGAAACTTCTACCAGGATATAAACTTTTATCGACAAAGTCTTTCTAGGAAGAAAATGTCAGCCAAACAAAATAGAATGTTTACAGATTAAGTAATTTACCTTCCGGAATGAGTTTCCTACCTTTTAGCAGGCTAGTAATGATTTACAGAGCAGAAGTTTGTATACCTTTGTTCTAGAGGGTTTTCATATTAGGCTTCTTTCTAGTTTTCCTATTGTCTGAGAGATCGCAACTTTGTTTTGAGTAAAGGTGATTAAAAGTCCACATCTTTTACAGACATTTAACTTTCGAGGTTAATTTGTAGAAGAATTATAAGTTGTGATTTAATTTTTACTTGTTGGGAACATATACACCCTGAAGGCTTTGATTTTACCATAAAAAATGTTGATCAGTTATACCTAACTTGACATTTTTAATTCAGTATTCCTTTCCCCTTTGGATTTGTCATCCCAAATCATCAACTCCCGTCTTGTCTTTCTGTTGACTCTCAAATAAAACTAAAAGTTTAACATGTGATTATTATCTTTATAACAGTTACTTTTAACATTTTGAAAATCATGCTTTTTATATTCCTTTTAATATGAATAAAATTGTCTAAGATTATCTGGCAACATTTGGCTATAAGCTCCCCCCTTTCAAATATTAGGGATATTTTTTATTAGCATGGTTCTCAGGAAAGGGTTTGTAGTTCACATTTCAGTAGGAATTACTTCATTCGTTCATTAAGCCAGCATTTCTTGACACTGTGGATACAGAGCCTCCGTAGGCATATTTTACTCTTAAGAATTAACAGACTGATAATGGGTATAAAGAAAAACACACAGAGTTTTAATAAAATTTGATACTGGATAATTATAAATGTCATGAGAGAACATAGGAGGCATATCTAATTCAAGTGAAGGATCCAGTATTTCCTAGCGGAGGTGACTTCTTGAGGTAAGCATGCAGGGAAAATTAGGAATCCATTCACTCCTGAATTCTCCTTAGCCACTATCTATCACTCTAAAGGAATGTTTATTATATTTGATAAAAAAGAGATAACATTGGCACCTCAGCTTTTTCTACTAAGATCTGGTATGGACTTTGAAACAGACATAGGAGAGCCTGGATAGCTCCAGAAGCTAAATAAAGGAGCTGCTAGGTAATAGAAAGAAGATATTTCAGGGCAAGTGAAAAGACCCCTCAGTAAGGCTTTACCTCTTTTATCATGTATCTTGGTATGTTAAGGCCATTATTCCCATAGTTTCATTTTTTAAAAAAATCTCAAGTGATATTTATGACTGTGATTTAGACTGAAGTAGGTAACTTATAAACTAAGATACATCAAAACTAATTATGATCATTTTTGCTTCTTTTCCATTCTTTTGTGCATCTTGCCTTATGCATCACTCTTCAAGACACTGCCCCCAACTTCTTCAGGTGGTTTTCTCCCTTAACAGGGTAAGCAATTAACTTAGCTTTGTCATATTAATGGGTTGTATTTCTGATATTTGAGAAGCAACCACTGGGCAAGATTAAGCTTGTTACAGGTAGTTAGACAGGCATGATCAGGACAGGAGAGGGCTGTCCCCACCCAGCCACCGGGAATGTCACGCAATCAGGTGATGTTTCAAGGATTGTCACATTGCCTCTCTAAAAATAATAATATTTGGTAGCTGGCACCAGGGAGAGACAAGCTCCTGCTGATCCACAGCTGTTAACATTAAATTGTTAATTGAATGCAGGCATCAGGGAGAAGCAAGAAGGGCTTCCAATAAAATCTCAGGTATTGGGTAAGTAAGCCCAAGCATGTTCATTAAGAGACTGAATGTTGGAGTGTGAGCTGCCAGGGGCGCTCCACTGGAAAAGGGAAGAAAGCCTCAGATGGGCATGCATACGATTTCCTAAACACACTGCTCAGGCTCACTTCCCAAGGATAAGGAGTGCACTGCACATACAGGAAGCCTGTTCTAAGGTAAGAATCACGGGAAAGGCAGGCAAGACATGGAGGTGGGCCAGCCTATAAAGTCGTAGGATTAAGGTTAAACAGAGCACTTACTCTTCAGGTGGACCACTTGGCTCTCTCCCACGTGCACTTTCCTTTCTTTCTGGCGCTAAAGCTTTTTAATAAACTTCCACTCCTGCTCTGAAACTCGGCCTTGGTCTCTTTTTCTGCCTTATGCCCCTCAGTCGAATTCTTTCTTCTGAAGTAGGCAAGAATTGAGGCTGCTGCAAACCCAGATGGATTCACCACCAGAAACTCAAATACCTTCCACTAGTAACAAAGTGGTGAAGGAAGAGTTGATAATCATAGTTTGGCAGGTTCATAAGCCAAGTGGCTTGAGTCTTGGTTTAGATAAAAGATGAGACTCTTCTTCTTTGACTCCTTAGAGTCTCATTTTTTGAGTCAGTTGAGTGGTGAGCTTTTCTCTGGTATTATCTTTGTGAATGTGCAAAGCAAGATTTGAAACTAATCTCAAAATACCGTACAACTCTCTGCTGTTGATGCTGCTATTGGCGTAATGATTTACTGATTAAAAGGAGACTGTTGTTCAGGCAGCAGGACTGGCAACTCAGTATGTGGTTTGCTTATAAACCTGTGAACACAGAAATTTCTGCTCCTAGTAGGTAAGGATTTTATCTTTTCCTAATCATTAAAGATGTGTTTGCATTAGCATATGGAGTGAAATACAAAGGTTCTATCTTAAAGAAAGGAAACAATTTATCACTGCATGTGACAAGCCTTCCTCCCTGTGATAATGAATGCTTGTGTAGGAGAGGAAACTGCAAAGAACTGGGAATTGAAACACAAAGAAGGGAGCTGAATCTTACCTTACTGAAAACAGAGCTTTTGCTTTTAAGTGTAAATCTACCACTTATTATATCCTCAGTTGAGATAAAGGTATTATTCAATAGGTTTTAACTACAACCTTGAAAAATTACAAAGAAATGTATACTGCAAAATAGAAAAAATTAATTGGGCTTAACACTAAAAGACTTTCTTTTGTTTAAATTATCTAAAGTAAAAAGAATTATTAAGGCTTTGTAAAATGAACTTTGACTCCTTTTCTAATTATCAAGTGAAAATTTCCATAACTAATTATTTGTTTTACAAAGATAAGTTTCCAAATCAATATTGCACTTGGAATAAGATTCATTAAATTACATAATTTTATGCTGAAACTCCGTCTTAGATTTGTGGAAAGGAAATTTTCACAACTATTCCCATAAATAAATAGCATGCCGTGTGAATAACCATACTTCGAAAGAACCTGATAAGTGTAAAAATAGAACTGCCTTACTTTTACATTGTACAGAATCTTGCAAACCAACATGTAAGACTCTGAGACATTCATTATTGTTTATAAAATAATTGCAATGATAGAGTTTAAACATTAAAATATATCTGCCATGAGAATTACAAAGTACAGATTTATTATAAGAATAAAGTTTTATGTAATTGTGGGAGAGACTGGGGAGAAAAAAATCTAAGGGAGATTTGGGAGATCAGGGAAAAGTCCCAAATCAGCCCTACTAAAATAACGATTTATGCAAAAAAGTCAGGAGTTGCAGGGGATTCTGGGAAGCCGGTAATGTAGAGCTGCCAAATAAAATGGAAACATCAGAGAAGTAAGGGAAAATATTAGGGGAAATTGTTCACATTGCATAAATCCTGCTTTTAAAGGTCTTCAGCAAAACATCTGACTGTGGGCTTCAGTTTCTTTGCAGCCACAGGGCTGGCAGTGAGAAGAGCTGAACGCAGAATAACACAAGACAGAACCAACTCTTTCTGTCTGTCACAGCATTCAATTTAATCACCTTCAAAGAGTAATGGTAGCTGCTTAACTTCTGTCTTCTAAATGTAAAAAACAATTTCTTATTTTGGCTAACTTTAATCACAGTGACAGGAGGCAGTCATATGCCTCGGTAGATAGTGACGGGTCCTCAGTGAAACCCCACCTCCAAGGAAGACAGCTTAAAGCCTGAAAGCCAAGCTACAAGTCAAATCCACAGACTGGATTAAGAACCTGTCTTCCCATTTTGCAGGCTTTCCTCTGATTGATCCCCACCCTTCGCCTCTTTTACAGATACCTACCCTTTCCTAATTGGTTTTCTGTAGTTGTGCCCACCTTTGCACCGTGTCTTCTCTTTAACCGTTTTTGCACTCTCAAAGCCAATCAGCATGCATTCCCCATTCTGAGTCCATAAAATTCCTGGACACAGCCACACTGGAGGAGAAACCCACCTGAGTACAGGGGTGAGGAACCACGCCCGTGGCCCCTCTCCACTGAGAGCTGTTCCATCACTCAATAAGATTCTTCCTCGCCGTCCTCACTCTTTGAATTGTCAGTGTATCCTCATTCGGCTTGGAAGAGGGACAAGAGCATGAGAACCACCAAATGCAAGTACAAGTTACACCACAGGAGGTCCAAGTGGGTGGGGTGTCTCCAGTGGCAGGCCTGGCCTGAGTGAGGCCTGGGTAGCAGGGGGGTGTTGCTAATTGTGGAGGTCCCTTGTTGGCAAGGTGGCTGAGAAAAATCCTGCATCACTAGGCTGGAGGATATAAAATATGAAATTCCGGGCAACAGTTTTAACATAAGTTGACAGAGTACATACTACTACATACTGGAACATAAATTATATACACTTCCAAGTAATGGCTAAGAAAAATAATTGAGACAAGTGCATAGAAACCAATCTAGTAACAACCTCATCAATTCTGCTTTAACCATTATAGAAGGTGTAAGTTTATAGAAGATAGAAATATGTATAATGGTAATAAAATTGTAGAGACTTTTGGACTAAATTTAGTAGCGTCTGAGGAAAAACTCAGATAACGGTAGGTAAACATGAATAAATTTACTCTGAGGATGAAAAGAACAAGCTCATTGATGGTCTGAATGTTTCTGATATGGAAAAATATTACGGTTAATAGAAAATAGAAATATTTTAAATTGTTAGCAAATTGTTATACAAATCTCTCCAAAAACATCTTACCTAAACTTAGTGAGGTCATTCTGAATGGAAAATGAATGAGAGTAATATGAAGGTTTCATCCATGCAAATCACATCTTCTTTTACATGGATAGGCCTTCCTATACATGAATTCACTGGAACTTCAGAATCAGAATTTCAGGACAGTTTTGTCTTATGTGGGAACAGGGAGCAAAAGAAGGTAAGCAGAAAAAAAAAATAAGAGGTGACAAAGTATTGTTTCATCTTTTTTTCCCAACAATACGTTTTTTAAAAATTTTAAGCCTGCAGAACTTTATAGTAAACAACCATACACTTTTTACTCAGGTTGACAGATTGCTAAGAGTGTGCAGTTGTTTTTCCTATAAATAGATAGATGGATGAATATGTACATGGATGGATGGATGGATGGATAGATAGAGATAAAGTGTGTTTAAAAGACTTTCTAGCTCCTCATATCAATGGCAAGGTTGGTATCCCAACGACTTGAACCTGGGGTGGTCTTTTGTCTTGCTTTGATTCATGGAATGCAGCAGAAGTGACATCATGTGAGCCTTCAGTCTAGGTCATGAACTCCTAGAAGCTACCACTTTCCTCCTATTGGAAATCTGCTATGATAGGAATATACTCCAGCTAACCTTCACAAATTCCAAGTAGAGCATAATTAAGGTGCTCAAACCAATAGCCTACAAAGCACTAGGCATGTAAATACAGTGATCCCAGATCATCCACTCCCAGAATAAATGTCCGGTGACTGACTCCATTATGATTGAGCTCAGGAAGATGAGCAGAATCATCCATCTGAGCCTTTTCCTTATTGGCAGCCAGAAATTTGTGAGTTAATAATTGATTGTTACACTAAGCCATTAAGTTTGGGGTCATTTGGAATAGAAAAGTCTAAGCGATACAATCGATAAATGACTACTAGCCATTACTCAGTGAGTAACAGACCTAAAAATTTTTAATTGTTAAGTACTTCAGCATATAACTTCCAAGAATGTATAATTTCAGTGTAATTTTCATACTCAAGTAAGTTAACCGATTAATATTATCTACTATACGTACTGAAGTTTTCTTAGTTCAGTAATGTTAGTTATATCATTTTCTGCTTTTATTTGTTATAATCAAGGATCAAAAACAAATTTATTAGTCATGCCTCTTTAATATCCTTTAAAAGCATACCCTTATTCTTATGGTGTTTTCATTTTTTAGAATCCTTGCCAAATTTTTTGCAGAATATTTCTCAGTATAGATTTTTTACATTATGTAGTTATGATTGGATGTAAGTAAAGCATTTTTAATAGATAAGACCTATATGATGCCATCTACTTCCCAGTGTATTACATTAAAAGGCACATGATTTCAGTTTATACTGAAATTGGTACAAAATTGATTATGCCAATTTCGATCACTGGGTTTAAGTGGTGTCTGATTTTATTATTTTTTTAGTACATCTTGATTTTTAATCACAGTAAGAAAGTCATTACCCGTATCCAGGTCCCAGGTGAATCTACCCATGCTGTGTATATATGTATTCTTTTGATTCTTTATGATTTGAGGTACAGATCCAATTATACATTTTCTTAAATGGCTACTCAACTGATTTATACCATTTATTATATATTATTATAGCAGTGGCTTGATATTTCATCTTTATCACAAATTAAATATCCATATTACTGGGTGGGTCAGTCTATTTTGACTTTCTGTTTTGTGCCTCTCTCTACTCTTGAAGCAATATTGCTTAATATAGAAGCTCTAAGGCAATACAATCCAGTAGACTTTCGGAGATAATGGAAATGTTTCATAGCTGCGTTGTGCAAAATGATAACCACTTGAAATACGGCCAATATGACTGATAAACTGAATTTTTATTTTATTTACTTTCAGTTAATTTAAATTTTGACTGACAAAGACATTTGTGACTAGTGGTACTGTACCAGAGAGTATACTATCAAGGGTGTTTTATATTTGTCAGGGGTCAGCTGTCCTCATTGCTTTCATTTTTGATAGTTTTATCGAATGTTCATTTTCCATATATAATTTAGAACTGACTGTTCCCTAATCTCAGATAAAGAATGTTGATATTGTATTGGCATTATATCAAAATATATAAATTAATTTATAAAAAATTAGCATATATGTTTCCATAGTAAACAATTCAACCTTGTCCAAAAAGAGGTCTGACCTTTGCCTTCAAATTCTAGGGCATGACTTAGGGTGGGGGCATTGGGTCATGCAATATCAGGTTGAACTGCAGAGGGGATAGAGACTGAGGTCAACCTTCAATAAAAATTATGGACACCAACACTCAGGTGAATTTCCTTGGCTGTCAGTATTTAATGCCTATTGCAACACAGTGTTAATGTTGTACATGACTTCACTGGAAAAGGACAACTGAAAACTCTGTATTTGGAGCCTTCCTGGACTCTGCTTTGTGGGTCTCTTCCCTTAGCTGATTTCAATGCATGCCCTTTCACTGTAATAAATGATAACTATGAGTATTGACAGGTTTCTGTGAGTTTTGTGAGTCCTTCTATTCAATTATCAAAGCTGAAGGTAGTCTTGAGTACCCCAGTACTTGCAATTGATGTGCAAAGTAAGGGTGGTCTTGAGGACCCCTAACTCTTCAGTTGGTGTTTGAATTAGAGTGATCATGCGGACTGTTTTCTAACCTCACAATATGACAATGCATTTCATCCAAAGAATGCATTTTCAGTTGCTTAAAGCTATTTTTATATGATTTGAGTTTTTTGTGGCTTTTCTTATGTAGATTTTGCACTTTTTTTTTCTAATTTTATTCCTAAATGTTTTTTTTTCTTTCTTTTATTTTTGGAATACTGCTAGTGTTAAACGAGTTTTCCCTTCTGTCTTATCTCCTAACTAGTTTTTGTTTGAGTATATGAAGGCTACTATGCTAATTGTATATTTGATTACTTTGGGAATTATTTGCCTTGAGTTAGTTCTATGATTATCAAGTATTTTTCAGGTATATTATTAGTTCTTGTGGAAATAGGGATAGTTATATTTTTTCCTAATTTCTGCCTCAAATTCTTATCTCTTTTCTAATTGTATTGGATAAATTGAATAGATACACATATAAAGTATCTATAAATTCCTATTTTTATTCTTTTTTTCAGTCGAAGATGAGAGTTGCATTTTATGAGTCCTTATATCAATGAATATAACAAAATATATTAATTTATATCATAATATAGAATTGTCCTTTCACTCTTGTATTCCTAGGGTAAAATCCTAGGTGGTTTTGCTGTAAGAAATTCTCAATGTACTGCTCTAATATATGTGCTGATATTTTATTTAGGGTTTTTACACTGATATTTGTAAGTGAGATAGGTTAGCTTTCTTTCCGTTTTCTCGTATCATTCTTTGTAAAATTTATCAAGTATGGGTATCAATGCTACATTTTAAATGTAAATTTGAGGTTTAATATGTAAATCTGAGGTTTTTCACCATTTTTATTTTCTGGAACAATTTATATAACATTGGGATTCACTGGTGTTTTAAGTTTGGCATTGTAAAAACATTTGGACCTGGTAAATTGGTGAATTGTGTGTGTGTGTGTGTGTGTGTGTGCATGTGTGTGTGTATGTGCATGTGAGAGAGAGAGATACCATTTAATAATAATTTACCTCTCCTCTGAAAGTTTACCTCTCTGAACTTTTAACGGCTGTGGGGCAATTTTGGTAAACTGTATTTGCAGCCATGTTTCTTCCATTTTGTTTAGCTTGTGCTGCACTTAGATGTGAGAAGAGTATTAAGTTTTTTAAATGTCCTGCTTCATTTGGAGCACATTTGCCCTGTGAATGATTTGTTTAAATATTATAGCTTAATGTATGAATTTTAGATTCAACATGAAATCTACCAGAGCTTGTATGTGAGGTTTTGTTCAAATTTCCCATCCTGTTCAAACCCTACTATTTACCTTCTGTGCTGTGTGAAGTCATTAATACAGAAGCGCTGGAGATTGGCCGAAGCTCCATGGTAGCCTCAGACTTAGAAATTTTTTTACTTCTGACCTTGGAAATGTCTATTTATTTCTTTACTAGCTCAGTCATGTGCTAATAAAATAAAATAGATGATATATTTCCTCAGAACATTTTTAGTAAAAACAATTTCAGTATTTGCAATCTGCCATAAAAATTTGACATAAAAGAATGCAAATAACATCTCCCAGTTTATATTAAATAAGATAAATTCATATTGATTGCTTTTTTCCCTATTAAATTAGCTGTTGTATTATAGCACTAGTGATCCATTGTCTTCATCTCTTTTCACTAACAGATAATTTTATATTGAAAATGCGTCTTAGGATTTCTCATTTATAAGTTCACTTATTTTAAAAATCAGTCAATACTGAGGTTTTACATTTGAAAACACATCCATATTAATGCAAATAATTCTATTAAATACCATAGATTACTATGATTATATAACATCTTTACCAAGATCATTAAACTGTTATTTGTTTACACAATTTCTACATCTAATTCTTCTCATTTGCAACACTCTCCATCTGCAGTTCATAACAAATAAGTAATATCTTAATATATGCCTCTTCATGTTCCTTTCATAGAACATCATATACATATTTGATCTTCATGGCAGTCAATAAGTTTTATGGATCCTGCATATGTTATAGAAAGTTTTTTAAAAAATAATTTTCTTATAATTCCAGAAGAAAGGTTCTTGCTGTCCGTTCAAATAGAATAAATGCTAAGTAACTAATTCACCAATGGAAAGAGCAACTCAAGGTCAACTATTTTCTGTGCTCTACCTAGAAATGTTACTGTGAGTAGAAGAAAAATTCTAAATAATGACTGGAGGTTATTTGTCATAAATAATTGCTCTTGAATACAATACTAAAATCTGCATTAAAAATAAAATATTTTATATCTGTGCACAGAATATTCAGATGTCAAAAGGAGGCCAACTTCATAATAGGAAAACTTAAATTATAAGTAACTGTTAGAAAAATTTTTCGTTGAATGCTTATTGCTTTATATATCAACATAGACATTTGACTATTTTCCAGTTTTATTGAGGTATAACTGACAAATAAAAATTGTATATATTCAAGTTATACAACATGAGTTGATATATGTATACACTCTGAAGTGATTACCACAATTAAATTAATTAACATATATAATCACACAATTACCCTTGTGTGTGTGTGTCTGTCTGTGTATAGCAAGGATCTTTCCCGAAGATTTACTATGGCAGAAATTTCAAATAAAGAATATATTATTATTAGCTAAAGTCACCATGCTATACATTAGAATATTATATTTTATTCATCTTATAACTGAATTTTTGTGCCCTTTTGACCAGTAGCTCCCCATTTTCCCTAACTCTCAGCCTCTGACAAACACCATTCTACTCTGATTGTGTAAGTTTAATTTTTTTAGTTTTCACATGTAAGTGAGGTCATACAGTATCTTTGTGTGGCTGGCTCATTTTACTTAGTATAATGATCCAGATTGTTGAAAATGGCAGGATTTCCTTCTCTTTATAGTTTAATAATATTCCACTGTTTATACACACCACATTTGCTTTTTCCATTTATTCATTCGCAGACACTTAGGTTGTTCCCAGTCTTGGCTATTGTGAATAACGTTACAGCAAATTAGGGGTGCAAATATGTCTTTGAGATACTGATGTCATGTCCTCTGAATATGTATTCAAAATTGGACTTGCTAGATATGGTAGTTCTATTTTTAATTTTTAGGTACCTCCATAATGTTTTACACAATGACTTTACCAATTTATATTTCCAGCAATGGTGTGTGAGGGTTCCCTTTTCTCCACATCCTTAACATTTGTTTTCTTGTCTTTTCGATAATAGCTAGATAATAGATTTCTAATGGATAATAGATAGACAGAGGCAACATCTCATTGTGGTTTAGATTTGCATTTCCCAATAGTGATGTTAGCCCTTTTTCATATACTTGTTGGCCATTTTAATGACTTCATTGAAAAGATGTCTATTTAGGTTATGTGCCCACTTAAAATCAGGTTATTTGAGTTTTTTATGGGTTTTTTTGTTGTTGTTGTTGTTATTGAGTTATATGAGTTCTTTATATATTTTGAATACTAAAAGCAAAAATAAAAGAAGGAGATCGAAAATGAAAAGCGTCTGCACAGCAAAGGAAGCAGTCAACAACAGGCAATCCAAGGAATGGGATAAAGTATTTTCAAAACATATACTTGATAAAGGGTTAATATCCACAATATATTACTTACTCATAGGCATTTCAGTTTTAATTCTTTTTAATTTGACACTTTTTTCTTAAATCTTAGTATCTCTTTCTTAATCATATCTATCTATCTGTATATATATCTCATCATGCACACACACATATATATACACATACCCATATGTATCTTTCTAACTGCCAGGAAACTCTAATGCAATGTATTGTCACAACAGGTTGCCTAAAAAATGGTCAGTGACAAATTTCTAAAGAGTATTTGCTCTAAAGAGAATCTCAACAAGAGATAGTAAACTAAAGCCTTTTTAAAATGTAATAATTTAAGATAGTCTATACATATAAGCATTTATAAAGATAATATATTGAAAAAATCACAAAACACAAAAGTATATAGAAAATTATATAAAATTCACTGTAATTCTATTACCCAAGAGACATGACGAATGTGTTGCTACAGTTGCTTTTTATTTGTAACATATCTGAATGTGTATTTTTTAAAGTAGCAACATTACTGAATATATTTTTAAACTATGAACTTTTTTCTCTTTTACATCGTACTAGGAATATTTTTTCATAATAATAAAATATACTTTTAAAAAACCTAGTCTTTAAAGACTAGACAAATGGTTTGCCACCCATGTAATCAATGCAGTTTTTCTATTTTGGGAAATTTCGGTTGCTTACAATTTACTATTATAAAAAATGCCACATTGATATACATGATATCAAAATTTTCCTGAATAATTTATTATTTTTAAAGGTTGAATTACTGAATCAGGGTACATGTTTTCATAAAGAGTATATAAATTTAATGTTCCACTAATTTAATGTAAATTAGTCTGTTAAGTAGGTATAAATAATATATTTCTTTGGATTTTGCATTTATTTCTTTTATTCCACATAAATGTGAAAATTTTTATGGGCTAATCACAATTTTATCTTTAATATCAGGTGTTAAAAATCCAATATTTTGGAATTGAGATAAAATCTACATAGAATTAAATGCATAAAATGTTGAGTTTTAATATATGTATGTACTCAAACACCATCAAAATCAAGGCATAAAATATTTCCATTACCTCAGAAAGTTCTCCTGTGTCTCCTTTCCAACAACCACAGAAACCACTCTTTTAAATTATATCACAACAGATTAGGTTAGCCTCCACTCAAACTTTATATAAATGGGTTCATATCTATTTTTAGTGTCTAGCTTTCTTTATTCAACAAAATATTTTTGAGTCTTTCCATGGTGTAAATGCTGCATGTATCAGTAATGCATTTTTATTTATTATTTTATATCTATTATTGGTATTTAATTGTATGACTAAAATGTTTATCTGTCTCTGGTTGGTAAATAATTGCACTGATTCCAGTTTTATTCTGTTCTGAAAAAAGTATACAAACATTTTATACACTTTTTTGTGAATATATACATTTTAGTTTCTTTGGATAAATACTGAGCAGTCATATTGCTGGGTCTTAGTTTATTAGAAATTGAAAACTTTTTCAAATTGAGTGTATGATGTGCAATGCTATTAGTAATGTAAGAGATGTTCTTCCACATCCTTGCCAACATTTAGTGCTGTCTTTTTTTATGTTGGTCATTTTAGATGTTCTGGTATCTCACTGTGATTTTAAATTATATTTTCCTAACCAGTAATGATGTAATGATATGGAGAAGATTTCATATCTAATGACCATAAAGTGTGTTTATTTATGATGATTTGTATATCATCTTTATGGAATACTTGTTCAAACATTTTGCCTGTTTTTATTTTTTATTTTTATAAATTTATAATAACTGTTTATTCTTGATTCACCTTTTATCAGATGTGTCTCACAAATAAATTTCTATGAATTTGTGACTTCATTTTTTAACTGCATCTTTTAATGAGTTCCTTTTATTTGGTATAAATTCTGTTATTAATTTTATTTTATGTTTAGTAAATTTTGTGTCCATAGATGTAGTAATTTATTTTTAATTTTACTGTGGCAAGAAAATATATACTATGATATTTCAATGTTTTGAAATGGTTCAGAAATATTTTATGGCTCTATCTTCATTAACATTTTCATATGCACTTGAAAAACATGTGTATTCTTCATGTTTGATGAAGTACTCTATATGTCTATTAGAGCACCCAAGACAAGCTACCAAGTAACCAACTCATGATTCCACTAACCATGTAAAAGCCTGGTGCCCACTTACCACAGGGGGCGTACCTTAGCCAAGCAACAGGCTGACCAGCCTCATGCTTCCCTGAAGTAGGGGCTGGACTGCCACTCCACCCCCAGAAGAGTATAACCAAAATAGATGGACCGGCCACACAAACCTCTGCAGCCTAAGCTACTGAAGCATGCACATGTATCACTGACAGTAACTGTAGCTGAAGAAACAGCACAAAACTGCACTATGGCACTGACCCAAAATGAAGTCAACCATTGGTTTTACCCTACCCAACCAACAATCTAGGACACATCTGCAGGTAAAAGTCTTTTCCCACAAAAACTACTCTACAAAATTGGAAGATAATGACTATGCTGCCAAATATATGGATACAAGAAACATAAAAATGCAAGGAAGCATGGCACCACTAAAGAAGCACAATAATTCTCTGTTAACTGAGAATTATACCAGTTCTTCTTTGGGAAGAAATGGAAATTTATGAATTGCCTGAAAAGGAATTCAAAATAATAGTATTAAGATAACTCAGAAAAATATAAGAGTATGCAGATGTATAATTTAACAAATTCTGGAAAACAACTTATCATCTGAATAAACAATTCAAAATGAGATAGATGTTAAAAAAGAACCAAACTGAAATCTTGAAGCTGAAGAACTCTTTAAAATTCTTTCAAATAATCCAGTCATATATAAAAATGAATACAACAGAATAAAGAAAGTCTGTTGGACTATGGGACGCCATTAAGTGAAAAAAAATTTTAATAGAGTTTCAAGACAAGAGATGGGAAAAGACTTGGAAAACCTATTTAATGAAATAATATCTGAAAACTTCGCAAGTCTTGGAAGACATATGGACATCTAAATTCAGGAAGCCAAAGATTCCAAGTAGTTTCAAACTAAAATGATCCTTTCTCAGGCACATTATAGTCAAACTGAAAAGTCAAAGACAGGGAATTCTGAAAATCTTAAAGAATAGCATCAAGTTGCATACACAGATGTGCCCGTTAGAAGAATCTTCTCACAGAAGATTTCTCTCAGGATTCGACAGATCATCTAGGCAGAAAACCAACAAAAAAACATAAGATTTAATCTGCAGTATAAAAAAAAGGACCTAAAAAACATATACAGAACATTCATCCAGCAACAGCAGAACACACATTCTTCTCACTGGTGCCTGGAACGTCTGTGAGGATAAACCACATACTAGCCCCAAAAAATAAAGTATTAATAAATTTAAGAAAAATTAAAATATATCAAGTATTTTTGTGACCATAATAAAATAAACCTGGAAATCAATAACAAAAACTTTGAATACTGCACAAATACATAAAAATTAAACAACATCTTCTGAACAACGTGTCAAGGAAGAAATTAAGAAGGAGGTAAATAAATTTATTGAAACAAATAAAAACAGAAATACAACATGCTAAAACCTATGGAATACAACAAAATAGTACTAAGAGTGAAGTTTATACCAATAAAGACCTGCACCAAAAATTTACAGAGGTTTTAAACAACCTGATGATGCAACTCAATACACTAGAAAAGTGAAAACAAACCCAGCTCCAAATTAGTAAAAGGAAAGAAATAATAAAAGTCAGAGCAGAAATAAGTAACATAAAGACAAAAATAATACAGTCAATTTAAATAAATTTATTTTTTGAAAAGATAAATAAAATCAACAAGCTGTTAGACTACCTAAGGAAAGAATAAAGAAAGAAAAAACAAATAAATAAAACCTAAAATGAGATATGAGACGTTACAGCAGATACCACAGAACTGCAAGGGATCATTACAGACGATTATGAACTACTGTATGCTAAATAAAAATGGAAAACCTAGATGGAATTTATAAATTTCTGGACACATACATCCTACCGAGATTGAACCTGGAAGAAATAGACAACTTGAACAGACCGATAATGACTAATAAGATTGAATCAGTTAAAAAAGAAAAGAGCATTCTAACAAAAAAAAGCCTGGGACAAGATGACATTATTGGCAAATTCTACCTAAAATTTAGAGAAAAATTAATAATATTTTTGAAATTATTTCAAAATATTGAAGGATGGAGAATTCTTCCTAACTCATTCTATGTGAAAAGCATTATCCCGATACCAAAACCAGGAAAGGACACTCCAATAGCAACAACAATAACAATGAGAAAAAACCTAGAGGTCAGTATTTCTGATGAACATAGGGTACAAATATCCTCAAGAATATACCAACAAACCAAAACCATAAGCACATAAAAAAGGTTATACACCATGATCAAGTTGGACTTTCCTAGGGATGCAAGAATGATCCAGTATACACAAATCAATAATGTGATATATCAACAGAATAAGGAATAAAAATCATGTAATCATTTCAATAGATGCAGAAAAACCATTTGATAAAATTCAACATTTCTTCATGATAAAAACACTCAACAAATTAGCTTTAGAAGAAACACACCTAAATGCAGTAAAGGCCATATATGACAAGTTCACAGCCAACATCCTAAAGAATGGGGAAAAGTCGAAAGCTTTTGCTCTAAGAACTAGAACAAAACAAGGATGACCACTTTTACCACTCTTATTCAACATAATACTGAAAGTCCCAAACAGAGCAATTAGGAAAGAGAAAGAAATAGAACATATTGAAATTGGAAAAAAGAAAGTAAATTGTCTCTATTTGCAGATGACATGATCGTATAATAGAAAAATCTAAAGGAGCCATCAAAAATCTCTTGGGTCTGACAAATGAATTCAGTAAATTGGCAGGATGTGAAATCAATGTATAAAAATCAGTACCATTTCTATATACCAACAATGAACTAGTGGACAAAAGTATAAGGAAAGCAATGCCATTTATAATAGCAACAAAATAAATGAAAAATGTAGGAAGAAATTTTCCAAGGAGATGAGAGATCTCTACAATGAAAACTATAAAATATTGATTTTAAAAATTGAAGAGTGCACACACACAAAAATAGACATCCTATGTTTATGGATTGGAAGCATAAATTTTGTTAAAATGACCATACTACCCAAGATGATCTACACATTCAATGCAATCCCTGTAAAAATACCAAAGACATTCTTCACTGAAATAGAAAAAAAAAATCCTAAAATTTATGTGGAATCAGAAAATACCCTAAGTAGCCAAAGCAATATTGGGCAAAAAAAAAAACATAGTTGGAGGCATCACATTACCTGACTTCAAATTATGCTACAAAGCTATAGTAGTCAAAACAGCATGGCACTGGCATGAAAACAGACGTGTAGACCAATGGAACAGAATAGAGAACCCAGAAACACTTCCACATATTATAGCCAGCTGCTATCCAATAAAGGTGCCAAAAACATTGGGGAAAAGACAGTCTCTTGGATAAATGGTGTTGAGAAACCTGGATATCCATATGCAGAAGAACAAATTTATTCCTCTATTTCTTACCATACACAAAACCCATTCAAAATAAATTACATAGCTAAATGAAAGACTTGGAAACTATGGAACTACTAGAATCAAACATAAGTGAACTGCTTTAAAATATTGATCTTAGCAAGGATTTTATGGTTAAGACCTCAAAACCACAGGTAACAAAAGCAAAAATAGTGGGATTATATCAAACTAAAAGTGTTCTACAGAACAAAAGAAACAATCAATAGAGCTAAGAGACAACCTAAAGGATGGGAGAAAATATTTGCAAACTATTCATCTGATAATTGGTTAATATCCCTTATAGGTAACTCAAACAACTCAACAGCAAAAAAGTAAAAATAAAAATTGATCAAAAATGTTCAAATGATCTGAATAGACATTTTTCAGAGGAAAACATATAAATGGCCAACTACATGAAAACATGTTTAACATCACTAATTATTGAAAGAAAACAAATCAAAACCACAATGAGATATCATCTCACTCTGGTTAGAATGGCTATTAGTTTAAAAAAATGGTGATGAGGATGCAGAGAAAAAGGAACTCTTATACATGATAGATGGGAATACAAATTCGTATGGATGTTCCTCAAAAAGATAAAAATAGAATTGCCATATGATCCTCTAATCCTATTATTGGGTATATATGCTAAGGAAAAGAAATTTATTTGTCAAAGAGATATCTGCACTCCCATGTTTATTACAGCCCTATCCACAATAGCCAAGATATGTAGTCAACCTAGTGTTCATCAACACATGAATGGATTAAAAAATGTGGCATATATACCATGAAGCCATAAAAAGAATGAAGTCTTGTCATTTGCAGCAACGTGGATGGGCCTGGAGGACATTATGTTAAGTGAAATAAGTCAGGCATGGAAAGATCAATACCACATGTTCTCAGTCCTACGTAGAAACTTAAAAGTTGATCTCATAAAAGTAGAGAGCAAAATAGTGGTTACTAGTGGCTGAGAAGAGTGTTTACGAAGGTTGGTTATGGATAGAAAATTATAGCTAAGTTGGAGGAATAGTTCAAGTGTTCTATAGCACTGTAGAGTGAATATAGTACACAGTAATTATTTTATTTTTTCAAATAGCTAGAAGAGAGGATTTTGGATGTTCCCAACACAAAGAAAGTTTTGAGGTGACAGGTATGCTAATTACCGTAATTTGATCATTACTTATTGTATACGTGTATCAAAATATCACATTGTACCCCATCAGTGTTCACAGTTATGTGTCACTTTAAAAATATTTATTTTAAAAAAATTTAAATATTTATTAGGCCAAAGTGTGTGATGGTATTATTCAAAACTATAAACTTACTAATTTTATTTTCTATCTATTCTATTAATAAAATATGGGTATTAAAATATCGAGGTATGACTACCGATTGTCTGTGTATCGTATCAGTTCTGTTGGTGTTCTCTTGATGTATTTGGAAGCTTTGCTGTTGGGAGTATGCATATTTATGGTTATTGTGTCTTCTTTTTTTAAAATCACTCTTTATAAAATTGTTTTCTTTATCTCTAATTATCTTCCTGTCTTGAAAATTCACTTGTTTTTGTTGAAACAGTCCAGCTTTCATGTGATTATTGTTTACATTGTATATCTTTTATTCATCATTTTACTTTCCACCTAAGACTTTATCTTTAAAGTACATGGATTATAGTCACCATGTCACTGTTGAGCTCTCTTTTAAAAATCCGGTCTCAAAATGTCTAACATTTAGTAGCCTGTTTAGCCCGTTTACATTAAATACAGTTGTTGATATTGTTGAATTTGTTTCCACCATTCTGTTATTTGTTTAGTATTTATCTCTGTATACTTTGCGTTCCTCTGTTTCTCTTTTGCTGTTTTACCTCGGGTAAGTGGAATGCTTCTTTGAAGATTCAAGTTTCATGTTTATATTTTATTTTGCATTTTTAGAGGATCCTCCTTGAACTGTACTGTTCAATACGGTAGCTTATATGTACCTATATGCATCTATTTAAATTTCAAATTTAATTAATTAAACTTAATATAATGATTGGTCTATCACTTTCCTAGAGATAGAAATAACATAATCAAATTTGCATTTTAGAAAATAATTCATATTAAGAATGTTATAAAGGATGGACTCAAGGCAGAACACACAGAGGATATGAAAATGAAAACAGGAATAAAGAATGAGAGGATTTTAGAAAAATACATTATCATTAAATAAGCTAATATAATGGGATCTGAATTAGAGAAATGGCAATGAGTTTAGAATGGATTCTAGAGATACTCAGCAACAGAAGCAATGGGAATTACTGAATAGTGTTAGTGAAAGGCTTTGTGAAAGAAAACAATGTCACAGATGAGATTTGTAATTAGATCGTCTGTTCTTTTTTTAATGTTTTGACAAGCATCAGGAATACAGAAGGAGCAGACAATTTTAAAGTGGGGCGAGTAAAAAAGTGAAATTAATTTTGAACTTAAAATTGCGTGCCTGTGTGGCTTTTGGATGTGTCCAATAGGAAGGATGGAAGAGCAATATATTTTAATTTTGTGCACTTATTAAAATAACATCAAAGTCTCTAAAATTATACATCTTAGTACAGAAATTTATAAAATAGAAGCAAATAGAACAGTCTAATAGAATATAAAAATAATGAAATGGCATCTCACTGATTGTCTGATCATTCTCTCTTTTTGGAATTAAAGATTCCCAAACCACCTAATGCTGATTTCATTACTATTTTATTGTTTCAGAGTCTTCTATTTCTGTTTTGGGTAGCCCTTTTCCTTTCCTAACTCCCTACTGCATTCAGTGAAAAGGGCTCTCAAGTTAACCTGTCAAATTCAGTTAACTGCTGTAAGCTGTCCGTGGTGACACTTGCTATAATTAATTGAGAAAACCAGCATAAATGCACCCTTCAGAGTACTCTGTAATTGAGTGTGAAGTCTCATGAGATCTCTTCCTCAATTCCAAGTGCACGGAGGTTTTGGATGGTATGTGGGTTGTGCTATAGAAACCATTTATAAACAAGTTATATGTGTGTTGCCCAAACTTCCAAATACCAACAGGTTTGCACTCAGGAGTCATGGTTTGAGAACACTGAGAGTTTTCTGTGTAAACAGGCAGTTTTAACTTCTTTCTTTGCTTATTTATCTGAATAGGTATTTCAAATTTTTCCCTTCTTTTTACTCTCACCTATCTATAAAAGAAAATTATTTCAATCTTCTGTAATATAATGACCATTGAATTGAACCATGTTTAATTCTAGGTGATAATTACATAATAATTTAATAAAAATAATATTTTCTTTCAAAAATAGCAAGCAACATTTGCAAATTACTTTCCTCATTGTCCACAAAATTTGATATGTTTTCTTTTCTTTCTTTTTTTTAATTTGTTTGAGACAGAGTCTTGCTCTGTCTCCCAGGCTGGATGGCTCACTGCAACCTCTGTCTCCCCGGTTCAAGAAATTCTCCTGCCTCAGCCTCCTTAGTAGCTGGGACTACAGGCATCTGCCACCACACCCGGCTAATTTTTGTGTTTTTAGTAGAGACGGGGTTTCACCATATTGGCTAAGCTGGTCTCGAACTCCTGACCTTGTGATCTGCCCGCCTCAGCCTCCGAAAGTGCTGGGATTACAGGCGTGAGCCACCCCACCCGGCCGATATATTTTCATAGTGGTCAGATTCATTAACACAACTTCTCAAAAGAGAAAATATTAAAATGTGCAGAAATAGTTTAAAATGCCATTAAAATTTAGGATTTCATGCTATTTTCTAAATAAGCATTAAGCAATATAACTTTGTTTCTGTAACAGAATTTGCAAAGCTTTCTTGGAGTGCCAGTGTGACAATTCTGATTAAAAGTTAAATTGATCACTTCTAGACGGTAGCCGAGGCAGGGATTATTGGTCCATATTGCTAATTCCTAAGTCTGTGTTGGGACAATAAGATAATACATGTGTTATAATTATCATAGTTCTAGGCATAGAATTGGAATTTAGTAAATAGTAATTATTTTTATTTTTAAATTAACATTTAATATTTACTGTGTATCAGTCATGGTATTAGGTAACTAAAAATTGATTTATTAATCAGTTCTTTTAAATTTTTCAATTCTGCATTTTTACTAAACTTTGATTATTTATATAGTCCATATATTATATAGAAATATATTTAATTTTATAAATTTTAGCACAATTATTTTTAACAATAAATTGATACTTAATTATGAGTATACTATCTCAATCTAAATTAAATACTAAGGCCTTAACATATTTTTTGCTATTTTTTTACTTCAGCATTTTCACACCATTTTTAGATTGTCAAAGCTCTCCATAAAGATATTATCCATAGTTACTTAAAACATTCATTTCAAAGTCTCATGATATCAATGATCATAAGATATGTTTCATGTAGTGTACCAAAAAAACCCCACACAACTCATAGAATAAAAACTACTTACCAGACTCTGTAGAAGATACAATGCATGACCTTTTCCTTAAATATTTAAATAATTTTTTAAATATCTCCCCTGCATTTTAATAATTTGACCTTAGGTATTTTAATTTTACAAATGTAGATGTGCATAAAGACATTAAAAGTCTTATAACCAATTAGATATAAAAGATAAGATAAATAAAAATTAAATTCAGTGTATTCTTGTCTTATTTTAAATTAAGACTTTATTTTTAAAATAAAAATAATGTATGTAGGTTGTAAGGAAGGTAAATCATTCTGTTATAGAGACGCATGTGTATGTTCATTGCAACAGTAGTCACAGTAGAAAAGACATAGAATCAACTAAATGCCCATCAATTATAGACTGGATAAATAAATGCAGTATATATATGTCATGAAATACTATGCAGCCATAAAAAAGAATGATATTATGTCTATTTAGGTACATGCATAGAGCTGGAGGCCATAATCCTTAGCAAACTAATGCAGGAACAGAAAACCAAATACCACATGTTCTCAATTATAAGGGGGAGCTAAATGATGAGAACACATGCACACATAGAGGGGAACAGCAAACACTAGGGCCTATTGGAAGGTGGAAGCTAGAAACTGGGAAGTGGAAGAGGATCAGGAAAAATAACTAATGGATAATAGGCTTAACACCGGGGTGATGAAATAATCTCTACAACAAATCCCCATGACACATGTTTACCTGTGTGACTAGCCTGCCTTTGTATCCCTGAACTTAAAAGTTAAAAAAAAATAGATTTTTCTCTTAGCAATGATGTATCTAAGCCAACAGATTAATTTGCAATGAGAATCAATACTGCCATGATGACCACACGCTCAGTGTCTAGGATCGGTGCATACTGTTTCTATAAGGCAGATTGGCACATAGTTTAGAATAACAAATGAAGATTGCTGGGGAGAGTATGACTTGCTGAGTTAGTTTTAAAAATGATTTTTTAAAATTAGGCTACTGATGCTATAAAATGTACACAATTGTATGATTTCTTTATGGTGATTTTCAATGCATAATGCATTAATGTATTGATTTCACAATTCAGTCTCTGACAGCAACATTCATATTCCTAAATTCTTAGGACTATACCTCATGTTAACATCAAGATAAGGATAACAGCGTTTCTGTTTACTCTTTTTGTTTGTTTTATTCTGCCTGCTAATTCTCATCAGTTCCACTCTCCTTTAACTATGACAGTAGGTGAATATATTTTAATATCTACAGAAAATTTTAATTTTTACTCTTCTATTCAAAACTATTTAATTATTTTTGCCTCTCTCTTATTCAACAATAATTTCAGAAGTACTTGTGTTTTTCAATTTTCAAAAGGGACATTTTAAAATTATTATCGTAAGGCCAGGCGCGGTGGCTCACACCTGTAATCCCAACACTTTTGGAGGCCGAGGCGGGCGGATCACAAGGTCAGGAGATTGAGACCATCCTCGCTAACATGGTGAAACCCCGTCTCTATTAAAAATACAAAAAATTAGCCAGGCGTGGTGGCGGGTGCCTGTAGTCCCAGCTACTCGGGAGGCTGAGGCAGAAGAATGGCGTGAACCCGGGAGGCAGAGCTTGCAGTGAGCCGAGATCGCATCACTGCACTTAAGCCTGGGTGACAGAGTGAGACTCCGTCTCAAAAAAAAAAAAATTATTATTATAGTTAAATGAATTACATAAATATTAGAATAACTGAAATGTTTAGACCTTCAGGTCATATCATTCACAAACACGATTTGCTTCTTCATTGACTCAAGGTTTTTATATTAAGAAATTTTTATTTTCTTCATTCAGGCCTTACATAATGTTCTTCTATTTTGTATTTATGTAGAATTATGACCAAGATTTTTTTTCATTATATTATTGCTGGTATTCAGAACACATCTTTACTGGAGAACTGGAATGTTGGAATATTAGACAAGTTATTTATCTCCATTTGAAATGGTCTTATATCAAGGCCATTTGTTGAACGATCTCATTATATATCCACCAGATCCAGTTTTATCCAAATGATTTTATTCATTGAGGGAAGATTTATGACCTTATAGCAGGCATTGTGTGAACCTGGAAAGATACAGGGATAAAGAACTTTTATAACCAGTGCATGAAGGCAACTTGTTCTAGTGAATGGGAAAGGATGAAAAGAAAAACAAAAAAGTGGATATTAAAGATGGCATTGAAAAAAAGAACAAATATCCAGCCTAGAGAATGGGTACATTACCATGCAATGCTTTATAGACCCGCCTCAAACCACTTTGCTTACCTTCAATTACAGATTTGTGCTTGGCTGTGTTTTTCCTTGCCAATATGTGGAACCGCTCTATCTCATTTGATTCATAAAGTGTTGAACATCTTAAAGATGTTTAATTGCCACATAATTACACATATTAATGGGTTACAGTGTGATATTTCAATATATGTATACAATGTGTAATGATCAAATCAAGGTAATTAGTATATCCATTACCTTAAACATTTATTATTTCTTTGTGTTGAAAAAAATCAAAATCCTCTTTTCTAGCTATTTGAAAATATACACTAAGTTATTGTTAACTATAGTCACTCTGCAGTGCTATCAAATGCTAGAACTTATTCCTCCAATCTAGCTGTAATTTTGTATATGTTAACCAAACTCTCCCTATCCCCTTACCCTTTCCAGACAGTATATATAATAAAGTCTTGCCTTACTACTTTCAACAGATACTATATTATTCTTAAAAATTATCTGCCAAAAAGACTTGTCTCTAGGCATCACTGTTCAGAGATTTTTGAATTTTGGGGCAAAGAATCGATCTGTGAATATAGATAGATCCTATAAAAATCATAGATAATCATTTGGAGTATAGTAGTATAAAAGCCTTTCTTTCTACTTTCAGGAAATTTCAAGTGATGATTATTTTGGGGTGAAAATGTTGAAAATGTATAGTATAAGAGAGCAATAAATGCCCTGGGAAGCCATGAGCTGTGAGCCCCAAAACTTTGATGGATAGTAAAAATAATTTCTTTATATCCTGGGGCTACAAATACTAGTATTTATCTAAACAGAGTTAACACTATTTCCATATAGAACATATCTATTTTGAAGAGACATTGATCTCTTCCAAATAAAATAATGCCAAAATCTATTGATTTAATTGACATTCACCTTTTTAACCCTGAGCCTAGCAAATTTTCAGGCTTCATTGCACTTCTTTTCTGCAATATCTCTTTTTATATGTTTATATGTATATATATATATATATATATATATATACTCAATATATTTATAAGTTAGAACCTCTAAACAATGTATATTCATCTTTCTGTTTCAATATTTTTTTCTAGTCTGGGGTAAACAGTATGGCAATATGTATCTGATGGGGTAACAGAGCAGTATTGTTTGCCCTATTGCTCCCTTATTTCAGCAACAAGTTACAACTGTATGAAAATACAGAAAAAATTCCAGAAAGACATGGGGAATTATTTGTGGAGTATCACAGAACCATTAGTAAAGTTACAGCCTCTGGCTTGCTGGCGATGTACTTCTTCACTATGTTATTGGTGCTGTTGTGCTTCTCATTTGAAAAGAAAAGGGAATTATGTTATCACTGGGGCAGCTTTTGGATATATGGCTAATATATATTTTTAAATTTTCTGGCACAGAGGAACATCCTATACATTTATTTACTATTTTGTTTTAAAATTTCTAGGAATATGTTTGCATATGAATTATATGAGAAAATATAAAATTTGGGAAAATTATACACAGATATATTTTTGTAGTTTATCAACTATTATCAAATAACATTTTTAACTATGAAGTGAAATCACAGGCACAAAACCTAAGGGGCCTTCAATCAAGCATTATATTTTGGAGCAGTATTAGCCTTACAGATGTTTTTTTGTGATCAACTATCTGGCTATCTGGCATAGACTTACTTAGCTCCAAGACCAAGAATTCACTTTATTGTTTTTAAAGAATTACTTCTTTGGGTTACCTGGGAAAAATTCAAATGTCAAATCTGCAAGCATACTAAGAACTCCAAACACTGTTGAGAGAAAATAGGGAAATGAATTTTCATCTAGAAATCAAGAGACACAGGTTCTTATCATATTTTAACATCAGGATTACATGTGTGACACTAGGAAAATCAGTTCTTCTGGTTTTCAGGTTCTTCCTTTACAAAACAGAATGGTTGGACTAAATAATCAATGCAAAAATATTTCGATATTGTCACAGTCATGTTTAATGGCCATTGGATATTGTAGAACAAGAATTATAGAAGTGAAGTGGTAATTGTTACATTTACCATAATGAATAATCATATCCTTGGGCTTATATAAGGATCAGAGTTCAAATAAAATTTTAAGATTGTTGAAATAAATTATTTTAGCCCTTCTACTTTCATTTTCTTTTCTATGATTATGTAATCTCATGAATTACGATTAATGTATGAATAGTAGACAATATATTATGCTATGCCACTGTAGTGGAAACATAGACCCTAAATAGATTTTTCTAATGGCAAGATGAACATAACCAAAGACTGATGTTTGAATTCATATGGCTTTCTTACATGTAGAAATTGCCTTCTAAGAAAATTAGCTCAGCCCCATTTGAATCAAACTTTGGAATGTGTGGTAAGATACAAGGGAAAGTTTTACCATTGCAGAGTCCAAATTTTGCTGACTAGAACTCTGCCACAGTACCTCCTGATTCAGAAAAGAACAAACAGTATACAGACTAAACACTGCTGAAGTAGTCATTTTCATTAGCTTGATTTTCATCTCACCCTGAATTGACCCTGGAGCTCTATTTATACTTAAACTTTAAGTATAATTGTGAACATATGGTAAATGAGGAATACATGAACCTCAGTAAATTTACAAAGTCAGCTATGTGAAAACAGATTCTTAGAGGTCAAACTCAACTAATATGTAAATCCGTAATGGTTTTCACCTCCAGAAATAGAGGTTATTCTTTCCCTCTAAATAATTACCATCATTCTAGCTTTAAAAGTATGCATTGTTATTGCTTTGTAAGACAAGCTGATTTCAAATCTTGCTTTTCCTCTATTTTTTAATCCTTATTATAGTATTTTTATGTTTCTCTATTCTTCTTTTAAAATGTTTCTATTTTCTTAATGCAGAAACAATTGATCTTGATGGAACAATCTTGTTTTTATATAAAATTTCAAGCTGGTGATGACATGTATAAAAGGAAAAGTGCTGCAGGCAGTAAATGCTGTTCAGTTTGCATTCCATTAGATCAACATATCTAAATGATCCTCTTTAGCCCAGTAAGTTCCTGTACTGTACTTGCTCTTTCCAAAATGTTTTCCATTTCTTTAAAATCCAAGTTGATGATAACTCTTTCATAGGGCAGAATTCAAGTAAATATTGTAAAGGAATAAAGACTTTGCACTGACCTTTCTATATGTGATTATACAATGCAATCCCAAATTATTTGAAGAGCTAAAGATTAGGCACTAAGCTGGGAGTTGAATGAAGAGACCTAAGTCAACAACGATAATTTACCTTTTATTTTTTAATGTAGAAAGTATTTGAAGTATCACGTATATTTTTCTCTATGTTGCTATTTAATACTAATAACACTTGCCCATGACTGATTTATTTTTTGACTGGCAATTTAATTATGAATAAGCCAACAAGATTATCTCATACTTCAAAGGAATAGTCATTTTCCTAACAGTCTTTGTATTATCTGATGTATATTTAGGGAAATTATCACACTAGCTTACCACCAATTATAGTATTATTGATATAAAAAATTAAGACCACATAGAGAATGATTACAGAAAAGTAACTACAAGACATTTGGGGTTAGTAGTAATGGAATTATTAAATGAAAACCAAAGAAAGTATTTGATTTAGATCAGGCAGTTAGAATCTTCTCGACTCAAAGCTCCAATCTCATCTTATTCGATATTAAAACATTAAAGTAACTAATTAGTAGTTCCAAACACATTTGCTAAAAATCTAATCATGTTTACATTTTAACGAAACTGTGGCTTCCATGCTCTTCCAGATTTGATGTCCAAATACTTTATGCAACTCCTCAATTTTCTAGCAAAGCAACTGACAACTAATCACGACAAGCTATAGGAGACTATAACACAATTGGAGAGCACATGCAGTTCTGAGGTAGAGAAACAGAATGTTAAGACTAATAAGACATCTAGCATGGTTCTTGGAACAGTGGGAGACAGATTGTTTGTTGCTTGATTGTAAGATTGATGCAATGACAATGTGTGAATGGCTGACTCCATTTGGCTAACTAGTATAACCCCGCGTGTAACGCAAACACATTCAATCACAATGGGTTACTATGAAGCCCAGTACCAAGGCAAAAACACAAATTAGAAAGACATCTGAGCAGCATGTGAATTATAATGTTAAAGATTTCACTTTTGAGTTATTTCATTTATTGAAGAATAAATAGGTTTATTCACGTCTGGATTTATTTTGCTTACTAGCTTAGCCACAGATACCCATAATGCTTGTCAATCAACTATGCTGGTTCTCTGTGGCCATCACAGCGAATATTTTTATAAAAAATACTGTAACACAGATGCACGCATAATAGGAATATAATGGTAAGAAAACCATTTCTGCCACCTAAAACTATTCTACAGAGAGATTCTTGACTTTTAATAACATAAAGAGAGAGGATTCCATAAGCTTTAAGTCATATAGTATTTATATTTTATTCATACTTACAAAAGGGATTATATTGAGTATTTAGAATTCTTATACAAGATTATAATGTTTCTATAAGCATTGCATTTTGAATTCTATGCTGAATAGATATTTGCAAACAGTGATGACTCATATTAAACTATAATTTATATTTTTTTCCAATTTTCCATTATGAATTCTCTTTGTAACTTATTATAATGCCTTAAAATGTCCTAAGCGAAGATCATTATTATACAATGTAACAAAGATTTTCTGCTTCAGAAGAAACTAGTCTCTCTTTTTTTTCTGAATGTAGAATATCTGGTCATTATTCTTGATAATATATGCTTAAATTCTTTTGTTCGGTGAATGTTATTAAGTACCACATTAGTCCTATATTTACAGTGTCTGTAAATAAATGTTTGGGAAACGAATGAGATTCTTAATTAAAGCAATTTTTTCTTTCATTTGAGTTTTGCATTTTCTACCTATAGTGTTCTTGTGCAATTATGATACTTCCCTTACTAGATTTGCTTTCTTTTTGAATTTGCTTTCAGTGATCTGCTTTCTGATTCAACAATTTGGATAGAAATTAGGAGAATGGTAAGATGGTGGCCTGATAATTCATGATACTTCCACATTCCTTGCAGAAAATTTAAAGAATAATTGAACATGGTTGGCGCATCGTAGGTATGTCAGGAGCATCTAAGACTGCATTCCTTTTTGTTCTCGAAGTATTTATATTTTTAAAGTTAAAAATGAACTCTGTGATTTTGTATACACTAACTTTTAAAAGTATCTAAAAAATATGTCAGTTTGCCTCACTAAGATTGCACCATTACCTACCAATTCATTTATCAATTTTTCCTCGCCTTCAGCCTTCTTCTTTTGACTGTACTTTATTACTAATAAAGTTCTTAATATTTACTCTTTATCTAAAGAGACATTTCTGTAAGTAAAAAGATCCCAGAAGGACTGAAAATATGCAATTTCAGAAAAATATATATCAAAATTTATTAAGTTCAGCAACAGTAATATCAATTAAATTAGCATTTAGGAGAAATATTGTCAAACTGATAGAAATTATAGGTAAATATATAGCAACAAATACTATCAAAAAATACATTTTGAAAATTAACAGCAATTTAAAAAAGTAATGTACACTAAAACAAATTAAAAGTAAATTTAATAAAGCAATTAATGTTGATGAAACAAAATATTGCTTAAATTGATCCAAAAACAGAGGTTAATTTTTGGTGCTTGTTCTTTCCAAAAAAATAAAAATAAAATATTACACAAATGTCTAGTAATAAAAATCACAGGGAACTGAAGAAACAAAACACAAATAAAATTAGGAATAAAAAAGGAAACGAAATTGTAATGTAGTGGAAATTGAAATATATGTAAAACAATAACCAGGATGGATTGCATGCTAATACATTCAAAGACTTAAATGTAACTGATAGTTTTACAGGAATATATTAATTAATAATTTTGACTCATGAATTTATAGCAAACAAATAAAATATAGCCATTAAATAAATTGAATTTGTAGTAAAACAGTTTTATAAAGGACACTTTTTATTGGTATGTTTACCAGTCGAAGAGGCAGTTAGTTTCTGTTTTACACAAAATATTTCACAAAAAGTGGGAAAGATATCTAACTTATTTTTATACCAAAATTGGAAAAAATACAAGAAATTTGCAAACATTTTTTCAGTTAAAAATTTGAATACAAAATATTTTCAGACAAAATGAAGCAGAGTACTAGAATTTATATATCAGGATAAAGTAGTACAAATACCGTGAATATAATGTCATTCACCATCACATAAATTTATCAGTGTAATTCACCTCATGAGCATAAAAAATATTTTACCAAATGCAACAACTCTTCTTAATTTAAGAAAAAAAGACAGGCAAAACAAAAAACTTGGTGAATTAGGGGTAGATGAGATATATTATCTGCTGAAAAATTGTAGCTAATACACTTTTATATGTTTTGTATATTTGCACTTACTCTGTTTTCTTTTTTAACTAATTTATATATTTTTAAAATTATAATATTGATTTTCAAATTTCCAAGGTAGATGTGTTTGTGCGTCTATGTGCCTGTGCATGTCTGTATGTGCATACACATAGATTTGTGGGTTTGTGTGTGTGTGACAGGAATAAAAAATCAGAGAGAGAAAAAGTACCAAACAAAAACTGGCTACCTCTAGAATATACACTGAGATTGGCAAGAGAGAAGGGTGTGTTGGAATTTTCTTATTTTATTGTGTACAATATTTAATGTTTGTATATTTATACAATATACAGATATTATTTTCTTTATTTTGTTTTGGAAACTTGTGAGTTGTTTGTTTCTGGACTGTTTTAAAAACTTTTAAGTTGAAGGGTACAAGTGCAGGTTTGTTACATAGGTATCATGGGGGTTTGTTGTACAGATTATTTCATCACTCAGGTATTAAGCCTAGTGCCCATTAGTTATTATTCTGATCCTTTTCCTCCTGCTACCTTCCACTTTCCAATAGGCTACCGTGTTTGTTGTTTCCCTCTATATGTCCATGAGTTCTCATCATTTATTAGGTTGGTGCAAAAGCAATTGCAGTTTTTGTCATTAAAAGTAAGAGTTCACACTTATAAGTGAGAACATACGGTATTTGGCTTTCTGTTCCTGCATTAGTTTGCTAAGGATAATGGCCTCCAGCTCCATCCGTGTTCCTGAAAGGACATGATCTCATTCATTTTTTATAGCTGCATAGTATTCCACGATATATATATACTGCAGTTTCTTTTCCAGTCCATAATTGATGGGCATGTAGGTTGATTCCATGTCTTTGCTATTGTGAGTAGTGCTGCAGTAAATATGTGCATGCATGTGTCTTTATAATAGAATGATCTATATTCCTTTGGGTATGTTCCCATAATAGGATTACTGGGTCAAATAGTAATTCTGTCTTTTGGTCATTGAGGAATCACCACACTGTCTTCCACAATGGCTGAAGAAGACATTTATGTGGCCAACAATCATATGAGAAAAAAAGAGCAGTATCACTGATTAGTAGAGAAATACAAATCAAAACCACAATGAGATACCATCTAACACCATCAGAATGCCTATTATTAAAAATCAAAAAAATAAAAGATGCTGGCGAGGTTGTGGAGAAGCGACACTGTTGGTGGGAGTGTAAACTAGAAAAGTCTATTTCTGATGTATTGACAAATCATGATTCAGACTATGGCAGTCAGACAGCCAGTCCCTGTATTACAGTAAATTTATCATGGAATCACCTTTCTAGGAAGAGTCTTGGGAGGCAACATGATAGCCGCCTCCTGGTGATATTTGACTTGACTGTTGGGAGACATGACTTTTCTTCTGTGATTTCACCTTTGATATGTAATAAATATTATGATAGAATGGTGAAATTTTGATTTGTACAACAAAATATATTGTAAAATTATGGTATTCAGCAATAAATTAATATATCTATTTTTCCTACAGTCAAGAAAGTTAATTGTTCTGAAGTGCTCAAATGTGAAAATAAACTAGCTAGATGAAAATGCAGGTGAAAATTTGCCTCATCTCTGGATGAAAATCACTTTCTGCGCATAAAAGTAACAAAACAGGGTTGAGCGCGGTAGCTCACACCCGTAATCCCATCACTTTAGGAAGGCAAAGCGGGCAGATCACTTGAGCTCAGGAGTTTGAAACAGCCTGGACAACATAGTGAAACCCTGTCTCTACTAAAAATACAAGAAATTAGCCAGGCATGGTGGTGCATGGCTGTAGTCCCAGCTACTCAGGAGGCTGAGGGGGAAGAATCACCTGAGCCTGAGGACGCAGAGGTTGCAGTGCACCGAGATCCCGCCACTGCACTCCTGTCTGGGTGACAAAAGTGAAACTCTGTCTCAATAATAATAATAATAATAAATATAAAAAGTTAATAGATTTTACCTCAACACATTATAATTTTATCTAAATATCAAAAAGTTAAAACTACAGCTGAAAAAAATATTAACTATTAAAAAATAAGGAAATAAGATAGTATCTATAGCAAATGAACATTCAAAAGAAAATGTCAGGCCGGGCTCTGTGGCTCAGGCTGTAATCCCAGCACTTTGGAAGGCCGAGGCGGGAGTATCACTTGAGGTCAGGAGTTCGAGACCAGCGTGGCAAACATGGTGAAACCTGTCTCTAATAAAAATACAAAAATTAGCCAGGTGTGGTGGTGGGCACCTGTAATGCCAACTAATTGGGAGGCCGAGGCACGAGAATCACTTGAACCTGGAAAGTGGAGATTGCAGTGAGCCGAGATTGCACCACAGCCCTCCAACCTGGGCAACAGAGCGAGACCCTGTCTCCAAAAAAATAAAAAGAAAAATTCAAAACCCACTATTAATAGACAAAGACCGTAAAGGGACAATTCACAAAGGAAGAAATATATAGGATTAATAAAATTATAAAAATGTGCCCAAGGTAGTAGTAAAATAAACACAACACAAAAATGAAATATCTTAACTGTCAGATCAGAAATAATTAACAACAATATTGATATTTAAAGATTGAATGAGACAGATAAAGTCTTATACTATTTGGAAGGTAAAATAGCAAAATTTAAAGAAGCAATTTGTTGATATTTACTTAATTCTGTTGACCCATTCTTTATAAGGAAAAGAAAAGTGAGTTCTATGTCCTGCAAGAAAAACACTTGCAATCTCAGGAAGTCATTCCAAAAGATACAAAAACTAAAGAGCAATATTAAACATGCAAACTTGTATTGCTAATATTTTGTTGGTACTAGTACCTCTGAAGTTATCGCCAAGCTACTTTCAGAACAAATCTGGCGACAAATCTCACCTAATCTCCCTCTCCCTCTCCCTCTCCCTCTCTGTCTTTGGTAGTGAAAATGGTGAATGGGAGGTAAGAAACTGTTCTCTAAGTGGAATCCACACACAGGGCGTGCACGCACACACACCCACGTTGCAGTTTGGATTCTTTGGGACAATTGGAGGCCGCATCTAAATGTCTGGGTTTTTGAGAGTGTGCTCTAGAGAATAATTAATTTTCTTAATGACTTCTCTTCTTCCTGCTCTCTTAGCTTGTTTCTCCTTTCTTCTGTTCTGGTCAATTCATTGTAGCACATAGCACATTCTCATAACCAAATATCAAACATGATTTTAGCAAGAGAAATTAAAGTATTTGAGTCTTAACACACAGTATTATAATTCTTCCTTAGCGATAATTTCTTCTGGAATTGCTGCACTTGTGGTGTTTGCCAAGGGCATGCCTATGGGGAACATGAACTAAGGCAGTAGATTTAACTTCAGGTGACTGTAGAAGTAACTAGTAACTTTTATGCCACGTGAAATATTTACATGGTTAAAACAAGCTCTCTCACATCAAGTGTTAGGCCTCTCTGTGGGCATTCCTAGAACATGTGGATTCCTCATTTCTTACGGGTTTCATCTCCCAAAAGAAAAAATATTGTACATGTTTATATAAGAATTTAGATATATTAGCGTACAATCATCCTTTGGGATCCTCGAGAGGACTGGCTCCCGGACTACTTGAAGATAGCAAAATTTACAGATGCTCAAATTTCTTATATACTTATCTCTATCCTGGGACTGCAAGAAAAATGGAGTAAGCAGACCATTGACTGGAATGACTGTGAGACCTTACGTGACAAGGCATGTACAATAAGGATACTTTTAATGTGACATTCAATCATTAAGAACTCCATCTTTGAAGCCTTAATAAGTCTCAGAATCTATTCAAGGAGTTCAATATGTATTGACTTGTTTTATCCTCACAACGCCACAAAGATAAAGGTACATTTATTATCCTTATTTTAAAGCTAAGAAGATTGAGTTACAGAGAGTTTTGCTTGCCCAAGTTCACCCAGATCTTAAGTGACAGAGAAGGATTCAAATCCAAAAACTTTGTTTAATATACTGATATCTGACTTCATTTCAATGAAGGTATGTGCACATCTATCCAACTGCAGTTAATTTGCATTTATTTTTAAGTGAAGATTTTGTAAAATTTATTATCTGGTTGATTATAAGAACAGTTGATGAATCACTATTTTAAAATCTTCATAGTTTCCATAAATAAGCTAATTTCCTTTAGCGGCTTTATACTGGAGATTTTATAGAAGGCAAAGAGTTGCCAGTACAGCGCCCTCTTTTATGTATACTTAACCCAGAACGTAGGACAAGTTTGAAAATCAAGGTGCTCAGAGTGCGTTTCTGGAACCTGTTCACTGAGCAGCTTCCGTGCATGGAAGAACTATGACCTGAAGAACAGGAGTATCTGTGATAAGAGAGAGGCTGTGTAAACCTTTCCCTTCTGTGTATGGACACAAAACCAGGTCTTGTTTGCCAGTAGATGTTGACACTGGTGAGTGAGATAACAAGGAGGGAGTTACCCCTCACTCCTGCCTCTCCAGTATCTCATCTCTAACGTGATTATTATAGCAGTGCTCTAAAATTCTTTCCAGTTAGAAAATTTGTGCCCTTAAGTTGCTGTGAATATTCTCACTGAATCTCAAACATTCCTAGTCAGAGACTTTTAAAAGGCAACCCCTTGGCACTCCAAGATTGTTAAATTCAATAAAATGCTTACCATGAATTCTAAAACTGTTGCCAATGTGCCCTTCAGATATTTACAAAATTTTCTCTTGACTTGAATAGAAAATACCTTACTTCTAAATTGAGATCGTTTGCTTTTGCTATCAGAAAAAAAAAATGTTAATGGGAATTAAGGAAGTAATAAGAGGGGAGGGGAAGAGAGAAGGAGAGAGAGGGATAGGGAGCTGGAGAGATAGTGCTCGTTCATAGCATTGCAGAACAAAGCTAAATTCTACCTATGACAGAGTAAGGTTTATATGCCTATCGCTTCCCATTGAAGTCACAGGTTTCATTTATTCAAAATGTTTTTAAAGCAGTCAGGTATTCAGCCAGCCCAAATAATTAAAAAAAAGTATATCTTCCTCAAAGAATGAATTTGATTCTGATTAATGAATAGCAGAGAGCTAGCTAATTTTATTTTTATACTAAATTTCACAGCATTGAACACTCTTCATAGAAAAATCAATCATGAAAAATACCTCCTGTCTTCAGGAATAGAATATCTCAAGTGCTTCTGAAAAGAAAGGCATTAGATTTTAAATAATTGAAAACAATTTTTTCAGACAATTCATCTTCTTTAGAATTGTTTACCGAATAAAGGCTTAGAATAAAAACGACAGTACATGTGAGAATTATCTTTCCAGGAAAGGATCTTTTCAGGAAAGGATCAAGGAGAGAATACAAAAGGGTAGCATAGAAGGGATTTGAAACTGTCATGATGACAGATAGGGCAAAATTTAGATAGTAGAAAATGTGTAGTCATTGATACTGTTTTGTTTCTGTTTGTTTGAAAATATGGAGAGGTAGACATGTTCGGAAGTGATTGTAATACAACTTGAAGATAATTTGATAATGAAGGAAAAAGTGCTAGGCAGTAAGAATGATGGGCATGATGAAATGAACAAGAATTATTATTGTGTCAGAAAAGGAGGGAAGAGTGAAAAGAAAGGCAGAAAAGTAATTTCAGTGGTTTTAATATCAATTTTAAAAAACACATTTATACTTTCAGGAGTGAAAATAAAGGAGACATGACTTCAGGGATCTTCTCATAACTGTTCCTTCTGGTGCTGCTGTTAAATAATCAAATTTCACCACATTTCTGCCTAATAGTAATACTGAGGGCAGTGACCCATGCCTAACACCAAACTGTAAACTATCAAAGTTCAGAAAACACTCAACTAAATCACAGAATGTCTATTAGGAACACTTGTTACAAATTATTTGAAACTGGGCCTAATTTTAATAAAAAGAATCCAAATAAGTTATATTACTCGAATTTGTTGATTTTTAAGTATTTTAATTTCTAAAATTATTTTATATCCTAATTAAAGAATATAATTTGATATTATAATTTCTAAATTCCAGCTCAGATGCACATGAAATACGGCACTATGACAAACTTCAGTATTGTAAGAACTCAGCTACATCTTTATGAAATTTAAACTGTTCTGAGCATATTCTGGAAGCATTTTCTGTGAAAAAAATTAACATTTTAGTTATCAACAAAACATTCATTTCAATATATAGAAAAGTAGACAATATTATTCAAGTGATTTTTTTCATTCTTCTTGATAGCAGGAGTATAATGATTGCCTTGTTAATAAAATCACTCTAACAATGTTATTTCTTAAAGTTGTAGAAACTACAAATAAAGTATCATATGTAAAGTACCTGGTACAGTACTTGGTAGAGCGTAATTATTTAATGATTGGTTGATAAATCCATTATTTAATATTAGCTTCATTGTATTCATTCATATACTTATCTATACACAATTTACATATATTATATACAAAGCATATATAATTAAATATATACATATATGTACATGTGTAGACACACATATGTAGATTATTTTAATCTGAACCTGTGAAAGGGCACTGAATAATTCTGTTGCATATATATTTTCTGTGTTGAATTTCTTCGTAGGAAAATATTTAGATTCTAAATATCAAGGGCTGCAATCATTCACTCTATGCTCTCTCTGTCCCAAATGCCTGGCACATAGTACATGCTCTTATCAATATTTATGAATTGAATTTGAAAATGAATGCAGTGTTCTGAAGAGGCACATTTCCTTTAGGTATCTTAATATTCTTCATATATACTTAATACCATGGTGTCTTACTGGCTTTCCTCCATTTTTCCCATGACCTTATCAATGTATGTCCCATATATTACAGCCACACCCATCATAGTTTTGCAGATAGAGCTTTTCTTTCTGAAGTTTTGTCATCTGTTTGTTCATAGGGTCTTCATTTTCTGTAATTTTTTCTCAACTAAAAGTTGCCACAGTCCTTCTCATTATTTATATTGCATTAGCTTCCTTTTGTATAATTATTTAACTTTCGGGGTAATTATCTCTAATTTCTTAATAGACTTTGAAATTGAGAGCAAATAGTGTGACCCATATTCCGTTATTACAATTTATATTATTATTTATTACATTTATTTTTATTTTCTCCAACAAAAGCTCAATAAATATTTAATGTCTTGGGAAGTTTCCCAAAACAGAAAATTATTTCTCAATAATATACAATGCTGTGGGGAAATTGTCACTCTCATGTACTGCTTGTGGGCAGTAAATTTAGTTTAGTTAAATAAATATCATTAGATAGGCCTCTGTGAAAACCTCTGCCCCTTTTCATCTCAGCTACTGTGAGAAGTTTCTCCATTTGTTCTTATGGCAAAGAATGCATAATCCTGGCACTTAACTGTGTCTCTCAATACCTCTGAAATTTCTTTGAGAATGAGGACAGAGAAATGTCCTTGTTGTTCAGTGCAATCCCTATATAGCGTTCACCGAATTCATGTCTGTTAAGTGGATTCTAAAGTTACAGAAATTTTCTGCTTAATTTTTTTATTATCTGCTATTACATTAACAAGAAATATTCTAAGATCATATGATGTTATCATGGAGTGATGAAAATAATTATTTTCTAACACATGGACTTTTTGTTAACCTCAATTTTCCTTATTTTACTCAGTAAAAATCATGTGAATGTATATAATTTTTTCTTTGTTTTGGGGAATAAATTCTACCCCAAATTCAACTTTCTATGTCTTACTACGACTAGTAAATATAAGATAATGAAATTTTTCCCCTGACTAGAAGAAATAATTTTATGCCAGTCTAAACACAGCACCCATCTAGAGGGGGCAGACTGATTTCCTCACATATACCAACACTGCCTGCCAGCAAAAAGTTTAGTTCCAATCTGTCAACATGTCTATCTAAAAAACAGTATCTGTATAGTTATTTGTGCATTATGCTGCATTTTCTTAATAAAAATGATTAACAGTAGTGACAAGAAGTATATCTCATAAACTGAATGCAAATTAAACAAAAATAAAAACACTGTGTTTCTCAAAATGGCTAGCCCTAGTTAGAAGGTGCTTGGGATTTAATTCCTCCATCTGTGAAGGAAAAGAAATGAATTGTTAAATGTATGTGAAGTATTATACTAAAGAACTATTATCAATAATTGTGTCTAAAGTTTAACTAAGGAGGTTGTAACATTTTAAGCTCTTTTAAAACAAAACCATGTTCATAGCTTCCAATTCAGTTGTTCAATGTTAACTATTCTTTCAAGAAAAATTTCAAGAACCCATTAATGTTGAAACTGACTATACAAATCCAGATTATTATCTTAGTCTAGCCTCAAGTTAAAAGTAAACCCTGGGCAACCCCTTAGCATACAACTAAATAATATTCAGAATATTATTCAGAATGAATAAATGTGGAGTAGACGACTAAATAAATGTTTGACTATGTAAATAAATTAATGAGAAAATAAAAAAATAAACAAAAGTCGCTTTTCCCACAATTGGGAGCAATTTGATTATACTTATTCAAAAGGGGTAAGATGTGGGGTCAGCACATAACCTACCTTATAAAGCCATCCTAAATTTTCCTAGAAAACATGAAGAGCTTGTTCTTATGTTGATACATACGAACTTATATGTACCCCCATTTTAGCATATATTAGCTTGAATTGTAACTGTTTTCAAGCCTTTCTTTTTTCCTTTTTTTTCCTCCTAAGACGATGGATATTTTGTGAGAGGAGCCAACTCTGCATTTCTTTTTTTTTTCATTATAACTTTTATTTTAGGTTCAGAGGTGTATGTGCAGGTTTATCATACAGGTCAACTGCATGTCCTAGGGGATTGATGTACAGATTATTCCATCATTCAGATAGTAAGAATGGTATCCAGTCGGTATTTTTTCTAACCCTCTCCCTCTTACCCGCCTCCACCCTCAAGTAGGCCTTGTTGTCTGTTGTTCTGCTCTTTGTGTCCATGTTTTCCTGTTTGGCCTCCACTTATAAGTGAGAACATGAGATATCTGATTTTCTGTTTCTGCATTAGTTTGCTTGAGATAATGACCTCCAATTCCATCCATGTTACAGCAAAGAACATGATCTCATTCTTTTTTTCTGGTGGTGTAGTATTCTATGGTATATATATATACCATTTTTTTTTAATCTAGTCTACCATTGATAGGTATTTAGGTTGATTCCATGTCTTTGCTGTTGTGAATAGTGCTACAATGGACATAAGCATGCATGTGTCTTTATGGCAGAGCAATATATATTCTTTTGGGTATATACCCTGTAATGTGATTGCCGGGTCAAATGGTAATTCCGTTCCAGGTTCTTTGAGAAATTGTCACACTGCTTTTCAGAGTAGCTGGACTAATTTACAGTCCCACCAGCAATGTATAAGGGTTCCCTTTTCTCTGCAACCTTGCCAGCATCTGCTATTTTTTGACTTTTTAATAGCAGTAATTCTAACTGTTAGGAGATCGTATGTCATTGTGGTTTTGATTTGCAATTCTCTAATGATTAGTGATGTCCAGCATTTTTCATAACTTTGCATTTATTTATGTATCCTTATCACCTAAAAGATACCACACGTTTACCAGGTGTTCAGAAAAATGTGTATTGCAAGAGAGACATAAAAGAAAAAAGTTAAAGCAAATAAAGATCCAAGAAGCTTATTAATGGTAATATTTTCACATATTTGCTGTGACGTATGAGACAAAGGTTAGGAAATAAAAACAGCTCTTACTACACAGCAAAAGTATGTATAGATGTTGATACTTTTTCCTTCACGTCTGTTGGTATAATTGCAGAACTTTTAAGTAGTTCAATAGGGAATTCAGCATTACTGTATACTTTGTTGGGAGAAAAAAATGTGAAATAGTTAATTTGTAGCTTTGTCTGGATAAATTATGTATTCTAATCTTGATACTGATTATTGCAAAATAATCATTGTGCTATAGTGTGCTAAAATATTAGCTGGAAACTAATTGTTGTGAACTGTTTATCTGCACCCGGTGAGATTCCTATGAGTTATTAAAAGGCTAAGCAGGGCAAAATTGTTTAGTTAGCAAATTAATCTATAATGCATAAAATGCAAGCTTCTGCAAAGCTCAACCTTTTGGCTAAAGATTTTAGGTCACCACATTCCATAGTTTGATCTCCATGACATTCAGATAACTGGTTGAAATGTTAAAAATTCAGTCAATGCTGAAGTTGTTTATACCTACCTCATGCCAAACATCTAGTTTGACATTTCGTACTGAATTGCCAGAATTGATCATTTGTCTTGACATCAGGTGGTTATACTGATACACGTCAGATACACACAGGCATGTGCACACACGTACAAACACGTACACAAACAGTGATGGCTTTTCTGCTTTATAATAAGTTTTATTCATTGTAGGAAATTACAACATCCAGGTAATTGTGAATGTAACTGGCTTCTGGCATGAGTTGGCCTTCTTAGGTTTCAGGCAGAAAGTAACTTTATAGTTTTCTGTTAATTTCAGTTTCTGAAACAAAATGCTAGGGTAATCCCATGCTTTTAAGATAATTTTTAGTAAGTGCAAATTGTTTTGATCACTGTTAGTTGTGAAAACATGTTCCTTTCAGTAAGTAAATCCCCATCTACTGCATAAATGAAAATTCCAAATTCACATCTTTCTTGGAATGTTCTCATACCCCATGTGCCAGCCTGCCTCTGAGCGGACAGTGGATCTTGAAGCAAAGGCAGAACTGGCTTCTGTATTGCTCTGACTTCTCTCCTAGCCTGCAACTGCTTCTGACACCTACACAGTTAGGCTAGAACAGCAAGTGAAAAGAACAAGCTTTTCATTATCTGAATCATTTGCAGTCTGGGATCTGGTTTGTGTGTGTGTCAAATGGACAATTTCCAGCTCTTTCTTTCGTGGGAAAATGACTGCTGCGATGTCTTTGATGTGGGTCTGCCTCCCCTGAGGGTGATTGCTCAGCCCTATCCTCAGCCCTTCTGGCAGAACTACTTCTGTTGTGCTCTCTTTAATCCCAGTAGTCACTGTTGTTAGTGTCCCTTATAAAGTGATTACAGACAGCCTCTCTGTTACCAGGTCCACATTTGGACCCTGGAAAACATTGGCCATTGCCTACTCATCAGTAGAAGTGCGACATTCATCTAGGTCAGCACTTCACAGTTGTTCCTTCCCAGACATGAGAAGTGCCAGCCACACAACCTTTCCTCCTGACTTCTAAAGGGTGAGTCAAATGGCATCCCTATGTCCTGCAAATTCTAGGATCACTGATCAAACTCTCTGAGTGATCCTGTTGAAGCTCCCTTCACCTGAGGCAAAAGGAAGCCACCTCCATGTGCGGAGCACATGAAGTCTCTCAAAATATTTCCTTTTCCCATCCTCCTAAACACAAATCTCTTTCATGAGCCATATCTCGATGACAGACCAGTTCTAGCCGAACTCGATTTGGACTACACCTTTTGCAAATCCTGGAGAAGAAGTGCAGCACCTCCTCAAGATGCAAGGATTGTAGAATTGATCGGTTGTTCATTTTAGACTCTAGAGTCTCTTTGCAAATGCTGAACAAAGAAGAAAATTCACATTTAATATCCAGTTGCATAAAGAATAACACAAAAATTACTATCCAAATACAAATGTTACTTATTTTTCATTCTTTTTCTCTTCTTTAATACAAACAAAATTGAATTCATATTGTACGTAGGGTTATATATATCATTTGTTGTTACTCATTGTTGCTTATGAGGTCATGAGCATTTCTGCACGTTGCTAAATATTCATCCACAATGGAAATATTTAAATAATTGAATAGTATTATTGGGTTTGGTATATGGGGATCAGATAACTTCTTTCTAGTTCACAATTGCTGGGCTGCATGGGGCCATGCCTTGACCTGTTAAAGAGGATATGTCTACAATCCGAAGTTCCTGAGCATTGACTGAGCTGGGCCAGTGACTGCTGGTTCTCTGCATTGGCTCACTTGGGAAGGAAATGAGTGCTTTTTAAGTATAGTTGGGAGAATGAAATGGAAACGTAGGCTATTTCTCTTTTCTTCTGATCCAGAACAAAATTACATTTTTGAGCCTCTTTAACAGGTAGATACAGCCGTGGGAGTAAGGCGTGGGTAACAGAATGTAGGCAGTCTATCCCATAAAAACCTCCTCAGTGATCTCTACTGTCCTGTTTTCTCCATTCATGTTAGAGTTCCAAGCTTAAGCTGTATTAGATGACTTTGTGTTGAGGATAGTAGAACTTTTTTTTTTTTTTTTTTTAACCTTTTATAGCAGGCTCCTGTTACAGAGCAAATAGGCTCATAGCCCAATGCTCACAGAAATTAATACCTATGGTTCTGGCTTTTGAGAAAAGAAAAGCTGTATTGCTAAAACAGCCAGTTGAAGGGCTATTGTTGAGCTTAAATATATCTACCCAATTTGAAGTGTGGGGCACATTTTAAGAGATCAGAGGGCAAGAGAAAGGATTTAGGAATGTTGGCTTGGCAGGGTCTGATTAGAGGGCTTCAAATTTGACCACTTACAGTAAGGTATGTTGAGGCAGATTTTACCTGAGATCTTCTGGGCCAACAGACTCCTCACTTCTGAAAAAGTTCTACCATTCAGGCTCCAGTCGTGTATCAATCTTCTTGGCTCTAAGGGGAAGAATCATTTTTTCCCGGTGTTGTTAGAAGTCAAAGCGTTTGCTATTGCGCATGCCCAGGTTGCATAACACAGTTTTTGGCTCTGTCTTATTGAATGATAATTTTTTTTTGTATTTGAAAATAATCCAACCCTAAATCAACAGAGATCTCCAAATGAAGAAAGCAATAGTTTTCCATCAATTTACCTTTGCACTGCTTCTCAGTAAACTTCGTTTCCTGGAATTCTTATAAATAAGCAGGAATATATTGTGATATATTGGCACTGTGAATTACCAATAATTATAGTTAAGAGCATACTCTGACAATAAAATGTAAAAATAATTGGCCAGGTAAAATAAATGTAGGGTTCTTTTTAAACTAAAGTAAAAAAAATAAGACATTTGTTTAAGAGATTTATCTATGTTAAAAAACCAAGGGTGGCATAAAATATAATTTTGGAATAATAACTTTTAAAATTTGAATGTGACACTTAAAAATAGTTATGTTAGCAATATTTGAACTTCAGCCAATCTCTGATGATGATTTTGTAAGTAAACTAGTTTTTAAAAATTAAGAAATTTTTAAAATTAAGAAATTCTTAAAAAGAATTTATTTTGTTTTATGTGGAAAGTACAAGAATTTTTATTTGAATCCAAATTTAGCCTAGTAGATTTTCATTCAGCTAATCGTAGGAATATAGTTGTGAGTTATGGGAGAGTTCCTGGATTAAAATAGAGATTCTGTACTACTGACATACCGACTGAACAATTATAACTCTTGGTTGGGGGTCAGAGATTTAACAAGAAGTGAACTTAACTTTATCAGCAATTGAAAGCTAAGTTAAATATTAACAATTTATATTTTTCAAAATTCATATTGTCTTGCTGATAAAAATTATAGAACTATCAGAATGAATTTTCCACGTCAGCCACAAGAATGACCTTCTGGCATACAAGACACTTCTTACCATATAATGCAAGGAAAAAAAAGTTCAGGTAAGGCGGTTCTCCCTAGAAACCACATCATCTCTGTCACTTCCACTTTCTGTTTGGAAGGAGTTCTTATATATAAATCACCTGGTATTTCACAATGTGACATTGCCACATCTCATTGGTATGGGCAGCCAAGCCTGCTCTGACAGGTGAACAAAGATTCTATACTACCTAGTGACTAAATGAACTAAATTGTCTCTGTTGGGGGTCAGGGATTGAATGTTGACATAGATATCTAACCAGAAGTGAACTAACACAGACTTAAAGAAACCAAGAGAGGGTAAAAATGGAAGCTGTGAAAGCACAGAAACCATGCGTAAGCAAAAGCCACAAAGGGGAGCAATAGGGGAGAGAGAGTAGGTGATCACTGAAAGTGTCAGTAGACATAAAAGCAGGAACAGAATAATTGAATCACCGTAATGGAAACTATAGAGCTCTAAGCATTGAACACCTGCTGGTGAGGTGAGAACATGATTACTAGGTAGCTAGAACTGAATACAACCTGAAAAGAGTTATATAACTTTATTACACATGAAGCCATGCAGCCATTGAGACTCTAAAGTTCCTTCTTACTTCTCTGGTGGTGCGGAGGTGGCTTTAAAACAATGCCTCATTAGCTGCAGTTATGTACACATACCTCTTTTACTCAGAACCCATCTGACAATTCTAACACAAACGGCTAGAATGCTTTTGAGTAGTCGTTTCTTATTTCATGATAAATAATTGTAATTATACTCATTCACTCTTGATTATAACAAGTCAGAACATTTGCGTTGTTTCCATCGTTTTATTATTATTCTGTCTTGTGAAAATTTTTATATTTCCTTCACTGATGAGATAACAGAGATACAGAGGTTGAATACCTTGCCCAAATATCTCTGGCAAGTAAATGGAGAAGAAGGATAAATGCATGAATATAAGTGCATATGATTTTTGCGAAAAATGAGAACATACTCCACAATTTGTTCCATAAATTGCTATTTTACCAATTATGTTATATAGTTATTCTTCCGTGTAAGTATACATAGTTCTTCCTCAGACTTGTTAACTGTTGAATAGTATTTCATAGCATTGAAACACTGGAATTTGTTTAACCATTTATCTACTTATGACTTATTTATTTCCAGCTTTTTATTATATCAAGTGATGGCTTATGTATTTGCAGTTTTTCATTCCTGGAAATGTAGCATGATATCAAGTGAGACTTTTCTCATGCCTAGATACAAATCTGAGGACAACAGAGCTAAGTAAGTCACAATCTATGGAAAACTATAGAAATCTGGGACTAGACATTCTCTTAAAATGATTTAGAGATGGCCCAGTCCTTCCTTAGAATGAGTACTAAATAGGAGGAGAAAGAAAGAACATTGTAATCATGAGTTGTCAGCCTGCCAAAGAATACTGAAACTTTTCCTTCATAAATTGGGAGTATGCTCATATGCTTTTTCTTACCCATGGTTTCTGTGATTTCACACCTTCCATTTCGCCCCCTCTCTTGGTGCCTTTGAATCAGCATTAGTTCACTTGCTGTTAGATCTCTATGTCAACATTCAATCAAAGTTGAGTGAGAAAAGTCCAACATTTAATCCACGTTGAGGGAGAAAAAAGTCCAAAAATCTGGAATGATTCTCTGAATTTGAAGATGCCTGAGGAAGGGAAAATCAGCAACCCATTCACAGCTGTACGTCTGCAAACGTTCAGGTCCTCAAGCCCACTCCTTGCCAGCACCAGCCTTCTTTATAAACCAGGATGGTAAAAAGAGTTTGCCCTGACAAACATACTTGTCAACAGTGGTTGATTTAAATATGCCAATGGGCCATCCAGGATAAGAAAGAAAGTAACCAATGAAGAGGGATAAGTAAATGCCAATAAGATACAAATATTTTATCAATGTTTTCTCTTTTTCGACACCCTGCTCCATTACCAGAAAAGAAGAATGTAAAGGGGACTTAAAGAGTAGATCATGCCCCTCTACCATCTGAGTACCTCAAGCCATACTTTAACCTGTTCTGGGAGAGGGTAGGACATAGTATTATAATTGGATTTGAGATACTGGCATTCAGTGCCATAATATAACCCCTCATTCAGATCATCTTTCCCACTGAGAGCAACTACAAACTCCAGACAAAACAAAACAAACACAACTAGCTAAGTATTCAGTGATTCAGTGGAGTCAAACTTAGATAAATGACAAAAAAGTAGTCAATTTCCCATTTTCTTGCAGTTGTTCCCTGCAGCTGACCACAGACACAGAGCAGCTCATCACAGGCAGCTAATTTTGCTAAAAACCTCACTTACTTTCTGGATATAGAAAAAAGGAAAAGGATCCTGGACAACCATGGCCAGCTGTCAGAAAGTGAGGGGAATTCTCGCAGGAGAGAAAAAATGGAGGATGAGATCCCATGATTCTGCGTATGCACACAATCTCAAATTGATCCATACACCACGTCATTGGGGACAAACTCAAATCACTTCAGCAAAGGCTTAAATAATAGGATGGAGATTCGAACAAGCATCCGCAGAAGATGAGACTGAGCTAAAAGAATGACTTGAAAAGGTGAATTATTACCTAAAACAAAAGCATCAACTTAGAGGAATATAAAAGATCCTGGACTGAACACAACATACTATCCACAGTGCCATAGTCCAAAATTATCAACATTAAAACAAAATGAAAGTATATGTCATGACAAAGATTTGGAAACGAGTGTTTATAGCCCTTTCATTTACAATAACAAAAAAACTGGAGATAACCCAAGCATCTATCCATGTAAGAACATAAAATCAAAGTATGTTCAACAGAATGCTGAAAAATCTGCCTGTGCCAAGTGTTGGTAAAGATGTAGAGCAACTGGAACTCTCATATATTGCTGGTGGGAATGTAAAAGAGCCCAGCTACTTTGGAAAACAGCTTGGCAATTTTATAAAAATTTAAACATATGCTTATTATATGTTTATATGAAACCCAGGCATTCCACTACTAGGAATTTATCCAAGAGAGATGAAATCATATGTCTCCATCAATATTTGTAGATAAGTGTTTACAGCTACCTTATTTGTAAAAGCTCAAAACTGGAAATAGCCCAAACGTCTATCCACAAATAAATGTATCAAAATGTTTTCCATAGAATGAAATACTACTTGGCAATAAAAAAATGAATTATCAACACATGTAACAACATGGATGAACCACAAAATAATTATGCTAAATGAAATAAGTCAGATACAGAAAGTGCACATAATATATGATTGCATTTAGAAGAATTTCTAGAAAATGCAGTCTGACCTATGTAGATCAGTAATTGGCTGGGGACGGGAGTGACGGGAAGATCAGATTGATTGCAAAGAAGAACATGGAAAATTCGGCGGAGTGAAAGAAGCGTGCACTGTCTTGATTGCAGTTATTTCACAAGTGTATCACATATTCCAAAACTTACCCAATTATGTACTTGACATATATAGTTTATTGTATATAAAATATAGTTCAATCAAGTAATATAAAAATGTAGATTTGAGATAAAATTTAAACTGTAATTAACTGGAAAGTTCTGGACATGTCCTGCTTGTAATGAAAGGGACTGCTACTCAGCTGGCAAAAGAAATTCAGTGCAGTGTGATTAGAAGTCGTAAAGAAAAATAATACTCTTTGATGGTTGCAGCCCACAAATTTCAAATTGCTACATGCCCTAGATGTCCAAATACTTCACTCATGACCTTTACTCATATTATATCTTGATAAATACTGCCAAATAGCCCTTCCAAACAGTTAAACTAATTTTAAAGTCTGACAAGAAATGTCTGTGACTGCTCATTTCCCCCTCTGCATCATCATTAATACTAAATAATTACAATCTCTTTATGGAGCGAGATGATCAATGAAAATCTTAAAATAAAATGCAAGACAGGAGCCAAAAGAAATAGAGAAATCCAAAACTTGAAAGGGCATAAGAGAGGGAGAAAAAGCGGGGGAGAGAAGCTTTCCAAAGAGTCAGTGTAAATAATGTCAAATGCTGTAGAGAGGTCAAAGTTTCTATTTTATTTAAGAACACGTAAGCTGTCAGTGGCTTGGATGAAAGCAGTTTCAGCTATCTTGGTGAGAACAGAAAGTTGATTATCATTGTTGAGGGGTAAATGAGGTGAATGAGAGAAAACATAATCGGTTTTACTGTCTTTTGTTTCCGGAGGTTTTTTTTTTTTTTTTTTTTGAGACGGAGTCTTACTCTGTCGCCCAGGCTGGAGTGCAGTGGCGCAATCTCGGCTCACTGCAAGCTCCGCCTCCCCGGTTCACGCCATTCTCCTGCCTCAGCCTCCCGAGTAGCTGGGACTACAGGCGCCCGCCACCACGCCCGGCTAATTTTTTTGTATTTTTAGTAGAGACGGGGTTTCACTGTGGTCTGGATCTCCTGACCTCGTGATCCGCCCGCCTCGGCCTCCCAAAGTGCTGGGATTACAGGCGTGAGCCACCGCGCCTGGCCATTCTGGAGGATTTTTTTTTTAAAGAATTTTGCTGTGAAGGGAGAAGATAGTCATTGTAGTATAAATGTTTTTTTGTTGTTGTTTATTTAAATTTTTGAAAGCGGCTTTACTTTGCAAATGACAAATACTTGAGTATGTTAAAACATTCATGAGAAACTTAATGGCTAGGTCATTTTTGTGAGAGGAAATAAGAGAAATGTGATGTAATGAGATTCCAAGTGAATGAGATTCAATATGATTATATGTATAATTTTAGGATAAGGGCATTGCCATTTTAGTATTTGAGAGGAAGGCAAGCATTTCTGTAAATGCAATAAATTAGGTAGATCTGGAATTCTGATGCTCCTTATGAATGGATCTTTTCTCTGAGAATTATCAGGCTATTGTAGGTGCTGGGTATTGTCAGGTTGAAAAAAAAAGATTCTTGAGAATGGGAGAAAGAAACAATTTGACTTGGCAAGTATGAAAATTCAGCTCAGCACTGCTAGGGGTTTCAATAATCAGAGACGATGTCCCCAGTCCAGGTATCTGGAAATAACCACAGGTTTTATCTAATTCCTTCTAAAGCTACAGTAGGATTTATTATCTTTTAATCTGCACTAAGGAATACAAAACATTTAAATGTAATGACATGGCAAATTTATGGCATCTATACTCATAAGTACAAATAAAATATACTTTCTTTTATTTCCTATGGTGGAACTAAACTTTTCCTTCAAATATTCCATTTTAATTACTAGGAAAAATGAGAGAAAAATATTTTAAATTTGCCAATTACTGGTATCAGAGTCTTGAGTATAAATAATTTAAATGGCTTTTTATTTTAGATAATTCTTAGTCATGTTCTTTTTTTACATCTTTACCCTTCAGCTTTCCTTCACTTCTTCATTCCTTTCCAAAAGTTTGTCTGAGTATGTAGGTGATTTTTATGGCAGTAACAGATGTTGTTCAATCATCAAATTGATAATACCCGGGGTGTGAACAGACTCAGTTGCCCTTTTGAATCACTGTACTGGCACACAACCCTGTAGTCTTGGTCCTTTTTTTCGGTTAAAAAGTATCTACATATCACTGAAATCCAGTTGCTATCATTTCATCTTCTTTGCAGCACTGACAAGGCACACATGAATTTTTGGACACAATCTAGATAACTCGGTACTCATGGGAGTCTCTCTTGGGTTAATCTAACTGGGACGTTCCTTCTGCTAATGTAGTGCTATCCTCCTCCCTCAAAAACGAGTAGGACACCCATGTGGATGCAGCCTCCTCTTAGCATCCTGCTGTCTCCCCCAGGCAAGGCCAGAGGAAGCAGGCCACTAGCCCGCTGTTCTTGGAATCCTCCATGCCCATTTTGATATTTTCTAGTTATGATTGGCACCAGGGCAGGGCAATAGGTAGAGGTAGATGAGGATGTCTACAACAGGTAGAGATAGATGAGGATGTCAAATAAATTAATTAATTTAAGATCCAAAATACTGCTCCCCTTATTTTTGTTTTCTATAAATTTAATCTAATACTAAATTTTACATAATAAAACATAAAGACTATATGAGGTATTAGAAAAATGAACTTTCAATTCTTTGTCAGTAAGTACCAGGTGACATTATTTAGTCCAGTAAAGATATTTAGAAACTAGTGTCTTTCGCGGTTCACTGTAGATTCCTTTTCTTCCCCTTTTGTTATTCCTATCCTTTGTCTCACAGGTTTTGACCCAGTGCTCACATTTGCCAACATATCTTTATCCCCAGCCTGTGCTTTTAATCAGAACCTTAGTACTGTCTTGTTAAGTAGACTGTCCCATCCAGCATAATATTCAAAATACTATCTGCTTTCACTGACAGTGCAAGAACAGCTGTAAAACCTTTCAGCTCCTCTCTCTTGATCTTTCTGTCTAATTTGTGAACTTCATTTTCATAATCAAATACAACTTCTTCAAATACAAATATTCTTTTTTTTTATGGTGACTTTAAATGATCCTAGGCTGGAGATAGTTTTTGTTTGGATTCAAACTCACAGTAAATTCTCCCATTAGTTAAATATTGAAGGAATTGATGGTGCTGTACATTATCTCTCAATCATGATTTCAGCCAGGTAAAGCATGTTTCCATGTAACCATTTCACTCTGCCATGGATGTTTGTCCCATATTTGCCTACTCAGCATCCACCCCTGCTTTCTATATCTGTGAGTCATAGTTTAGGACATGACTCCAAGTACATCCACTGAGAGGAGCCACTTATGCCCTGTTCCCACCATATGACACGTAGAGCATAAGCATGGGAGCTGGGATACTGAATCTGGCCTGAGCGGAGGAAAGAATAACGGAACAAATATGCACTCACAGTGGCTGGCCTAAGCAGTGTGGTATCCACCAATAGTGCTCAATGCTAGCAGCTGTGGATTACTGCCAAATCATGGTTTTTAGTTTTCAATTTTCTGTATTTAAATCTTACTCTAAAAAAACAACATTAAGTTCTCTTACACAAAATTCTTTCCATATATTCATATTTGCTCCTCATTCTTTTTTCTTTTTTTAGATATTTAGATTGTTTTAATTGCTTCTTTTTTTATTATATTTTAAGATCTGGGGTACATGTGCAGAACGTGGAGTTTTGTTACATAGGTATATACGTGCTATGGTGGTTTACTGCACCCATCAACCCATAATCTACATTAGGTATTTCTCCTAAAGTTATCCCTCCCCGAGCCTCCCAACCCCCAACAGGCCCCGGTGTGTGATGTTCCCTTCCCAATGTCCATGTCTTCTCACTGATCAACTTCTACTTGTAAGTGAGAAACATGTGGTGTTTGGTTTTCTGTTCTTGTGAAAGTTTGCTGAGAAATATGGTTTATAGCTTCATCCATGTCCCTGCAAAAGTCAGGAACTCATTCTTTTTTATGGCTACATAGTATTCCATTGTGTATATGTGCCACATTTTCTTTATCCAGTCTATTATTGATGGACGTTAGGGTTGGTTCCAAGTCTTTGCTACTGTGAATAGTGCTGCAATATACACACGCGTGCATGTGTCTTTATAGTAGAATGATTTATAATCCTTTGGGTATATACCCAGTAATGGGATTGCTGGATCAAATGGTATTTCTAGTTCTAGATCCTTGAGGAATCGCCACACTGTCTCCACAATGGTTGAACTAGTTTACACTCCCACCAATGGTATAAAAGCATTCCTGTTTCTCCACATCCTCTCCAACATCTGTTGTTTCCTGTCTTTTGAATGATTGCCATTCTAACTGGCGTGAGATGGTATCTCATTGTGGTTTCGATTTGCATTTCTCTAATGACCAGTGATGATGAGCATTTTTTCATATGTCTGTTGGCTGCATAAATGTCTACTTTTGAGAAGTGTCTGTTCATATCCTTTGCCCAATTTTTAATGTTTTTTTTCTTGTAAATTTGTTTAAGTTCTTTGTAGATTCTGGATATTAGCCCTTTGTCAGGTGATAGATTGCAAACATTTTCTCCCATTCTGTAGGTTGCCTGTTCACTCTGCTGATAGTTTCTGTTGCTGTGCAGAAGTTCTTTGGTTTAATTAGAACCCATTTGTCAATTTTGGCTTTTGTTGCCATTGCTTTTGGTGCTTTAGAAATGAAGTCTTTGCCCATGCCTACAAACTGAATGGTATGGCCCAGGTTTTCTTCTAGGATTTTTATGGTCCTACGTCTTATGTTTAAGTCTTTGATCCATCTTGAGTTGATATTTGCATAAGGTGTAAGGAAGGTGTCCAGTTTCAGTTTTCTGCATATGGCTAGCCAGTTTTCCCAACAACATTTATTAAATAGGGAATCTTTTCCCCATTGCTTTTTTGTATCAGGTTTGTCAAAGATCAGATGGTTGTAGATGTGTGGTGTTATTTCTGAGGCCTCTGTTCAGTTCCATTGGTCTATATATCTGCTTTGGTACTAGTACCATGCTGTTTTGTTTCTGTAGCCTTGTAGTATAGTTTGAAGTCAGGTAGCGTGATGCCTCCAGCTTTGTTCTTCTTGCCCAGGATTGTCTTGGCTATGCGGGCTCTTTTTTAGTTCTATATGAAGTTTCAAGTAGTTTTTTCCAGTTCTGTGAAGAAAGTCATTGGTAGCTTGATGGGGATCATATTGAATCTATAAGTTACTTTGAGCAGTATGGCCATTTTCAAGATATTGATTCTTCCTATCCACGAGCATGGAATATTTTTCCATTTGTTTGTTTCCTCTCTTATTTCCTTGAGCAGTGGTTTGTAGTTCTCCTTGTAGAGGTCCTTCACATCCTTTGTAAGTTGTATTCCTAGGTATTTTATTCTCTTAGTAGCAATTGTGAATGAGAGTTCACGCATGATTTGGCTCTCTGTTTGTCTATTATTAGTGTATAGGAATGCTTGTGATTTCTGCACATTGATTTTTGTATCCCGAGACTCTACTGAAGTTGCTTATCAGCTTAAAGAGATTTTGGGCTGAGATGATGTGGTTTTCTAAATACACAATCATGTCATCTGCAAAGAGAGACAATTTGACTTCCTCTCTTCCTATTTGAATTTGAATACCTTTTATTTATTTCTCTTGCCTGATTGCCCTGGCCAGAACTTCCAATACTATGTTGAATAGGAGTGGTGAGAGAGGGCATCCTTGTCTTGTGCCGGTTTTCTAAGGGAATGCTTCCAGCTTTTGCTCATTCAGTATGATATTGGCTGTGGGTTTGTCATAAATAGCTCTTATTATTTTAAGATACATTCCATTGATACCTAGTTTATTGAGAATTGTTAGCACGAAGGGGTGTTGAATTTTGTCAAAGGGCTTTTCTCCATCTATTGAGATAATCATGTGGTTTTTGTGATTGGTTCTGTTTATGTGATGGATTACATTTATTGATTGCATATGTTGAACCAGCCTTGCATCCCATTTTGTTGGAGCATACACTTAGGGTTGAACTTCCTCATTCTCTGTCCTAAGTGAAGTCAGTACCTTTGGGGTGAGCTGCAGTGCATTCTTTTCCTGTATTCTTTCCCCAAGGAAAAATTCTGATTTATTGTTTCAGAGTTATGATCAAGACAATGACCAGATCCTCTTGGAGTTACATACCTGTTTTATGAGCAGAGTTTTGAGCATAATCCTCTCGTCTTTCCAGCTTGCCTCTCCTCTGTGGAACTTCCATATTATGACAGAGTTGGGTCAATGGCTATTGTGGTATTAGTGTTCTTGGTCTGTGATGCCTGGAGTTAGAGCCTCGCTCTAAGAATGGGTGCCAGGTGGAAGACTGGGGCTTCAGATATCTTGGCTAAACTCATTTGGAATTTAGCCTTTGCAAAACAGAGCTCAAAGGGATGAAAAATGATGGCAATCTGCTTTTTCTGGTGAGATATAGTAGCCATTAATGGGGAGCTGGGCCAAAAAGAATTCCTGTCTTCTTGTCCGCACCTGCCTAGTGGAAAGTCTGTCCTGCTGAGGTGGAGGGGTGGGGGCAGAAAGATTAGGCTGTAACTCAAGTCTGACAGACTAGCTGTTCTTACAGAGATATAGTAAATTTCCATGACTAAATGTTTCTTGGTTTGCTCTATTCCCTTGTGGCAATTTTCGGGGACTTTGAATGTTTCTTTGTGTTTTTTAAGTAATTTTCACCACTTAATGGTTTTGCACTGGGAATAGGTTAAATTATTATTTATAATGTGTATTAAATTTCGATTTCTAGTCTAACAGTATCATTGAAAGCCTTTTTTATATTTTCATGCACATAACAAATCTATTTATCTGTGGAAGGCCAGATTATATGAAGAAAATATTTTCTGATATTACTTCCAAAACGTATATACTCCTTTTTATGATTTAGATTTTTTTATTGTTTAACAGCCCTATTGTGTGAAAGGCTTTTAGAGGCGTATTGAATTATGTGTTACATATCATAACATTCTAATTCTGAAGAACGGAATTTTTGGCAGTAACTTACCAAAAAATTATAGCTCAGAAGTTTCTAGGATAAATGTCCATTGCTCTATCTCTTTTATGTAAAATGGAGATAATTGTTCAGTGTTGTTTTAAGGATTAAATTAATATATGCAAAATAATTAAAAAGAGTACCTGGCACATGGTATACACCCAGTAAATGTTCACAACTGTTGCTGTGATTATTGTAGTTGTGTTTCCTGTGAATGAAGATGGCTTGGTGGTAAAACGTAGGTTTAACAATAAAACATTTTTGCCAGTATAGATCTTGATTTAAAAATATAAGGAAAGTTTCATTTTCTTTTTACTCTAAACATTAGTAAGTTTTCTGAGAGGGTAGAGATATAAAATTAGCATTGGCTCATATTCAGTCTTTCACAAAGAACAGTTATTGATACACTTACCCTCTGATTTAAAAGCTCACTGAAATTCAAAGGAACGTAGTAATTTCTTTGATTCCAGTTCACATCATGAAGCCATCTTTTGAGAAATGCTATTGCTTAGCTTTGGAGCTGAAATAGAGATTCTTTTTGAATTCCACTTCATCCATGTTTCTAATCTGTTTTCTATACTGATCTCTTTGAGATTAAACAATCTTAAATCAAAGGTTTATTTGAGCTATAGAATGTGCTGCAATTATTTAAAAATCACAGGCTTCTTCTGTACTCAGCAGCTGGTACAGATTTTCAGAAAAAGAAGTCGTGAATACAAAGGGACAACACAAACATCAAATATGATGATAAATTTGGCGTATTCACTACCTTGATATTGAATTTCCAACAACTTAACTTATATTAAGTATATTTATATTTTTTTCCAAAAAATTATTCCAATATGAGCTCAAGAATATTGGTTGAAGTTATGAGTACTATAATATTGAAATTATTATTTGCATGTGTGAAACTAATATAAACCTTTATCATTTTTCATCATGTAGTTCAATAGGATGTTGGAAAAGAAGACTTCCACTCTAATAGGATGTAAAAATGATCATCTATTTACATCATTCTGATTTCTTTTAATTGTTTCACAATCCACTATAAAGATTTGCTCTGACCCTAACATTAAAAATTTTCTACTTTTTTTCCCACTTTTCTCTCACATAAATTAGGTGTTGCATTGTTTTTCCTACTTATTATTTTATTTACACCATTCTGTGTTGAGCACAGAAAGGTGGAACTATACAGCCCTGTTCTCTGTTTTTAATGCTCTGTATCGTTTTGTTTCCTTTTCTGTGGAATCAGTTTTTCATTATCCTTATAAGGAGATGCCGTTTTTCTCAATCTTTCCTTAAAATCTAACTTCTTTACCAAGTCATTTCTTTTCCTTATAGAATAGTGAATGTGACTGTTCTTAGTGTATTGATTGGTCCCTTTACGTCAGCATTATAACTTTTAGGTATTAGTTTACTTTCATGTGATTGTTATTTCATATATCATTGTGAACATATTTTTTTCCAAAAATAAAATACATATTGACCTAAAAGAAATTTCATCTAAAAGAAAACCTGCCTAATGTGCTACATTTTGATATTTCAGAGGAATTACTTTTAGTCTAATTCTTATAATCTATAATCCCTTTTTATATAGTGGTTTATGCACTAGTTTGTGAACTGATTGTAACTGGTATGGGAGGTGAGGCGCTCACAAAAATGCGTAAATTAATTATGTTTTTTTTTTTTTGTAGAGAGACATTTTCTATGAAAGATCCAGTGTATTTATTTCCATTCTAGAATAAGCTCTCTATCGCCTAAAAGACTGGTAACAGTCTGTAGGCTGGCACTGGTTCACAGACCCCATTTTGAGGTCTATAGCATTGCTACAGAGAATTCTAATACTCTCTTTAAACCCATGTACTTGAGAAAAAACTTTATATTGCCTGTGCCTATAGAAAAAATTATAAATTTACTTTCTGTGGGTATTTTTTGACATTCTTAAAATTACAAAATATGTTGATTTTGTCAACTACAAGTGTACTGATTATAAAAATGTTCTTTTCTTTCATAGAAATAAACATGGCTTTATGGTTGAGAAATTGTATCTTCAGGGTAGAGCCTAGAAAATAGAAATATGCTAACTTTTCAAAGGCAATATCAAACAGGGAATTGGTTAAAAAGTGTTAGGACTGGTGTAGCAAAAGGGAGAATTGTTAGCAGAACACAGAGAATAAGTGTGTTTTCCAGAAAACTATGAGTGCCACTGGACTAGAATCCAGTAACTAGTGCCTACTGCTGGTCTGCAGTAGGGCAGCTGTTCAGGGGCTGAAACTGCTAAAAATGGATACCAGAGCTATACCAGTACTTGCTTACCAAACAAACACTAAGGAAGTTTAGCCACTGATGGAACTGCTGGAATTCTGTCACTTAATCTCATCCGAGCTATAGCAACATCAGCAATTTCCAGCAGCTACCAGCAATCGCCACTGCTGTCTGTACTAAAAGACTCTAGTTCTAGGAGCCTTCAAATTACCTTCCAGAGGCAAGAGGCAGCATGGTGAAAGCAAGAGCAAGAGAAAGTAGAGAGGAGCCACACACTTTTAAACAAGCAGATCTCACTATCACAAGGACAGTACCAACAAGATGATACTAAACCATTCATGAGAAACCGCCCCCCCCATAATCCAGTCACCGCCCACTAGGCCCCACCTCCAACACTGGGGATTATAGTTCAACATGCGATTTGGGTGGGGACACAGACCCAAACTTTATCACACGTCAAGGTCAAGGCTTGGTTGAGAAGAAGGCTCAGAGGAGCCTGACCAAAATTTGTTGTGCTTGGTATTACCAAATTAATACCAATCCATTGATGTGTCCAAGATGCCCAGTTTTTCACATTTACAAACCAGCTTTGTTTTCAAATGTGTTCACCTTTTTCAACCAGATGTGCAAAATTAGGGTGTCTCCTTACAAACTTTCTGCTAGTGAATATCAAAACTCGTAAATAAGTGCATCATCTTTTCTAATAATATATCTTAAATTAAGTAATTATGGATAAAGGGCAAGGCATTTATCAATGTGTTGTTTATAATAGTGAAAAACTGGAGAAATAGCCTAAATATGCCTTTGGGTATTTGTTAAACAAATTATAACACATTCACAGGATGAAATTATTTATAGCCATTAAAAATCATGCATAAGAGCTGTCAGGGTCACTCATGCTTGTAATCCCAACACTTTGGGAGGCTAAGGCAGGAGGATTGCTTGAGCCTAGGAGTTCAACACCAGCCTGAGCAACATAGTGAGACCTCATCTCTACAAATAAAAAATAAAACAATAAGCTGGGTGTGGCGTGCCTGTAATCCCAGCTACTCAGAAGGCTGAGGCAGGAAAATCACATTTTGGAAGTGAAGCTGCAGTGAGCTGTGATCGCACTTCATCCTGGGCAACAGAGCACAATCTTGTCTCAAAAAAAAAAAAAAAAACCATAAAATTTTATGAAATGCCTGTTTTTGAGTTTATGGGGTCTGCTCCCCCATTTTGGTCCCATCCGAAATCTTACACAAATTACTGCTCTTTTGCATTGAAATTTTAAATTATTCAAATAATTGGCACATATATAAAAACATGGAGACAAAAGTGAAATACTAACACTCCCTTTCCCCATTTATTCCCGTTTCTGGTAATAACTGCAGCCGGTTGTGTGAAGACAAGCAGACCTTTTTCTAAAATGCATTTCAGGCAGTCCTTTGGGTTTTACTTTTTTACTGAAGTAATACATGAATAAACTCTCAGTCTTCAAATGTGCAAACAACACAAAATTATGTGGACTAAACTTCCCTGTCACGTTTTGGCCATAAATATTATTGCTTTCTCTAGAGGAAACAACCATGAACACGCTGATTTCTCTCTTCTAGATCTTGTTTTAAGAATTGAAGCTACTCTCATACTGACAAGGAAGGTGTTTTTAATAATTTTCTTTTTCATTAGCATTATGAAAATTTAAAAGAAAAAAGATTTAAAATTCTTTTAAAATTTAAAAGGAAAAACAAAAACAAATTACCTTTCAGGACCTCACACTGTCTGATCATAACAGAAAGCAAGTGTTTAAGGGAGTCTGGGAAATGTAACTTGCAGGCTCACAGCCATAGCAGCTCAGAGTGCAAAAGGACCAGTACAAAAGCACAATTAATACCTTTGGCTAGTTGCATTCATATCTATACTTCTATCCAATTTAAACATATTGGAGATAAATACACAGACACATACACACACACACACACACATATATATGTAAACATAATGCAATATATATATATATATATATCCATTCCCATTTTTAACCTTTATACATAATACAATAACAATCAAAAGGTCATGATTCCACCTAACAGGTTACAAGATATCCTCAGAAAAAAAATATATATGTATACATACATACATATTTCTGCAGTAGTCTGCAGTTACTGAATATACATTTATATATACATATAGTATCAATCTTGGTAATGTCAGTATCTCTTATAGTTCAGTCATCATTTTACTAAAATATTCATTAACACAAATAATGGCTAGGTTGAGAAGTCAAAATTAACTGTCACCCTGACTGTTTGCATAAAATAAAAGAAAAATGGTTATGTCATATATAACAATAAAGAAAACAATTACGCAGAGCTGTCAAAATCCTTACTTCTATAACTGGTCATAAGGCCTCCTCAGTAATTATATATAATTTTCTTCCTCCAACCCTGGTCCTGCTTTTTTGGATTGTTTAGTCCACCATTCTGAACATGACAGTGAAGAGTTGCCCAAAGGAATCTCATGAATTCCCCATATCCCCTTGCGACCAGTTTTTCCTGTATGGTGTTTATTAATCACACTAGTCAGTATAGTATTCCTTTTTTGGCCTATTAGTTTCAGTGTCAAAAGAATCTCAGATTCCCTCCTTAAAACTGGACTGGCATTGTGTCTCTTTTTAATAACTATAATGCAGCAGCACTGGCCTTGTGTTAATTTCACAGCCTAGGCCTTAAGCCTTGTGACTTATGCTTTCCCCTTCTTGGAATACTAAAACCATCATGCTAACCCCATTTAGGATAAGAGACACATGGAAGTACCTCATTTCCCCAAATGGCATTCACCATCAACTGCCAGACATGTCAGTGAGGCCAACTTGGGCCCCCTAGCTTCCAGTCAATCATCAAATGCTTGTAGTTGCATAAGTGATCACTGTCAAGACCAGCAGAACTCCCTAGAATCCCATCCCAATGAGCTATGAAAAATAATAAATCATAGTAGTTTTGATTACTAATTTGGAGATTATTTGTTGTGTACCAAAAGATGACAAATACACAGCATTTTCAGTCAAGAAAAACTATTATCAGAAAAAAGAAGATTGTTTTTGCTGGCAAAAAAAGTCATAGGGATATTTAGCTTTCCAAGATGCTCAGATTCACCAGAATCCCCACAAATATTTACATTTCTACCCTAAGAGTTCTACTATTTCCCAGGCAAAGTATTAATTTTCATCAAAGATACCTAGCAAGAATCTATACTGCATAAATGTTTCAATTCCCAAACTTACAAAATTAACTTTGGTGTCTGATTTTCCAGCCATATTACCCCTGTGTCTATAAAGATCAGACTTACAGAGATTAGAAACTATTTTCTGTGCCTTGAGCTGAAAGGTTAAATCCTTGAGGCTGATATTTTACTTTATAATTTTGCAATTTAAGTCAGAAATGGCCATCCCCATCCCATAATGTTAAAGTTATGGTTACTTATTTGATGGTAATATTCAGCAGATACTTGGTTTCCAAAAGCCTTGCATGTGGTTACATCCAGCTATCAGAAGTCTACTAACATCTCTAGGTTGGGACCCAGAAACCCAAACCAGCTGTGGTACAGCTGCAGCCACTGCCACTGTTAAGTGTTAGAACAGCCAAAGGGCCAAGGACCATAATCACTGATGGTCACACATCCTTACCATTACTGTGTGACAGTACTATAGCAAAGAGAAGAAGTAGAATGTTTTCCTTTTCCTCAAACTCTCTTCACCCCAAAGTCCTTCCCATTGATATTGGATAATAAGAAATCATTTGGCAATGGAATCTGAGAAATATAGTTTATTGGCTTCTAGTCTTACAGGTATATAAACAGAATACAGATGCAGTAGCCTGAGAGATGACAAATAACCGGAAGACCAATATTGTCCACCAAAGAGATTGCTTTGAGTTTCATTAAAATGATTCTTCTATTAATTATCAATGGCATCCTAGGTAAAGCTAATTTTGGGGGAATTAGATTTTAATTAAGTTATTAAATGAGGAATTAGACTAAAATGATTTCCAGTTTCCCTTTATCCTCTAAAAATGGCGCTGATAAATACTGATGTATCAGTTTAGCTTTCTGACTGTAGTTAGCACTATCAATAGAAGGGGAATGCAAGCCAAAAATCTCACCCACATTTGTGATTTAAAGTTTTCTAGTAGCTACTTAAAAATGGTAAAAACAAACAACTGGAAATATTTTTTATAATATATTTTACTTAATATATTCAAATTATTATCATTTTAACATGTTATCAGTATAAACACAATTTATCATATAGTTAATATACTTTTGTCATACTAAGACTTTACAATGTGGATGTATTTTGGACGTACAGAGAACATCAATTGAACTAGCCACATTTCAGATGATCAAGAGGTACATGTTGATGGTGGCTATCATAATGACTAGTGGAAATCATAGCATAGACAACAACAATCTTTTCTTCTGTAGACCAATGGAGTATAATACTTTTTTTACTCTTTTTCAAATAGTATATTTTATTGCCGATGACTAGAAAGTATTTATTATTTGTTAAAAAATCAAAAAGCTCTAAAGTTATAATAAAAGTAATGAAGTAACTTACAGAGTATTGCAAGCACCCAACTTTAAATTTATTGTACTAGAAAGCAGAATTATAAATAACTACTTGTTAAAAGTGTAATACAGAGTTTTTTATGTATTTATTTATTTTTTGAAATAGGGTCTCATTCTGTTGCCTAAGCTGGAGTGCATTGGCGCGATCTCTGCTCACGACAACCTCCACCTCCCAGGCTCAAGCGATTCTGCTGCCTCAGCCTTCTAAGTAGCTGGGATTACAGGCACACCCCCAATACCACTAGGGAAATTTTTGTATTTTTAGTAGAGCCAGGGTTTCACCATGTTGGCCAAACTAGTGTCAAACTCCTGATCTCAAATGATCCACCCTTCTCGGCCTCCCAAATTGCTGGGATTACAGGTGTGAGCCAGTATGATTATGTATATATTAAAATATAGAATAGAAACCAAAGTTTTCTCAAATAAAGTTAAGAACGATGTATAGCACATAGAGCAAAAGGAAGTACAAACTTTGAAATCATAGTTTTGAATCTTTATTTCAACATTTTTTCTGTTAACTTTAGGAAGTTATGTTTTCTTCCCTCAGATTCCTCACCTATGGAAATGAAAGTGCCATTTTATCAGGATTATTATGAGAATTGTCTGAGATACTGAACACAGATCACGAAATTATCTTTGACAGGAGTTCGTAATACAACCTTTTTGAAAGTGCTGAACTTTAAATTAGTAATAGATAGCAACATATATAGTGAAAGGGTAAAAACTCATTTTGACATACTTAGTAAGAATAGATTAGATAAAATAGTATGACATGTAGCTAAATATATGGCCTAATATAAAAAAATTATTGCCATAAGCCATTTTATATATATATATATATGTGTGTGTGTGTGTGTGTGTGTGTGTGTAAGTCGCTGCTAATGACAAAATTTATACATACACACATCCTCAATAGCCACATGTGTTAAGTGACTACTGTTTTGGACAGTGCAAGTATAGATTCCAAGTTTGACATGGAATCCTAATTTTGTTCACTTTTCTTGCTCTGTGTCCTTGGACACATTATTTAGCACATGTGCTTTAGTTTGCTCAGTGAGAGGAAGAAGAGGAAGAAGGAAGAAGATGGGGAGGAAACTTCCATAATTTATCATGAGGGCTAAATGAATTATGATACTTAAGGAGCTTAGAACAGCGCCTAGCATATGCTAAACACTATGTAAGATTTTTCCATTAATTGCAACATAGTTTTCTGCAAGGAGGTGATACATACCTGTGTTTAAGAGGATCAGTTTAATTCCTGTGGGGAAAATTTGGGAGCATGTTACAATATTTGGGTTGATGCACCATGGCATGAAATATACTAGATGCCACAGGGATGAAGATGAATGGGACAGATTTGAGAACTATTTATGATGTGCAGTTACAGAACTTGTTGATTGATTATACACAGCTGGCAAGGGAGAGATGAGACAAGGTTGAAACCCAGGTTTTTGACTTGAGCAAAATGTAGAAAGATAAAGAACAAAAAGGGCAGGATAGATAAAAGTATACTTAATTTAGCTTTGATAAACTCTTTGAGATTTGTGTGGATTGTTAAGTGGAGATGTCTTAGAGATATATTCGGGCCTCTCTAGCATATAATAGGTAATTGAAGCCTTGAGAGTAAATGAGGTGACACTGGAAGGGTAAAATAAAAAACTTAGAGGAATCGAGAACCCTGTAAAATAACAGGATAAACATCTCTATGCTGTACAATGTACAAAACATCTCTAACTCTCATAGCCCCCTTGTAAATAAAAGATACTTCTCATTGTTCAAATTAGATAAATGGGACTTAGAGGTTAAGCTTTTTGCCAATGGCTGCTCAAGAATTTCTGCAGGGGGGTGAACTAGAAGTATTCTGGTTAGAAGGTAAGCACTGAAGCTGGAGTAAAAGGGCATTTTACATAATGTGAAAAGTATCAAACAAATGGAAGGTGTCAGAGATTGTACAAGATGTAATAAGATAACCCCACTCCCATCTCCCTTAGCAGAACTATTAGCTGTTTTGCAAGATCTTCATATGAATAAGTTATGAACTGAGGGGTTGTATGTTGAAAACAAAAACAGTATGATTCACAAGAGAGAACCTATTTCAGTAGGCCTTGTCATTCATGCTTCAAGCAATGTTTTAAAATTTTCACGAGGATTAAAATAGTGATGTCATGAATTACTCATTTTAATTATCTGGAGACATCTGAGATAAACTTCATAATTCAGTTATGAATTATAAAAAATGCTTACCTATAAAAAGAAACTGAGGCCCAAATTCAACACAAAAAACACTTGTTAAGAGTATCTTTACCTTTACTTTAAGAAAACTTTAAATGTAAAATTCACTTTATATCTTATAAGGAAATACAAAAAGGTCTCTGAATTATGACTTCTCACTAATCTCTTTATACATTTCATGAAGCTCCACTCCAGCCTGGGTGACAGAGCGAGACTCCAGCTCAGAAAAAAAAAAAAAAAAAAAATCATGAAGCTCAACTGATAAGAACCAACAACCACTACATATTGAAGTTCTTTTAGACTATGTTCCCTGGGAAACAGAGTCTGTGAAGAACATACATGCTGAGGTAGAGAACAGAGCGCACATACAAGGTGCGGAATCCCTACGCTGGCCAGAGTATCCCAAGAAAACGCGGCTGCCTCCTCAAGCATATATGGCTTCTTCCCATCAGTTTATATGAAACTGTTGCATTTTGGAACAGTCCCTCACAGAGAAGGAAGGAAAGCGTATCTGTCAGTTCCTTCCTATCTTCATGTTTTACTCTGAGAGGCAGTAGTCTTATCCTTCAAAGACATTTGCAGTTGCTATTATCTGGTATCTTTGGACACATATTGCAGAATCCATTTTTTATTCCCCATGTTGGGGCAATTCATCAGGGCTCAGAAGTGGTTAAAAAATAATAAGCCAGTGAGTCCAGTGTGGTTAGACTTCCTGCCGATGCCCGTCTCTCACTTGGAAAGGGATGAGTGCCAGCAGTGAGAGGAGATAAGACGATGAGGACAGTGGCCCCATGTCTCCAGTGAAGAAGCTGCTAGGGCTGAGGAAGAAAACAGATTGAGCGGATCTGGAACGCTTTATGAACTGAATCTGATACATAAGTTAATTTAAATAACTACAGATGTAGCAATTTAGACATCTTTATCTAATCCTAGATCTCTGCTCCAATTTTCAAAAGTAAGCCACGTGGAAGCAAATAGTTTCAGAGAGAGTAAACTCAGGGAATCAGAACCTAGTGGTAGCACTTCATAATTCAGTGTTTGTTTTTCTCCAGCTAAGAGGAAATTCAACCAATCACTAAGTGAACAAACGCATTATATACCTCAAACATCTTGCCCACTTACTATGTGTAAGATATGATATTGGACTCTGGCAAAATCAAAGATAAATAGCATCAAATGGAACTCAATAAGCTCACAGCCTTTTGAAAATGAAAGACATCTAATCATCCTAGTTCCAAACATTATTAGAAGCCAAAAAACAAAAATATTCTACTTAATCGTGCCAAAATGAAGGGTTTAGTTCCCAAAGAAGGTAAAATGCCTAATATTTCTCAAAAAGGATAATTACAAATGTTCTATGTTGAAAAGTATGACAGGAATAACACAATATTACAGATTCATCTGGGTTCTAGACTTGGTTTTATTATATTTTAGTTCTAGGGCTTCAGGGAGTGAGTTGCTCTCTCAAAGATTTGTTGCCTTTATCTATAAAATAAAGAGATTGGAACAGACTACATCTAAAGTCAGTATAACCATATATGACCAACCCGCACCTAGTACATTGAACAGAAAAAAATAGAAAGCCTTTTCTCTAAGATCTGAAATAAGACAAGGATGCTGCTGACTTTCACCATCTTTATTCAACATAGTTCTGTAAGTTCTAGCCAGAGCAACTAAACAAGAGAAGGAAATAAAGGACAGCAAAATTGGAAAGGAAGAAATCAAATTTTCCTTGTTTGCAAATGATATGATCTTAAATGTGGGAAAACCTAAAGACTCCACCAAAAACTATGAGAACTGACAAATTCTGTAAAGTTTTAGGATACAAAATAAGAGCTTTAGGATACAAAATAAGCATACAAAAACCAGTAGCATTTATATATTAAAACAGCCAACAGTCTGAAAAAGAAACCAAGAATATAATCCCACTTCCAATAGCTACAAATATAATACTTAGAAATAAACTTAATTGAAAAAATGAAAGATCTCTATAATGAACACCATGAAACACTGATGAAAGAAATTTAAAAGAAAGAGGACACACAAAAAATGGAAAGTTATTCAGTGTTCATGGATTAGATGAATCTGTATTGTTAAAATTCCCATACTATCCAAAGCAATCTACTGATTCAATAGATCTCCTATCAAAATACCAATGATATTTTTCACAGAACTAGAAAACAATAATGCTAACATTTACATGGAACCACAAAAGACCCAGAATAACCAAAGCTATCTTGAGCAAAAAGAACAAAACCAAAGGAATCACATTACCTGACTTCAAGTTATACTATAGAGCAATAGTAACTAAGACAGCATGGTTCTGGCATAAAAACAGACACATAGACCAATGAGACAGAACAGAAAACCCAGAAATAAATCCACACATTTACAGTCAACTCATTTTTATCAAAGGTGCCAAGAACATATATTGGGGAAAGGATGGTCTCTTCAATAAATGGTGCTGAGAAAACTGGAGACCCATATACAGAAGAATGAAATTAGACCCCTATCTCTCACCATATAAAAAGTCAAATTAAAATGGATTAAAGACTTAAATCTAAGGCTTGAAAATATGAAGCTACTATAAGAAGACATTGGGGAAACACCCCAGAATATTGGTCTGGGCAAAGATTTCTTAAGACTGCTAAAGATTTCTTAAGTAAGATCTAGGCAACCAAAGTAAAAAATGACAAATGAGATCACTTCAAGCAAAAAATCCTTCTGCACAGCAAAGGAAACAATCAACACAATAAAGAGACAACTCACAGAATGGGAGAAAATATTTGCAAACTACCCATGTGATGACAAGGAATTAATAACCAGCATATATAAAGAGCTCGAACAACTCAATAACAATAAAAAATAATGCAAATTAAAAATGAGCAAAAGATCTGAATAGACATTTCTCAAAAGAAGATATAAAAATGACCAAGAAGCATATAAAAAAAATTCAATATCACTAATCATCAGGCAACTGCAAATTGAAACTACATTGTGATATCATCTCAAACCCTTTAAAATGGCTTTTATCAAAAAGTCAGGAAATAAAGGAGGCTGGCAAGGATACAGAGAATAGGGAACCCTTGTACACTGTTGGTAGGAACGTAAATTAGTGCAGACATTATAAAAAACAGTATGGAAGTTCCTCAAAAAACTAAAAATAGAACTTCCATATGATCCAGCAATCCCACTGCTGGTATACATTAACAAAATCAATTTATTGAAGATATATCTGCACTCCCCTGTTGATTAAAGCAATATTCACTATAGCCAAAATATGGAGTCAACCCAGGTGTCCATCAGTGAATGAAGGGATAAAGAAAATATCATGCATATGCACGATGGAATAGTTTAGCCATAAAAAAGTAAAAATCATGTCATTTGCAACAGCATGGTTGGAACTGGAGATTATGTTGAGTGAAATAAGCCTGGCACAGAAAGGCAAATATCACATGTTCTCACTTACATGTGGGAGCTAAAAAATATTGGACTAATGGAGATAGAGAGTAGAATGATGATTACAGAGGCTTGAAAGGGTGGTGGGGAGGGAGAGATGAAAAGAGGTTGGTTAATGGGTACAAAAATAGAGTTAGAAGGAAGAGCTAGTGTTCAGTAGCACAATGTGGCTACTATGGTTCACAATAATTTACAGCATATTTCAAAATAAGTAAAAGAGTGGAATTGGTCATGTCCTTCACCCACTTTTAAAAAAAGAAGACATTGATGCAGCCAAAAAACGCACGAAAAAATGCTCATCATCACTGGCCATCAGAGAAATGCAAATCAAAACCACAATGAGATACCATCTCATACCAATTAGAATGGCCATCATTAAAAAGTCAGGAAACAACAGGTGCTGGAGAGGATGTGGAGAAATAGGAACACTTTTACACTGCTGGTGGGACTGTAAACTAGTTCAACCATTGTGGAAGTCAGTGTGGCGATTCCTCAGGGATCTAGAACTAGAAATACCATTTGACCCAGCCATCCCATTACTGGCTATATACCCAAAGGACTATAAATCATGCTGCTATAAAGACACATGCACACGTATGTTTATTGCGGCACTATTCACAATAGCAAAGAGTTGGAACCAACCCAAATGTCCAACAACGATAGACTGGATTAAGAAAATGTGGCACATATACACCATGGGATACTATGCAGCCATAAAAAATGATGAGTTCATGTCCTTTGTAGGGACATGGATGAAACTGGAAACCATCATTCTCAGTAAACTATCGCAAGGACGAAAAACCAAACGCCGCATGTTCTCACTCATAGATGGGAATTGAAAAATGAGAACACATGGACACAGGAAGGAGAACATCACACTCTGGGGACTGTTGTGGCGTGGGGGGAGAGGAGAGGGACAGCATTAGGAGATATACCTAATGCTAAATGACGAGTTAATGGGTGCAGGAAATCAACATGGCACATGGATACATATGTAACAAACCTGCACATTGTGCACATGTACCCTAAAACTTAAAGTATAATAAAAAAAAATGAAAAATGAAAAATAAATAAAAATAAAAAGTAAAACTAAAAATGGATGACAAATTCCTATCTGCTTTGTTTGGCTTTTCAATAAAAACGAAATGCAACACACACACACACACACACACACACACACACAAAACAGTAGAATTGGAATGTTCCTAACACAAAGAAATGATAAATGTTTGAGGTTAAGGATAATCTAATTACCTTGGTTTGATCATTATACATTGTATGCTTGTATTAAAATATCACATGTACCCCATAAATATGTAAAACTAGTATGTATCCATAATAACTAAAAATAAAACATTAAAAAAATAGTCGATTTATCCCTAAAATTATAAATTTCTTTGTTTTAGGTATACCTGTCTATATAATCTAAGATCTTGAGTTGCACCTTCTAAACAATATCTCACATTTATATTTCCCCCATTTACTTTATTTTTGAAAATATGGTAACTTTTAAAAAGAAAATGTTTTTCCTCCCTCCTTTTTAAATGTTACAGTTCATTTTTTACCATTACCATTACTTGCCATGAATCTTTAATTCTAAGTCAGCTTTTCTGCCTTGAAGCAAGGCATTTGCTTACCTGGCCTTTGATTAGTGTCTAGATGAGCTCCTAATACTTTTCAAATAAACTGCACTTTACTACATTGCCTTGTTAGTCTTTCTTATAAATAACCTTTTACTCTTTTATTTTCTTCATCTTTCAAATTCTATTTTAGATATTGCACAGCTCTTCAGAAAGTAGAATTTTATTTTCCCTTTGAGAAGTTGCTGACTTGGTGATGATTTAGTTGCACATTAGATTAGTGATTGTTATAAATAATATAATATTAAGATAGAGTAGCATCTATAAAGGCTGTGATACCTTGAAGTGGTTTCCTGACCACTTGATTTTTTAAATTGATTCTTGAAGTTGAGAAAACTGGTTTTCAAATAGAGCTACATTTAACACCCATGGTGGGGAGCCAACATGAAATTGCCACATATGACATTTAATTATAAGATCTTTATATATAACAAGTCTAGCATATGTATGTCCGTATTCTAAGCAATATTGAGCATCTGTGAGCTATAAATAAATTTCTCTTAAAGATCCCAAAGTCACTCTAGGAATGAGGCATTTGACAAGTGAAGTGTGGGAACTTTTTCTCAGGTTATACTTGGTGAACTATTTCATAAAACTCATTTAGTGATTGGTTGAATTCCTCTTGGCAGGAGAAAAACAAATAGTGAATTAAAAGTGCTAACACTAGATTCTGGTTCCCTGAGCTTACTCTGTTGGAAGTGATTTTCTTTCATATGGCATTACGTTTGAAAAAGCTAGGAGTACAGATGTAGTATTTAGGTTAAAATTTCTGGTTCTATTTTCCACAAAGTATCCAGGACAAGAACAATAGAATTATATACCTTGTCACATTAGATATCTAGTTGCTGGTGATAAATATTGCCAGGTACAACATATTGCCTAGTATAAAGCAGGCTTTCGCAAACGTTGAAACAATTGTCACAGGGAAGGCAAAATTCCACTTCCATTTATTTAGGGATCCAGCTGAAGAAATAAATTTACATAAGATAGATTAAAATGAATAAGAGCAGACAAATTTACTTAACACAAGTTTTACAGGTCATGGAAGCCCTCACAAGAAAATAAAGACCCAAAGGAGGAGTTAGAATCAATCACTTATATAGCAAATTTGACAAAGAATAATAAATTATGAAAATGTGATAAGGCAAAGGGGCTTGAGCCAGGACAGTTAATTGGGTAGAAAAGTGGCCAGGAAGACATGAATTAAATGTAACAAGGTTTGTACAAATTTTCTTTGGCTTCAGTTTTACATCTGTTATGATAATAATGCGATTTTTCTTCCAAGATAAGGAGAGCATCTTTCATATGAGACTTTCATTTCTTGCTTTTAAGAGGGCACAAAGGTCAAAGTGATCTTATTATAATTGTTATTTTTCAATTGCCTTTAACTTAAATAATTCATATGCCAGAATTACATATTGTGGGTGGCATATTCTTAACTCCTTCACTTCAAAACTGAATTAGAAAAATGCCTTATTTTGGCAAGAATTTTGTTGTTTCACTAATTACTATAACTTTTGTGCATAGTATGGTTCCTGGCCCCATAGAACTTGCTCAGTAAGTATTTTGCTTGTAAGTATTAAAATTTCAGTCTGTATGTATATCCATAGCTATATATATATCCACAGCTTTAAAACCTCTGAGTCAGTTTCAAAATATTTGAAGACACTTTTTGTAAAGATATGAGGATTGGCCTAATAGTCAGAATAGACTTCAAGTATTGGCTCTGCTAAAAATAAGATATGTGACTTTGAATAAATTACTTATTTTTGTTGATACTCAATTTCGTGATGAGTAAGATGAGTGAGTTGAAAAAGAAAATGTAATATTACATTGATAGCAAACATTCTTTAATTTGTATTGACTTTCAAAAACAATAGCAAATGATATAAAATTTAAACATATGAGAAAGTAAAATATATGAAAAAACATACAGTGTGCAGCCATGAATAAATGGAATTAAATTGTTGTATGATTGTAGTATCTTTAGAAAAATATTAGGTTTCAATGCCATTACTTTCAGTGGCAAGAAACCACAATAACTTTTGCACCAACCTAATAGTAAAATAGTAAAAGTGCTATGGTAAATGAAGAGTGTATATTTGTAGTGCATAGTCTAACTGTTAAGGAATAATACAATGTGTGACTAAAACATATTTTGTGTGTGTGTGTGTGTGTGTGTGTGTGTTTGCTAAATCCTATAACAAATATTTTTAGTCTGGATAAGGAAAAATAAGAAATTTATGCAGTTACATATATAAACCATACTATAAATATTAAGGACACAGAAATATTGAAAATAAAAGGACAGAAAAAAATACCACACAAACACTAAATAAAAGGAAAGCTAGTCTACTAAAATAAGAGTACTTTGAGACGAGAAGTATAAGTAGCAAAAAAGAGGAACATTTTATAATGATGAGTGTATTGATTCAAAAGGAAGACATAACAACGCTAAATTTGGATGCACCTGAAAAACAAAAGAATCAAATATGAAACAATAAAAGGAAGTAAAAACAAATCCACAGTTGTATTTGATATTTTAACACAGCGTTCTCAGTATCTGGTAGAATGAGCAGATCAACGAAATAAGGATTATGTGTTATTATTATTAGCAACTTGATCCAGTTGGAATACACAAAACTTTACTTCCAACAAATATATAACACATTCGAGTAGACATAGAAATTTATTAAAATAGACCATATGTTGAAATGTAATAAAATTTTAAATGATGTTCTATCTATGTAAACTTAAAATAGAAATTAAGTTGTGAAGATAGACAACTGCTAAATATTTGGACAACACTATGCTAAAAAAACTTAGGGGCCAAAGAAGAAATCACAATGGAATGGAGAAAATATATTGAACTGAATGTTAATGAAAACAGTTCTTCACTAACGGGAGCAGTTAAACAGGATTTGACTGTTAAAGATTCACAGGACCCCAAATGACAATGCTTATAAATCTATGATGTATTGTAGGGAAATAATACCAAATTGGAACAAGTAAAAACAAGCACAGTAGCCAAAGGCTGCTTCACAGTTAGAGGTCAGGCACAATCTCCAGTTCTTCTCCCTATGTAGAGTCATCATTGACATTCTTCTTTCTCAGATCTTAAAGCACTGATACGTGGATGGAACACCCTTGAAACCAGGGAGCCCAAAATAGAGTGCAAAATCTATTTCCTTCTGATCATTAGGCATTTTCATGCTGCATAGACATCCTCAATGGTGGAGCCCTCCCAGGTTTTACCTAAGATCAGGCACAAATAATCAGTCTCACTGTTATCAATAAACAATGCTGACAAGCTGTTATAAAGCACCCCAAACCTCACCTTGGACACATGGTTACAAAAAAACACTAATCAGTATATTCATCTCTTGACCAGGAATGACTACCATTTAAGCACATTTATTACATCAACAAAATAGCCCACACCTATTCAAGGCCTAGTAAAATTAACCCTCATAATACAAGGGCATTATTCCACTTGCAGGGATGCAGCTGAGGAGCTGAGGCATTGCTCAGAGAGAAATTTAGGATGCTAATTGTATACATTGACAAAAAGCTAGACACCAAAGGTATAGATTTCCAACCTAAGAAGATAGTAATAGAAGAGCAAACTTAAACCAGAGGAAGTAGAAAGAAGGAAATAATAAAAATAAAAACAGAATATAGAGATAAAATCTAATTGCAAATATATGATCAAAATAACAGAGATAAATGATTATTTTATCAGGTTAATAAAAATTTTACAAGCCTCTTTCAAGTTAATCAGAACAAAGAGAGAAGATAAATGATCAATACTGTCAATGAAATAAATGGAATACTACTATGATAATACATCTAAAATACAAACAAATTTTTGTCAATAAATATAACAGTTTGGAGAAAATGGACAAAATCCTTTGAAAAACACAACTTGCCATAACTGAAATAAGAAGAAAAACAAACCTAAGTTTATCTTTATCGCAAAATACAGAACATACAATCCCAGATGATTATACTGGCCCAGGAGAAATAAAATTCCAGGCCCAGATAATTATATTGGCAAATTCTTGCAAATCCTAAAAAGGAAATGATACAAGGCTTCCATATATTATTTCCCAAAATGAAAAAAAAGAGTGTACCCTTCCACCTCATTTATGAGGCCCCATAATTTTTTAATCAAACCTAACAAGGACACTAATAAGAACGGAAAATTACTGGCCAATATTTCTCATGAACATAGGCACTAAAATCCTGAAAATGACATTTGGAAATTGAATCCAGAGATATATAAAAAGAATAACTCATCATGATCAAGTAGAGTTTATTCCAGGAATGCAAGTTTGGGTTAACATTAAGAAATCATTCACTGTAGTTTATCGCATTAACAGATTAGTGGAATGAAGCCAGGTAATCATCTCAATAGATGCAGAAAAGCATTTATAAAAGTCGATACTTATTCATGATAAAAACTTTCAGCAAACTAAAAATAGATGAGCAACTGTAAAATCCGATGAATGATATTATATTAGGCAGGGTTCAACCAGAGAAACACTCTAGCAGAAGATATACATTTGAGATTTATTGCAAGAAATTGGCTTATGTGATTATGGGACCTGCTAGGCAAATTCAAAATCCTTGGGAAGGTCATGAGGAATGGCAAGCTAGAATTCAAGGCGTGAGCTGACATTGCAGTCCACAAAAAATTTGTATCCCTAATGTATAAAGAACTCCTTCAAATAATTTAAAAAGGCATAAAACAACATATGCACTTCACAAAAGTGGATATAGAAATAGCCAATAAACATATAAAAACAGCTCAACTTCAGCAGTCATCAGATAAATGAAAATTAAAACCACAAAACCTCATCTGCCAAAATGACTAAAATGAAAAAGACAGAAAATACCCATGACTGGGGAGAATGTGAAGGAAGTAGAATTCTGTTAGACTGATAGTTGTGAGAACTCTTACTCGGCTTGATACAAGCACCTTGGAAAGCTGGGACTTACATACTAAAGTTGATTGAACACAAGCCCTGTGATTCTACTTAGGTCTACAAGTGGAAGAAATAATTCCATGTAAATACTAAAACGCATGTACAAAATAGTTCAAAACAATACAATTTATAATAACTCCAAATGGTGACCAATCCAAATATATTTCAACAGGGAATGGACACAATATACACTATAGCAGAATCATTCAATAAACTACTCCAAGCAAAAAGAGTTTTAAAAACTTGTTATATACAAAGTGGATGAATCACATAAACAAAATTAGGCAAAATAAATGAGTTATACTTGATATGCTTCCCTCTCTCTCTCTCTCTCTCTCTCTCTCTCTCTCTCTCTCTCTATATATATATATATATATATATATATATATATATATATATAAAATCCCAAAACTGGCAAATCTAATCTAGTTATTATACTTTTGAGGAGGGGTAGGTGTAACCAGGGATGAGTACAAGCAGGATTTCTAAGGTCCTGATAATGTTCATTCTTATTCCAGGTGCTGGATTCAAAGATGAATTTAGTCTGGTTCAGTTTGTTTTAAAAAATATTGAGCTGTGCACTTTTCTCTGTGTATTTATTTTAAAAATTATTATGCTTACATGATAGCTAAGAACACAGGTTCTGGGAATCAAATGACCTGTTCCACATTTTATTTATGGGAGATTTGACCTTTGGCAAATCATTTATCCTTCTCCTTTTCAGTTCCACATAGTAAGACTGGGGATGCTAATACTACCTACCATTTAAGGCTGTTGGGGGGAAAACAGCGAAAGTGCATGTAAAATATTAAGAAACAGAAAGTGCACAAATTTATCTATTGTTATTATACAATAATATTGATCATCAATATGTGCATATTCATGTTTTTAGATGAGCACACATGCATATGTAGATATATATGATATCATGTATGTTTTATTTATATCCATGGCAGTTCCTCCTTTTTTGTTCATGCTAATAACTCAAAATCTTATCTTTTATTGCCTTATTTCTGTCTTGCAGTCATGTCCATAAAAATCTGGTACTAAAATGTAGTTTATGACAGCGCTATGAGAAACAGACATTCCAATAGTGCCCTTTATTTCCTTTTTCAGGCATAACACTAAATTCTATGTAACAGCCTAAAGGATAATGTTGTGTCATTTTTAATTCATATAACTGGAGGATTAAGCCATATCATCATTATAAAATCCATCTTTACTACTTGTAAACAATTGACTGGTTTGTTATCCTAAGGCAAAACCAGGTGCTGTTAGCATATTATATATTATTTATGGCTATGGTGGAGACTAGGTCATTGGCATTAAATCCGAGAAAATAAAATACAGTGTCAGGCTTCTGAACAATAAATTGGTCCTGGGAGGTTTAATAGTATGGAGGGGGCAAAGACCAGAGAGGGTGATGATACATTTTTTTTTTTTCTAAAATCCTGGTGACTACACCACAGGCAGGAACTAAAGTTAATTTACATAGAGTGCCCATATAGTGGTTTTGACTAAACTAGGTCATTCTTAAAGATGAAATGGGGTGTTAATAATTTTTCTGTGACATCAGAAGTGAGCTAGGACTCCTCTAGGCAAACTGGAAATAGGGTCACCTTAGTTACATGGTGTCCTTTAAAGGAAAATTTAGACCTAAGTGGTGTGGGTGGTGGGGGCATCAGTTGGAGGGGGGCAGAAGTGTGTTACTACTTGTGGTGGGCAAAATTGTAGCCTAAGCTCTAAACGAAGTTGAACACAAAAGGTCCCTGAATAAGGTAGTGCAGCACAAATATGTTTCCTAAGTTGTATACTCTCTCAATTCATACCTAGTTCAGCCACAAGTACCGTATCACTCTGTGTAACATTTGAATGAGGCCATGAATCTTCATGATTTTAAAAAGACACTATGGAAAACATGTAAGAAGCAACGGGCTCCCATACTCATGGTGAGGTAAATATTGCTATGACATGGACGACATTAAGGTCAGAAATTTTGGTCTTGACACATAATGCTCCTACTGATTATCTATGACTGACTCTTGTAACATCCAAACCACCCACCTCTCTCCAAAGAAGAGTTTCCTCATTCCCATGCCCAGTGTAGACACTTCTCCATATCCCCAGAGCACATTATGCTCACCTCCATCAAGACACTTTTCACAAAGTCTCTCAAGCATTGATTACTTGTGTCTTTGACTCCTCTTTAAGGCTTTTGATAGTACAGACCATATCACATTTACCTATATGTCCCTAGGGCCAGACATACTTTCTAATGCTCAGTGCTTGGTGTCCATTAAAGCTTTATTAAATACATGACTAATGATTGAATAAAACTTTGTATTTTACAAAGCATCTATTTCACACCCATTTATTTTACTTAAGAATTGCTCAGACTGGATGCTCAGTTAAATATATGAGATGATATTTTTATCTATTCAGAATGATGCAAACATTCTGCTAAGTTTATATTTCAATAAGTGTTTACCATATTTTAAATAAAAGTCTCAATAAACTGGTTTGTCTACAACCTGCAATTCAATTTGCATGGAACAATTAGAGGAAGAAGTCATTCAGGCTTCCATATATCTGGTAGAATGGCTATCTCAGCAGCAATGATTAATAGATTCGTTCAGTATATTCAAGGAACGTTGCAATATAACGGCAAAAGAACACCAATTTCGTATACTGCATTGTTGATCCTAATGTTTTATACATGATTTCTTAGCCCATTCCAGGCACATCAAAGTTCATTACTGACCACTGATAAACACATTCATCCTTGTCAGAGAACTTTGCAAGAGCTTCCTTCACTTTATTGTCTTACTTCACATACTCTAGCTACGTCATCCCAGTGAGAACTGTGTCTTAATGCTTCCATTGTTTGCTTTTGAATATTACTTTTTGTTTGTGTCTTTATCTGAAGTGACCTTTCGAAATTTTACATTTTTCTCCACACATAATGTTTCAATTAATGTTTATGTGGATGATTAGATACAGATGTTTTAACTTATTTACTTTAGAACATCTTTATTACATTATAACTTTTTGTATTCCACTTAATTTCTATCTTTATAATTTTTATATTATGTAGAAAAATCTTAAAGACTTTAACAGTGAAATTATTTATCCATACATAGTTTTAAGTTTGTCTTCAATATGTGTTATTGGATTCTCAACTTTTGGTTCTTGATGTTAATTGCATGTGCTTCTGTTATAGCCCAAATAAAAACTGTTGTTTATGGTGGATAATATATGTATATATGAATCTTTTATTATATATGTATCTAATATATATATGTGTATATACACATATATATTAGTTTATGCTTATACTATGACTAAAAGTAGTTGGCTGGTCAAATATGTTATATTCTATAATTTGTGTATCAGTATAAGAAAATGTAGTCAAGACCAGTTTCCTAAAAATAAATCTTAAGAAGTAAAGCACAAAGTTATTTATATGAGACTCTACTAAATATTAAAGATCACCTTTAAAAAATATTGTTGATTGACTTTGGCAACAGAATTATGAAAAAGGCAACAGTTAATACTTCAAGTATTCTTTGATGAGCACTGGCTTTCATTGTCATAATTGTTTAATATTATACAGTACAACTTTCACTTTTCCATTTACTCTTTCAATTTAAAAACTACTTTTCTGTAGTTAGTCATACATTGTTATCTAGTATCCTTTTTTGATCTGCTCCTTGTCTTTATTCCAGAAATCTAGTTGACCAATTTGGGGAAATCGAAGCTCTTAAGGAATCCCACAGAAATCCTGCAGTGTGGATGTTTAGGATATACTGTAGCTTTCTTTTCTGTACTATAAAGCTAACAGTTTCAGACTCTGCCAGACACTGTCATCAATCAGTGTAGTGTTGTGCTTCTCATTTTGACTTCAGTGGTTTGAGTTTCTGACCAACATGAAGGCCTCCTTTGACTCTCCTTCTATTAAATGGAACATTATACTAACTTAAACTTGTTAAAAAACGTAGCAACTGGATTAAGTATCAATTATTTCCTTGAAAATTTGTTTTGCACCTCTGTATGTAGATCACTGTACCTTCTAATATAAAATATACTTACATATTCAATGTATATACTATATAGAGATAATATACTAAAATTATTTAATCAACTAGGTTTCTGTAAGGTTAATTTTACATATAAAATATATTTTATTATTTTCTTATGTTAGACTTTTACATGGTTTTTCTTCCCTTGCCAGTGAAAACCTAGCACTATATTTAGAGAAACAAAGCTGTGTAGCAAACACCGATAGAAAATAGACAAGACTAATCAGACAACTGACTAGACATTTTTAAAGCTCATTGACTTAATCAGTTTCATTTTACAACAACAAGTTGCAAAGGACTCACTGGTTTGTTGAACTTGTTCTGAATGAAATAATGCCCATGTAACACTGTAAAAGGAATCAGCAAGGGAAACAACTTTCATTACGGAGCTGCTGAATTTGCACCTAAAACCTCTAAGGCGAGGCTTACTTTAACAGAATTGAGACTTAAACAAACAAACAAACAAACAAAACCACATGCAGAACTGCGCAAAGAGAATTATCCCAGACTCATATGATAACGATTAATAGCCTCAGATCTAAAAGTGATAGCTTCAAATCTAAAAAGGATGAATCCAGTTTTAACTTCAGAGCGAAAAGGGAATAAAGTTAACTTTTTTTTCCTGATATGCCACAGTATTATTATTCATTTAACATCCTATTTCAACTTCAGGATCATCTCAGTCTGTTCAGGTTTGTGATATTTTCTTAAGTTTTTGTTTCAAGATTTATATGTTTTCATTTTTTATTTGCTTATGGTTAACACTGTAAATATTTTTTAATAACAGATTATTTTAAAGAAGGTTTGTTAAACATTTTAAATTTATTATTAAATATTTCTTTAATATAAAATATCATTTGAGGAAGAAGAATTTAGACATGTACTGTCTTATAAAGGAATCTATGTCTGATGATTATTTACTACTAAACTTGGACAGCTAATCAGAAAATAAGGCTAACAATCTGTGTTGTATATGAGGCCTAAAGAGAAGTAGAGAAACAGTAAAGTAGTTAGTTATAAATAAGTAAGTAAATAGGTAGAGAGAGGTAGCTCACTAGTCTATTACTTATAGGAAGTGATTCTGTTGCAGAATGAAGGTTCTGGGATACATGTGAAGAACGTGCAGGTTTGTTACATAGGTATACACATGCCATGGTGGTTTCCTACACCCATCAACCCGTCATCTACATTAGATATTTCTCCTAATGCTATCCCTCCCCTAGCCCCCCAACCCCTGACAGGCCCCAGTGTGTGATCTTCCCCTCCCTGTGTCCATGTGTTCTCATTGGTCAACTCCCACTTATGAGTGAGAACATGTGGCGGTTGGTTTTCTGTTCCTGTGTTAGTTTGATGAGAATGATGGATTCCAGCTTCATCCATGTCCCTGTAAAGGACATGAGCTCATCCTTTTTTATGGCTGCATAGTATCCCATGGTGTATATGTGCCACATTTTCTTTATCCAGTCTATCATTGATGGCATTTGCATTTTTTTCCAAATCTTTGCTATTGTGAATAGTCTTACATTAAACATACGTGTGCATGGGTCTTTGTAGCAGAATGATTTATAATCCTTTGGGTATATACCTAGTAATGGGATTGCTGGGTCAAATGATATTTCTGGTCCTAGATCCTTGAGGAATTGCCACACTGTCTTCCACAATGGTTGAACTAATTTACACTTTCACCAACAGTGTATAAGCATTCCTATTTCTCCACATCCTCTCCAGCATCTATTGTTTCCTGACTTTTTAATGATGGCCATTCTAACTGGTGTGAGATGGTATCTCATTGTGGCTTTGATTTGCATTTCTCTAATGACCAGTGATGATGAGCTTTTCTTCATATGTTTGTTGACTGCATAAATGTCGTCTTTTGAAAAGTGTCTGTTCATATCCTTTGCCCACTTTTTGATGGGGTTGTTTGTTCCTTGTAAATTTGTTTAAGTTACTTGTAAATTCTGGATATTAGCCCTTTGTCAGATGAATAGATTGTGAAAACCTTCTCCCATTCTGTAGGTTGCCTGTTCACTTATGATAGTTTCTTTTGCTGTGCAGAAGTTCTTTAGTTTAATTAGATCCCATTTGTCTATTTTGGCTTTTGTTGCCATTGCTTTAGGTGTTTTACTCATGAAGTCTTTGCCCATGCCTATGTCCTGAATGTATTGCTTAGGATTTCTTTGAGGGTTTTTATGGTGTTAGGTCTTACGTTTAAGTCTTTAATCCATTTTGAGTTAATTTTTGTATAAGGTGTAAGGAAGGGAGTCCAGTTTCAGTTTTCTGCATATGGCTAGCCAGTTTTCCCAACACCGTTTATTAAAGAGGAAATCCTTTCTCCATTCCTTTTTTTTGTCAGGTTTGTCAAAGATCAGATGGTTGTAAATGTGTGGCATTATTTCTGAGGCCTCTGTTCTGTTCCGTTGGTCTATATATCTGTTTTGGTACCAGTACCATGCTGTTTTGGTTACTGTAGCCTTGTAGTATTGTTTGAAGTCAGGTAACATGATGCTTCCAGCTTTGTTCTTTTTGCTTGGTATTGTCTTGGCTTTGCGGACTCTTTTTTGGTGCCATATGAAGTTTAAAGTACTTTTTTCCAATTCTCTGAAGAAAGTCAGTGGTGGCTTGATGGGGATAGCACTTAATCTATAAATTACTTTGGGCAATATGGCCATTTTCATGATATTGAGTCTTCCCATCCATAAGCATGGAATGTTTTTCCATTTGTTTGTGTCCTCTCATATTTCCTTGAGCAGTGGTTTGTAGTTCTCCTTGAAGAGGTCCTTCACACCCCTTGTAAGTTGTATTCCTAGGCATTTTATTCTCTTAGTAGCAATTGTGATTGGGAGTTCACTCATGATTTGGCTCTTTATTATTGGTGTATAAGAATGCTTGTGATTTTTGCAGATCGATTTTGTATCCTGAGGCATTGCTGAAGTTGCTTATCACTTAAGGATATTTTGGGCTGAGACAATGGGGTTTTCTAAATATACAAACATGTCATCTGCAAACAGAGACAATTTGACTTTCTGTCTCCCTATTCCTTTATTTATTTATCTTGCCTGATTGTCCTGGCCAGAACTTCCAATACTATGTGGAATAAGAGTGGTGAGAAAGGGCATCCTTGTCTTGTGCCGATTTTCCAAGGGAATGCTTCCAGCCTTTGCCCATTCAGTATGATATTGGCTGTGGGTTTGTCATAAATAGCTCTTATTATTTTGAGATACGTTTCATAAATACCTAGTTTATTGAGAGTTTTTAGCATAAATGGAGTGCTGAATTTTATCAAAGGCCTTTTTCTACATCTGTTGAGATAATCATGTGGTTTTTGTCACTGGTTCTGTTTATGTGATAGATTATGTTTATTGATTTGTGTATGTTGAACCAGCCTTGCATCCCAGGGATGAAACCAACTTGATTGTGGTGGATATGCTTTTTGATATGATGCTGGATTTGGCTTGCCTGTATTTTATTGAGGATTTTCACATTGATGTTCATCAGGGATATTGGCCTCAAATTTTCTTTTTTGTGTGTCTCTGCCAGGTTTTAGTATCAGGATGATGCTGGCCTCTTAAAATGAGTTAGTAGGGAGTCCCTCTTTTTCTATTGTTTGGAATAGTTTCAGAAGGAATGGTACCAGCTCCTCTTTGTACCTCTGGTAGAATTCAGCTGTGAATCCGTCTGGTCCCAGGCTTTTTTTGGTTGGTAGGCTGTTAATTACTGCCTCAATTTCAGAACTTGTTATTGGTCTATTCAGGGATTGGACTTCTTCCTGGTTTAGTCTTGGGAGGGTGTATGTGTATGGAATTTATGCATTTCTTCTAAATTTTCTGGCTTATTTGTGTACAGGTGTTTATAGTATTCTCTGATGGTAGTTTGTATTTTTGTGGGATCAGTGGTGATATCCCCTTTATCATTTTTTATTGTGTCTATATGTTTGTTTCTCTCTTTTCTTTTTGAGATGGATTCTCCCTCTGTCATCCAGGCTGGAGTGCAGTGGTGCGATCTTGGCTCACTGCAACCTCTTCCTCCTGGGTTCAAGCAATTTTCCTGCCTCAGCCTCCCTGAGTAGCTGGGATTACAGGCATATGCCACCACACTCAGCTATTTTTTTTGTAGTTTTAGTAGAAACGAGGTTTCACCACACTGGTCAGGCTGGTCTCAAACTCTTGACCTCAAGTGATATGCCTGCCTCAGCCTCCTGGAGTGCTGGGATTACAGAGATGAGCCACCACACCTGGCTTTCTAGTGTCTGTTTGATTCTTCTCTCTTTTCTTCTTTGTAGTCTGGTTAGCATTCTCTATTAATTTTGTTAGTCTTTTCAAAAAAGCACCTCCTGGATTCATTGATTTTTTGAAGGATTTTTCATGTCTCTATCACCTTCATTTCTGCTTTAATCTTAGTTATTTCTTGTCTTCTGGTAGCTTTTGAATTTGTTTGCTCTTGTGTCTCTAGTTCTTTTAAATTGTGATGTTAGGGTGTCAATTTTAGATCTTTCCTGCTTTCTCCTGTGGGAATTTAGTACTATACATTTCCTTCTAAACACTGCTTTAGCTGTGTCCCAGAGATTCTGGTACGTTGTGTCTTTGTTCTCATTGGTTTCAAAGAACTTATTTATTTCTGCCTTAATTTCATTATTTACCCAGTTGTCATTCAAGAGTGGGTTGTTCAGTTTCCATGTAGTTGTGTGGTTTTTGAGCGAGTTTCTTAATCCTGGGTTCTAATTTGATTGTACTGTGGTCTGAGAGATTGTTTCTTATGATTTCCATTCCTTTTCATTCGCTGAGGAGTATTTTACTTCCAATTATGTGGTCAATTTTAGAATAAGTGCAATGTGGTGCTGAGACGAATGTATATTCTGTTGATTTGGGGTGGAGAGTTTTGTAGATGTCTATTAGGTCCATTTGGTCCAGATCTGAGTTCAAGCCCTGAATATTCTTGTTCATTTTCTGTCTCGTTGATGCATCTAATATTGACAATGGGGTGTTAAAGTTTCCCACTATTATTGTGTGAGAGTCTAAGTCTATTTGTAAGTCTCTAAGAACTTGCTTATGAATCTGGGTGCTCCTGTATTGGGTGCATATATACTTAGGATAGTTAGCTCTTTTTGTTGCATTGATCCCTTTACTACCATCTAATGCCCTTGTTTGTCTTTTTAGATCTTTGTTGGTTTAAAGTCTGTTTTATCAGAGACTAGGATTGCAACTCCTTCTCTTTTTTTGCTTTCCATTTGCTTGGTAAATATTCCTCCATCCTTTTATTTTGAGCCTATATGTGTCTTTGCATGTGGGATGGGTATCCTGAATACAGCAAACTATTGTGTCTTGACTCTTTATCCAATGTGCCAGTCTGTGTCTTTTATTTGGAGCATTTAGCACGTTTACATTTAAGGTTAATATTGTTATGTGTGAATTTGATTCTGTCATTATGATGCTAGCTGGTTATTTTACCTGTTAGTCGATGCAGTTTCTTTGTAGTGTCGATGGTCTTTACAATTTAGTATGTTTTTCCAGTGATTGGTACAGTTTATTCCTTTCATGTTGTTTGAGGAGGATCTTCGTGGTGTTCTCTGTATTTCCTGAAGTTGATTGTTGGCCTGTCTTGCTAGGTTGGGGGAAGTTCTCTTGGAGAATCTACTGAAGAGTGTTTTCCAACTTGGTTCCATTCTCCCCATCACTTTCACAAGACTAAACATAGGTTTGGTCCTTTCAAGTCCCATATTTCTTGGAGGCTTTGTTTGTTCCTTTTCATTATTTTTTCTCTAATCTTGTCTTCATGCTTTATTTCATTAAGTTGATCTTCAATCTCTGATATCCTTTCTTCCGCTTGATCAGTTCAGCTATTGATACTCGTGTATGCTTCATGACGTTCTCGTGCTGTGTTTTTCAGCTCCATCAGGTCGTTTATGTTCTTCTCTAAACTGGTTATTCTAGTTAGTAATTCCTCTAAGCTTTTTTCAAGGTTCTTAGCTTTTTTGAATTGGGTTAGAACATGCTCCTTTAGCTCAGAGAAGTTTGTTATTACCCACCTTCTGAAGCCTACTACTGTCAATTTGTCAAACTCATTCTCCATGCAGTTTTGTTTCCTTGCTGGAGAGGAGTTGTGATCCTTTGGAGGAGAAGAGACATTCTGGTTTTTGCAATTTTCAGCCTTTTTGTGCTGGGTTTTTTTTCTCATCTTCATGGATTTATCTACCTTTGGTCTTTGATGTTAGTGATCTTCAGATGGGGTTTTTTTGTGGACGTCTTTTTTGTTGATGCTGATGCTATTCCTTTCTGTTTGTTAGTTTTCCTTCTAACGGTCAGGCCTTTCTGGTGCAGGTCTGCTGGAGTTTGCTGGAGGTCAGCTTCAGACCCTGTTTGCCTGAGTATCACTAGCGGAGGCTGCAGAACAGCAGTAATTGCTGCCTGTTCCTTCCTCTGGAAGCTTTGTCCCAGAGGGGCACCCACCAGATGCCAGCTGGAACTCTCCTGTATGAGGTGTCTGTCGACTGCTGCTGGGAGATGTCTCCCAGTCAGGAGGCATGGGGGTCAGGGACCCACTTGAGGAGGCAGCCTGTCCCTTAGCAGAGCTTGAGCACTGTGCTGGGAAATCTGCTGCTCTCTTCAGAGCTGGCAGGCAGGAATGTTTAAGTCTGATGAAGCTGTGCCCACAGCCGTCCCTCCCCGCAGGTGCTCTGTCCCAGCAAGATGGGAGTTTTATCATTTTTGTTTGTTTGTTTGTTTTGTAGTTAAGTATTCTTTTATTTATTTATTTTTATTATTATACTTTACGTTTTAAACTATCGTAAGGACAAAAAACCAAACACCGCATGTTCTCACTCATAGGTGGGAATTGAACAATGGGAGTTTTATCTATAATTCCCTGACTGGGGCTGCTGCCTTTCTTTCAGAGATGGCCTGCCCAGAGAGGAGAAATCTAGAAAGGAAGTCTGGCTACAGGAGCTTTGCAGAGCTGTGGTGGGCTCTGCCCAGTTCGAACTTCCCTGCAGCTTTGTTTACAATGTGAGGGGAAAACCACCTACTTAAGCCTCAGTAATGATGAACACCCCTCCCCCCACCAAGCATCCCAGGTGCTGTGCTGGCAGCGAGAATTTCAAGCCAGTGGATCTTAGCTTGCCGCGGTTCCGGGGGGGTGGGATCTGCTGAGATAGACCATTTGGCCCCTGGCGTCAGCCCCCTTTCCAGGGCAGTGAACGGTTCTGTCTAGCTGGCATTCCAGGAGCACATGGGGTATGAAAAAAAAAAAACTCCTGCAGCTAGCTTGGTGTCTGCTCAAATAGCCACTCAGTTTTGTGCTTGAAACCCAGGATCCTGGTGGTGTAGACACCCGAGGGAATCTCCTGGTCTGTGGATTGCAAAGACCATGGGAAAAGCATAGTATGTGGGCCAGAATGCACCATTCCTCACGGCACAGTGCCTCATGGCTTCTCTTGGCTAGGGAAGGGAGTTCCCTGACCCATTGTGCTTCCCGGGTGAGGCAACACCCCACCCAGCTTCTGCTCTCCATCTGTGGGCTGCACCCACTGTCTAACCAGTCCCAATGAGGTGAGCTGGGTACCTCAATTGGAAACACAGAAATCACCCGCCTTCTTCATTGATCTCACTGAGAGCTACAGACCAGAGCTGTTCCTATTTGGCCAGCCACCTGGTTTTTGTATTTTTAAAGACATTCTTGAACTGTGCATTCCAAGACTGCTCAACCAACTCTTCTTGGCTGAGAATAATATAATGCATGCAACATAAAAGGAATAAAAATGAACTCCTCTAAAATATTTTCAGAAAAGTTGTTGGAATTGAATGATACGATGTTAAAAATGATGATGTGCTCTCCACTGGAGTTGAGAGTCCAAGTCTGTGTGGTGCACAGGATATATTTAAATGAATGTTTGAATAAGTATTTCTGCAAAACCTCCTCTATAATTATCAAGATGCATTAAGTTTATGCTGCTCCCAAACAATTTTTCATCCTCTAAAATGCTCTAGCCTTTATGAGTTATTCAAGATACATATGTAATCAGACTATAAATAAAATAGGTTAGAATAAATCATGCAGCTTTTCTTCCACCTCGTGTAACATTTTATCACTATGGTATGGGTCAAGACAGGAACTGCCTGAGGAAAAATGACAAATACTTCACTTCATGATTAATATTTTTGCCATTATAAATATCTTTTTAAAATTAATGTTTTATTTTGTATCTAGAGTTTGTATTTATAAGAAAACTTTTGTATTTAATCAGGTCAATTTCTCATTACTCTCCAAAAATACTCATTGCCTATTCATTTATTATATTTTCTTGTAAGCCAGCTTCTTCTTGAGAAGTTAGTTGAACTTCTGAGAAGCAGGAAGAACAGTGATATTATTTCCTTTCCATTACTGCGCCATCCAATAAATCCATAAATAAAATCTAGCGTTCAAATTCCAAAGCAAAACTGAACAAGGCAACATGATCTGGTGGAAGTATATTCACGAATCTCTTAGGAGCTTGGACTTGAGTGAAAAGATGTCTTCAAGTCAGACTCTTTCAGTGAGGACAAGTTACATGGCCACCATGCACCATAGTAAGGGAGGCTGGGGAACAGGAACCGTCTGCTCTTGTGACTCCATTTATTTTTATAGCTTCTTCTTACAGAATGATCACTCACCCTCCTCCCCAAAAGAAACAATCCAAAGGCAAACTCTAGGATCTCAGGGTGACTCACGACCAGTCTACCAGGTTTACATGTGATTCCTCGTGTGCTAGTGACTGGAACACAAATCGGCTGCTGCCCTAAACACACACATCCATACATTCATGCCTTGGCCTAGAAGTAGCATGTATCATTTTACCTACATGTCATTAAAGGATATAAAATATTCCATTTGACACTGAAAAATTTAGAAAGTTATTCAGCCAGTTGCTTTTCATAACATGCACTTGTTGAGAAGTATTTATTTTTGGTATCATCTGACAAAACATCAAAATGATTAGTTAATATTTCCATTATTGTAGACATATATCATTGATTACATATACTCACATCTTTCTGCAATAGACTTTCTCTATAGTACTTGCCTTTACACACATACATACTCTTATGCATTCTTCTGAAAGTACTTTAAGTATTTCAGTTCATTTAAATGGGTTACATAAAATAATTAATGTGTGGCTAAAATTTCTAGTGGCTGACAGCTATTATAGTTTTCTAGTGGCTGAAAGCCATTATAGTTTTAAATGGACCATCCTAAGGTTTAAAACTATAAGCCAGTTTTAAAACTTATTTAAAGCCATTATAGCTTTAAAACTAAGTGAGGATAGGCCTGTGTTTTCATCGGAAATCAAAGAAGTGTTGAAATCTTGATTGTGTAATATACACTTTTTTAATAAGTCTTCAGTGGCTTGAAAATTTTACATTATTTTAATGTTTTCTATAATTACAATGTAATTAAAATAATAAAAATAATTGTTATAATTTAATGTTTTATAGCTCACCAGATTCCCTAGTGATATTGTTTTTTCCCTCTTTGGAGGCAAGTTTGTATTGCTATTTATAATAAATGTATAACTTCACACATCTTATAATTGAGATAAATTGAAATGGATTATGACTTTACTAGATCCTTCTCACCACAAGGAACCCATCTTAGTTCACAAGGGAAAAAATATAGTGAAAACCCAAAAGACTGTGCCTCTTTTCTATTCTCCACCTTGCAAGGAAGCCAGGACAAGTCACCGTAATCCAGTGAATTCCTATTTCAGAAGGGGCATTGCTCAAGGTCTGACGGGACCTCAATTCCATCACAGTATAGGCAAAAAAAATCCTCCCTTCCCACCACAGTGTCAACATATATGCCTATTTAACTTTTGTACATCATTTGTTCTGTGGTCAGTTTCCAAATGAAATTGAATATCTTTGGTGGCTGACAATTGTTATTACTTACATGAATCTGAACCAGACAGAACCTAAAAATGCCCAACTCATTTTTTTCTGCTCACTAACTACACCACCTCCCATATTTTGAACTAGATCTTTCCATTTTTAATCACTGCATTACACAGCTCCATCAACCTCATGCTTTCTCTGTCCTTTTTCCTCGTATCTTTTACATTGTTGCACTGATAATCTCTGTCAATCTCTACCTTAAAAAACTGGTGTTACCTTTCAAAGAAATTATTTCGTATTGGCTTTACAAAGCCATGAGAGTATATTTAGTCTGTTAAGTTAGATTAGATCCTTCAGAGATTTAACTGAGGACAATAAAATATTAACTTCCTACTGTTTTTCTAATGACAGTGAACCTTCTCCATTGTTCAAGTATACTCACTTGCCTTTTAAATGACACTGTATGGATGCCATCCCTTATGGCGTTTAGATATTATTGATGTGCCACAATTTGAACAATGTTCAGAAGTACACAAATATCTATAATAAGACATCTTGTTACAAGAGGAGTTGTCTAAGCAATTTCCCCAAAGGGACATAGCACATTTGCCCTAGATGCAGCATAACATCAATTTATGAAACAATGATCATTATTAGTTAAGGAAGATCTTAGCTTTATTGATGTGTTGGGTGGAAGAATTCTTTATTGAGGGAGGAGTTTCCTATTCCTTGTAGGATGTATAGCATCCCTGACTTCTACCCACAAAATGCCAGCAGCCGTCACCTCCAAGTCGTGACAACCAAACATTTCCCCAGATATTGTGAAATATTCCTTGGGGAACAAAATTGCCCCCTGTTGAGAACAACTGTAGTAACACTAATTGCTACAGCAGAGACCCAAAATACATAGATTTAGAAAACGGTAGTTCATTTCCCTCAAAATATTCCTGGGAAGGTAAATAGATTAGTGAGTCATCTCTCTTTCATGTAGTCTTTAGGGATACATGCTGAAAGAGACTGCCATCTTCAATAAAGCCTTCCAATTTTGTCTTGTATTCTCCATCTAAGCCAGTCAAAAGGGTAAAAGAGCATTGAAGGGGAACTTAAATGCCATAAAAGCTTTGGCCTTGAAATAATGCACATCACTCTAATTTACTTTCCATTGGTGAGAATAAACTGCATGGCCACAGCGAACTACAAGAGAAGCTGCAATAACAGGATAGCTCTATGCCTAAGAGAAGAGAGAAATATTTTCAGCGAACAGTTAGCCGTAAGACTTCCTACTCAGCAAGTATCCATTTGGACTCATTTTCACTGGATCCTTGTTACATCCTTGCATATACAACACACTCACATCTCAACCCAATTTCTTCTCCTTTTACTCCATTCAGTTCAAACCCCAGCATCTCAGGGTCATACAGTCTTCTTTATTGAGATCAGCTGTGGTTCTTCATGGTGCAAAGACCTTTGAATGAAGAAACAATTTATTGGCCTCACCCACAACTATGATCTCTCAATATGCAAAGATCATTCATGTTCTAAAAAGCTTGGACTAGAGGTGGTACACATCATTTCATTTGTATTTCATTGGCAGGAGCTAGTCACAAGACTACATCAAACTGCAATGGAGGTTGAAATATGTAGCCTAACACAGAAAAAGAAACTTCGTTTTGATGAATGAGTAACAAAGTTATCAGTTTCTGGCACATAATGTAATCTGGGGAGTGATTAGATTATATGCCAAGAATAGAAGATTATGCCCCCAGATAATATTGAACATGAGGCATGCCTACTTCCTCTGTGGGAAGGGAGTGGCAAGACACAGAGTTAGTTTGAAGACAGAGCATTATTCCCAATTGGAGCACAAAACTAAAAAGCAAGGAAAATGCCTCCTGTTTTAGTTTTTTGTTTTGTTTCTGTTTTTTTTTTTTTTTTTTTTTTTTAATAAGTGGAGTAAGAACGAAGGCCTCTCTTGGGGCACATTGTTTTCCAATGATTATTCTAGATAGTGTGAAGACTGTGTTAAAGATAACAATTCTAAATTACACTCTCAGCACCTAGAGGGCGATAAATGTTGAGAAACAGTTCAGAATTGATCTCACGAGATTGAACTTCCTCAAGTTAAGCCAACACTAAATGGCTATTACAAGCTAGGAAGCGCCACCCATTCTCTTCAATGTTACTTTAGTTTTAGCTTTTTCATTACATTTTTGTTTGTCTTCTGAATCTTTAAAAGTTTGTTTAGAGATTTTTTGATATGTAGTTCCTAGAGCTTTTGTCAAGGAAAACTTGCATCAGACAAATTAAATAGGTAAGAAGTCTTTATTCAAGACTATTTCAAAGGGAGACAGAGATTGAACTCAACACTGCCTTAAACAAAAGATGGGAGAATGTTTAAGAACTGAGGTGAACTGGTATAAAATAAGGATGTTAGGTGGGAGGGTGGTCAATGTGATTAATCCTTTTGTATTTGCTAATTGGCATTTATCAAAGTTAGGCTACTATGCTACCACAAAGAGTAGGAGTTAGTGGCAGTATCTTCCTTGATGATTATGTTTCAAAGGGATGGCTACTAGATCCTTAAGAAGGACATTGCTGGGGTGTAAAACTGTCCAGAGGTTATGAAAAGATTTATGTCTCAAAGGGGCAAAGAAGAAATTTACAAATACAAGTTTTTTGAAGTAAATGCTCCAAGCAAAGAGAGGCCATAGACCTTTAGTCAGGAGGAAACATATTTAATGTTTATTTAAGCTGAGGACAACACTAAGACCATCTCTTCGGTATTGAAATAGAAAAGCAGTGCATTCAATAGTGAGTGGAGGCAATTATATATAAGTTTTTAGATATAGTCTTTTGATTATGCAGTCCAAAAATGCATTTGCTCTTTGGTGACTCACATAAATCTACCAATTTAAATGGCTCACAGAAATCTCTGACCCACAATGGCTAAAGCTATTTTTCTTTTTTAGGACACAGTCATAAGAAATTTCCTTTGGTTCCACACTTGGTCTTTTCTATATTTGAGACATCTTAATTTCTGAATTTTAATAATTATATATTTTATATAGCTATTCAAAGTTTGAAAAAACGTTAAAAATAGAAGGCTAATGTAACAGGGTAGAGGTTATCTGTTTTTATTAGAAGCCTAGGGCCAGGTTAAGTAACAACTGATTTCTGTAATATATTAGCATTTAGGTTATGAGCCTCCACCTATTCCTAAGTACAGTCATATACTTCTTAACAATGATTCTGTCAGTGATGAACCACATATACAACAGTGGTTCCATAAGATTACAATAGCAATACCATATAGCCTAGGGTGTAGTAGACTATATGGTATAGCTAGGTTTGTGCAAGCACTCTTTATGATGTTTGCACAATATCAAAATCACCTAAAATGCATTTCACAAAACTTATACCTGTCATTAAGTGACACATGACTGTATTTGCCAACTACTTTGAGAAAATTCAGGCGTTCAATTTTCACAATAGTACACACTGTTTTTCAAATCCCAATAAAAAAGGGAACAAGTGTAATGTCATGTGGCTCTTTTCAGAGTAGTCTTCTCTTGTTGACCATTAGTCCAGTATTTCCTTAATTAACCTCGTGATTTAAACCTAATATTTAACTTTTACGTTTTCTCTCTGCATGTTTTCTGAGTGTCATCTAATTTTCTTCATAGTAATGATTCTTTTATGTTACTCTTACTTTATTGGTATTATTTCATGATTAACCACTTCTCTTTCTTCTTTTCAAAATATTTGCATAAACACTTTTTAGGCAGAATGTAATGATTTTATTTAAATAAAAATAGTGTTTGTTAGAAGATAAGGCACTCTTCTCTTGTTTTATTATCCCAAGATTAAATCCTCCCAAATCCTGTATGTATGCATATGCTTCATATTTCTCCTTTATCACAGAGGTGGATCTTACCCTCAGTTACTTGTAAAATAATCAACTCCTTCTATGATTATTTTGCAACATTAATGCCTCCCATGCATACTTTGAAAGAATTATTTCACTCTTTGGCGATTCTAATGCCTTTGACTTTGTAGGGTGCCCTTGTCAGTCCTCAGTAGGCCCATTTCTTTCCTTCTAAAAGAAAGTAACAAGGTTCTGTTGAGATAATGACCTTCAGTTTTAACTTTTATAAAAACTGAAATAAATTTTTACCACATAAGTAATTTAATGGTCATTTATCCTCAAGAATTTTTGAAAAAGGTATTCCTTTTTTTAAGATGTCTTTTATTTTGATTCACTTACTTTTGTGAGTTTTTTTTCACTTTTTTTATTATTATTATAATATTTTAAGTTTTAGGGTACATGTGCACAATGTGCAGGTTTGTTACATGTGTATCCATGTGCCATGTTAGTGTGCTGCACCCATTAACTCGTCATTTAGCATTAGGTATCTCTCTAATGCTGTCCCTCCCCCCTCCCCCACCCCACAACACTCCCTAAAGTGTGATGCTCCCCTTCCTGTGTCCATGTGTTCTCATTGTTCAATTCCCACCTATGAGTGAGAACACGTGGCGTTTGGTTTTTTGTCCTTGCGATACTTTACTGAGAATGATGGTTTCCAATTTCATCCATGTCCCTACAAAGGACATGAACTCATCATTTTTTATGGCTGCATAGTATTCCATGGTGTATGTGTGCCACATTTTCTTAATCCAGTCTATCCTTATTGGACATTTCAGTTGCTTCCAAGTCTTTGCTATTGTGAATAGTGCCACAATAAACATACGTGTGCATGTGTCTTTATAGCAGCATGATTTATAGTCCTTTGGGGATATACCCAGTAATGGGATGGCTGGGTCAAATGGTATTTCTAGTTCTAGATCCCTGAGGAATCGCCACACTGACTTCCACAATGGTTGAACTAGTCCCACCAACAGTGTAAAAGTGTTCCTATTTCTCCACATCCTCTCCAGCACCTGTTGTTTCCTGACTTTTTAATGATGGCCATTCTAACTGGTGTGAGATGGTATCTCATTGTGGTTTCGATTTGCATTTCTCTGATGGCCAGGGATGATGAGCATTTTTTCATGTGTTTTTTGGCTGCATAAATGTCTTCTTTTGAGAAGTGTCTGTTCATATCCTTCGCCCACTTTTTGATGGGGTTGTTTGTTTTTTTCTTCTAAATTGGTTTGTGTTCATTGTAGATTCTGGATATTAGCCCTTTGTCAGATGAGTAGGTTGTGAAAATTTTCTCCCATTTTATAGGTTGCCTGTTCACTATGATGGTAGTTTCTTTTGCTGTGCAGAAGCTCTTTAGTTTAATGAGATCCCATTTGTCAATTTTGGCTTTTGTTGCCATTGCTTTTGGTGTTTTAGACATGAAGTCCTTGCCCATGCCTATGTCCTGAATGGTATTGCCTAGGTTTTCTTCTAGGGTTTTTATGGTTTTAGGTCTAACATATAAGTCTTTAATCCATCTTGAATTAATTTTTGTATAAGATGTAAGGAAGGGATCCAGTTTCAGCTTTCTACATATGGCTAGCCAGTTTTCCCAGCACCATTTATTAAATAGGGAATCCTTTTCCCATTGCTTGTTTTTGTCATGTTTGTCAAAGATCAGATAGTTGTAGATAAGCGGCATTATTTCTAAGGGCTCTGTTCTGATCCATTGATCTATGTCTCTGTTTTTGTACCAGTACCATGCTGTTTTGGTTACTGTAGCCTTGTAGTATAGTTTGAAGTCAGGTAGCATGATGCCTCCAGCTTTGTTCTTTTGGCTTAGGAATGACTTGGCGATTCTGGCTCTTTTTTGATTCCATATGAACTTTAAAGTATTTTTTTCCAATTCTGTGAAGAAAGTCATTGGTAGCTTGATGGGGATGGCATTGAATCTATAAATTACCTTGGGCAGTATGGCCATTTTCACGATATTGATTCTTCCAACCCATGAGCATGGAATGTTCTTCCATTTGTTTGTATCCTCTTTTATTTCATTGAGCAGTGGTTTGTAGTTCTCCTTGAAAAGGTCCTTCACATCCCTTGTAAGTTGGATTCCTAGGTATTTTATTCTCTTTGAAGCAATTGTGAATGGGAGTTCACTCATGATTTGGCTCTCTGTTTGTCTGTGATTGGTGTACAAGAATGCTTGTGATTTTTGTACATTGATTTTGTATCCTGAGACTTTGCTGAAGTTGCTTATCAGCTTAAGGAGGTTTTGGGCTGAGACAATGGGGTTTTCTAGATATACAATCATATCATCTGCAAACAGGGACAGTTTGGCTTCCTCTTTTCCTAATTGAATACCCTTTATTTCCTTCTGCCTGATTGCCCTGGCCAGAACTTCCAGCACTATGTTGAATAGGAGTGGTGAGAGAGGGCATCCCTGTCTTGTGCCAGTTTTCAAAGGGAATGCTTCCAGTTTTTGCCCATTCAGTATGATATTGGCTGTGGGTCTGTCATAGATAGCTCTTATTATTTTGAGATACGTCCCATCCATACCTAATTTATTGAGAGTTTTTAGCATGATGGGTTGTTGAATTTTGTCAAAAGGCCTTTTCTGCATCTATTGAGATAATCATGTGGTTTTTGTGTATGGTTCTGTTTATATGCTGGATTACATTTATTGATTTGTGTATGTTGAACCAGCCTTGCATCCCAGGGATGAAGCCCACTTGATAATGGTGGATAAGCTTTTTGATGTGCTGCTGGATTCGGTTTGCCAGTATTTTATTGAGGATATTTGCATCAATGTTCATCAAGGATATTGGTCTGAAATTCACTTTTTTGGTTGTGTCTCTGCCAGGCTTTGGTATCAGGACGATGCTGGCCTCATAAAATGTGTTAGGGAGGATTCCCTCTTTTTCTATCCATTGGAATAGTTTCAGAAGGAATGGTACCGGGTCCTCCTTGTACCTCTGGTAGAATTCGGCTGTGAATCCATCAGGTCCTGGACTCTTTTTGGTTGGTAAGCTATTGATTATTGCCACAATTTCAGAGCCTGTTATTGGTCTATTCAGAGATTCAACTTCTTCCTGGTTTAGTCTTGGGAGGGTGTATTTGTTGAGGAATTTATACATTTCTTCTAGATTTTCTAGTTTATTTGCATAGAGGTGTTTTAGTATTCTCTGATGGTAGATTGTATTTCTGTGGGATCAGGGGTGATATCCCCTTTTTCATTTTTTATTGCATCTATTTGATTCTTCTCTCTTTTCCTCTTTATTAGTCTTGCTAGCGGTCTATCAATTTTGTTGATCTTTTCAAAAAACCAGCTCCTGGATTCATTAATTTTTTGAAGGGTTTTTTATGTCTCTATTTCCTTCAGTTCTGTTCTGATTTTAGTTATTTCTAGCCTTCTGCTAGCTTTTGAATGTGTTTGCTCTTCTTTTTCTAGTTCTTTTAATTGTGATGTTAGGGTGTCAATTTTGGATCTTTCCTCCTTTCTCTTGTGGGCATTTAGTGCTATAAATTTCCCTCACACACTGCTTTGAATGTGCCCAGAGAGTCTGGTATATTGTGTCTTTGTTCTTGTTGGTTTCAAAGAACATCTTTATTTCTGCCTTCATTTCGTTATGTACCCAGTAGTCATTCAGGAGCAGGTTGTTCAGTTTCCATGTAGTTGAGTGGTTTTGAGTGAGTTTCTTAATCCTGAGTTCTAGTTTTATTGCACTGTGGTCTGACAGACAGTTTATTATCATTTCTGTTCCTTTACATTTGCTGAGGAGAGCTTTACTTCCAACTATGTGGTCAATTTTGGAATAGGTGTGGTGTGGTGCTGAAAAAAATGTACATTCTGTTGATTTGGGGTGAAGAGTTCTGTAGATGTGTATTAGGTCCACTTGGTGCAGAGCTGAGTTCAATTCCTGGATATCCTTGTTAACTTTCTGTCTCGTTGATCTGTCTAATGTTGACAGTGGGGTGTTAAAATCTCCCATTATTATTGTGTGGGAGTCTAAGTCTCTTTGTAGGTCACTCAGGACTTGCTTTATGAATCTGGGTGTCCCTGTGTTGGGTGCATATATATTTAGGATAGTTAGCTCTTCTTGTTGAATTGATCCCTTTACCATTATGTAATGGCCTTCTTTGTCTCTTTTGATCTTTGTTGGTTTAAAGTCTATTTTATCAGAGACTAGGATTGCAACCCCTGCCTTTTTTTGTTTTCCATTTGCTTGGTAGATCTTCCTCCATCCCTTTATTTTGAGTCTGTGTGTGTCTCTGTAGGTGAGATGGGTTTCCTGAATACAGCACACTGATGGGTCTTGACTCCTTATCCAATTTGCCAGTCTGTGTCTTTTAATTGGAGCATTTAGCCCATTTACATTTAAAGTTAATATTGTTATGTGTGAATTTGATCCTGTCATTATGATGTTAGCTGATTATTTTGCTCGTTAGTTGATGCAGTTTCTTCCTAGCCTCAATGGTCTTTACAATTTGGCATGTTTTTGCGGTGGCTGGTACCTGTTGTTCCTTTCCATGTTTAGTGCTTCCTTCAGGAGCTCTTTTAGGGCAGGCCTGGTGGTGACAAAATCACTCAGCGTTTGCTTGTCTGTAAAGTATTTTATTTCTCGTTCGCTTATGAAGCTTAGTTTGGCTGGATATGAGATTCTGGGTTGAAAATTCTTTCCTTGAAGAATGTTGAATATCAGCCCCCACTCTCTTCTGGCTTGCAGAGTTTCTGCTGAGAGATCAGCTGTTAGTCTGATGGGCTTCCCTTTGTGGGTAACCCGACCTTTCTCTCTGGCTGCCCCTAACATTTTTTCCTTCATTTCAACTTTGGTGAATCTGACAATTATGTGTCTTGGAGTTGCTCTTCTCGAGGAGTATCTTTGTGGCGATCTCTGTATTTCCTGAATCTGAATGTTGGCCTGCCTTGCTAGATTGGGGAAGTTCTCCTGGATAATATCTTGCAGAGTGTTTTCCAACTTGGTTCCATTCTCCCTGTCACTTTCAGGTACACCAATCAGACGTAGGTTTGGTCTTTTCACATAGTCCCATATTTCTTGGAGGCTTTGTTTGTTTCTTTTTATTCTTTTTCTTCTAGACTTCCCTTCTCTCTTCATTTCATTCATTTCATCTTACATCACTGATACCCTTTCTTCCAGTTGATCACGTCGGCTACTGAGGCTTCTGTATTCTTCACGTAGTTCTCAAAACTTGGCTTTCAGCTCTATCAGCTCCTTTAAGCACTTCTCTTCATTGGTCATTTTAGTTATACATTCATCTAGTTTTTTTTTTCAAAGTTTTTAACTTCTTTGCCATTGGTTTCAATTTCCTCCTGTAGCTCGGAGTAGTTTGATCGTCTGAAGCCTTCTCTCAGCTCATGAAAGTCATTCTCTGTCCAGCTTTGTTCTGTTGCTGGTGAGGAACTGCGTTCTTTTGGAGTAGGAGAGGCGCTCTGCTTTTTAGAGTTTCCAGTTTTTCTGCACTGTTTTCTCCCCATCTTTGTAGTTTTTTCTACTTTTGGTCTTTGATGATGGTGATGTACAGATGGGTTTTTGGTGTGGGTTTTTGCTGTTTGTTAGTGGGTTTTTGGTGTTTGTTTGTTAGTTTTCCTTCTAACAGACAGGACCCTCAGCTGCAGGTCTGTTGGAGTTTGCTAGAGGTCCTTTCCAGTCCCCGTTTGCCTGGGTGTTAGCAGCAGTGGCTGCAGAACAGCGGATTTTCGTGAACCACAAATTCAGCTGTCTGATCGTTCCTCTGGAAGTTTTGTCTCACAGGAGTACCCGGCCGAGTGAGGTGTCAGTCTGTCCCTACTGGGGGGTGTCTCCCAGTTACGCTGCTCAGGGGTCAGGGACCCACTTTAGGAGGCAGTCTGCCTGTTCTCGGATCTCCAGCTGCATGCTGGGAGAACCACTATTCTCTTCAAAGCTGTTTGACAGGGGCATTTAAGTCTGCAGAGGTTACTGCTGACTTTTTGTTTGTCTGTGCCCTTCCCCCAGAGGTGGAGCCTACAGAGGCAGGCAGGCCTCCCTGAGCTGTGGTGGGCTCCACCCAGTTCGAGCTTCCTGGCTGCTTTGTTTACCTAAGGAAGCCTGGGCAATGGCGGGCACCCCTCCCCCAGCCTCGCTGCCACCTTGCAGTTTGATCTCAGACTGCTGTGCTAGCAATCAGCAAGACTCTGTGGTCGTAGGACCCTCCGAGCCAGGTGCGGGACACAATCTCCTGGTGTGCCGTTTTCCAAGCCCGTTGGAAAAGTGCAGTATTAGGGTGGGAGTGACCCGATTTTCCAGGTGCCATCTGTTACCCCTTTCTTTGACTAGGAAAGGGAACTCCCTCACCCCTTGCGCTTCCTGAGGCAATGCCTCGTCCTGCTTCGGCTCGCGCATGGTGCACTGCACCGACTGTTCTGGACCCAATGTTTGGCACTCCCTAGTGAGATTAACCCGGTACCTCAGATGGAAATGCAGAAATCACCCATCTTCTGCATTGCTCACGCTGGGAGCTGTAGACTGGAGCTGTTCCTATTTGGCCATCTTGACCCCCCGCCCCCGAAAAAGGTATTCCTTATTTTTTAAAAAAGATATAAATAATGAGACTATATTCAGAGACCTCTTTAATGACTATTTAAATAGGTTTTTATTTTTATGTGACTTGAAATAAAAATTGAAATATTAAATTTAAAGCTCATGATCCTTAAAGATCATGAACCTAAATTAAATATGAACTAAATAATTGATCATGCCTTGACCCTTTTAAAAAAAATTTAGACTATCTGAAAGGGGAAACATTTATTGTGAACTCTGATAATTTGTTATAAAAAGAACAATTGAAATATGCTGTCATTCAGCATATGAGTAATGATCATGATTATGACTGATTTATTTTCTTAGAGCTATTGATATCCCGTTGGTAGTAAAATTATTAGTTATATGATATAATTAGAGAATTTTTCAGAGCTAAATCTACATTGAGAAACCAAAGATTCAGTTCTTTGTAATCATGGAAGTCATACAGATTCTTGAGTTATAATAAGGCTTATAATTCTTTGAAAATTAAAGGGTCTATGGATTTAATATCCGTGCTATAGAAAATAAATTAAATTAAATTTAGGATGTGTGAAAAGTTATCCTATGTTTAAGTCATGAATTCAGATTTAATTGTTTTGTTTTGAGCCTAATGTGTTGAATCACATCCTTGTGATAGTTAATGAGCCTAGTTTACTGTTCAGTATATGCATCTCAGTGTGCTTATGATGCTTTCTTTTGAATACGTAATACTTTTGTGAAGTGAAAGAAGAAATCGCCTGTATTAGTTTCAAAGGGCTGACATAACAAATTAGCTTAAGTTGGGTGGCTTAAAACAATAGAAATTTATTCTTTCATAATTCTGGAAGCGAGGAGTCTGAAATTAAGATTGTAACAAGGTATGCATCTTCCTAGCCACTGGTGATTGTCAGCAATCCTTTGGATTCCTTGGTTTGTAGCTGCATCATTTCAGTCTCTGCTTCCACCTTCAACTAGCTGTTTTCGTGCTGTGTGTGACTGTGTTTTTGCATGGCCTTCTTATAAGGATGTCAGTCATTGGATTCTCTATATAACCTCAAGGAAGCCACCTAAGTTTTATTTTCCTCATGTTAATTTCCTCCTCTAAGTAGGAATAAGTTAGCTTATAGAATTTTTGTGAGGATCAAATAGAATGTACTTTGGGAAAGATGAAGTAATCGAAAAATATTTGAATTCTTTTTAACTTGTACCAGTGGATAAGGTAAGCATACATCTATACCCAGGAGAACTGCCATGGCCCAAGAGCAGAAGAAGTCAAGCAGAAACAGCCAGCCGAAAATGAGTGTATTGGACTACAGTGTAGAACTAGATAGAGATCTGGGAAACATCTACAAGAAAGTGGTGGTCTAAGGACTTTGGAAATTTAATCATAAAATAAATAATGTAAATTCTACTTTTAAATTAGAGTTAATATTGTGCAAATATAAAATATGTATCCAATCATATACAACTTTAAAAAATATCCCTATATGTTTAAACATCATGTGAAAAAATTATTTATTAATATGGAATCAAACGTATATCCTTAGGTTTATATTTTAACCTGGCATACTAATCTAGTTTAAAAAGCAGACACACAGTTGCAAAACATGAGCCTTCTACTTTATAAGATGGCCCAGTAGCCCGTAGTTTGTAGATTACAACTGAGGTGAGTTTTTAGATTGCAACTGACATGAGTTCTGATCATCTGTGCATTTTTGGGAGGCAGGGCATTTCAACACAAGCACATGGGTAAAGAAGAGAGAAAGAAATAGGCAGAATCAAAGAATACAAGGTTTCAGTTATATAGAAGAAACACAGTCAGGAGAATTATTATGCAACATAGTGACTATAGTTAATATAAATGCTAAGAAAGTAGTTGTAAAGTGTTCTCACCACAAGGGTGGTAACTAGGTGAGGTAATACATATGTTAATTAGCTGGATGTTGTCATTTTACAATGTATACATACTTCAAAACTTCATGACATACATAGTAAACATATACAATTTTATGTGTCAATTAAAAAAATAATAATAATAGGCAGAGTCTAAGGTGAGAGTCAACGGAGATATGCAGCTTCTCCCCTAGTAGTGACAGTGATTGAGCAAATAAAAAATGTATTTCTGTCCGCTTGACTGAGGTCCAAATAGGTTGTCCTCATTCAAGTGGGCAGCAATTTGTTCATTCATTTGCTTATTTATTCAACTTACCTGCTGAGCGATTTCTAAGTATAAGGAACTGTTAGATGCTGAGGCTATACTGGAGTCAAGCATAGCACCTATCTTCAACTTAAAAATCTAGTGGAAAAATGCTACTTAAATTAGCATTAATACTAATTAATTACAGTTAATGACAGCTGAGAATTATTGACTAAATACTTGACATAAGTCATTCAAAAACTCCGGGCTGAAAAGAAAATATAAAGCCCTACCTTAATTAGTGTCTGCAATTGCTAAGGGCTCTGAAGGGCAGGAGCTCAAAATTAATATTTAATTTTATATAACTTTATGCATGTAATGAGGAACTCATTATTTTGAATCATAATATTGCTAAGTTGAAGTAGAAAAAGAAAAAAGCTGTTAGAATTGAACATTTCTTAGAGATTCTCATTTTCCACGTAGAGAAATAGTAGCTGAGAGTTAGGAAATGAGAACCTTAGGTTCAGTTATAGTGTTTGGGAAGAGATTGGCTGATTTTGTCTTAAAACTGATTTCTATTACTTTGTAGTTATTGTCTTTACACACATTAGGTAGCCAGAGTGATCTTTAAAATATATATTTATATATATATATACACACACACACACACACACGTATTTAAAGCTGTTTCAAATCGTTAAATAGTTTTCTATGGCTCTTAAGAGAATAGGGAAAATATTTATTTGGCTCATATTAAAATAGGAATAGATCTAGGTGTTCACAGAAGGATGGAAAAACCAAGACAACTGCCAAAACAAGAACTAGGCAAAGAAACTACAGGATAACAGAAAACCCAAAATAAGGGAGAGAACATGACTAAAACCTCCGTCAGGGTGGTATGTCCATGGCTCTTCCGGGCAAACCCAAATAAGGGAGAAAGTGGTCAGTAACCAGGAGCCCCTGAAATCCCCTTTTTCCAGAATATCTAATGATTATTGCACCCCTAATTAACGAAACATCCATAAAATAAGAATGCTGGGTAGTCACCAGAGAAGTGGGAAAATAAGCAGCAATTTCCCACAACAGCAAAAAAGGAGCTGTTCAAATTAGCCACAAGGACAAGGACGAACTTGGGCTGATAAGATCCTAAGAAACAGGATGGGGGCTAAGCTGGTTGAAACCGGCTGGGTCCAACATAGTGCTGGGTTTAACCCATGCTCTACCCCAGACCTAATCATATGCTCATTACCATACTAAGTCAGACACCCACCAGCACCACGACAGATAGGAGCACGGTGGCTCACGCCTGTAATCCCAGCACTTTGGGAGGCCGAGGCGGGTGGATCACGAGGTCAGGCGATCGAGACCTTCCTGGCTAACACAGTGAAACTCCATCTCTACTAAAAATACAAAAAAAAAAAAAAAAAAAATTAGCTGGGCATGGTGGCAGGCGCTACTCGGGAGGCCGAGGGAGGAGATTGGCGTGAACCCGGGAGACGGAGCTTGCAGTGAGCCGAGATCGCATCGCCCCACTGCACTCCAGCCTGGGTGACAGAGCGAGACTCCGTCTCCAAAACAAAACAAAGGTGGCACCCCAATTCCAAGAAATCTCTACCTTTTTTTTCTTGAAATCCTCATCATTATTCTACCCCCTGATTAGAAGCAGCATAAAATTAGAAGCCCAAACTCTGAGTTCTTTCTTGAGGCAGTATCAAGAACTGGGAACACAGGCAGGGACTTGGGTCTCACTGGCATCTGGAGACCCTCCTAAGCCCTCCATCAGCAATACTGCATGCAGGAGCTGGTCCCCTCTCTAACCACTGGCTTCCTGCATCGCAGCTACACTGACGGCTTCTCGTTCCTCCAGAACTCTAAAGCCGCCTGTGTCCTCAGTTCTCTACACGTACTGTTTCCTCTGCCTAGATTTCTCCTTCCACTCAACTTGTTAACCCCAGTCTTCAGCTCAAACCCTATTTTATAACAGATGCCTTCCTGAACCCTTTCGACTTGGTGAACTACACCTGCAATATGGTCACATAGCTTTCTAAAATATTCTGTATAATTGTAAATTTATTTTATGAATTATTTAGTCTGTCTCCATCATATCTCGCCCTAGGTTTCCCCAGAGCAGAAGAGAAAAAAGACTTGTGTGCAAGTAGTTTAACTGGAAATGGATTCTAGCGAATAGGAGTGAGAGGCCAGACTGAAATAAGTTAAATCAGGCAAGTAAGAAAGACCACTGTGGACTTAAATGTGTTCCCACCCGGGCTAATAAGAAACTTGATGAAATGCATCTCTGAACTGTCTGGCTTGCAGATGACTGAGGAAATCATTTATTTATTGACTCCATTCTCTTTCGTCCAGGGTAAGCCCATAACATCTGTGCCTAAATACTATTTTGCAAAGAAAAAAAATGCTGACTAGATCCCCGTGGGGTCCTATTCCCTGGTAAGGGAATTTGGGGATGGGAATTGGGAAGGTGGAAGTCCAAGGTGAGGCACTGTTAGTTTGCACCTGTCCTAAGTTCTACCACAGCCACAGCAATGGTATGAATAAAAGGTGAGGCTGAGGGATTTATAAATGGGGCATAGGAATTACACCTTCCCAGGGTATTAGAGCAGATATATGATCATCTTTCTAATTATTATACAGTTATCACCTCGCTTAATGTCTGGCATATAGTAAACACTCAATAAATCTTTTTAATAATCAGTACAGTATAGAAATTTCTTTGGCCTCCAAATTTATAGGCTATTATACTATGCTTATTATTTTCTGTTTAAAACGAAACAATTTGGAGTACACAAAACAGTAGTTTCATCTGGCTCAGAGTTTAATGGTATCAAAGTTTTCTCTCACTCACAAGGAAAAATACAATGCTGCCACCTTAGCTCATCAATATCAAGGATTGAATATGGACATTTCAATAGTATTCTGAAGCAAGCAACACTACACCTTGCCAGGGTGATTGGGGGCAGTTAAATAGATAATGAGGGAGTGTATCAAATGACAACTAACTGTGTACAAACACCTCGGTAAACAATACATTTAAAGGAGATATTCATTATATTATATTTTACTTTTTATTTTTTATATTGTTAACTATTATTTTAGATTAAGGGGTACATGTGAAGGTTAGTTACAAGGGCAAATTGCTTGATGCTGAAGTTTAGGCTACAAATGATCCCATCACCCAGTGATATGGTTTGAATTTGTGCTCCCTCCCAGATCTTTGTCAAATTGGAGGAGGGCCCTGGTGGAAGGCAATTGGATCATAGGGGCAGATTTCCTCCTTGCTGTTCTCATGCTCATGAGTGAGTTCTCATGAGATCTGATGGTTTAAAAGTGTGTGGCACTTCCCCCTTCACTCTCTGTCTCCTGCTGCCATGTAAAGAAGGTGCTTGCTTTCCCTTCATCCTTCCACCAAGGTTGTAAGTTTCCTGAGGTCTCCCAGTCATGTTTCCTGTTAAGCCTGAAGAACTGTGGGTCAGCTAAACCTCTTTTCTTCATGAATTGCCCAGTTCAGGTAGTTCTTTATAGCAGTGTGAGAATGGATTAAATACCCAGTTAGAGGGAATAGTACCCAAGAGTTATTTTTCCAGCCCTTGTCCCTCCCTCACTACCCCCTCTAGTAGTTCTCAGTGTCTATTCTTACCATGTTAATATCCACAACTACCAAATGATTGATTCTCACTTGTAAGTGAGAACATACGGTATTTGCTTTTCTGTTTCTGTAGTAATTTGCTTAGGATTAATGGCTTTCAGCTGCATTCATGTTGCTGTAAAGAAAATTGTGTTATTTTTTCATGGCTGCATAGTATTCCATGGTGTCAATATACCACGTTTTCTTTCTCCAGTTCATTGTTGATAGGCATCTAGGTTGATTCCATGATTTTTCTATTGTGAATAGTGCTGCAGTGAACACATGAGTGCATATTGTGTGTCTTTTTGGTACAATGATTTATTTTCTTTTGGATAGATACCCAGTAATGAGACTGCTGGGTCAAAGAGCAGTTCGAAGTTCTTTGAGAAATCTTCAAACTGCTTTCCACAGTGGCTGAACTAAATATATTCCCACCAAAAGTGGGTAAGTGTTCCTTTTTCTCCATAGCCTTGCCAGATGATCTCTTGGTGTTTTTTTTTGTTTGTTTGTTTTTTAAACTTTTGAATAATCGCAATTGTGACTGATGTGAGATGATGGTATCTCATGGTGGTTTTGATTTGAATTTCTCTGATGATTAGTAATGTTCAGCATTTTGTAATATGCTTGTTGGCTGGTTGCATGTTTTATTTGAGAACTGTTTGTTCATGTCTTTGGCCCACTTTTTAATGGAGTTGTTTTGTTTTTGTTTCTTGAGACAGAGTCTCAGTGTCTTTTGCTCACTTTTTAATGGAGTTATTTGTGTTTTGCTTATTAAGTTCTTTATAGATTCTCTACAGTAGACCTCTGTCAGATGCACAGTTTGTTAATATTTGCTCCCATTCTGTAGGTTTTCTGTTCACTCTTGATAGTTTCTCTTGCTGTGCAGAAGCTCTTTAGTTTATGTAGGTCCCATCTCTCAATTTTTTTTTGTCACAGTTGCTTTTGAGGATTTAGTTGTAAATTCTTTTCCATGGCTGATGCCCAGAGTGATATTTTCTAGAGTTTTTTTTCCAGAATTTTTATAGCTTCAGGTTTTACATTTACATGTCTGATCCATTTTGAGTTAATTTGTGTATATGGTGAAAGGTAGGGGTCCAGTTTCATTCTTCTGCATATAGCTAGCCAATTATCCCAATACTGTTTATTAAATATGAAGTCCTTTCTTGTTTATTTTTGTCTAATTTGTCAAAGATCAGATGGCTGTAGGTGTGTGGATTTATTTCTGGGTTCTGTATTCTAACCTGTTGTTCTATATGTCTGTTTTTGTACCAGTACCATGTTGTTTTGGTTACTGCAGCCTTATAGTATAGTTTGAAGTCAGGTATTATGATGCTTCTATCTTTGTTCTTTTTGCTTAGGATCACTTTGGCTGTTTGTGCCCCTTATTACATATGAATTTTGGAATCATGTTTTTCTAGTTCTGTGAAAAAATAATGTTAGCTGTTTGATAGGAACAGCATTAAATCTGTAGATTGCTTTGAGCAGTATGGTAATTTTAATGACATTTATTCTTCCAATCCATGAGCATGGAATATTTTGCCATTTGTATGTGTTATATATGATTTATTTCAGCAGTGTTTTACAGTTCTCCTTATAGAGATCTTTCACTTCCTTGATTAGATGTATTCCTAGGTAATTTGGTTTGTTTTTGGCAACTGTAAATGGGATTGTGTTCTTGATTTTGTTCTCAGCTTGAATGCTATTGGTGTATAGAAATGCTACTGATTTTTTTTTTACAATGATTTTCTATCCTGAAACTTTACTGAAGTCATTTATTAGTTCCAGGTGGCTTTTGGGTGAGTCTTTAGGGTTTTTCAGGTATAGAATCATGTTAGCCACAAAGAGAGACAGATTGTTTTCTTCTGTTCTTGTTTGGATTCCTTTTATTTCCTCCTCTTACCTGATTGCTCTGGCTATGACTTCCAGTATTATGAAGACTGAGAGTGATAAGTAAGTGCAGGCATTCTTGTCTTGTTCCAGTTCTCAGTGGGAATAGTTCCAGCTTTTGTTGGTTCAGTATGATGTTGGCTGTGAGTTTGTCAGAGATGATTCTTATTATTTTGAGGTATGTTCCTTTGAGGCCTAGTTTGTTGAGAGTTTTTAACGTGAAGGGTTATTGTATTTTTTCAAAGACTTTTACCATGTCTATGGAGATGATCATATCATTTCTGTTTTTAATTCTGTTTTTATGGTGAGTCACATTTATTGTTTTGTGAATGTTAAACTAAACTTGCATCCCAGAAATTATGTCCATAAGCGTGTTTCTGTGTTAGTAGGTATTGTTGTTTTGTTTCCATGTTTTGAACTTTCTTAAGCAGTGGTCCCCAACCTTTCTGATACCTGGGACCAGTTTCATGGAAGACAATTTTTCCATGGATGGTGGGGGCTGTGGGGTGGATTATGGTTCTGGGATGAAACTGTTCCACCTCAAATCATCAGGCATTAGTTACCGTCCCATAAGGAGCACACAACCTAGATCCCTCGCATGTGCAGTTCACAATATGGTTTGTGCTGCTATAAGAATCTAATGTCATCACTGATCTGACAGGAAGTGGAGCTCAGGCAGTAATGCTCCCTGGCCCACCAGTCACCTCCTGCTGTGCAGCTGAGTTCCTAATAGGTCATGGACTGGTACTGTTTTCTGGTCCAGGGGTTGGGGACTCCTACTCTTAAGGTCTCTTGTAAGGCTGGTTTCATGGTAATGAATTCTCTTAGCACTTACTTATCTAGAAAAGGTTTTATTTCTCCTTCACTGATGAAGTTTAGCTTGGCAGGATATGAAATTCTTGGTTAAAATTTCTTTGCTTTAAGAATGTTGAAAATAAACCCCCAATATTTCTTGCCTTGTGAGGTTTTTGCTGAGAAGTCTGCTGTTTGTTAGTCTGATGGGGTTCCCTTTGTACATGATCTGGATATTTTTCTTTAGTTGCCCTTGATATTTTTTCTTTTTAGCTTTGATCTTCGACAGGCTGGTGACTCTGTCTTGGTGGTGTTGGTTTTGTTTTGTATAGTATCTTGCAGGTGTTTTAGGCATTTCTTGTATTCAGATGTCTACCTGTCTATCAAGATTAGGAAAATTTTCTAAAAGTATTTCCTCACATGTGTTTTTCAGGTTGTTTATTTTTTCTCCTTCTCTCTCAGAAATGCCAATAATTCCTAAGCTTGGTTGCTTTACATAATCACATATTTCTTGAAGATTTTGTTCATTTTTTAAAATTCTTTTTTTTTTTGTCTGACTGAGTTAGTTAGTTTGAAAGATCAGCTCTTCGAGCTCTGAAATTTTTGCTGAAATTCTTCTGTTTAGTCCAGTCTATTAATAAAGCATTCAATTGTGTTTGAAATTCCTCAAGTGAGTTTTTCAATTCCAGAAGCTCTGATTCATTTCTTTTTAAGATGTTTATCTCTTCCTTTATTTGCTGGATTTATTTAGAAGTTCCTTGGTGTTGACTTTAAAACTTGTCTTGGTCTCTTTCAGCTTCTTTGCAATTCATGGTTTGAGTTCTTTATCTGTTATTTCTGAATTTCTCTTTTGGTTAGGGACCATTGCTGGAGAGCTAGTGTGATCCTTTGGTGATATCACTACAATCATACTTTTTATGGTGCCAGAATTCTTGTGCCGGTTTCCTCTCATCTGGAGACACTGGTACTTCTGATTTTTGTAATTTTTGTTTGGATAGGATTTTAAATTTTTTTTAATAATATTATTATTTTTTCTTTTACTTGCCCTTTCACCATTCCCTCTCCAGGTGGTGTGACTGTAGAAAATACCGGGTAGGGTACTTCGGCGTTGCTTCTATAGCCCTATGAACATCTTTGAGCAGGTTTTATATTTATTAGGCTGTGCAATTCAATCTGTAAGCCAGTAGGTTGCACTTATAGGTAAGAGACAGTTGCAGCCAATGTAACTAGACATACACACTTGACTTTTGTTTACTGGGAGAAGCTCTCTATTGCCTCAGTCAGTCAGTGGGCTGATCCATGGAGTGTACAGTGGTCTGAGCTACCCGCTCATCCCTTGGGTGGGGCAGGAGGGGCATAAGATGGGCCAGACATGGCAGGTACCCCAATGGCATGCACACACACCAGTGCACAGTGAGTATCCAGTAAGCAGTGACAAAGCACCCAGAGGTGTCCCTATGCATGGAGATGGAAAAAATCCTTGACTCCAAGGTCTTAGAACAAGCAATGGGAGCAGCTTAAACTCTGAGTCCAGGATAGTGTGATTCAGATGCCTTGAGATTTGCCTATGCATTTAATATAGATGGCCATTCTGCAACACAATCTCTGAGGAGGAAAGGTGGGGCAGCCCAGGCTTGAAATCCAGGCAAACAGGTGTTCTGACTGCTTGAGTATGAAGCAGAGAGGGCTCTGCTGCATTACAATCTGTTCAGGAAAAGTGGGGCAGCTCAGACTGCCAATACGGGCAAGGAGGTGATTTGAATGCCTGGAGATCTGCCTGGACTTTGAGTGGAGAAGCCCTTGCCCTGCACCAGATTCTCTTCACAGGAAGAGTGGAATGGCTCAGGCTGCTGAACCAGGGAAGTAGGTGCTCTGAATGCCTGCAGATCTGCCTGGGCATGAAACAGAGAGGGCCCCACTGCACCACAATCTATGCACAGAAGATGGGCCAGACATGGAAGAGGGGGGCAGATTAGGCTTCTGATCAAGGTGAGCAAGTTCTCCAACTACCTGGAGATCTGCCTGGATGTAAAGCAGGAAGGGCCCCCTTGCACCAATATCTCTGTACACAAAGAGTGGGGCACCTCAGGTTACTATTTTTGTTTCATCCAAACAAAAATAATGCCTAAGGCAGGCATTTAAAAGAACTGAAAAATAAGAGAGAGAAGGATAAACCCCAATAACAGAGAAATAGAATAGCTTTTCTACACAGAACTTGTAAATAAACTTGACAAACATCAGATAGTCTCTGTAATCACATGATTCTGTTTTCTGCTCATTGAAGAGAATGTCCTGCCCCTACTTTCTAAATTAGCAAGCTGTTCCTTGTTATTTCAAATTCTATCACCTGATTTTTCTCTATATTTGTTGTTGGTGCTTATCCTCACCTAACATACTCCACATTCACTTGTTAACTTATTGTTATTAACTACAACATAGTAATTATTAATTTATTGTCACTAGACTCTGAGCTTCATGGAACAGGTAGTTTTTCTGCTGTACTATCTTCAAAGCCTAGAACAGATATTGGCATAAAATAGTAGCTCAATCAATATTTAAAGAATAATTAACCCAATGAAATAATTCATGCATCAGTCTAGAGCAGGAGTTGGAAAATGACAGCCTGGCTCCAGCTTTTGTAAATAAAGTTCTATGGGAACACAGCCATATTCATTTACATATTGTCTATGGCCACTTTCTCACAACAACAACAAATTGGAGTAATTATGATAGACCATATGGCCCACAGAGCTGACAATATTTACTATCTGAACCTTTACAGAGTAAGCGTTCTGTTTGAGAGTCCTAGCACATAAAAAGTCAGAATTTATCATTATAATTCTCATTTTCTAAAAATATCATAGATGCAGACTTTTAACTATTTTTACTTTTCACTACATGTATATATACTTACGTATTTTTTGATATTTTTCTGAATGCCACATAAATGATATCATAACTTCTGTTCTTCTCTGATGATATAAATTAATTTTCCCCATGCCTGTTAACTCTTCTTAAGGGGAAGAGCTGTAAGCTAAAAAACAAAACTGCGTAAAATTTCCTAGAAATATGTCTCCAAATTTAGATATAGAAGATGTTTTATTATAGTTAAAGCACTGCCATTAACTAGATGTGTAACTTTACATAGTGTAATTACCTAGAAGGACATATTTTCTTGCCTGAAAAATGTGTTAATTTTTAAGATGTTTCTGGCTCTAAAATTCTTATATTAATGATTATCCATATAAACATTGAGGATATAAATTTTGAGGACAAACAAGAAAGTAGTTCAGTTAAAACAGTTCAATTTATTTGTTCTCAAAAAATTGTAAAACTGAGAAAAAACAAAAGGCATATATTGGTTTAATATTCTTTCTGTATCTAGCTGACAGAAAGAATGTGACAAAGAACTAGCCAGGACTGGGATTATAGTTATCGAACTGGACTGATGGAGTCTTGACATTGTATAAATTAAGACTGAATAACTCAGATTTCTGTATTGTACTGTGAAGTACTGTGATTGATTCATCTTGAACTACAAGAGTCATCTTATTTCATTTTTGAAAGTATGTTAAGGAAGTTTGGGGTTCTTGTTATTCTAACAAACAGAATGTCCATTTCCATTTTCAGTTACTTATTCCGTGGAAGGAATGTGAATGGTATTCACAGTGAAGAACGAGATTCCTCCTCTTTTTGTCTGAAGACAGTTTAGGGTGAAGCACGAAAATTCTTATTAATCAGAATTGATTTACCCCTGCCAGGCGAAAGGTGGCTAGGTGTGGGGTCTGTAACCTGAGGCAAGGTTGAAGCAGTGGTCACTCTTAATAGAAATCATTATCTATTTGTCTTTCTTCCCCAAGTTTTCCTCAAAATCTTATTAACTGTTACAAATTTATATAACTTGTTTTTGACAGAAGAAGCTACTTATCCTTCTGGGGTGCTAAACACTCTCCCCAAGACTAGAGAATCAGCTGCATTCACCCACAGAAAAAAAAAAGCTTTGTCAGCAGACTTGCTAGCTGGAAAAAGCTGTCATTTTTTCTGTTACACTGTTAGAGAGTGGAGAGTAAGAAACCTGGATCAAATCCTGGTTCTATCAATCATTTCTTTTAACTATGGCCAAAGTAGTGGCCAATTCAGTTTCTTCATATGTAAAGTTAAAATAATAATTATACTTGTTTCATAAGGTTGTAACGTATTAGAAGACATTATTATAAAAATTACATAGCCTAGTGCCTAGACAAGGCAAGTGCTCAATAACTAAGGTATATATCTTTCCAGTCATTATGACATTTTCTGTAGGCAATGATTTGTGAGTTAGGGATATAATATTCAAGAAACATGAAGAAAAACTCTATGGAGTCAGATACGAGACAGCAAACAAGTTTGGCCTGAAAAGAGGGAAGATAAAGCTATAGACAATCAGACATAGAAGAGGGCAAGCAAGTGGAACCTAGCAAAATGGTCTTAAGTATCCAAAACTTGGAAAAAATCAGCAGCACCATTTTGGAAGGCCATAGGAGAGGCCACAAATTTTAAGAAATGAGATGTGTTTGACTTTAGATAATGATATAATGGGGTGTTCAAAAAGTGAAGTGAAGATACAGTGGAGTTTAGAAAATTGCCATTTCAAAAGGATAAAGGGAGCAGTGTTTAAAATTTGGCAATGCAGCAGTCAGAATAGTGTCCAATTCTTAGCTTTGCCAATTACTAAATGTACAACCATGGATAAGTTAAATTCTCTAAGACATAATTTTCTCACCTGTACAAATGGAAATGATATAATAATATATATGATAAGTTTGTTGGGAAGAGAGTCAATGAAATAAAAAGTAAAACTTGTTGGTACTGAACTAGTACTCAACAAACAGCCACCATGATAATATTATAATTTTAATAATTATATATTACTCTTATTATCAGTTGTTATTTTCAGTATATTAAGTTTGAGAAGGATACATTTAGTAGGTTATTATGTAAGGAATATGAGGCTCAGAAACATACAAATCAGAGAGATTATATATGACCTCAGGGACTTATCTGATTGTGTAAATGACAAAGAGATAAAACAGAGTTCAAATATTAGCTTGAGAGTTTCAAATATAACCCTGGTTACTTAAAAAAAATCCTAAAAGTTGATCATAAATATAAATGTAAACCCTAAGGCCATGAAAACTTTTAGAAGAAAATGGAATAGAAAATCATGGAAACTTAGGATAGGCAAAAAGTTTCTTAAAACTCAAAAAGCATGAAACACAAAATACAAAAATTATTGCTCTATGGTACCTACCCAAATGAGTTGAAAACTTTGGTCCTCACAAAAACCTGCATATGAATATTCACAGATTTATTTATAATTGCCAATCTTAGAATCAACCAAGATGTTTTTCAGTGGGCGAATGAGTAAACTATAAGACATCCAGAAAATAGAATATTATTCAGTAGTAAAGAGAAATAAGCGATCAAGCTATGAAAAGCAAAACGAGCCAATTTAACAAGCTTACATACTATATAGTTCCAACTATTCTGGCAAAGGCAAAACTATGGAGACAGCAAAAAGGTAGAATGGAGAGTGATGACTAGGCAATGCACAGAAGATTTACTCTGTGCAGTAAAAATATTCTGTATGACATTATGATAGTAAACACATGGGACTGGGCATTTGTTCAAACCTACAGAAGGTACAACACCAAGAGTAAACCCTAAACTATGGACTTCGTGTGATTATGATGTAGATGTACATTCATCAGTTGTAATAAATGTACCACTCTGGTTGGGGAAGTAGGCAATGTGTGTGTACATATATATACATATATACATATATATGTGTGTATATATATATACGTATATACATATATGTATATACAATATATATACTATATATACACACATATATACTATATATACATATAAACATTTCATATATATATTCATATATAGATATACACTATATATACATATGTATATATGTATATATAGTGTATATATAATATATATGAAATACACTATATATACATATATACATATATATGTGTATATATATACATACATATATACTATATACATATATACACACATATATGTATATATATACACTATATACATATACACACATATATGTATATATACACTATATACATATACACACATATATGTATATATATACATATATACATAAATATATACATATATACACTATATATAATATATTTCTACATCTGTATAGCTCTCTCTCTCTATATATATATATATAGTGTATTTCAAAGGGAAAATTCTTAGTTTTGATAAAGTCCAATATATGAATTTTCAAGACATTACTCTTTAAGAGCAGTTTTAGGTTCACAGCAAAATTGAGAGAAAGTAACAGAGATTTCCTATGTATTCCCTTCTCAATTTTGCTGTGAACCTAAAACTGCTCTTAAAGAGTAATGTCTTGAAAATTCTATATTGGACTTTATCAAAACTAAGAATTTTCCCTTTGAAATACACCATTAAGAAAATGAAAAGGCAGGGCACATATTAGAAGAAAACATCTCACATCTATCAATGAACTTTTATGCATAATATGTAAAAACTCTTACAACTCATAATAAGACAAACACATAATAAAAGATAGGTAAAATATTTGAAGACACACTTCCCAAAAGAAGATATATGAATTACCAAAAGTATATGAAAACATTTTCAACAACATTGGTAATCAAGGAAATGTAAGATAAAATCATAATGAGACACTACTTCTTTAGAATGACTAAAATAAAACAAGACTATGCCAGGTGTTGGTGAAGATATGGAGGAACTAAAACTGGAATTGATAGGACTGTAAAGTGGTACAATCAGTTTGAAAGAGAGTTTGGCATTTTCTTAGGAAAATAAATATAAACCTACCATACAATCTATTCTGCTTCTAGGGATTTACCAAAAAGAGACAATGACATATGTCCACACAAAGACTGTATTTGCATGTTCATAGATGCTTTACTTTTAAGAACTTCAAACTGGAAACAACCCATATGTGCACCAGCAAGTGAATGGGCAAGCAAACTTTGGTATATCCATAAAATGGAATAATACTTTTCAATAGAAAAGTATAAACTACTCATATATTTAACAACATAAATGAAACTTGAAATAATTATTATTAAGTGATAGAAACTAGAGCAAAAATTAAAATGCACTGTGTCAGTTGAAGATGGCCAAATAGGAACAGCTCCGGTCTACAGTTCCCAGCGTAAGTGATGCAGAAGACGGGTGATTTCTGCATTTCCATCTGAGGTACTGGGTTCATCTCACTAGGGAGTGCCAAACAGTGGGTGCAGGACAGTCGGTGCAGCGCACCGTGTGCGAGCCGAGCCAAAGCAGGGCGAGGCATTGCCTCACTCGGGAAGCGCAAGGGGTCAGGGAGTTCCCTTTCCTAGACAAAGAAAGGGGTGACCGACGGCACCTGCACAGCAGTCTGAGATCAAACTGCAAGACAGCAGTGAGGCTGTGGGAGGGGCGCCCACCATTGCCCAGGCTTGCTTAGGTAAACAAAGCAGCCAGGAAGCTCGAACTGGGTGGAGCCCATCACAGATCAAGGAGGCCTGTCTGCCTGCCTCTGTAGGCTCCACCTCTGGGGGCAGGGCACAGACAAACAAAAAGTCACCAGTAACCTCTGCAGACTTAAATGTCCCTGTCTAACAGCTTTGAAGAGAGTAGTGGTTCTCCCAGCACGCACCTGGAGATCTGAGAATGGGCAGACTGCCTCCTCAAGTGGGTCCCTGACCCCCGAGCAGCCTAACTGGGAGGCACCCCCCAGTAGGGACAGACTGAAACCTCACTCGGCCAGGTACTCCTCTGAGACAAAACTTCCAGAGGAACTATCAGACAGCTGAATTTGTGGTTCACGAAAATCCGCTGTTCTGTAGCCACAGCTACTGACACCCAGGCAAACAGGGTCTGGAGTGGACCTGCAGCTGAGGGTCCTGTCTGGTAAACTAACAAAAAGAAAGGACACCCACACCAAAAACCCATCTGTACATCACCATCATCAAAGACCAAAAGTAGAAAAAAACTACAAAGATGGGGAGAAAACAGAGCAGAAAAACTGGAAATTCTAAAAAGCAGAGCACCTCTCCGCCTCCAAAGGAACGTAGTTCCTCACCAGCAACGGAACAAAGCTGGACAGTGCATGACTTTGACAAGTTGAGAGAAGAAGGCTTCAGATGATCAAACTACTCCGAGCTACAGGAGGAAATTCAAAACAATGGCAAAGAAGTTAAAAACTTTGAAAAAAAATTAGATGAATGTATAACTAAAATAACGAATGTAGAGAAGTGCTTAAAGGAGCTGATGGAGCTGAAAGCCAAGTTTTGAGAACTACGTGAAGAATACAGAAGCCTCAGTAGCCAATGCGATCAACTGGAAGAAAGGATATCAGTGATGGAAGATGAAATGAATGAAGTGAAGCGAGAAGGGAAGTCTAGAGAAAAAAGAATAAAAAGAAACGAACAAAGCCTCCAAGAAATATGGACTATGTGAAAAGGCCAAACCTACGTCTGATTGGTGTACCTGAAAGTGACAGGGAGAATGGAACCAAGTTGGAAAACACTCTGCAAGATATTATCCAGGAGAACTTCCCCAATCTAGCAAGGCAGGCCAACATTCAGATTCAGGAAATACAGAGACCGCCACAAAGATACCCCTCGAGAAGAGCAACTCCAAGACACATAATTGTCAGATTCACCAAAGTTGAAATGAAGGAAAAAATGCTAAGGGCAGCCAGAGAGAAAGGTCGGGTTACCCACAAAGGGAAGCCCATCAGACTAACAGCTGATCTCTCAGGAGAAACTCTACAAGCCAGAAGAGAGTGGGGGCCCATATTCAACATTCTTAAAGAAAAGAATTTTCAACCCAGAATTTCATATCCAGCCAAACTAAGCTTCATAAGTGAAGGAGAAATAAAATACTTTACAGAAAAGCAAATGCTGAGAGACTCTGTCACCACCAGGCCTGCCCTAAAAGAGCTCCTGAAGGAAGCACTAAACATGGAAAGGAACAACCGGTACCAGCCACTGCAAAAACATGCCAAATTGTAAAGACTGTTGAGGCTAGGAAGAAACTGCATCAACTAATGAGCAAAATAACCAGCTAACATCATAATGACAGGATCAAATTCACACATAACAATATTAACTTTAAATGTAAATGGGCTAAATGCTCCAATTAAAAGACACAGATTGGCAAACTGGATAAGGAGTCAAGACCCATCAGTGTGCTGTATTCAGGAAACCCATCTCACGTGCAGAGACACACATAGACTCAAAATAAAGGGATGGAGGAAAATCTATCAAGCAAATGGAAAACAAAAAAAGGCAGGGGTTGCAGTCCTAGTCTCTGATAAAACAGATTTTAAACCAGCAAAGATCAAAAGAGACAAAGAAGGCCATTACATAAATGGTAAAGGGATCAATTCAACAAGAAGAACTAACTATCCTAAATATATATGCACCCAACACAGGAGCACCCAGATTCACAAAGCAAGTCCTGAGTGACCTACAAAGAGACTTAGACTCCCACACAATAATAATGGGAGATTTTAACACCCCACTGTCAACATTAGACAGACCAATGAGACAGAAAGTTAACAAGGATACCCAGGAATTGAACTCAGTTCTGCACCAAGCAGACCTAATAGACATCTACAGAACTCTCCACCCCAAATCAACAGAATATACATTTTTTTCAGCACCACACCACACCTATTCCAAAATTGACCACATAGTTGGAAGTAAAGCTCTCCTCAGCAAATGTAAAAGAACAGAAATTATAACAAACTATCTCTCAGATCACAGTGCAATCAAACTGGAACTCAGGGTTAAGAAACTCACTCAAAACCGCTCCATAAAATACTGGCAAACAGAATCCAGCAGCACATCAAAAAGCTTATCCACCATGATCAAGTGGGCTTCATCCCTGGGATGCTAGGCTGGTTCAACATATGCAAATCAATAAATGTAATCCAGCATATAAACAGAACCAAAGACAAAAGCCACATGATTATCTCAATAGATGCAGAAAAGGCCTTTGACAAAATTCAACAACCCTTCATGCTAAAAACTCTCAATAAATTAGGTACGGATGGGAGGTATCTCAAAATAATAAGAGCCATCCATGACAGACCCACAGCCAATATCATACTGAATGGGCAAAAACTGGAAGCATTCCCTTTGAAAACTGGCACAAGACAGGGATGCCCTCTCTCACCACTCCTATTCAACATAGTGTTGGAAGTTCTGGCCAGGGCAATCAGACAGGAGAAGGAAATAAAAGGTATTCAATTAGGAAAAGAGAAAGTCAAATTGTCCCTGTTTGCAGATGACATGATTGTATATCTAGAAAACCCCATTGTCTCAGCCCAAAATCTCCTTAAGCTGATTGATAAGCAACTTCAGCAAAGTCTCAGGTACAAAATCAATATACAAAAATCACAAGCATTCTTGTACACCAATAACAGACAGAGAGCCAAATCATGAGTGAACTCCCATTCACAATTGCTTCAAAGAGAATAAAATACCTAGGAATCCAACTTACAAGGGACGTGAAGGACCTCTTCAAGGAGAACTACAAACCACTGCTCAATGAAATAAAAGAGGATACAAACAAATGGAAGAACATTCCATGCTCATGGATTAGAAGAATCAATATCATGAAAATGGCCATACTGCCCAAGATAATTTATAGATTCAATGCCATCCCCATCAAGCTACCAATGACTTTCTTCACAGAATTGGAAAAAACTACTTTAAAGTTCATATGGAACCAAAAAAGAGCCCGCATTGCCAAGTCAATCCTAAGCCAAAAGAACAAACCTGGAGGCATCATGCTACCTGACTTCAAACTATACTACAAGGCTACAAAACAGCATGGTACTGGTACCACAACAGAGACATAGATCAATGGAACAGAACAGAGCCCTCAGAAATAATGCTGCATATCTACAACTATCTGATCTTTGACAAACCTGACAAAAACAAGCAATGGGATAAGGATTCCCTATTTAATAAATGGTGCTGGGAAAACTGGCTAGCCATATGTAGAAAGCTGAAACTGGATCCCTTCCTTACACCTTATACAAAAATTAATTCAAGATGGATTAAAGACTTGCATGTTAGACCTAAAACCATAAAAACCCTAGAAGAAAACCTAGGCAATACCATTCAGGACATAGGCATGGGCAAGGACTTCATGTCTAAAACACCAAAAGCAATGGCAACAAAAGCCAAAATTGACAAATGGGATCTCATTAAACTAAAGAGCTTCTGCACAGCAAAAGAAACTACCATCAGAGTGAACAGGCAACCTACAGAATGGGAGAACATTTTCGCCACCTACTCATCTGACAAAGGGCTAATATCCAGAATCTACAATGAACTCAAAAAATTTACGAGAAAAAAAAAACCCCATCAAAAAGTGGGCGAAGGACATGAACAGACACTTCTGAAAAGAAGATATTTATGCAGCCAAATAGCACATGAAAAAATGCTCATCATCACTGGCCATCAGAGAAATGCAAATTAAAACCACAATGAGATACCATCTCATACCAGTTAGAATGGTGATCATTAGAAAGTCAGGAAACAACAGGTGCTGGAGAGGATGTGGAGAAATAGGAACATTTTACACTGTTGGTGGGACTGTAAACTAGTTCAACCATTGTGGAAGTCAGTGTGGCAATTCCTCAGGGATCTAGAACTAGAAATACCATTTGACCCAGCCATCCCATTACTGGGTATATACCTAAAGGGCTATGTATCATGCTGCTATAAAGACACATGCACACGTATGTTTATTGTGGCACTATTCACAATAGCAAAGAGTTGGAACCACCCCAAATGTCCAACAACGATAGACTGGATTAAGAAAACATGGCACATATACACCATGGAATATTATGCAGCCATAAAAAAGGATGAGTTCATGTCCTTTGTAGGGACATGGATGAAACTGGAAACCATCATTCTCAGTAAACTATCACAAGGACAAAAAACCAAACACCGCATGTTGTCACTCATAGGTGGGAATTGAACAATGAGAACTCATGGACACAGGAAGGGGAACATCACACTCCGGGGACTGTTGTGGGGTGGGGGGAGGGGGGAAGGACAGCATTAGGAGATATACCTAATGCTAAATGACGAGTTAATGGGTGCAGCACACCAACATGGCACATGGATACATATGTAACAAACCTGCATATTGTGCACATGTACCCTAAAACTTAAAGTATAATAATAATAATTATAAATTATTTAGCTAGCAAAAAAAATTAAAATGTACTGTGTCATCCCATTTATATAAAATTCTACAAAATGTAAACCAGTTTATAGCCACAGAAAACAAATCACCATTTGCCCTGGAACTGGCGTGGAAAAAGACAGGTCAGGAGTGCTTACAAATGGGGATATGAAAACCTGTGGCGTTAATTGCAGTAATGGTTTTATGAGTTTGTATTAGTCCATTCTCACACTGCTATAAAGGATACTACCTGAGGCTGGGTAATTTATAAAGGAAAGAAGTTTAATTGACTCGTAGTTCTGCATTACTGGGGAGGCCTCAGAAAACTTACAATCATGGTGGAAGGTGAAAGGGGAAGCAGGCACCTTCTTCACAAGGCAGCAGGAGAAAGTGAGTGCAAGCAGAGAAAATGCCAGATGCTTATAAAACCATCAGATCTCACTATCAGGAAAATAGCATGGGAGAAACCACCCCCATAATCCAATCACTGGTCCCCTTTGACAGGTAGGGATTACAATTCAAGATGAGAGAAGAGATTTGGGTGGGGACACAGAACCAAACCATATCTGAGTCCATAAGTATAAAACTCCTCAACAAATTATGGTGCTTAAGTATGTGTAGTTTACTGCATTTCAGTTATATCCCAGTAAAGTTTAAAATAAACTTTAGAATTAAAATAATGCAGTGAGAGTCCACTGGACGCTCAGTGATACTGGTATCATTGGCCTATTCAGTAAGAGCTGAGTTTGACATGTGCAAAACCTCCAAGATAAATTGATGTTCAGATACCTTGAATTATCAGTAGCCTATTCTCTAGTTGCTTTTGTGTGCAGTCTTCGTATTCTGAATTTTTTAAAAGAAGATATTTAGTTGTTTTGTAATCAGAAAAAACATGTTGTCTTCAAGACATAGAAGTTTTCAGTTGTTGCCCCTTTTAGAATATATCATCTACCTTTTTAGAAATTGCTAGAAGAAAAGTATTTCTTATATATTTTGAAAGGAATAAGACTAAAATATTTATGAGAGGAATTTCCCATAGAAGTCCTCGCCGATCTTAGAAAATTGCTTTATTTTCCTTCCTCCCACCACAGAAAATGGGCAGAAAAGTGTAATTTATAGTTTCTTCTTTCGTGATAATATTGTATACTCCTCATAATTTATGTTCAAATAAATAATGCAAGATTTTTAAGTGTTTTCCTAAATTTTTGATTGCGTTTGTAAAAATATCTGCCTATACAATAGTAATAACTAGAAACATACCTTAAGAAGAATCTTTCCGTGCCATTCATTGAGAAGTCTACGTCAATGTTGGTAGATTCCCGGAGAGCAGTGGCATGCAGGAAAATCTTTGTGAGCAGCCAGGAAACTAACTGAAGAACAGTTGAAATCAGCTATAGCCACTGAGAATATGAAATCCAACATAAAAAAGTAAAAAAAAAAATGATATCTCAGCAAAAACAAACTCTACTAACCGGCATTTGCTGACATTTTCTTAGATAAATACCGTGAAGTATTAATCAGTATGTACTCAGTTGGATTTGGCTGATTAGAAGCTTTCCTATTGTTTATGTGAAGTCTTATAATCTAGGTTTTTAGTGAGAACAGGTTATAAGGTATTTCTCTATAATTTTAAATATGCGTGGCATTGTTTATGCATCAGAAAATGGCATCTTGCAGTGGTTAAGAATTTTTTTAAATATTTGCAGGTCTTATTTAACACACACACGTTTTAGCCTCAGTCAGAACTCTTTAATCAAATATTTTTGGGGGCTATTAAGGTTTTAAACATAGTAACTAATACATACATTTAAAGAAAAATAACCACATCATTTGATAAAAGCTATCCCCTAGTTAACAAAAACTCACCATATGAAATGTCCCCATAATATTTTTCACTTTAAGCTACCTGAAGCTTGACAATAAAACTTTAAGATTTCACCAATAAGCAAAGTTCTTGTGACCAGGCTAAAAAGTGAAACATAGTTTCTGTCTGTGGTTAATTAATTGAAGTGAATAATATCCCTAGTCTGTAGGTGCTTTGTTTCTCCCAATAGAACATTGTACATACAACTTACAGAGCTTCAGAATAATTCACAACCACATTCACAACAATTCACAGCATTCACAACAATGCCCATGAAACCATTTTAGTTTTTATTTGTCTAGAAAGGGTCTTACTGTTTGTTAGAGGATATGTGAAATTAATGGATGTCATTGGAACTATGTAGAGTCCTGTATTTGGGCATGTGTATCAATCAAAGAAGCAGAAATCATTCACTTTAAAGTCTTAGAAATAGAGGATTTTTAATGAAGGTAAATGACTACACTGAAGATGGAAGAGCTAAGGGACCAAACAAACCTAAAATTATGAATAATAGGAGGTACTACTCTTGCTAGTGCTGTAGGGACAAAAAGCAGATTTTGCTATCAGAGCTGAAAAATTGGAGCCATTTGGCAGAGTTGAGGTGCAGGAAGAGATGCTAGGTGCCACAGCAGATGGTGGGATACCTAAGTTGCTCCCCTACTCTTACCCCTCCCAGTTTCCACGGGAGCTTCCTACTGGTGAACTTCCCACAAATCCAGAAGGCAGTTTCCTGTTAGCAGTGTAGGGCATTGGTAGAGAACAAACCTGAAAGCAAAACAGGTAGTCTATTTAGCCAGCACGCACGTGAGAAATGAAGTTACTACACATAGATGAGGAGAAAAAAGTAATAAGAATCATAGCATTTGGCTTATATAAATCATATTATGGTATGAATTCTCTTAAGTACTACAGAAGCATCGCAAGCATTGGAAGGGATCAGTGAAGAACAAGTTACATTATATACTGCCTCTTTTCTCTGTAACAGGGGTGGCATTAGAAATTAAGCATTACACAACGGCTGGGTTTGGATACCAAATAATCACAATCAGCCTGGGGAAAAAAATAAGATTTCTCAATGAGAAATTGTTATCATAACTAATTCTGATAAAGTTTGAGATAAGTTGGCCTTATAAAGGGCTTGGCTCCCGTTTTTGCAGGCTGTACAAGAAACTATGGGGTAAGCATCTGTTTCTCGGGCTTCAGAAAGCTTCCACTTACGGCACAAGGTGAAAGGGAGTAGGGATCATATGGCAATAGAGGAAGAACATGTGGAGAGAGGTCTCAGGCACTTTATAAGAATCAGTTCTCCTGGGAACTAATAAAGTGAGAACGTACTCTGCCTCCAGGAGCCAAACACCTCCCATTAGGCCCCACCTCTAACATTTAGGATCAAAATTTAACATGAGATTTGGAAGGGACAAATGTCCAAACTATCTCACTTACCAAACTTAAATGTGTGCTGAAATTAAAGAGACAAATTAACTTTCCACTTAAAATATCTAGAAAATTATTTAATATTTCATGATTCTTTAGCTAGAAATTAACATGATTCATTTTTATTATGTACTTTTTCATATTCTCTTAAAGTGTATTCCTGAAAAAAGTGACAAACCTTGTTCAAAATAGTGATATATTTAAAATATCTTTTAGTAAATTAGAGACCACTTAATTTTGGCCAACGTTTATAAATTGCTTTGAAATAAAACTACACTTTTCAGGCATAGTGTCTTGGGAAGATTCACAGTTCACAGAATAAATTTCTATTCTCTTCTATTAGCTATCTCTAGAAAAGCAATATTTTCACTATGGAATAAGTAAAATGACACATCATTCACCTAGTAATATTATATTAAGGAATATTTTAATGTATTCAGAAAGTTTTTTTATTTAAAAATCATTAGTTTTATTTTAGGATGTCATCTCTGAAAAGTAAACAGTTGCATTTATTTGCCTATGGATAAAACAATCCAATCATCAGCTCTTTCAATTATAGGCTAACAAACATGAAGCTATTTGGAGAAAATACTTTCAAAATTTTTCTTCTTGGGTCTAAATAATCGGGGTTGTTTGTTTTATTACAACGTAGGTTTAGTCTTCCCTTCCACAGATGATGGGCGTGGCCTTCCACTTTTTGCCTGAATGTTTCAGTTCCATCTCTATTCAGCATGTGTTCCGGAAAATGGAGGAAGTTAGTTTTTCTATATAAGTTAAGGCTTGCAAATTAGTGGCCTACAGTTGTGCTGTATGGCCCACACGCAGTGCAGAGGAAAAAATAATCTTTGATTCAAAGTTAGAAACTTGAGAATTCACACACACACACACACACACACACACACACACACACACACACACACACTCTGTCTCTCTCTCTCTCTCTCTCTCTCTCACACACACACACACACACACAGAGAGTATACTGCCTGCTAATTTTGAAAAGTCAGACTCGGTTATCCTGTGCCCATATTCCTCATATCAACAATCCACTGCTTCTTTGGATTTTATACTGGGCATGCTTTTTCCATTTCACCAAAGTCACTATCACCTTATCATTGGGTTTTCTCATTCAATGAAATGGGTCAGATATAAGGAGACATTTATATTACCTGCATGCATGATACCCGTATGCATTTGAATTTGCTATCCATGCCATGAGACAAGATTAGATTGTGACTCCAGTGTCCTCCAAGCTGATTCTAGGATTCTTCTATTTTATAAAAATGGAGCTCTTAATATTGTTTTTTTGTAACTTTCATTTTAAGTTCAAGGGTACATGTACAGGTTTATTACTTAAGTAAACCTGTGTCATGGGAGTTTGTTGTACAGATTATTTCATCACCCAAGTATTAAGCATAGTACCCATTAGTTATTTTTCCTAATCCTCTCCCTCCTCCTACTCTCCACCCTTCAATAGGCTCCAGTGTGTGTTGCTCCCCTCTATATGTCCAATGTTTCATCATTTAGCGCCCACTTATAAGTAAGTGAGAAAATGCAGTATTTGGTTTTCTGTTCCTACTTAATTTGCTAAAGATAATGCCCACCTGCCCCATCCATTTTCCTGCACAGGAACTTTTTTGTTCTTTTTTATGGCTGCATAGTGCTCCATGGCGTATATGTACCACACTTTCTTTATCTGGTTTATCATTGATGGGCATTTGGGTTGATTCTATGTCTTTGCTATTGTGAATAGTGCTGCAATGAATATATACGTGTTTGTGTCTTTATAATAGAACAATTTATATTCCTCTGGGTATATACCAAGTAATGAGACTGCTGGTTCAAATGGCATTTCTGTCTTTAGGTCTTTGAGGAATCACCACACTGTCTTCCACAATTATTGAATAACACTCCCACCAACACTGTATAAGCATTCCTTTTTCTCCACAACCTCACCAACATCTGTTATTTTTGGACATTTTAATAAAAGCCATTCTGACTGGTATGAAATGGTATTTCATTGTGGTTTTTATTTGCATTTCTCCAATGACCAGTGATTTGAGCATTTTTTCATATGATTGTTGGCCACATGTATGCCTTCTTTAGAAGTGTCTTATCTGTGTTCTTTGCCCAGTTTTTAATGAGTTTTTTTTTCATGTAAATTTGTTTAACTTCCTTATAGATGCTGGATGTTAGACCTTTGTCAGATGCATAGTTTGCAAAAATCTTCTCCCATTCTATAGGTTGTCTGCTTGTTGATAGTTTCTTTTGCTGTGCAGAAGCTCTTTAGTTTAATTAGATCCCATTTCTCCATTTTTGCTTTGGTTGTGATTGCTTTTGGTGTCTTTCTCATGAAATCTTTCTTTGCCCATGCCTATGTCCTGAATGGTATTTCCCAGGTTGTCTTCCAGGGTTTTTATAGTTTTGGGTTTTAATCTGCCTTGAGTTAATTTTTGTATATCATGTAAGAAGGGGGTCCAGTTGTAATCTTCTGCATGTGGCTAGCATGAGATCCCAGCACATTTATTGAACAGGGAAGCCTTTCCTCATTGCTTGTTTTTGTCAAGTTTGTCAAAGATCAGATGGTTGTATGTGTGTACTCTTAATTATGTGTTCTCTATTCTGTTCCATTGGTCTATGTGGCTGCTTTTGTACCAGTACTATGCTGTTTTGGTTATTGTAGGCCTGCAGCATAGTTTGAAGTCAAGCAGCATGATGCCTCCAGCTTTGTTCTGTTTGCTGAGGATTACTTTGGCTATTTGGGTTCTTTTTTGATTCCATATGAATTTTTAAATAGTCTTTTCTAGTTCTGTGAAAAAAATCCCAATGGTAATTCCATAGGAATAGCACTGAATTTATACATTGCTTCGGGCAGCATGGCCATTTTCACAATACTGATTCTTTCTATATATGAGCACAGAAAGGTTTTCCACTTGTTTGTGTCATCTCTGATTGGTTAGAGTAGTCATTTGTAGTACTCCTTGCAGAGATCTTTCACCTCCCTCGTTAGCTGTATTCCTAGGTATCAAGTAGGATTTATCCCTGCGATGCAAGGTTGGCTCAACATAACACAAATCAATAAATGTGATTCATCACATAAACAGAACTAAAGACAAAAACCACATGATTATCTAAATGGATGCAGAAAAGGCTTTTGGTAAAATTCAGCATCCATTCATGTTGGGGCCTTTGAAAGATAATTAGTTTTAGATGACGTCATGAATATGGGGCCCTCATGATGGAATCAGTTCCCTTTTAAGAGTACCAGAGCATTCTCTCTCTCTCTCCTCCCCTCTCTTTACCATGTGAGAACCCAGCAAGAAGGAAGCTATCTTACTAATCAAGGAGAGACCACTCACCAGAAGATCTCCATGCTGGTGCCTTTATCTTGGACTTCCAACCTCCAGAAATGTTAGAAAGCAGGGTTATACTAAAAGCTAATCACCTTAGTGATTTTCACTCCTGAGTGTTTTATCAAGACGAAACTAATTAGAGCTTCTGCCTCATCTCATTTTCATACTAGCAATATCAAGAACCTGTAATGTTAAGTTCCTCACTTTACCTTTTGAAGTGCATTTGGTGCACCAATATTCTTGTTTGTCCCATTCCAATTTTCACACAATTCCCCACCCAAAGCTCTTACTTTCAGAAACTTTTAGTGGGAGGAAATTATTTACATATTTCTCTGAAAGTCCTTCCTTTTCCAGTATGACATCACAGGTGTTTCAGCATTAATGGCCTTTTCTTTCAACTTGACTCCCTCTGCTTAACATATTACAGAAATTTTGGAAATCTGTAGTCTCTTGTTGTCACCACTGGAGGGCGACCAAGTTCTTGGCGTCTTGAACAAAGAATTGGCCAAAATGCACAAAGGAAGGAAGGAAGGAATTAAGGGATTTATTGAATATAAAAGTACACTCCACAGTGTGGGAGTGGGCCCAAGCATAGGGGCTCAAGGGCCTCATTACATAATTTTGGGGTGTTTAAATACCCTCTAGGGGATTCCATTGGTTACTTGGGGGTACACCCCATGTAAATGAACAGGATAAAGTTACAAAGTTATTTACTTGGCCTACACCCTATGAAGTGGATGTTTCCTGTCATAGCTGAAGTGTGAATTGGCCTTATTTTCCCTGCTTCCAGACCCTCTTTTCCTGCCTCATCTCCCCCATGAGAGATGTGACCCCACAAATCTTTATGGGAGGCAGAGAAACCGATGGTCTTTTTTCTGTATCTGCTTCATGCTGGCTTGAGGTGTAGTCCCTACCTATTGAGAATCATGGAACTCTCACCCTGCTCTGTCTGGTGAAGGCAAGGTAGCTTCTTGATGGCCAGGGGTGGTGTCTTCACCTGGAACTGGCTGGAACCTTTGTTGCATGATTATGTGAAGCTTGATGGTCTCTAGGCAAGAGGAAATGAATTTGGTTAAAAGATTTATTGTGAACTTCATGGTGGGGGGGATACCTATACTATCAAAAATGTTTGTTACAAAGATTTGCAGCAGAAAAAAACAAAACCTGGTTTGTCCTAGAACCTACGTGTTTTCTTAACACACAAGCAACTCTGTTTTGGTTTGGTTTGGTCTGCTGGGGCCTAGTGCATGAGCTTAGTCCAAAACAATGGCCCCCAGAATTTTGTTTAAAAAAAACTCCCCCTTTTTGGTCAGGTTCTCACTCAGGTGAGAGTGTGACCAAAACTTAGGGCCTTAGCACCATTCTCAGTTACCATCATTTTGGGTTTCCTGTCTCAACACATCATTCATAGGTTACTGTGTCCTCATGGTTGCACATTTCTTTTACCTCCTGTCATTCCAGTTGAAGACAGACCATATGACATTCTACAGATGGCTGCATGCAAGTATTTAAAAATCTTTGAGAAAATACAGTGCACCAGGGAGACTACTGTGATGACAACACCAAGAGTTTGGAGTATGCTGCTTACCCAAGGTCCCCACAAGCCAAACCTCCTAAAATCAAATGGATCAAAGAATAAGCTAGATAAGGAGTATGCTCACTTAACTAAGCAGTCTCTTTGTTAATACCCTACCACTGAATTTCTATAATCTTCATTTGATGTATTTTTCCATGGGCCACAAGTGCTAGTGGCCGCACAGCTGCTTGTTTAGCCAATTCTATTATAACTTTCACAAAAGAATTTAAAGTCTGTTGTGTAACTGTAGGCTTTACAGTAGAATTTGCTATAGACGTTATCATGGGAAATACATTTCTAATCATTGCCTCTTTTACTTTAAACCACAGAAAAAAGAACTAACAAATGATCCCTTTTAGAAGAGTGGAGGCCTCCTGGCAATGTTCTCTTTAACCCATGATGTGAGTTAAGAGGAGTCAACCAATGTTTTTGACTGATTATGAGGCAACGTACATACCATTAAAGTTGCTTACCTACATTGGGCCTTCATCTTTTATCTATCAAAGTATAAGTTTATCCATGTATAAGGCTGGCTGTAAACTTCTTCACAAATAAAAGTACACCCCATAAGTGCACGTAACAGACCCCCTTTCCACTTGTATTGTTTATAGAGGCATAAGCAAGGGAAAATATTCAAAGATCAGAGTTTCATGATAGAGGCCTTCATCTGTCAACTTGGGAAAAGCTATTCACATTAAGGATTCCATCTTCCTCTTGAAAGACATTTCCCTGGTTAGTTTTACCTTAAGGGTTCCAATGGGTGTACAGTTCTGAGAGTGCAGAGGGACCCTTCTCATTTATGAGATTATGAACCGAAACTTCAAGGTCCTAAAGTTTTTGTTGTAGTCTGGATGGCAAGGACAGTCTTTTGCTGATGTTTTCAGAAGATCCAAACCATAAAAAGTTTTTTCACCTGCTGAAAATACACTGTTGCATAACAATCTACTCTTATAACATCAGCCCTCTTGCATGGGAAAGCTTTATACACCAGAAAACATGCATGGAAAATAACAATTGAATGAAATCCCTTTATAACAGGTTTCAATGGCCCACCAGGTGACCAAATGTACCTGAAGCTTTCATTGTTTTCCCAGGCATCTAGGACCAAACACTGATAATAAACTGTTTCAGTAATTTGTAAGTCACTACACCATTGTATTCAATCTGGATCATTTTATCTTTTCCATGATGAGTCATGGAATGCAGAACTTTTAATAATAAGAGCTTCAAGGACTCAGGAAGTACAAGAAGGCCATCTGGTTCTCCATTAGTCCATGCTTAATCAACATTAGACTTCTATGCTCTTGAATACCAGTTGTTTTTCCAAATTAGGTGCACAGCACTGACAAGGAAATTTGGTTATTCCTGTGGTTATTTAATTTAATTATTTAATTTGGTTATTATTACAATAACATAATAACCATACTTAGACATTAGAATTTTAGAAATCCCAAACAATTTTGGAACATATATTTAGCATTATTCACAAAAATATAACCTAAAGAAGACTGAACATCATTTTCGCAATCACATGTACCTAAAAATGTCAAATAATTCTGTTTACCTCTTTTCTGGATGTTTTCAGGGGCTCTCTGATCCATCCAAAAAGCCAGGCATTCGGAAAGAGAATTTGGAAACTGAAGTTTGACTTTGGACTTCCAGATTACCATAAATTTTATATTTTGCCAAAATGATGACTCAGAAATTTTAAAGAAGCAAAAACCTTTTGTAACCTTTTACAGGAAAAAAAAAAACACATTTTACTGTTCTTACATACCTTGCATGTAAAACTGTTTCTACTAGTCATAATTGCATGTTACAAAGGTGACTCTTAGCAATTGTAACATAAAACCTGGAAAGTTATGTTCTGAAAAGTTTGACTATTTCCAGCATAGCTAGAGAGATGTGGCCCAACTCCACATTGCCTAGCTGGAAAGCAGGCAAGTTAAACAATTTTCGAAAGCCAAAGAAACAATTTATGACCTTAAAGTATTTAGAAAACCTAATATTTGAACATAATTTAGACCACATGTTTACATTTTGAAGACATTTGTATTTTACCAATAATCTTTAAAACTGTTTATTTCCCAAAAGATTACTCAAGTCACATGAACTAAATAAAAGACATTATGTTTTTCACTTTTCTGACAAAGTATTTGATTTAAGGTCTTATTATTAAACAAATTAATGTAAAACTTTACAGAGGAGATAAACAGTGACTTATACCTTTTATTTAACCAGTTTGCATAGAGAGAAAGAGGGCAGAGACTGGCTGGTGAGAAATTCTTGCCCTTTTGCTGGCATGCCAGGTTCCTGGGCGCTCTCTCCCTGAGCAGCCCTAGTGACCCTGCTTGACTGTATGCAGACAAACAAACACATTGTCGTGAATTAAGAATATTCACAAACAAACAGTTTACAAATTTTGGACCAATTAGGCAGAGAGAGAGAAATATGACTCAAATTCCATTTATGAAAGTATGCTCAATACACTTAAAGTATCAGGAAGCCTAAAATCCAAAGTTAGTTTAAGGTTAAAAGTCTGGTGTGCTCTATCAGTTCTTGTGGGCCAAAGGTAGCCTAGGAATTTAAGATAAATGAAGAGTAAACACCCAACAAATGAAAACTAGAAGCTAAAACAAATAAACGGGAAACCAACCCTAAGTTTTTCTACTTAATTTACCCTGAAGGCTACAGTGTTACCTAGGGTCTCAGAAAACCCACATAATAAGTATTTTATTCCTAATACACAATTAAATATCCTTAAGTTCACCAATATTGTCATATATATCCTGTGCAATCAAGAAATTCACTTTAGTCACATGACCAAGAAGTACTCTAACACTGTCCACACAAAATGGCAAATATAGTGTGAAGCAATGCAGGCACGTATATAAAATTTGGCCTCACACTAAATCCAGCTTCATGCTTAACTGTATTAAAAAATGAATTGCCAAACTGCCAACGCATTTCTTGTTTGTTTTTTTAGATGGAGTCTCGCTCTGTCACCCAGGCTGGAGTGCAGTGGCATGATCTTGGCTCACAGCGACCTCTATCTCCTGGGTTCAAGGGATTCTCCTGCCTCAGCCTCCTGAGTAGCTGGGATTATGGGTGTGCACCACCACACCCAGACACTTCTTATCTTTCTTTAATTTACTGTAATCAAGATTAAGAGCTTTAACTATGAAAGTGTTAATTAGCCAAATGTCTCCAATTCTCTATCAGGTTTAAAAAAATATTTTATTAGGTTGGGCACGGTGGCTCACGCCTGTAATGCCAGCACTTTGGGAGGCCGAGGCGGGTGGATCACGAGTTCAGGAGATCGAGACCACAGTGAAACCCCGTCTCTACTAAAAAATACGAAAAAATTAGCCGGGCGCGGTGGCAGGCGCCTGTAGTCCCAGCTACTCGGGAGGCTGAGGCAGGATAATGGTGTGAACCCGGGAGGTGGAGGCTGCAGTGAGCCGAGATCGCGCCACTGCAATCCAGCCTGGGTGACAGAGCAAGACTCCATCTCAAAAAAAAAAAAAAAAAAAAAAAAAATTTTTTTTTATTTAAACTTTTTCCACATCTTTCTCCCCTACTTAATAATTCCTAACTACACTGTTTCATAAGTAACCTTTGCAAATCTGTAATTTGAACTTTTAGATAACTTCTGAATTAGAAAATATTATTCTTTTTTCACTAATAACATAACCCTTTATGGCACATTTTGTATATAGAATTTTTGTCCTTAGAACTAGAATTTTTATCCTTAGTAACCTAAAACTTTAGTGAAACCCTAAAAAGCAAGAAATCCTGACCTATCAGATATGAGCATTTATAGATCAGAACTATTCCACAATTTTAGAAACATATTTCCCATATCATAGTCCTTTCTTAATTGGAAAGGACCCAGATATTAAATGAGCATCAAAAATGTTTAAGATTTTAATTTACACAAAAAGTTAACCTAAAATATTTATCCCATTCACTGTACTTACTTTTTACTTTTTTTTTTTTTTTTTTTTGTAACAGAGTGAGTCTCACTCTGTGGCCCAGGCTGGAGTGTAGTGGTGAGATCTTGACTCACTGCAACCTCTGCCTCCCAGGTTAAAGCGATGCTCCTGCCTCAGCCTCCCGGGTAGCTGGGATTACAGGTGTGGGTCATCATGCCTGGCTTTTTGTATTTTTAGTAGAGACAGGGTTTCACCATCTTGGCCAGACTGGTCTTGAATTCCTGGCCTCCCAAAGTGCTGGGATTACAGGCGTGAGCCACTGTGCCTAGCCTTAATTTTTACTTTTAACAAGGGAGACAGGAGCCATCAATCCACATACATAAAATGAACATTGATTTGTTTGGAAAGGCAGGACACATCAAGATGGGGAGGGAGTTTGGGGACTTTCAGATCACAGGTAGGTGGGAGACGAACAGTTGCATTCTTTTGAGTTTCTGATTAGCCTTTCCAAAGGAAGTAATCAGATAAGCATTTATCTCAGTGAGACTTTGAATAGAACAGGAGGCAAGCTCACCCGAAGCACTTCTCAGCTTGAAATTAACACTGACATTTAAAAACATCTAGCAAAAACAAACATAAAATTCAGACAAAATGTATGCTGACAATTCTGAAGGCATTTCTATTTTTATTCCACCAATAATTTTAAAGCTAGCTTGTTCAGTAAAGTTATACTTTAAGTCACGTGAACTTGAAAAATGCTTAGACTTATTTTACTTATAAGCCAGTTTGGTAGACACAACATATAACAATAAGTGTACATACAAATAAACACATGTAGACATGTAAAGACACACAGAAACGAAGATCCAATAGCTTGGAACCTCAGCCATGAGACAGCAATACGAGCTTGCCAGTTTTACTTTGCCCCAATAGATAATCCAATGAAGGCTGTGAACCAAAATTTCAGGTAAAGCAGTCTCCATGGCAGTTTCATTTTTAAGGGCCAAACCTCCCCAGACTCCAAAGAGTACTGGGGCCAAATAGTACCAAAGGAGGACGTCATATCCTGCTTAGGACAGCAGCACAAGAGCCTGGATACATACAATGCCATCCCACTACTGAGTAGGCCGTAAACTCCAAATTCAAAACGATATTGGGGCCAAAAAACATTGCAATGATGAGAGAAAATTCTAAGGAGGGTTTAATACTTTTAATACTAGACCTCAGAACCTATGTCAAGAGCATCCTCTTTGGAGGGGTTGAGGTACACTGGATCCCCCAGAGTGTCCTCCTGTGGGGTCCAATCTTAGTGTCAGAAGTCTCTGACCTTAGGTGGGCACTGGTGCCACTTTACATGCTTTCCCTCCAGAGCCTACAACGAGCTTTCCTTTGGTACCTGGGTGTAATTCCCGATTTTCAGCATTCTTATAATTTGATAAGGCCACACTTTCCCATGCTTCCCATTCCATGAACTTTAATGATAGGAACTGAAGTTTGGGTGGGTTTCTTTTGCCCTTAGCCAGTTGAATAGGGGAAAGGAAGAATTTAGCATAAGATAAGAAGGTATAAGTAGCCTGAAAAATGTGCAAGTTTGCTATGAGCTGCACCACATGTAGTGATCAGTGACCAAGGGCAGAAAAGATTAAAAAAGAGTCCTTCCCACTCTGGGCAGGGTAATTATTTCCATTCATTCCTAGGCCTTTAGGGAATACCAGGCAGGGACCCCAGCCGATTGCCCTCAATTTCCAAGGAGCTATACTAGGAAACAGCTGCTGAAAGGCTGAAAAAGAAAGAGAGGACAAAAATGAAAAAGACCCAGGTCCCTTAAGATCTGGGTGGCGGCAGTTAGGCTTCTCCTCACGGAAAGCCCTTAGTTTCACTGGCCATGGCCAGAAACCTGCAGTTGCTTCCATGTTTAGGTGCTTCCCACCAAGGGTCCTGAGTTGGAAAGGACAGAGAGAGAGAGATTGATTCCCCAATACGCAGCAAAAGGGAAAAGGAGACAGGAGAAAAATAAGTCCCAAACTTAGGGCTTACCTCCTCCTCCTGGCTGGATCACCAAAATGTGTGACCGGGGGAGGGTGTCCAGATTCTTGGTGTCTTGGAGAAAAAATTGGACAAAATGCACAAAGTAAGGACGGAATGCAGGGATTTATTGAAAATGAAAGTACACTCCACAGTGTGGGAGTGAGCCCGAGCATTGCGGCTCAAGGGCCCCGTTAAAGAATTTGGGGGAGTTTAAATACCCTCTAGAGGATTCCATTGGTTACTCTGGGTAAGCCCTATGTAAATGAAAATGATGAAGTAAAGTTACAAAGTCATCTACTTGGCCTACACCCTATAGAGACGATATTTCCTGTCATAGCTGAAGTGTGAATTGGCCTTATGTTCCCTGCCTCGGGACCCCATTTTCCTGCGTCATTCTCTTGAGGGACTTTCACTGTTCGCATTTACTGTGTCATATTATGCAGAATCAATTTGCTTAGACATGTCTTATTGGCCATTTGAGTGTTTTTTCATATTCAAAGCAATAAATATCACTTCTCGGAATATTTTGATAAAATAAGGGACAGAGGAAGTAGGGGACAAGTTCCATGGGGTGCATTTCCCAAGGAGTATTTTATTGGGGAAATACTGCACATGAGTAATTTTCTTTAGGACATATTACATATAAGAAATTGGGTCTCCTAAAAGATTGATGAGATTTGCAGTGCTACTGTAAACATATAAGTATACCTAAATTATACACAATTTATCTTTATTATTTTAAATAGGTGAATAACAGTATCTATACATAACCTTACTGCTTTGGGCTGTTCAGTATCTTTCTCACTGTTCTAGTAATAGTCACAGGTTTTGCAAAATCAGTATTTCCCTACTCTACGTCCACATGGTTTGAGTAGGCCAACCTACCACGGGCTCTTCCCTAAACATTAAACATTGACCTAAAGACTAAAAATGACTCCAACTGATTTATGCTGGTGGATGCACACTTGGTAAGATTGTATTTTAGTTTCAATAGCAAGATCCCCAGAGCTGTATTACTCTTGGCCTTTACTGAGACTCCTTCAGTAGCTTTTCCTTTGAATATGTGAGCCCCTCCATATAATATCCAAACAATTCTTTATTTGCTTAAATTTCTGAGAGTAATTCCATTGTTGAAAGAAAATTACTGGTTCTTATACAGTATTATTTTTATTTGCTTTTTATTTTTTATTTGTTAATGAGAACATGAGTTTCCTTTATACTTTGAACTAATCTACTTTGTTTACTCAACTAGCATATTTTGGGCATTCTATTAATTGTTTTGGGATAAAAACACTAGTGTGTTCTAAATTCTGACTCAAAAAGCTTACAAAATATTTGTATAGACAGACATGTAAATATCTAAGAAAAAGCTATACATTTCAATTGAATTTTTTTTTTCTATTTTTCAAGTATAATTGGTCCATTAGATTAACATAGCTTAATACATTCTTTGCATTTGGATAACTGCTATTCTCTGCTATGTTTGTAAATATTTTCCTGATTTATTTGCTTTTCTTTTAATATTTATTTTCATTATATTTTATTGTATACATATACTAGAATATAATATATAGCCATCCTTCTAATTTATTAAAAATATTGTATCTTCATTGTAAAAATGATTTTTTATTATTTTGTTTTAATATATATATTATGTATTTATCCAGCATGCATTATGATATGTGGTATCGGATCTATTTCACATGGTGCTCATTCCCATATTTAATTATACTAATATTTGCTTAATGAAACACTTTCTCATTGCTGATTTTATCTCTTTGCTTAAGCTTAGTATAAAAGTTTGAATTAATTTTTTGAAACATTAATTTTTGGAAAACAGATTATTGTCTTTTCTGTTGAAATATAATACTGCACGTGTTAGAGAAGTTAAATTTTTAATATACTTCAAAAATTCTGAAGGGCATGTCTACTGCCAATACCTTAAAAAAGAACTTTTACTTGCTTTTCCAGCAGGAGTTTACTTTCTTTGATGCAAGTTTTATGAAATGTATCACAAGAATGTTAAGTAGAAACGGACTTGTCTATATATGAACTTACGGGGCTGTCATCCTTACCATATTTAGTCTTCCCAGCAATGATCAAAACCTTATAATTATTCATGTCTTTATCTTTCCTAATTTTTTCATTAGTGTTTTATAATTGGTTTTGAATAAATAGCCTAGCTTAAGTTAAATTAGTCTCAAACCAATTCTATTCACCATTTTAAATAAAGCTCCTTTTATTTTCATGTTGCATGTTACTTGCATACAATAATATAAATGACTTTTAACAATTAATGGTATACATTCCAAACTTGCTTAATTAATTTATTACCTAAACCCATTTTTAGTTCTTTTCCTTATGATTGTATTTATGCTAACTATACAGATTTATATTTTTAATTTATCAATTAGTGTAATTTAAAATTACTTACAGGCCAGGCCCAATAGCTCATGCTTGTAATTCCAATACTTCAGGAGCTCAAGGCAGGATGAATCGCCGGAGCCCAGGAATTGGAGACCAGCCTGGCAACATAGTGAGACCTTGTCTCTACAAAAAAAAAAAAAGAAAGAAAGAAAAACTTTAAAACTAGGATTGCTTGAGCCCAGGAGGTCAAGGCTGCAATGAGCCATGATCCTGCCACTGCACTCCTGCCTGGGTGACAGAGCTAGACTCTGCCTTAAATAAAATAAAAAAATAAAATAAAAATAAAAATAAAAATAAAATAAAATAAAATAAAATAAATAAAATAAATAAAATTACATTAAAATAAAACAAAACATAACATAACATAAAACAGAAAATAAAATAAAAACAAAACATAACATAAAACATAAAATAAAATAATAAAATAAAATAAATAAAATATAAAATAAATAAAATAAATAAAATAAAATAAAATATTACTTATTGATTTCTGAATCAGGAATGTATCTTGGATTTAAGATTTTCCAATAAACTGCTTATATCCAATAAACTGCTTGAAAGCTTTTTAGTGTTAACATTAATTGCAATGCATCCTAAGTGAAATGACAATTTCATTTCAAAAGTGAAAGTGAAACTTCAGGCTGGGCGCAGTGGCTCAGCCTGTAATCCCAGCACTTTGGGAGGTCGTGGCAGACAGATCACTTGAAGTCAAGAGTTCAAGACCAGCCTGGCCAACATGGCAAAACCCTGTCTCTAGTAAAAATACAAAAATTATTCGGGTGTGGCGGCGCAGGCCTGCAGTCCCAGCTACTCTCCTTGAACCCAGAAGGTGGAGGTTGTAGTAAGCCAAGATCATGCCACTGCACTTCAGCCAGGGTGACAGAGTGAGACTCTGTCTCAAAAAACAAAAACAGAAAGTGATACTGAAATGTCACTTTTTTTCTGAACATTATATTTTATACCTGAATTTTCTCTACTCTGTCCTCACCATTTTCTTTGTCATCTAGGTTGAAATTCTCCCAAATTTCTTGTTTAGTTCTAAGTCCACATTCCATATAGCTAATTATTTGCTAAGTCGTAAGGATTCTTTCTTTACAGTGTTTTTCCACATATACCTTCATGTTTAATTTAACTAACTGTCAACTCTTTTATTTAGAGACTGCAGCAATTATTTTGAACTAATTTCCATTCTCCTTTAATCTCTGTGCTACATTTCATCCTAGATATATGACAGATTAATCTCATTTTCACTTCACAACTCTTACGCTCAAAGGTCTTTAATAACTCCTTACTAATTTCTAGTCAAAGGTCTTTAATAACTCCTTACTAATTTCTAGTTTTGGTTTAAACCTCTCTGCCAAGGGACTCCTCCTAAAACATCTTCCCAAATAATCATTCCAACCTTTTCTTTCAGTGGTACTATTGCACATATCCTGAGCAGCAATTATATTTAACCAATCACTTTTCTTCCTGTCCAGGAAATTTGAACAGAAGTCTTAAAGGTTCCTGAACTGTTAATACCCTTACAAAAAGCATACAGACACCCCTCAAATATTTCTGTGGTTTGTCTTGCAGACTTTGCTGTAGCAATTGATCAACGGATGTCAAAGACATCTTTGAAAGACAGAAGAACTGACCCTTCTTTTTACATTCCTTTTTAAAAAAACTAGCTCCACCATCCCTGGGTTCTGCCCATACTGGGGACAACATTATAGAATGGTCTACATGGAATACACAATACCAATGGAAATATTCCGTCCCTGAGCAGACTACTGAAGCACTTTTCAAGTAAATAGCTCTTCACCTATATCAGCATTTCATTTTATCCACCCGTACATCTAGAACACCCTATATTCTCTTTAAAAATTAGAAGTGATTTTATAAATGAGTATCCTAAGCAGAAATAGAGAGGATTGCCTTAATTATGCTATCTTTAAAACAAGTCCAACCTTCAGTCTGTAAATTCTACAGAAATAACATTATTTGACCCCCAAAAATAGTAGATTGTAAGTCAACACAAAGCTTCCCTTTTGTGAATGCATTTTAGTATTGCAAGAAATAGGAAAGAAAAAGTATTCACCAGAAACTCCCAGGTACAATATCTGGGATGTGTGCACACTATGGCGAAGATAGACACCCCATTTAAAGCCTAATTTTTGTTGTGAGTCAACTGTGGGCTGGTAGCAAGAAGACAGGTTCATTATATATACTTACATGTTTTCCTTTCTCTAATATAGGTTCTGAACAATGACAGGTCAAGTCTGGACATGGGCCAACTTTATTCTAGACAACTTCCCAAAAAAGTTGGAAATAAAGACCTGGGACATAAATTGGAACCTGAATTAACAATCTCATGGGACAGAGTGGTAGCCTGGTACAAGGGTCTGAACACATCAGAAGAAATGGAAATAAATACAGGAATTTTAAACCAGCAAACAATCACTAAAGTGAGAAAAGAGTTTAAACTCATTTTAGACATACCAAGTCTCAATAAGATTTACTACACATATGCCTTTTCTAAACAAGTTACTACCAGATATCATGTTGCATATTAAGCAAGGAAATCAAGGCAGAGGAAAAAAATAAGATGTAGAAAACATTGCATCTTCACTAACACCCTAGCGAATAAAAGTCCCAAAGCCCAGTTTTATATAGAAGAATTAAAATGGTCTTCAATACCATTATCGTTAATCATAATCATTTGTACAAATAATTATACAATATTTATTGTCCACTTATTATATTCAAGGTGCTGTTTGACATATGCTAACTCCTTAAATACACACACATTCCTATAAATTGGATACAGTTAAGACTAAGTTGCTTGTCCAAGGAAAACTATAAGTAGGGACCACTGCAAAACACTGGCAGTCTAATGCCAAAGAAAGACTCAATATCATCCAGTAGTCAGCTATTATTTTGTCAAAAATCATTTGGATGTACCTAAGTGCCCCAATAAAGGAACATTAAAGTAAAATAAAATTTTCTGAATCTAGTATTAAAACTATACATCATATAACTTTGGTTTGGCAAACTAGAAAAAATGGTCATTACCTTGAAATAATTTACTTATCCAACTACACAAACCAATTATCCATGAAAAAAAATTCTCATTGAATTATTAAGTCCCCTGTTTCTCCAAACCTGGAAACTTCAACATTATGCAATTTTCAGGTCCAATCTGTAGAACTGCATTATAAGTTTTATTACGTTTTGTTTTACCACATCAACCACCAAATAATCTCACTTGGGTACATTTAAGAAGGGACCTACCTTATAATATTTATTACAGTAAATTTATATCTATAGTGAAACACCACTCATAATGGAACAATTATTTATCATTTTCATTGATTCAATATAAAGCTATAGCTAATAAAATATGTGAGTTTTACTATATGTTGCTCTATCTTAAAAGTTATTTTTGCAGGGCACAGTGGCTCACACCTGTAATCCCAGCACTTTGGGAGGCCGAGGTGGGCGGACCACGAGTTCAGGAGTTGCAGACCAGCCTGACCAACATGGTGAAAACCCATCTCTACTAAAAATACAAAAATTAGCTGTGCGTGGTGGCGCGCGCCAGAGTCCCAGCTACTCAGGAGGCTGAGGCAGGAGAATTGCTTGAAACATGGAGGCGGAGGTTGCAGTGAGCAGAGATCACGCCATTGCACTCCAGCCTGAGAGACAGAGCAAGGCTCTGTCAAAAAAAAAGGTTATTTTTATAAAGTAAACATAGTTGTTTTATACAAAATTTATTCATAACCTATTACATTTTGCAAATAAATTAAGTGGCTTATGCACATCCTTAAGTTAAAACATCAATACTAAATAATTAAGAATGAGTAGCTAAGGAAATTGGAAATTTCCTTAGAAAATACAACATATTTTTAGAGGTAATGTATGACAGAATTCTTTGTATATGTCAAGATTCTCTTAATTGTTACCAGAAAAGCAGCTCAAGCTAAGTTATTTATAAGTGGGAGTTGCTATAGAACACCAAGGTAGCTCAGACTGAAGAAGCCATCATTATGAAACATGAAGATGAGAGCAACTCTGAAATCATCAGTTACTGGATCGAGAGACAGGAACAGTTTTAAGATTATCTACATTCAAATTTTTTCTTCTTCATTTTAAAAAATTTATTCTTAATTGACAAATAATTGTATATTGTTATGGGGTAAAATGTGATTTTTGTTCTATGTATTCATTGTAGAAGTTTAATCAAGCTAATTAACACTGTATCACCTAATTTGTCATTTTTTGTGTTGAGAATATTAAAAATTTATACTTTCAGTAATTTTGAAATATACAATATATTATAATTAACTGTGGTCACTGTGTGGTGCAATAGATCGCTCAAACTTATTCCTCTAGTCTAACTGAGACTTTGAACATTTTGAAAACATTTTCTCTTTCCCCATCCTTCCTACTTCCCTGACTAGCTTCTGGTAACCACCCTTCTATTTTGTTTTTATGAGATTGACTTTCTTAGATGACACATGTAAATGAAATCACACAGTATTTTTCTTTCTGTACCTGGCTTATTTAATTTAGCATAACATCCTCCAGTTCCATCCATGTTGTTACAAATGATGGCATTTCCTTCTGTTTTAAGTTTGTATAATACTCCATTGTGTATACGTATCACGTTTTCTTTATTCATCTATTGATGGATACTTAGGACACTTCCATATCTTGGCTACTGTAAATAATGCTGAAATAAATATAAGAATGCAGATATCTATTCAACATACTGATTTCAATTCCTTTCACTGTATACTCAGAGATGGGATTGCTGGATCATATGGTAATCCTATTTTTAGTTTTCTGAGAAATCTCCATAATACCAAAATAGCTGTACTAAGTTACATATCCACCAACTTTTCCACATCCTTGCCAACACTTGTTATCATTTGTCATTTTTCTAATAGCAATTCTAACATATTTGAGTTGGTATGTCATTGTGGTTTTAATTTGCAGTTCCCTGATTATTGCAGATACTGAGCATTTTCTCACGTATCTGTTGGCCATATCTCTATTTTTTGAGAGATGTCTGTTCAGGTCCTTTGCCAACTTTTTAATTGGGTTATTTGTTTCTTCGCTGTTGTTTGAGTTCCTTATATATTTTAGATATTAGCCCCTTGTTAAATCTATGCTTTGTAAATACTTTCTCCCAATTTGCAGGTTGTCTCTTTATTCTCTTTTTTGATTTTTTTTCCTATGGCTATAGTGATTTCCATGTAATAGGGGAATGGTTTTAGTTGGCCAACAGTTTACAAACTCATAAACAAACAACTAGAAAGCATAATTTCCTTACAGGACAAATTAAAACAAAATTAGAGAAAGACTCTGGCTCAGGTTGTGTCATACAGCCAGCCATAAATCCATCACTGTGACTGTGGGGGTAAAATGCTAATATTAGCTACTTTGAGTCGGATATTTCAGTAATTTCCCCTGGTGTCACATGACCTATCCCCACATCCCATTCCCTTGCCAGCTCTGATTTCAGCTGCAGCATCATTAGACAATGCTTTGAAAGTTCAGACTTGTTCTGGAACTATTTCACCTCAACCTAAATCCAGCTGTTATTCTGCTTTCATTCTCAGGGCCTTCATGAAGCCGTAAGAGCCCATGTACTTAAGAAGGCTGGTACGATAGGGAAGTCAAGGTTCCAGAGAGCAATCCTCCATCAGTGGAGAATGGGAACTGGGGAAGGGGAGCTTTTGATAATTCTGAGAAGCCCTAGTTTCCACAGTGGTAACCAGATTAATAATGCACCTCTATGTTGATCTTTCTCTGTATCATTCTTGCCATTCCCTCATTCTGGCTTCATGATAATGTCCCAAATAAACTATCCTTTCCCATTTCTTATCTCAGGCTCTGCTTTCAAGGGAACTCAAACTAAGATGCCATCACTTTATCAATTATTTTATCCAGGAAATTTGTTTTCTCTTATTTTTTCTTCTAATCAATGATTTTAATTTTTTAAAAAATGCTGGTTCCCCTTTATTCACCAACTTTAAATTCTGGTATGGTTTCCACATCTTCTCTGGCTATGCTGTCTGAATAAATTATATGCACTCTCATGTCTTTACAAATCATCTGTAAATTTGGTGATTACAAATTTATATTTCCAATTGAGACTTATTCCTTGTATTAGACTTTTTATGACTAATAAAATTGCTTGGCAGTCTATTAGGCATCTTAGAATTAGCATGTCCAAAGAAAAACTCTCAATACTCCTTCCAAACGTGCTCTTTTCACAGTCTCCCCAACTCAATACATGCCAACTCCATTATACCAGTTGTTCAGGCTCCAAAGCTGGTGTGGTCCTTGAAACATCTTTCTTTCACTTTCTACATCGCATCAATCACCAAATTTCAAAATACACCTAAGATTCAATTACATCTTACCACCTTTACTTCTAGCAGCTTGGAGAATTTCAGTAGTATCTTAAGTGATCTCCATTCTCCACCATTGCACTTCTAAAGACTCTTCTCCAAACAGCACTGAGAATGATCCTTAGAAACATAAATCAAACGTTAACATTCTATCGTTCAACACCTTCCAACAGTTTACAATAGCATTCAGAGGAAAAACTAAAGTCTTCATAAAAGTATGCATAATCTGATAGTTTCTCTTCTATTACTGTCACCTACTTCACTTCATTCTAGCCATATTGACTTCCTTGCCTTACTCGAATAAGCCAAGCATATTTTCCCAAAAATCCCCACAGTTCAAACCTTTTCTTCCTATAGGTTCCTACTCACGTCACCTAATCAGAGAGGACTTTCATGAATACCATGTATAACATATTCCTTTCACCTCTTTAGTAAATGTCATTGTACATAATACCAGTTGAAAAATACATTTTTTCTTTGTTTGTTGTCTTTCTTTTCTCTCTAGATTTTAAGCTTTATGAGGGGAAGGAATTTTCCACTTGTTTTACCTCTATAGTTACAAGACCTCCAAGAGAGTTTGACCTGTAGTAGGCTCTCAACTTATATTTGTTGAGTGAATGGAAGAAGATGGATGAAAGAAGATAGTTCTAGTTCAGTTCATGTTACTGAATCAGTGAGTCAGAAGGGAGGAAAGGAAGTTCTACTGAATGAAACCTGAAACATGAGCAATTTGGGTAATTATTGGTAACCAATGGGAGCAGAGTGGTGCCCTCCACTCTGCTGGAATACAATATAGCCCTTTACTGTTACTAGAATTTACTGTTACTGGAATACAATATAGCCCTTTACTGTTACTAGAATTGAGTTACAAATGTGAATCTATGTTTTTCAGGGACGAACACACACACACAATTAATAACATCAGTGGGTAAAATATATAAGAGCTTTGTGAAAAGCACAACAAATTTTGGCTTAAACATGGAGAAAATGTTTTTCTTTAGGCCTCAAAAAAGAGGATATTATGTAAAAAACAGCCTCAAAAATACAATTACAGTAAATATAGCAATATTACTTTTTATTTATTATGCCTATGGTTTTATGTGTAACAAGAATGCAATGTTTTCAAGATACTTTATTTTTTATAGTTTTTGATGTTTTTTAAAAAAATATATTCTTGATAATTCATCTGAATTAAAAATTGATCATTTGATAGACAAATATTAAAGAGGAAATCCAGTGGTTAATGACAATTGAATGTACTACAGAATCTATTATAACTTTCAAAAACTGTAATTTAAAAATAAATCTTCCTTTATAATATCTTTATATTCCCCACATCAAAATGCTGCAATCAACCCATTGTATCATTATGAAAACTGGATTAAAATCCATCCATCTTTTTTATTACAATTCTGAAGTATTTCTCAAATCAAGGAAAATTTAATAAATCTTTTCAGGACTTAATAAAAGAACAGAAGATTTATATATCTAATAAAAAATGCATTCAGTTCCAATGGTTTTATTTAATTTGTTTTCATATGTCTTCTTATCGCCTATTAGATATCATTTTGTTTCTCAAAATCCAGAGTGGAAATCACTTCTAAAATAATTTTTATAGAAAAAAATATAGATTACTCAGGTAGTCCATATGTCTGTCCTTTAAAAAATGTGAGAGATTTGAGAGTAGCTTGCACAATCAGAGGACATCAGGGGAAGGTCTATTTGGCTATTGAACTTCAGATCAATTTTGTGATTTTAACAGTGTTTTTTTCATAACCCATACAGATTTCCTCTAGAGAGTTTCAGAGAATGAAGAAGAGTTAAAATTAAGCATTTTGAAATGCATGTGAAATTCATTTCTGTAGCTAAACTACAGAATCCAAGCCTCCTCTTCTTTTTGTTTTCAGTAGCAAAGAGGCTACCTTACTGATGATGAATATTTCATAGCATGTCAAATTGTGTTGTAATCTTTCTTTTCTCAAGGAGAAATAAATGTAGGTCTCATTTAAAAGCTCTTTTGAGTATTTATAGCTCATCAATTAAGAATTAAGAGCAATTAAAAAGGAATCTGTAAGGTTAACCATTTGCTGATAATTAGAATATGCCTATTCCGAACATAAGAATCTGAGGATTTGAATAATGGGGGTGGCTTTGTTTCCTGAAGATAATATTGGATGATGATGGTAATATTAACTTCCTTTAACAAAGTATGCCCTTCCTTTGAGGACCAGAAGAGAGGTTTTAAAACTGATATGGAGCACAACATAAATGAGAAGTCAGCACTGGCATAAGCTTTCTTAAGCCACCTGAGTACTTCATTACAGCACTTACCAAGAGCACTATGCAATGACTACTCCAGAGCAGAGTAGAAACCTTTACTCTAGACCCTCTCTCATTTAACTAATTATGTGACCTTGCACAAACTCCTTAACCCTTTGGAGTCTCATTTTTTTATTTTTGTAAAATACCAGGAACTTTCACCAACAAGCTCTGTTCTGGTTTAATACCATCCTTTGTTTCAGAAATAATATACATGAAGTTTTCCTATTGTGTTTAATATCTGAAATAAATATAAAATTGTACATTATTATGAACATGAATGGTTTACACATATTCTAAGCTCAAATCATCATAGGACTGTTGGGCTTCTCAAAATATAAATATTTGTAATAAACCCTAAAACTCATGAATGTAACAAATAAAACAATAATAAATTATAGAATTTCTTTATTTTTTATTAATATCTACATACCGTGGTATCAAGATGGCAAAAGAAAATTTAAAATAACTGGGCCATATGATGCCTTATCTCCTGATAATAAGTATGCTTTGAACTTAGCACTGTTTATATTATTTAAATATGCCTTTCTTTACCTGCAAATTTTACATCTGAGGGAATATATAATTTTTCCCTAATATTTATATCTGCCTTTTTCTAAAGTCAATCTTAAGTCAGAGTTTATGTATAAACTTCACAACTGCCTGCTTTGTCGTATCATTACATTCTTGACAGCTCATAAATATAGTCCAGTGGTAGGTTAAGACTGCAGTTATTCTATCTGTTTAAATTAGTTGCACAAATAAAATCTGCTGGTACATAGAAAAGCCTTTCCATCACCATATCAGTGTGCTCTGATGATCAGGACTTTAAAAAAAGTATAAGAAATAAGCAAAATGATATTATAGTAAAAGAAGAATTATGCATCTTTTAATTCAATCAAATTCTCTATTTGAGTTCCCAGTATGATAGGAAATAAATGCTGGTTAGAGAACCAGATGGACAAACAGATTGAAAAACATGTTAAATAAAACATGTCCACTAGTGTTTTCTAGTATTTACACGTCTAGTCTTCAACAATTATAAATTAATCAAACTTTATCTTTTCCAATATTAGTCTTTTAATACCTTTTCATGACAAAATTATTTCTCTACTTTAAATATTGTACCGTATTAAAATGCACAAATTATATCATTACCTCAGTCCCATCCAGCAGAAGGAATTTTTCCCAGTATTTTTTTAAACAGCAGTGAACAAAACAGACAAAATTACCCTGCTTCATATTTGCGGGTGAGAGGCAACAGACAACCTAACATAACCAAGACAGCCTTACCATTCTCCTCAGCTTCACTCAACTTTAGACAGTCTTCTTCTCGCATCAAGGCCCCCAACTGCCCTTTCTCCCAGGTCCTTACAGAATCCAGATGACCTAACCAGTGAGGTTCCTCCACTCCTTTGTCTTTGAGCATTTACTTTAGAAACCTTGTAATTGCAAATTACTTATCTGCTCCTTTTAGATATAAGTATTCTTATAGCCTTTTGCCAGTTTTACAACCCAGGGCTATCTTTTTTTGAAAATTTTTTTTCTTTACACTTTGAAATGTAATGTCAAGAAAGATAGTGCCTCTATCTCCTGCTCTCTTTGGGAGCGTAGGAGCCTGACTTAAGTGGGTACCTTGGTTCAAGTTGTAATACTACCTTATAGCATGAAAATTTAAAAAACTTTCCTTTTTCTTACAGTACGCTCAATTAGCAAACACAGAGGGCCTTTGATTTCTCCCAGTCCAGCTCTTAAAAACTCTCCAGTCCTCTGTTTCAGTATAATTGAGTTCAGACTGTGCTTTGGTATCTCTACCTTATTGCAATAGCCTTGAATGAAGTCATTCTTACCTATTTAACTTTACTTCAATTTTTGCTTTTACAAACAGTATATGTAGGTTTGTCAAAGCAAAACCTTTGTCAAGAGAAAACCTGTGGGGGAAAAAAATAAGCAGGGTTTAGGGCACTAGTGCTGAGAAGTATGTCTTCGCAATTTTTAGAAGACTGGCCCACATAATCTTCAAGGAAAAGGAAACATTTGAGCAAAAACTTAAAAGTGAAGAACAATTTTTGTGGAAGGAGCCTTCCAGACAGAGGAAACAGTGAATTCGAAGGCCTTGAGATGTGAAGGAAGATGTGCAAGACGGCCAGTGTATTTTCAGTGAAGTGACAAGGGCAGAGAAATACAATATAAAATTACGGAGTTTACAGGTGCCAGTAATATAGGACCTTGCAGGCCATTGTAAGGATTTCTGCTTTTACCTCAAGATAGAATAAAAAGATTTCATGGAAGACTTTGAGCAGGAACAGGTCATGATCTGAAAGTTGTCATGTAGGACTTTAAGCAGGAACAGATCTGAATTATGTTTTAAAGGGGCCACTGCTGTATCAAAAATAGACATTCAGACACAAGAGTAGAGAAGCAAGGAAACGAGTTAGAAGCATATTGCTATAATTAAGGAGAGAGAGAGAAAAAAAAATGGTTCTTGAGCCAAAGTAGCATGGAGATGTTAGGAAGTGGCAGGATTCTGGTTGTATTTTGAGTGTTATTTGAATAGAGAGTCAATATCGTTTCCTAACAGATGGAGTTATAAGAATAAGACATGTCAAACATGGATTGAAGTGTTGTTATTGTTCTGTTTTGTTTCTTGTTTGTTTTTGATGTTTTGTTTTTGTTCATTCCTCCTTGAAGCATTGTGTTCTGATGAACTGAGACGGCCAGTTTGGGGAGAAAGTTCAGGAGTTCAGTTTTGAATGTGTTAAGTTAAAATATCTGTTACATTAAAATAGTTGAGGCTGACAGCATAAATGAGTAATAGAAGCATTGATTTCAAAATGTTAGTTATGAGAATCAACAGAGGTTTCACATGAATAGTTAGTAGCCCTGTGCATAGCATATAACAAGAGCCTTAAAATGTTAATATCGTACTACATACACAGTGGTAGGCCTGGACCCTGTAGGACCCAATGCTGCCTTTGACTACTCTGAAATAAAATTTATAAGTAATATAATCTATCTGTATGATTAAAAACATAAAGCTCCAAGTATACTTTTTAAAATAATCTCAATAAATAATCTTATTGTAGATGTTCCATTACAATGCTAAATAAATTAGAAGTCAGGAGGCTAGAAATAATGTAAGATTTTTACAGTAATATCTATTAGTGAAATATAAAGAAACTCTGGGTCTGATGTGTCCATGCTAATTTAGAAATACTTCATTTTAAGTTTATTAAAAACATATTTCTCTGTTAAATATTTTCAATAGGACTTACTGATTTCGTACTAAGTGTGTAATCAGGCTAAAATATTTTCAATTTTTATTTAGTTGCCAATGCCATAATACAGTAGAATAAACAGTATGGTACAAGTTAATACGTTATTCAATAATTTTAAGAAAATGTCTTCTCAAAAATTAAGCTTTCTTCTTCATGACAAGCTTTCTCTCTAGTCTTGGAATTCTTATTAAAATTGAACTTAACAAAACTTATTTTAAAATTAGATATTATTGATTTATATTTGTAGTGGGTTTAATATGGCAGGATATTTAAAAATAATGCTGGACAGAATACAGTTCCCTGATTTACAGGAAGTATAACATCCCTAGCCCCTATTCACTAATGCCAGTAGCAGCTCATCTCTATTACCGTCATAACTAAGAATACCTTCACAAATCTTCAAGATGCCTCTATCATGACCACTTATGTAGATGAATAAAATAGAGGCCTATTGTCCTTCAATCAGAGGAACAAATTCAGCCCCTCCTATAAATAATTACCAGTTATGCATTGAAAATATCCATTCCTTTCATAAATATTAAAGCATTTAAACAACCTAACTGAACATTCATTTCTTTTACCTGACGTTGGCAATAGTATTTCTCATTTTTTAACTGAGAATGCTAAGAATGTATAGACGCATAATTTAATTTATATAAAGTATAAATTAAATATATAAAGTATATTATATATCCAATGGAATATCTTTACTATTGGTAATCGTACTGGACTATAACAGCATTCATGTTAGCAAAATGGAAGGTAATATTCTTCAATCAGGAAACCAAAAATATATGATTGATGTTAGTCAACATTTATAGATTGTTTACTCTATGACAGGTATTCTGCTAGAAAGCTTGCCTATTATATCAGTTGGGGTCCCATCATCCTGACTGATATTAGGGAACTCATCTCAATGGCAGCAACTCTCATCATTATCCTCAGCCTACAGAGACAGCCACCCAGAGCTTTTCAAGGATGGTCATGCCCCCTTCTTTCCTGCTGCTTTATTGAAAGAAGACCTTCTGGTCTTTCTCAGGGTATATAATAGGGAATTAATATGCAGAATGCAGATGATAAAATCTACCTCCGCATTTTCTTGTATTTAAGCCTTTGGATTTTTTTCTCTGTATTATCCCAGGGAAGTTTTAGCATCTTACTCTTACTAACATTAGGCTACCACTTACCAAGAGTTTCAGCCAAACATTCAAGCAAACTCCTCAAACTAATACATTAAATCCAAAATATCTGTTCATGTGCTACTATACCTATAAATTGGACCAGTCAAATGTATGCTCATTCCTGCTTGAACTAACACATGTTGCATTGGTAGGGGTTCTCCAGAGAATCAGAACCAATGGGAGACAGATAAATAGATGATAGAATGAAAGACAGATGGACAGATAGATAGACGAGAGGAGATTTAATAAGGGAATTGGCTCACATGATTATGGAATCTGAGAATTCCTACAATAGGCCATCTGCAAATTGGAGAACCATGGAAGCCAGTAGTGTGGCTCAGTCCAAGTCCGAAGGACTGAGAGCCAGGGTAGCCGGTGGTATAAATCTCATGCCTTTGGCCTCAGACTGAGACTCTGAGGACCACTAGTGCAAGTCGTAAGGTCTGAAGGCCAGAGAACCTGGAGTTCTGATGTCCAAGAGCAGGAGAAAATGGATGTCTCAGCTTAAATAGGGATAGAAAGACAGGGTCAGGGAAGAGAATTTGCCTTTCCTCTGTCTTTTATTGTTCTATCCAGACCTTCAGAGGATTGGATGGTGCCACCTACACCGGGTGAGGGTGAATCTTCCTTATTCAGTCCACTGAATCAAATGCCAATTTCTTTGGGAAAAACTTTAAGAGCCAAACCCAGAAATAATGCTTCACCAACTGTGTATCCTTTAATCCAGTCAAGCTGACGTCAAAAATTGACAATCATACATGTATTCTTCAGGATGCTACATATAAAAAATTACAAAGTTTCACAATTCTTCTGGAGTATAAGATGTTTCCTTCTATGTCAGACTTTGCACTTATCCTCCCTGGAGCATGCTGAGATCCAACACTACAAATCTAAAAGCAATGAGAGATAATACACTAGGTCTTCAGGAAAATAACTTCCCTCTTGCAAGGCAACAACTTCAAGTTTGGTTATCAAGATCTTTAAGCACAGGAAGACTAGTATCTATGTTCAAGTGAGAAGGGGCTGGGCTGTTTCTGTCAGAAAGGGTGAGTCAAAAAGGCTTAGCAGTTTAAAATTCTCAGTTTTATTCTAATAGAACTAATGTTACTATTCCAAGCCTCAAGATCCTACTACTTCTTAATCAATGCCTCAATAATCACGAAAGATACTTACATATAATTTCTGTAACCTATATATTTAAAATATAGGTCTGATTTTTAACTATATATTCACTTTGGCTATAAAAATTTGAGATTAATTTAAGGTTATCACAAAGGGTCTCTGGTTCTCTGATATATTATTAACTGATCATTTAAATCCCTTGATTTTTCATTTTCTTTTCTTAAACTCTGCAGTGTCGTTAGAAACTGCAATCATGCCTTACAGTCTTTATCATTAGAATTTCTACCATCACAGTCAAGTTCAGTGGTCACTTGTTTTCTCAAAGCATTGATTTTTTTTGTTGTTGTTGTTTGTTTTTTGTTTGAGATGGAGTCTTGCTCTGCCTCTCAAGCTCAGTGCAGTGGTGTGATCTTCACTCACTGCAACCTCCGCCTCCCGGTTCAGGCAATTCTTCCACCTCAGCCTCCCGAACAGCTAAAATTACAGGTGCACACCACCATTCCTGGCTACTTTTTGTGTTTTTGCTAGAGACAAGGTTTCACCATATTGGTCAGGCTGGTCTCAAATTCCTGACCTCAAGTGATCTACCTACCTTGGCCTCCCAAAGTGTTGGGATTACAGGCATGTGCCACCGTGCCTGGCCTCAAAGCATTGATTTTTAACTGATTATCTTGCCCCAGACAACTTGTGGTGATAATTCAATTATTGGTGATGCTACTGCATGTAAGATTTTTGGAATACTACTTCCCATTGCCATTGTCCAGTAGCGCAGCCAAAACTGGCTTTGACTCCACGTCAAACACAAACAAACCAATACCAAATCCTAGATTTGAGTATCTTTCTCCCTGGTACTACTCCTGATACCAAGTAGCATAGTACTATTGTGGTAGTACAGTACCTAGTACTGTAAGTCCAATTAGGATACCAAGCCCCATTATGTATACCAAAAATGAATTTAATACACAAAATTGGTTAGAAAAGTATTAGGAAGCTAAAAATCCAAAACCAATGCGGGATTCATGTAGAATATTGCATAAAACATCTACTACCACTAGATCTGAGGGAACACAAAGGAAGAAGTGGCATGACCAGAACCTGGGACTCAGCAGGACCTACAGGGATGGTGCTTCACTCTCTGGGGAAAATGACACAATTGATGCTCAGGTATCTGAAAAAGGGATATGACTCAGTAAATGCTCAGTGTGAGGGTGTGTCAGTCACTCTCTAGGAGAGGAAATATGGGCCAAGATGCACTTTGACTGTCAAAGGGGTGCAGGGCTGATGTTGTTGGAACTCCTGCAGGGGCAAGGGAAGAATGCTATAGGCTGGCTGATGAAATGTACTGACCAACACTTGAAAACATGAAGATACGGGCTCCTGTAGTCCCAGCTACTTGGGAGGCTGAGGCAGGAGAATGGCGTGTACCCAGGAGCTGGAGCTTGCAGTGGGCCGAGATCACGCCACTGCACTGTAGCCTGGGAGACAGCGAGACTCTGTCTCAAAAAAAAAAAAAAGAAAACCTGAAGATAGCATCTTCTCCCATGCTTTCATCTTTCAATTTTCTGCTTGGATTTTACAATGGAAGAACCTAACTAGTATAGATGTATTTGGCCTTCCTCTGACACAGAAGATTGAGACATTTATTTTTCAGAGTCCCTGTCTCAGTATCACAGGGCAGAGAATAGAATAGTAAGCCTGGAGCTAAAAGACAATAGATAAATTACCAGCACTCATATATTAACTTATTTTACCAAAACAACAATATGGTACTATAATATCATGATCTCCTTTTTCTAGAAAAGGCAACTGAGGCAAAGAAAAATTAAAATACTTGCCCAAATTTATTCAGCTGATAAGTGCCAAGATTTGTTACCAAATATCATGTGTTCACATGAAAATACCAAAATACTGTTAAAGTGCAAATGATTTTTCGATCATGATCGAAAAATGATTTGGTCTAGCTAGATGATTCCTCCAAACCATAGGCTTGAAACATGCTGCATCTTGGCTATGGCTATGAGTGCTTTAAATAGTTCAATCTGGCTGACAGCCTGATTTATACATGTATTCATGCCTCTGGCGTATAGTATATTAATGAGAATAATACACAAAATAATACATACTGAAAGTCGATTCAAAGGTTTGTATCTGAGTTAATAATATTATACCAACATCAGTTTACTGGTTTTAACAATATATTATGTTTATGTAAGATACTACATTAGGGGAAGCTGGCTACTGGGTATATGGGAACTCTGAACTATTGCAATTTCTTATGTGTCTCAAACTATTTCAAAATAAAAAGTTATTCTTAAAAAGTCACCTAGAATTTCTGAACAGTGGTTAAAATTGATTTTAAAGTTGTTATGTGATAGCATGAGATTATACTGAAATATGTATTTATAAATGAAAATTTATAATGTTAAAGTTATTAACCTACTGGGTTAAAATACAATAGTGGCTACCTCTGTGCCTTACTATTCAAGACCCCGTGCTAAGTTTTTACCAAAATGTGTAAATTGTATGTCAGTCATCACAGCATTTCATTGATAAGGAAACCTAAGCTCAAAGATTTTTTCTGGATGACAGTACAGCTGGCAAATGCAAAATCCCATGCCATTTCATTACAATCCCTGCCTTTCACAGAATTCTAATGTTTTTTGATTGAAGAGCTTATCTTGTCTAGCTCACCAGTCAGTGACACTGTCAAATGTGACTGTGTTATTTCACCCTGCTCATAAAAAAGATAGAGTTAAATATTCCATAATATGCACGCTGTTTCTTGTAATGACATAATATATTATACTTAACGTGCAGATTAATAGATGGAATAAACCAAAACTGAACAGTTGCTTAACAACCCTTGCATCTCAAACGTTCTTAGACCACATATTTGTAGCCTTTCCTCTCTTATAACTATAAATAAACAAAACCTCTAGGAGAAATATATACCTTACGCTCAGTATTGTAATTTCTGTACTTATATATTTGTGCAAATAATGTTGTATTAATTGACCTGAAATGAATGGTGTTATTAAATGACCATTCTGACAAATTTACTATTAATGTACATTGATGTTTGACAGAGTATATTGTCTTTCTTACTATCCATGTAGAGATACAGATGTATTTACAGGCTATCTAAAAAAGTCAAGTAATAATTTCATATCAAAGAAAATTATACAAATTATATTAAAATTATATAAATTATATAAAATCTTTGTATTATTAGATTTAATACTGAACTTGGGAAGTTGATTAATTTTTCAAATGAATAAAATGTCCATGTAATAAAATGAAACAAAATCCCATATAAATCAGTGTTTTATTTCTTTCATTTTTATTTTAGGCTTAAGGGTAAATTTGCAGATTTGTTGTATAGGTAAACTGCATGTTACAGAAGTTTATGTGCAGGTTATTTTGTCACTCAAGTAATAAGCACAGTATCTGATAGTTTGTTATTCAATCCTCACTCTCTTCCCACCCTCTACCTTCAAGTAGGCCCTGGTGTCTTTTGTTCCCTTCTTTGTGTCCATTTGTACTCAATGTTTAGCTCCCACTTATAAGTGAGAACATGTGGTGTATGGTTTTCTGTTTCTGTGTTAGTTTGCTTGGGATAATAACCTTCAGCTGTATTGTTGCTGAAAAGGACATAGTATTCCATGATGTAGATGTACCACATTCTCTTTATCCAGTCTACCATTGGTGGGCATAAAGCCCAAGACCAGACAGATTCACAGCCAATTCTACAAAATGTATAAAGAAGAGGTGGTACCATTCCTACTGAAACTATTACAAAAAATTGAGGAGAAGGGACTCCTCCCAAACTAATTATATGAAGCCAGCATCATCCTAATACCAACACCTGGCAGACACACACACATACACACACACACACACACACACACACACACAATCTTCAGGCCAATATCCTTGATGAACATAGATGCAAAATTACTCAACAAAATACTAGCAAAGCAAATCCAGCGGCACATCAAAAGACGAATCCACCACGATTAAGTCACCTTTATCTCTGGGATGCAATGTTAGTTCAACATCTGCAAATCAATAAATGTGATTCACCACATAAACAGACCTAAACAAAGACCACGTGATCACCTCCATAGATGCAGAAAATGCTTTCAATAGAATCTGACATTCCCTTATGTTAAAAACCCTCAACAAATTAGGCATTGAAGGAATATACTTCAAAATAATAAGAGCTGTCTGTGAAAAACCATAGCCAACATCATCCTGAATGCAGCAAAAGCTGGAAGCATTCACCTTGAAAACAAGAAAAAGACAAAGGTGCCTACTCTCACCACTCCTATTGTACCTGGGACTGACAATCCTAGCCAGAGCAATCAGGCAAGAGAAAGAAATAAAGGCATCCAAGTAGGAAGAGAAGAAATCAAACTATCCCTGTTTGCAGATGATATGATTCTATACATAGAAAACCCCATAGTACCTGCCCAAAGTCTCCTAGATCTGACAAACAATTTCAGCAAAGTTTCAGGATACAGAATCAATGTATAAAAATCACTAGCATTCCCGTACACCAACAATGCCCAGGCTGAGAACCACATCAAGAACACAATCTCATTCACAATAGCCACAAAAAGAATAAAATACCTAAGGATATAGCTAACCAAGGAGGCAAAAGACCTGGACAATGAGAATTACAAAACACTGCTCAAATAAATCAGAGATTACACAAACAAGTGGAAAAATGGTGGATGTTCATAGATAGGAGATTCAATATTGTTAAAATGGCCATCCTGCCCAAGACAGTTTACAGATTTAATGCTATTCCTATCAAACTACAAATTACGTATTTCAAAGAATTAGAAAGAAAAATTGTTTTACATTCAAGTGGAATTTTAAAAGATACCAAATAGCCAAAGCAATCCTAAGCCAAAAAAACAAACAAACAAACAAACAAAAAAAAACAAGCCTGGAGGCATTACTGTACCTGAATTTAAACTGTACTACAAGGCTACAGCAACTTAAACAGCATGTCACTGGTACAAAAGCAGAGACAAAGAGAAATGGAACAGAAGACAGAGCCCCAAAATAAGGCCACACACCTACAAACATCTGATCTTCCGCAAAACTGGCAGAAACAAGCAATGGGGAAAGGACTCCATATTCAATAAATGGTGCTGGGATAACTGGCCAGCCATATGCAGGAGATTGAAATTGAACTCTTTCCTTTCACTATAAATCAATGTCTTATATTTTTCATAGACAGTTGGCTTTAAAGAACAAATTAAATGTCTTCTGGGAATTTATAGTTAGTTCCCCCTACTTACGATGTTTTATAACAAATTTACAAGGAAGGAGGAAAACTCGAAGATTTTAATATTATGCAGTTTGAAAATATGGACTGGGCACAACCTCATGGGTATATGCTCAGAAATTTGTTACATATTCATTATACTCATTGCATCATTTATGTTGGATTACAGTTGCATGTTTGATAATATGATAACCATTACACATCTGTAATGGTTTTGCAGCTTCCAAGAATAATTGATATATGATTATACTAAGAGACTTAATGTCCCTTCAGAGTCATAATTTGTATTTTACAGCAGTTCACAATTAAAGACAAGGAAATCAAAGCTTAGGAATGTTAAATAGCAAGCACTGAGCTAAATGAAATGAACACTATGGGATAGTGTGCATGTGTGTGTGTTTAAATATGAGAAATTCTTGAGCTTGTTAATATGCCAAAGACAAGGTAGAGAAAGTTCGAATACCCAGGAAGGGGAAATGGATAAGAAACTAGGCAGACCTGACCGAAGAATCATAAAGTGAAGTAGTCAGGGAAAAGCCTAGTTGGGTCATCTAATATTTTAGTAAAGTAGTAGCTGGAAATGTTTGCTGTATGTTATTCAGCCACTTGATGGCATTTTGTGACTTATATGTAAGTCATGTTAATCTATACAACTGTACTTAAAACATTGTTAATAATTAAGTGCATTGATGGACATATAATAATAATGTGTTTAAAAGAGTAGTAAGATTAATTCACTCTTTTGAATCTAAAGTCCAGAAACAATAGAAACCAAATAAAGGTTGTAGAAAATATGAAAGAAATAATACATTAGGCAGACCTAGATGTGACTTTTATAGTTATTTAACTTATCGAATTTTCCTAAGGTTTGGTATCCTCATCTCTAATGTGGAGATATTAATTTTAACTTTCACACTGGATTCTTTTAATATGAGCTGAGATACTGTATGTAAAGTGCTCAGGATAGTAAGCATTCAGTAAACTAGTATTCTGTACCTTTCCTTCTTTACTAGCATAAATACACAGGACATAGAGTTTAGATTTAGACCTCCTGGATCAAATTCCTGGTCCTTGATTGACTAGCTTTATGACCTTTGGGTAAATTGCTTAAACTTTCTATGCCTTAGTGTCTTCATGTATAAACAAACCACATTTATAGAGATTAAACAAGTTAATACATGTAAATTACTTAAAAATTTTGATTTATGTTAAGGGATATAATAAGATTCTGTCTTCTCTTCCTTATTCTTCATCTATTACTATTACCATCATCATCATCATCATCAGAATCAGTTTTGTAGAAAGAACAGTTGTACTTAATGTCTCATATTTCTCATCTCCTTGACCCAATACTATCTAGCTTTAGCACTCCTCTCTCAACACTTTCCTGTTCAATGTTGTTAGGATTATTGTTTCATTCTCTATTTGTAAAACCCAGTGGCCTCTCTTCAGTTTTTATTTTGGTCAAATTTGGTTATCCCCCCGCTCTTATTAAGTCTCTTCTTCCTTTTTATAATTCCACCCCTGGCTTTCTTTATACCTCTAGTTGTTCCTCCTACATTATAAGGCATCTTTTTTCTACATTCACTTTCTTTCCAATATACAATGCCGGTATTAGTCAAGGACTCTGCAATTCGTTTTTCTGTCCTCACTCTGAACATCATTACTGAGAAATTCCATCGATGACTGTGGCCCCATCATCTAACATACAAATAAATACTACGAGTCTATATCTCTTTCTAGTCTTATCATAAATGCCAAAGCCCCAGTGATGTCTTTTTTATTCCCCAGATGGAGTAGGTCTCATAATAGTTCACATTTCTGTTAGCATTTTGACAACATACACTTATTTAAGAAAACTGAAGTACTTTTCTCAAATCATAAGTTTATTATCCTGTTTTCACACTAGCCTGTAACCTATATAGGATTCACACTCTGTTTAATTCACCAGTGTATCACAATAACCTTCAGCATGCCAGGCACATTTCTGACATTCAGGTATGTTTGTTAACTGATTATTGAACTGAATCTGAGTTCTATAAGTGAATATCCACAACCATTTGCAAATATCAACCTGAATGTCCCAAAGGCCCCAGAAGCATAAATCCAGAAAGCAAAATTACGTACCTTTTTTTTTGGTCTCTATATATTCTCATGGAATCATTGCTTGTGCAGTTATTTATGTGCAAGAAATTTCCTTTGCAATCTCTCCAAGAAATGTTCTTAAAGTTACAGCCTAAATAATAGATTTTGGAGTGAACCTAATTTTGTATCGAGATATTGAATGAATGACTGATAAACCGCCATTTTTTGCTTCATATGTAGCTTGATATATTGAAAGTTTTTTCCATTGATGTGTTGTGAATAATCTTTATTTAATGTATTAGTCATTGAAGGCAAGGGTATTATATCTTTAGCATATTTTTGAACATATAGCAGGGAACCATAGAAAGGGAGATCCATTTCTTTCTGACAAAGATAAGATTATAATAAAAAAAAAGAAACTGTTTAGAGAAGTATTGCAAGCTCTTAGACTTCCCTGGCTTCTAAGGTCACTCCACTAAGGTTATAACTCATTCCCTGACCACTACATGAAAAGTAAGCAGCATCCCCAACTCATCTATCTGTCAACAAAGCTGGGACTTCAACTTCTGAAACATTGCTATGAGCTGAATTAGGTCCCCTCATTTCTCTGTAACCTTGCCCAAATATGTACCAAATGAAGGTTGAAGAAAAGACATTCCATTGTGTACTTGAAATATCTCCATGCTGTTTCTGCTCTTTGATATAGAATTTGATGATCATGACTCTTATAGGTGTTTATAGTTTTGCTTACTCTAACCATTTCTCTCTTATTAAAGATATATCCATTTCTAAAAGCTTATATGGCTCTTCCACAGGGAAATTTCATTTTTACTGTCATCATTGTCATCTTTGCAAAAGATAAAGTTTCCTTTGATCCCCAGCTATGTATTCAAAAATACGTACATATATATGTCCTCTGCCATCTAAGATTAGTGTGTTGTTTTAATAGAAGAACTATTCATACTATAGTAAGTGTACAAAATGTCAGTGCTGTCAAGCTACATATAGTGCAAAAACCAGCAATATCAATCATTTGTTCAACAGCCCAATGGGAAATTAAGTTCATTCTAAAAATCTATTATTTATATTGTAATTATAAGAAATTTTCTTGTACCTAAATAATTAAACAAGCAAACATCAAAATGAGGGAAAAATATTCAATCACAATGACGACTATTTTTAAGAACGTAATCGAAAGGGAAGAAAACAAGTAAAATCTTCATTTATTTTTCTTTGGAAGATAAGTTTTACTAAGGGTCACAAAATTCAAGCAGTACATTCTTAAAAAAATTGTGTGAGTCTAGAATTTAGATTGTCAACTTTATAGAGGTAATGGCGTTGGATTATTTCCAGTTTCATAATTAGTCGTGGCTGCTTTAAATTTATATACATATAAATGTATGTATACGTATACTTATATAATTGTATATATTCATAAAACAAATATTTGGATGATCAAATTTTATTTGTTAATTGCACTGTATATATCTGGTGCTTTTTATATCACTTCACCTGGTTTTAGTTTGAAATGCATTTTGATCTAGGCTAAAAAAGAAATTCAGGTTAATTCATCTAGTATATATTATTTCAAATGTGGGAATTAGGAAGAGATGAACCTTAAAGTTTTAACATTTATATTGATTACTTTAAATTTTTCTTTTAAAAACCCAGTGCTGTGTTCTTTCACTCAGCCTGATGCCTGGTGTCTCTCAGGGCTCTCTTTACTGCCAACATCAGCATGTTTTCTGGATGTTATTAGCTTGCAAAGCTAAGGCATTTGGGATTTACTAGAAAATAAAAATAGGTTTGAACTTGTTCATATTCACCTGCTGTTTTCAAGATGAAAACACTCAGGAAAGCAATTTGGAACTGCATAGGACTTTTTTCTTTTTTTAATTTAAGGAAGTTATTTTATTTAATGAAAGTATGTCAGCTCAATTTTGCACCAGAGAGAAAACTACTAAGCTTTAGACTGTCATGTCTTGGAAGAAGCCTAAAACGTTTTTACGGTATATATATATATATATATATATTTTTTTTTTTTTACCTACCGATCATGTATATGTTTAATTGAAGAAAAAAGCAACTGTACGTGCAATATATTTTAACTTTTCTCTGTCCCGAGACGACACAATTTTGGTAGGTGGTTTCTAGGGAGTGTATACCACTTCTAATTCTACTGTGAACACATATTCCCCTCAAAGTGATATGGTATATGGGTCAGGGAAATGAAAAATATATATCTCTATATATAGATATATTATATATATAAATCATGTATAGATCGTATATAAACATGTGTATATATATTGATTAAAGTGACACCTCCACCAAACCAGCTACCAACAGTGCCTGAATTACCTACTATTAGAATTAGTCTTGGTTTTAGTTAAATTTTGTATTTGATTGGCACTAGGAATTCATATAAAACATGAGTCTTTACTCAGCAAGTTCTGGGCTCAAAGTCAGGTTTGGCTTCTTATGAACTGTTTGACAGTGGACAAGATACTTCTCTGAGATTTGCTGTATTAATCTGTAAAAATAAGACAATGACATGTCTTACAGAACTATTGTGAATCTTAGAGAACTGAGTTGAGAAGTGTCTAGCATAGTGCAGGTACATAATAGATTTTTCCTGTTTCTTTTCCTTACACATGTTTAAATATGTATTCAACATACAATTTCTTTTTGGAAAAGGTTTCACGATCTCCTCTTTTTGCATCTTAATGGTAATCATTTTATTGTACCAGAAATACTTTAGCAGAAAATTGGGTTTGAAGGGTACTTAGGTGCTGGAGTGGTGGAATTTTAGTGATTACAAAAGACACCTCATTTACTTGGCATTTCCTTCTAGGGTTGTGTTATGCCCCTTCTAAAACTCCTCTTGCACGTACACTTAAGACAAATGGATATCATCTCAAATTCTTCTAGATTCCTACTTTCTTCCCTGTGTTTAAGATCAAACTATGGTTTGCAAATCTTTTCTTTCAATCTGTAGGTTGTCTTTTATTTTGTTGATTGTTTCTTTTGCTGGGCTTTCTAGGTGTTGTGCCAACAACATCAAGAAACTTTTCCATTGTGTTTTGTTCTAAGAGCTTTATGATTTCAGGTCTTACATTTAGATTTTTTATCCATTTTGTGTTGATTTTTGTATATGGTGTAAGATAATGTGTGAGATATTGATAAGAGGTTAATATCCAAAATATTAAAGGAACTCACACAACCCAATAGCAAAAACAAAACCTGATTTTCAAAATGGGCAAATTATCTAAATAGGCATTTTTCCAAAGAAGATTAAAAACATCTAACAGGTATATGATAAAGTGTTCAAAATCACTAATAATCAGGAAAATGCAATTATAAGCCACAGTGAGCTGTCACCTCACATGCATGGATAGCTATTATCAAAAAGAAAAGAGATAACAGGTGCTGGTGAAGATGTGGAGAAAAGGGAACCCTTGTACACTGTTGGTAGAAATGTCAGTTGGCTCAGCCATTATGGAAAATAGTATATAGGTTCCTCAAAAAATTAAAAATAGAACTTCCATATGACCCAGCAATCCTTCTGTCGGGTATATACCCAAAGTAATTAAAATCATCACCTCACAAAGATATCTCTGCTTCCATATTTATTGCAACACTATTCACAATAGTGCCAGATATGGAAATCATCTAAGCATCAGTTGATGGATAAGAGAATTGTGATACATATTTTTTAAAAGTAAGGAGATGTCACCATTCGTGACAACGTAGATAAACTTGGAAGATGTTACACTAGGTGAAATAAGCCAGACACAAGGAAACAAATCCTATGTGATCTCACATATTTGTACAACCCAAAAAAAATCAAATGCATAAAAACAAAGGGTAGAAATTTGGCTACTAGGGACAGGGAGGGGAAGAAAATGAAAAGTGGGTACAAATTTGCAGTTATTTGAATGAATAAGTCTAGAGATCTAATATACAACATGATCACTAGAGTTAATATTGTATACTGAAAAGTTGCTGAGAGTATATCTTAGATGCTCTTACCACTGACACACACACACACACACACACACAGGTAACTATAGAAAGTGATTAACAGGTTAATTTGTTAACTGTAGTAATCATTTCACTATGTATATGTGTACCAAAACAGCCTGTTGTACATCATATATATATATAAATATATATATAAAATATATATATAAATATATATAAAATATATATATAAAACATATATATATATATATATATATAAAACTATGTAACTTTGCCTAACAAATGAAATAGATAATGGGTAAGACATCGTGACCCTTTATGCTCCCTAAAACTTCTATGCTTCATATTTCCAAATCTGTTTTCTTAGTCTGTATTCACAGGACCAGATATTTTTTCTGGTTTATATTTTTGTGGTACTTGGCCACAGGTTGCCAGAAACGCTTATTTAGGGAAGAAGCAAATCAAGATAGGTTTCTTAGTCCATTCTCACACTGCTATAAAAAAACTTCCTAGGACTGGGTAATTTATGAAGAAAAGAGGTTTAATTGACTCACAGTTTCTCAGGCTGTACAGGAAGCATGGCTGGGAGGCCTCAGGAAACTTACAATCATGGTGGAAGGTGAAGAGAAAGCAAACACGTCTTATCATGGCTGGGCAGGAGAGACAGCAAGTGAATGGAGATGTGCTACACACTTTCAAACAACTAGATCTTGTGAGAACACTCACTATCACGAGAACAGAAACGGGGAAGTCTGCCCCCACGATCCCGTCATCTCCCACCAGGTCCCTCTCCCAACACTGGGGATTACAATTCAGCATGAGATTTGGGTGGGGACGCAGAGCCAAACCATATCAACAGACAAAGGAAAAACTGTAATTGACAAAGAGGAGCTAAGAAGTGTTCTCACAGTAAAAACTGACAAGATTCCTTTGCTTACTTTTTAGCAAAGTCACAAATATTGAGTGACCTAGGTTTATTTCTATAATTCTGAAAATAATTTTCATCTTTCAAGGGAAAAAAGCCCTATAAATTAACGAATTTTATTCTTTTATACAAAATTAGAAACATTTTTAAAGTATAGTGCAAGGATATCAGAAATTACTCTACCCTTCAATCTCATTAGTCTATCCAAAGAATTTATAGTCCCAGTTATGTGAAAGGTAAAGAAGTTAGAAAATATTAGCTCTTTACATTTTAATATATATGATTGAGTTTCATGACATCATGCTGTTTAAACAAGTCCTCTCAGAAAAAAAAATTTGAAGCCTTTCTTCAAAAAAATCTTTAGAGAAACCAAAAATAGAAAAGAGTGAAAACTGGAATTTCTCTTATTGAAAGAGGGAAGGATTTGAGAGAGTTTGCCCCTTGTTCCTTTACCACCTGGAGTCATTTCTGGGCCTCCAGGCGACTTAAACTCTAGGATTTCAGAGCGCAGGCCAAATTAAAGCAAACTCTCACTACTCTTAGAGGCAGTCTACTTTTCTAGACAGTTTTCCACACTGTAAGAGAGAGATACTGTCTTAGTCCTTTGCATATCTTGGTCCATATGTCAATGCCTGGCCTGGCTTTTAGTTTCTATATCCTAATAAGGACAAAGATGGCACTCAAGTAAAAGTGTTTTCTGTGTATATTTTATATATATAGATTTTATATGTATGTATATATGTGTATATATGTATTGTATATATATGTATATATATGTATATGTATACGTATGTGTGTATATATATGTATGTATACATATTTTATATATATGTATTGATTACTAGCAAGCAACTCTAAAATATTCTACTATATTCTGATTATTAATCCCTTGTCAGATGAATATTTTGCAAACATTTTCTTCCATTCTGTGAGTTGTATCTTCACTTTGTTGACTATTTCCTTTGCTGTGCAGAAGCTTTTTAGCCTGATATCTAGCTTTGCTTTGTGTCTTTGCTTTTGAGGACTTACTGTAAAAAATCTTTTCCCAGACAAATGTCCTGGATCATTTTCCCAAAATTTTCTTTCAGTTGTTTCAGGTCTTAGATTTAATTCTTTAAATCATTTTGATTTGAATTTTTATATGGTGATGGATAGGAGCCTAAATTCCTTTTTCTTCATATGACCATCTTCCCTATTTAATAAATATTTAATATATTTATTAAATATATATTTATATATATGTATATATGTTGGGAGCTCTTCTATTCAAGACATTGTCCCTTTGGGTTTTCCCTTTAAAGACTGAATCTTGATGAGATACATATTTTCCAAACTACTATATTGCTTAATCACAAGAAAGCACTTTGTTTCATGTGGAGGCCTGCATAAAAGATGTGAAATACAAATGTGAGAAAATTCAGCCCACAGACTATTGCAAATGTTTCTTCTCACTCGTACATTCCAAACAAATGCATAAGGAAAATTTAATTAAGTATTTCAATTTGTCACATCACTTGGTATATGCTGTTTCGTTGAGAAATGCTGAAAGGTTTTTCAGATTTTTCTCTGATCTTTAAAAAATGGTCTTATGTTACTTCATAAGCATGATTTGAATGGAGTCCCAACACATCCATGATTTTCTGAGTAGACCTCTATGAATGAAACAACTTTTTATTTTGTGTACCTTCTGTATTTGTGAAAATATATCCACTTCCTTCCAAGAAAAGAAAATTCTTTGAACTTACATATGTAAGTGTATATGTAAGAATACATATGTATTCTTACATAAGGTCTTATGTAACAATACATAATTTATATAAAGATACTATGCAGAGTATTCTCTCTAATGAATGAAATGAACTGGACTTGGAAAATACATTATTCCTAGGAACCACATAGCCAAAATTTATATATATGTAAATAAAATATTAAGTTGAAGCAATTGTTTGTCAAATTCTACTTTAAAATACTTCAGTTTAATTATCTAGGTTTTTAAAATTGTTATGAAATTATTTGCTTCCTATAGAAGATATATTTGTATTTTCTTTTTACAAATATTTTAAACTTGTTCTCTAGCATATTTTCTTAATTTTTTATTTTTTTTTTAAATTTTAAGTTCCAGGGTACATGTGCAGAACGTGCAGGTTTGTTACATAGGTAAATGTGGGTAATGGTGATTTGCTGCATCTATCAACCCATCACGTAGGTATTAAGCTCGGCATGCATTAGCTACTTTTCCTGATGCTCTCCTCTCCTAATCCCGCCCTCCCCCCAAATTTTTAACATTTGAAAAGTCAATTACCAATTAGGGAGCATTTATTTTTCACATAAATTCTTAATGTTGGTGGTAACATTAATTTCTTGGCTATCATGAACAGTACTGCAATAAACATGGGAATGCCGTTTTAATTGGGGAGAGATGATGTCTCATTCTTTTTAATTTACATTTCTCTGCTAATTAGTGATTTTGAGCCTTTTTTAATATACCCATTGGCCATTTGTATGTTTTCATTTGAAAAATATCTAGTCCAATCTTTTGCCTACTTTTAACTAGATTATTTGTTCGTTTTTGCTATTGAGTTGTTTGAGCTCTTTATACATTCTGATTATTAATCCCTTGTCAGATGAATATTTTGCAAACATTTTCTTCCATTCTGTGGGTTGTATCTTCACTTTGTTGATTATTTCCTTTGCTGTGCAGAAGCTTTTTAGCCTGATATCTAGCTTTGCTTTGTGTCTTTGCTTTTGAGGACTTACTTTAAAAATCTTTTCCCAGACAAATGTCCTGGATCATTTTCCCAATATTTTCTTTCAGTTGTTTCAGGTCTTAGATTTAATTCTTTAAATCATTTTGATTTGAATTTTTTATATGGTGATGGATAGGAGCCTAGATTCCTTTTTCTTCATATGACTGTCTTCCCCATTGTATATTCTTGGTGCCTTTATCAAAAGTGTGTGGGCTATAAATCCATGGATTTGTTTCTGGGTTCTGTGTTCCATTAATCTATGTGTCTGTTTTCATGCCAGCACCATGCTGTTTTGATTAATACAGTTTTGTAGTATATTTTGAGATCAGATAATGTGATGTCTCTAGCTTTGTTCTTTTTGCTCAGGATTGCTTTGTCTATTTGGGTTTTTTTTGTGGTCCCATATTTTTTTTTAATTGTTGTTTTTCTATTTTTGTGAAGAATGTCTGGCGTTTGATAGAAATTGCATTGAATCTAAGATCACTTTGGGTAGTATTGCCATTTTAACAATATTAGTTCCTCCAATCAATGACTATGTATTATATTTATATTTTTTCTGTGTCCTCTTCAATTTCTTTCATCATTGTTTCATAGTTTTCCTTGTATAGATCTTTTAATTCTTTGGTTAAATTGATTCCTAGGTATTTTATGTTCTTTGTAGTTACTGTAAATGGGATTACATTCTTGAATTATTTTACAGATTGTTTGCTGTTGGCATACATAAATTCTACTGATTTTTGTATGTTTATTTTGTACCTGGTGACTTTACTGAATACGTTTATTAAAACAGTTCTGTTTTTTGGTGGAGCTTCTACATATAACATCATGTCATTTGTGAACAAACCTAATTTGACCTTTTTCTTTCCAATTTGGATGTCGCTTATGTTAATTTCCCTTGCCTAATTGATCTGGCCAGGACTTCTAGTAATATGCTGAATACAAACTGTGATAGTGGATATATTTGTTCCACATCTTAGGGAAAAGGATTTCAATTGGTCGTTGTTCAGTATGACGTTAGCTGTGAGTTTGACATGCATGGCCTTTATTATTTTGAGATATTTCCTTCTATACCCAGTTTGATAAGGTTTTCATCATAAACAAATGTTAAATATTATCAAATGCGTTTTCAGAATCCATTGAAATAATCATATGGTGTTTGTTCTTAGCTCTGTTAATGTGATGCATCATGTTTATTGATTTGCATATATTAAATCTATCTTGGACCTCTGGGATGAATCCCACTTGATCATAATGAATGATCTTTTAAATGTGTTGTTGAATTCAGTTTGCTAGTATTTTGTTGCTAGTATTTTTGCATCTATGTTCATCAGTGATGTTGGCCTATAGTTTTCGTTTTTTGGTTGTGTCCTTGTTAGTTTTTGTAACAGGGTGATGCTGGTGTCATAGAATGAGTTTGAAATATTCCTTCATCTTTAGTTGTTGAATTGGTATTATTTCTTCTCAAATATTTGATGGAATTCATTGATAAAGCCATTAGGCTCTGGGCCTTTCTTTGATGGGAGACTTTTTTTTATTATACTTTAAGTTCTGGGGTACATGTGCAGAACATGGTTTGTTACATAGGTATACATGTGCCACGGTGGTTTGCCACACCCATCAACCCATCATCTACATTAATTATTTCTCCTAATGCTATCCCTCCCCCAGCAGCCCACTCCCCAACAAGCCCCAGTGTGTGATGTTCCCCTCCCTGTGTCCATGTGTTCTCATTGTTCGACTTCCACTTATGAGTGAGAATATCTGGTGCTTGGTTTTCTGCTATTGTGTTAGTTTGGTGAGAATGATGGTTTCCAGGTTCATTGATGACCCAGCAGAGGACATGAACTCATCCTTTTTTTTACAACTGCATAGTATTCCATGGTGTATATGTGTCACATTTTCTTTATCCAGTCTATCATTGATGGGCACCCAGAGTCATAAAGCAAGTTCTTAGAGACCTACAAAGCGACTTAGACTCTCACACAATAATAGTGGGAGACTTCAAAATTCCACTCTCAATATTAGACAGATCAACGAGACAGAAAATGAACAAGGATATCCAGAACTTGAACTCAGCTCTGGACCAAGCAGACCTAATGGATATCTACAAAACTCTCATCCCAAACCAACAGAGTATACATTTTTCTCAGCACCACATCACACTTATTCTAAAACTGACCACCTAATTGGGAGTAAAACACTCCTCAGCAAATGCAAAAGAAGAGAAATCATAACAAACTGTTTCTCAGACCACAGATCACCGTGCAATCAAATTAGATCTCACGATTAACAGACTCACTCAAAACCACACACCTACATGGAAACTGAACAACCTGCTCCTGAATGACTACTGGGTAAATAATGAAATGAAGTCATAAATAAAGACGTTCTTTGAAACCAATGAGAACAAAGACACAACATACTAGAATCTCTGGGGCACATTTAAAGCAGTGTGTACCACTGCTTTAAATTTATAGCACATTTATAGCACTAAATGCCCACAAGAGAAAGCAGAAAAGATCTAAAATCGACACCCTAACATCACAATTAAGAGAATTAGAGAAGCAAGAGCAAACAAATTCAAAAGCTAGCAGAAGGCAAGAAATAACTAAGATCAGAGCAGAACTGAAAGAGATAGATAGAGTCACAAAAACCCTTCAAAAATTAATGAATTCAGGAGCTGGTTTTTTGAAAAGAAAAACAAAATAGGTAGACCACCAGCCAGACTAATAAAGAAGAAAAGAGAGAAGAATCAATAAGAGGCAATAAAAAATGATAAAGGGGATATCACCACCGATTCCACAGAAATACAAACTACCATCAGAGAATACTATAAACATCTCTATGCAAACAAACTAGAAAATCTAGAAGAAATCATTAAGTTCCTGGACACCCTCCCAAGACTAAATCACGAAGAAGTCGAATCCCTGAATAGACCAATAATAGGTTCTGAAATTCAGGCAGTAATTAATAGCCTACCAACCAAAAAAAGTCCAGGACCAGATGGATTCACAGCCGAATTCCACCAGAGGTAGAAGGAGGACCTGGTACCATTCCTTCTGAAACTATTTCAAACAATAGGAATCCTCCCTAACTCATTTTATGAGGCCAGCATCATCCTGATACCAAAAACCTGGCAGATACACAACAAAAAAAAAAAAAGAAGAAGAAAATTTTAGGCCAATATCCCTGATGAACATCGATGCGAAAATCCTCAATAAAATACTGGCAAACTGAATCCAGCAGCACATCAAAAAGCTTTTCCACCATGATCAAGTCAGCTCTATCCCTGGGATGCAAGGCTGGTTTAACATACGCAAATCAATAAATGTAATCCATCACATAAACAGAACCAATGACAAAAACCACATGATTATCTCAATAGATGCAGAAAAGGCCTTCGACAACATTCAACAGCGCTTCATGATGGGAGACTTTTTATTATGGTTTCAATCTCGTTACTCTTACTGATTTGTTGAGGTTTTTTTTTTTTTAATTTCTTCATAGTTCCATCTTGGCAGGTTGGTAGGTATGCATTCAGGAGTTTGTCCATTCTTTCTAGGTTTTTAAATTTTTTCACACATAGTTGTTCATAATAGTTTCCAATGATTCTTTGTATTTCTGTGGTTTCAGTTATTATATCTCCTTCTTCTTTTCCACATTTACTTTTTTGGGCCTTCTCTCTTTTTTTATTACTAGTCTAGCTACAGGTTTGTTGATTTTATTTTTTCATAAAAACAACTTTTCATTTTTTATCCCTTCTGTATTTCTTTTTAGTTTCAATTTCATTTATCTCTCCTCAAATTTTTATTCTTTCTTTCCTTTTACTAATTTGGGGTTTGGTTTTTTCTTGTTTTTCTAATTCTCTGAGGTGCATTGTTACATTGTTGTTTATTTGAAGTCCTTCTGTTTTTGATATGGGCATTTATTGCTATAAACTTCCCTGTTAGTACAGCTTTTGCTGTATCATATAGATTTTAGTATGTTGCATTTCCTTTTTCATTTGTTTCAAGAATTTTTTTTTAATTTCCCTCTTAATTTCTTCATTGGCCATTGGTCATTCAGGAGCATGTTGTTTAATTTCCAAGTGCTTGGGTATTTTCTGAGTTTCTTCTTGTTACTGATTTCTAGTCCACTGCGGTCAGAAAATTATTTGATATGATTTCTACTTTTCTGAATTTGTTGAGACTTGCTTTGTAACCTATATTAACCTGTTAAATTGGCCAGACTTTTGCCAACTGCATCATATGTTTATTGGTCTTTATATGGTATCAAATTCAAAACAAAAATTACAATAATTAAGTGGTTTCAAGTAGATAATTTTGTTTAAATGAGACCTTCGGAATATCCGACATTAATTATAGATGTATTGAAATATCTCATTATATACTGTATCCCAGCCACACATTCTTTCTCCTTTATGTCTGTATTTCTAATAGTGAAAACTACATCTTTTCAGCCATTCAATCTTAGAGACATTGAGTTACTTTCTCTTCCTCTTACTCCCTCTATATGTTTAATTATCAGCTCCACATTCTCTAAAACTCTTTCTTTCAATTTTTAATATTATTGTTGTTCTTCTTACCTCTTGTTTGGGTGATTGTATCAACCTGTCGTTAATCTTCTTCTACATATAGCTTGTCTTCTCCTCTGTTGCTAAGTTAATTTCTTAAGGCATAACCATGATTCTAGTCAGATGCTGGATGAAAAATGTTTCCTGGATTTTTATGGCAAACAGAATAAAATAAAATATGTAACAGATCATAATCTAGTCTGAATCACCTTCCTCTATCATGTCTGCATAATTGCAACAAACTCTTCACTTACATTTTCACAATTAAGCACTGTTATTCTTCCACTTAGGTCTTGGCCACTTATGTCATGACTATATAACTTTAACTTGGAATATTCCCCTTTAATATGCAATATCAATATGTAACCCATCATTGATGGGCCAATTATTTGATATAATTTCTACTTTTTTGAATTTGTTGAGACTTGTTTTGTGAGCTATATTAACCTGTTAGAATACTCTTCCTTTCATCTCCAGTATCAATATGTAACCCATCCTTGAAGGGCGACTGACATTCAATTTCATATTTTAAGTTTCATTCTCTATCTTAGCAAAAAAAAACTAATCGTTATACTTTATCAGCAATATAGAATTTGTCAAAATATGCCATGTCTTAACTATCTGTATACATGTCTTATCTCCACAAAGTAAGCTATAAAATCCTCAAGCATAGAAAACATGCTTCATTTTAACTTGCACCCTTGTCTAGTAGAGTTTCTGACAGATATTCATGGAATGTTTATTGAATTGAATTATTTAATGACATATAAAATGTCCAAACTAGCACAGTGCCTTTAATAGTTTCCTCTCACCTATAGTAACTCCACTTAATTAGAGGTGACCTGGTTCTCTATCATCACACCTTGGGGAATATTTCTTGGCCATATGTACTGTTTTTCCCCTGAACTCACCCATTCCATTTAACTGAAATTTGCTTTATTTACTTCATCTAGCTGTCCTTGCTCTCTCCTTCAAAATCCCCTTGAATTTGGTGCTTTGTATTTCTCTATCCTTCCCAAAATTCTCGTGAAAGTTCATCTTTCATTCAAAAAATATTTCTTTGGCTTATCTTTGCCAGTTCTTTCTTATCCCTTTGTGTACACACACACACACACACACACACACATATGCACAAACACACACGCATGCACGGATGGGGGACTTATAAGTTAAGGCAAGGCCAGTTTATTACTTTTGTTATTGTGGTGCTGACTATTCTATTTTGATGGGTATTTTAGGTATTCCACACAATTTTCTTAATAGCAGTAAGATTCAGAAGGAAGCGTATGCACTGACTTAACTTTACTAGGAATTAAGTCCAAAAATTAAAATTCAATTAATTACAGAAAAAGCATGCAAGTTTGGGTAGGACAAAACAATAAAGAGAAAGTATTGTCCATATTCAATCAGCACGACATTTTTTCCTCAGTTTTTTCCATGTTAGAACTCTTACATATTTTGCTCACCTGCTGCCTGTGTGATCTTTAATATTTCCTTGTTTAGTTAAAACACACTTTACTTTCTCTTTTTTTTTTTTCAGGATGTGTTTCTATTAAAGAAAAACAAGAACACTTAGTCTTGTTCAAGCAGAGATTTGAAGAAGTGTTTCTCTCTGATGCTTTTCATCCTTCATATTCTGGTTCATTCCTAGAACAAAAAGGAAGAAGTAAAGGAAATTGTAAGAAGGTGGAAAACCAATTGTGCAGTGAAGAATCAGATAACTTATGAGCAACACGCCCCCACCCCCAGTTATGTACAAAGTAAGTTTCTGAGTACTAGATAATACAATCTTCAGAAGTAGTTTCATAATTTCCAAGACAAAAAGAAAAGATATTTTACATTATCCTTACCACTACTTCTATAGCTGGCCAGAAATTAGGCGAATGTCTTTACAACTGTGGAAGAGGAAATGGCCATATGAGTCCGTTGAGCCAAATAAATGGCCAGAGGATATTTCCACCGGTAAATACGTTTTGACTGAATATCTGTGTTCTGAACACAGAAATTAAGATGTGAATGACTGGGGAATAAGGACTGCTGCATAAAAGTTAGGGTAGTAATTTGTGAAGTCTAATATAGGCAGACAAATGAAATATCAGGGAAGCCAGAAGAAATAACTGGTGATAGACAAATATAAAGGTCAAGGGATTGACCTAAACCATAACTGACCAAAAAACATTCAGATAAGAGAAGATATTGAGAGAGAGAGAGAGATCAGTACTTAACGAGGACAAATTTGAAGGCATGTCCAAAGCAGCAGGTAAACAAGGTGGAATGGAGTGAAAATTTTTCAAAAGACTAAGTGCTAGAAGCATTAAATCAAAGAAAAATCAAAATTTTATAGCTGAAATGTGGAGACTAGGAAAGGAAGAAAGAAGATCAAAGTAGAAAGACAGTGAAAAAAACAATATCCAGTGGAAAAGGAAAACGTATGAATGACAAATTATTCCTGCTTTTGGTAAGATGATAGAGAAAACAAATAAATATGAATTAGTTATGTAGCTCACCAAATTAAGTGAGATATATAATTTCCACTAATCACTTTTTAACATCCAGTAATATCTAAGAAGGAAAGGTCAGAAGCAGCACTATTAAAACATTAAAGAAACACACACACACACGCACACACACACACATACACACAAATAAAACTCCTAGGTTGCTTTTATTATATAGTAACAAACCAAAACGATCCCTTCAAATAGGAAAAAGAGACAAAACAAAATGAAAAAACAGAAAGTTGATAAAACTTTGAAATCCCAAGACTAGAAACAAATGTTTGAAAAATTGTCAATGTAAAGGAAATGCTTTGTACAAAGATGTCTTTTATGGGATTTGTTGTAATCTCCCAGAGAAACAAAACAAAAGCAACAACATCAGGATAGGAGATGGAGACTGTGACCATGAGGATGAGTAACAAGGGAAAAATCTAAGGAATTAGGAAATATTTAAAACGGAAAACCACATAAGGGAGGAGAAAGGATAAAGAATTTAAATAAGCAAACAGCTAAAGGAAATCGGCATAAAAAAGATGCATTGTGTACCTTTGTGCGGTCCTATGGTATACATAATTTGGTTACAGCTGATTTACAATGTTCCATCTCAATAACTCCATGAGTGGCAGGAATCTGAAAATGCTATCGCTTTGGGATATTTTAGTGAGACATGATAAAGTAAAAAGGCTGACGTTTGCAATCATATCTGATTTGGTCACGCTACATCTACTTGAGCGGAGGGTGGATGGCACAGTAAACATAATAGAAAGAAAAACAAGGGGATGTGACGAAGAAAATAATAATTAGGCACATGTAAGCTTGAGAGAAAGAGAGAGGATAACACTTCAATAGTCAGCAATTTTGTATCCCAGCCACTAAGTATTGGCTAAAATCTTCCATTGAAATTCTGCCCTGCGCCTCTTCCTTCATTGCGAGCAAAGCCATTCATCAGTTCTTTCATGCTGGTTCAATTAAATCCTATAGTGCTCCCAGGCAATGTAGCATCAGCTCTGGTGAAGAATTTCAATTCCATAAACAGGCCTGTAAATATGCTACTGTGGATAAATTGGCCATCAGGGTGATAGAGAGTAGCAAACGAAAATGTGTGATTACAGCTAGTTTTAGTGTGCTAGAAAGCTGCTGAGCCATTACTGTGAGCAAGAACAATGTTTTTGCCCCCTCTATTTATCCAGTGTTTTTGCTCTCTCCATATTAGCTATTTCCAGGCAAATACACTTTGTCTGATTTATATTTCTCACTTAGTTACTCTCACAATGAACCTGACCTAGATTTTTTAGAACTAACATACCGCTCGAGCCCACTCTCCTCCATGTATCATCTTCATCATGCTTCATCCTCCTAGGCTCTCCAGTCTTAGAGTGCTAAGAATATAGGCTGGCTTTCTGTTTTGTTTTTAACCTTTAAATTAACTATAAATGGAGAAGTCTGACCTATCTGCACCTTTGAGTTTTCCTACTTTTATATCCTTGCTTTTAGACAATCAACTTTACACTGTAATAGGAAAAATTATTTAAAGTTTTTTTTTACTATCATTACGTTATAGACAAAAGTCACACTTGTCTTCAAAGCAAATGTCTTTTTAAAAATAGCAATTTGTTTAAAGAAAAAGTACTAATATTGTATAAAGCTATCAAAAGTGATTTCCTCTAATAAACTAGTTATCTCAAAAACTTCCAGAGATAAAACTTAGGCATTAACAGAAAGAAGTAACTTTGTGCAAAAAAATTTCTGAAACTTATTTATATATATCAAATACAATGAAATTTGTTCTGCCAAGAAAGATAGATGCAGGATTTTCTATGCTCAATAAAATAAATAACATGTTAAGTCTTTGGGTTTAAGAGTTTTCAAACAGAAAATCCCCAAGAAAGGCAACTATGTAATTGTTCTGACATTGCTAATCACTATATACTGAACTTTAGATTTTCACATATTTTTTCCTAGTACAAAATTCATGTGAAAGTGGATTTTGTATAGAATATTATAGGTAAAATCAATAACCAGAAGATTTCTATAATCTTCAATAGCCCTTCACCAGCAGGAGAGGCAGCAGTCTCTCTTGCTGCTACTTTACTTAATATTAGCAATCACAATCCTTCTCACCTAAAAATGCTGTATAGACTGAGAGTGGTGGCACACACCTGTAATCCTAGCATTTTGGAAGGCCAAGGCAGGAGGATCCCTTGAGGCCAGGAGTTAGAGATCAGCCTGGGCAATGTAGTGAGATCCTGTCTCTACAAAAAGTGAAAAACAAAACAAAACAAAACAAAAACAGCTGATTCTCCCAGCTAATCGGGGGCTGAGGTGGGAGGATCATTTGAGCCCGGGAGGTAGAGACTGCAGTGAGACATGATCATACCACTGCACTCCATCCAGCCTAGGTGAAAAGAATGAGACACTATCTCAAAAAGAAAAAAAAAAAAAAATGCTGTATGCCTTCAATGCATTGTTCTTTCAATTGTATTCTAAGAATTGAGCAGAGAAGAATCAACTCTTCTGTTATATTTACAAGTAAATATATTTTAACAGAGTTGAATTAATATTGTCCTTGACTCTAACATCAGCCCTTTTAATTATGTTTCGTTATTTAAATGAAGTATGATAAAAGTGTGTTTGGGTCACACATTGATTTGTCAGAGAAGGATTTGAAATACTAGTCAAAAAATACATAATTTTTTTTAACAAGAGGTAAGCAGAGAAATGTTTTAAATCAGAGTAGCTCTTGAAAAAGATGGAGAAGAAAATTTGAAGCTACTAAATGGGAATAAAGGCTGAGATATGTTCCCTTTCTTTCTAACAGTTAATCAGTGTCTAGGATTTTAATACATTTCTTAGACCTCCATGTCTTTTATTCAGAGTGAAAGAAAATGTGTTCTCATCCTTTATATAAAATGAAAGTGGCTATGTTCTGATTAGTTCTATTTAAAAACATACTTCAGTCAGATGTGGGGTTTATGCAAGTTCAGAATTAATGATTTTAAAAAGAGATCTTACTAGATTTTATCAGAGCCATCTATGAGCATTCCAAAACTTTTATCTTTTATATTCTTATAAATATTCACATAATTGTTAGAGGTAACAGACCAAATGGCCTCAGAATAGTTGTGTAAACTCCACTGCAATGATGAAGTAATTTAGCCTAGATTTGGATTGAAATTATAGATCTGCTAGATATAAAGAAGGTAATTTAATAATTGATAAGGGATTGTTTAACAAGGAATATACATCTTTCCTAAACCCTAGTTATTTGCTCATTCCTTAAACTTCAGTTACTTCATTTGTAAAACAAGAAATAATAGTAATAAGTAACTCACTGGGTTTTGAGAAGCTTAAGTCACATAGCACAAGAAAAATTCTTAGCATAGTAAGTGTACAACAAATGTTAGCTAAGCCAATAAATCATAATACATTGGTTTACCTTTCAATGACTAGCACAATGAAGTGATTCTTCCTCCTTTTGTGATATTAGCGCTGTTTCTATAAAGTGGCATACACATTTTTAATGCAAATTTTGAAATAAATGCTCTGAGAGTCTACATCAGAGGTTGATGAACTATACCCCATTGGCCAAATCAAACTCACAGGCTGAATGTTTAGTCTTATTTGGAAGATAACCTGCCCATCTGTTTTTACATTGTCTGTGACAGCTTTTAAATGTCAACAACAGTGTTGAGTAGTTATTACAGATACTGTATGGCCCACAAAGCCTAGAATATTTACTCTCTGGCCCTTTACAGAAAAATTTATCAACCCCAGGTCTATATCATGCCAAACATCTGGATTTTTTTAAGCTCAGTAATTTTATGGGAATTTCAGAGTTTTTTCAAAGGTTTTATTATTATTAGCAGATTCTTCCTGTCTATAGGATGTCAGTGAGACAAAATATAACATGCCTGAAACAGAAATCTTAATGCCCCACATCCCTCATCTACAGTTGTTTCTCTCCCAGTCTTTCCTCTCAGCTAACGACACTCAGTTTTCTAACGCATTTTTTAATTTATTTTTTGCTTCCACCCCACCCTATCTAATCCACCAGCATGTTTCATGGAACCTGGCCCCAAAATACTTCCCTACACTCATCTCTCCTCTTTATGGCTTTGCCCCACGCTACTTCAAGCTATCTGTATGAGTTTCGTATAGCTACTGCAACAAATTGCTACGCACTTAAGTGACATAAAACAACACAAACTTATTATCTTATGGCTCTGGTAGTCAGGAGTCTGAAGTGGGTTTGGTGTCCACAGCTGGGTTCTTTTCCGGAAGCTCTAAAGGAGAGTACGTTTTCTTGATTTTCCCAACGTTTAGAGGTTCCCTTGCATTATAACAGCCAGCAATTGCCAGTTGGGTTTTTCTCATGAAAGAGCCATCTCTTGGCTGAGGCAGGAGTATGGCATGAACCCGGGAGGCAGAGTTTGCAGTGAGCCGAGATCGCGCCACTGCACTCCAGCCTGGGCAACAGAGCAAGACTCTGTCAAAAAAAATAAATAAATACATAAAAAAGAAAGGAAGAGCCATCTCTCTGGTTGTGACTCTTTTACCTCCCTCTTCCCCATTTAAGGACTCTTTAACAGTCCCGGATAATCTAGAATAATCTAATCTTAAAATCAGACAATTAGCAACCTTAATGCTATCTGCCATCTTAACTTCCCTTTGCATTTTAACATAAAATATTCACATGCTTCTGGAACTAAGTTGTGAATGCTTTCATGGTGGAGGGATGTTATTCTGCCTTTTTATTGAGTTTAAACTATCTACCTGGACTACTGCAACAGGCTTGGTATATTTTTTAACATCCCTTTACTCTGAACCTATGGGTGTCATTGCATGTGAGATGGGTCTCTTGAAGATAGCACACAGTTGGTTTATTTATTTATTTTTTTATCCTACTTCTTTGTCTGAAATAAGAATGGCAACACCTGCTCTTTTTTTGTTTTCCATTTGCTTGGTAGATTTTTTCAGCATCCCTTTACTCTGAAATTATGGGTGTTATTGCATGTGAGATGAGTCTCTTGAAGATTGCACAGTTGGTTTATTTTTTTATCCTACTTGCCACTCTCTGCCTTTCAATTGGGGCATTTAAACCATTTATATTCAAGGTTTATACTGATTTGTGCATATATGATTTTTGTCATTGTGTTGTTAGCTGGATGTTATGCAGGAATTACTTTATAATGTCAATGGTCTACATACTTAAATGTGTTTTGTGGTGGCTGGTAACAGTCTTTTGGTTTTTAGCACCCCCTTAAATACCTCCTGAGGGCAGACCTGGTGGTAACAATTCCCTTAGCATCTGCTTGTCTGATAAAGATTTTATTTCTCCTTCACTTACAAAGCTTAGTTTGGCTGGATATGAAATTCTTACTTGGAATTTATTGTTTAAGAATACTGAACATAGGCCCTCAATCTCTTCTGGCTTGTAGGGTTTCTGCTGAAAGGTGTGCTGTTAGCCTGATGTGCTTCCCTTTGTAGGTGACCCACTGTTTCTCTCTAGCTGCCTTTAATATTTTGTCTTTTGCACTGACCTTGGAATATCTGACGACTACGTGTCTTGGGGATAGTCATCTTGTATAGTATCTCACAGGGGTTCTTTGCATTTCCCAAATTTGAATTTTGACATCTTTTGAGATGTTTGGGATATTTTCATGTATAATATCCTCAAAGATGTTTTCCAAATTGCTTGTTCTCTCTCCTCTTTCAAGGATGCCAATAAGTTGTAGGTTTGATCTCTTTACCTAATCCCATATTTCTCAGAGCTTTTCTTTAATTTTTTTTATCTGACTGAATTAACTCAAAGAACTGGTCTTCATACTCTGAAGTTATTTCCTCAGTCTAGTCTTCCGTTAATACTTCCAATTGTATTATGAAATTCTTGATGTGAATTTTTCAGCCCTATTGGATCAGTTTGGTTCTTTCTTAAAGTGGCTTTTTCACCTTTCAGCCCTTGTATCATTTTACTGGATGTGTTTTACTGATTCCTTAGATTCTTTGGATTGGGTTTCAACTACCTCCTGAATCTCAATTATCTTTGTTGCCATCCAGATTCTGAATTCTATGTCTGTCATTTCAGCCATCTCAGCCTCATTAAGAATCATTGCAGGGGAGCTAGTACAGTCACTTGGAGGTAAGAAGACACACTGGTTTTTGAATTGCCAGAGTTTTTGCATTGATTGTTTCTCATCTATGTGGGCTGATGTTCCTTATAATCTTTGAATTTGCTCTCCTTTCGATGAGACTTTTTACTTTTATTTTCTTTTTTTGCTGTTGAGGGTTTGACTGTAGCATAAGTTGGATTCAATAACCTGGCTTTGTTTCTGGATGATTTCAGGGGGCCAAGACTCAGCTCAGCACTCCTGGGCTTTGCACTCTATCCCTGGAGGGCTGAGACCAGGCCCAAAGCTTTGTTCTCTGGCACCTCAAAGTTAAGCACCTGCTGCACTTGAGGAACCTAGGTATTCCTGGTGTGCTGGCAACAACACTCCAATGGGCAGTGCCTGAAAAAGCACTTTGTCAGAGCAGTGACAGTGGCATCTGCAGTGTGCATTGGCATGAGTGGGATGACTACAGTGAAGTCCATGCATGCATAAGCACACTGCTGGCAGTGGGGCAGTGAGGTCTGCTCATGCAGTAGCAAAGCAGTGTTGAGAGTCTGTGGGTGGGTGCCCCCCAGCAAAATGATGTGGGAAGCTATGCGTGGGTGCATGTTGTGGGGTACCATCTGCAGAAGCTCTCCAACAGTTAGGCAGGACCTACCTGCAAATGAGCTATGGTGGCTGCTGCGGGAAGTACCCCATTTGGGGATCCGGGCTGTGCTTCAAGCAGACTTGGCCATGCAGGAACCCCAGGAGAGGCTGGTAGACAGAGGTGCATTCAGATCAGACTGGCTCTTTCCCACGGGCAAGATTGCCCTGATCTGTCCAGGTCTGACAGTCAACAGAAGCCAAAGCCACCTAGAGCTGTGTCATAAGCCTTGAGGCTGGGCATCCCTGGCCGTGCTCCAATGCAGCTGTTCCCATGCCAAATCTTTGCTCAGCACAGTCTGGAGTCCTGTCCCTGCCACCTCTCTAAGGTGGCACAAATGTCCGTGGGGGTTGTGGAGTCTCCTGAAGCTAGAATTCTGGAGGTCTGTGGCAAGAGTAGGCCACTCCTCACCTATTTAACTCACCAAGAGCCACTGTGGGCCAGAAACAACTCCTGGTGCTCAGCATCCCTGTGCAGGGTTCCCAGCTTCCTCCCACTTCAGCCTAGGATCTATGTCCACCCTCCATCCATTCTCAATGCCTTCCTTTCTAAGATCTGCTCAGAGTGTGCCAGTCTTCTTGATGGTCTCGTCTCTGGGTGGGAGATATTCTTCCTTGCTGTGTCTATTGGCCACCTTAGTTCTTCTCCAGAAAAAAAACATTTAAAGAAAATATAAACAGTAAAAACTATCTTAAAGAAAATTTTTTAAAAATGCAAACAATAGAGGAAATAATTTACATATATAAATACAATAAACTTCATTTCAGCTTATCAAAACACCACAAAGAAGTTGAAAAGATAAATGACAGATAAGCAGAAGACAGAAGGAACATATAAAATATATTTCATAAAGGTCTAATACTCAGAAAAACTCTAAATTCAAAGGCAAAATAAAAACAGCCATGCAGAATATTTCCAAAAGACAGAATATGTCATTTCACAAAAGAAGAAAAATGAATGGCCAAATCACATTTAAAAACCTGTAAAAGCTCCTCAGAAAAATGAAAATTAAAATCACATTTGGATATCACTTCAACATTATAAAATTATTTAAAAGCATAAAAAGTCAAAAAAAAGTTATGGGAAATATTTGGGAATGGGAATCTCATACACTGCTGGTAGGAGAATAAATTCACATGGTATTTTTAGAAAAGGATTCAGCATTATTTGGCAAAATTGAAGCATTCTACCAATTCTATTCAGTCATGTTTTCCCTAAAGAGGTTCTTGCACTTGCGTACCAAGAAACCTATGCAATATATGGAATCCTCTAAAGCACATGGAGTAGTAAAGGGACCACTTTTACTCAAGTTTAAAAACAGTTATGCATACCATAATTATGAACCCCATTTTGATCTTTTATCCCAATTCTGATAAGTTGACCAATCACTATATTAACAACAAGACTATTTTCCCTTTTACAGACCTGAGAGTATTTTCTTAGTCTTGATAATACTTTTATCTGAAACTAAAATCCTGTGGCTAAATCCAATTCTTATGACTTTTATCCTAATAGTTACTGAGATTTTTTTCTTGCACTGATATTACCAACCTCGTTGGGGCTGGAATTTACATAACATTTCCATACCAGCTTGTAAAGAAGCCTAGAGACTTCTTGAAATTGCACCAATTGTAATGACAACTTTGTCAATTGTTACCTGTGTCCATATTTTTGTTAGAATGTTCTACCTTTCAGATGAAATTGGAACTTCATTCCAGGGATTCCATTTCCAGGTTCAATTCTGTCTCAGTCTGCCACATCCCACTAAAGGTATTTAATATTCAGGTTAACCTAATAAATGGAACATATTTTATCTAATAGTACATCTGTATTAAGAAAGAATACTATTTACCCTTCACATAGCTACTGCATATTTACATGAATAATGGATTTGGGGTTGGTAATAATGAGCCTTATTGCATTACTCGGACTACTTTTTGTTGTAAGACTCTTTAGGGGCATTATTATAATATGCAAAGAGTAAGCTTAACTAGGAATTCTATACATAATTTCTAATTCCTTCTTATATATTAACATCTGATCAATATAGTAATTATTATTCCCAAAGTTCAAAATATTATGCTTGATGATTTAAATATAATACATTTTTGGATAAATAGTTGATATTTAAAAGGTTTCATTCCAGAAGTGATTTTTCCTTTCTTCTACCCTTAGTTGATTGTCCTGTGATTAGACGGGATTGAATATGAAACTTCCAGATTTGCTAGAGTACTGAGTTACTGACCATCTCAAATATATGTGTATGTAAAAAATGTATACACACATATGTGTATGTATGTGTGTGTGTATGTGCGAGTAGGGGAAGGGAGAGAGAGAAAAAATGCTACAAATCAGAATCTAGCATGAAGACTTTGCAATTATGTGAGAATCCGATACATTGGTAGGGTTAAGTCCAAATGAAAGACAATGCCTAGGTCAACATTCTTTATGATCTCACAGTTGCAGTCCAGTGTTTTTTAAATCGGTTTAATTTATATAGCCCATTCTTTCATTTTATAAACCTCTTAAAATACATGAAGACAAATTGAAATGCTTTCTTAACTTAATCATAGCTTTTCATGGTTCATTAAATCTAATATAATATATATCAATATCCTGCTGTAGCTTCTAAGTTGGAAATAATGAATTATCTTGGTATTTTTATACTGCTATAAACATAATTATGTTATAATATTCTTTTTCATAACACAAATAATCACTTGTGAAATTAAAATTATGATTAAATGCCTTAAAATATATTAACATATACTTTAAATGAGATACCATCTCACACCAGTTAGAATGACAGTCATTCAAAAGTTAGGAAATGACAGATGCTGAAGAGGATGTGGAGAAATAGGAATGCTTTCACACTGTTGGTGGGACTGTAAATTAATTCAACCACTGTGAAAGACAGTATGGCAATTTCTCAAGGATCTAGAACCAGAAATAACATTTGACCCAGCAATCCCATTATTGAGTATATACCCAAAGGATTATAAATCATTCTACTCTAAAGACACATGCACACATATGTTTTCTGCAGTAATATTCACAATAGCAAAGACTTGGAACCAACCCAAATGCCCATCAATGTTAGACTGGGTACAGAAAATGTGGCACATATACACCATGGAATACTATGCAGCCGTAAAAAAGGATGAGTTCTTCCTTGCAGGGACACGGATGAAGCTGGGAACCATCATTCTCAGCAAACTAATACAGGAACAGAAAACCAAACACCACATGTTCTCACTCATAAGTGGGAGTTGACCAATGAAAAAAGATGGACACAGGGAGGGGAACATCACACACTGGGGCCTGTCAGGGGGTGGGGGACTAGGAGAGGGATAGCGCTAGGAGAAATACCTAATGTAGATGATGGGTACATGGGTACAGTGAAACACCATCGCACATGTATACCTACGTAACAAACCTGGACATTCTGCACATGTATCCCAGAACAAAGTACAACAAAAAAGTTAAAATATGGCAGAATTGCATAAGCTACAAAAGTTATTTCACATAAATTTTTTGTGTCTTCAGTACAGAATCAGAATTAATATGCCAGGCAATACTGGATATGATGGCTATTACATACCTTTCACACTTATATTCAAATACTTCATCATTGTTGGATTTACTGAGAAAAGAGTACATACAATGTATACTTTAAACATGAATTTTAAAGATAACATCAAGAGATTTGGAGATTCTGCAACCAAAATGTGTGCCACTTCAATTTCACAACCAGAGTAATGATATAAATTACTTTAACTAATACATAGTGAATTCCTTTTAAGTTCTAATATTTAATAAGAAAGGACAGTAATAATAAGCAACATTATTCAGTGTGTACTATGTCCCAGAAGCTGCACTAAGTGCATATTCTCATAAATACCATTATAACCTTTATTTTACAGTTGGGAAGTTTATGAAGCTGAGGCCCTGAAAGGTTCAATAAACTGCTTAAGATGAAAGGACAAGTAGTGGGCAGAATGAGGATCTAAACAGAAGTCTGTATATTCCAATACATTTGCTCTTTTCAATAGCTACATTGAACCAAGTTTTGATCTTTTCCTGATTTTAATGATTGTAATGGCCTTAGCAGTTACAGTTTGCTCAAGGAAGAAGTATTAAGCATAATATAGAATAAGATATTTATTATGGGTGTTAGACCTTGCATAATAATGAGAAAGGCTGGGAAAATAACAGTACTGAAGGAGACAGTGTGATCAGATAAAAGTCACCTAAGTCACTAATATAGTTAGTATCTGTGTCCTTGCCCAAATCTCATGTTGAATTGTAATCCCCAATGTTGGAGGTGGGGCTTGGTAGGAGGTAATTAGATCATGGGGGCAGATTTTCCCCTTCGTACTGTGTTGCCATAGTGAGTGAGTACTCATGAGATCTGGTTGTTTAAAAACATGTGGTACCTGACACCTCTCTCTCTTGGTCCTATTCCTGTGATGAATACCACCTGCTCCCACTTCGCCTTCCACCATGATTGTGAGTTTCCTGAGGCCTCCCCAGAAGCAGATGTTGCTATGCTTCCTGTACAGGCTGCAGAACTGCCAGTCAGTTGAACCTCTTTTCTTCATAAATTACCCAATCTCAGGTATTTCGTTATAGCAGTGTGAGAACAGACTAATACAGTCCCCAAGCAGGGACAATGAAATTTCTTGAATGTGATTGCCTCTTTTCTGGGGGTGAGCAGGAAATTGCTACAAGCAAGGCAGGCAGGCAATTGGGAGAAAACAAATGCAAAGTAAAGCTAAGTATAGATAAACAGTATCTCACAGGACAAATGGAACTCACAAGGATAAATTGAAACCCATGAAGACAATCTAAAATCCAGGTCAGTGCCTCTAACTCCAATCATGTCTGTGAATAGAAGTCTGTGCCACTCGGCACAAAGATGCACTTATGCCTGGCCTGGGTCTCAGAGAGGTGAACGCCAAGATGTAGCAAGGGCTGGAGGAAATGACACTGCTGGCATCCTTCAATTAAGTGAGCCAACAAATCAACCCAACATTTCTGAATCACAGTGATGCCTGGGGCCCTGCACCAATTTTATAATTGTTGCTTCACTTCTGCCTTCCAAATTTCATATTGATTTCTATTGTGATTAAGCACCCTATGGAGAAGAGAATTCTGGAGAACATATTTCCAGCTTATGCGAGATAAGGCAATAAAAATCCACCACTTTGTACAAAGTATTTTGGGTCTAAATTTGTGAAGTAGACAATAAAATTAGAAAGACTATACTATGTACGAATCTGTGTACATTAATATGATTCCAGGTTGTAGATACCATGGTATTTTTCAAGAAACAGAGATGAAATTAAAATACATCACAAAACTTCCACTTAGCAGTATGGAAGACTAGATACTGTAAGTGATCCTTCCATCTAGATATAACTAGATTCTGCCTACAGTCTTACCTTTTAATACATTTCTAGGTTCACTAGAAAATAAATAAACCTTCAAGGACTTAAACCAGAAGCAAACAAAGAAGTGGGAACTGGAGCAGAGAGCTGTGAATGGTTAGTACATCTAAGGTGGTGGATTTATCAGGGACACACAATTACAAAACCTGAGGGCGCAGCAAAGTCAGAAAGCTCAACCTGAGAACCACACATTTTCTTATGTCTCATGACAAGAGAAATTGGTTTCAGGATGGTAGGATCCTAGGGAACAGGCTGAATCAACTACAAATTTTCTCTGGTGGAAAAAGTGTAGGAATTAAAGAAAGAGGAAAGAAACATGAGCAAAAAGTACCCAACACAGATCTTAATACACAAGAGGATAAGTTAAGCCAAGTATAGGCCCACAAAAACAACACAAACTACTATGAAATAGGAATAAAATTATAAACAACAAATAATAAATTTACATCTCCCAAGACCTCCATAATAAAATTATTAATTATAAAATATAAAATAATGTATTTTTAACTTTATAAATTTAGTAAGTTTTTGAAGGCAACTGACAGTGGTAATTTCACAACCTGATTTTCAAATTTGGAATCGTTGGAAGGGAAAAGTTCCAAGAATAGCCCAGACATACTGATGAATAAAGACCTGGAAGGACTTACTTTAAAAGCTAAAATATTATTATACAGTACCCTCCATAGACTATGCCTGTTCCTCCCCTGCCATGTTACGCCCCACCCATGCAACCACTATCCTAAATTTTCATAGTTAGCATTACCTTTAAAAACTAGATCTATATTTATTTACACATAACACAGTATTACCTCTACTTCTGCTGCATTTTGAGCTTTACGAAAATGGCATAATATTATTTAGAGTCCTATTTTCTTTTTTTCATTCAATATTTTCTGAGAATTATCCACGTTTTAGCTGTAGATGTCATTCATTTATTCTCACTGTGTATAGTAGCTCCCATTGTGAATATACCACAATAGATATATTCATTGTCCTCTTTATGTAAATTAAGGATAAAAAGTGTTTGCTACTATGAACAATGCTATGAAGGCTCTTTGCATATACCTTCTGGTTCATATAATTGAGAGCTTTTCTATAATAGTTATCTGTAGTGTTATTACTGGATCTTAGGACATAGGCTTTTTCAAATCAGTTATGTAATAAAATATTTTCTCAAGTTCAAGGGTCCATGGACTTCAAATTCAGTAGTTCTATCAATAAATCCTAATGGTATTTGCTACAAATACATCATGAACTGTACTTATGAATAAAACTTGTAAAAATTTCAATCTTGCCTTTAGATAAGGTAGTTTTGACCTTGTAGGCTGTTATATTTTGACAACTTAAAATTATCATTTGAAAAATGTATATATACAACCATGAAAATGGCATTTTTATTAATGGCATTTTATTAATGGCATTTTTGGCAGTTTTGCTTCAAAAGTGGGTGGCTTACAATTGCAGAGTATTGGCATCAATTGAAGCAGTCCATTGTATGTATAAATCAAATACCTATTAAGTAGATGGAAGATAAGACTGATAGGCATTATTTATGGGAAATTTGGGAGATCTATACATAGGTAGTAAGTAGGCAGGCAGGTAGGTAGCTGAGAGATAAAATTTGACTACAGCCACATGAACACGGGTTTCAGTGACAATAATTTAAAGTTTGCTTATATTCAAGGCATTTATACAAGTTACAGAGGTAGAGGGACCACAGTTAAAAGTGTATTTAGGAAGTGGTATAGAAGTTTCTTTGTGTTGAATGAGATTTTACTTTTGTCTGGTGAAATTTCAATGGTTTCATGATGTTTTAGTAATTTGGACATTTGCTAGCATGCTTAGTGGAATTTCTTCATCAAAATGGTTATGTAACTGGTTTGACAGGAGAAATACTGAAGTGTACATTACATGAAATTTTTATTTTTCAGAAACAACCAACTGTGCTCCATTGAAGTTCTATTGCTTTGTAAGTAGCACATTTCCTTAATGATATCTAAACCTCTTTCCATAACTTTTCAATCACTGCCAATTATGAATATTGTTACTTATCCTTTTTAAATCTCTCATCTGTTCCATTAGTGTAGCATTGACTAGCAGTTTCAGCTACTTAGATCAGGAAAGAGGAAATTATATGCTCTCTTATTCCGCTTTTTCTCCCCCATCCCTTGATTTAGATATTGATAACAGAATGTAAACATAGACAATATTCTCTTTGTTAAATGACTTCAAGTCACGACAGACATGTTCTCTTTCAGCTGTTGCTGGTTCTCTTTATATTACTCTTGGTTCTCCATATATTTGGTGGCCAAGTGCTGGCGATCATTAAAAAGTCAGGAAACAGCAGATGCTGAAGAGGATGTGGAGAAAGAGGAATGCTTTCACACTGTTGATGGGAGTGTAAATTAGTTCAACCATTGTGAAAGACAGTGTGGTGATTCCTCAAGGATCTAGAACCAGAAATATCATTTAACCCAGCAATCCCATTACTAAGTATATACCCAAAGGATCACAAACCATTCTACTATAAAGACACATGCCTTTGGTTCTCCATATATTTGGTGGCCAAGTGCTGAGTCTTTTATAGGGTCTATTTGTCAGTTTTTTAGAGGATACTGAAGTTTCTCTCCCTGTTCAATTCTCTCAGAGGAAATCTGGCTGAGGCACAGTGGCTCTTTTCTTGCTGTCTGCAGTTGCAGCGACAGAGTAAGTCCCCCATACAGCCTCTTGCTGCCATATTTCCCTCTCCCAATAAACAATGCTTTTGAAGAACAGGGCAAAGAACATACAATGTTGCTTATATTTAAAACACCATAATGGCCCCACACTCACAGGAAATGTAAGTCTTTCCCTTATTATGTCAGAGACTGAACCTAAGGGCTGTTTCCTGACAATCTCTCCATCAGTTCTGCCATCTCTTCTGTCACCACCAACACCATTAAGTCTCAGTTTAGTGACATAACATTTGGGCAAAACAAAACACCATTTCCTGTCATTGCAATGTCCTGTCCCTCTCTGAGAGCAGATGGAACAGTTACCCCTTTGAGAAGACTCCATTTGCCGAAAACATTCTGTCCTCTTCCTCAACCTCATATATTTCTATTTATCAGTGACCAGTAAACTTAGGACAAAAGGAAATTTCATCAATAGGACCCTTGAAGTGTCTAATAATATGGTCCTCAAAATACATTTTCTACTGTACATATGGTCTTGTTCTTTAAATATGTGAAGCACAAAAATATCTCTTGATCAGTAACTCTCAAGTCTAATTTATATAAATATATAAAACTAATTAAATAGCTTATTATAATATAATGAGAGCTGTTAAGATTCTGTATGGACACAAACACAAAATTGATCTTTTTGGAATTGATATTTAAAGTTTATCATTTTGATACTCAAAGTATTTTAGGTATAATTATTTGAGAGCCATAACAATAAAAAATAACTGGAAGTTGTTACATACATGGAAAGGTAGTTTTTATACGAGTTGTCTGAAATATTAAAGTCTCCAACAGTAGATAATTCTTTAGTCCGACATAAAAAAAAAATTCTGGGTAAATAACCTGAGGAAAAACATGATCAGATGATTTCTTTCCCCAATACCTAATGAAATAAATAAAATGTGATAAAATAAATACAGCCAAAGCCAGACAAAGGGTTATATATGTCATAAATTTAGGAGGAGATATAAAAATGAAGGCAGTAGTCTCATGTGTTAAGTCAGAACCAGATTTTGCTTTTTTAAATTAAAGATTTCTGGATAAACACATTGAGTGTAAATCCATATTTTGCGGCACTGGAGGAAATCATGAGTTATATAACAATCATTTATATACTGTACCTTTTCAGAACTTTCCAACCTCTTAGAATAAAAAATTTCTGAAAAGAAACATGAATTAAAAAAATGTTTCAATAATGCCTTAATATGTAGAGAAATGTACTTAACATATACCTACACAAGAAAAAACTGTAGAAAAATCCATTGACAAGTGGAGCCCACACCAACACCAAAGATGCACAGCAATTGGGCTTGCCATTTTCCAGGGTTGTGCACTGAATAACAGCAGGCCAAAGGTGAATATGCCACAGCTGGAGAGTGGACTGTGTACCTGGCTGACTGGAGTGTGCTTTGGTGTAGGATATTTAATGGATCTCAGAAGAAGTGGAATCTAGCCAGCATCAAAGGGTATAATTAAACTTTCAAGTTCTCTCTTTTTCCCATCCTTTCATCACAAGGCCATGGAAAAGTAACACCCAGGGAGAAGTCTAGATGAATAAAAAAAAGTCAAAAGTTTTGTGAAAGAGTGACAAGAGAAATGCACCCACAACCTTTTCGATTAAATAGAATGTCTGAGCAGAATAGTCTACATCACATGTAAGCCGTATAAACATAATGACATGATAGCCATATAATAATCTTTGGAAAATAAAAATGAGAAAAAAGAAAAATAATGTTGAATTTAACAAGTGGTTAAAGTAGATAAAAAAATCCAGTTGGGGGACAGGAAAGTAAGTTAGTCCCCATAAGTGAGTCATATGTAGAGGATAATCAGTAAAGCATAAATTTTTTCAAAAGAATTCCACAAAGAGATGACAAAATACAATGACATGAAACTGGGAATTACAAAACTAAAGATTAAAAAAGACTTGAAACAGAATATTGAATCCAATTAAATCTAGAACTAAGAGTATATAACTGGAAGCAATAATGATTGCAAGACAGGATATTAACATTATAAATCAAGAAAAAATAGTAATACAAGCACCAAAAATTAGGAGCTGAGGAGTGACGCAAGAGCAAATGTAATAATAATAACATCAATATTAACTGAATATCAATGTTGTATAATTAATATGTGCAAATTACAATACTGTTCAATTTCTCTAACGGGTACAGTGGCTCATATCTATAATCCTAGCACTTTGGGAGGCTGAGGTGGGCAGATTGCTTGAGCCCAGGAGTTTGAGATCAGCCTGGGCATCATGAAAAAATCCCATTTCTACAAAAAATACAAAAACATTAGCTGAGCATGGTGTTGCACGCCTGCAGTGCCAGCTACTTGGGATGCCAAGATGGGAGGATCACCTAAGCCTGGGAAGGTTGAAGCTACAGTGAGCCATGATCACATCACTGCACTCTAGCCTGGGTGAAAGAGTAAGACCCTGTCTCAAAAAAATAACCATAATAATAATAAAAATCAATTTCTCAATGCATTATCTCATTTAATCCCCAAAACAATCCTATAACTAAAGTGTCTTCACCTCATTTTATAGAGGGCAAAATTACTAAGAATGGCGATACTTAGTAATTTGCCCAAGAAAGTAAAAAGGCTGAGATTCAAATCCAGTCATCCTGACATCAGCTTTTCTTATCGATTGTTAAGTGACAATAACCTCATTTTGAATTATTATTGCAGGTATAATTTAATTATTTTGACTTTACTATTTTTCACCTAATTTGCTGTTAAAAAAGAATACATAGGTACTTTTATGAAAATGAAGTTATTACACTAAAATACAAACAAAAACAAAAGGGCATTAATATAAAGCCAGGAAGATGAATGACGTGAAATTATGTCTTAGCTCAATCCTTAGGTTAATAGTAACATTCTGAGAACCAGAAAGCTCTACGTAAATTATGTAAGGGTAGGCAGTACGAGGCTGCTAAAGCAGAATTAAATGCTTGCCAATGTTAGTGACAGCCAATTCATGGAAGAGCTGATGTATATTTTTATAAAAATTAGAGATTTTCAAGCTAAATATGCTTAATACAGTTGCATATTTTGAGGGAGTAGAAATGATGGATTATATAACAATCATTTATGAAATGTGCTTTTTGAAACTAAACTGATACATTACATAGTCCTACTGAAGTTTTCTTCATCTTCTTAGTCAGTATTTTCCATTAAAACCTATATATTTCATCAATTAAATCAAAAGTTTCATTGGGCAGTATTTGCTTGAATTTCATTAACTACACTTGTATTTTTTTATTTCAAATGAGCAAACAGTTCATTTTATTGCAGCAGTAGATGAACAGAAATATGTTCCCAAATGCAATTTTCCATTTTGAGCATAAATTTTAAAATAAGGAACTCTGCAAAATCATAATTAAATTATCCTTCAGCCCAGTTGTCTTACCAATTTTTTAAATAATTAGAATGACCCTAAAATAAGAAAATGCTGAAAAAACAAAATTATGACTTGCGGAAAATCAGTAGGAAGGATTTTTAACAAAAACAAATAAAAGTGCTTGCATGTCGACATTTTAAAAAAGAATTTATATATAATCTTTATAGTGTGAAACTGGGGGAAAATTCAAATAAAAAATTCATTGACAGCTACCTACCAGCTTTTAATGTATTAATTTTTAATCCTTCCTCTTCACTCCCATATCTATATGCATGAACAATTACTGCTACCAATCTCTTAGGGCAAGGAAGTTCATGAGCTTATACTGACCTCGCTCCCTGTATATTTAGTGAGTGCAGAGTTCCAAGTTTGAACGTCAAGATGTTTTGAGAGGTTTAACACCAAAGAGAAATGGAAATAATGAAGATGGAAAATATTTTCAAAGCTGGGCCATGGTTGTACTAGAAGCTAAAGGGTTGCTTATTTTATTGTGTTTTGTATTGCCTTTCCCTTTTGATTAGTATTATTATTATTTTTGAGGTTGAATTTTTGTTTTGAAAGTGTGGTAAAACGCAAACATGAAAAACGTCTTAGAATAGCAACATAGCTTAAATATATACACACAGGAAATATCTTATAGCAAGGGCCTGAAAGAAATATCCAGCCAGACACAACATGTTAAGACTGACATAGCAATTTTTTAAATAAATAAAAATTAAATAGTAGAGTTTCTATACTACTTAGTATTTCTTTTGTTGTTTTCATTAAATGTGTTGACTTTGAAAAAGAACTGTTAGTAGAAAAACACTGAAGGCACTGTTAGCAGGATTGAGATTCAAAAGGCTAAGTCAATTGTAAAGAACAGGAATTTTTTTAATTCAGTACAAACTCAGGAATTTTTGCTTATGCAGTTTCAAACATAAAACAAAAAGCACCTGTGTGATCAATGCAACTCTAATTCAGGGCAAGCACCTACAATTGCAAACTCTGTCTAGGGTCCTTTTAGAGTACAGATAACCAATTTAGTGTCATTTTCTCTCTTCTTTTGGTTCTACTGGAGCCCAGATACAAGTAATATGAACTGTGTTGTCACCTATGACCTTTCTATGATGAATAAAAGATTAGACTGTTATCTCTTGACTGTGAGACAATGTAAAGTTCGTCTGGAAAAAGCCTTTTTGAGTGATACTCAATTATCCTAAGGGTGATAATCAGACGTGTAAGGTAATTCTAAAAACAATTTACAGAAATTTATAGAAAAACATAAGGCAACCAAGTTTAGAAATAAATTACTTCCAAAGAGGCTGTGGTAGAAATATCACTAATGCCTATTATTTTCATCACTACTGTTTAGTTTATATTCTATAAACAATAAATTTTTTCACTCAAATCTATTTTGTATTCAAGGAATGACAGCTGCATAACTTATGACTTTACTACAAACAAAACTTTCAACATATTGCTCTATACTTTCCTAAATTTAAAGTGTCTGATTAAAACAGCTTTCTCTATAAATTGTATAGATTTACTGAAGCAAGGAAGGTAACATTTGCCATTAAAACTGCATAAACAGAAAAAAAATTCTCTAGTAGTCTATATTCTAAAACACTGGATATTTAAAAAAACATTAAAAGTTAATAAGTAGTTATTTTTTGCCAGTAAACAGAATTTATTAGTAAGCATAAGTCAGACTGGCATGGCCCAAGGAGACAGTACTGCCAAAGCCTTCACGAGTGCAGAACCCGCCACTTGTCCAAGGGGCCGTGACTGGTAACATACTTGACTCCACAACCGTCAGGGATGAGGCGCTTCTTGGCCACCATGTCTTCAAATTCGTTAGCATTAAACTTCGTGAAGCCCCACTTCTTGGAGATATGAATCTTCTGGCGTCCAGGGAACTTGAACTTGGCCCTGCGCAAGGCTTCAAACACATGCTCCTTGTTCTGAAGCTTGGTGCGGATGGACATGATGACTTGACCAATGTGGACCCGGGCCACAGTACCCAGGGGTTTTCCAAAGGCACCTCGCATACCTGTCTGGAGCCTGTCAGCCCCAGCACAGGACAACATCTTGTTGATGCGGATGACATGGAAGGGATGGAGCCGCACTCGCATGTGAAAGCCATCTCTGCCACAACTTTTCACCATGTACTTGTTGGCACAAATACGGGCGGCCTCCAGGGCTTCAGAAGACAGCTGCTCATGTTCATCAGATACCATGTGGCCACAGAGTGGGAACTCATCCACTTTCGCCTTCTTTCGACCCAGGTCAAAGATGCGGATCTTGGCATCAGGAACCCCTCGGCAGAAACGAGATTTTGGGTATGGCTTGTTCTTACAATACCGGTAACAACGAGCTGGACGGCGGCCCATGGCAACACAGGAACGTCGGCGGTGGGTCGAAGTGGAAGTGCGCTCCCTGAACTGCACCTGCGCGCATTTATATACGTTGCCCCTCGTCCCTCGCGGGAACCAGAGTCCTGAGGAGGATGTGACGACTCTTTCAAGACGACCCAACCAGAGACGCAGCGACGTCTGGCGCCTCTGCGCCTGCGCGACCTGGCACACTTGAGGTGAGCAGAGAGGCAGCTGTGGGTAGACTCCCTCTGGCGGCCAGGGAAGGAATTGGGCCCCGCCCCAACTGCGCAGCTGCTGCTTCCTTCCCGCTAGCCATCTTGGGCTAGGAGCCCTTGCTTTCAGCTTTGCTTTAAGTATAAAATAAGTTATTTCCAGGCAGGAGAATCTCTTGAGCTGAGGCGTTCGAGACCAGCCTGGGCAATACAGTGAAACTCTGTCTCTACCAAAAAAAAAAAAAAATCAAATAGCTGGACATGGTGACACATGCTTGTAGTCCCAGCTACTCAGGAGGCTGAGGTGGTAGGATCACCTGGGCCCTGGAGGCAGAAACTGCAGTGAGCTGAGACAGCACCACTGCACTCCAGCTTGAGTGACAGAGGGAGACCCTGTCTAAAGAAAAAGAAAAAAAGAAATCCTAGAATTTCAGAGGAAAAATCCTTCCAGGTATTCAACATACTGTTTCCAGTTTGGCCAATTCATTTTCCAGAGCTCGTATCTCACTGTCAGCATTTGTAGATCAATTGCTATTTCTTGGGGTATGTGGCCACATTCCCTGGATAAAGTGGTTTCTTGGCATGAGTTCCTTAATGAGACTTAGGAAGAGATGAGAGGAAGAGTAGAGAGAGGGATAAAGAGAAGATATATGTTGTATCTGTAGCTTGGCAATTGTTTTATAAACATGAAACTTTGTTTTTTCTTTATTTGGCCAAAAGAAATGATTTTATTATCAAAGTGATATATACAAAATTGAAACACCAACTAGATTTTTTTTAACTTAAGGCTATGCGCATTTTCAAATGTTAAAACTGCTGAAACTATATAAAAGAGTAATAGTTTGTGCTTTAGTAATCTTTTGCACCTTCCTGAGAATAAACTTAAACTTTTTTTATTCTCAGAGTTTGTAAAAATATTATGACAGGGATCAGAGTGTAGGAAAGGAGGAAGAAGAGAGAGGAAAAGAAATTAATAGTTTACAAACCCTACTTGCATTTTTCTAGCTTTCTTTTTTGTTTTAATGTTGTTTCACAAATCCATTACATCATGGAACAAAATCCCTCCAATGTGAATATATTCTGTCAATACTTTTTTGTTTTAAGGGAGAAAAATAACCCTGCCCTTAAAGTGAATGGATTTTTACAAAATATTAAGGATAAAACAATTAAAACTCCCAATGTAGAAAACTTTCTTACCTTTAAGAAAGCTTGCTCACTTCCCTTTTCTTCCTTCATTTCTTCTTTCCCATTTTTCTCAACTAGTTCCTGTTTACTATATTGAGATAAAGTAGCTAATACCATGTTGCTCGCACCAAGCCTGCAAGCCTAGGAGAGGATTTAGATACTTCTCATATATCATCATATTACCACGTGTAAAATGTGCCAAAAAGGAAAAGCAAAGTAAGCCCTGAGACCATGGGATGAGGCTCGGGATGAGACCTTGATCTAGACTGAGGAATGGACAGGAAAATCTTTATCAGGAAAGAAATTTCATGTAGTGACCATGGCACATGAGGTCTGATGTATGCAAGGCCTGACGCAGGCAGAAATATGGAACATTTTAAGGAACTTAAAGTCAGGCCAACGTGACTGTGAGTGAGAGGGTGAGTCACATAACATGAGCCTAGAATGTGTGTGTGTGAGAGAGAAAGGGGTCATGCTTTCATAGAGGGCCCATTTTACCAAGTTAGGGATCCTGATCTTTAATGCAAGGCCATTAAAGAGCTTTACATAGGTTTTTTCACTCTGGTTATGGTATAGTGAATAGACTGAAACAAGCCCAAAAAATGTACGCAAGGAGATCAGAAAGGAAGACTTTGCAATACTGCAGAAAACACATAATAACTTGAACATACTTTAAAATATTTGACTTTATATACAAGTTAGTATCTTTTTTGTACTACTACATGCCCTGAATCTATGATAGCGCCTCAGGGAGAGGTGTTTGTGAGGCAAAACGAAGACGCCCGGAGTTTATGTGCCACGACACACTCACTTCCACTTGTCTGATCTCCCACCTGTCTAATGTTGCCAAAACCCTAGAATTATCTGACCAGCAGATGCTGTGTTGCTGTCAGGGCCTCTCTACGTAAGTTTCTTTCTTTAATCCAAAGCTTGAGCAATCCTGGTTTGTCCGGGTCTGTACCAGTTTTAACATTCAAGTCCTGGGTCCTACAAAACCCCTTAATATCACGCGAAGTGGGAGGGTTGGCCACCCTACTCCACTCATGCATGAGGCCCTTCACAGTTGCAGATTAGGAGGGAGGAAAGAGAAAAGGGAGGGCCACACTGGGATCCTCTGTTTATACTCCTTTCCCTAACCTTGCAGATATAAGAGGAGAGCCTGTGGAAAAATGCATGAAGCACCACCATTCTGTTGAAATATTACAAGCATTCCTCTCAATCAATTCCAACATTTTGAGTGTTTCCCTACCTCTCTGCTCTTGCCATCCAGTGTACATATGCTAAGCAAACCTTGCAAAAATATATAAAATTTGTCTGCTTTGAGATACGTAGCTAAGGGAGACACTAATATCATGTATAATAGAGATGGCTTAAAGAATGGGTAGAACATTCACAAGCAGAAATATGGGATATGGTAGAAATGAAGCAGAACAACTTCATAAAACCATTAAGAGATATGAGAACAGAAGTATCTCTATCTGGTTCACTGTTTTGTCTCCTGTTTTTGTCACATTGTGTGACGAGTAGCACAATGAATACACACACTACGGAGGTGCAGTGCGGTGTCAATAAACATTTAACAACCTGCTCTTAGTGGAGGTCAGGATTTTGAGGAGAAATCCCTGATTTGTAGTGTTTGCTGATTGATTTGGTAGAAATACTTTTCCCGTCATCAGTTTCAAACATCAGTGTGATTTACTGAGCACAAAGATGGAGAGAGATGTGCACTATCAGCTTCTGTAAGCGAGTGTTAGCCAGCTCCAACATGCTGCCATTTGGTACGCATACACAAGACAGAAAAGACAAACTTGTCTTTTGCTAATGCTAATAATGCATATCCTGTAATAATAAATTTTGGAATGATCAGGGAGAGATCTTTTTTAGGAGCCCTTAGAAAGCAGACAGGCATGAATGTTTAAACTTGATTCAGCTTTGACTGTGAAACAGTTTCCCTCTGTGGTTTCTCCCTCCGGTTTCACAACCCTTATGTAAGAGGCCTGCAGTATTCTTTACTTATTGATTGTAAGTACTTTGCTTATTGATTACTTACTTGTAATTAGCACTAGACAGTGTGAGAAATACAATCAAATTCCAGATATCCTCTGTCTTCACGCAAAGGCTGGAAAAGAACAGTTCTGTGTATTAGTTCAACACAGCATTTACTTTCCTTTTTTGATATAATCTTTCAAATGTTTCACAATGAGCTAAACCTGACTTTGTTCTCAAAGGGGAACATGCACTGGAGCCTAATGAGTTGAGTGGCACACACCATGGATGCCCTCTCCTGCTACAGGAAGCATCTGCATTGTTGATCTTTCAGTCATTATGTAGAGTACCATCACTGGGTGCTTTACAATAGACTGCGATTCATAAATCGTGTTCCACTTGGACTCTGAATGAAGTGTGAAGGCTCCACTGATGAATAACAGTCATTTTCATCTGGATTTCTTAGCAACTTCACACTGGGGGCTGTAATGTCAATGCTTTTGAGACTAGGTGAGCAATTTGTCTATATACAGTATTCCTAGTGTTGAATCATGAATATAAAAGAGCCATGGTTATGGCTGGCCTTTTCTTCAAAGCCAGTGGATTGTGCCTATTGTCATGGCTAAAGAGTGGTCACGCTGCCTGTCTCTCATGCACTTGATTCACAATGGTCTCTTATCTATTGACAAGAAAACATGTAGAAATGCACATTTTTTGAACAGAAATATAGTCAGATAATTTTAACTCTTTAGCCCAGAGCCCTAATACATTTTCCTTTTTGACTGGTATTTTCTACATTCTTCTTCTTCTTTCTTTGGGAATCTTTTTTTACTTTGGATATAGGAACTGAGCATGTACACTTACCTCTGTAGTTTGCTTGTAGATAATGAGTTCCCCCCAAATGAATGACTTTTGACATTCTTCCAGAAAGCTGGAAAAAAGTAGGAAAGTATTAAATCAGGGAGAGGTGGCACAGAAATATGCTTGCTAAAATTTGGTTGATTTTTTTTCCTTATACATTTTAAATTTACTTGTTTAGGTTTCATAATTGTACAAAATGTATAAGCCATTAATTAGTTTTGTACGGTAAGTAATTGAAATGCAGTTTTATAATTATAAATATTTAAGCAATGCTATAAAAAAGATGTGATACATAATAAACAGTTTGAATCAGCATAAGACTCTACATCAGTTTTTGAAAGCCCTTTTCTCTAAAAAGGGATTAGTTCAATCTGCAAATTTGGGAAACACTGATCTGGGTTAGGGTGCTGTGTATGAAGTTTGCCTCCCACATACTGAATGCATAGATTTCCTGTGCTTTAGATCCAAATTCCTATCTGTTCACTTAAAAGGCATAATGATGGGGACAGTGTTGTTACTTCCTTTGCCCAGTTTACTTAGTAGTAGTTTGTGTGGTTTACAAGGTTTACAGAAATGCATGAAGCACATATTTAGCTAAATATATAGATTATTTAATCATTTATATCGCAACAGCCAACTCTATTTCAGGTTAAATTCATCTTGTACTTTTAATGGATGACTCTTTTATCCATTAAACAGATTTTTTTTTTAATTTTGAAAGTGAGCAATCAACCTTAGTAATTACATTATGGGTTATTTATTTATGAAACTACTAATTCAAGTTGATAAAGCACTTTGGAAAGCTTTTTAAAAAGCTTTGCTTCACTTATTATTATAGACTGAATGTTTGTGTGCTCCCAAAATTCGTATGTTGAAATTCTAACCCCCAAGGTGATGGTATTAGGAGGTGGGGCTTTGGGAGATAATTAGGTCATAAAGGTGAAACTGTTATAAATAGGTGAATACCATTATAAAAAGAGACCCCGGAGAATACTCTAGCCCTCTTTTTACTACATGAAAATATAATGTGAAGTTGGCAGTCTGCAACTGGAAGAGGATCCTCACCAGAATCCGACCTGTACCACTTTGATCTACTACTTCCAGCCTCCAGAACTATGAGAAATAAATTTCTGTTGTTTATAAGCCACCAGCCTATAGTACTTAGTTACAGCGGCCCAAACTCACTAAGACATCTGTCCAACCTTTTCATTCACTTCGTTCATTCATTCATTAACAAAAAAGAAAAAGGAAATAGATTATGAATACAAAATTAGAGATAAAGCAAATACTTGTTCAGAATGAAAAAGAAAATAAATTGCAAATTATAAATAGCTAATAAACAGCATTTACATCACAAGCTTTAAAAAAATTTTTTAAATTGCCTAATCCATCTTTATATTCTTTCTTCTTTATATTTTCTAGCTGCATTTGACCATTACTTTCTAATATATTTATGAAAAGATTGAAAGCTTAATTCAATATGTCCTCTAGTAAATTGTTTGAAATTTGTATTGATAACATACAAGTTTCTTTTGGCCTCACAACTCAATGTGTATATAATATGTATACTTAGGATTATTGTCAGATTGAGAAAATCTTACATCTTTCATATGTGAACTATAGTATTTAAAAAAATTTCATTTCTCTGTGCACTGACTACTCTCGAGTATTAATGGAAAATCTTCATGAACTAGTTTACAGTTGATATCCTGCTTGTAATATAGCATTTGATGGGATGGAAACCACTTTTATACCAATTGTACTCAGAAGAACTAATTGTGTGCATCTCTTCCCAACTTTCTAGTTCAGTCACATAATATTGGTAGGTTGAATTGGTGGTGGTGGGAGTATTTATAGCATTGGAAAAACTAGAAATCCAGTCTTATTTTCTCCCTGGAGAGCCACTTATTAAACATGTATCAGTACACCACTGTTAACACCTTCTTTCAAGTTATATGCTTCCTTTATTGGTTTCACTAATTAATGTCAGGTCAGCCAGAAACTTCAGGCTTTTTCTAATGAGCTCAAACAATTTATTATTCTTCATTAATTGGATTGTAAAATATTAATAATCTTAGGGCTGATTAACTGCAATTAAAATGTTTGCTTAATTAAACAAATCTGAAATTTGTTTTGTCAACAATTTGGTTCTTTATTATTAAATACTTTCTATTGATATTATTCATCTGTATTGCATTTGTTTTATGTTCTATTAGTTTTTACCAATTTTTCCCTCAAATTTTTAAGAAATATATTTGAAATTACTGCCAAATAAGAAGTCTGTATATTTCAGTTGTTTTAAGTGAAATGCTCCAAAATGTCTTTTTCAATTGCAGTGAAAATAATGTATTTCATCACTTTGAATTATTTAAATAAACACTTATCTCTTTGGGCATATTATCTTTGTATCAAAATGTTGATGAGTGCCAAATGAGTCAGCACAGGGGTAGTCAGAATACTTTTAGAAGCAATTCCAACACCAGACATACTAGCAATACCTCATCTATTCATCGATGTGACTACAGAACACATAAACACACCCTATTAAATGTGAACTAAATACATTCTTTAATAACTTTTCCTTTAGCAAGATCCCCAAATTGCCAAGATCACTTCAATGATGCCTACTCTCAGGGAGAAGTGTGAAGGCAAGTGGGAGTGCAAAATGGAGGGCAACTTTTATAAAAACAACACATGAGCTCATTGCTAGGGCCCATCCTAGGGCCTGGGAAGGGATCTGTGTACATGAAGATTCCTGAATCCAAGTCTTTATTAATTTTGTTAAAAGTTAATTTCATTTCTGTTTATTTCAGCAGGTGATACTACTGTTTTTTAAAATCCCTTTTCATTTTTGCCTACCTAAGTGGTGTTCTTCTCCCATTTGCCTTCTACAGCCCCAGTGTCTTCAGAAATCTCCAAAAAATATTTATACCCTAACCACCCTCAGGTCCTTTACTGTCCTAAAGTCCTTAACTGTCCTTAAGTCCTTTACTCACAATAAGGACTTGAGGGCAGATGGGGTATAAATATGGTTTACTCATGTCCTTTTACTTACTAAAACGTAGGTTATAGTTTTCAACTTAAAAGTGTTTCTCTCTTAAGACTTCCAAGATCAAAGCCTTATAATAAAAAACATGGGTAATAATAGTAAACAATTTCAAAATCATGAATTAAGACAAATATTTGGGTGCATGGGACTATACAGATTCTTCTAAAATCATAGTTTATATTTTAATTGGTTGAAGAAATAAAACTAATACATGTTGGTTTGTTATTTGAAAAAGAATCTGTATACTTGTTGAAATTTTTATAATGAAATAGATTCTAGAGGTATTAGTAATTATTTAAACATTAGAATAAAATAAAACACTAGATATTGGGGAACCAGCCCCCAATATTTTAACATAAGTGCTTTCTACTTTCCCTAAGTGTTGGCTGGTCTGAGAAATTTCACAGCTGGGCCTCCGGGGGTGACATCATGTATTGGTGGGACCGTGATGATGACCCCAAGACACAAAACCAGCAATTTTTATTAGGGATTTTAAAAGGGGAGAGGGTGTATGAACAGGGAGTAGGTCACAAGGATCACATGCTTCAAAGATCACAAGGCAAAGGAAAAATTAGAATTACTGATGAGGATCTATGTCCCACTGTGCATGTATTGTTTTGATAAACATCTTGACAGGAAACAGGGTTCGAGAGCAGAGAACAGGTCTGACTAGAATTTACCAGGCTGGAGTTTCCCAATCCTAGTAAGCCTGAGGGTACTGCAGGAGACCAGGGCGTATTTCAGTCCTTATCTCAACCGCATAAGACAGACAGTCCTAGAGCAGCTGTCTATAGACCTCCCCCAAGGAATGCATTCCTTTCCCAGGGTTATTCCTTGCAGGGAAAAGAATTCAGTGATATCTCTCCTACTTGCACATCTGTTTATAGGCTTTCTGCAAGAAGAAAAATATGGCTTTATTCTGCCCAACCCCACAGGCAGTCAGACCTTATGGTTATCTTCCCTTACTCCCTGAAAATCGCTGTTATCTGTTCTTTTTAGGGGTGCACTGATTTCATATTGTACAAACACACATGTTTTACAATCAGATTTCATATTGTTGAAACACACACGTTCTATAATCAATTTGTACAATAGTGGTCCTGAGGTGACATACATTCTCAGCTAATGAAGATAACAGGATTAAGAAATTAAAGACAGGCATAAGAAATTATAAGAGCATTATTAGGGAAGTGATAAATGTCCATGAAATACTCACAATTTATGTTCCAAGACTGCAAGTAAAGACAGGTGTAAGAAATTATAAAAGTATTAATTTTGGAAACTGATAAATGTCCATGAAATCTTCACAATTTATGTTCTTCTCCCACGGCTTCAGCCGGTCCTTCCATTCAGGATCCCTGACTTCCTTCAACAACTACAAGAAAAGACACAGGAAGTTATTATATTATTGAAGTAGGAAAGGCTTATTGAAGCAAGACACAAAGAATAGAACCTGTAAAGGAAACTTGTGACATCATAAAATATTTAAATATCTGCAAGATTAAAATGTGTATATATATATATATATATATATATACACACACACACATACATAAAGGTATATGGATATAAAGATCTCAATATTGAGACACACAGAATCACACACACACACACACACACACACACTAAGTTATAGTTTTTTTTACTTTATTTTTAGACAATGTTTTCCTAACAGTGCCCTGGATTTGATCTTTGCCTGGAAGCTATTTCTGAATTTGAAAATTGTTTGCCATTTGGATAATCTGGGAATGAAAAATGGTTTTATTTTGAAATCAGCAAATTTTGGCTCTTTTATATTCAACCATCTGTTCATTAGCTAATCTCTCTCTTCATTTTATTATATGCAAATAGAAGAAGCCAGGTGGCACTTTCAACACTTTGCCTGAAATCCCTTTAGCCAGATATCCAGTTCATTAAGCACATTTTCTATTTTCTATGCTACCACAGGCAACAGCGTTGCTAAACTTTCTGTCAGGAAAGAACAACGGATTTCTTTTCTCTAATTTCCAATCACATTTTTCTCACTTTTTATTAGGTGCTCACCAAAAGCCTTTTCAAGTCCCTTCAGCATTTTATCAATGATCTCAAGGTACTTCTAGCATTTTTCCACTGCTGAATCTGAAAGACATTGCCACCTATTTAAAATTTGGGTCCATAGCATCCTACCTCTAGTATCCCAAATCTGTGTCAATAATCTGTGACTATGTGACGTAAAGCAATAGTTCTTTACTATTATCACTAAGGTTTCTGAGAGTTTATTAGGTTCAGCTAGGAAGTCCTTGCTCGGGACTTTTTCACGCAGTTTTGTCAGATGGTGACTGAAAACAACTTGAAGGCCTTTCACACACATAGCTTTAGTTGCCTCTGGCTTTTGGCTGGGGTCTGCCTGGGCGCTGTTAATAAAATTTTCTGCACTTAGCCTCTCCATGTGTCCTGGGTTTCCTTGAAGCATTGTTTGTGTATTTCAAGGGATGGCATCTCAAGAGTGGAGCCAGACAGTTTTTATGTTGCCTTTTGCGACCTAGCCTTGGAAGGCTTGCAATACCACTGCCACCACATTTTATTTGTTAAAAGTTAGTCACTGAGGAGACTTACGGAATGGTGAAGAAAGGACCTATGAAAATCTGTTTCTCCATAAAGGCAGTAAGAACACTGGTGAAAGTTGTTAAAATCAACTTTTTCAGAACTCTGGAAACTAAGCTAAGACCTGCAACAGTCCACGGAACGTTTATTCTAGAAAACTTGCTTCTCCTCAAGGACAGTGAGCTTTGTGGTTAACTTGCCCTATGTCCATTTCCTTTTCTTCAGATCCATGGCTGCTGTGAAAGTCAGCAGGCAAGCAACCACTAGGGGGGCTGACTGGGTAAAGAGCTTTTCCTAAAGCTCCATCTCCAGAGAATTGTCACAATTTGACTTGTTCGTTGGTACCCTGGGAAAACCTCACACACAGGGCTGTTGTTATTTGATCTAAATCAGAGCTTGCTCAGTGGGAAAAGCTCTATTACTGAGTTGTTTGTTGGAAACAATCAATAAATAGCAATTGTTTAGTATTGCAGCTGCCTGAGGTGGAAATACCCATTGGGAAAAACAAGAGGCTGGCCAAAAGACTTAAAAGAAAGCTCCTGGGAATGAGGTATCTATAAAGAGCTTTGAAGAGCTCTGACATAATTCTGGGGGTATAGAAAACCACACACATATAAAGGGCTGTGTACATGCTCAAGAAATCTTGAGAAGGCTCTAATCTCTTGCCTTTGGCTGGCCTTGAGTCCCTGTGTAAAAGTAAAGCCCAAGACAGAGTTGTAAACTGCGAGAACATTGAAGGAATGCCTCAATATACATGTAAATCCCGGCCACATCCTGGTGTGTTTTGGTGACTTGAGGCCCTCCCTAGTTCATGGGATTAACTGGAAGAGACTTCCTCATATTAATTATGCAATGAGGAGGTGTCCTTGTGCAGGAGTTGTGACCTGCGGAATTACTGCTACTTGGATAAGCCTACAATTTACTTCTTTCATCCTTGGCTGAGAATTTGCATTTGCAGTTGTCAGCAGAGAGAGGAAGAAAGTGTTCCACTCGGGTTCAAGGCGCATACAGAGAGAAGGCAGGGAAGAAGGAACACGTGCAGCCTTTCAGTATGAGTGAAGTCAAGATTTGAAATGCACGCTCCCTGCCTGAGGGCCCCGAGTGTTGTGAACCTCTGATCTTCACGGTAAAGAGGCCTGTTGGAAGTTGGAGGTTATTTTTATAATTTTGAACTTTTTATCGGTATTCTCTGTTTGGTGATTCTCATACTTTCCTTTAATTCTATAGACTTTCTTTTTAGCCTTTGAAGATATTTATAATAGTTAATTTTAAGCCTTTGTCTAATAAGGCCAACACGTGAACTTCCTTTGGGACAGTTTCTATGCATTCTTTTTTTCTTCTATCGATTGATAATATCTGTTTCTTTGAGTTCCCGTATATTTGAGTAGAAAACTGGGTTAAATATCATATGGCAGCTCAAGAAATCAGATCTCTGTCTTCCCATTTGTTGTTGTTATTGTTGCTGCTACTATTGCTCTTTATTTGACTAATAGCATTTCTGGAGTAATTCTTTCAAGTTTTTATTCCCTGTTGTGTGTACCGGTTAAAAGACACTGCTCAGTTAGCTTAGTGATCTGCTAATGGCTGGAATGACTGGACAGATATTTTCTTAATTGCTTTGAACCAATATGCTTTCCACTCTTGCCTAAAGGGATTTATGTGTCTGTGTTTACATACATATATATATATATTTTGGCACATATTTTAAATTTTATTTTACTTTCACATTTACACATTCAGGAAACCATTCTGAGAAAAGGAAAGTCAGGGCCACCTTTAAGCAAAGGAAAGTAGGGCCACCTGGCTCCCTCTTCCACCCCGTCTCAGCAGCACCATACAGACTCAAGCTGGCGGTCATCCCAGGAAATTGTCCAGAGTCTCAATGGCCCTGGCTGTGGATGGCCTCTAAAACAGTTGCTGCGACTTGCCCTGCACCAGGGCCTCCCTCAGTGCCTGGAAGTCGTGGTGTCGGAGGCCGCCTGGGCCCAGGATTTTATTGCTGGTAAACTTGGTTATCTACCTTCCAGTCACGTGGTCCAGGATAGTGGCATGATCAGAACTAGGTCCAATGGTGCCCATTTTGCTGAGATGAAAGGAATGGAAATGTGTAAACTGCACTGAATTCTGTGATGCTGGCATATTCCCCCTGGGAGTCTTCATCCCTAAGGGGCGGGGGTGGGGGGTCCTGGAGGATACAGGTAGAGACCCACTGCTGACCACCCAGGTGGGGCAAGTCAGGACTGATGTGCCCAAATCCACAGCGGCATAAGCCCCAAAATGATGATTCTCCCCAAATTGATAATTGATTTAAAATTTCAATACAGGCTTTATCAAAATCATTGCTGCTTTTTTTTGGTGGAAATTGTTAATTAAGCTGATCCTAAATTCGTGTAGAACTGCAAGAGATCCAGAATATTCATTAAAGTCTTGAAAAAGTCAAAGAAAGTTGGAGGACTGACACTTCTCAATTTCATAACTTACTGAAAAGTTACAACAATCAAGACAATGTGGTCCTGGGGTAAGGAGAAACACGCACGCGTGTGCGCGCACACACACACACACACACACACACATCAGTTGAATATAATTGAGGGCTCTGAAGTAAGCTCTTTTATTTATGGGCAGCCAATTTTTGACAAAAGTGTCAAGACAATTCAAAGGGAGAAAGAACAGTCGTTTCAACAAATAACTCTGAGACAACAGCTACACATGAAAAAGGACAAGGCTGGACCTCAACTTCAAACCACATAAAAATTTAACTCAAAATGGATTATAGACCTAAATATAAGAACTAAAAATGTAAGACTCTCAGAAAAAATACTGTAATAAAACTTCATGCTTCCTTTTATACAGCACCAAAAGGAAAAATGACAAAGGAAAAAAATAGAAAAATTGGACTGCATCAATTTAAAAAATCTTGCATGCTTCCAACAACACCTGCAGGAAAATGTAATGGTAACTCATAGAATGGGGGAAAACATTTCTTACATATACATCTTTTCACACTGATCAGCATATCCTAGCTAACTTCATGTATAGATTTAACTAGAGTTTATCCTTTAATGTATTTTTAAAAGACATAAACCAAATGGTAGCATAAGTTGGAAGTGTTTTAAAATGTACTTTGGAATAGTTTTAGCTATTACATTTATGCCAGCTGAAACAATGTAAAAGGTGTACAGATAGCCTTTATTAATAGCATTTCACAGTATGAGCTGAACTGGATGCTTTGCATTTCTTTTCTGCCTTGCTATATTTAATATAAATAAAATGCATATATTTCACAAAAAAACAGTATTTTGAAAAACTCTGCATGATGCATGTTTTCTTCAAGCCCATTATTTCTAGAAATAAACATTAACATTTCAGATTTATTTGGTAATTTTAAAATAATAAAATGGGGATACATTGAAACCTAAGAATAATCCTTTAGATAAGTATGAAATATTAAATAGGTTATTAATGACTAATTTAGAATAGTGTGAAACAGTACTCCTAAGCAACTCTTAACTAATTCTCAAATGCAACTCTAACTAATTTTGAAAAACAAAAATCCAACCAAGCATTTCAGGACATGTGTTTTTCATGAAACATGATTACCAGAAGATGTAATTCCTGAGATGCTAAATATTGAAGCATTTGTATATTGCACAAATTATTCTCATGGATGCGATGATCAATTGAAATGATTATTATAAAGCAGTTAATTGGCTACCGTAGATAATACCAATATAGTTAAAATGTGTAGAGATCAGGATATTACACTACATTAATTTTTAATTTCAACATTGATCTAGTGTTGGAATCCCACTCATCTTTACTGTGTGATGGATATAGTTTATCCTCCTGGAAAGTGACTTATAGAAAGGATTTCACTTTGTCTGGCACATCAAGATTCACACATCCTCTCCTAATTATAACAGTGGCAGTTCCTCGTCCAGTCAGTAGCACAGTGAATCAGACACTGTCTCTTGAGTACAGCTGCATGGATCTGTCAGCTCCAAACTTGTTAAATCTCAGTGTTCTGACTGGTATTCTCTACTCTATTTCTTAAACAAAGTCTAATTTTAATTAAGATTTAAGCTATGGTAAAACTTAGGTTGTGATTTATATGCTACTCACCTGTTAATTATCCAACAGGCAGAATAACTTTTAAATTTTTCAAAGAGCAGACGACCAATGCTACTAAATTAATACTGTGCATGTGTCTTCATAATAGAACTATTTTCATAATAGTTGAAATTTTGGAAAATTTCCAAAGTTGAATGTTGGAAAATTTTTTTCATTTCAGTTTACTATATCTGAATCAAATTGAAGTCTGTATACATTTTTATATAGAATTAAAGGAATCCAATCACTTAATGAACAAAGATCTATTGAATGCCAAATGCTCAGTTCTGCTCTAGTATTTTCCAGATGTGTAGGGGGACGTAATCAGGAATAGATGTGGGAAAATCTAATTTGGGAGATAAGATGTGTACATATTAGAAGATAACTAAAAACTCAAGACACTATAATAATCATAATTTAATTGGTGTACACAATTAGAGATATAAAAAATTGGAGGAAAGTAATAGTTCCTTAAATTTAGATGGTGAAACACACCTTATGGAAGAGGTTTCAATTATAAATTCAAACACCGTCCTCCTTTCTTCTTCTAAGATACTGCTAATATCTGACAGGAAACTTGTTTTTTAATTTCTGTTTCCACAGTGGCCCTTCTTTACCTGTTTTTTCAAGTGCCTTGCAACCTGCTAGAATGGATAAGTTCCACTTTACAATATGAAGTTTAGCCAGAAATATTTACATTCATCACCAGTGAGGCACAAAATTAGACTCTCAACATATTTAATAATGATTGATGTGGAGGCACACACATATAGTGACTTTTATCCAGGTAGTTCCTGAAACCTCAGGTTGGAGACATTTAACAAGCCTTATCAGCTCTAATAGGAAGAAAGTGGAAGTCAGATTTTCTTGTCCTTTATTTGCTCTCAAAGAGCAAGTAGATGTCTTTTATGAGTGTTTTCTATAGTTTCTGTAACTACCTTAACTAAATATTACTTTCTTTGTTTGACAGGCTTGAAGGTCTGCAGCCCATGCTAATTTGTTTCCTTTTCACATCACCTCTTTTTTTTAACGATACAAAATAGCTGTACATGTTTTTGTGGTATAGGTGATGTTTTGATACATGTAAATATATGTAATGATCAAATCAGTGTAATTGAGATGTCCATCACCTTAACTATTTTTTCTTTCTGTTGGAAACATTCCAGTTCTAGCTATTTGGAAATATACAATAAATTATTGTTAACTATAGTCACTCTAGTGTACTATCAAACACTAGAACTTACTCCTTCCAACTGTATTTTTGTACCCATTAAGCAGTTTTTCCTAATTACCCACCCCTTTTCAGCCTATGGTAACTGCCACTCTCTACTTCCATGAGATCGACTGTTTTAGCTCCCACTTATCGTCTTTCTGTGTTTGGCTTATGTAACTTATGGTAATAACCTCCAGTTACATCTATGTTGCTGAAAATGGAAGGATTCCATTCTTTTAATGGCTGAATAATCTTTCACCACATTTTTCTTTATCCATTCGTCCACTGATGGGCACTCAGGTAGATTCCACGTCTTCTTGGATACTGTGAACAGTCAATATATTACCTTTTGATGGAGAACTGAAAACTACTTCTACTTATTTCTCTTGGTCTTGCCTGGCATATCTTATGCCCTCAAGATGTTTAGCATTATGCTTAAGTCTTTCTGAGGAGGAAAAGATTGGATGAATAATCATAGTAAGTTATTATATGACCATAACTTTCCACATACAGGATGCTTTTCACATTTATCTTATTCTTCAAATGTTATTCCTTTCCCTTGGCAGTCTATTAATAAAAATTGAATCTAATATTACGATAGTGTGATCTTCCTTTTCTATGGCACCAAACATTGCTATATTTACTATTTTGTCATACTGGTGTGTAATTAACAAATCATAGTATTTTAATTATGAATAACTAATAAATATATTCTATAAACAGTAATCAGGTGTGGAATAAGTGATTTATGTTTAGCTAGACATTAGCAAAACTCTCTGCATGTCATTAAAGTTTATGTCACTCAAATTAGGTTAAAGGGGTAGGAAAACAATATTGCCTTGACCCAGTGCTGGGAAAATAATAAATATTTCAGTAGATATAAAATCAAATCAGAAGAAAAGTCATTTTTAACCTTGTTAGTGGGATAAGTTTTACTGACTGGGGAGATTCAACTGGGCACTTGGGAAATATAGGAGCATAGAGCTTGCAACTGGCAAGTGAAATAGTAAAGACACAAATCAGAGTTAAGATGCTGGGTCATCAGTGGGCTTGTTCTAAGGTAAATGATAAGGAAGTCATTGAGATAAGACAGAGTACAGAGTAAAAGGGACCTTAAGCCAGACAGATGAGAGGGCTGTGTACAGGCAAAAGGAAAAATATGGGCTGAGGAACTTGTTAAAGAACGGATATAGAGCAGTTTAAAAATACTAGGTTCAATCTTTTAATACAGCTTTTAAAAAGTTGTTCTTAATAAATTAACATATCTCCTATTTAAGTACAAAAATAGGCAAAACTAGTCTTCAATCTAGAAGTCAGGATGGTGGCGACCTTTGTCAAGGAGCAGTTAATGACTGGGAGGAGGCATATGGGCTACTTCTGGTGGTGGTAATGTTCTGTTTTTCAATTTGGATGTCCTTACAGGGGTGTGTTCAGTTGGTGAAAAATTTTTTACATTTACTAGGTGTGCACTTTACATGTATATTTAATGTTATAACATTTATATATTCATGTTATATTTTATATATATTTATATATTAATGTAATATTTATGTTACCATATAAAAAAATAAGAGTTTTTTTTTTTAAATGTAAGGTAAAACATGAGTAGATTTAAAAGGAAATTCACCTCTGCAGTGCATTGGTACTGAGTGAATGGTTGGTAGGTGCCTCTCAAGTACTGGGAGAGACAGTGCTGTAGAATGGCCTCTGTACTTGCTGACCAGCGCTGAGAGAGCCTCTGTGGGTCCTCTCCAGTCCACCTCTATGCTTCACCTTATGTTAGTAGTCTTAGCACCTAATTAAATACTAATAAGGAGAAAGCTTCATCATTGTGTAGTGGGGTGGATAAACAAAATACAACAATGGCTTTGATGTGTCTCCACCCCTGGTACTGAGGTAGGATATCTTCAAATGCTGGCTCATCTTGTTCAAAATAGATTTGGCTAACAGTACATATTTGCAACCCCTGATGGACAAGAAAGCGATAGTCTTTTGCCTCTAGATCCTTTTGTGGTCATGGTGGTTGTTTTAAATCATGGACACATGATTAAAATGTTTAGGTGGTCTTAGTAGCTGCACTCTATCACCAGGATCTGAGTTTTATTGCTGCTCTCTTCCCCCAGTGTTTGTGCTTTACATTACAATCATGATCTCATTGATCCTATCTTCAAAACGCTATTATATCAGGAGTGAAGTCTTTATTTCTCATTAGCTCATTCCTTCAGATAAGATGAGACGTGGTGTGACAGTTTATTGTATGTGTTAATTTGACTGGACAAGGGGTGCTGGCATACCTGGTCAAATATTATTCCAGGTGTGTTTGTGTTTAAGATGAGATGAATATTTGAATTGACATAATAACTGGAGCAGATTTTCCTTCCTAATGTGGTGATCCTTATCTAATCAGTTGATGGCCTGAATAGAACAAAAAGATTAATCTTACAAAGAGTAAGGAGGGAACTCCTCCTGCCAGAGCATTTGAACTAAGACATAAGTCTTTTCCTGCCTCAAACTATAATGGAAACATTGGCTCTTTTTTGGTCTTGAGCCTACTGGCTTTTGAACTGGAACTTACACCAACAGCTCTCCTGGGTCTCCAGCTAGCCAACTGCAGATCGTGAAACTTCTCAGCCTTCATAAATGCATAAGCTGATTTCTTATCCTCTCTTCTCTTCCCCCTCCTCTTACTCTCAACAGAGAGAGAGCTCCGTTGGTTGTGTTTCTCTGGAAAACCTTAACACACACACATAGTCTATGTGGTCTAGTAGCTACAGTCGTAACAACTACAGCTTATCCATGTACAGACAAGGGAGAAGGGACAAGTTTATGATAGCTAAAAAAAACAAAGTCAAAATATTATTCTGGCTAGAGTGTGGTAACCAAGGTTGACTATATTTTATCCGTAATACCTTTTATTTTTATTTATTTATTTATTTATTTATTTATTTTTTTTTTTTTTTTTTTTTTTTTTTGAGACGGAGTCTTTCTCTGTCCCCCAGGCTGGAGTGCAGTGGCGCAATCTCGGCTCACTGCAAGCTCCGCCTCCCGGGTTCACGCCATTCTCCTGCCTCAGCCTCCCGAGTAGCTGGGACTACAGGCGCCCGCCAACACGCCCGGCTAATTTTTTTTTTGTATTTTTTAGTAAAGACGGGGTTTCACCGTGTTAGCCAGGATGGTCTCGATCTCCTGACCTCGTGATCCGCCCGCCTCGGCCTCCCAGAGTGCTGGGATTACAGGCTTGAGCCACCGCGCCCGGCCTACCTTTTATTTTAAAATACAACTATATGAGCTATTTTACAAAGAAAATAAAAACAACATACATTTAATAGGGAAAAAAGTCTCCCATACTCAGCTTCACACTTGTGTCAAATTGATGTCTTTTATTTCAGCCAAGTTTAGAAAATCACAAACAAAATTTTAAAAAGACAATACTTTTCTCCAGTGCACATGCTGCGAAAGGAAAGAGACCTTGGTTCTTCTGGCATAGAGCAGATGAGCGTTTGGTCATCCCTATTAAAAGAAGTTGGAGTGACAGGTAGAGTGACCTATTTGAGGAAGTTTCCTTTTTAGTTAGAACCAAGAGTGGGGTCAGGAAAGGACTCTGCAGGCTATTTAGACCTCACTAGCAGGGAGAGTGAGACTTAGTGGTGCTAGTTACCTATTTTTAATAAAGTCAAGTACTTCCACCCTGGTGTGGGCAGTATTTATTCTATCATTTGGCTGTTTTAGAGAAAAATGGCTTCAATGTGTTCTTATTCAGGATAAAGAGAAGTTAATTTAAAATTTCAACTTATACTGGAAAGGCTTCAAATACCAAACCTAGAAAACTTTTTAGTCTTTTTAGGAAAAAAAAAAAAAAAGGAAAGATGAGAGAATCACCTATTTGATCTAAGTTATAAAATGTACTCTTGAATTTAGAGCTTATACAGGGAATGTGTTAGCTAACTTAAATGAATGCATATACATAAGGAGTGGGACATTACCTTGTTGATTTGTGAAAGTTTTTACCTACATGTTAATTAACTGAAGTCAATGCATTAGCTAACTCCCTGGCTATAGTACTGAATGCAGCTACAAAAGGCAAAAAGCTCCAAATAGAAACTAACTAACCTCTAACGACATCTAACCAAGTCTACTTAATTGTAAATATATCAAATGTTACACTAGTTTAATAGACTTTGTAACTTTTCAGTGAATGTTAATCAAATATTTTTACAGAAAACTTGCTTAGTGTCATAGGATATATTGTATTATTCAACTCAAAATAATAAAATTATTCTTGGGTGGACAGCATAATTATTGGAACATAATCTTATAATTTTTCTCATTCATTTACAGCCTTTATACCTAGAAATGCTAAGAAAACAGATTCCACTTAAAATATCTCAATGTTTTTAGAACACAGGAGAGTGTTAGACTTTAAAATTTTTGACGTGGATAATTCATGGCTTGGAAGCTATTTATAAACATCACCGTAAAAACAATGGCATGCTATTACACTAGCAAGTAAGAAATATTTCTGTATCACACCCATAACCAATATCTTAAAGCAAAATTTTGGTCAATGGCTAGGAAAACATATTTTTCATTGAGTTTTTAATGTACACAATTATAAAAGGCACTCACATTAAAAAAGCATCTGGCTAAAAACAGCAAATGTGTTTTAGTTATCATCTACCTGAGGATAACCTCTAAACTTTATCTTTTGAACCAGCTTCAGCAACATGGGGGAAGGCTAGGCACCTTGAATTAAGAGTTTTGAAGGTACTCTGGGTTCATCAAGAATGACCAACTGGCAAGATTGATTTCCCAATATTTGCCTTGGAAAACTCAAGATGGACAAAGTGTGGCAGCAACTTTTTAAGTTATAGATAAATTAAGTTTTCTCAATTACTTAAAGAATCAGAGTTGTCTATGGCATTAAGTTCTTTGAATTTTCAGAGGACACCCTTAATGATGACATCAGAGTTTCTTCAGGGTTTGTGCAGAGGAATTTAAGCCTAACATCCTGGTAGATTATGTGGTAAAGAAATAAATGGGCAATTGTCCCTTCACTGTGTAAATAGTACAGATTCAAAAGAAAAATTTAGATGAAGCTTGCAAAAGATGATAAAACACAGCAATGGAAAAGATGTAGAGAAGCAAGTATTTAATTATTCTATTGGTGGGAGTATAAAATAGTAGAAATTTTAGGGAACATAATCAAAAGATATTAGTCAAAATTTATAATGTGCAAATTCTTCAATTCTATTATTCTATTTCTTAGGTTTTATTCTAAAGCAATAATAATTTAGTGTATTATTAATTAAAATAGTAAATTTGTAGACAATTTAAATGTTTCACCCCAGGAAATAGGAAACAAATAGTACAGCAACCTGCTGTTATAAAGCTGGTATATTGATAAGGATGTCAAGGTTATGTTAAAAAGGGTAAGGCCACACTGACTTGAAAGCTATTGGACTAGACTTAAAAATCTAAAGCAGGATAAGAAAAAATTCTTTCTGTATAGTGGGTGCTAGATATGCTCCTACTTTGCTGGACACTCTCTATCTGATTTCTCCAAGCACTTGAGGGCTCTCTCTGACCTCAGAAATACGCATGGCTGACCTGAATTGCCAGGAAGTTAATACCTTTGCGTACACTGTCAGCCAATAATGGGTGGGAATGTGTGAATAAATATTCCAACTTCTTCACACATTGGGTGGGACAACTCTGAACCATGTTCCCTGCAGTTTCCCAGATGTTCCCAGCAGGACTGATCCTGGGTCTCTCATAGTGGCAATTTATCCACTGATGCCCCCAGTGGGCTTTCTTTTCTTTGCATGCCATTTTTCTATACATGATTCTGGTTTACCTTCCAAATAAAATGATTTGCTCTTCAGTCCTCACTTAGGGTCTGCTTATGGAAAAATCCAAACTAAAGCAATATTTTTATGTGTATTATATGGTGTGTAGGGGTGTGAGTGTGTGTGTGTATGTGTGTGTTGTGTGTGGTATAAGACAGTATAAGAATATAAACCAAAATGTTAACAGCACATCTCTGTGCAATAGAATTAGAAGTCATAATTTTCTGTGTTATATTTTAACTCTGTTCAACACAAGGAAGATTTGTGGACAAGAAAGGCAGTACACTGGGCCTCCTGGGTATACTGCATCTTAGACTGAGCAGAGATGTACTCCAGATGGGGGAAAGAAGATGTTTGCAGTTCCTATACTGCCTTCCTGCAGTGGGATTGCCCTTTCTGCCCTGCAACTTGGCAGGATACAGGCTGAAGGTGTGGTCTCTCCGGGCACCTGCAGTGAGGAACTGGAGCAGGAAAAGGAAAGGAAATGAGGTGGATGTGTCATGAAAGCAAAACAAAATCCAGCTTCCTGCTTTCCTAAAGCGCATCAGTTTAGCACACAGTAAGAATTACTCAGTAAATGCTTTTCCTGCTAGAGGACCCCTTCTATCATCTTGACTGCTGTTTTTCATAATTGCTTTTAAAAAGGACTATGTGATTCTTAAAAAAAATTGAGGTCTATTAAAATAGATGTAAGAATATTCGCATCAATATCATACTATGGCAAAGACATATTCATTAGTGCAGTGCAGGTTCACATGAAGAAATGTCAACACTGAATATATACAAATTTTAAGGAATAGAACTGCAGATTATTTAGACAAACTCCATTAATTTTCTTGATGTTGAAAGACAATGATTTATTACCATATCTCTATGCATATTATGTGTCTGTATAATTCTCTACTTGCTCCCTAAAAAGAGATTTTACTATAAAAATTAGACATATATTGCTCAGAATTTGATTTTCACTCATTAAAATAACAAACTAAAGAAAAAATTAAAAACTACATATTTTTATTTATTAGTCACAAATGTCATGGGTTGGTAATTTTACCTTATTAAGCACTAATTCCCTGTTTATTCCACTTAATTCTAAATTAAATACAAATTTGGCTGGACTTTTTACTAACTAAAATTACATATGATCCTAATATCTATCATATTCTACTCTAAAATTTCGAAATGCTGGAAAACACAGGTTAGTGGTGAGCCAGACTTGCTCTTGCATTACTTCTGTAAACCATACACACATTAGGTCAATTAGACAATGTTTGGACATTTATGTAGAAAATATAACCGTAAAAATTTTGCTGTTTTGATAATGGAACAGGAAAATAATATTAACTGCAGAACAACATTATATTACCTTTGTCAGGGTGATTACAATGCACTATTCTATTTAGTCAAGGGGAAGTGAATGTTTGATCTACATGACTACAGAATAATTCCACAGGGAAAAATTGTGTTTAAGAAACATGACTCATTTAAAAATGTTTTGGGAGTAAATGGAGGAGGTGGAACAAGGTGGCTGAATAGAAGCCTCCACTGATTTTCTGGCTGAAGAAACACCAAATTTAACAACTTTTCACACAAAAAAAGCATCTTCATAAGAATAAAAAATCAAGTGCAGGGTCACAGTACCTGGTTTTAACTTGGTATCGCAGAAAGAGGCATTCAAGAGGCTAGGAAAGACAGTCTTAAATTGCCAATGCTATCCCTCCCCCATACCCTGGCAGCAGACACATGGTACAGAGAGAGAATCTATGCGCTTGCATGAGGGAAGCACAGTGATTGAAGGATTTTGCACGGGAACTCAGTGCTGCCCTGTCACAATCAAAAGCAGCAGTGGACAAAGAGCTGGCACCTAATGAGGGAGCTTTAGAATTTTCTGTTGTGTGTAGATCCACGATATTTCCTGAAATTTCAAATCATCCTTGTGATGATTTATAGTCTAAACTTTAGCATCAAACAAGCTGTTATTGGGCAGAAACTCAAAGTACTTCATGTTTCAAGAAAGTGAGAATATAAAATACAGTTCAAGAATATCCTTGCACAAAATAGTGATTAAATAGATTTAGTTATTTAGAATAAATTATTCCAATCTAAACATGAGATTTGGCTTACTGGTTTACATGTTAAATGTGATCTGTTATTCTACTACTAAAAGTATTAGGCAAAAAAGCCTGAAGAAAATGTTCTAGAGAGCATTTTCTGTGTACAGCATTTTCATTCAAAGTTTTTTCCAGCCAAAATTTGAAAAAACTTTAATTATTTTATTTTAGGAGAACTCAAAGATTAAAATGTTTAGAGCAAGGTAAAACTACAGCATTGAGTACTATGTCATATACCTGTTAGCCATTTGTATGTCTTCTTTTGAGGATATACTCAATGTAAGTTTTTCTTAATATGTATATATTGAGCAATGTTCTCAGAAAATTTTATTAAGCATAAGGATAAAGCTTAGCCGGGGGAAAATATTAGCTGCCAATCAAATTTGTTTATTTAAGTATGTATTGTAGAACTCCATTGATAAATAATTTGGCAAGGTCTCCTTGTCTATGTTGTGAACTGAAAGATGTATTCACTTAAAAGATAAATACAGTGGCTGGGCGTGGTGGCTCACGCCTGTAATCCCAGCACTTTGGGAGGCCGAGGTGGGTGGATCACCTGAGGTCAGGAGTTCAAGACCAGTGTGGCCAAAATGGTGAAACCCTGTCTCTATTAAAAATACAAAAATTAACCAGGTGTGGTGGCAGGCACCTGTAATCCCAGCTACTCAGGAGGCTGAGGCAGGAGAATCGCTTGAACCCGGGAGGCAGAGATTGCAGTGAGCTGAGATCGTGCCATTGCACTCCAGCCTGGGGGACAAGAGTGAGACTTCATTTCAAAAAAAAAAAAAAAAAGATAAAGACAAAATTACATTCTGTCTGCTACAAAATTTTATTCTCAAACCTAAATGAATAAACTGATATTTTGTGTGTTTCATGCATATGAATAATAGTTTAAAAGTTTAGTTTCTCTTTTATTCTCTTCTTTATACAAATACTACTCTTAATTCTAATATTAAATAATGGAAATGATAATAATGCAGTGAATGTATTATTTCAATACACTTTTTGCCTCATAAATGAACTTCTAATATTATTTTTTTCTGCCTGGGACACCTCTGGAAACCATTCTACTCACTACCTCACTACCACCCTGATATCAACATTTAACTCCCATATACAAGTAGCAACATGCAATCTTTGTCTTTCTGTATCTGGCATATTTAGTTTAACATAAAGACCTCCAGTTCCATCCATGTTGCTGCAACTTACAAGACTTCATTCACTTTTATGGCTGAATAGTACTCCATTGTGTGTACATACCATATTTTCTTTATCTATTTGTCTGTTGATGTACACTTAGGTTGATTCCGTATCTTGGCTATTGTGAATAGTGCAGCAATAAACATGAAAGTGCAGATAATCTCTTCAGTATACTGAGTTCCTTTCTTTTGGATATATATACCCAGCAGTGGGATTGCTGGATTGCATAGTAGTTTTATTTTAGTTTTTTGAAGCAGCTCTATACTGTTTTCCATTGTTTACATTTCACTAACAGTTCTTAAGTGTTCCATTTATTTGCATCCTTGCCAACATCTATGACTTTGTCTTTTTGATAAAAAACATTCTAACTGGGGTGAGATTATTCCTCACTGTGGTTTTGATTAGCATTTCCCTGTTGTTGAGTATTATGTCATATACCTGTTAGCCATTTGCATGTCTTCTTTCGAGGCATACCTATTCAGATCTTTTGCCCACCTTAAATTGGATTATTTATTTTTTGCTTTTGAGTTGTTTGATTTCCTTATATATTCTGATTATTAATTCTTTGTCAGTTAAATAGTATGCAAATATTTTTTCCCATTCTGTAGGTTGTCTCTTCACTTTTTTGATTGTTTCCTTTGCTGTATACGTTTCTACTTTGATGTGATCCCATTTGCTCATTTTTGCATTGGCTGTTTTGGGCTCTTACTTGAGAAATATTTGTCCAGACCAATGTCCTGCATTTTCCCCGTGTTTTCTTCCAGTAGTGTCATCGTTTGATATCTTACATTTACGTCTTTAAACCACTTTGATTTGATTTTTGTATATAGTGAGAGATGGGAACTTGGTTTTATTCTCCTACAAGTTGATATCCTTTTCTCAGCACCACTTATGAAAAAACTGTCCTTTTCCTGATGTATGTTCTTGGCAGCTATTTTAAAAATGAGTTGTCTATAATGCTTGGATTTATTTCTGGGCTCTCTATTCAGTTCAGTAACATTCTCGATTGACTACTATAGCTATGTAATGTATTTTGAAGTTGAGTAGTGTGATACTTCCAGTTTTGTTCTTCTAACTCAGGATTGCTTTGGTTATTTGTGGTCTTTTTTAGATTCCATACACGTTAGAATTTTTTTTCTATTTCTTTAAAGTATATCATCGGCATTTTGATAGGGATTGCATTAAATCTGTACATAGCTTTGGGTAGTATCGTTATATTAACAATATTGTTTTCCAATCCATGAACATGAGGTATCTTTCTATTTTTGGTATCTTCTTCCATTTTTCTCATAATGTTTTATTGATATTCATTGTAGAGTTCTTTCTCTTCTTTAGTTGATTCACGGGTTTTTCTTTTTTGGGGGTGGTAGCTTCTGTAAATGAGATTGCTTTCTTGATCCCTTTTTCAGATGATCTTGATTGGGGTATGTAAGTGCTACTGATTTTTTGGATGTTGATTTTGTATCCTCCAACTTGCCTACATTTATTTATCATTTCTAACAGGTTTTTTTGGTAGAGTCTTTAGGTTTTTCTAAGTATAATATCCTGTAATCTGCAAAAAAAAGAGGCTAATTTGAATTCTTCCTTCCAGTTTGGATGCCCTTTATTTCTATGTTTTACCTAGCTGCTAAGCATAGGACTTCTGGTACTACGTTAAATAAAAATGATGAAAGTGAGCATCCTTGTCTTGTACAGATCTTAGAGAAAAGGCTTTTAAATTTTCCCTGTTCAGTATGATGTTAGCTGTGAGTTTGTCATATATAGCCTTAATCATGTTGAGGTATGCTACTTCTATACCAAGCTGGTTAAGAGGTTTACCATGAAGGGATGTTAAATGTTATCAAATGCTTTTCTGAGTATCTATTAAAATAATCATATGGTTTTTCTCCTTCATTATGTTAATTTTACATATGATGTTTATTGGTTTGAGTATGTTAAACCATTCTTCCATTACTGAGATGAATCCCACTTGATCATGGTGAATAATTTTTTTTGTACAAATTTATGTAGTATAGGAGAAATTCTGGTACATGTATATAATGTGTAAGTGATGAAGTCAGAGTACTTAGGGTGTCCATCACCCTAGTGTAATACATTTTTGTTAAGTATATTCACTATACTCTGCTATCAAACACTGAATTTATTCCTTCTATCTTACTGAATGTTTGTACCTTTCTTCCCAGTTTTATTCATTTTCCTCTCTCCTCCACGCTCTTCCCAGCCTCTGTTATCCATCCCTTCATTCCCCACCTGCATGTAATCAAATATTTTGGTTCCCACATGTGGGAGAATATATAATAGTTGTCTTTTTATGCCTTGCTTATTGCATGTATGATCATGACCTCTAGTTCCATATATATTGCTGCAAATGGTATGATTTCATTTTTTCTTATGGCTGAATAATATTCTATTGCATATACATACAATATATTTTTTTGCATTCATCTGTTGATCAACACTTAGGTTTATTCCATATCTCTGCTATTGTGAATAATGTTGCAATAAACATGCAAGTGCAGGTATCCCTTTGATATATTAATTGATATTCCTTTGTGTAGACACCCAATAGTGGGATTGCTGGATTTAATGGTAGTTTTATTTTTAGTTTTTTGATCAACCTCCATAATGTTTTCTACAGTGGATGTACTAGTTTACATTCCTACAAACAGTGTATGAGAGTTCCCTTTTCTCTGCATCATTGCCAAATGTGGGGGTTCAGTCAGGCTGGTGGGAAAATATTTAGTTATAATAGCCGCAAACCCTCTTGGAAGGCCTGAGAGTTTGCATAACTTCAGTCATAAATCTGGCTGAAGGAAGCCTAGTCTTCTTACCTTTAGCTAAATAAATTAGAGTAGAAATAAAGGAATGTGGGGAGTTTATCTAAATAACTTGTTTACTCATGTGGTCTTAAGACTAACCTTTGTTCTACCAAGGGTGCTTAATTGCTTTCTACTGGGGAAGTCCACAACGTCAATTACCCTCCAGTGGTGTTGACTCAAGCCTTTGACAATTAATCTTTACTGAATAAATGCGAGTCTCGCTGGCTGATTAGGGCTGCAGCTGCAACTAAGTGTCCTGCATGCTCAGTCAAACTGTCAAAGCAGAATATCTGTGTCAGTGTACTTTATTCATTCGTCGTTGGGTCAGGGTCTGTGGGACAGACCCCCGCAGCCAAACATCTGTTATTTTTTGTCTTTTTAATAGTAGTCATTCTGCCCAAGGTGAAATGATATCTCTTTGCAGTTTTGATTTGCCTTTCTCTAATGATTAGCGAGCCTTTTACCCTCATATACCTGTTGACCATTTGCATGTCTTCTTTTGACAAATCTCTGTTAAAGTCATTTACCCACTCACTATGAGATATTATTTGTTGATGTATTTATTTATTTATTTGAGTTCCTTGTACATTCTGGATATGAGTCCCCTGTCATATCCATAGGATGTAAATAGTTTCTCCTATTCAACAGTGTCTCTTCACCCTGTGGATTGTTTCCTTTGCTGTGCAGAAGCTTTTTAGTTTAATATTGTCTCGTTTGCCTATTTTTGTTTTTCTCACTTGTACCTTTGAGTCCTTAGTCATAAATTCTTTGCCAAGATCAATGTCCAGGAGAGTTTTCCCTAGGTTTTCTTTCATTATTTTCAGAGATTCAAATCTTATATTTAAGTCTTCAATCCATATTGAGTTGATTATTGTACATAGTGAAAAATAAGGTTCCAGTTTAATGCCTCTGCATGTGGCTATTCAATTTTCCCAGCACTATTTATTGAAGAGGGTGTGTTTTCCCTCAGTGTAAAGTTCTTGTTGGCTTTGTTTAAAATTGGGTGGCTATAAATATGTGACTTTATTGCTGAGTTCTCTATTTTGTTCCATTGCTCTGTGTTTCTATTTTTATACCAATACTATGCTATTTTGGTTACTATAGTCTTGTAATACGTTTTGAAATCAGGTAATGTGGTACCTCCAGATTTTTTCTTTTTGTTCAGGATTGTTTTGGCTATTCAGGCTTTTTTTTTTTTTTTGTCCATATGAATTTTAGAATGCTTTTACTAATTATGTGAAGAATGACATTTGTATTTTAATAGGGATGGCATTCAATCTGTAGGTTGCTTTAAGCAATATGGTCATTTTAACAATATTAATTTTTTTGATATATGAGCATGGGATGTTTTTTCATTAGTTTGTGTCCTTTTCAATTTCTTTAATCAACATTTTGTAGATTTCCCTGTGGAGGTGACCTCCTTGGTTAAACTGACTCCTACAGGTGTTTTTGTGTTTTTTTGCCTTTCTGATTTATTTCTCAGCCAGATCATTATTAATGTATAAGAAACGCTAATGATTTTTGTATGTTGGTTTAGTATCCTGCAACTTTCCTAAATTCATTTATCAGATCTAAGAGTTTTTTGGTGAAGTCTTTAAATTTTTCTCAGCATAAGATCATATCATCAGAAAAGAGCAACAATTTGACTTCCTTTTTTTTTTTCCAGTTTGCATGTCTTTTATTTTTTTTTCTTACCTGACTGCTCTGACTAAGGCTTTCAAGTACTATGTTGAATAGGAGTGGTTAAAGTGGGAATCATTGTCTTGTTCCATTTCTTAGGGAAAAGATTTGAACTTTTCCCCATTTGGTATATTGTTACTTGTGGGTTAGTCATATATAGCCTTTATTATTTTAAAGTATAATCCTTCTATGTCTAGTTTGTTGAAAGTTTATTTTCATGAAGGGATGTTGAATTTTATCAAATGTTTTTCTGCATCTGCTGAAATAATAATATGGCTTTTGGTGATCTTTGACCTTGCACCTGGTTATCCATATCTTTCTTTAGATTTGAAAATTTCTATTATTATTATTATTATTATTATTATTTGAGATGGAGTCTTGCTCTGTCACCCAGGCTGGAGTGCAGTGGCACGATCTCAGCTCACTGCAACCTCTGCCTCCTGGGTTCAAGTGATTCTTCTGCCTCAGCCTCCCCAGTAGCTGGGATTACAGGGACCTGCCATCAAGCCCAGCTAATTTTTGTATTTTCGTAGAGACAGGGTTTCAAAATGTTGGCCAGGCTGGTCTTGAACTCCTGACCTCAGGTGATCTGCTCACCTCAGCCTTCCAAAGTGCTGGTATTACAGGCGTGAGCCACCATGCCCAGCCTATTTTTTAAATAGGCTTTCTACCCTTGCCTCTTTCTCTGCTCTCTCTTTAAGGCTGATGATTATTATATTTGCCTTTTCTATGGTATTTTCTAGATCTCATACATGTTCTTTGTTCTTTTTTATTCTCATCTTTTTTTCTCTTCTATGTATTTTCAAGTAGCCTGTGATTGAGCTCATTAATTCTTTCTTGTGCTTGATCAGTTCTGCTTCTGAGACACTGTGATGCATTTTTCCCTTCATCAGTTGTATTTTTCAGCTCCAGGATTTTTGTTTATTTTAAAGTTATTTCCATCTTTAAAAACTTTCTCTGATAAATTTCTAAATTGCTTTTCTGTGTTTTCATGAAGTTAACTGAGCTTCCTCAAAGCATCTGTTTTGTATTCCCTGTAAGAGAGGTCACACAACTTTCTCTCTCCAGGGTCTGTTGCTGGTGACTTACTGAGTCCATTTTCTGAGGTCATATTTCCCTCAGTGTAATTGATTCTTATGGTTGTTCATTGATATCTGGGCATTGAAGAGTTAGGTATTTATTGTAGTCCGGCCTTGTTTGTATCTGTCCTTTTTCAGAAGGCCTTCCAAGAATTCAAAGGGCCCCTAAGCCTGTGGTCACTGCAGCTGTTTCAGCACTAGAGGACACCCTAAGCCCAGTTATACTTTAACTCTCTTGCAGACTCCTAGATACCCAGTACTGATGGGGTTGAGAAAGATCAGGGGGAACTCCCTAGATTCCGAGGCAAAGTCCTCTATTACTTCCCTTTCTTTCACCAAAGTAGAAGAAGTGTCTCTCCATGCTGAGCTGCCTACACTTTGAAGAGGAGTAATGAAGGCACTCCTGTGGTCACCACAGCTCTGGCACTATGACTGTGTTGGGTCATACCTTCAGTTCTTGGCCTGACTACTGCTGCTTCACTTACTCAGCTACTGTCTGACTGCCACTGACGCTTATTCAAGGCCCAAGGCTACTTTAGTCAGCCACTTGGGAAGCTTCTGGGACTCTGGTCTGTCCTGTGGGGTGCTGGATTCTAGAAGCATCCAGGGGCAATGGCCCGGAACCAGCTTCTCCAGGATTCTGCTCAGTGCTGTGTTTCACTATGTCAAGGCTGGTACCAGTTCCCAGGCAAAGTCCCCTGTAATCTTCATTCTCCTTCCCTGCCTGGAGTTGGGTGAGGGGTGACAAAGGCATCCCATCATTGCCATAGCTGGTGTCACACTGGGTCTCACCCTGAGTTCACAGCCTTTCAGACCAGGGCAGCACCAGGGTTCCCCAAGGGCTATGTTTACCACTTCTTAGCTGCCACCGAAATTTATTCAGGGCTACAGACCACTTTAGTCAGCTAGTGGTGAAGCAAGTCAGAACTCAGGTTTCTCTTGCCAGTGCAGTGTATTTCCCTCTGGCCTAGCATAGGCCTAAATGTTTTGTCTGTGGAATCAAGGGCTGTGGAATTCTGCCCCGTGCTGTGTTCCACTGTGGTGGGAGCCAGCCCTGAATTCTAATGCAAAGTCTCACACTCAATTCCGTCTCCCACATGCAATCACACAGATGCTCTGTCCTCTCTGTGCTGCCTGGGGTTGGGAGAAGAGTAATATAAACAGTGTGACAATGTTTATTTTCTACCCTCTTTAATGAGTCTTCTTATTACTGTGCTAAAACCAGGCACTGTGATTTCTCACCTGAATTTTTACTTCTGGTGAAGGTGTTTTCTTACATGAGTTGTTGTTCAACCTGATGTTCCTGCATGGGGACAATTGCTGGAGGGCATTATTTTGCCATCCTAATCTGTTGAACCTTTAATTATTTGCATGTTCATGTTTGACTACAATGGAAAAATGAAACAGGTACCTATTTTATTGTTTGCTTTTAATTATAGTGATGCTTGTTTTAATTGCTATTTGTCATTTTGGCTAAGCATTCAAATTATATATATTAACTTATGCAATTGTCAAGGGTAAACCTACTAAATAGATTAATTTATTTTTCCCATTGAACAGATGAGCTCATTGAGACTTAAGCAGGCATCTAAGTTCACACAACTTCTATACGGCAAAACTGGGATTTGAGTAGGTCTAATTCAGAACCTGGGCCCTGACTATTTAGTGTAACTAAGAAATTATCTTATTGTTTCTTTACAAAAAGTATGAAGTTTACCATATTATGTCTATAACCTTGTCTAAAAAATTAATATTTTATAATGCATCTGTTCATTTCTAATAAACACTTTTCTATATCCTTTAGAAGGATATGATACAAGACATCATCTAAAACTACAAATAATTTAATATACCAATAATGTACATCTTGTGCTCATGCCCCCTTTCTACCATTCTTCAGTTAGGAAATAATTGTTTTTTAGAATACAATTATATTATGTAAAATTATTTTGCAGTTATTAGGCCCATCACTGAAGAGTAGTAAAACAAAAAAGTCCTGCTATTAGACTGGTATCACATCCTTGTTCTACCATTTACTGACCATAGGATCCTAGGAAAGTTAATTATCTGTTCTTTGCTTCTGATTCTGTGTTTATAAAATGAACAAAGCATTGACACTTTGTCGAATTGCAGTGCATTGATGATTAATGTATGTACAATATTTAGAATAATGACTAGCAGAGAGTGCTCAGTTAATATTAGGTATTGTAATGAAAGTAATGGTAAATAATAAAACGTGTAAGGTGCTCAAGTCTTTTCCTCCTACCACTGGTCCCTATTCCTGTCTATGTCTTCCTTTAACTTATTATCTGTTTCCTACATCTTGATGACTTTTGTTTTTCTGGAAATATATTATTTTACATTTTATTGCATTAAAAAAAGAGCTTGTTATTTTATAGCAGTTTTTTTTTTATTATTTCTGTTCTTTTAGCCATGTGCACAAAGTACAAACTCAGTTACTTCCTAATCAATCACTCCAAATATGTGGGTTTGGCATTGCATACTGGTTGGTTAATAGCTCTAATGATGTTCTCAGCAGTCGGATGGCTTTTTTAGCATAAGTTTCAGTTTTCACTAATATTCCTGTGGAACATTCTCTTTTATCATTTTGTCATTCTTCTGATGGAATCTCTTACACCAAGATATTTGTAAAATCTATCAACTCAATTTTAGGATTACATTTTCATTACAAAAGGTAAGCTTTCTAAATGTTTCATTTCAAGCTTACAAATGATTACTTCTTTCCGTTTTATAAGAATCATTTCCTTCTCATTATAAAACAGCTTATACAATCTGAATTGATTCTAAGTTTCTTCTTCCACAAAGGTAGGCAAAGAGAAATGTCTCTAGGGTATTTTCAAGTAACTCTATTCTCCATATTCATTTATTATTTCAGTGAATTGGTAAAGCAGAAAGTCAAGTTCTGAAACTTAAAGAAAAAGCCTTTAAAAATTCTTAGAATCAGATTAAGAGGATACATCTCTAGAAAATTTCTAATTAATATATTTATTTCCATATAATCTTATTCTAAACATTTAACTTATTTATAAATAAACTTTGGGAGCAATTAAATTTATATAATTAAGGGAGAATATAAGAAATTATTTTATATATATTTATTTTTGACAAGGTATTTTTGGGTAGTTTCTGATCAAATATATTCACATAAATAAACATCATACCTTCCATTAAAATTTGGTGTTTTACAGAGACATTTCTTTCCTCTGTGAAGCCTAATACCATACTCCTAGAAAAACAAAGCTGACTGTTTATAAGAAAAGAGAAAAGCAAGTATTCCTATACCCTGCTCAAAATTGCTTCTTGAAACTTGCTAAGGATTACAAATTAGCTAGAGTACATAGCAAGTCTTAGGCAAAAAGTAACATCATGATAGTCAATATGTAAACACACAAACACACAGAAAGAATTTGGAAATAACATTTTCATTAAATGTAGACTTACCTAATCATCTAATTTGACCTACCTAATTATCTAATATGATCTTAAAATCTGGGGTCTTACCATGTTTTTGAAAACGTTATGATAGTTATTGATCCTCTCTCCAGAACTGTACATCCTGAAATCTATCTACTTAAGAAGCAAAGATTACGAATACTCTTAGTTCTAACAACTAATCAAATAACTACGCTTTACTATCTTTAACTTTAGCAGTCTATACTCACAACCATTCTCAGAAAAACTGTGACTTTCTTAGAATTTTTGCTCTTCTAAATTTTTTCATATCTGTATCCCAACAACTAACAAAAATCTTTTATCAGTTTGATTTTCTCATCTGTATCATCTTATTCTACAGGATTTAAGCCTGCAAAGTTGATAGAAAGAGCCCATACTGTCTAATTATATAGTTTCATTGAGATACTGTAAACTTTGAGAGACGTTCTATGAAAATAAATACTATAATGTATAACAGAATAGTGTGGAACCATTTCTCTCTAAGGTTTTTACATCATGGAGAAGCCTTATTCAAAAGGCTCAGAAATCAATCTTTAATGAGGCCCACCATTCTTGTCCTTTTTCCTAAACTTCCAGGATTAATTTTAGGGTTTTAGCAACTTTTTAACAATTCCAAGAAATACAAAGAGTGCATTTTTCCCCTTCATAGTAGAGCCTGATCTCTCATCAGCAAGAGGCCTATCTCCTTACTGCAAAATAAAAATACAAATTACCAAAGAACTTGTTTATTTTTTTTTTCAAACGCCTGGCTACTTTCCTAGAATAATAGTTAAGCCATTTATTTCCTCCTTTCATTCGCTTTCTTCTCTGTTTCCCAAAGCTGGCAAGAATAGATATTTTTTCCCTCCAGTAGGAACAAAATAAAATCAAACACATATGAAATCTCAATATGTCATTCTATCTCACTTGTTAAAATGAATGTCTTTACCAACTGTGGCAGCTACTCTGGTTGCCCAGTCAATAGACACCCTCTGCCATTATTCTTCCTTGCTAGAAACACACAGTAATTTTGTTTGAGTAGCCTCTGCCATGCAATCAGTCTCAGATGTGGTTATAATCCTCACCTACCTCTAGGCCCTAGAGTGAATGACGAATTTTTTAAGCCAATCATAAAAATGTTATTACTTTAGCCATTGGTTGGTTTATGTATGGATATTTGTCACATTCTTTGCCAATGAAATGAGATGGAAAGCTTCCTTCTTAGAAGGGTTTTCCTCACTAGATCATATAGGCAGACAAGAAAAAAAAATTCTCAGTTCCCCATTGGATGATGTTGCATTTACATGTGATGACTGAAACTGTGGGGTCCTCATACATCAATGTAGTAATACTTAGCATGACTGGCATGCTAAATATGGCAAGACAGAAAGATAGACTAGGACATCACTAATTCCTGAAGTATTCATCCTGAAAGACCTTTCCTGTTATATAAGAAAACAAGGCTTATTCTTTAAGCCACTTTTACTAGGGTCTTCAGTTACAACTGGAAGAAACCTATTTGACAATCCAATTTTCTTATACAGGTATTTTTATAAACGTATTTATCTACTTATAATGAGCACTAAAATAGCAAAAATAAAATAAACTATTTTATTTATTTTATACCCTTATTTAACAAATGGGGGTGTTACTATATGAAATAAAGTCATCTGGTATGTAAAATAAATTGTGCAGAGTTTCATTTTTCTTACCAGGAAACCAGATTGTTTCATTATCTGATAATACTTATTCATATAACTTTTAGTTAAGAATTCAAGCTAACAAAAATGATGGTCCCATTGATGTATTTACTTTTTCAAGGAAGTTGTGGTCACATTATTAGCTACTTTCCCTGATAATTACGATTTTTGCTTTTACATGAAGGTACACTGGATGATTGACTGATTTTCAGACTACAATCATCAACCAGAACCTCCAGCCCTCCATTTTCTGTTTATCTATGTCCCAAAGAATCACCTTCCTTTCTGTTTTTAAAGACTCTCTTACCCTGCCAAGCATGTTATCTTAGAAACCTGTTGAGCAGTGGTAGGACAGGTTTCTATCCAGACACTGTTCTTGTTACCTATATCAGCACATGTTCTTGTTAAATGTCTCAACAACTCTCATAAGCAAATGCCAGTGTTACATCCACCTCAGCTGTGTGATGAATCACTCAGTAACACAGGTGAGACATATTCCATTCTTTCACAGGGCTATCACCTCCAATCTATACAACTTAATACTTCATTGAGAGAATAGTGCTTATGAAGCTTTGCCAAATATTACAAAAAATTCTTATTTGACATCATACTTTTAAAATTTTACCATGAATTTAACTAGTCTTCAGCTTCTCATTGATGTAATTGTTGCTAAGGTTTTGGTGGGGATGACATTCACTGATTATACAGTATTATTTTTATAGAGAACTACATAGAAAATGTCCTTTGGTTCCTGGTATCAGGAATTCTTATGCTTCTTTTAAAAAGAATGATTCACTTTTATCCTCTAAGTACTGTAAGAAATTACATATTTACTTCTTCGTGTCATTTTCTAAAAACATCAGAGGTAGTAATGTGGCCCATATTTAGCAAAATTCATGGATCACTCTAACCTTTTGCTTTCTATTCTTGTTTTTTCTACTTTTAAAACATTTTTACCACCCTTACTTTCCTTTGCTATCATCTTCTCACTCACTAATTTGCCAGCTTCCACATATCCACCCCACTTCGCTCATCAGAATGCGGAGAGTTTTACATTTAAGTTTCTCTTAAACTATTTTATTTCCAATAAAATCACCTTAGGACAGGTTGCTAGAATCTCTCTTTTAAAGCTATGAGAGTTAGCGAAGTTCCCTTTGGGCCCTCTCTAATTCATTCTGTTGACTGTTGGCAAATAATCTTTTCAACATGAAAATTTGATTGGGTGCTTCTATGCCAAAACTTCTGCCAGAACACCACACACACACACACACACACACACACACACACACACACACTCCTCAAATTCTTATTGCCTTATGTAAAACTGCCAAATCCTGGAGAATTATAAGACCAAGAGGAAACTATTTCCATTCTCTATGTTACTAGCCCAGACCATAAAAGAGAAACTTTCAACTTCCTGGGGGATGAAAAGGTGGTTTCTTCCCTTCCTTCTTTGTCCTTCCCATGCTCTTTACCATGGATGAAATGTTTATCTGATTGGAAAGATTGGAGAAGTGATTAAACATGTATATCTCACATCTTCTGCACATTTTCCTTGGTTCTGCAAATATCAAATAAATTGTGGATTCATGAGGAAGATGATGCATAGTTGACAGGCAAGACTGTATTAGTTTCCTAGGGCTGCTATAAAAAAGTACCACAAAATGGGTGGCTTCAACCTACAGAAATATATTGCCTCACAATTCTGGAGACTAGAAGTCTGAAGTCAAGGCTTTGGTGGGTCAATGCTGTCTCTGAAAACTGTGAGAGATAATTATTTATTGCCTCTTTTTAAATTTTGGTGACGGTTGCAGATTGTTCCTTGTCTCTCAACGGCATCATTCCAATCTCTACCTCTGTGGTCACATGGTGTTCTTCCTGTGGGTCTCTGTGTCTTCACATGGCATTCTCTTCTCTGTATCTTTCTTGTCTTCTTATAAGGACACCAGTCATATTGGATTCAGGGCCCACCCTACTCCAGTGTGACTTTACTTAATTAATTAACTACATTTGAAGTAACATTTTTTCCAAGCAAATTCACATTCTAAGAGGTTGGGACTTTAGCATATCTTTTTGAGTGACACAATTCAACCTATAACAAGCAGGAAGCTGGTTAAAACAAGCTTTCTAGTTGTTTTTATTTAAGGAGAAACTTAATCTTATCTCTATTATATTTCTGTGCATGTTTCTCAACTGTTTCAACATTTTTGAATGAAGGAGTGTGATTAGCACATCAGGAGCAAACCTAAAGAAGCCCAAAAGTTATGTTTTGGTGCTGTGAAAGAAAAATAGACTCTCAGGACCGCAGACTTACCAGGCCAAAGGGAAAGTTAAGCTTTGGTACTGGGTCACCAGTAGTCTTCCTTTTGTTCCCAAATAGATAGCTGGAATTTCACAACTCTATGTCATAGCCTCATTTCCTCTACTTCCTCTTTTCACATGTTTACTTTCTCTTAAGTAGGATGTAGATATACTGAGCAGGAGGTGATGCATAGTTCACTTTTTCCTCTACTCCCTCTTTGCACGTGTAAACTGTAGATTTTCTGAGGCTAGTCAAAGCCTCATAAGAATGTAATCATCTGCCTCACTTGCTTACCCTCTTTCCCTTTTTCCCCCCTCCTGCTTGCTCTTTCCCCATTAAATATCAAAGTTCACAAATCCCCTTTTGGTAAATGCCTAAGACACAGATTCTCCTGTGATTTTTGTCTTTCCCAAGCACTTCTCCAGACTTGGGTAAATAAAACTCAAATCGGTTGACACTTGTGTCAGTCACTTTTTGGTTCACAGTGCTAACCACCCCAGAATTATCCCATAGAACACATCTTTCTCTCTAATCTAGTTGCACGATTATTTGATTCCTCAAACTCATCCTGTTTCTCCTTCACAAGCACTCCCTCATCTCCCCATTCATATTCTCCAGCAGCACAGTGCCTGGTACATACTATATGCTTTATTGATTGTAATACTTTCGCCATCTCTTTTCACCTAATGAAATTGTCTTTATCTTTTACATCTTAGTGTAAGTATCTCTTCCTCAATAAACCATACAACTCAGAAGTCTTGTCAGATTCCCGTCTTATATACTCTGACACACAAGATCCTTTGTCTTAGGAACCATTATATGAATGTGTTAGTAGATACTAATCAGAATTATTAACAAACTCCTGTTTTCTCCTCTAGCCTGGAACGTTCATAAGTGATCTCTTTTTGATCACCATAATTAGCACCAGTAACTAGTAAATCCCTCATAGGCTCTGATAAATATTTGCTGAGTATATAAATTTTGAGTTATTTTGTTTGAAATACTTTTGTGCTGTTTTTGTTAAGTGGAATAAGATGGAACAGAAGAAACAGTGAAAGAGAAAACAAAAGAACAAGAGAATGAACAAAAACTGAAAGATAAAAGGAAAAATGGAAGGAAAATGGAAGGAGGGAGGAAGAGAGGAAGAGAGGAAAAGAGGGGCAGAGGGAAAGTAGAAGGCAGGAAGACAGGAAGGAAGGAAGGAAGGAGAGAAGGAAGGAAGGAAGGAAAGAAGGAAGGAAGGAAGGAAGGAAGGAAGGAAGGAAGGAAGGAAGGAAGGAAAGAAGGAAGGAAGGAAAGAAGGAAGGAAGGGAGGGATGGAGGGAGGAAGGAAGAAAGGGAGGGAGGGAGGGAGGGAGGAAGGAAGGAAAAACAAAAGAGAGAACTTACAAATAGATGGTGAGTCATAGCTCCACTCTCATTTTTAAAATACAAGAAAAATCTTGTGTATATGTTGTGTTGTCACATTTTGAATGCTTTTTCATGTTTGCTTTTTATCACCTGCGTGTAACTACGAATTCTAGAGTTAACACATATGCTTGGCCTTTCAAAATATGTCAGATTTGCCCTTGGAAAGTACTTTTTGAGAATTTCCAGGATGTAGGTATGTGAGTTTTGGGGGAAAGCTGTTTCTTCAGACTCATGTATATAATTCTGTACATTCTGGAAGAGGACAATTTTTATGGCTGCTGTGATTTCATATATTTTATCAAGTGTGAATATATTATATCCAATTGCAAAGTTACAAAGATTATATACATAAGTTTGCAAGAAGGAAACTATGGTATTTTTATTTAAGAAATTTGATATAAAATATGTTTCACATTTAAACACCACATACGTGACAACCACCCAAAGCTCTTTGATTAGCTGGTATATTTGCATATGTCATTATATCTGCTTTGACTGCTCTTCCTCTTTTTTTCCCCAAGCTAAAACTCTGTCATTATTTGAGACCCAGGTAAGAAAAATTAAGCCTTCCCTTGCTACTTCAGTTAGAAAATATGTGCTCTGTAATTTGCACATAAATCTTTAAAAATATTTTCATTTTAATCTAAATGGAGTTTTACATGTTTATATGATTGTTACTCCTAGTCTGGTTTTTAAAATGTCTATCCATTCATTTCACTGTCCTGTATAAACTCTTCAATGTCTTCTTCAATAAGCAAATTAGGATTCCCTCTGTGGGACACCAGGAAAAATCTGTATTATCTTGTGTTTCCATACCTCTCCTGTGCCAACTGGAATCATTCATTACATTCAGTATGGCTTCTTTTTAGTCTTCAAACTACTAGGTCCACATTGCCTCTGAACTTTGTTTCCTTAGTAGGTTCTTCTAACTAGAAAGCTCTTTCACAGGCTGTTCACATGGCTTCTCTCCCTCCGCATGTATTAGGTTCTTAGTCCTAGCTAACCTCCACAGAGAAATCTACCTTACCAGTCTGTCTAGTATCCTTACCTCCTAGATCTCCAACAGACATCTTTTCATTGCTTTCATAAGATTTAAAACAATCTGAAATTATCTTGCTTATAGATTTTATGCATTGATTTTTTAAATCTTCCTGAAGTAGAATACGGTCTCCATAAGGGCAGAGTTTTGTCTGCCCTGCTCACCATTATACTCGTATGTGGTTCCATTATTGGAACTCTAAGCATGTGGGAGTGATTTATATCTTACTGCTCAAGGTCATCACTAAGGTCCGATTTCAAAATTCAAAAAATTGCAACCTCAAGCATAAATGGTTTAAAAATATGTCCCTATTTTTTGAAACGTCCTTCAAAAAATGGAGCTTAATTCCCTTACATTTGAGTGTGAACTGGACATAATTACTTGGCTCCAATGAATAAAAAAGAAAAGTGTAAATGATAGCGTCTCAGTTCATGCAGGTTGCTATAGTAAAGAATCAGAATGGGTGGCACGTAAACAACAGAAACCTATTTCTACAGTTCCAGAGGTTGGGAAGTACAAGATAAAGGCACAGGAAGATTCAGTGCCTGGTAAGGTCCTGCTTCCTGGTTAATAGTTATGGCCATCTTCTCATTATAACTGAACATGGCAGAAGGGGTGTGGGATCACTCTGGGGTCCCTTTTATAAAAATGATCCCATTTGAAACTACCTTTGCAAAAATTATAACTGAGGAAATTATGAAAGTGAAAGATCAGACCTAACTGACTCCATCTCACCTCGAACCTAAAAGCTGGCCTTGTTCATTGCTGGGCATAGACTGAGCTAACTTTGGGAAGGAATTCAGTTCACAGTTTGACTCTAAAATAAAATTGATGATAGCCTTTCCCCCAAAAAGACCTCCTTCTTGCCTGAGATCCAGTCTGCTTTTGCAGGACTAACAAATTAGCTACAAGTTTAGAAATTATGGTTTAGGGGTCATGCAACTTGTGGTTCCAAGAGTCTGAACCTCCCCAAATTGCTCCTGGGGATAACATCAGTATTGTAAAACCTAAGATCAGTGCTTGAGATATTTTGCAGACCCTGCACTGGATGGATCAGTTGACACCACCCAGACCAGTAATCTGTCTCAACCATTTTTGCCATCCTACCCAGGAACAGAAGATGGCAAGAAAACCTCACTTTGACCCACTATGATTCCATCTCCAACCTGACCAATCAGCACTCCCCTCTTCCCAAGCCCCTGCCTGCCAAATTATCTTTAAAAATTCCAATCTCTAACTGTTCCGGAGGCTTATTTGAGTAATAATAAAACTCCAGTCTCCCGCACAGCCAGCGCTGCATGAATTACTTTTTCTCCATTGCAACTCCCCTGTCTTGATAAATTTGCTCTTTATAGGTAGCAGGCATGGTGAACCCATTGGGCTGTGATAAATTCATGAGGGCTGTACCCTCATGACCTAATCACCTCCCAAAGATCCCACCTCCAAATACCATCACACTAGTGATTAGGTTTTAACAGATGAATTTTGGGGTACACAACATTCAGCTTATAGTACATAGTGTGGGACTTCTGAGACGACATCACAAAAGGAACTTCAACTTTTTGCTTGTACCCTCTCTCTCTCTTTCTCTGTTGTAGTTTGCCGTGGGAGAAATTAGTTGCCTTACTGTGGGAACACTTGAGCAGCCTATGGAAAGGCCATGTGGTAAGGAACTGAGGCATCTTGCCAAAGCCATATATGGGAGCTGCTGGGACTTAGAAAACAATACCCCCAAAGTAAGGCCTCAGAAGCAAAAGATTTTCTCTGGCCTTCTTCTTCCCTCCTGCCTCTGAGCCGCATTCTCCCCTAAGCCTAGCCACGTAAATTAGAATCCATCTTCCCCAAGGCAGGTCATAGAAACCAGACCCCCTTTTCCCCAAAGCCAGCCAAAAACTTACAAATATTACTCTAACCTTCCGTCAGCCTTTCTGTGTAAAACTAGCCACACCAGAATTATCTGATCTTCTTTTTTGAGCGTAGGTTATGAGACCCCAATTCCAGAGTGTTCTACCCTATACCCAGAAGGAAGGAACGCATGCTCAGAGAGGCCAAGAAGTTTCTAGACAGACGGGCCTTGACGGGTTTCCCCACTCAGTCTGTTAGCTTTGGATCATATTCTTTTTGTTCAATCATGTTTCTACATGGCTGGCCATACTTGGTTGAACCTAAGTATAAAAATGAACAATTTCTCCTCTATTTTGGGATCTTCATTCTGAAGGCTCTCGTGTCACATATAACTATGACCAAATACATTTGTATGCCTTTTCTTTTATTAATCGGCCTCTTGTCAGTGATTTTCAGCAAATCTTCAGAGGGTGAAGGGGAACTTTTCCTTTAGCACAGACAGAAACATTTTGGAAATAATTTCTCCAATCCCTATCAGTATCCTGATTGCAACCACAGCGCTGAATCTGAGCCATACAAACACAGCCAGAGGTTTGCCAGTCCCAATTCCTGACTCCCAACAGAAAATTTAGGATAATGAGTGTCTTTGATAGCACTCAGTTTTTGTTTAAAATTTATGTAATATTTAACTAACATACTCTACTAGCTAAAATATTTTGTTATCATGATAAGTTCTCATTAACATTCTTGAATAAATGAATGAATTAGTTGATTTTCAAGCATTAATGGAGTAAAATATCCAATCATGAAGAATAGCGCTACAGCTAATTCATGTTTCAACTTCTGCTAAGCTCATGTTTCTGCTCAGCAGTTCTTACTTTGCCACTATACAACTGCCTCAGCTCCTTGCCTTTTCACACTGAGGCAGTGAATGTGCCTCCTAATTAAGGCATATAAAACAGCATTGTGGAGGAGGACACTTTTGCTACTTCTTTTTGTTGTTGTTATTGCTGTTGTTAATGAATGGTTTCTGAATCCTTCCCGCTTGCTTTAGAGAAAGATGTTTCTTTCTCTTCCAGGTTTACCTTGCATTTTTGCAGGTGACTATTTTTCCTTCTTTCTCTGGAGTCTAAGATAATTCACTTATTTATTAATTTATCCATTTACTGCCCACAGGCTTTCTACTACAACACAGGATCTAAATTGGGTGCTTTGTTAGTAGGGATAAGTATTAGAATGCGGGGATAAACACCCAAACATAAGTTACAGTATAATGTAATAAGAGCTGTAATAAAGCTATGGAACAAATTTTATGATGCAGCAGATGAGGTGGAGGGTAGAGTGTAAACCAAAGCATGACTTCATAGAGGTAAGCTTTGAAATATTAGGAAAAAATTATCAAGCATGTTAGCTGAAAAATGGCAGTTATATGACGACACAGAGGTCTGGAACTGGCCGTAGAGGAGGTATATACTATAATTACAAGATCTGATTTCTTCCATCTAGAATGCTCTGGACTCTCTCTACCTAGAAAATTCCTTTAAGTCTGTTCTATCAGTAATGTCATTTATGAGTATTCCAGGCACAACTTGTGCATTTTTTTTTTAACTGTTCAAAAGAACTTTCTTCATTCTCCTGTAACTTTTCTTGTAATGTGTATGCCTTCTGACTGGGAGATAATTCTGGGAAGAGGACATTTTTTCCCCACTAAAATAGTTCTTATTCCAACTCCTGGCACAGAGGAGGAGATCAATAATTGTTTGCTGAATGAAAAAATATCTACCCACAGAGGAGTAAAGAATTAAATTAAATACTCAAACTAAGCCTCCGAGAATATTTCCTGGTATGTGGACATAATTGAAGGAAGCATAAGTAGGATTTCATTTAGTATGAAACCAACCCAATTTACACATAGAACTGAAGCTTGAGAAACTAAGACTAGTCTTATATGACTTCCTTTATCAGTAAACCTACCATCAGGCCTCCCAGCTAGTATAGAGGAATTTAAACCTTCTGGATCACTGTATACGGACAATGAGATGCACCTGCTGCCTGTTGACCAACTCCTCTTCTTTAATCTTTCCTAATTCCCTGCTCTGCTATGTAAAACCCCTAACTTTAGTCATTTAGGAAAGGGTCAGGTTTGACAGTTAAGCTGATGTTACCCACAATAAAGCCTTTCTTCCTTGGCAATACTCATCAACTCAGTGATTGGCTTTCTGTGCAGCGAGCAACTGGACCTAGGCTGAAACTCTGGCAATTAGTAACAATTCCAGTAATTATGTCCTAAGTCTACAATGCAAAGATAAAACTATTATATCAGAATTTTTAAAATACAGAAATGATCTTCTAGATTCAGCTGTATCTAGGTAAAGAAAACAGATGTTATAACCATAATTGAAGTCAACACAATGGGCATGGAGCTGACATGGAAATACATGTCTTAAAAAAATATATATGGCCTTTGCATTATTCTTAACATCCTCTTTTGAATAAAGGGAAAATGATAAACTCATATGCCAATATTTACAAACATGCTATTTGTCCCATTTTAACTGCATCATCTATCGTAATACTCAATAATTTTAGAGGTTTTTGTGTCTTTCCAATATATTAATTAGTACTTTTTAATGAAGCTGTATTATTTGGACCAGTTAATTAATTTGTATGTTTTTCACCAATGGCAAATGGCTTGAGAGATCAAGATATTTAATATATTTTACAGTTCGGTTATGAAGGGTTCCTAGGTAATATGGAGAATTTGTCATATTTTGGTGGTATTCTCTACTCTTAGGGATCTAGTCAGAGATGAAAGTAAGCAAGAGAAGAGACATGCAGTTGTGGAGCCAAGATGGCCTAACAGGAACAGCTCTGGTCTACAGCTCCCAGCGTGAGCGACACAGAAGACAGGTGATTTCTGCATTTCCATCTGAGGTACCGGGTTCATCTCACTAGGGAGTGCCAAACAGTGAGTGCAGGACAGTCAGTGCAGCACACCACGCGCGAGCCCAGCCGAAGCAGGGCAAGGCATTGCCTCACACAGGAAGCGCAAGGGGTCAGGGAGTTCCCTTTCCTAGTCAAAGAAAGGGGTGACAGATGGCACCTGGAAAACCGGGTCACTCCCACCCTAATACTGTGCTTTTCCAACAGGCTTGGAAAACAGCACACCAGGAGACTGTGTCCCGCACCTGGCTCGGAGGGTCCTACGCCCACGGGGTCTCGCTGATTGCTAGCACAGCAGTCTGAGATCAAACTGCAAGGCAGCAGGGAGGCTGGCGGAGGGGCGCCCGCCATTGCCCAGGCTTGCTTAGGTAAACAAAGCAGCCAGGAAGCTCGAACTGGGTGGAGCCCACCACTCTCAAGGAGGCCTGCCTGCCTCTGTAGGCTCCACCTCTGGGGGCAGGGCACAGACAAACAAAAAGTCAGCAGGAACCTCTGCGGACTTAAATGTCCCTGTCTGACAGCTTTGAAGAAAGTAGTGGTTCTCCCAGCACACAGCTGGAGATCTGAGAAAGGGCAGACTGCCTCCTCAAGTGGGTCCCTGACCCCCGAGCAGCCTAACTGGGAGGCATCCCCCAGTAGGGACAGACTGATACCTCTCTTGGTCAGGTACTCGTCTGAGACAAAACTTCCAGAGGAACTATCAGACAGCTGAATTTGCGGTTCATGAAAATCCGCTGTTCTGCAGCCACCGCTGTTGGCACCCAGGCAAACAGGGTCTGGAGTGGACCTCTAGCAAACTCCAACAGACCTGCAGCTGAGAGTCCTGTCTGTTAGAAGGAAAACTAACAAACAGAAAGGACACCCACACGAAAAACCCATCTGTACATAATCATCAAAGACCAAAAGTAGAAAAAACTAGAAGGATGGGGAGAAAACAGAGCAGAAAAACTGGAAACTCTAAAAAGCAGAGTGCCTCTCCTCCAAAGGAATGCAGTTCCTCACCAGCAATGGAACAAAGCTGGATGGAGAATGACTTTGATGAGTTGAGAGAAGAAGGCTTCAGACAATCAAACTATTCCGAGCTACAGGAGGAAATTCAAACCAATGGCAAAGAAGTTAAAAACTGTGAAAAAAAATTAGACAAATGTATAACTAAAATGATCAATGCAGAGAAGTGCTTAAAGGAGCTGATGGAGCTGAAATCCAAGTTTCAAGAACTACGTGAAGAATACAGAAGCCTCAGTAGCCGATACAATCAACTGGAAGAAAGGGTATCAGTGATGGAAGATGAAATGGATGAAATGAAGCGAGAAGGGAACTTTAGAGAAAAAAGAATAAAAAGAAACGAACAAAGCCTCCAAGAAATATGGGACTATGTGAAAAGACCAAAGCTACGTCTGATTGGTGTACCTGAAAGTGACAGGGAGAATGGAACCGAGTTGGAAAACACTCTGCAAGATATTATCCAGGAGAATTTCCTCAATCTAGCAAGGCAGGCCAACATTCAGATTCAGGAAATACGGAGAACGCCACAAAGATACTCCTTGAGAAGAGCAACTCCAAGACACATAATTTTCAGATTCACCAAAGTTGAAATGAAGGAAAAAATGTTAAGGGCAGCCAGAGAGAAAGGTCGGGTTACCCACAAAGGGAAGCCCATCAGACTAACAGCTGATCTCTTGGCAGAAACTCTACAAGCCAGAAGAGAGTGGGGGCCGATATTCAACATTCTTACAGAAAAGAATTTTCAACCCAGAATTTCATATCCAGCCAAACTAAGCTTCATAAGTGAAGGAGAAATAAAATACTTCACAGCCAAGCAAATGCTGAGAGATTTTGTCACCACCAGGCCTGCCCTAAAAGAGCTCCTGAAGGAAGCACCAAACATGGAAAGGAACAACTGGTACCAGCCACTGCAAAAACATGTCAAATTGTAAAGACCATCGAGGCTAGGAAGAAACTGCATCAACTAACGAGCAAAATAACCAGCTAACATCATAATGACAGGATCAAATTCACACATAACAATATTAACTTTAAATGTAAATGGGCTAAATGCTCCAATTAAAAGACACAGACTGGCAAACTGGATAAGGAGTCAAGACCCATCAGTGTGCTGTATTCAGGAAACCCATCTCATGTGCAGAGACACACATAGGCTCAAAATAAAGGAATGGAGGAAGATCTACCAAGCAAATGGAAAACAAAAAAAGGCAGGGGTTGCAATCCTAGTCTCTGATAAAACAGACTTTAAATCAGCAAAGATCAAAAGAGACAAAGAAGGCCATTACATAATGGTAAAGGGATCAATTCAACAAGAAGAGCTAACTATCCTGAATATATATGCACCCAATACAGGAGCACCCAGATTCATAAAGCAAGTCCTCAGTGACCTACAAAGAGAGTTAGACTCCCACACAATAATAATGGGAGATTTTAACACCCCACTGTCAACATTAGACAGATCAACGAGACAGAAAGTTAACAAAGATACCCAGGAATTGAACTCAGCTCTGCACCAAGCAGACCTAACAGACATCTACAGAACTCTCCACCCCAAATCAACAGAATATACATTTTTTTCAGCACCACATCACACCTATTCCAAAACTGACCACATAGTTGGCAGTAAAGCTCTCCTCAGCAAATGTAAAAGAACAGATATTATAACAAACTGTCTCTCAGACCACAGTACAATCAAACTAGAACTCAGGATTAAGAAACTCACTCAAAACCGCTCAACTACATGGAAACTGAACAACCTGCTCCTGAATGATTACTGGGTACATAACAAAATGAAGGCAGATATAAAGATGTTCTTTGAAACCAATGAGAACAAAGACACAACATACCAGAATCTCTGGGACACATTCAAAGCAGTGTGTAGAGGGAAATTTTAGCACTAAATGCCCACAAAAGAAAGCAGGAAAGATCCAAAATTGACACCCTAACATCACAATTAAAAGAACTAGAAAAGCAAGAGCAAACACATTCAAAAGCTAGCAGAAGGCTAGAAATAACTAAAATCAAAGCAGAATTGAAGGTAATAGAGACAAAAAAACCCTTCAAAAAATTAATGAATCCAGGAGCTGGTTTTTTGAAAAGATCAACAACATTGATAGACCGTTAGCAAGACTAATAAAGAAGAAAAGAGAGAAGAATCAAATAGATGCAATAAGAAATGATAAAGGGGATATCACCACCAATCCCACAGAAATACAATCTACCATCAGAGAATACTACAAACACCTCTACACAAAGAAATTAGAAAATCTAGAATAAACGGATAAATTTCTCGACAAATACACCCTCCCAAGACCAAACCAGGAAGAAGTTGAATCTCTGAATAGACCAATAACAGGCTCTGAAATTGTGGCAATAATCAATAGCTTACCAACCAAAAAGAGTCCAGGACCTGATGGATTCACAGCCGAATTCTACCAGAGGTACAAGGAGGAACTGGTACCATTCCTTCTGAAACTATTCCAGTCGACAGAAAAAGAGGGAATCCTCCCTAACACATTTTATGAGGCCAAAGCCTGGCAGAGACACAACCAAAAAAGAGAATTTCAGACCAATATCCTTGATGAACATTGGTGCAAAAATCCTCAATAAAGTACTGGCAAACTGAATCCAGAAGCACATCAAAAAGCTTATCCACCATGATCAAGTGGGCTTCATCCCTGGGATACAAGGCTGCTTCAACATACACAAATCAATAAATGTAATCCAGCATATAAACAGAACCAAAGACAAAAACCACATGATTACGTGATTATCTCAATAAATGCAGAAAAGGCCTTTGACAAAATTCAACAACACTTCATGCTAAAAACTCTCCATAAATTACGTATTGATGGGACGTATCTCAAAATAATAAGAGCTATCTATGACAAACCCACAGCCAATATCATACTGAATGGGCGAAAACTGGAAGCATTCCCTTTGAAAACTGGCACAAGACAGGGATGCCCTCTCTCACCACTCCTATTCAACATAGTGCTGGAAGTTCTGGCCAGGGAAATCAGGCAGGAGAAGGACATAAAGGGTATTCAATTAGGAAAAGAGGAAGTCAAATTGTCCCTGTTTGCAGATGACATGTTTGTATATCTAGAAAATCCCATTGTCTCAGCCCAAAATCTCCTTAAGCTGATTAGCAACTTCAGCAAAGTCTCAGGATACAAAATCAATGTACAAAAATCACAAGCATTCTTGTACACCCATCACAGACACACAGAGAGCCAAATCATGAGTGAACTCCCATTCAGAATTGCTTCAAAGAGAATAAAATACCTAGGAATCCAACTTACAAGGGATGTGAAGGACCTCTTCAAGGAGAACTACAAACCACTGCTCAATGAAATAAAAGAGGATACAAACAAATGGAAGAACATTCCATACTCATGGGTTGGAGGAATCAGTATCATGAAAATGGCCATACTGCCCAAGGTAATTTATAGATTCAATGCCATCCCCATCAAGCTACCAATGACTTTCTTCACAGAATTGGAAAAAAATACTTTAAAGTTCATATGGAACCAAAAAAGAGCCCACATCGCCAAGTCAATCCTAAGCCAAAAGAACAAAGCTGGAGGCATCATGCTACCTGACTTCAAACTATACTACAAGGCTACAGTAACCAAAACAGCATGTTACTGGTACCAAAACAGAGATATAGATCAATGGAACAGAACAGAGCCCTCAGAAATAATGCCATGTATCTACAACTATCTGATCTTTGACAAACCTGACAAAAACAAGCAATGGGATAAGGATTCCCTATTTAATAAATGGTGCTGGGAAAACTGGCTAGCCATATGTAGAAAGCTGAAACTGGATCCCTTCCTTACACCTTATACAAAAATTAATTCAAGATGGATTAAAGACTTGCATGTCAGACCTAAAACCATAAAAACCCTAGAAGAAAACCTAGGCAATACCATTCAGGACATAGGCGTGGGCAAGGACTTCATGTCTAAAACACCAAAAGCAATGGCAACAAAAGCCAAAATTGACAAATGGGGTCTAATTAAACTAAAGAGCTTCTGCACAGCAAAAGAAACTACCATCAGAGTGAACAGGCAACCTACAGAATGGGAGAAAATTTTTGCAACCTACTCATCTGACAAAGGGCTAATATCCAGAATCTACAATGAACTCAAACAAATTTACAAGAAAAAAACAAACGACCCCATCAAAAAGTGGGCGAAGGACATGAACAGACACTTCTCAAAAGAAGACATTTATGCAGCCAAAAAACACATGAAGAAATGCTCATCATCACTGGCCATCAGAGAAATGCAAATCAAAACCACAATGAGATACCATCTCACACCAGTTAGAATGGCCATCATTAAAAAGTCAGGAAACAACAGGTGCTGGAGAGGATGTGGAGAAATAGGAACACTTTGACACTGTTGGTGGGACTAGTTCTACCATTGTGGAAGTCAGTGTGGCAATTCCTCAGGGATCTAGAACTAGAAATACCATTTGACCCAGCCATCCCATTACTGGGTGTATACCCAAAGGACTATAAATCATGCTGCTATAAAGACACATGCACACGTATGTTTGCTGCGGCACTATTCACAATAGCAAAGACTTGGAACCAACCCAAATGTCCAACAACGATAGACTGCATTAAGAAAATGTGGAAGATATACATCATGGAATACTATGCAGCCATAAAAAATGATGAGTTCATGTCCTTTGTAAGGACATGGATGAAACTGGAAACCATCATTCTCAGTAAACTATCGCAAGGACAAAAAAATCAAACACCGCATGTTGTCACTCACAGGTGGGAATTGAACAATGAGAACACATGGACACAGGAAGGGGAACATCACACTCCGGGGACTGTTGTGAGGTGGGGGGGAGGGGGAGGGACAGCATTAGGAGATATACCTAATGCTAAATGATGAGTTAATGGGTGCAGCACACCAACATGGCACATGGATACACATGTAACAAACCTGCACATTGTGCACATGTACCCTAAAACTTTAAGTATAATAATAATGATAATAAAGTAAGCAAAAGAAAATAGCCACCAGTTGAAAAACATAAGATCAAAGTTGGAGAAATAAACACAGAGGCCATAGCCAATGCCTTTCTTTATATCACACTAATTGTTTAAATGAACTAGAAGGGAGACTTAGTTCACTCATTTATTTCTAACCACGAGGTTTTGTAGTAATGTTATCCATAGGCTGTATATTTGGATGATACCAGCCACGCAAATTTTAAGTATGTAATTGTACATTTTAGCCCACTGTGCAATAATTCTGTAGCTAAACCACATTGCAATTTGGTCACACATTAAACAAATCTGAAAAAAATTGATATCTAAAATATTATTCTCTAGTCAATGTACTCTTAATTTTTATTATATGTCTCTATTTTTATTTAGCCTTTCTTGTAAACATTTTCCACAAGACTTACAATTTTTATTTTCAAGCAAAGATTTGCATCTCAGCTTTTTACTGGTGAGTAGTTTTTGTTCCTTACTGTCAGTTTACTCATCCTAACTTAAAGTTCCACAGTACAATACATTTGTAGTATATTTACTTTAAAGGCATTAGAGAAAATATTATTGGGAATTCTTGTAGCTTTTACTCTTATACCCCACCTGCAGAGAAACTATTTAACAAAATTTTAATTATATATGTTTTGAATATAATTTGCTCTTTAACAATGTGAAGATATTCATATGCACCAGAGAATAATATGCAACTAAAGACAGAAAATTACTTCTCTTAAAATTCAACAAAATGAGAGCATGCATTTTTCACTAAGAAAATAAAGTTTTTACTAGAAAAAAAACAGTATATTATACTGTATATAATAATTATCCCTCAAAAATTAGGTCTATAATGGCAAATTAAGTAAAAACTAAAACTGAACAGGCAAAAAAAAAAAAAAAATCCAATGCAGCAAATTCAGAGTTTCTAAAGTTTACAATAAAGTTAGAAAATGTACTAACATAATTTTACTTGAATACTGCATATTCTGAAAGAAGACTACGGAAACTACTTTGTATTTAGATAGAAAAGTCTGAATTATAATTACCTTTTCCCCATAGGAACTTGAATGAAACTAATTGGGAGACATTGATTTTTTGTTTGTTTGTTTTATAATGACCAGTATAACTCTTTCCTTCTAGTACATGTAATAATTTTTAAAAAGATAATTATGTTCTAATGATATTAAAAATTTTGCTAAAGTTGTTTTTCAGTTCCTGAAGAATTTTCCTTGTGAGGTATTTTCAATATAGGAATACAATATAAGGCATTGCAAATTAGAGTGAATTTATAAATGTCCTCAAATTAAAAGGATTTCCTCCTTCTTGTGTAGATATTTTAGTAAAGCTGAGGTGATCTGTGTAATTTTTATTGTGGATATAGAGGTGTGCAGAAGAGTAATTTTCTAGCTTTTGATTCTGCACATATTTAGAACATAATTATTTTTTAAAGTACCAAACATACATAGGGAATAATAGTAATAATTTATTCTGTACTAGTTATCATTCAGTAATATAAGCAGAAAAGTAATTCAATTATGATCCTAATATGCAAACCTATTTAAAATATGACGATCAATTTTGCCCCTTCTCTGAACAGTAAAATAAAAAAAATAAATACAGGATAAATCTAAAGGATTGCCTTTAAATATAAGAACTTTATTTTCACAGGAAGTCTCATCGAGGGTAAAAGTAGATAATCAACTTTTAAGAACTGTATTCTAGTTATGTTGCTGCAAAAAGCTGCATAGTCAAAATGTAGACTATTTCAATATAGATCTCTCCTTAAGTCAAGAGAATGTAATTCTGTGAAGATTCAGGAGTTAAGTGAATAGTAATCGTGATATCTGTGAAATAATTTCTTTCTGATATAAAAAGTTTAATTCTGTTCATATCAAGTAAATTTTCTCAAATGTATAGTGCATGATCAGTCAAAAAAGTTAATGCAGGAAAAGGGTGGATACAGAGCTAATTTCAGAAATAGGAAGATGAATCCTATTTGTCTCATCTTCCTCATCATAATTGGTTGTACATCATGAGCAAAATTATCGTGTTTCACAATTCTAACATCACTTCATCACCATGTTCAGAGTTCAAAAGGAATTGTCTTATATCGAATTTCATTTAAGTGCAAGGAAAATCTATAAGAAACTCTATAATAGACCTACCTTTGTATTGCATTGGTCAGAATTATGTGACATACCATGACTAAACCGATGAGTTAGCAATAGGAGCAAGACAATCATGACTGGCTGTGATTAATCAAGATAAGTCTGAGGAGAAGTTACTTCCCTGAGCTCATGGCACAGCAAGGAAGAAGCAGTGGAGGACTAGACTTGGGAAAAGAAGTATCTGCTACAGGTTTTCAGGAATCCTGAGACTGCAAAAATTTTATTCTTTTGAGATATTGCAACGCATTTAAAGCCATGAGGGTGATAGTATAGAAGGTATCATACTCTATACATAGAAATTTTGTTTTTTTTTCTATACAACAGATCTAGAGAGTTGAAAATTAAACTTTACTATCTATTATAGGAACATTTAACTAAACCCAGCATGTCAATTACACAATGAAAGTTAACAAAGAACAGGGCTGAAAAAGTATCTGCTGTACATTGAAAGCACCCCTGTAAGTGTAGAAATCAGGGAACAACCATAGGAACAAAAACAATATGATGCATTTTTTTTCCTCTGTACATTTCACCGTAGACTCTTAATAGTGCTACGTGACTAGGAGAAAAAGCAAGTATTGTAGGCTGTCCACTCAGAATAAGGGCTTATTACATTGTGACACTCTGTAAGTGAGCCAAGTTTTTTGATGTTTTTTTCTTTACCATCACTATGACAATGATTATTGCAATTCTAAATCTAGTCAAATGCAATTGGATATGATTTCATGAGTCTTGAAAAAACACACTCAAAATGTCTACTTGTTTGATTTTTCTCTTGATATTACCAAAAATATATCTTTTGTTTATCTCTTTCAGTGTTCCATTGTTTTAATAAAACATAAGCATAATAGAAAAAGCCTTACGTTAATAGTTTCAACAGAAAATCTTTTTTGCATTTTAGTTGACTAAACCAGAAAATTAGCCGCATTCTATGTTTACTGTATCGTATCATACTTATCTTCTCTTAAGTAAGCTCCCATAGAACAGAAAATGTTTTATTTATTATTGTTTCATCATCTGTTTTTGTAGCAACTGGATAGATTTTTAATTAAAGTGAGCTATAAAAACCAACAATGCCCCATTTTCTGATAGTAGCAATTCTGAAATCCAGTAGGGATATGTTTGGCCGATTCAACTTCATTTAGTTAGAGCAAATAGCACATGGTCTAATATTTTTCTAGTTTACACTTAGAAAATCCTCTTAAATGTCTGGGAAAATAGCAGTGATATGTTTTCAAATATTCTGTGTTGACTGAGTAGATACACTATTGGTAATGTTATCAATTGCTACCTCGGTTACATCCCACTCAAAAGCCATTTTTGAATCTGTCACCAAGATTTTAGTATGTCACTTGAACATCACGCTGTCATATATCTGATAAAGAAAGATATAATCCAGTATTTCCACTGATTTGTAGTGGTAGGCCACTATTTGAATGTGAGATATTTTAAAAGGTTAAAATCATTTCAGTAATCATTCTGTATGAACGGGTAGGTTTCCATCAGGTAGCAAGGAGTTTGGTATATCATCCTTGTGGTTATATGCCCAAATGCTCAAGTTCTAAGTGCTGTCATTTGCATTATTTTTAAAAATGTTCATTTGACCTCACCTGTGCACTTTGTGGGACTGATGAACCTCGAAGGAGATTGCCTATCTCCCACATATAAATGCCAATAAAATGTCAAATTTTTATACTCATGTATATCAAAGTGAAAGCACATGATCTTTTTCAAATGGCTTTTGGAATGTTTCTTTCACTGCCCTTGAATTAGCTGTAAGAAATAACTACGTTAATGTCAATTCATGAGACGCACAGTAAGTCACTTAATCTTTCAATATTTCCCTTCCTCTTATTGCCTCATAATTATGATATTTAACAATGCTGAGCAGCTTCTGAAAATTACATAAGGAATAGTTAGCTAGTGCAATTTGCCCAGACTTTCTACTATAACTGGGCTTCTGGCCTCCAGTTTCTCCTGCCAGAGAAATCTCCCTCAAACTCAGTTTATATCATGTTAATTTTATGAATTATTTTTTATTCTACACATATTTATTATTGTATTGAAACTTTTCTCTGTGCCGTGTTAAAACATCAAAAATAAACACTACGTCAACCAATTTATTGTTATACTGAAGACAAAAACATTAAGTAAACAAGTACGAAAATGTGTTAACAGTTTAATGATAGATGGATATGCAGGATGTTAAAGGCAGAGAGGTCAGAGCACTTAATGCCTCTTAGATTAATTGGTTAAAGGTGTCAGGAAATCCTTAATAAAGATAAAAAGCAACAATTAAAATCTAAACAATCAATATAATTTACACGGTAAATATGTTAGGGAAGTTTGAAGAAACTGTTCAAAAGCAAGGTGTCTAAAGCAAGTAGTTTGGAAAACTCTAAAAAAGCTGGAAAATCACGTATGAACTAATAACGTAATGTGCACCCTGCTTAGGACTTTGGATTTAAATTGATATAATGAAACATTAAACAAAGAATAATGAATTTGACACAGAAGAAGGGCATGATCAGATTTATGTTTTAGAAAATCGCTCTTAGATGGATCATGGATGTACCAAAAAAGGGAAGAGTTATGGAAAAACAGATGCTGAGAGCAGACAAGCAACACTAAGTAACAGTTTGCAAAACAGTGGGCGAAGAAAGATGAACCAAATACACAGCCCTGTTACCGAAGAGCAGGATCTAGCGCTAAATTCTTATTTTAATGCTGTATCTCACAGCTTTCCAGCCAGTACTCCGTGTTTCTTGAACTATTTTCCCGTTCTTGGCCTTACTTATTTGCTTTACTGACTCTATTCATGTCACTTGGACCAACCTTCTCTTTCCTTTCAATTAGTCCAAATTATCCTCATTATTCACTGCCTGGGTCAAAATCCAGCTACTCCATGGAGCATTTTTGATCTCTCCAAATAATTTCTCTTTCTTTTACCTATCAATTTACCAATTTATATGCTTCAAAAATGGACTTCAAGGAGTTTAACAAATAAGAGGTATAAAGTACCTTAAGGAAGGTGGGGAAAATGGAATTAAAGAATGACATAAATTGTTCCTGCCAGATAACTTCTGGGCCACTACACAAAGAGAAGAAAGAAAATAGGAAGAGAAAGAGATCAAAAAAGGTGAAAGTTAATCTAAGTCTTCATTCTTGGGTAGGATTTGAACATACAGCATTGTGAGAAGGCATTTTCTGACGGCAGAGAGAACATAAGTAAAAATGCATAGATAGGGACCAAAATTAGCTCAGGTGGCTGTAATATAGGCAAAGTAGAGAAAACAAAACTCGAAAAGATACGGAATACCAGAATACAGGGAGCCTTAAATACAGGTCAAGGTAAGGGGACTGGGATTCAGTTTTTGAGCAGGCAAATCTTAGAAATTGTAAGTGTCTTGGATATTCTCTTCTTTACTCATATTCACTCCCCTTTCAGACAGGTAGACTTCCAGATTCTCAGGGTACTGTCTTCCTTCTGCATTTCAGAATATGAAATTTTGGCATACAACCAGCGTATTAGTCAGAGTTCTCTAGAGAAATAGAACCAGTAGGATATGTAAGAGGTGATTTACTGTGAGAACTGGCTCGCTCACATGATAATGGAGGATGAGAAGTTCCACAATATACTGTTCAGAAGGTAAAGGCCAATGGTGTAGTTCAATCTAAATCTGCAGACTTAAGAACTGGGAGAGCCAATGGCATAACTCTTAGTGTAAGCCAGAAGGCCTAAAACTTGGGGGATAGAGGGGTGGGGTGTTGGTGTAAGTTCCAGACTCTAAAGGCCCCAGAATTTGGAGCTAAGGACAGGAGAAGATGAATGTCTCAGCTTCAGAAAAGAGCAAATTCTCCTTTTCTCTCCTTTTTTTTTTTTTTTAATCAGGGCTCTCGAGAGACTGGATAATGCCCACCCACACCGGTGAGGGTGAATCTTCTTTATTCAGTTTGCTGATTTAAATGTCAATCTTTTCCGGAAACACTCTCACAGACACAGCAAGAATTAATATTTTAATAGCAGTCTGGGTATCTCTTAATCCAGTCAGGTTGACACATAACATCATTACAGTCAGGTCTGCCATTTCCTCTTTATCATCAACACTTCCAGAAGGACCACACTTGTAAACATTGCAGCCAACCTACAAACCTCTAGTGGTAGCACAGCCTCCAGTTTTCTTACAAGTCCAGTGCCTCTGAAACTACTTCGCAAAAAATTATTTGAAGGTATCAAGGTCACATTCAAGTGATGGTGCACTGCTTTAAGGGAACTGTATTTCCCCATCATATCACCTCCTCCATCACACATGAATTCTAGTAATACCAGATAGTTCATGTATATAAAAGTGAAAACACTCATTAGTCATTTTTATTCCCTCTGTTTGACTTTTTTTTCTTGTGAAACTGGAATATCTGAGTAGACAGAGGAAAATGGTACTCCCGACACCGAAATGTATATTTTAGCCTTGTTTGCTGCTGCTGCGGCTGCTTGCCCAGTATCAAGATGATTTTCCTTACTGGATGGATACCTATATCAGTATTATTGTTAATAATAATACCAAGCACTTAAAAGCATGTACAGTGCATATTCTCTGTATTATCTCATTTAATCTTCCCAGCAATGTTTTTCCTTATTTTATAGATGAGTACATTTATGAATAAATAATTTATGAATAAATTTATGAATAAATAATTTATGAATAAATTTATGAATAAATAAATAAATAATTCCCCCAGGTCACAAAGTAGTAAATGGAAAAACTGTTTTTTGAACCCAGGACTGTCTGACTCCAGAGGCTGAGCTCCAAACATCAAGCTCTGATCCTATGTTATTAGCTCTCTTGAAGCCATTTGTCCTCCATTTCTTCAAGTAAAAGGTACTTTTTGGTTTCTCATATTATTTTGGAGGAGGTGTAGAACAGACATTTAGCTTTCCCAATACAAAAACATCCAATAAAGAGCTTACAGGTGCCAACAGGATGGTTTTCGCCTCATCCTTTCACTCTTATGTTTTCCTGGAAATTATCAAAATATTACAGATAAAATTGATTTGTGGAAAATGGCATTTTTCTTCTGGATGTAAGGAACTCTATTGCTTAGGTTTTTTTAATTAGCACTTTTGAGTAAGTAATTCTATTATATCCACAGGTGTTTTCACCTGTCTTGTAAAAATATTCTTGCTCAGAAAATGCTTTAACTAAGGATGTATGTTATGTAGTGTTGGTTTATATGACTTATTTTTATGTAGTGTTGGTTTCATGTATGTTGGTTTATGTGACTAACCCAACACTACAGGAAAAAAGGAAATGATTTCTATGTTTTAGGTTTTTATACCTTTAGTATATGCAGTTACAGTCTTTGGTGGTTTTGACAGGACTAATGTAGCAGTTGCATTTTAATTCTCAATAGTAAAGTCCTGAACGCTAAATATTAGGAAAATGAATGCTAGTTTGATGCTTTCAAAACAAGTATGTTGAGATTATCTTTATTATGTTGAGAAGATGAAAGTTTTCTGCCACTATGGACTGAATATTTGTCACCCCAGAATACACATGTTGAAATCCTAACCCCCAAGTTGATGATATTGGGAGGTGGAGCCTTTGGGAGGTGAACAGGTTATGAGGTAGAGCCCTCCTTAATGAGACTGAATGCCTTTCTCTTTTCCCGTTTGAGGACACAGCAGAAAGACGGTTGTCTATGAACTAGGAAGAGGGCCCTCACCAAACACTGAATCTGTGGGTACTTTTCTTTTTAAACTTTCATTTTAAGTTCAGGGGTATAAGTGCAGGTTTGTTCCACAGGTAAACTTGTGGCACGCGGTTTGTTGTACAGATTATTTCATCACCCAGCTATTATGCCTAGTATGCATTAGTTATTTTTCCTGATCCTCTCCCTCATCCCAACATCCATCCTGCACAGGCCCCAGTGTGTGTTGTTCCCCTCTATGTGTCCATGTTTTCTCATCATTTAGTTCCCACTTATCAGTGAGAACATGTGGCATTTGGTTTTCTTTCTGATCTAATTAAACTAGGGAGATCTGCTGGTACTTTTCTAGGACTTCCAGCCTCCAGAACTGAGAGAAATAAATTTCTGTTATTTACAAGCCACACAATTCATGGTGTTTTGATATGGCAGCCCAAACGAACTGAGAAAATCTCCCACTGCCTATGCCATTTTACCATTTAGCAGATAAAGGATTATTCTTGTTTTGTTTAGACTTCGAAAAACCATCTGCTTGTTTATGTAAGACAATCTACTTCCTATTTTAAAAAATACTTTTACATTATTTATTTACATGTGAACATTATAGAACAAATATTGATTTTTTATTGTGGATTATTTTAATCAAAATACTACCAAAATCTATAATATTAGATATATCATTTATTGTTTACTAACACTTAGGAAGACATTCGTTATTAGAAAAATGAACTGCTTCTCAGAAAGTTACATTCTTGACCAGGTGTGGTGGCTCACGCCTGTAATCCCAGCACTTTGGGAGGCCAAGACAGGCGGATCACAAGGTCAGGAGATCGAGACCATCCTGGCGAACACGGTGAAACACCACCTCCAACAAAAATACAAAAAATTAGCCAGGCGTGGTGGCAGGGCACCTGTAGTCCCAGCTACTCGGGAGGCTGAGGCAGGAGAATGGCATGAACCCGGAAGGCGGAGCTTGCAGTGAGCCGAAATTGCGCCACTGCACTCCAGCCTGGGCGACACAGGGACATTTATAGAACAAATGTTTTCATTCATACAATTTTATTAAGGATATGAATTGAATTTCATACTGTCATATAATTTACAGACTTTTACATTCATCAAATTCTTATTTCACATGAAAAAAGATGGACTCTACTGGGATTGTGCAAGATCACCTGAAATGATTAATGGCTGAGTGGAAACCAAAAATTATTTTTAGTCTTGCATTCCTTCTGTAATGCACAATGTTATATCTAATATATTTTCAGGTGTAATATTTTCAAGTAACTAGAAAATTAAAATTGACATTGATATTCCTAAGGTCCAGGTCTAGAACCTTCACCAGATATTTGATTTCATAGATATTTTTGTTCTAAATCTAAGTAGCTAAGTTATACTTTGCAAGTTTCTCTAGCTAACTTGTGTTATTTTAAAAGTGGTGGGAGATTTGTTATAGAATTAGAATCTAAATAAGTTCATTATTTTTAAAAAAAGAAATCTATTATCATTACTATGTCAATACAAGAACAACAGTGATACACAGGACTAAGCAACTCATCCATACACAAGAAAAAGGCTAGTTTTTCCAAGACTAGCCTTGGAAAATGTAAAAATCTTTTTACATTTCTTTAGAACTGAAAAGTGCCTGGGCGAGTGAACATGCATTCTTTGTTCTCAATAACAAATAGTGCAAATTAAATTCTACTGCAACAAAATTTAAATATTTTTTCCCCTCTTGATTGTTGTTAAACTTCTTGGAAAGTGGACCATTATTAAGGTTTAAATTTTTAACCTATATATTTTTAGTATAACATTACTTTCTGAAACAGATTTTGACCTGAAATACTTCAAAATGATGTTAGGAAAAACGTGCAAATATAGTACTTGAAAAAGATTCCTTCAAGAAAATTATATACCAACTCAAACCATTACTATTACACATTGCTTAAAATTATCTGACTGTATCTGGAAAGTGATAAGTGATACTTGAAGTAATGTGACATCCAATTTTAGAACAAGTGTTGATTCTGTTCTCTTTCCTAGCATCTAAGGGAATGTATGTGTATATGAATTGCACTTATGTGTATATGTTTCTATGAAATTCATTTACTGTGTGCAAATCACATCAATGTTCCAGCAGTCTGTGGTCTTCTAATAACTGAATACTTTGCATGGAATTCATGTAATAATTTTTGTAATGGTTCCGTTCATTTTTTTTTGAAATGGAGTCTCGCTCTGTCACCCAGGCTGGAGTGCAATGGCGCGATCTCAAGTCACTGTAACCTCCATCTCCCGGGTTCAAGTGATTCTCCCCCGCCAGCCTCCCCAGTGGCTGGGATTACAGACACCCGCCATCATGCTTAGCTAAGTTTTGCATTTTTGTAGAGATGGGGTTTCACCATGTTGGCCAGGCTGATCTCGAACTCCTGACCTTGGGTGATCTGTCCACCTTGGCCTCCCAAAGTGCTGGGATTACAGGCGTAAGCCACCGCACCTGGCCATGCTGTTCATTTTTCAATGTCATATTTTTAAATAATAATGTGTTGAGAAATAAACCTGTTTATAACCATCAATCCTAGCAAATTCATCAGTGGGTTTTTTATGCATTTACTAGAAGCAATAATTACTTAGGAAAAATCATTCCTAAATTTATATTAAAAATACAGCAACTGAGTCATAAGACATAGACATGAGTCAAACGCCTAAAGGCCTTTTGTAAATAATTATACCAGTGTAAGATGGTGTGTGCAAATTATAGTTGACTTTCTAGAATTCCCTTCTTAACCAGTTCTAGAAACACTAATATCAAAAAAACTAATCTCTTCAATAAGGTCACTAATATATAATACTTTATTGTAGGTAGTAAGATTTATGCAGATTATTAGCTGATTTATATCCATTTGTTCAACTGATAGATTAATAGCAAGAATCATTAGTTACTGAATTAAATATAGGGAGTACCCACAGTACTCATTTTCAACGGTGGAAAATTAATTAATTTTAAAATATTCAGTACTTTTGAGAAACTTTCCTCCAGCTTTATTAAGGTATAATTGAGACATGAAAATTATATATATTTACAGTGTACAACATGATGTTTTACACTGCCTACAATGTTTACATGCATACTTTGTGGAATGATTTACAACTAATTAGCATGTATACCACCTTACGTACTTTTTTTGTATGTGGTGAGAACATTTAAGAATACTCACTTGCCATTTTTCAAGTACATAGTAGACGATTATTAACTACAGCCACCAGTCTGTACAATAGATCTCCAAGATTCATTTATCCTAACTAAAACTTTATACCCTTTGATTACTTATTTATTTTAATAGCAGCAGAGAGAATTTTATATGACTTTTGTTGAGAGGTATTATTTATATGAGTTTAAAAACATTTGACTTTTTCTCAGAGGAAATTAATGTTAATATGTATTTTTTGGTCAGACTTACATTTGTGATTATGCAAGCTGAAACCCATTCCTACTCCTGAGTCTAATGTCACACTACTTTCACCCCTGCAAAAGCACTGGGAAGTCCAACTGTTGTATTTACATGAATCTAACTTTAACTAGCTATCTGCCTCAGAGACGAACTATGTGGCTAGGCTCTTAGGTAAATGTGACTGGGAATATTAGGAACCATGAGTCGAGGCCTTGACAGGCAGGGTCAGTGTAAGAGAGGACTGGGATCCTTACCTCTGCTTATAGGACAACAATGAGGGAATAACACTTTCCAACTGTTGTAAAGTCAGTGTAATTTCTTTTCAAGTCATATATGTTTCACTTTAAAGTATTGAAGTAATGCTTTAAGTATAAGGAAAATGAAAGTAATGTCATAATAATTCTATACAAACCTCCGTGTCAAATATAATTTTCTGATTACAAAATAATTTATTACAATATATAGTTCCTTTAATCTATAATACTTTTAAATTGAAGTATACTCTTAAGTTCATAAAAATAAAAATGTTTTCACTTTCTGTGAAACTGGTTTCAGCTAGTGAACACATTGAATTCTTCACATGCTAAGAAGAGTAAGTTCAACTTGATTTTTTGATATGTGATATGTTCTTGTGCAAATGTCAAATGTTACAGTACTGCTACCTTTTCTTTGCACTTACATTACTTGAAACTATAAAGACAAATCTGAAATTTGCTTATTATTTTTACATTGCCGTTATCTTAAATGTAAAATGTAACAACATTATTTATTACTGGTTCTGGTACTAAATAATTAATTGAAATGCCTTGATTGTGGTTTGATTTTCCCTTTGTATTTAAGAAACATTAAAAATTTCATGTTACCACTCATTTTCTTGTTTATCTAATAAAGAATCTTTATAATTTTTCATATTATACTTAAAATTTTAAATTGTTATGCATTTTCATGCACCACATAACCATGGTCTAAGACTAAATGAATAATAAATAAATATGTACAGTGAAAAAATAGTTAATCAAACTTTAAAGTTTTCATGGTAATCTAGAAAAGAGTTCAGCAAATTTTTCTGTAAAGGTCAAAATAGCAAAAAGTTTAGGCTTTTGGGCTTTGATACAATCTCTCATCCCTGCCATTATAATGACAAAACAGCCATGACAATACGTAAAGGCATGGGGATGGCTGTGCTCTAATAAAACTTATTTACAAAAACAGACAGTAGGCCTATTGTGGTCAAGAGCTCTTGCTTTGCTGACCCCTGACTGCTAATATTAGAATTTAATTACTATTTAAAATTGTTTTTTCTTTATTAATTTTTTTCTTTTAAAATACGTGGTAATTTCCCATGTCAAAAATATCATCTTTAATACAGAAATATACAACCTGGAATTTATTGATAGGAAAAACAAATTTTAACTAATGAATTCAAAAATTTTTTTCCTGAGAAATATATCTGCACAAAAGCATATATTATTTTATATTTTATTATGGTTTAGACTGTAAACATTACAATTTATTTAATTTGGCACATTATAACCATGAAATACTAAATTTTACAAGAGCCAACCACCAATTAAAAGTGAAATGAAAAAGATAGATAAAAGATATACTTCTAGAAAATCAATTGACACAAAGAATCCCTAAATTTAGGTGTGACCATCTAGCTAAGTTTCCAGGCTACCATCTGTCATGTTTATGTCTATTTTTATTGGCTAGTGATGAGTTATATTTTCTGCTTCTTTTAAGTAGTTTTGAAGCTAGTTTTGGAGGTAGTTACTTTTAGATTAGCTTGTTTGGGTGGGTCAAAATAGCTTTCACCATAGGCTAATTGACACCTCCTACTGAAGCATGATTTTCTTGGGGTTTTATTAGTATCTCCAAGTATCCAACATATATCTCCACTCTGGCTGGTGAAAATCTGAACATCTCCTATGCCCATGTAAGCTTAGGAAATTGTTTAGTTTATAGTCCCCTGGCAACAGTTCTTTCTTTGACCTCATCGAGTTTCCCCTTATCTTTGCCCAGATTAGTACTTAAGGGAAGACTCATAAGGGACTTCATGCAAATTTCTGAAGCTTTTTCTCAGTTACAGTTCTTGTGTCTGTAGTATGTTGCTTTGCAAATTCCAGCCTTCTTAGCTTCTTTATAATTGGATTTCTGTTCTTCACCTCATCAAGACTTTCTAGGCTCTCCCTCCATGTCAGAATAAGAAATTCCTTCTCAGTAGAAAATTCACATTTGTAAGTTTCTCTCATATACTTCCCTTCTCTCATGGATCACAGTTGGGCAATGATTATTACCCCATAATTGAAAACTACTGTTTCATATTTTTAGAAAAACGTTTATAGTTGTATACAGTGAGAGGAGAAATCTACTACCAATTGCTCCTTAATAAGTGAAAGAAGGCAAAATTTTTTGTGATTTAATACAATAAATCTACTTATTTTATGCTAGACTTATATTGGAGATTTGACAGTTTTGTTTTGAAAATATGAGCTCTTGCTCATCTTTTCCTTCATATTGAATATCATCTGAACTGTACCCAAAAGTGGTCAGTAGTAACAGCAAAGATGTCCTAAAACTTTATTTTCTTTCTTTTTAAAAAAAAAAAAAAAAACAGGATTATTCTTTCAAATATATAAGCATGTATATAAAATTTGTTGTTTGGATGCATATTGTGGAACTTAAGCATTGGGGCTTAAGAAATTTTAACATTCGATTTCCAAAGGACATGTCAGTAATATAAACAAATCTCTAAGATTGTCTGCCTTTCAGTATAAACCATATTAAAGAGCTTTCAGGGTGAATTGGAACTAGATAACCACATCTTGAAATTGCAGAATAAATTAACTTATTGCATGGAACACTTTCTATTTGACAATGATATGGGAAACGTTAGTGTCATTAATGTTAAGATATTTTTCCTTGCCAAAATTAGCCACCACCAAAAGATACTTCTTAAAGAAACTCCTGAATCAAATTATTACAGATCAAGCCAACAGCACAAAAGTAGACGTTTTTCTTATTCTTTGCTATCACAGATTGTCGATAGCAAAGGATATTCCAGAACTAATAGTAATAAATTGTTTCAGAGTGAAATTTGAAACAAAGAAAGAATATAACTTTTTCTACTCCAGTTGATGTTAGTATTTAGAGCTGAAATTTGATATTTTAAGTTTTTCTTTACTCTGATAATGACTGTATTTTTATTCTACAGACTTTGAAAAATTGTTATTAAACTGAGAGCCATATGGTCACAACTTATCACAGTGCCCCATCTTGTCAGACCTCAAATAGCTTTTAGCAGTAAAGAAATGCGTGTTACACATATGCTGTGGTGGCAGAAAATTGCTAGTTATCTGCAAAGCCAGTTTCCATTTTCTGAATACACTGCTGAATAAACTTTCCCAGCTTACTTTGCAGCTAGGTGTGTCCAGGTGGTCTTTGACTATTGAATGTGGGAGTAGGTAATGTAAATTTCTCTAGGCTTGGCCGTAATAATCATCTTCATGATCCTCCTTTCTCTCTCCTGTCACCATATTCTGCTGTTAAAGAGAACTCCAAAAATAAAGAGCAGGGCAGACTCACAGTAGGAAAAGAACAAGGGTAACTGAGTAAGCCCCGTTCACCCTTCCTTCCACAGATTTGACTTTATCTGCACAAGAAATAAAGTTTTGTTGTGTTATGACACTGAGTTTTTGAAGTTATCTTTTATGGTATTGCCTTGACTAACACAAATTTATAAATTCAAACCATAAAGATGCTGATAGGGTAAGTTATAAAGAGGGAGATCCACATTATGGGGTGCAAAACGTTGAGTTCACTGAGCCCAGCCCACTGACACCACAGATCAAGGAACAGTGGTCGGAAATAGTCAAAGGGTGATGTGTGGCTTTTACTTTCTGTTTTTGGCAATATATTTCATGAAATAGGTATGTTTAAGCAAAACTGCCTGGTTTTCAGAGATCAAAACTATTAGTAAGAGTTGATAGAGCAGACGCCTTGCAGGCTTGAAACGGCCAACTGCTACTGAAACCGAAGTAGTAAGAATATAAAATGAAAGAAGTTTTGAGCTACAATATCACACAGTAGAACTTCTCCATGAAACAAAGAAACTCTGCAATACAGGAAAGATCAGCTAAGAGTATGATATTCCCCTGAAGTACCGTACGCAATTCCCTCAAATTAGCCCATTAAATGAGAGAAATAACATCAGGGCAAGGAATCTGAGTGATAAAGCAAAGACAATTGTGTCAAGGAAAAAATCTAGGTGCAGTTACTGGCACATGCAAATGCACTGGAATAGATCAGAAGCTAATTACAAATAGTTGAGGGAATTGTAACATGTGCATAAGCACACACACACACACACACACCCCAGAGCAAACATCTTGCATTGTTTGAAATTCAGTAAAACTCCCAAACTCTCAAAGTTGTTTAAAAAGAAAACCAGTTGTGGATGCTGGAATACTCTCAGCTAAGTACATCCTCTAAAACCTATTCCAATATGTACATGGAGGACAATGAGCAAGGAAGAGGCTGTCGGAGGTCGGAGCTGTAGTATCATCAGGAACTCTCACTAGCCCCAGCAGAGGAAACTGCAAAGTGCCTGATGTATTAGTCACTGTTTTGTGTTACTATGAAGGAATACCGGAGACTGGATAATTTATAAAGAAAAGAAGTTTATTTTGGCTTCTGGTTCCGCAGACTGTTTAAGAAGCATGGCACCAGCATCTGCTTCTGGTGAGGTTCTCAAAAGGATTTTACTCATGGTAGAAGGTGAATGGGGAGCAGGCATGCCACATGTGAGAGAGGGGTTAATCGGAGGAGGCACCAGGATCCTTTAAACAACCAGCCTTCTCATTCACAACCAGACCAAGAACTCACTCATTACCATGGGGATGGCAGGAGGCCATTCATGAGGGATCTGCCCACACGACCCAAACAACTCGCACGTGGCCCACTTCAAACACTGGAGGTCACATTTCACCACCAGAGCGGCACATCCAAATTCTATCACCGGCCTGGCAGAATATCAGAATTGGTAGAGACCAGGGACTACTTTGGGTTTCTCCTTCTCCTTTCTGAGTAGGAGTGTTTATTGCAATTTTCCTATTCCTGTTCCACTATTTAATATTGTGTGTCGGGGAAAGAGATAATTTATCTCCTACTTAATAAGTCATTAGACTTTACAGAAGTACATCTCGACTGCATGACCTCTTACGAACAATGGCATGTCATATTCTGGAATTTTTCTCAATGCTCTGACTCGATGGGGCTTCGTGTTGTTTTACTTGGGAAAGAAGTGAGTTTTGTGTCAGTATGTGTGGGAGGAGAAATGAATAGGTAATTGGCGACCATAAGGGCAGACTGTGATAGAGAACAGCTTGTTGTTCACCAAACAGGTTCTTCTTCCTTCTGGGTATAGAGCCATAATCTTTTTCCTATCTTCTCTTGGGGTTCAATGTAGCCCATATATTAAATTGTGAAGAAAGAAGGTGGGTGTAATTTATAAACATCATCTCTCCAACCCCTGGGAGACTGGAGAAGACTGAAGGTGTAGAGAAAGGCTGTGGTGTTAAGTCTTTCAAATGTCACAGCTAACAAATGATAGCACTTCATGTTACTTTAATACATATAAGCACATACACGTCCTTTATATTCACATGCACAGAAATGTAGGAAATAGGGGCAAATATCACGGTAATTCAAGTGCTTATCTCTGATATCAGATATTTCTGAAGACAGAATGCAACTTAATCAGGGAAAATGAAGGAAGTTATAAATCTAGTATTAACGACTATCTTCTAAGTGAGCTATATGCTGATCACTAGTTTATTCATTTATTCAACAATAATTAATGAAGACTTACTGCTTTTGCTGTGCTAGCCACTGGAAATGGAGAGGTGAACAACACAGACAAAAGTCCTGCTCTTATGTGGTCCATGTGTTATGTAGGCATCATGATAAAATGAGATAGGTGTGATAGCCAGAGGCTAAAGAATTTGCTGAAACTCACACAATTTACAAATGGTTAAACCCATACCTCTTTGGCTTTAAAGCTTTTAGTAATTTCATATATTTGAACATTTCAAATTAAAGTAAATGTTGGATTGTACTTACCCAAAATTTGCCTCGTGTATTTTTTGGATGTAATTACGTGGTCCATTCCATAGCTCCAGTCTTCAACATTACTGCACTGTAATGTTTGATACAAATCTTTCCTGTGAGAACTTGATATATTTAAGTCACAGAGTATATCTTAGGCTATAATAATCTTCTAAGAATGTGATTTTACTTATGTATCTCAATACAATTTCGTATATTACATCTAAGTGGTTTTGAATTATCCGGATTATTCTTTCATTTTTTCCTTCCCGATTAACAGATGGTCAAGTTTGGAACCAATTGCTAAGTTAAAGCAGGAGCAGGCATAAACATAAACATATGAAAATCACTGGTAAATCTTTGCCATTCACTGTATATAGATTATCTACTTTGAAATTAATTCCACATCACTATAAAATCTTGTGAATATTTTCTCATACAGTAAGGAAATGGTTGAATATAACGTGTAGCAAAATGTGAACTATAAATTAGAAAATAAAATCTTGATCGATTTTCCAGTGTAATCCAATTGGGAATACGAGCAAATTGAAGGAATTTTATAGACGTTGGCTCCATAATAGACTGTTAGTGAATGGAGCTTCCTCTTGACTTTCAGTTCCTTGTGTAAAGCTATTAGATTTCATATCTCGTGTCAGATTTCACAAATGGTGCACTGAATGAAGCACTCAGACTACAAATGAGAAGTTATTACTCCAGGAGGAATTTCATGAGCTTAGAGAAAATTCACACATCCCTTTTTGTCTGTATATCCAGAGAAACTAATTAGTGAAAAGGTTTCCAGAATTACAATAATCTGTTAATGTAGTGATTTTTAATATAAAACCTTGGTGATTTTAGTTTCGGTTTCTTTGCAATTATTTTTCAATTAACACATAAGAATGATGAACTCTAGAGTTTCACCATTGCTCATATTTTGCTTATTCACTACTGCAAAATGAAAATACTTTGGATAAAATGCTCTTAAAAAATAAAGCAAAGAAAATGCCGCCTAAAAACATTTCTATACTTTCTGATATTTTAAAATCTTGGTTTCTGTTTGTTACAGAAGCAAAATTATATAACAAATAACATGTGTATAGTATAGGTCACCTTGATTATTGTGTGTTTTATTAATCCATGGAAGAAATACTTTTTAAAGGTATTATTTTAGAACAATATTTAATATGTTTAAAGTTAATTATTTATCGTTCCATTCTGTATTGGTTTTCTCTTGCTCTTGTAAAAAATTATCACAAATTTAATGGCTTAAAACAACACAGATTTCTCATTTAACAGCTCTGAATGTCAGCTGTTTAAAATGGGTCACAGGGATGCATTCCTTCTGGAATGGGAAAATCTGTTTCCTTGCCTTTTCCAGCAATTAGAGGCTGCCAGCATTCCTTGGCTTACGGCCCTGAATAAGTCTGGCGTTTGCTTCCATTGTCACATTTCCTTCTCTCTTTCATGATTACACTGGCCCTACCCAGATAATCCAGAATAATCCCCCCATCGCAAGATGCTTAACTTAATTGCATCTGTGAAGTCCCTTTTGCAATGTAAAGCAACATGTTCATGGGTTTCAGGATCAGGACATGCACATATCTGAGTGACACTGCACAGCCTACTACACCTTTGATTTCTGATATTTATTGAGCACTGAGTTATTTATATGCATTTACATTGTAGGTGACACAAAAATGAAAAGGAACTGGATTTATATTAAGAAGTTTATGGAAGAGAAAAGAGAGACAGTGAAGACATTAATAAATATTAGTATGAGTTCAGGAAATGTTATGGAAATTCAAAAGAGGAATTACCTTGTACTTTTCAGTTCACAACCAGAGTATTTACACCCTATCTCCCGGAATCCTATTAAGGTATAGAGTGCAGCATGTTCAGATAAAAGAAAGAATTGTTATAGAAATAGAAAGTCAAGGAAGGCAAAATGAAAAGAACTAGGAATATTTAACTCAGAAAATGGGCCATGAAGATGAGTGGATGAAGAAAATATTTGATACATATATGAATATTATTCAGCCTTAAAAAAATGAAATCCTGCCATTTGCAACAACATAGATGAACTTGAAGGACGTTATACTAAATGAACTCAGCCAGACACAGAAAGACAAACACTGCATGATCTGTCTTACTGACACGTGGATTCTAAAATAGTCAAACCCATAAAACAGGAGAATGGTGGTTGCCAGGCTTTGGGGGTATGGAAGGAAATTAGGAGATGTTAATCAAAGGACATAAAGCTTCAGTTCTGCAAGATTAATAAATTCCGAAGCTCTAATGTGTAGCATAGCATAGTGACTATAGTTAGTAATACTGTATTGTGTACTTGAAATTTGCTAATAGGGTCAATCTTAAGTGTAAGCGTTCTCACCAAAATAATTTTTCTAAAGTTAACTATGTAAGTGATGGAAATTTAACTAGCTTGATTGTGGTGATCATTTCACAATGTATGCATATATCAAAGCATCAAGCTGTACACCTTAAATATATATAATTCATATATATTATATAATATAAATATATAAAAATTATATATAAATCTGTTATATATATGAAGCTGTATATCTTAAAAATATATACATTTTAAAATATACAAGTTATATTTAAAATATATATATTTTTTAAGGTATAATACATATATTTTAAATATAAAAATATAAATATATGTATTTTAAATATAAAAATACATATTAAATATATATATTTTAAGGTATACAGCTTGATGCTTTGATGTATGCATACATTGTGAAATGATCACCACAATCAAGCTAGTTAAATTTCCATCACCTTATATAGTTAGCTTTAGAAAAATTATTTTGGTGAGAACACTGACACTTAAGATATACTCTCTTATTTATTTAAATATATATAAATTATATATATATGCACATGTGTGTAATTTCTAATTATCAATTATACCCCAATGAAACTGAAAAACTCTTAAAAAGAAGAAAAGGGACTGTGATAACTATCTTTAAACACTTGAGACAATATCATTTGAAAGTAGGAGTGAATGTGTTCTGTGTGTCTCCAAAGACAGAACCAATACATGTAAACTATAGGAAGTTAAACTTTGACTAAAATTAAGAAATAACTCTTTGAAAATCAAAAGCATCCAAAAGAGGAATGGACTTCTTCAGGAGGAAGGAAAGTAAATAAAAGAGGATATTTGGTTGTGTAATCATAGAGAAGCCTCACACATCAGACGTGTATCTGAACTATATGATCCTTATTTTCTAAGATCTCCAGTTAAGGTGATTTAGGACAATCTTCTATAAAGAATTGCAGTTGAGATTCATATAGAAGGATAAGTATTAATAGGATTTAGATATCTTTAACTTAGTCAAGGATACATCAAACTGAATGAAAAGCATGAGCCAAATGGAAGCAGGTGGGTGAGTTTGTTTAATAAATTCTCATGACAGAACCTTCTGTTTGATTTGAAGGTGTGTGCACGGTATTATTCAGGCCTGTCTGAGAATGTCTGAAGAACTGTTGTACTAAGTCTGCTAAATGTCTACTGTTTATTCACCAAGGAAACCAATAATTCTCCTGGAAAATGAATTAAAAATCTAGTTGCTCTGAGGAAACTGAGACAATTAGGGAAATTGATATAAATTATTTCCTCAGCTACTCATATTTATTTCCCAATAATCCAATGGTTCTAGTGTTTCTATAGAGTAGAAGTTTGAGAAGTATCCTTCACCTTGTTTTATATTTCCTTGTGAAAAACAGCAATTGATGTAACATTAAAGAAGAGTGAATCCTTTTGGTGAATTGGATGAGAAATTAAGCAAAGAAAGAAAATCTAGTATCTTCCTTGCATCATCTCTTTGTGTCCATTTCTATCAGAAATCAGACATTCTGTGCTGTTTCCCCATGTCATATTTCACAGACAAGTCCTCAAATGAGGAAGCCCATGGTCTACTGGTACTACCAATATCAAGCTGAATAATTCCTCCTGATTCTGGGATTCAGTATTAAGAAATTTCTTGTTTCCATATATCTAAGACAGCTTTTTCAGTATCACTCTTATTAACAGTAATAAAAAAGTAACTGAGCTCCATTGTGACGCTTTCATCTTCTCAATTGCTTCAGAATTTGGGAAGGAGGAAAGAGGATTTATTTATTAGACTCCTTCAAACACCAATAGTGAACAAGTTAGAGAAATAATGATTTGTTACTGTTAGTTTAATGCTTTATGCAAGTTGCAAGGTCTCAATAAAATTACTGTTTGTTTTATTTTTCTCACTTTATTCTTACCTAAAAACAAAAGGACAATATTGCTATCTCAATAGTGTTTGAAATTGTTGAGATTTTAGGTGTTGTTAAAGCCAACGCATAGAACATATACAGATTTGTTTTAATCAAAAGTTAATCCAGTAAAGAACCCAAATGTCCTCAATTGTAGAATGGATAAATAACGGCGGAAATGAGCAAACTATAGTAACACACAACAACCTAGATGAATATCAAAAGCCTAATGTTAAGGAAGCAAGACACAGAGAATATGGTTTCAATTTATTTTTAAAAAGCTACAAAAATGGGCAGACTAAACTATATTATTTAAGGAATACATAAGTATTACAACAATATAAAAAGAAAGGAAATTATTATCAAAAAATTTAGAATAATTCTGGGGAGTAAATGAAGGTATTGCAAATGAGGAGGGGCATGTGGTGGGTAACTAGGGTTCAGGCAATACTCTAATTCGCGACCTAAGAGGTAGTTACATGGAGGTGTGTCATCTTTTGATGTTCTTGTCTCACAATCCAGACAAACCTATTCTTTGTCCTGTTTTTTCACTTAACTGTTATCCTCCTTAAATTCTACCAGCATGCTATTCAGCTATACCTATTAGAAATTATAATTTTCTCTTTCTTTAGATTTTTGAGGAGGATAAGTTTATATCCACAATCTCTTCCCTTTTTTCTCCAGTAAATCCTATTTCTTTCTTTGGGATAGCAATATACATCGTGGAGATGGAACATTAAATGTCTTACTGCTTTTCCTTCTGTTTTTATTTTATTATTTTATTTTATTTTATTTTCCTTCCTCAGCTCTCCCTCTTTCTTCCATCCTTTCCTTGCTACCATCCTGTGTGCTTGTCTTTTAACTTTGGTTCGTTTATTCTAGGAATTTCTTCCCAGAATCCTGGCATACCACTTGAAATGATAGCTATATGTTTATAATGGAAATAGCTTATTTTTGGATTTTACGCAGTTTCATTACGAGAAACAGATAAAATGAATTTATTAGCACATAAGACGAAAATCAAATTCACTATGGCATAATAAGTAAACATACCAGAAATCTCAGAACCTTGTAAACAGTGAGAAAAAGCAGATAAAAAATAAACCCCCACAGCCATATTTTCTTTCTACACAGAATTTTAGGGACATGTTAATATGGCATACGTACCGGTCGTACTCTATTTGCTCTAAAATGTATTCCCATAGTATTTAAAGAGTCTCTATGGCAAAAAGACAAGTTGGTTTAATGATTCATCTTTAGGATTTAGACTCTGAATGTGAAAGAAGTTGTAAGATGATTTTCCAAAATAGTCTTGATTAGGTGAGAAGGGGTGTGTGTGTGTGTGTGTGTGTGTGTGTTTGTCTGTGTAAACGACAGTGAAAACTAAGAGTTCTTGAAGTTTTCAAATAGTCATTATTCTGGTATGATAATTTACTTTACATTAAAAGGCCTTTCAGCCAAAATAATCATTTGCAAAAAATGAATGAGATATATCAGAACTTTATAAATTAAAATTATACGGTAGTACTCAATTCTTACACTTTCCACAGCAATTATGCTGACAGTATTTAATGGCACAGCATAATATTATATACTTATTTATCACAATATTTCTGTGTGGAAATGCAAACTGATATTTTTAAAAATCCCATTTAAGAGAATTTAAAATTTCAAAAAGTATAATTTATAATCTGAAATATTGTTACTAAATTATGCATAAATCATTGCAAGGTAAACTCAGCACAAGTATTTATAAAATGACATCTAATTATTTTTTAAATTAAAAATATTTTAATGCTAATAATAATAGTTACAGTTTTAGTATCCCAGACATAGTTTTAATGAGTTAGGAGAATATAATTTTATATTTCAAATGTGTATATATATCAAATTATAGACATTTTAAACCAATAGTTTATCATAAGTGAAATAATACTAAACATACTGAAAAGTATTGTTAGCATTATCTTTTCATTAAGTTTTGATAAGTAATATATGTATCCTGTACAAAACATAATACAACAGCAAAATTGAATTTAAACACTGGAAAAATAAACAGCAAAAATACCTTAAAGAGAAGCCATATGAGCAAAATGATAGTTCTAAACATAATTTTTTGGCTCTAGAGTTGAGTATACTAAAGTATTGCCTAGCAATAGCAATGGCTGAAGATGCGATGAAAATTGGAAATATCAAATTTGCCTTTTTAAAATTAATAGTTTTTAAAATTGAGTATGGAATAATTTACCCAAACTCTATAGAAATATAGGCAAAATAACTTGATATCTCAAGTAACATCTGCCTAATATTTCTCTTTTTCCTTTATCACAGGACTGGTCACTTGATAAGGTGAAAATTGAAGTGTACACAATTTCCCTGTTCTATTTCCTAGAATAACTACTAATATTATTTGAGGTTCAAAAAAAAGTGTAATACAGCTTTCTAAATGTTAGGTGATATTTTGGGAAATTAAAAGAAATTTCTTGGTCTCTATTTTCTAAAACATGTGCCATACAATTAAAAAACCGACAGATTATTCCTTATAGCATTTGTTGTAATTAGACCCCTGTAGTGAAAGTCATAAATATGATTAATGCACTGTTGATATCTGAGATATTACTCAATATGATCATATTTTATATGTATTAATGATTATATAAAATAATAGTAAAGACTAATAAATTCCTAAGTGTAAGAACTCAAAATTATATGAGCTGTTTGTTTATATTAATAAGGTAAATAGGAATAGAAACAAAGCATCAATAAAAATCAATTTACTTAAATTAGGTATAGGATGTTGATTAAATATAGTTAATAATAATTTTTAACAACTTATATGAAACAAAAAACATTAACTGTTCTATACTTTTTTGAAATAAATTGTAAGGCATCTAGAAAGGGCCTAATCTAACTAAAAGTGAACCACTGAATATTGAATTCAAACACCATGCCAATGTTCTTTGAAAACAAATATCAAACATTTAGAAAGCATATATTACGTATCATTTATGCTTATAAAAAGCATAACTGATGCCACTTTTCCATTTCCATCTCTTAAATCACACTACCTCTTAATTAATGATTCTGCTCTCATGATTTAGCATACTTATTCATTTTATAATTTATTCTTTCATGGAGATGTGCTGAGAAAAAATTCTAAAAGCAAAATTAATTCAAAACAACCATTTAGAAAAAATGTTATATTACATATATTGTATCCATGTTTGTGATTTTAAGATTTTCTTTCTTAAAACATTATTCTCTTCCTGACAGTAATATGTGTTTACTCTGAAAATTTGAAAAAATGTAAATATAAAGAAAAAATAAAAGTTACACTAACACTTCAGTAATATCTTACTTCAGGGAGAACCATGCTTTACATTTTGATAAATATCCATCAATATTTTATATGTACATCCAAGTATACATTTGATTATATACATTCATTAGAAATAGAGAATTTTTATAAAATTCCTAATGTCCTCTCTGGGGACTATTGTGGGGTGGGGGGAGTGGGGAGGGATGGCATTAGGAGATACACCTAATGCTAAATGACGAGTTAATGGGTGCAGCACACCAACATGGCACATGGATACATATGTGACAAACCCGCACATTGTGCACATGTACCCTAAAACTTAAAGTACAATAATAAAAAAAAAAAGAAAATGTGGCACATATACACCATGGAATACTATGCAGCCATAAAAAATGATGAGTTCATGTCCTTTGTAGGGACATGGATGAAGCTGGAAACCATCATTCTCAGCAAACTATCACAACGACAAAAAACCAAACACTGCATGTTCTCATAGGTGGAATTGAACATAGGTGGGAATTGAACAATGAGAACACATGGACACAGGAAGGGGAACATCATCCTCTTGTTCTCCACTTCCTACTTATTCCTTTAGAAATACAATTATAACCTTTAACCTCCCCTTCACCAGGCACTTCCTATAGGACAAGTTCATCTAATTATAAGCTTAGAAGCTCCAGAGCAGAACTCTCACCCACCAGGAGATTGCCTCAAGAGATAACAGTCAATTTACAACCCAAAGTATGCCCACTATAAAACTCTCACTCAGCAGGAGACTGCCTCGAGAGACAACATTACAACTCAAAATCTTGCTATAAAAAAAAAAAAAAAACTCTCTCCCATCTGGAGAGTTTTCAGCCACCTCTACCTCATTTCTGCCCATGAAAATGCCAACTCAACTGCGTGGTAGATAAGGCAAAAAGCTAGCATGTGGACCTTCCACCTGCTCACTTCCTCCCCTGTGTATCATTCATGATATGACCCCTTTAAAAGTGCCCCCTCTCTGCTCCAAAATCAAAGCAGTGCCCTTAAAGCAGGAAACGCTTGCTTCTTCTCTCAGCTAGCTTTGGAATAAAAAGTCTCTTTCTTTATACCAGACCTCGCTCTTGTTAATTGGACTCCTCAAGCAGCAAGCAAATAAACCTGCATTCTGCTTACAGAATTACCGAATGATCCACCAATCTTACTTCTGGCTATACATACAAAAGAACTGAAAGTAGGATCTTGAAGAGATTCAATGCAGCATTATTCACAGTAGCCAAGAGGTAGAAGCAACTCAAATGTCCATCAATGGATGAATGGATAAAGAAAATGTGGTACATATATTCAATGAAATATTATTTGGCCTTAAGAAAGAAGGCAATCTTGTCATATGCTACAACATAAATAAACCTTGAGGACACTATGTTAGATGAAACAAACCAGTCAAAAAAAGACAAACGAATATTTGTTCTTTCAATGGCTGGTTGCATGCACTGTTTTCATGTTGGTATATTTAAATAAAACAGAAACTATGCCCCCAAAAATATTAACAGCTTTAATGAATATCCTTGATATCAAAAATTTTTGTACCTGCATGATTTTCTTAAAAGTATATATTGCTATACATACGAAGTCAATAATCTAGGGAATGGCAGTTGTAACCTTTTCTAAATGTATTGCCAAATTGTTTATTCCCAATGCAATGCTAATTTTTACACATACCAATTGATAAGTACAGTTTTTCTTTCCTTGTAATGCAACTTTGATGTGGATTATCTCTTTTACTTGAACATTTAAGTACTAATTGTGTAGATCTTATTTTTGTATAAAATGTGAGGTTGCCCTTTAATTGTTTCTAAAATATTTTACTTGTCCTTATACCATTTATTAAATTATCTATTCTTTCCAAACTTATTTGAAATGCCAAATTATCTTGAGTTAAATTTTTTCACATTAATTCTGGGTGTCTATTTCATTGGTCCATTTGTACGTCAAATCCAATATGATTCTCTCTAAATATATTCCTTCTTCAAGCTCTCATGCAGCATGCTACTAATCCTATCATATTATTTATCCCCAGAGTATTGTAATTTTGTATTTTTCCACTGCTTCATATTGCTGTGTCCATAGTGTGCATTTTGCTATCACATGAAGCAAATAGTCATAAAATATATTATTCAATTTTAATATTTGAGAAGTAAAGACTCTATAAACCTTTCTTTCAAAATTTTGTAAGGTTTTAAATTTTTTTTTTTATTTATTTTTCAAATTTCAGTATTATTTTGTTAAGCATCTTTCCTAAAAGCTCAGTGCAATTTTCCTGGTATAATATTAAATGTATAAATTAGTTTGAGAAAAATGTATGATCTTCAACATTAGTTTTTTTCATCCAGGAAAGTAGAACGCATATTTACTTGAGACTTCTTTTATACTTCTCACTAAAATTCAACATTTTTCTTCACATAGGTCCTGCATGTTTCTTTTGAAGTTTATCATTTAGTACTTATTATTTTATAAGTGAAATAGTTTTCTGTTAAATTTCTCAACTAGCTATTGCTAGTATATTGAATTCTTATTAATTTTCACACTTTTGTATTCTATTTTCATGGGGTTTATAGATATAAATAATTATATCTTAAGCACAGTTTTTACATTTATATCATGTCCCTGATACTGATTATAATAATTTATTTTTATTGCCTTATAATATAGGCTAGTATTTCCAGAACAATATAGAATATCATTAATCTCATTATTTTTGTTGTCCTTTTTGTGAAAATGACTGTAATATTTCATTATGACATTGAAAATTGGTTCTTTGCTTGAGGTAACATTCTCATACTGAAGAAGTCTTATTGTACTCCTAGTTTACACAGACCCTTCTCCAAATACTGAGTTTGGATCAATATATTCACTGCTTATTATAAGTATTTGATGCTACTACAGAAGTTGATATAGTCCTTCCATGAAAATGTCTTTCTAGCCTCATAGACAGGAAAAAGAACAAAGTTGAAGGATCATAGAGGTCAATGGCTCTTTCTCCAAGGGAAGCAATCAGTGTCTCAACAGCACTCTGATATCCTGGTATACAGAGCTTCTGAAGTGAAGCTTACTATTTCCTCCATTACATCATCTGAAATTTTGCTGCTTCAAAGTTTTTGAATACATCAAGTCCCTTTCCATGTGTCATACTTAATAACATGAACAATATATACTAATTAGTATAATACAATAGTTTTGTTTTATATCAAAATTAAAAGACTTTATAAAAGACAGGAGACAGAGAAGGACATGAATATCAAGGAGGGAGCTGTAATTCAGCATAAGATTTGAGTTGGAATGGCAATTAAGCACCCAATACAAGTCTGAATTACATTAGCAATCCTTTCAGTGTCCCTTTAGTCTTTATTGGTCCATCCCTGCCATACATGAACTTCTGCATTTATAACTTTATTTTTCCTTAGGTAGTGTACTTTAGTGACAAAACAAAAATGCATTTCCATTGTCTGTGTTATTTTTTCATTCATTAATTTACCAAATACACTTGAGAAATTCACAGGTGCCAGGGTGCCAGGTTGTTTTAGACTTTGGGGAAATGATGATGGAATTAGATGAAGTCCTTAGAATTAAAACTTACTTTCTAGTGGATAAATCACAGACAAAATATTATAAAAATAAGGAAGAGAATTTGGATAATGAGACGTGTGATGCAAAAAATAAAACATTATAATATGATAGATTGTAACTGGAAGACTATTTTAGATTCACGAGAAAGGAAGAACTCTAGGGAGGAGATTCTAAAATTCCACCATGAAAGAGATTCCTTCGATTAATATATTAGCTTCTCAGAGTGTTAACAGTTCCGGCCAGTGTAAGACATAACTCTAGCATAAGCTCATACCAATTTCTACTCAGGACATCAAAGGATAGGCCTAATTTGGGATAAATCTTGGTGGGCAAAAGCAGGGGACCCTGAAAGGAGGAATACAAAATAAATAAACGGATATGGAGTACAAAAAGAACAGGGAAGAAAAATTTTAACTACTTCAAAATTTACCTCAGAGCTGACATTCAGCAAAACTTCAAATGTCAACACGGTATGATTCGTAGAGTCTTTACTCATTTCAGCCATTTAGGATGTATGATAACAAGACCCGGAACCGTACTCTAACATGTACCATTAATAGTAACAGCTACAGGACTCCTAAAAACACTATCTTTACTGCTGCTGCCACCACTACTGCATGCTACTGACGTGGATATTATTATTATTTCTATTACTACAAGCCATAGGAAAAACTTGTATCAAAATTTAAGAAAGAAATCCCACATTTGATGGAGAACTTCATCATTTAGGAAATACATGCCTTTCAATTTCAATTGTCTCCCTATAATATGGATATTTTTCTTATTTCATGGCAGTATTTAGATCCTGAATTAAAAATGAACGTAGGCCAAGAGCTTCTTATGGAAAGGGTACTATGGCTTCTACAACTTTTAATTTTATCACATTTAATACAGCACTTAGCATATAAGCAAAGACTAATTTATATTACTTGAAATGATTTTTGAAATGTTATATAATGCAATAAAACAAACACACAGCTATCCTTATTGTTTTGGATTAATTGTTCTTTTAGATAACTGTTGATATATAACTAAGGACTAGAGTTTTTCTTTACAATATGTAGATAAATTTTCCCATATATAGAATAATTCATTCAGTATGTGATATCACCATGTAGAAAGAGTTCTATAATATTATTCACCATGGCAAAATGAATGTTTTCTGTAATGTACATCTTGTGAAGCCTCATCTGAAAAGGCTTAATTTTGAAATTATCAGAAGACATTGTATCCTCACTTCAATCTGGCCATGAGCAGTAAGATATGTACTCTTACGTGAGTAGTTAAATGACATTCAATATGGGCCAAATAATAACCAAATATCAGTTTTGCCTATAAGATATTCTAAAACACGTTGCTCATTATTTTTCCCTTCTTATTTTATCAAAAAAACAAGCAATATTTGAAAAACTTCTTAAAGATTATTCCTAATTTTATAGCAGTATTATATATAAAGCCATTTTTATATTAAGGTAAAATATCCAGAGTATTTCATTCTACATAATAATTAAGTCAGTAATGAACAAATATTAATCAAACAAAATTAAACAAATGACAAATATATTACCCTAACCTCGTTTCAAAAGAGCTGCTTTTCTACACCACACATTCTGTGCCTACCTATATTTCTATGGCCACATTGCCTGAAGTGGGGTATGCCTTTCAGACCATATCCCTTGTGAAAATTACACAGGAATGATTTCTAATGAGAAATTCCTTATATGAGTTGGGTCAGTTCACAACTGAGTTCAAATCAAAAATCCAAAGATCATTAAAATTGTACCAGTAATACTAAATATATTTAATAGAAGTTTTATTTCATATCTTTCATGTATGTATATGTCCCATATGTGATTACGTATCTACGTATGTATATATATTCATGGGTGTATGCATGCATATATTCATACATTCATACGCTTGATTCCTATAAATTACCTACTAAATACCTAAACCCAATTATCTTTGGGAAGAAAGACTGAAATTGACAAAGCATAGCAAATGAATGAATTAACTGAGAAATTTGAATAACACAAAACACACACATGCTGATTTAGAAACAAAGTACTAGAATTAAGTAAATAATGTTTTCTTATAATGATTTATTGAATTAGTCTGGATAGTTATACTCCTAGGGGGCAGTAATCACATATTTTGAAAAAATAAGGGAATGAATAAATGGATGCTTAACAGTAGCCAGCACTTCAGATAATATTTCTTGGAACACACGGAAATATTAAGTCAATGAATGAATCATGTGAAACCAGATATACATAGACAATAAGATTTTCTGACAAAATTTTCATTCTTTCCTGTGCAGTTATTTTCAGAAAAAAATAATTCAAGTTGCAACATTGACTGAGTAAAAGTTTTCTACCTAGAAGTTATCCAACAATGAAAATGTATCCCCCTTTTTAATAACCAAATTAGGTGCACATTATTTGAAAGCAGACTGGTTTAGTCTTAATTTGATTATATATTTGTGTATCTATGATATATTGGATTACTTAATTTTATTTCAGTAATACTAAACAGGAATTTAGTATTTTCTTCATTATCAATATATAAAATAAGTTTAAGTAGTAAATTTAGCCCTTGTGACTCTATCACGAATAAACACATCATGTATTTTTAAATCACACGACAGTTGTTATAGCATCTTAGAATATATTCTATGGTCAGCACTCTTGAAATTACACTGGTCATTGGCCACTTCACCCATCTTATTTAATGCATTAATAAAGAGGTATAGTTATCTTACATTTTTATTAAATGATGTTACTTATATTTCAATGTAATTGTTTTCTTTTCAATCCAATTTAATTTATTTTATGCTTTTGAAAATGACTATTCTGGGAAGCTGTCCATGAGTTTCCTCAGACTGCCAAAGTTCTCCACAGCACCCACAAGCTTAAAATCTTTTGTGCCTTCATTTCTCACTTATAAATTAGGGATAATAATATTAGGTTGGTGGAAAAGTTATTGCGGTTTTGGCCATTAAAAGTTTACTTTTTTTTTAACCAAGTAGTAACACCTATTTCATGGGGCTATTGTTAGGACTACATAAAAGATAATACTAATTCATTATGCATTTCAGTTTATTACAAAGTGAATTTTACCTCCAAAAGTATTCTCTAATCTTTATGTACCTCTCCATTTCCGCAGCTACCACTTAATTCCAAGCTACCATATCTTCAATAGGAGCTACTGCTGGTTCTTAACTGACTTCATGCTTCCATTCATAAGTCCCTTTAAACTGATCCAAACTATTCAGCCAGGAAAGCTGCTTTTTTTTTTTTTTTCAAAACACAATTCTGGATTATTACAGACTTCTGATTTGTGCTCTGACATATAGAGCTTGTAAATTATCATTCCTGTCCTAACAAGAGAAAAGATGTACAAACTGAAAATCAACGAATTATCTGAGATCCATCAGAGAATAGAAGTTACAGAAAAAAACTCATGCCCCAAAAACTGGAGTGAGGGGCAAATACACAGAATCATAGTTTGCCAGGATTTGAAACTGCTGGAGGCATGAACAGCTAAGAATGCTTAAATGATAATTGATTAACTCTTGGAGCTTGAACACTGATCACGCTTGTGAGATAAAATCCCCTGGGAGGTTTCAAGTTTCAGTTAAAGGCAGCCCTCATACATTCATGGATTTTACCTTCAGATGCCCTACCAGCTTCTCATGGCGAAGAACAGATGAAAACTCTCGTTTGACCATGGGAAGGAAAAAAGTAACTATTTTGAAATATGCTCAGGTTTGAAAGATAGCCATTTTGAAATGAACCCATAGCATTTTCCACAATAAAGGCCAGACCATCAAAGGAAAAAGCTGCACCAGAGTCTTACCTGACTTGGAGAAAGAGAACTTAGCCAACTCCAGTCCCCTCTACCCTTCCTGTCTCATCTAAGGTGAGAAAACGAACTGAGAATTATATATTTGTGAAGGGCACAGCTCAGGGTATCAGATTAACAGGATTACAGAAAGCTTTTCCTCCCTTTACACGTTACCACTACATCAACAAGGCTCCTGTATAATAAAAGCAAATTACAGTTGAAAGAATTGCAAAGTTCAGACTCTATTTTACAAGGAGTTTCTAGGGAAACTCAAGACAATAGAAGCTATAAAAATAGACAATAGAGGCCAGCACGGTGACTCACTCCTGTAATTCCAGCATTTTGGGAGGCCGAGGTGGGTGGATCACCTGAGGTCGGGAGTTCAAGACCAGCCTTACCAACATGGAGAAACCCTGTCTCTACTAAAAATACAAAATTAGCCAGGGTGGTGGTGCATGCCTGTAATCCAAGCTACTCAGGAGGCTGAGGCAGGAGAATCGCTTGAACCCGGGAGGCAGAGGTTGCGGTGAGCCGAGATCACGCCATTGCACTCCAGCCTGGGCAACAAGAGCGAAACTCCGTCTCAAAAAAAAAAAAAAAAAATAGACAATAGAGGAAATTGCAATCTCTCAATGAACAGCTACAACAAACAGTAAATGTAGTCTACCTCATAGCCAGAAAAACATAAAACCTCAAACTAAAGGCCTACACACTTGAGTTCCTATTATTGATGCATCGTGTTCAGCTTTCTACAAGAAAAAAACACAAGGTGAAGAGACAAAACAAGGCAGAGATTTTGGAATTGTCAGGCTGCAAATTTTAAATAACTACAATTAATATACTACAGACTCTAATGAGCAAAGTGAAAAATGCAAAGACAGATGAATAATGTAATCAAAGGGGGTAGAAATTCTAAGACAGAATCTAAAGAAAATGCTACAAAAAAATAAAATACTTAAACAAAAATGAAAAACATGGATGTGCTCAGCAACATAGTGGACAATCAAAAGAAACAATTAATAATCTTGGAGATATGTCAAGAGAAGCTTCCCAAACTAAAATGCAAGCAGAAAAAAGAATGAAAACATGTTAAACAGAAGAGCCAAGAACCATGGGACAATTATTAAGATCTAATATATGTGTATGGCACAGAAAAAGACAAGAAAGAGAAAGGAGTAGAAAAAACATGTTTGAAGTAATAATCATTCAGAATATTCTGAAATTAAACACAGAAACCAAACCACATATCCAGGAATCTCAGAGAACCTCAAAAAGAATAAATACCAAAAAGGATACACCTATGACTATCATATTTAAGGTGCAGAAAACCAGAGTGAGAAAGAGAGAAGAGAAATTTCTTTTTTAACTGATATTTTAAGTTCAGGAGAACAAGTGCAAGAGTATTATATAGGGAAACTTGTGTCATGGGGGTTTGTTGAACAGATTATTTCATCACCCAGGTATTTAGCCAAATACCCATTAGTTGTTTTTCCTGATCCTCTCCGTCCTCCTACCCTCCATGCTCAAGTAGGCCTCAGTATGTGTCGGTACCCTCTATGTGTCCATGTGTTCTTATCACTAAGCTGCCACTTATTAGTAAGAACATGGGGTATTTGGTTTTCTATTCCTGTGTTAGTTTGCTAAGGATAATGGCCTCCACTTCCATCTGTGTCCCTGCAAAGGACATGACCTCGTTTTTTTTCTGGCTGCATAGTATTCCATGGTGTATATGTACCACATTTTCTTTATCCATTCTATCATTGGTGGGCATTTAGGTTGATTCCATGTCCTTGTTCTTGTGAATACTGCTGCAATGAATATATGTGTGCATGTGTCTTTATAAAAGAATGATTTATGTTCCTTTGGGTATATACCCAGTAATGGGATTGCTAGGTCCAATGGTATTTCTGTCTTTAGGTCTTTGAGGAATCGCCACACTGTCTTCCATAATGGCTGAACTAATTTACACTCCTACCAACAGTATAAGTGTTCCCTTTTTACCACAACCTTGCCAGCATCTGTAATTTTTTTGACTTTTTACTAATCGCCATCTGACTGGTGTGAAATGGTATCTTGCTGTGGTTTTGATTTGTATTTCTCTAACGATCAGTAATGTTGAACTTTTTTTCATATGCTTGTTGGCCATATGTATGTCTTCTTTTGAAAGTGTCTATTCATATCCTTTTCCCACTTTTTTATGGGGTTGTTTTTCTTGTAAATTAGTTTAACTTCCTTATGGTTGCTGGCTATTAGATCTTTGTTTCTATAGGTTGTCTGTTTACTCTATTGATAGTTTCTTTGGCCGTACAGAAGCTTTTTAGTTTAATTAGGTCTCACTTGTCAATTTTTACTTTTGTTGCAATTGCTTTTGTTGTCTTTTTCATGAAATTTTTGCCCGTGCCTGTGTCTTGAATGGTATCGCCTAGGTTGCTTTTCAGGGTTTTAATAGTTTTGGGTTTTACACGTAAGTATTTAATCGATCTTAAGTTAATTTTTGTATATGGTATAAGGAAGTGTCAAGTTTCAATCTTTTGCATGTGGCTAGCCAGTTATCCCAGAACTGTTTATTGAATAGGGATTCTTTTCCCATGGCTTGTTTTTGTCAGATTTGTCAAAGATCAGATAGTTGTAGGTGTGTGGTCTTATTTATGGGCTCTGCATTCTGTTCCTTTGGTCTCTCTGTCTGTTTTTAGTACCATGCTGTTTTGGTTACTGTAACCCCATAAGATAGTTTGAAGTCAGAGAGCTTGATGCCTTCAGCTTTGTTCTCTTTGCTTAGGATTACCTTTGCTATTCGGGCTCTTTTTTTTGTTCCATATGAATTTTAAAATACTTTTTTTTCTAGTTCTGTGAAGAATTTCAGTGGTAGTTTAATGAGAATTGTATTGAATCTATGAATTGCTTTGGGCAGTATGGCCATTTTAATGATACTGATTCTTTCCATCCATGAGCATGGAATGTTTCCTTTTGTTTGTGTCATCTTTAACTTCTTTGAGCAGTGCTTTATAGTTCTCCTTGTAGAGATCTTTCATCTCCCCAGTTAGCTGTTTTTGTAGGTATTTTATTCTTTTTGCAGCAACTGTGAATGGGAGTTCATTACTGATTTGGCTCTTGGCTTGACTGTTTTAGGTCTATAGGAATGCTAGTGATTTTTGCACACTGATTTTGTGTCCTGAGACTTTGCTTAAGTTTTTTTTAATCAGGTTAGAAAGCTTTTGGGCTCAGACAATGGGTTTCTATAGATATAGAATCATACTGTCTGCATACAGGGATAGTTTGACTTCCTCTCACCTTATTTGAATGCGCCTTATTTCCTTCTCTTGCCTGATTGCCCTAGCCAGAACTTCCAATACTTCTAAATTGAACCGGAGTATTGAGAGATGGCATCCTTGTCTTGTGCTGGTTTTCAAGGGGAATGCTTACAGCTTTTCCCTTTTCAGTATGATGTTGGGTGTGGATTTGTTATATATGACTCTTATTATTTTGACGTGGTTGACGTATGTTCCTTCAATATCTGGATTATTGAGAGTTTTTTTTAACATGAATCGATGTTGATTTTAATTGAAAGCTTTTTCTGCATGTGCTGTTTTTGTCTTTAGTTGTATTTATGTGATGTATCACATTTATTTGTTTATGTTGAACCAGCCTTGCATGCCAAGGATGAAGCCTACTTGATCATGGTGAATAAGCTTTTTGATGTGCTGCTGGATTCAGTTTGCCAGTATTTGATTGAGGATTTTTGCATCGATGTTCATCAGGGATATTTGTCTGAAGTTTTCTTTTTTGTTGTATCTCTGCCAGGTTTTGGTATTAGGATAGTGTTGGCCTCACAGAATGAGTTAGGGAGGAGTCCTTCCTCCTCAATATTTTAGAATAGTTTCAGAAGAAATCGTGCCAGCTATTCTTTGTACATCTTGTAGAATTTAGCTGTGAATCTGTCTGGTCCTGGCCTATTTTTCGGTTGGTAGGCTATTTATTACTCCCCCAATTTCAGAACGAATTAGTGGTCCATTCAGGGATTCAATTTCTTCCTGGTTCAGTCTTGGGAGGGTGTCCCAGGAATTTGTTTCCTGTGTCCAGGAATTTATTAATTTCTTCTAGATTTTCTAGTTTATGTGTATAGAAGTGTTCATAATATTCTCTGATTTTTTTTTTGTATCTCTGTGAGGTCAGTGGTAATATCCTCCTTGTTATTTCTGATCGTGTTTTTTGAATCTCTCTCTTTTCTTCTTCACGGGTGTAGCTAGCAGTCTATTTTATTATTCTTTCCAAAAAAACAGCTCCTGAATTCACTGATCTTTTGGATGTCTTTTCATGTCTCTGTCTCCTTCAGTTCAGCTCTGATTTTGGTTATTTTTTGTCTTCTTCTAGCTTTGAGATTTGTTTGCTCTTGGTTCTCTAGTTATTTTAGTTGTGATGCTAGGTTGTTAACTTGAGATCTCTCTAACTTTTTGACGTGGGCATTTAGTGCTATAAATGTTCCTCTTAACACTGCCTTAGCTGTGTCCCAGAGAAAAATTTAAAATAACTCAGAGGAAAACAAAAATGCCTCATCTATTGTGTTGGTTAATTTTGTTTGTCAACATGACTAGATCATGTGGTGCATATATATTTACTCAAACATTATTATGAGTGTTTCTGTGTGGGTTTTGTTGGATGGGATTTACATTTAAGTTGGTAGACTGAGTAAAGCGGATTGCTCTCCACAATGTGGATGGGCCTCATCTAATGCACTGAAAGTCTAAATGGAATGAAAAGGCTGACTCTTCCTTGATTTTGAAAGGGTTTTTCCTAACCAAGTGCTTCTAGCTGGAATATCAGCTTCTTCCGGCCCCTGGACCCAAAATGAAATATCAGCTCTTTCTGAGTCTCGAGTCTTCCAGAATTAGGATTGGAACTACACCATCAGCTTTCCTGGATTGCTGGCTTGTCAGCCTCCATAACCACAAATTATGTGACCCCATTTCTTATAATGAAACTCCATATTATAATGAATGTATATTATAATATATAATAATATATTTTACATATAATTATTTTATATATGTATGTGTATGTACATACACAAACACACCTCCTGTGATTCTGTTTTTCTGAGAACAATTACTAATATGTAGAGGAATAAGACTAACATATAGAGGAATAAGACTAAGAATTACATCAGACTTCTCTTCAGAAACCATGCAAGCAAGAAGAGGGTGGAGAGAAATACGTAAATGTTGAAAAAAACCCACCAACTTAGAATTTTATATTTAAGTGAAGGAGTAACATAAACTTTTTCAGACAAATGAAAACTCAGAAGACTGTCATTAGTATGATTGCATAGTAAGAAATATTTTTAAAAGTTATTTCGAGAAGGACAATGATATAGGTCAGAGACTAAGTTCTTAAATGAGTTCCATAATTTCTCCTTGATCTTGGGATAGAGATGAAAATCCCTATTATGCCTACAGGGTCCTGAAAACACTCTCCCTGATGACCATCCTGGCCTCTTCTGTAATCTTATCCCTAAGTAAAAACCTACTACAGTACACTGTCATAGCAAAATGTACTTTCATTGCAAGACACTATTCATGGTTAATGTTTTTATTTACCATTAGACTATAAATTTTGTAAGAAAAGGGACAGTGTCTAAAATAATGCACCATCGTTTCTCCAGTTTTCAACTCAATTTCTGATACGGAATGCCTTAAGGCAGGGGTCCCCAACCCCTGGGCTGTGGACTGTTACTGGTCAGTGGCCTGTTAGGAACCAGGACACACAGCAGGAAGTGAGTGACAGACCAGTGAGCATTGCCACCTTAGCTCTGCCTCCTTTCAGATTAGTGGTGGCATTAGATTCTCATAGGAATGTGAACCCTAATGTAAACTGTGCACGTGACGGATCTAGGTTGTGCACTCACTATGAGAATCTAATGCCTGATGATCTGAGGTGGAATAGTTTCATCCTAAAACCATCCCCTGCCCATGTCCTTGGAAAAAATTGTCTTCCATGAAACCAGTCCTTGGTGCCAAAAATGTTGGGGATCACTGCCTTAACACATATTTGTTGAATCAATCAATCAATTAATGACATTACTACTTTTGACTAAAATGCTTCAAACACTGGGCAAATGATAGCTATTTCCAGATTAGTTACATTAACTACAGGGTCATCTCAGAAACTTGTAGTAGATTTTTTTATTACTCAGAATTCTCCAGAAAAACAGGACCAAAAGGAGAGAGAGAGGGAGGTTATGAGGAATTAGCTCATATTATTAAGCAGGCTGAGAAGTTCCATGATCTACTGTCTGCAAGCTGGAGACACAGGCAAGGCAGTGGGGTAGTTCCAGTCAGAGTTCAAAAGCTTGAGAATAAGGACAACCAATGGTATGATTTCTAGTCTAAGTCCAAAGGCCTCAGAACCAGAGGGCTGATGGTGTAAGTCCCACTCCGACAGCAAGAAAAGACAAATGTCCCAGCTCATGTCCCAGCTCAAACATTCAGGCAGAAAGAAAATTGTCCCTTATATAATCTTTTTGTTTTGTTCAGGACTTTGATAGACTGGATGAAGCCCACTCACACTGGGCTGGGTAATCGATTTTACTCAGTCCACAGATCCAAATGCTAATCTCTTCCAGAAACACTCTCACAGACAGACCAAGAAATAATGTTTAACCAGATATCTGGGCATCCCATGTCCCAGTCATGTTGACACATAAAATTAACCACTATACATTTGGATAGGCCATTTATTTATTTTAAGGAAAAATATTACAAACTGGGACTCACTAAATATGGCCCTTCAACAATTTTGGTTTGGCCTACAATTGTTTTAAAAATTAGTAAATTTCTGAAGAAATTCTAAAAATTAGTAAATCTTCTATGGGGTATCCAGATTACTATTTATATATAAAAAGTAGAAGATCTGGCAAAATAGCATTTATGTTCTCACATGGCAACATGTGGCTTCAGTTTACTACAGTTCCTGATACCTTTTGCCTGTTTAATTTACTGCTCCTATCTTAGAGAAATTTTGGTTTGTTACTAAATTTGTTTTGTTACTAAAATTGGTTTGTTACTAAAATTTTGGTTTGTTATAAAACTTGAGGTTTTATAAAAATGGATTATTACTCAGAATTTTTGAGCTATGGAAAATGCTTTAATTATTTGATTATTTTGCCTGAGGTAGAAAAACATCAATCTTTTGTACAAGAGAATATCCAAATTATGATTATAAAGTATGCATTCTTAATATCAACCTTGTTTCCCAACAAAAGGGCAGCAAAAAATGACCTGTAGTATCACTGATTATGGCTCTGCTCATAGTCAGGTGGGAAAATACTTCTTTCCATTCTATAGGATTTTCCTGGTAAAAGCCACCTCCTTTATATATTTCTCTAACTGAAAGGAAAACAATGTGTCTGGCTCAATGTTTAATATCCTTTAATTCTTGGCACACTGCCTGCATGGAGTGAATATCTAATAAATATTTGTTTCAAGGTATATAAAAAAGTAACATTCAGTGATTCTTAGTAGTTAGAAAACTATTTGGGGGTTAGAAAATCAGCTTTAATTATATTCAGAAGCATTTATCAATATCTTTGTGACTTTCTCATCATTGCCAGTAGAATAACTTTTACAGATGGTTGAATGGTTGAAAGAATTGATTGAACAGATATGACTTGCTGAAAAATACATACTTTTCCAGTTCTCACCAGTTCTCAAACAGTAATTGTCCACTGTAAAAACACATTAGGGAAAAACAATGTGATGCTATAAATTGCTTTTATTAAAAGAGTTATATAGGCACCTGATATTTGGAACTGATTGGCCAGCTGAGTGTTTTCAAGTGAGTCAGCTTTCAACCTCCTGAAAAGCCAATTGCATCCAAAATAAAGGTATGAACTCTAGGCTGATAGAAATGGATCACTTTGGCAGAAGATGAAAAGCTGACTTGAACAAGGACTTCAAGAAAAACAAGGAAACAAGAATTTGAATAGTTGTCCTAGAATTAATGATTTCGGCTTTATCTTTAACTTTCCCATCTACAGATGGATTGTTGTATAAATATTTCTTCCTCCAAAAGTTCTTTATTTTACTACATATACTACATATATTCCAAGTTATTGAAAGCAAAATAACTGAAGACACTAAAGACCATGGATGTGGTGTTCCCACATTGGCACAGACTAGAACTACCTGGGAGATTAAGAAAGAAAAATTGGCTGTCCAGGTCCTATCTGGAAATACTCTGATTTGACTGATCTGAAGGTGCAGCCTGAGGATGGATATTTTCTTTTTCTACCTGTCCCAGTTTTTTTGTTTTTTTTTTTTTCAGTGTGTACCCACACTTGAGAACCACTGTTCTAATTCATGATCCTTAAAATTCCATTAATATTCATGCCCTAGTATTTCTTATCTTCTTTCACTTATAGATGAAAACAAAAGATATTTACTTTGCTTCAGATCTCAAGGATTTGAAGAATATAAACATATAGTTTTATATCAAGAATGGCCTAGGCAAAGATTATTTTAAAGCAGATGTTAGCAATGTCTGGTTGTATCATATTTTCTTGACTATCCTATTTCTCTCAATCTTTGAGAGACAAAGAAATACAGACAGACAGATAGACAGAGATCATTTCATCCCATCATTTCCAAACACCCATGTATATACATCCTAAATATATCCATAGCTTCTGGTTTCATATAAGATTTGAATCAAATTTTTTTCCCACTCAGAATAACCTCATAAACAAAAGCAAATGTTTATTTCTCACTCTGAATATTTCATTGCTGAACTTTCAACAGCTTATGTGTTACAAAATCACCCCATATCTAACCTCAAATATTATTTTTACAAGCTTCTATTGAATTGAAAAAGCGCATTAAACACAGTGAGACTTTCTTACTCACAGAGAAACAAAAATCCCTGAATGACTATAGAGAATAAAAATTCTCCAACCCATCAAGGACAACTTATCCTCATCACTGGTGCCCCTCATGACAGCAATGATAGCACAATAGCACCCTCTTGACCAATTTTCAGATTTGAAAAAGACTTAACACAATTTGAATTATGCCTCTGTGGCAAAGTGAAAGGGTGTATTTTAATTTTGAAACGTACTTTTACCAGGCAGAATGAAAAATGATAATGTTACTCAAGATGAAGGGAGGCATCATTCTAGAGCAGCAATTCTCCAAGTGTGATCCCCAATGAAAAACATCAGTGTCATCACTGAACTCAGAAGCCCAAATTCTCAGGCTTTACTACAGACTTATTGAATCAGAATCTCTGGGAGGATGGCCCAACAATCTGTGTTTTAACAAGGTTCCAGATGATTCTGATACATGTTAAGCTGTTATAAGTACTATTCTAAAGAGAAGATATTCCCCTGATACCTACAGTAAGCTAAATTCAACCCATGTCAAAGTGAGGGAAGCCTCAGGTGGATATTCTTTCGGGGTCTTGATACCCTCATGGAATTGTGAAGTCTATAAAAAACCAGTTACTCAATGTAAAGAAAAACAAACCAATAAGACAGAGATTGAAGGGTCAAACTATAGGTTGCTACACTCAGGAATGTGTCATTGTGCTTACATAGCAAGTAACATGGAGTTCATCTTTCTGTACCGTAGAAAGATTCTTTTAAAGTTGTACCCAATGCGGGACTTAATCTTTCTGTCACAAAAATATTGAATTATAATCTCACCCTTCTCTGTAGCTCCATCAGATCATACAGGAAGCTGTCCAGGGACACAAACATTTCTCTGAGAGACATAAAACAGAATATCACAGTGCCAGCCTAGTAGACAACATTTCCAGGAAATAATTCACCCAGAAAAGGCATCTTCAGAGTGCCCAGAAGAAAAAAGTTACCAGTATGAGTTCTATGAAACTAAAAACCAAGATGACTCAAGCTCAAGAAATGTAATCAACAAAAATCTTTTATTTACACTCACCTCCCTGTAAAAACAAAAAGCAAAACCCAAGTGGCTCCTGAGTCCAGTTATTAAAAAATCTTAGTCTATAATGCGGATATGGAAAAAGGACGGAATATTCTCTGAAAATAAGATATAAGATGATTAGACACCTTTGTCCACTGACAGAAAGGAACAGAGAACCTTCCCACCTCTGGGTAAGTGGATTTTGTCAATTCTAGTTTAGTAGGTTAGTCTTTATACACACTATCTGTTTTGTTTTCTCCTTGGTAATCCTTCTGACCTGTACATCTCCCATTATTTGAATACATTTAGTAGCTAAAAATGACACAAAGAACCCAGTAAAAAATATAATTGAGTCCTTGATTGAAAATAATAGTTTTGAAAACTCTTACTTTCAAATGCAAAACCTGAGCTTCTTCAGAAAATAAATAATACACACACACACATATACACACAGACCTCAAAAAACTTTGCATTCCAAAATTCAAAGTGGCAAACTGCAGAAAATAAACTTAATAATATAAACCATAGGGTAGGAAAGAATGATATCAGAGATTGTTCAATACAAATGTATCTGACATCGAAAAAGGAAATTGAGGGTTCAAGTAAATTTAAGGCATATGTCAAGAATATAAATGGTAACGTTTATCTCAGAAGAAAACCGTGAAAGCATCTCTAGCTAAATCCAAGTTCAGTTACAGAGTTTAAAACAATAAACACCACACGTACATTTGGGGAATAGGTACTAGAGCATAAACGACTGGCTTCCTAGTGTGTATCTTAAAAAGCTGCAAGTATGATCACCAAGTCTTACATTCAAAAAGTAGAGGGCCGGGCGCGGTGGCTCACGCTTGTAATCCCAGCACTTTGGGAGGCCGAGGCGGGCGGATCACGAGGTCAGGAGATCGAGACCCCCGTGAAACCCCGTCTCTACTAAAAATACAAAAAATTAGCCGGGCGTGGTGGCGGGCGCCTGTAGTCCCAGCTACTCGGAGAGGCTGAGGCAGGAGAATGGCGTGAACCCGGGAGGCGGAGCTTGCAGTGAGCCGAGATTGCGCCACTGCACTCCAGCCTGGGCGACAGAGCGAGACTCCGTCTCAAAAAAAAAAAAAAAAAAAGTAGAGAAAAAGTGGCAGTAGAAATTCTTTAGGTGGATGCACTGGATACAATCTCAAAGCATCTCTTAAATTCAAGATTAGTCCGAGGATAATAGCTAAGAATTCTCAAATACTACCCACTAATAGATGAAAACCAGTAAGAGCTCCGAAATACCACTCATATAGTGGCTTAGAGGACTAGCACATTGAGAGAAATTTTATTATTTGGATGGAAAGGACCTGCCAAGATATGAGCACTCAAAGTCATGACAAGACTTCACAAGTGATACATTGGGGATAGAAGCCAAAATCCTGAAACTAAATGGAAAGTGACTGTCCCCCGCCCCCACCATAAAGCTAATAGAAGGCAAAAGAAATAAGAAATAGACACTCAAGAAAAATTCAGTGTCTATTTAGGATGGTGAATATGATTGACCATGGCATTAAAGCTTGATGAGAGATCAAATGACGGTGAGAGCTGGAGTACTAGAGAAGGTGATCTATAAAGAGAGGAAATGGTGGTCAGAGAGTGAAATACTTGAGGTTGAGATGATAGAGGGGCTGTAATTCTTGGTGACAGTTTTGGGTGACGACAAGGTATAGGATATTGCCAGGAGAAGAAGTGTCTGAGACAGGAAGCAGTACGAGATGCAAAACAATGTTTGGAAACTGAAAGGTAAGCTATTAGAATAATTACTGATTTTAGAATTCCAAGAATTATATAGTCCTGTTGGAGATTTGAGTTTGAAAATCTTCAAGGAGTTAAAGGGCAGGGGCTGGTGGCAGTAAATCACCATGATAAGGAGGCTTAATCAGTGATTTAGTCTGATAATAAAAGAGATTCAAAGCTGTATGGTTGATGTGTTGGGACACGGTCACGAGTGACAAAAAGGAGCACCATCCTTACAGTAACACAGTAGGGTGGGGGAAACCCAGTACTTGAGAGGGCATCAAAGGAGGTAGTGTCTTCAGATTAATAAACACTGTTTTTTTTTCCATTTGTTTAGATGTCCTTTAATATCTCAGCAAAGTCTTGTACTTTACAGAGTATAGATCTTGCACATTTTTTGCCAGACTTATCTCTAAGTATTTCAAACTTTTTAAAGCTATTGCAAATGATAGTGTTTATTTAATTTAAATTTTTGATAATTGATTGCTTGTAGATTTTAAAGTGCTATTAAAAACACAAATATTTAATATCTTACAAATTTCTGAGGGCTAAGAATCCGGAAGCAGTTTAGCTGTGTGAGTTTCATTCAGAATGTTTCATGAGTTTGCTGTCCAAGTGTTGACCAAACTCACATCCTCTCAAGGCTGGACTGGGGCAGGAGAATATACATTCAAGTTCATTCAGCTCCTTTCAAGCTATTGGAATAAAAGCCTTAGTTCCTTGCAACTGGGGCCTCTCCATAGAGCAGCTCATAATATGGGGGCACTCTGTTGGCTCTCAGAGACCTTGGAGACATTTACTGGTCTCCTGAGCTCTGTCTCTGGAAGAGGGTGAAGTTTCAGATGACAGATCTCAGGATGAATCCCAGAGGTCTGTGCCATGAATATTGAGCACGGGCACACGGTTCAGAGTGCCTATACCACTCTCTGATCATTTGTAAGTCTCTTTTCTCTCTGTTTTATTTTGGATACTTTGATTGTTAGGTCTTCAATTTCACTAATCTTTTCTTCTGCAAGGTTAATATGTTGTTGATTCCATCCAAAGTATTTTTCCTATTGGATGTTTCAGGTTTTTTATCTCTAAAGTTTGACTTGAGTCATTTTCATATTTTTCATGTCTCAACTAACTTATTCAAATAGCTTCTTGAGCATGGAATACAACTATAAAGCTGATTCACTGTCCTCGTTTACTGATTCTGTCGTCTGGGTCATTACTGGGTCAGCTTCAACTTATTGAGTTTTTCTCCTCATTCTGGGCCATATTTTACTACTTCTTTCTATGCATGATAATACTTTTATTGGACGTCAGACATCGTGAGTTTTATCTTGGTGGGTGCTGAAGAAACCTCCACTTTAGAACATTTCACAAAGGCAATAGTGATACTGTCACACAGTAAGTGGTGAAATCTGTATTTGAATTATCAAGTCTGCATCCAGAACTTGTGACCTGTAACATTTCTTGCCGTGTCTGTTTTTCCTTCTTGTATTTACTTGACCTTTGGACCTGGCTACTTCATTAACAGCCATTACTCGCCTGTTCCTTTCTGCCCACCAGAGTCTCTGTGTCATTAAATAATGACTCTCTGAAACTAGAACACTGACATTCCTTTTATTTGAAATAACCTCAGATTCTAAACCTTGCACTTGTCTAGATCTTTTAAAAATGTATACACTTCCCTGGATTTGTCACTCCTTCCAAATGCCTTGCATGTCAAGTACAATGATGTTAAGTAGAACATATGCTCAGCATGGACAAAAGCAGCTTTTGTTTTGGAAGCATTAATCTGAGGCTTGAAAAAAGAAAGAAATTCTGTAAGGATGTGACAAAGTGTAGGCACATAACATTTTGGCACCAAGAACATTTGGATGTAGTTGCTTTGAACTGGAGCTTTTTTATCTCTGCCTTGGAAAAAAAGGAATAGATGAAAATTAAACATGCTAATGGTCAGATACACGAAACAATGGGGTGTGCATGGGTTGTGCGGTAGAGGATTTTAGGGAAATAGAATTTAAAAACAAAATCTTCTCAAAATCTGCCCCCCAACAAAAGAAAACCTTGATATGGTTTGATTATTTGTCCCCTCAAAATCTCATATTGAAATGTGATCCTCAGTATTGGAGGTGAGGCCTGGTGGGAGGTGTTTGAGTCATGGGCGTAGATCCCTCATTGATGGCTTAGCACCATCCTTTTGCTGATAAATGAGTTCTTGCTCGATTGCTTCACACAAGAGCTGGTAGTTAAAAAACAGCATGGCCTCTCCTCTCTCTCTTGCTCCCTCTCTTGTCATGTGACATGCCTGCTCCTCCTTTACCTTCTGCCATGTGTCAAAGCTTTGTGAAGCCTCACCAGAAGCCAAGCAGATGCTGGTGCCATGCTTGTACAGCCTGTAGAAACATGAGCCAAATAAACCTCTTTTCTTTATAAATTACCCAGTCTCGAGTGTTCCTTTATAACAATGCAAAACAAACGAACCCACCTCTCCAAAAAGCTAACAGAGGCAGAAAATAGTTTTATTATTAAATAAGCATTAAATCAGAATTTCATACACATCACAGGCAATCCACCAAGAAATTGTGAAGACAGAAAGAAATCTTACCCTTTTACATAGCTGAGCAGGTACAACCCATTTTGTACATGTTCTCAAGCAGTAACTGATCCTCAAGTAAGAGGACTTGACACTTTTATTACACACAATATATCCTAAATTCACTTGGTAGTTGGGGTGACTATGTGTGTTAGCTAGTTGTCTCTCACCAAAGGAAAAATTAACTTCTCACATTTTTGTTACAAGAGAGAGTTTTGCAACTTGGAACAAGATCCTAAGTTAGATCCCACCCTCCCACAGAAATGGAGAGAGAAGGATGCTATCTTCTTTGATGTTTTACATTTCAAAGAAACTCAGGTTTTGAGAAAGACTTCCCTGGTTTATGAAGTTGACAAAAGTCCTACATAGTTTTCAAAAAGATTTATATAAGAGTCAAAGAGAGGAGAAAATACTTATAATTGTAAGTTTCCTAAAGTGAATGGTGTAAGAAAAAGGGTGGGAGGGGAAAATCTTTCCTCATTTTCAATGGACAGAATTTAGTTTTTTAAAAAAAGGTTTTTATTTGTCCTTAGAAGTGCAAACTCAAATCTCATTCTCAAAGTGTGAGCTCCACACCAGCAACATTGGGATAGCTTTGATATTTTGTTAGAAATACAGAATTTCAGTCCTCACTTCATGCCTACTGAATAAGAAACTGCATTTTTAAAAACATCCCTCATTAATTCCAATGCCCATTAATGTTTAAAAATCACAGTTTTACAGGATGCCACAGGAGTTCCACATCTTCATCCGTACTTTATTTTGGCCAAAAATGGTTTCAGGTTTCAAATAGCTAGCATATCAGGTTATTATTAATTAATTAATGACCCCAGGTGCTGAAGCCAACATGTGAAAACTCAAATTCCAGATGAGTGCACCGGAGTCAATGACTTCAGCCTGAACGACTCTATATCTCATCACATTTGGTCTAACACCTTCACAATCCACTCCCACACATGCTTCCACAGTTTCTATATAAATAGATTGGCAAGATTTTCTAACTCTGTTGGAGCATGAGTTATTTCCTTCTTAAGTAGATTTTGAATCTTACTATGCTATCTATGTTTAGTCTCATATTATGAGACAGAAGACAACTTCCAATGGTGAGTTTGTCTCTTTATGTGGCAAATGACATAGGTGCAGTAACTTAAAGGTTTATACAGGGCAAGGCTGGTGTTCTCAAAAGGATGAGTGTGGATAGCACTGTTTCAACTAGCAAAAGAGCTTCATGGTATTTGAGAATGCATAACTTTTAGCCTCATTCATATTGTCTAGGGTGTCCCCAGTCAGACATGTAACATTAAGACTCCACTCCTTCCCCTCTAGCTCTCTTACCTTAGCTTAAGGTCCTGGTATGGTTAAGCACTTAATTAGTGTTACAACAGCAATTCTTAACAATGGAAACATAGGTATGATCTTCAGTCATATGTGCCCCACTGTGATAGAAGATGAGATACTTCTATCAAGCTACCTTCAAAGTTTTCTCTTTTTTTTTTTTGTTTATTTTCTGAGTTGCATACTTGCAGCCTTTAATTTCACCTTCTTCTACTGTATGTTCTCTGGGGCCATCAGAGGAAGCCATGATATATCTAGTCATGTTTGTCACCATAGTAACTAATTGCCCTGGCTACTTGATATCCCCATACTTTGTTCTTCATCTACATGCCATCTCATGCACCATCAGTGACAATTTGAATAATAACGATCTCACTAGATTTACAAACATGCCATTACCCTTCAGAAAGTAGGCTACCCACATGCTTCTCAGTGAAGGCTCCCAGAGTCTCTCCTTCCACGGGGCTGTCCTGAAGTCACTTCAGCTTTCCAAGACTGTGTCAGGGCCCTGGCAGAAGTCCTACAGACTTGACACGGTATTGCTAAATATCATGAACTTGCTCCCTTACTGCCATTCAGTCTTTTGCTATGCCTTCCAATTGTCAAACCCAAGTAGGAGCCAGAGGGTAGGGGAGCTGGTTGGTGTGGTGCACAAATATTCTTAAGACACAGAGCAGAGTGGAGGATGAATCTGGAGGGGAAAGTGGAAGACACTCAACACATCTGCAATCTGAGCTCTAAACATAGTATTTGACTTTCAATTTTCTTTTATGAGAAGAAAATCATAACAATATTCATGGTAAAAATTATAATATACATGCTGACACCCGCTTTTACTTTTTCACTAAAGTGCAGAAAACAAACATCTGTCTAACGTAATAGAAATCTGAGAAATCCCAATTTTTTTTTTTTTTTGAGATGGTGTCTCACTCTGTTGCCCAGGCTGTAGTGCAGTGGCACGATCTCAGCTCACTGCAACCTCCGCCTTCAGGGTTCAAACAATTCTCTGCCTTGGCCTCCTGAGTAGCTGGGAATACAGGTGCCTGCCACCAAGCCCGGCTAATTTTTTTTTTTTTAGCAGAGACATGATTTCACCATCTTGGCCAGGCTAGTCTTGAACTCTTGACCTCATGATCCACCTGCCTCGGCCTCCCAAAGTGCTGGGATTACAGGCATGAGCCACCTTGCCCGGCCCCAATGCCCCAATGCTTTTTTTTTTTTTTTTGACAGAGTCTCTCTCTGTTGCCCAGGCTGGAGTGCAGTGGTGCGATCTCAGGTCACTGCAAGCTCTGCCACCCTGGTTCATGCCATTCTCCTGCCTCAGCCTCCCGAATAGCTGGGACTACAGGCACCCACCAGGAAGCCTGGCTAATTTTTTGTGTTTTTAGTAGAGATGGGGTTTCACCATGTTAGCCAGGATGGTCTTGATCTCCTGATCTCGTGATCTGCCCACCTCAGCCTCCCAAAGTGCTGGGATTACAACATTTTCTTGTATATTTTAAGTCTACAATTGAAAATTTTCCATACTCTTATCCCAACAATATTGACAATAAGACTTTTTAAAATAAGAGAATAAAAAGACAAAAATGTACTAAATTAATTATGGTCTCTTAAAAACTATAAGGTGCCTCACAATTATCTTACTACATTACATATCTGACAACTAATTTTATTCATAGAACAGAAATAGATGTTTAGATATATAAAATGAATCTATTTTAAAAGGGTGTAACTTTTGGGAATGAACATATTTTTTCTTAACTGGCCAAGAATGTCAGTAGTATATTGTAGTAAAACAGACTTGTTGTTGACCTTCAAGAAGATGTAATCTTTATGAAAGACAAAGTCCACGTAAGCAAAGAAAATACAATGAACAAAAGCAAAGAAAACATAATGAAACACTATTTATACAGCCATTATCTGTATAAATAGTGACTCCAGGGACAGAAAGAGAGAGTTGGTCATCCCACAGTAAGGAGATCTATGGAAACTTACTCCCTGGAGACCAAGGGAGCTGAGAGGCTGAAGAAAGAGTCTGACAAATCCAATTTCTTGGAAAGAAATGTTTAATAGGATCTCATGAACAGAGGCCACGTCTCAGGTTGTGGCAAGATGTGATGGCAAAAGCCAGTGTGGTTGCGCCTCAGATCCAGGATTTACACCATAAGGAAATGGTACGTGTGCTTCCGAAGGGATGTGTAGAACAATGCTTGAGGTCAGGATTTATGGTAATTTACAATAAAATCTAGGTTTGTTTTGATGTAAGGGCAGGATTTATGGTAAGCATGCACTCTTACACAGGAACAGTAGATAAAATAGAATCTGAGGGATGTTCTCAGGACTGGGGTTAATCAGAAGTTAACATCATGGATTAACATCCAAGATTGAGCTGCTTTAGCCTCCACAGATTTGAAACTCTTTATATCAAAATAAAATGAACCAAATTCAATGATGGAATGTATATAAGAGTGTGTGTCTCCCTCTCTCTCTCTCTCTGTGTGCGTATGTGTGTGTGTATGTATATATATATATATATATATATATATATATATATATATGTATTTTCTTCATCAACAAGATTACTGACTTTTTCATGTTGTATCCCTTTTATCTTTAAAAATACATTTAACACATTTTTGGAAAACAAGAAACACATTTGTGGAAGAAATTACTTTTTCACTCAGGAATAAAAACAGTGATATTTTAACATGAAAACATTGGAGACGGGAAAGGAAGAGATGTTAAGGTTATGGCAATTCATCTATATACAGTCTACCATTTTTCAATAAAATAGTTTCTCCTGAAATTTCATTTAAAATAAAATGGTAGAAACTTGCTTTTTGTAAAATTATATATACTTACTGTCAGTTAAGAAAAAAATTTCTCATGTGAGAATAGTAAAGAGAATTCATGCAGAGGAAATCAAAAGATACTTGATTTCGTAAGGGGAATTGTTACCCAGCTCTAGCTGTCACCACAGGAGTTTTCTAGCTGGAGGCATATGTTTAGCTGTAACCTAGAAAATACATAAAATAGCATCCTTGTCTAAAACCTCAGAAGCAATCCAATTTTATTTTCCAATGAGCTTTTACAAAAAAAGGATATCTAAAATATATAGCAACATCTACATATTATAAAACTAATTAAAAGAAATTTTTTTAATGGAGGGGAGAAGAGGTCATGATGTAGCTGCCTTTTGGTGAGAATATCACAACTTAATGGTGATTTGACCTATGTATTAAAATATTAAAACAAAATAACAGTACCGTTCAATTCAAACATCCGAGGAAGTTAATTGGTAAAATTTCTTTATGGCTTTACTTGAGGCCCAATTGTTCAAATCATAACAAACATATTCATAAATAATTAAATATAAAAATAGCTACTTTGGTTTAGGAATGGTCATCTGGTTGGCCGGATGAAAAACAGAATGTATATAACAAAACAAGGCCAAGAATTTTTATCATAGTCTACCTTGTTTTCTAGTGAATCATTTTTATTCCTACAAAGATGCAATCAAATTTTAAATTTATCACAGATTTTCTTGGATTGCTTCTTTCTTAATATAGAATTCAATGAGTCACTTGCTTAGGTGGAAAGAAAATCAATACTGCAAATATACTCAATTTTTCTACAGAAATTCCCAAGAGAAATTATTCTATGGTCCAATAAATTTCTTAGTGAAGAAATATATTCTATTACTTAGTATAAATATGTACTTAGTCCTTTTACCCCATAAACTCAATTATATTGCAACCCTGTCTTAAAAGTGTAAACTTTTTTCTTTTCTTCTCTGTGGAGCAGAATTTTAAATTGCCACTCATTGTATTCTCGTGTACCTTCCATTTAGGACCCAAAACTATCAATGTAAAGATTTCTCTTTAAAACTAACTAACAGCTATAAGAATCAACATAAAAGTAAGTATAGTCATGATTTGTAGCATTATCACACTCTGAAAAACAATCTTTAAATGGATTCTTAACAAGAAGGTTTTGTCACATCTGTTAAATTTGAGTTTCTGAAATGCTGTAGCCAACAAAATCGTTCATTATATAAATTGGATAATTGTTATTTTGACCTAGTAGAGAACTAGTAATCTACATTTTAAAAACACCTAGTTAGTTAGAAGTGTTACTATTTCTTCAGCAAGGTCCATGGTAGAAAATACCAAGTCCAAATCACAAGGGTCAAAAAATGATACTCATGCTTGGCAAACAACCTCTGGTAATAATTGTTTCTCTTGTAAAGATTATAAAAAGTGAAGGAATTACCTGGCAATGTTATGTGAAATTTTTTGTTCACTTGGCAGTTATACTTAGCAGTGCAAATTAATATATTTTTAAAATTTAAAAAAACAAACTTTAGAATTTAATTTGCCATGTCTGTAGTCAAAAAGCACAGTCACTTCTGGATGAATTAAAATCAATTTTATGAATCTGAACATTTAAAGTACTAGATGTGTATGGATCACAATAAAGTACTCAAAGCTTCTTGGATCTTGTCTAAGACAGCAAGATGGCTTCCTGTCTTTTTTAACTTTTGATGCATTCACTCTTTCAGCAAATATAGAGCATGTGTTCTAGGCAGTAGTCTACACTTAAAACACAAAACAGGATGGGCAGACATGAACACAACCACAGTTAGTAAAATGTTTTATAACAAATATTATCAAAATTAGTGAAAGTTAAAAAAATGTTTATTCTACCTGGCAGTGAGAAGTTTGTTAGATGAGGATCAGAGAAAGCTTTCTATGAAAAGTCATATTTTATCTGAGTCTTAAAAGATGAAAGTACAGACGAAGTACTGTTGTGTGAAAAGGTATATGTAATAAGATGTTAAAATCAACGTTTTGACTGTAGCAAAAATAGGTGGCCAGAAAAGATAATTAGATGATTCTCAAGCCCCTAACTCCATCCAGGGTATGAAAAGGGTCAATAATTGTTGAGTTAAGGAAGTGAGTTGCTTCAGAAAAAAGCGGGCTGTGAGTCCCACCTTTAACTCCACGTCCCTAAGAGGAAGAATGCGTATTTTGACATCTCTGAAATCAGAATGTATCTTAAAATCAATAGTACATATTTTTGGTAGCATATTGTTTTTCTTAGTGAAATATAAATTACTAGAGACTCTTAGAATCAATGGCTTCTCAGTTTCAGTGAAATCTGGTAATGAAGGATTTGTGAAGAGAATAATGAGAAAGAACTGCCTGGTTGCTACTCATCATAATCAGTCTCCACTTTCCACCTCATGTGAAGGGATACGTTACATCTCTCTTCACTTCTGTCTAGAGAGGGATGTTAAAGAGACCACTGATAAGTCTGCTATGTTTCTTTGAACTTAGTGGACTCATATAACTAGGGTCTCATTCAAACTTAAAGGGAGACAGACAGTTGGTTTGAGAGAGAATAAACTGAATGCAATATGCATCTCCAGAGTGTTTCCGTGGATTTATGTTGGACCACAGGCTAGCATAGGGTCACTTCACAATCCTTCAAGGGGCAGGCTGGAGGGCTACGGCAGGCTCAGGAAATGACTGCTAATCCAGTGTGCCAGAGTAGAGGACAAATGAGATAAAGGTGGGAGAATAAATTAGATTGGCAAGTTGAGCCCAAACTGCAAAAATCTTAACTTTTCATGTTTAAGAATTGGGTATTGATCCTCTAGGCACTGGAGAAACAGCTTAGTGAGCAAAGAATAATATAACCTGATCTCTGTTTTTTAAAAGTCTGCCATAGCATGATGAGTGAACGGGGGGATGTGAATCTGAAGACAGAAAATAAAGCAACAATTGTTTAAAACTATTTTGCTCAAACTAGTTTGGATGTCAGGAAGTAACATAAAGTGATAAAAATCAAATTCTTTGGGAAAATTCAAAAGGTAAACTGTTTTAGACAAGATTTTACCTATTATGTGTGTTCACTGAAGGTGGTGTTATTTCTCTTCCTATCTTAAAACATTCATTTAAAACGGAATGGTTTTGCAAAAGTCAGTGACATACATTTTTTTTTTGATCTACGGTGGTATCAAGATCTCTTTCATTTCTCAATTTGAATTTATATAATTATTTTCTACAATGCATATTCTTACTGTCTTTGGGGCATAAACATATGTATGCCTATAGATCACAAAATGTGGTTTTAAAAGTGTTATAACAATATTTAAATACACAAATGTTTTATTTTATTATTTTTATTAAATAATTCTTTAATAAAAAGTATTTTGAGACATGTCACTTACATAAAATTTGTTGCATTTTTAATGTAGCTATCATGTTGTCAGAAACATAAAATTGCTAAAGAATACATTAGATCTCTGATTATACCTCTTGTTTTACAAATTCCTCCCATTGTCTCCTGAAAAGTATATTTTAACTAGTAAAAACATAGCAACTCTTCACAAAAACCTGCTAGCTTTTCCTCTAATTTTTATTAATGAATGTACTGCTAATTTATCTTTTCAAATCTTCTTTAAATTGGACAATTTTGTTAAGCAGTGAAAATAGTACTTTGGCCTTTTTTTAATCAGGCATAAAGTCTATTATATACTTTTGTAAATTTCTCAATGGCATGCCCGTGTGTTTAGTATTTTGTTGTTTAAAAAAAAGTAATTTCAAATATCTCACAAAATTGTTGTACATGCATCATAGTTAACAATACCTCTGAGTTTCACTCTCTAATCAACAGTCAAGTAAATGGAATTTTTTAATTCATGAAAGAGATTTACCTAGAATCACGTAATTATTACATTATACATTTATACACAATGCATCTGAGTCACTATCTTTTATTGTTGAAGCTACTGTCTTAGCTTGAAATAAACTATTAGATTCTGATAATCTGAACAAAAGCTCAAGTCTTATCTAAGTTTGTTAACCTTTATATGACTATGAGTGGCAAATAAATTCTCGTTCTAGAAGAAACTCCTATGGATTGGTAGTAGCTATAGCATTGAAACTTACTAGGATAAGTGAAGGAATTCTGGGAAGGGCATAATTCAAAGTGGTTAATTATTACAAGTATTGACTAGTCACATACTTTATCATTTTTAGGCTAAAAACTTTATCCCATAACATCAAGATACATGAAATATTAGCCTATGTTATTTATCATGTTGATAAGTTTCACTAATTCCACAAACATTTGCTTTATCTTAGGTAAATTAATCAGCCAATCCTGAAGCTTCATCTGGCCGACCTGCATTCGTCCATCCATCCATTCATTAAGAAAAGTATTAGGAACCCAGGTGCCATGTGTCCAGGAATGACAAAGACAAGGGTCTATGGTTTGGCTCCGTCCCCACCCAAATGTCACCCTAAATTGTAGCTCCCATAATCCCCACGTGTCATGAGCGGGACCCAGTGGGAGGTAATTGAATCGTGGGAGTGGATTTTTCTTGTACTGTTCTCTTGATAGTGAATAAGTCACATAAGATCTGATGTTTTTATAAAGGGGAGTTGCCCTGCACACATTATTTTGCCTGCTTCCATGGAAGACATGACTTTGCTCCTCCTTCACCCTCCGCCATGATTGTGAGGCCTGTCACCATGTAGAACTGTGAGTCTACAGGAATTTATTTTCTCATAATCCTGGAGGTTAAAAGTCAAAGTTCGGTCAGGCACGGTGGCTCACGCCTGTAATCTCAGAACTTTGGGAGGCCGAGGCAGGCAGATCACGAGGTCAGGAGATCGAGACCACGGTGAAACCCCGTCTCTACTAAAAATACAAAAAATTAGCCGGGCGTGGTGGCGGGCGCCTGTAGTCCCAGCTACTCGGGAGGCTGAGGCAGGAGAATGGCGTGAACCCGGGAGGCGGAGCTTGCAGTGAGCCGAGATCGCGCCACTGCACTCCAGCCTGGGCGACAGAGCGAGACTCCGTCTCAAAAAAAAAAAAAAAAAAAAAAAAATCAAAGTTCAAGATATAGGCAGATTTGGATTTTCTGAGGCCTCTCTTTTTGGCTTGCAAATGGCCACTTTATTCACATATTATTCCTCTGAGCATAGACATCACTGCTGTCTCTCAGTGTATCCAAATTTCCTCTTTTTATAAGGATACCAATGAGAATGCATTAAGACTCATCCTAATAGCCTCATTCTAACTTAAGTGCCTCTTTACATATCTCCAAGTATGGTTACATTCTGAGGTACTCGTCATTAGGACTTCAACTTCTGAATTTAAAGGAGACACAATTCAGCCCACAGCAATATATTGCTGGTGTATATCTGTAAGCAAATGACATACAAATACCTATACATTTGAGTACCAGTTATTTTCACGGAGAGGGCTTGACATGGGGAAAGTGCTTTTGATTTTTGAGGATAGAAGCTTACCTTACATTTTTGTTATGCTGTGGAGGAAACAGTAAAATATTGTGATAAAATCAGATTGTATTGGTTCAGAGCTTTTCTTGTTGAATAGAACAATTGAATTTATATGATAAAATGTTATCATAATTGTATTTTTAAATTTTTTATAATTTATTCAAAGACAAGGACAATTAGATAAATGAATCATATTTATTTACCAAAAATTCTAATTTTACTACCATGTATGTGAATTAGTACTTGATCTTGTGACCTGACTTAGATAGTCCAAAGTTAGGGGCACCACATTTGCAAGGTGCAACATGCTTCTGCAATAGTTGAGGCTCAAATACTTTTAAGGACCAGTAGGTATGGAAATGAAGTGAAGCAAAAGGCTAACAAACTACAGGGAATGATGGGAACTGTAGTAGGTTAGCTGTGTATAACCTAATGCATAAAATTTAAACTTCTTTAAAACAAGTTATGCTAAACAAATACTTGAGACATGGTCTCTGATAATTTAGTATCACAATTTTCTTGGCTTATTTCTATTATAATGAGTTAGTAAATGTGTACTCAACAATAAAGTTATGCTATGCTGGACAACAAAGATAAGGTCTTGAAGGTATACATTAAAGGCATATTCTTCTTAAAACCATTTAGGTGTTGCTTTCAAAATTTTACATTTATCTAACCCATATGTCTATTTTTCCCTCTTCTACATAATAATGTTTACATGATTAAATGCATTTTAGGATTTTTACATTCGTAAATCATCTTGTCTTTCTGATGAGCATGTGTGTTGGTTTTATAAATGCTTTAAAATTTAAAATTTAAAAGTGCCATATTTGCTATGATGTGAGTAGTTTCTTTTTTTTTCTTTTTTAGTTATCGGTGGGAATTACACACATTTTCTTTTGTCACTGCAAGCTACCATCTTATATGGCATCTACTAAATGATTCATATTTAGCATAGATAAATTGAATAAGAAATATAAATGATAATTCCATTCCTTTAGGAAATAAGATCATTTTCCTTTTTAAATTTCACTCTTTGGAAGTCTATCAGCCAAAATCATCAAAAAAACCAGTTAGTATAAATGCCCCATGGGATTTTATCACTATCTAGCTAACCAAAATAGGAAAGACTAATGGGTTTTCTGAGAAAGATTTATATACGGCATCAGCTACTTTAAAAGGCGAGGTACATTTATAACATCTTTTATGTACCAGTGTACCTTCTGAATATACATCATGTTTTGGGGATAAAAGACTTTAAATGTAAGTATTCAAATAAAATAAGGTTATTGATTCATTCAACAGCCGATCTGCTACCTCATAACTGCATTTTATGAAAACCATTGTGTCAAATACTTGAAGCTGTTAATCCCAATTTAAAAAATAGCAAAATATACCATGAAAGAATGACAAATCTGGAATCAATGGTGTGAACTGAAAACTCAAGTATATTTCTCATCTTTTTGGAAATCCCTGATCATTTCAATTGCCATGTAGGATAAAGAAGTTCAACGATTATCAAAATAATTCTAGATAATACTTTGCTTGGGGAAATTTAGAAACTTATGCTGATTTTAATGGATATTACTTTCCCCTTTGGAGTTTGTTCCTCTGTTTCTATGTAAATAAACAAAATCAAGTCAGATATACATCATTTACTATCTCCTGACTTTAGTATTTCCACTCTTTGCAAATTTATATTGATCTCTGCCACTTTATCATTTTCATTCCCTGAATTTTGAAAAAAAATCACTATTAACTATGTTTAAATGAAACCAGTACCAAACACTACCTCAGATATCTCCCTTCATATAACAGAAACAACATTCTAGGGACAACTATGCTATTTTAAATTTCAATTAATTAATTAATTAATTAATTAAATTTTGCCACATACCTAGGCTCCAAATCAATTGTGAGAGTAATAGATTAGACCCATGTACAGATGAAAAAACACATGAATCTATGTGTTCACTTCAAAACACTTCAGAAAAAAATGCTTGAGTTGGCAACTTGAAGGTCTTGATCAAGATATATTAAAGACTCCTATTGGTTTTACCAGTTTTTATACACAGATCTAGACTTCCCAATTCCCTAAGAGTTGAAGTCAAAGAACACGGGTATGAATCACATTGGACAGATTTTCAAAGCAAAATGTAGCTAAATAAATATAGTGTTTCATCTTATTTTTTCTCCTCCCTTAAAACAATATGCTTATTAAAAATCCCAAAATATTCTAGGTTGTTTTATCAAATTCAAACAATGCTGAATTTGATCAAATTCAAACAATGCTGAAGCATATCAAGAAAATAACTGTATTAGTTCATTTTCACACTGCTGATAAAGACATACCTGAGACTGGGCAATTTACAAAATAAAGAGGTTTAATGGACTTATCATTCCACATGGCTGGAGAAGCCTCACAATCATGGCAGGAGGCAAGAAGGAGCAAGTCATGTCTTACATGGATGGCAGCAGTCAAAGAGAGAGAGGGAGCTTGTGCAGGGGAACTCTTCTTTTTAAAACCATCAGATCCCATGAGACTTATTCACTGTCATGAGAATAGCAGGGAAAAGACTTGCCCCATGATTCAGTTACCTCTCACTTGGTCCCTCCCACAACATGTGGGATCAAGATGAGATTTGGGTGGGGACACAGCCAAACCTTATCTTTCTGCCCCTGACCCCTCCCAAATCTCATGTCCTCACATTTCAAAACCAATCATGCCTTCCCAACTGTCCCCCAAAATCTTAACTCATTTCAGCATTAATTCAAAAGTCCAGAGTCCAAAGTACTATCTGAGACAAGGCACGTCCCTTCTGCCTATGAGCCTGTAATATGAAAAGCAAGTTGGTTACTTCCTAGATACAATGGGGGTACAGGCATTGGATAAATGCAGCCATTCCAAATGGGAGGCACTGGCCAAAACAAAGGGGCACAGGCCCCATGCAAGTCCAAAATCCAATGGGTCAGTCAAATCTTAAAGCTCCAGAATGATCCCCTTTGACTTCATGTCTCACATCCAGATTATGCTGATGGAAGAGGTGGGTTCCCATGGTCTTGGGCAGCTCTGGCCCTGTGGCTTTCCAGGGTACAGCCGCCCTCCCGGCTGCTTTCATGGGCTGGCATTGAGTGTCTGAATTTTCCAGGCACACAGTAAAAGCTGTCGGTGAATCTACCATTTCGAGCTCTGGAGGATGGTGGCCCTCTTCTCACAGCTCCACTAGGCAGTGCTCCAGTACAGACTCTGTGTGGGGGATCTGACCCCAGTTCCCTTCCACAATGCCCTAGCAGAGGTTATCCATGAGGGCCCCACCCTGTAGCAAACTTTTGCCTGGTCATCCAGGCATTTCCACACATCTTCTGAAATCCAGGCAGAGGTTCCCTAACTTCAATTCTTGACTTCTGTGCACCCACAGACTCGACATCACATGGAAGCTGCCAAGGCTTGGGGCTTCCACCCTCTGAGGAAAAGCCCAAGCTGTACCATGGCCCTTTTTAGTCATCGCTGGAGTGGCTGGGATACAGGGCACCAAGTCTCTAGCCTGCACTCAGCACTGGGACCCTGGGCTTGGCCCCTGAAACCATTTTCTCCTAAGCTTCCTCACCTGTGATGGGAGGGGCTGCCATGACCTTTTGACATTCGCTGGAGACATTTTCCCCATTATCTTGGGGATTAACATTGGGCACCTCACTGCTTATGCAAATTTCTGCAGCTGGCTTGAATTTCCCCTCAAAAAAATTGGTTCTTCTTTTCTACTGCATCATCAGACTGCAAATTTTCTGAACTTTATACTCTGCTTCCTTTACAAAACTGAATGCATTTAGCAGCACCCAAGTCACCTCTTGAATGCTTTGCTGCTTGGAATTTTCTTCCACCAGATACCCTAAATCATCTCTTTCAAGTTAAAAGTTCCACAAATCTCCAGGGCAAGGGCAAAATGCCGGCAGTCTCTTTGCTAAAACATAACAAGAGTCATCTTTGCTCTAGTTCCCAACAAGTTCCTCATCTCCATCTGAGACCACTTCAGCCTGGACCTTATTGTTCATATCACTATCACCATTTTTGTCCAACCATTCAACAAGTCTCTAGGAAGTTCCAAACTTTCCCACATTTTCCTGTCTTTTTTTTGAACCCTCCAAACTATTCTAACCTCTACTTGTTACCCAGTTCCAAAATCACTTCTACATTTTCAGCAATGCCCCACTCTACTGGTACCAATTTACTATATTAGTCCATTTTCATGCTGTTGATAAAGACACACCTCAGACTGGGCAATTTATAAAATAAAGAGGTTTAATTGGACTTACAGTTCCATGTGGCTAGGGAGGCCTCACAATCATGGCAGAAGGCAAGGAGGAGCAAGTCATGGCTTAAATGGATGGCAGCAGGCAAAGAGAGAACTTGTATAGGGGAACTCCTTTTTTTAAAACCATCAGCTCTCATGAGACTTACTGTCATGAGAGCAACAGGAGAAAGACTTGCCCTCATGATTCAATTACCTCCCAGTGGGCCCTCTCACAACATGTGAGAATGCAAGATGATATTTTGGTGGGGACACAGCAAAACCTTATCAAAAACAAGTATCTCTTAATTCTCCTTCCAAGTTATTCACTGTTATACTAATTCCTAAGAACCAGCTATCAACTAATTTAAGAATTCTAAATTAATTACTTCAAGTTAATGTTAATTCAACACCACACACGAAGCTTGAAAGATTTGGGAGCATAGAACTAATGGATATTAATCAATAAGATCTTAATTTGAATAGTAAATTTGAGAGAAAAAAATTAAATCTTGGACCTTCAGTTTCATCTTAAGATAGTGTGGCTTTGAACTAGCTAATATTTAAATTCTCTTTCAACTCTAACTATTGATTCCACAGTGTTATTTCTAAGTAATAGTAACTGAGTATAACTTTATAAATAAATGTTGATTAGATTTAGAGGAGGTATAAAAGCATAAGATGGTATTCCTTCCAATACAAATTTATAATACACAGGTAAATCAAAATATACATCTAAAATAATTAGTAAAATAACATTATTAAAATATATTTCTGATAAAATCATTACATATATAAGCAGCACAAGTAATTAGGGATCGTCAGCTCAATGACTCAGAAAAAGCATTTGACAAAAATCTCACATCTGTTCATGGAAAAAATTTAATAAACTAGGAATATAAGGGAATTTTCTCAAATTGATGAAAAACAACCATGAGAAAACCCAGAGCTAACATTATACATAAATGTCAAAGACTGAATGCTTGCATTCTCACAACTTCTTTTCAACAATGTACTGCAGATTTTAGCCATGGAATAAGGTAAAACACACAAATAAAAATTAAGGTGTACCAATTAGAAAATAGGTAAAATTATTATTATTTTCAGATGACTTGATTTTGTATACTGAAAATCAAAAGAAATTCCCCCAAATAAACTAGAAGTAACAAGCAAATTTGGCAAGGTTGTTTGATACAAGACCAATATTAAAAAGTCAGTTATATTTTTATATATTACAACAACTAGTACATAAATGAAAATAAGAAAATAATTCCATTCATAATAGTATGACAAAGAACAAACTATATAGGGACAAGTTCAATAAAAAAGTAGTTTTAAGACAGGTATACTAAAAACTGCATAACATTGCTGAGAAAAATTAAAGGTCTAAATAAATAAAAAGTCTTTACATGTTTATGGATTGCAAGACTAAATGTCAAGATGGCAATTCTCCCCAAATTGATCTGTAATACCAGCCCAAAATCTCCTTAAGCTGAAAAGCAACTTCAGCAAAGTCTCAGGATACAAAATCAATGTACAAAAATCACAAGCATTCTTATACACCAATAACAGACAAACAGAGAGCCAAATCATGTCTGAACTCTCATTCACAATTGCTTCAAAGAGAAAAAAATACCTAGGAATCCAACTTACAACGGATGTGAAGGACCTCTTCAAGAAGAACTACAAACCAATGCTCAATGAAATAAAAGAGGATACAAACAAATGGAAGAACATTCCATGCTCATGGGTTGGAAGAATCAATATCGTGAAAATGGCCATATTGCCCAAGGTACTTTATAGATTCAATGCCATCCCCATCAAGCTACCAATGACTTTCTTCACAGAACTGGAAAAAACTACTTTAAAGTTCATATGGAACCAAAAAAGAGCGCACATCGCCAAGTCAATCCTAAGCCAAAAGAACAAAGCTGGAGGCATCACGCTACCTGACTTCAAACTATACTACAAGGCTACAGCAACCAAAACAGCATGGTACTGGTACCAGAACAGAGATATAGACCAATGGAACAGAACAGAGTCCTCAGAAATAATGCCACATATCTATAACCATCTGATCTTTGACAAACCTGACAAAAACAAGAAATGGGGAAAGGATTCCCTATTTAATAAACGGTGCTGCAAAAACTGGCTAGCCATATGTAGAAAGCTGAAACTAGATCCCTTCCTTACACCTTACACAAAAATTAATTCAAGATGGATTAAAGACTTACATGTTAGACCTAAAACCATAAAAACCCTAGAAGAAAACCTAGGCAATACCATTCAGGACATAGGCATGGGCAAGGACTTCATGTCTAAAACACCAAAAGCAATGGCAACAAAAGCCAAAATTGACAAATGGGATCTCATTAAACTAAAGAGCTTCTGCACAGCAAAAGAAACTACCACCAGAGTGAACAGGCAACCTACAGAATGGGAGAAAATTTTTGCAATCTACTCATCTGACAAAGGGCTAATATCCAGAATCTACAATGAACTCAAACAAATTTACAAGAGAAAAACAAACAACCCCATCAACAAGTGGTCAAAGGATATGAACAGAAACTCCTTAAAAGAAGACATTTATGCAGCCAAAAAACATATGAAGAAATGCTCCTCGTCACTGGCCATCAGTGAAATGCAAATCAAAAGCACAATGAGATACCATCTCACATCAGTTAGAATGGCTATCATTAAAAGTGCTAGAGAGGATGTGGAGAAATAGGAACACTTTTACACTGTTGATGGGACTGTAAACTAGTTCAACCATTGTGGAAGACAGTGTGGCGATTCCTCAGGGATCTAGAACTAGAAATACCATTTGACCCAGCCATCCCATTACTGGGTATATGCCCAAAGGATTATAAATCATGCTGCTATAAAGACACATGCACACGTATGTTTATTGCGGCACTATTCACAGTAGCAAAGACTTGGAACCAACCCAAATGTCCATCAATGATGGACTGGATTAAGAAAATGTGGCACATATACACCATGGAATACTATGCAGCCATAAAAAAGGATGAGTTCATGTCCTTTGTAGGGACATGGATGAAGCTGGAAACCATCATTCTCAGCAAACTATCGCAGGGACAAAAAACCAAACACTGCATGTTCTCACTCACAGGTAGGAACTGAACAGTGAGAACACATGGACACAGGAAGGGGAACATCACACACCGGGGCCTGTTGTCGGGTGCGGGGAGGGTGGAGGGATAGCATTAGGAGATATACCTAATGTTAAATGACGAGTTAAAGGGTTCAGCACACCAACATGGCACATGGATACATATGTAACCAACCTGCACGTTGCACACATGTACCCTAAAACTTAAAATATAATAAAAAATAAAATGAAATAAAAAATAAAAGTTTAGGACACAAACACGTTAGCCTAGTCTACACAGAGTTAGGGTCATAAATATCACTGTCTTCCACTCCACATCTTGTCCCACTGTAAGGTGTTCAGGGTCAATAACAGGCATGGGACTGTCGTATCATGTGACAACAAGACATTCTTTTGGATACCTCCTGAAGGAGCTGCCTGAGACTGTTTTACAGTTTTTTTTAAATAAGTACATGAAGTACACTTTAAAATAATGATGATAGTATAGTAAATAAACTAGTAGCATCGTTATTTTTATTATCAAGTACTATGTACTGCACATAACTGTATGTGTTATACTTTTATACAACTCATAGTGCAGTAGGTGTGTTTACACCACCATCACCACAAACACATAGCACAAACATGCTATGATATTAGGATGGCTATGACGTTGCTAAGCAATACAGATTTTTCAGCTCTATTATAAACTTATGAGAACACCATCATGTATGCGGTTTGTCCTTGACCAAGACATCATTATGCTCTACATGACTGTAAATAAATTCTACTACTGTTCTAAACAAACAAAAAAAATATAGTGAGACCTCTATCAAAATCTCAGCAAAGTATTTTGTAGAAATTGGTATACTGTTCCTAACATTTGTATTAATATTCAAAGGATTTAGACTAGCAAGAGCACTTTTTTTTTTTTTTTTTTTTTGAGACAGAGTCTCGCTCCGTCACCCAGACTGGAGTGCAGTGGCGCAGTCTCGGCTCACTGCAAACTCCACCTCCCGGGTTCACGCCATTCTCCTGCCTCAGCCTCTCCGAGTAGCTGGGACTACAGGCGCCTGCCAACACGCCTGGCTAATTTTTTTTGTATTTTTTTAGTAGAGACGGGGTTTCACCATGGTCTCGATCTCCTGACCTCGTGATCCGCCCGCCTCGGCCTCCCAAAGTGCTGGGATTACAAGCGTGAGCCACCGCGCCCGGCGCAAGAGCACTTTTTTAAGAGAACAAATTTGGTGGACAATCAAGCATTCTAAAGTGAGCAAAGTATTTCAGTAGAGATTTCATCAGAAAAGATACATGAATGACTGCTAAGCCTAAGTGTAAAGATACTTATCATTAGAGGAATAAAAAAGCAAAACTCTACAGAACACCACTATACACGCGTAGGATGACTATAATTTAAAAAGGGAGATAGTACCAAGTGTTGGCAAGTTCATGTTGAAACCAGAACTCTCAAACATTGCTCAGGGATGTAAAAGGATATATCCACTTTAAAAACAATTTTGCAGGTTTTTATAAAGTTAAATAAACATACAAACAAGTAGTTTGACTTTTAAGAAGATACCCAAGAGAAATGAAAACACATTCTCTTACAAAGTTGTGTATGTGAATGTTCATAGGAGCATTATTCTTAATATCCAAATGTCCACAACTAGTAAAAGATACAGAAAATATATCTCTGCAATGGAACACTGTTCAGCAATAAAGAGATGCTGTACTCATTTATGCTACAACATGAATTTCAGAAATATTATACTAAATAAAAGAAGTGCAAAAAAGTGCACGTTGCACTCTTCCACCTACATGAAATATCTAGAAAAAACAAATATGTACACAGAAAGCTGATCGGTGGTTGCCTAGAGCTGGAAGTGAGTGTAGAATATTGCAAATGTATGTGGAGAACCTTCTGGGGGGTAACGGAAATGTTCTTAAACTAGAATGTGGGGTGGTTGGACAACTCTACGCGTTAACTAAAAATTATTGATCTGTATACTCTTAACAAGTGAATTTTACGGTATATATGTATTATATCTTAATAAAGCTGTTAAAGAAATCAATTATAAAATAATGCAGGATGGCAAGAAGTGGTTGCGTGAGGATAGTTAAACCAGCTGGTGATTCATTCATAATTGTTAAACCTGAAGATGAATGTGTGGGATCTTATTTCACTCTTTTTCTGCGTTTGTACTTCCTTTAAATTTTCTTTGGGTTTGTTTATTTGAGACAGGATCTGGATCTCACTCTGTTGCCCATTCTGGAGTGCAGTGGCATGATCATGACTCAATTGCAGCCTCTACGCCCGGGTCAAGCAGATCCTACCACCTCAGCTTCCTGATTACCTGGGAGGACAGGCATGTGCCACGAGCTAATTCTTTTTATTTTTTGTAGAGATAGGAGCTCCCAGTGTTGACCAGGCTGATCTTGAACTCCTGTGCTCAAGTGATCCTCCCTCCGCAGCCTCCCAAAGTGCTGAGATAACAGGCTTTCTTTTAAATTTTCAAAAATAAAAAATTAAATTTTAAAATTAAGTCTTGTTGTCCACTCCACATAAGGGAACTGAGTAAACAGAAGGCTTCAATCTTATATCTAAGAGTTTTAAAACACAGAAAGTATCTTCCTTAGTGTTCTCTTGGAAGTGTCTGCCTCTGTGTGAGAACTAACCTGTCAAGTAAACGTTTCCAAGCTGCTCCGTTTGTGGAGCAAGAGGGTCGGTGGAAACACACAGGAGTTGAAGACTTCTTGAGCAGAGGGAGGACATGAAGCCGAGTTGTAGCCAAACCTCTGGTGGCAAGCACGGAGGGCAAAATCATTGTATGTGAGCCTTAAAGAAAATATCATTTTGCCATGTAGCAAGTGATAGGCCTCTAAAAAATATGTGCCATTTTCCTTATGTTTATATTCAACTTAAAACACTTCAAAGAAAATGGTTTTCTTATACCCCTCAGGATAAACACCAAATTCCTGTAAGTTTTCCCAGCAACTACCCACCATATCAGCCTCATTTCTAACACTGTGTCCCATGAACTTAAATGCTCCAGATTTCCCAAACTTTTTTTTTTTTTTCTGAGCACTAAACTACCCTTCAGCATTCTCTCATCTCATATCTTTACACTTATGGTGTCCTTTGCTTAGAAAATGTTTTTGTGTTTGTGCTAGGCTATACCCTAGCAATCTGCCAGTTCACGGATTACACATCACTATATCAGGAAAGCATTCACTAATTCCCCGAATTCAGCTACTACTGTGCTTTCTCCCAGGACCCTGACCTTCCTCTCACAGTAAATTATTGTAATTGTATGTCTTCCCAATGCTGTAAATTCAGGAAAGTATCTTCAGTGGCTTGCAATCTGCTTAGCAATCAGCAGGCATTTAGCAAAAGTTGTGTTCAAGGATTAAATTAAATAATGTATATATTCATCTTCTCAAAAACTTTATATAAAATTTATGTTTAGCATACAGTGTGTGTAAAATAAACACCTGTTCAGTGAATGAATGGATGAATGAATCTGTCTTTCAATAAATACAGTTGATCAAACAATCCAAGATACGAGTTCAAAGAAAATCAACCTTTAAGATGTAACGTACTAAGTACATAGTAAATTTTCTGTAAGGCTCAATGTAAATATAAAGAAAATAGAATTCCTTTGTTTTATTATGTTTTATTCAATCTTGTTTAAACAGAAGAAAATATAAAATGTTCCTTTAAAAATCTTACTGCAATTTAAATAGTATATATTGTGTTCTTCATGGGCAAAGCAACCTTGATGTCTCAGTTGTAATAGTTTCAAGTATCCTTGGGTAGTTATTTTTGGTGTCGGGTTTTGTTTACACAGAAACTGCAGAGAAATATCTTTGAATATAAAAATTTCTAATATTTAAATAAATACACAAACATTCATGACTTTATTCTCGAATGGTGCTGGAAGGAATAATGCAGCAAAATCATGACAAAAATATCTATAGCTTTTTTCACTTGATTGGTATCAGATTATGAGCTATATTATAAAATAAAGCTACAATTTGATAACTGTTACTTAATAAATGTATAGAAGTATAGTACACAAATTGAAGGCCTCTGCTTGTGGTGTGCTAGAATAAATTAACCACAGAACATTGAAGAATTTCTTTTTATTAAACTAAATAAAATGAATAAATTGTGTTCATTGTTTGACTTCGTGTTATGTAAATATTAACTTAAAGCAGCATGTTTTCATCTGGCTATTTATCTTCTACGTTGAAGTAGCAGAATCCCATGCAAAGAGACTTCTTTGAAAGATTTATAGCTTAAGGCATGTAATAAAGCAATGCTGTGTTTATCTCATTCCCTCTAGAATCACTATGCTATTTCTGCTGAGTAGTGATACAGACTGAAGTATTTTAAGATTCTACAGGAGATGTCCTGATGTGATTATGAAGCATTGACTGTTTGTTCCTTCTTTCTCTTCCCACTCAATGCTATACAAATTCATATGCCTAGTTTCACTGGTTAAAAACAGTCAGTTGACTTCTCTAACCGGGACACCTATTGAAAGCCCAGGTTTGCTGTTCTTAGTAATAGTGAAACTTACCACTTTCAATTTCAAGGTCTGCATAATGTCTCTGATTCCCCCAAACATAAAACCCTTTTCAGAACTTTTAAAGAGTGAAAGTTTCCGCTTCCAGTACCTAAGTAGAAACCATGAAAGAGGGGATAAAGAAGGGGGTCCTCAACAAGCCAGCTGTGCAAATTAATGGAAGGATTATGGTTACGATAGCCAAATATCCACCCCACATAGTATTTTAACTAGGACGGTTTTTAAATGAAGCTTATTTTCATCAAAGTAATCCATAAATAAGTAATATAAAAATCACAAGTCTTACAGAAATACACAGGTGCCTTCCCCCACCAACCTCTACAGTTTGTCCCCATAGAGCCACCTCCTTTTAACTCTTTAAACTGTTTTTTCCTCAAATATTTAACTTCAGATTTCTCATGATTTTTATGCTGCTATTTTTCAAGTTATAAATTTTGAGTATTTACCTATTTATCCTACGAAAGATAAAGATTTAGAACTCTAAGCAAAGTCATATGTATGCTGCACTTTTTCTTGCACCATCTCCTTAAGTTATATCAAAAATTAAGTCAATATTTAATTTTAAATAACTACAAATGTGTAACTAGAATTTAAGTAGTGCATTATAATTACATTTATTTCCTTGTAAAATCATTTTTCCCTAGAGTCAATAGTTTGTCATCATTCTTTCATTTACTTACTTTTCTATATACGTAATGCTATTTTTTCCCAAATTGGCAGTAAAAAATTTAAAATTATGTAGAGGACACTGAAGATAGAATACATCAAAACTCTTTTAAGTCCTCTCCTCCTAAGCTTTCTTCAATTTAGAGGCTAGAAAACAAATTCTCATCTTCACAGAATACATTGTAATATGACCCAGTCCTTGGCGGTGACGTGTAGATGGAACTTACTGGGTAGACCTTCCAAGAATTTTGTGTAAAATATGAGATTTGATTTCTGTACTTCTTTGACCTTCTGCTTTCTTATCTTCCTGTCTAAAGGAAACGTTTTGGGTTTTTTTGCCTTCCTGGTTAAAGCAGTGAATTAGATGTCTGACTGTGTTCGTTACCATGAGACAATAAGGAGATCAATATTTATATTCTTGGGATGTCAGGTGTTATGGGTTGAGTTGTACCCTTCCCCACCCCACCCCCAAATTCTTATGTTGACTCCTAACTGCCAGTACCAGAATGTGAACTTATTTGGAGACAGGCTTATCGTAGATAAAATTAGTTAAAGGTGGGCCCCTAATCCCATATGACTGGTGTTCTTATAAAAAGTTGAAATTTGGACATAGATCCCCACACGGAGAGAAAACACCACGTGAAGATGAAGGCAGAGATCAGAGTAATACAGCAGAAGCCAAAGATTGACAAAGATTGCCAGCAAACCACAAGAAGCTAGTAGAGGGGCATGGAACATATTCTCCCTCAGAGCCCTCAGAAAGGCCCAGTGTTGATCTTGGACTTCTACCCTCTAGAACTGAGACCAAAAAAAATATGTTCTTTAAGTCACCCAGTTTGTGACACTTTGTTATGGTAGCCCTTGCCAACTAACACATCAGGGCATAATGCTGGAAGATGCATGCGTCTCTGATGATACTGAGACCCAGAGTGTCTCTAGCTCCTATCCAGTACTGTTGTGTGAGACATGAAACATATAATCCTTTATTACTTAAAGCTGTTGTTTGCTGGGCTTTTTTAAATTATGTACAGCCTGCCGCTTCTTAACTGATACAACTGCTTTCAATACTATTTTCAATCTGTAAAATGCATCAGATAATCTATCAACGACACTTTTCTCCACAACAGCTACCTCTTGAAACTCTCCATTCTGCCAATCCATTTTAGCCACGTTGCTTGCTTCTCATGTTGAAATCTTCCATATGGGAATGCTCGTTTATCTTTATTCTTGGAATTCCTTCTATTCTATTGTGTGTCTGATTCCATGTTTCTTACAGTCCAGATTTCTTTTCTCAAAATTAAGCTCCTCATCTAAGAGCTCCCTGACAAACAGTACAAGGGAGAGAGGAACTTCCTAAAAACTTACACATTAGAAAATATACTTATTCTGTCATTGCCATGTTTGATTGATAATCTGGTTGCACAAAGAGTTCTATATAGGCTAATATTTTCCATAGATTAATTATAACATTTTTCTCAGAATTTTGAAGGTGTCATTACAACGACCTTCAGAGAGTTCCTTTGAGAGCTCAGTATTCTAATTCCTCTACCTCTGTGTCTCTCTTTTAGACACAGGCACACAGAGACACACACACACACACAACACATACACACACACAAACAAGTTTAAATGTCCTTGGCTATCCAATATTTCACAGTTGTGCTCTTTCTTTAGTTTTTTAAATGATTTTTCTGAAGGATACATACCCCTTTCTGTCTGGATTCTGAGAAACATTCTTCTGTTTTTATTTGTACATTACATCCCCATTCATTTTCTTTGTTTTCCACTTCTGAGAACACTATCCTCGGATAGTTGGCCCCCGAGACTTGGGCTCTAATTACCTTTTTGTTCGGTTCAATCTTCAATCTCTTTTTTTTTTTTTTTGGTTATACTTTGTGGAAAATTTCATCAACTTCTTGTTTCACTTTTCTGTAATCCTTTTTTCTTCTGACTTACATATTTAACTTTCAAAGGCTGTTTTCTATGCTCTAAATGTTCTTTTTCTCATAGTATTCATTATTTTATCTACCTAAGCACATTAATGACAGCCTTTTCAGATTTTTGCCTGTTTCTCGCATTGTTTTTCGTCCCTTCTAATTTCCTTTGTTTTTTTAAGTTGGGTGTTCTCTTTTAAGTATCTGGTGATACTTAACATTCGCATTTCAAGTGAGACTCTAAAAAAATTATTGACATAGATATGTACGTCAGAGAGCTCATGGTAGCTTGCTACCATGTATTTCATTGCCTTGTATTTCATTAAGACATTGCAAAGTTACACTATTTGCACATCTTTTCCCCACCAAGGGCCTTTCAGTTTTTCTAGAGATGAGTCCTATAGTCTCTTATCTGAAGATGTGCAACCTTAACTATCAGATCACTATGGACTGGGACAGGGACGGCGCTGCAGGAAGGGTATCAACATTCACTATGCTGCCTTTCACTTAACACATTATTTGCAGCAAAGTTCCTCAACATCTTATGTTGCTGGGTCTCACATTCAATTTCTCCTGAAGAAATGGGATATTGGTGATTTCGGCCAACAAAGAGTTGCAAAGGGAAACGAGGTCTGTTCCTTGTAATGTCTTAAACCATCATGCCAGTTTTCAGCCCCTACTCTCACCCCTACCTACTTTGGCTCCTCCTGCAATGATTTCCTTCTTAGTTTCTGTAAGGCAAAGCGGCTGGCTTTTAATTAGCTTCTCCTCTGCAGGCATGTACTTTCATTCCCTGTTCTGCTGTGTCGATTATTTAATTATTACATTCATGCTCCTCTTTCCATCTTCCAAAAAAAATGTTGACCTCTCTTGTTCTTGTCCACTATTCTTTTCTTTCTGTATTAGATCAAAATGTTTTTATTATTCCATTGCTGTTTCTGTGATGAATTTTAGAGAGAACAGAGGGATGTCCATGGATTAAATCTATCATGATTGAATGAAAATTTGAATAGTATTTAAAAAAAAAATCTTCTCATTGGAAAACAAGCAATAGATTCTGCCAGTAAAGGATGGCTATAGATGGGAGGAAATGAAAGTTGCTCTTCAGAACCATTTAATCTTAATTAACAAATTACTATAACAGATGACTGCTAGTGAGACCAATAATAGAAACTCAAGAAACACGTACTACAGCTTGTAAGAGGAATCGCAGCATTCATATGATCACAAAGAAGCTAATCTTTTCAGTGTTAAATGAAAAAATACTGCAGCACTTTATTAACATTCCAATTCCTGAAAATGCATTAAAGTGTGAGATATTGTCAACCAGTATCCTGGGCATCAACAGCAATCTTCATGTAGATTTTACATGTTTTGCATATGCCCTTATTTTTTAAGATAGTGAGCCAACATACCCTAAAACTTAAAGTATAATAATAATAAAAAGAAAATAATAACATTTCAAATAAATAAACTGCTTTCCCTTTTACAATATTGAATATCTGGTAACCTTCCTGGTGATGACCAGGTGAAACTGAAAATCAGCTGATGGTTCAGTAGGGACAAAGATTCTGTTATTTGTTCTTTCCCAACAACTCATGTCTTAATTCGAATACATTGAAATAGAGCTACCACACGGCCAAGGTAAATGAGCATCTAAGAAACAGTGTCTTGGCTCACAGGACCATCGTAGAAAATAATGTTCCAGTCAGAAAGGCCAGCGGATAGGCAATAAACTTTTAACTGAATATTGCGTATAGATTAGCTAATTTTTAAACTTCAAACTGCTGAGTTAAATAAAAGTACCAAAATCGTGTTTTCTTTCAGTTGGCAGAAAGGGGGCCTCCAGAGCAAAGGGGAATTCAGTTATAGACAAATTAAGAAAGCTACACCTGCTCTCCTCAGATTTGGATTGTAAATTTCATGCTCATAATAAGTATAATGATATTATCCTTATATTTGCCTCACTTATGAAAATGTACTAAGGGAACACGGTTTATTGCAGTCTTTGTTTTCTTTAATATATAGTTTGCCCATATAGACGAATTCTGAAACCCTGTTTGACAAAGGTCATCTGGACAGCAGGACTTCAGTACCTAATGATACTTTTCTCCATATGACAGAACATATTTTAAGACAAAGGGTAGTGTTTTAGGAGTCTTGTAATATAGGTCCTAGTAGGTTACAAGTAGATTAGGCAAGTTACTTTGGGTGATTTGATGCCTACCTATTCCCATGCTCAGAATAGATTTTATAGTGACTCTTTAAACTTCGTAACTTTTATAAATTAATAGTGATAAAAATGAGTGATAATTAAGATAAAGTCACTTTAAAATGTAAAGTTAACATATAATACAAGCTATTATTACATAAATAATGATTGCTATTTTCAATGAACCCCATACAATTCTCAACAAGTCTAACTTTATAAATTAATTATTTCTAGATTTTTGTCAATGAAAAGTGAGGCTACTTGAAATTGGAATACAAGACACAACTAGTTTATTTTCTTATTACATTGAATTCGTTCATATATAAACATATTCATATATATGTATGTAAATTAGCTAACTCAATATTCCATTCTAGCATATAGCAACTCCCTTAGCTGATAACTTAAAAATTACATTTCCTCAATTTTCTTTTGCAATTACCATCCTTATCCAGCAAATACGTATATCTATAAGAGATGTTGATGCAAGCAGACTGAGTCAGATGGAAAAACAGGTGAGTTATATGGAATGTAGTTTCTAAGTAAGGTGATAAAGTTCTAAAGCAAAAATTAATTCAAGATGGATTAAAGACTTGCATGTCAGACCTAAAACCATAAAAACCCTAGAAGAAAACCTAGGCAATACCATTCAGGACATAGGCGAGGGCAAGGACTTCATCTCTAAAACACCAAAAGCAATGGCAACAAAAGCCAAAATTGACAAATGGGATCTCATTAAACTAAAGAGCTTCTGCACAGCAAAAGAAACTACCATCAGAGTGAACAGGCAACCTACAAATTGGGAGAAAATTTTCACAACCTACTCATCTGACAAAGGGCTAATATCCAGAATCTACGATGAACTCAAACAAATTTACAAGAAAAAAACAACCCCATCAAAAAGTGGGCAAAGGACATGAACAGACACTTCTCAAAAGAAGACATTTATGCAGCCAGAAAACACATGAAAAAATGCTCATCATTACTGGCCATCAGAGAAATGCAAATCAAAACCACAATGAGATACCATCTCACACCAGTTAGAATGGCCAGCATTAAAAAGTCAGGAAACAACAGGTGCTGGAGAGGATGTGGAGAAACAGGAACAATTTTACACTGTTGGTGGGACTGTAAACTAGTTCAACCATTGTGGAAGTCAGTGTGGCGATTCCTCAGGGATCTAGAACTAGAAATACCATTTGACCCAGCCATCCCATTACTGGGTATATACCCAAAGGACTATAAATCATGCTGCTATAAAGACACATGCACACGTATGTTTATTGCAGCTCTATTCACAATAGCAAAGACTTGGAACCAACCCAAATGTCCAACAACCATAGACTGGATTAAGAAAATGTGGCCCATATACACCATGGAATACTATGCAGCCATAAAAAATGATGAGTTCATGTCCTTTGTAGGGACATGGATGAAACTGGAAACCATCATTCTCAGTAAACTATCGCAAGGACAAAAAACCAAACACCGCATGTTCTCACTGATAGGTGGGAATTGAACAACGGACACAGGAAGGTGAACATCACACTCCAGGGACTGTTGTGGGGGTGGGGAGAGAGGGGAGGGACAGCATTAGGAGATATACCTAATGCTAAATGACGAGTTAATGGGTGCAGCACACCAACATGGCACATGGATACATATGTAACAAACCTGCATATTGTGCACATGTACCCTAAAACTCAAAGTGTAATAAAAAAAAAGAATCTGTAGCAATAACTCCCTTTTCAACAGGTAGCTTCCAATTCAACAGCTTTTGAAACCTCTGCAATTATAGCAAAAGCAAAATGGCCTAGAGAGTTCTGTCTAAAATTTTTTACTTCATGCCTTTAAATGATGGCATAAGCACCTAATTTTCTATATTGCATAATTTTTTGTTAACACTAGCTAGAGTGGATTTGTTGACATCTTCTGAAAAGTGAGCAATTCAGAGATAATTTGTATTTTGATACCTACGTGCCATTGAATGACTTTTCATGATAAACCATTTTATTCCAAATTTATCTGATAGAAAGCGACGTGTGGGTTTCTATAAAAGCACAATAGAATGACATTTGCTATCTGATAGACAAACTGAAATGAAACATTTAGCAGGGGATTTCAGACCCTCCAGAAAAATTCAACTACATTTGATGGCTGTTCTTTCAGTTTTTTTTTCCTTGTGAAGATGTAGCCAAAGAGTGAGAAGTTATTATTTTATTATTTTATTAAATACAGTATATGCTTGTTTTCCTTAGAGTTTTACAACTAAGTATGTGTGGCATATTGTAAAAGAGAGCATTGAATTTCACCTTTAAGTATCTAAGATTAATACTGAATTTGCGTAATCCGAATACAACCAAGAATTCATGGTCCTGATCACAGGTTGATAAAAGATATAAATGAGACTGATTTTGTTTAAAAATACAATAATTGTGTTGGGAAACAAAAAACAAGTTGTGTAACAACTCTCTTCACTTCTATTACATAAAATCAAAGAAAAAAGATTAAAGAAAGTTTCATAAAATATTTGAGTAATATATGAGTATCTGAAATTAATAGTCAATGTGAAACACTGGATAACTGCATCTAATTAGCAAAAAAAAGAGGCTAGTATTGTTACAGTTACCATATTGACTTTGTTATATGGTAAATAGATTCTAAGGTCATATCCATGATCTTCACTTTCTGATATTTACACCCTAATTTGCTCCCTCCCAGTGCAGTCTGGAAAGCTGCAAATATCTGAATGCTGTAAACAAACATATTAGTAAAATAACAAACCTTTTCCCATTAAGCATCAGAGGAGATCTTAGCTCAGGCAAAATCCTTTATTTCAGCCTTGTGTATGACCCAACTAAGCCGCGTCTAGACTGCTAACCCATAGAAACTGTGAAGTAATAAACATGCATTGTTTTAAGTCATGAAGTTTATGATAATATTGTTACTTAGCAACAGTAACTAATGCAGCTAATTTTATGTAATCATAAATTTATTACACCCATAGAACTCAATATTCTTATGAATTCTTATTAGACAATAAAATACACACATGGTATAAATAAATCACATAGGTAATGAATAAAATTAGTTTATATTCTATAACACTCAAAAATATATGTTGTAAACAACTACTTGTAACTAATCCAAAGGTATACTCAAAAACAATTAATTAGGAAGTTTCTCATCTGATAATCGGGATTTCTGAGATGCATTTTCCTACAGGCAGTCTCCTAAAGAGAAGTTCCACTTGGTCAATAATGTTAAATAAACATATATTAAATATGCATTTACTATTGAATTACTTTGTTTGATTTCGGAATGTATAACACAGTAGAGTCTCAAATATTGTGTGAGTTTCTCAAATTACAATGACATGGCATAGTTTTCTCATTTAAAGGCTTTAATTTACACTAAAATTATTATAAAAATGTTAGCTATATATCAAAGGAAAAAAATAGCATCATCAATGCTATGAACAAATCACTATCTTCAACAATTGTCAAGTAATGTTAATCTTTCTTCTTGTATATCTCCACCTATTTCCTCAGATTTCATATAATTATACTTGTAAATATCTCAGTAAGTTGCTCTAAATCCTAAAAAAAAGATTTCAATATATTTTGCTCAGCTACCAAAATTAATAATTTCATTAAGTATACTTGTTTTTCAAATTTCCAATTATGCCACAAATGTCTTTTTTTTTTACAGCTTGTTCACTTCGATCATGATCCATATAAAGTATTCAGAGTAAGTCTTTTATTAATCTATTAATATAATTTCTCCCATCTCTCTTTTTTCTGAAAAATATTGGTAGAAGAAGTAGTTTTTTGCTCTGGCAAATTATTCACAGTTTAGGTTTTGTTTATGGCATTCCTCCAGGTGGTATTTAGTAGGCTTCTGTGCCTACTAAAATTTATTTTCTATAAATTGTTATTTATGGAAAATACAGATAATTCCACAACATTACTTCATGGATAGTACAGATAGTTCAGCAAGATTACTTCATAGTTGGTGTTTGATGCATATGATGTCTGGGTGAATCTATTTTGTATTTCTTAAAGTGAAAAAATAAATGTTTTGAAAAATTTTTAACTTTTAGGGGTGGAAAGAAAATTTTTTACATTTTTAAAACATTTCTAAGAAAACTTGTAACTGCCACATTTTCAAAAGAATTGTCATTTCAGGATAGCACCATGAGAAAAATAATAATTTACACGTATACAAACAAATTTCAGTTTTTAGATTCAAGTACATTACAACCTGTAAATGTCTTTTCAAGTGAATACAAATTAGGTAGTATTTATTTCAGAATACTGATATTATAAATGAATCTACAGAATTTTAGAAAGACTCACAAATGAAATTAGAGTTTCAGTCAAACTTGATTTTTATTTTTTTTTTTGCTCTATATACTTTTATTTACATACATTTTTTCATACAAAAAAAGTCCCAGCATCATTAATGAATCTTAATCATTTCCCCTACTTGATCTGAAATGTCAGTATCAAGTGCTTTGTATCAGGTTTCTATTATTATCCATTATAATCTTATGCATTAATCTTATAATCTTATTCTTCATTTAATCTTTTTTTAAATTTTTTTTTATTGTTATACTTTAGGTTTTAGGGTACATGTGCACAATGTGCAGGTTTGTTACATATGTATCCATGTGCCGTGTTGGTTTGCTGCACCCATTAACTCGTCATTTAGCATTAGGTATATCTCCTAATGCTGTCCCTCCCCGTTCCCCCCATCCCACAACAGCCCCCGGTGTGTGATGTTCCCCTTCCTGTGTCCATGAGTTCTCATTGTTCAAAAAAGGACATGAACTCATCCTTTTTTATGGCTGCATAGTACTCCATGGTGTTTATGTGCCATATTTTCTTAATCCAGTCTATCGTTGTTGGACATTTGAATTGGTTCCAAGTCTTTGCTATTGTGAATAGTGCCACAATAAACATACGTGTGCATGTGTCTTTATAGCAGCATGTTTTATAGTCCTTTGGGTATAAACCCTGTAATGGGATGGCTGGGTCAAATGGTATTTCTAGTTGTAGATCCCTGAGGAATCACCACACCGACTTCCACAATGGTTGAACTAGTTTACATTCCCACCAACCGTGTAAAAGTGTTCCTATTTCTCCACATCCTCTCCAGCACCTGTTGTTTCCTGACTTTTTAATGATGGCCATTCTAACTGGTGTGAGATGGTATCTCATTGTAGTTTTGATTTGCATTTCTCTGATGGCCAGTAATGATGAGCATTTTTTCATATGTTTTTTGGCTGCATAAATGTCTTCCTTTGAGAAGTGTCTGTTCATATCCCTCGCCCACTTGGAATAATCAATATCATGAAAATGGCTATACTGCCCAAGGTAATTTATAGATTCAATGCCATCCCCATCAAGCTACCAATGACTTTCTTCACAGAATTGGAAAAAACTACTTTAAAGTTCGTATGGAACCAAAAAAGAGCCTGCATTGCCAAGTCAGTCCTAAGCCAAAAGAACAAAGCTTGAGGCATCACACTACCTGACTTCAAACTATACTACAAGGCTACAGTAACCAAAACAGCATGGTACTGGTACCAAAACAGAGATATAGACCAATGGAACAGTACAGAGCCCTCAGAAATAATGCCACATATCTACAACTATCTGATCTTTGACAAACCCAACAAAACAAAACAATAAATCGGGAAAGGATTCCCTATTTAATAAATGGTGCTGGGAAAACTGGCTAGCCGTATGTAGAAAGCTGAAACTGACCCTTCCTTACACCTTATATAAAAATTAATTCAAGAGGATTAAAGACTTAAATGTTAGACCTAAAACCATAAAAACCCTAGAAGAAAACCTAGGCAATACCACTCAGGACATAGGCATGGGCAAGGACTTCATGTCTAAAACACCAAAAGCAACGGCAACAAAAGCCAAAATAGACAAATGGGATCTAATTAAACTAAAGAGCTTCTGCACAGCAAAAGAAACTACCATCAGAGTGAACAGGCAACCTACAGAATGGGAGAAAATTTTTGCAGTCTACTCATCTGACAAAGGGCTAAGATCCAGAATCTACAAAGAACTCAAACAAATTTACAAGAAAAAAACAAACAACCCCATCAACTTAAAATATCCGGAAAACCAATGTGAATATTGGTTCAAAAGATAGTTAAGAGATTTGTTTTCATAAGCCTACCTAAGATTAAGGCTTATAATGTATTCTTGTATTTCAAGCTTATCACTAGTTACTAAACATCAATTTACAAATAACATGTTCATTTTTTGTCCTTTTATCAGAAGAGAAAAATTCTAGCTTAAATTCTATCCAGCGTGGGGGAGGAGGACTAGAAAATAGAAAAGATTCAAACAGTCCCATGCAAATATCACATTTTTTCAAATGGAAGAACTTCCAACTGGACCAGAAGTTCAGACTGCTAATGTACTTTTCATTGAAACAATTATTAATAAGTACAAATTTGTGACATTAAGGGTCAGAACCTAATACAGTCCTGACAATCAAGTCCTTTTGGAATTTATTCAACAAAAGTATTATGAGGACAAAAAACAAGTACTCAACATCCAAAGTTTTAAACACAAGCTCTTTCTTAGAAACAAAATCATTCATAACAGGACATGTTCCTAGTGGTATTTTGCAATCAATCCTAAAAAAGTTTTGATTTATAGCCGATGATATTTAGTGAGGAACTATTTTTATAATATATATAGCATTTTTACTTAATTCCATCTTTTATTTATTTATTCATTTATGTATTTATTTATTTTTGAAATGGAGTCTCGCTCTGTCACCAGGCTGGAGTGCAATGGCGGTCTTGGCTCACTGCAACCTCCTCCCAGGTTCAAGCAATTCTCCTGCCTCAGCCTTCCAAATAGCTGGGACTACAGGCATGCACCACCACGCCTGGCTGATTTTTATATTTTTTGTAGAAACGGCGTCTCACCACATTGGTCAGATCTTGAACTCCTGACTTCGTGATCTGCCCACCTTGGCCTCCCAAAGTGCTGGGATTACAGGCATGAGCCACCGTGCCTGGCCAATTCCATCTTTTAATCAAAACAAATTTGAAGAAGTGATTTTAATAGAACCTGATATTCCTTGGAAATGATGAGTTACTAACATGTAGAAATGAACGAAGTTTGTTTTCATGGTGACTGATTCTATAAGGAAATGATTTATAATTAATAAATGTTTGCTATGGTGAACTGAATTTTATCTAGATGATGTCTCAGTATTGCTTTCTCATAATTAACTTTACCCAAAACAATTAGTCCTTTCCATTCCTCATCTCAGTTCTGTAGCCTCCAGACACTTCATTTATTCCATGACTTAGCATTTTTTGTTTGTTTAGCTATTCTGTAAAAGCACTTCTATTATTCACCACGCATACCTCCATTCTTTGCCAAGCATGTTGTCAGTGTGTCATATTCTAGCTGAATTTTGTCCCTTTATTAATCCCTTCTACATTCTGCAAGTCGCATTGTTTTACAAATCAAATTTTACTGTTTCAATTCTGTTATTTCTTATATTCATCAAATTATTCTGAAGCAAAATTTGACGTATTTCTTTATAATTCATGATTTTTTAATTTGTATATGAACAAATAATTTATTTTTCTAAATATTCATAAATTCCCTGTGGGAGTTTTATGCGCTGAGATTTTTCTACATTATTTTTTTCTTTATTTTACAAAATATATTAGATGATTTTATGGAGATTCATAAATTTATTTTTCATTTTGCTAATTTTTTTTGCAGTTATATTGTTATTAGAAATTAGGTATATTAATATACTATGCATCAGGTTAAGTGCTAAGTAATCTATATGCATTTTTTATTACATTAAAAGAACTCTATAAAAATTTATGTCATTGCACCCACCTTTCAATTGATGAAACTGAAGAACAGATATTGTAAGTAAATTTCCTAGGCTGGTTTTGTAGCTAGCAAATGAAAGACTTTAAATTAAGATCCTGCAACCACACATCTTGTATTCTGCAAATATTGATTCATGCAATTTACCTTATTGTTTATTAATAACTGACAGCAGGTCCATTTTGTTCAAGGACTAATGATGCTTTTTGTCGGTACACTTAAAAGAGATTTCTTTATTTTGGAAAACAGATGTGCCAAAGGCTGATAATGTTGAATCTGAAGCCTTCAAGGCCAATGTTTCACGTCTGTGGTCTGGGGAAAAGTATGAAGTTGTAATAAACTAAATACCACTTTGGGGTTTGAATAGTGGATTCAAATACATGCATCACAGCTATGTGTCACCTCTGCCTGTTTTGTCCCCCAATCCCACCATCATTTGATATCCAAACCTAAGTGGCATGGGAGAAGGGTACAAAGGGAAAGGTTATAATCATCCTAATGTCTTTATTTTCCTGACCATCACACAGCCACCTAATAGATACTTCCAGAGAACGTGGTAAGAGATCAGGACTTTGTCAGTTTTGTCCCTAGAGTGCAGTCAGTGTCCCCCTACCAACCCAGAGACTCACGTCAGGTGGTATGACTCTTTCTCAACCCTGCTTCAAGTGTGCATTTTAGAATTATAACAGATATCTGTATTTGAAAAAAGGACTTCCACGGTTTGTTTATCTGTTTGTCACTTAACTTTTTTGACACTTTCATGGCTATTTTAATGAGAAATAGAAAGAGGCAATCACAAACAGAAAAGCTTGGTTAACAGCTTTTGGAAGCACTGGCTTGTGTTCATTGATGAAAATATAATATTTGGACATCAAAGAAACATTTGAAGCCAGCATTTTCTCAACCAGTTATTAATTCAAAAAAATTTTATTTTTCCTTCATGTTTTTGGACCCTTTGCTTTCAGATTAATATATTCAATTACTCTATACAAACACATGCATATCTAAAACATTAAGAGATATAAAAATATATTATTCTGATATTTTGAATGAGAAAGGGTCATATACATACTTTCTAAAATAATTTAATAGAAAAATTACATCAACTTTAACATAATTGGATGAAAAGTAGCATGTTTCTTTTATAATTATCTTACAATTTTTAAAGAAATGACTTAATTTAACTTGAAAATTTATTCACAGATATAATCATCTGTCTTAACAATGTTTGGAATTCAAAACCGTATGCCCATTAAGTATATATTCTCCCTATTCTCAAAAGTGTATCATGTATTTGAAATTATACACACACACAAGAGTATATGTGTGTATGTATGTATATGTGTGTATGCATACATGTACGTGCGTGTGTGACTATATATATATAAAACCACCTTGTTTTCAGATTGTTATGGTTGTTGTTTACCTAGAGCTGTTTAGCATTCCCTTCTACTATGCCTCGTTCATTTTGTTACTCTACTTTTAAATGTCTCCAGAGATTTTTCATTAAAAAAAAATCTCTGCCCTACTTTTTACAGAAAGCCTCTTGGGATTTCTAATTGTTGCTATCCCAGACATCAGTCCAGGTTTCTTCCCCCAACATCTCCTTTTTTCCTCTGCCTGATACCCACATGCTTAGCTCCTTTCCATTGCCTCACCACCGCCCATTTTCTACTCCTCGGTGTTTCCCTTCTTCCCAGGCTCGTAGCTCTTGCTTCTGCTATTCCAAGCCAGCTGCATCCTCTGCTTTCATGCCCCTATTGATGTTTCTTTTTATAAAATGCTTTCCTGTTTTCTTTTGTCTATTTTACTTTTATAGATTCAATTAAAGTCTATCTTTTGCATAAAACCTTGCCAAAGAATACAAATGATGATTTTCCTCCAGATTCCTAAACTCCTTTTAGTCAATACAAAAGTATAAAGTACTTATCTAACTATTTATCCTTGTATACTGTTTATGCTGAAATTTCAAAATTTCAGTTGTTCAAACTAGTTTTTCTCCCACAGCAGTTTTTCACAATGGTAGATGAGTTGTATTATGAGAACCCTTACTAGAAAGAGTTATGAGAAAAAATATTTGATCACACTACTGGACTCCATCTTGGTTTGATTCACTGTGCCAATTTGATTTAGCCACCCTAAAGTGTACAGAAAGAGAAACAACTCCTTAAATTAGTTCACAGATCAGCAATCAGCCAACACAGTACTCCCTGGAAGCCAACCAATCCTCAGTTGTCAAAGACAGACTTGACTAACAGAACAATCACTTTTTCTGATAAAATATGTTGGACTTTCCCTTAATAAGACCCCCCTTTGCCTCTGTTTGAAGTTAATGGCCTTCACAGAGAATGCTCTTCCTTATGATGTATATGAGTTGATAAGATATACTTTTTAAAAAAGTAAAAGCACCATTCTAATACAGATATAAAATTAATGCATGTCAAAGATTGTATACATACTTATTGAAAGAACCAGTTTTGGTTCAAATAAAAATTTGACATATACAATAGATGCTTGCACACCTTGGAGATATTGCAGGTTGCATTCCAGTCCACCACAATAAAGTGAATATAGCAATAAGTTGTTTGCTTCATTCACTAAAACCAATTTTTTTGGTTTTCCAAGGCATATAAAAGTTATGTTTACAATATACTCTAGTCTATTAAGTGTGCAATAGCATTATGTCTAAAAATATGTATATAACTAAACTAAAAAATATTTTGTTGCTAAAAAAACTAATGATCAACTGAGCCTTCAGAGAGCTGTAATCTTTCTACTGGAGAAAGATCTTCCCTCAATGTTGATGCCTACAAACTGATTAGGGCGGTGGTTGCTGAAGGCTGGGGTGGCTGTGGCAATTTTAAAAAATTCGACAGCAATGAAGTTTTTGCTCCATCAATGGACTCTTCCTTTCATGAAAAATTTCTTTGCAGCATGGGATGTTCTTCAATAACATTTCATCCGCAGTAGAACTTCTTTCAAAATTGGAGTCAGACCTCTCAAATTCGGCCACTGCTTTATCAACAAAATTGATTAAATATTCTAAATCTTTTATTTCAACAACATTGACAACAACTTCACCAGGTTGTGAATGTTACTGAAATGACAACAGCAGATTTTGAATATTTAATAAATATATTGTGTCTCAAGAAACCACTTTCATTCCTCATCCATAAAAAAAAAAAACTCCCCGTCAGTTAAAATTTTATCATCGGATTGTAACAATTTCGTCACATCTTTGGGCTCCTATTCTAATTCTACTCCCTTGCTCTATCACATCTGCAATTATTTCCTCCACTGAAGTCTTAAATCCCTAAAATGTCATCCATGAGGTTTGGAATCAATTTCTTTCAAACTCTTGTTAATGTTGATATTTTGACCTTGTCCCATGAATCATGAATGTTCTTAATGGCATCTAGAATAATAAATCCTTTCCAGAAAGTTTTTTAATGTACTTTGCCCAGATTTATTAAGGTATCACTATTTATTGCAGCAATACTGTATGAAATGTATTTCATAGATAATAAGGTTTGAAAGTCCAGTCTTGATCCATGGGCTAAAGAATGGATATTTTGTTAGCAGGCATGAACACAGCATTAATCTCTTTGTACATCTCCATTAGAGCTCTTGGGTAACCAGGTGCATTGTCAATGAGCAGTAATATTTGGAAAGACATCTTTTTTCTGAGCAATGGGTCTCAACAGTAGGCATAAAATACTAAGTAAACCATATTACACACAAATTTACTGTCATCCAGACTTTGTGGTTTAATTTATAGAGCACAGGAAGAGTAGATTTAGCATAATTCTTAAGGGCTCTATGTTTTTCAGAATGGTAAACAGGCATTCGTTTCAACTTAAAGTCACCAGCTGTGTAAGGTCCTAAAAAGAGAGTCAGCCTGACCTCTGAAGTTGTGAAGCCAGGCATTGATTTCTCTTCTATTTGAAAGTCCAAGGTGGCATATTTTTTTTTTCAACAGAAGGCTGTTTCATCTACATTGAAAATCTATTGTTTCGTGTAGACACCCTCATTAATGACCTTAACTAGATCTTCTGGGTCCCCTGCTTCTACATCAGCACTTGCTGCTTTGCCTTGCACTTTTTATGTTATGGACATGGCTTCTTTCCTTAAACCTCATGAGCCAACATGTGTTAACCTCACATTTTCCTCCTGCAATTTCCCCACCTCTCTCAGCTTTCATAGAATTGAACAGCATTAGGTCCTTGCTCTATATTAGGCTTACAAGAATGTTGTTGCTGATTTGGTCTTTTATCCAAACCACTAAACTTTCTCCATATTACTTGCAATAAGGGTCTTTTGCTTTCTTATCATTTGTATGTTCACTGGGGTAGTACTTTTAATTTCCTTCAAGAACTTTAACTTTGCATTAAAAATTTGGCTGTTTGGTGCAAGAGGCCCAGCTTTTGGCCGCTCAGCTCTCGACATGCCTTCCTCACTAAGCTTAATCATTTCTAGCTTTAGATTTAACATGAGAAATATGAGACTCTTCCTTTCACTTGGACACTTAGAAGTCACTGTAGGACTATTAATTGGTCTATTTCAATATTGCTGGGTCTCAGAGAATAGGCAGGCCAGGAGAGAGAGAAAGAGAGACAGACAGACAGAGAGAGAGACAGAGGAAGACAGAGAGAGGAACTGCTGGTGGAGCAGTCAGAACACTTACATTACACTTGTCAATTAATTCTGCTGTCTTATGAGTGCAGCCCATGGTGCTCCAAAACAATTACAATAATAACATCAAAAATCACTGATCACAGATCATCATAACAAATATAAAAATAATGAGAAAAAGTTGAAAATATTTTGAGAATTTCCAAACTGTAATAGACAGATGAAGTGAGCATATGCTATTGGAAAAATGGTGCCACTAGACTTGCTCAACCCAAGTTGCCCAAAATCTTCAATTTGTAAAAAATACATCAGTGAAGCACAGTAAAATTAGGTATGCCTGTATTATATATACATATTATCTACTGGACATTGGACATTATATACTTGCATTAATAAACACAAGAAGCATTTGCATTCCCATCAATTTCCTACAACAAAGTTGTTTTATCACTCAGGAATGTAAAATAGCCTGGTCAAAATAACAAAAGATACACATTCTTTTTGTTAACTTCGACTTTAGACTGGGGACTACATGTGAAGGTTTGTCACATAGGTAAACACATGTCACGGGGGTTAACTGTACATATTATTTCATCACCCAGGTATTAAGCCCAGTACCAAATATTTATCTTTTCTGCTCCTCTCCCTCCTCCCACCCTCCGCCCTCATGTAGAACCCAGTATGTCATTTTCTTCTTTGTGTTCATAAGTTCCTATCATTTAGGTCCTACTTGTAAGTGAGTACATGAGTGAGTACATGAGGTTTTCTGTTCCAGCATTAGTTTGCTAAGGATAATAGCCTCCAGCTCCATCCACATTCCTGCAAAAAACATGATCTCATTCTTTTTTATAGCTGCATAGTATTCCATGGTATATATGCATCACATCTTCATTATGCCATCTCTCACTGATGGGTATTTAGGCTGATTCCATGTCTTTGCTATTGTGAATAGTGCTTCAGTGAACATTTGCATTCATGTGTCTTTATGGTAGAATGATTTGTATTCTTCTGGGTATATACCCAGTAATTGGATTGCTGGGTTGAAGGATAATTCTGCTTTTCGCTCTTTGAAGAATCTCCATACTGCCTTTCACAATGGTTGAACTAATTTACACTCCTACTAATGGGGTATATGGGTTCCTTTTTCTCCACAGCCTCACCAGCATCTGCTATTTTTTGACTTTTTACTAATAGCCATTCTGACTAGTATGACATGATATCTCATTGTGATTTTGAGTTGCACTTTTCTAATGATGAGTGACATTGAGCTTTTTTGTTCATATTATTGTTGGCCACACTTATGTTGTCTTTTGAGAAGTGTCTGTTTAGGTCCTTTGCCCACTTTTTAATGGGGTTGTTTTTTTCTTGTAAATTTATGTTCCTTATTGATGCTGGATATTAGACCTCCGTCAGATGCATAGTTTGCAAAAATGTCCTCCCATTATCTAGGTTGTCTGTTTCCTCTGTTGATAGTTTAATTTGCTGTGCAGAAGCTCTTAAGTTTAATTAGATCCCACTTGTCAATTTCTGCTTTTGTCGCAATTGCCTTTGGTGTCTTCATCATGAAATCTTTGCCTGTTCCTATATCCAGAATGGTATTCCTTAGGTTGTCTTTCAGGGTTTTTACAGCTTTGGGTTTTATATTTAAGTCTTTAATCCATTTTGAGTTAGTTTTTATGTATGGTGTAAGGAAAGGGTCCAGCTTCAATCTTCAGCATATGTCTAGCCAGTTATCCCAGCATCATTTATTGAATAGAGAGTCTTTTCCTCATTACTTGCTATTGTCACCTTTGTCAGAGATCAGATAGTCTCAGATGTGCGACCTTATTTCTGGGCTCTCTATTCCGTTCCATTGGTCTATGTGCCTGTTTTTGTACAAGTACCATGCTGTTTTGGTTACTTTAGCCTTGTAGTATAGTTGAAGTTAGGTAACGTTATGCTTCCAGCTTTGTTCTTTTTGCTTAGGGTTGCCTTTGCTATTTGGGCTCTTTTTGTTTTTTTTGGTCCCATATGAATTTCAAAATAGTTTCTGCTAGTTCTGTGAAGAATATCATTAATAGTTCGACAGGCATAGCATTGGGTCTGTAAGTTGCCTTGGGCAGCATAGCCATTTTAATTATATTGATTCTTCCTATCCATGAGCATGGGATGTTTTTCTATTTGTTTGTGTCCTCTCTGGTTTCTTTGAGCAGTGTTTGGTAATTCTCATTTTAGAGATCTTTCACTTCTCTGGTTAGCTGTATTCCCAGGTATTTTATTCTTTTTGTGGCAGTTGGGATTGCCTTTCTGATTTGGCTCTTCATTTTGCTGTTGTGGTGTATAGGAATGCTAGTAATTTTTATACATTGATTTTGTATCTTGCAATTTTGCTGAAGTTGTTTATCAGCTGAAGGAGATTTTGGGCCAAGATTATGGTGTTTTTCTCTATACAGAATTATGTCATCTGCAAACACAGATAGTTTTGACTTCCTCTCTTCCTATTTGGGTGCCGTTTATTTCTTTCTCTTGCCTGATTGCTCTGGCTAGGATTTCAATACTATGTTAAACAGAAGTTGTGAGAGAGGACATCCTTGTCTTGTGCCCATTTTCAAGGGGAATGCTTCCAGGTTTTTCTCAATCAATATTATGTTGGTTGTGGGTTTGTCATAGAAGGCTCTTATTATTTTGAGGTATAGTCCTTGAATACCTAGTTTATTGAGAGTTTTTAACATGAAGGGGTGTTAAAATTTATCACAATTCACATTATTTTTGAATCAGATTATTCCTAGAAGTATCTATAATACATGATCTAACAATCCACTGCAAGGATACACAGTCATTGCTTTTGTTTATTTCCATTAGAAGTAATTTATTTATTAATTCTGTTAGAAGTAATAAGCATTAAAGTTGCAATGATTTAAACAAAGGAGAAAGGGAAAGAAACAAATTCCTGGCTCATAAGCAGCTCACAGTCAGACACAGTAAAATCATGTAAAATAAATTACAAAACAATATGACAAATATGAGATAAAGGTATGAATACGTATCAAGAGTACTATCCAGTTTTGCTTTCAGAAGTGTCAAAAAACTTCAGAAGTTTTTAGATTAATAAAGCATTTTTTAAAAATAAATTGATTTAAGTTAACAAAGTGTGAGTCTCTTTAAAATTAAGGAAAGCAGACAACTGAAAATTTAGAAACACTGTAAAGAGCAAAAACAAAAATAAAAGTCCATACTTTAATACACAGCAATTAATTTAAGATTAATCCATTGGAGTTCCCTCAGACTTGAGATGGCCTTCCTCAATTTTCCTTCTTGAGCGTATATCTTAAGGAATGTGCCATTTGAGATCTCTAATCTCTGGACTTGTTACTTTCCTTCTACTACGAACTTTTACTGCAACATTTTTTCAAGACTCTTGAAGGATTGGCACTTTTTCTTCCTCTTTGTTTTGTTCATCATTCTCTTGCTTTATTATTTTTTATTCTTTAATCTGTGTTTGCTGATCTTTGGGAGAAAAAATAAAGGCTATGTTTATTTTAGAAATGTGCTGTAATATGCCTAACATTCCTACATAGTTTTTTTTTTTCTTTTTTTCAGTTTCAAGAAGAACAACCTTAAAGATACTATCTTTTCAGGGCCCAGCACTTTCTTTAGTTTGGCTTCTTTCAACTCAGAGATAAAATGACGACAACAACAACAACAAAAACCCTAACACAAAACAACTATAAGTTGTGTTTCCTTCGTTTTGTGTATATTTTGTCTACACGTCTAACATTATCTTCCGGTTATGTAACAATATTAATTTACATTGTCATGATGATTAATTGTTACTTGTCTTTTTTTCAGTTTCCTACTCGGTCCCTATTTTCAGTAGATTCATTATTAAAACATAAGATTAAAATTAGAAGAGGCTCATAGGAAAGAATGAGCTTTGTTTGCAAGTGCAAAGACTTGACCTGAGATGTCTTTGATGAAAAATAAAATTACAGAAATAGTATATTGTTGCACATAAGAAAATTAAGGGAAAGATAATGGTTATGAGAACTTCAGATTAAAATGCATTCAGGTCTCACTCTCTAATTCTTATTTCTATATTTGTCTGTATTCTCTTTAACTGTATTTCTTGAAAAAGTGAAAAGCATTTACTTTTGTATCAATAGGACTGCATGCTCGCTACTCTAATCTGTGATAAAATACTGCTTTTCTCCCAGGTAACATTTAACAAAAACCAGGGAAGTCTTCTTATGTCTCTTGCTTTAGGTATATGTTTGTATTTTGGACTACTGTATCTACTGAGATGATGAATTTAGCTCTTTATTCTATTAATGTGGTGAATAAGATTAATTGATTTTTAAATGCTAACCCAGCATACATTTTTGGAATAAACCACACTAAATAAGTTTTCTAGTTACCTGTTGCTGCCTAACCATCCTAAACTCAGGGTTGCTATAATAATAAACAAGTTATTTTTATTTTTAGGTCATATGGCTCAGGGGGCTGACTAGGCTCAGATGGGTGGGTTTTACTCACAATCTCTTATAAGGTTACAGTCAGATAATGGCCAGGGCTGGAATCACTGCAAAGTTGTCCTCATCCATATATAAGGCAAATGATGCTGGAAATCTCTCCATATGATCTAGGTTTTTCCACAGCAGTGACTGGGTTCCCAGGACAATACTACTGAGAGAAAAGAGGAGAGATGCTGTGTTGCCTTTCAAGTCTAGCCTAAAAAGTCTTTTTAAGTAAACAAAAATTAAGATAATTCATCAGAAATAGGTCTACACTTTAAGAACGTTAAAGGAGTTTCTTCAGGTGATGGATTTTGCATAAACCTGGGATTATGGGGGTTTTCTGCCTCTCTCCTAGTAGCTAATATTTGCTTCACAGGAGAGAATGTTCTAGAAAACTGTGTGAGATGTCTAGGCCAAACCCCAAAGCAGTAAATCACCCACTGCATCATTTGGCCTCCAACAGGAATCTCCCTCTCCTGTTCCATGCTCAGTTCCCAGTCTTTCTCCAGAGCATCTAGTGATGACCCATGGAAAAGATCTTGAGGGTGTGTGTGAAATAATCTTGCTACATAACACTCACAGTTCTCTAAATTGTCATGCTACCTTATTTTTGCTCTTTTATTTTTTCCTTTTTTTTTTCTTCTTTGAGACAGTCTTGCTCTGTTGCCCAGGCTGAAGTGCAGTGGCAAGATCATGGCTCATTGCAACCTTGACCTCCCAGACTCAGGTGATCCTCCTCAGCCTCCAAAGTAGCTGGTGCTACAGGCATGTACCACCATGCCTGGATAATTTTTTGCATTTTTTGTAGAGACAGGGTTTTGCCCTGCTTCCCATGCTGGTCTTGAACTTCTTGGCTCAAGCAATCCTCCCGGCTCAGCCTCCCAAAGTGCTGGGATTACAGGATTGAGTTGCCACACCCAGCCTTGATCTTTAGGAATGTGTTAAAATTGTTGTTTTGTCTTACATGATTTTATTCTCCTCATTTTTTCTTCCAGTACTTCGCCAAAGGTGAAACAGTTTCTGTGTTCCATGTTTTCCGAGAGAAATTTGTCACCCTTTGGAATTCAAAATACTTATTGCTATATGACTTAATATCTCTGATTGATTACCTTAAAACAAACAACACAGTTTTGTATGTTGTTTAGCTATTTTCTTACTGCTACTGGAATAATGACATTCACTTGGGTCTTTCCATGTCCAAAACAGAGTGAAACTAGTACCTTTACCACTGATGGATCTTTTTGCTGGATGTAGAATCTTCCTTTGACAGATTATTTTTCCCTTTGAACATTCTAATAGCTTTTCATATTTGCCTTAATTGCATCATTGTGATAAGCAAGATTTTAAAAGTTTTATCTCTTTTAAATGTATTATATATCTTTTTGGCTGACTTTAAGATTTACCTTTTCACTTCAAATTTCGACATTTGATTATTATGTACCTACTTATAATTTTGGGGGGTTATCATGATTTAAATTTGCTGAGTTCCTTGGGCATATGAGTTGATGTTCTTCATAAAAATTGATACTGGGACCTTATTTCTTCAAATATTCTTCTACCTCAATTTTTATCTTCTTTAGTTTTCTTCTTCTCTTCCATTAAAAATCTACTAGCTTCTTTGATATAATCTATTTTTTAAAGAATTGGTCTTACATGTGTATATATGTGAAAAACATGGAAAAGAAGAAACTAATTATGAAATCTAAATGTTTAGAACAATTTAGAATAACTGTCTGCACACAGACTCTTTCTTTCTGTGCTTCTATTAAGATAATTTTTATATATTTATCATTTCTTTTGCAGTGCCTAATCTACTGTTAAGCATATTCACTAATTCTTTATTTTATATATAATAATTTTATTCTACAATTTCTAGTATAATTTATAGTCAGTTCTTTTTTATATTATTTCATTTCTCTGCTGAGATTCCTATCTCCTAACTCATCATATTCATCTTTTTTCATTAAATCATCAACCTCATTTATAATTGGGTTCAAATTCCTTGTTGGCTAGTTTTAACATCTGTGTTAACTATATTATATGCTATACATTGCCAATGCTATGCTTCTGACAGCCTAGAATATATGTATGTATGTATGTATGTATGTATGTATGTATGTATTTATTTTAAAGGGTATTAACTTCTGTTCTACCAACATGTTTTTAAAATAGTAAATAAGCTGGGTTGTCCCCATACTCTGTTTCAAGATTTTGAGGGAAGTTCAAGAATAGTCAATTTTCTCATGATACAGTAGCTTTATTTCTAAAATATGGTTAAGTTTTAATTTATAACAACTTCAGGCTGACTCCTCTTTCAAAGAATCTTTTGCTTTTCTTTTCTCTAGCCTTGCTTTACTTTAAAAGAAAGTAAATATTTTTCATGAGTGGCCAAATCATGGTGTCATAGAATCGGAGGGTTTTGTTTATGCTGTGTTCCGTTTATTCTGTTTTGCACTAATGACATTTGCTGTGGAACAATACTGATGTGAAGAACACTTGTCTAGTGCTTACTTTTGTGCAATAGTCTTCCACATGAGCAACACAGAACTGATCAATTTGCAAACCATTATTACTTTTGGAATTGCTCCCAGGAGAGAAAAAATAACAATTTTCTTATTTCATCTTCTTAAGAGTCACTCTTTTCTTAACATTACCCTCATTTTTTGTGGTAAAATTCTTTTTTTTACTTTCATAGTAACAAAATTTATGGCATCAGTTTATTAAAAGGTGTGAAGAAGTCAGCTAAATAACTAGTGCTGATAGCTGTAATTCATTTCCTCAGCAATCAATATGCTCCAAAATGAAATCATTTATAAAAACATCTCAGAAAGCAATTTATAGGAATCAGTAACTACCACATGATGGAGAGGGATTATAAGTTGTTATCTAATAATAAAGAGAACAATCTATCAAATATAACTGACCCAGAAATGACAAATTAATAGAATTATGATCAAAGGAATAGAAAAAGACATCAGATCAGTGACTGTAACTATATTCTATATGTTCAAGAACCTGGAGAAAGATTGAAGATGTTAAGTTGTATTAGCCTGTTTTCATGCTGCTGATAAAGACATACTCAAGATTGGGCAATTTACAAAAGAAAGAAGTTTAATTGGACTCACAGTTCCACATGGCAGGGGAAGCCTCACAATCATGACAGGAGGCAAGGAGGAGCAAGTCACCTCTTAAGTGGATGGTAGCAGGCAAAGAGAGAGATTGGGCAGGGAAATTCCCCCTTATGATACCATCAGATCTCATGAGACTTATTAGCTATCACGAGAACAGCACGGGAAAGACCTGCACCCATAATTCAACTACCTCCCTCCAGGTCCCTCTCACATGTGGGAATTCAAGATAAGATTTGGGTGGGGACACAGCCAAACCATATCATAAATGGAGACACAGAAGAATCAAAAAGACACAAATCAACTTCTAAAGATGAAACTATATTTAAGATTAAACAATACACTTGATGGAACTAATAGAAGGTTGTGTATTGCAGAAAAAAAAGTAACGAATTTAAAGACAAAGCAATAGAAAGTATCCAAAAGGAAATGCATAGAAAAAATGAATAGATTATCATTGAGCTATGGGCAACTTCAAACAGCCTAATATGTGTATAATTAAAGCAAGTGAAGTCTCCACAAGAGGGCTGTGTGATGGTTTTAAAATATAACCACAAATTCATTGATATTCCTTTTTTAATATATGAAGCCTTGTATTGATGCTCTTGAATGTGAAATGGACTTATGACTTGGTTCTAAAGAATAGAATAAAGTGATAATAATGGAGTGTGACTTTGGAGAGTAGGTCATAAGAGGTACTGTAGCTTTCTTCTCAGTCATTCACATTTGAGAAGAAATTAGCTGCCATGTTGTGAAAATAGTCCTACCTGTTAAAAAGCTAACGCCTTTTGCCAACAAGAACTGAGGAACTGAGGCATCCTGCCAACAGTCATGTGAGTGAGCTACCTTTAAACACATTCTTTAGTTCAGATAAGCCATTAGATGACAGCAGCCCTGTCCAACAAATGACTATAACCGCATGAGAGACTCTGACTCGGAACTATCCAGTAAGCTTCTTCTGAATTCCTATCCACAGAAACAATGATATAATATTCAGTTATTAAAGCAGCTAGTTTTTATTTAGGAATTTATAACATATTAGGAATTTATAATATATTTAGGAATTTATAAGAAATTGATATTGATATATGAATAATATGTTATACAGGAATTGATTACTAATACATATTTTTATGCCTAAAAGTGAGGAACTGACACAAAATAACCCTATACTGTGAGAATGACTATTAAACTGAACAGTGGGAAGAAGCTGGGAACATTTGAGAGGGTTTATAAAAGCTGAAAAAGCCTAGAATAAAGTGTCTGCAGAAGCACCATGGACTTTCGGGAGGCTGTAAGTGAGGGCTTAAAGGAAAGTGGGAAAAATTTAAAATTGGAGAAGACTGGATACTTGTTACACAGTGGGAGTTAGAAATACTGCCCTCTCTAATAATGTTTAACATAAAAAATACACCTAATGAACTGGATTCTCGAGGTAAGGACATTCCCACTCTCGGTGTTGAACATGCTTTCTGGTGGCTTCTTACTGCTTACAGTAAAATGTGAGAGAAACAATGGAAATGCTCTAAAACAGTAATAATTAGAGGTTTAATAGCATTGAAAATTATCAGACTTTCCAAAAAGCAAAACATGTTAAAAATCAAGCAATGGCTTCCAAGAAATGGTCGAATATAGTTCACTGTAAGAAAATCATTGTCTAAAGATGAAACCAAAGGCATGAATGTAAAATGTGTTGTTAGGATGTCAGAAATATCAATGGTCTTGCCTCAGACAAAAGATCCATTTAAGAATTTAATTAATCATCTCATGGATCCTCTCAAATGACAGGTTTTCTAAGAAGCTCAAAGGCATTGTCCTTGCTGTCACAGTAGAAGTCCTATGTAGAAATCTGTGAGTATAACTTTTGAGAATGAAGTGAACCCCAGTATTATTCACGTGGGACCTGTGAAATTTGAAGACAGTTACATTCACTAAACACCGTGAATTTACAATTAAGACACGAAGGCGGTAAAAAGCGAAAAGTTTTTGGATTCCCGCAACTTGACTAGCAGGAAGCAGCCTAAGTAAATTATGCACCAGCAAACACGGGTTACTTTTACAGAAAAGGAGGATGATTGACAGGGAGAAACCAAAAGCCCAAAAAGCATAATAAAAACCCCCAGAAGGAAAAGACAATTGTCAGGAAGCATTATTTCTTAGAAAGACTAGCATGAGTTATAATCAAGGACCTTCTAATACTTGTTTGGATGAATTTCAAAATTAGCATTAATTAATGATTTTGTTATTTCCATTTTTCCCTTTGTGAACAGGAATGTCTATAATAGTTATTGTATATCTGTCCCACTACTGTTTGTTGAGAGTGGGTGGGCATCACGTCTGTTTATACCTTAGGTCATACTTCAGTAACTGTATCTAAGAAACTAAAGTGAGCCAGCAGCTTCTCCATATGGAGCTGATATAAATGGCAAGATAAGGAACTTTTTGCTAGTTATATAATGGGATAAGACTTTGGAAACTTGGAAAGAGATGAATGTATTTTGCATATGATAGGATTATAAATAGTTTATCACCAGAAGCTAGCACTGTATATTGCGAAGATTTGTCTTTTCTTTATTAAATTACCTTGGCATATTGGTCAAAACTCAGTTGACTTTTTATGTGTGGGTTTATAGTAGCTTACTCTATTCTGACACACATATTTATGTATGCATACTTTTAGCAACACTACACTGTCTTAACATTGTCTTAAAGTAGTGTGTGCTCTCATTTTTTTTCTTTTTCAAAATTGTCTTGACTATAATAGTTTTTTATTTTTCATGTAGATTTTAGAATCAGCTTGTAAATTTTTACAAAAGAAATCCCCGTAAAATTTTGGTTGTAATGCATTAAATCTGTACGAAAATTTAGTTTCTTAACAGCTTCTCGAGAATGGTGAGTATTCCTATCTTTGAACTTATAAATCTCTCCATTAATTTCAATCTTTTGGATTTCTTTCATGAATATTTTATACTTTTCAGCATAGAGATGTTTACATTTTTTGTGCTACGTATACCATACCTATTTCATGTTTTTCAGTACTATTATAAATATTATTGTTTTTTCAATTTTAATTTCCAGTTGTTCATTGCTATTATATAGAAATATAATTGTCATATATATATATCTTACATATATTGACTTCGTTAAGCTCACAATATTTGTAGTAACTAATTTTTGTATCTTTGGATTTCTCTATGCAGACAATTATTTTGCCTGTGCATAGAAACAGTTTATATCTTCCTTTCCAAATGTATGCCTTTTACTCCTTTTCCTTATTTTATTGTACAGTCCAGAGCCTCCAGGATAATGTTGAATAGGAGTGGAGTGATTGAATATTGTTTCCTTGTTTACTATTTTTGGGAGAAAGCTTTCACTATTATCTATAATGTGAGCTGTAAGCTTTGTTTTTAATAGCCTTTATCAGGTTGAGGAATTTATAATAAGTTGATATTGAAAAATTCTGCATTTATTGAAATTATTATTTTTTCCTTTTTTGTATGTTTAATTATATTGTTTTTCACATGTTGAATCAACTCATTTCCTGTATAAACCCACTTGTCAGGATGTATTACACCTTTATACATTGCTAGATTGGACTTTCTGACATGCTGTTTGTAATCTTTGTGTCTATGTCCATTATATAACCCTGTAGTTATATTTTCTAATATATTTTTATCATTTTTGAATAATTTATTTTTGAACTTCATGTCTCTCTTCCAATGTTAGACTTATATTTAAGCTTTAACAGGGCAACATCTTTGCCAAAATCAAAAACTCCTTTAATTGGCAACGTGTCACTTATATCACACAAAGTTGTTTAAAAGGAGTAACCCATAAGTTTTATAAATTCCAATTTTTATTATTTATTAAATAATAAAGATACGATTCTCTGTTGCTAGGGAATTCAGGGAATTCAATGTCATATTTTAGGAATACTAAGCAAGGAAAATGCTAAAAATAAAGCATTTTAACTATGTGAGTAGGTTTTTAAAATTATTATTACTAGTTTACCTAAACACCAGCTCAGAGTGTTGTGATTATCAAATGCACTGATATGTAGTTTGGTATTTAGTCAGCATCCATTATCTCCTTCCTTGTTACTAACTTAGGGATTTTTTTTCACGTATATGTTGCCAGAGGGCTTAGGTGCGTCTCCAGGCACCGGTGAGATCACTAGCCCAGCGTGGTGTTCCAGGTTCCTAAAACTGCCACAAGAAAGCATTCAGAGACAAGTTAGAAAGAAGCAAAAGACAAGAAGCGTTTATTGCAAGGTGAAAGTACACACTCAAGAGTGGGAATGCAGGTGTATTTGGGAAAGTAAGTCACGCACAATGGAGTTTGGGTTTCTAATTTTATGGGCTCTTCTAATTGGGAGTGGAATAATCATGAGGTTTTCTAGGGAAAAGGTGGAGATTTCTTACAATTGAGATGCCACTAATTTTTATACTCAATATGGGCATACTCAGATCTGTCATGATACTGATGGATGTGTGATTTAGTATGGTAATGAGCACATAATTAAGTCTGTGATATGGCATGGGTCAAACCCAACACTACGTTGGACCCAGTCAGTTTCAACTAGCTTAGGCCCCACCCTGTTTTGTTAAGATCTTATCAGCCCAGGCTCATCATCGTCCTTGTAGCTCATGTTAACAACTCCTTTCTTGCTGTTATGTGAAACCACTGCTGATATGTTTCCCACTTCTCCTGTGGCCACCCAGCATTCCTATTTTATAGGTGTTTCTTTAATTAGGGGGTGGAATAGTCATTAGATACTCTAGAAAAGGAGGGGATTTCAAGGACCCTCAGTTGCTGACCCCTTTTCCCCTTCTTTGGGTTTGCCTTAGTCGTGGACATGTCACCCTGATTGGGATTTTGGCCATTTTCTCTCCCTTATGTTGGGCTTTCTGTTATCCTACGGTTTCTTTGTCTAGTTCTTGTTTCAACTGTCATTTGGGTTTTTCCATCGTCCTGTTACCAGACAGCACTATTCCTACATCATGTCCATCTCTCCTCCATCAGTTAACCCGCTTCAGAAGAAACTGATCCCAGCATAACCTATAGGGCTGGACTTTTTTACTTAAGACATTAGATTTCATTTCTTTAACTTCAGTGGCTATTTCTGAGGTAGATATATGATATACACCAAATCATTAGGACGAATTTCAGATATCTTATTTAATATTCTGTAAGAATAACTCCCTCTTCTCTTTTGGGTGATGGTATATGTGATATGAGGCCTTGAAGTGCTGTAGTCATTTGGTTATCATGAAAGAAAGGAGCATTATACAAAAGTGAAACATAGAGTGAAGAAAAGAAATGGGATCCTTTAGTGACCATTTAGGCACTGAATTAGATAATTCCAGAAGCTCACTCTATATCTGCACTTTCAATGATGTAAGCCAACTTTATTTAGGTTTCCTGCTATTTATAAGTATTTGCATCCTGAAAGAAGAATAATGTTTATGAAATTATTTTATGAATTTGGTTATGACATTTTCCTCAATAAAGCCATTTTATAATTTCCAATTGTTTAGGGGGATAAAGGTACAGTTTATAACATAATCAGCCAGTCACTGCCTAAAGTAGACTAGGGAGGCCACCCTCCCTTTCACTCTCTAAACTTCAGCCCACAGTTCTTTCACTCTTTCAAATACACCATATCCTGTCCTGCTTGAGGATTTTGTATATGCTATTTTTTCCACGTGGGATGCCTCCCTTTGCCTATTCATTGAGAATATCTCACCCTGACCAATATTTCTTTCAAGACACCTCTACTTATGACCACACAACCAGGTTACATATTCCTATTATTCCTTTTTTTTTGTTTTGGCTCACTTGATAAATGCCTGCCTCCCCACAGGATTTCAAGGCATCTTCTTTGCAGCCATTTTGTACCCAGTGCTTATATTAAGGATATAACATAATAAATCTTCAATAAATATTAATAAAATTATATTTTATATAATTACATGTGATTGAAAATTATATATTAACAAAATTATTAATATTATTTTAATGGCACTATAATCTATTTTTACTCACAACATTACTAACATCAAATGTGTGGGTTTTGTCCATACCAAAACCACTTCTTCAATTCTCTAGACCACCAACTGGACGTGCCACAATTCAGTTCAATTGTGACATCAACTACCCGGAGCAATTGTCAGACTCCACCAGTTTAAGGGATCCATACCACAAGATTGTCCTCATTACAGATACAAGTTACAAGAATCGTAAGCCTAGGGTACCCACACTTCTGTCTGAGCTGGCTACAATGATGGGAATTCCTACAAGCTCCTCCTTCAGGTTCAGTAATTTCTAGAATGGCTCACAGAACTCAGGAAGACACTTCACTGTCATTGGTTTATTATAAAGAATATAATAAAACACACCCAGATTAAGAGGTACATTGGGCTAGGTCTGGAAGGATCCTGAACACAGGAGTTTGGGTGTGCCACACTCCTGGCATGTGGACATGTTTGCCAACTCTGAAGTTCTACAAATACCCTTGTTTAGGGTGTGTTTTTGTTTGTTTGTTGTTTTGTTTTTGTTTTTTGGACATTTTGCTACAGGAAAGGAGTCCTGATCCAGATCCCAAGAGAGGGTTCTTGGATCTTGCACAAGAAACAATTCAGGGCGAACCCATAGAGTAAAGTGAAAGCAAGTTTATTAGGAAAGTGAAGGAATAAAAGAATGGCTACTCCATAGACAGAGCAGCCCCGAGGGCTGCTGGTTGCCCATTTTATGGTTCTTTCTTGATTATATGCTGAACAAGGGGTGGATTCTTCATGCCTCCTCTGTTTAGACCATATAGGGTAACTTCCTGATGTTGCCATGGCATTTGTAAACTGTCATGGCACTGATAGGAGTATATCAGTGAGGACGATCAGTGGTCACTCTCATGGCCATCTTGCTTTTGGTGGGTTTTAGCCAGCTTCTTCCCTGCAACCTGTTTCATCAGCAAGGTCTTTATGACCTGTATCTGGTGCTGACCTTCTATCTCATCCTGTGACTTAGAATGGCTTAACCATCGGGAATGCAGCACAATAGGTTTCAGCCTCATTTTACCCAGCTCCTGTTCAAGATGCAGTTGTTCTGATTCATAAGACACTGACAATTTCACTACATAAGTATGATTGATTACATCAATCGCCATTGGTAGTTATAGGTAGTTATAGGATGCGGCTAAAATTTTTAAGCTTCAAATCAAGACGATCTTTCTGGCAACGAAACTCCATTCTGAAGCTATCTAGAAGCACCTCAGCCAAAAAGTCACATCACTAGCAAATGAAAGTCACTCATCACTCAGGAGATTCCAAGGGTTTAAGAAGCTGGGTGCCAGTAAACAAGAACTAAGCCCAAATATATATATATCTTTATTTTGCCACAGGCATGGAATTTTAAAATGTGGTTAGAATGGTTTATAATAAATGATAATTACTAGGAAAGAAGTTTTTATTATATCATATGGTCATAAATGAGGGAAAGTTTGAATAATAAACTTGTCTTTAAATATTGAACTATACTGGGTTTTGGAGGAAATAAAAAAAGAAAAAAAAATCCAGTGTTTCCTAAAACAGAGTTGACTCACTTCCTAAAATAGCTGTTAACTATTATACTCATATATATGCAATAGGCAAACTTCCAAAATGATTCTAAAATTATATTTTAAGATATATATGACTTTAGCTTGCTTATTTTTGTTATTTTGAGTCTTTTGGCAGAATAGATACTTCGGGTTTCTTTTTCTCAATTCCCAGATAGTGAAAAATTTATAATTTAGCAAAGCATTACTCTTATTAATGAAATAATTTACACTTGCACATTATAAAGTTTTTCAGTCAATTATGTGGTACATGGTAACTGTTACATATGTGGCTGTGATTTTCTTTTTTTTACAGCTGTGAATGGTAGATTTCTATAGTATTGTTCTGTATCCCATTTTCTCCTTGGAAATCTGCAATGTTGAACTGAAATGCATGAAATTTAAGATTGGACTGTTTCAGCCTGGGAGATGTTGAAGGGACAACATCAGTTTTCATGGCAGTTGTCTTATTCTTCAACTACTGAAATGAACAAAAAAACAAATAATGAAATGAACAAAAAATTTAGCTCTTATCAGGCATCCAAGAAATCTCTCTTTTGTCTCCCATTTCAGGAGACTGAAAAGAAAATGGATGAAATAAAATGATTTTTACAAATGTCTTATGATATTAATATTTCTTAGGGAGCAAGCTATTGAAATGTTAGAAGCTGCTAAACATAGCGGATATATTTGGGAGCAGATTACATTGCTAGTTCTTCATTATTTAGCGCATTTTATAGCCCTCCCTAAAGAATACGCCTTGATAACATTACCAAATATAATCTAACATGGGCCAAAGAGTAGAAAATAATTTCTACTAGGATAGAGTACAGTCATTAGACATAATCAAAGTAATGCCCTGATCATGTTCAGTGGTTTGGGGATGATCAGAGATATTCATAATGACATAAATACCTAATTTGTCTGAAATGAAAGAAAAGGTGACTCACAAAATGAGAGTCTTGGATATGCCCCTGGTTGAATAGAGATGATATGTTCACCCTTTGGAGAAGCAAAGAATCCTCATCGAAAATGGGTTAGAATATGAAGATTGATGACACCACACACATACCAAAATTAATCAATAGATTTATCCATAACACAATGAGGCTTTAGAGAGAAGCAGAGGAGGCTCCCAAGTATGTCCTAAAATGGCTGGATAGAGCAAGGAGAAATGACCAGTCTGGGCTTTTATTGGGGTTAAGGGTGGGGCTAATGTGATGGTTTCCTCATGAAATCCAGGGACCATGTGATTTAAACTGCTTGCCAGTACCACAGGAGATAGCATACAGCTTTCTGATTGGTTTGCCCAAATGTGAGGCAAGAAGAGAAGAGTGAGAGGGGAGGACTGAAATTGTCTGCAGTTTAACATTTAAAATTGAGTTAGCCTTTCTATTACAATAGGTTTATTTGACAAGTCCTGTACAACGGAATCCTGCTTAGGTATGTTAGGTATGCAATACACCTTATCCCCAAGAGAAGGGTCCTTATCTACTGACCCCAACCAATGTACCACCACCACCATAGCCACTAATGTTCTGGTCTGGAAGAGGAGTTTTGCCACTGATAAAAGTGGAGGAGACCTAACTGGGTTTTAATGCTCAGATGCACATATTTTCAAGAAAAATAAGTAATTGTAGTGCTCTTGCTTGTAGTGGTTTTGCTTCCTCGTGGGGTATAGTGAAGGCTTCAGTGAAACATCCCTTTTAGTTGTTTTTATTTTTTCTCCTTTTAAGATTTTTTTTATCATATTTTCTTTTCTGGCCTTTTTGCCCATGTCATCCTTTTAGATATCTTATTCTGCTTCCTCTTCTTATTTTGGGGAATACTTCTCTGTCTAGACCCACACTTCTGTTTCAGTAAGGACTGAGGATTAGGCATACTTTGTAATCTTATTACTAGTGGTACCTCTCCTTATAAAGTGAAGTGAAAATTTAAATAAGCCCTTGGAGAGAGTATGTACATAGTATTTTGGCATGCCTATTGTGGCTCGCATATTGTCCTGTTCAGTTCATATGATAAACTCTCATCCTAACTAGCACACAGTAAACAAGACTGAGTACATCTCAGTCACATATATATGACAATATTGTAAATGAGTCATTGGATATAACTTAGCACAGTGCCAGACATATAGCAAACCTCAGTAAATGATAGCTATTATTGTTAATATTACTATTATAACATAACTAGCACATCTTGTGTTCTTGATTTCATGGTCATGAGAAGAGAATGAAGAAAATCTTGGTTTGCTATCAAATAAAGAGAGATATATTTATATATACCTTTCTGTATGCATATCCACATGATAGATGGAGTTCTGTGACATGCTCTGGTATAAACCTACAGAAGAAGCTATGCTAATCTCTCAAACTCTCAGAATATTCATGTGGACTTGGGAATGATGGCAAGAATGTGTCAGTAAGTGGTGGCAGTCACGCTAAAATAATACAGGAAAGCAATCTGGTCATAGTTCAGCACAGAAGAATCAATAAATGTCCACAAGCAAGTCTAATAGTACCCTATGGATCTATAATATTTATACCTCTTTTATTCTTCAAAGCATCTTGTGAAGTGAGGACCATGTCACGCTCTTTTAGAAGGACAGAAAGGCTAAGGCCCCAGAAATCATTCAGTTTTTTTCATTTATTTCATTACACTCATGCATTCAATTTGCATATTGGGAGTGCTTCAAAGCACCATGTTAGGCAAGAGATATACAGATATATCTGTAAGTCCATAGGTATAACTGTGTATGTGTGTGTCTGTGTGTGTATAAATAAACATAATATATAGATTTAATAAAACATAGATGAGTCCTGACCAAACTCATGCTAGAACTACCTATGTTATTAAGTAGGCAAATGAATCTAAGAAGTTTTACATTTGGATCTGTAACCAGAATTCTTTCCCAAAGTTTAGGCTCGTATCTGCTATTTTAAAAAGATATATCTTAAAATTTTGAAAGACAAAATATGCAAAAAAGAACCCTTGACCTCAAACCAGCCCTGCACCCCAAAAACTCTACCTGTATAATTTCTTATTTTATTGGCAATGCTATTTTCCAGTCGCCCAGGCCGAAACCTGGGAGTCTTTTTTAACTATTAGCTTACTTTCATGCCACATGTCCAATCTATCAGGAAATATTGTCACTATCTTCAAAATATATACAAATTTAACCACCCAGCACTATTTCCAGTGGTTCTGGTCACTACTATATTTTACCTGGATTTCTACAGTAGCCCTGTGATTTGATTCTCTACTTCCACCTTTGCTCTTTATAGTCTGTTTTCAATAAAGCAGTCAATACGATCCACTGAAAACATGGGAGAAAACAAAAAAATAAAACTATAGGCCAATATCCCTAATGAACATAGATGCAGAAATCCTCCACAAATATTAGCAAACCAAATCCAATAATAGCACATCAGAAAGCTAATTCATCATGTTGAAGCAGGCTTTATTCAGGGATACAAGGGTGGTTGAACATACACAAATCATAAATGTGATCCACTACATGAACAAAACTAAAAACGAAAATCATATGATAATCTCCATAGACGCAGAAAAAGCATTTGATAAAAGCCAGTATCTCTTAATGATAAAACTCCTCAACAAACTAGGAATAGATGGAACAGGACTCATAATAATAAGAGCCACCTATGACAAACCCACAGCCAACATTATACTGACTGGGAAAGGTTGAAAGCATTTCCACTAAAAACTAGAACAAGACAAGGATGTTTGCTCTTACCACTCCTATTCAAATGGTACTGGAAGTCCTAGCCAGAGAAATTAGGCAGGAGAAAGAAATAAAACGCATCCAAACTGGAAAAAGGAAATCAAATTATCTCTTTTTGGTGACATGATTGTACACCTAGAAAACCCTAAATGATAATCATTACCAGAAACACTGGAAATAGTGTGGGGTGTTTGAATTCGTACATATTTTGAAGATAGTGGTAATATTTCCTGGTGGATTTTATATATCAGAATCCTATACATAGAAAACCCTAAATACTCCCGTAGAAGTCTCCTAGACCTGATTCAGTAAAATCTCAGGATACAAAATCAATGTACAAAAATAGTAGCATTTTTATACAATAACTTTCAAGCTGAGAAACAAATCAAGAACTCAATCCCATTTACAAATGACTACAAAAATAATAAAATACCTAGGAATACAGCTAACCAAGGACATGAAAGATCACTCTGCAAGGAGAACTACAAAACACTGATGAAAGAAATTGTAGATGACACAAATAAATAGAAAACATACCATGCTCATGGATCAGAAGAATCAATATTGTTAAAATGATCACATTACCCAAAGCAATCTACAGATTCAAAACTATTCTTATAAAATTACCAATGCCACTTTTCAGAGTTAGAAAAAAAAATCCTCAAGTTCATATGAAACCAGAAAAAGCCTGAATAGCCAAAGTAAGCAAAAAGAACACATCTGGAGGCATCACACCGCCTGACTTCGAATTTTACTATGAGGCTATAGTAAATAAAACAGCATGGTATTGATACAAAGATAAACAGATACATCAATGGAACAGAATAGAAAAACAAGAAATAAAGTCACATATCTACTCACAACTGATCTTTGATAAAGTTGACAAAAATAAACAACGGGGAAAGAACACCCTATTCAATAAATGTTGCAGGGAAAACTGTCTAGCTATATGCAGAAGAATGAAACTGTACTCCTATCTCTCACCATATAAAAAATTAAGTTAAGATGGATTAAAGACCTAAATGTATGAACTGAAACTATAAAAATAATCTAAGAAAACCTAGGAAAAAATCTTCTGGACATCGGCCGAGGCAAAGAATTTATGACAGAGACCCTAAAAGCAATTGCAACAAAAAAAAAAAATGACAAATGGTGTTTAACTGAAGTGTTTTTGCACAGCAAAATAATAATAATAAATAACAGACTAAACAACCTACAGAATGGGAGAAAATATTTATAAATTATGCCTCTAGTAAAGGACCAATATTCAGAATTTATTAAAAAAAAATATTAAAAACTAGGCAAAGGCCCTGAACAGACACTTATCAAAAAAAAAATACACGCAGCCAACAAACACATGAAAAAATGCTCAACATCAATAATCATCAGAGATACGCAAATTAAAACCACACTGATATATTATCTTATATCAGTCAGAATAGCTTTTACTAAAAAGTCAAAAAATAAATGTTGGCAGGAATGTGGAGAAAAGAAAATGCTTATACACTGTTGGTGGGAATGCAAATCAGTTCAACCTCTATGGAAAAACATATGGAGAGATCTAAAAGCACTAAAAATAGCACTGTCATTCAACCCAGCAACCCCTCTACTGGGTATGTACTCAAAGGATAAAAAATCACTACATAAGAAAGCATTTCCACTAAAAACTAGAACAAGACAAGGATGTTTGCTCTTACCACCCCTATCCAAATGGTACTGGAAGTCCTAGCCAGAGAAATCAGGCAGGAGAAAGAAATAAAAGGCATCCAAATTGGAAAAAGGAAATCAAATTCTCTCTTTTTGGTGACATGATTGTACACCTAGAAAACCCTAAATGATAATTATGACCAGAAACACTGGAAATAGTGTTGGGTGTTTGAATTCGTACATATTTTGAAGATATGCATTCATAGGTTTATCACAGCACTATTCACAACAGCAAAGTCATAGAATCAACCTAAGTGTCCACCAAAAGATACTTAGTTGATTAGATAAGTAAACTGTGGTGTATAGATACAACATGGAATACTATGCAGCCATTAAAAAAGAATGAAACCATATCCTTTGCAGCAACATGGGTGGAGCTGGAGGCCATTATACCAACTGAGTTAACACAGGAGCAGAAAATCAAATATCACATTTTCTCACATTTAAGTGAGAGCTAAACAAAGGGCACACATGGATATAAATTTTAAAAGAATAGACACTGAAGACTCCAAAATGGGGGTGGGAAGGAGAGGAAAACGTTTGAAAGATTATCTATTAGGTACAATGTCCAATATTGAGGTGATAGGTCCACTAGAAGCCCAATTCCCACCATTAGGCATGTAATACCCATGTAAACAAGCACTTGTACCTCCTGAATCTAAAATTAAATAAATAAATAAACAAACATTGTAGATCCTATCCTCTTCAAAAGTCTTCAAAATCTTTATGCTTCACTCAGCAGGAAACACAAAAGGCCCTACATCCTCTTCTTTCCCTCATTATCTCTCTGATCTTATCTCCTACTAATGTCCCTCATCAACATGCTCTAGCCACAGAGGATGCCTTAGGGTTTTTGGAACATAAGCACACTCTCACCTCTGACCTTTGTTCTAACAGTTCTCTCTTTCTGGAACATTTTTCTCCCAGACTTTCATGGAGCTAACTTCTTCGCCACCTTCAAGTCTCTGCTCAGACGTCACCTTATCAACAGAAACTTATTAAAATTATAATCGCTTTTAATTTTAAAATTAAAAATTATGGTTTCAAATTACCATTGCTCTGCTTTACATTTTTATTTTTTCCTTATAACATGAATCACCATCTAACATAATTTACTTTCAAAATTATATTTATTGTTTATCATCAGTCTCTCCACAACTAAGATAAACATTCAGGAAATCTCGATACGTATCTGTTTTGTTCACTGAGGTTCAAGTTCCAAATGCCAAGAACATAATCTGGCACATAATAGGCACTCAGTAAACATTTATTGCATGCATAGGAAAGCCAACTGGTAACAGAAAGAGAGGAAAATAGATTCAGATAGAAATAAACATACAGAGACAGCTGAGGCACTGTAAATGGGGAGCTGTATCATGCACATTCTTAATGTTCTGTTGCTCATACAAGCCTTAGATTTAAAAAGAATTCTATTCTCCAGCCAGTAAAAGTTCCTCCTCATCGACGTTGTAAAAGTCAGGTTGTCTTATACCCAGGCACATCCTTACTTCCACCGTGCACTATTTGAAATAACCTGTTACTGTGATCAACAACGCCAAGCAAAAAACACAAACAAAAAATATCCTAGACTATGACGCGAAGCATCTCCAAAATGTGTTTCAAAATAATTTCAGCTCTCAATATATCATGGGCTTTTTATATCTATAACTGACTCGTATTCATATAAGAGACTTGATTATTAAATCTATTCATTTAATATTCATCAATTATAAAAGCATTTTAAAGTAGACTTGCATAAGGATAGCTAGTTGCAAAATTCAGAATCAATTAATTCTTAGAGTAAACCTACTTTTATTTAAAAAAGCAAACTCAGGGGCTATTGTATGTGGTGCTCTTTTTGAAGCCAGAGCTGAAATATCAAAATAAAATAAACCAATTAATCAAAACTTCTTTAACCTTTCAATATATATACCATGTTTGTACCCTTGTGTTCTTCATGTCCTTATGTAATTTAACATTATGTCTGTAAGGTCAGATATATTTTTTGCTTGTTAATTGAATAACCTTGAATAATTAGCTCTCTACTCATGCATAGAATTTTTTTCCCTTTTTCCTTTGAACAGCTTCACAATATCGTGTTTAGTATTTGCAGTAAGATTTCAGGATAGTTCTTATTTTGAATCTCAAGTATTGAGAGAAAACTAACTTTGTCGACTACAATTTGTCACATCAAACTTAATCCACTTCATATTCCAAAAACGCTCTTAAAATTTCTAACCTCTTAAGAACATGCAATACCTAAACTGCTTATGTTATGGTGTACTTTTCCCTTTTTCATTTTTAATGATAATTTTCATTCCCGCAATCCTTCAATACACAGATGATCCAATGGTAATGAAGTGATTGAGTGCTTACCTTTGTGGGGTGCATTAGATCTTTCAGGCCACTTATGTCCATTTAGTAAAGTGCTACTCCAGTGCATTAAGTGGAACTCCAAGAGCCTAAAATTGTTAATGCACTTAATAATTTGGCACTTGTAATTGCCAGTGATGGTAGTACATTTGCTTTCAGAGTCTCATAGTAACGATTATGAAAAAAGAATTTGTGCCCAAAGAATTACATGGTTGGCCATTAGAATTATACAGGCTCTTTAAAATTTATAATAAACCCCTTTGCCATCTAATATTAAATAATGGATACTTCAGAAGACACTGCCAAAGACTTTTTTTTCTTCTCAAATGGCAAAATTTGTTCCTCCATGCAATAAAAGAAGCCACATACCTATAGTAAATAATTCAGTGCTATATTTTCATTTTGTCTTTATATTTAACTGCATCACCACTGCAAAAAAAAAACCTCATGTAAAAGTAATATATTCTGTGTTATGGAGGGAAACGGAAGTGTCAGGGTACAACGTTTTAGTCATGTAGGATGAAAGAGCTCTGGAGACCTAACTGACGGCGTGATGACTACAGTTAATAATACTATGTATACCTGAAAGTTGCTAAGAGATTAGATCTTAAATCTTTTCAACACACACAGAAAAAGGTGACAAATATGTTAATTAGCTTGATAGTGGTATTTGTTTCACAATATATGTAATCAAAAAGTCATACTGTTCACCTTAAATATATACAATTTTCATTGTCAATTATACCTTATTAAAGGTTAGAGGGAAATGATATCACAGAATGAGAAGGAATTTGGCAGATCCTTCCAATAGATGAAAGACTATACCTTTCCAACCACAATGCAGAATCCCACATTTAAAATTCTACAGGGATTTTTTTTTCTTGTAAGCATCAAAATTTTTTATTGAAAAAACAATGGCTAGTTTTTATCCAAATTGAAGTCATAATCACATATTTCTAATTTTCTATGTTGCATGAAATGACTACTCAGTTTTCAAAGGCAACCATGGGTAACAAGCAATTAGTTTTAGTCAATAGACTTCCTTTATGGCTCATTTAAAGCCACTCATTATCTCTCACTATGGTGCGGCTCACCTTTGTCAATGTAACAATCAGAGAAGCAGCATCTCTAAGATGGTGCACTTTCCAAAGCATAAGCACGTGTTACAGTTCTAATTCACCCTCCATGTTTCAATTCTAAAAGTTCAGCAGAATTCACCATGTGTTTTCAGGCATCCTAATTTCTTGGCATTCATTTAATCAGTTGGTGAGACGTAAACCAAGCTCTATAATCCTGAGAGGAATTGATATAGAGCAGTGTTTAATTGGAAGTTTAAAATCACTCGGAAATTGCTGTTATCCTTAAATATATGGTGTCCCTCCATCATGCTGGTGTCATTCAATGAGCTGATATACATCAAGAGTCAGCTTATTAGCCAGATAATGAAACCACTTTGTTTATGCTTTGCTTCTGTAAATTTTCTGCTGTATTCTGTGAAGAGTTTCATCTCTGTCAAGTATAAACATCAAATGGCTTTATTTTATCTGTAACTCTTACCCACTCTGTTCTGTTACCATTATTTTTGCTGAGTATCAAGATTACTTTTGAATATTTTAGTCTGATTCCATGACTTGTTATTCACCTTGGGTTATTACAACAATGTAATTCAGTTACTGAGATTCTATCCTACAGATTTAAAAAATGTAGATTCATGTTTACTTAACGTTCTTCCCCTTCCCCCCTACCAGGGTCAGTAAAGCCCAGTAGGTTGCATTGTACGGTGGGTAAACTTGGTCTGCTTCTCTCACACTGGCCTTTCCACTGTCCTTGCTCTCAGGGGGTGGGACAAAAAGGAAGAGGGAAAGATAACTGTTTTTTAATGCCTGTGGCAATTTATCTAAATCTTATGATCAATCATACGTAACACAAGCAGCCACACACTGGAGATGATAAAGTTGTGGTCCTTCCTATGGTGGTCATTATCTTGAGACAGTCAAGTATAAAGGGGTCCCTGGGGAATCCTCCACCGACCTGTGCACTGGGCGAACCGGGTGGAGCTGCGGGAAGCTCGCGCCCTTTGGAGCGGGGAGGAGCCTGGCCTCTCCTTTTCCAGGATGGGAACCTGGGATTCAGTCTGTGAGATGAGGGCCTGTTAACAGGAACCCCTCTCTGGCTTTGCTGTGTTGTTTATTTTCTTTTCCTTTTCGCCCAAAAAATTCCGTTTCTCCCACCGTTCTATGTGTCCGTGAGCCTAATTTTTCCTGGTTGTGTGACAAGAAGCCAGCTTTTGGCTGAGCAAGAAGAAAGTCGTCCTACAACAATCCCTTGTGTAGTTTATAGGATCAATGAGAAGAAAGGCAAAAACTTCACTGAGAAGACACTATATTAAACAGTCTCCCTAGGCATGGGGAATTTATTGTGGCTTGGGCTACACCTTTCAGCCGCCTCCTCAGCTTGGGGGCTTTACATTGCATTCCGCTGTGTGGATCCTATTGCTCTATGCTGCAGTAAGTGAGGCAAACTTGCTCCAGAAACTTCACCTACTTCTTATGTCCCACACCTGGGGGGCTACAAACACCAGAGATCTATCTTCATTACCTTTCAGAAACGTACGCTGCAGAGATAGTCTTCAGTCAGTCAGTCTCACACTATTACTAAGTTATCCTGGCTGAAATGGCACCTCACAGCCCTCAGGTGTGTGCTTCTCTGGTTGACTGATGCTTCTCAACTTTTTAACTATTCACTCTTTTGGTTTGTGTATTTGTTTGTTTTTTTAAGAGACAGAGTCTTGCTCTGTCCCCCTGGCTGGAGTGCAGTGGCCCAATGGTGGCTCACTGCAGCCTCAAACTCCTGGGCCCAAGCAATCCTCCCAACTCAGCCTCCCTAACTGCTGAATTACAGGTCTAAGCCACGTACCTGGCGCTGTTTATTCATAAATAAGAGCTGTGAACAATACCTTCACTTCATGGTTCTCAGACTGAGAGGTGACAACGTGCTGGCAGTCCTGGCAGCCCTCGCTCGCTCTCTCGCTCTCGGTGCTTCCCGGCCTCGGCGCCCGTTCTGGCCGTGCTAGAGGAGCCCTTTAGCCCGCGGCTGCACCTTGGGAGCCCTTCTCCGCGCTGCCGAGGCCGGAGCCGGCTCGCTCGGCTTGCAGGGAGGAGTGAAGGTAGAGGCGTGGGCGGGAACCCGGGCTGCGCGCCGCGCTTGCGGGCCAGCGAGAGTTCCGGGTGGGCGTGGGCTTGGCGGGCCCCGCAGTCAGCCCTCCGGCCCGGGCAGCGAGAGGCTTCGCGCCTGGGCCAGCAGCGGCGGAGGGTGCGCCGCGTCTCCCAGCAGAGCTGCCCCCCGAGGCTGCGCTCGATTTCTCGCCGGGCCTTAGCTGCCTCCCTGCAGGGGAGGGCTGCGGACCTGCCGCCCGCCAAGCCTGGGTCTCCCCCGCGCCCGCCGTGGGCTCCTGCGCGGCTAAGTCTCCCCGACGAGCGCCGCCCCCTGCTCCACGGCGCCCGATCCCATTGACCGCCTAAGGGCTGAGGAGTGCGCGCGCACAGCGCGGGACGGGCAGGCAGCTCCACCTGCGGCCCTGGTGTGGGATCCACCGGTGAAGCCAGCTGGGCTCCTGAGTCTAGTGAGGACTTGGAGAACCTTTATGACTAGCTAGGGGATTGTAAACACAGCAATCAGCACTCTGTATCTAGCTCAAGGTTTGTAAACACACCTGTCAGTGCTCTGTGTCTAGCTCAGGGTTTGTGGATGCACCAATGCGCATTCTGTATCTAGCTCATCTGGTGGGGACTTGGAGAACCTTTATGTCTAGCTAAGGGATTGTGAATACACCAATCGGCACAGTGTATCTAGCTCGGGGTTTGTAAATACACCAATCGGCACTCTGCATCTAGCTAAGGGATTGTGAATACACCAATCGGCACAGTGTATCTAGCTCAGGGTTTGTAACTACACCAATCAGCACTCTGTATCTAGGTAATCTGGTGGGGATGCGGAGAACTTCGTGTCTAGCTCAGGGATTGTAAACACACCAATCAGCACCCTGTCAAAATGGACCAATCAGGTCTCTGTAAAATGGACCAACCAGCAGGATGTGGGTGGGGCGAGATAAGAGAATAAAAGCAGGCTGACCCGAGCCAGCAGCAGCAACCCACCCCAGTCCCAGTCCTTAGTGTGGAAGCATTGTTCTTTTGCTCTTTGCTATAAATCTTGTTACTGCTCACTCTTTGGGTCCACACTTCCTTTATGAGCTGTAACACTCACAGTGAAGGTCTGCAGCTTCACTCCTGAAGCCATCAAGACCATGAACCCACTGGGAGGAAGGAGCAGCTCCAGATGCGCCGCCTTGAGAGCTGTAGCACTCCCCACAAAGGTCTGCAGCTTCAGTCCTGAGCCAGGGAGACCACGAACCCTCCAGAAGGAAGAAACTCTGAACACATCCAAACGTCAGAAGGAACAAACTCCGGACACGCGGCCTTTAAGAACTGTAACACTCACTGCGAGGGTCCGTGGCTTCATTCTTGAGGTCAGATAGACCAGGAACCCACCAATTCCAGACACAAAACTACGATGATCAGTTTCACTTGGGGAGTTTTTAAAAATGCAGAAGATGGTTTATTTTAAGAATATGTACCGAGTTAAGGACAATTTAAAAATATGGGCCTCACTTGGATAAACATACAGTGAAAAACAAAAAACTTGAGAATATGGACTGCCTCAAAGCAGTCCTCGTAGTTCTGGTTGTGATTCCAAGATAGCTCGGCAGAAATCTGTGGAGTGCTGTCATCTATGTGACATAGCATGTCTCCCCACATCTTCTCTCCTCTCAGACTTTATGAACTACTTTTTCTCTTTCTTTACCATCAATATTTTTCCCAGCTTTGTAGCTTCTCATATTTTTTCGAATACCTGCTCTAGAGTGTCCCTTTTTCTACAACAGAAAACAACTAATTCTAAACTCAGCCCCATCTGAAGCTATTATTAGAAAGATTTAAGGAACCCTGACTCAAAATATTGGGGCTTAGCCCCAAGTTAACATTCTTGCCATTTAGATCTTTGTTTTTGCTGTAATTCAATGGAATTTAATTTAGTGACCAATTAATTAGTAAATGCTTTGTGCTTGACACTTTATGTTCTAGGAATAAATTTAAATGAGTTCATAGTTTGAGAAAGAAGACAGATTCTAAAGAGTACTTATAAGCAAAGTAGGTAGTTACAGTATATTTTGGGAAAATTGAGGAAGCCAAAACTAACTCAGCTAAGAAGTGTATCATGGAAGAGGGAACATATAAATAGGTCTGATAGGGTGATTAAAGTTTGAGTTGCTAGATTGAACTTTGACCCCTTCAATAATAGCTGTCTCCCCGAATGCCCACTCATCTCAGAGGACAGGAAGATTTCTAGGGCTTTATTTTCCTAAAATGCTCAGCATTTACCAACACTCAAGTCAATAAAACATAATATTAAATTAGAGCAAGAGAAAATAATATAAGCCATGCTAATAAAGTGGTGAGGGAACAAGTCCACATGAACATAAAATAATAAAGAGATTTTAGTGGAAAACAGCAAAAGACAGCATACTGACAAACTAGAATTTGAGAAAACATTGAGTAAAGTATGCATGAGGCCATTTTGTGCAGAAAGAAAAGAAGACACCCTGGAAAGGAAAACATCGTGAGCAAAATTATACAGTCAAGAGAGAAAAGGATGTATTAATAAAATCAGTAAGGCAAAGAGGTGGGAAGAAGAAGGTATTGGTGGAATTTGCTCACTGATCAGATTCAAGAGAGCTAATCGAGCAAAGAAAGATAGGAGTTGGACTCTAAAATTTTGGATGTTTTCTCTGGAAATATAGATTGGAGAAAAGTTTAAAGGTAAGGCAATTGACTTCTCTATATTTAGAAGTCAATTAGAGTTAAAATTATGAAACTTATTTTTCATATGTATGTGCCTTTTAGAGAGAGAGAGAAAAGGAGTCAAAATCAGAAAACATTGGTCAGATTAAGTAACTAATCTGAACACCCAGCTTTGAATTGGTACACAATATATAACAAAAACTGAGTTAATTTGCAGGTAACCCACACAGAAATATAAAGATCTAAGTATTCTAAATGTAAGGTAATTGCTTGGATATTAACTATAATGTTCACGCTACTTATTATAGACTGCAATTCAATTTTTGATTTAATGATTTTCTTCTTTACAAAGGTATTTGACCCATCAGAAGTTGTAAATGATGGTAAATACATCTCTGATTTTTTGTATGGCCAAAATGTGAGACCTTACCTGCAAATAGCCCCTTTCATCCATCTTCTGAAACAAAATCGGGTGCATAGGAGAAGTGAGATGTGTACAATAATCAACACACCTCATACGAATTTTAATATCACAATAGTTATATTTTAAAATTCTATTTATTAAAAATCAAGTATAGTTTTCAATACTAGCATAATTGTTTGAGAGATGTCTGATTTCGAATTAATTCTATACATGTACAATTCTTGATTTTTATTTTTTCTGTTCCTCCTATTAGAGGAGAAAGAAAAAAATTAATTTTTAGGTAATTTTCATTCATTTGATACAAATGAATGCTTTTTTCTCTTTATTTCTTTATCATACATCATTTCAATTCATTTCCTAAACTGTTCTTAAACCTACGAAGAGCAAATCATCTTACAACAGCTTACAATTCCAATGCTTTGCTTGTCCCCAGCTTTATTATTTTTTTATTCATAGCACTTGTCACAATTCAACGTATAAAGCAGTTTATTTGGTTTTGTTTGTGGTGGCAGTGGCGGTGGTTTATACTTCTATTAGGACATAAGCTACATAAGTGTACGTATTTTTGTCATTTATCCTGTTGTGCTCTTGATACACAGAACAATGCCTGGCTCACAGATGTCACTGATTTGTTGTTGTTCTTATTATCAAATGAATAGAGAGACAGATACATTCTTGAACCCATCCCTTTAAAAGCCCATTACATTTGTGAATAGAAACATTTTATTATAACGTAGAAACTGATTAAACAAAAATGAAACAACTTTAACTATAATATCACTATGAAAGTTGTCATTTTACAGAATCATTCAATCTGCAGAAATTTCTATAGATTGGGGACAGAATGTGACTGAAACAAAATACAGGTAGTCCTCTAAATCCAATGATGTTATTTCTAGGTCATCCTTCCTTTATACTTGCAACACAACCGTGGAAGGTTTGCTTGCAATAGCTAACCAGATAAGTACTAATTTACTTAAGGATAAAGAAAGTCGGGCTTGTAATAGCTTCTTTAGAAATGGGCATATTTACCCAAAGACTCTTTAAACAGAGCTTCTTTCTCAATTGACTGCACAGCATCACAGATTTTGTTAAGCTCCTGGTAAGTACATTTCTTTTTTTAAATTAAATTTAGGCTTTGGGTCAGAACTAACCTCACAAAAAGATAGTTTGCTTATGTTATAGCCCCATAGTTTTTAATACACTTGCTTTATAGCTGTAACTAATAATTTTGCAAAATATCAGATGTGAGAGAAGTGAGGGCTCTGAGTAACTGATTTTGACAGAGCCTCAGAGCATCCTTTCTCCAGAGTGTCTGCATTCTCTCCATTCATGACCACCGTATTTTGGTCACTATAGCAGTTTCACAAAACAAAGGGATACTGGGTTCACGGGCTAAGAGCAGTTTGTGGAGGCAGAGTGTTATCTTATTTTCAACGTGATTCTCCTTAATTTTGCAATGCAAAACCGAGAGTAGAACCGACATTCACAAATACTGGGTGGGTGGGGCATATTTAAGAAATATTTACTGAGAATTGAATAGAGCTACTGCAAGTATGCACGTAAATATTTCATTCAAGACTTGTTACTGTTTCCCACCAAGAAGACTGAGGCTAGATTGCCTTAAATATAAAAAAGCAAAAGCTCACTTAAATTGATGATATTAACTTGAGAATGGGCAGTGTCATACATCTTGTTCACATTGCACTCCCAGTTCTAAGCAGCATACCTACCTTGTAATAGCATACTCTATAGTTCTGTGGAATTCATGCATGCTTGAAGCAATGAATTCAGAAGTAAAAAGAAAGCAGAATAGTCTAACTCCAGCATGACTAAGTTGTAAGGCCTATATTCTAGTTAGTACAGGCAACCCATCTGCCTTTCCCTCAATACTAAGCACCCAACCAACCCACAATTAAAAAGAATATAAATCCAAATGTAGAAAAAAAAACCCACAAAAAATCTCAGAAAAATTTGAAAAAACAGATATCATTTAAACTACTTTTAAAAGACCTAAATGTGTCTTTTTATCAGCAAGTATTTCTTAGAACAAAATTTTCCTTTCTAACAGAAATTATATTTCATGTAAGACACTGCTCTTATACTATCAAGTTGCAAAATTGTTATTTTTCTAAGCTTATTCTTTGGGACAGAAAATAAATTTATTCAAATAAATTAGCAGTAGCATTACTGGGAAATCTTTTCAGAAGAAGCATGACATTCTCCTTTGTGTATTCAATGTAAATGTAAACAGTAATCCTGTTTATTTGACTGACTTACTTGAATTCTGCCTTATGAAGTTTATCTCTACTCAATTTCAACATAGAATTAACAGTCTAGAAATTCTTTCTTAATATTTGTAGCCAATTGGAAACAGTCATAGTACTTCTCAACAAATACTTTTATAGGGGTGAAGGGGCAATTACAAATAGATTTTCCTTACAGCTAAGTCATTTCGTTTCTTTAGCAATATCAGTGCACTTGCACTTAAACCTCTTAGTCACACCAAGTACTCAGTGTGTCAGAAAAGTCTTTTATATATTTTTGATGTCAAAACATTTCATATTATTACCATGCAAATTCCCGTTCTTCTATTGAGCCTGTATTCAGTGCTAAGGATGAATGAAGAAGACTATTGAAGTTTAAACACCATGTCTTCCTTGTACAAGTTTCAACGTGACTATGAATCCAAAATGCAAAGTGTCACAAGGGATCTGAATCTGGATTATTCATGTGAAGATTGCTGTGTACAAATAACACTAAAATAATTGAAGTGGCTGCAGTTATATGAACCTTAGTTTATGCTGATACATTACAGATAATTTCAAACTAGGATGAACAAGATCAAATTTTGATGATAATGTAAATCTTTTCCAATTTTTTTCTCCTTTGAACTTCTATATTATATACAGATTCATGATTCCTTGTCAAGAGATTAGTTTAGCTTCTGAGAGATCATCCCCATAACATTTATTCTAAATTATAAGATGTTTGGGAGAAATAATTATGTACCTAGAATTTTCAGTCATATGCTATATATGTATATGTGCTGATCTATGTGTCTATCTACACACATATATAACAAATTGTGTGTGTATGTATATTCATATACACATACATATATTTATATGCATAAACACATATTCATAATTTTATGCATGTGTGTCTATATATAATTATAAATAACTAATAAATTCTAATTATTGCCATTTCCTGTTTTCTCATTAGTTTTGTCAGTCTTCTCATCATCTTTAAGAATATCCAGAATATGTTTACATATATTATGCATTTAGATAAAAAAATTAAACTATCAAACACCATTAATACATTAGTTCACTTTATATTGGCAAACAAATATTACTGGGATTATGAGACAGTGTATTATGGTGATGAATGTTAAAAGACCCTGGTTTTAGTTCTAGGCGTGTTATGTTATGAGGTCTTAGTAGGTCTGTTATAAAATCTCTGTACTCCAGTTTACTGATCTTTAGAATGAATATTCTATTATTTATTCTGACTATCTCACAGAACATTTGGGAATATCACATTAAGGTTTTATTAGATAATTTGAAGACAATTAAATCATATAAACATTAATAATATTAAATCTTATAATAAAACAAATGATACAGCAGGAACAATAAAGTCTTTATTCTACACATTCTGATGTACAAATTTTAATGATTTCTTGAATTTTTTTCTATATATATATATACATTTTTATTAGTTTGGTTTCCTACATATTTAGTTTAATTCAACAAATATTAATTGAGCACCTGGTATATGCCAATCTTTGAAATTGCATGACTGGGAACATAAAACTAATAAGAAATAATACCTGCTCTTAAGGAGCTGACAGTCTCCACTAAGGAAGTAAGACAAGGACCTAATAGTTATGATATAAAGCAAAATATCCATAAAAGAGGTGCCAAAAGGTGTTACGGAGTCCAAGAAGGTTATCAGAATAAAAAGTAGCTCTTGACACGAATGTTCAAGAATGAGTAGGACTCCTACCTCAAGATCATAAGCTAGAAGTCACTTAAGTCAAGTGGAATAGTAAGATAAAGCTTAAAGAATTTAGAAAGTGTGAATATGTTCTAGGGAGAATATGCTTTTCAGTAAAATTGCAATGCATAGTAATCTGGCAAGATATATTATAAACATTTAAAAAAAATTTGGGGTACACACTTAGGAGTTTGTACCTTAGTCAGCATACAATAGGTAGATACTAAGGATCCCTGAGCAGGGGACCAAAATATTTGAGGCTCCACATTCTTGTAAAGGAGTACAGTTATCTTTAGGAAGGCAAATTTGACATGGTTATGATGATGAATCTCGGGTACAAGGGTAATGACATGAGTTAGTATGCTATTACAATGTCAAGACAGGTTCTATCTGAATTTCTTTGGAAGCAGAATGAAATTTTAAAAGGGTTAGAGATGACAGAATAAGGAGGCAATACTGATTAAGTTTTGGATACAACATATGGAGGCAAAGATGATTCTATGGGTTTTGAATATACTTGAACATAGTTGACTAGAAAAATGGGAGCATAATGGTGATCAAATTAACCAAGATAGAGAATTCAGAAGAATATCATAATTTAGGAGAAAAAATGTGTTTTAGTGATGAAGAGGAAACTGATTTATGATTTGGACTGTAGAGTATATGATTCATCATACGTCTTGAATCTATATAACAAATATAGTCTGGGAGACTGAAGTCAGTTTGATATCATCCATTGAGATGTAGTTCTTATAATGGGTGGGATGAACATAGACCTATGGAAAACAACTGTGGTTAAAGATAAAAGAAGAAATAGGTGGTATGGGAAGCAATAGATGGTACTCAAAACAATTAGGAAAAACCAGCAAACATAGTAACACCAACATGTTTTAATTTCAAAATTAAAAAGTGTGATCAACTGTACAAAATGACTGAAGAGAATGAATCTTTGGGGAAATCTTTGGACTTGGCTTCTAAGGGATCAATAGAGGGGAAATATAGTCATTCATTGTCATTTAACAAACATTTGAGACCCTCCTATGAATTTTTTTTAAAGGTAACCAAAACAAGCATATTTCCCCTGGCTTCCTAGAACTTACAGTGTAATAAGCTGGTAATTAACTGACAATAATAAAGCACACAAATATTCAATTAAACTTTTGAGGAATGTTCTAAGGGAAAGGGTAAATATAATAGAAAACCTATTTGGCCTAAATGATAGAGGATTTTCAGAGGGTTGTATGTATAAGCTGAGACCAGGAATGAACTGGAGAAAGGAAGAGGGGCTTAGAGCATTAAGAGACAAAACAAAAGCAGACACAACCCTGAGTTTGGAGATGGCACTGGGGAAACTAAAAAAAAAAAAAAAAATCCTTAAGCAACGTGAGTGAAGGTGGTAGGATAATCATTCATCATTCATTTCTTTATTTAAATCTGATGATAGACTATGAAATATGATATGTGTTGGGGAGTACCAGTGCCCATCAAACAGGAGCTATAAGGCTGGATTGGTGAGAAGAAACCGGGTCATACAGGCTTTATGTCCTACTTTAAGGAATTCTGTCTTTATTTGGTGAGCAATTGGAAGATTTTAAAAGGCTTCAGGAAGGAGAATGTGTATAGTATTTGCATTTTAAGACAATCACATAAGCTATAACATAGAGAATGACTAGAGATGGCAGGATTGGATGTAAAGGTCTACAGGAAGAAGTTACTGCAGTATCCTAGCAAGAGTACGTGGTAACCTAGTCTGGGGTAGGGACATTAGACATGACAAGATAGATTTGAAATACATTCAGGAGGCAAAACAAATAGGTATGGTGATTGATCGAATAGAGGGAATGAAGAATGTGGAGGTATCAAGGTTGATTCCCAGTTTTCTGGCTTAAATTTTAGTGAGTTTTGCTGCCATTCCACACAAGGGGAATACTGGAGAAGCACAGGGTATTAATACACCAGTGAAAAACAAACTTTTGACATTTTTATTCAATAAAGATAATGAAAACCATCAATTTAGCTGCACAATCTTTGTCCCATTTCTGACTGATAATAAGCATTGGTCTGATGTTTGGTTGAGAGTAGCAGGTTTGTCCATGGAGTTCATCTCTCCATGCACAGCTAATTAGGATGGGGTTTGAATCGACAGCACTGGCCTCATTACCACATGCCCAAATCAACAGAGCTAGCCAGGCCAGAGAGATGAAAAGAAATGCATTCACTGTGATGGCGATTACTTTCATATGCAGTGCACTATATTCCAGAACAAATAAATACAGTTGAGAGACTACGACTGAGATCAACAAATAATTAGTGTACTGGAAAGAGGGGATAAAAGCGGGAAAATAGCCTTAAAGCACATGTCCATTATATTCTAACACAGAAATTCTGCATGTTTCTTCTGGCATTTAAACTCATCATTGTTGCCAATCATTAATACACATATTATGGTTTTCATGAACTCACAATCAAGATTTTTTCTTTTCTTTCAACTAATATTCCCAGTCTAAACTTTGAATTAAGTATTCTTCACCAAGTAGAGCATATTTTGACTCTTCAACCTACTTGATTTCCTCTGCCAATGTGCACCATTAAGTAATATTTGCCTTTGATAATTAGCCTGCTTTCAGTATCCCTAGGACTTCACTAGGCAGACGTGGTTCTTCTTACTGTATTATACTTCCCTTTTAGAATGCCTAAAGCTTTATTTTCTAGGCCAAATCTAGAAAAGATCCACTTTTGAAAAATAAAAACCCCAAAGAAAACTTTTCCTTGCACTAAACCATTTTTTCTCTCATCAGGTGTTTTCCTCCTTCTTTTTTTTAAGACAACAAAATCAACATATGTTCAATGTAAAAAAAAAATAAGTACCCAAAAAGAAAACAGAAAATGAATAAAGAATGAAACTGCTTCACTATATCTACCAGGCCGGAAGAATCCTAGCAGTTTAGGGTATACATGTTTTTATAAAGATATCAGATGACATATAACTTTATGTATTTTTTTAGCCTAACAACATATAGTTGACATATGTATATGTTAATACATATATCCTATGTTAAGTTTGAGCCCATTTTCCTAAACAGATTCTTGCTTCTCTCTTCTACAAATAAATCACTGTTCAGTTATTTCGTAAGTAGTGTTTGAGACAAGGGTTTCAATGCAGTATTTTATCTGGATGGTGATGCCAGTAAATTCTGAGATCTGAGGAAATGAGAAAGGGAAGTTAAGACAACCAGTAAAGGATTGCCCTTGATCCAGGGACCATGGTGAGTAACGAACTTGGTCTCACTGGAGAACTCCGGGTGTCTATAAAACAGGCTCCTCAGAGCCATTCTCCCTCAGGGATGGAAAGCTGAAGAGCTGACCCAAGGCTGCTGGTGCAGGGTGGGGAAACAGGAGAGTGGTTGTGGTGTTGTTAAATGTCTGACACTTTTGAATTACAATCATGGATAGGTCCTGGTTCCTGAAAAAATCTCGCATGCAATCAGCTGTCCTCAGGATGCACTGTGCTATTAAAGCTGGAGTAGATATAAGAGCACAAATGCTTTACGTCATGCTCCCTTTCTGATGGGCAATTCGATCGTTTCCATTGCTTTCAACATTATAAACTACCACAATATCCTTATACATAATTATTTGTATGACTCTCTGATTTTTTACATAATATAATTCCTGTTGGTGATATTAAAGGGTAATTCAAAAAATTCAAGGTTGTAATCTGTGGGTATGTTTTGGGATAAAGAGAGGCAACTTTCTTCTTCTTAAATGAATGTTTCTATGGAATGTCAGATAATATATAATTAACTTTAAATGTTACCTTCTAAATTTAGATTTAATACTTAAAATATCTAACTTTTAGCCACATTTATTTGATAATTTTACGTATTTCATCATTACTATAAAAAAGCCAGTACTTTGAGCTAAAATATATGTACCTAACATAATACAAGTCTAAAAATTTGTTTTATTTTCTATTTTAAGATAAGGGCAACGTTGATTTGAAAATTACAATGGCAAGAAAATATTTAGTAGTTAAACCTAGACAAAGCATCCTTAGACTTTACATCAAAAAAGCAAAATCCATAAAGGAAAAATAAATAAATTGGACCTTATCAAAACCAAAAACTTTTTCTCTGCAAAATACCATGTGAAAAGGATGATAAGACAAGGTGCAGGCAGGGAGAAAATATTTGAACACCACATATCTGGCAAATGACTTTGATGTTGAATATAAAAAGAGTTCTCAAAACTAAACCATTTAAAAATGCAATTATAAAACAGGCAAAGGACATGGTTAGACATTTCACAGAAGAGGATATTCAGATGGCAAATGAAAAGATGTTCAACTTTATTAGCCTTTAGGAAAATGCAAACTAAAACCGCAGTGAGATATCACTATACACCTATCAGAACAGTTAAAACAAAAACAGTGACAATAACATATGTTGGTGAGAATGTACAGAAATTTCATCACTCATACATTGTTGGCAGAAATGCAAAATGTTATACTCACTCTGGAAAGCAATTTGGCAGTTTCTTATACAACTAAACATGCAACTACTATGTTGCATGCCATTATACTCCTAGACATTTATCTCAGAGTAATGGAAATCTAAGTTCCCAGGAAAATGTGTACATGAATGTTTGTAGCAGCTTTATTTATAATAGCCCTGCACTGGAAATAATCCAGATGTCCTTCAATGGATAAATGGTTACACAAAATGTAGTACGTGCATACTACACAGTATTACTCAGCAATAAAAAGGCACAATCTATTGATACATACCACAACTTGGATAAATCTCCAGGAAATTAGGCTGAAAAAAGCAACTCCCCAATATTTATGTAGCGTATAATACCATTTATGTAACATTCTTGAATTGACAAAACTGTAGAAATGGAGAAAAGGTTAATTGTTGCCAGTGGTATAGAATTAGCTGGCCGAAGGGAGACGTATTGTCAAAAGGCAACACTAGAGCGATCCTTGTGGTGATTGAACTGTTGTGTATTGACTGTGGTGATGGATACATGAACCTACAGATGTGTTTAAAATACACAGAACTAAATACACACTTACAGGCAAGCACAAATAAAACTGGGAACAAGATTAGTGGATTGTATCAATGTCAATGTGTTTGTGATATTGTACTACAGCTTTAAAGTTATTGGGGGAAAAAGGGTAAAGTGTATATGAAACCTTTGTGTTATCTCTTACAACTGGATGTAAATCTATGTCAAAATAAAAGGTTAAATTTCTACAAATTAGCAACATTTCTGTCTAAAATATATGTACGTATATAAATATTAATGATTAACTTTTGAAGAATGCCAAACTTGTGCTTATTGCCTAATTTTTCTAATTGTTTACATTCTAAAATAAGCATGATTATTCGAAACTCATTTATGTTAGAAAGTAATACCAGAGAACTTACTTCATTTGAGGGCTAATATATGTCAGTTACATAACAATATTAAAATATTTGCATCATTAAAACATCATGGAAAATTCTTCCTTGTCTATCCTCAAGATAAAACAAGGTTAAAAAAGGGGTATTCATGAAAAAAATTAAAGTTATTTAGAAGATAGATTACTGCATTAGGCCATTATTTTGAAAAAAAATCCAAAATGGTTTATTTGCTAAATATTATACCTGATATGCATTACCTCATTTAATCATTATGAGATGGATATTATTATTGCTGCGCCTGTTTTTTTTACAGGTGAGTAGACATTTATATAGCACTTCTTATTTGCCAGTAATGTTCTAAGTGTTTTACATATATTAGCTCATAAATTAGGCAATATACTACCTCCTTTTACACATGAAAGAATGGAGGGAAATTGTATAAGGAAGAATCCAGGCAGTCTGGCTCCAGACTGCTCTACGGTGTGTCCAAGGGACACTAAGGAACAGAGAATTTGAACCATCTACATAAGGTCACATAGCTACTAATGGTAAAATCAGGATTTGAATGTACCTTCTTTCCACTACAACGTTTACCAAATTCTGATTTTTTGATCATATACACCAGAATTATTTAAGCAGCTTGTTTAAAACCTAGGCCCCCTCCCTTCCCCCATCTCTATTGACTGTAAATCTCTGGTGCCAAAACCTGGGAATCTGAATTGTCAATAACCATCCTACGAGGTATTGATTAATCTTAAATTCCCATTCTGGCTGCATTCTAATGCACAAAGCAGGTTTCCTATGAGATTCAAATGAAATATCTGGAATAATTATAAATGATGCCATATTTTATCAATTTTAATGTTTTATTTACTTTTATTTATTTATTTTGAGAAGGAGTTTTTGCTCTGTTGCCCAGGCTGGAGTGCAATGGTACAATCTCGGCTTACTGCAACCTCTGCCTCCTGGGTTCGAGTGATTCTCCTGCCTCAGCCTCCTGAGTAGCTGGGACTACAGGCGCCCACCACCACACCCAGCCAATTTTCATATTTTTAGTAGAGATGGGGTTTCACCATGTTGGCCAGGATGGTCTCGAACTCCTGACATCAGGTGATCCACCCATCTCGACCTCCCAAAGAGCTAGGATTACACAAGAGCTAGGATCACAGGCGTGAGCCACCATGCCCGGCCAGTTAATGTTTAATTTTTAAAGACACTTTAACATCTCTGAAATAGGACTGACTGTTAAAACTGGTGGTTCTTGTAATCACAATAAAAAGGTTTTTTTTTCTTCTTCATGCTACGTAAAATAATGTTGCTTTAGATTTGTTAATGTATACAGGTTCACTGGGTATTAAAATACAAGAGACATTGCTTATTAAGCACTATATATATATATATATATTTTTTTTTTGCTCCTGGGTCACATGTGAAAGGGTGCCCTTCTACACGCCGTGTCAGGGTTATGGAAAAAAAATTGTAAGTCTTCCATCATATGTAGAATCACATATACTATGTGTAAGTCACTAACCCATGAACAGATAAAATAATGAGTTTGAGAATACTTTGAAAATGATAAATCGTTATGTAAATGCTGTGTGTGTATGAATGTAAGCATAAGCATGGGCTTGAAGTAAGATTATTAGAGAAAGTAGAAATAACTTGATGATGCTCATTTCCAAACTTGGCACATGTGCATTGTAACAGACATCAAGATTTTCAACATTTTTCTTTTTCTTTCTCTAATAATAGGAAGCATATCAGTAAAGAGTGCTCTTTAATGCTTGCTATACTCTAGGAAATTATTTAAGTGCTTTTCGCAGATTATCTCATTTGAGCCCCCCATAAATCCTGTAAAATACCATATTATTACTGTTGCTATTATCCCTATTTTACAGGAGAAAAAAACTGAGTTGTAGGAACATTAAATAAGTTGATTAAAATTACTTAATGAGAAAGTGCTAGAGTAAAAGTGTGAGCAGAAGCACTTTGAGACAGTAACCTGTTGAAATACGTCTTAAAGTAAAATTTACTCTAAACTAACCTACATTATGTGACTTCACATAACACAGGAAGGAGAAAGTGGACAGAGAAGCCAAGATGTAAATAGTCACTGAAAAGGAAAGAAGAGAAAGCAAGAAGAACATGCCGTAAAATATTTGCAAATGTGTTTATTGCAACTCCTTTTCAAACTTACTTGATTTGAACACTTTATTTTCACTTTCTAGATTTTATGTCTCTACCAAATGCATTTGATTACAAAATTTTCCTTTTGTCTCTCTTGTACTGATGTGAGCATTCATTTAACTAATTTCATTTTAAACTACATTATCCATACCTATTCATATTGTCCCCATCTCTATGACTTCATTGTCTATGATTCTGTTCTATAAACTCTGCAACTCTGTTCTTTGATCCACTGCATATATCCGACAGCTGGACATTCTTCTCATTCTATCTACATTTTCTGTATTGCGCATGCAATCTGAACCTATTCTCAGGAAAATTATGAAATGAATGTGGTCTTTCAAGTCCTATACGTCTTCTTTTAGCATGCTTCTCCTTCGTTTTCCTAGTCCTTTCTGGTAAGTTTCCTCAGCCTATTACTCTAGTTATTGGAAGATTTTGATCGGATAAAATACACCCCATATTATTAGGGACTAATGTCTTTCTCTTATGAAAGTATTTGTAGTTTAAAGGAATACTAAATGGAAAAAAGTAACGCTAAGGTTGAAGGAATGGATAACTGAATGGCAAACTGCAGAATAATTGCATCATATTCTAGAGTGGGGGGATTGATTCAGAATGGGTACCCTTCCAGCACCCCCAGATATGACTGCATTGGAAAAAGCCTTTTGGATACATTCAAAATCTCAGTCTTGTACAAGATATTATCAAAATCTGAAAAGAGAAAGATGTATGTCTCTTTCATTAAAAATTTACAACAGACATTATAGTACTTATTTTTCATTTACTTATTATTATTTGGCTGCCATATATTAGCACCATACCATCCTTATATTTTGGACTCATCAGCCTGTTTAACTGTGTTAGTTTTGAAAATTAAAAAATGTAACTCAAAGCAGAAACAAGTTAAAATAATAAAAATTAATAGTCCTCTCTGTTCAACACTGTTCCCAATTTTGAAAATTAATTTTTCTTATTATTTTGTTCCATTCGTAAGAATCTAGTTTCTGCTACATGAACTATTACCCTAAAATAGTCTTAATTTTAAAATTTTGTTTTACAATTCAAATTATCATGTAACTCTGAAAAATATTTACATGTCTGAGTATACTACACTTCAAGTTTAGATCCCAAGAAATATACACTGCAGCAGACTCTAGAAAGGAGCTAAGATGTTGAATTTAGCTGGAGCTTATACGACCCTACTGTTGTAAAATGAAGCATAATATTCTATAATTAACACACTTTAGTTATAGAGATTCCCTAAAGTATTATTTTCATCTATAATTATGATATCTAATTGATAAAATATACAGAATTTGTCTAATTTTCCTTAGTTTAAAAATATAATGATTTTGTTTGCAGAAACATTAACATTTGCTCTTTTATTAAGAAATACAATTGTTTTCTGTAAAACTAAGAAGTGCTAGCAAATTATGTTGCAAATGGTTAAACTGTTTCTTCAGTTGGCTGCTCGTCTTTTCTCAGTATACATGAGATCTCTTCTGTCTATGAAATTACATTGATTTTATTAGTGAAAGATGAAGTTGCTGCCCATTTCTAGGCTAACTGAATAAGTTCTGGTCTAAATATGGCTCTAAATCATAAATTATTTCAATAATCATTAAGTCAGTAGTCTCCATAGAACCGTGACTTACCATATACCTAGGTTCAACAGAGACTGCTGAAGATGTGAATGACACATCCTTGTGATGGAAGAGGTTCCAGTTTCATTTGGGAAGCAAGTATGTAGACAACTAAAGACTACCGGAAATACAAATATAGGTAAGATCCTTAATTCAACTAAAATAGCATATGAAAAATAAACAGCAATTAACACACAGTTAGAAAGCAGTTGGGGGGTTGATTTTTGAACACTGTTAATGAGTCTGTTAATGTTAATTGTACCTGCATTTCCAAAATTTCTTAGGTTTATTTAGATACATAATACCAAAAATAAAGATAAAATTAAGCTAAAATGTCAGTAGGGAAACAATGATAAGTAAGTTAATTCTTAGAATTCCCTTTATACTTTGGTTCATTCAATCCTTGTCAAGCAATATTATTTGTTTCTCCCAGAAAACTCACATTTAGTCTAGTGTCCCCATGAAATATGTGATCAAAACTATCTTCCTGAATAACATTAGCACCATTAAACCGCAATTATTTCACATATCATACAGAAGTCCATAGTTACTAAACTGAGTTATAATTCTTAAATCACATTAATTCAGGAAGATTTTAGTGCCTGTTTGTTTAACACAATCTTATAAATGATCCCTTAGAAAGGATGTAAAAATCCACACATATCTTAATGGGCTAATTGTGCTCACTGCAGTGTTGAGTCCATAAAAGCTTTTCAACAGTGAGAGAAATGATGGCATTTTCATCTTAAATTGCAAACATAATTGCTCTTCTAAAAATCTTTTTGTTTCTAACTTGAGTGCTATTGACAGCAGAAATTTCCCCAAAACACTAATAGAGTATTCAACATAATTTCATTTATTGAAAAAAAATCCAAGGGAAAATAACATACAGCTATCTGAAACTATTTAGCAGGAAGAAAATATCAAAAGGAATGAAATTAAATCTAAACTTTGAGATTTCAAATGAAACTAATATTCAATATAAATTTAACACAATGTATATTCGATTAAACTTACACATTTAAATATATTGCTGAGACTCAAGAAATAAAAATGATATCCTGGAAACCCAGGACAACAATTAAGAGCCATACAAAAACGAACTGAAACTAACAAGTTAATCCCTATTTTATAGAATTTCCCATTGTTTTATTGAAAAATAAGAATACACTTTAGCTCAACTTATGGAAAATTAGTACAATTGAAATTAAATTCAATCAGTTGTAAATATTTCCTTGAGAAAACCATTTCAGTTTCTACCCAGAGTTTAACCTCTGCCCTACTCAACATTTTGGATTCCAGTTTCCTAATTTCAATATATTCAATGTAGGTTCAGGGTAGTGATATCACCACTCATAATTTATTAAGCTTTAAATTAATATGTTAATAAAGTCATCCATATACAAATATATGGAATATTTCTCCCTCTCTAAGCCTCACTTCTTTTTCTAAGCAGACAGGAACATATGGATTGATTCAGAACTGACATAGTTCACATACAGATTTCAAGTCTTTAGTCTTTCTTTTTCTATGTATGTAATAACAACATACATGTTTACTGATAAATATTGTGGATATTCGGCAAAGAACATTTTATATTAGATTTGAAAAAAGTTCTGATCATTCTGTGGTAGCTTTTCTCCTACACAGATGTAGAAAATGCTAGACATTGCTTTTTAAAAATGAGCACTAAGAAAACTAATAAACTAATTAGCCACAAAGGGAACACTGTAGGAAAGGAAATAGCTTGGGACTGAACCCTGTGATTTTATTGTTTTCACAGAAAATGCAATAACTCCTCATTGACATCAACTACCCAGTTGCAAGAAGAGTGTACCTTCTGCTTTGGTGAGACACAGATGAAACAATTAGTAAAACATAGTCATCAACCAAGAAGCAAATTAATTTGGGGTAAAGATTTTCCAGTTTAAAGGTCTGTTGATTGGCCCTGATCTTTGAAAGGCACGTTAAAAAAAAAAGTTTTGTGGTAAATAATACGCATTCACAAGAACACTTGGAAATCAGTCTATAAAAATAAGATTATTCCATCACCATCTTTCAAATCACTAATCAGAGCAAAGAAAAATTGATCATGTAAAACACCACAGCCAGGTTCATACAGTCTCAATTACATAACTAAATGAATTAATTGTTCTTCAAGTTACACATTTTATTGACATATATGTTTATTATAAACTTTTTAAAATAAAAATGCATGTTTGGTGAAAAGTTAATACAGTTGTAATTTGTATTTCATCATATTTTAAAATACAAAAGAATTGAATTGCTTTTACTCTATTACATGATGTAACTGACTAGCTGGGTTGTAATTCTCAGTATTATAATTATCATAATTCATTGCCATGCCGAAGTCAATTCTGTGATATGTGTGAAATGAAATACCTTTAGTTTAGCCGACTGCATGACATTGTGGTGTACCATGCATCTTCCAAATCTCTTAAAGAAAAGTTAATGGCAGGCCAAACTTGTGACAAAGTACTGTGAACAACACGGAAGGAGGAAACATTTTAAACAGGGATATATAGCATATTGTGATTTGTGGTAGAATTAAAAAACACGCAGCAGAAAAAAAAAGAGTGTACCTAGGTATGTATATAATGTACTTAAGAGAGGACTCAGATTTTTAAAACGGACAAAATAAAAATTACATTATTTTCAAATACTGCATAGTCAATGAGCATTTGATGTAAATCTTACAAATATGGTTGGGTGTTTTCTTCTCAGTTTAGGGTTTGTTGAAAAGTAGTAATATTAGGCATTGTTTGGCACTTCTGGCAATGTTAGTGACTTTAGTGAATTTCATTATATCTATGATGCATTTTATATATCACTACAAAGAAATGCTGCCAATTGCAATTAAAATAGGCCCAATTGCAGAGATGTTAACATGTAGAGAGACAAGCATTCTTGAACTCATGAAATAGAATAATACTCCAAAGTAATTAGGATCAATTACTGGCAGTAAGAGATCACATGGTACATTCTTTCTTCCACAATATTAAAAACTCCATTGCCTGGTGCCTCTCTATAAAAGAACGAAAAATATTGGCATCAATTACACTTTAAATGTGTTATCAAAATGGAAAAGGAAAAATATGTTGGTGAGTCCAGTTCATAATAAATACAAAAAAATTAGGAAAAGGAAGGCAGTTGCTAAATGAGTGTTTTAAAAGTTTCATTATTTTTACTAATATTAAAGAGGCTACTTAAAAAATTTACATTTCACTTATCCCAATCTTTTAAAATTTCTGCATTTTATCCATTTACTTTCAATTAAAGCAACTGAACATATGATCTGTAGTGAAAAACATTGATTCAAATTGTTTGTTGGTTTACGTGAATGATCCAGAACCCACTTGAGATACACATTTTATTACCATCTCAATAAGTCTGATTGCTTTGCACTTCTTCTGATTGCCCCTTTGTTCTTCACATTCATCTGCAATTTTAAAAAAATTTAATCAAAATTAATCTGTGGTACCAGCCAGTTCTCATCAACTTCTGAAGCATTGTGTATTCTTACTGTTTGAGAGGGTAGGAAAGATTTTAGTATTTAATAAATGCTGAGTAGTAGGATTGAAACTTTTTCTTACAGTAGCTTCTTTGTGCAGGATTACTTAGGATAATAGGACATTTGATTGTTTACCTGAGAAGGACACATGTATCTTCAAATATTCTGAATATAGTCTTTTTATTTTTTATTTTTTTGCAAAAGCCTCACTGAAATCAACTTAAAGATCAAGGGAGGGAGAGGCAATGAGTTAAGAGTCTCCTTTTAGATCTAAGACATTTTCATTGCTATTATCAGGAATGAGAGTGCAGAAAATCAATTAAAAAGGGCGATCTACTGATAAGAGAGTGGAGAAAAGGGGCCAGTTGCCACAAAATGGAAGTCAAGGTGAAGCGAAATTTTGCAAAAAGTAAAAGAAATGCCCCAGATATCGTGTACTTGAATCTCTTTGGTCTGATAAAGTATGTGGGTTACTGTGAAACTCTGAAAAAATTTTAATATGCCTAATTCATTCAAATAAGTTATGAAACTCATTTGTTTATTATGTTTAATTTAAAGGACTTGGTTCAGATCAACTCCATCACTACCTAAATATTCAAAGTGGTCCCCTTTTGAACTGACTGAAAATAGACATTAAATTCCAGGTTCATATATGTTTCATATTTTACCTTCAAAGGTTTAACTGCTTTCTACATGTATTACAAATCTAGGAGAGTGCATCAGGGAGTTCCTATTAAAATTTCTTTCTGCAGACATTAAGGTATGTGGAGCACTGAAGATTTATCCCATGGTAACCAATAAATTGGATAACTAATTTCATTTTAGTGATAAGTGAACATTGCTCAACAAACACACATACTGCTTGTCATACCTTACCTGGAAAGAGGCTTTATTGAACATAGCTGTAAAATTATATTTTAAGTTGAATTACTGAATTTGCACAAACATTTCTACAGAATTGTTTTAAAAAATCAAGCTTTGTCATTTTCCACTACATTTTGTTGTGCTTTTATATTAATATTCGCAAATGTTATAATTTAATACTTATATTCCAATTACTTGCATAATCAGTTTTTTTTTAATCCTGGGGTGTTGAAAGAACATATAATAATAATATTCTTCTTAGACAAAAGTCTTTTTAAATGAAGTTAAAAGCTGAGATAATTTAAGGAAAAGGATCTTCAAATTTTCATAACCAACAGGTTTAAGTGAAATTTACAATGCATTGGAAAACTGGCTGGTTAAAGATATGATTTGTCCTCAGGTAGCTCAAAATCATTTTTACAGGTTTTTGTTTTTTTGTAAAAGTGTTTTTTAATCTTGGTAAAATAATAAAATAATATTTCACAATTTGCACAGAGTCTGACTAAAGGGCAGAGGCATATTACCCTCAGAGTTTAGAATAAAGCCAGATTTTTCAGGCCCAGTTCCACTGTAGAGTTAGTATGCACTGCAGTCCCAAACATTTTCTTGTTCCCTCTAAAGCTAGGGCCAATTTCATTTCAAATGGAGGTTAGAGTAAAAAAATCACTTTTGTGTTTTACCACCTTCTGCACTAAGTATTCTTAACCTTTTGCTCTGGTTGACCCATTTAATAACCTGGAAGAAAAAAAGTGTTGCTCCATGTCTGGTCTCAATGGAAGTAATTTTCTAATGGACAATAAGCCGAAAGGCCATGGCTGCCTAGGAGGTTAAACAACAAATATCTCGTCTGCATGGGCTTACGCAGCAGCTTGGGTCCTTTCTTCTTCAGAAGCGGCTTTGTTGTCTTGCCTGTAATTTGCACATTTAGGCTCTGTAGTTTGTTTATAAAATAGTTTGACACAAACCACTCTTAGCAGTGCAAGCTTCTGAGTTGAAAATTATTCAGGCTTGTTTCATTGAAGGCACTTGGTTTCCATGGCGATTTATAAAAGATGGTGGTTTGGTTTCTTCATTGGAACAGATGACATAGTTTGGGTGTTCAAGTGGCCGCAAGCAAACTCCGATAAGCCTGTGTAATATGTAAGGCCAGGTTTACCAGCCTGGATAGTAGTGCATGCAAAAAGAGACAGCATACAGTTATCTAGCTTAGCCATGGGAGAAAAATAATAATAATAAAGGTGGGATGGGGATAAGGTGGGGAGAAACATGAATGCTTTAAATAATTCTGAGTTCGGGTTATTTTCAAGGAAGGGTAACAGCCAAAGGTAAAAGGGCCTACATTTATTTAATTCTCTATGAAAGCCTTCTTGAAAGGAAAATAAATGCCAGCTCTTCACGTACCCTGTTTACAGTGAGGTTTTTGTTGGCAGGCCATTAGGTTTCCATGGTAACAAGCAAACTATTCATTTGAAACAAAACCAGCCATGACTTTGTGCTTTGACAAGGATTTCTATAGCTCTTTTTTTTTTCTTTTTTTCATTTTTTTTTTTTCCAGAGTTCAACCAGATGACGTTGTAATCTTTTTAGCCACAAAAGCACCTGAAGGTCTCTTCTCTACTCAGGTCAAGATTATCTTTTATGTTTAGTTTGGAATAAGTTATACTTCCATGATGTCTTTTTATCCCCAGTGCTTAAAAAAATTTGTTTGTATTATTTTATTTTTGAGTCAGTAGTCAGTGGAGGAATCTTTGGTAGTTTGTTTGTTCAATGTCCATTTACAAAGACTCTTTCTTCATGCCAGTGCCTGGTGAATCTTTTATAGCCTCTGCCAGGATAAGGTCACCTTCGAGGACTTAAGATAGAGATGAGGACGATAATGGGAAAAAGCCATATATGAACCAAAATCCCAACAGCACCATCAACGGAATCTAAAGATAAGGAAAATAAATGCGAACAAAAAAAAGAGGAAGAATAAGCATTCCACGCAGGTACTAACACAACCTTGGTGAATAATAAAACAAGTATATGGAAAATATTTCTGGAAAATATTTATTTTTATTTTGTTTTATTTATCAGCGTCATTGCTAAGGGAAATGAAAAGGAAAATGAATATATGGTAAGGCACTTGATAAAAAGATTTACAGATTTTGAATTGATATAATATGCTATGAAAACTTGTTCGTAACATATTCACATAGGTTTGTGGCTGAGCTCAGTCTTAGAGTTCTGCTAGCCACATGAAAGCAGGAACATGGAGAAAATTATCAGAATACTTCAAAAAGTAGATTTTTTTTCAAGCTTCCAGAAGTGGATAAGCTTGAAGACTGAAAGAAAATCTATGTTAATGAAAACTAGAAAGGGATGGTTATGTGTACAGAAATTAACTATTGCAACTAGTAGATTATCCATGTCTAGATCAGTCCATTATCTATAAATTATACAAATCATTTTCTCTTTATTTTAACTTTTAGAGGCATGATGAAGTCCATTCAAACTAAAAAATCCCTTTCACCAATCGATCTGGAAAGTCCTACTGTAATTGGGATTTCTGTTGAAGCCTGGTGTCCAGTTGATGCCTTTTAGAATGCATGCCTTACCAAGGAGGGATAACACGGGTATAATTCATTAACCTAGCTAAAGTTGCAAAATGGCTTGTATCTAGGGGAGACTTGAGTTTGAAAATTGAGACAAAATCTTATATCTGCATGGTGTGGACCATAGTTCCATTTATTGCCTGGAAAGAATTGGCAGCCTGAGGAATAAGGAAGAGGCTTTCAGCCTTCAGGCTGGTCTGTACTTAGAATGTTATATTCATTTAATAATCATCAATCAATCAAATCCTAGTCATAAAATGAACAACAAATGGTAATTAAATGACACAAATGTAACAGAAAACTTTCTGATACCAAATAGATTATTTGTGTTCAATTAAGATTATTTCCCCTAATTTATAGAGTTTAAACACCCTCAATAGATATAGAGGGTATTTTCATATTTAAAACCGCTACACATTTCCTGGACTTGCTAGTTTAAGAGGAAAAAAACTAATTATAAAAATGTTCTATTGTAATAGAACTTGTGGTAATGAAGTCCCTATGGGCTTTCACAGGTATTTCACTGCGGCTGCTTTTATCAGTTATGCTTTCTTTCTGCACTAGGGAGTAAATAATTTCCTTTGCTTTCCTCCTTTGAAAAGTTTAATTCAATTTATTTAATTTGTTTATAATATTTGTGCTTACATTATGAAAATGTAAAATTTCTGTATATAGTTGTTACTGCCTTCAATTAACAACATGTTACTGCCACTCAGTCATACTATGAAATTCAAAAGAAATCCTATTCTCCTTTGAGGAGAATACGTGTTTTCCTGTGCATTAGAAAAACTGTTCTTTTGAGTATAGCTACTGGTTTTCTAAAGCAGAACTAGACAGACACAAGGATACATTTTTACTAAATATGTTATTTGAAATACTAAGTTTATGACAAGATACTACGAGCAAAATGGCACATTGTTATATAAAAATCTTAGTTTTTGTCTTTTGACAATACTTAAGAATTGGGTCAATTCAGTTCATGTAAGTAATCAGTGGACAATTGTACACATTCAACTTTCAACATCTAGACTGATATACTTTCTCACTAAATATAGAAAATTACCAAAGACTCTGATTTGCTCTAGATTTATACAACTTAGATTTTCATGCTTTTGTATGTGCTAAATAATTGATGAGTAATTTGTGTAAATTTAGTTTGATTACTTTCTCTATATATGACCACAAAATAAAAGATTCCAGATGAGTCTAAGATAAACCTTCAATTGCAGTCATTTTTAACAGGAATGATTTTAGATTTCATAGCTTCGAATGTGAAATATGGAGATGAGGATTTTAAGAAGCAGCTAAACACATAATTCTAAATCTTTGTGCATTATTTATCATGTTTTATTTATATCTCTTTATTATAAAATGGGCCTGTGACAAAAAATTAAAATTAAAGATATCATTAAACTGTAATATTCAAAAAAGGATATAAAGTGAAAATCAACTTATTAAACAAGCTTGTGGTGCAGATTGGACATTAGACCATAAATATTAGGTCTACTTCATTACTTAATATATGTATTTAGGCTCTTTAGAATGCTGAATCTGTTAAAATGGCTGGCAAAAGGCCAGGCACAGTGGCTTACGCCTGTAATCCCAGCAGCTAGGGAGGCCGAGGCAGGTGGATCACCTGAGGTCGGGAGTTCGAGACCAGCCTGGCCAACATGGTGAAACGCCGTTTCTACTAAAAATACAAAAAATGAGCGGGGTGTGGTGCCGCAAGCCTGTAATAATCCCAGCTACTCAGGAGGCTGAGGCAAGAGAATCACTTGAACCCAGGAGGCGGAGATTGCAGAGTGAGCAGAGATTGCACTGTTGCACTGCAGCCTGGGCAACAAGAGGAAAACTCCGTCTCAAAAAAAAAAAAAAAATTGGCTAAATCAGGAAATATATTCACTATATTCACAAACTGGAGGAATAAAAACATCTATGCTGACATGGTAAGGCTTTGTGTCTTCACACAAATCTCATCTTGAAATATAATCCGCATAATCCCCATGTTTCAAGTGAGAGACCAGGTGGAGGTAATTGAATCATACGGGCGCTTCCCCCGTGCTGTTCTCAAGAAAGTGAGTTTTCACTAGATCTGATGATTTTTTAATTCTTCTTCTTATTATTATTGTTATTGTTATGTTTTTTTGAGAGGTACTCTTGCTCTGTCGCCCAGGCTGGAGTGCAGTGGCGCGATCTCGGCTCACTGCAAGCTCCGCCTCCCGGGTTCACGCCATTCTCCTGCCTCAGCCTCTCCGAGTACCTGGGACTACAGGGACTACATGCCTGGCTAATTCTTTTCCTTTGTATTTTTAAATAGAAACGGGGTTTCACCGTTTTAGCCAGGATGGTCTTGATCTCCTGACCTTGTGACTCCCCCCGCCACCTCGGCCTCCCAAAGTGCGGGGATTACAGGCGTGAGCCACCGCGCCCGGCCGATCTGATGATTTTACAAGGGGCACTTCCCCCTTCTCTCAGCAATTCTCTTTGCCGCCTGTGAAGAAGGTACTTTGCTTCCCCTTCCCCTTCTGCCATGATTGTGACTTTCCTTAGGCCTCCCAGCCTTGTTGAACTGTGAGTCAATTAAATCTCTTTCTTTTATAAATTACCCAGTTTTGGGCAGTTCTTTATAGCAGTATGAAGATTGACTAATACAATTTACATTGTAAATATGTGCTACGTATACAGGTTCATCAAATATTTTAATAAAAGTTTTTAAATCTTCTAAAACAAATAATATCAAATAAAATGTTTTAAAATCTTAATTAAAAATCAAAGTGTACTTGCCTTACATAGATCTAGATCAAAATCTCACTTCTATTTTATCTTAGGCCAAATATGTCTATAATTGAATTTAATACTTTAAAAATAACTGAACAAACTTTAGAGTATTAGATATAAGAAATTTTTAAATAAACCAACTAAAAATAACTGTTTTTAAAATTAATTAAATTAAATTTTAATTTAATAGTGATGTTACTTTAACTTACAACAAACCAATCTCAAGCAAAGATACTTACTCTTAGTTGCTAGATCTTGTTTTGCACATTCTCCTTCTGCAATTGATACATCATCAATAGCAATGTCACCTTCTATTCCAGGACCTCGAATACCTTCAAAAATGAGCTACAAACATGAATGAAACAAACCTAAATGTGGAGCTTTGATTTGCAGATCAATTTCTCTTGAGAAATCAAGGTGACAAAAGTAAACTTGTCAGTAATCCTGGCATCTTTTATATTTGATGGCTTTCAAAATTAAAACTTGCAGAAAACATAAACTTTTATCCCCAAACCAATAATTGAATCTTCCTTGCATTTTATTAGTTTTTCACATCAAAAGCTCTGTGTCGATTTTAAAGCAAAACTAAATTTAATTAAATAATACAATTAAAACAACGACTACACATCCTCTTTCAATTTTTAGGGATAAGAAAAAAGTGTTTTATTTGAAAAGTCTTTCTCTGAAATAGATTCTGGTTTTATCTGAACATAACTCATAACGTTAGTTTTCTAGAAATATTTTAAAGAATAAATAAATTCTGGATTCTTTACAACAGTAATATGTATATTGAAGCCCGGAACGAAGTTTTTCTATCTCTGACACTGATTTCTCACAAATAGATTGAATATGTTCGTCATATTCCCATGTTGACTTTATAATTTACCTCCATGATTTCACTGCTGATACTCCATTTTTTAAACTTGAAGATATTTATCAGTCTATTTATGTTGAATATCTCATGGTATACCTTTGAATTTTTGGTATCTATAACAATGGTGGTCACTGAGGCTCAATGCGTGAATATTGAAAGAATAAATGAGTAAAATCAGAATCCTTTATTATTAAAAATACAATGACAATAGAAGCACAATTAGCGAATTTATATATTTTTTTATTTTTACAGAAACCAGATTCTTTTAGAATTTTCTTTATGACTCCCAAATTATTCCTTGCTTTCAGCAAAACTTTTTAATCTTTTTGATACTGTAAGGCAATTCATGCATTTAGTGGTGGGTTTATAGTTCTAGAAAAATATTTACGTGTTAAAAGGAAATATCTACTTTGGTCATTCCAAAGAATAGTTTAATAAAGAGCCGTTTCTAACGTCAATCTGGTAATGTGCTTTATTAATAACATTTCTAGACTTAAGTCATCACAACAAATTTGACAATGTTTATTTTTATCAATGCCAAAGTTTTTGTTTTTGTTTTTATTTGAAAACATCTCCTCAAAGGCACATCAGAGTCATTTCTGAACTTTTCAAAGCTGCTGTCCTGGGAAAGCCATAGCTTAATTATGATGATTTTGAGAGAACTTAGGCCACTTTTGAGAAATCGATCCAATGTTCTTTGATATGCTCTCATAATATTATCAATGGGAGTCTCCAGGTAGTAAGCAGAGGCATCAGTTGTCAACTTTTGTATTGAGACCCTGTCCTTCCCTTAAGTGTAGTTCATCAAATAAACAATAATTTTCATGATTTGATAGCAGAGAAAAATTTGAGTTCTTACTGATATATAAATATGATAAATGTGGAGTTTCCTGCTTATCTATGTTAAGATAAGCATGTTCTTAAAGATTCTCCAAAGCCATCTCTTTGAAAAACATTTAAAATGGTCTGTTTCACTGAAGACAAAACAAAATGGCAGCTGCAGTTCAAATATTTAGAACCAAGTTAGCAGTTTAGCAAATTGTCAGTCCTCAGATAGAATTTGCAATGAAGTATTATTTTGGATGCTTGGAAATGATGACTTCTGTTTGAGATAGGATGGTGTCTGGAAAGGTAACTGGGAAGTGGCTTTAAAAACTCTCAGAAGACTTTTAAACAGTCCTTTATTTAAAAGGTCTATGAGAAAGGATTTAGAAAAAAATCAACAATATAAACATTTGAGAGAATTGAATATGGAGAAAGGGAAGTCATTTTAAGGTGCAGAATATTCCACATTATGGATGTAATTTATTTAACCAGTACCCTATAGTCATTGTTAGACATTAAAACTATTATGAACAAGGCTGAGGTGACTACGTTTCAAATAATTATGATTCAGACTTATTTAAAGCACATTGTTCTGTAAGGTCATTACCAATTGCCCCTATGAGCAAGCTACCTGTGAGAAAATATTTCCCTTTTTCCAAAAAGTAGGTTTTTAAGTCTTGGGGTATATTTTCCCTCTTTGATATGTGTTCCTTACCTGATAGAGAGTCAGTGTTAGAATAAATCAATAGTTAATATTAAATACTGCTTGTAGGGTGCAATACAGGGTTTACAATGTAGCCATAGCAAAGATAAGGGGTTTGCATTCCCATGTGCTTTATGTGGGGAAATGAGATGCGGTGAAGAGCCTAACAAAGGTGGGTTAAAATGCTCTGCACCTGCTCGCACTTGAAATTTACACAGATGAAGCTGAAGTCAAAATCCTTTTATTAGGAAGGATGTTTGAAAAACATCCACAATGTTCTTTATCACTGAAGCCAAAACAAAATGGCAGTACATGGATTTCCCATCTTAGCTATGTAAAGGTAAAAAGTTTGAAGAAAATATCTACGCTTTTTCTTTTTTTTTTTTTTTTTTTTTTTTTTTTTTTTTTTTTGAGACGGAGTCTTGCTCTGTCGCCCAGGCTGGAGTGCAGTGGCGCAGTCTCGGCTCACTGCAAGCTCCGCCTCCCGGATTCACGCCATTCTCCTGCCTCAGCCTCTCCAAGTAGCTGGGACTACAGGCGCCCGCCACCGCGCCCGGCTTATTTTTTTTTTATACATTTAGTAGAGACAGGGTTTCACCATGGTCTCGATCTCCTGACCTCGTGATCCGCCCGCCTCGGCCTCCCAAAGTGCTGGGATTACAAGCGTGAGCCACCGCGCCCGGCCAACTTTTTCTTATTCAAAGTACACAATTGCTTTCACTTAGTAAGTTCTTGTTACTTCCAGACGGGAGTCATATAAAATGGTGAGATTTCTTTAAAAATCAAAACTAAAACATACATCTCATCGAAGTCATTTCTGAACTTTTCAAAACTGCTGTCCTGGGAAAGCCATAGTTTAATTACAATGATCCTGCCATTACTCAAAGCATTTCAAAACTTCTTCTGCTACCGCCTTTAAAGGATTAAACAATCCTCCTTTTTCTATTATTTTTCTTTTTCATCCTGTCCTCCTGCCTCCCTGTGCAGCTTGATCAAAATCAAAAGATCGGACCTAGGCTTGTGCTAAAAAAAAAAAAAAAAAGTCCCAGAGCAGTGAAATTGTGAAAGACAGACCCTTTTGTAGTCAGATTGAGAGAATGCGTCAGGAAACCATCTGTAGTAAACATCAGGAAGCAGATTGACTAATGTAATTTAATATGTGTGCTACCTACCTACTGGCAATATGTTGACTCTAAGTCTGTGGTTTGCTCAACAACAAAACTAGCAATCAAGAAAAATCAAAGCATCACGTGTCCAGAGGGCTTCCTATACCTAGAGCACTACCTTATATGAATATTTCATCCCTTGGTGATACCGAATGAATTAAGTGGTACAGTTAAAAAAGTAGGCTGATTTGCAAATACATTACTTACATTTACAGTTACAATTATTGATATTACATTTGTCATTGATAAAGCAAGGTAATTTCTTTAAGCATAGCAGGAATTTTAGACACTGTGGGTAAATAAATCTAGTTATTTATTGGTATGATAAAGATAATTTCTAGCAATAAAACTCTTAGTACAGTCATAATTTATATTTTTAATATTTATTGGTAATCTTGTGATGATAAAGAATCTATTTTAATAGGCCAGAGAAATCTGCAGTCTTCCACAGGGACCTTTTTGAACAAAAAGGAAAGGAAAGGTCCTGTGTAGCATGTTTATTTGTTTCCTTTTAGTTTCCACAGTTTTGCTATTACAAAGATGTAGATTGTTTTTTAACTGGTTGAATTTCACAAATAAATATTTATTGCATTGTTTTATTTATGCTCTGAGCTCTTGACTACCATTATATTTCTGAATTATTGTAATTAAACTTTATAGATTCAAACAGATTCATAAATGACTCCTAGATTAAGATCTAGAGAGAGCATGTTTTACTTGACATTGTTTTTGTGTGAGTTAGACAAATATAAAGTGTAGATATTAAATTTAAATAATGTGCCTTAGCCAAACTTTTAAGCATTTGTAAAAACAAATCTTTGCTGATGTTTTCTAGAATATAAAGATGATAAATTATGTCCATTAAAATATGATGTATTTAGCCATAGAAGATGTTATCTTTACACAACAAAAAATCTTAATTATATTTATCTTGAGAATTAAGACTCTCTAGTTTAAAGAGTTAAATTGTCATCTTTTTATGAATTTCCATCATTATTTTAACTACCATTACATTACAGAGAAAAAAACATTTTCATTTCCTCTTCAGTACTTCTGAAATGCATTTGGTTTAACTCACTTGACGAAGGAATTAACAGCATCTAGGTACCCATGGAGAAAATGTTAAAGTTTAGGTCTCCTAAAAGAGGGATAAAATTATGCAAAACCTGTTCCTCCCACACAATAGCACTATTGTTTAAAATTATTTCCCTTAATTGAAATGACGAGTTTAAAATTGAAATGTTTTCACAGTGTGTTCATGCAACTCAGCAAACTTAACATATAAAAAATATTGTGTAATCAGAAAATTAACTTTTGGTAAGTAAATTCAAATGGGAATTCTAAAAAATTAATGTGGATTTCTGTATTAGAATTATACCTCACAAAATTGTTTCAATTCATTAATTGACAGTTTCTTACATACATTATAATGCTTTAAAGCATATAAATATAGATGTCAAAATAAAGATATAGATGATGCTATAAAAGTATGTGTCAAATGTAATTTCTCAGCAAGAAAAGAACAGCTACATGAATCACGAATGAGTAAAAGTAGATGGGGGAATTAAATAATAAAATGCACTTCTGATGATTTGCCTTCATTGTTAATGGTGACTTCTGCAAATATTTACAACATAGTTTCTTCCTGACAAAAGGCAAATCACTTCTAATCATTACTGCTGAGGCAAATTGAAAACCCTCAGACTGCAGTTTGAAAATTGACAGTATATATCACTTTGAAAACCTTCAGGATATAAATATATTTAAAAATAACCATTAGCATTAATAATGTTATCTTTATTTTATCACTGGTTTAGCAAATAATTGAACTATCCTCAACCATTACAAAACAAATTTGAAGAGAGACAGCATAATAGACGTAGCGGGTAGCCTTGGCTTTTTCCCTGGGGAAACTATCCCAAATATGAACAGTGAGTTTAACTTCACAATACTCTGCCAGTTCATCTTGTGGGACAAATGTCAATTAGTTGTCAACATTTCTAATATTAAATAATAACATGAGAGTCGACTGTTGGGAAAGACAAAGAAATGCATCAAATTGTGAGCTGCAACTGGTAAATGTTTTCAATGGTTAAGTCAGGAGCCACCATTGTGTCCATATAATTGCCCTGGAATGTGGCTTAGAATGCCAGATATGCTACATAAGCATGTAATGTCTACTAATGAGGACAATATTTTCTAGCTTAGTATTATTCTTAGTTGGGACATAAGGCAGCATGATGTAAGGAGAGCAGTATAGTCTCTTTTCCAGTCCCTGTTACAGTGTTAAGCTTTTGTATCTTAATTTTCTCAAAAATTATGTCAAAACCTGTTTCTAAGTCTTTAAATTAATATGTAAGAGCAGGAGATTTCCAGAATCCCTTTCTTTTAAACTAAGAAAATGTAAAGAGCATTTTGTGTCTCACAATCTATTTGTATACTTTACCCCTGGAAAACATTTGGAATATGCTATGAAAGAAGTAAAGCATTAAAAGGGGATGGTTAAATATTTTCCTTGGTATGGGATGTAAAATTAACTGACATTATAAGAATATATCCATTTTTGCTTCTTTGGAATTGTTGCCCTAATTTTTCCAAATGAAGCAAAATCTATTTTCATCCCAAGCACTGATCATGCTAAGTTAATTCTAGTAAATGAACCCAACATAAATTTCAATAGAATAAAACTTCTACTTGTCTTGAAAAGTACTAAGCAATAATTGTATTTTCAGCTAAGCAAACTAATTGGACACACTCAAAGGACTGTCCAAGTAATTTTATAAAGGATTTATGGATCAAATTAATTTAAAGTCATGCAACTCAAATAAATAAAACAGCGTAAATGCTAGTGAAAGAGACTCAAAGTCACTTATACTGTTTAAAATTTGAAGAGGTAAAAGTTGTGCCTTCCACTTGAAGTAAATACAACCTCAAATGCCAGAAAATTACATTCGAGTAATATTAAAACTTCTCAAAACTTAATTATTATAGCAATATATTGGTATCATTGTTGTTATCAGGAGTTCCTAGAAGATGTTACATACCAAAGAAAGTATTTTTGAGAAGTTTGACAAGTTATAAAAGATTTTTGGGTAAAAAAAAATACTTTGTATATAACAATTCGAAACAAATCTTCTCTAAAATGAAACGAGACAAAAACAAAAAAGTGGTGTGGGATTATTTAGTTGTGTTTCACGTTTCCTTGAACAGTCAAGATTAATGAAATAAAGACCTTAGTCAATAGACCTAGAAATAATGCTGGGAAATGAAAGAGCTTCCATCAAAATGAAAAGATGATTTTATCTATCTTTATTTTCCACTGGTAATTTAAATAGCTTAAAAATGCATCAATTCAAACTACTTACAAATACAGATTTTTCCATTTGTTTCCACGAAAAATAGAGTAACAGGAACAATAGCTATCTTTCTACTTTAAACTACCAAATAACTGGGCCAACCACAGTGTTCAGGATACTAGGTACCAGATAATGAAGAAGTGTGATCCCTGGGAAATGGGAGTCAAACAAGGTGAATTCTACTGAACAATACAAAGTTTATAGGCCATGGTGCAAGTAGAGGAAAAGAAGGTGAAACCTGGTAGAAAATCTGAGTTGAGGACATGAGAGTTCAAAAAAACAAGGGAAGCTGGAATGTTCAGGGCAGAATACCGGAGAAAAACCGTGGCAGACAAATAGAAAAAGAGAGAAATAGAGCACTGCAGAGAGTCCCCCTTGAGTATTCAGCAGAGTACTGATCAGGACATGAAATGAGGAATCTACCCAATACTTTGGAAAGAACCAGAGGGATGAATTTGAGTTAATAGTGCCCAGCCTTCACCGGACTGGGAATGGTGACTGTTCCCAGCCACCACACGGAAAAACCTCATAATACATGGGACATTTGGTAGAGGACTCAGAATAGTCTTGCCTCCATCATGAGAAATAATTAGCCCTATACCAAACATTACTCTAGTCTCGCCTAACAAATCTTAAAAGCAACACCTAAAATAATAAAACTGTTCTGAAGTAACTCAACTATCTTCCCTGAAAAAGCTCAAGAATATTTGTAAGAATACAAAAATATGCAGCACCTGTCAAGGTAACAGTCACAATGTCTGGTACCCAGTCAAATTACCAGACTTGTTAAAAAAAAAAAACGAAAACAGTGATCCATTACGAGAAGAAAAACCAATTAACTGAAACCAACCAACAACTTATATAGATGTTAGCAATAGCAGATAATGACTTAAAATGGTTCTTATAACTGGATTTCATCCATTCAAAATATTAACTAAAGACATACAAATGTTTTTTAAAAAGATTCAAATTGAACTTACAGAGATGAAAAATCCAATGGCTTAGATGAAAAATACACTGAATAAAACAAAGTAAATTAGACATTGCAGAAGAAACTATTGTTGAATATGCAGACATAATAAAAACGATCACAAATTATATATAAATAGAAAAAAATAAAAATGCCTTAAAGAGTTGTGTGACACTTTCAAGCGATTTTATCTATGTGTGATTGAAATCTTCAAAGGAGAAGAGGACTAGTAGAAATATCTGAAGACATATCTGAGAAAAATCTCAAATTTTATGAAGACTATAAATCCACAGATCCAAGAAATTCAATGAACACGAAGCACATATAGAAGGAAGAAAACTATATCAAAGCACATCACAACACAATTTATAAATACGAATGATAAGGAAAATCTTAAAAGCAACCAGAGAAAAAAAGTCACATTACATACAAAATAATAAATTTAAGGCTACCACAGATTTATTCCTGGAAACAATGCAAACAAGAAGAGTATGGTACAATATCTGAAAAGTTCTTAAAAAAAAAAAAGGATGCTATAATCAGTGGAAATCTTTCAAAAAATGTGTGGTATATTATGACCTTGGCATTTTTGTTTATTGTGAACTTTGCTGGAATTTTGTGTTGGAGAGGCAGTCATGTGGGAAGTGAAAGTATATCTAGAATAATATCAACTTTTTAGAAAAAAATTGATTTTTAATGACAGTATCAGTATATACATTTTAATATTAAGGTTACTTCTACCAGTAATACTTTGGAATCCTGCCTTCCCAGTTTAATTTAGTTTGATGATATGTTGTCATTCATTTTCACAATTGTATTGTTCTTCATAGAAACAAAATGATTCTTTTATTTTTCAGAATCATATGGGAATAAATCTTTTATATATCTGTAGATAATTGGCTAGTCTTACTCTGATTCTTTATCATTGTGAATGACTATGTATTTTTATCATCCTGGTTTGATTTAGAAGTGCAATCTCAAAGCAATTAGAATTTATAGATTAGATTACAAGAAAAGGTCATTCCACCAATTAAAAATTGGCACAATTTTCTATTCCCTTACAACATACGCCATGAAATGCATCCAAAAAAATCACCAGTAGAAGAAACATTCAATGCTATAAATACAATGTCATGAAATAGATTTGAATTCTTTTGAAATAAGGCATAGAGCTATAGAAGATATATATCATAGACTTTGAAGATATTTTACTATATTTTTAAAATATAAAAATATTTGGATATGTATATATACTTATATATGTATATATGTTTATACACATTAAAATCAGTAAACAGTATATTCACTCCATTGAAATAGTTTACTGATCTGTTGTCTCTAGCTATCATGGCCAGTGTGGCAGTCTTTACAATTTCTATATCTTTACTGGTAACTCTCTTAGCTAACTCTCTAAGCTTTACTTCTTTTCTATATAGAAACAAAGAAAAATAACTTATTTAAAGTCATCTTAATTTTTATAATCAGTGATCAATTACTGATATGGCATTAAATCAGAAGGAATTTTTTGTTATAAGTATATAAAATTTAATCAAAAAAAATTCAAACAGATTGAGAATTGACTACCAAGTTCCATTATTATAGAAACATATATATATTTTTTTCACGGAGTAAAATATAAGCATGTGAGTTTATAGAAATGGATTACATTTTTTCCAGGCAAATCATTTAAAGTTTGATAAACTATTATTCAAACCAATTACTTGATGAGTATTAATGAATAAAGGAAAAGCGCATTTATCTTTATAAAACAGCTTTTAGAACTAAAGCAAAACTTAATCATAAAATTTTTGTGATGCTTATATCATGGAATTTCTGAATATTCATATTTTAATATTTGCTCAAGACCACCTTTAATGTTATGCTCATTTACAGCAATTAATTAGCCAAAATTACTTTTCTTACCTGAAATGAAGTAATTGGGTATATATTAACATGAGCCTCATTCCATCTTTGTCCTTTATTCCCACTTGAAGACCACAGTGGATTCTCTATTGTTGTTTGCCCTTTCAAACGTAGATAAACATTTAAGACACCTAAAAATGACAACAAAATTTTATTTTGCATATTCATTTTCACCTCAAATTTGTTTTTCCTTGACCAAACACTTGTAAACCTTTTAAAGTGAAATTTTACAGAACACTCTAGTGTCTTGTCCTCTCTTCTCTCATTTCCTATCTTGCTTTTATGACATTTGACATTTGATCCAAAAGTAACCATGTCCTAATTCCCTAGAACATGTGAATGTTGCCTGATATTGCAATGGGGAGATTATTCTAGATTAGGGTGAGTCCCAAATGCAATTACATATAGCTTTATAAAACAGAGGCAGAGGGAGATGATACAGGAAAGAAGGCCATGAGAGATAAAGATGTTACATGGCTGGTTTCGAAGATGGAGGAGGGGCTATAAGGGCTACTGGCAGCAAAAGAAAGGGCTTCTTTCCTGGAGCTTCAGAAGAAGTCAGCCCTGCTGACATCTTGATTTTAGGCCCAGAATGCTTTTTTTAGATTTCTGTTCTCCAGAATGATAAGCTAATAAATTCGTGTTGTGTTAAGTCATGAAGCTGGTGATCATTTGTTATTTGTTACAGCAGCAAGAGGAAATTAATACAGCATGTAATCATGTGCTGACTGACTTGCTCAGAGTTGGACTTTAATCCTGTCGTCCTATATTATCATTTAGCATCTTATTTTTTCAGTTTGATTTTTACCTGTCTCATTTTTCTTCTAAAAGAGTTATTGGAAAATAAAATGAAGACAGCTTTTATCTCATTATTTTATATCTTTCAATAGTTTAATGTGCTGTACACAGTAATGATATTAATGATGATAATATTAATACAATAAATACATTTCAAACACTTACTCCAGATGAGGAATTAATCCTCTCAACAATTCAATGAAGTACTTATTATTATTATCCCCACATTATAGATGAGGGATTAAACAATTTGCTCTATGTCATACAGTAAGAAAATAGCACGAGCAGGATTTGAACTCAGGGAGTTTCAGAGTCTTACATCTTAATCACTAGGCAATCAATATTTTACTAGATGATTTTAAAAATCAACTTTATTGCGGCAAAATTTACATGCAATAAAATTCATTCATTTCTATGTGTACAGGCCAATAATTTTAGACTAATGTCTACTACAATGTTAGTACTTGATCAAGATACAATCAACGTTATCTTGATTGTATCAATGTTCAAGATACAGAACATTTCCATTTCCTCAAACAATTCTCTCACTCTCCTCTGTAGTTTATCTTCCCAGCCAACCTCCCTTTGCTAGATAACTAGCGATCAGGCTTCTATCACTAATCAATGATTTCTTTTATAGAGTGTCGTATTAATGGAATTCGGTAGTATATAATTTTTGTGTGTTTGGTGAGTTTCCCTCAGCGTAACTTTGATGGTATTTATGTTATTGTTTTCTTAGTCATTTAAAATTCAATGCTTAGTTTACTTATGTTTAATGTAGTTATTGATGTGTTTATACTTAAATATACCATCCTGTTGGTTTGCATTTCTTTCTTCTGTTTTTCCTTCTCCCTCTCTCCTTCCATTCCTTTTTATCAGGAACAGATTGTTTTCAGGATTTATAAAAAAATAAAAATGTAAGATTTCAATGTATTTACTCTACTGACTTAACTATATCTCCTTTTACTATGCATTAGTGATTATTTTAGAGTTAACAAGATATAACTCCTCAGAGCCTAATGAGAGTCAATATTTTACTTCTTCATATTTACAAATCATAATTCAAACTCCCTTCAGATGTTCACTATTACCTTATCCTATTCACTTCACTTCCTATATCTCACTCCACAAATGTAACAACCTTACACAACATTATAATTCATTTATCTGCCCCATTTCTTTACTCAAATATATCTTTTACTTTTGTTTACATTGTAAACCTTACCTTACGGTACTATTTTTTAAGAGCCAAATATGAATATATTTTTTATAAATTATAAGAAGAAAGGAAATATGGCGTTTCAATTTCCACTTATTTCCATTTCTGGTGGTTTACATTTCTACCTGTAGATCTGAATTACAATCTGGCACCCATGGCCCAAAGGGCATCCCTTAGCATTTTGGGCAGTGATGAGCTTCTAGGGACAACATTTCTCTGACTCCTTTAAGTAAAAATATTCTCATTTCTCTCATATTTCTTGTGAGGTTTGGAATTCAGGTGGGGTTTTTTTTCTGCATATTGAAGGTGTTCCATTATCTTCTGTATGCTACTTCTAATGTGAAGTAAACCATCGTTTATTTTTGTTTGTCTTGCACATAGTATGCTTTTCTTTCTCTCTCAGGCCACTTCAGAGAATTTACCTCTGTCTTTGGTTTGCCGTAGTTGATTGTGATGAATTTAAATATGGTTTTCTTTAGATTCATCTTGCTCAGGGCTATGCTGAGTTTCTTCTAAGTCTTTTCCATTAATTCTCTTTAAAATTTGTTTTATTTTATCTTATTCTTTTTTTTAAGAGATAGGGTCTTGCTCTGACACTCAGACTGGTGTTTCACTGCAGCCTCAAACTCCTGGGCTCAAGGGATCTTCCCACCTCAGCTTCCAAAGTAGCTAGTACTACAGGGGCACCCCAACATGCCTACCTATTTATCTTTTTTTATGAATGGGGTCTCTCCATCTTACTCGGGTAGATCTCCAACTGAGTTCAAGCAATCCTCCTGCCTTGGCTTCCCAAAGTGTTTGGGATTACAGACGTGAGTTACCATGCCTGGTCCCATTACTTCTAACAATATTTTCTGCCACATGTCTCTTTCTTCTCTTTTGCACAATTGACTTATATAGAAATGCTTAAATATATATAATATTAAAGTACATATATATAAAAGTACTTATATATAATGTAACTTGATATTCTTGTATAGGTCATTATGGCTCTGTTTATTTTTCTTCAATATTTTCCCCTATTTTCTCAAATTGGAAAATTTTCTTTGTCTTCAACTTCATGGACTTTTTTTTCCTGTCATCTCCAGTCTTCTGTTAAGCCCATCCAGTAAATTTTTTTGTTTACTGTACTTTGTAGTATAATTCTTATTTAGTCCTAGTCCTTTTGTATAGTTTCTTTCTCTGCTGAACTTCTTTATCCATCCACTCATTTTATTTCCTTTGATTCTTTCAGCACATTCTCTTATTTCACTCAACACATTTATAATACTCTTTTTTTTTTGAGACGGAGTCTCGCTGTCACCCAGGCTGGAGTGCAGTGGCACAATCTCGGCTCACTGCAAGCTCCGCCTCCCAGGTTCACACCATTCTCCTGCCTCAGCCTCCCGAGTAGCTGGACTACAGGCGCCCGCCACCACGCCCGGCTAATTTTTTGTATTTTTAGTAGAGACAGGGTTTCACCGTGTTAGCCAGAATGGTCTGGATCTCCCGAACTCGTGATCCACCTGCCTTGGCCTCTCAAATCCTGGGATTAAAGGCGTAAGCCATCATGTCCGGCCTATAATACCTTCTTTAAAGCCTCTATCTGCTAAGTCCAAAGTCTAACTTTCTTAAGTTTGGTTTCTACGAACTGATGTTAACATTTTATGGCTATCAATCATATTTTCTATTTATTTGTATATCTAGTGACTTTCAGTGAGTAATGGGCATCGTAGATAGAACATTATAGAGACTCTTCAGCTGTAATCTTTCTCAGAAAGCTATTGGCTCTTGTTATAGCACAATGTTCAGTTATAAATTGACCATGCTGAACTTGTAGAGGCTTGGTTTTCCGCTACTAATGCAGATCTGTGAAAAGCCAAAATTGTTGCCTTAAATTCTCTAACTTTATGGGACTCAATCTCTAAATCTGTCTTACCAATGAATCTTATTGGGGCTTGCATTTAGGCTGTTTTAGAGAATGTCTAGAGAAGGCCTTTCTCCCAGGTATGATTCTAGCCTTTCTGGTTTCATTGTGCTGCCAGGGGTTTTATGAGATCTCTCCACTCTCACAAAGTTTCATGGCGGAGACTTCAATATTCCATGCTGCTCTCCCTCTCAGGTCTCCTTGCTCTCCCCATCTTTGTTGTGCTGTCAATCCCACAAAGGTTAAGTCTTGGTTTTTCTAGTCTTCTACATATACAGTCTAACCTTCAGCAAATAGTCATGAGGGAACCCCATACAGGCTTCTGGATTCAACCCTGCATATCTCTTTTCTTTCTGTTACCCTGACCTACAGATTCCAATGACATCAATTGTACAGTACACTAATCTTTGTTTCCTGACTGAGTGGGATCTTTACATTCTGCTTGAATTTCTGGGATCTGTGGCAAGGTCAGGAAATTTTCCTCAGGCAGAGAACTGGACTGTCATGGAGATCACTCCATTAGTTTCTCTTTTCTCATCCATTGCAGTCCTACCCTGTGTTTTGGTCTATTCTCTAAAAAATGGTTTCTAATATATTTTGCCCATTTTTATGCTTGTTTAGGGCAATAGGACTTATCTGATATCATTTACTACACCTTGGCCTTAAGACGATCTCATTTTGATAACAGATAATGATATAAATTAGTAATATGTTAATATATACACTTCACAATATCCATATAAAATTTCCATATAATGTAGTATATAAACTGATTTATATGAACATGCTACATAAATTATAATGAACAGAAAAGACAATATAACATTATCATTAAATTAAATCACTCAGAGGGTAGCCTTAACATTTTGGTGTATGTTGCTTTAGCTTTTAAAAAATATTTACCTTCATATGTATCATTATATGATATAGAGTAGCTTATCCTTCAACTTTTTAGAGAAATTTTCTTTAATTATTTACACATAAGACCACATGTATGCATATAATAGAAGTATATAAATATGGGTATCCACTTTTTAAGCACAAACTGCATTCTTTATATCACAGCTGGATGACTCTGGCTTCATCTCGAAATCTCTCATTCCCTCAATTCCTCATCAGGCAAATGATAACTAAATGATGGTAACTAGCATAAGTTTTTAGTGAGAATTAAAGTATGTAAACCATATATTATTTCTCATATAATCAGCACTACATTTATTATTATATGAAGATATTCAACTAAGGTTTCTCTATTCCTCTATTGATGTATTAGGTTATATTAATTCATTCCATAATATTGAACCAATAGTATATTACAGGAATAAAATGTACTTTATAATAGACCATTTACTTTTTATTATAAGGCTGATTCATTTGCTAGTATTTTATTTTGGAATAATTCATGTATATTTATCCTTATGGTTGTCCAGTTTTCTTTTTTGGTTTTATCTTTCAGTGTCGCATTTTCACTTTTTGCTTCAAAATTACCTTCTATCATTTTTCGTCTTCAGGATAAGAAAGAATCTCAAACTCGTCTTCCACAGAACTGACTTTAATTTCCATAGTATATTGTTTTTTTCTGTTGTTTTGTTTCTAATGTCATCTTTACTCTGCTATTATACTATTTAAAGTGTATCACTCTTTTGTGACCTCATAGGATTCTCCTTTATATCTAGACTTTATCCAATTCCATCTTTTTATTGGTCCACTGTTCTCTTATATTCTTTCATAAAGTTCATATTATTATATGCTTTGTTAAATATATAAAGCATATGCTGTACACATTTTACTTTCACTTGAAGTAATTCAGTAAGTCTTTTTCACCAGTATATGTTTCTTCTACTATGTGCCATGTGAGCCAGTTTTTATTCTATGGAATCTTCATTATAACCTCATGTTTTTCCTCTCTCCATTTTCTTCCTCTTTATTCATTCTTGAATAATAAGAAGTAATCCTTTGGCATTTTTCACCAGACAATTTTTGAGGCTTCTCTTACACCCTTTCATATAGAGTTTTATTTCTCTTGGGTTGCATGACCTTTTATTTTGATTTAATTGACAGGAAATACATCCAATCAAGAAATGCACTTTTTAGAAAACATTAAAAGAATATTTTTAAGATCTATTATAGATCGCTAACAAAATAGTGCATACTATATGTCCTTCAGAATTCATGCATTTTAATAAATACATGATTTAGTAAAACATATTAATATGTATGACTTATCTTTCTTCTATCAATAATGATAGGGTATTGTGTCAGTACTGAATATTGTTTCTCACTGAGGGAATTCTGTTTGCCTGTAATTATGTTTATATTTCTTAACATTTTCTTTTTACATATGTAATATACATTCAAACGAGTTATTTCTATTTATGTTTGTTGAATACATAATATATAAAAACATATTTTGCCTAGGTTTAAAGAAGCCAGGTCTGAATTATCCCAGAGTTATTACTAGGTTTGAGAATAGGCTAAACAAGGTGTATTCAATTGTGGCTAGATGTCATTTAAAAAGGCAAATTTTACTTGTTTGATAAGAAAAAGACACAGAACTACAACTGATTGAAATAAATCTTTCAAATATAATTTCAATGTTTTACATATATAGTAATAATGATATGATCATCCCAGTCAGTGAATGCAAACTACTTATTACTGATATATTTTAGAGGTGATGAGAAAAGCAGTGTTAATCAACAAATGATTTTGGAACTTTTCTCCAAGGAAGTTTCCAGTTCTTAAGTTTATAAAAGAGAAATCAGTGCCAAAAGATATTTAAACTTATGTCAAGTCATCTTGGTCAACAAAATTAGAACTTGTGAAATAGAATAAAGCTATTCAACAGAAGTTAGATTCAGCAAAGCTGATTCAGCACATTATAGTATTATAGTAAAAAAACTCTGAAGTGAATATGATGGATTGTGTTAATACTCCTTAAAAGTAAGTTTAAATCCCCAGAGACACTGTGTCCATGCTTTGGTAGACATCAGATACCAAAACGTATAAATTTAATCATCCCCAAGGATTTTCAATTTTATGGGATTTTTCAAATTCTATAGTTCTAGAATATAAGTTTGCAGAAGCTAAGAAAAACTCAAACTTTTTCTTTTCCTTACTTTCTTAATTCTCATCTTTTGGTCACCACTCTCCAAAAATCAGGTGCTAGAGCTTAGAGGACTTTAGTCAGCTCTTAAGTTTAACCACTGCAGGCAAAAAGGCTAAATGACACAAGTGCTGTCTTATCTCATGAATAATGGTCAAAACTTTGAGGTTATTCATGGCATTATGCAATAGCCTGATTATTATTTTAATATTATTTAATATATATTATAAACTATAATTTGCTTAAATAATATTTATCACTACTGTTACCTAGTTCTCTTAAGTTCTTAACATAATTTTACTTTTAATTATTGTACTATAAATATGTATTGTATATATTTTAGATAAATAATTTAAGTATATGTCCTAAAATGTGCATACATATTCCCAATAGAGTCTTGAAATTGCCACATTTACATGAATTAATTTGTAATTTGGTTTATTCTGAGGTCTGGAGATCACTTGCATACAAATCGCATTGCTGTTATAATCAGTAACACACACTTACTGAGTTTCACATGTCATGAAAAATGAGGATGTACCAAAATCATCCAGCTCGAGGCAAGACCTATGTATATTGATAGGTAATTGCTAGCATCATTTGTTTTATACATACATACAAAGTGAGAAATTATAAAATCATTATTTTCTGCTTGAATAAAAACAGCTGCCCATGTCCACTGATATTATTTTTTCAACATATAATTGCAGTGCTATCCTAAATGAAAAATGTCAGTTTATTTTCTACAGGTATTACCATTCCTTCTGGTGCACAGGTGAATTTGTACATTAGAGTCCAAAATGTTTTTAAATTATAGCTTTCCTCTCTATTTCTCTGATGTAAGTCAGATCCCTTCTGCTGACCTTTGCCCTCTTTGGTTCCATCACTTTCTCTCCTCTTCCATAAGCACTGTATTCTCCATTGTCATACACTGGCTCTGTCTATTTCTCATTTTCTTTGACCTTTGTTCTTCACCTCCTATATAATTACCTCTTTTGGAGGATGCTTTATATTTCTTCTCTTCCATAGACACTTTGATTTTAATGTACCCCCCAGTGTTCTCTCCCTTGTTCACCCACACCATGGGCTTGTTCTACATTTTGATAAATATTACTTTCTGATTTTTATTTTATTCAGAAATTTATTACCTCAAAAAGATGATGAGCTATTTGATGAATAAAAAAACTTTTATCATATTTGTCATTTATTCTCTATAGAATCCTAAACACTAGGATTAGGCACACAGCCTATGCAATTCATCCTATTGAACAGAAATGAGTGAATTCAAACCTAAGGGTAAAAAATACCCATTATAATAAATCCTTAATGTCAATGAAATTAGTTTGAAAGTTTGGTACACTGGATGAGAAACAGAAGCAGTTAATTCAATTGCGTACCATCAATTCAACTGATGAAATAACATTGTCTATTAATTATACTGAAAATGAGACTTCCATGGTTGGAAGTAGCAGCCTTTCTCAGCGGCTGCGTTCTCAGCCTTCCTCAGTTCATATCACTAATTTTGCTTAAACACACTAGATTTTATTATATACATTGTCTAAGGGACCATCATCAATGAAGAATAGAAAAACTGAGTTTAGAAGTAGTTAGTGATTCAAACCTGGATTCTAAAAAGATAAATGTATTAAAGATTACATATAGTTTTACTAGCAGGTCTATAACAAGTATCTGTAAAAAGAGTTTTATTATACATTGTAATAAGTCATGGCCAGATTCTATCCACCTCCTCAATTTTAAATTCATCTCATTTAACAAAGCAGTTTACTGAATGAATGTCTTCCACCTATAGCATTATTTTCACACTTACAGCATTGGCATTAGCAGTATTAAACACAAACAGGACTTCACTGAGAGCATTGACTAATTCTTAACAGAAAACGTGACTCAATATCAACTATTATCAAACAGCTCACGGTTTGGTAGTTATTCCCTAATATCTAAATGGAGAACACTAAGGAGACTTATCCATCCCCTCAGCCACCTAAGCGTTATCTTCTTCAAGGAACTGAATTCTGAGAATTTATCAGAATGCAAGTACCTTAATATTTTGTATTCATTCTACTGAGATTCTCCCAGTCAGTGAAATCAAGGCTCTAAAATAATGGCTCCTTATCTTAACATTCTTTCTCATATGGCGTTTAACTCCAAGGGAAAAAAATCCCAATTTGTGAGCTGATTCCTATTTCAGAATATATTTGATATGTAAGCAAGAATCTTGACATTTTAAATTCTAATCAGAAGATATACAGTCTTTGACCAAAATGAGAATAAAAATCAAACTCATAAAATCATGGAAAATACTATCTTTGCTTTCTCGATATCTTGTATAAATATGTTTAAGTTCCTATTTAAAATCCTTGAATGCCAGCATATTTGTTAGAAAGCATTCAGCCATTCTTGCCAAACTCTTGCTTAATCTATCTCATTAAGAGAAACTTCATGAGTAGTTAATTTCGGATTCTTTACATTCTTTCTCTACATTAAGTTAGATCATCATAAGGTGACATACCTGGTCCTTAATATTGTCCTTAATATTTCAGCTCAAAACAAAAATGGCATTTTATCCTGTATTGTGGTTTATCAATATATTAAATTTTTATTTGAACAAGTTTTATATCTTTATCCTTTATATGAATATTTTACTAAGATATTGCTGATAACACTACTGAAGTGTACTTTTATAATATGCATTTCTCTTTGCATTAATTGTTAAGAATATGTGACACTTTTGCTTTTCTTTTTGCTTTAGTTCCCACAGCATATAGATGAAAATTCATTAAGTCAATAATAAACTTCGTCTTCTCTCTCTCTTTTTTTTTTTTTTACAATCGATAATGTCTTGATGAAACTACCTTCTACTTCCAAACTAAACTGCATACTTTCAATTCCGTTGTTTTGTTATTCTAGTATATCCAGAAGCAAAAGAATCTAGTTTGGATCATTCTTTAAATCTATTGTGTAAACATTGTTTCTGAGAATCAAATATAAATAAATCATGGTTACTGCTCTCAGGAGTTTACAATTTTACAGGGGTCAGTGTGACAAACATTATGATAGGTATGCACATCAGGAGTTTTGGGAACAAAAGGAGCAGAGAAGACAGGAAAAAATTTCAGCAGATATCCCTGAATTGCCTTTTTAAGGAAGGTTATGCATGACTTAGATGATTAAATAGGAGAAAAAGTACTTATTCAATTAGATAATTAAACAAATATTTATTAATTTTTTTGGGGGTACTTGCATATTTACATGCAGGGCAGGGTGTCATCAGAAGAGACAGAAATTCTACTCCCATCAAGCCTACAGCTCAGCAGGACAAAAGAAAGAGCCTGTGAAGACGCTCCAGGCACAAGAGAGCTTTACCCGAAAAACTTCAAGTATGACTGGAACAGACTATGAAGCTACCCCAAGGAGAAGCCAGAGAGGCATATATCCTTGAGGTCCTGTTACTGTTTTTAGAGAAAGATCTTTACCCTGGGAGCTACGGACTTTTTTAAAAAGACAGCAAGAAAATCAGTTAGCAAGCGAAATGCAGTACTATGCACAGATGGGGACTCAAACTGGTCATTATATCCCAAAATGCATTTCAGAAACCTGAAGACTGATGTCCTCATCTGCAGCCTCTCCAACTGTCTCTATATTGTCAATTACTTTGTGCTCCCATTTACCACTCTCCTAAAGCTATCTCCCCTCTTTGAACATGTACCTCTATATCTGTTTTGCAGTGAAAATGGAGACTGTTAAGAAGGCAACTTTCATGTCAGCTTGCTGTTATTGCAGCTAGAAATCTATCAGAAGCCATGTTAGTATTAATACTTAATTCTTTTTTTTCCCACTTGAGTGGAAATGGCATCAGTTTCTCTCTTAAAGTCTCATTCCCCAACCAAAGCTCTAAATTCCCATCTAAGCTTACCCTTTTCATTACCTCTTTTTCCTCTTAAAATAAGCCCTTCTACAATCCCACATCTCTCTATTTATCAGTTCTTTTACAGTCTCCTGCTTCTTCATTAATGAACTCCTTTGCTTTCCTCCTGTTTACTCCATAGTGGAATTAGCTTTCTAGAGACACAACTTTATTGAACCATTCGTATCAAGTACAATGAATGTATTCATAAGTGCCTTAATTTCCTGGTATGATATGACCCTTACATTGCACATTCTTTTTTTAAAGAAATGAATGATGCATTTAACTTATTTTTAATAAGCTTCTGTCATATCTACTAATCCTTTTTTTTTTTGCAAGAACATTAGAAATTCAGTGGATTCATCGAGAATTGAAATGTCCATTAGTAGTCACAGGAATGCTGAAAAAATCTTCTATTGTTATCAATGGCCAGATGTTGTATCACTTACATAGAAATCAGCAGGTACTTTAAGGATAACATGATAGTTTTCATTTGGAAACATGTTTTTCTCTTCAATCAATTCTGATGAAACATTTAACTAAAAAGAACCTGTACCAGTGTGGCAGAGCTCAACTCAGCCTAGGCCCTAGCACCAACACTCTTGTGCACTTCTCTCCGCTTGGGTATGGGCTTGAATGATCAACTCAGTCACATTAAATGGAACAAGACAGACATTATGGGATATCACGTCAGGGGTTAGGTTATGAAAAATCCTGGGCATGCATTCTGTCTCTCTTCTTAATGGATTACTTGCTTTGAAGAAAGGCTGCTGCCATGTCATGCGACAGCCCTGTAGAGATGTCCACATGGTGAGGAATTGAGGGAGGCCTCCTATCAACAGCCAGCAGGAAATCGGTATCTATAGTCCAATCTCTTAAGGGAGCAAAGCCTGCCAAAAATCAAGCAAGTGGGCTTGGAAGTGTATCCTCCCCAAACTGAGTCTTCAAATTACGGAGGAGTCCTTTTCTGGAAGCTTGACTACAACCTTAGGAGAGACCTTGAGCCAAAGGCACTCAGCTGAGCTACACTTGTATTGACCCACAGCAACGGTGAGATAATAAATATTTGTTGTTTTAAGTCACAAAAGTTTGGGGAAATTTGTTATACTGCACATGATAAGTAATGCAACATATTTGACTTTAGTTCAAAGAGGAATCTCTCTTCTTAGTACGGTATTGCTCATTTCTGTATTAGATAATTATGAACCTTCTCAATGGTATACCATCCTTTAGTCACAGTTAAAAGATCAAGATTTATTTACAATTACTCACGAAGTTATAAATTTAATTAGGCTATTAGAAATTCAGGACAAGGCATCTTTGAATATCGATTACCAAAAGAATGACTAAAACTGAAAATACAATTTGCAAAACCAGTGGCTATAAATGCCTCCTGAGTTTACAGATGAATGAAAGTCTGAAAATAATATATGCAAAGAGGGCACGTTTTAACTACCAGCAGATCTCTCTACTGAACTATCTCATCTAGCTTTAACTGATTACTCAATGTCTGGACCAGGTATTTTTGCCTAGATTTTAGTAAGCAGCATGCCTGCAGCTTGCTGAGAGGAACCCAAGTAACAGACCTGATACCCAGCCTGCAACCTTCAGTCTGATGAAGCAAAGAAATGACACAGGGGTCAAAATGTAAATGTTTGCCAAGAAATGGAGACCTGTCCTCCTAATTTCCCCTTATCCCAAAATAATCAGAATAAAACTAGCAGAACGTCAACTGGACATTCATTGACAATAAAGAAGATAAGACTAACAACTATTAAGTTAAAAGTATATTACAATGATGTATTAAAAGTATTTTTAAAGTATTCTTAAAATTATTTTAAAATAAAGCCCTAAAATCTAGTCTCATAAATAAGGTGAACATATTTTATGACTTAAAATAATTCAAAATATTGGTCTTGGAAATATTTATTTAAAAATCAATTAAAATATGTGTTCCAATGTAAACTGGAAGAGGGGAAAGAAAGTACATGAAACATATTCAAAATAAAGAGGAAATAGAGTATACATTACTGACAAAAAGGAAGAATTAGAGTTGAGCTAATCCTACATTAGTAATAATATAGTAATCCCACAATAAATAAAATGGCTTGGCAATTATGTGATTTGTTTCCTTTCATTGGTTTTTTAAGTGATTCCCAGTCTAGATTCTGTTTCTGAATGATTTTACCTATTTTTATGTTTATTTTCCAAATCAAATATCTCATTATGCTTTTTGATTGCAGAAAATCTAATAACTCAGCCACTACTAAATAACTGTCACATACTTAGCTAGGCTTGCAAAATCTTCCAACAACTGTTCCTGCACAGTAATAAAACAGGCAGACTCTGTCCAGCTTCCCATGTTTGTATTATGGCTTCACTACTTAGCCATATGATGGGCATGGTAACTAAAGTTCTTTGTATTTCAATTTTGTTATCTATGAAACAGGATAATGATTTTAATAAGCACAAATGTTGATCGTAAAAATTAAGAGAAATAATCCACAAAGTATCCTAGCCTATGGTGAGTACTTCATAAATGTCAACTATTATTTTATTATTGCTATTATTATTGCTATTTCAGATTCAAAGTAACCTAAGATGATGAGTGTCTGCCATCTGGTTGAAGATACTATGTATGTTGCCTAATTTAACTTAAACTACAGCTTTCTGAAATAAGAGTTCTTATTCTCATTTTACAGATAAGGAAACTAAGGTTCAGACATTTTAAATGATTTCTCTAAAGTATTATAGTGATGAAGTGCTACAGCCAAGTTCCTGCCTGGGTCTCCTGACTTCAAGTTTATAGTAGTTTAACTTCTCAAAAGCTTTCTGGCTGGGCACAATGACTCATGCCTGTAATCCCCACATTTTGAGAGGCGGACGTGGGAAGATTGCTTGAGACCAGCCTGGGCAACATAGCAAGAGCCTGTCTCATAAAATATAAAAATAAAAATAAATTATAAAACAAAACAAAAAAACCCAAGTGCTGTCCGTTTAGGCTTGTCAGTATACTGTGAAGAATACTACTTAATGCTGTTTGGTATGAGTTTGAATCCCAGCACAACCATTTACTTGGCAGCTCACGCAAACTTCTTGAGGTTCAGTTTTCTCCACGGTAAAAGATGGACAGTGATGTTCACTTTTACAAATTTAATTGAGAGTATTACTTAGCTTAAATAATATGGTGGCTGATACATATTATGTGTCCAATTGTATTAGTTTATATCATATATATATTTATACTATTATTTTATTAATTTATATAAAGACACTAATGTAATCCTAACTTCTCAAATTTTACTTCCTTATTACCAGTGCCTTAACCCTCCCTGTGCTAATCTCTGCTTATTGAAAACATGCTCCTTTTGCATACCAGAGAAATGCTCTTATTTATATTGATGCAGTGACTCATTCCTTAACTAGATACAGATCCACAATCCCTGGTTCAAGCTCTATGGGGTTAGATATGCTTCATTATTCAGAATTTTGTCTTATGTTAGAAAGGTGAGAGATTATATCACTTACATTATGTGATATCTCCTGGAATGGTCTGGAGTAGAATCCTATTATTAAGAACAGTAATATTTTTTGCTGCAAATGGTATAAATGTCCACATTTATTTGGATAGAGACTATAAATAGGTTCATATCAGTTCAGGTTATATATCAGGCTAACATGTAATGTCAAATAATTAAATTTTAAAAATTGATATTCAGTTCTCAGGATTTGAGAACTGCACATAAAGAATGGTAGACCTGCATGATCTTTTTCCCCGCAGAGTTTACTAGGTCTACTCTGAGTGTCACGTCGTGCTCTATATAGCACAGTTGTGCATCTAATCTTATCCTCTATTACTGTACAAGGTCTCTATGGGAAGGAAATGTGTCTTTATCTTTGTATGCTGTGCAGGACCTAGAACGTTCTTAAATCTTACTGGGTGTGTTTGGCATACTTTAAAAACATGAAAAAAAATCACACCAATATTTCAAATATGTGGATGGTGCTAAAAATAACTGTCAATATAGCAACATGACAATATTGATTTCATCATGATTAATATGCATTCAGTCACTATTGAAGCAAGTTTCTTTGGAAAGAAGCAGCCTAAATTATGCTGTGTCAATTCCATGAGACCTGGTAAAGAATTTAACTCACTGATTGTCTACCTGATTTAGGATTCCAAAGGGAGGTAGGTGATGCTCTAAAATGTCAAATTCTAATCTAAATTAGATGGTGGGAAAAAATTCTTAGTATCTTCTTTTGCAATTTGCAGATAAATCATTTAAAAAGTAAATTATAGCATTCTTTGACCAAAAATTGTTTTAATGCTGTCTGTTTATGAACCTTTTTCTTCTTAGTTATCATTAATTTTATAATAATTAGTAATTATTGCTGTCTCACCTATATGTTGTCCATACATGTGATAAAAGAAGCTGAAACAATATGCAGTGTTTGTGGGTCCGTAAGGGTTTTTGGGAGCTATGCTGAAAACAGGGCTGAGAAGTCGCGCCTTTTCGCCTTCCAATCTGGGTCGTGATGTCTCAATGTACATATAAAAACCTTAAAATAGACAAAATAAAGTGTTTAAACATATTATTCTTAGGCATAATGAAATTTCAAATCACTGAGAAGTCTTATAGTTTTCATACAAAATAAAGATGGATAGGAAGATTTGTATCTCATTTATAAAATCTGTATGTGTATATGTAACTGATAGTGGCTTTAACACAAAGAATAAATGATCTACCAAATTAAAGATAAAATGTATAAAAAGTTGAGAATAAATTAGAAATTTAGACTCGAATTATCAAAAAATTCCTATTCTCTCTACTATACATAGCAGTGAATTCTGAGAAAAAAATTAATGTCTACAAAGTTTTGTAAATATCGAAATTGATACTGTATAGAAAATTTAATATTTTATTCATAATCTTCAAACATATGGCTAAAATTAGTATTTCATATTTATAGCAGTTTTTAAAAGTCTCTAACTGCTATGAACACAAAAGGTCAATACCTTCTTTGGAGCCACTACGGTCAGCATTAGGTCCTGTATTAGGAGTATATTTTGTATTTCTTGTTGCTGTACTTTGTTTTGTCCAGTCAAAATTATCTGTATCGTCTTGAGTGAACAAACAAATATTACCATCTTCAAATCCACAATGAAATTCTCCTGTTGATAAATTTTAATTAAATTAATATTAATTAAATTAAGACACATACTGCAATATTTTCATAAGAAAAATGTAAAATATTACATAATAATAATAATGCAATATTGTGATAATGGCATGAGAGCCATAATAGTGCAGAAGATTACAACTAAACATAAAACCAATCTAATTTTAATGAAAAAGTAAAAGAATTTTACATGTAAGTTAATATCTTATTGAATAATTAAGACTCACATAATTTTTCTCTAAAATATCCAGGTAACTGAAATTAAAGAATACAATTTATGCTTGAATTATTGCTGAAGAATTTTCCCAACTTTCATTTTGTCAGTATAGAAACAATCAAAACAAAACTGTCAGTTGGAAAATTACCTTTTTTAATTTACCTGAGGGTAGTTTTAAATTGCTATACTTTAAGTTTATAATTTTTCATGCATGTCTAGAGATGCTTTTAAATATCCATTTGCATAAATGGAAATGTGTTTAGGGCAAGCTAATAGCAAATTATTTTGAAAAGTATTTATCCTTCCTACTTCATCTGAATGTGGGTTTCCCAGATACTTGAAATTCAGTATGGAAATGAAGTAATTAAAAGATCTTTTAAAGACTTTGAAGGACTGTGATTTCTTGGATGCCTAACTTATGTTACGTTCAGGGCCAACATAAGTTCAGAGAAAGACTTTTTCGGCTATCCCTGAAATGTGGGTGGTAGTAGTAATGTTTCTAGGTATCAAAGGTTATCTTATTGCTTGAAAAAATAGGTATAAATAAAGAAGTAGGTAAGGTCCACTAGATACATTATTAAAGAGTGTGTATCCTTGAGAAAAAATAAACGTAATGTATATTATTTCACTCAGCCTCATAACAACTCTATGAAATCACAATAATCCTTACTCATGAGGTGTTACAGAGGAGAAAACTTTGGCAAAGGTCAGCTATTAAATGATAAAGTCAAATGGAATCCAAATTCCCTGGAATTCATAGAGATATAAACACTTAAAGAACAGAGACTTCCACTGTAGTCTCTCTCCAACCTACCCACAGGGGTTAGATTTATCAGATATCCTTGGAAATGGAGCCCTGGTTGACATCATGTACCTGAATTAACTGAAAATTTTGGGTACTTACAAATAAAAATAAAACAGAAGGCTTTTCCCTTTCAATTTAGGGCATGAGTTTGTTTTTGTTTTTTATACTAAACACTTGCTTTATCTCTTTGTATTTATTTATATTCTATATTCTGGGTAGGTAAGGTTACAGGAAACATACATATTTAAGGGAGTCTAAATAAATAAATCAATAAATTTCCAAATAAACAATGTTGTACATAAAATATTTATTAGGCACATATTTATGTCACAGACCTTGTACCAAACAAGACATGACTTTTTGATGCTACAAGCTGGAAAAATAATGTTGGTAACAGCAGTGTAGCAGTGTATGCATTTACATACATGCATGTATTTCTTTAAAGATATTTTAGGTATGACATGAAATTCCATTAGTTGCTACTCTGGAGTTTTGAATCTCATAAAGGCAATGTTTGATTTTGAATGTTTTCAGTCATTTAATTACATATCACATATGCCCAAAAAAGAGTCGCAGAAAAAATGTACAGATTAAGGATTTCGGTTTATATATCTACTGCCAAGTCTCACTTTTTATATGTTATTTAAAATTATGTAAAATGAATTTTTATAACACCGTTGAACCATTTTTTTTGTAATTTAAACTTGGTTAAAAAGAGAAAATATCTTGTCTTTAAAATCAATACAATAATTTTTGAGACCTAAATATTTAAGTCTTTCATAGTAAAATTAAGCAAAAATGCAGCTTACGAAAACTACAAAAAATGTCAGCTGTGCCTAAAAATTTTCATAGTTTAGGTTATTTTACACGGTGTAAGTTGTTTATAATATTATAACTAGTATAACAATTCAAGTCAAACAAAGATACTTAAGCAACATCAAGAGCTCTTGATTCCTTCTAAGGACATACATCTTTATAATAAATAAACCTATTACTGAAGAAAATTTATAGAAAATTGGCAGGTAAAATGAAAACGAAACTCACTAGTCAAAACCCAAGAATTTTATGATTGTCCTGTCACTTTAAAAAGAGACAGTTATAAATATGTGCAAATACATTTATTCATTTAAAAAGTTTATCAGAATAAGGAATATCTGATAGATAATGACAATGCAGTGAGCTGTACAAACTTTTCAAAAGCCAGTGTAATATAAAATACTAAAAGAGTTAATAAGTAAGAAAGTAATAAAGTCCAGGATTTTCACAAAGATATAGAACCGAGAATCGAGTGGATCTTGAATTTTCCACTGGTTTTCTAATTACAACATGATTGTGGCAGAGTTTCTGGGACTACATAGAAATAATTAAAGATATTTTAAATATTCTCCATTATGTGGTCTTCAAAGTTTTGCTTTATTTGATCTGCAGAATTTTCCCTGAATCCTTCCCAATATGATGAAAAAATAAAAATAAAAACTCAGGAATAAGAATCCTGATACCCAGTGGTCCTTTTGCACCCAGAGATGATGCTCTTTAGTCCTTTAAACTTGTAAAAAATCTAACCTTAAATTACAAATAAATAGCTCTGATTTTAGAATATGTCTTCATAGTAAATCCTCTGTTGATTTAATATTATTTTCCAGGGAGAGAGAAGTTTTCATGTATGGGAATATTTTTCAGGTAGATACATATCATCTTATAACGTTTAATATAAAACAAAATAAAACCTTTCCAGAAGTCCCCAAATTTAACAATTTTACAGAATTCATAACCTAAATTAGACCAAATACATTGGGGTATAAACTAGTGTTCTATAAAAGAAAGTCTCAAACCCATCAAATACCAACTTTCTAAGTAACCATACTCTTTTATAAGTGGAATATAGACATTCAAAGAAGGAAAATCAAAGAAACGTGTAACAACAATAAAAAATGATATGCAATCCCACAAAAGAAAAAATAATCCCACAGCTGTAGAAATAGCAAATATTAAGCAGGTTGATAAATGGCTCCATATTTCAATATTTAAGAAAATCTATAAATCTCAATTATCAGTAATAAAAAATTTGTATTTATACTTCTATCCTTTGAAATTTAAAATCTACATTTAATGCCAATTTTACTGATTCTGAACCATGGTGTTTTAAACCACCTAAGCATAGTTACTAAACAATCTTTGTATATTTATAAACATTCTATTTTTGTATTTATTAAATATAGTGCCATTTCGTAAGTTAAAATATACTTACTCAAATGAGGATTTACAGGAGCTACAAGAAAAGCAAAAGAAACAACAAAAAAACAATGTTAGCATGGCTTGAATGTCTTTTATAAATAAAAGTCTAATCAGTATCTCATAGTTCCTTACCAAAACTTAATGATCTTTCCCACTGTGGCCATTGAGATTTATATCTGCAATCCATTTTGTTTTAGAGGACTGAATATAATCTGCCTTGGAGCTCAGCAATAACAGCCTCAAATTACCAAAAACACCAATGCTAAATAGCACAGGAAATGTTCCCTTTTCAAGGTATAGAGTTTCTGACCTCTTAAATATCTGAACCAGTACCAAACAAAAATACTCAGATATCAAAACTGAGGCTGAAACTAGGCCAATCTATAATCTAGATGATTTAAAAATGAAAACAATTATCTAGCAGAATTTCCACTTTTGTTTTTTGCTGTTTTCTACTTCTACTGAGAGTAAAGTAGAAAGTTCATGGCACAGATGAAAATAAAGCAATCCTGATATCATGTTGTAATATGTGTACTAAAACGAATAGCTACATCAATGCCTTTTTGTTTAATTACAGTAAAATACACATATACATACACACGTATGCATGCACACAGAATTTTAAAATGATGAGCAACACATTTTGTGTTCTGGGATACCAAAAGAATTTTTTTCCCAGAACACTAATTATATTTGCAATACAAGTGCCAATGAATTTCCACCCAAAGATAAATGAATACTTTAAATATTACTAACACATCAACAAAAATATCTCTCATCTAAGGGCCAAATTTGTATCTGTATGTATCAATTAACCACTTATCACTCTGAGAAAATATTCCAATCTGGATGAAGGAGAGCATTGATGTAATTCCCCAGGATTACAATGGGCAGAATGTAGTTTCCCAGGATTACAATTGGCAGTTAATCTACAGTGCAGAACTTATCTGATTTGTCATTTTCTTAGTGGCTGTCATTAACCACCTTTATTAATATTTGTGCTATAGTAATAAAGTCTGATGGGCAAAAATACTCATATATAATTGTAACATTAGTATACAAATGATAAATTTTAACAAGTAGAGTAAGTTTTTCAATGATTTTCACTATTCCTACATACAGAAGACAATTCCCATTACTGTAGTTGTTTTTCTGATTCTACATTCCACATTGCAAATTATGAAAAGAATAACATAGGAAAGGAACTGAAAGTGAACTAAAAATAACAATTTAATTTTATGGCAAGATATCAATGTATTTTAATTTTAAAATTAGTAAAAATTAAAATTATTTCATAGTTAATATGAAATTTTTTAAAAATTCTGTGCTATCTTTCAAAGATGTAAGCATCCTTGAATTATAATTTAGTTCTAAGATATGTCATATGTACATATAAAGCTCTTACCAGACTGAATTTTAATTGAGATTTCTCCTCCAACATTCTAGTCACCAAATTCACTATACATAATGCAGTTAACTTGTGAAAATTTGCACATCTAACTTCTAAATATTTCAGTGAGTCCAGTTTTTTCTTCTTTCATTTGAACTTGCATGTATAATTTTTTTATAAATGCATATTATAGACTATTATGTCCCCATAAAAATGCATATGTCAATGCTTAATCCCCAATATGATTGTATTTGGGGATAAAGCCTTTAGGGAGGTAATTAAGATTAAATTAATCTTGGCCCCAATCCAATGGGATTGGGAGGAGACACCAGAGAGCTCTCCCTGCCATGTGAAGAAGACATGGTGAAAAGGTGACCATCTATAAATTAGGAAGAGAGCTCTCACCAGAAGCTCACTATGCCAGTGCTTTGATCTTGGACTTCTCAGCCTCTGAAAGTGTGAGAAATAAATTTGTGTTGTTTAAGCCTCCTACTATGGTATTTTGTTATGGCAGCCCAAACAGACTAAAAACCATTAAAGTATACATTGCCCAAACCTATATTACATAAAAATAATTCTAAAAAAAGTTGGAGATCTTAATATGTATGCCTAAGTGTGTAAAAACAATTTTGAAAACTTATTATTAAAAGTAATACCTATTTTCCGCATGTATTTTTCATTTTAGTTTGTTGCCTCAGAGTTTTCAATAACAACTATTGAGCTAATTAACTTTTTAAAATCTCTTAAGCAAAGTCATAATGGTCAATTAACTTTAGCAAAGAAGTAAAGATCTTCTCTAATGGAGTGATGAACCCTAATTCTAGTCAGGTTTGTCATTTCACAGTCATTTAACTTTGCAGGACACTGAAACTTTCTGGGTCCGAATATCTTCATCTTTTAAAGATATTGATATTAATGCACTCTACATTATACATCTTATGCTTCTGGTAAAAACTGTGAGGACAAACAACTTTAATGAGTTTTTAATAGTTTTACTTCACATTTCACGTTTGACAGTATTCACTACTTCCGCCTTAAGCAGGAAACGTATACTTAAGGGTAAACACAATGGAGTACTGCAGCTGCGAACAAAGCATTCTATTATCTTTTTAACTCAGGTTCTGATAATCAATGATAAAAAGAATCACTTTTGGCCGGGTGCTGTGGCTCATGCCCGTAAACCGAGCACTTTGGGAGGCTGAAGCGGGTGGATCACCTGAGGTCAGAAGTTCGAGACCAGGCTGCCCATGGAGAAACCCTCTCTCTACTAAACATACAAACATTAGCTGGGCGTGGTGGCAAGTGCCTGTAATACCAGCCACTGGGGAGGATGAGGCAGGAGATTCACTTGAACTCAAGAGGCGGAGGTTGCAGTGAGTGGAGATCACGCCACTGCACTCCAGCTTGGGAGACAGAGTGAGACTCCATCTCAAAAATTATATATATAGTAATAATAATATTCTACTGAAGCAATACAATAAATACGAACTGTTTAAATAATGATTCATTCAAACCTGAAATACATTGAAAATTCTATAGCTAATATTGAATGTTAAAATTCTAAAATGCACACATTTCAATTTTTAAAATATTTATCTCTTTAGTATACAGTAAAATAGCATATCTAGGCTGAGCGCAGTGGCTCATGCCTGTAATCTAGCACTTTGGGAGGCCGAGGCAGGTGGATCACCTGAGGTCGGGAGTTCGAGACCAGCCTGACCAACATGGAGAAACCTCGTCTCTACTAAAAATACAAAATTAGTAGGGCATGGTGGCACATGCCTGCAATCCCAGCTACTCGGGAGGCTGAGGCAGCATAATTGCTTGTACCTGGGAGGTGGAGGTTGGGGTGAGCCAAGATTGCAGCATTGCACTCCAGCCTAGGCAACAAAAGCAAAATCCTGTCTCAAAAAAAAAAAAAAAAAAAAAAAAAAAGAAAGAAAGAAAGAAAAAATATACCTAACTGCCATTGTTTCTCTCTGAGATATTAATTCGAGATAAAAGTTTTAGATCCACTTTTAACTTTTTCAAAGTTCTGCACTAATTTCTATTTTTCTCCAAATAGGACATTTAAGTAGTGAAGAAATATTTTATGCATATAGCTAATAAAAAGAAAACTTTCACTAACACACACACGCACAAACATTTAGCATTTTTTAACATTAGCAATATGAAAAATGAATGGCCACCAACAACCAAGACAAAAATCCAGCAACTAAGATGTCTTTTGATATGTATATCAATAAACCGGTACATTTATGCAATGGAGATTATTCAATGATAAAAAGAAATGTGCCATGAAGGAACAAAAAGGCATACAGCAATCTTATGTATTTCTAAGTGAAATAAGGAAGTCTAAAAAGTGCTACATGCTGTAGATTCCAAATTTACAACATTCCCGAAAAGGAGAAACTATAGACAGAGTAAACATATCATTGGTTGCCTGGACTGGAGAAAGGAGAGATAAATGGGTAGAGCACGGGGACTTTTCAGGCAATGAAACCATTCTGTGTGATACTGTAATGGTGGATAAATTATATATACTTGTCAAAATCCGTATAACTGCAAACACAAATAACTAATGTAAAATTTATTTTAATAATAATTTCTTAGTATTTGTTAACCAATTTTTACCAATGTACCACAATAATGTAAGATGTTAATAATAGGGATACTGTGTCAGGGAGACGGGGCTGTCCATACTTCCTGCCAATTTTCTGTAAACCTTAAACTACTCTAAAACTGAAATCTATTAATTTTATTTAAAAAACAGAAAATGGCATTTTGATCTTTTTTTACTTCTTTTTTTTTTTTTTGAGACGGAGTCTCGCCCTGTCCCCCAGGCTGGAGTGCAGTGGCGCAATCTCGGCTCACTGCAAGCTCCGCCTCCCGGGTTCACGCCATTCTCCTGCCTCAGCCTCCCGAGTAGCTGGGACTACAGGCGCCCGCCACCACGCCCGGCTAATTTTTTGTGTTTTTTAGTAGAGTCGGGGTTTCACCGTGGTCTCGATCTGCTGACCTCGTGATCTGCCCGCCTCGGCCTCCCAAAGTGCTGGGATTACAAGCGTGAGCCACCGCGCCCGGCCTTTTTTTACTTCTTAATAAGTTTTAAAGTCATCAAGAATTTGAAAAGATAAAATGCAGACAAATATTGTATTATAACTTGTGGGATCAAAAATAAACATTGCTTATATCGCATAGGTTCACAATTAACTAAATTATTCTGTATCTCTACATTTGTAATCAAATGTCACATTTATGGTGATTAAGGTTTTGGTTTTGGTTTTGTTGTTTAGTTAACCGGCTAATGATCCAGAAAGTCAATATGCTAAGTTTTACTTCGTGTCTAAATTTGGTAGATAGCAGCAACCAAAATTTTCCATATAGTTACATATATAAATAAATAATTTTAAATGAAAGGCTACTTACCACTATATTTGATCACACGAATTGTTGAATCTCCTTCACCAAATTTGGTGAGAGGAGTCAGTCGGACTTCATAAGCTTCTGGTTTAATTAGCTCTGTCAAGTTATATGTAATTAATTCTCCCTTTTGAATATTCCCATTTATTTTAATCTCCTGCTCCCACCAACGCTGCTGTCCAGCCTGAAATCAAAACAATAGAATAATGTTCCCAGTATGTTCTTCAGAGGTACTAAGAAAATTGAAAACAAATTCTGAAATTTTATGAAATCAAAAAGCACTTTATATTAATGAATACATATTATTAAAGTTCAAGTTTCTATAACGAGAAACAAATTTTGAGATGTTTACATGCAGATGTTTGCAGGTAATTGCCAAATGATCAGAGGTATTTAATAGATTTAATATATCATCTAATGTTTAGTAAGAGTCAGAAAATTCCAGAGTGTCTCTGATCTCAAAGTCGGGAGAGATCTAAGTTTAGCTACTTCTTGCTTAACATATTAATGGCATATGAGATTCTTGAATACTTACAATTCTATCACATCAGCAAACATATGCATTGCATATATAACAGTTCCCATATATTCTGGGCATTAGAAGTATAAAACAAAGACAAATCCTTAATTTTTCAAGTTTATTAAAAAGAGAGGCACAATAAACAAATGTATAATATAAAATTTCAGTTAGTCATATGTACAATAAGGAAAAATAAAAAATCACAAGGAGATTAAGAGTCATAGTGGGAAGGCTGGAGAGGGGTACTCTTCAGTTAATCAGAGGACATCTCCATAAGAAGAATGTTGGGAAGTTAAGATGAAGGCTAGGAATTTACCGTAGGATTTGGCAAGATGGAAGCAATGGTCTCCTTGAAATAAATGGTGTCAGAGTAATGAAATGAAAGTGTGATTGTAATATGTTAAAAGAAGAATGAGTTTCACAATACTTCCCTCACTAAAAAATCACAATGCTCAGATAATTTCACAGCAGAGTTATCAAATTGTTCAGGAAAGAATTCTAATCTTTTATAAAATCTTGCAGATATTTTTAAAAAGAAAAACAATAACGGTCCAGCTAGGTTATTTAATTTAAACCAAAAAGTAAGGATGGTACAAGAAAGAAAAACTATATGTATACAAACCAAATTCATAAAGTTTTAACATACAGTATTGTTTCCAAATTCATCATACAGTACTGTTAGCAAATTCATCAAGTTTTACATCCAGTATTGTTTCTCTTGCAAGGATGCAGGAATTGCTTAACATTAGAAAATATGTTAACATAGTTAACTGGTAAAAGAAGAAAAAACATATTTCTACTAGATGGAGAAAAATTTGGGAAACATCAACTCCTATTTATAATAAAACTATGAACAAGCTAGGAATGAAAGGGAACTTGATTAATCGGATAAAGAAGATCCAGCAAAAAGGTAGGGGATGATTTATTTTTAATGCTTATATATTAGAAATTTTTTTAGAATTACAAGTGAGAATGCTCAACATAATCTATTTAAAATTGTACTTTAGTAACAATAAAGTGTATAATAATTGGAAAAACAAAACCAAAATAGATCTATAGTTGTCTACATAGAAATCTCTCTCTTTCCTTTTCTCTCGCTCTATCCTTCCATATGCATATACACTTGAATGTCTTTTACAAGCACTTTGAAGCTTTGTTAAATTTATGCATATAATTTATTAGACAAGATAACAGGTAATCCACAACTTCGTTTGCTATTGTAAATTGTGACTTTTAAGCTATTAATATTTTGCTGGCTTATACAATTATGACAAATTTTTTTATTCTCCTTAATTCAGATATATATATATATGACAGATACAGTCCTCTTTCTGTATGTATCTAAACATATAGTATGCATCATTGCCTTGTAATATGTGTCTGATATTTTTCATAGCGGAAATCTATGGTATCCTTTTTCATGGGGCTTTTCTCCTTTTATTTGCTGGGTTATTTTTCACTGGGTGCTGATAATATGGCTTAAAATTCCATTATTGGGGGTTATCTGTGGCCTATGACAAGACATACTCTGTACAGATGTACCATTGTTTCTAACATGCTCCTAAGGTCATCAACAATATGGCTTACTTTTACTTTGATTGTGAAACTCTTTGGTGTCACAAATTAGAGTGAAGAAGATCCCTTGCTTTGAGTAGGCCTTGAGTTACATTGCTGTCTGCCACAATGGTGCCAAACTATTAAGAATCAAAGTTCAAGTTTGTCTGGGTTGGCAAACAGCTGAGGGCAAAAGTAGTTTGGACAGAAATTCTGTTTGTTACTTTGGAATGCCATTTTCCTTGGATTTTTACCTAGTACTTTCTCTATGTACACACACACGTACACACTATATGCACATGTACACACACATACACATATCACACATGCACATATGTTCACATATGTGATGTGTGCTACTGGCACAGTCCTACACAAATGACAAATTAAATAAAGGAATGGGACAGAAAGCCCAAATATGAAATCTATAGAGTGTCTGCACAAAAGAGAGAAAAATATATACTATTCAATTGGTTATGCACATGGAAAAAAACCACTTGAATTGGAACCTTATATCATATCTTATACATAAAATTCAGTCTCAGGAGAATTCAACAATTAAATTTAAAACACAAAATTTAAATCATTTAGGAAAAAATACAGAAAAAATGTTATTATAATCTCAGGTAAAACATTACTTTATTTTTTTTTTTTTTCTAAGACAGTCTCACTCTGTCACCTAGGCTGGAGTGCAATGGTGCTATCTTGGCTCACTGCAACCTCCCCCTCCAGGATTAAAGCAATTCTCCTGCCTCGGCCTCCTGAGTAACTGGAATTACAGGCATCCACCACCATGCCTGGCTAATTTTTTGTATTTTTAGTAGAGACAGGGTTACACCATGTTGGCCAGGCTGGTCTCAAACTCTTTACCTCAAGTGATCACCCACCTCGGCCTCCTGAAGTGCTGGGATTACAGGTGTAAGTCACCGTGCCTGGCCAATATATTGCTTTCTTAAACAGTACAGGGAAGGATGAATCACGAAGAAAAAGATTGATAAATTTGTCTATCAAATTTAAATTAATTAAATATAAACTTTCAAGTTAAAAAATTTGTTCTCATCAGTATTCACCATTAAACAGGAAAAATACAAGCCAGAGGTTTGAAGAAGATATTTTACACATGTTAATATACACAATTAAATAGACTTTATTAAAAACTCGTTTTAATAAACAAGGAAAAGAATTCGGTAGCAAATTGAGCTAAATAACAAGCAATTCATAGATGGGGAAGCCCAAATAAGTAAGTAACTAAAGAAGAGGCTTAGCCTCACAATGAATCAAGGAAATGGAAATTAAAACCACAACATTATTTTCCACCATCAAGTAGGCAAAAACTTTTTAAAAATTAACTATTAGGGCTTTGTATAGATGTAAAACAATGAGAATCTTTGTGCATGTCAGAACCAGGGGATGGGGTGGGAAACAAATGAGATATTTATCCTACGTATAAGCTAACAAGTTAGCCTGCCACAATATCATGAATATTAGCAGAAGACTGGAGACTACTTGGTCAGAGAAAATGACTCATGACTCAGCATAAATCCCAAGCTTTATTTTAGCATTGATCCTCCTTACCTCCGAAGTTCCACAGAAGTACTGCAGATGTGCCAAGGAGGACGCTGCACATGCCTTGATTGTGCATCACATCTGAAGGACTCTGAGTTTAAGAAACCTTAGTCTTTATAACTGATAGTAACCAAATGTGTCCAACCATTGCCCAGAAAGGAGACATCACAGGACATCAAACAAACAAACCTCCCCTCTGTTCCAGAGGAAGACACTACATTCAAAAGACATTTGCTATGCTAATAACTCGAAAAGACAGGGTGTAATAAAAGGGCAACTGGTGCCTCTGGGCACAAGACACAAAGAAATATAAGCAATCCATGAAAAATTGTCTTTCAAACATGTATCCTTGATGAAAATGCAAATTGGTATAGTTTGGAGAGTAATTTGCATTAAAAGCCATGTTACAATGAGAACTGGTAAATTCTTATACTTGGAAACAAGTATATTCATGGCATAGAAAATGGAAAATGATCTATACCTCAATCGTTTAAGAGGTGATAATGAAATTGTAGACTGTTCATAAACTGGAATATAAAATGTAGCATGAAAAAGGAACCTATGCAACATACATCAACATGGAAAATTTTCACAAAAGTAATATTGAACTAAAATTAATTTTGAAGAAGATATGTTATAAAATTTAGTTTTAAACTATGCATTTTAAAGAGGATGTATAGATATGTACATATTAAAGAATAAACAAATGAAGAGAAATAGTAAACACTGAGTTGAAGATACTGTTTAAATAGGTTAGAAGAGTGCAAGAGATGATGATGCAATTGTGAGGGGTAAAGAAAGGACTTCAACTCTACCGAGTGATTTTTGTTTTGTTTTGTTTTAGATTAATGGTAGATGTAAAAATTATGATTATGTTATTTTGTGTAGGCCTGAAATGTTTCTCTGTTTTTAATAAAGAGAATTAGAGAATAAAAGAGAGAAGGAATTCTGAATTTTCTTAAAACTCTTTCTCCCTTGAATTCTATGGCAGTGCTCTCTCTCATATTGCTTCCCACATCTGCATCTTTGGCTACTCCTTATTTTCTTTTCCCGTGTTCTAAATGTTGATGTTCAACAGAATTTTGTATATGGCGTTTTTGGTACTCTGTATTAGTGGTTCTCATATTTCCGCATATATGAGAAACACTAGATGACACTGTTAACCAAAATTCCAAGTCTCAACCATCAGTAATTATGGTTCAATGAGATCTAAAAATACAATCTTTAAAAAGCATCTCCTCTCCCACATAGTAATTTGGATACAAATAATCCAGAGGCTACATTTGGTGAGGCACAGATTAGTCCTGCTAAACCACCTCATTACTATTAATAGCTTCTTCTAGTGTCTCTACATTGATAACTTCGTAACTTGTATTTTCAGCTCAGAAAATTAAGAAAAAAATACATCTATTAGTCTTTACTATGTGCCACTATTTTAACTGTCTTATACCTATCATTATATGCAATATCCCACAAACCCTAGCAGGTAGTAACTATATTTAGCCCTATTTCATGAATGAAAAAACTGAGGCAGAGACAGGTTAAGGTAACTCTTTTAAGTGGCAGCTTCAGAATGTGGTTAGACCCAAAACGACTCTTTTTGGTATCACTTCCTCCTTTGCTTTCCCTGAATATATTGCTCCCTTAATTGTTTTTACCAGAGCCCTTATGTATTTAGTTATAATACACCACATCTGGTCATTAACTTGATAAAAATATGATGAAATTAAATGCCAGAATACAATGTATATTTAACTGGCCTCCAAGGAGTACGGCAGAAAATCAAAGTTATTTCAGTGAAAACTGCATACAGTCACTGAATTTACATACAGTGGTGAAGGAAAAAATCCTAATTCCACAGAAAGCACTTATCTTTCAGATAAGCATGCATAGTTAATACTAGGTATTAGGAAGCTTCTATTAGTTCGGTAGGTTAAAATTCTATAACATAATATAAATGATGATACTTTTACTGTCTCTTAATTTTAGATTTATATATATATGAACAATAGGCAAAGTGCTATGATTTTAAAATGTAGATAATATCAATTTAAACACACAAAAATATATACAGAATAATTTATTTGACATTTTAGTGTTACCTAAAGACACAAGTTTAATCAAGGTGTACTTTTCTTGATGTTAACATAAGTTTAAATAAGAGTTTAATACCACTGAAATTTGTAGTACATTACAAAGGGACATGCAGGTATCCTCTTGTTATAATGAGTGTTCTACTCAAGTAATTTTAGTCAGGAGATACGTTGATGTTGTCACTTATTACAAACTCCAATGTCAATAACCTCATGTGTATTTAAAAAGCAATAACTTTGATTCCAAGTCTTTAATTTAAGTTGTAATGAAAGTGTATACTTCAGCAGTTGGTGGAATAAGCATTTAAATACTTCATATTGTATCTCAGTGAGCTGTGCAAAATGTAAAAATGGAAAACTAAATGCAATGTTTGCACATACACAAAAGGAGATGCAATATTCTTCCACTGATTGAACGTAATGCCAGAAAACCCTCAGAGAAGATGGGTTCTAAACAATACAGCAGATGACAATCCCAGATCATACTTATAAGCATGATGATATGTAAGTAAGTGTTAAACTATGTTCTTCATGTCAATTTTAAAAATCCATTTAATTTTTCTTTTATCCCCAGGAGGTATATTCCATTCAGATGATTTAGAGGTTAGCCTAAAAACCCCCAAGTACCCTAAAGTGAGACTTTATTAAAAACTGTAATTTGTTATTTTTACCACAGAAGATAATTAAAAAGCTATTGCTGAAAAGGTCTCCAGAGGAAAAACCATGTTAATTTTTTCTCTTAATTTTATAAGAAACAAAATTAACTAATTTAAAAGCAGAAGGCTGCAACAGATTCTGAAATGTGAAGGGAATAAAAGTGGTCATGTTTTCCTCTTTTTTTTTTTTTTGGACTACAAATCTTTTTTTTTCTTTTTTAAATTTTATTATTATTATACTTTAAGTTTTAGGGTACATGTGCACAACGTGCAGGTTTGTTACATATGTATCCATGTGCAATGTTGGTGTGCTGCACCCATTAACTCGTCATTTAGCATTAGGTATATCACCTAATGCTGTCCCTCCCCCCTCCCCCCACCCCACAACAGTCCCCAGTGTGTGACGTTCCCCTTCCTGTGTCCATGTGTTCTCATTGTTCAATTCCCACCTATGAGTGAGAACATGCGGTGAACCAGACTATAAATCTTTTTAACCACTATAATGAGCTCCATTGAAAAGTACCAGGTAAGTGAAAACTAAAACAAAAGAGGAAATGCAACAACTGAATACAAGGCATATATGTGTGCTTATTTCATTTATTTTTATGTAACTCTATAAGAGATTGATATATCCATTTTATAGGAAACTCCTATTCATGTTTAGCAACCATACTGATAGTAAAAATAATAGCTGACGTTAAAAATCCAGGAATTACAGACCCTAAATCATGCACACTAATGATTATCCAACAGAATAAGAAATCATGAAGATGACATTTTCATGCATTAAAATCAAATTGTCTTATAATCCCAAACAAAATGTAACACTGATTTTTGAGATGCACTATTATTTTAATAACCCCTTTTAGGGGAAAGGAGATAATAACTAACATGGCATTAAATGAATCTTATTTTTATTTTCTACTAATAATAGCAAACATTTATTCAACTAATTATATAACTTTTCTTCTTTCATTACCACAAATTTGAGTATCATCTTTTTACATTCAGCAAGAATTCTTCTGAGTAGGCACAGAAGAATTTCACATCATAGAAACATTTTGCTTATCATACTTTGCTCATGCTATTAACACCTTTAGAAGTGACTGTATTTTTTAGATATCCAGATATTTATAAGTTTTTATCTGCCTTTGGTCTTTGGAATCTTGCATTATTTTTATTAATTGAATTATGTCTAAATTAAAGAGTTTTCCTTGAAAGCATCCTGGTGTGGTAGAGGAGAGAATACTTCTTGTTTGAACTCAGTCAACTTCAACTGGTTTTTCTAGTTGTTTTCTAGTGTCTAGCATCTATAGCATTTATTTTTTATGTCCTTAGAACCGTCTTGGCCTTTAGTCACTAGTTCTAATCAGTCTGCATTTTTCTTAGGCAAATCACAAGTTCCTTGAGCCTAACATCATTATCTTTCCCTTTCTTTTGAAGGGGTGTGGGATTGGTGAATCCTGACAGCTTCCCCAGAACTACAGTAAGGCAAAGAAATACCAGGCTCCATTCCTTGAAAATTTGACTCAGTCTACCCTACTATGCTACTTGAGGGCTCCCCCAAGTGGGACCCAGATCTCAGAACTTCTAGGCAAGTCTTGCAATCTTCCTCAACTACACATTGGGAAGTGAGCATGCATCCTTCTTTCCTACTCTGCTGGGTTGTAGGTGCCTTTTATCAGGGAATATAGGCACCCACTCTATTGCCCTTCTTTATCAGGGAATGTAAGACCCACTCTATTGCTCTTCTCTCACTTATGCTAAAATAATCCTCTTTCCCACGCCTGGAACTCTGTATTTGCTTTGGGAATTGTTCGTGATATTTTCTATTCCTGACATAAAGCATTTCAGAACTCAATGCCTTTTCTCCCCTAGCCACTTGCTGCTCACTTCCACCACCATGACCTCTATTTGATTTAAATACTAGGTTTTCAAGGCTACCCTTTTTGCTTGGACTTTATACAATCTATTAAAAGTTCATTTGTCACCTTTCTTGTTTTGTGCAGGTGTGGGTTGGTCTTCTCATTCTTGTGCCATAAAACTTAGCCTTCTCTGTTGTAATTTTAAGTAATGAGAGAGCAGTTAATAAAGAAAATCACAAGAATAGAAAAATGCATTTGTTAATTTGTCAAATTCTCAACTGACCTTTTCAAAAAGTTTTTAACTTATACAGCAAACTATTTTCAACTTGCATTTAGCTTTGGGTATCTTGAAAATAATTCCCTATAGTATTTCTTATTTATATTTCTTTTAGCATCAGTTACTGATTATAAAGCAAAACAAACACAGCAGCCCTCAGGTAAAGCCAGCATTGAATGCGTCCACAGCATCAGTGGGTCCCTCAGTCTTTCATGCAGTTTAGCAAGTTTTCTTCCTTCACCTGTCTTAGTGAGCTACTGCTATTTGAAGAGATGTGAACTGGCTATGCAAGCAGAGTCTCTGGTAAAGCTCACCAGTAAATAAATGAAAGGCCTTGCAAATATACTTCAAGGATCTTTTTAAAGAAAACTAAGCATTAAGCACAGAGAACAAGGTCTTTAGTGACAACCAAGGGAAATATTCTTGCCCTGTCATCACAGAAATAGAAGTAATAGAAAAAGTAGAAAATGAAGTTGAAAAAACATTGAATCTGAAACTTCCTACACATATCAAGGGTGTTATGACAAAGTTAAACATGTGGTTCGAAAACAACTATGACACATACAATAAAACAGAACTTTGGAAAAAAGTAAGATATTTAGTAACTTGAAAAAAATTATTGCTTTCACAGTAGCTAAAGCTGAAGTGAAGATGAAAACAAAAACTCTCATTTTACATAGTCTTTAATATTTAGTACATATTTTATGTGACTTTACATTCCTAATACGTCAGTTTAAAGTATATTAAAGGGATAAACCTAGTGGCATCTGGATATACCTTATGAAGTAATTGCTTAAAAGTCATCCTCATTCCCAAGCAATATTCCTCATGGTGATGAATAATCAAGATCTCCACACAAGCCACAGTTTTCCTTTTTGAGTTTACTTTCAGACTTGGCCATAGCTCTTCAATTAAGATTATCATGCCAGTATGGTTCAGAGAATACTCAGGTTTGGTCACAGGCTCAGCTCACCATCCTTAAGCCCTAGCAGTGAGCCTCAGTTATTAAAGGAAAGGAAAAGGTTTGAACAAGGCTTTCCAGAGTTGTTGAGAAATGTGGAGAGCATTACAGGTTAATTAAATTGCTTTTACAATTGCACAAAAACACGGAATAAGAAACCTCAAATTTGCCAGGACTTTTTAATGACAAGACTTCTTTATAATACTTATAATAAATATCATAATAAATATTTTAAGAATTAAAAATGAAATGATATTTGAACTTTTGCAAGTTTCCTATCTAAACTTACAAAAGCAAATGTGTTATGTAGTAGAAGTTAATATGAGACATTCTGGCTCATAATACTCACTTTGGTCACAGTCGGGTTAACATACTCTCATCTGTGGGGAAATGAGCCTCTAACGGGAAACATCAGTCCTTAAGATACAAGTGACAACTTTATTAAAAATGTTTTTTAAATAAGCCTATTTAAAGAAAATAATATAAAAATGTGTTCACAAAGCAATAGTAATCAAAACAATATTGGACTAGCATAAAAACAGACATATAGACAAATGGAACAGAGAGCCTAGAAATAAGCATATACAGTCAACAAATTTTTCATAAGCCCACCAAGAAGACCCAATGAAGCAAGAATAGCCTCTTCAGTAAATAGTGTGGGAAAATGAATATCTACATGCAAAAGAATGAAACTGGCTCTTATCTTACACCATACACAGATTAACTCAAAATGGATTAAAGATCTACGCATAAGACCTGAAGCTATACAATCCTAGAAGAAAAAGGGGTGGAAGCCCCTTAATACTGGCTCCAACAAGAAATTTTTGGATATTTAACCAAAAGCATAAGCAGCAAAATAAAAAATAAACAACTGGGACTACATCAAACTAAAAAGCTTCAGTACAACAAAGGGAGCAATTAACAAAATGCAAAGCTAGCAATGAACTGTAAAAATCATGTGTGAACCACATTATCAGACAAAGGGTTAATGTCCAAACTATATAATGAACTCACGCAACCCGACAGCAAAAAAACAAATAATCTGACCTCTGCAAAAATAAGCAAAAGACAACAGATATTTCTTTAAAGAAGAAGTAAAACTGGTCAACAGGTTGATGAAAAGGTGCTCAATATCACTAATCATCAAGAAAATGAAAATCAAAACCAGAATGAAATACCATCTTACCACTGTTGGCATGACTATTATAAAAAAAAGTTGAGATAATAAGTGTTGGCAAAGGTTTGGAGATAAAGGAAACCTCTACACTATTACTGGGCATGTAGATTGCTTCAGCCATTGTGAAAAACAGTATGAAGCTTCCTTAAAAAGTTAAATATCGAAAGGCCATATGACCCAGAAATCTCTTTTCTAGATACCTACCCAGAAGAAATCACCAAATTATAAAGACAACTGCACACCCATGTTTATTGCATCATTATTCCTAGCAGCCAAGATATGGAAACAATGTAAATGTCCATGAATGAATGAACGGATAAAGAAATTGCAAATTACACAATTCAATATTACTCGGCTTTAAAAAAACAAGGTATTGCTATTTGCAACGGCAGGGCGGACCTAGAAGAATTAAGCGAAGTAAAATAAAGCAGACCTAGAAAGAAAAAGACTGCATGATCTCACTCTATATATGGAATCTAAAACAAAACAAAACAAAAACCCAAATACACAGAAATAGAACATGAACATGGAAAAGTGGCTACCAGGGGTGTAAGTGTGAGGAAAATGGAGAGATGGAGGCCAAAGGGTACAACGTTCAGTTATGTAGGATAAATAAGGATAGAAATTTCTCACAGAACAGAAGGACCACAGTTAATAGTATTACATAACATAAATTTGCTAAGAGAGTCGATTTTAGGTACTTGTACCACATACACCCACATATGGACAAACATAAGAGAACTATATAAGATAATGAATACGTTAATTTGTGAGACTGTAGTAATCATTGTATTTTGTGTATTTATATCAAAACATCATGTTGTATACCTTAAAAATGTACAATTAAAAATTAACAACAGTATATTCACATTTTAATACTACAAGTTTCTAGAAACAACTTTGACAACTACATTATTCTTTACATAGGAACTAAAAATGTAATCAAAGAGATTGAGCTATTTTAAAAATTATCTTCTGTGTTTTTAGTACAAATTGTACTATCAGTCTCCCTTAAATTCACTGTGATTTCAGCCAGTAGGGTGCCTAAATATGAAATTTATAATGTCACCATGGATATTTTACACATTTTTTTAGACTTCTATGTATATGTCCCTTAATTCCACCACCAGACATCAGAAAGCCTGACCCTTTAATGGCACATTTGATTAATTTTCCACAATTTTTAGAATTGCAGTTTGGGGTGACGGTTGAGAACACTCAACTAAAGTATTTTTATTTGCTAAAAAAAATGAAAAGTAGTAACTAAAATATTTTTGAGGACTCACTATTGCCAGATATTTTGCTAAATATTTTACACATCATTTTAATTTAAATCTTATAAAGAATCTATCGAGGTTAGTATTATTATCTTCATTTCCTCAGCTGAAGAAGTAGATTAAACCAATAAACTTTCCCAGGTCATACAGTTGGTAAGAAGCAGAAGATAATATAAATATTTTACCCAATATTGTCCAATTTTTAAGGCTACTCTTGTAATCTTAATCACTATTCTCCATTTCTTCTTCTTACATCAAATGTGTTGCTTTCAGTTTTTCCTGACAAATGTGTGCTTTATTTACATTCCCTTAGAAATTTATAAATTTTTTTTTCACCATTGTTGAACTCAATTACATAGCATGGGGCGACAGAGGAAGATAACAAACCTAGCTTTTTTCTTTAGGACAAGGGTTAGTCATACAAAAAGGTCACGATTTTGTGAGACCTGACAGTTAAAGTGAATTCTGATTCTGCTTTCCATTTTATTTAGAGACTCCAGTGGATGTGTGCTTTGGTTGTGCTGAGTTTGTACTCATAACTGTTACATAAATCATTAAATGACAGGGTATTTCATACTGCCTCAGGAAAGAATTTATATGTATTGCTGACATATCCCCCTAGCATGTAATTATTACTCCCATCTGTTAAAGCAAAACAACATTGAAAACCACCCAAGAGACCATGTGTAACAGTAAAAATAATCATTCTTTAGCAGGTTCCGATAAATTATTATGAAAGAAAAACTTGCTTCCTATCAAGTTTGGAAAAAACACATTCTAATTATTTTCTTGTCATGCTTGGATCGGCAGGTGAAAGGACACCTCAACCTAAAAATTAATTTGTTATAGATTTCAACCCTGATAAATTGGAATTAAGCAGTTCAGTCAGCATCTTTCTTCATCAGGTAGGTTTTCTAAGGACTACTACAAAAATATCCAGGAGGTAGTAATAAATTAATAATTAGGGTTTGAGTTTTTAGTTTTTATTCATCTTGGTATCTGATATGGTTTGGCTGTGTCCCCACCCAAATCTCATCTTGAATGGTAGTTCTCATAATGTTCACGTGGTGTGGGAGGAACCCAGTGGGAGGTAATTGAATCAGGGGGGCAGTTACCCCCAAACTGCTGTTCTCGTGATAGTGAGCGAGTTCTCACAAGAACTGATGGTTTTATAAAAGGCTTTTACCCCTTTGCTAGGCACTTTTCTCCTTTATAAATTACCCAGTCTCAGACATTTCTTCATAGAAGCATGAGAATGGACTAATACAGTATTTTATATAAAAGGAATCATAATCACTTCCTTCAATTATTTTTAAGAATAACTAGATTGGCCAGGCGTGGTGGCTCATGTCTGTAATCCCAGCACTTTGGGAGGCCGAGGTGGGTGGATCACCTGAGGTCAGGAGTTCAAGACCACCCTGGCCAATATGGTGAAACCTCGTCTCTACTAAAAATACAAAAATTAGCTGGGCGTGGTGGCGGGCGCCTGCAGTCCCAGCTACTTGGGAGGCTGAGGCAGGAGAATTAGCTTGAACCTGGGAGGTGGAGGTTGCAGTGAGCCAAGATTGCGCCAGTGCACTCCAGCCTGGGCGACAGAGTGAGACCCCGTCTCAAAAAAAAAAAAAAAGAATAACTAGGTATATTTCTATAAACCTACAGGATATTTTACTGCTGCTATATGCTATATTCTGGATTTATTACTAATAGTCTTAATGTTTTGATTCTGCAGTGCCACCTGTCCCTTCCATGTGTCATTGATAACTTCCTTTAACAGTCTTTCAACTGAAGTTCTTGCTTCTGGTGAGTACCAATTACTGTCCATAGTATGTATTGCTACTAAACTTCAATCTTATTCTCCTGCTTAAATTATTTGAGCCATTGCTCTTTTGTAAAATTATTTATAATAGCTACTATACACTTTGATGGATTATTCAACTTAACTGGGTTAAAATGTATAATGTCACCATGGATATTTTCTAAGTTTTGTTAGGCTATTTTAGCTTGATGTCACTTAAATATCCATTTGAGCAGTCATTTTCATTAATGTATTTTCACAGACTTTACACAGTAGAGCATGTTGATATATAAATTTAAACATACTGATGTACCGTATGTAGCTTTAATTCAATTATTGACAATGATAAAAAATTTAATTCTCAAAGTGTCCTAAAATTATAGACATAGAAGAATAAAAGTAAGAAAAACAGGCAATGCTTCTTGTTGTGAATACTTATACAAATGTATAAATAGAGATTAGCATCACTTACTACACTTTGGATTTAAAATGTCAGTAATATTTTCTTCTCGTAGAAATCGTACAACATTAACTGATACATTTATTCATTCATTTAAAATCATCTAACTTATGTTGGCACGATAAAAGCAATGAAGGATCAAGCAGAGTAAACTTTTTATATTATTGTTATATGTTTGATATTTATAATCCCAATTTTAATGTGAGCATTAAAATTGGAAGTGTAAGGGAGAAGAGACATGAGCATGAGGATGTTATCTAAAACATATTCAAACATAATTTAATATAATTTCAAGCTCTCTATACATTTTCTTTGAGTCTTAGAATATTCAAAATTAAAAATTACCTGAAATACAATATCGCTTTTTAGTGATTTTACGGCCAATGAAACGCAGTAACTTTCTCTTAATGAATACATAGGACAATATGACAAGAAATGCTACTTGCTAATCTTTTCCCACTCCACTTACTCATTAACAATTTTTAGCAGTGCTGTATTTCTGAGCATCCCTCTAAATTAGGTGTGGTCATATGACCTAGTCCTCGCCAATGACATGTAAGTGGAGGTGCTGTGTGAGGCCTCTGCTGTGTGAGGCCTCTGGGAAGGCCTACATCTTTTCAATAGTAACTATTGAAATAGTGATATATCCAGTAGGGTTCTTTGTTTAAAGAGATACCATAAACATGCCTCCCAAATGGCACAAAGTAAATTGATAATTGAACCAATCAATGACAATTTAGAATACATATTTTAAATGTTTTTCAGAAAGCCCTAATGTGATATCCATATTTATTCCTGTATGAAATCCATATTTAGATTATTGTTCTCTACTAACATATTTATATTTACTAAGTAACTAATCTAGTATCACTCTCCACTGAAGTATGCCTATGTTTAAATATTATTTTAACTTATTACCAACCTCATATTTGTACCGTATATTCCTGTCAGTTTCTAGAAAAATGTTTTTTAATCATCAAAGATTTCTTAATGCATTGCTTCAGGAAATTAACAGTCGGAGAAACACGCGATGTCTTATACAAAGATGTACATTAAGGTCATTTGATATTTTGAATGGCAAACAACTACAACATTCCATTTTAATGGAAAATGTTGTACAATATCATAGATTGATTCAGTCATTGAAAGCCATCTGTTGAGAGCCTATTACTTAAACAAATTAGACAGTCTTTGTTCTCCTTATACGTTAAAGTCTAACCTATACCTGCCTCATTGAGTTATTCTGATGATTAAAAGAATTAATATATATAAAGCACTTAAAGATGATTAACAGAAAGTAAGCATTATACAAGTGTTAGCTAATGCGATAATAACATCTTCTATTCCTACTACCATTATGACTAAAATTACTTGGTTGCAATTGGTACGTGTGTAGAAAGAGTGCAGTGAGCGATTAATTTAATTATCACTCAAAATGTATAATAATAATCTGGGAACATACAATATGAAAAACATGGAGATATGACCTTGCTTAGAAATAGTAATAATCTTTATCTATTTTTGGAAATAGGAAAATTTACCAATATAAATGATAGATAGATCCTAACTTAAAAGTAAAAAATGAAACTATAAAGTGTTACAAGTAAATATTTGAGAATGTTTTTAGATTTTTGAGTGTGTTATGTTTTCTAAGAGGATCTGAAATTCAGAGACCATACAATGGAAAAATTGCATAAAAATGTAAAAATATGAAAAATTAAAATAACAAATGAAAAGATAAAGGCATGGAGGACTATTTCCAAAACATATGACATAATCCTTCTTAATATATACAGGGTCTGTATAATCAGTAAGAAAAATATTAGCAATTAAAAATATAAAATATAAATGGAAAACAATTTGGAGAACAAGAGTTTATTTTGGAAGAAACTCTGGTAATTTCTCTGGTAAGAAATTGAAGTTAGTGATGGTGGTAGATACGAATAAGGTTTGAAGGATTTGAAGAATATTGAAAAATAAAATTGGTAGAAATTATTGATTAATTGGATATAGAAAATAAAATAGAGAAAGGTGTCAAGGTACATTTCTTGCTGGCTTGAGCAATGGGACAGATAATGGCCATTCAGTCTAACGGGGATCACAGGAGGAGGACAATGTGTGTTTGAGATAGAATAGGTTAGAATATAGAAGCATTAAGTTTGGGAGGCCACTGAGATATCCAAGTACAGGTTTTTCAAATAAATAGGTCTAGGGAGGTAACATTAAAACTCTGACAACTTCATTCATCAACATGTTTTTGGTACTTGACAAATAATTTGAAGTATTATGGCAATCACATATTGTGCGTTGGCTCCTTTAAAGAACACAACCAAAGAAAGGAAGTTAGGAAAACAAGGGATTTATTTACTTCAGGACAAGACTACAAGACTGGATAGGACATGAGGTTTGGCAGGAAAATGAAATATTTCATTAAGGTCAGACAATTGACTAAGAACAAAGGGTGTCATTTAGCATAATGCTAAATGACGAGTTAATAGGTGCAGCACACCAACATTGCACATGGATACATATGTAACAAACCTGCACATTGTGCACATGTACCCTAAAACCTAAAGTATAATAATAATAATAATAATAAAAAGAAAAAAAAGAACAAAGGGTGTCAATCTTTTTAATCATATAGATGACATCAACAAAAATAATGAAACAGTATAAAAATATTAGCTTAGGGTAAGCAAAGAAAGTATTTAATTGTCCACACTGCAGTTCTCAATTAAACAAACAAACAACAACAAAAAAAACTAACGGAATCTTTGCCCCTCCCCAAACTCAACCTTGGAGACACTATAAAATTAGAGGGAGATTCCTGAACCTAAGGGGAAAATTGCAGCCACTAATGGAAAGGGGATTATGTCACAAACAGGAAATAGGTTGCCATATGATATTTTATTTTTTCTGTCCCACACCACATCATTTTTATAAGTCGGTCAGTACTGAAGATTTTTCCTCTGAGAAAACAAAAATTAATTATACCAGGCAATAGGTCAGGAGTAGATAAAATTTGTAGGCAAACTGGCAACCTGAGTGTTTCCTCTCCTCCCCACCTTTTTTTTCCCAAAATGATTACATGTGAAGGAGTCTTTTCAAAGCAGAAGTACAATACATTTCCCTGAGAGTTATGATAAAGTATGGAGAGGAGTCAAGTCCAGTCTGCAATGCCAAAGGCTATACTCTGAGATGAATCATTTGTACCATTCACTTTCTATTTTATTCTTGAACTCAGGTGGATAGAAAGAAGTTACGATTTGAGCTTTAGCTTATCTCACAGAAATATATTACTGCCCAAGACAATTAACATGGGTAAAAGAATATGTGCTCACAAAAGAACATGCACTCACCAAAAATATGGGGCTCACAGAAAAGCTCAACCACGATAAACAATGATAGAAAAAAAAAAATCTAGACTATCTGAGGATGCAATTAATGTTAAATTTTTAACCCAAATGTAAGATAAAAATATAAAATCAACAAAACTATCTCAAGGAAACAGAAGTGATTTTGTAAGTTGTTACTTGGCAAAAATATAGCTTTAAAACCTTTGAGAAATATTGGGTACTGCAATACTAATTGCAATAAAGAACCCAACAGATAGGCTGAATTGCAAAACAGATCTAACAAGAGAAGGTTTTGAACCAGATTATGTCAAACAATGCTCTCATAGGGCATCAGTAGAGTATCAGTATGGTTTAAAAATTATAAAAGAAGTAAAGAAATATGTAGGAAAAAATGTGTCAATATCCACATATACTTAGAAAAGAAAAAAATAAAGTAGTCACTACTTGAAAATACAATGGTACAATTTTCCAGGATATTACCTCATATTTTTTAAAAGTGGGCAAAAGACATGAACAGACGTTTCTCTGAAGAAGATATACAGATGGAAAATAAGCAACTGAAATATCATTGACCGTTAGAGAAATACAGATTAAAACTAAATAGGTATGACTACACACCTATCAGGATGGCTGAGATGAAAATAGTGAAAACGACAAATCCTGATAAGCATATACAGAAAGTGACTCACTCATATGTTTCTGGTGGGAATGTAAAGAATAAAACCACTTCATAAAATAGTTTGGCCGTTTCTTTTAAAACTAAAAATGGACTTACTGCACCACTCAGCAACTGCACTGCTGGGCATTTATCCCAGAGAAATAAGTATTTATTTTCACACAGGAACTTGTATATGAATGCTTATAGTACCTTTACTGTTAACAGCTAAAAACTTGAACAACCTAAATGTATTTTAAAGAAAGAATTATTAAACAAACTGTAGGACACCCATACTATTAGAATACTACTCAACCATGAAAAGAATGAACTACTGATACATGCAACAAGTTGGATAAATCTCAAGGAAATTACACTAAATAGAAAAGTTAATTTCAAACAAATAGGTATTGCATAATTCCATTTATGTAACAACTGTGAAATAATATAATTTCATGGATGAGGAGGAAATTAGTGATTTCCAGGGATAAGTGTAGATATAAAAGAGTAACATCAGGGAGTCTATGGTGACGATACAGTTGAGTATCTTGTTTGCATTATGGTTACACAAAGCTACGCACATGCAAACACAGATACACAAACAAATGAGTGCATGCATGTATAATGGGTGAACTCTGATTAAACCTCATGGATTGTACCAATGTCAGTTTCTTGGTTTTCATAATGTACTTGTGTTTGTGTAGGATTCTGGCTTGAAGTGGGCATAGTGGGGGAGGGTTTCATGGAACTTTCCTGTACATTTCTATGTAACTTCCTGTGAATCTGTAATTATTTCAGAATAAACGTTTTTTAAAAGAAAAAAAAACACTCCTTATTGAAAAGGCTTTTAAAGTACTGAAGGGGATATGTAAGGGTGAGAAAAAGATACACAAATGACACACATGAACACTTACACACAAACTTGTTATAGTAAATTCTAAGAATATTAAAGAAAGAGAAAATATTGGAAAATCTCATAAGCATGAGTATTCAAGCACAAAGCATGGAAAATCGGATTGGCATGCTTCTTGATGGCATCCGTGCATACAAAAGACAATGGAACAATATTTTCAACTATTAAAGGAGAAGAAAATCAAACCTAGAATAAATATTCAGCTAAACTATCCCACATGTATTTATTCATTTATTCAGCAGATGTTTACTGTACAACCACTATGTGTCAAACAGTACCAGGCATTGAGGATAATGCAGAAAATAAAATGAGAAAAATCTCTTATTCCACATTTTTGTGCAATTGTAAAAGCAATTTAATTAACCTGTGATGCTCTCCACATTTCTCAACCACTCTGGAAAGCCTTGTTCAAACCTTTCCCTTTCCTTTAATAACTGAGGCTCACTGCTAGGGCTTAAGGATGGTGAGCTGAGCCTGTGACGAAACCTGAGCATTCTCTGGACCATACTGGCATGGTAATCTTAATTAAAGAGCTATGGCCAAGTCTGAAAGTAAACTCAAAAAGGAAAACTGTGGCTTGTGTGGAGATCTTGATTATTCATCACCATGAGGAATATTGCATGGGAATGAGGATGACTTTTAAGCAATTACTTCATAAGGTATATCCAGATGCCACTAGGTTTAAATGCAGTTGTCACCAATGAACCCCTCTTTCTTGCTCCCTCCCTTTTAGCGATATAAAGGCATGACTTATTACTTGCCCTCATTTTCTCCTTGTTTTACAAGAAAGAGTTTTCTGCAAACCATATGCCACTGTAGAATAAGTGTAATGTCTTTATATAAATACATCTATTTTTAGTTGATTTTTTTCAACAGTACCACCATGACCTCAATTTTGAAAGTGTTTGCATTTGAATTGTCATTACTATTTTTGTTTACTTCCCAATGTTAACATAAGTGGTAATTAGTGGAACTGTATATTTGCTTCAGAGCTCTTTTCAAAATAAATAAAACTTTGCAGATGTATGGAACCCATATTCTATCTTTTCTCAAACCTGTTCCCTCCCTCCCTCACTACAGGGAAAACTATATACAGTAGATACTTTTTTTTCTTTTCCCAAATATGGTTTTATACCTTTGCAGCATATATTTGAATACATAGAAATTACACTCTTTGAAGAATAAAAATCTTATTTCCTTCCAAAACATTTGCTTTCTTTTCTATGCTAAGAGAAATTTTCTACAACTAAGGTTTTGTTTTGTTTTTTAAGCAACTGAAATAAGGTAAGCATAGCATTGTATTGATGCAGAATGTATATAATACAAGGACTACAATGAGTTCCTTCCCATGATTTGTCTACTTTTATTGCTTCATATATAGCCATGATATTTTCACACTCTCAAGCAACAATGTCTAAGAATCTGCTGTATATTCAAGGTAATGCTATCTAGAATTTTATGGTAGAGAATATAAGCATTTTCTCAAGATTTACACTACTTAATGTGACAATGCTTCATTTGTTATAATTTCTAAGGCACCAGGAATACACAGACCTAGTTAAATATACAGATTAATCAGTGTTTCTTTTCTTTATTTCATAACCTAATGATAGATGCAGGAGGCAAAAAGGCGGAGGGCCCAAGAGAATCTCCCACTGGCCTACACACTGCAAGAATGGGTTGGAGCCACGGGAAGTTTGAGCCATTTGCAGCAGGGAGGAGCCTCGCCTCTTCAGTTCCTGTGCTGTGACCTGTTATTCAATCTGTGAGATGGGAGCGCTGGCAGGAATCCTCATTTTGCTAAGAGTTTTTGTTGTTGTTGTTGTGTTTTTTCTTTTCGTCCAATAAATTTTCTTCCCTTCACCTTTCAGTGTGTCAGCATGCCTAACTTTTCCTGGTTGTGACACAAGAACCCAGATTTAGCTGAACTAAGGAACAGAAATTCTGCAACACTAATCTCCCTTTTAGAATATATTTTAACAGAAAGGGGTATGCGGTCGTTTCATGTCAAGAAGCACATTCTTTTAATTTTATCATTAGAGCAGAATTAGTCTAGTGTAACCTTTATAGGTAAGAATGTAAGAATGACAGTTACTTACATACCTTGACTTTTTATTACCTCAAAACAATAAATTTTATTTGGATGATTTAGAAGACTTATGTTAGAATCTTAACCAAAATGTCTAATCCTATACTTGACTTCAGAGAATGTCATTCTATTTCCAATAGATGAAAGCATTTCCCCTCTTCATCTTTATTATAGAGCCACTGCTCTAAAATCAATTATTATACCTCTGTTTGTTATAGATCATCAATATAATTTAATTTTTCTCCAAAAATTCCAGGTGAAGTTAATATTAGTCTAATATATGTGCTGGTTACATTATTTGTAATATGTGGAATACTGGAATGCTTGTTTTACTCTATGGCAAAAAGTTCCTACTTTATCTTGGTTAGTGCCTTTGCCCATTTACTAAAAATGACCGTGTGATTTACTATGATTGCCTGGTTTCCAAGCAACAGTTTTTTCAAGTTGAAATAAAATTGAATACCTTAATATACAATAATGTATTCATGCTTTCTGTGTGTTCATCAAATTTGAATTGTCAAATCCAGATCACATTATAAAATTATCATTTATAAAGGAAGAAGATTTTTAAAAAATGTTGAGTCAATTAGAATTGCTTTATAAACAAGGGTGTTTTCAATGTATCTATTTGTTACTGAAAGGAAGACACATAAAAATAGCTACTTTAAAGTTCATATGGAACCAAAAAAAAGCCTGCATCGCCAAGTCAATCCTAAGCCAAAAGAACAAAGCTGGAGGCATCATGCTACCTGACTTCAAACTATACTACAAGGCTACAGTAACCAAAACAGCATGGTACTGATACCAAAACAGAGATATAGATCAATGGAACAGAACAGAGCCCTCAGAAATAATGCCGCGTATCTACAACTATCTGATATTGGACAAACCTGACAAAAACAAGAAATGGGGACAGGATTCCCTATTTAATAAATGGTGCTGGGAAAACTGGCTAGCCATATGTAGAAAGCTAAAACTAGATCCCTTCCTTACACCTTATACAAAAATTAATTCAAGATGGATTAAAGACTTACATGTTAGACCTAAAACCATAAAAACCCTAGAAGAAAACCTAGGTATTACCATTCAGGACATAGACGTGGGCAAGGACTTCATGTCTAAAACACCAAAAGCAATGGCAACAAAAGCCAAAATTGACAAATGGAATCTAATTAAACTAAAGAGCTTCTGCACAGCAAAAGAAACTACCATCAGAGTGAACAGGCAACCTACAGAATGGGAGAAAATTTTTGCAACCTACTCATCTGACAAAGGGCTAATATCCAGAATCTACAATGAATTCAAACAAATTTAAAAGAAAAAAACAAACAACCCCATCAAAAAGTGGGCGAAGGACATGAACAGACACTTCTCAAAAGAAGACATTTATGCAGCCAAAAAACACATGAAAAAATGCTCATCATCACTGGCCATCAGAGAAATGCAAATCAAAACCACAATGTGATACCATCTCACACCAGTTAGAATGGCCATCATTAAAAAGTCAGGAAACAACAGGTGCTGGAGAGGATGTGGAGAAATAGGAACATTTTTACACTGTTGGTGGGACTGTAAACTAGTTCAACCATTGTGGAAGTCAGTGTGGCGATTCCTCAGGGATCTAGAACTAGAAACCATTTGACCCAGCCATCCCATTACTGGGTATATACCCAAAGGACTATAAATCATGCTGCTATAAAGACACATGCACACGTATGTTTATTGCGGCACTATTCACAATAGGAAAGACTTGGAACGAACCCAAATGTCCAACAAAGATAGACTGGATTAAGAAAATGTGGCACATATACACCATGGAATACTATGCAGCCATAAAAAATGATGAGTTCATGTCCTTTGTAGGGACATGGATGAAACTGGAAATCATCATTCTCAGTAAACTATCGCAAGGACAAAAAACCAAACACCGCATGTTCTCCATAGGTGGAAATTGAACAATGAGAACACATGGACACAGGAAGGGGAACATCACACACCAGGGACTGTTGTGGGGTGGGGGGAGGGGGGAGGGATAGCATTACGAGATATACCTAATGCTAAATGACGAGTTAATGGGTGCAGCACACCAACATGGCACATGTATACATATGTAACAAACCTGCACATTGTGCACATGTACCCTAAAACTTAAAGTATAATAATCATAAAATAAAATAAAATAAAAAAAGAAATAATAATTAATTCACAGTAAAAAAAAAAAATAAGGGTAGAGAAAATTTGAATAATGCAATAGGAACCTTTCTCTGATTGCTAGCACATGTAATAATTGAGAATATTACATATACAACCTTCTCATGCATATAGGAAACATTTATGAAAACTAACCAGGTATTTTTTTTTTTTTTTTTTTTTGAGACGGAGTCCCGCTCTGTCACCCAGGCTGGAGTGCAGTGGCGCGATCCCCGCTCGCTGCAAGCTCTGCCTCCCAGGTTCACGCCATTCTCCTGCCTCAGCCGCTCCGAGTAGCTGGGACTACAGGCGCCCGCCACCACGCCCGGCTAATTTTTTTTGTATTTTTAGTAGAGACGGGGTTTCACCGTGGTCTCGATCTCCTGACCTGGTGATCCGCCCTCCTTGGCCTCCCAAAGTGCTAGGATTACCAGCGTGAGCCACCACGCCTGGCAAAATTAACCATGTATTAAGTCACAAATCTACTCTACAAAATTCGAAGAATAAGTGTCTTAGGAACTGTGTTCTCCGACGACATGATCAGTAATGAAAGACAAATAAGAAAATCAAAATAAAATGGCTTATGTCTGGCAAAAAAAAAAAAAAAAAAAAAAAAAGCCAATTTTGGACCAGGCATGGTGGCTTACGCCTGTAATCCCAGCACTTTGGGAGGCCGAGGCAGGTGGATCACTTGAGGTCAGGAGTTCAAGAGCAGTCTGGCCAACATGGTGAAAACACATCTGTACTAAAAATATAAAAAATTAAAAATTAGCTGGGCCTGGTGGCATGTGCCTGTAATCCCAGCTACTCTGGAGGCTGAGGCAAGAGAATCACAGGAACCCGGAAGGCAGAGGTTGCAGTGAGCCGAGATCATACCTGCGAGAGAGAGTGAGACTCCGTTTCAAAAAAAAAAAAAGGCCAATTTTATTTTAAATATTTGATTAAGAAATTATAATTCGTATGGCCATTATTATTGATACTGGCATTAATAGCAGAAGTGCTAATTAGGAAAATTGGGTCAAAATTGGGTCTAATCTACAAAATAATATGTAGCTATCCAGAGCTTTGATAAGGCTAAGTACTTTTACGTGCCTAATACAATCCTCCCGTGAGCAACCCAAAAAGCGTTGCTCATTACTTATGATTGTTCAAATGTTCTAAGAATATTTGAGAAAATTCATACCAAAGCCATTTATTTTTATCAAACATTTTTATGTCTGTACTACACAAGCTAACGTGTTTCAGTGTTCATAGCCACATGTTTACATTTAAAGAAGTAGATATACCTAATGCTAAATGACGAGGTAATGGGTGCAGCACACCAACATGGCACATGTATACATATGTAACAAACCTGCATATTGTGCATATGTACCCTAAAACTTAAAGTATAATAATAATAAAATTTAAAAAAAAAACTTTAAAAAAAAAGAAGTAGAGGTCTATAAATTATGAAAACTTATATAGTTCTTAATCCTTAAACTCCTAAGATGAAACTTGACTAGAAACTCCAAACTCAGGTGATTTCTCTTTTGACATATCCAACTTCAGGCTTTCAACATCCTTATTTCCTAGAAAATTCACATTTGTACCATTAGAAGGCTACCTCCAGTTTCTGAAGTTGTATTAATCAGGGTCGTCTATGTGGAACCAATGGAAATAAATGGGAATCTCTGTAACTATGAGAAAGGATATGGAAGTCACATTCTATTAAAACAAAAATAATGGAACATGCAGGGACAGCCCTATTCAAACCAGACAACCAGGCACATTTTTAATGTTGCACAAGACTCTGTACCTACATGATTATCTTTTATCTTATTTCCGTCTCACAATATCATTACTAAGTTCCCACGAGATAAGTTAAGTCCTTAAAGTGAGTCCTTGAAAACTCATTTTATACAAGAAGAGGTGTGGGCAGAAAGTATTTCAGATACTCAATGAAATTTGCAATGGTGCAATTTTTAGGTTAGAAAAGGCTATTTTCAAGCAGTTGGGATTTCTTGAAACCTATGACAAAATAAGTACTAACCACTGCAGAAGCACAAATAAAACAATTTCTTTCTATTTTCTTTTCACTTGGCAAGTGTATTCATTATGCTTCCAAATTCCATTTTATTTAAGTCGTTTTGAGATTGCAGGCAAACTACCTCATACATATTGTTAATACCAATTTTTGGTATTATGCATATGCACAGTAAACAATGCACATACTGAAATGCATGCAAATGCAAACAGATTGAAAAAGACTATGTAATGTTTCTTAAATCTTAAAATTTATCAAGTTATTATCTGGGTATCCAATATGTTATGAAAATATTGTAAAAGAGTTACTATATTGCTAGGTGCTTTGAGCATCAATATGACTGATTATCTACGTGACAGAAAAAAATGAAATAATCATAAGCATAAAGTTCAATTCATGATGACAGAAAGAAAAAATCACGTTCACTGAATTCTTCAAACATCAGACAACTAAAACAAAACACAACAAAACAAAAAACACAAATCTCCTCTTTGGTGAGCAGCCATACTTAATCTTTTCTGGAAGTAGTAAAAGTAACCAAACTAAACATAAATCCCTGAGGGTCAACAGGTATACAGTTGGCACTGAAAATATGCATAGCTGTATAGACAAAATTGTTGAAAATTTAAATAAAAATATTTTGTTATATTAATAGAATTCATAAAATTTTCAAAACTTACAATGGCACATTGTTATTCTATAAAAGAGTCATCAATAATTTAATAGCATATAATTAGTATTAATATTATACAGTTAGTATTGATATTGCATATTAAGCCATTCTGTGGTAAATATTATACTATAGAATAAGCAGGGGGAGAGGGAGATGTACTTCAGAAAGGAATGACATTTTTCTTGCTTTTGAAATGATTTCATTCATTTATCTGTACAATGTATACCCCCAAAATGAGTGCTTAAGCTTACTTTTCTTAGAATGAGATGAGTTCTTAAAATAATAATAATTTTACTGAGAGTTTACTGTGTGCTACTAAATCATAGTACTAAAATATTTAAAATATGAAGTAATAGTTGGGACCAGAATTACTGTACTTTATTTTTGCAAGTAAATAGGTGCCTAGGTCATGCTGAATAAACCTGGATATTGATACAAACACTGAACCTTGTCATTGCCTTGTTTTATAAAATAAAATCTATCATGGCACTTTCTAGTAAAACCATTAATTAAAAAAGATGATTATGCACATGTTCTGTTTAAAATTTGGTAAGATTTCACTATTCTATCGCTGATATAAATTAGAGCATATATTTACTTGCCGTCCGTTAGCTAGAACGTTGCACTTTATAACTGTCTAACAATAGGTTAATGTATCCTTTATAATACAACTCTAGGAAGGGAGATAATTTCCTTTGTTTGGATCACTGTAATATTCCTGCAGTCTAGACTAGTATTTATTAAAACGATGTATAACCATAATAGAGTCAATTACTCAGTAGAGAGATGTGTGTTTCTGTATCAGAAGGAAATCATTTTGCCCACCCTGACAAAATGTGCCATTATTTAAATTTAATGGCACATTAAAAATGTGCCAATATACAGATTAATTACCAATTGACTCCTATTAAGCAATCTCAATTACAACATCGCATTCTTTGCTTACCTTTTTTTTTTAGATGGAGTCTTGCTGTGTTGCCCAGAGTGGAGTGCAGTGGCACGAACTCAGCTCACTGCAACCTCTGCCTCCCAGGTTCAAGCAATTCTCCTGCCTCAGCCTCCCAAGTAGCTGGGATTACAGGCTCATGCCACCATGCCCGGCTAATTTTTGTATCTGTAGTAGAGACTGGGGTTTCACCATGTTGGCCGGGCTGGTCTCGAACTCCTGACCCCAGGTGATCCTCCTGCCTCGGCCTCCCAAAGTGCTGGGGTTACAGGCGTGAGCCACTGCGCCCGGCCTGCTTGCCTTGCTTTCTAGCAAATCAGTTGTGGATTTTGCATTTTCATCTCCCACTAACAAGTGTTCTATCAGTCCTCTCATTCTAACAATTTGAGAATATCTGCTGACCACTCTTCTAATTTGCAAAATGCCAATTCTCTCCTGTTGACTTCTATATGACTCTAATGATTAGATTCACACTGTATTTTTTAATTTAGACCTCTATTGTTCTCATAATGTACCACTGTAAATTTTGTCCGAGACTTTTGATGATATAGTGCCTACAGAAATAGATATTATATATATGTATTTGATTTACATATGCATAATTTACTTAAGCTTTTATTTTCCTATTACATACTTATGTGTTGCTCTCACTTCTTAGCTGAATTATTTTGTGGCACCATTTTTCATATCATTCATGTCTCTATTCGAATGCCAACTCCTTAGAGAGGCATTCCTTGACCACAATATCTTATACAATAGCAATGCCACTCTTTCTCCATTATCTGATTGTATTCTACCCCTCAAAAAAATTATTAGTACCTGACACCACAGTAGCTGTTTATTTGTATACAGTATTAGTATTTCTTCCTAAATAAAAAGGAAAGTTTCACAAAGTAGGAATTTTTCCTGAGTACGTAGTTAAGGTTGTTTCTGTCTTCTCATTAGCTCAGAGTGAGAGGCACATCTTTGTCCCAGGAATTAGCATATTACGTACCAATTTAAAGGCAACAAAAAGTTTCAGGCACCATTGTGTTACATTGATATAAGTCCCCACAAAGAGACAATAACTCTCACACATATCATCACACCACTATCATATCAGAAATAAAACCAAAATGATCCTCAAAATTACAATTTCTGGTGCTTATTACAAAATATGAACTAACAATTTGGAGTGGTATAAACCTCTTTCAAAATTTCAGAGGCTAAAAATGTAAAACGAAAGCTATTTGCAGTGCCTAGAGTAGGCTGACTGAAAGGGGACGGAAATAGCTGAAGCTCTAGCTCTTGATTTCCCAGTACTTTATATGCTGACTGGACCAAATTTTATCTTCTGCCACCTCTCTCTTAGCTTTTGTGGCACTCTAACCCTGATCAATTCTCTGGAGCTATTTAGGATTATTCTATCCTATTTAAAAATTGTGATTATTGAGATAGAAAATTTAAAATAATTATTTAAGTAAGCATGAAAATGTAGTATTGATTGAAACATTTAGGAGTCTTAACCACTTTTAAAGCAGGACTAATAGCCTCCATGACAATGCCTCCTGGATCCTCATAAGTTCTTATTCGTCAAGAGTTTGTTGTGCAAGTCATCTGTCTTGTAAATTGTCCATAGGTTTTTACAAATCCCCTACACATAATACATCCTCAAAATATATAGATTGAAACTATGTTCCAGATCTGAAGATTTTTAATTTCTTATTCCTGAACATAATTTAGGGTTATAAATGTAGCCACTAAATATTTAGGTAATTTACCTTACCTCGTATAGTTTTTAAGAGTAAGTAAAATGTCAAATGAACATGAGAGAAATTATTGCTTCATTTCAATTATTGTGCTTGATTATTCAAAATTAGATTCCTTCTTTCTCCAGATTGAAGTATAAGTCCACTTTCCATCAAGGTGGTTTGAAAATTGTTCCAAAATAATGAACATGTGGGAAATGTAAAGATCAGCTTCTGCTACCTTCCCAAATTTTCAATCATTTGGCATACAGAATGAATTTTAATGATGCCAGTTTTCCCTCTGTTTTATTTGTTGCATAGCATTAATTGCTTTCCATCCATTAATTTTTCGTCTGCTTCCTACTCCACTGAACTATAAGCTTCATGAGATCATGGATATTTTCTGTCTGGTGCACTTCCTATCCCATGTACACATAATAGAACATAATACATTTAAGTGCAAAAGATGAATCAAATCTTTATACTTCTTCCTTTAGTATTCTACAAATAAACTTAAAAAGTAGATCTTTTTGAGGTTATATTTTTAGAAAATCAAATACACTATTATATATTCAATCAAATATTGCTATTTAGAAATGCAGAACTTAGTAGTAATTTGAGCTCTTTACAAGTATTTGGTTCTTTTATTTCTTTCAAGTTCAAGGAAGAACATTTTTTTTTTCCCGTGTTTTACTCAGATGAAGTCAAGGGGCTGCTTGGGTGAAGAAAATGTGAGCAGAAGCACTGTATGTCCCTTCCAAAAGGAGAAATTAAGGCCTGGTACCTGCATCAACATTCTCCCTCCAAAATACAGTTGACATTCCAAAGATAATTTTGTATCAATACATAGAAGTACTTAACCGAGTTCACTAACATTAGTGGGATACTAAGATACCTTCTAACATGAGGAAAGGATAATCTAAAAATTATAGAGGAGATATTATAAAGGAAAAAATACACCTAAATTGAAAATATTTTTAAAAATTCTTCCTTTATAAAAATTATGACCTATCATTGCAGTACCTTATATTATAGCATAAACACATATATCTTCAAAATTAGCTTATCTAAGCAGAGAAACTGCTTATTCAGTATAAGAAAACTACCTATGAATTTTGTATTGTGTCATTTTGCTAAGATATGGAACTCTAAAGGAAAAGTTTTAGCTTAAGATCTTTAGAACAGAAAACAAAAGAACCTCATGGATATATTAGTACATTGCAGATATTTTTATATTTTAACTTGAAGTTTTCCTGAGATTTTGTTTATAAATGTTATAATTTTACATTTCCTGAAAATATTCCATTAAACCTATGCCTAACATCCATCTCAATGACAGTTAATTTTCATTTTTAATATAAACAATCATGTTCAAGGATATGTTCTTAATATATAGAAATAAGACAAATATTTATATGAATTGACAAGGTTATCTTAAGACAATAAGCACGTAAATAGTGAACATTGTTTTCATCCCTGCCTTTTTGCTCTCTCCCTTCCCCTAGCCTCCATTCAATCATTAAATACTCCACATTTTGCCACATATATTTCTCTCAAATTTCCAACGCAGCATCAGATTCAGGTCATTATATTTCATTTGAAAAAAAGAACAGCTTTTACTTTGTGCTTGTCCCCTATTAATTTAATACCACATTAATGACTATTTGATTTTTCTCTTTTGACTCTTTTAGTGTCTCCCCACTTTTCAAGGTAAAGTTTAACTTCTTTGGAACTGTTCCTATGGCCCTTCATGCCTCAAAATAATAAGAGCCATCTATGACAAAACCACAGCCAACATCATACTGAATGGACAAAAGCTGGACGCATTCCCCTTGAAAACCAACACAAGGCAAGAATGCCCTCTCTCACCACTCTTATTCAACATAACAATGGGAGTTCTGGCCAGAGCAATCAGGCAAAAAAAAAGAAATAAAGGACATTCAAATAGGTGGGAAGGAAGTCAAACTATCAGACTTAATGACATGATCCTGTATCTAGTAAATGCATAGTGTCGGCCATCAGTGCTCATCAATGGTAGACTGGATAAACAAAACGTGGTACATATGCACCAAGGAATACTATGATCCATAAAAACGAATGCAATTATATCCTTTGTGGGGACATGGATGGAGCTGGAGGCTATTGTCCTTAGCAAATAAATGCAGGAATAGAAAACCAAATACAGCATGTTCTCAGTCATAAGTGGTAGCTAAATCATGTGAACACATGGACACATAGAGGGTAACACCACACACTGGGGCCTATTGAAGGGTGGAGGTTGGGCAGAGGAAAAGAATCAGGAAAAATAACTAGTAGGTACTAGGATTAATACCTGGGTGACGAAATAATCTTCACAACAAACCCCCATGACATAAGTTTACCCATATAACATGTGCATGTACACCTAAACTTAAAAGTGAAATAAAAAAGATAAGTGATGCCTATGACATTTAAACTACTACCTTCAAATTTCTACTCAAATTATTGCTTCCATCTTTTTACAAATGGTATCCAAAACTTGAAGTCTGATAAAGCAACTTAAACACTCAATGATATTTTGCATTTCTTTCTTGAACATTTTAAAACAAAAAACAGAAGCTGGGAAAACAGAGCAGTCCATTACTGAGTAGTTGTACAGCAGTAGTTATGTAGTTTTATTGACAGCTATCATGTCAAACATTTATTATTCATAGATAAATATTTTTTCAGCTATTTTAATTAAATCTTTTAAATGTTGAAAAGCAGTCAGGTTTTTGGTATAAAAGTCATGTAAAGATGTGGATGACTCCACACTTCAAGATAATTTAAGAAACTTGAACTACAACTGAAAATGATAAAGCTAAACTAATAGTCATTTATCATTAAAATTAAAAGGACCAATTGAAAATGATGATTGACTCAAAATCAACTGCAAGTTTAAGTGAAATGACATATAAGGAAACCAATTTTACCTTAAGTTAATTTATATCTAAACAAGAGTTAAGATCCTATGGCATATTTCTGGTAAGAAAAACATCACAGAACTTCTATATAAAGCCCCAAACGCTTCTAATATTAAACATAAAATAAATGTGAGCTATACATATATTTAAGAAATATTAATACAAACAAGGAAGATAATTATTACCCAGTAATTCCAGTTGAGGGTCATGGGGTGGGGGAAGGGCTTATTCCAGCAGCCAGGGAGCGAGACAGAAACCAACACTGAACAGGGCTCCATCCCATTGCAAGGCACACTCGGACACACACCCACCCTCACTCAGACTGGGAGGGATTCGTTTAGACATGCCAGTTCACCTCATGTGCACATCTTTGGGATGTGAAAGGAAACCAGAGAAATCCACAGACAAGGGAGAATATCCAATCTCCATACAGAGAGTGGTCCCAGACAGGAACTGAATTTTTTTCTCATCAACATTATAACCATATGACCTTAAACAAATGACATTATTCAAGGACCTGCTGTACGTTGCTCATAAGCAAATTTGCATTTTCATATTTTAAAATTTTGTTTGTAAGTACAAACATACACACAAATGCACATTCACACACTGTCTTCTTAGTTTCCATACAAACATAAGATTTTTCTACCTTTCAGTTCATTTTTGCTGGAAATTCTATGACTACTGTCTTCAGATGGAAAATTTATGCCTAAATTGTTACCACCTTCAGTTTCATATCTAATGCTTCTGACTTGTAAATTAACATAATGAAGAAAAAGTGTTCACCCAAATTCTAGTAGCATGTTTCTAATCTGGATAACAGTTTTATGCTCCCCTATCACTCCAGCCTAACAAGTCCACATCTGAAAATATAGGAATACTTGTAAACATTGATTAAAAATATTATTTATGTCAATAATTTAACCCTCTTTCACTCTTTTAAGTGTCTTTGAGGTTGCTTGTTTCCTTCACATTTCTAATTAATTTTCTCAAACCGTATTTCTAAACAGAATTAAATCTATACAAAGGCAACAGACTCAGAGAAAATCCTCAAGAAGTATTTGGAGTTTTCCAAGACAAGACACCCTTATTTTACAGAACCTCTACATCAATCAAGGGTCCATCCCTCACCCAGGTCTCTCAAATTTACCATTTATATATCCCTTCTAATAAATACATTGTAAAATTAGTTTACAGGAATGAAGCAGATGTGTGCAATGTCCTTCATTTGGAAGATGAAGATAAACTTCACTTTTTACAACTGACATATGGCTTATATCTTTTCCAGAGCCACAAAATGGTTTCTCTACATGTCTCTGGGTCCTTCATTCTCTCTCATCTCTATATGTTTAATGCTTTCCAGAGCATTCACTAAAGAAATTGAAGTGAATGACAGAGAAATAAGGTCACTGTCTTTTTCAAAATTGTTCCCCAAAACAAAGTCAAAATTCAAGTTCTGCCTATTTTAGCATTTTCTTAATTCCATTTTTCTTCTTCTCCCCTTTCACTATTCTAATCTAAATCATCAGTACGTGCCCCAAATATGTGCCTAACTGTTGTACCTGTCTCTATTGTAATAACATTCAGTATACTCAGTATGGTATTATAAGATTAATCTATGGAAGATGTCATTTTATTCATGACTTAAGATTATACAAAGAATCCAGATTATCAAATCTCCACAGATTTTCCTGGAAAGGCATGAAATGGTTCCTCCAAACAGTTCTTGCAATAAAATCTATCTAAATGGGTTAAGTCAAGCACACAACAAGCAACAATAAGCAAAAAATTACTCACTAAAATAACTTTTAAAAATGTTTTAACTGGAAGGAGAAATAAGCAATAGCTCAAACCATTATAGTCACATCTACTGAAGACCAAAATTAAATTTGTAATAAAGTTATCCAACAATCAATTGTATCAAACATATCTTTTTTGCTTATTAATATTTTATTAGTAATTAGTGATTACTAGTGGTCACCGTTTAAGAAGAAAGTTTAGGAATAAACCTATAAAACTAACAAAGAAATGAAGTTTGCACCTTAGTGATCATGTTTCTTGCGCCACTACCTGGCAGGACTAACTGCCCCCATCAATTTCTATGATACTGTTTATTTCTATTAAACCACTTACTTTTATAAGACGTTGAGGACAATACTTCTTCGTTTTTAAATTCCTGGAAATTACCATATAACTAATTTAACCAAAATTTTATTGACTGAATGGGAGAGCAAATAAGTATGGTAATTCTAAATATTTTAATACAACGTGACTTAAGAAGACAGGAATTGGTCAATTAAGGTTTTTTTTTTAAATAAAATATCCTACTTTCCAAAGATATAGTCAAAAAGTCACATCATTGTGTATTTCTATGGCTGAATATAAAAAAGGAAACGGTATAAAATTGTTTATTATTTAAAACTGTAATTGTGTACATTTCAAATGAAGTAAAATGATGTTTATATTGCTTGGTATATTTAGATAACTTAGAAACATTTCTCTTGTTTTTTAATTCCTTAGATACCAAGGAAGGTAGACATTCAAATAACCTTTTTCTCCTTCCTGTTAAGCAGCAAATGAAGCAAATAATTGGAGATTAATAGCTGTCTAAGGAGATTAAACAATTGCTTAGCTGAGCCTAAAAAGTACAACTTTGTTAGGACATAATCTCAGAAAACTTTTTGCCACAAATTAATTTTTTAGCTTCTCATTATATATTGGTTCTCTTTTTAAGTTTCTTAAAGCAGTGATTCCAGAGTTACAGTGCTTTTTTTCTAGATATAATGCATTATTTTACAAGAAAATAGTGTAAGTCAATACTGAAATTTGAGACAATTTTCCTAATCAAATTTAAGTACAGACCATACAGTTTAACCAAAAGGGAATGCTGGGTTCAATTTATCAACCCCTTACATCTATGAGTTTAATAACACAGCAATGGTTTTTACAATCCTATTTAATTTAAGAATCACTAATAAGGTTTCTAAAGGTTTCTGGATTAAAAACAAGGTAAGGTCTTAGGAACTGAATTTGCTGTTAGTCTTAAAGAATCGAATTTGTTTTCAGACTTCATGTCATACACAAATGCATTATGTAATCAAGGCAATGTTTCATATTAAGAAATGAGATATTTTGTACTAGATAACCTAGGTATTTTATGGATAGAAGAAATCATTTACATGTATAGGCTAAAAATAGAAATATTGCCTAAAATAATGACTTTAAAATCACAAAATATGTAACATAAATTAATAATCCTTTGAATAAAATTTGGCCTTCTAGTAAAAGATGTGAACCATAGTTATTAGGACAGAAATCTATGTATTTAAAAATGTATACTGCTTAGGCCACATGCCTAACTCAGTTTATTTAAACCATCCAAGTTATGTTTACTATGTTCAAAAGCTCATTGATTTCGGATTCTGAAATAGCTCGGCAGATGAAAAAGGCTACATGCATGTAATATAAAATCTTCATTAAAATAATAAACAGTTCAGAATTCAAGAGTGATTTCTTTATCCAAAGGTGATTTTTAAAAGTTAGTATCTGACTGTGTCCTAAGATAATATTGATATTTAAATGTTAATGCCTGGTAAAGGAGAAATTTAAATTTTCTGAGATAATACAAAAATGCACCTATTTCCATTAATGCCTTTGTTTCCTGTTATTAAAAAGGATTGTTTTAAAAAAGAACTACATCGATTTTATTGTATCTAGAATACTTTTGCCCTATCATCCTAAACTTTTGTTTGTAAGTGAATCTTCAAAGGCAATGTTGCTTGCTGGGGCCATTTTGCATGTAGAGACGTTTTATGCAAGAGTTCAGTGCAGAGGTTATAGTGAAAAAAAGAGGCGTGTGTCTACATGCTCCTTCTCTTCTTACACTCCATCTACAAACAGCACCATCTTATTCACATTGGCAGAATAGCACAAAGTCATTACTCTTTATTGAGACATCCCTGAAAGATACATCAAAGTTTTCTCTTCCATGGAAAGAGTAAAATTACCAATTAGAACACGGCATCATAAAAAGCACCCTAGAAAAAAACACTTATTTCTAAATATAAAAGAAAATCTTAAGAACAAAGGAGTCTAGAAGAGAATGTATACAGTGGCAGGTAAAGAGTTACCTTCAAAAATTGAGTAAGGGAAATATTTGTTTTCTGCACCATGGTTTATTACACTAGAAATATGTTTTTTTTTCCTCTAGTGAATAGCATGCATCTTACAAAACCTGGAAAGAACAGTATTAGTATGAGACTTACTGATCCAATCAAGAAGGCTTGGAATGAAACTCAAAGTGGAAGAGAAAAATGCGAATCAATAATATAGATCTTAGAGAAGACAACAGGTTTGAAATGAAAATGAGACATAATAAAAAAAGGTCTAGAAATTATTTTGTGAAAACTATGACTTGAAATAATGCTTAGGCTTAGAATATAGAGTATACTAAATAAAACTCAAATAATAAAAATATTATACATGCTCACCTCATGAAACGTACTCTTTTAAAAAATTTGTAGACAACATTGACAGACGAGTATAAGAACTGCCACAACTGTTTGTGCAAGGAGTGCCCTGCACAAGAGTGCCTGGCCTGTGGAACAAGTAGGGGACATAATCCACTTCATACTCCAATTGCCTGACAAGTATAATCTTCAATTTACAGGATAAAAACCCACGTTTAGATATGTTCAGAAACAGGCTCAAGGTTATGTAGCTATAAAAATATGAGGCTGTATTGGTTAGAATTGGAAGCCAAGTGTGTCTGGAATTCATTATTTTAAAAAAACATAGAAAAGGGAAATTTATACATATATATGGAATTTATACATATGTATAATTTATTCTAAAGAAGAAAAGTAGGCGAAAATTCACTAATTTTTCAAAAGGAACAATGCAATGACTGAGAAATGTGTGTCACTGCACATCAGCGAGTTATACACCAGTTTTATGATAAAAAATATAAACAATTGAATTTGGAGATGTTCATGTCAGGAAAGGAAAAGAAGACTTTGTCACTGGAAAATGGTGTGGCAATCCTAGCAAAAATATTACAGAGGATAGTTTGCGAATGAGTACAAGATATGGATGAGAAAGAGAAGGCTTAAATAACGGGATCTCTCTCGGGAGGAATTCTAACGCACTAAAATGTCACTTACAGGTAAGGATTTTGATTTGCATCCACAACACAGATACTGAGTAGAAACAAAGTATTTGAGATGCCTAAGAGTAAAGGAAGAGGATGATGAGAAGGGTTGGGTAAATTTATGAACTTAAAACACACAGCTGGTAACGGGAAGTTACCCAGAGACTCCAAGAAAACATAACTGAGGAAGAAAGTAAGAAACTAAAGATACAATTATGACTCTATCTTTGCAAATAAACCCATAACCAGAAAATAGCACAATAATTACCCACAGAAAACAATTAATTTTACAAATGAAAATTTGGTCATAGATTCTTACATTTTTACAAAGCACGTATAACAAACAAATGAATGTGAATGATTAAACATTGTAGTAAGGAGTTTTAAAAAGAGTATGAGGTGTGTAAACTCAAGAATCCTTATAGATACTCCAAATATGAAAGGTTATAAAATATTAGCTGTGTTAAGAAAAAAAGAAATAAGCCCACAATTGAGGGAGAAAGAACTGCTAATTTGTTTTGTTGCTGCTATTGTTTTTATCTTCTCTGTTAAAGAAAATTAGCAAATTAGAATGAGTAGAACGATGTTAATATAGATTTCAGTTTTGCTCAGATTAATCTACAGACCTTTTTCAATGAGGGATAACCAGAGAAACACTGTGAATGATCCACTATGGTCTGCTGTATCAGTAGCCTGTCAGCACTTAGAGAAGAATCCAGTAATTATCAAAGGCCAGGATGTTTTCACTAGGAAAAGCTCTTTCACTTTTTTGAGAATCTTAAACAGCCTGAATAAGAATATGTTACTTACAGTGTACCTTTTTTTTTTTTTTTTTTTTTTTTGGAGTCGGAGTCTTGCTCTATTGCCCAGAGCTGGAGAGCAGTAGCGCGATCTCAGCTCACTGCAAGCTCCGCCACCCAGTTTCACGCCATTCTCCTGCCTCAGCCTCCAGAGTAGTTGGGACTACAGGCGCCCGCCACCACGCCCGGCTAACTTTTTTGTATTTTTAGTAGAGACGGGGTTTCACCGTGTTAGCCAGGATGGTCTCGATCTCCTGACCTCATGATTCGCCCACCTCGGCCTCCCAAAGTGCTGGGATTACAGGCTTGAGCCCCTGCTCCCGGCCACAGTGTATCTTAATGTGAGTAATGCGTCATACAAGTATTTTATTGTAACCTTGTGAGCAAGATAAAAAACAATGGTTTTATGATAGAATAGCTGAATGAATCCTTGGAGGTTGATCAATCTTACTCAATGAAAATTTTATCCTTTCTACCATCCCAATTCAAAAGATTTTTCTGTGATTTAGTTAAGGAAGTGGAACAGACACTTTGCCAATCTAGGGATAATACAAGGTTTTGGGAGAGAGCTAATAGATTATGTGGTAATCAAATAAATCTTCAAAAATGTTTTGTTATGCTGAAATTCATCCAGATATTATGCTAACAAGAAACAATGTAAAGACCTACACTTAAATTTCAAAAATATCATTTATACAAAGGATACGTGAATTTAACATTTTAACCCTTTGAAAAAGATACAGTTTTTTCCACATAACCCTTCTGCTTCAGCTCCCTTAAGAAACTATCATACTTCAATTTCTTTTCATTTTACAAAAGTATTTCTATTTCTCAGACATATTAAATTAGCTTATGCAACATTCTGTGTATGTCTTGAACTCTTAAAGCAAAAATATGTACAACTTCTCGCTTCTTAGGAAACAAGACAAATGGTTACGCAGTATAGCTGAGCGTGAGCACATCTGAAATAAGTTCCTTTTATGAAGTTATACCATGTAATTTATCTCGTATATCTAGTGATGAAGGATTTTAGAAGGCTCAAAGGCTGTCACTTTAGTATGTCTGCTGTCATAGTGAAAAATGTGTAATTTCAAAGATTTTTAAGTAATTCAGAACAGTTTGTGTGGAGTAATATACATATGGTGAAAACATATCTATCTATAAAGAAACACATATACATAAAATATATTTTGGAATTCATGCAAAACTATTAGAAAAATGATAACAACAAGGTCTTCACAGAGGACCACAAAGAAAAAAGGACATCGATTAGATTTCTCACCTGCCTGATACCCAACCGGTATGCAACAATCCGATCCACTGCATCAGGATTCATCTGTGTCCACTGTAGACTGTAAGAATAAACACGGTGTCTGTTCTGCCATACTGGATTGTAGGTATCATAATAGAATTCTGGAGCATAGGCCTTTCCTGAAAACAGAAAGTGTGCTTAAATTTGAATGAAAACATACTGTAGTGTTAAGCATACTTATTCCCTTTGGCCCTTTTACCATTTCTACTGTATCTTTCATTCGTAATTGTAAAATCCAATCAATTCTCTGGATATGTTTTGAGAGCAGATGTGAGATTTCCTGGTTGATTGGATGAGCAGTGTGAGAAAAGAAGGAAGAACACAAAGCATTTGGCCTAAGTGACTGGAGGAATGGGATTTTCATCAACCAAAATGGAAATCCATGGGAGGATGAAATCTGGAGAAAGAAGATCAAAGTCATTTTTAAATAATTTGAGTGATCTAAATGGATACACCAAGTATGCAGTAGGATATAACTAGTCTGGAACACAAGAGAGATCAGGACTGGAGATACAATCTTGCTAACCATAGGCATGCAGATAGAATTTAAGTTTAAAGCCATGAGACGGATGATATCACCAAGGGAGTGTGAGTAGATAGAGAAGGTGAAAGTCTGACGCTGGGGCAATCCAAGGTTAAGAGTTATGCGAGGAGATAAAAATCACACAGAAGCCTGAGAGGGAACAACCATAAATTTGAGGAAAACTAAAAATGTGGTATCCTAGAGGTCAAAAGAGGTATTTCAGGAAGTGAGTGATCCACTGTGTAGAAAACAATTAGCGGAAATGAAAATTTGTGTTTGTATTACCTGCAGCTTTCATCAGTAAAGTGAACTTAATAAAACTTAAAACAATTAGTAAAAGATCTGGTCAATATTTAGCTTATATTTAGATTTTTAAAGAAATGTGAATTACATATAGTGTATATAGCACATACAAGCCATCTCAGTTTTTCTTAATTCCCAAGATGAAAAGTTTACATACCATTTGGAATTATAGATCCAACTTCCCAATATTCTGAAGTATAATTTTTTCTATTACAAATAACATATTTATTTAATAATACAACAATATTTAATGAGAACCTATTCAATGCAAAATATTGTCCTAGTTATTAAGAATACAATGAATGAGGAGGTATGGCCTCCTCATTCATGGAATTAATTACATATTTTTTTTCCAGAATTTTCACGTAGCTTCACAATTCTTAGTAAGTTGAAAAGCTGTATTTTTATCATCACTCATTTAACATCTTTTCTTTTTTTCTTTCTTTTAATTAGATTAGGCCAGCTGTAGGGCTCATGCCTGTAATCCCAACACTTTGGGCAGCAGAGGTGCTCGGATCTCTTGAGCCTAGTTGTTAAAGACCCACCAACCTGAGCACGTTGCAAAATAATGTCTCTACCAGAAAAAAAAAAAAAAAAAAAAAAAAAAGAGCCGGGTGTGGTGGAGTGCACCTATGGTCCCAGCTACTCAGGAAGACCTGCTTGCTGTGGTGGGGGGATCACCTGAACCTAGGGAGGCAGAGGTTGCAGTGAGCCAAGATTGTGCCACTGCACTCCGGCCTGGGGGACAGAGCCAGGCCCTCAAAAAAAAAAAAAAAAAAAAAAAAAAAAAAAAAAAAAGCAAAGTCTCACATCTCAAATGAGAGGAAAACAAGACACTGAGTGAAGGAGTCAACAAGCAAAACATTCTTGATAAGTTGTAGTTGAAACAAAATTTTTCAAAATGAAATAAAGGAGGTGAATTCAGTAGTAGCTGAGTTGGACAGCTAGAGGTTTTAATTAAAAATACACATCTAATACCTACAAATTTACTAAAGAAGTAATGAGCTGCTTAGATGAGTAACATAAACCTAGAGTGTTTTCATTACAGAGTAGTGTCAAGATTGAATAGGGGAGGTAAAAGTCTAGTGTTTCTTTTCTATGAGGATTGAGGGGTTGCTTCTGTTATTTAATCAAGGAAGACACCTAAGGGTGATTGATTCAGTTCTAAGTAGCCCATTCTTAATAAAATAAACAATTCATTCAAAGAGAATCCAGAAGAGAATACAGGCACAACTAGGGATTATTTAGCATGGAAAAAAAGGGCGGGGGGCAAATAGAGTTTTCTCTATTTCAAGTTGAAATAGATCACAGAAGAAATCACAATAAATGTTAACAGATGTAAGAAATAAAATGAATACCAGTGATTTCCTATTAAAATGGTAAATATTTTGACTTACAAATGTTCTACCAATGACCTTTGAATATGGAATGGCCTACCTCAGTAGACTATAAATTTCCCTTTACTCGAGGTATTCAGTCAACACTTAAACAGCCATTTAGCAGGGCTGAGATGGGTAGCTGCCCACAAGATGGTCATTTAAAATAACTTTCAGTCCTGAAACTGAACTGTGTAGGCTGCTATAAAACATTTGCCTGTCAAACTGGATTTGATATGTTAACTAATTTTAGATTAAATATGATTTAAATACGGAGGAACTGGCACTCCAAAATTATCTCATAACATTAAAAAAAATTCCTCTTGAAAGGCCATGTATTTATTGAAAAGAAAGATGTCTTTCCAAATATAGTATTCATAAGGATGAATTCATCTCTAAGGTAGTGACCAGGAATCCAGACATTCTCAAATACCCTAGGTTATTCTGATGCAAGGAAATACAGATTTACAATTTGGAATGCTTTAAACAGGCTGAAATTTCTCTCTGAAATTACCTCCAAGTCTATATAACAAAAGATGTAAAAACTTATCCTAAAGTCATAAGAAACATCTCTCCGGTCTTCTTCCTCCTCTGAGACCGGCAGCAGCATGCCTGATCCAACAGCCAGGATCTCTCTGGGGCAAGACTGAGAGACATCAGATAACGGGGATGGAGCGAAGTAGGATAGAATAACAACAGGAAATATTTGAAGCATTTCAGGAAGTAGCTATCCTAGTATAGTGGACTTTTTTTGACTACCACAAGGATAACTGGCTGCATACCATGAATACAAATTGCCATTATTCTAGGAACATTATTTATCTAAATGAACACTTTTGAAGTTACTGAAATACTTTTACCCTGAAGTTAAGAAACAGATCCTCATGATCTTGTAATATGAATTTGTTCATCAAGATCCATTTTCAAGGTAGTAAAAAATTAAGCTCCAATCTAACCCACTAAAATGTTACAAATCAAATTTCACTATAAAATGTTATCATCTTTATATTTAATTGCAGGCTATTACAAAGACTTTCCAATGTATTTTTTAAATGCTTTATCTGCATTGAGTAAATCACACGTAATATTTTTTCATGGAGCATTAGATTAGAAAATACTTTAGAGACATTTCAATATCTCATATTATAGATACATAAATTAAGATGCAGAATGGAGATGGGGATATGAAAGGTTATACAAATAAATAATCAAATACAATAAGATCCATTACATTTTTTTACTTAGAATCAAGAGATTAAAAAATAAATTAAAGTTTTTTTAGTTGAATAATCATATTACTTGGAATTAAAGGTAAAAAATGTTTTCAGATGGTGCATAAATAGCAATGATTAGTAATAAGTAACTGCTAATCAGAAATAATTTTCAGTTGTTACGATTAAATATAGACATGCTTACTTACACCTCACAGCATACTTTCTACTGAAGCTACTGTGGAAAAGCTTTAAAAAGGAAAAATGCTTCCTGATTTTATTGGAAAAGGGCATCTTAAATTTTTTGAAACGGGACACACAATTTTCTCCTCTAATTTCAGAGCCAATTATACTTTATGCTTATATACTCATTTGTAAGAAAGACACAGTAAAACCAAGGAAATATCCTTATAATAATCCTGGGCTTTGACATCCAAACATGACATCTACTGGTTCAACAGGGAAAGAATTCATAAATACATATATTTTTTATACCTCAGCCATTTTAATTCTTCCAATAAGCACACCAAGAAAATTTTCTTACTCTGTCACATTCTAGTTTTATTCTTACACAATGTTGTTCCAATCTAAATATTTTCAGATTAACTGACCTAAAACTATATTCATTAACTGAACTGGGAGGTAATTTTTGGAATCATCATATATGATTATACATAAATCTTGGATTTAAAAAATATCCCTAAAATATCTATATAGAAAAAAATTGTTTTTGAAAATATTTTATAGATTTATATAGAAATACTGGTATTTTATTTTGCAAAATGGTTTAGAAAAATGATTACATTGAGATTGCAAAATATAATTTTATGCATAAATTTCAAACATAAATTAAAAACAATTATTATTCCCACTATGAACACTTAAAATATGCTTGGATAAAGGAACTGGTTTCAGTAAAGTCAATACAGGTTTTGAAACAAAAACAAAAGAAAGTATATAATAGTGATGAAGACCACACATATCTTGCTTTTGAAAATAATTCACATTTTGGAAAACAGACTGTATGAATATAAACTTAAAAGAACCACAGGTTTATAGGACATGTTTGCAAATTTAGGGACATCTATTAATTTTTCACTTTGTAAAAGAGACAATACGTAGCTAATACATATTGCTTTCCTACGAGGTGCTGAGAAAATCTAGATAAATAAAATGAGCCCATTTTATTACCAGATTGCATAATCTCAGAAAAAAAACTTATACAGATAACAAATTCTGATATAGTTGGTGGCGTAATTGACTCAAAACAAGAACAAATTTATGTTTTCCATGTAGAAATGCTAGATGAAATTATGCCAAACCTCTTTTTATATGTATGTTTGCAACCAAGAAAAAGAAGTCTCTAGGGATCAAAAAACACTGCTGAAAACAAGACATTTAATAAGAGTTTGGGGAGAAAACTAGAGTGCTGTTGGTCTTCTTTACCATTGGGAGATGGATTTTCAGGCCCATAGGAGATAAGGTTAATAGACTACTGCAAGAAGAGAAGTTGGTAATGAGGCCACCACCTATGACTAAAATCTAGAAAAGTTATAGTTTCAGACATAGGATATACTAGAAAACATTTGACTCTCACCAGTATAGGAAGACGACAAAAATATTGATGTTACCATAAAATTTTTTTGACTTTTGATACTGCTGGAGTGCTTGAAAAGAGCCAATGCCAAGTTGATCTTGAAAGACATGCTGTCACCTTAAAGTGCAGAGAATTCCTCTAAATCCCAATGATCATAAATTCACAAACATTTTGAATACACAAATAACACAAGAAAACATTCCACTGTGAGAGACTAACAAGGTAAATAAATAGTAAGATTAGACTTCAGATAATAGAAAAATAAAATAGAATTTAGGCTGGGCACAGTGGCTCATGCCTGTAATCCCAGCACTTTGGGAGGTCAAGGTGGGAGGATCACTTGAGGTCAGGAGTTCAAGACCAGCCTGGCAAACATGTTGAAACCCCATCTCTACTAAAAATACAAAAATCTACTGGGAGTGGTGGCAGGCACCTGTTATCCCAGCTACTCGGGAGGCTGAGGCAGGGGAATCGCTTGAATACGGGAGGCAGAGGTTGCAGTGAGCCGAGATTGCCCAACTACAGTCCAGCCTGGAAGACAACGCCAAGACTCTACCTCAAAAAAAAAAAAAAAAAAACAGGAAAGAAAGAAAAAGAAAAGAAAATAGAATTTATAAGTATACTTAATAAGACTGAAGTCATACAACAGGAAAATATAAACGAACACCATGGAATATTCTACGAAAGAATAATTGACACTGTCTACTGGCACCAAAGAAAGCCTTCACAAGAGAAATGTCTGGCATTTTAACTGATCTTGAAGAAAAAATCAAATCTCTCAGACAGAAAAGGTTGGTTCGTGAAGGGATAAAAAAGAGAAGAAATAAAGTATGTCCTTAGGTGGAGAAAAATGAGTATGTTGTAGATACTTTAGAAACTACTATAGAATATGGTACTGTTATAACATTCAGTGCCCACCTTTCCTACCAAACTGTGCACTTCTCAAGAACAGGGATGATATCATCAGCTCTCACCACAATGGCTGACATAATCCATGTGCTTGCAGAATACAGGAAAAATATGTCAGTGCTAACTTGTGAAGCATCTTAGTGATATAAGATGTTGAATATTTACTCTAAAGTCCAGTTATTCTGAAATGATTTTAACCAGTCCTCATGTAAATGGGACAAAAGATTGTATACTGAATCCACTGATTTTCATTTTCTTAGTGTGAAAAGAACTGAGTGATGGCAAATAATTGGATAGGAACCAAATAATTTAAATGGTGGTAAGGAAAGAATTTCACAAAAAACACACTTGCAAAGTATCAAAAATAATAAAACCTAATTTAAAACTTCTCAAATGTATACTGAAATCCAAGGTGAACTTAAACACCGGTGATACACTGATTTGAAAAAAAAAAAAAAGAAAGAAAAAAAAGCCTCCTAAAAATCAGAAATCACAGCTCTAGAAGCTAATCAATATAGCCAAACGATTTGAGAATCAAAGTCATATTGTGTTTACATACATAGACTGGCTAAGGCGGTGGGTTATGTGTTAAAATGTTAGGTAAAATATACAATAAAAATATATACAGCTCTCTGTCATTCCTTCATAGGGCAAAACACAGAACATGCAATTATTGGAACCAAAATTACATTCTCTTCAAATTAATGAATCTTGAGTAATATTAATTAGAAAAGAAGAGAGAAAAAATGTTGCTACAGAAACAGGCATTTTTCTAAATGTTTAATCAGGGAAATGATATAAATTTATTTTATGTTTTACAACAATAACTGCTGGGAAGGAAGCTAATGGATTGAATGAGTGAGAAATCTGAGGCAGGAAAGTAGTAAAAAAAAAATACTGCCTATATAAAAAAAAGATATATGATTTGAGAAAAGAAGAAAAGCTGACGAATTCAAAAGTGATTGCGCATACTGCTAATCAACATGCGTCTTCTGACTGGATCCTCAGCGTAGACTCCTAAATTTTCAGTCTTGAGAGAGGGAATGGTCACTAGCGTCTCTAACTGAGAGGGAAAATGACTGTGAGTATCTCATCCTGGAAAAGGAGTGAAAAATTTCATTATTTCTTGAGATTCTGTCCTTTTGAAGGCCTACTGTTTTAGATTCAAAGCCATATAAAAGTATGTGTCATGAAATTAAGACCATAAAGAATACTTTGAGGAAAATAAGATTTAATTCTGTCAAGTCAAAAGAAAATTTAAAAAAATAGAAATATACTCATCGCTGTTATCTATATTTGGCATTTATTTGTAGGGTATTTAATATTATGTCTTATATTAAAAGTAAGTAATACAGGAATTATTACTAATCTGATGGGTTCTACCTATTTCATTGGCTTGAAAGATACTAAATTAATATGAAGAGGGAATTTAAAAATGTTAAACATGCAAGCAGTATTTAACAAAATAAACAATTGTATCTGATTTTAAAACAATATCTTGGAATTAAGATGAATGTCATAGCAGCAATAAAACTCAATGTCATTAATAGTTTGTCCAACAGTGATAACTTGTCAATATGTATGCAGGAAATAAAAACATAACAACTAATTAATACAACTGTGAAGTCAATGACACCATCTCTCAGTTAAAGGTTCATTTTTAAAATGAACGCAAAATGTGTGTAACAATTTATAATCCAGCTAAATTATTTAGGTCAAGTGCCTTTGTACTTGAGACACACAAGTGTTTATCAAAACTGTGTCTTCCCATTTTAGTAACAGCGAATATATTTTTCAATGGCCAGTCATTATCATGACATTATTTATAAATTGCAATATAGCTGGTGTATTCATCCCTTACTTGAATTCATTTTCTTCTGCTGGAGGCAGAGCTGTACACATCACATTAAGGCAGACTACCCTGTGACCACACTTCAGCACTCAAGAGCTTCCTAAGAATTTATAGCCCTGGAAAGCAGGTTTACTGATTAGTTAAATAACAAAACTATTGATTACATTGTCAGTCTTTACAAATCACTGGGCTCTTTATAGAAAGCCTTTAAATCTGCTCAGGCATAAGGTACAATTGCTTTGGTTACAATATTATGATTTCTCTTGTAGGTTATGCCTCTTCAAAATAAATCTGCTGAAAAAATAAAGGTCTCATTTCCCAGAAATGATTTTATTTAAAACATTCCGTATCAAGTTAGTATTCCTATTATTAATCTGGAAAACTTGTTTACGAATATCAATTTGAGCATTATTTAAAAAAAATTCAGTCACAAAAACAATACGTTCAGCCAATATATGAATTTATGAACTGACAAATTCATAATAATATGTCTAAAGCATTTTTATGATGAACATATACCAAGAGAAACTGGGAACAAGCTTTATGGAATTTATGGCTAAATTCACTTATAAAAGGAAGTCTTGCCCACTCATCTTTTTCTGATTCTTCTCTTGCATTTACAGATTCATCTTTTAGATTGCCTCTTCTTTGTAACTATTAGAGTTTATTCTAATAACATTGAACCTCACTCTTATCACTCCACACCAACAAAAGCTTTGTAACTCAGTATTTATTGAATAAATCAATCAGTGAACTTTCCACATGATTTCACTTCTCCTATTCACTTTCTAGTGACTCAGCATGCCAATAACTGAATGCTTCTAAAGCCCCAGTTTCATCTTCACACACCTTGATCCCATAAACTACTTTCCTCCTGCAGTCCCTCTCTGCTTTTCAATTGTTATCTATCTTTTAATACCAAAATCACGCCTATCCTTCCTTCCTTTAGTAACTCTTTATTCTATGATAATTATTTACACCACAGTACTTAGCATTTAATTATGAAAACATATCATAATTTTATCCCAATACATAAAAAGTCCCAAAAATGTTTTCTATAAAATCATTTTTATTTCTTGTTGAGGCCCTTTCCCAGATTTAGACATAATATAGTTGAGGCCAGTATCGGGTACTGAACAATACAAAGCAACCACACCTTTAAAATGTAAAAATCATTCTTAGCTCATGGGCCATATACACACAGTTGGCCAGCTGAATTTCGCTCTGGGGTCACATCTATGACCCATGATTGCTAAACTCTGTTCTAAATTATTTCAGGATGTTACAGTTTGCAATGTATTGTTACTAGGTTCTTATCTGAGAGTTCAGAATATGCTAAGTTTACATCTAAAAAGTGTCTTTCTTAGGCTTGACCTGTCTGCCGAATTGTTATTTTAAACAAATATGCCATTTATGTATGTATGAACCACAGCTTTGGTGAAGAGTGAAAGTTAGCCACATAGAATCTCTAACTAGCAAAGTATAAAAATTGAAAGACTCCAAGCCTAGATTCCCTGGTAGATTCCCTATGCTAATTTGAATGATGTATATTTAACATTTATGTTACATCAAACCCCTAAAGAGGGAAAATGAATATTAGGAAGTTACATCTGATAGATTTGGTACCTCCTAATTATGAATACTGGGTCTATGGAATTACTTGCTTGGAAACTTTGCTAATTATTCCTCAAGGTGAAGGTTATGAAAGACCTATGATTTATGTGATCTAGTTTTGACAATAGAGTTTAATTGGTAGGGCAAATGTATATATATCAAGTATATATACATATATGTGTGGATGTGTATATATGTATATATATGTATGTGTGTATATATATATGTATGTGTATATATACGTGTATATATGTATATATATACGTGTATATATATATGTGTATATATATATACGTGTGTATATATATATATATTTTTTTTTTTTTATTTATTTTTTTTTTTGAGATGGACTCTCATTCTGTCTCCCAGGCCGGAGTGCAAATGGCGCGATCTTGGCTCACTGCAACATCCACCTTCTGGATTCAAGTGATTCTCCTACTTCGGCCTCCCGAGTAGCTGGGATGACACATCCATCTAATTTTTGTATTTTTAATAGAGACAGGATTTTGCCATGTTGGTCAGGCTGGTCTTGAACTCCTGACCTCAGGTGATCTGCCTTCCTCAGCCTCCCAAAGTGTTGGGATTACAAGCATGAACCACCACGCCCGGCCCATGATTATATAATTTGAGAGGGTGACAAATGCAAAATTCACCTAATCATGCAATGAGTTGACAGGTTATTTGTGCTCCTATTTTTATTATTTTCAGAATTGACCATGTCATTCCAATTCTAAGTATTCATTTACAACTGAAAACTATTTATTTCATGAGTATGCAACACCCAAAGAAGAAAAAAAAAACTGAAGAGATTGAGAAGTTCAATATTTCTAACATGTAATACCCAAATGTTGGCAAAAGGCTTCAATAAAGTTTAACAGAATTTGTCTCACACAGATAGATAATTAAAACTTAGTCCCAATTGCACTTTGTAGATGCAGTACAAGCAATACTTTTAAAAACTTCTCTAGAACAAATTAAAAGAGATTTAAGATGTCATCAGCGTATTTTTTTTTTAAAGTCAAATTACTCTCATATCCTTTTTGGTATTCTATGCATTATTCTCTCATATACCAACATCAGTAAAAAAACAAACTTTGGTAAATAAAAACAGTAATATTTAGAATATTTAATGGACTTTTTAAAAATCACAAACTTAAAAACCCTTAGAAGAAAACTTCAGCTAAAATAAGTGCTTATTTTCCTTGCTTAAATAATCTTATATAAGATCTGTTTAATGAGAAATAATGACTAAGAAGATTCTATTTATAACATGTATTTGAAATGAGAAAGAGTTAATCACACTGGCAAATCTTTTCTTTCCTTAGGATTATTCATAAAATCCCTATCCTTATAACTACCTTCATTTTGATAAAGCGACTGCTGTTACTAACAACAATACCTCCATGAAATGACCACATTATATTTTATCACCCTTTCAATAGTTAATTGTCTTAATTTATCTTCCTGTTTTTTAAACAAATTATAAGCTCCAGATGGCAAACATCTCTTCTTCATATATTGTCCTATCGGTTGAGGATCTAAAAGGAAATCAATTGTACTTAAAATAAAACTCTTTTTAAAAATCTCAAAATCTGGGCCAGGTGCGGTGCCTCAGGCCTGTAATCCCAAAGCTTTGGGAGGCCGAGGTGGGCGGATCACGAGGTCAAGAGTTCAAGACCAGCCTGACTAACATGATGAAACATCGTTTCTACTAAAAATACAAAAATTAGCAGGGCATGGTGGCACGCGCCTGTAATCCCAGCTCCTCAGCAGGCTGAGGCAGAAGAATCGCTTGAACCAGGGAGGAAGTGGTTACAGTGAGCCGAGATTGCGTCACTATACTCCAGCATGAGTGACAGAGACAGACTACGTCTCAAAAACAAAAAAAAAAATCAAAATATTTTTATTGAGATAGTCATTTGCAGCTGGTAGGAAAAGAAGGAGTAATTCAGGTACTTACTACAGAGTTGTCATCAGAAATACGTTGATTTAAATTTTGTCAATTGAAAGAATATTTTTAAATTTGTTAATATTATCAGGGAAAATATCTCCCCTGAATAAAGCACTCAAATATGTACCACATTTTTCAGTAGAACTTTGGAGGTCAATTTCTTTTATAATTTTCAGTTACAATTAAGAAAAAAATGTGTTTCATTCCAATTTCTTTATTTTTGCTTCTTTTTTTTGAGATGGAGTCTACCTCTGTCACCCAGGCTGGAGTAAAGTGGTGCCATCTCAACTCACTGCAACCTCTGCCTCCTGGGTTTCAGTGATTCTCCTGCCTCAGCCTCCTGAGTAGCAGGGACTAGAGGCACGAGCCACTACACTCAGCTAATTTTTGTATTTTTAGTAGAGACGGGAATTCGCCATGTTGGCCAGGTTGGTCTCAAACTCCTGACCTCAGGTGATCCACCAGCCTCAGCCTCCCAAAGGGTTGAGATTACAGGCATGAGCCACCGTGCCCAGCCTATTTTTGTTAGTATAATTGAGAAATGTAATCAATTGTAGTCATATGAATAAAAACATTTTTAAATTTTTCATTAAATTTTTATTTAAGTAAATAAAAATGACTGGAGTAATCCATAGAATATCAAAAAATATCGATGGAATAACAATAAGTAATATAGAGCAAAATGGAATAATAATGTGTGTGTACATAACCCATAATTTGACAAATTCCAATTATTTAAGCTTTATGTTTATTACAATACTCCAATCTTCAGAGACTCATTTAAAGAAAATGCCATATAGCAGGATTCCCATGATATACAGTTCATTTCCTTTATTAATATGTATTAGCATAAAGAACGATAGCTATGAAGTAATTAAAATTATGGCAACTTCAATTTTCTTTTCCTAATAAAAAAAATGAGGCCGGGCGCGGTGGCTCACGCTTGTAATCCCAGCACTTTGGGAGGCCGAGGCGGGCGGATCACAAGGTCAGGAGATCGAGACCACAGTGAAACCCCGTCTCTACTAAAAATACAAAAAATTAGCCGGGCGTGGTGGCGGGCGCCTGTAGTCCCAGCTACTCGGAGAGGCTGAGGCAGGAGAATGGCGTGAACCCAGGAGGCGGAGCTTGCAGTGAGCCGAGATTGCGCCATTGCACTCCAGCCTGGGCGATACAGTGAGACTCCATCTCAAAAAAAAAAAGAAAAAAAAAAAAAAAAAGAATTAGAAACTAGAAAAATGATGATCAGATCCCAAGACTGTATAATTCACCAAGAATCCTGCCACTAGTTATTAGGAAACAAGTCACTCAGACTGAAATAGGTAGGCAACCTACTTGGGTTTTCAGAAGTAACATGGTTTAGTAATTACTCCATCCTTATAAAATCATGTCTGTTCTACCAAACCATCGAATGTTCACTCCACACATACTCCACGTCAGTTGAATGCTAACCTGATATATTTCCCATTGTACAATTTCTCCCCCAGTTTAAGACACGTTCCAGAAGAGTTCATGTCATTTGAGTAGAGCTCTGTCATAGAAAATCAAGACTTTACTCACAAATTAATTAATAAACATAGTTAATCAGCAAAATAATAATAGCAATAGATTGATTTCATAACTACCAAGAAGTCTTTAAAAATTTTTTTTTGGTTCTCAAAATGACAAGTACTTTATGAATTGGGCTAGAATAAAAAGACATATCTGAAGATCCAAAAGGATCTTAATACACAAATTATTATTTTTAAAATTATATGATTAGTCTATATAAAATACCTATCAGAACATTGGGCAAAATATAAGTGTTTAATAAATGTTAATCTCCCACTACACTTCCCTTGCCACCCCAACAGCAAAAGAAAATCTAATCAAATAACATTCTTCAGGAAGATTTCCGTAAGTTAATTTGATTATTGTTAACATATACAGGAATTTGAGGGAATTTTAAAATTAACTAGACAATTTTAAACGAGTTTGCATTTATTTTCTTGAAACTTTAATGAGGCATTATTTCAACACAATTGTGTCACCCATGGCTTCTTTTTGACATTCTCCTACAGAACTATACAAAGTTCTACTGGTTTATGCAACAAATATACATACATATATATATATATACTTTTCTTGGGCAATATAAAATAAATTCATGCATTTAACAGATAAATACTGTTTCAACTTAAATGAATAACTCCTTGATTCTGAAATCCTAGATACACTTTGCAAAAAAATGATGAAAAATATGAGTAATACACGTCAATTTTTTCTGAAAATAAGTTTAGTTAAGAATCTTGTCCAAAAATTCAAAAAGGTTATTTAAATTTGATGAAACCATAATGTTTACACTTGGCATGCAAGTAGGAAATTAGGAAATTGCCTAGGACTTAAAAAATGTTGGGAAATAAAAATTATATTTTCATTTATGTTATACTTGGAATCTTCAAATTCTCTATCGTCTTGTTTGTCTATTATAAAGATTTCCAAGGGGCCTTCATTCACCACTACTCTAGCAAGCATTTAAGACACATACCAGAATTATGGTCCTGCACTGCTGTTTATAAATTATTCTTTTATAATTTACAACTAAAAACATGGACTTACGGAGCAAGAAAAACCTTGATAAATAAAAATGGTATCTCAATTTTATATAGGAATTTACAGCTCACAAAGAACTTTCACAAATATTAACTTAGTTCAGTCTTCACGGAGCTGAGGGAGGTCAAATACACAGAGGCATATTTCTTGGCTTGAATTGCAAATCTTCAAAGTTAATAAGACTGTCATAATTACTGAACTGACACATACTACTGTCCTTGTCTGGTCTGCAGATCTTACCTCAAAAAGATCCAAATGGATATTTTATCAGAAGGAAGAGAAGTTGCATAATTCACCTAAACATACAAAGAAAGCTGGCATTCAAACTGAGAGGTTCTGAGTCTACCTTCCTTAAGGTATATTATATTAGGAATGTTACGGTAAAATGACACGATCAGAAATCCCTCCTTATGGAAATATTACAGCAAATGCTGTAAGAACGCAGAAAGAACACAAACCTACTTTTGCTTAATTTTATATTAAAAAAATCATTTCATTAATACACGGTGTATGTCAATTGTCACTACTACTTTTTTGTCAGTGGGTGAGGAAAGCACAAGGTCAAAACAGCTGTGACATGCTGCATTTGGCTTCTGTCACAGTTATGGCTCTGCGTCAATTTTGTGATTCTCTTTTGCTTGTACATAATGCTCTGCAACTACTGCTTCAAGAGTTATGCCACTTGATCTCCAGGTGGATAGTGTCAGAATTTTATTACAAAAAGAGTTATGCCACTTACTTCACATTTCACAACCATATGCTTTACTGAACCAACTGTAGAGTAAGTGAATTGGTGGCATAGAGAGCACAGATATTATCAGGAGAGCAGAAGAAATTCCACGGAAGTTATTTAATGAGACGGAAGCAGAAAATGAATAATGTACATTATGCCCAATTCCTGAGATCAGCACAAATTGCCCATTTTGTAGTGAGTGCACTTTTGTTACAAATCTCCCACGTTATAGGCACCGTGAGCACACTTTAGTTCTCTTACCAATCCAGCTCACCCTACATATCCCGCACCTAGGAAATACTACTTGATTCTCTGCTGAAGACTCAATCCCTAAAGTATCTAGTTAACCACATAGAAACTCAATTGCTTATTTGCATGTGAGCCATAAAAGAAACATAAATGTTATCTGTACTCCTCTTAAATACACAAGATATACAAAAGCATTTATAAGCCAATATGTAAAATAACCCAAAACTCTGGTTATTTAGTAGAACCCACATTCTTACAATCTCCAAAACCTTTTCCTGGCTCTTTCTGGGAATCCCCAAGAGATTTCTCACATGTAATCAGAACGCCACTTAACATCAGGTTTTCCTGCCCTTCCTTTCTTGCTCCATCTTCCACCAGTCCACAGTAAATGCCCACAAAGCTAGCTAGACAAAGCTAACCACTGCCTTCACCTTCACCATCGCCACCACTACCAGGTATTCTATCTCCAGAGGCTTCCAACACTTCCTTGAGAGTGGAATGCGGGGATTGGCTTGGCAGAAAGTGTTTGGGTTGACATGGAGAGTTGGAGGAAGTTGTGACACTTCCATTTTACTTGACAGAACTGATTTATTCATTAGGCACAGGAGTCACAGCACCTAGGACCTATGATAATTCAGAGGTCCAAGGAAATGTTTTAAATTTAATTCATTTTAAAATTGGAAGAAAAATGAACATAATAATACTAAATAAACAACAACAATAAAAATTGGGATTATAGATCCTACTTATATAAATGCAGTCATAAATATATAATTTTAAATTTTGATGTATTACTTAATTTTTTAATGAAGTGGACCACAAAGACAAAGGTGCCTATGGTTAAAAGTCATAACTTGTTCCTGCCAGTCAATCACTTGAGCTCCTGTTCATGTCTATAATTTCGTTCTTGAAAAGTTCTGTCAACTTCTGACACCAGCCCATAAGATAGGGGCAAACCAGAAGCAAAGGGACAATCAGAGAACAGATATACACCTTTCCCTTACATCATCTTTGCTCTTCTGCTGGGCCTTCTCTTCTCCCATGAGGAACTGCTATTTTTCACCTCCCATTATTAAACAAAATATCTTTATTTATGGGAATGGAGGTCCATGTATATTGGTACATGTAGGGAGATGTTATATGAATTTGAATTGTGTAAGTAAAATAATATGTGAAAAAATACCAACATACAAAATTTGAAATAGAGTATATATCCAAACAAGGGAAAAATCTCACTTATAATATATTAGAAATTTAATTTATTTTTGTTCATCTCTGTAATATCAGATACTGAAGGACTTTTCCTTTCCTATACTGTGGTATGGATAGCTTCTCATATATCACATCAAGAGGATAAAGGACAAAAACCATATGATCATCTCAATAGACACAGAAGAAGCATTTGATAAAATCGAACATTCCTTCATGTAAAAAAACAAAAGCTCTCAATAAATTAGGTGTAGAAGGCCCACAACACAAGGAACCTCAACACAATAATGTCTCTATAGGACAAACCCACAGCTAACATCATACTGAATGAAGAAAAGCGGAACATGTTTTTTTCAAAGAACTGAGACAAGGATGCCCACTCTTACCACTCTTATTCAATGCAGTACTAGATGTCCTAGCCAGAGCAATTAGGCAAGAGAAAAAAATAAAAGGCATCAAAATTGGAAAAGAGGTGAAATTGTCCCTGTTTGCTGATGGCATACTTTTATATGCAGAAAAACCTAAAGACTCTACCAAAAAAACTCTTAGAACTGATAAATAAATTTAATAAAGTTGCAGGACACAATAGCAGCATACACAAATCAGTAGCATTTACATACGCCTGGAGTGAAGAGTCTGAAAAAGAAATAAAGCAAACAATGCCATTTACAACAGGCACACCGCTCCCCCCGCCCCCACCCCACACACAAATACCTGAAACAAATTTAACAAAGGAAGTAAAAGATCTTTATAAGGAAAACTATAAAATACTGGTTAAAAAAAATTGAGGAAGACACCAAAAAGTAGAAAGACATCCCATGTTAATGGTCTAGAAGAATACTGTTACAATGACCACACAAAAAAGCAATATATAGATTCAATGCAATTGCTGTCAATTACTAATCAAAGTACCAATGACATTCTTCACAGAAATAGAAAAAAAATCCTAAAATTTGCATGGAACCACAGAAGATTCTAAACAGTCAAAACAATCTTGAGCAAGAGAAACAAAGTTGAAGGCGTTATACTACCAACTTCAAAATACACTACAAAGCTATAATAACCAAAACAGTATGGTGCTGGCACATAGACGAATGGAATAGAATACAGAACCCTGAAATTAACTGACATTTCTACAGCCAACTGATTTTTGACAAAGGTGCCAAGAACATTCCTTTGGGAAAGGACAGTCTGTTCAATAATGATGCTAGGAAAACTAGATATCCATATGCAGAAGAATGAAACTAGACATCTCTTACTCTATATAAAAATTAATTCCAAACAGATTAAAGACTTAAATGTAAGATCTGGAATTGTAAAACTACTAGAAGAAAACACAAGGGAAATGCTTCAGAACACTGGGCTGAGAAAAGATTTTATGAATAAGACTTCAAAAACACAAGCAACAAAAGCAATAATAAACAAATGGGATTGCATTAAACCAAAAAGCTTTTGAACATCAAAAGAAGCAATCAAGAGACTGAAAAGACAATGCAGAATGGCAGAAAATATTTGCAAACTATTCATATTACAGGGAATTACCATCCAGAAAATACAATGATCTCAGACATCTCCAGCACAAAAAATAAACAATCTAAGTTTTTTAATGGGCTAACGATCTGAATAGACATTTATCAAAAGAAGACATATAAATGGCCAAAAAATATTTGAAAAAATGCTCAACATCACTAATCATCAGGGAAGTGCAAATCAGAACCACAGTAAGATATCATCTGGCTGGGCATGGTGGCTCACGCCTGTAATCCCAGCACTTTGGGAGGCAGAGACGGGTGGATCACCTGAGGTCAGGAGTTGGAGACCAGCCTGACCAACATGGTGAAACCCCTTCTCTACTAAAAAAACAAAAATTAGCTGGGTGTGGTGGCGGGAGCCTGTAATCCCAGCTACTCGGGAGGGCTGAGGCAGAAAAATCGCCTAAACCCTAGAGGTGGAGGTTGCAGTGAGCCAAAATCATGCCATTGTACTCCAGCTTGGGCAACAAGAGCCAAATTCCATCACAAAAAAAAAAAAAAAAAAAAGAGACAACATCCTACCCCAATTAGAACAGCTATTATGAAAAAGCCAAAATATGACAAATGCTGGTGAAGATGGCAAGAAAGGGGAATTCAAACATTGTTGGTGGGAATGTAAATTAGTACAGCCACTGCGGAGAACAGTATGGAGGTTCCTCAAAAAACTACAAATGAAAGTACCATATGATTCAACAATCCCTCTACTGATATTTATCCAAAGGGAAGGAAATCAGTACAGTACAGAGATATTTACACTTGCATATTTATTGTAGTACTATTCACAATAGTCAGAATATGAAATCAACTTTAGTATCCATTAAGGGATGGACTGGAAGATAAAATGTAGTATATATACAATGGAATACTATTTGGCCATAAGAAAGTATGAAATTCTGTCATTTGCAACAAAACGGATGAGCCTGGAGGGCATTATGTTAAGCGAAATAAGCAAGGAGCAGGAAGTTGAACATTTCACGATCTCATGCATTTATGGAAGCTAAAAAGGTTGATCTCATAAATGTAGAGGGTAGAACAGAGGTTACTAGAGCCCAGGAGGGGTAGTTGAGAAGGAGAGAATAGGGCGAGATTTTTGAGAGAATACAAAATTACAGATAGGAGGGATAAATTGTAGTGTTCTATAGCACCGTAGGATGACTATAGTTTACAATATATTATATATTTTCTAATAGCTGGTAGATGGGATATTGAATGTTTCCAACACAATGAAATAATAAATGTTTGAGATAGTAGATATGCTAATTACTATGATTTGATCACTACATATTGTATGTATCGAAACATTGCTTTGGACCCCATAAATACGTAAAATTATTATATGTCACTTAAAAAGTTTTTAACAAGGTTCCCATGAAATGCTTTCCACTGAGATCTTTCTATTCATGACCTTATAAACCTGCTTCCAGTGTTCTACCACAGAACACTGTTCATAGAAAATACTAAAAATAGCAGTTTCTAAAGCATTATTTACAGGCGTGAGCCACTGCATCCAGCGCAATAAAGTTGTTTTTTTTTTTTTGTTTTTTTTTTTAAAGACAGAGTCTCGCTCTGTCACCCAGGCTGGAGTGCAGTGGCGTGATCTCGGCTCATTGCAACCTCTGCCTCCCAGGTTCAAGGGACTTGGGAGCTTAATATTGGATAAAACAATTATTTCCAGGCCTAAGGAAGAATTGGTGTTTAATCTCTCCCAGACAGAACAAGATGTTTTAAGGCACTTTTGTTGTTAGTTGCTGTATTTGTCAGGCACCATGCTAATCAACTTGCAGACACACGTTTTTTAATATTCACAGTCTCATGCAAGATGGCAATATCCTTATCATTGTGTCCTTTCACAAGACTAAAGTGAAGATTAGAGATCTTAAGCCACTTGTGCTGTAGTAAGCAACCATCAAGTCACGAAGCTACATTTTGAACTCAGGCTGTCCAAAGTCCATTTTACACTAATTTCCAATACCTTTGGGTATGGTTGCTCACAACCAAGTGCATGCCTGGCTGAAAGCATGACTGAGGCTGAAATCCAGGCTGTATTACTCTTGCTACCACGCTTGCCCTGGTAAAAACTACATCTACTTCAAGAAAGGAGCTTTTCTCTCCTCCTAATTTACAGTTATTGTATAGGCTAGTGGACTTTCTGATAGGGTGGGGGACTTATTGCAAAAGGGTCTCCACTTTGCCTCTGTGAGTACGGAAACCTAAACTACAAGTTTATCCCTAGGACTCAACCATATTTGCTATGTTATATCATTATTTGAAGTATTGTCGACTCAGGAATTTACAAAGATAAGGATTGACTAAATCTCTAGAATAAAAACAAGTACTTTGTTAAATATTTAACTCAGGAATAATAAATATACCATAAGCTGCAAATAAATGTATTTAGTCTTGACTAAAGCTACCTATTTCCTTAAAACTTAATAGTTCCGGCCGGGCGCGGTGGCTCACGCCTGTAATCCCAGCACATTGGGAGGCTGAGGAGGGTGGATCGTTTGAGGTCAGGAATTCAAGACCAGCCTGGCCAACATGGTGAAACCTGGTCTCTACAAAAACACAAAAACTGGCCAGGCACGATGGTGGGCGCCTGTAATCCCAGCTACTCAGGAGGCTGAAGCAGAAGAATCGCTCAAACCTCGGGGGGTGGAGGCTGCAGTGAGCTAAGATCATGCCATTGCACTCCAGCCTGGATGACAGAGAGATACTCTGTCTCAAAAAAAAAAAAAAAAAAAAGTTAAACTTAATAGTTCGAAAATATCTAAAAGCCTTGTATTCGTTTAAAGGACCATTGGTTGAGTGTGTGCGCGGAGGGGAACAGATGGATGAAATGATCCAGCGACTCTCAGGCTGAAAGAACTGAATGTTCAATGGTGTACTTATAGACCACATTAACTTCTTGGCAAGTGCTGCTGCTGCACATGTGGGTGGTCCATCGCTGAATGTGAATGTGCTGAATATCATTTGGGCAGGGAGCAAGAGGTGTTCAAGTGAGTTGGAGAGAAGCCCAGAAGGTACGCTGTTTATCTTCTAGGAACATTTATTTTCTGCAAAACATATAACTTGAGTTAACAAAGTAGATTTAGATGTGAATAAAGGAAACTGGTTATTGAACCTGCATCACTGTGACTCTCCAGGAATAACTAAAAGTCTTGAATTTGAATCCTAGAACAAGAAAAAGAATAGAGCACAAATAACTGCTCTTATCACCTTGCAAGGAATCACTGGACTGGATCTGACCGCAAAGAAGTTATCTATCTGCCTGCAGTTGGATCTCGAGGCTCCTTGTAATGGTCTTTGTCGTACATTCTTTTAAAATAGACACAGTCATTAGAATGATAAGAGAAGGAGATTTCTTAAGTCATGCTCACTTAAGTAATGTGAAATTATAAGACTTTGGTTATAACCTGTGGTCTGAATCCTTGACAGAATTTGTAACAAGGAAACCTCTATTGACTTTCTCAACTTAGAGCCCTGTCACAAAATCTCTCTTAAGAAAAGATGCCAGATCAGGCCGCGGGCTATCATCTGTGGAATCTCTCTCCTGACCACTTTAAGTCTGGTTTCAGGCATGCCCTTGGAACACACTCTGCACTGTTCTCATCCATTAATCACTCCTTCAGGGTGAAGGACAGAGGCCCGGTGCTTAAACAGACACCGGGAGGTTTGGGAGATGGCTTTGATTCCACTGAACTAAAAAGTTCTGTGATTCCTTCACAGACTGGTTTTATTACCATTCAATTTCTACTGAGAAATCCAAATGTGCTACGAGCTAAATAGGCCCTTAAGAATAGCAGTACTAAACATAGGATATTAATATACATAGATGTGCTTTTCTACATTCAGTTTTCTTTGTTCGATTCTTCTCTGGTGTCAGTAAATATTAGAAAGTTTCTTTTCTCTCAGAGGAAACTGTTTGAAATTTTAGACTGTTTCTTATTATTTACAAATTAGATCTCATGCAGACTCAAAAGAAATGTGAGCAAGCTGTAAGACACAGTTTTGCAACCCTACACCCTAGCTTGTTCGAGACTGGTATCTCTGTCTTTCCATTATTTTACACAGCAGTGACCGTCTCTGCTTACAAAATGGTAATACTCCAAACCTGATTGATATCTTTCGGATTTAAGGTTTATATATGACTTTTGCTACCAACAAATTGGGTCTTTCTATATTTTTGATGTAACAGTCGCTGTCTCTTAATGCAAGAAATATAAGAGAGAAACATTGATATGGAGAGGGGAAATACTGTGAAGAATAATCATTTTAGCTTCCCCAACTAAAAGAATTTTGAAGGTTAGTGGAGGAGAAAAAGGAACAAATCATTCTTGAGGAAAAATTAATTTGCTAAATTACTTTGCATATGTTACTGCAATATGCATTAGAAAAGTTATATACATTATAACATTACATGGAACGAATGCCATTCACATTATGAAACACTTCCTATTCCCAAGCCTACCTTAGCTAGCAGATGTTTTATCCATTTACAACACAATAGTACCGTATTCAGATATAATTTACATATAATAAAATTCATACATTTTAAATGTGATTATTGATGGGTTTGGAAAAATATATATTGCTATGTAATCACCACCATAATCAAGACATAGATTCCCATCTCTGCAGAAAGTTACCTCCTGCCCCTTTGTAATTCGTCACCTCCACCCTTGACCCAGGCAAACAAAAATCCACTTTTCATTACTAAAGATTACTTTTTCCGATTTAGGAAATTCATATAAATGAAATCATATGATTTGGTTCTTTTCACTCGACATTGTTTTGAAATCCATCCACTTGCATGTATCAGTAGTTCTTTCCATTCTTAACACTGAGTAAAATTCCATTTCATGAATAGATCACAAGTTGTTCACCTGTTGATGGATATTTGGATTGTTTCTAGTTTGAGGCTATCACAAATGAAGCTGATATTAAAGATTGTGCATATGGCTTTGTGTATACATGTGCTTTCATTTCTGTCGGGTAAATTAATTTAATTTACTTAATAGTATGCTTAAAATCTTCTAAAACATTAGTGATTTTTTATCTCCATATTCTATCAATCACGAATAAATGGGTATTAAAATCTTGAACTATAATTCTGGAATAGTGTTTTGCTCCTGGTAGTATTTGTTATTTAGGAACTTTGAGGCTCTATTAATAGATGTTCACATAATTTGAACCGTTATGTCTTCCCTATAAATTCCTGTAGTATTATTGTGTTCCTCTTTAACTCTCGTAATTACTCTATCTTGAAGTCTGCTTTTCCTGATAATAGTACAGCCATGCCAGCATTTTCATGTCTGCTGTTTGAAAGCTATGCATTCCCCCATTTCCTTTCAGTCTTTTTGTGTCTTTGTATTCGAAATGCATTTTTGGTAGCAAACAGTGTGTATCTTGTAGATAGTTTGCATTTTTTTTTTCTCAATCCAGCTCTACCACTTCTGATAGCTAATTGGAACATTAAATTCATTTACATTTAATGTAATTATTAACGTGACTGAGTTAAAGTCTACCATCTTGCTCTTTGTTTTGTCTCTTCAATATTTCATTCATCTGCTACTCATTTCCTGGGGTATTTTGACTAAATTCAAAAAACTTTTTAAGGATTTTTATATGGCTTAAAGTATGCAACATTCACTTACCGATTCTACTTAGAGTCAATATTGTACCAGTTAACATATGACATTCCATACTTCATGCTTCTCTGAGGTCCCTATTTACTTCTCACTTCCCACATCACAAATGTAATAAATTTACAACAGTATAATTCAAATTCCATCGCTTGTGCTACTGGCACGTTTTACCTCTACATATGCTGTGAACCCTAAATTACAATGTCATTTTTTCTTCAAACTGGAGATTGATTGGCAGACTTATTTGTAAAGGGTGAGCCGGTAAATATTCTTGGCTTGAGCCATATAGTAATTGTTGCAACTACTCACCTCTGTGGTTGTTGCGTGAAAGCAGCTACAGACAACACATAAACAAATCAGGAAAGGTGTGTTCCAATTAAACGTTCTTTACAAAAACAGTTTGCTCACCTCAGGCTGCTATTTGTTGACCACCATTTATATAGATGTTTATTAGGGAAATTGAAAGATAAAAGAAATATAGTCTTTTCTCTTTACCCACTTATTTACTATATCTAATCCTCTTCATTTATTTTTACAGATCCTGGTTTTCACTGATAGCCTTTCCCTTAAGTATAAAGATCACCATTTAGCTTTTTTTTGTACTGCAGTTTTGCAAACTACCAATTCTCTAGCTTTTCTTTTGCAGAATATATATATTTGACTCTAATTTTTAAAGTATATTTTCACTAGACACAAAATATAAATTGACAGTATTTTCAAGAGATATTTAAAGATTTAAAGATGTCCCATTTTCTTCTAGGCTGTATTGTTTCTAATGAGAAAGTAATGGTCAGGTATATCATCAGAATATCATTTTTTTTTTCTGGCTGCTTTGAAAATTTTCTCTTTATCATTAGTTTTCCACAATTGGACTATGGTATTCTTACATGTGGTTTTCTTGTATTTTTCTTGCTTTTGCACCATGATATGCTTGGATCCCTGGGTTTGCTTCATAAATTTGTAGAAAATTTCAGCCATTTTTTCTGCCCCATTCTGACTCTATTTTAGAACTTCAAGTGTACTTGTTTTCAACTATTTTATATTGTGCACCATGTTCTTAGGTCCCTTCTCTTTATTCTTCAATCCCTCTATTTTTTAATCCATCAGGTTGTATCAGCTCTTTCAATTTGTTTTCAATTTTACCAGTCCTCTTGCCTTTTCCAATATACTATTAAGCCCACCCATAGAATTTTTCTTTCAATCATTGTGCAGTTTTACTTGTTCAATTTGCATCTAGTTCTTTTTTAGGGTTTTTTGTATGCTAAAATTTCTTATTCATTTGCTAATGAAATCTGCATTTTTCTTTACTTATTTGAACATATTTTCCCATAATACTTTGAAAATATTCATAATAGCTACCTGAAGCTTTTCGCTAAATCCAACATCTGGCCTACCTGAAGGTGAGTTTTTAATAAACTACTATTATTCTGGACCAAAAGTAACATTTTCCTATCTTCTTTTCATGTCAGGTAATTTTTTATTGTTTAATGAAGATTATGAATAATACATGATAAATAACTGGACTGCGCTCTCTTTCACCCTGTAAAGAGTGTCAAGTTTTAGTTCAGTAGACAGTTCAATTACCTGCTGTCCCTTTGAACCTTTGCTTGCCATTTACAATTAACGTAAAAGGTGATGAAATCTGGAAATCCAAGGATGTTCCTAAGCTCTTCTAACTTGGTGGGACTCACTGTTAAATTCTGCCTCCTTCTAAATTTTAGCAGAGCTTGGTGTTAGTCTTTGTTAAGGAGTAACTAGAATAAGTCTTTACTCTGACATGGTTTTTATTCCTCTGACTTAATCCTTTTGGAGTCTCATCAGGATGTTTAGAATTTAAGGAGGTATAATCTACCCAATGAGCTGAAATTCTGGCTTCCTTTAGCATTGCTAGAACTCTATTATCAATCTCCTACTTGCAAAAATCCCATAGAGAAGAAAATGGTAAATCACCTCATCCTTGTAGAGTCTAATCCTTAGGTAAGGATCCACACTAACTCCTATGACCCTTCTTCTACAGAGTTTTTTTACTATACAATATTTTGTCCTACAGATAGATGCTTTTGCTGCTTTGAGTTTAATATGTTTCTTTAGCTTAGCCAGAAATCTATGCTCTGCTTGGAATCCACCTTGCTATGCTCATATATAGCAAATTCCCCCAAATGGAGAGCTAGAATAATCATGGGGCTCATGTCATGGGTTTCCCTCTCACAGGAAATGCAGTCTTGCACTGTCTGTTTTTATTCCTTAAAATTGTAACCTCATGTAGTTTGTCCAATTTTATGGTTATTTGTAGTAGAAAGGCTGGCTCCATTAGTATTTTCCAGATAACTTCCAAGATTTTAGCAAAGCTACAACACAATATTCAAAAGATTTTAAGGAAGACACGAGTTGTATAATGCACGTATTTTAAAGACATGGTTAACATATATGGTTAAGTAGATAATGTTGCTTAAATTAAAAATCAAAGAAAATTAGCACAAAGAAAAAAAACAAACAATATGCTATAACACAGATAAACTGAGTCAAAAAGTGGACAAAAATCTTTAAAACTATAAATGATGTTTTAATTTAATCTGAATAAAAATTCAGGTATGAGATCTAAACTTCTAAATTTCCTTTCTCTTCCTATAGCTTCACTCATTGAATAAGTATTCATTAGTAGTGCTCTATATATGAGGAATTCCTACAGATATTGGAGGGGAGATTGTAGGCAATGAGCTCAATATGATATAACTTTATTGCTTGATTTTACAGCTATACTGCCAATTTATATGATAATTATTGAAACTTGGCATATTCTCGCTTGTTTACTCACAAAACAATCTATTAATGAGCCTGCAAAAAAAAAATGACCTTTTCAAAGGTTTCTGTACTTCTAAGTGAATGAATGCATTTGCTTGTGAACTGATATTGCACTGGAGTTGTGTTGCCAATATGGCAGGAAATGAAAGGCTAACAAGCAGGAATAAGTGCTTGTTAAGAGAAATATTAATGGCCTGAAATATTCATTCAATAAATGGACTGATGTTTGCTCCTATGGAACATACATTATGACGTGGATGTAGTCAACAGTTACATAATTTCTGGGTTTGACAACATTCTGAAGACACTCTCTGAGAGATGACATATATTAAGACTTGTAGAACAAGAAAGAGCTAGTCATACCAAGACCAGAGAAAAGGATTCCAAAGCTAGAATTTTCTCTTTTACCCCTAAGTTCCTCCCGCCACCTTACTTACACCATAGGCCCAGGGAAAACTGACAGTACAGTGAAACACTGATTTTTGAGTGTCAGCAACTCCCTACCATGACCGACAGGTCATAGGAAGGATGCCAGGTCCTTCCCCTTATATCCTCATAAGACCTGCCCCTTATGTCATATTGGCATCGACTCAAGTCTTAACACTGAATTATATGAATAAAATATTTTAAACATTACTTGTTTACAAAAAACAGACTTGATTAGGTTTTTACTCAACCTTTCTTCTTTCTCATATTCCATTTTTTTCCCCCAGATTCATCTCTTTCTTGCTTAATTCCACCAAACAAGAATTCTTTTTAAAATTATCTTTGTAAGATAAACTTTTAGAATAGGAATATTTTTATTGTGTCCTCACAATTAATTGTACATTTATTTGCATGCAAAATTCTTTTTCAATTACTTTTTCTTTAATATTTTGAAGACATAACTCCATTATCTCTCTGCATGTCAAGTTGCACAAAGTTTAATGTCTATATAATTCTAAATCCTGTGTAAATTATCTGCTTTATCTCTATAAATAACTTTTTAAACATTTTTGTACTTGATATTTTTAAATTCATTTAAATTTATCAGAGCATGTAAATTTTCCCCCCAACGTATTGTTGCTGTCACTCCATGAGGCACATCACTCAGAAGTCTAGCCAGTATGGTTTGGCTATGTCCCCACCCAAATCTCATCTTGAATTCCCATGTGTTGTGGGAGGGATCTGGTGGGAGGTAACTGAATCATGGGGGCAAGTCTTTCTCATGCTCTTTTCGTGATAGTGAGTAAGTCTCATGAGATCTGATGGTTTTAACAAAGAGGAGTTCCCCTGCACAAGCTCCCTCTCCCTCTTTGCCTGCTGCCATCCATCTAAGACATAACTTGCTCCTCCTTGCCTTCCACCATGATTGTGAGGCTTCCCCAGCTATGGAACTGCAAGTCCAATGAAACCCCTTTCTTTTGTAAATTTCTTAGTCTCGAGTGTGTCTTTATTAGGAGTGTCAAAACGGACTAATACAGTCTTCCTTTTTACTTTCTAATTTTTAAAACAATCTCTGTTATTATTTTTTTCATTTAATTTTATTCCTGCATTTGGTCTTTTACTTCTTTATGGGTTTCCTGCTAAGCAGATCCTTATTATTATTTTGTCCTTCACACCTCTTAAGACTTTACTTATCTTTGTGTCCTCTACCGGGAGAGTTCCTCTATGATATCTTATGTTGCCATATAAGTTAATATCCACAGGTTCCAGGGATTAGAACATAGACATCTTTTTCAGAGGGCACTAGCTAGCTTCCTAAAATATATATGATTTATTTTCAACTTAAGCCATCCTTTTACCCTCTCTGTATTCACTTTTTTCTCATTTAAAAATTATTTTCAGAAATTTTCTTTCATTGAATCATTAACTCTTTTGTTCATCCTCCATCTATTTAATCACTCTAGATTTACTGGTTTTCTTTTCTACATCAAGCAATGTGATGGGACATAATGGGGTATAACATAGAATGATATTCAGTCATGCCATGAAAAAATAAGCCCAGATATTTTGAAGTATTGAAGAATATGTTTTTCCACAGTTAAATATTGAGACATTTTGAATCTTTGATAAACTGAAATGCATGCTCCAGTTAAATCTTGTGCTATAATATTACAGAACTATTAAAATAGAAGTATTTATGTCTACATATTAATATATAAGTAATATAGATAATACTTGGAATTTTAAATTTACGAATGGGCTTATTCTAATAAATCAATATGCTACATTAACCTTTGGAACTTGCAAAAAATAGCCCATCATAGAAGATGAAAAATGGCATCTGGGTTTCTGCTAAAGCTCATGAAGCTCACTTAAACCTCACAAAACTGCTGTGACTTCACCATTAAAATATGAGTAAATAAAATATATGCAAATGCAAAGTATTTTTATTACAGTTAATTATGTTTAACATGGATAGTATACTACAAGCTAGGCTCATCACAGTTTCCAAAATACCTTTGCTTACTTTGTTCTTCTTCCTAGCAGGAAACTATTCTCACACCCCTTCTGACATCTAAGTGAACACAACTCTATTCTCTTAGCCCCTTACTCTAACATACATCATAAACATAGAATTTTAAAAGAACAAAGAAAAGAGGAATAATCTTTTAAGATATCCTGTGAGCTAATACAGGTATAGATGTCATTGCCTTTTAGTTCAATTCTGCACATTTTGGTGTATAGTTGGATCAAGTCTACTTTGGGATGACTATACAAAATTCATGGTAAGAAGAGTAAAATAATTGTAAAAAATAAAATTTAAAATGTTTTTAGTTAATTTGAGTTTCAGAAGTAAACAGCATTATCTTGAAAGATTTGTGCATTAAAAATATATGGCTCTGTGTCCTCACCTAAATCTCATGTGGAATTATAATTCCCACATGTCAGGGGAGGGCCCTAGTGGGAGGTGATTGGATCATGGGGGTGGATTTCCCCCTTGCTGTTCTCGTGATGGTGAGTGAGTTCCCATGAGATCTGATAGTTTAAAAGTGTGTGACACTTACCCCTTCACTCTCTCTCTCTTTGCTGCCACCATGTGAAGTAGGTCCTTGCTTCCCCTTTGCCTTTTGCCATGATTTAAGTTTCCTGACGCTTCCCAGTCATGCTTCCTGTTCAGCTTGCAGAACTGAGTCAGTTAAACCTCTTTTCTTCATAAATTACCCAGTCTCAGGTAGTTCTTTATAGCAGTGTGAGAATTGACTAATACGATAATCAACCTCCTCCTCACTAACTCTACTAGAATTCAGATAAACTTCTATGTAATTTTGTAGGCCTGTGCATTCTTTTAACTATTAAAGTAAACTTGACTTAAAAATAAATGTGTAGAAGCTCTAACTTGAGGAGTCAAGCTGTTCTATGTTCCATTGATTTACAAAATGTTTTCATTCTTATATTGATATAGGTCTAAAATCTCTTGGTCTAATAAAACAAAATATATAAAAAGGAAATATCTGGAATCCTACCTGTAACAAGAAAGCTGCATCTCCCAGCTCCAGCTTCATTTATGATGCTACAGTTATAAACCCCATAGTTTTCATTGGAAAGACTCTTCACAGGGTACTCTGTGTATTCCTGAGAGTCAAATTGACCCGTCCGTAATAATTTATTGCCCAAGCGCCACTCGTAGGTCAGCACCCGTATTGGATAGGCTCTCAGTACTCTGCAGCTCATAGTGACACTTCGATCCTGTCCTTGCCGGATTTCCAAGAATGCTGGTTCCACTGCAGGGGGATCTGTAGAAAAGGTATGTAAAAACAGATGAAAGATGTGACTTGCAACAAGCTAAAAGCTACTCTTACTAGAAGAAGCCATTTTTAATAACACATGCAGCAACAGAGGAGGAGTGTAGGAGGTGAATGAAGAACATATTTAAGCCCAGAAATTTTAGCTTGGGTTGCGAAATGTGATTTCCCGAGGGTAGGAAGTAAATGAGCCTCCTTGCTGTACAGATGCATTTGCAGGTGAAACTACTAGCACTGACTGATCCTTCTTACCTCTTTCAGCAAAATTTTTAAAACTTTCCTACTAATTCTAATATTATCAAATATTCCTTTTTTGTTTGTTTGGGGCCCTTTGTCTAAATGTGGTAAGACTTCTTTTTTTTAATATGCAATGAAAAGATTCCTCTCTTCATTTACTTAATGGTCTGATACCGAAGCCAGCTATTTAAAAAGCTAATTTACAAAAGTGTATGAAAAATAATTCTACAGTGCTAACTAAATAAGAAGTGAATGACAGCACGAGAGTTGACCAGGCAAGTATGTTACAAAAATGATACTCAGCTGTGTCTTCAGAATGTACAGGAAATGGTCAGTTGAGTAAGCAGTAAGAGAAGGCATTCCAGGTAGAGGGATGGGTACATGCAAAGGTACAAAATCTGACAAGGAAGGGGTGTTCAGAGAAATGCAGATGGATTAGCATAGCTGATGCACAGAAGAAGACCATAAGCGCTTGGGGGGAAATAAAGATGAAAAGAAAGAGACTCTATTCAAGGAATGCATTTTCTTGGCATTGAGGAGGTCTTCTAAAATTTTTAAATAAAGGATTTATATGATCAAATTAATTTTTTTTTTTTTTTTTAGGAAAAACACTGTGGTAGACAGGAAAAGCATAAACCACAGAGGGAAGAGACAAGTTGCAAAAAACTTAAATCACTGGTGAAAGCCTGAACTAAGGTGAGGTCAGTGGGACCAAAAATGATGCCTTAGGCAATGAAGTGGATAACAGTGCCAGTCATGAAGACAGTGAAGAAAAGGAGAGGTAGATTGGTGTATGCTGCACATGTCAATTTCATCACCTGTCAATCACACATCCAGAAGCAGTGTTTCTTCATTTCCAGACATATGGGTAATGTTTTATTTTCTCTTTGCTGTTGATTTTTTGCTTAACTGAATTGTAGTCAGATAAAATAGTCCACGTTTTCAATCCTCTGAATTTGTTAACACTTGCCGTATGATGCAATATATATATTTCTGTTCTGGGTGTGCCCGCTAAGAAGGAACAGTCTGCACTTTTGAAGTGTGACATGTATCCATTGGGCCAAGTCTAATATCGAGGGGTTGTCCAAATCATCTATATAGTTGTTTATTCATTTATTTTTTGCCTAATTATTCCAGTTGAATTAATTCAGAAGCTTTTCTTAAACTCCTCTAAAAAAGTTATGTTTTAGATATCTAATTTAAAAAATTCTCCTTGTAGTTCTCCCTCCTTTTTGCTCTACCTGTTTTCAGGTTATGCTATTAAGTATATATGAATTTAGAATTGTTTTATGTTGTCCATGAGTTGAATATTGAATATTTTATCACTATAATCTCTTTTATCCCCAGCAACGCTATAATATGTGTGTGTGTATAAATATATATACATATACACACACACACATATACATATAGTCTAACATTATTATAGCTACATTGGCATTTATTTTGTTAGTATTTACATGTGATATTTTTCCATCCTTTTAATCTTATGCTTTCAATATCTTTATAAGTATTTTTATCTTATACTTTCAGTATCTTTAAATTTTACAAGCATCTCTTTTAAACATCATGAGCTTATGTTTTATTTTTTAGGATTTTCTTAAGTCTGTCAATCTTTTATTAACCCAGAGCATTTAGCACTTTATTCATTGACATTTACTGTAACTTATTTTGTACTTTTATTTTATTACATTTTTGTATTAAATTTACTGTAACTTATTATTTTGTACTATTTGTTTTCTGCTACTTTTTATTGCCTTCTTTTAGACAGATGGATTACATTATCATTCTGATCTTTTTGCTGCTGCTACTTGAAGATTTATTTACTCTGCCTCTATTACTCTGATTGTCTCAAAGCTTGCAACATGCATACTTAAGTTATCCAAAAACATCAATCAATACCTTATTATACTACTGAAGAAAACAATAATCTAAGGATAATTTGTTCCTTTTATTCTCATTCTAACATGTGTTACTGAGTCATGAATTTCAATCCTTTTTTTAAATAAAAAGTCTATTGTACATAGTCGGGCTTGGTGGCTCACGCCTGTAATGCCAGCACTTTGGGAAGCTGAGGAGGGCGGATCCTGAGGTCAGGACTTTGAGACCAGCCTGGCCAACATAGTGAAAACCCGTCTCTACTAAAAATACAAAAAGTAGCCAGGCATGTGGCGTGTCGCTGTAGCCCCAGCTTCTCGGGTGGCTGACGCAGGGGAATCGCTTGAACCTGGGAGGCGCAGTTTGTGGTGAGCCAAGATTGCGCCATTGCACACCAGCCTGGGAAACAGAGCTAGACTCTGTCTCAAAAAAAAAAATCGACTGTACATTATAATACAATATTGTATATCTATAGTATTTTATAAAATGTCCAGACATTTGCCAGCTTATTGGCCCTTCGTTCCTTCTTTCATGGTAGACTTTCCATCCGTGACCACTTTCCTTGTGTCTGAAGTTATCATTTAGATCTATCGTATCTTTAGTGAACTCTTTGATCATGATTTTCTAAAAAATATATTTTAGTTTGTGGGGCTGGGAAACCAAGAGCTCTTAATGCTATGCCCAAAGACTGACGTTCTCTATAGGACACCATACACATGCAATAGTGCTGTGTTTTCCTGAGGAGATCCAACACTTAGCCACTCATAGGCATGCAATAATCCATGATTAGTTATGTGGAGAAGTAAATAAAGGTCTCAAAGTACATGTATGTATGTATGTATATATATATATGTGTGTGTATACATGTATATATGTTATATATACACATACATATATATACACATACGTATATGAAATATAATTTTCATTTTTCATATGTATACGTGTATATACACACATGTAGAATTTATGTGTGTACATATTATACATATATAGATTTATACATATTATGTATACACATATACATACATGTACATATAAGTTAAAATACATATATATCTTTTAATATTTTATATATACACATAAATATAAGTTATATATATACATATATGTATGTGTGTATATATCTAATGTTTTATAAATATTTATATGCATATATATTTTATATATATGTGTATATATATATACATAAAACATTAAAAGGTATTTCCTTGTAGTTTGGCAGGCTTTGTTTTTTCAGCGCATCATTATATAATTCCATGGTCTTCAGATGGCCATTGTTGGTGTAAAGAGGTCAACTCGAAGTCTCACACTTTGACATGAATGTCTTTTTTTTCCTCCAGCCACTTTCAAAATATCTTTGTCATTGCTGTTCTGCAGTTTCAATATACGGTTTCTAGGGATGGGTTTCTTTTTACTTATGGGTTTGAAATTTGTTGGGCTTTTTTGTCCTTGTGAACCGTTAAACTTAAAGTATAATAATAATAAAATTAAAAAAAAATTTGTTGGGCTTCTTAAATCTGTTAAATTTGGTGCCTTTCATCTGAGGTAATTTGGAAAATTCTCATCATAAGCTGTTTAACACCTCTATTTCCTTCTTTATGTCCTTATTACATGATCCTCTTCATTCTGTTTTTGATGTCTTTAAACCCATTCAAATTTTCCACTTGTTGGTTTTTCTGCACTGCATTATGAATAAATTTGTCTGAGCTAATTCAGTGCATTAATTCTTTCTCCAATCCTATTTAATCTGCAAAATATATATTGTGTTTTTAATTCCAATAATGTATACTTCATGTATTCCTTTTCTGTGTAGTTATTTTGTATACCTGCCGCACTACTTTTTTGTATGTTTCCACTACCTGAAAAAGTAGTTAAGGTTATCTTCCATTTCTTTAAACAAAGTAATTGTTTTATACTACCTGATAATTTATTTTTATTTTTTTAGAGACGGAGTCTCACTCTGTCACCCAGGCTGGAGTGCAGTGGCACTATCTCGGCTCACTGCATCCTCTGCCTCCCGGGTTCACGCCATTCTCCTGCCTCAGCCTCCCGAGTAGCTTGGACTACAGGCAACACCACCACGCCCGGCTAATTTTTTGTATTTTCAGTAGAGATGGGGTTTCACCGTGTTAGCCAGGAAGGTCTCAATCTCCTGACCTTGTGATCCATCCGCCTCAGCCTCCCAAAGCACTGGGATTACAGGCGTGAGCCACCACACCAGACGACTGCCTGATAATTTCAATTGAAGTTTTGAGGAAGTTTTTCTGTTGGTTTTCTTTCGAAGTACTGTCTTCCTGTGTGTTCTCGATCAATTTTGATAAATTTGATTCTATGCTATTTATTGCCCTTTAAAAATATTTGTAGGATATTTTGATGACTAAAATGATGGTTTCTTTCTCCAGAGAAAATTTATGTCCACAGGCAACTATAGACATCACTGTCTAGGATCATATTTAAGTGCATGACTTAAGGCTAATTTAAATTATCAAGTGACTTGAATTTGAGTTAAAAGTCCATATAAAGGTCAACTTGTGACTATAACTTCAAGAATGGATTACCACATCATCCCATCCTGTTCATTTCAAAGTTACACATTTCCTGCACTCCCTTGGGAGTGGGAATGTGTAGACTGGGTTTACTTCTGCTTTACTCCTACCCTACAGATATAATCCTTCGAGTTCCAACTTCTTGGGAGACAGTTCTACCAACAGATCCCTCCCCTAGTGAATACTCTGGGTTTGAGGTTCAGCACCCCTTGCCCAAAGATGCCGTCAGAATTGAAGCTCAAATTTGTCCATGTTCAGCAAATACCCTCAAGGCAAATGTAACTTCATTGTACTTCATTAAATTTGACAAAGTATTTTTCAAATAAACATTTTAAATGTTTTTAATTTTACAATATTGTCCAGAATCTTTAGTTATTTACATTGGAGAGGTTTTACATAATATTTTGTCTATTACATGCCTAGAAACATGTATCTAATTGTCAAGGGAAAATATGGATCTGAAACTCAGAAGAAAGGGCTGACTGAAGGTTACAGTTATTAAGATAGCTCAGAGTAAATATAGACAAAAATAAGTAAAATGACAAATATGGACTTTACTTTTGAATATAATCACTTACAGGGTTAGAGAAAAATAAAAGCTTTTAAAGGAGAATAATCATAAACAATCAATGAGATGTGGGGATCCAGAGTGTTGTGTTACAAAAATTGAAGGAGCTGCATGTTTTAGAGAATATGAGTTGTCAGAAGTACCAAATGCTATCAAAAAACAAGTTAAGACTGAAGATATGTAAAATATATATTTTTTCTTTGACAAGTTTAGTACCATTAAGGAATATAGTGAAAGCATTTTTTTCTGTGTATTATATATAATTTGGGTTTGGGGTATGTGAATTGACGGTTAAACTGTAGAAATAATGAGTGATAACTGTTCGAGAACACTGTCCATGATTTTAAAAGGTAATTATTTATGTTGATTCTACCTTAAAATACATTAGGAGCTTATAAATTTGTCACTATATCCACTACCACTACCATTATTTCTCCCATCGATTACTACAAATTCCCTGCAGTAGACTCGTAATAGGTCAATGTACTTCTTTTGTTCTCTCATTCTTCTGAGATTTGTCAAATGTGCGTTTAACAGAAAAATCAGCTCATGTTACTTTCCTGTTCAAAAAACTTTATGGACTCACCCTTGCTTGCTATTCAGGACTTCAAGGTCCTGCAAGTTCTGGCTCTGGCCATATTCTCAACTGTTCTTGTCTTGATGACTATATCCCAAACACATAAGTTTTCTTCTTGTTTCTACATGACAAGCCTTTTGTAGACTTTAGACCTCTAATTTGTTCTTTCTCCCTGAGACGTTCTTTCCTTTGGTCTTTCAATAGCTGGCTCATTCTCATCATTCAGATTTTACCTCTTTAGGGAGCCCATCTTTGATGACAAGTTAGTAAAGTAACTTCTCCCATGGTTAATTTTTATTTATCATTGCATGTATTTTCTGCATATCTTCACTATTTGTTCATATCTTGTTTATGTAAGCTCCATTACAAAGGGACCAAAAATTCTCCAATCATTGTTGCACCCCATGTGTCTGTCACAGTATCTGTCATTATAGTTGCTGATATATCATTATTCATTGAATAAATGAATACATGAGTGGTGTTGAAAGGGTAAAGATGTACACATTATCTTCAAAATTCCTCCCATCAAGACCTGCAGTTTATGTTCATTTCATTAAGTCTGGATGGGCTCTGTGATTATTTTCACTATTAAAACACAGAGCAGAAGTGATGCTGTGCCAATTTCTGGGACCAGGGCACAAGTAATTGGCAGTTCCACTTCCTATCTTTTGAAGTACCCACTCTGGAAGCGCTGAACCCCATGTAAAACTTCAACCTTTCTGCAGAAACCATGTGAAGAGGCCCAGAGACAATATGGAAAAGGAGAGGGCAGACTTTAGCTTAGACTTCCAGTTGTCCCTACCAAGGTTCCAGACACATGAAACCATCTTGGACATTAGAGACCAGATCAGCTATCCACTAGTTAGAATTACTATGATTACATATAATAAAATGTAGTTCTTTTACGCTCTGAAGTATTGGAGTAGCTTGTTACACAGCAAGAAATAACTGAAACAGATGCCTTCTATCCTTCCAAAGTCAAGAGTCCGATACTGTGAGTGGAGTCAAAAGGACGAGGAGACAAAACATTAAGGCCTAGTTTAAGGGACAGTCTAAGCTGGTTCAGGAAGGAAAGAATTCAGAAGGAAACTCATGAGGGAAGACAGCCGACAGATTGATTTGCTAGAACTACTTGAAAACTTGAAAAGCAAATACATGGAGAACAAAGGCGTCGGGAGCCAGAACGTTTCAGTCAATGAACAGGATATTGTTGCAATTTAATAGCTCACAGGCAGAGAAGTTTGGAATGATTACAAAATCAAAGATATGACCATTGGAATGTAATACTGAAGTGGAGATTAATGGTACTAGAGTCAAATGCTAATAAGTTCAGTGAATACAGTCTTTGCTCTCAAGTTATATTTGTATTTGCCTAACAAAGCTAAACGTGTTGGTAGCCATTTTTTTCTTCTTATAAAAGGAGAAATTTCCTTTTAAGTGGAAGAGGTTATCAGTGTAATTAATTATACCTAATGGGAAAATATCCCCAAATATATATTTACTTTTTCATAGATGACTTTTGTGAGAATTCTTTGAAAGTATCCGACCTAATGAATTATTACCAGCAAAGGGGGGTTTTCTAGACTCTCTCTCTATGTGAATGTCATTTGTCCACACCTGAAAGATTCAGCCCATTCAATTTTCAATGGCCTGTAAGGAAGGATGATAATGCTGGGTTAAAATTCTTCAAACATAGTCTATTTTCATAAAGTTTAATAGAGTCTGAGTTGCAAAGCATACCTAAATTAAAGGCTATTTAAAAGGCCTTTGATTTAAAAGACTGTCCACACTACTTTGATTCCAGGGTAGTTTCTTCACCTCAAAAAAGCTAAATAATATGAAACCAAGCACACTCATTATAGTGCACCCAAGTCTGTCAGTGGAAAATTTCTCCTGATAGATGGTTCATTTTAAGCACACTAGCTATTAATAGTTGGACATTTCATTCTTTGGAATATCCAGTGAGAATGACAGGCCTCTGCAGTTATGATGAAATGTATGGTGTGAAAATTTCGAATATGATGAAAGAAATCTTCAGGTGTTAAAAAAAAGTTAGAGCTCACTATTCTGATAGAATCAGATTTTTTATGGCATAAAATTTACTCAGAATGTTTTTATGAAGTATTTAACATGAAGGAAATGAAATATATAGGAATATTACGAGAAAAATCTACTTAGCATATTCTGAAATGCTTAAAAGTAGGATTTCTTAAGAAAAGTAGGTGCCTGTGTTTTGTTCAATTAAAATATATGATTCTTATAATATACTATTATATTATACAAGTTTTTTCACTTATACTAAGATAGCTGGTTAAAAAGTCTATTTATGAAACTACCACACTACATGTATACTAAAGGATGATGATTATAAAAATAAAGATTGTATTTCTTGACACTGAATATTTACTAAATGCTAGATACTATGTTAAGATATTCACACAGATTATCTTTTTATAACAATAACCCATTTATAGAAGAAAAAGAGAAGACGAACAGAAAAATTAAGCAAAGTTGCCCAGCTAAAAAGTAGCAGACTGAGGAATCAAACAAGGCAATCTGATTTCAGAATGCATGCTCTTAAAAACAGCCTATGTCACATTATTTCCAATTGCAGATACTACCAGTGGTTCACAAATTAAATTTTCATTTATTAATTAGGCACAATAAGAGATGGACAACAATAACTAATAATAGAATGATTATAATAATACACAGTAATAAAAGTGACGTAAATATAGTCCCTCCTCTTCTCTCTTAAAATACTATAATAAGGAAAGAAGCTGCAGATGCAGGGAAAGAGTGAGTGACGGACCCCCAGGGCTTCACAACCCCACCAATGACTTCAATAATCCTAAGCATGAGAAAACCCCTTGACTCTCTGGGGGCCTCCAGAGTAACACAGAAAGCTGCCTAGATACTATGCAGAGGAATTGCTCCAGAGAAGGAACTCATTCTGGGTCCCACATGTTTCTGAGCCCTGAGCAGGTGCAACATGGTGCCATTCTGAGACCTCAGTCCTCAAAGAACTACGACCTGCCCTGGGGCTAACACCACCTCTGGTGCAGCTGGCCAAGGTGGAAGGCGGGAGGCTGGGCACTTTCACACACCCTGAAGACAAATCTCCCTGATGCTGATGCTGCAGGCTATTGTGGGACCAAGACAAGGGGAGATCACCTGCCCCACAGGTGCCTGCCTAAGCTGCTCCCACTGACAGTGGTTCCACCCTCTCCAGAGACAGGCTCACAGTCCAGCAGGCCAAAATCCCTGAAGGTACATGCAAAAATCCCCAACAAAATATTACCAAATAGAATTCAGCAGCACATCAACATAGTACTGGACGTCCGAGCCAGAGCAATTAGTCAAGAAACAGAAATAAAAGGCATCTACACGAAAAAGATGAAGTCAAAGTGTCCCTCTTTGCTGATGACATGATCTTACGTCTAAAAAATATAAAGACTTCATTAAAAAATTCCTAGATTTGGGCCGAGCACGGTGACTCACACCTGTAATCCCAGCAATTTGGGAAGCCAAGGCGGGTAGATCATGAGGTCAGGAGTTCAAGATCAGCTTGGCCAACATGGTAAAACCCCGTCTCTACTAAAAATAAAAAAGAAAAAATTAGTTGGGTATGGTGGTGTGTGCCTGTAGTCCAGGCTACTTGGGAGGCTGAGACAAGAGAATTGCTTAAACCCGGGAGGCAGAGGGTGCAGTGGGCTGAGATCATGCCACTGCACTCCAGCCTAGGAAACAGAGCAAGACTGTCTCAAAAAAAAAAAAAAAAAAAAAAAAATCCTAGATTTGATAAATAAACTCAGTAACGTTGCAGGATACAAAATCAACACATAAAAATCAGTAGTGTTTCTATATACCAATAATGAACTAGCTGAGAAAAAATCAAGAAAACAATCCCACTTACAATAGCTACAAAAAATATAGGAATAAATTGTCCTTGTGATAATTTGCTGAGAATGATGGTTTCCAGCTTCATCCATGTCCCTACAAAGGACATGAACTCATCATTCTTTATGGCTGCATAGTATTCCATGGTGTATATGTGCCACATTTTCTTAATCCAGTCTATCGTTGTTGGACATGTGGGTTGGTTCCAAGTCTTTGCTATTGTGAATAGTGCCGCAATAAACATACGTGTGCATGTGTCTTTATAGCAGCATGATTTATATTCCTTTAGGTATATACCCAGTAATGGGATGGCTGGGTCCAATGGTATTTCTAGTTCTAGATCCCTGAGGAATCACAACACTGACTTCCACAATGGTTGAACTAGTTTACAGTCCCACCAACAGTGTAAAAGTGTTCCTATTTTTCCATATCCTCTCCAGCACCCATAGTTTTCTGACTTTTTAATGATGGCCATTCTAACTGGTGTGAGATGGTATCTCATTGTGGTTTTGATTTGCATTTCTCTGATGGCCAGTGATGGTGAGCATTTTTTCATGTGTCTGTTGGCTGCATAAATGTCTTCTTTTGAGAAGTGTCTGTTCATATCCTTCACCCACTTCTTGATGGGGTTGTTTTTTTTTTCTGTAAATTTGTGTGAGTTCATTGTAGATTCTGGATATTAGCCCTTTGTCAGATAAGTAGATTGCAAAAATTTTCTCCCATTCTGTAGGTTGCCTGTTCACTTTGATGGTAGGGAATTGAAGAATGAGAACACTTGGACACAGGAAGGGGAACATCACACACCGGGGCCTGTTGTGGGGTAGGGGGAAGGGGGAGGGATAGCATTACGAGATATACCTAATGTAAATGACGAGTTAATGGGTGCAGCACACCAACATGGCACATGTATACATATGTAACAAAGCTACATGTTGTGCACATGTACCCTAGAACTTAAAGTATAATAATAAATATATATATACATATATATATATATATAATAGGAATAAATTTAACAAAGGAAGTAAAAGATCTCTGCAAAGGCAACTACAGAACTGGTGAAATAAAGAGGACACAAACAATTGGAAAGACATTCCAATTTCATGAATAAGAAGAATTGATGTCATTAAAATGATTCTACTGCCCAAAGCAATCTATAGATTCAAAGCAATCCTAATAAAAATGTCAATATCATTTTTCACAGAATTAGAAAAAAACAATCCTAGAATTTGTATGAAACCAAAAAAGAGCCAGAATAGCTAAAGCAATCCTAAGCAAAAAGAAGAAAGTTAGAGGCATCATATTACCTAACTTCAAAATATAATACAAGGTCATGGTAACAATAACAGTATAGTATTCATATAAAAACAGACATAGACCAATGGAATGGAATAATGAGTCCAGACATAAATCCACATATTTTCAGCCAAATGACATTCTGTATAATGCCAAGAACATACACTGGGGAAAAGATATTATCTTCAATAAGTGGTGCTGGGAAAACTGAATACCTATACGCAGAAGAAGAAAACTGGATGCCTATCTCTACCCATGTACAAACCCAAGATGGATTAAAGACTTAAATGTAAAATTTAAAACTATAAAGCCAACTAGAAAACAACACACGGGAAACACTTTTAGACATCAGTCTAGACAAAGACTTCATGGCTAAGACACTGAAATCACCGGCTACTATAACAAAAATAGACAAATGGGACTCTATTAAACTTAAAAGCATCTGCACAGCAAGAGAAACAACAGAATGAACTGACAACATGCTGAATGGGAGAAAATATTTTCAAACTATTAATCTGACAAAGGATAATATCTAGAATATACAAAGAACCCAAGTAACTCAATAATTTTTTTAAAATCTCATTAAAAGTGGCCTAAAGACATAAATAGATATTTCTCAAAAGAAGACATAAAAATGGCCAACAGGTATTTGAAAAACTGCTCAACAGCACTAATCATTAGGAAAATGCAAATCGAAACCACAATTACCTTACCAATCACCTCACCCCAGTTAGAATGGCTATCACTAAAAAGACAACAAAACGAAACAAAACAAAACAAAAACACAGATACTGGTGAGGATGCAGAGAAAAGACAATTCATACACTACTAGTGAGCATGTAAATTAGTATACCCACTATAGAAATCATTCTGACAATTACTCAAAAAAACTAAAAATAGAACTATCACAATCCACCAATTCCACTGGATATTTATCCAAAGAAAAAGAAACATATATATCAAAGGGATACATACCTGAATTTGCACATTTATCACAGCATGATTCACAATAGCAAAGATATAGAATCAACCTATGTGTCCACCAATGGATGAATGGATAAAGTAGCATATGTACGCAATGGAGGAATATTCAGCAGTTAAAATGAATGAAATCATGTCATGCAGTTGCATGGATGAAACTGGAGGACATTATCTTAAGTGAGAAAAGACAGTCACAGACAGACAAATACCACATATTCTCTTCCATACGTGAGAGATTAAAAAATTAGATCTTATGGAGATAGTGTATAGATAGATACCAGAGGCTTGGAAGGTGTATGGGTGGGAGGAGGGGATAAAGATATGTTGATTAGTGGGTACAAATATACGGTTAGATAGAAGACATAAACCCCAATACTCGATAGCAGATTAGGGAGAGTAGAGTTAGCCACAATGTATTACATAATAAAAATAGCTAAAAGAGAGGTAAATAGTTAAAGAGGTAAACAGCTAAAAAATAGCTAAAAATAGCTAAAAGAGGTATGTGTTACCTACACATGGAAATGATAAATACTCGGAGTAATGAATAGCCCAGATACCCTGACTTGATCATTACACGTTCTATGCAAGTAACACATCTTCACATGTACCTAACAAATATGTAAAATATATTGTTATCAATACAATCTGTTTAATCCGGCAGTACTTTTGGAACACTGTTGACTTTGGGTTGTCGAAACAATGGAAAGTAAAACCTACTGTGTAATAAACCTGTAAATGTAATTAAAATGTTTTCTTGTGTTCCGTGAGTTCATCTAGTCAACTGTCAAACCTGAGGTGGCAGGGGTTATCATGGGAACCTCAGAATCTATAGCTGGTAGGTTAGAAGTATGGATGGCAAACTGGGATTTGTGACTGGCATTTGAAATGGGGCCAATCTAGTGGGGCTGAGTCCTTTAACTTGTAGGATGTATGCTAACTCAGGATATTTACTGTGAGAATTGAATTGCATTCTTGAATACCCAGTTAATGCTGGAGAATTGGAGAATTGATGTGGAAAACACACCAGTATTTGGTGTCAGAAAGAACTGCCAATCAAGTTTTTAAATAAATCCAATTTATTCAGTAGAGAACTATACGAAAATCATCTACTTGAGAAAAGATATTGAGACGTTTGTAGGATCTGTCTGAATGTATATAGAAGAATAAAGGATTGAGATGGCCAACATTTTTTAGGTTAATTCAGTATATAATCATGCTAGCACATTTCATATACTTATTACTTCATTTAATATTTATAACAAATTTGTAAAGTATTATCACTATCTACTTTTTATAGACAAGGAAATTAAATCTGAGAAGTTACATTTTCAAGCAACCCACACATTCCAGATAACAGGTTTAGATCCAAATCCAAACCACATGACATCAAAGTCCAAAGCTACACAACTCCTATAAACTAACACAGAAAAAAGGCTAGATGACCTTGGGTTTGGTGATAGCTTTTTAGATACAACGCCAATGGCATAATTATTGAAAGAAGTAACTTTTAGGCAGGACTCTATTGAAATTATTTTTTCGTTGTTCTGCAAAGACACGGTCAAGAAAATGAAAAGAAAAACTACAGACTGGGAGAAAATACTTACCAAGACATATCTAATAAATGATTGTTACTGAAAACATACAAAAACTCTAAAAACTCAATAATAAGAAAATAAATAACCTGATTTTTAAAATGGGCCAAAGACCTTAACAGACACTTCACCAAAGAAGACAGATGGAAATTATGTTTATGAGGAGATGCTGTGCATCATGTCATCAAGGAAATGGAAATTAAAACAATAAAATACCATGATACGGCTATTAAAATGCCCAAAATCCAGAAGACTGACACCACCAAATGCTAGCAAGGATGTAGAGCAATGTGAATTTTCATTCGTTGCTGGTGGAAACACAAAATGGCACAGCAACTTTGGAAAATATTTTGGCAGTTTCTTACAAAAGTATACATATTCTTTTTTTTTTTTTTTTTTTTTTTTTTTGAGACGGAGTCTCGCTCTGTCGCCCAGGCTGGAGTGCAGTGGTGCGATCTTGGCTCACTGCAAGCTCCGCCTCCCGGGTTCATGCCATTCTCCTGCCTCAGCCTCTCCGAGTAGCTGGGACTACAGGCGCCCACCACCACGCCCGGCTAATTTTTTGTATTTTTAGTAGAGACAGGGTTTCACCATGGTCTCGATCTCCTGACCTTGTGATCCGCCCGCCTCGGCCTCCCAAAGTGCTGGGATTACAGGCGTGAGCCACCGCGCCCGGCCAAAAGTATACATATTCTTGCCATGTGATCCAGCAATCATAGACCTTAGTATTTACTCAAAGGAGTTGAAAACTTATGCTTACAAAAAAACGACCAACATGACAGTGCAGTTAAGTTCAGCTGGTAATTTTTTTGAGGAAGACTTTTTCAATAAAGGAAGTAGGGCATCAACTTAGATTTTAATACAAACGACATAATCCTGTTGTGCAGCTTACACAAAAAGCTTGCAGATCAGCCCCTTTGAGAAACACTGACCTGGACTCCATGCCTTAATCAAATAATTGGTCAATGTTTAACAGACAATGCAGGAATCTCAGCATGGAAGGCGAAACTGTCATGACAGGACTCAGCCTGCTTTGAAATAAAAAAATGAATTGAGATTTAGAATATATGCATTTAAAAGTGTAGATATCAATGAAATGTAGGCAGCTTTTTCTAAAAGGCAAAAGAGTGTTTCAGCTAAAGACGTTTCAGGTACAATGAAACCAACCCCAAACTAATGGCATCCAAATTGTAAAGAACAAACTAAAATTACCTCTGTTTGCAGATGACAGAAAACCATGCAGAAAACCCTAAAGATTCCATGTTAAATAGCTGTTACAACAAATAAATGAAATCAGAAAAGTAAGAAAGCAACAAAATCCACATACTAAATCAGTTGCATCTCTTCCTTTTTAAATTACTGTTATTTTTTTTTTTTTGGAGATACAGTTTTATTCATGATTATAGCTCACTGCAGCCTCTGGCTCCTGGACTTAAGTGATCCTCCCGCCTCAGCCTCCCAAAATGCTGGAATGACAGGCATAAGCCACCACACACCCAGCTAATCAGCTGCATTTCTATACACTAACAATAAACATTTTGAAAAAGGAATTACAAAAAAAATCCATTTATAATAGTATCAAAAGTAATAAAATATGTAAGAATTCATTTAAATACTTAGGAGTTAATTTAACCAAGGAATTAAAGGACATGTGCAACGGAAACAGTAGAACATTTCTGAAAGATACAAGACATAAATAAACGAAAATACATCACATGTTCATTAACTGGAAGACCTAATATTGTTAATATGTCAAAACTACCCAAAGACATATGCAGATGCAACGCAATCCCTATTAAAATCCCAATGGCATTTTTTTTTTTTGCAGAAATAGAAAAACCCATTCTAAAATTCATATGAATCTCAAGAGACCCAGAATAGCCACAGCAAATCTTGAAACAGAAAACAAAGCTGGAAGACTCGCACTTCTTGATTTCAAAAGTCACTACAGAGCTCCAGCAATCAAAACAGTGTGGTACTGGCATAAAAATAGACATATAGCTCAGTCAAACAGAATGGAGAACCCAGAAGTACCCCTTGCATATATGGTAAAATTATTTTGTACAAAGGAGGCAAGGTCATTCAATGGGGGAATAGACAGTCTTTTCAACAAATGGTGTTGTGAAAACTGGATATTCACATGCAAAAGAATTAAATTAGATCACTATATACAGAAATTAATTTAAAATGGGTCAAAGCCCTAAATGTAAGATTTGAAAATATAAAACTCTTAGAAGAAAACATGGGACAAAAACTTCATGACATGGAATTTGGCAGTAATTTTTAGGGTATGACACTAAAGGCATGGATGACGACAGAAAACAAATGGAATTCATATTTTTTTCAAGTTGTGCATTAAAATAGCAACAGGGTAAAAATGTAACCCACAGAATGAAACAAAATATTTGCAACTCAGATTTATGATAAGCAATTAGTATGGAGAATGGATAAAACCTCCTAAAACTCAACAAGAAAGCAACAGCTCAATTCAAAAATGGGCAAAGAACTTGGATATTTCTCCAATGATACTCAAATGGCCAATAAGCACATAAAGATGCTCAATATCACTAGTCATCAGAAAAATGCTAATTAAAACTACAACGAGATGCCATTTAATACCCATTAGAAGAGCTACTACTCAAAAAAAAAAGAAAATAACAAATGTTGGTGAGAATGTAGAGAAATTAGAACCCTTAAGCACTGTTGGAGGGAATGCAAAATGGTACAGCCACTGTGGAAAACAGTATAGTTGTTTCCCACAATTTTTAAAAAACAATTACTACATGATCCAGGGATTCTACTTCTAAGTGTGTATCTCATTGCAAGCAGAGTCTCAAAGATATATTTGTACAGCCAGGTTCATATCGGCATTATTCACAACACGTAAAAGATGGGATCAAAGCAAGTATTCATCAACAGATGAATGGATAAGCAAAATGAGGTCTATACATACAATAGAATATCAGTCAGCTTTTAAGGGGAATGAAATTCTGACATACGCTACAACATGGATGAACTTTGAGGACATTATGCTAGGTGACATAAACTAGTCACAAAAAGACAAATACTTTATGATTTCACTCATATAGAGTACTTAGAGAAGTTAAACTTTTAGAGACAAAAATAAAATAGTGGTTGCCAGAGGCTGGGGGAGGAGATTTCTTAGTATGTTTGAGTTACTATTAAAAAATACCATAAATTGAGTGGCTTACAAATATTTATTTCTCAGAGTTCTAAAAGCAGGGAAGTTCAAGATAGGAAGCCAGCAGATTCAGTGTCTGAGGAGGGCCAGTTTCCTGGTTCAGACATAAGGCTTCTTGCTATGTCCTTGCATGTGGAAGGAGCAAGACAACAATCTTGAACCTCTTTTATACAGGCACTAATCCGATTCTTTAGAGCTCTGACCTCATGACCTAACCACCTCCCAAAGGGATCAACCTTATAATACCTAACCACGTTGGTGAATAGGTATCAACACAATAATTTTCAGAGAAAATGGAGAGTTATTGTTTAATATATTGAGAGTTTCAGTTTTACAAGATGAAAAGTGTTATGAAGATGGATGGTAGTGTTGGATACACAACATGCGGAATGTATTAATGCCACTAAACCATATGCTTAAAAATATTTGAGATGGTAAATTTTATATTATGTGTATTTTACCACAATAATAAAAATGAAGTCAGTGGTTTAAAACAAACAAAAAACAAAAACACAGTGGCTTAAAACAAAACAAAAAGGAACAAAACAGAACATCAAACATCATTGAACTACTGTTACAGAAATTGAACCAAGATTACTGTAAAGTTTAAAAAATAGAACTGAAAAAGGACAGAGACATCATTCTTTACCTCTAGAACAAATGACACTATTTGATGTACTCCATACTTGTGAATCAGGAAGTAAGAAAACAGCTTGGTTAGAGCTGTTTTCTCTAACAGTTGGTTAGATATTCAGGCAGAAATTTGCTTTTATTTTACACTATCTGGCATGCATAAAAACCAATCTATGAATAATTCTTTGAAAATATAAAAAGGTTGATCCCAAAATGAAGCTATCGTATCTGTTATTGGTACATATAATGTTATTAATTTGATATTGAATTGAGTTTGCTGTCTTCATTGTTTTATTTAATGACTGTCAAGATCTTTCATTCGTTCAGACACTTCTTCAGTTATTTAATATACTTTTTTCTCATATTTTTCTAAAAGTAATTCTTCTAGAATTGAGTTTTCAGGAATATAATTTCACAGATAGGAACTGTGCTTTTCTTACTCATCTGCTCTCAAATTATATGCACCATTATTGAAACTAATGAGTAGATAATTGCAGATTAATTGTAATTTTAACAAGTTTATGCCTTGGAATGTAAACATACCATTTTATATTATTCAAACTTCATCATTCTCATGGAATTTAAGACACAAGTCAAAAAAGATTGTTTATCCAAATTATGTTACTAATGACATGGAGACCAAAAATTCTCAATTCTTTATGATTTACAGTTTTGCTTTATAAAATAGATACAGCATATTTTATGGTATACATGACTATATGACATATGTATCATCAAGCTCCAAGGGTAAAAATTAACCCTAGAAATTTCATATCAGAAAAAAAAGCCGATTTTCAAATTTCTTCTCTTTTTTTTAAACACTTTCACTAGTCATTCTAGGATTCAAGGCCCTCACTTTTTTCTTAAAGGATGATATGAATGGGAGGGGTTGAAATAAGAAGAGGTTAAATTTCTAATATTTTTTTCCTGTCACAAGGATTGACAAACATTAATGCAAGAAACAAAAATAAAAGATGAAAACAGAGAGTCCATTTTCTAGAATTAGTAACCCCAACTATAGTAGTAAGTAATCACAATTAGACAATCTATTTTATTATTGTCCACATTTTTACATCCAAATACTAAATGGTCATTTGATAATAGACACAATTAGGCAAATATTGGCCTCCCACAAATGTAGTTAGAATGTTGCCTTTGGCACCAGAAGTCTATTATAACTAACCATTTTATATGCTGATAGTTCTAAGTCAGAATTTTACTTAAGAAGACAAACAGTTTGAGAAATGCAATATAAATTGATCATCTTTTACAAACCAGTTACAGATATAATATTGATCAATAACATGGTAGTAAACTTAGTATGTATAGAACTTTTCAGAAATAAAGAATTTTTTCACAGCAGCAGAAATTGGGGAGATAATGTAGGGGGACTCGGTAAAAGAAATATCCTTGAAAATCTTGCTGGAGAAATTGTGAAGGCTCATCTCAGGCCAAAAAAGGAGATAATGTGTTGCTTTAGTCTCAGCAGTAAGGGACTATAAAAATACATTTCATCACCAAAAATCTGAGTGAGTAGAGGTTGTTTTCTTTCCAGTTTTTGCTTATGGCTTAACAGTTTTTTTCAGAGTATCTTTATATTGAACAAGTATGTTTGTCATTTTATTTTTCTGGAGGATTAAAGACATTCATTATGTTCTAGGTATAATAGTTTCAACAAAACAACAAACAAAACAAAGCAAGAAAATAAAACTAAAATGATTATAATTCCAGTAGCTGTAAAATTGTGTCATATCAAGCATAGTGATCACATTGTCTTAATTTACTCTTTTCTCTATTATAACAAAGATAAACATTCGATGAAAAATATGTTAGGAACCACTCATATTTAGAAAATGTTTTAATACATCACTGTAATTAGGTTTCAAAATTGGCTTCTTCGTTTATTATAATTTAAGGAAGATATTTAACATATATGCTAATATTGAAGTGCTGCATTAAATGAAGAAACGAAATAAGGAATATGGGCATTAGTTTAGACAGCACTGTGTTTTGCTGCTGATATTAATTACCAGGCATTATAGTGGATGCTCTCATGACATAGTTCAAAATAGTCAATAACTATAAAAATACATATTTTCACTGTATTTCACATACAGGTACTGACAGAAGAAGCAATGCACTTTTTAATGTGCCATAAATTCCTTTATATCAAGTAACTGTAAATATGAAGTTTCAGCTTTTGGAGATTATTGTTGGTAACAGGAAAAACACTGTTATCATTGCCTCTGCCAAGTCATAGTTGCTGCATTTAGACACACTGAGAAAATACTATCGAATCCGTATTATAAAAAATGCTTGATCTTTCCTGAGTGACTCACAGAGGCAAGATAATATTTACATCTCCATTCACATTCCGTATTATGGTAACTACATTTTTCTTAAATACTGAGTTTGCAAAATAGGTCATTTCTTAGACTTTCAAAATACAGATGAATTGACTGCTCATGTAAACACAGGTTGCTATTCAACATTGTAACTATGTAAAAACACACCTTGTTTTATTGTGCTACACTTTATTGTGTTTCACACACAATGAATTTGTTACAAATTGAACATCTGTGCCAACCCTGCATTGAGCAAATTTATTAGCGCCATTTTTCCAACAGCACATTACTCACTTCGTGTCTCTGTGTGACATTTTGGCCATTCTTAAAATATTTCCAACTTTTTAATTATTATTATATCCAAAATGGTAACCTTTTTTTCAGTGATCTTACTATTGTTACTTCTATTATTGCTTTGGAATGCCGGGAACTGCGCACTTATGACAAACTTACTATGTGTTGTGTGTGTTCTGACTGCTCTCCCAACCAGCTGTTTCCCCGTCTCTCATCTTCTCCTTCTCCTTAAGCCTTCCTCTTCCCTGAGACACAACAGTGTTGAAATTAGGCCAGTTAACAACCCAACAATGGCCTTTAAGTGTTCACATCAAAGGAAGAGTTGCACATCTCTCACTTTAAATCAAAAGATTAAAATGATTAAACTTACTAAGGAAAGCATATTGAAAGCTGAGATAAGCCAATAGCTAAGCCTTTTGCTCCAAATAGCCCACTTGTGAAAGCAAAGAAAAAGTTCATGAAGAAAATTAAAAGTGCTACTCCAGTGAACACAAAAATGATAAAAAAGCAAAACAACTTTATTGCTGATATGGAGAAAGTTTTAGCGGTCTGAATAGAAGATCAAAGTAGCCACAATATGCCCTTAACCCAAACCCTAATTTACAGCAGGGTCCTAACTTTCTTTAATGGTATCAAGGATTAAAGATGTGAGGAAGCTGCAGAAGAAAAGTTTGAAGCTATCAAAGGTTGATTCATGGTGTTAAAGGTAAGAAGCCATCATGATAACTTAAAAGTGCAAGATGAAGCAGCAAGTGCTGATGTAGAAGCTGCAGCAAGTTATCTGGAAGATCTAGGTAAGGTTATTGATAAAGGTGGCTACACCAAACAACAGATTTTCAGTGTAGATGAAACAGCCTTCTATTAGAAGAAGATGCCATTTAAACCTTTCATAGCTAAAGAGGAGAAGTCAATGCATGGCTTCAAACCTTCAAATTACAGACTGATTATATTGTTAGGGGCTAATGTAGCTGGTTTAAGTGCATTAGTGTAAGTGTAAGTCAATGCTCAATTGCCATTCCAAAATCCTAGGGCCCTTAAGAATTATGCTAAATCAACATGAATTATGCTACAATCTACATTTGTGATTAATGGGAGGAAGTCCAAATATCAACACTAACAGGAGTCTGGAAAAAGTTGATTCCAACAGTCATGGAAAACTTAGGATCAAGACTTCAATTGAGAAAATCACCACAGATTTGCTGGAAATAGCAAGATAATTAAAATTAGAAGTGGAGCCTGAAGATGTGACTGAACTGTCGCAATCTCACAAAATAATTTCAGTGGATGAAGAGTTGTTTTTTATGGAGAAGCAAAGAAAGTGGTTTCTTCAGATGGAATCTACTTCTAGTGAAGATGCCGTGAACATCGCTGAAATTACCATGAAGGATTTAGAATATTACATAACGTTCATTGATAAAGCAGTGGCAGGGTTTGAGAGGATGGACTCCAATTTTGAAAGAAGTTTTACTGTGGGCAAAATGCTATCAAACATCATGACGTGCTACAGATAAATCTTTCATGAAATGAAATGATGAGCTAATCAATGTGGCAAACTTCACTGTTGTTTTATTTTAAGAAACTGCCACAGCCTTCAGTAACCACCACCGCATTGAGTCAGCAGCCATCAACATCAAGACGCTCCACCAGCAACCATACTATGACTCACTAAAGTTTCAGATGATTGTGAACATTTTTTAACAATAAAGCATTTTTAGTTCAGCTATGTACACTTTTTAGACATAATGCAACTGCACACTTAATAGACAACAGTATAATGTAACTATAAATTTAATATTCACTAGGAAACGAAAAAATTGTGTGACTTGCCTCATTTCAGAATTTGCTTTATTGCAGTAGTCTGGAACTGAACTCCCAATATCTTTGAGGAATACCTGTGTTTCATATTCTGACTTTTGACCATCTTCGACTTTAAAAAGCCTTTATTATTTATCTCTGGATAACAGCATATATTTATGACAATAAATAAATATCTATTGAGATTGAAGACTACCATCTACGACATTTTTTACCCTTCAAGAGACTTTTTAATAGTCTGGGCCTGGCGTGGTGGCTCATGCCAGTAATCCCAGCACTTTGGGAGGCTGAGATGGGCGTATCATGAGGTCAGGAGTTCGAGACTAGCCTGACCAACATGGTGAAACCCTGTCTCTACTAAAAATACAAAAACTAGCCGGCTGTGGTGGTGTGCGCCTGTAATTCCAGCCACTCAGGACGCTGAGGCAGGAGAAGCGCTTGAACCTGGAAGGCAGAGGTTGCAGTGAGCAGAGATGGCGCCACTGCACTCCAGCCTGGGTGACAGAGCGAGACTGTCTCCAAGAAAAAAAAGTCTGTACTAGGATATAATAAATTAAAACATAAATTTATGCTTTTAATACTATTGTATGCAAGTCAGCATTTCAGGCATTTTGAGAAATAATACAAACTCCCTCTTTTCATAGGGCTTATGGCTAAGTTAAAGAAGATAAGGCATAAATATATGAACATTTAAATAATACAAATGATAAGTTTAATAGTTTAAAAATGTCAAGTGGTAGGTGTGAAAGGAGTGATACAGGGCACCAATGCTGTAAGTTTTCACAAGAAGAGCACATCACTGTAGGATGAAGTGATCCGGGTTATCATGACCTGTTTTGTAAACAATTCCTTGATCACACAGAGAGAAAGAAGTCGAGAAAATTGTGAGAAGGTAGCATTCGCAGTAGAGAGGGGCTGGGACTAAAAATCAGAGCATTATACACTTTCTGAGTCTGCGTTTTTAACATATTTGGGTCTTGGTTAACTAAAAGATATGGACTGGCCACAGAGGCGAATGATTCTACAAACAAAATCACAGAGGTGACAAACCAAAAGCATATTGACAAAAGTGATGGATAGGAGGATACCATCAGTTCAACTTAGAGCTTCAGAAATTGAGCAATATGTGATATGCATATAACCGGATTTATGAGTCCAATCATCCATGCAAAAGTATTTGAGCATCACCTAAATATTAAATACTCTTTCAGACATAGTATGTGAGTGATGTCAGACACAAGTGTTGTAACAAGAACTTTTCAATTTTCCTCAGTGTTTCAGCTATATACATAAGTGACTGCAATAAAAGACACCATATGATACGAGTACTAACATGAAAAGACTAGTAGGATAACCATATAATTTATCTTCCAAAGCGTGTAAAGGAGGTCCATAAATTACTGAAATAGTATTACACTATGATTAAAATGGTATAAAAGTAGCATTATTAAAATGGCATATAATTATTAAAATAAAAATATTTATTTACAAATGGACAAATTAGTTTTAATATATTGGTATAACCAAAAATTAGTTCCTTTAAAAAACTAATGCAGGTTGGGCATGGTGGCTCACGCCTGTAATCCCAGCACTTCGGGGGACCGAGGCAGGCAGATCACGAGGTCAGGAGATAGAGACCATCCTGGCCAACATGGTGAAACCCCGTCTCTACTAAAAATACGAAAACTAGCTGGGCGTGGTGGCACATGCTTGTAATTCCAGCTACTTGGGAGGCTGAGAGAGGAGAATCACTTGAAACCAGGAGGTAGAGGTTGCAGTGAGCTGAGATGGCGCCACTGCACTCCAGCCTGGTGACAGAGGGAGACTCCATAAAAAAAAAAAAAAAAAAAAAAAAAAACTGATGCAAAAATATTTTTAAAAAGTAAAATATAGCCTATATCTATGCACGCTCCTAAAGAAATATTTTTAATTACATTGTATTGGTTAAGGGAGCATTACAAATAAAATAAATAAAATTGTTTTTGGCAAATAATCATGTACCTTATTCAGTTGCTTAGCTGAATCCTTCTAATATTCTCATTAATATTTTTCTGATAAATATATTTTCTAATGTGGTTATATTATTTTTAATTTTTAAATAAAATTTTCTGAAATTTTCTTCACAGCTATATTTTATGACTTATAAATTTGAAATTAACAGAATCAATTGGCTTTTCTCTGTCAACTGAAATGTTCTACTAATAAAATAATGTCTTTAAGTGTACTTCCAGCAAAGCATCATCAAAAAATTCCTACCAAAAGTTGAGATATCTCAAGTGCCACTGGAGAATTAAAAATTAAATGTCATACATTTGAGAACTTGTTTAATTTGTTTAGTCTCCTTGCTCTGTAGGGATGAATTTCAATATCTTCCTGGTTGCAGACCTAGTTTTCAGTAATATTAAGGTGCTGAAAGTGTCAAAATTTAAAATTTTTTGCACTCCACACATTAAAAGAGAAGAGTTTCAGCTGTGTGGTAACTCTTCACTATCATATTTCTTGTTAACATATGAGTGTTTAAATTATATTTCATATATTTTATATAATTCTATTTTTGATTATATTTTATGTAATCAAAGCACCCATAATATTTCCAATTAGAAAATACTTTCTGCCCATACACAAGTAAAAATAAAATAAATGCTTCCATATTTGTATGACAAATAGCAACACTTTTACTGAACATTATTAAGGAAGAGGAAGTGAAACAGTCTGAGGAAGTAGAAATTTACACCAGATACTCATTTGGAATACCAGGAAAATGAAATACTGATTATATGATTTTCTGTGTTTGATAACATAAGTAAAGAAGCAGATGTAGAGACCAGTACATATGCCCTGGGGGTTGGAATCTAGAGTTCTGAGATATCCAGTGGAATCATGTAAAATATTTGACATATCTTTATTCAAGTAATATAACTATATTTTATCACTAATATACTTACAGCACTATATTTACACTTATAATATTAATCATATTATTGTTATAATATAATTAACATAATATATAAATAATTGTAATATTAATTCTATTAATGTTGATTATAATATTAATTCTATGCACTTAAATAGATGCACCTAGAAAATAGATGCTTTCTGCTCACACATCTCTAATAGAAAATCAATGCAATTATATCAAAATCACGATAGTGGTTTCCAGGGGATTCTTGTATCCAGCTGTCCCCATTACCTTTCTCAAGAGTACTTACCTTGTCCATCAATTCCCCAGTTATAATCTTACACAATGGATTTATAGTACTACAGTTTGTCCTTAACTATTTAACTAGATGTGTTCTGGTAACCATATCAAAGTACTGATAGATGAATAGTTAGTTGCAATTGCCAATTTGCAAAAGAATTAACAATCACTTCCATGTTCTAATTTTCTGTTAAGAAAAATTACAAAATTTATACATAACTCAAGTTTCCACTTTGCCCTTTCACATTTAACACCTAGTTTTGCTAACGCTGGCAAAACTTAAGCTTGGACCTAATAACAGTCATTCTAAATTATACTTAATCCTGAAATTTCTAACTAGGCACTTGCTGAATTTCCCTTAAAATACTTTTAACTAGTAATTGTTCTTTAAATATCAGTACATTTGTTTCATATTCATTTTCTCCCTTAAATCTTCAGAACAGAATTAGACAGCAGTAAAAGAAGAATAGAGTAGAGCTGCAGACATGGAGAGAACTCTCCTCCCATTGCTCAAGCTGATAGCTTCAGTTACTAGGACCAAGCTACTGACCTTCCCTGGGATTCAATTCCTAGTTTGCACTTTGTGAATCTTAGATTTAGATTTCTCCTGTCTTTATCAATGAGTTCTTATAAGGATTAAATGAAATAACATGAAAGTGGCTAGAAAGAAGTGATAAAATATAAAATAATACCTTAGCAAAGGATAATCTAGTAGTATCAATTTTGTTTTCTACTATTAATTTGTTTGATCTGTGTATGGAATCCAGTGCAAGTACTTAAGTATAAGTAGGAGTCTGTTGAAGAGAACTGCACCGAACCTAAAGGACTATGCATTTATATGTAATCATACATGTAAGTTTTTATGTCCCATGGGATGCTGAATTGCTTTGTGAATTTTTTGGAGAAGAGTAAATTTTGTGGGGGCATACTTATTTCTTACCTGAGTTACTGCTACCCCAAATACTGTGCTGTCAAAAAGATATTATGTACTTAAAAAGAATCCAAACGACAGTAGAAAAATCTGCTCTCAAAATTAAGTAATAGAATATGGCACTTATGCTGACAATTGAGCAAACCTTTGCTTGAATGGTTTACTGTGGAGCTGATAAAGTCGAGCATCAGTGAGTTGCACATTCAGGATGGTAACATATATTGATCATGAAAATAACACAAAGCAAAGTCAAAGAACACCTTTATGGACCTTACATAATTTCAATGAACAGGTTAATAAAGTGAAAAGAATGTTAAGAATCACAGACCTCTTCAACTTATCTTGCTGCATTAATAATGCCTTATTCACCTTATTGAGAGTCACCATTAGCTATTTACAACTGAGTCTTTTTTTTTTTAGGAAAAAGAAAACTTCAACACTTCTAAGGTTTCAAAGGTTGCTCCAAGAATGTGATTCAGCAAGAGGCAAACATGAGGAGTGTTATCTTTGCCTACCAAAAAAGTGCCATTGTAGTTAGCCTTGACAGCCTGAGGAATCTTGCTAAAATATCAAGTTCCAAGGGAAGCTAGTAACTCGTACACTATAGTGCTCACAGACCACTGTTTTTTTGCTTATAGTGTTGGCACTTGGCACAGACACAACATAACAGATGGCACAAATATATCAATTGTTCTCAATTCAAGAACAGTGTCACACACAGAACTCAATTATGAACATATGGATACAGAAGCCCTTTGTACAAGAAGTTTCATCAGCTACCTCTACATCTGTGCCTTTATTATTTATACCAACAAAGCCTCTTCAGGAATTCTTTCTGAGGTAAAGCTACTCCCTTTAATTATAAAGCACCAGGGTGATTTGCTGAATATTAAAGACCACATAAAATGGGAAAACAATATTGAAGGCTGACAACCTGGGCATCTGCCACCTCTGATCCCAGAATATCCCAATCATATTCCCCCAAAATATTGATAGTAGATCTTCTTTCTGATTCTCATGTACAGGCTGATTAAATTCATAATTAACTTTGCCAGATTCCAGATAATCTCAAACAGGCTATTGATGAAATTTCCAAAAGATAAATGTCTTAAGGAAATTAGTTTCAACAGAAATCAACTACCCAAAAGACACAACTAGCTGCTTAGCATGCTGTCTGATAAACATACTGGCAAATTGTTTGTCCCAAAGCATCAAGAGTAAGCTATATTTTATTGCCTAGGACTGATTTAATTATTGAAGTCAGTAGAAGTGAGTAACTTATTCTACACTTTTTAGCGTAACCTGCCAAGTGTGACTGATTTTCTATCAGAAATTACTTAGAAAGCTTGGTTAAGAATGCTTATTGATTTTCAAGACAATTCTGAGAGATGGACTTTGTAACTCATGAAGGCAACTTTTCACATTTACTCATGTCATTACAGTGACACTCACAACTCTGTACCAGTTTTATGTAGGCAGGCATGTAGGTATGCATGTGTGTATGTATGTGTCTGCATATTGGTAGTACTAATAGTTAACGATAGTGACACTAAAACACCTAACATAGAATGTGCATTTACCTCAACTTATTTTAATAAATTTATTGACAGAAAGCTTATTTTCAAATGACAGTTCTCTCAAGTAAATGATGAACACTAATATGCCCACGGTGACTCTTTGGGATCACACTGGTCAAGCAAACAGGGCTGGGATTTTCATCACTGGTTTGTTAGTCCATGTGATGAATGAGTCCTTTTGATTACTACTGAAGCACTGTCACAAAATATTTTGTGATTTGCCCTGCCAAAGCATAACTGAGAATTCGACACAAAAATGTCTAATGTACAAAATGTTGTTATTCACTATTTATTCATGATATCTACAGGAGCTACTCTTTATCAGAAACCACGGAGCAGCTTAATAGATATTCCTCCATTATGCAGAGGGCAGAAGGCCTGTGTTCTGAGTTTTTCTGAAGTCAGACGCAGCCACGCGTCACTCACCACATTGAGAAGGAATTTACCTTGGTGATATGAAAATAGAAAATCATTTTAAGGAGCAACACTCGTGCATCTGACCGTTTTTGTTTAATTAAGCTCCTAAGTATGCATAAGACTAACAAAAAGTTAGAACAATGCCTCCCTGATCTTGAAGCGAAACGAATGACAGTGAAACTTACAACTATGTGAAAGGCAACTACTGTTGCTTCTATGTGCAAGGCAATTTAACCTGGATTAATTCAAAATATAATAATATAAAACTGTTAAGGGCCTCAGAGGGGGACATCTTCCTTACTAATAAACTGTTATATCTAGTAAGGGAACTATATATGCCAAAAAGTGTTGGGACTGAATATTCTGGGGTAGGGGTGTGCGCGCATGTGTGTATGTTGTAATTTGCTGTAGAAGTATGTTACTATTATGTCAAGTACAGAGTATAGTATGTAATGGTGAAAGGAAAAATGAGTAATATAATACTGAAATTAATATTATTAAAGTAAAATAGTAGTAAAGAGTGGAGAACATGGCTTCTTAGGATGGTACTAGCTAGCAGTGCCATATATGAATGTATGAGAAGGGTTGTATTTTTTTTTCTTCTCTCTAGTTTATTACTGTGTCCTCAGATTCAAAATGGGAGAATCATGCTGATTATTCCATAAATTATGAAGAAGGAAATAGAAAACTAGAGTCAAATAAAAAGAAGCAGAGTTACTAAGAGTTTATATTTACCTTACAGACTGGATAGAAATAAGAAGGGTTGATGTAAAAAATCAAGTAAGAGTAGCATAATTTTGATTCGACGACTGAGACAACTGTTGCCATAAAGTTTAATTTGAACATAAGCAACTTAATAAAAACTGAAACACCAGGGAAGCAAAGGTTAGACTCTGACATGTTTGCTGATAGGAAGCTGCTGACGTGCTGCATGGTGACAGCTGTGTTTCAGTTTTCAGAAGATTTAGTGTAGCGGTTGGACACCAGGGTAGGCATATTATGGTCAGGAAGAAGCTAACGAGTGGCAGAAGGACTCATAGAAAACCAAATCTTAAAGAAGAGAATAAACAAGTGCAGATTTCATATGCGTCAGTGAGGATGCCCTGTGTGAGCTGGAAAGAGGGATGGATGGAGTAGAGCTTTAAGGAATCTTAGGGAGATATCATTTATCTATCTCTTCTCAGGTAGAATTGAAATTCGTGTTCTATAATGATTCTACCAGCAGGAATGACATATATTTCAGAATAGATTATTTTAGAAGAGTAATTTTCAACTGTTTCTCCACCATAACGCTTGGAAAATAGTACTATGCACAACAGAATCCCATGTGTTCTCAGACTAGAGGCAAGGATTTTAAAAGGCTATGTGCAAAGTACAGTTTCTGGACTGCTAGAGTAAACTCCATCCTTCATTTTAAAGAAAGCATATCCATGGCATAAGCTCAAATTTGTAATAATCTCTTTTCATTTATATTTACATAAAGAAACCAAGTCACAGATTTTAGTACTTTACATGAATTAAAAATTACTCATTACATGCACCCATAATTCTCTGCTCGGTCATCACTTTTCTTTGTATCTGTCCACACAACTCTGAGTTCTAATACCATTTCAAACTTCCACTTTCTGTGTTTGTGTAGTTTTCCCCAACTCTGCTAGTAGCTCTTAGTGGCTTGCTCCATTTATATGGGCTAGGAATACTTGCAAGATAGTAGAAGGAAAATGGAACTCCCCCCACACATATCAGAAAAGGATAGCTGCACTGGAAAAAAAAAAAAAAAAAAAAAAAAGGTATTCTTGTGAAGACAATAAAAAAAGACTTGCCTTGGGTAACATGATTTCTTACCAGAGTGAACTCCAGGTACATTTAAACACAAAGTGGAAAGCTCAAAATCTCCTAATTTTTAATCTTGGCAGGTGACAATATGTGACTAATCCATCTTTTTCTTCATGGCTAGAATTACATAATGCTAGTACTATCATAGGAAAGGCTAAATATTACATCAACTTTAATCTTCTGTTGGCAATAGCTACTCAATAAAGATCCAGTAAACTACTGAGTAATTTGCCAATGGGAAAGGAAAATATATAGACAATATGAGATCATGGATTGCTTCAACTTCGAAAATGACTTCCATATAGATTGTGTTTTTTTCAGATTGAACTATATACAGGCACTTATATATATTCTACACAATTAGCTATCTAGGCAGGACCAAACCAGATGGCAGAGGAGACAGCTGGCAGGGACCACCAAGTAAATCATGAATATTTCATAAAATCAGAAAGAATTCTCAGAATTTGAAAGAACAATAGAGGAGGCTAGCACTTCAACAGCCCATTTAGTTGAACTGAAATTTCTGGTACTAGTATCCCAGCATTTAATTTATCCATATTATGAAATTAAAATATCAGCCCCGATTTTTATGTATATGACAAAGTATTTGCTTTTGTCTTTTATAGGACAGGCTGTTACTAAATAATACTCTTCTATATAATACAATGTTCCTAAGAGTTCATAGGTTCAAATCCAGACTTTATCACTTGTTAGACATGTGACCTTGAAATGTGTTAACTTCATTTCCCTTAGGTTTCAATTTCACTGAGGATAACAGTGCTTAACTCTTAGGTTTGTCTTGAAAATTAAATGAGATATCATATATGAAGCACTTACTATAGTCCCTTAACTCCCTCTCAGCTATTACAAAGTTTCTATGGAATATTAGTCATAAGAGACTAGTTTACTGTGAGAGTAGGACTTATAAAGCTTTGTTTACTATAGTAATTCAAGTACTCATTTAATATTTCTTAAATAAATTACCAGATATAAATCACGAGCATTTAATGAAAACGAAAATCTTCATAGTAAAATTTGTTTAAAAATTCTGCTACAGTTTCTATTCTCCTCTTGAAACTTCATGATATTCTTTAACAAGAAAAAAATGTTCTGAGAAGTATTGCAAACATATACAGGAAACAGGTAAAGAAACATGTTGACATTTGTTACACATTTTCAAAAAATTGTTAACCACTCCTTTAATCTTCTTTTATTTTTGAGGTTCTGCTAATGTCTACTTATACATTAGAAAATAGGAGTATTTGAACATTGTGTAATTTATTTAAAAGCAAGATCAAAGATTAAAAATAATTTATAGTAAGGCTCCTAGATCCAGATAGATAATAAAATACAAACCTTGCTTGGATAATATGTCAAACTTTACTTTGCTGGTTATAAAAATATGCTTACTAATCTGATTAAGTACAAAAAGGTATAAACATCAAGCTTCTAGTTATTGAATAATCATATATGGATTAGAACACACACACACAAACACACACACACACACACACACACACACACACACCCCGCATAAGACAGAGCTAGAAAATACAGAAGCAAGAGATAATTGATTGTTTCTTTAAAGGATTATGGGATTACAGTGCAAGTATCAGAGCACATACCCTGAATTAGGCTTTATCCTCAATGATTTTGTCTAGCTACCATCTGGTCCTTCAATATGAAATAAGTAGTGGTAATGTATTTGACTTGTCTTATTGGGGTCGTATGGCCAGACATTTTTTATTATTATGAATGCACTTCCTTTTCTGTCCTTTCATATTTCTATTTAAAGTTCTGTGGAAATGTCACATAGTTCGACAGGAGCATCAAGATACAGAATAGTAAAAGGGAAGACATCCTCTGCCTTAGAAAGGTCATTTCCTGAGGATTATTTAAATCTTTTATAGAATGTAAAGATCTTATAGTTTTCAGAAAGAAAAGAAATATTATGCTCATCTTGGGACTTAGAAAACAACTTTTATTTTTAAGTACTGACTTGTCCATTCTATTATCAAAGAGAACACTTATTAAAGAGCAATACCAGCTGTCACTGGATAATTTGCCTTAATAGTCCCTAGCATCATCATTTTTTCATTTGTGTCTTAAGAGTCAAAGCAGTAAAGTTTAGTCATCTACGGCCTGGACATTTAAATTATTTGGAAATTTTATATCTACTAAATGGTACATATGAAAACAATACTTTCTATGGAAAAAGTTAATGATGTCTGTGAGAACATTTCCAAACTTACAACCATAATCAGTTTTTCTCCTCTCAGACTGGAATGTTTCTAAGGGAAAAATATGAAATTCCTTCATTCACTGGAACTAAAACTTGGTCATTTTCCCTAATGTTTGCAAGAGAAACAAAATACTTTGTAAGATCGTGTTTTATAATAAACTCCTAAAATTAAAAGTTAATGTTCAAATATTTTGTTCCTTCAATACACTAGCTAGATCAGTTGGCTAGAACTTAGCTAGATCACTATCTGTAATAACATAAAATTCAGGATAAGACTGTCTTGGATCCCATCCAAAGGTTGAAATACAAAAAGAGACTTGTTTATAGGTTAGCATTTTGTCATGGACTCAGAAAATTGCATAGTTGTATGATCTCACTAGGAGGCGAATAATTGCTTCCAACTCATAATTTCATGATTTAGTAATAAAAGCTACTCCTAACAATACGCTCTTTCCGTCAAAAGACCAAAACTAGCAGATACTTTCAATAGTTGAGGTATACAACACAATAAAACTGCTTCCACTGACAATGCTTAAGAAATTCTCAATTAAAATCTATCCACAATATGAACATAAGCAACAGAAAGAAAAGAGTGATAATAATCTATAGCAAATCTAATTTGGAATTTTAAATTTGGAGGTGGCTAAAACTGTTAAAATGTCCACAGTAAAATTAAATCTATATTTTTATTCAAAAGAAAAAATAAAATGTAGATTAAAATCTACCAGTGTCATCAGAAGAAGTTCAGGACTATTTACCATTCAAGTGATTAGTTAAGTTTTGAATAATTTTTTTAAATCTCACAGTTTTCTTCTTCCCATAAGGGGACAATTACTGGCAGCTCCATGTTTGTTACAATGAAATGCTTCAGAACAATTTACTAGTAATTTCCATACTCTAACAGTTGATAGAAATCATTTATGCTTAAATTTATTATGCATTAGAATAGTACAGTGTAGTGACTTTTATTTGTATAATGTTTTTCACTCAAGAATAGAATATTCTATCATTCAGATCATTTGTTGATACTATTTCAGAGTAATTTGATAGAGACCGGAGTTCTTCAGTAATCATATACTTATTTGCACTTTGCCAAACGCTCCTATAAAATCAGCATAGCAGTGTAAATTGTTTCACTTTGATATGTAGAGAAATTAAATTTTGAGCTCAGTGCTATAAAATGAATTGTGAGCAAAAATAGCATCCATGTCTGCCCTGACGATTCCTGAGCCTTGAATGAAGTTGATTAATAGCATAGAATATGCCTCGACTAAACCTAATCGCTTACATATCATTTAATATTGACAAGTGAAAATGAGTGATGTGAAAACATTTTCAACCAAAAGTACTGAAATTGTATACTTCGTTCCCCAATAACTATAACTTATTCAATTTTGAGTTTTACTTGGCTCTTCAGTTATTCATTGTAAATAGTTATCCTTAATAAAAAAAATTCTTCTCATACACTAGGAAAGTAACCTCTGATGAAAAAATAAGTTAACAGATTATTAGAAATATAAATACATTTTATTATTCTAGCATTATGATGATGCGAGGTATGCTTCTAATAAAATAGCATTGTTTATTAAGCACATTTTATCCATTATTCCTAATTGAATAGAGATTGCTTGAAAACCCCTGGAAGCAATTTACCTTCTCTATCAACATTTTACTTCCAGAAAGGTTATTTACTTCCTAATTGGGTTTCAAATTTAGTTTGGCTATCAATACTTCATAATTAACAACTATTTATAAATCCTGAACATTTACACCACCGATGATAAATAATACTTACAATACATTTTAGAAAATTGTCACTTTTTTTCTATTTTTTTTTTGAGACTTTTTTTTTCTGACACAGAGTGTTGCTCTGTGTCCCAGGCTGGAGTGCAATGGTGTAATCTCAGTTCACTACAACCTACGCCTCCCGAGTCAAGAGATTCTCTTGCATCAGCCTCCCGAGTATCTGGGATTACAGGTGCATGCCACCACGCCCAGCTAATTTTTGTATTTTCAGTAGAGACGGGTTTCGCCATGTTGGCCAGGCTGGTCTTGAACTCCTGGTCTCAACAGATCCGCCAACCTTGGATTCCAAAGTGTTGGGATTACAGGCCTGAGCCACTGCACCTGGACCCTATGTTGTTCTTATACACTAGGATCCATACTGGCTATCTTTTTATTTAATCTTTCTGCTTTAAAAAACTATGTAATATAAGATTTTGTCTTGCCCAAAGAAAGATATTGCCTTTGTATTCAGCTTCTGGGAGGTATCTATGTTATACTTGACACAAGTGTCTTTGCTTAGGTTGGGAATTGGTCACACCCAACAATCCTAGGTTGTAGCATAGACATGCCAGAAGAACCATCCATGCGATTCAGGGGGGAGGCTTTGGGTCAGACCATATCAGTTGACATCAGTTCAACCACGGGGTAACTGATCAATCAATCATACCTATATAATGGACCTTTAAAGAAATATCTGAACACAGAGGCTTGAATAAGTTGTACTTGTTGGCAATACTCTGCGCACATTGTCACAAATCAGTGCTGGGAAGGTAATGCCCATCCTGCTTCCACTGGAAAAAGGATGGAAGCCTCACACTCAGAGCTCTACCAAGCTCTGCCCTATATGACTCTTCCTTTGGCTGATTTTAGTCTGTATTTTTCCCTATAATAATCTCTAACTTTAAATACAGTTGCTTTCAATAAGTTCTGAGTCCTTCTAACAAGTTATCAGACCTAACAGTGACCTTCAGGACTTGCAATTGGTGTCAGGAGTGAGGGCAGTCTGCAAAGGATTGTGTCCTCAAGCTTTGCAGCTGGACTAACTCCTGGGCAGAAGTGCTTGGATGACAAATTAACTAAAAGGCAAACATGCACACATACAAACACACACACACTCACACACTCAAAACACTCAAATACATAAACACAGAAACTCAGTCCACACATAAAAATGAACATCAACAGACCAAACTGTAGATTAATAAATATATTTTAATAACTTACTGTCAGTGCCACGTTACTTCCTCTCATGCCTCTTGCACTATAAATGGATTTTAATAGTCAATTCAAGTGTTGATGCAAAACAGCCTTAAATATAAGAGCAAAACACCCTTAAGTATAAAGCTTCTAAAATTGAAAATATTAAATCATTAATTGTTTGTCTTGATGAAAAGGTAATAACATAGGATAGTGGAAATGCAATTAAATATAATTCCTTATACTGTGTTCCTTTTTTAAAACACAAAGGATAGCTCCTTTAATCAGTTTTCTGAAGACATCATTTTCAGACCTTGCTTCATCACTTTATCGACAAGTATCATTCTTGTGGATACACCCATATTGGTCAATACCAATATTAAAATAAAAAATTTGGAATTCTGAATTCTGTTTATCTTGGTTAGTACAGAGTAAAACCATACATCTAAAATTTAATAAGAGTAAAATAGCATTTCTCTGATCAAACAGAGATGGCGATAAATATTTTATGAAAAGGATTTGAGGCATCAAAAAACAATTTAAGTAAAACAAAACAAAAATTATTTCTATTTACCTTAATTCCATTTTGCCCTACGAAATTACTATTACTGGCTATCAAATCAACATCCATTAGAACCAACTAGAGAGTTTTTTGATTTTCAGATCCTAATTCATGATATCCCAAATTGATAGACTGGGCAGAATCCTGAGTTTCTGCATTTTAACAAGCTTCTAGATAGTACTGTTGCAGACCAAAGTTTAAGAACTACTGATAATATAATTCAAAAGTTTAAGCACTGGACCTAGCACATTGCTTTGTGTTAAATAAATATGGCACAATTTAAATTAATTACATTTTAGGAAGTTAATGAATTACAATTTCTAAATGAATTTGTCATTTTTGACAGGTAATCAATGTGTTTAAACTATTTCATAACCATTGCTTTTTCTTTGACTGTATATTTTGCTGAATCCATTATAAGAAAATAAGTCTTGCCAGTTCTTCTGAATGTTTTAATGTTTCATTTGATAATATTTATATCAAAGTTTTTTCAGCAGAAACTTCTTCAATATACTTTTATAAATATGAAAAACCAGTTCTTCACACATTTAAAATAAGGAAAAGATTAGTATAAGAAAATTATCAAATGTTTTTAATAATAAACATTTATATTCATTTCTTTAATATAAAATTATTTATTATTCGTCTAACAGGATAAAAATATTTAGAATTAAAGCAAGTTAAACAACAAATTTCTTAAATTCTGTATATTATATAATATATTTTGTGTAAAGGTGACATGTTTAATTCAGTTGGTTGAAAAAAATGAAGACCCCATTTAATTTTTTACATTTAAAAAAAAGCACTGGTCTATATCCAGTGGTCTATATCCATCCAGTGTCTACTCACTTCTAAGCCTGTGGTCACAAAAGGAGGAAAATGGTAAGTTTATGTTAAGAGTTTTGTAAAGTCCTTAAGTAGCATCCTGGGAGATATCAGATAAGCACCATTATTTTTATAGGTTTTAGGAAAAGCTTTTTATTGTCTAAGTTTTGCCGTTGCTTTCAAAGAGCACCAAATTTCTGCTGATAGGAAATTAAATGATTACATACTTGAATTATCTTTCTAAATCTCTACTCAACATTGTTCATATCCAAAATGCCACGGAAAACCAGTGAAAGGTAGACTGCCGCAGGAGCAACAGGGTTCCGAGGTGTCTTGGGAACCCACCAAACCTAAGCCTTCTGGGCCTCTTTCCTGAGGGAACCACAACCAAGATGTGGAATAGTGCCTTGGAAACCCATGGCTACTCCAGCTAGGGAAGAGCCAGTGGTTGTGCAGAGTCCCATGGGGCTTTGGAACACTGATGTCGTCTCAGAAAAAAGATCAAGAGCCTAAGCCCAGAACACTGTACTCTGTACCATATCTCAGCATCTTTTTGCCATTCTTGTGGGTGAAATATTCAAAATTTGGAATGCTGAGATTTCTCAGATCACTACTGTGGAGATAATTAGATATTGCAGAGAGGACTCCAGCCAATATTGTTGATGAAATGGATGACATAACAGTTGCATCAATAGGGGCTCACCAGTGATTTAATGCAGAGAATGTCAGTGGTAACCACACTGTGGTTCCTTCAAAAACATATAGGAAAGTGATGGCCATCTGAGATCTTTTCAGACCAAAAAGAGCCTAGTAGCTTCTAACATCATGCCCCTCAAGGATATGAATGAGTTTTCCACACATATTCTGGAAGTAGCCAATGCATATGACGCTGAGCAAATCTAACAGCAAGGGAGAGCACCTATCTGCAACCCAGGAATGGGTGAAGTACGGAACTTTGGTGGGAATAGCTTCATGACAGGAAATAGCTTTACAGTGGCCAAAAACTAGGTGCTAGATTTGATTAAGGTTTGCCCAAGATTTGAAAGATTGAACTTTCAGGATCTTAAGAAACAGCTCCAACACATCTGTAGCCTCAATCAAGAAAGCTGTGAATTTTTCTTAGAATACAGGGATACATTTATTCAACTGTGAATGATGATCATTTAAAATCTATAGACAAAAATAACTAGATTTAATTGGGTATTGGAGATATTTTTCAGCAGGATCTGTTTTCAGAATCCATTGGCTACAGCTGTGTATATATTTGGCCAGTTGACTTCTAAGAAGTAGGTCTCATAAAAGTTTCAGTTGGCATCCTTAAGAAACTTCCTAGTCTTCCGTTTTTGCGTCTTGACTTTTTTAAGCTCAAAGGGAGATTGATAGAGATGTATATACTAGGGCAGAATTCCCCGAAGAAATTACAAATAAGCTTGTTATAACACCAGGTTAGATGGAAGAAAAGTGCCACCAACAGAGGTAAGCAGTATCACTTAAATAACATTTGGGGGGTTGTATTCTTAAAATGTTTCCTTAAAATGAGCAGGACTAAGGCCCGTGGTTAAAGAGCTAGCTAAGAAACCCACTAACCCCTGCCTATTTGTGGTTCCCACTTTGGTTATTTAGCATTACTGTCAGAATTGCATTTTCTTTCACTTTTTTGTTGTTACTGCTGCCAAAAATGACTTTATAGGAACATAAGGTTCTGGAGTGGTGGCCTTAAGGGGCAGAGGAGAGGAAGAAATGTGACTACATTTTGTACCAAATAAGTACATTCACATGCTTAATGAAACTGTTGTATTGTAAAAAAAGAAAATGCAAAAGAGAATATAAAATGTTTGTTATATTTATGAGTATTACTAATGAAATTCTATTATAATGGGAAGGAAGCAGTGTGAACAAGTTTTGTGTGTGACTGATTTCAAAATCATAAACAATCAAAACTTCTGTAGACAATTTAAGTTTAAAGGCCTGTCAATACAGGATTTTATGTATATTGTGCTTTATCAGGAAAATGGTGATTTTGTTATTTGAAGATTTTTGAGTAACCCTTATTGAACATCATCAAAAAAAAATAAGAAACGAGTCAGAAATTTAGACAAAGAAATAGATGGAAGAGAAGGAAAAAAGAGTTATTTTTGAAGAGCCCTGAAGAAGAGAAGGGAAATGAAGTAGAATATCATAGGGCTTAGAAAATAATTTATCTAGACCAGGCACGGTGGCTCACACCTAAAATTCCAGAACTTTGGGAGGCCAAGGCAGGAGGATTGCTTGAGCCCAGGAGTTCGAGACTAGCCTGGGCAACATGGTGAGATCCAGTCTCTATAAAAACAGATGAAAAGAAAAAATAATAATTTATCTGTCTACAAAGAGTGAGGAAACCAAGTCAATTATAAGAAGGGTGGAGCTAATAGAAACCTAGGGTTATATAAACCTATGTATCAGAGGAAAGTTTAGAAATACATTATCTGGACATGTTTAATAAAGCTAAGTAAGCTAAATAAAGGTTACATAAACTTCTCTATTTAATTTTAAAATTCCAATATCAAGCTCTTCTGAATTTCTGAATCCAGTATGAGACCCAGAAGTTGAAAGCCAAGAAGACTGAGTCACAAAATGAGAAAAGCTCGGGGAAAGTCTGATACTTGTACAAAGTTCTTTTTAGTATAGCTATCCTTTGCAAAATAAAAATAATTAAAATCATTTTCAAGCCTCTCAGAGAATTTTAAAGTTTATGTTGCCAATTGTGAATACTAAATAAACAGTAATTATCCACTACCCATCATTATTAACTAAATATGTGTAAGATTTTATTTATATAATCTTAATTAGTGGGTCAACTTTTATCTTATTCAAGGTACTTACAAATTGGACAAGGAACTTGATGCCTTCATTTCTAACCTTAATTTCCCTTGCTCTGTTTTTCCTATATAATGTTAAGTTGTTCAACTACAAATTGTTCTATCATAAGAAATCTCAGGAACCTACCCTTCCCAGTAGGAAACAATCCACTGTTCACTAAATTGCTTGTCAATAAAATGATGAAATGAAATAGAAATGCAGAATGGAATATAGTAGATGAAAAATATTATCTTTGGCATACACTGGTTATTATTATTTTTATTCACCAATCAATAGTGTTGACTTTTTTAGTCAAATTTAAAATACAGCATCTTAAAATACGATTTAAGTATAAATTGTGGAATCAGCAGGCAAAAATTCTGTTGTCACAGCAGGTAAAAAAAGCTGCAAAGCAATACAGTCCACCTATTTTACAATATAATGCTAAAAAAGGTAATTAAGGTAATAAATTAAAAAAAACTTTTTTTTCCAACTATTGAGATCATAAGCACTAGCAAAAAAGCAGTATTTGCAGATACTATTGATTGTTTTTTAAATTAAGGCCAAGTGTTTGGAAAGGTATTGCAAAACTAGATTCATCACTACTAGACCAAATAGGCACAAAATTACTTGATTCTAAATGAGGTGCAATATCTCAAAAAGAAAATATATTTTTTGCACTGTAATTGAAGAGTAGAAAAAATTTTCCCCTGATATTCCTCTTTGCAATTTATTGATAGATGTATTTGCAATGAGGTAAACTTATTCTCATAAGTATAACTGAATAAACATGAGTCCATCATTATTTAAAATGTTGACTAAGAGGCTGGGCGCGGTGGCTCACGCTTGTAATCCCAGCACTTTCGGAGGCCGAGGCGGGCGGATCACGAGGTCAGGAGATCGAGACCACGGTGAAACCCCGTCTCTATTAAAAATACAAAAAATTAGCCGGGCGTGTTGGCGGGCGCCTGTAGTCCCAGCTACTCGGAGAGGCTGAGGCAGGAGAATGGCGTGAACCCGGGAGGCGGAGCTTGCAGTGAGCCGAGATTGCGCCACTGCACTCCAGCATGGGTGACAGAACGAGACTCCATCTCAAAAAAAAAAAAAAAAAAGTGTTGACTAAGAAAGAAGGGGTCTGTCAAGGAAACAAGGGCAGCCATATATTCCCTCGTCTGACAGCTTGGAAACCAAAAAGAAGGCACTCCTCCACCCCCTTTTCTCTGGATTATCTTTGTGGGTATCAAATCTTATTCTTAAATTTTGAATCATCCTGACTAATATTTCAATTGATGAAGAAATAGCCTGGAAGGGCACACATACCTAACAAATTAGGACATGTAAGATCATCTGCTCTGTCTACGTTCACACATGTCTAAGTGGTTGGGCTTCATAAGAATGATACACGCTCATTAGATGTAACACACAGTATTTAATTAAGGTGAAGTTTGAAGTGAATCACCTGGATTGAAATACCAGCATTGTCCTTTGATAGCTGCACACATTTTACAAGTCATGTACCCTTTACAACTTTTAGTTATCTTGCCTAAAAAAACCCTGCAATTATATGTATAAAAATAAAAATATTATAGCTAAAATGTTACACGAATATTAGTGGTTGACATTTATCTGATACTTACTATATGCCAGATGTATTTAATTCTCACAACACTGTGAGTTAGACATAATTATATCTATTTAATACACAAGGAATTTAAAGGGTAGAAAGCCTGACTTCAAAGCATGTAACTGCTCTAAGGATAATAATAGCTTTTGTGCTTAGGTTCCAGACTGCTGTGAGTATATATATATATACACACACACACACATATATATATGTATAACAGTGTGCAAAATCTTTGTAAGTTAAATTGCTAACAGTGCATTGTTGGCTGTTATATCATGGTATTGAAATATAAGAGGAAGTTTAACTCTCAAATTTATAAGCAAATGGCATAGAATGATTATAAAGTTTTAGGATCCAATGTAAAACAAAAGCTTTCAAGATCTTTTAGGCCTTTGTAATCCATAAGTTCAAATATTAGGTATAGGACAGTTAAGTAAATTGCCTAAGGTTGCAGCAGACCTGGGAAGAGAACTGAATAGCTTAGGTTCATAATCGTGGTGTTTTAGCATCCAAAGGAAGCTATGCTTTGAATATTTGACTTTTCAGAGATAATGTTCCTTCAACTATCAACATAGAGAAGAAAATAATAACATTTAAAAACTAAGTAATTCTTTGATTATTAAAGTAAGCATAGTTTGATGCTAAAACTAAGAAAACTACATATTATTTCAATATGACATACAAAGAAAATAGGTTAGCTTATCAAAGTATTTTAGGTGAGAAAAAAATACTACATCATCAGCCCATAATGTGGACAGAACATAAAATACTCAGACTTTGAGCACTAAACTAGGAGAGGAAACAGTGGAACCACAGTCGGGAAGTCAATTGCATTATATCACAGCAAGTAAATTGTCTCTTTTAAACTGTCAAATCAGGAACAAGATGGAAAAAATTTCAAGCCATTTATGCAGCCAGGTTAGGAATACAAAATATAAGCAACAATTTAAAAAGGAAAGGAATATGATGTACAAATGTGGACAAGAAATCCAGCTTAGTAAAAAAAATCACAATTGCAGGAATAGAAGAAAATTGTATATAAGTGCTCTATGAAATAGGATATCTAAGTAGGAAATTGAGTTCTGTAAAATAGGGGTTCATAAACGAGGAGTTAAAGCAACAAAACAGGATGAAAAGAAACACTAAGCAGTATCAAAACAATTTGAGGATAAAAACAACCAAGAAATTAGAAACAAAAGGGAACAAAACTTATGTGGCTGAAAGTTGTTACTAACATGGTAGAAAGACTTGATGTAACCAGGATACATGCATATAGGAAAAGAAAGAGACTTTTCAAATAAGAAAGAAACCAATAAATGGAGAAATCAAACACTATTCAATACAAAAAGTATTCCCAAGGTAGTGACCTGAACAAATGAAACTGCAAACTACACAAAATGTAATTTTTTTTTTCTTAAAATAGAGAATCCACATTATCCCAAGAGAAAAACAAAATGATGTATAATACTCAACACTGGTATATATCCTGGTTAGGTTACTGAAATGCAAGGGTATAAGACATAGTTCTTCAGCAATTCACACGGACAGAATAAACTGCCTCGGAGAAGTACTGGTAGCAGCAGTGGGGGTATATACATTCTAGACATTTTCACAGCAATCATCACTGGAGTGGGGAGAGACAGGGAGGGCACAGGCAAGGCAGATCTCCAGCCAAAATGTTGCTAAGCTATGAAAGCAAGAAGTAAGATTCTCAACTACATATTTTTAAAGGCAAAATATATTGTATCTGTTATCTCCAGGTTGTGGAGTGGGGGCAATTGAATTGAAGATGCTGGGAATGGAGAGGGGCTGAGTAAACAGAACTCGTGGTGGGCACTAAATTAATGTAATACAAATATTAGACTAACACTAAATTTAAAAAATAATAATTATAAAATAATGTAAATTTCATAAACCTTCCCAATGTAAAACTAATGACAAAACTTCAAAAACAAGAATAGAAAATCAGTTTGAATAAAGAATAAGAAGGCTTACATTCATGAATATGGTCTGAAGTTCTATATATTGTTAAAAAATATATAATGGTTTACGTGTCTTAATTTTTCTCATAATTTCTTTTTTTAAGTTTAATGTTTTAGGACAAAATATCAGTCGTGGGAAATAAATATTCCTGGTGGATTAAGAAATTCAATAACTTATTTCTTACATTAAAAATTTTTAGGCCGGGCACAGTGGCTCACACCTGCAATCCCAGCACTTTGAGAGGCCAAGGTGGGTGGATCATCTGAGGTCAGGAGTTCAAGACCAGCCTGACCAATATGGCGAAACACTGTCTCTAATACATAGAAAAAAATTAGCCAGGCATTGTGGCGCATGTCTGTAATCCCAGCCACTTGGGAGGCTGAGGCAAGAGAATTGCTTGAACTTAGGAGGTGGAAGTTGCAGTGAGTCGAGATTGCATTGTTGCACTGCAGCCTAGGCAACAGAGCAAGACTCCATCTAAAAAAAATAATAATTTATACTTGAATTTAACATATTTGATAAGGTATAATTAATATGATATTTTTAGATAAATATATGCATTTTGTGTAAGCCTGTCTTAGCTTTGTTGAGGTATAATTGACAAAAAATAAACTACACATATGTAAGTATGTAATTTGATAATCATTGACATATACTTTGACAAACCTGTGAAGTTATCACCACAATTAAGTTTGAGAACATGTCCATCAACCCCAAGTTTCTTCATGCTCCTTCATAATTCATTCCTTTCAATCCTTCCTCCTCACCTTGTCCCCAGACAAGAAATGATCTACTCTCTCTCATTGTGCATTAGTTTGCATTTTCCAGAATTAATGCAACTTGAATCAGACAATATGTACTTTTCTAAAAAAAGCTGGCTTCTTCCATGAAGAATAACTATTTGTTGCATGTGTCCATGATTGAAGTGTGTTTCCTTCACCTATTTGTGGACATTTGAGTTGTCGCCAGCTTTTGACTATCACAACCAAAGATGCTATGTACATTTGTGTACAAGTTGTTAAGTAGGCTTATGGCTTCATTTTTCACTGGTAAATACCTAGATGTGGATTATAAGTGAATGTTTAATTCCAAAAAGAAAAAAGAAAAAAAAATTACCACAGTTTGCCACAGTGGTTTGTACCCTTTTACATTCTTCAACAGCAGAGTATGTTAAGTTCCATCGCCTATTCATACCCTCTAGCACTTAGTATGGCTAGTCTTTTTAATATGAGGCATCCTAATAAGTGAGTAGTGGTATCTCACTGTGGTTTGAATTGCATTTCTCTGATGAGTAATAATGTTGAGTACTCACTCTGGTAATTATTTGCTATCCATATATCTTCTCTGATGAAATGTCTATATTGCTCATTTTTTTACAATTTTCTCATCACTGAGTTCTGAAAATTCTTTACATATTCTAAATTTGCAAATATTTTCTTCCAAACTATGGTTTGTCTTTTCATTCTTTTATCAGTATCTTTCAAACAGCAGAAGTTTATGGCATTTATTCTGTAGTGTCTAATTTATTATTTATTTCTTTTGTGGACTGCATTTTGGGTGCTACATTTAAGACATTATGAAACCATAAAAATTGTAAAAGAAAATATTTGTGACCTCAGATTAAGCAAAGATTTCTTAGATACAATGCTCAAAACAGAATTTATAAAAGAAAGAAATGATAAATTAGACAGTATCAAAATTAAAAATAAAACAACTTCTGTTGAAAGACACTTAAAAGAATGAAAATACAAGCTACATTTTTTTTCTCACTTTGCCAATGTGAGAAAAGATTGGCAAAGTATACATTTAATTAAAGATATATATTCAGAATATGTAAAGGTGTTTCAGAAGTACATAATGAGACAATGGCTTAAAAACAGATAAAATTTGAATTCACACTTCACCAATAAAGATATATGGATAACTAATAATTACACGGAAGATACTCAACATTATTAGTCAGCAGAGAAATACAAATTAATGATAAATTTTGTGTTAACTTTTGTATATAGATCAATAGGTGGATCAAAGTTCACTTTTTGGTGTATGGAAATCTAATTGTTATGGTATAATTTGTTTAAAACACTATCCTTTCTCAGCTAAATTGCCTTAGCATTTTTTGTAATAACCATGTATGTCCACATATATGTGGGTTTATTTATGGATCTCTATTCTGTTCCATTAATCTAAGTCCATCTATTCCAAGACCACATTCTATTTTTGTAATAAGCCATCAGATAGCGTTAGTCACCCAACTTTGTTGTTCCTTTCCAAAGCTGCTCTGGCCATAGTTGTTCCTTTATATTTCCGTCTAAATTTTAGAATCAACTTGTCAATTTTTGCCACACCAAAATCCAAAAACACAAAGAAAACTTCTAGAATTTCAAATGAGCTTGTTTTGAAAATATAGATTCAATTGAGGAGAATTGAAAACGATATTGAATATCACAATTTATGAATACTTCATATCTCTCCATTTATTTAGGTCTTTGTTAATTTTTTTCTCTCAGCAGTATTTTATAGCTTTTAGTGTGCAGGTCTTTCACATCTTTTCACAGATTTTTCCCTGACAATTATACAGCATCAGATTTTAACATGTTTTTTAAAATGGTATTCTTTCCTAATTCTAAATTCTGTTTACTCTTTGGTCAGATATAGAAGATAAACAGAAGATATGTAGTGAATTACGATTTATTTTTGTATATTGATACCTTATTCTGCAATCTTGTTGAACTATTTATTAGCTCTAGTATCTTTCGTAGATTCCATCAGATTATTTACATAGATAAGATCATCCGTGAATAAAGACAGTTTGATTTCTTTCTTTGCAATATTGACGCGATTTATGTCTTTTCCTTGTCTTATTGTAGTAGCTAGAACCTCTAGTAGGTTAATGAATAGAAATAATAAGGGAAGACATCCTTGCCTTTTCCTAACTTAGATGAAAGCATTCATTCTTTTATCATAGAATATGATGTTAACTAGGATTTTGGTATCTAGTTTTATCAGGCTTAGCAAGTTCCCTTCTATGTCTAGCTATCTAAGAGCTTTTTTTGTTGTTGCTGTTCTCTAGGAACTGTTGTTGGATTTCAACAAATTTTGGGGGCACTTACTGAAAGAAGCATATGGATTTTTTCCTTCAGTTTATTAACATGATGAATTATGTTGCTTAACTGTTGAGTGTTAAACCAACTTCATATTCTCAGGATGAACTCTGCATCATCACAATGTATTATTTTTATATATTGCTTGATTCAGTTACTAAAACTTTATTTAGAATTTTCATGTCCATGTTCACGAAGGATTTTGGTTGGTAGGGATTTTTTTACATTCTTGTACGGTTATTTACGTTTTTATATATCTGAATAATGTTGGCATAATTGAATGATTTAGGAAGTTCTCTACACTTTGGTTTTCTGAAAAAATGTGTATAATATGACCTAATTTTGATGTTAAATTTATAGTTATTTTTCTATTTTTCATCTCCCTATATGTATATTGATACCAACCTAATGCTATTGATACTAACTGCTGGGTGGTAGGAATTATCATGCTTTGTCTATATTTTTATCTGTATACTTAAACATTGATCGTATGTTTTATAAGCCACGGGTAGTATTTTTAAAACTATGCAAATCTATCGTTAAAATTTTTTTTTCAATTAAAAACTGCATTATAATATTCTGCAATTATAAATGGATGCTGTCAGCACTTTAAGCTGATTGTCAGAGGATTATACTTCTCAAAATGTTTTCTGAGAACCACTAGTTTATCTGGAGTCCTATGATGTGGTCATCAGTAAACATAGTTGTTTCTGGAAAATAACAGTAAGTTCAACTATTTCACCTCCATTTACCAATTTGAAATGTATGATTAGGAAATGTTTTCAAAAAAATTTTTTTAATAATAATAATTTCATTTCAAGTGTTGAGCATACATTGCAAGGACTATTATGGTCAGTTAATCTCAGGTATCTTTCAGCTGTCAAGATGCAATTCATTTTGTCTCATGTTGTTTTCATAATCTTGTGGTATTAATGTTTACAGTAGCTAAATCTGAAATAATGTTCTGTCTCCATTTCACAAAAAAAGATCTAAAAGTGGTTCACTACAACATATATTAAAAATAAAATAATAATAATTATAATTATATAATTAAAAATTGTATTTATAATTATATTATATTTATATAATTATGTTTTAATTATAATTTTAAAATATATAAAATATCATTAATAATATAAAGAGTGAACAGAATTCCAGTTTGAATATAAAATGTGAATTTGTGAGCACCCAGTCAACTATTCTATCATATCAGATAACTTAAATAATATCAATCAAGTGTACAATAAGAAAAGGAAAATGCCTTTAATCCCCCATCGTTAGGGAAGCTGATGATGTCTATTATTTAGTTCTTTCTCAGAATTGATTTGTTTAGAGTACCACCTGATGAGGAAATGGACATTGAACTTTTATTTTCTATTATTTTTTAAGCTATAAGAATTCCATTTAAAATTTGCTAACTTTTTTCCTTTAAAAGGCAAGATGCAAACTGATCTTTAAACAGAGTTCCTGTGTCATAAAATAACCCCCTAGGTCTCTCATTTTTGCTAGGTAGATGTAAAATAGAACAGTATGCATTTTTCTGGGAGAATAGTATTAACAGACTATTATTGTCCTGGAGCAGGCTGGAGACTTAGATGAACTTTTTGAAGGCTAATTTAAGCAATGTTCTTTCTCACTGCAACTCATTACCTCCACCAATTTATGCACATGCCAAGCAACTTTAATAATATTTCCTTTTAAAAGTTCCAAGTTCCAGGTAATTGATAAACTGTGGTAACATCCATGGAGGATCCATTGAGGACTTCATACGGAATTTTTATCATATAAGAGTGATAATCTGGTCTTGTGGTTTAATCCCCACTTCTGGGTCAAGATTTTTAGAGAAATGATGGACTAATGAACAGAGATACCTGATGGTGAATAATGTTATGTATTGAACAAGCAGAGTAATAAATATCAAATACAAATGCTTAAGGAAAAAAATCCAAACATTCAGTCATAAATCGCTGCCCTACAATTTTTCACATTGATTCTACTTAATGAACTGAAGTTTGAGATTTCATGTTGGGTGTCCACCATGGCTTGATATGTTTGCTGTAGGGTTTCATGCATCTGGTAAGTGAAGGTAACAAGAACAAGTCTGATTGTTGGAAAGTGCTCACCATACACCTACTCATAAAGGCTATTTTAGTATACATTAAAATTTTACGGTATCTTCTTAGGTGTGAGATGAACACAGATAACTTAATGAAGACACCGTGAACATGACCTTGCTACTTTGAGAAGTAAGGAATAAAACTTTACGTAGCCTGTTTAGAGTGTAACAATCATTAGAGAAGGTCAATTTGTTTTTCCTCCAAGATTAGAAAATTAAAGAAGACAGGTAGGAAAATTAAACACAGTGCAAAGGCACTGATACTTTTCAATGATCATCCAAGCATTCCTCTTGTTCCTCAATTATCTGTTTACTGATATAAGTGTGTATCAGATTGTTTTGCCTCTCACGTAAGCGATACTCATTTTAATGCCATGAGTTGTTTCCTTTGCTAGAATTATATTAAATGTGAGTGGAACAAATTCTAAAAGTACTCAAGTATATTCATTTCCAATTATGATCTAAGAAAATAAAATGAGCACAGAGTGTATCGTAATGATAACAATTATTTTGGAAAGCATGCAATTTCCAAGTGCATTTGTTTCATTTGTGACCTTTATTTGTTTCTACAATTCTACTTTTGAGTTTACTAAGCATCAAATGGTAACCAGTAGTCAACTACTGGATAACCATGAGTTTGAATATTCCATAATGGATAAATATATACTGAGTCTCATTCTATACATAAATTATGTGGACCAGGGGACCTATGTTTTAGAAATGTGTATGTTAGAGAAACAAAAAACATTTCAGAGGTCCTCCGAATAAATACGAAGAAGGGCAAAGATACTAAGAGAAAAACAAAAACATAAAGGGTAAATACAATTTCAAAGCTAAAGGTGGATAAAAAGATTCCTAACAGGTAGTGTTGGCAGAAGAAGCCAATGCCTAATGTTATTGTTCTCCTAATTGGCTCATACAAGCAGCTAAACAATATATCTGGCATAAGTCTTTGAAAGCAAATATTCCCTGGACCACCTTGCTAAACAAGCTGCAATTTCTAAGACTGATATCCCTTGGTTTCTACAGTTAAGAAGCATTACGTATTTTACATTTCTGCCCAGCAAAGCTATTTTAGACAGACTTAAATATTTAAATCCTTTACGGGATTTGACAGAATGGGTGAAAAATGGCACTGCTCTAGAAATTTTGGCCCCAGTTCTGTCACTAATCAGGTGTGTGATTTAGTTAAGTCACTTAAACTTTTAAGCTATAATGTCATTGTCTATAAAATATCTGCCCTGGAAGTACAGTTAAAATAATGTGCTTGGAAGGGTTTTTAAAAATTAAAATGCTTTATAAATATAATTAACAATCATTCTATCAGATCTCACACTCCAGTATTTTATTTTTGCAATAATATTTATGCTATTTAAAAATAGGTAAGATCCTTATTAAAAAAATTAATTCAAATGTTTATTTCTCCCTGAGCACATCTTAGCTGTTCAATCATTAAATATTACTCAGCAAATTAAGTGATTATCCTTTCTTTCTATTTTTAAAATAAGAGCATGGAAGTACAAGAAAATATTCCCATTGCCCAACTCATAAATAAAATAATGTGTATTTGTTCCTAGTGAGTATCACCAGGTTTACAATATTTAATTAAGCAATGCAATTTAATGTAGCAGTCATTTGATAGATAAATAAAATGGTACAGTATAGCACTCCAAATAGTCCTATAGTTTAGTTTACATTTTCCACATGAATCAAGTTGGTACTACAATAAATTTTTTGCTTATATATAAATTTATTCTACTCTCTGGAATAAACATTAAAGCAATAATACATGACAGAAATACTCAAATACAGTGATTAGATGTTCTAAAAAAGTTAGCCAATGTAATATGCTATAGTTTCTCCTAAGAGAACTATTATGAGAATAAAACATAAATGCAGCTGATTTCAATTTGACAACTCTTTACAAATCAGATTACCTGAAACTTTTTTACCTCGATACGTAACTATGGAATCCTGACATGCTATCTGGCCTGTCCCTCTGGTTCCCAATTATTAAAATCTAATCAGTACCCACTTTTCTCTAACCAAGCACATTTAAGTTCTATCAGCAATACAAACTCAAAGGGAAAAAAGGCAGATCTATAGCAACTAGGATGTGCGAATTCTTTTTTATGGTCAATGTGATACAATGAATGAACACTATGTATACAAGACTAAATTGTCATTCTATCTTCTCCCAGTGAGGCAGTGCATTTAATTTCCTCAACTGGACATACTTACTGAATCAGATTAGATGTAGATAAGAATTTTGAACTTTTAGTTTCTCAGGGAAAGAGGGCAGCAGCAGGAAGAAACAGACAACACTTTAGCATTCCGTAACTTGATCCCTACACACCTCTTCTGTCCGAGCTGTGCCTTTTCTATCTTTTTCACTCTAGAAATGCTCAGCCTACCTCTGTCATCCATATACATCATGCTATTTGTAGCCCTCTGAATCTTCATGCAGGCTGGTTTCTCTGTCCCTTACCCGCCTTTCCCAACCTATTAAGTCTGATCATCTTTCAAAACTCGGTTTAGACCCCATCTACGGAAGAGTTCTGATTACTCCTTCTACTATGTAGGATTGAATCTTCCTCCATTAATGATCTTGTAACATCAAGTCCCTGTGGCATCTTTGCCTTTACTGACTGGCATGGAAATGATCCATGGATATTTCTGACTTCCTGGCCAGTTGGAAATTGTGTAAGGATAGAAATTAGATCATAATAATCTTTGGATCCTCAGCACTTAGTACAATTGCTGGCATGCAAATAGTCAATATATGCTTTTTGAACCGATCCAAAGAAATCTTAGAGATAATCTAAGTGCTAGCTTAAAGGTAATCAGATAAGGATTTAAGATCTTAGGAAAAAAATTAGATATGAAAAAATAACAAAATTCTAATTTATTAAAGCTGAATGTATATACTCTGAGGCAAAATATTAGGGGACTTACCTGGCTAAAATATGGGTACCTTATTCACCATTCTGACATATTCCAATAAAGTAATCATTTTTTTCTTTAATTATGCCTATTATAAAACTGATTATTTAAATTCATAACTATATTTTTATTTCCCAGTTTTGTCTCCTACCCCACTTTAAATATTTGGTGGGAACATTTAGGGGAGTCACTAACACAATGCAAAACATATAAATTTTGCATTGTATTGTTGACTCCCCTAAGTGCCCCACAAAATGTCATTAATTTTTTGCATTGCATTAATGACACAGGTAAGTGTCCCCACCTATGTAATTAATACAATGTCAAATTTAAGTTTTTCTAGTCATTGAATATAAACAATTGCATAGAAATGTCTTCGTCTAACTCATTCAATGCTTTGAATGTCTAGCTTCCTTTTTTTAACCAACTAAATACTGTATTAATTAAACTTGGTACCTCATTATAATTAAATAAATATAAGTCATGGACAGATGTACGTGAATTAATTAGATCAGATTTATTTTCCATTAATATCCATTTGCAGTAAGAGAGTGGAGTTTTATTTTGTTAACTCATACTTCACATTATGTTTATGTGCAGAGAGTGTTTGAGGTTAATGATTAGAAGTTTACTTTGGAGAATAAAGAAAGTAGATAACTTTTTAGCATCATAGGGAAAAGTGAATTTGGAGCTGGGCAAAGATAATCAGAAGAAAAGTAGAACAATTGCAAACAAACATACAAACAAACACACAAAAACTTACTCTACTGTGGAATTAGAGCTGGGAGAACAAAATGACTTCCCACATAGCATGAAATCAGAACTATGACCTTGGAATAACATTGTTCTTGCTATAATTCACGAATATTACATAAATCTGTGGTTGGCCATAAGAATGTACATACCATTCATCACATTATTTTCTATGTGAATGCATGTTCTAAAATTTAAAATTTAAATAACTGCCTTATAAGTGAACTTTTATAAGATAATCTAATGAATCTCTTTTCTGCTCATATGTTGAGAAGCAAAAGTAACAAGTTCAGCTGGGTGGTTCTGTTGAACCTATAAATTCTACCCATAGAATGTTCCATCAAAACATGCTTGAAAGTAGTAGGTGGGAGTTCTAGAAGTAAATTTTTCATAAATTCTACTAACTGTATATGTAGAGTCTATTAGTTTCAAACTCTGGCATATATTTCTTAATTTATTTAATGACATGTTGACAAAAAATGACACTTTGTGAAATACATATTTGTAATAGGCTGCTTCTTATATATACAGGTTATTTTTTAGTTTATTTCTGACACTGTATAACAATTAGGACAATCTACATTAAGAGATCAAAAGGAGAGTAGAGAATATCAGCATGTAGATAGCTCTGATATCCACTACGGAAAACAATAATATACTTTGTAGGTCATGTAAAAGTAGAAATAATGAAATTGTATACATTTTTTCCCAGGTTCTCTCTTTACTGTTTTTCTCAATTTCAGTCTTCACCAGCAAAGAAGAAACATAATGTCAACGTGTTCAGTTGAATACGTGCTATTGTCATCAGCACTTTCCTGAACTGTGTTGTCATCATTAGATTTTAGGCATTTACATTTTTTACATTAAGATTTTGGTGATTTCCTCGATCTCCGTGTATGTCAGGACTACATTAATTAAAATAGTGTATGATGACAAGATCAGAGAAAAAAATGCAAAAGTGAATTAATTTAAAAATCAAAGACTGGTATAAAGGATAGAGATACACTTGAATGTCTCCTGAAAAATCTCTTCTCTATAAACTGAATATACTTGTTTGCATAAAATGATTTGACTTGTCTGTAAAATAATCAGTTGAATCAACCTCCATGATGCAAATGGTAAAATCAGTTCAAACATACATTTCAGGTGCTGCATTCTCAGAGTGAACATTTTCCATTGATTTATTACATAATTTAGTAATTTTTTATTAATACTTCATTTTCAAATACCAATTTATTGTCAACTACTAACTGTCTAAAACAGAAAATACAAAGATAAATCAATCATCACTTTAGCTTTAACAAACTTAATAAGCTTAGTTCCTAGGTTAGGAAAGGAACACAGAAGGCTTAAATAAACACAAAACCAAATAAAAATACATGTACACTTGGAGAGTGACTTAAAGTTTAAACCAAATAGTGCATACAAAGCACTTACTATAGTGTTTAGCATAAAGTGAGTGTTCCACAAATACTGTTTTCGTTGTTACTGATGTTATGTTTGTTAACCTGGGTGTAGAGGCAGGAGGTCATATTTCAGTGGGAAGGTTCAGTACAGATATCTTGACGGAGCTGGCGTGTACAAGCACACCTCCGAGATACTGCAGTTCATTTCCAGAGCACTGCAATAAGCAAATATCGCAGAAAACCAAGCCACCAAATTTTTTGGTTTGCCTGTGCATATAAAAATTACATTTACACTATACTGCAGTCTATATAGTATGCAATAGCACTGAGTCTAAAAAAACAATGTTACTTGCCTTAATTTAAAAATCCTCTAAGGCAAAAAAAAAACGCTAATGATCATGTAAGCCTTCACCCAGTTGTGCTCTTTTTGCTAAAGTGTCTTGCCTCGATGTTGATGGTTGCTGACCGATCAGGGTGGTGGCTGTTAACCACCACTGGCCTGTGGCGATTTCTTAAAATAAGAAAACAATGAAGTTTGCTGCATCAATGAACTCATCTTTTCATTCAGGATTCTCTGAAGCATGCCATGATGTTTGATAGCATTTTACCCATGGAAGAACTTCCTTCAAATTGGAGTCAGTCCTTTCAAACCCTACCACTGCTTAATCCACGAAGTTTGTAATATTATAAATCCTTCGTTGTCATTTCAACAATGTTCATAGCATCTTCATTAGGAGTAGATTCCATTTCAAGAAACCACATTCTTTGCTTATCCACAAGAAGCAACTCTTCATCCACTGAAGTTCTTTTGTGAAATTGCAGCAATTCAGTCACATCCTCAAGCTCTACTTTCTAATTCTAGTTCTCTTGCTATTTCCAGTACTTCTGCAGTTACTTTCTCCATTGGAATCTTGAATCCCTCATCCATAAGGCTTGAAATCAACTTCTTCCAAACACCTACTAATGTTTATATTTTGAGCTCCTCTTATGAATTATGAATGTTCTTAATGACATCTAGAATGACGAATTCTTTCCAGAAGGTTTTTAATTTATTTTGCCCAGATTCATCAGAAGATCCACTACCTATGGCAGTTATAACCTTATAAAATGTATTACTTAAATAATAAGACTTGAAAGTCAAAATCACTCCTGGATTCATGGGCTGCAGAATGGATGTTGTGTTATTAGGTATGAAAAGATTAATTTCCTTGTGTGCCTCTCTCTCTTTTTTTTTTTTTTTTTTTTTTTTTTTTTTTTTTTTTTTTTTTTGACAGAGTTTTGGTCTTTTTGCCCAGGCTGGAGTGCAATGGTGTGATCTCAGCTCACTGCACCTCCACCTCCTGGGCTCAAGTCACTGTCCTGCCTCAGCCACCCAAGTAGCTGGGATTACAGGCCCGCACCACCACGCCTAGCTAATTTTGTGTTTTTAGTACAGATGGGGTTTCACCATGTTGGCCAGGCTGGTCTTGAACTCCTGACCTCAGGTGATCTGCCCACCTTGGCCTCCCAAAGTGTTGAGATTATAGGCTTGAGCCACCGCCCCTGGCCTTCCTTGTATATCTTTATTAGAGTTATTGAGTGACCAGGTGCATTTTCAGTGAGCAGTAATATTTTGAAAGGAATCTTTTCCTGAATAGTGAGCCTCATCAGTGGGCTTAAAATATTCCATAAACTATGCTGTAAACAGATGTGCTTCCATCCAAGCTTAGTTGTGCCATTTATGAAGCACAGGCAGAGTAGATTTAGAATGATTCTTAAAGGCCCTTTGATTTTTGAAATGGCACATGAGCACTGGCTTCAACTTAAATGCACCAGCTACATTAGCCCCTAACAAGAGATTCAACCTATCCTTTGAAGTTTTGAAGCCAGGCATTGATTTCTGTCCTGCTATGAAAATCCTACTGACATTTTCTTTCGATAGAAGGCTGTTTTGTCTACATTGAAAAGCTGTTGTTTAGAGCTAGCCACCTTCACTAATGATTTTAGCTAAATTTTCCAGATAACTTGCTGCAGCTTCTACATCAGGACTCACTGCTTCACCTTGCACTTTTTATGTTATGGAGATGGCTTCTTACCTTAAACCTCATGAACCAACATGTGTTAGCTTCAAACTTTTCTTCTGCAGTTTCTTCACCTCTCTCAGCCTTCAAAGAATTGAAGAGAATTTAGGTTATTGTTTTCAAGTAAGCTTTGGTTTAACGGAATGTTGTGACAGGTTTGATCTTCTATCCAGACCACTAAAACCTTCTGCATATCAGAAATGAAGCTGTTTTGCTTTCTTATCATCTGTGTGTTCACTGGAGTAGCACTTTTAGTTTCCTTCAAGAATTTTCCTTCGCATCCACAACTTGGCTAACTGGTACAAATGGCCTAGCTTTCACCCTCTCAGCTTTTGACCTGCATTCCACATTAAGCTTATTCATTTCTAGCTTTTGATTTAACATGAGAGATGTGAGACTCTTCCTTTTAATTGAAAACTTAAAAGACATTGTAGGGTTATTAATTGGCCTAACTGTAATATTGCTGTGTCTCAGAGAATAGGGAGACCCAAGGAGGAGGGGAAGAAAGACATGAGAACAGCCAGTCAGTAAAGCAGTCAGAACACAATATTTAACAGTTAAGTTTGCTGTCTTTTATGGGTATGGTTCATGGCACCTCAAAACAATTAAAATAACATCAAAGATCACTGCTCACAGATCACCATTACAGATATAATAATAATAAAAAAGTTTGAAATATTGCAAGAATTACCAAAATGTGACATGGAGACATAAAGTGAGCACACGCTGTTAAAAAAAAAAAAAAAAAAAAAAATGGCACCATCGACTTGCTGGAAACAAACCTTTAATTTATAAAAAAACACAGTATGTGAAAGGTCAAAGAAGTAAAGGACAATAAAACAAAGTATGCCTAACTATCTTCCCGTAAAAAAAGCAAAGGAGAAATGTAAATCAAATAGACACAAACAAAAAGGTGGAAATATGAAAACGTGGGGAAGTGAAAACTGAGCTATCTATGGCTGCAACGGAGAGTACATGTGGAAAAGTCATGGCTGGGAAGGCTTGAGGCCAATTAAGTCATGCCAATAATCCAAGGCTAAAGGATTTGCAATTCATTCATAAGAGGATGAGAATCACAGAATCCCAAGAAAAGAGAATATCAAAAAATGAGGCCAGGACTCAAGAAAGGGTAGGCAAGAGCCAAGGAGTGCCTGAACTAGGACTTTGGAAGTGAATACAAGAATGTAACATATGCTTCCAAATAAGAAGTCTGAGAAAGATACTGATAAAATTAGAGAGGAGAAAAAATAAACCCCCAAAATGCAGAATTACAGAAATCTAAGGAGCCCAGATGTAAGAAACAAAAACAAAAAATGAAATAAGAATTTGGAGAGTTATAATGATCAAGAAAAAGGTAAACCATTTGGAAGTAGTTTCCCAGACTAACCACTAAGGTGGCACCAGTAAAGCATTAATGATCCTCTTGTCTGTTTATTTGGCAGAGACATAACAATGTTATTAGAATACAGGAAAAACATATTTAAAAATTTTAAAACTTATTTCTTTAATAAGTTTTGTATTTTTTTTACAAGTATCTAGGTTGAAAGAGTCTGCAGGCTGTCCTGTGGATTCCATCTCTTTTAGTTGATTCAATTGCCAGCTCAGTTACAGTATTTGCATGGTTTTTAACGGCTTAGCCATTTAAAAAACGGTGAGTAGGTATGTGTTCTTCATAGGATTGCTCTGAAGAGTAAGTCCTTCATAACATGAGGTCCAAATTATATTAAATCATTAATAGCACTTCAAATATTTTCCCAAATAATGTAGTATTTGTTATTATATTACATCCTTAAGTCTGCTACATTTTTAAGATTTACGAAAATTAGCTGAGATCATTTCTTTATCATTCACAATTTGTTTTTTATGTTTAACTTTGTATAGTCAACATAAAGTTATAACTTTATATGAAAAGTATTTCTAAATATATACTTAAATGCACTGAAAAAGCTATGATCATATGAATTTCCATGACTCACTCTGAGTATCTATATATGAGGAAAGAGCTCAAAACCATCATTATTACTCTACTAATTTGAAACCTATGATGATGCAACTTGGACACAGCTTTTGGAACTGTGAAAATGTTTTACCAAACAAATTCATAATGAATATAACTAACATGAGTATATTTTAAAGCAAAGTTTATTATTTATTGTAAATATACATTCATAATCAAAAAATTAAAGAAATAAAATTAATAGTCTAAACTGTTTTCTTTGTTAATCCACCTCGTATAGATCCAAGTTAACAGGAAATTATGGAGCGTTTATGCAACTCACCTGCAAAAGCCTCTAAAACATTTGCTCAAAATATTTTTATATCTCTTATTCATAGTCATTTTTATTATTTTTTTCCACATTCTAACTTATTTTCTGTTTTGTTATGTTTCCAGCTTGCAAAATACTTGCATTTTATGTGTAACCTCCCTTCCTATTTAGGAAAAGTATATGATATTGCATATCTGTCTCTATTTCTCTTGGTTTCCATTTGTGTTTATCTAGTCTGATTGACTTTTATCAAGGTGCTTTATCCTTGAAATTGACTTTTCAACCTTATCAAAGGAAAACATTTTCCTGACTTCATGCTCCTTTGCAGTCCATAGAGAGGTTTTATTTTAGATCTAGAAAGGGAAGCATTGCTCCATAAGGGCCTCTGACCCAGAGGGTCAAAAAGAATTCATCAAGGCCCACGTTAAAAAGAAAAAAAAAAGAAGAAGAAGAAAATTTAAATCTAGTTTTATTTTTGTATTGTTTTTAGTGAGCGATATAAAATATTCCACTGAATGATATTTAAACTGAGTAGGAAATACATTTAAGAAATAAAATACATTCCAATTCTACATTATGTCCAGCTACAAAGAGATAGAGCCATAAAAAGGGAAATGAGAAGAGCAGAGGAACACAGTCTGAGGATTGAACCAACCCTGAAATCAGAGCAGGAACATTTATATAAATATATGCAATCTTCAACATTCAGGGAGAAAAATACAAGAAAATATTTATATGATTTCTTAAGAAAATTGTTTTAAAATTCCACATAAAGCTGAAAAATACAGATTAAAAAAATTGCCCTCATTTATTAGAGAGATAGACCCTACATTCGTGCTCCAGTGAGTGAAAAATACATGTTCTCAAATTTCACAGATCCTATATAAATTTACGCTACCATCTTGTGTTCTAAATATTGCTTCTAATGATCTAAAACACACTGCAAGAAATGAAACTAACATGATGTCAAACTCTTAAGAGGACTGCATGCAAAATGTCTGTTTGCTTAGATATTTTTATTTTATCACTATGCTGAATTTTAGACTTAATATTTCTGGTATTTATTCTCCTCTGTTCTTTTTCCCAGTGCATTCTGCCTGTTTTATCTGTGATATTCCTTCCTACAGACACAAGAGCACTAGCACATGCAGAAATATATATATTCACACACTATAGAGAGAAGTAAAAAATGTACTGTTTTAAAGTCCAAATTGACCCTATGTTGTGGAAATATCATAATTTTTTTTTTCTGAGGTAATTGACTTTTTTTCCCCCGTCTTTTTTTTAAATAAACACCCTTATTAGTCCATTAGATTGTGACAGGAGTCTAAACAGGAGAACATTACCATGAAAAAACTAAATTGCTATATATAATAAGTAGGATGTTTATAAGTTGTGCCTTCTGCTAGTGGCTTAGCACTAAGGATAAAGAGAAGTAAAGATCTCACTCAGATGGGAATTAACAAAAGGCTTACCAAAGAAAAGTTGCTTATGCAGAAAAAGGCTAATGATGGCTATCTGGGAATACTGCTAATTCATTCAGAGTATCTCTTTCTTTTATTTCCCCTCCTCTTAGCTTCTAGAAATCGTCAATAATCTATTCTGCCTCTTGGCCTTAGATTAAAACTGCTTTGAAAAAAATTATAAAAAGAGATTATGTCTAATAAATGAAGTAATGTGAGGGAAAAATTATAATTGCTAAGGGATGACAGCAACGTAGATACTGAGAACACAGGAAGAATTCAAAGCAAGGGATTCACAGGAGACTTGGAGTCTCCAGAAATTCTCAGAAATATTGGGAAGGTAGGCCAAGCAACTTCCCAAACTGTAAGGCTCAAGCCATTTTACTAAAAAAAAAAAAAAAAAGTCTCCATTGAGAGAATCAAAACAAAGTGAGAAAATAGGGGGAAATCTTTTTACCATTCACATCTACACCTATGGATACTGTTTAACTCAAATGTAAAAATACACACCAGACACATGGCTGTCAGGACAAAGCATAATTAGCGTACACTGTCTGTCCTCTGCGTTCACATGGCACCTCTGAAACCTACCTTAGAAGTCTTTGTCTGCTTCTACATTAGATTATAATCTCCCTAGTATACAGATTACCTTTAATTCTTACTTGAATTTCTCTTCATCTAGCAGAGAAATTGGTAAAATTTTATTGACTGAGTTAATATTTATTGAATGAATTAATTGAAGTAAATATTTATTGACTGAATTCCTTCAAGCTTTCAAATTTGAATACCGATTAAAGTCAAAAAACATGAAAAATAGTTTCATTACCTTGAAAAGAATGAAGCATTAAAAAGTAAACATCAGTAAGCCAAGAATGAAAACAATGCCGATGTCATGAGTATAATGTAGGAAGAATCGTCATAATTTTGACAAAATTAAAGAAATACGTAAGTACACAAAACAATAATAATGAGATATAGAGGATACACTATAAGTAGATGTTCTTTTGTAATCTGGCTTTTTAAAAAGTCAGTTCATTGTTATTTTTGTTGTTGCTGTTGTTTTATTAGGTTGGTGCAAAAGTAATTGTGGTTTTTGACATTAAAAGCAATAGCCAAAACCGCAATTACTTTCTCACCAACCTAATAACAACGTGTAAAGGGATTTGGAACAATCAACATTTCAAGTCAAAATGTTATCTACCTGGTGTGGGCCGGGCGCGGTAGCTCACGCCTGTAACCCCAGCACTTTGGGAGGCCGAGGCGGGCGGATCACGAGGTCAGGAGATTGAGACCATCCTGGTTAACACGGTGAAACCGCGTCTCTACTAAAAAGACAAAAAAATTAGCCAGGCGTGGTGGCGGGCACCTGTAGTCCCAGCTACTAGGACGCTGAGGCAGGAGAATGGTGTGAACCCAGGAGGTGGAGCCTGCAGTGAGCCGAGATTGCGCCACTGCACTCCAGCCTGGGCGACAGAGCGAGACTCTGTCTCAAAAAAAAAAAAAATTATCTACCTGGTAAAGGAGATAAAACACTTTAAAACCTCAGCACCATATTTAAACGGATTTGTGTAGCATCACTATTGCTAAAAGGAAAATAGTATGCATTTATATTTCTATTAGGTTTAGTGTCATTGGATAAATGCAGAAAACTTCACTTTCAGTAGGGTCATACATACATTTTATAGACATATTGTGCACAACTTTACAGGTCCCCACTCAAAACTAAAGCTGCGAATTCAAGGCACAGACATTTTGGGATCAAGTGTCAACAAAGAGAATGTAAATGCAGAACTTCAATCTTTTTCCACCTATGGGAACCTCTTTAACAATGAAAATGCATCAGTGTTAAGGAATTCTATGGAGGAGCTAATTAAAATATAAAAATATGAAATTACTGGAATCTACATTTGAGAGTTGTAAGATTAGGATCAGATGGGATTCTTAGTAAATACTGGAATACATTTATTTAGTCATCAATGTCAAAACTCTAGAACTATGGTCAAGCTACAATTTGGGACCAAACATATTTCATAGGATGGTACCCATCTTATGCACAAAAATGAAAACAGATCAGGAATGTCTTACGTAGAATTCTAGAGAAAACCAATCTGATTGTTTCAAACAAGTGACAAATATGTTCCATCTTCACTCAAGGAGCAATAGACTCAAATTACAATCCCCTGAAAGTATGTATGAACGTATGTGTGTGTATAGAAAGAGAGAGGGAGGAGGAAAGAGAGAGAAAAACTGTCTGAAGCTAAGAATATTCAAAGGCAGCCTAAGAAAATAATCACAATTTCCCAACACTATTGAAGGAAACCTAACACACCTACTGTGGCACTGTCACACGACTTATTAAAAGTTACTTTGTGTGTTGCCAAAGATCAAAATGGTCATTTCAACTCAAATGTTTTTCAACTCCAGACAAATATATTTGTGTGGGCTGAACAAATTAGTTTTTCTTACCCAAATGAACTAATACATGTGAAACACTGGAAGCAAATCTTTATGACAGTGTACTCACAGGAAAAAAAAAAATTAGAAGCTTTTTAGAAAAGACAATAAAAGAAAAAGAAAATAATTTTTAAATTAGGCATTTGACATAAAATGGCTTTTGAGAGAGAAATATGAATTTCCAGGCTACTATATTTTTCCATTGCTTTGTAAAATTTATCTTCTTTACAGATAAGCTGCAAAGAGTATCTACAAAGAAACAGACATGCAGACAAAAATAAAATAATTTAAGTCGATTTATCAAGCATTGTGATTTTTTTCTTTGTATTTATGTAAAAGTTTGGCTACATCAAGAAGAAATAATATAGCAGTATCCTTCATAAGTTAGCAGATCCACAGCCTTTAAAACTAAGGAATTGTAAAATAACATATGTTTAGATGCATGATATATGGATCCAGTAGTGTACCTAGCAACCATCCACATTCTAAATAGAAGCTAACCACAAAACAATGAAAGGGAAAGATTAAGGTAAAATTCATAAGACATCATCCTTTATAAACTATGAAAATTTTAATTCATCAGGCACTGAGATTTTGTCATTATATATAGCAAGAATTGCTTTTAATAAGATTGCAAATGCACTGCATTTTCTCTAGATGCAACAAAGCCAAGTATATATAATTATGTATGCCTCTAGCCTTCAATCTCTTATTTTTTTATTCTTGTCTTTCATTATAACACATATCCGATTTAACGCAGATAACTTGTCGCAATGCAATTTTGTCATCCATGCATCCTTCAAGCATGTAGTTTCTAGGAGATTTCTGAAACAATTAATAGAATATGTGGTTTCTGTTACATCTGCATTATTATATAAATCAGAAAATTTTGTTGGTAATAACTTCCATATTTGAAGATTACTTAGAGACCATCATACTAAGCCCTTTATTTGCATAGAAAATTTGGTGGTAGAAACAGACACAAGTCACACAATTAAAATTGGCACTGCTAGAACTTGAATCCAGAGACAGACTTAGAATCGATCCTCCATATTTATAGTCCCTTATTATGCCCCTATTCCAGACTGTAACCATATTTGTAGCTATGGTTAAACCTGTTTTGCATTTTATTATTTATTATTATTTTACTATGTCACCGAGGTTGAATTCCAGTGTCAAAAAACTGTATGTGTAGAGTTATATCTTCACTGACAACAGTGTAGCTGAAAAATATAATCTGAATTATTTGAAAATAAAACAATTGAATCTAAAATATATTTTTTTCGAGACAGGGTTTCACTCTGTCTCCCAGACTGGAGTGCAGTGACACAATAATGGCTCACTGCAGCCCTGACCTCCACAGGCTCAGGTAAGTCTTCCACCTCAGCCTCCCAAGTAGCGGGGACTACAGGTGTGCATCACCATGCCTGGCTAATTTGTGTAGTTTTTTGCAGAGATGGGGTGTTTCCCAGGCTCGTCTCGAACTCCTGGACTCAAGCAATCTGCCCATCTTGGCCTCCCAAAGTGCTGGGATTACAGGTATGAGCCACCACACCCAGCCTAAATAAATAAACATTGAAAATGAAATAAATGAAAAACAACCATATTTCAAATAATTCACCAATGTATGTACTTACTGATCTAGGCATTTTTACAGTATGCAATTATGTCGTGAAGGAAAGAGTTTATAATCTCTTATGAGAGAGACAGAGAAAAAAAGAAACAAGAAAAATGTCTCTGTATATTATGAGTTGAAGACTGAAATTGCTAAGTTCAGAAAATTTTTAAAAAGGTACAGATTTAGAATTTAAAAAAATTACACATAGCTGGAGACTTCAGGGCATAGCAGGGGGGAAATGATATTTGAGTAACGTCTTGAAGATTGTAAAGAGTGGGCTCACAAAGATAATTTTAAGGATATTCATTACATAGGGAATGAAATGACAAAAAGCATTGAGTTCAAATGTGCATAAGGGAATAAACTGTTCACCTTGACTGGAACATGAAATATGATCTCACAAAGGGTAGGGAATGCTCTTTGCCAGTTTAGGATACCAAACTTCGAATCACAGGTAATGAGCAGCCATAGAGAATTTCCAAATAGAACAAGGCTTGCATTTATGCCTCTGCTGTGGAGTGTGGTTACCCAAGCCAAACCAATCGCGTCTTTGCAGTTAATCTCTGGGTGAGAGACAAAGGGGCAAGCTTTTTCAGGTGGACTGGAAATGAGAAATAGTAAGTGAAGCAAATACAGAAAGAACTGAGGTGATAGTTGAGAAGATGGTAATGTTTACATTCCTGGAACCCACTACACTTTCCTGCCTATAACAGTCAGACAAGAATTTTCCATCAATTGCCAGTGAAAGTATTCCCACTCATAAAAAAAAAAAAAAGAAAAAAAGAAAGAAAGAAAAAAGTTCATCTGACAGCAATACAGCAATGTTGCCAAAGGAAAGAGATCAAAGGTTGTAAAACTAGTAGGAATTTCTTGCAGGAGGTAAAAGGGTCTGACCTTTGAAAAAACAATGGAATGGAAAAGCAGGGAAGAATTCAGAGGATTTTGGAAATAAGAGGTAACCTTAAGGAGTACTACCAAATTGTCAAACACTGGTCTAAATGCTTTTTAGGCATCACCTAATTTAATCTTCAGAAAAATCCATCATAACAAGATTTCTTTTCATCACAGCAAATAAGAAAGTGAATATTTAGAAAAATTATGAATACATAGCAAAGCTGGAATTCAAACCAGGTCTTTAATTCAGAATACAATATCCTACTTTGAAATGTATGCTAGAAAAAGCAAAGACAGAATGACTTTGCTCTTGCTAATAGAGAGGAGAGGAACCTTTCTGGTGAAACAGGGAATTCAAGAGGAGAAAAAAATAAAAGGAATTACTATACTTTTAATTTTAGTCACATTAGATTTTAGAATTCATACAGAAACTAAGTTATTCATACAGAAACTAAGTCGACATTTTGCAGTAGCTGAATATCTCAAATACAAATTTGGGGAAGATCTGCTTAGCAATGACAGTTTAAGTCATTATATTGCCAAGCAAGAGAGTATAAAGAAACAATAGAATCAAAATCTGATATACAGATAGGAAGAATAAATAGCAGCCAAAACAAGATTGAAAAGTAAAAACAGAACTAGCATTTACAATATCATAAAAGACAAAGAAGAAAAATGCATTAGCAGGAATGAGTGTTCACTCAGTAAATATGTCCTCTGCATGGAGACAACACAGACATAGACAGATAGACAGGTGGACAGATAGATGAGTAGATAGGGATACATCACTGCTTTCACACATAGCTCTCTAAATATCTGCATCATCTGCCTCTATATCTATGTATATCTGTGATTGAACGACTGATTGTAACTTAGAGCTTCAAGTGAGCACTTAAAGCGAAAACTTGGTGTACTCAAATTACTTACATCTTTTAACTGAGCTATAAACCACTATATTCATCATTTTATGTTGTACACAAGGCAATTATGTTGTGTTTATGAACATATGGCTTCAAACACTGGATAAACTGTTGAAACTGATGGGCACAAAGAAAGAGAATACTCAAGAAACATCTGATCGCTTCTGTCATTTCATCCATATATTTCAAGGCAAATAACTTAAATTATAAGAATGAATACTTCCTATTTTTCTTAAATACATTTCAGTTTCCTGCTTAGCTTTTAATAGTTTCCTCCCTTGATTAATTTAGTGTAATTATCTTCTTAAAAGAAATGCTATTCAAGTTAAATAATAATCTTTTTCTAGAAAAACATTTTAAAACTTGTATTTCATTGAATGAGAAACAATATCAAAGAAAACAATACACATATTAAATTTCAAGAAAAGTATTTGACTTCTTTCTTTATGAAAATAGTTTGAATTAAGAAGGAGTAATTTCCACATTTAAAATAACTCTTAATGGTATATAATCAGGGAGATTTTATTTTAATGTTATAATGCATGGTCAGTTTAAGTCCTGAGGTGTCCTTTTGAAGAACCTTTATTTTTGCTTATTATAATATTTAAGGCTTCAAGGAAATATTCATTTCCCAGGAGAAAGGAACTCACAAGGTAGACTGAAATGATTTCATGGAACAGCATGAAATACAGCTACTCCCTGCCAAACCCAGACACAAAGCCAAAAGGCCTATGAAAGAAGAATACAGGCACAGCAGTTCACAAAAGATGAATCAAAAGGCAAGTTAAAAAACAAAAAGATGTATTGGAAACATGCTTTCTTAATATATGAAACTATAATTATTATTATCAAATGCAGAAAAATATAAAAGAATTGCTAAGAGTTTAGTATGGGAGATGAAAAGAGTAGGTGCAATTAAAGGAATAAACCTTTTCCCTATTGTACAAGAATTTGACCTTCTTTTAAAATTCTAGCTCTGATCCCCTGATAACCTGACAAGGGAAGAATGTCAACTATAATCTTAGGTGGCATTTCTACATTAAATTGCTTCTGGATTTGAGAGGAATGTTAATACTTAATAGGAAGCCATGGCTTTGAGCTTAGTACAGTGGCCCTTGTAACTGGCATGTCTCTTCAAGGACCCTGGAAATTCTGCCTATAAATTTGTTACAACAGAGATTTTGGCTCCTGTGGGGCTGAGGATTCTGCCAGAGTTCCCATCCCCAAATTATGTAGACCTTGTCTCCTTGTCTATAAGTCATCATCTAGGCAGCGTTTCTTAACCTGGGGTGATTTTGCCAGTTAGGGACATTTGGCAATGTCTGGAGACAGTTTTTATTGTCGTGACATAGGGGAGAAGGACATATTACTGGAATCTAAAGATTACAAGCCTAAGTAGCCTCTAAACACCATACAATAAACAGGCTAGAACCTCCTTCTCCAAACACAAAAATATATATATATATTTTTTGGGCAAGAAAACTCTATGTCGGAAGACTGCCATATGTGTTTGGGACAATTAGCAGTAGCCATGGTCTCTACTCTCTAGACGCCAGGAGCATTCCTTTTTCTCCACTGATTCAATTAAAACAGGTTTTTAGACATTTTCAAAGATCTGCAGGGAATAAGAGTGGAAGGGCATGTTGGCAAGCTATTGTTTCTGTCTTATACCCTTGTGTATGAATCTGATACCAAATATGCCTCTAGTAGTCAGGCAAGTTCAAAAGCAGTGGAATCTAAGACCCTTGGTAGATTATTCAATACAGGAATTTACTACAAAGTAAAGTTATTAGTGTCACATAATATAACCCAACATAATATGATATATGCAAAACCAAAAAATGTGTGGCTAGTACTAAATATTAAAATATGATATTACATCAAACAATTGATAATAAAGATACAATTACTAACAACATATAAGCTAAAATTCTATATGAATACTGCCTGTAGGTGGATTAAACACTAGTAAATGTGTATCTCTTGCTGGAGGGAGAGGAAGTTATGTCTTTCTCTCAAATACTGCCTTTGATTTCTCACTTTCAGATTGGCTTTATCATGCATTAAAGTACTCTTTTGACAATCAATTTCTTACATTGTTGCTTAACTTCTGAAGTTCTTTTATTTTTTTCTAATCAAAGACCAAAAGGCGTGGTCTTTGATTAGAAAAAATTAACTTAAACCCTGTAAGTTAATTTGATAGCATTTTATATTTCCCTTAGCACTAAGCATATTATTGTTGGTATATTTAAAATAAATTGGTAATATCACAGGAACGTTCATATGATATATTATTGTTCACGTTTATGTGTGATTTATTATAATTATTTATTATTATTACCTTTGTGTTACAGGGGAGATGATCATAGTATGTATGAAATGCCCAAATTCTGTATTTGGGAAGAATGAATTTAGTTTTTGGAAGAAAGATAAATTCCTTTTTAACTAAGAAAGATTATGAAGGCAGAGAACTTTTATAGTCATACTTACATATTTATATATGTGTCTATGTTCATTTTTCTCAGAAGAAACTATATTTGCATAAAGCAAAACAGGGAGGAAAGAAAAAAGCCCCCAGGAACAGAGGCATGTAAACTTTTTATTGAAAATTTAACTCAGTGGGGCTGAGTGGTTCACACCTTCAATCCCAGCACTTGGGAAAGCTGAGATGGTAAGGACGCTTGAGGCCAGGAGTTTGAATCCAGGCTGGGCAACATAGCAAGACTCTGTCTCTAAAAAAAAAATGTACAAATTAGCCCAGCATGGTGGCTCACACCTGTAATCCCAGCTACTCGGGAGGCTGAGGATTGCCTGGGCCAAGGAGTTGAGGCCATATAAGCTATGATTGTGCTACTGCAATCCAGCCTGGGCAACAGAGATACCCTGTCTCAAAAAATGGAAAAAAAAACCTATAAAATAAATTTCACTTAATCACATACGTGAAGGGTTTCAAGGGGAGAAAATATCCTTACGGCCTTACAGTATTATGGAAATGATATAATGATATTATCCAGTTGAATTCATTTTTGCACAGTTGGGGTGGACAAAAGTACCTAGCTGACAATACCAATAAAAATGAGTCTTGCCTGGCTTAATTTGTACTTTTAATCATTCTGTTAAAACTAGCTGGTCACTCTCACACTTCTTTGCATAGATGCTGAAAAATAAAATTTTTAATACATATACTTTCTCTAAACATTAAATTATGGTTGTACTTACATTAAGATAGCAGCAGAGAAGAAACCAGAAAAATAAACTATGCACTTATTTTCCTTACATGAGCCACATACTTGATAAACTGATCTTCTTTTCAGATAATGTATAGTCAACTGCTCTATCTGAAGATACCACATATTATATATATATATATGTATATATATATATATATATATGCAATGCACTCAGTCCTTAAGAGTCGGAGAGTTTCTTTCTATTTTCTTGGACAATTTCCTTAGATGGCTATTCATCCCTTAGTTATCTAGCATGCTGTTTTCTCTAGAGGAATGAAGATATAGAGAGCAAGGAAAATGCCCAGAATGTCAGGAGCAGTTCAACTAAAGTATATAGAAACATTCTGGAAAATAATGTTTATTTGTGGGAAGTTCAGTTTTCAAATACTCAAGAGTAATGTAAATCCATGGAAAGATAAAGTAAGATATATGTTGACTGGAAATAATAATCCTAGATCTTATTTTGTACAGAGTTTAAATTGGACATTATCTTATAATACATTGTTTCTTCTTTTTTAAGATAAGATCTTAACTACCGAGAAGACGTAGATGATGGAATATGATAAAATAGAAAATTAATGTAAATAAGTGGTGAAACTAAGATTCTATGAGTCAAAGAAAATCCTCCAAGTCAAAGCTCTCTTCGAAGTCATTATCCTTATAGTGGCAATGGATATATAGTCTTAATGCGGTCATCACCAAAAACATTTGGAAAATAACTTTGAACTTACCATCAATGTTTCTAATTGAGTCTTTGGAATAATCTCAAAGGTAAGTCCTCAAATTTTGAGTATAAATTTGTATTATGGGAGGAAACCAAAGGCTGTTAGAAACAAGTCATTTTGGTATAAGAAATAAATCCAATTAGATAATAACAGTTCAGTGTAAATATACACAACCATTAGAATTATTTCCCAAACTACCTATATAGCCAATATTACAGGATAGTTCTGAGAAAGGCAATACTGAAATAAAACCTAGTGATTTTGAAAGAAATACATCATTTAATGTGTGTCTTCAAAATGAAGTTTTACCTTGAAGCTCTAAATTGTCTTCTACATACTAATGCTAGTGTCCATGGAGCTATCAATAAAGATCTTTCGTCATCACCAAGAGGCAGTATAGAGGGGTGCAACTTAGCTAGCACTTAAATGGCAGAAAGATTGGAAGAATTGTTATAAACAGAAGAGGAGCACAAAAGCCTAGCCAGAGAGGCAACATTGAATTACCATGCTTACGGGACTGAGAAGAGATGGACTGAATTATTACAGAAAATAAGAAACAGACCTGGACAAGTAAAGCTTGTTCAGGCTACTGAGCTGAAAGTCATTATTACCCTCCTAATAAATTAAAAATTCATTCATTCATTTATAAAATTTTTGGATAGCCTTTCTGCCTGGCCTAGATCCTCCTGTATTTCCTCTTTTATCAATAATTACCTTGTCTTTGATATCAGTTTTAGATAAATCCCTAGTCACACTGATATTTCCAGAGCAATTTTGCTTTTAGAAAATCACAAAATTGTTATATTACCTCAGTACACTAATTCTATCTATCTCAATACTACAGAATATTACCCAGCAACTTGTCTAACAATAGTGAACATATGTGTTACAGCACTTTCCAATCTACCTTTAATTTTATTTTGCTTTGTAAGGCTCATGAGATTTTGCTTTTGTTGAATATTCATTTTGATTAAAAGTAACTACCATACTCTCTTCACTAGATTTCTTGAGAAAAAGCCTCAAAAATAAAATCCTGATCTCTGTCTCTCTCTCCTTCACCTAATTTGGTCTTGCTTGGGAAACTGAAACAGGTGAGGAACAAGGGTTTATCAATAGACCTGATTATTTTCTTTCATAATTTTTCTTTGTTTGGAAAATACAAATTATAAGGGGTATATTAATTAGATTTGGAATTAAGTAAAAGGCAGTTACTTAACACAATCTAACACTAACATCTGTCTTTGGTTTTTAGTATATATTTTATACCTCTTAACAGAAATATCATGTCATTAGTTGAAGGTACAACAAACGTGCATATACATGGTGGAGACTTAACAGCAAAGGTGACATTCAATGCAATATATTCTCCAGTTAATTTTCAAGGAATTATACTTTGAAATACACTCACATTACTAAAAGACTTTAATAGTGCTTTGAGATGAAACTAAAGAAGAGCTTATATTACAAATAAAATGTTATAGTTTATCAAATTGAAATTGTAGCATATAATTTTATAAGTGTAAGTATACTTATATAATACAGATATAAAAAACAATACTTTCTTCTAGGAAGGCAGTAAGTAAATCCTGTATCCTGTTTTGTTTTTGCTTTCTTTTTTTTTTTTTTTTTTTTTTTTTTTGAGATGATCTTGCTTTGTCACTCATGCTTGAGTGCAGTGGCGAAATCTTGGATCACTGCAACCTCTACCTCCTGGGTTCAAGCAATTCTCCTAACTCAGCCTCCTGAGTAGCTGGGACTACAGGTGCACACCACCACAGCCAGCTGATTTTTGTATTTTTAATAGAGACGGGGTTTCACCATGTTGGCCAGGATGGTCTCAATCTCTTGACCTCATGGTCCACCCACCTCAGCCTGCCAGAGCGCTGGGATTACAGGTGTGAGCCACCCGCCCGCCAGCATATCCTGGTTTCTTATTTAACATACATATTTGAAAATCCAATGAAACTTTTATTTAATTAATATTCAAACAATCAGGTGCTTTGTTTAGAAAGTTGTTTTAGTTGGCCGGTCGCAGTGGCTCACACCTGTCAAATCCCAGCACTTTGGGAGGCTGAGGTGGGTGGATCACCCGAGGTCAGGAGTTCGAGACCAGCCTGACCAAAATGGAGAAACCCCATCTCTACTAAAAATACAAAATTAGCTGGGCATGGTGGCACATGCCTGTAATCCCAGCTACTTGGGAGGCTGAAGTAAGAGAATTGCTTGAACCAGGGAGGCAGAGGTTGTGGTGAGCCGAGATCACGCCACTGCACCCCAAGCCTGGGCAACAAGAATGAAACTCCATCTCAAAAAAAAAAAAAAAAAAAAGAAAAAAAAGAAAGTTGTTTCAGTTTTCTTCAGTAAGCTCTATACATACTATGATTTTTAAATACTATGAATAAATTAATATATGTAATACCTTTATTTTCAATTATGCTATTCTAATGATGCTTCAAATAAAAATGAGCCAAATATTCAAAAAAATTGTATTATCATTCCAAAAAATGGGAATAAATTAAGCAATGGACAAAATTTTTTAATGTTATTAAAACATTACATTGTACTTTGCAGTTTTTCCCAGAAAAAACTTTTAAGTTTAATTTTAAAATACTTTTGTTTCAAAAAACTTATATTTTCAACTTCATACTTTGGTCCATAATCTGTTTGATAACTGGCAATTGTAGAAGTTAAAAGTCATCAAAAAAAAACCTTTTGCTTTCTAAAAAGTAGCAGTGTGAACAAGAATTAATCAAACTATTTCATTGTAGTGACTATGTTACTCTTAACAGGATATAGAATGGTCTAAAATATCTCTAGGCTTCTGTCCCTCATTATGTACAAATTTTAACAAGAGGCAAATTAATTAGTGAGAGTAAGTAATTCAAAAAGCTTGTATAAACATTATAATTTTATAAATTATATTGCTTCCTTTTAAACATAACATCAGCTAAGAATAAACCTCATTTGGATATTTAGAACCGTAAGTGGATGGTTCCATTATTTATATTATCTAGAAATATATGTATATATATATATATATATATATACACACACACACACACACACACACACACACACACACACACAATTTCCTTTTAGGGATGGATGCCCTACACTCATTGATGTCCTACATACAATTCATTCTGTGCTCCTTTAGTTTTTTTGAGTGATTATTGTTTAATTGGACGCAAGTAAAACTAAGCAAGTAAAAATGTCTTGAAAACACCGGATTTTTTCTATCTTATTTATTATTGCTACCTCTTTTACATTCTTTTATGTCTTAAAAGATAAAATTATACACAAATGTGTGTGTGCTTTTGTGTAAAATAGGCAGTTCCAGAATTTGTCAACGTAATAAACATCTTATGGAAGAAATCTGTATGCAGCAAATCCTCAGCTATCCCTGATACTTAAGTAATAAAAAAACAGGTGATATGGTTTGGATCTGTGTCCCTACCCAAATGTCATATTGAAATGTAATCCTCAGTGTCGGAAGTGAGGCCTGGTGGTAGGTGATTGGATCTTGGTGTGGGATTCCTCATGAATGGGTTAAGCACCATTTCCCCTTCATACTGTCATTGCGATAGGACAGTGTGAGTTCTAGTGAGATGTATTCATTTAAAAATGTGTAGCACCTCCCAGGTTGCCCTCTTGCCCCTGCTCTGGCCACATGATGTACAAGCTCCCACTTCACCTTCTGCCATGATTGTAAGCTTCCAGAAGCCTCCCCAGAAACAGATATCAACATCATGCTTCCTATACAGCCTGCAAAACTATGAGCCAATTAAACCTGTTTTCTTTATAAATTACCCAGTCTCAGGTATTTCTTTATAGCAGTGCAACAACAGACTAACAAACCAGGCATGCATTTTTTTGTGTGTTTACACAACAAATTTACTGTTGAGTAAACTTATGTTTACTCAACAAATTTACTGAACAGCTATAATGTAAAATATATTATGCTGGGAATACAAAATATATAAAGCATAGCTTGTTATCTGCAATGATGGACTTAATTGCTAAGGATGATACAAAATATATATAGATATATATATATATGTACGTCCACATATGTATGATATAACTTAGTTTTTAATATTCCATATTAATATTTCTTACATGTAGCACAGGTATCCAAGTTAAGCAAAAAATAAATTGTTTTCAAATTAAAGAAAATCAGGATGAACATGGTGGCTCATACCTGTAGTCTCAAAACTTTGGCAGGTGAGGCAGGAAGATCGCTTGAAGTCAGGTGTTTGGGACAAGCCTGAGCAACATAGCAAGACCCCGTCTCTACACAAAATTAAAAAATTAGTGAGCTATGGAGGTGCACACCTGTAGTCCCAGCTACTTGGGAAGCTGAGGCGGAAGCATCAGTTGAGCTCAATTTTACTAAGCAAAGCTGCAGTAAGCTATGATCATGCCACTGTAGTTCAGCCTGGGCAACAGGGTGAAACCCTGTCTCTTAAAAAAATCACTATAAAAGTTAGACTGTTTTTCAATTTAAAAACATTATCTGAATTCCTGTACTATTAGTTTTGCAAGAATAAGCCTTAGATAGGCATGTAGGCAAGATCTGCTGGCAGAGATTACATGCCGGGAAAATGAACCTTTGATGTACTCAAGAATATTCTGGAGTTATTACCAGTTATTTGCACCTGGAAAATAGTAACATATAACCAGGTTCTTCAGAAGATTTGGAAATATATGGAAGGGAGGTCCTTGAAAGCCATGATAACATGATCGTCACCTACAGCTGGCAAGAACGCCTGCATCCAGCTGCCTCCTGGGCAGGCCAGGGAAGTTTGCCTCTGAGAGGAAATGCGGTTGGATTATAACCCACACTCTGGGAAGTCACCTTCGGATGCAGATAAATTGTGTCGTTTTACCTATGTTAAAATAACTATGCCTGTGTCTATCAGTATTTTTTACTCAATTATGTTCATCCTTGTCACACGAGAGACAACTGTGCCACTGTTTATTCTCATTCCTGTTATAGAGTTGAATTTTAAAATCTTATGCTGAATTTATTCTCTAGGGGGCTAATTAAGAAGGAGAAAAAAGGAAAAAATAGGAAATTTAGTTAATCAATAGAATTCTGGAGTTAAGTATATTCTATGGAGAATGGAGATTCTGATTTCTTGAAACTTTAATTTGAAGTTTTCTAGAGCCATCTGGGTTCTGTAGGTTTTATTAGTATCAGAGCTTCTGCAGAAAGGAGTGAGCAGAATGAAAACTAATTGAACTAATAGCTGCAGGAACACTGAAGCTTTGTGCATACCTCGAAGCAGCTCAGAATCCTGCGCTTACCAACAAGATTGAAGTGTTCCAAATTATATCAAATTTCTTTGTGGTCACTTAAGGGTATCTTATTTTTTTTAGAAAATGGGAAGCAGTTTCTCTCTCTTTCTTTTCTTTTTTTCTGAAACCTGTTTTCACATGATCCTCATACCCATGAACAGATTGTCATGAGTATAGAGGCCAGTGAGAAAAAGGCAATATTAAACTGCCGAATGGAACCTGACATCTAAAACCTGACTTCTTTGGAGAAAAAACTCATAATCGATTAGAAACCAGCCAAGTTGTTTGGCATTTGTTTGCAAATATCAGTTTGCATATTTTTAGGACAAATAGCATATCTGGAATCTGAGGTGCTATAGAAGAGGGGCAGGGAATGGTTAAGCAGCACCCAGAACCTTGTCTCTCACCCCACACTCACATATCTCACACTTAATTACATTTGTAGCCAAACAGTTCCATGCATAATATTTTCATACTTTAATTATTCTCTCAAATATAAAACAGTTCATTCATTCTGCCAACAACATGAAGTCTAATATAAAAATAGACATTCTTGTACTAAATTCTATTTTCAATTTCCTGAGTTACCAAAGAGTCAGACAAAAATGACATCGTTTATTGAAGTGCATGGTTTCACCTAATTCATCTGTTTAATGAAAACTTTATACCATATATTTAACAAATAGTATATCAATTAAAATTTGCAGTAGCACTATTAGAGATTGACTAGATTGTGTTTAGTTTTCTTCTCTTTCAGCAGTGTCTTTACCAATGGGCAGCCCAGTTACCAGGGCATTCTGTAAAAACCAAACAGTAGTAACACTGGTACATTTTATTGTCCCTTAAGAGTGTGGATTCAGGTATTTTTAATGATAAAAGCAAATGTAAAGTCCATAATATCTACATTTTTAATTAGAACTATAACCATGATTTCAGTAAAAATATAAAAATAGTTTAAAATTTATCTTATTCAATTCTCAGAGTAAAACATTTACCTGCTAAGATTAAATCAGGCAAAAATTCAGCATCTAAGACTTTCCTGAATTATCACTATATTACTAGATAATTATGTAATTCACTGTTACAACTTCAGGTATGCAAATATAACATTTCAATGATTAGATCTCCATAATTTAAGCAAACAGATGCTTGAAATAGGTAGATAATTTGGGAAAAGGACATGCAATTGCCTGAAGTAAAAACATGGACTGTGAAAACAAACATGTATTACAACCTGAATTAGCAATTACTTCCAGTCTCCACTTTGCTTATTGCATATGGACAGTTTCTCACCATTGGGTTTGTTGATTCTTTGGCATGAATCAATCAGATAACACCATCATAATTAGCATACACACACACACTAAAACAACTCTTTCTATTAGTGTGTATAAGTTCATGTAAAAAGCACATTTAGCGTAGATTATAGTTTAAATTGTGTATCATTAATGTAGAATGTAGAAATAGTTCATTCAGTCCAATGTAGAAATGTAGAAATAGATCATTCAATCCAATTACAAAAATCACCTCATATTACTAGTAGAATAATGGTAACACTTCTTCCCTTGTCCCCACATGGAAATGAATAAAAGGGAATGTACTTACACTGAACGATGAGCTGCACCAAGGCTTCCCTTGGTTTCACGTTAAATCCATTGTATTGGCTGGTCTGACATCTGTACATTCCTGACATTTCCCTAGATACATTCACGATCCTCAGTGTTCCATCATAACTCTCCATTTGCATTGATCCATCAGGCATTGCAACTTCTTTATCCGCTCTAGACCAAAGGATGATTGGTTTAGGTTTGCCAGTTACTTGACATTGCAGTTCTATTGTGTCTCCTTCCCTGGTGACCAGTGGTGATTTTTCCTGTGGAACAGTCAGATTGGGTGGAACTTGAAATGGGAAAAAGAAAATTTTTCAAGGTTAGTATAAACTGGTAAAGCATATTCAGATACAGAAAATCATAAGGAAACAATTTCTGCTGGCTGAAGAAATGTGACAATTCGGATGATCAAAAACCTTGGGAATAAATGGAATATACTCTCACTTAAAACCATTCTTAATTGCTTTCAGTGTATATTTTTAAATGAGGACTTCAAACATTAGCAAAATAAATAAGGCATTCAACTGAAAAATGGTCAATATAAGAATAATCTTCTCAATGGCCTGTAATAATTAGCCATTGACTGGGGCTTTATCATTTGCATTTCATAGAAGAGTAGCATTCAGCTGTGTAGACTTAGTAGTCACAAGAAGTGCAAGTAGTCATAAAGGGAAAAAGTGAAACCTCTGATCTAAAATCAGAAGTTTTGACTGGTTTAAAACTTGCCAAATTGCTAAGATTTAGGATTTGTTTTTTCCCTAGTGGGAGTGAAATCAAGCAATTTGACAATCCATTCTATTATCCATTTTTGGACTTTTAATTTTTTGTGATATTTGAATTTATTATTATTTCACTTCATAATATTTTGATGTCATTGTAAATAGTTCACCATGTTGCCAATATTTCTACAAAATTAATCTTAATTAAATCTTCAAAATATATTTCAATGAATATAAGAATCATAATTTTGGTCTTGCACGGTGGCTCACGCCTGTAATCCCAGCACTTTGGGAGAAAGAGGTGGGCGGATCACAAGGTCAGGAGATCGAGACCATCCTGGCTAACATGGTGAAACCCCATCTCTACTAAAAATACAAAAAAATTAGCCCAGCGTGGTGGAGGGTGCCTGTAGTCCTAGCTGCTGGGGAGGCTGAGGCAGGAGAATGGCATGAACCCGGGAGATGGAGCTTGCAGTGAGCTGAGATTGCACCACTGCACCCCAGCCTGGGCGACAGAGCAAGACTCCATATCAAAAAAAAAAAGAATTATAATTTTTCTCAAGTAAAGCTAATTTCTGATTTACGGAGAATATAAGAAGTTAGATTGATTTTATTGTAACTTACTTTATTGTGCTGAAATATATTTAGGTTAGAATTTAATGAAAAGCATTAAGTGATATGAGGGAAGTACTATACAACGATCTTTCTTGCAAACATTATCACTAGTTCCGCTGGAAGATTCTTATTTCCTATACAATTGTATATGAATTCAAATGCATTTGTGCAGTAAAACATCTATCAAAAAAGCACAAGCTAAATAGAATGCTATAAATACGAATAACCGGAAACATGAATAATTCTATACTTCTGATAAATGTTATATGTTCCCTTTGGAGGTAGTACTGCACATGAATGAAAAGTGAAAGGTTTTATTCTTCCTTCTAGTTTGATTACGCCCCAGTGCCCAGGTACAAAACCAAACATAATTATGTTTAAAATTATTTTTCAACTAATTTTGAAATGTTGTTTCCCTTATTATAGAGACAAATTCAAGTTCAAAGTGATATGACGATTATCTTCAATTCACTTTTTCATTTAATTCCTTCACTTATTGTTTAAAACACTAATTACATAATGTATAACATCTTAGAATTTAAAGAATATGAAATATTAACCACCACGATTTTGAATTAGATATATACATCCTAGAAATTGTCATTAACAAAATATATGTTTAAAATGGCTTCATTTTATAAACTCAAATGGGTAAGTAATTTGTTCTGGTATATAGAAACAAATAATTTTGGCAAAGTATTTGTTCTTTTCGAAGCGAATGATGTAAATAAAATCTAAGCAGCATGTTCAGACAATGGGATTGGAATGGAACTGTCATACTTACTCACCCTCCATGGGAAAGGGTGCAGAATAACCTCAGCATTTAACATTTATTATCCCCCTACTACGTGACAGGCACAATTAAGGATTTTATGCTTTCATTTAAACCCCCTTGATAATCTTAAGGACCAAATATTTAATATTAAAATAAACAATTAAGAACATTGAGAATAAGAGACAATAAATACTTCAATTTGAACAGAACACAAACAAAAACTAATTTATAGCAGGTAGCTAATATAAAGATGTGAATACCGAAGCAGGCTCAATAAACAATGGTATCTGGAATTAATGACTTTCGAGTGTTAGCAATAGACTCCTCTCTTCCTGCTCATGACAAATTGGACAAAATCCCTGCCTGTCACTTGGTCACTGTTTCAAACATAAAAGAGTCGAGATGAATGTGAGGGAGTATACAATAAGTATTTTGCAAATTATCTTATCTTTCTTTTATCCTCTTATTTCTTTAGTAATTTATTGCTATCACAGTGGATAAGGCCAACATCTATATTTCTTAAATAAATACATCGATCGATTATCTATATCTGAATATTTTTCACATGTCACAACTGCTTATAAGATATACGAACCTCAAAATAAATATCCAAATTTAGATAAATGTGTAAAATAAAAAATGGATAACTTTAAAGACTAATGGAGTGTTATTACTTGAAATATACAATCCATATCTGTTCCAAAAACAAGCTACATGACCTTGGCCAACCAAAACACTGTCTGTATTAATTTTATCTTTTGTTGATGTTGTTGTTTTGAGATGGAGTCTCGCTCTGTTGCCCAGGCTGGGGTGCAGTGGCACAATCTCCGCTCAGTGCAACCTTTGCCTCCCAGGTTCAAGTGATTGTTCTGCCTCAGCCTCCTGAGTAGCTGGGATTACAGGTGTGCACCACCACACCCAGCTAATTTTTTCATATTTTTATCAGAGTCAGGGTTTCACCATGTTGACCAGGCTGGACTCAAACTCCCGACCTTAGGTGATCTGCCCTCCTCGGCCTCCCAAAGTGCTGGGGATTACAAGCGTGAGCCACCGTGCTCGGCCTTACCACTTTTGAAACTAAGAATTTGTACTTTATTAGCCTCAACGTTATTGATGTTCTGATTACAAGAATGAATAATAAAAAGTTAAAAAGAGAAGTGGTGTCAAAAATAGTGTTCATTTCCTAACTTAATAAAATGGATATTTAAACAACTTATTACATTAGACCAAATCACAATAGATTCTTGACTGGCTATAATTTTTTTAAATGTTATCATGCTGAACAGTTCAAATATCCCTTTTAAAATTTGTTTATGTTTTTCATGTATTAGATAAACTTTCCTCCCTGCTGAATTAAAGTTACAGAAATATAAACCTCAATTTCAATCTCAATAACATAGAAATTGACTTTCAGATAAATTAGCCCAGGTTTTACAAAATAGCAAAATCTAGCTAAAATATTATTTAATATCTGTCTCTTCCTAGGCTAGATGTGCCTAGGAAGAGACAGATTATATGGCTCACGCCTATAATTCCAGTACTTTGGGTGGCCGAGGAGGACAGATCACAAGGTCAGGAGATCAAGACCATCCTGGCCAACACGGTAAACCCCGTCTCTACTAAAAATACAAAAAAAAAAAAAAAAAAAAAAAAAATTAGCCGGGCGTGGTGGTGGGCACCTGGAGTCCCAGCTACTCTGGAGGCTCAGGGGCTCAGGCAGGAGAATTGTTTGAACTCGGGAGGTGGAGGCTGCAGTGAGCCAAGATCATACCACTGCACTCCAGCCTGGGCAACAGAGTGAGACTCCATCTCAAAAAAAAAAAAAAAAAAAAAAATAGATTTTAAATCTAGAAGTCAGGGTTAACCTTTCCCTACAACTCTCCTGGCCAAAAAGACTGTATAATTTCTCAAAGCTGTTATATGTTTCTCTATCTTTCTGTCCCCACTAAATTTTCTATCTCTAAGAATTACTCACCTCTCTTAATTGTTCTTATAATTTTTTCTATTGAGAGATCTCATTTGTTCTCATAGACTTCTCTGTTTTACGTGTTGACAATAACAAATTATAACTTTATTCCAATGGCTCAAAATTGCAACCTACTTTATATTCCAAAAGTCTTTCAAGCCTTAAGCACCATTCTATTTCTTGACTTGGTTAATAGTTAATTTCAACAGATTCCATCTATTAATTGAAAACCATACAGTATTATTTGTTTCACCATATCCTCATCTACCACTTCAAAACAGCCATCAAATCTTGTTATTTCTTTATTTAAAACTATGTCTCCTATCTGCCTGTTTCTTTTCATGGCCATAGGCAGTTTTCTCAGTAGAAGTCATCATTTTATCTTCTTGCGACAGCATCCTAAGTGGTCTGTCTGTCACTAGCCTCATTCTTCCAGGCTTCCTGCTGCCCTGTCTAAGCTTCATCATCATAAACAGTTTTGTTCATGTCAGTATGACGACTACCAACCTCGATGAGAGTGCCTGACACAACACTGGTTTAATTTAAAAAACAACAACCTGAGAACAGCTTAATGGAGTTGTTAAATAAATCATAAAACAGTTGAACAATAGAATATGACACAGTCTTTTTAAATGATGATGTAATAGACCTATATTTATTGAGAAGACATTTATATTAAGTGGGAAAAGCATGTTAGCAAGTAGTATAAATAGCTAAAACGACTATTATTCAGTGTGTAAAACATGTTACTGTTCAGTATAAACAGTTGTATCTAATTTTTATATATTAAATAACTAGATATTAGCTGCTCTTGGCTCTCTCTCCCACACACACACAAGTAACTATGCGAGATGATGAATATGTTAACTTGCCTCACTATAGTAACCATTTTACTATCCATATGTATCCCATAACATCATGTTGTAATCCCCAAATATATACAATAAAATATATTTTAAAAATTTTTGAATGAATGTTAACAGGGAGCTGCTTGAAGGGTAGGCTATACATGCTCTGTCTTTATGTTGTTACCATCTAGCACACCATCTCTCACATACAGAAACACAGCACAAAATTTTACACCTAATATATACATTAAATAGCAAGGTAATTGAGCACTAATCCAGGGAAGAGGAGACTTACAGGGGGAAAAGTCTAGAGGAAAAGAAATCCTAGAAAGAACTATACCAAAACACTAAGAGTGGTTCTCTCTAGAGTGTGGGATTACTCATAAATTTTATTTTATTTCCCTCTTTTTTTTACTGTTTAAACAATATATGTAGTGCATAATAACATATTACAGGGCCCAAGAAGCCCAGAAATTTATAAAATGTTAATTCAATCTATTTCCTAAAACTCATTCAATGAAAACTTCACATTTTATAGCACAAATGTATCACTCTGGAAATGATGTTCTGAAAACACAGACTGAGAAATGCTCTTCTAAAATCACTAACTCCTGTTAACACTCCTTTACTGAAGTTTCACCAACTAGTTAACCTCTGAGCCCTTGAAAGAGCAGTTCTTTTCCATGGTCAGAGGGTCTGGTTCTTGCTGTCTTCTAGCACCTTCTGTATGCCCCATGTGTTGAAACTCAGTTCAAATGTTATTCCCTTTGTAACCCCAGGCTGACCTGGTTACTTATTCTTCCTGACTACACACTACATTGTATGTTTTACCCATTTAACCTGTCCTTGTGACTTTGTCCTGTATTTTCTTCTATGTTTATATCCCTGACAAGGCAGCACCTTAAGGGCACAGAGCCTTAATCCGTCTCTAAAGCCTAGTGTCTTGCTTTCCTGCTTGGCATAGATAAGAAAGTTGTGAAATAATTGAGAAAGAAAGAAAGGCAGAGCTGAAGAAGATGGTGAGAACATAGGAAAATAAAAAGCTATCAAAATAATAGATACCAGAGATAAACATAACGATATGAATCGTATATTTTGGAACAAATGTGATAATAATAATGAACTATAGTAATTCTACAATTAGTAGCTCCTACAAGTAGCATAATCTTATGCAAAATATATTGTTAGAATATATTTCTGATGCAGATCTTGAGATGTGTGGGTGTGTGAAAAAGTTAAGTCAAGAAAAGACTTCGAGTTTTCCTTTTTCTTTCATTTAAATATTTGAATAGATAAGTTATGATTTTTTTTAAAACATACAGGAAAGAGGCAATCTGAAGACATGAAATTTAATTTTATCATTTGGTTTTTAGGTCTTAAATCAAAGTACTTAAAAAAATTGTCTCATAATGAAAACATGTCAAATTTAGCATAAATATTTGAAATGTCTATACCATGTAAGATCCACATTTATGCAATGTGCTTGCCAGAAAAAGCCACTCCTAATAAAAATGCAGATACATTCTCTAACATATAGTCTACACACAGCCCTTGATATTTTTTTGCCTGAAATGGTACTGTAGGAGATGTTATAATCAGAGAAACTGGAAAAACATAATATGACACCAAAGTTTCTCATTCCAAACGTAAATAAATAGACAAATTGAACAAACTGCTTTTCTGTCAACTTTTCCACTGATCACAGACTGTAAAGCAAAGCAAATATAGAAAAAGAAAATATTTCCATTTCTTCATTGGGAAGGCAGCTGAGAAAATTTAATCTTTATTCTTTACTTAGAAAATGGCTTTAAAAGAATGCAGAAGTTTAGTTCATTTGAACTATGTGGAAAAATACTATGCTGTCTGAAACAAAGACATCTGAATGTGCTTTTTATGGAATTATTGGTTTAAATATATGACTGTAGTGCACTTTAATAGTAGATTCTGAAACAAAAGCTGTATTTCTTTCAATATAAGAATCATAAGAAGCTCAGTAATAAATAGAATTTTCTTCCAAAAGACAATCAGACTCATATTTCCAAGAATCCTAAAATAAGCATGGCACTAATTCAATTACACCTGAATTTTGGAGGGAAGTACTTTATAAAAGATATGTATGTTCTCGAGTAGAATGTACAGTCTATTTTTAACATATAAATAAATAAAACTTCAGAGATATCATGTTTATGAAAGTTACCCTTAGAGAACAGAATTCAATAATTCTCATCCTGACCAGATGAAAACAAATGTAAAAAAGTAGGACTAAAGTAAGTGGTAAATTTGTAGATGCAAATAATCCAAATGAACCAAATCTATGGGGTGTGTGTGTGTGTGTGTGTGTCTGTGCGTATGCGCACGCGCGCAGGTGCGTTCCTTCAAAACAAGAGATGGGTTAAATAATTGCTGTAGACTCGATAAGTTTCATCTTTGGTGATCTGATTGAGACTCCAAGGTAAGCAACATCTTTATTTCAGAGCACGGTTTTAAAGGAAAGATATTCTATCACACTTGAGTGCTGTTTCAGTGTTTGTGCCAGCAGTCCTCCATCTCTTCTTTGCTAGCACATTTACAGATTGGCTTCATAAGCATGAGACATGCACATGGATATACTCAGATTTTGAAGTTTTGAGAAGTCACAAACTACTTTTACATAGAAGCAAGGAACTAAATAATTTGCGTTTGCAACAACTGTCAATGTCACATAAGTAATAATAGCTCACAACAGGCTAAGATAAGCCTCTGGTTAAGTGAAATTGTCAGTATGCTTGTTGTAACTCCACTCATTTCTCTTCCATTCAAGAAAGTACATTCAGTGTAAGTGAGAATAATGTCATGACTGTAATCTGTATTTTAAAACCTCCATACATTAATATTTGAAACATTATAATTACCATATACCTCACAGCTGATGTGAACACACCACTAAGATTTAGAAGAATTGCCTTAAAATACAAAATTTATACGAACACCAACTGTCAGTGGCCACTGGAAATATTCATATAATGATACAAGGCAAATTTGAGAATTTCATTCTATTTAAAAATAATTCCATTCCAAGTCTGAATAATACCTTTTAAACTAATATGCTTGACCCATTTCCAGTATGATTATAACTGCATGTCAATTTTTAAAATACAGCAATGTGTGCTTGAGAGATGTTCAGGATGACAAAAACAATCCAACATGCTGACATTCCTCATTTATTAATGGACCTGCTGATATTTGCTTCCTTTTAGAGATCATGATTGGCAACACATGGTTTGATGGAAGGTGGCTAAACTACAGCTCATTTCTTATTAAAGGAATAAAGGTTGCTATTGGATACTTACTAGAAACAATTCTTAGTATACAAAAATGTGAAGTTAACATGTTGAGTTCTATAATACGCAGCACCTAAATTTTTTGTGTGGTGGTGGTTTGAAAATATGCAGAACTTCCCTAAGCCATAGGTTAATATAATAATATTATATTGTTACATGTCCTTCTGGGTTGTCTTTCCCCTTTTAAATGAATTACTAAGATCTGATTAATGTCTCTTCTTCATCTAAAAAATATTATTTACCATTTCTCAATTAATCTTTCTTAAAAATCATGTCACTAGATTATTTCAATATCTATAGTAGTTTCCCATTTACCAGAACAGAAAGTCTAAATTCCACTGCTTGTTTTCCATCTTATTTGTCGAATCTTAACAAGCCACAGTGCTTCTGTGGAAAGCTCTCTATTCAATTGAGGCCGGTCTTTTCATCTGCTTAACACACTTGACTTATTCCCAATGCCTCACCTTCCTTCCTTCTATTCAGGAATGAGTTTGACCTCCCATCCAATGATTGTTACATTCTTTAAGGTCCAATTTAAGTTTCTTGTTCTATTTAGTCTTTTCTGATTTCTGCATCTTTTATTCATCTTCCATGTCTCTGAATTAGAGCATGTCCAGTTTATTCTGTATATGTCATGACGAAATGTGCACTTACATATATAACTAAAATGTCCTGATGTAAGCATCAGGGTTTTTCTATTTCTTCAGTAGCTCCCACATCATGTAACATTTTAAAGTTTTTTTTTTGAGGCGCTTAATGAGTTCTTGATTGATTGATAGAGCACCAGTCAAGGTTACTAAGCAACCAAAGTAAGAAAAACATTGATTAATAATCAGCTCTTGATTATCCAAGGCTTAACTATAGAGCATATAAATTTCAAGATCATTTTTCATATATGAACTCTTTTATTTTTTAATTTTAAACATCTACCAAAAAACAATAGATTTTTATAATGTTAGTACATCTAATAGACTTTGATTTGGATACAGTAATGATGCAAGGAGGTAGAAATAATACACTAAAATATTGGAAGCACTTGGTAATACTGAGTAATTTGTCCATTCCATGACTTTCCTCAATCAGCAGAGTAAAGGAAAGGCTAGTTGGCCCTACGATAGAATGTCCACGTGGATCTATATTCTAAGACTTGTATTACTTGCAGTCCTGTGTGTAAATGTTTCATATATGAAAGAAGCAGTTATTTATAAATATGTCTTCACACCAGATAGTATGCCTGCCGTTTTTGTCCACAATATAAATAAGCATAATACATCTCTTATCACGCTCTGTAAATAAAAACTGCCTTTTTTCACACTGACACACACTTTTAAGTACCTCACCCATAATAAATCAGAAAATGCTAACAAAACAGGATAGACAATGTTTACAAATCTAGCAGTTGAACAGGAAGAAAGCCCACATTAAAAACAAACATGAGGTTAAAATACCATAGCATGTGCATTTGGAAGTTCTAAGGGGAAATGTCCATGCATACGCACACATACATAATCACTATTTTTGAAAGAAATGGGGAAATGTTATTAGAACGGCATTGTTCATTACTTGAAACATATGGGGAGAAATAGGTTCCTGGAGGGTAGCAACTCTAAAAGGTTTGGTATTGGAGATGGGGAGCATGCAGCGCCATTCAATCAGGAAAACAGGTTTGGCAGGCAACAGTTGTGGCTGTTCCAACTTCCCTCACCCAGCAGGTGTTGCTATGGCATAAGAATAGTCTCTGAGGGATTCAATAGAACACAAAGTGTAAGATGAAAGAACAAAATAGAAAATCATTCTCTGCATGGCATTCATATTTTCCCTGCTACTCAAGCTACAAGACCAGTTGCAAATAAACACATGTTCTATTCTTGCTGCCTCATGAACAGATAAGTGAATGGGACTTCAGCTAGGATTTCAAGTATCTTGAATTGTTATGATTTTCATAAAACTTGGTTTTCTAACTGTAGCTTGTAATAAAATATTTTTTAGAATAATTAAATCTCTTAAGAGAATGTCCTAAACTCCTTGAAAAAAAAAAATAAAACAAATAGTTCTTTCTTTTTTTAACCTCCATGACTTGTAAGTTTCTTATACTAAAATAAATAAATAAATAAAAATCACTAATTAAGTATATTAAGTCTCCCATGTGGAAAACTATTTTTTTCTGAAACAACTAAGTAAACAGGAGCAAGATATTTCAGCTTGTTAAAGAATTATGTCAAAATTGTAGTAAGCAACAAATATGTATTAAATTGAGAATGTTGGAGGGAATAGGGAATTTATAAAAGAAACACTGGATTTTTTTGCTATAACAAGAAAGGGGGAGCAGGCGCAGTGGCTCATGCCTGTAATCCCAGCACTTTGGAAGGCCGAGGTGGGTGGATCACCTGAGGTCAGGAGTTTGAGACCAGCCTGGCCAACATGGAGAAACCTTGTCTCTACTAAAAATACAAAAATCAGCCAGGCGTGGTGGCGGGTGCCTGTAATCACAGCTACTTGGGAGGCTGAGGCAGGAGAATCATTTGAACCTGGGAGGCAATTGTTGCAATGAGCCGAGATTGTGCCACTGCACTCCAGCCTGGGCAACCGGGTGAGACTCGGTCTCAAAAAAAAAGGGGAACATCACACACCAGGGACTGTTGTGGGGTGTGGGGAGCGATAGCATTAGGTGATATACCTAATGCTAAATGACGAGTTAATGGGTGCAGCACACCAACATGGCACATGGATACATATGTAACAAACCTGCACGTTGTGCACATGTGCCCTAAAACTTAAAGTATAATAATAATAATAAAGTAAATAAAAGAAAGGGGGTATGATAAGATGCAAAACATCAAGTAAAGTGCTGAGATATTCATTTACTAAGAAATGACTAGGTCATTCGATAAAGAACTAGTCAACCTATAACCATTTCTGAGAACTAGAAACCAATTCCTCAAATTAACTTTCTTAATCAAGTTTTAGTTCATGTTTGTTATTTTTTAAAATAATGCAGAGTTGTTCTCACTCATAGGTGGGAATTGAACAATGAGAACACTTGGACACAGGAAGGGGAACATCACACACCAGGGCCTGTCGTGGGGTGGGGGCGGGGGGGGGAGGGATAGCATTAGGAGATATACCTAATGTAAATGATGAGTTAATAGGTGCAGCACACCAACATGGCACATGGATACATATGTAACAAACCTGCATGTTGTGCACACGTACCCCAGAACTTAAAGTATAATATATATACATAAATAAATAAATAAATAAATAAATAAAATAATGCAAAGTAAATCTGGAAAACTAGTTATTTATGTATAAGCAGTCGATAAAGAATTTTAACCTTAAAAGTTGAATACTGCACTCCAAACAGTTTATTATACAAACTACTAATAATAGGCAGGAGGAGCCTATAGCTAAAAAGCCAACTAACGTTCCCAAATTCCTACAGTTATTATATTGCATAATATATTTGCATCCTTGCCTACTTGCTCTTAGAAATGGTGCCATGATTTATCCAAATACACTTATATACATTTATACAAATGCGTTATCCTTTAAATTAATAGCAAGTAATCTGGGAGTAACAAAAGCAGAGCCACATGTGTTACAATTTGTACCCAATGTTAGAGATAATACCAATTTATTTTAATATACATTTTTGATTCCCTTCAATAGACAAATATGCCTAGGACTCGGGGCAAGACTGATAAATTTGGCTATTCATTATCTTCAAGAATTACACTATATATTATGAAAACATGTATTTATATTTCAAAAGACCTACACTTCGCAAGAAGTAAGGCTTCTTGTAGCTGATAGTTGCTAACAATTATTTCCAAATTAAAGGATTTTTTTTAATAACCATGGAGAGTTTGGAAGACTTGTAAATTTACAAGATTAGAAATTTGACTTGGGCTCAGGTTGTAATCCACATACTAGCTGTGTAACCTGGGCAAAGGGATGTCTTAATTTTAGTTTTCTTATCTGCAAATTAAGCTGATGAAAAGAAGAATTTAATAAGTAATGAAAAAATGGCACAATGCTCATGAAACTGTCCTCTAAACACTTTGAATGTTGTAATATATTTGTAAAGAGCAAGGCTTAGGTCTGGCTGCCTAGATTTAGTTCCTAGCTCTATCATCTATTAGCTGGGTGTACGTGGGAAAGTTGGCTAGTCTGCACCTTTCAGTTTACGTAAAGTGAGCATAATTGTACCTACTTCATATTTTTTAACACTCATAACCTCTTAAGACAAGGTATGGCATATAGTAAACACTCCATATATTAATATGTTAGTTATTATTATGTTTTATCACTGTACTTTGTGTAGTATCAATAACCATACTTTATTATTATGCATACATTTCTATATAGAGGGCATAGATTTTGTTTTATTCACACTTATGATGTCTCAAGTACTGAGGATAGGTACTTACATGGTCAAAGGTTTATATAATTCAAATATATAAATATATTTATACCTATATAAATAAATTTTATTGCTATTGTCTGCTGTCCAAGAGACACATATGCATTTCAGATGAGGATACTATTTGAAGAAAATGACATTTTAGAAAAAACAGGAATAAACCTTTTCTAATCTGAGTAGTCAGACGCATTCCCCCAAAGCCATCCAAGGAAAGAAGATTGCATTTCTCTCCCATTAGACATAATAATTTGATCTATATGTTTGGTTATTATAACAAAATGGCACATAATACAGATATCTCAGCTCTCATTCTATTTCTATGAAACAATGAATTTTGGACATCCCTATATACATCTATTCCTCCCTTACAAGGATAACAGAATGTCAGTGCTGTCCATTTTTACAAAGGTCAAGGTGTTGCCATGAAAACCAGGGACTAGTAAGTTATAAGGAGCTGTCTGATCATGTTAATTATGTTATTGCTTTCCGGTGGATACAGGAATTCTAAATTAAAAAGAAGATAAGCTATAAGTTATACATCAAAGGCATTTTATAAAAGCATTGAAAAAGAAAGATGCTTTAAAGTAATTCGCAATTTATTTTACTTCCTGTTGCTCACAGTGGTAAACTCTTCAACACAGAATGGCCAGAAAAAAATCAATTTTTTATTACTCCTGCAATAAAAAGGCCATTTGTCTCCTTGTAGAACCCATGTGACATTGTTAGCTCTCTTATAAATGATCACCCTGGACAATGCCTGTTTTACCAATTCCCTAATTACACCACTGATTGTATACAACCGAATATGCCTTATCCTGTGGAAACAGACACTACTGCCACCTTAATAAATATTTTGACATAAAACGAAGCTGGCTCTCTCATCCTTTGTCAAGAGCAAAATGAAACAACCCGTGAACACAATGTTCCATCAACAGATCAGGGTCACATGTTCTTTAGAGCAGATGAGGTTTAATTAACAAATCTGTTAATAGATAACTGGTTAATTAAAAAAGGAGTGTCTTCTTATAGCTGCATGAAGGCCTTATTAACAAATATTCTACTGAAGCATGATTGCATTTTACAAACCATTCTGCTAGTCTGTAGAAGTATATAGAAGTCTACAATAAACATATGGACCTAATTTAAAACCACATGAAAACTTATATAAGGTGATTGATTGGAATGATAGATAACTCATTCTGCGCTAATTTGTGAGTGTGAAGAGTTTAAATATGGTTTTACATTGCATTTTATTCCCAAGAAAGGGATATTTCTGTTTAAATGTCAACTATATCTATTTTGTTTACAAGTATTATTTAGATAGCCTTGGTAAAAATGGACTACTTATGTTTCATTTACAGTGGACTGTCATTCATGCCAAATGCATTTTAGACATCGACATTTAAACTGCTTGTCATTTTATTATTTCTACTTCACATATTTAAATTACCAGCATACAGATGCAATTCTTCCTTGATACCTTGATATTCAGAGGACATGGAGATGGAGGTGGGGGGAGGTATTGGTTCCAGACCACATCAGTTACCAAAATCTGTACATTTTCAAGTCCCTTATATAAAATGGCATAGTATTTGCATATCACCTATCTCATCTTCCCACACACGTTAAATAATCTCTAGATTAGTTATAATATCTAATACAATGTAAATGCTAGTTAATAGTAGTACTATATTAATTTTTATTTGTATAATTTTTATTGTTGTATTTTTAATTGTTTTTTTCTTCTGAATACTTTTTATAATTTCGACTTTTATTTTAGACTCAAGGGGTACATACACAGTTTTGTTACATGAGTATATTCCACGATGCTGACTTTGGGGTAGGAATGATCCCATCACACAGTGAGCACAGTTTAAGATTGATTGAATTCACGGATGTAGAAAGCCTGTATATGGAGGGCTAACTGTATTTCCTTTCATATTCTGCATAGAATCTTTTCAAAAGTGCAGGAGCAGTCTTCTTATTTCACATATTTTTGGTCTAGTCATTATTGCTGACAGAACATCTATAAAATTTGGGAAATTCTGATTTCTTTACCCATCATATACTTGGAGAGGATTCCACTGTTCTCAACTCTTTCCCTCCCCTGCAAATCATTGCTCTGCAACCTTTTCTAAGGCTTTCGGTCCTAATCCTCAGCCTCCTCTTGGGCTAAATTTCACCCAACAGGACTTGCCAGGCTCCAATTCCTTAGTCAAATAGGTCAGAAGGCAGACACAATGTGATCTGAAGTTTCTAAAATGGATTCATCAAAAATACATTTCTCACAGTGTATCTCCGAAGCCTAAAATCTCATTACTTGAGCCCATTACATTGGAAGACTGTGTGTTCTGTGTAAAGAACCAAGGTTCTTCAGCCAGAAATGACCTATGTTCAACACTTTATGTCACTACTTAGTAACTGTGATGTCAATAAAAGTCAGGTCTATGCTTTCTACAGCTTAAGCTTCTCATATGTAAAATGAATATAATCACAAAATCTGCTTAAATGGTGTCCTGAGGAGTCAATGAAATACCAACTGTAAAGTGTTTAACCTAACAACGAGAATAGAAGCATTCCAAACACCTTAGATATCTTTCTGTCTATTTGTAACTTACTTTGAAATACTTCAGCCTACGGCAACACTTTGTATCTTAAATTTGGTGTTGACGTGTGTGTTCACAAAACTGCATGCTTACAATTTATGCATTTTTCTGTGTTTCTGTTATATACGGCATTAAGAGTTGAAAAAATAATTCATCATAAACAATGTGACCTTCATTTGTGTGCTGTAAATTTTATTGTATATCCTAGGGATGCTGTTAATATTCTGCTTCTCATGTGTATACACTCCAGTTGCAGTTAGATAGCAATTTAGAAACCCAAACCATGGGTCCACTGTTTTCAGGCAGCTAGGAGAAGACATGTATCATCTTGAGCTGAACTAAAGAAATTTTAATGTAGCATGATGTTGAATACGGTCTTCCATGGTGAAATAAATACTATTAAAGATACTTTTATTGGTTAGAATAAGTAAGAGCTCTCCGAACTTTTGCGAGCGGGATATGGGACTGGCAAGCAGAAGCTAACATCCTAACACTCTTTGGAGTGGCATCCTTGGAATATGGCTCTGATAATCTTGTGCCCCATGATCAACAGAATATGCCATCACATGATCCAACTAGAATGTTACCTGAATCACTTCTAGAGTATTGCAACCCTTGTCTACAATGACCATTTCTTGCAAGGCCTTTGTCAAAGGGGTATGACTGAATATTTGAATTGCCTGAGATAATAAAGGGAAATATTCATTTAATCTAAGATTTTAATGCATGCTGCAAGCTTTCATACTGGATTTGAAATGTGAGATTTCAAGTTCAAGTCAGGATAAAGATTTAGGAAGTGAACACAGTATCTATGCTTCTGGGCTCTATTTCCTTCTCTGTAAAATGAAAGGCATTAGGTCATCAATAAGCCCTCCGTGCTAATAATTAAGACCTGTAGGGATCTTTTAAAATTGTTTTATGAAACAAGTATGTGGGGACCTGTCCCAGTAATCTTTTGCTTTCTTTTTAAATTAAGAATATTTAGAACACACCACATATTCCATAAAGGCACCATCAAAGCCCAAATTCAAGATTTTCTAAATTTTTCTAATCCCTTTTGCAAAGCTCACTGATATCTAACAATGTTGAATGAAAAATAATCAAAAGATGATGAAAATTAATTAGGTTCTTTTAAAACTGAAAAGACATTTATTGGCAAGCAGATTTGAGGGGAGAAGTTCTTCGCACTAATCATAGCTCTAGTTTCTATCTGGAACCCTGGAAAGAAAGCTTTTAAGACATTCCAAACTGTACAATGAAACTTAAACACACCACATGCAAATTAAATCACTTTAATAACTGTTCTCTCCATTGCTAAGAGGTCTAGAGTTCTAGAGCTTTAAATAGCACCTAGAAGAATATGGTGATGCAACTGTTAGCCTATGGATCCAATCATCATAAATACTGCTATTTAATTTTCTTTTTGCCAATTGTGAATGGTAGGTTAGTAGTGTCATCTGTGACCATAAAAATCTGAAGTGTGATCATAACTGCATTAGTAGTGAACATACCATTTCCTATACTTCTATCTTCTCCTCTAATAAAAAACTTCAGGGTTGGTCTGGGTATTATAGCCTTAAAATAATTTGCTGTAATGTACATTCCATTGTTAATTATAAATCTGGTGGAGGCACTTATTCGTAATCAGCGAATGGAGATATCTGTCACAAGTGTTTCTTTAACTCTAATACATTATTACTCACTGTTATCATTTTAAATGCAAATTTTGAAGCTAAAAAAATATTTTCCGTCCTCATTGGATTGGAGAATTTTATATCCAGTCGTTTAAAATTCAAATAGCTTCTATGTTCCCATTGCTTGCATTAGAAAAGAATGAAGGGCATTGGAAGCATATATTGGGTATACCCTCTTATTTCTCATTGATCTGATCTGCTCTTGTTTTCATATCACCTGAGAATTTGAAAAAGTATTTAATTTTATCAAATGAAGAAAGTCCCAAACACATGGGACAGTAATTAGACAAAAGCTAATTAACCACTGTTAAACAATAAGTTGTAAAGTCAAACCTTTGTTCTGATACTTGGGGAAAATATTGGAGTATTTTCAGATGATAATTGGAGGGAAATTATAAATTCAATGTTCTTTCCATAGTAATACAGATTCAATTTTATGTGAAAAATTCTAATAGAAAAACATGTTTAATGTTTACTGAATGATTATAGGAAATAATAGAATACTCCCCATTTTTATATTTATGTCCCTCAAAATGTAAATAGTAAAATATTGATATAACTTATGCTTCTCAAAACAACTTGCAACTAACAATGTTTTAAATAATCCCTTTCACTCCCTTAAATGGTCTTCTTGAAAAGAGGATTCATATAATTGTCACCTTCTATGAGTGTCTATAATGCTACCTGTGGCTTGTTTAAGAAGATGCCACATAATCTGAGGACGGATGTTCTTCATACCGAAATACTCTATTTAAACTCTGATGACCTCTTATCTTGACCTTCCCATTTTCCCCTCTCCTTTCCTCTCTTCCGCTTAATCCTCTGTCTCATTCTGTCGGTCTCTTTCATACCCCCTCACTCTTTCCATATTCAATCCTTTCACTTAAATGAAAATAAGAGCTCACTTCCATTATCAAAATCTATGCATCAATATTATGGTTTCTGGGACAAATACAATCATTCACATTTATTTTCATGCAGATGAAGAAGTACTGAAGGCTGTGAAGAAGCTCTAAATACAAAAAGCTTTCCACTGCATGGATGTTCTTTTTTTCTACTAAAATTAGAGAGCTTATTTTCCTTGACCTCCATTGATCAGTCACGCTCATTTGCTTCATAGTTTCTTCTTTTTTCTATCATCTCCTTGGACAGTAATAGCTTTGCTTCTTATTCTCTTCTTAGGTGATCTGTTTCAAATTAATACAATTACTTGTGAAGTCTATGTTTTAGTTCTGACCTTTTCCTGATCATCAGAACTGATTTTCTAATTGCTCACCAGAAACATGAGGATATTTCACCATCCCTTCAGCTACAACTAATCTCAAACCATTTTGTTCTCTCAAACCTTCTCACAAACGTAAATCCTTTATGTGACATTAATGTATTCTAAATGACCGAGGCATAACATTTTGGGATCATAGAAGCAAAACAACATACTTAAAAGGAACAGAAGAACTCATCGAAGCCAATGTCTTTCAACTATAAGTAGTAAATACTCCTAGTGTGTACGTATATATATATATACACACACACACACACATATATATATACACACACACACATATGTCTGAGAATCAGAATCCTTTGTCCAAATACAATCTTACATAGAAGTCCTATGCATACAAGAGAAACATATTTTACTCTGATTGAAGTTGAAAAGGGAAGAAATGAGTAAAATTTTCTGCTGGTTATTTCCCTTCTCTCTGCAGTTCGGTAGCACTTGCAAATTTTCCACATTGCCATTAAAACACTATTTGGAAATCAGTTCTCCAGATGAACCCATATTTCTATAGATGAAAAGTTTTGAGGCCCAGTCAGACCAAGGTCATAAAGCTACTAGGAGGTAAATTTGGGCCTGGACTCTGCGCTACATCAGTCTGCCTGATGTCAATCAGGCTCTTTCTTAAATTGACTTAAATTTACTTAAGAACATTGGTCATTGACTTAACTATCCCTTTATGAGAGAGATTGTGAGTACTACCCAGCACCTTATCTGATTCCTATCTATCCGTCCAACTGAATAAATGGTACCCTTCACACACAATCTGCAGAATGTTTTCTTATGCTCCCTTTCATTCATTCTATTTCCTCAAACTTTGCCTTGTAAATATTCCAAACTGTGGTGGAGAGATAAGAAATCTAACATACAATGAGATTAACTGACTTCTCAGATGTTTTTCCTGAGTCTCAAAGCTTTTAATACCTAAGCTTTCTGCATCTTTTTTTCTTACGTAGCCACTACCCATAAAATATTCCTTGTCCCCGTTGTCCAATTTTTTTTCTTTTCTTTCTTTTTTTTTCCCAACAGGTCTCACTCTGTCACCCAGGCAATTTTTATCTTAATAAAAGTGTTTTGCCTCTCTCCATTATATTATCTCCAAATAATTCACTGACTAATCTGTCACAATGCAAAGGTAGTCTCACTGTTTGGGAAACAGGAAAAGCTGTCTTTGTCAGATTGATTGTTAAGCCTTAAGAATGTCTTTTGAAATTCTTTTTTATTTCTCCACCATCATTTCTCTAACTGTCTCTTTTCTGAACTCTGCAGATTCACCAACTGAATTGGCCCCCAAAGCACAAATCAGATCATATTGCCTCCCTGATACTTTGCTCATTCTTGATTGTGTGAATGTGAGCTAATAAGATCTAATGAGATTCATTTCCTTCTAAGATCTAGTGCCTTATTCTTAATCCAGCTCAGATGCTACCTGCTCTATGGAACTCTTGCTGACCAGATTCAGTAACACTATTCTGTGTGCTCCCCTAAACTTCTATAGTTTATTAAAGCAAATGCTAGATTATATCTGTTAACAAGATTTTGCCTCAATCTTATAAAATGTATTAATGTTTGTATAGATAAGTAACAGTTACATGTGAGTTTAATTTTCTAGTAAGCCCATGAGGTTCAGCTTTGTAATTATTTTATTTCTGTATTAATAGGATATCAGAAGCGTAGGTTTGAGGTCAATGCATTATAGCCTGTGGGCAAAATATGGCTACCACCTGTTTTGTAAATAAAGTATTACTGGAACACAGCTGTGCCCATTTATTTATTGCCTATGGCAGCTTGCCCATTATCATAGCAGAGTGGAATAGTTGTGATGGAAACCATATGGCCTGAAAAGCTGAAAATATTTACTATCCAGCCCTTTACAAAATGTTTGCCAGTCTCTGATGTCCATCATTAATTCAGAGGTCATGGATTATACTTCACAATTTTGGATTCAAGGAAAGAAATTAATGTTTCTCTGTTCAGTAACTCAGATGCTAATTACGTAACTTTTGATTGCAGGGTAGCGTCCTCTGATCAAAGCTTTGTCAGGGTATTTTATGTGATAGTCTTATGACTTCCACTTACGTAAAATAACCTATTCCTTACTATAGCCATTCTGTAGAGCTTCAGTTTTAATCAGCAGAATTTCATGAGTTTCTATTCCTCCTTAACTGGAGAAAGGACGAGGAAGCAAATCCAATTAAGTGGACTTAGTCATTTTTTCTGTTGCCCTCCTGTTTATTAACCATTCTTCTTTCTTGTGTACTGTAGTCCTGTGCTATCAACAACTTTCATTTTGCAGATGTGAATACCTGTACATACACTGGTTAACTAAAGTAATTATAGTAACTAGATGGGTGGCAGCAAACTAAAATTTTGAACAGATTTTCTCAATTGGTCACTACTATGCACCTATGCCTATGCTTCAGCTTCTTGTTTAAACCTCTAAATTTGGATCCACTTTCTGCCTATAAAATGTCCATGTACTCTAACAAGGTAGAAAAAAAATCATCAAAATCTGTATTGAGTCCTCTGCTATATTTGTCCACCAGATGTCTCATCATGGGAATTCCACAGATCAGCAGTTTCACTGTTTAGGTTTTCGAGGCATGATGCAGATGCTTCTGAGTTTACTATAAACCTACAAGTTTGTCAAGTCATGCAAAGAAATAAATGCAAGCTAATGAGCATCCAAGGACTCTACCATGGAATAATACTGGAAGAAGCAATGAGATATTTTGCAACAATGCCTCTGAAAATTAAGTCTACTGCTGTATAACAATTATATTTTTGTAAATGAGTGACAATTAAGTGACAATAATTAAGAATTTAACTTTCGTCAAAATTTTAGGCTAAAATTCACATGCATTTTTCAGCAAGTATGTGAAGTTTTTTATTTTATAAAATTGAATTATAGCAGTTAAAGTTTCAGTATATTTAACTTTTTAATTGAAACATTTATAACAATTTTAAGTTACCTGCAGTCTAGCCAGATAAAATATAGCTTCAGTAATAAAAAACTATAAAGTTGTAATAAACCAATATAATTTGCTTATATTCATATCAATGAATATCAGCCCTACAGTAAAAACAATAATTATCACTTCAATATTATTGAGACTTTCTTCATCCTATATATCCTGCTAAAAATATCCTCCTTCCACTGTCACTAGCACAATGCTACTTTTGTCAACCTTTTAGTCAAATGTCATTTCTCTGTGAAAGTTTCTTATACCCATATGAACAAAAAATTCACAATTTCTACAGAAGTCCGATCAAGCTTTAAGCACAGTATGCAACCACTATATATTGCCTAGTTTCTATGTAATCTGTCTTGATGATTTAGATTGTAAGCTCCTTAAGGGCAAGGCCCATTTGTACTATCACCATATAACACAGAGTGTTAACACGGGAAAGAAATCCAAAGGAAACATTAATTTTAAATTAAAAAAAATACACCCAGTGAAACAATTTGCATGTTTAAAGAATCAGGAGGAAAAAGGTATCTAATATTCAGTTAATGTGAAAGTAAGACAACCTATAATCACATATATCATAGTTTTTATCATTCAATCAAATTCAAACTCCACAATACATGAGGCTTCTCTTTTCTTTCCCTCCCCTCCTCTCCCCTCCCCTCCCTTCTTCTCTCCTCTCCAATCCGCCTTGCCTTGCCTTACTTTGCCCTGCCCTACCTTGCCCTGCCTTGCCTTGCCTTGCCTTGCCTTGCTTTTTTGAGAGAGTCTTGGTCTGTCAACCAGGCTGAAGTGAAGTGGTGCCATGATAGCTCACTGCAGCCTCAAACTTCTGGCCTCAAGGGATCCTCCTGAGTCAGCCTCCCAGAGTGCTGGGATTACAGTGTAAGCCACCATGCCTGGCCCTAAACTGTCTTCTAAAATCAAATCATTGTCTTTTGAGAATATGAATAATTCTGTAAATTAGGATTTACTTCCCTGAAATATTTTGTATTTCAATTTTAAAAGTCATCAAAAACATATGTTGAAATGTGGCTCTGTCATTTAAGAAAAATGATTTTCTGTCTTAGGTAAAAATGCCTTGTGGTACCTCAGCCCCTACTTAAAAAACATCATTATATGTCTCTTAAAACACAGTAACACTCAAATTGAATGGTGAAGAATTAAAGAGAGAGGAAAAAGAAACAACACAGTAACAATTGAGATTCGATGTAAGATTTTATATGAAAAATGAAAAGCTCAGAGATTTTCGAAATGTTTTAAAATGTCACCCTAAAATGCCTTATATTTAACATAAAGAAATGCTTAGCACACAAGTAAGCTACTGACCATTTGATCAATGCTCGATTTCCTATAATAGAAATACTAGCAAAACCAAGAATCTAACACATCACCACACATATATTTATGTCTTACACTGTTGCTTCCTTTTCTTTGACTCACTTACCCCATTTGTGTGACTTTCCTCAGTATCCTCCAGGATTCATAAAATTGATACAACCCAAGATTTCCTTGTATGCTATAGCTTATTCATTTTCACTGTTCAAACTATATCCTAGAATACACCTATTTTCATATTAAAGTACTTTAGTCTTCAATAGTATTGGGATAAAAATCATTTTAATGATGTCAGTTGAATCATACAATCTCAGACTTATAGAACTTTCTACTGCATTCTAGTATTCCACTCTATTGTAAGCAAATTGGAACCTCAAAGTTCAGTTTTGGCTTGAAGACAGAAGCTCATTCTTTAGGTTAGGCGTCATCTTCTCTAGGCCTTCTATCACAATACAATCTCCTGGGCCACCTAGTCTCAAGAGCCTGCCATCCGTGTAGCCACACTTAGAACAGCCCCAAATTTGCTTTAATGCTCTGATGTTGCCACACTGAATTTATTAATTTTTGAACAAGGGGCATGCATTTTTATTTTCACTGGACACCACAAATTGAGGAGCTGCTTCTGTCTTTGGGAGTGATAAAACATTAAGTCACTATAAATTTGTCTATCAAATAACTTTAAGTCAGGGAAGTACAACAAGGGCAGTAAAAGGCATAGCAAATGTCTATATTACAGAGATGAAGGGAGGAAGGAAAACCTAAAATGAAATGTGTATGCATAAATTAGCCATTTTGTTAGTTAATAATCATCTGTTTAGTACCTTCTATGTGCCATGTATTGTTTTGGCTATTGAGACTATAGCAATGAGTGATGCAGACAAAGTGTCAGACTTCGTGGAGCTTCCACTCTATGGAGAAACCACATCTATCTGTAGTAAGTGCGTACTTTCCAGGGGTAGTGTATTGGAAGAAGACAATATATTTCTTCTATCTCCAATAGTGTTACCTTGGGTAGCCAGGCAAATTAATGACAGTTAAGAAAATTTAATGATTACAACCAATCTCTTATTACTAATCTTGAATTTTCTTTAAAGGATGCTTGGAAATTTCACAAATCAATGTCGGCCATCTTTACTATTTTGTCATATATAACACATAGTTTCAAATAGGCAATATAACTAGTATATTTAAAAATAAATGTTAGGGCTCTTTTTGTGAGCCCTATATATAATGCTGCTTTCTTCTCTCCATTCTGTGCTCCATCTTTTGTCTAAGTTTAATGGTATATAAACTGTGCTCCCATCAAAGGAGTTCTTTCAGATAAAAGCATTGATTTTTTGGATCTGAGCTTTGTGTCACTGGTTCTGTAAAGGAAACAAACAAAAAAACCCAGCCAAACCAAACCAAACAAAGAAATGGTTTTGATTAAGTCTACAACATTTCTGGGAAATTATCCCTCAGAAAATGAGGACAAATTATCCTGAATCTACAAAATTGCTCTCACTCTCTTACAGGAAATATCATATTGGAATGCCATACAGTACTGTGTACAGTGTCACCTAGCACACTGAGGTGAAGAATCAATGGATATTTGTTGATTGAATGAATACATAAACAAGTGATAACTGACTGTGTGTATCAACAGTTTCCCTCAGATATCCTAAAAGAATCCATCTCTTACTGCTAACACCAATGTTTAAATATCAGTTAGATTTTTTTTAAAGTGTTTTTATTGTCTCTAGCTTTTTTTTTAAGCTAGAAAAGAAATAATGTCCAAACACAAGTACTTTTCATCACCCTAATTTCCTTCTGTTTTAGTTACCAATGATAAAAATTGAATATCTTCTAGGAAAAAGCACAATTGTGCAAAGTTAGCACATTTTTGTCAGCCTGAGTCATAAACTTCTATTCTTAAGGAGTAAAATCATTCCAGTGTTCACTGCAATTTGGAACCATGAGAAGGCACAAAATTATAGGTGAATACTTCAAAGTACAAGATACAAAATGCTGCCTGATCATGTGTCTACTACATTTGTCTCTATGTTTTTAACACATATTATTTACCTTGCATGATGTAAGAATCTTCCATTAAAATTCAATTTGGTAACAAGTTGGCAAAACAAATACGGCTACTTTGAAACTCTGGATGTATGCTGATTGTGCCTCATAGAATCACAGGGCTTTAAAGCATCTGAATGAACCCTCCTCCACCAAATCCCTGTAATTTTCCTTGTCAACAGATGTACATTTAATCAAGAAAAAACTAATAACATGTTTTCGTTTTTAACTTTAAAAGAAAGAATTTCACTCCAATATATTTTCGTACTTCACTATTTTCATTATGAATAGACTTCCCCATATGATTCTGCAAAAAAACCACATCTGACTACAACTTTAACATATCAATTTTTGTTAGTGTAGGGTACATTTCTTACATATTTTGCATTTGAACACTCTTAAATTATCTCTCAGTATTTTCTTCTTAGCACTATATAGTTATGCTTTGTTTACAATTTCTGAAAATTGTCTTAACTATAGACATTTGTTGTTTAATTTCATTAATATAATTTTAGACCCTTCAGAGTATTTTGATGAAATACTAGTATTATTTAACTTATAAGCCTATATCTATCTTAGTCAATGCTATTAATTTTATTTGGATAATTTCTGTAAAACCTTATGTAAATCTAAATCAAAACTGATAAAACAGTGCTTCAGAACCTAGTATTCACTGAGCATTCAGAACATTATAATTTTGTTTTTAGGAAACTTGATAGGGAAAAAATATTTTTAACTAAAACCTACTTGATCTGTTAAACTTCAATCATTCTAAATGTGAACATCTTTTACATCATAAATATATGCCTCTTACCTGTGCTGCTGGATATATTAACATCGATACTGATATCAGATATTCCTCCTCCCTTCAGAGATGCTACACATGTGTACGTCCCAAAATCCGTGAATTTTAAATCAATGATGTCCAAGTTTGTTGTCCCCGGAGAGACATCAGGATCAGTCTGTGTAATGACCATCCGCTCAGAACTTCTTAATGGACGACCATTTTTAAACCAACCAAATGTTAGCTCCTCAGAAGGAATAGCTTCTACTTGGCAAGATATTTTCACCTCACGGCCAATCTGGATGTTGTCATCTTTGTGATAAGGATCTGGTGTGATCCAAAATCGTCCTTTTTTTAATGCTACAACATAAAAATTCCGTAAGGAGTTAGTGTTACTTTCGTAACTTTAAGGATTTGTTCACTCTAGATAATCATCTCTGAACTGAAATAAAGTAAAAGCAAACAAAGTAGACATATATTTCTTTGTTATATCCAAGTTGTGTGCACATCAATAAACTCATTCAGGTAATACAGAAATAATCTAAAAAAATTTAAGTCAATTAAAGACTGTGAACACTGATTTTTATAAATTTTGTAATATTTTCCAGTGATATCAAAAGTAATGCCTTAAGTCTATGTGCAATTATACTTAAATATTGACATTGAATTTTGAACAAATGACAGATTCTATGTAGTCATAGGGTATTAAAATTAAAAGTAAGAATATGGATCTCATTTAATCTAATTCTTTCCCTATGTCACTACTTAGTTATTGTATAATTTTCCAAACAACTCAAATATTACACAAAGGACATATGAACATTCTCCTAAGGTTGTATCTACATGTTGACCAACACTAGTTTGGTAATATTTGAGTCCATTCACATTCATGAAACATTTTCATATATTGAAATAATCTGAACTGAAAAAGAAAACCTGGGGCAAAAAGCATTTTCAAAACATCTACGATTAACTTTTCTATTCTACCATACATAGTTGTTTCCAGTTAAAACTGTTCGTTGGCTCTCTAATGCAGCTGACCAAAAGAACTTCTCCACAGATAGCTTAGAAAACAGGTTTGTATGATAACAGAAGTGTTTTCTAGGTCTAAAGGCAGTGCTGTTTTCACAAGAGGTCAGTAGTAATGACTACCAAAAGGTTGCCAAGGGAGCATCTATAGACTTTCTACTAAGGACCTGAACTTTGAATGATACCACAATACTCAATATGGAAAAGCCTTCTCTCTTTTGTGACAGTGATTCTCTTATACACAAATTTTTCTCTTTTTTTCATCATCTTCCCCATTTCCCTCTCCTTTAAAACGACTATCCCTACATGACAAAATGTAGCATATACAGTGAAACACAATTACCAGGATAAAATATTGGTCATCCACTTTTTTGTTATTTTTATTTTGTTTTCTTTTATTATACTTTAAGTTTTAGGGTACATGTGCACAATGTGCAGGTTTGTTACATATGTATACCTGTGCCATGCTGGTGTGCTGCACCCAGTAACTCGTCATTTAACATTAGGTATCCACTTTTAACCTTAAGCCTACATTTGTAATGATATTGTCAAAAATGCCATGAATTTAGAGGACCTGCAGACACTAGAAGGCTGCTGACAGCATTCTGGATAGCCCCTCCTTAGTTTAACCACATTTTTGTCAGTTAGTCCAATAAAAACCAGTGAGCACTATAAAAATCTATAGAATGATGCAGAATGAACTAGAGATTAATATACTTTTAAATCTTAAAAACGTTTCTAAGTTTTAAAACTCTTTAGCCTCAAATATTTTCATCTGCTTTCTTGTTGGCATCTTAATAGGAAGATACAGATAGATATCAAAAACAATGTTTGTGTCTTTCTTTTTCATTTAAGATATATTTGAAGGGCTCCTCCTTAAGACTAGCCACTAGACTGGGTTCTGACTGCAGGACATGAGCCAAATAGACGTAACCACGGCCCTCATATACTGCAGCCTGCATATTCACAGATCAGAGGCCAACTTATTCACACAACATTTATGATACTTATGTCTAGAAAAACCACAGACACATATAGCGATGAAATGTTTTATATGCCTGAAGGAGTTTCAATCTCAGAGGAGAGCCTCCTTGAATTATTGTTTAGAAAATACACTAAGTTTTAACCTTAATGAAAACACGAGAAGACAAATAGTTAAATCACATTCTCATACTGTCATTTGTTACATTTTTCCATAATAAAATGCAACCTATGAAACTTATTTACCCCTAACCATGTCTTTATCACTAAGTTACTCTAGGGTGAAATTACGATACATTTTGGTGTTCTCTTACCTAGAATCATATATTCATATTTTCACAGGCACTGACCTATGACTTTACATTGTATTTGGGAAGGGAAATGTGATGAAAATGTCCATATCTGGCTGCCATATTTGGTATATAGTAATTGTGCTCACACAACGCCAATGTAATTGAAGTTTTATAGTACAAAGCAAATCATATGAGTATAAAATATATTTTCTTTTAAAAACATGTAAAATTTAATATGTCAAGAGCATTTACTTTTACTAGCACCATAACACTTAAATGAGTTTCATTTGCTAAGAATTTTCTTTATCCTGTTTTTAAAGAGATATTTTAAAGTTATAACTTTGAAAATTTTACTATTGCATATATTACTTTATTAATAATCATATGATTAATATCAGGGTTCATATGGGATACCTTTTAGAACAGTTTTCATTACAAAGATATATGTTGGTTGCATATGTAAACACACACAAAACTGAGATGTTTAAGTGGTTGTCATTTATTTACCATGCAGCTATTTTTTTCTACTTCTGTGCTCTGCATAGTGACATATTAAAGTGATATTGAGAGAACTGCAATCTTATCAGCCAAATTAGATTTAAAATACTAAACAACTCAAAAAATACTGATAAAAATATGAAATCAATATCTGTATTGTTGTAGGATATTTATTCATAAAAACAACTTTAAAACCCAAAGAAAAAATACTAGAGATTATAAACCTATAATCAATTAATACATAAGATTATATATAATATACAATTATACAAATTAACAAAAAGCAATATAATCAAGCATGCTTTTAAGAATAAACTCATAGCGAAAAACATTGGTTAATCTTAGTATCAGATAATTCTATGATTTGGCCTAAGTCAACTGTACTAGTCTTTCGAATGACAGAATCTAAAGGGAAAAAGAGAAACAAGTCTGCTAAGTCAGCTCAAGTTAAGGAATATCAGAATAAGTAACACAGATTATTTAATAGAGAGTCATTTCTCCGTTTATGTTGTCCCTCTAACAAAATAACATAACTGGCTTTGCATACAAAAAAGAAATGTTCAGACAAAGGCGTGTGGGCGTGTACTCATATATAGTAACAGAGGACAGAGAAATTTTGTTTTCTTACTTCGCTCAGAAAACTAAGAGCATAGCTCTGTAAACCAGGTCTGGGTACATTGAGAACTTGCAACCTAATTCCAGTTTTTCATGTCTACGTGGTCCCAGATGGGCAATCTAATTTTTATGGATCAAGCGCATCATTTATAAAAATAGAAGGTGATAGAGTTAGGTTCCCTAAGAGACACATTGTGAGAAATAGCTTATTAACAATTGTGCCTGAGTTTTGAAAATATAAAGTGTTTGATGTAGTTAATCAACTGGGCAGCAGGTTCCTTCATTTATCATTAAACACTCTCTTTTTCAGTGAACAATTTATAGTAGTTCATGTAATGTTAATTGAAAGTCATTTCCTGCTACCAGCTAAGATTTTAAACTCTTAAAATCAATCTGTGATTAGTACTGGAGTATAACAGAGGTCCAATAGACTTAACGAGACTCTATAGAACTAAAGAAATTCTATGGAAAAAGGATAGGAGAAATCCCTCTCCCCAAATGCAATTTCTCAGTCTGAGTATTGAAAATCCCCTAACGCCAGCCTGAGAGAACATTAGATTTGGCTTAATGTATCATAAACCGTGATGGATGAACCTTAAAAGGTACTTGCTTAGTCTGGCAGTGCATGTAAAAGACTGGCATCAAGCTGGACCTCTGTTCTGGATAATCAGTTTGGAAACACTGCAATGTAACTACAGCCTCCCTTTTTTAATATTGTGAATTGAATGCAGGCTTGGCCAATATTCATTTTTTAACAGTTTACTTGCAAGCACATTCTAATTGCACTTACTGAAATCCCTCTTCTTCAGGCTATACAGATGTGCTCTGTAAATGGAGTGAAACCCAAGTATTGAAACAGAAGCTACTCACTGCAAAAATTTGGGTAGGGTTTGTTGCTGACCTTCCCTAGAAATAAGAGTCCATGCCCGTGAATGTGAATATCAATGGTTCAACGGAAGACTTCTGTTATGCAAAACTAGATTACATCTTGAGCTTATGCTTAAAAGAGGGAACATTGCCTTCAGAGAAGTCTAGGCTTGTGGTTTCCACAAAGAGGAGGCTGTGAGATTGTATCTTGATTGTACTTTTAGATTTAAAATTATAACGTACATTGTTTTGTTGGTCAAATGTTCCATGAAGTATGCAATACATAGTAATTCAATAATAAACTAAAATTTATTGACAGAACAAAAAAAGACAACAGTCTTATACTTTAATGTGAAAAGCGTCTCTGGAGATAATAAATATGAGGTGTCAGCTTTTAAGCTTCTGTTAAGCGTCTATTTCAGAAGAATGATAAGATACAGAGTGACCACTGATCTCCATTTCAGGTTGATAAATTGCTGAAAAGACTCTCTAAATCGATTATGTTTTATAATCAGGTTGCAAGATTCTGGACAACCTGAAGAACTGACAAAACCTTGTTGAGATCTGGATATAGAGAGCATTAATAGTGCAATCAGATAAATAAAAATCAATTTCCTATTTTTCTTTACTGAAGAGAATAAAAATATCTATGTGTAAAAGATGAAGTATTTTCCTGACCCACTGAATGCCAATTAAATAAGCAGTTGGAAATAGGTTACATCAACAAAGCAACTTAGAAGATAGTAAATGATAGTATGTATAATCTGTCCTACTATAACTAGGAAGCTATCTTTCTCCTCAGTAGGACTGTGAACACCTGGGGATGGAGTGGGTACACCTTACTCTTCTTCACTGCCCCCAAATCCTGAATATGGTGCATTGCTATAGTTGGTACTCAATACTCCTTATTGAATTTAATTATAATTGACATTTCAAAGCATTAACGTTACAGATGCCAATTGTTTCCATTCAGGATGATAAGTTCCTGTTAATTTGGATTTTGTGTTGCAGACTTTTGTTCTGAGATGCATCTGGGGAAATAGAATAGCAAAAAGAACAGATTTGATGTCCTCAAGGATTCAGCGATTTTCTTGTGGGAACAGAATAACACTTGATGAACAAACAGCATCAACATGGGAATGTATGTGAAGAAGAGAATTCTGTACACAAAACAAGAAACCTCATTCTAGCACATCCATTGACTAGTTAGCTATGTGTATGGGACATCAGCTATCAAACAACTCTCTTTGTAAAGGAGGATTTCATCCAAAAGGGCTTGTTTATATGCTTCAGATAATAATCATTTCTGAGCAAATATGGATAATTACTCAACTGATAATCAGTTGATAATCTGAAGAAAGATGGAAGAAGGAAAAAACTGACATCTACGCACATTTACATTGTCTGAAATAGCATTTGCTAAAACCTGTTCCAGGAAAAGGTTAATAGACGTTACATTAAAACAAAGTGTAGGCCAGGTGCGGTGGCTCACGCCTGCACTTTGGGAGGCTGAGACGGGCAGAGCACCTGAGGTCAGGAGTTCAAAACCAGTCTGTCCCACACAGTGAAACCCCATCTCTACTAAAAATACAAAAAATTAGCCAGGCATGGTGGCAGGTGCCTGTAATCCCAGCTACTTGGGAGGCTGAGGCAGGAGAATCTCTTGAACCTGGGAGCCGGAGGCTGCAGTGAGCCGAGATCAGGCCACTGCACTCCAGCCTGGACAAGAGCAAAACTCCATCACAAACAAAGAAACAAACAAACAACCAAAGTGTAACAAATAAAGTTTGAAAATTGACTATATGAAAAAAAGTTTGCATTTCTCCCAAACTTTTCAGAGCTTTGCACATGCTAACATGCAATTGTCACATTACTAGAGAGGCTGATTGCATCTACCAAGGGGGAACATCTCTGAGGACTAGCACCCCAGGGAATAAAGTTTGGGAAACAATGACCTAAGAAAATCTACCAGTCGAAGAGAATCACTGAAAAGACTCTAAAATTAGATTCCATTCTTCATATTGTAGCCATTTCCCTCATCAGCATCACGAAATAATCAACAAGGTGTGACTCTCTAGTGAAAATATTATTTATTATTTAAAAAGTTAAAGGGCTTGGGAATGATCCTAATTTTTTAAGTTAATAAGTAATGGTACATTGAAGTTATAAAAATATATTTCAGATTCATCTAATAAACTCACCTACACTAAGGGCCGCATGCCTCTTTCTTTCCAACCAACAATTTAGAAAACAAAATTAACTTGTCAGTTTGTTCCTGTCTCTGAAATGTCCATTTTGCAGTATGCAAACAGCATTAAAAAGGAGTTAAATGCATCAGCTTTTGTGCAACTCCACGCACTGATATGAACAAGACTTAATCTTTCTCATTTGCTTGAAGAATAATTTGACTTAATTTATTTATATCTTACGTTATTACAAAAAGTATATGCAGTGTTAGTCTTAAAAGTATTAAAGTTTCTAGAAAATGGATATGAGAAGGGAAGTCTTTTAAATTTTTTTCTCTGATATGCTATTAAGTATTCTTATATTCACTTCTCTGTATCTAACAACTCCAATTGCCAATCTAGTCTGAATGGAAGTTCATTAATAATGCAAAAACAAAAACACATTACACCCTTTCCTGAAAGTGGTTTAACATAGCACCCCTGATAATCTGAATGTAGAATCAGATGATGAAATGAAGTTAGGGTTCTATTTAATTATAAAGTATCAAGGCTCTATATATTTTGTGAATTTACTCAAAGCGAATTAGTACAGTTATCATTGAATTGTTTAAGCATAGTATGGTTGAATTATAAATGTCTTTTGAATATCCTTTCTCAATAGAACATCAGCAGATAAGCATTTTGGGTAAGAATTAAAGAAAGAAAGGACATTTTAGGCAGGCACAAATTACACTTTTGGGGGTAAATTCTTCCTTAAGAAAGGGGAAAAAGTGAACTAAAATAATAATAATTATCATTATTATTTTGCCATTCCTACCATTTTAGCCCTATTTTAATTAAGGAAATATATATAAATATATATATATATATATATATATATATATATATATATATTGCTGATAAATTACCAAAATGTCTATATCGGTGTCATAAACCATTTACATGTGGCTACCATGTAAATGGTATTTGAATTAGCATGATACCTTAGCACCAGTTATTTGAATAGAAGATTATTACTTTGCTGGCCCTATAGTGATAAAAATTAGTGAGTATTTTGAGCTCACCTTTCTATCAAATTTAATAATACATTTTCACTATGAGAAATGAGAATGTGTTCAGGTATATTATATTTTTTATTAGTTGCTAAAGAGCTAGGATTAGAAACAGCTATCAGATGAGTAGCAGCTTAGAAAGATTGATACAAAATATAATTCATTTGAAATCCTTTTGAAAATAGTACATCCTTAATATTTATAAAATTGATCATGTAGTTGTGAAAATTAGATGAGATAATGAGACTAACTTAATCTAAAATCTTTCATTACCTTTCTAGAGCTTTTTTGTTTTCTGTCTCATAAACGGTGCCCTTTCTCTTTCCAAAGTGATTCTGCCCCCTCTGCCAACCTCTCTCATGGTATCCTGAGGTCCTACAACCAGTTGGCCACTTCTTTTGAAGTATCAGTATTTCCTCTTCCATACTCTATTCCCTCAGACTGGAAACTTGTTTAGGTCACATCTAAACTTAAAACACTTCTCTTAACCCCAATAATCCCTCAAACCATTTGTGGTATATTGCTTGATACAATGGTGAAATACCAGTTGCACTCACTTACTAGGATACTTTATGTGCTGGGTTTCACTGGTGCTACTCTGGCAGTGAGGGCTCAAAGATTAGCAATGATCTAATCAATTAATCCAATATTTTCTAGTTCCCATGCATGTTTGTATTATTTACATTTTCCACTACATTACTGGCTATTCTTTCTTGAACATCTCTTTTATACTGGCCTCTATAACTGGTAAGATACAACGTTTAAGAAAATAAATTAATGGACTGTTCTCATTCACAATTGTCACGACTGTCTCCCTTATTCATTTGAGTTCTATCATTTGAACAGTTTATTTGAGTTCTGTCTATCACTTGAACAGTTCTAAAATTCCAGATTAAATTAGTGGACTGTTCTCATTCACATCACAATTGTCATGACTGTCTCCCTTGTTCATTTGAGTTCTATCATTTGAACAGTTTATTTGAGTTCTGTCTATCACTTGAACAGTTCTAACCTTCGAAAATAAATTAGTGGACTGTTCTCATTCACATCACAATTGTCATGACATTGTCCCAGTTCTATCATTCGAACAGCAGTTGTAAAGTCAGGCTTGTTGAGAAATGTAGGATTTTTCTAAATTATTTTGCCATAATTGGAAGCCTGCCCTTGATGTTCTCTCTTTCCTTTTGCTGCCCATGTTAGAACATGAGATAGTTGTTTGTTTGTTTTGTTTCTTGAGATGTAGAATATTGCAACCAGATCCATGCATATTTCAATTTAAAAGAAAAATGTGTTAAAATCACTTAAATATATGTTTTCATTTTAACACTACAGAGCAAATACAGTAACTTAGATATATTGAATGACTAAATGAGAAATATCTGTAATTACTGAGAATTTATATAAATTATCTTAATTACCTTATCTGGTAAGAAGATGAAGAGTGAATACTATTGACCTGGCCCATCTAAACATTCCCCTTATTTTAACTAAACTTTAGATAGATTTATTTCTTTTTCTTTTTTTTTTGGGTGCGGTGGGGTGGGGTTATCTGTCCCTTCAAGCATTTATCCTCTGTGTTACAATCCAGTTATACTCTTTGTTATTTTTAAATGTACAATTAAATAATAATAATTGACTATAGTCACCCTATTGTGCTATCAAATACTAGGTCATATTCATCCTTTCTAACTATTTTTTATACCCATTAACCATGCCCACCTTCCTCCCCCAATCCCATCCCTGCTCTGGTAATCTCCTTCTATTCTGTTACATAGATTTATTTTTTACTATAGGCCCCTGGTCCTCATTTTCATAGTGCATTTACACTAGAAAACTTGAAAATTTGGAGAAACTGTAAATTCTTCCTCTGCTCCATTGAGTTGTAAATAATCCGAAACTCAAAAATGTCTTTCTGAAGTATCTGGGAGCCATCCCTTCGAAATACAATCATCATCTTTGAAGTCTCTGAGACATTGCCCCTATCTCCCATTCTCTGTGGAGGGTAAGAGCCTAGAGCCTAACTCTGAAATGTGAAAAGAGACAAATAGCAAAGACAGATGTCTTAATCACATTGACCAACCTCTCCCATAAAGTCTTCCAGTACTTTTTTTTATTATTATTTTATTTATTTATTTTTACATAGTCTCCTTCTGTCTCCCAGGCTGGAGTGCAGTGGTGTAATCTCCGCTCACTGCAACCTCTGCCTCCTGGGTTCAAGCGATTCTCCCACCTCAGCTTTCTGAGTAGCTGGGACTACAGGCATGTGCCACCAAGCCTAGCTAATTTTTGTATATTTTTGGTAGAGACTGGGTTGCACCATGTTGGCCAGGCTGGTCTCAAACTCCTGACCTCAAGTGACCCACCTGCCTTGGCCTCCCAAAGTGCTGGGATTACAGGTGTGAACCACCGCACCCAGGCTATTCCAGTACTTTCTATTAGTTCACCCAGCATTTAAAAATCCTCCTGCTTTTATTTCACCTGAGCTGAGTTAAATCTCTCTCCCCCTATTGGAATGGTTTTAAATATTCCTTGCCATTTTTAACAAGCATCCAATGTAATTTTTCTTTTACAACATTAAATTTAGTCATGTGCATTATTAAAATACATGAGAAAAGGATCAGTCTAGGAAACTCGTTGCTACAAAATTTCAAATGTCAAAGAAATACTTATGGTTACAACACACACACACACACACACCCCAGTATGTGGCTCAAAGATGGAATGTCACATAAGTACAAGAGTCTTTGAGAGTTAAAGAGGTTAATTTAATCCCTTTACAAAGCTATCTTCTCCAACGTGGTAAGCTCTATTTACTCTTTAATGCCCTGCAGGTATAGAGTTTCTGATAATAAACCACAAAACGAAGATCTGGATGTGTTGGTTAATTAAAAGATGGCAGGGTGCTGAGGTGTGAAGAGACTCAAAACTAAATAAATTTAATATGCTATATGTATTATAAATAGACATGTATAATCTTTCCTCTTTGAAAAAGTACACCCTACCTTTCCTTAGGTGTGTTTAAAGTATATTTTTAAAATACATACTACGGTGTGTGGGGGTTTTTTTTCTCTTTTTAATGAGAAAATTCTATCAAACAAGCAAATAAGATAGGTCAAAATGCTGGTGGTATAGACATATACCCAACCTTTCCTTAGGTGTGTTTAAAGTATATTTTTAAAATACAAACTATAGTGTGTGGGGGGTTTTTTTCTCTTTTTAATGAGAAAATTCTATCAAACAAGCAAATAAGATAGGTCAAAATGCTGGTGGTATAGACATACTTTTCCATCCTGTACAATTGTTTGTTGAGCCATAAATTTGCTTTACTATTTACAGGAAGGAAGGCAAAGAGGGAAATACTAATTTCACAATTCACAGTATCTGGGACTTAAAAATACTCCAATTCCTCAAATAAACAACAACAAAAATTACTATTCCTGTTTCAGAGATCTGAATCAAATTTATTTTCTGCACCTGCATAAAGGTGACATGCAACAAGTAGCATTTTTACCCACTTCTTTGTAATGATCATAACAATAAAATTCACAATCCTAGTTGTGAATCTATACATCAAGGTGAGCTAACCACTGTAACTTTATACAGGAACCAAATGAGTCTGTCACCATTGTATAGTTGTTCAGGCTTAATTTAAGGAAAAATTCAAAGACATTCTGTGCGTAAATATTAAACAAGAGTGAATACAAGTTTATATTCTATGAAAATGACCCAGGAAGGTTGTTGCTTGTTGTTGTTTGGGAAGAGGGGGTTGCAGGTATTATATGTTGCAGGTACATGAAAATGTATTCATTAACAGTTAACTGATAAGAAATGAGTCACATATTCTTAGAAAGGAGGAAAGCCCATCTGGGACCTAGATTCTGTAGTGAGGTAGATAGAACAATACATGTGGATAGAGACATTATAGAGAGCTTATATTGTACCTATACACAGTGAAAATACAATTTTTTAAGTGCAAAATCTGTGAGCACCTCAAGAAAATATTTTGCGTTCAATTGTTTGCATTTCTTAGAGACTTGTTGGACACAAGCCAGTCTAATGTTAAGACACATCTAAGAGAAACAACGACTATTATGTTGGAGGAGTTGATCTAAATTCATTCTTAAAGAAAATGAGTTGATGCTAAGACCAGTAATTCATTAAAGTTATTTCTACTTTTTGAAAGTGAAACTATGATAGTGATAGTTTAAAGTATTGATTCTCCAAGTATGAACCCTAGTCCAATAGCACCAGCATCACCTGAGAATTTGTTAGAAAGGCAAGTTACTGGATGACACCCCGGACCCAATCCTCAGTTTCTGGGATAGAGTCCAGCCATCTGCGTTTTAACAACCCCTCTGAGTGTTTCTGATACACTCTCGGGTTTGAGAGCCTCTGTTACTGAAAAAGTTTATGCTGCCATCCTTTAGAAATACAGGGCTTGAAGAGAGAAGGCAGGTCATCAGCTCACCCAGAAGGATTATTGAGATATTAAGGCACAAACTAAAAAGTGCCATAGCATATCTTTTTACTTTAAAGGATCTTCAAAAGCCTGTTAATCCTAAATATAACATTTGAAATGTTATTTAAACATAACTCCCATAAGTATCAATAACAAAAGAGTCCAACCTGATCTCACATAGATTAACATGGAACTACTTCCTTTCCACATGGCCAAACCTTGAGAAAAGTTTCACAAAAACACTTATTATTTCCAGATTTCTTCAGAAGATGATAAAAATGTTGAGGGCTCAATATTAAGCACCTTAAAGTCAACCTTCTTTACCTATGAATTTCTAACACTGAGTATTAAGAATGTAACCAACTATCATTAGGGAATATCTAAATACCTGATATGGTCATAATTTAAGGGTAAGAGATTACTAGCCTATTAAGTTTTCGGTGAGTGGCAATGATTTCTGGGAGAGTCAATATAGAAAACGGTGAAGAGCAAGTATTCTGAGGTCAGACTGCCTGGTTCTGATATGATTTCATCATTTATTGGCAGTGTAATGTTGTATGGTTAGCTCTATAGAGACTTAATCTCCCAAATCTGTAAAATGATGGTAATTATGAAGCATACAATTGATCCATGAAGTTCTGAGTATGCTAGTTCCAACACAGAATATCCAAACACTAGATGTGAGCTGCTTTTTATTCCGTATTTCTGAGCACTCACAACATGTCTATCACTCTTTTTTCTGGCAAAGGTGCACAGATGAAGAGCCCAGTGATGGGGAAAAGTATATAAACCAAAAATTTGATAAAGACAAAGACTGACAGTATTTTATTATAAGACAACTCATTATTGTGAAAGGGTAAGAGAAGACTTCACGTATTTGGTGGTGCCTGAGAATTCAGGGATAAAAGGCAGGCAGAGAGTTAAAGATACTGAAAGGTCATTCCAGAGAGTGGCAGCTTCATGGGTACTGGAATAGGAATTCGTACTGGGCCAACTTTTGGTTTTAGCTTAGCTTTCAACAACTCTAGACAATCCTCTCAGGTTCCTTCAAAATGTGTTTCTCTATAATTTCAAACATTTGCCTTCATTTCCCAGCTGTCTCTAAGGGTGCCGGGTTGGTCTTTCTAAAGCTGAGCTCTTAAACTGTGCTCCTGATCTCAGCTCCAGCTTTGCATTGAACATCACTCACACATCAATGTTCTCTTAAATGTTTTCCTCACAGTGAAGTCTTTCCCATGTATTTATGAACATGATCAGAAGCTCCTCATTAATTAAAACAAAGCAACAACAACTATATAATACAGAAAGTCTTTCCTCAACTTCTTTATCTTCTGAAGCTATTTCTTATTTACTGTCTTTTTATCTCTCACTCTCAAAATAGTAATATATAAACCACTCACTTTTAACCTCTCAAGAGTTTTGATTCTCACCAGTAACGGAACTCTTTTTTTTTTTTTTTGAGGTGGAGTCTCGCTCTGTTGCCCAGGCTGGAGTGCAGTGGCACGATCTCAGCTCACTGCAAGCTCTGCCTTCATGCCATTCTCCTGCCTCAGCCTCCCGAGTAGCTGGGACTACAGGTGCCCGCCACCACGCCCGGCTAATTTTTTCTATTTTTAGTTGATACGGGGTTTCACCGTGTTAGCCAGGATGGTCTCCATCTCGTGACCTCGTGATCTGCCCGGTTGGCCTCCCAGAGTGCTAGGATTACAGGCGTGAGCCAGCATGCCCAACCCAGAACTTTTAACAATTGCCAGGGAGAATATGTTCTGAGGAGCAGCAGCTCAGTCCACACTCCTGCTGCATTTGCTATATACAACCTATTCTGACCTTTGGTTTACAGCTCCCAGACCAATTATACTTCCATTTCGTTTGTCCTGAAACTGGGCACCTCTTGTCTCTTCTCCGTCTACACTATCACTTCTTCACAGCTTGCTTTTACATCCATAGTTTCTATCTCAGAACAGGTGCCACTTTAGTAAAACCTTCTGTTCTCAACTCTCTGAGATACAGTTGCTTATCTCCCTCTGTCTGCTCGATTTTTATGTGATGCAGCACTTCAATCAATGTTCCTCAGTGAAATTTCTTGTATCACTACTTTAAGGCATGTCTGATCTTTTTTTTCCTTCTCACTCTTTCATTTATGACACATTCTCCACATAATCAAACCTTTCCCCACATTTCCTTTACTGTGTTCAGTCTCCCAGAATTTGCCCTTACTGTTGGACTTGCCTTGTATGACATCTTGTCCATGCTCTCTGTCCACATTGGATCCAGTGACTAAAACCCAGATCTAATGCCATCTTTTTTTGTAATGCTTTCCCCGATTCATGTAATGAGTCTGAAGAATTGCCACTATTCTTTGTCTATAAGGAAACTCTTTTCCAGATATTTTGTATTCTCTGGACTCTCAAGCTTCCTGAAAACAGAGGTACTTCATATTGCTGCCTTCCTGAGCACCCTCACTTCCACAAAGTAAGTTGTCACAGCACTTAGGTTGGTGACATGGAAGATAGAACACATGTAAAGCGTTTCATCCAGAGGGGACATATCTGAAGCTATTACCAAGTAGTCATCAAATTGATTGCTGCCACCTAATCATTAACCTGAACAAATTTGTTCCATTTTGTCAATTATCAGACAACTGACAAAATTTGAATAATGGGCTCTTGATGAAATAGTATTTTGTCAAGATAAAATTTCCACATTTTAATAACTATACTGTGGTTATACAGGAAATGCTCAGTGAAGTGTTTTGTGTAAAGGGGCACTATATCACCAAGCTACTCTCAAAGGACTCATAAAACATTTACACACATATTTGTATAAAGAATGATAAAGTTAATAGAAAAACTCAACTAACAGCGAAGCTGGGTAAAGGCTATATATGAGAGTTCTCTGTACTATTCTTGATATTTAAAAAATTTTTTCTTAAGAAGTTGAGAAATTAATATTAAAAAATCAGCTGGTTTATTGTTATTTATACCCACAGATACGAAATCTGTACCCTCCAGTGATAACAGTGGAGTATGCATTTTTACACTTCTAGATTATCCTCCTCCTATTAAACTATTCTCCTCAAATTAAGCTAAACATTTATGACCCTTGGAAAACTATCACCAATATAAAAATTAGTATTGAATACTGACAGAAACCCAAAGAATAACAAATAAAACTAGTGAAGAAAACTGACTTTTACTCAATAAAATATTTGTCAAGCAAATAAATTAATCCTTCTTATACAAATGGGTACGATTAGTGATGGTGCCTGATAAATACTATATGCTTTTTGTAAACTACTACTCAAAATCTCATAGAAACTTGTACAATATTTTTTAAGTTTAATTAAAACAGATGAACTGTCTTTCCAAAAAACATGCAGAGGAAAAAAAACTTAATACTCTTTAACAGTAACTTACTAGATATTTTGAAAAAAAAAAACAAAAATATAAAATGTGGAGCCATCCAATATATACCATGTGTAATATTTTTCATTTTCATAATTTCTTGTGGTTAAAAATCAAAATGATACATTTTTCTTAACATTTTCCCACACGTATGCAGCCACATATGACTCTGTGAAAGCTCAGTTAGGCCAAATGAAGATGTATAAATGGGGCTGCTGAAAGTACAATGCCATGTTCCATCACATTTTATCAGGGTACGACGTATTTCAACATATGTGTATGAGTGTGTGTGTGTGTGTGTGTGTGTGTGTATTACCCAACCAATAAGCATTATTTTTTAAAAACATCTTTAATTACTCTGACTCTCCTTTTTCACTTCCTATTTTATCTACGTATTTGAAATCATGCTATATGAACCATGCACCTTTATTTGGAAGTCCACATGAAACTTGGGAAAAAACCAGCGAGAATCTTATAAAGCTATTATACAGAAGATTATATCAGAATTAATTTTCTTGAATCCAACCCCTTGACTTAGGCAATGGTGCAATACATTAGCTTCATATGTTTTATTTCATCATTATTATTCATGGAAACAAAATAGTCATAATTGAAATTTATCTGACCTGGAAAACATTTCCTTACGTGAACATCCTGCACATTTCTACTCACCCATTTTTTTATAAGATAGTAATTTCTCATTTAATAGAGCTTTGCAGCAAAATTAAAACTTCTCTCGTTGGCAACTCATCATGAACTTAAAACAAGTTTTTTTTTTTTAGTATCGTTGAAAACATCACTCTAAAACCACAATTTTAAACATTAAGCATTTTCAGGCACCAGCATCATGAATTTACACTACTGAACAGCACAGTTAGGCGCTGGATTCCTTTTGATTATGACAGAAACACTATCTTTTCCCCTTTCACTAAATGGCTACAGACAGGCATGCATTTTTTACTTTGTGTCAGTTGCTTTTGGGTTTGGTCATTTTCTTTGCTTGTAACTATCAGCTCTTATTCCTTACAATCGTCATAGGGTTAGTGCAAAAGCTTTATTCCTTTCCTAATTTGCTATACTGCCTCTTTTGTGAAAGATGTACATGAACTTTATCATATGCAGTTGTTCTCTCCCTTTTCATAGTTATATTACTGTTATTTTTTGTTTTCTTTTGTTGTTTTCCCGTTCTTAGTTGTGTTCTTCTGGGCTCGGCATGATCGCTGTATATGTGTGATGTTATTTTGCATTTTCTACATAATGGGACTTAACCCAAGTTAGAAGCTGAAACTAATTTACTTATACCTAGCCATGTTCTAAGAACATTTTACCAGGTGTTCATATTTATTGTTAACATAGCGCATCTGCAGGGAAAAAAAAGAAGCAATGATAATATCCAGTTAAGAAAATAAGACAAAGCCAGTACTGACATTGATGAAAAAAAAGTGCAATAAATTCTATATATTTTACAATGGCACGTCATATATTACACAGTAAACATTACAGCAACCAAAATAATAAGGAAAACATGGTCAATTATAAAACAGACAGTTTTTGCAGATTAAAAAAGTTGTACAAGAGAAGTACAACTTCTCTTTTATGGTTCTCAGAAAAATGGTGTAAGAGTGATGAATAATATCTTTGAAAATTTTCTTACAACAAACAAGAAACAATTTTGCAGGACTATTTATTTAAAACTGCTTAGTGTACGCTTAAAACATCAGGACAAGAGAAATCAGCAAAAGGAATTCTAATACATGAGGGATGAGGAAATATGATATAATATGATAGGATATGTCAATTCAGGGACAGATTTTACTGTATTGAAGCCAGTTCTTCTTAACAAAATGTATGCATCAGACCACAATGTCTGAATTACATCCCTCAGTGATTCCAAGTATGATATTTTAGAGACTGGGGATCCAGATTTTTAAGGTCTACTAAAGATTCTGATTCATCCTTCAGAATGAGATATACTGACCTAGAAGAATAGTTGAAAACATATAGTACATGCTCTCCTCCATATATATCAATATGCTGAATTAAGGCTTTGAAAGATATTTGTAGCCATAACTGAGTTTAAACTCCCTGACAAGTAACTCTGAAATGACAGTTAAGAACAGAACCATATGCTTCAATGGTCAGTCAAGCTGAGACAGCCTCCCATCAAAACCATGGAGCTAGAATCTCTCACAAACTCATTAGAATGTCAACATATCAAAGAAAATATCCATATCAAATTTTTGAAATATAAATCCTACTTAGACATTAGGACAGCACGACTCACCAACCTATGTACCTGTTTTTTCCTTCTCAAATTTGGGGGAAAATTATTAAGAAAAAACTGAGATAACTTCATTCACACAGTTTTCACTAGAGAAGTAAAATAATCTTTCAAAAATAAACTCTTGGAAAGAAAATGTTGACTACTAAGCACAGCAAATATATAACATTTCCATTTCTATTTTCTCTAACTATTACTGAAAAATGACCCTAACAGTCCCTCCTATCCAGGCGTGATAACACCTATACAATATTTAGGACATAGTTTTCTAGGAAGCTACTAATATTTGACCAGCACTTGCCATGCTGAAGAGACCTCTCTGGGCTGACTCCTCCTGTCTAACTGCAATTTTGTATCCTTTGACCAACATCTCCCCAGTACTCCCCACGCCCCCAGTCTCTCGTAACCACCATTCTACTTTCTACTTTTATGAGTACAACTTTTTTTAGATTCCATATGTAAGTGAGATAAAAAAAAAAGGAAACAAGGATGGAAGGAAGAAAGGAAGGAAGAGAGGAACAAAGGGAGGAAAACTCTCTGAACATCAACAGTTACTTAGTCTTCACTTGACATAAAAATTCCTTAATAAAATACCCTTTGTAATTTACAGATTGCTTGGGTGATATTTTTAGTCATCCAAAGAAGGCATAAATTAGGACAATTTATTACGTGGATAATTTCTCATTAATAGATTGAGAGATCCACAACTACTCACTGCTCAAAACAATGGAGCCATACATTTAATTTTGTCCTTGATTCTAACATTTTTGTTTGAAAAATTGAGGAAAACCCAAGCATTGACGAAATGTCATCACTTCAACCTTTTAGATGTCAGAAAAATTCAGCATGGAATGATATTTAAGTATTCCCTCATTCTTAACACTACTTGGGGTACAAGCTAGAATGAAATAATATTGGAATGCAGTCAAATCAAACATGAAAAATACAGATAATTTCTGATAGCATTATTTAAAAGTTGGCAAAAATTTTAGTGATAAGAACAGCCAAATTATCCGTTTGCACTCAGTTTTACTTTAGAAAGACATTTATTGCATCCAAATGTCAGTAGTTATGTGGTAATAAGTAGTTTTAGGCTGTGTTGACAAAATATGAATCTTGTCAAATATACTGTGTTATTTGGTTCAGCTGATTTTCTCCTAATTTCTTTTCTTTTCTTTTTTTTCTTTTTTTTGAGATGGAGTCTTGCTCTGTCGCCTAGGCTGGAGTGCAGTGGAGCGATCTCGGCTCACTGCAAGCTCTGCCTCCCGGCTTCATGCCATTCTCCTGCCTCAGCCTCCCGAGTAGCTGGGACTACAGGCATCTGCCACCACACCCGGCTAATTTTTTGTATTTTTAATAGAGACGGGGTTTCACCATGTTAGCCAGGATGGTCTCATTCTCCTGACTTCGTGATCCGCCCGCCTCGGCCTCCCAAAGTGCTGGGATTACAGGCATGAGCCATCATGCCCAGCCTTTTCTCCTGATTTCTATTTGCAGTTCACCTGAAATTCAGTAAAATAGAATGAGGAAAGTATAGGAAGGTGAAAGTTAACACTTTGTCTAATTCAATTTAACAGATACTGAATGTCAATTACGTAATTCAGGCATCAGTGGGATATAGTCCTGTCATTACAGATAAGGTAGAAGAAATGATTCTAAAATCAATTCGGACATGCTAGAGACTAAGAGTAGTAAAAATAAGTTTATATTTCACTAACGTTTAATTCAATTATTTCTGGAGGAAATTTATAACAATTTATAACACAAGATCAAGCTAATTTTCTTCCATGGAGACTTTGGAAAGGTTTTACTTCAATGAGAAAATTTAATTTTTGACTGTCAATTAAAAATATTTTTCTAGAAAACAAATCTTGAGATATATATGAGTTAGTTTTAAATTATTTTGTTTGTTATTAATAAATATTAAGAACATGGCCACTTAATACGCAACAATCTCTCTGTTGCTCAGTGATGCTTTGTGCATCCTCCCTCACATTCTCTTATCTTTTCTTCCAGAATCTCTTCTTATTATCCTCAAAACCATACCTGAGCCTACTGGTCACAGTCAGCAAAAGCTATGGCCTCTTACTTCACTAAAACAGCATTAAGTATAAATGCGCAATGTGAATTCCATACCACGTCAAAGCACATTTATAGCTCCACCTCTTTCTAGCCTTTTCCATTTTGTCTCATCATGATCCATTCTTTGTCCTATTGCTATTGTACCTGGGCCTGTATCTATCATGCTCCAGCACTCTGCTCATTTCCTCTCTTCAATTTTCAATCTCCATCTTGTTGCTAATTACTTAACTCAAGCTTTTGCAACTGCTCAAGTCTCTGTTACATTAAAAACCATTATTTCACATATCCTACTTTTACTTTTATTCATGGTCAACTTCTTCAAATCATCGAACTTCAGAGTCTTTATTTCTTAAATACTAGTTATTTCCATGATCTGCCAAAATGTGCCTTCTTACTCGTGTCTCTATGTTACAGTATACCAGCAGCATTATTTTCATGTTTCAGTCTTCATCTACCTTAACTCATTCTGGTATTTTACATTGTTGACAACACCTTCATTTTTAAAATTTCCTTTAAAAAATATTTAAAATAGTATTACTTTTTGGTTCTCATTTTACTCATAAACATCTCTTTCTCAATTAAAAAAAAGTTGTAGCTCTTAAATGCATACATTTTTCAAAAATTCATTTCCAAGTCATTTATACCATATTATCTTTAGTCTATAGATGATGAAACGGAAACACGAACAACTTAATGATAAGATGTCTCTAAGTATCAAGCTTATAAAAATCAAATATTTTCCAATTAATATTTTAAATATAATTTCACAAAACTATTTTTGTAAAACAATGTACTACCCACTTATAATGCAGCTTCTAAACTTATAACATCTGTGCCTTTAGTTTTTTTCTCCAAGGTCAGGAAAATTAGGTAGAGAATTTGGACACATGTGCTTTTAGAAAAACAAAACAAAAACACTAGAGTTTATTCATCTAGAAAATACTATTATGAGCTTATTTTTGGAAATGACATGTTTCCTAAACAAAATTGCTGTATTACATACAACCATATATCCTATGTTAACTGGTAAGTATGAATGGTTCCTAAATTATCACCAGAAAAATACATATCCATTGCCATATTATTTTTAGTATGCAGTGACTGCAATTCATACATATCTGATTAGGGAAGAAAGAACTGTGAATTTATTGCTCAATTTAAATTTTGTCATCATTTTCTGATGGAACCATTTGCCAATTATTGTTTCACTGCTGTTGATCATTACATTGTAAAATTATGCTACTGTTATCACCTTTACTATGTAAATACATCAGATTATAAGTGTTTTCATATTTTGTTACATTTTTTGCTCCTCAAAATTAGGAGATAGCAAAAGCTCCTTTAACTATAGATGTTTAAGGGAGTATCAAATTTATGCTGGAAAAATGAACCAACTTAAGCTACTCAGTTATGTTTTATTTTACTCACTTATGAAATTTGAGTTTTCTGTGTTCTATCATCATTGTTCTTCAAATACTTATACAAAGTTAGTCTATCTCACTACAGATATATTCAGTTCAAAGTCCACTGAATTGCATTTCCATTTCTGGCTTTTCTGGGGTCACTGGCAGCTGATCAACACTCCCACAGGGAAAATAGAAAAACCAATGAGATTTTTTTAAGTCCTTTTTGAAAGTATCAGATATCAGTTCAGGCAACCTGAACTTGAGAGATCAAATTCCAAGAAGGAAAAAGCAAAAAAAAAATGAGCTTCACATACTATAGCTACTTTTCTTTCAAGTCATTGTCTATTTCAGGTACACAACTGTAGGCTGAAAATCCAAGCAAAAACCTTCAGTGAATGGTCCAGAGTATTTGACTGGAAACACTGAAAGGTTATGTCCTAGGAACACGGCAAAGAGCAGACAAATACAACATTAACACACCAGTCTTCAATATGCTCAGCCCCGGATTGGAATGAAACAATAAGACTGTACTTTATCTGACTAATATAAGATAAAGTAATATAAAAAAGAAAAGAAAAATATTTCTGAAGAAAGATAACCTAATCCTGAGCCAGTTTTTCATACAAAATAAATGTCAGTCAGTGAAAAATGAGACTTGTCAAGAGAGAAGGCAAAGAAAAATAAGAGCAAAGCCAACAGACCACAGATGATCAAAACAGGTGTTTTCAGATAAAAATAGTAAAATGTCTATAATCGAAATACTTAAGAACATAGGATGCAAAGCTGGGAAAAGCTAAATGAAAAGATGAAAAATTCTGCCAGATAATTGGAACCTATAAAACTAAATCAAATGTAAAGTTTACAATGAAAAAAATTAAATAAGTGAAATGAAGAATTCAATAAATATGTCTAGTAGTAGATTAGAAACAACAGAATACAAGACTGGTGAACAAGAAGTTGGGGCAATAAGCAATTTGTAGACTGAAGCACAGATGGAGAAGAACAAGTAGGAAAAATTAGGAAAGAGCACAAAATATGTAAAACTCAGTGAAGGTCTAAAGTAAGTAAAAATTGAATTAATGAAGGAGACAGGAAAAAGGATGAGGAAAAAGTAAATATCTGCAGAAATACTGGCCCAAGATTTTCTAAAACTTACGCAACTGTAATCCACATATTCAAGCAGCTGATAACAATCCAAGCACAATAAATACACAAAAAAATCCACATCTAAGCACTTACTATAAAATGTCTAAAGATACAGAGAAACTCTTAGAAATATAGCTAGGGCCTAGGTGGGTGGGGTAGAGGGTGGAAATCTATATAAAAACATACACTTAAAAATACTATAAATAAATCAAAATGTAAACCTGAAATATGCAATTATACTTAGTGAAAGGAATAGGGAAAAGTACACTACTCCATATTCTAGGAAGAAGAAGTTCTTCATGTTCAAGTAACCCAAAGGAAGTCAAGACAAAGAAAACAGAAATAAGAAACACAGAACTGGAAACAAAAGGTAAGTTGCAGACAAGTGCTAATATTTCAATAATTATACTCAGTGTAAATTATCTAAATACACCAATTGAAACAAGGATTGGCAAAGTGGGTTTAAAAAACTGGACTCAGCATGAACCTGGGAGGCGGAGCTTGCAGTGAGCCAAGATCGGGCCACTGCACTCCAGCCTGGGCGACAGAGCGAGACTCTGTCTGAAAAAAAAAAAACAAAAAAACAAAAAAAAACTGCACTCACCTATATATTATCTATAAGAAAATCATTTCAAATATAATGATAGAGGTAGGTTAAAAGTAAAAGGACAAAATATATGTATCATGCAAACAACCATCTAAAGTAAGCAGGGTGGCTAGCTAATGTGGATTTTAGGGCAAAGAAAATTGCCAGATTCAGAGAGGGACATATATAATGACAAAAGGTCCAACCACTAAAAAGTCACAGCAATTGTAAATCTGTATATACCCTTCCCCCTCCAAAAAAAAAAAAGCAGAAAATATGTGAAGCAAAAACAGACAGAATTGAAAGGAAAAATAGACAAACCCACAATTATACTTGGAGACTTTGATATCCCCCCTTTAAATAGATGGAAAAACTACATAACCAATCAACAAAGATATTATAGAACTCAACTAATAGTATCAAATCAACATTTAAAGAGCATTATCCCAACAACAGAAGAATGCTTACTCTTCTCAAGTTCCCATGGAACATGGGATAGACCATATGCTGCTTGAAAACAAACCTGAACGTATTTTTTAAACCGCAATTGTTCTCTAACCACGATAGAATTAAAAGAGAAATAAGTGACAGAAAGATTATAGGAAATCCCCAAATTCTTGGAAACTGAACAACACTCTTCTAAATAATCTGTGGGTCAAAGAAGTACCAAGGGAAATTAAAAAACAAACACTCTGACCTGAATGAAAACAGAAGATATCAAAATTTGTAAGACAGTTAAAGAAGTGCTGAGAGGGAAATTTGCACTGCTAAATGCCTACGGCAGAAAAGATGAAAAGTCTCAAGTAAATTATCTAATTCCCAACTTCAAGAAGCGAAAAAAAAGCAAAAATTAAAAAAAAAACTGACATGCTGAGTCATAAAGTAAAAATAAAAGTAATTCAGTGTTTTGTTATAACCCTACTTCCCCACCCTAACCCACTTGTGATAGTATCAGGACGTGGGGCTTTTCAGAAGGAATTAAGATTAGACAAAGTTATCAGAATAGAGACCTCATGAGTGGGATTAGCACCCATATAAGAGTTACAGACAGAGCTGGCTTTCCCTCTCTGCTCTATTCCATGTGAGGATATGAAACGTTTGCAGTGTGCAGCCCAGAAGTGTGTCCTCACTAGAATCCAACCATGCCAACACACTGATCTTGGACTTCCAGGATCTAGAACTGTGAGACATCACTATTTGTTGTTTAGAAACACCCAGTCTACGGTATTTTTGTTATAGGAACACGTGCTAACTAAGACATTCAGAATCTAAATTCTGAATAAAATTAAGCCACAGCCAATAACAAAAATATAGTTAGAAAACCCACGTGTTTGAAACTTCAAAAATAAAATTCTAAATAATCCTTGGGTCAAAGAAAAAAAAAAATCACAATGAAAGTAAGACAGTATTTCAAACTGAATAATAATAAACATTACATATCAAAACTCTTGGGATACAGTTAATAGTATATCTAAAGGAACATTTACAGTCTTTAAAGCCTACATGAGGAAAAACAGAAAATGATAAAATCAGTAACCAAACCACTGCTTTAAAAATTAGAAAAATAATTAGGATTTGAAATATAATGATATAGAGGGAAGGAATAATCAAGGACAGAAATCATTATAGTAGAAAACACATGTACAACAATCAAGAAAACCTAGAATTCAAATGTTGTTTCTTTAAAATAACTAAGGAATTTGAATAACTTCTAGTAAAACTAATAGAGAAAAACTGAATGATACTGACAGATGATCAATATCACAGTGTGGTCTCACTATAGATTACAACAGTGGTTTGTTGGAACCACTTCCTTCTTGGTCATGACAGCAGATTATATGCATTTCTTTCCAACTACAAAACTTGGATATTGGCCATAATGTGATGATATATGCCATGAAAATTGGTAAATACTATAAATCAAGTCTTTTTTTTTCCCAGAGAGCTGGTTTACCAGCACACCCTGGACCCCCTTCCCCCAAATTAAAAAAGATAATTACAGGAATTACAACAACTTTATAATAATAAACTTGACAACAGAACTGGCATATTCAGATTCCTAGAAAAACAAAACTAAGATATAAAAATGTTTATTCCTAAATATTTGACTAGTCTTATATTTATTATAAAAAGTGAATCTAAAATTGCCAATCTTTGTACAAAGCAATCTGTGAGCCCAGATGGCTTCTCCTGAGAGTTATTTAAAACAATTAAAGAGAAAGTAACACTGATTTTACATAAACTTCAAGATAGCAGAAAAGAATATATCTCAATGCTTTTAAATTAATTACCTTATTTTGAATACTGAAATATAATTTACATACATTGAAATGTTCATGTATTAAATGTATAGTTTAATCAGTTTTAACTACTGTGATTATGGACTTTCAATGTATAAGTTTTTGTTTGTTTGTTTTTTGTTTTTTTTAAGCAGTCACTAATTCTTGGTTCATCTTAACAGACTGTTTTGGCTAAGACGAATTTGAAGTACTGGGTTGATAATATACATTCTCATACAGTTTTCGGAGAAGTATATTTGTTGAGCCAACAAGGTAAAAAGAATAAGAAAAGATTCTTTGAAAACTAAAATTAAGAAATTATCCTACAGAATCTAGAAAAGAAACAAAGAATTATATTTGATTAAATCTATTTAGCAATCATTGGAAGCATTTAGAATGAGCACTGATATTGGAAGAATTTGAACAGAATTCAAAGAGACAGAAAAACACGGCAAACAAAATTTGTCAGGTTGCTAATTCAATTAAAAATTGTATGTAAAATCTCATGCAATTGAAAATTGCTAAGGTTTAAGCATTATTTTTAATCAAAGAATAGAATGTATATATTACTTCTAATTTTTTGAAAAGATTCTATTATGAAAGAAGTTAAACTTTTTTTTTACTTTAAATAATTATCAATAGTTTCTAATACTTCATAAATAAGAAAACGAAGTAAGTTCAAAAAACTAGTTAATATCACCATTCTGGGCAGCAAATGAAAGAGACATTTTATTTCTGAATATGTAGACTCTCATTTTTCAAATCCCAACTATTTGGCACCATCCTCTGAGGAATTTTTTCTATCTCCCTAATCAGAATTAATTGTTTCTTTATCTGAGATTTGAACAACACATCGCCTATGCTTCGGTTGTGATGTTAGTTTATTCTTTTCCATGCCATATGGAGACAGTTGCCCTGATATCTTTGCTGCATAAGTGTATGAACTCTATGGCCTCAGGGACTTTTCGCTTGTAGCAACTGACACAGATACAGCATAGAGCAGAAATTTTTTAAATACCTATTATAGCATCACTTGCATTTATCTTCCTGGTTTAATATCCTGATGTAAATAACAAATACATAATTTTTTAGAGTAGAACTTCATTACGAAATTAGTGTTCTTCAATAATTATATGTTAATACATGTGAATCCATAAAGACATGTGACCTCCTGCATTTGTAATGGGCATGGATCACGGAGCATTTTGCTCTTATAGAATTATAGACGGTTGCCTGGGTGCGGTGGCTCACACCTGTAATCCCAGCACTTTGGGAGGCCTAGGCAGGTGGATCACCTGAGATCAGGCTGGCTAACGTGGTAAAACCCCATCTCTACAAAAAAACACAAAAAAATTAGCCAGGCATGGTGGCAGGTGCCTGTAATCCCAGCTACTCAGAAGGTTGAGGCAGGAGAATCACTTAAACATGAGAGGCAGACTCCACATCAAAAAAAAAAAAAAAAAAAATTATAGATGGTTAGAGCAAATCTAACTTAAAGTTTATGTACTGCAGTTTCTTAGTATCACAGAGAAGTAACCAAAGGCCTATTTACATATCCACGATGTGACAGCTAATTTAAGGCAAAACCAGAACCAGATCACAGATATCTTGCCCTATACATTCCTGCCTATAGATCATTTAGTCCAAACTAAATCTGGTAAGCCAGTGAATCTGGGAATTAAGTACCTGCCACAACAATGGTAAAAATGCTGAATTATGCGTTTTCATATTAGTATTCATCATCTTGGCATTGTTTTACAACTGTAGGGTATCAAAAAAAAAAAAACTACCAAGTGTCTCAAAGAAACTAAAGAGTTTTAGAAATGTTAATATTTGAATAAAATCCCTCTTTTCTGGACACTAACCAGTGCTGACTTTTAGAGCACTACTATCAAAGAAAATTAAGAAAATTGCAAGATTTTCTCTTGGCTAGAGTAAATATGACAAGAGAGACTCCATTTACTAAGTAGGAAAATTTTAAAGTTTTAATAAAAGAACCATGTATAACTAAGCTGCCTGAATATCAGTACATAAAAGTACTTATAAGATTTTTCAATATCTAGATGAAATTTTTTATTTGAAATTATATTTATAATTCTTCATAAATTATTTTAATGAATAAGGATAAGTTAGTTTTATTTACAAAAGGAAACTGAGCTACCTAAATTCAGATGAGAACTACTGAATGATAATTTTTAAATTTTACATAGCCTTCATTAATTTTTAAAAGATTATAATGAAACCATTTTCCAGCTACAAAATAATATAATAAAATTCTCTCTGGTGTTTTGGGGAAGTGTAATTACTACAGAATATTAAATTGGGAAAAGAGAAATAAGCACTTAATCTGCATGAATAATTGGGACACCTGCACACAGCAGACAGTTCTGCTTTTGGGGAATGTGAAGGCATTGGTTTTCTACAATTTTAGCCATCATCATTATAGTTTTAATAATGGAAGATTATGTAACAAAGCTATTGATGAGTAAAAATTAAATTTGATGAATCTAAATGTTTGGGAAGAACTACACCATCCCAGTAACTGGAAATTCACTACTGATTTATATTCAGAAATGCATATGGGCTATATTTGATCACAAATCATTCTGGGAAATTGCCAATTAACTATGATTGATGTTCCGATTAATAGCTTAAGATATATACCGTTCAACAAAAACAGTGAATGCACAATTATAAGTATACGTTGTATTTTCTTGCTTAGCTGAATGTTTTAGTTATGGGGATATTTTGTATCTTTGTCTTTAGTGATCCCATTGATCTCTTCCAGTAAGTACAAATTCTTTAAAAGTTTTGTACAGTCATTTGTAAGAAAGCCAGTGACACTCAGTCATATCGAGTCCTTCAAAATATAATGATATTTAGAAAATCATAAACTGTAAACACTACATTAGTTAGAACTTGACATTAAGTAAGATTATGTACACCATTACTGGAGGAAAAATATTGATTAACTAAAACAGAATTTCCTTCAATTACAAGAGGCTGTATATTTGGGAAAGAAAACAATGTTACTAAGAAAAATGTCTGAAGACTGAATATTGTTGAGATTTTTTTCATGAGTATAAAAAGAAGGGATTCACAATCTAGAAAGAATCCCTAGTACATCTTTGGCAATGCAAGAATAGAGGAAATAGAAAAGGACCATTGTCAGTTCAAATATTTGGGAGAAAATTAAATATTTGTAAAAATTTGGCTAAAATTTGAATGGCTCCTTGGCTAAGAAAATGGCCCTGGAAACTTACTGTGTGGTCTTTGAATCCCAGCTCTATTATTTAAATAAAGCTTGCTTTTGGGAAGTTACTTAATGCTCTCTCTTCTGATTCAGGTTTCTTTTGTTTGTTTGTTTGTTTGGAGATGTAGTCTCACTCTGTCTTCCAGGCTGGAGTGCAGTGGGGTGACCTCGGCTCACTGCAGCCTCGGCCTCCTGGGTTCAAGCAATTCTCCTGCCTCAGCCTCCCGAGTAGTTGGGATTATAGGTGCGTGGTGCCACACTGGGCTAATTTCTGTATTTTTTAGTAGAGATGGGGTTTCCCCATGTTGGCCAGGATGGTCTTTTTTTTGTATTTTTTTTATTAAAGTTCTAGGGTACATGTGCACAAAGTGCAGGTTTGTTACATATGTATAGCACATATACACCATGGAATACTATGCAGCCATAAAAAGGATGAGTTTATGTCTTTTGTAGGGACATGGATGAAGCAGGATGGTCTTAATCTCCTGATCTTGTGATCCACCTGCCTCAGCCTCCCAAAGTGCTGGGATTACAGGCGTGAAGCACTGGGCCCAGCCTTCTGTTTTACTTTTGAAAAGTGGGAATAATAATTGTTTACCTGATAACTGTATTGAGATGATTAAAAAGTTAATACACATAGTGTTACTGGTAGCCTGGTACACAATAAGTGCTCAATGAATGTTAGTTATTACTATTCTCTAAACATACTGGTACACTCAAATGTTAAAAACTTTTCATCATAAAACTTTGGAATTATAAGTCTTTCTGTAATAAGCAAAAAGATAATTTAGAAATATTAGCAGTGCTAATATTTGGAATGTTTCAGTCAAATAAGTTCCGAACAAATTATTTAACACAGAATCTACAATGAACTCAAACAAATTTACAAGAAAAAAACAAACAACCCCATCAAAAAGTGGGCGAAGGACATGAACAGACACTTCTCAAAAGAAGACATTTATGCAGCCAAAAGACACATGAAAAAATGCTCATCATCACTGGCCATCAGAGAAATGCAAATCAAAACCACAATGAGATACCATCTCACTCCAGTTAGAATAGCCATCATTAAAAAGTCAGGAAACAACAGATGCTGGAGAGGATGTGGAGAAATAGGAACACTTACACTGTTGGTGGGACTGTAAACTAGTTCAACCATTGTGGAAGTCAGTGTGGCGATTCCTCAGGGATCTAGAACTAGAAATACCATTTGACCCAGCCATCCCATTACTGGGTATATACCCAAAGGACTATAAATCATGCTGCTATAAAGACACATGCACATGTATGTTTATTGCGGCGGCACTACTCACAATAGCAAAGACTTGGAACCAACCCAAATGTCCAACAACGATAGACTGGATTAAGAAAATGTGGCACATATACACCATGGAATACTATGCAGCCATAAAAAATGATGAGTTCGTGTCCTTTGTAGGGACATGGATGAAACTGGAAACCATCATTCTCAGTAAACTATTGCAAGGACAAAAAAGCAAACACCGCGTGTTCTCACTCATAGGTGGGAATTGAACAATGAGAACTCATGGACACAGGAAGGGGAACATCACACTCTGCGGACAGTTGTGGCGGGGGGAGGGGGGAGGGACAGCATTAGGAGATATATCTAATGCTAAATGACGAGTTAATGGGTGCAGCAAATCAACATGGCACATGGATACATATGTAACAAACCTGCACATTGTGCACATATACCCTAAAACCTAAAGTATAATAAAAAATAAAATAAAATTCATATTTAAAGAATACAGTCCTTTCATGTTGATAAACTAGAATTAGTTAAATCATCACTTTTTGGAAGAGAGTTATGATGTTCCCGGAGGTTACAGCATATTTCTGTGCAGTTAGGAAAGTGAAATTCATGCCTCACTGAATACGTACTGACTTCTTCCACAAAGGTTAATTCTATTTCAATATTAACATACTTCTTTACTTCTTTATATTAGGACTCTTAGATCCTTGCCAAAAATAAATGCTGAAATAATTCTAAAATTAATAAAGAGTACATTTCATTGATTCTAAAGTCATTTACAGTGTCATTTTGCAGAGGCCATGGGTTCAAAAATGGAAAAAGTAAAGGTCTAAATGGGTATCAAGGCATCATGGGAGCATGTTGTGAAGAATATAGTTTGTGAAGTATACTGCATACTACAGTGGCTTTAAAACGTGTCTGTTCCATAACAGGGTAGAGATATTTGACCCTTCCAGGGACTGGGCCAGATTTTGTCACTGCACTGAAGAATGGAATACAATAATGATACTGCATTTCTTCAGAAGCTACATTAGAAAAACCCATGCAGTTCTTGGAACACTTGGCCTGGTAGTCTTATAGAAGTCGGGCTACCTTGAAGCTGCCATGAGAAGAAATCATGTAAAGAGACAAGAATGAGAGAGAGACAAAGAGAAGAGACAGACAGCCCTGAGAAGCCCAACTGTAGGAGCTTCTTAGCCCAGGCACTAGTTATTTGAATAAAAAAGCATTGAAGATTACTGCAGATCTAGCCACCCTCTAGCTGCAATTATATGGGTTACCCTGAATTTTTTAGCTGAGCGTCTCAACTCCCAGATTTGTGAACAAAACAAATGATTATTACTGTTATAAGCTACTCTTTTGGGATGGTTTTTTACATAGCAATGAATAATCAGAACAATGTGACCTTTCAAACAAGTTGGTCACATCACACAAATTCTTCAATGACTGAGTACGGACATGGAATTTTCTAATTTTGCTTAAAATCATTTAATACATACTTAGGTTATCAAAGAGTCATATCCAGAAAAGAAATCTAATATGAGCTGATCAACTTAAAACAGAGATTCTCTCACTAAACACGTTTATTGAGCATCTACTATATGCTGGGTAATATTCTCAGCTCCAAGACTACATCACTAAATAAGACAACAAACAGACAAATTCTTTACCTCTATAGTCCTATTAAAAAGCAGACAATAAGTAAGGAAATATGGATAAAATAATTCCAGGTAGTTACGTGATAAGAAGCAATAAATCATGGTATGGAAATTAGAGATACGTAATTTTGAGATAGGGGAATCAGAGAAGGTGTTTACCAGAGGGTAGTATTTAAAAACTAACATTCAAAGCAGAAAGACCAATGCGTCTAAAGTAGAGCAACAAAAAAGGGGAGGCATATGAAATGATGAGGAATTTGAATTTCATTTTGGGTGAGATGAAAAGCCATGGGAGGAATTTGATCAGGATAATGAGTTTTTTTTATTATTTCTGAGTGCATAGTAAGAATTTTCCAGCCTTCAAGCCATTGGGTATAGGCATGTGTCTAAGTTCTACTCAATAGACTGTGACTGGAACTAATGTGTATCTGCTCATAAAAATCTCCCATGTGTGCCCATTCAAGCTCCGTCCCATTTGCCGATGACAGGGATGGAGGCAACATCCATAGTAACCTTAGCAGCCACAGATTGAAGACAGCAGAGACATCATCAGCCCTGATACCTGAATGCCCACATGGAACAACCCCCCCACCACACACACACAAGTACACTCAGCAGCATTATCAACTAGTAAACACTCTGTACTCTTTCATGAACAAAATCTGAAGTTCTTTTGAGTAATTACATGCATGGGTATATTTATTAACTTAGCCCAGGCTACTTTATCTAATATAGCAGGTGAATTTCTAAAAGAGGGGCTACAGTGGAAAGAATAACAATAGAAAGACTATTTTAATCAACCAGGAGTGATACATCGATGATTTGGACATGTGTGGTAGCAGTGAACATGGAAAGATAGGATCCAATTAAAAGTGCATTTTGAAGATAGAACCAGAAGGACTGGCTGATAAATCACCTTCAAGAATGCAGTAAGAAAATTTGAAAATTCCTCTAATCCTTCTACATTTTTGTAAAACTAGATGATAAAACAGACTTTTCCTGGATGATTCTTAGACTTTATAGACAATTAAAGGTAAAAGAAGAGTAAGAAACCAAATTTAATTAGAAGGATATCTTTAGAGAAAACTGTGAGATGCAACTTCTTCCAAACCCAAGGTGGAGAAAGAATAACCTGTGTGTTTCATCTCAGTCCTACTAAGGAGCTTTTCATGGGACCTGTCAGCTTTGAAATATTTTCCCTCCAATGTTGCCTGACTCATATCTGAAGAAACTAAAACCTGTGTGGCAAGAGAACAGAGGTAGTCCACTGAAATTTATGTGCTCTCATAGTCTATTGGTAAGCATTTCCAAAAGACAGATGAGAGTCTCACAGGGAAGGGACATGACCATGTCTTGGGCTCTGTTTAGTTGGCTGCTTAGAGGAAAAAGGGAGAAGCCATCAGCAGAAAGGGGGTAGGGGCACAGCACAAGATGCTCAGGAAATGTGGCATATTCATGGACTCAGGGAAACGCCCATCACTGGACACCGCTTTGATCTACATAGATGTATATATCGCCTAGGTAGAGAAACTTTATAAGGGCCCATTAACATTTCACCAAGGAATTGGGAAAGCTTTAAATAGAGAAGATCTTCATAGCTCACTCTGAGCTAGGGTGGTCAGAACATACCTATCAGGCTGCGGTTGGGCTAAGTGGAGAGGGAGGTGGAGAGGTAACAGACAAAAAAGTCAACTGTGCTCCATCTCCCTTTCTTACTTCAGGTCTCCAGCCCAAAGTGGACCCAAGTTGGGGAGGGGAGAAAATTTTGCATTAAATCAGGCTTAGAGTTATTACTATTTTGGACCATGCATCCAAAACACTGAACTAAATGTGGGTTCGTGATTTGAATATACTACAGAACATTCAAAGAGGCCACTATATACTAAAATACAGTAATGTCTTGATATTTTGAACCATACATGTTCAACAAAGTGATGTAATTCATGACAGAAGAGAGATGTAGGCATTTCTAAATAGAATGAATCATGAAAACAGAGACCTTTACATGGAACTGACATATCTAACAGGAGTCTGGAAAGCATTGAGCTCAGGGCATACAACATGTGGCTAGGAAATCAATGTAACATTCCCTTCAGGTATATTAGGCAACTGCTTCTCTCCTAACTTATGAGAAATGTAGCTCAGTAACTGCAATTTCTTAAAAAACTATAAGAAAAGGCATTGATGCTACATTAATAAATGTTCTCCCAAAGTAGTAAACCATGTGAGATTTGTATTCAGCTTCCTACTTCTCATCTACGTAGAGTGTTATCTCCATGATTTACTTTACACTATTCTCTATTTTTAAAAACGTAGAATAAAGAATTTGGAAATGTTTCTTGAATTTTATTTCTGTCAGCACTCTACACTCTTATTCTGTGCATGGACATGCTTAAATGAGGATGGGAATTCCATGCACAAAATATCTTTGTGCTTACTCAGAAACCTCGTCCATGGATCCTGATTTAATTACAGAGAAGAATGAGAGGAGATAAACCTAGATTTCTATATCTACAGTATACATGACACAATTAATCTAAGACTCACAGAGGTCTACACATTCCGAAGGCTTGAAAATAATTTCTTTCATGTAATAAAAAGAAAACTGTTTTCCTTAACTGTATTTCTTGACTTCTGTGGACCAGAAATCAGATGCCTCATATTACTGTAGTGGTTTTTCTCCCCACAGTTTAATCTAGAACCTTTAAAACCAAGGCTACTTCTATATTCAGTAAGATTATATACAAACTGGATTTGATGAATTATGTGAATGCCACTGCTAAGTCCTACTGGCAGTATGATTATGCAAATGTACACATCAGACAAATTAAAGGCATAAAAAGAAATCCTAAGATTGAAGAAATACATTTTTAAGGCTTTATTTCAGGTCTTTCATGTCAAAGTTGGAAACTTTCTTTTGTAAGGATACCGGTGAAACGTGTTAGGTAGGGTAGAGAGGAGAGAATCATCCTATAGGCATATGTTTGTTGTTCACTGGGTTAGTCCCTTACAAAGGGTGCATAAGCAGCACAGGTATTTTATACTGGACATTTTGCCAGTTGTAATACAGTTGCAAATGATCCCATTATGAAAATTAACTTCAGTGCATCATTTTTCTCTAACAAGTTACTGTTCTTGATAAACTAATGGAATAAAAGATTCTGCATTGTATCCATGGCACTTAAGGATAGATGTTACAGTACTTTAATACTACACTTTAATCATTATACTTTAATACTTCAATGCTTTAATCATCATAATTCAATACTTTAATAATTACAGCAAGATTTGGTAGATTATTTTATGCCTACTTAGAAAAGCAAGTATTTTTAAAGCAAACAAACAAAAAATAGAAATAAAACAAACACCGATGACAATACAATTTTTCTATTTCTTTTTAAAGAAAATGGGGTAGAGAGAGAACAGAATCCGGTTGCTCACTGACACAAGGCTTAAAATGAGCCCAATTTCTCAATACTAATATTTTAAAAATAAAAGTTGGATACTTCCATTGTGAATTCTTTGTTTTCTATATATTTCCATATACAATTCCTCTGTATTTCTATATTCCATAAAGAACTATAAACTCCTTCGAGGGCAGACGTTTGATCACTGATCTTTGCAATCACACTTTTGCATTCCTTACATTTGCTGAGTCCTTAGCATATGGTAGTTGTGCAGTACAAGTTCGTTAAACAATTGAAATAAAGAGCACATTTCATTGATTCTAGAATCCATCTTTATTTTTACATTTTAACAATTCTGAGATCAGAATGCCTCTTACATTCAATAGTCTATCATGGTTGCTATTAGTAATCATGACCTGACTTAAAAGAAAATCTCAGAGGCAGTATTTCTCCATAATTTGGAATTATTAATGCTCTTAATGACACAAGAACAATATCGTATAGCAAACCATGATCATCAATGACCCTGTAAGAAAAACTAATTTAGAAGTCAAGTTCTGAGTGTGAAGTATTATGAATAATTTAATCAATTTATTTTGCTTTTATTGGCCTTTTTATGTAGGCTAATAAATGTTTTTAAAAAATCAAAGTATAAACCAATTTAGAATAGCTTTTTCAATAATCTTCTATCTCATACGACATTAACGTAGTTTAACTGACAGTATGTTTTATTTTGTTTTGATATATAAAATAATCGTACATGTTATAATTAATAAACATTGTATGGTATACAATTTTGTGGCAGATGTTATAACATGTACGATTATTTTATATATCAAAACAAAATAAAACATACTGCCAGTTAAACTACCATAATGTTTTGATTTACACTGTACCTTGAAATGTTTTGAATAGAGTATACCTTTGTCAAATAGCATATTTCTAATAATTTGCATGACAACAGATAACTAAAACCACCACAATCTATATTCACAAAATCACAAATGTTTATCTCTATACATTTGATTATGTTTTGCTTCCATCATAAGTAATTTTCATTTGCATGTTCAAAAGGTCATCTTCGGCATATGGATGTCCATTTTGACTTCAGAGGCCTCAGTGTCCACCCTCCACTTCCAACCCAGGACCATACCAAGTGAAGTGAGATATGAAGAAGTATATGGTCTCTTTGTATATCTGCCTCAGAACTTCTTTCCATCTTCCAAAATGGAGAGAAAATATGCCTGAGTGGTGCCAGCATACTAGCTGGTAATGGCCACATTAGAACACCATTGCTTTAGTGACTTACATTTTGCTTCAGTTCCTCAAATAAGCATCTCATCTTCTATCTCTGACTTTTCTGTCTTTTCTCAATTTCAACCTGTCAAAACACTACTCGACCTATAAGACCTAGTTCAATGTTATTAGATATTCCCTAATAACCTCAGCCAGAAGTGGCTATACACTTTTTAATTTCTATATCTTTTGTTTATTCTTTTAGAACACCATATCATATGACTATTGATATATATTATTTTCACTATCTGACAGTGGAATCCTGAGTACAGGGTAATGTTTGATAGATCTCTATATAACCTCACAATTTAAAGCCATGATTGTAATGGGGCTCAATAAAAGTTTATTAAATTGATACATTTACTGAATTCCTAAACTATTATACAATCAGTGTATATTTTACACAGTGAATGTTTTACGCTGTATTCCACATTTTTTCTTTCAATCTTTTTTTAGCTAACAACGTATTATAAAAAGCATTTGATGGTATCACTAAGAATATGTTATGAAAGCTATTCAATGCATATATAAAGCACTGTTATTAATCTTTAACCTGTTTAAGTTCCACTTATAATTACCCACCATTATTATTTATACATGATTTTTCTCTGTATTTTATAGATATATGCAATATTTGAGGAGGTAATTTTATGTCAACCATTATTTGCTTTCTGAGAGCCTAACCTAGGAATCTATGTTGTAACATTCTCTCAGCAAACTTACCTCTCACAATGATGTTGGTGGACTTTTTTGCAGGGTTTCCCACATTATTATTGGCAATGCAGCTGTAAGTACCAGCATCATCTGAGGTGATGGCAGGTATGGTCAAAGTTCCTCCATTCAAAACAGTCTTTCCAGGCAGAGTCCCAAAGGACCTGACCCAGGTGAGAGAAGGTGCAGGCTCTCCTCCTGTCGTAACACACACTAATGTTATGGCCTCTCCAGGATTTACAACTACGGGGTCATCCACCAAGAGTTTAATTGACGGTGATGCTAAAAGACATAAACAAAAGAACATGCACCTATTTAGATACGCTACAACTAGAATTCAACAGCATGCATTATACTGGTTCATTCACAAAATTAAAATGAAATATAGTCCTCTTTTGCCAAAATCACACCGTATTACTCAAATTTAAACAAGATTTAATGGTTTCATATTTTAATTAAATGGTATGAACATGTAGAACTGTATTAAGAATCTTACACCTAGAAAGGGGAAATAAAATTTATGTTTCCTGTATTATTGTTCTGAAATTGGAATAATAAGCGTGATTAAGGTTTTAAAACAAAATATCCCTTTCTTTTTTAATGCTGACAATCATCTTCTGTTTTTATCATTCCCAGTACAGATACTGCAGATATTCAGTCCTTGTATTTTCATGGTGAAGATGGTTATTTATTTATTTTTTGGATCATTCTGAGATGAAATGATAAATTTTTGCAATCTCAATACAACCAAGTGACAGATAAGTCACAGAGCACCCAGGCTTTTACCATTCAGTGAGCCTGATTTTTGTTCTCGAAAGAAAAAAATAAAATCACCTAATTCTAATGCAGTGTCCATACTTCATCTCTAACCTCTTCACTTACAAAGGTCTAGGCAGTGGGCTCCTATAAACATTGCTTTAAAACTTAGAAACAAACATTCGAGAGCTCAAACAGCCACCAAGCCATGCTTGCCACTACTGTTTGGGTTATAACAACCCCTTATGGAAAACAAGTCTTTTGTAATCTTTTAGGTTAAAAAATACAAAGATAAACACTCATTCAGTAGAAAAAGCTGTGTGCAGCCTTTTCATCAAACACTCCAAATAGAAACTGTACAAAAACTTAATTCAGATATAGCACTTTTTTTTTTCTGCTTACACTGCTGTGCTATCCTAAATAATGCATCCCTAAATAAAAACAGGGGAAATACATTATAATGACATTTCAAGTCACACATTCAGAAATATTTTGTCAAAGTTAGAGCTGTATTGTATGAAATCAATCTACATCAGAAATATTTAAAATGTTCAATTGTACTGTGTGTTTTTTTAATATATTAACTTCAGCTTAGAGTTGAGGAGTGTTTTACTCAGAATAAAAGCTAGACTACTTGTGAAGTTCAAAATTGTCTGCCTTGTTTGAAAAAAAAAAAAAAGCCAGAAAAGGCAAGAAAATAATTCCACATTACAGTTCTATGGGAAAGACATGAAGTGCCTGTATGACCTTTTTAAACATCAATGTTTCATGTTGAGTCTTCTAACATCACTTTAAATAATATGGGATTTTTAAAATGTCATACTATTAGCCCTTCTGAAGAGTTAACATGAAATTATAAATATTTATGATTGAAAATCCGTTGGGAAATGCACATCATGAAAAAAAGTATGCAAAAGTTGCCATATTTTGGTGAAAAAAAGTCTCAGAGTTATTTAATGATAAAATGATGGAGGACAGTACTAATAAAATATTCTGAAAATAGATATTACACTTAATTATTAATATATCATCATGAAGAGGTAAAGAAAATCTTTATAGCCTGACTTAAGGTAAATAGCATAATCATATAAAAGTATTTGATTAAAATATAATTATAGAGATCTCCACATTTATATCATATTAACAAAGATTAATTTCTTTTACATCACATTTTAGTCAAATTAAAAGGCCCAAGGCCTAAAGGCCATTAACAGCATGTATTTGGACTGTGGACATACCCAATGGTGACATTAAGTCGAGGAATATTTGCCCCTGAAATTGACTTGTGTAGGATGAGTTGTTTTCTATTAGATATTATTTAACGACAAAAAGCTTAAGATACTTTCAAAGCTCAAAAAAATAATGCATATGTAACAAGATCACTGTTCTAACGATAATACATTTTAGAACTACCTTCACAACATTATTAAAAATGTTTTCTTCCAAATTTGACTTGGAAACACAGTATTGCTCAAGTTACTTTTATTGATGGTGGCACTTATTTTATCTGATTATACCTGAAACTAAAAATAGCCCACATAGACCACAAAACAGCTAAGAATTTCAAGACTTTAAAAATATTTGTATATATTTTAATACCAAAATGTGCTAGCTTTAAATTTCAAAAAAGAGAAAAAAGTTGAAATTATTGTCATTTTGTTCTAGTATTTTACTTTTTATCTCATAAATATCAGCTTTTTAAAACTATAAGCCTTTGCTTAAGAACCGCAGACCTTAGGATTTATCAAGCTTCAGTGTAAATCATATTGTTGAGTAAAAACTGATATAGGAAAAACATAAAAATATTTCTGTCCATTAAAATATTTTAAGGAAAATATTTCACACTGGATGAATCATTTGCTAATTTGGGGGTATACAAACAGTAACATAAAACATTATAGGCTAGTCATTCTCTTCTTATAGGTTTACATAGCTACCCCTGCCAATTTTTTCTTCATATCACCTTGTATATTAGCCAGGCTACCACTATGACTCTTCAGCCAGATGAAAAGTGCCATGATTGCATTCTCTGAAGTATTATATAATGTCATAGTTAAGTGGTAAGAGTACAAATTCCAGAGTAAGGTACCTGGGTTCAAGTCTTGACTCTGCCATTTAATACCTGTGTGAACTTGACCAAGTTCTTTGTCTTCAATTGAGGGCCTCAATTTCCCATTGTTGAAATGGGGCAAAATAACTGTAACTATCTTGAAGTATTTAGATAATGTAACATGCACAATCTAAAGCCCTTTGAATAATAGCTAGTACGAAGGATGCACAAAGTGCTTTCTTTTGTCATTTATTTACCCTCACAGCCTGGTCCAGTGCTTGGAACTTAGTGGGTGCTTAATAAATATGAGTAACACGAGGCAGTAAATGGGAAAATGAATAAGTGAGTAACTACTATAAAATATGTGGTCACTATAGAACACAGTTATTCTGATTGCATACCACAGAAATATCTTGGCCATTTTGACTTTTGAAAGTCCTATACCATATATATAAAACAGATTTAAATATATCTCTACATTTCCAATAAATAATTATTAATATTGTTTTATAATATTTTTATTTGGAAATTGAAACCATTGTTTTTCAAGATTCAGCATTTTCCCAGGACCTTTAAAAGCTCATAGGCAAAAGGTACTATATCTATGTTAGCACTTGTGTAGGTAAGTGATATTTTTTCACAATGTCCTAAAACTGCCCAACCACCCTCAGTCTATTCATTACAAGCTTCTTCTTCTGCACTTATGTGGGTATATAAGGCATGAAGAAAGATAAAGTTCATTTTACTAAATCGTGTACGTAGCCACATGTATGTGTTTAGCATACGTCTACAGCATGTGTTAATTGAATTATCTCATTACTATATAAGGATAAACATGGAAGGTCATAGAGGTCATACATTCCCTTATTACCATGAAAAAAAGTGCACTGTTCTAAAACAGTTACAGAATCTAAATGTCCGTTGATTCATCACAGCAACACGTGACATAGATTATTAGTTTATTCTCATTGTTAAGTAATAAAAAATTAAACATGAAAACTGAAACGGGATAAGGAAACACTGGAAGAGACACTATGAAATATTTATTTGAGATCTTCATCAAACCAAAATGAAAAAGGTGAAATACGTAAAGTAAAAAAGAGGGAATCTTTCCGATTAAGCAGAGCATTTATATTCTAAATTATAGATTATTTTAAATGTTTTATAGTTTGTGTCAAATCATGGCTCCAATTACATTAAAATAATTCCAACTACACCACCAGCTGTAAATATTCTCTATGTATGCAGTGCTTAAAAATGACTGTGGTGCCACTCAGAATACGAGGCTGGTAGTCTTCCAACATGTAATAATGGAAGGCACAGGTCATGATAGACATTGCCACAGAGATTTGAGGCTCCTCATCAAGATGAGCATGCCAGTGTTCTAGCACGCTTGATGTGCTCTGCAGTGGGAATACTTGATGAATGGAGGGACGATAGAGAGACAGACAGACAGACAGACAGACAGACAGAACTGGTCCTGGAGAGGCATAGCGAATTCGAATGACAAGAAAATAAGAGAAGAGAGAAAGACAGGGAAAGAAAGGAAGGGAAAGGGGAACAAAAAGTCTGTGGTTTCTATTTTCCAAAATCATAAACTCTTAATAGAATTTCAATAACTGCAACATAGAAAGTATATTTTAGAAAATATCTTTGAGAAAAAGGAATTTTTCCTATGTCCCCATAAGCACCTCTTCTCCTGGCAAACAGTTTTCTCGGACTGAGCAACAGACACTTCAGTGGGTCCAAGAGAGGAATAACTGGCCACTTGACCCCTACACCAAATCCCAAACATTTGGATATTCAAGGTCATAGGAGATCAGTTTGTCCCTTCCTATTTGAGGTCACTGAGTGTGGCTGCCTACATAGACAAGCACATAGTCGTCTCATGGAAAAGACTCCATGTTCCAGGGAAACAGCACCCAGTCCCACAATGGTGGAATGGAGGGAGCAGAGAGACCAGCTAGCACTAAAAAGTGCCAAAACAATAGGAATGACAGGAGTCTCAGGAAATATATGCCTGTCAAAGGATTCAGATCTCATGCTCCAGGCCTTGGCACAACAGCATCTCCTAGAATTTAAATTAAGTGGGAATTCCAAATTGATAAAGTTTTCTGAGGTTATGGCAGAACAGGGATTTGAAAGAAAAAATAATACTGAATTATGAAATAGTAGAGACAGATATACATTTTTTCAAACCCAAGTATGTATACTGGGGCTCATGCCCACTAAAAATTGTAGTGATTCAGTTCCTCATGACGTCTTCTGGGTGTGTGATGCAAATATTTAATTTGGGGTTAACTAATAATACATTATGTAGAAAGAAAATACTACTTTAGCAGAAGTCACTGACTTCTTAGGTGCTTTGTTTTTGCCGCTACCTAACATAACAGGTAAATATGAAGATAAGCATCCTTTTTAAAATCTGAAAGCAGGACACAGTGTTAATCATCTTTACATTCTTACAGACTTCGGCTCTCTGTAGATCTGCAGCATTTAATTACGAAAAAGGAACCCAGCTTTCCATCCAGACTCTGAGCAACTTAGTATAAAGCAGTTAACAACTGTATAAACCTGCCAGTTGCCTTGAATTAGAGATATTCTAACGTAAGCTCAAGACTTTTTTTTTTTGAATGGAAATAATCTGAGTATTATAAAGTAACCTAATTCACAGAGAAGATTGTGAGGAAGGAGAAACACACAGACACACACAAACACACACACACACACTAAATAAATAAATAAATAAATAAATAAATAAATAAATAAACAGAATAAACTCCAATTTTAAAATGCTCAGGTAGGAAATATCTGCTTAGTTTCAATCCCCTTAAAAGCAGTTCCTGGCACAGCAGTTCATTTGGGCTGGGATCACAGGAAACATATTGAAGAAGCAGAAAAGGGCAAAACAAGGAAGGAAGAAAAGCCAGTAAAGGGGCACTAATGAGCAGGTTATCACTGTGGGAAACTTGGCTCCCTGCTGCTAGGAACCCTCTGACAGACCAAGTCAAGGGCATCTCAAAGCTCTCTATCTAAAGAACAAGGAGCCTGGCTCAGGTACTTATCCATCAACTCCTATCCCTCATTAATTGGGAATTATCCTCGGGGCCTTAACTTTCCCATCTCATGCTCTGGCAGAACACATTCCTGCATTCAGTGGAAGTTCTCAGATCGAAGAATAAATATGCAATCTCTCCAAAGAAACTGCAGTAACCTCCAGGCCAGGACAGGAGGAAAGGCAAGACACCCACTGTGTGTGTGCTATGACTTTGTTTCCATGTAAATCCAGTGATCAACGAGTGGCTACATGGAGACGATGTGTAAAGAGTAAAGAAAGAACAAGGAAGGGGTAGGTGGTAAGTGAAAGCACCATTATCAATCAAGATATGGGTGACAAATGAAATAATGAGAGCACAGTATGAATCTAAGAGAGACGAGGTAAAAATGCACGATTAAGTTTCTCCTTCTGTTCGTGACTCTACATTATTTAAACCATAGAACATATACATATGCTAAAGAAACTAAATCCAGCTTGTACGTAGAGAAACATGCTTAAACTGTGCTTACAGATTCAAGGAATAGAAAAATATTTCTGTTAGAACTAGTCACTTCACTGCAATGAAGATATCACTGTATTTTCGTATATTTCACTGAAATTCATTTTCAACATGTATTTCATTGAAATATAAGTAGCAGTGAATATTTCACAAAATAAAGATGAGATAACATATTAGAAGTTGGTATGAAAACTCAAAATAATCTACCGATTTATGTGGAGTTATTATTCAAATACTATCATTCACATATTGATTGATTCTCATGAAGCCCAAGATTGGTATCATGCTGGGAAATTCTATTTAAAATGATGCCCTAGGAAATAACAATATTTGAAATTGTATTCATAAACAGTTTTTAATGTAGGAGTAAACTTTGGCTACAAATATTGAAGCCAACATGCATTTCTCATTACTTTAATATTCACAGGACAGACATCTATGGAAATGATTGCGAAGGCAGAACAACTGTTCCTTTTCGGAAAATTGCGTAACTTTTAGGAAGAGATGTGATTCATGTAACCATGGGTCCTAAATGAGAGATTCCCTAGATGGGTTTTGTTTGCCTGGCACAGTGTCTGTTGTCGTTATTATCAGTGAATGAATGCCTTTAGGCATTGCTTGTTCTCCCTAGTACAATAGGTTCCCTGTCCATTCATTCATAAGTATTTCTACAGCATCTACTATGTATCAGGCCCTGTGAGAGTAAGCTGTGATGTATCAGCGAACAAAAGAGTCAAAGAATCCCTGCAGTCAGAAGCTTACAACTTAACAAGAAGAGAAACAGCACACTCCACATGACTCTCCTTGTCTTAACTGACTTTGTATGTTTACTTCACCTGCCTGTTCTCTGAAGTCATATGCATTTATCATGCTTGACTGGGATGTTTATGTCATCAGAGCACAGTGAGCAAAGAAAACTGCCAAAAGGTACATTCTTCAGTAAACTAAGACTTTACAAAATACAGTAAGTGACAGTTATGCTGGAATCTAATCACTGAACAATATAAATAGAAAAGCTAGGGAAACAGACCTTGTGTTCTAAGGTGAGCAAAAGTGAATGAAGCAAAAAAGATGATCCCCGTGTATATGCTATACCAATAGCCGGGGTACTAATACCTAGCAGCTTGGAAGGTCTTTATAAACACTGACAAGGTATGGTGAAGAAAAAAATTAACACTACACATATCTCCTTCCCTTGATTAACAATCCTTTACTGTTCTTTCCAACAGGTGAGGTCCTGGCAAACTTGGTCTCACTCAAGTTTACAGGAAGCTGGGCATTCACTTGCTGCAGAATCCCAGAGGGTCATCTCCCACAGAGAGAAAAATCCAAGGTAAGCATTTCCAACTGAAGTATTTGTTGTCCATAAAATTTTCTTGTTATTAATGGAAAACACTAGAATTTTAAGTACAGTACTAGATCGTAAAGACACTTTCACCACAAGATCAGCAAAGCATGAACTTTCTATTTCTTCTGCCTGGAATTCTCTTCCAGTGCTTGTCCACTCATTAAACCAGTCATCAGGCAATTTATCATGCTCGAATAACAATAACAATTCTTCACCAAAATTTCCAACTTTTGTCCAGACCAACTCAGTTGCTTCTTTGTGTGAGAAGAGCTCTTTATAACACCCCCTCATTAGAACATTTGCCCCTATGCTTTCACTGTGAGATATTTAGGAGTAGGACATCAGAGTAAAAAGGGTAGTGTTTTTCATCTTTCTACCACCAGCACCCAGAAGAATATCTGACAAAGAATAGGTGCTCAATAAAGTTTTACTGAATAAAAGAAAGTTGAATTTAAAAATTATTAAACCAAAACTCCACCTAAGCTCTGAGTATTCATCAAACTTAATTTAAAATGATCAAAAGGCCAGGCATGATGGCTTATACTTGTAATCCCACACTTTGGGAGGCAGAGGCAGGAATAACACTTGAGGTCAGGAGTTCAAGACCAACCTGGCCAACATGGCAAAAATATGCCTCTACGAAAAATACAAAAATTAGCCAGGTGTGGTGGCACAGACCTGTAGTCCCAGCTACTTGGGAGGCTAAGGCACGAGAATTGTTAGGAGCCAGGAGATGGAGGCTGCAGTGAGCCGAGATTGTGCCACTGCACTCCAGCCTAGGGAGACAGCGAGACTTTGTTTCAAAAACTAAAGAAAATAAAATAAAGTAATCAAAAAAACCTACAAACACTGTGAAATAGTGTGACAGATGATAAGAATTTCATGAGCCATTTATTGACAAATTCTAGTTTTGACAACTTGCAAGTTCTTTCATTGTTCTACCCATTTAAACTTATCTATGTTTTATATTACTAACAAGGAGATGGCAAAGCATTTATCTATCAAAATGTAATGCACCACTCACAAAAAAAATAAATACAGGGTATTGTTTGCACTCCTTTGTACTTATTTTTTCATTTATACCATTGAACATTATTTTTAATAAACCGTGTAACTCAGCCAAATATTGACTCTGAAAACGAAATAAAGGCTACATGGCTTTTTTCACAAAAGGGCTAGTATGTACATACTTTAATGGGGATTTAGCAAATTAGTCAAGATTTAAAGCTCTTTTCTGAGTGTGAAATAGCAACAGCAGAAGAGATAAAGACATCACCTCTAAGGCCATCTGGTGTTGATCTCATAGCTATAGTTTTTACTTTTTCATTTTGTACCATATGGAAAGGTACTCTCCTACTGGGAAAAAGATTTTGTCTGAAAAAGATTAGTTTTCTTTTTCATAGTCCATTCTGGGGACACTTTATCACAGTGTAATATTTTGAACACCTTTATGACTCTGTAACATTATTTTATAGAAATTTTGGCTAACATTTATTTATAGCCAATCTTAAAGAATAATGTTGAATAAATTTAAATCTGCTGGGCCTCTGTTTGCTCTTCTAAAAAGTGAGAAAATTCTGTTACATAATATCTTTTTTTTTTTTTTTTTTTTTTTTTTTTTTTTTTTTTCCAGACGGTGTCTCGCTCTGTCGCTCAGGCTGGAGTGCAGTGGCGCAATCTCCGCTCACTGCAAGCTCCGCCTCCTGGGTTCACGCCATTCTCCTGCCTCAGCCTCCTGAGTAGCTGGGACTACAGGCGCCCGCCACCATGCCCGGCTAATTTTTTTTTGTATTTTTAGTAGAGACGGGGTTTCACCGTGGTCTCGATCTCCTGACCTCGTGATCCGCCCGCCTCGGCCTCCCAAAGTGCTGGGATTACAGGCGTGAGCCACCGCGCCCGGCCAAAAATTCTGTTACATAATTTCTAAAGAATTGCTTAGAGCAAGTTTTTATCACGATTAGGAAAACATCTGTGCATGTAGCCTCTTAATCTATGATATATCTATGTTTGGCTACTCAAATGTCTACATTGGTTCCGTGATACAGCAAAGATTAAAAATCACATCAGGAGCTTAATTAGCTAGGCCAACAATTACTACCAAATAAACGCATTGTAAATTTAGAGATGTACATATGTTCTATTTTAAGAAAAAATGCTAATTCAACATAGATTTATTAAGTACCAATTGCATACCAGGCATTGGAGATGTCAGGAAAAAAAGAGGCCAAAATCCTGCCCTTGTGGAGTTTGTAATTAGAAGCATACAACTGTAGCCCTTAAAAGGTCCTAGCCATTCTCCAAAAGCTTTGCATATATTAACTCATTTAATTACAGGAGATAGGTACTATTACTACTTTATTTTATTTTTTACCAAACTGAGAAACCATTTAGAAACACTTTTGATAACCCCTAAGTCACACAGCTAGTGAAAGGTGAAGCTGGGATTCTATTCTAGGGAATCTGGCTTAAGATAAATGTAAAAGGCTGTAGGCAAACTCCAATGCAAAATAAACAAAGTTCATGATTTCCAAGTTTGAGTGAATATTTGATGATATTTACACCAGGAGAAGAATCAGTGCTGCCTCTCTAACAGAAAGAAGGAATAGCATTGATGCCATCTGGTATATTATGAAAAAATTGGATAGAGTAAAAACAAACTCGATTTGCTAGTCAGAATTGCAGAAATATTCACCATCCAAAATAGAAGTTGAAAAGGATTTGTGAACCACATAAGTCAGAATTACAAAGCCTAAATCCTGAAGTGTCCGTGGAAGAGGTTCTTAAGCCATTGTTCTGGATGTGTTCACATCTCACACATACAAAACTTTTTAATTGGCTCAGTGATTTAAATTCTCAGAATCTAAGAGATAACGAGGAGAAATTTAAAATGGAAAGACTTATTGAGGAATGAAAATGGAGAGCAACAGTAGCAGTTGGTAATCTGCCAGCAAGAAAAGAGTGAAAGAAACAACGATCTAATATAGAACAGTAAATGGGGTCACGAAGAATAATATTAACGTACCTTCCATATGTTTCAACTATCACCCCAAAATGCCAGATTAAAAAAGATAAGAGGTAATACACTTGAGCAGCTAGATGTTAGTAATAAGATGAAGATTTTGAGACACAAAAATTACATAGTTCTCCGAGGAAGAGCCTGACAAGGATGTAGATTGTCTGACTGCAGAGCTCATGCACTTACTCTCTGCCCAGGCTAACTCTGTATCATGGACCTATAATATGAACAATGAATGGGCTAAGTTGAAAGGACTGAGATGAGGCACCTGGAATGCAGAACAATGGCAAAATTTATTCAACACTAAAAAAAAGCGGGGGAGGAAAGAAAGATAAAAGAAATGGGGAGAGAAGAGGAAGAGTGAGGAGAAAAAGGGAGACAGAATAAGAAAATTTTTTGCTTATGCTTTTTTAAAAAATATATTATTTTATTTTAAGTTCTGGGATACATGTGCAGGACATGCAGCTTTGTTATATAGGTAAACAGGTGCCATGGTGGTTTTCTGCACCTACAAACCCATCACCTAGGTATTAAGCCTGGCATTCATTAGCTATTTATCGTGATGCTCTCCCTCCCCCTACCCCTCAAGACAGGCTCTAGTGTGTGTTGTTCTCCTCCCTGTGTCCATGGGTCCTTATTGTTCAGCTCCCACTTAGAAGTAAGAACATGCAGTGTTTGGTTTTCTGTTCCTCATTAGTTTGCTGAATATAATGGCTTTAAACTCCATCCATCTCCCTGCAAAGAACATCTCGTTCCTTTTTATGGCTGCATAGTATTCCACGGTATATATGTACCACATTTGCTTTATCCAGTCTATCACTGCTGGGCATTTGGGTTGATTCCATGTCTTTGCTATTGTAAACAGTGCTACAATGAACATATGTGTGCATATATCTTTATAATAGAATGATTTATATTCCTTTGGGTATATACCCAGGAATGGGATTGCTGGGTCAAATGGTATTTCTGGTTCTACGTCTTTGAGGAATCACAACATTGTCTTTCCACAATGGTTGAACTAATTTACATTCCCACCAACAGTGTAAAAACATTCCTATTTCTTCACAGCCTCACTAGCATTGGTTGTTTCTTGAATTTTTAATAATCATCATTCTGACTGGCAATGAGGTGGTATCTCATTGTGGTTTTGATTTGCATTTCTCTAGTAATCAGTGATGTTGAGCTTTTTTTCATATGCTTTTTGGCTGCATAAGTATCTTCTTTTGAGAAGTGTCTGTTCATGTCCTTTGCTAACTTTTTAATGGGGATATTTTTCTCTTATAAATTTGCTTAAGTTCATTGTAGATTCTGGATATCCACTGACCCCACAGAAATACAAACAACCATCAGAGAATACTGGAAACACCTCCATTCAAATAAACTAGAAAATCTAGAAGAAATTAATAAATTCTTAGACACACCCACCCTCCCAAGTTGAATCCCTGAGTAGACCAATAACAAGGCCTGAAATTGAGGCAGTAATAAATAGCCTACCAACAACAATAAAATAGGCCCACGACCAGATGGATTTACTGAAACTATTCCAAACAATTGAGAAGGAGGGACTCCTCCCTAATTCACTTTATGAGGCCAGCATGATCCTAGTACCAAAACCTGGCAGAGATACAATAAAAAAAGGAAACTGCAGGCCAATATCTCTGATGAGCATCCATGTGAATATCCTCAATAAAATACTGGCAAACTGAATCCAGCAGCACATCAAAAAGCTTATCCACCACGATCAAGTCAGCTTCAACTTGCAAGGCTGGTTCAACATACACAAATCAATAAACGTAATTCATCACATAAACAGAACTAAGGACAAAAACCAATTGATTATCTCAATAGACACCGAAAAGGGTTTTGATAAAACTCAACATCCCTTCATGTTAAAAATGCTCAATAAACTAGGTATTGGTGGAACACACCTCAAAATAATAAGAGCCATTTATGAAAAACTCACAGCCAATATCATACAATCGGCACAAGACAAGAATGCCATCTCTCACCAATCCTAATCTACATAGTACTGGAAGTTCTGGCCAGGGCAATCAGGCAAGAGAAAGAAATAAAGGGTATCCGAAGAGAAAGAGAGGAAGTCAAACTGTATCTATTTGGAGATAACATGATCCTGTATCTAGAAAACCCCATCATCTCACCCCTAATGCTTCTTAAGCTGATAAGCAACTTCAGCAAAGTTTCAGGATACAAAATCAACGTGCAAAAATCACAAGCATTCCTATACAGAAACAGTAGACAAGCAGAGAGCCAAATCATGAGTGAACTCCCATTCACAATTGCTACAAAGAGAATAAAATACCAAAGGAATACAGCTAACAAGGGAAGTTAACGACCTCTTCAAGGAGAACTACAAACCACTGTCCAAGGAAATCAAAGAGGACATAAACAAATGGAAGAACGTTCCACATTCATGGATATGAAGAATCAATATTGTGGAAATGGTCATCCTGCTCAATATAATTTATACATTCAATGCTATTCTAATTAAACTACCATTGACATTCTTCCCAGAATTAGGAAAAAACTACTAAATTTATATGGAACCCACAAAGAGCCCATATAGCCAAGACAATTCTAAGGAAAAAAGAACAAATCCGGAGGCATCACACTACCAACTTCAAACTATACTACAAGGTTACAGTAACCAAAACAGCAGGGTACTGGTACAAAACAGACACATAGACCAATGCAACAGAATAGGCATTTCAGAAATAAAACTGCACATCTACAACCATCTGATCTTCGACAAACCTGACAAAAACAAGCAATGGGGAAAGGATTCCCTATTTAATATATAGTTCTAGGAGAATGGGCTAGCCATATGCAGAAAATTGAAACTAGACCCCTTCCTTACACCTTATACAAAAATTAACTCGAGATGGACTAAAGACTTATATGTAAAACCCCAAACTATAAAAACCCTAGAATAAAATCTAGGCAATACCTTTTGGAACACAAGCATGGGCAAAGATCTCATGACAAAAATGTCAAAAGCAATTGCAACAAAAGCAAAAATTGACAAATGGGAGCTAATTAATCTAAAGAGCTTCTGCATAGCCAAAAAAAAAAAAAAAAAACCTATCATCCAAGCCAACCTACAAAATGGAAGAAAATTTTTGCTTATGCTTTTAGGGTATGCTATAAAATATAAGAAGTGGACAAAAGGACAAAAGTGATCAACATTTTGCTGAATATACTCTGGACTAAAGGGCAGATAAAATAAATAAAAGCATTCAAATTATATATAAATTCATACTTAACACATTCAAGCATTACAACTGTCAATTACTTTTAATTCCAGAAGTAATTTTATAAAATACATTAAGAACATAATATCTTGATTGCCTGAGTTGGGTCACAACTCAGACAAGTACTGTGTCATGTATACCTCAAATCTTACCACATACTCATTACTAGCTCATGTCTGGGATTGCTGCTCTACCCTCTAATGGATATGTGTGCACTGAAGATGTCTGGATGAGGAGACTAATTCTAGAAGGCAGAGTGGCCTCAATAAATTAAGGCCTTCCCTAAGAATCCCGAGAAATATACAGATTTTGTCTTAAAAGTTTGTGTGAGATATTTGCTTTTCAGGCACAGATATATCAAGTTTTTTTTATTTCTATGTTTATATTGATATGCCTTCTACATAGTTAATAAAGAGGGGAAAAAGAGAAAGAAAAAGATTCAGAGCATAATTTGTTAAAAAGAAATGTATCATTCAACATAAGAAAATCAATTAATATGATATACTACATTAACAGAATAAAGGATAAAAATCACATGACTATCTTAATAGATGTAGAAAAAGCATTAGTCACAATTCAGCACCCTTTCATGATAACTCTCTCAACAAACTAGGAATGGTAGGAAGTTACCTTAAATTAATAAAAGCCTATATGTAATTCCCACAGATAATATTATATTCAGCGTGAAGATCAAAAAGCTTTTCCTGTAAGGTCTGGAAAATGGAAAGGATGCCTGCTTTCACCACTTCTTTCAACACAGTACTGTTAGTCCCAGCCAGAGTAATTTGGCAAGAAAAAAGAATAGGAGGCATTAAAACTGGAAAGGAACTAGCGAAACTGTCCCTGTCTGCAGAACATATGATCTTATTTATAGTAAGCCCTAAAAACTCTATGAAAAAATACTTCAGGAAAATTGCAGGATACAAAATAAATGTACAAAAACCAGTCCTGTTTGTACTATTAACAACAAATTATCTAAAAAGAAAATTTGAAAAACCATCACATTTACAATAACACCAAAAAAATAAAATACCTGGGAATAAGCTTAACTACAGAAGCAAAAGGCTCGTATACTAAAAACTACAAAACATTGGTGAAGGAGGTGAAACAGGACACAAACAAATGAAAAGACTCACATTTTATGGATTGGAAGACTTAATATTGTTAAAATGTCCATACTGCCCAAAGTGATCTACAGATTCAATGCAATCTTCTTTAATATTCCAATGGTATTTTTTACAGAAATAGAAAAAAATTCTAAAATTCATATGGAACCACAAAAACCACAAATAGCCAAATCGATCTTGAGGATGGAGAACAAAGCAGGAGGCAGCACACTAGCTGATTTCAAATTATATTACAAAGCTATAGTAATCAAAACAGTAGAGCACTGGCATAAAGACGGACAAATAGACAAATGGAGCAGAATAGAAAGCCCAGAAACCAATCCACAAATATATGTTTGACAAGCGGGTTAAGAAAACACAATGGGGAAAAGATAGTCTCCCAGACAAAGACAAGAGGTGTTGGAAATATTGGGTATCCATGTGCAAAAAAAATTTAAATCAGATCCCTAACTTATACGATACACCAAAAGCAACTCAAAATGGACTAAAGGCTTAAATACAAGACCTGAAATTATAAAACTACTATAAGAAAACATAGAAGAAAAGATTCATTCCATTGATCTTGGGAATGATTTCATAGATATAACACAACAAGCATAGAAAACAACAACAAAAATAAACAAGTGGGACCACATCAAAAAAAAAAAAAAGTTCTGCAAAGAAAAAAAAATAGTGAAAAGACAGCCTATTAAGTGGGAGGAAAAAAATGCAAACCATATATCCAATTGAGATTAATTTCAAAATATTTAAGGAAATCCCAAAACTCAATAGGAAAAAGAAAACAAACAAAAAACAAATAACCTGATTCAAAAATGGGATAAAGATTTGAGCAGACATTCTCCAAAGAAGACACACAAATGGATAAATATATGAACACATGCTCAGTGTTACAAATCATAAAGGAAATACAAATCAAAATCACAGTAAGATACCAACTCACACCTGTCAGGATGACTAGTACTTTTAAAGATAGACAATAAGTGTCAGCAAGGATGTGAAGAAATTGGAAGCTTTGTGCAATGCAAACTGGTGCAGCTGCAATGGAAAACAATATAGAGGTTCCTCAAAATATTAAAACTGTGTCTACCATATGACCCAGTAATCCTACTTCCAGGACTGCTTATTTTTCCAAAAGAAATGAAATTAGGATCTCAAAGATATATTAGGATTCCTATATTCACTGCAGCTCTGTTCACTATAGTCAAGAGGTGCACACAACCAAAATGTGCATCAACTGATGAATGAATACAGAAAATGTGGTATGTACATATAATGGAATATTATTTGGCCTTAAAAAATAAGCAAAGTCTGCAATATGTGACAAAATAGATGAGCCTTCAGAACATTATGCTAAGTGAAATGAGCCAGAAAGACAAATATTGCATGATCGCATTTATATAAGGTAGCTAAAGTAGAATCATAGATTCAAATAAAGGAGATTCAAATAAAGTAGATTCATAGAAGCATAGAATCATAGAATCAAAGGGTGGAAATGTGGCTATCAGGGGTTGAGTGAGGAAGGAAATGAGGAGTTACTAATCAACAGGCATAAAGTTTAAGTCAAGCAAGAAGAATAAGCTCTAGAGATCCGTGGTACAACATTGTAATTATAGTCAACAATAATGTACTGTGCACTTAAAACTTTAGAAGTATATATTTCATGTTGAGTTCTTACTGCAATTAATAAAATAAAATTTTAAAACCATGCTTTAAAAAATAAATGTGCCAAGGAGAGGGATTTAGTTCCAAGTTTTGCATGCAGTTAGAAGCCAGTTTACTGAACTGAATTACAAAGCCATAAAAGTGTTTTACCTGAATAAAATGACAATTTTAAACTACAGACCTCGTAGTAGGTGTCACTACTTATTGACTTACCATAAATACTTAATGCTGCTTAGTACTGTTATCACAGATCTAATTTCAACAAGAGCCAATTCAAACCTAACTATTCAACGAGGTACATTTCTTATCAGGGATTTCAGACATTCAGAGCAGATCGTTGCCATGTTCTAGGACAATGCTGCTGCATGATAAAGGAGGTATTTATTTTCTGAACAATACTGTAACGGAATACATGTAGAAGAACTAAATAGGTTACTACACAAAATGGAATATTGCTTAAGAAAATATTAAAAAGCAATAAAACCTTTTTAATACTACTTTTAAATGAAGCATACAACATTGGATCACCTCTGAATTCACTTCCTCTCTGTCAATATTTTATTTCTCGAAGCTACTGAAAATACAGCTTTCAAACTCTAGTTCTGGTATTTTCAATACAGATTTTGGTACCATCACATTTCTCTTTTTTATCTGATTAATGAGCTACTGAAACATCCTTGTAGAGCAAAAACAAAAAATACCATTTGTTTTCAAGATAGAATTATTTTAATTTATGTTTTCCAAGTTCTTAATGTCTATATGTATTGATCTGCCTATTTAACTCTCTAATGACTTTAAAGTTAGACCCATATTATATAAGCTTTTTTATTAAAAAACAAAACAAAACAAAAAAACAAGATCTCTCACCCTGTCGTTCAGTCTGGAGTGCAGTGCCGTGATGAGAGCTCACTGCAGCCTGGACTTGGCAGGCTCCAGTGACTCTCCTGCCTCAGCCTCCCAAGTAGCTGGGATTACAGGCATGCACCACCACATCTGGATACTTTTTAAATTTTTTTTTCATAGAAATGATGTCTCACTATATTGCCCAGGCTGGTCTCAAACTCTTAGCCTTCAGCAATCCTCCTGCCTCTGCCTCTCAAAGCAGAGATTGGGATTACAGGTGTAAGCCACCATTGTCCAGCCTACATATTCTTTTTTTTTTTTTTTTTTTTTTGAGACGGAGTCTCGCTCTGTTGCCCAGGCTGGAGTGCAGTGGCGTGAACTCGGCTCACTGCAAGCTCTGCCTCCCGGGTTCACGTCATTCTCCTGCCTCAGCCTCCCCAGTACCTGGGACTACAGGTACTCGCCACCACACCTGGCTAATTTTTTGTATTTTTAGGAGAGACGGGGTTTCACCGTGTTAGCCAGGATGGTCTCAATCTCCTGGCCTCGTGATCCGCCCGCCTCAGCCTCCCAAAGTGCTAGGATTACAGGCATGAGCCACCGGGCCAGGCCCTACGTATTCTTTAACTGTAGATCTGTACACATACAATAATGCTTTATTAAACTTGTATTCATATCTAACATTTTGCTTAAACACACAATGTTTAGTGTGCAGACCATGCATATTCACTGAATATTCCAGTTCCTTAAAATGTAATATAATATCTTTGTACAGTTCACAGTATCATAATTTTATATGGCTATCACATCAGATTGCTTTTTACTGATGATTCCAAAATGAAAAAACAAAGCCACAAGCATTACGGCTTTCTTCACATTGAACTAAGTTTAAATTTGAAAGACAATATGCAGTAAGACAGGACTTTATTAAGTATTCCTGATCAAGGGAATTAGAAAAACATATTAAGAATAGAAGAAATGTAGTCTCCTTTCCTCCTTTTTCCCCTTCAAGACAATTGTCTTTGTATATTAAATCCCAGATAAATAAAGAACCCATATTACCTGCTTGCTTTTCCAATAGTTTTGTTTATGTCTTTCCTGTGGTGCCTAATATTTTCTCTCTTCACTTTGGACATAGGTATTTTAATTTCCACTTAATATGTGACAATCATTTTGAAGGATTCTCATCTACTGTTGCCTGTTAAATCAAGCTGTATAAAACTACCTCTATTTGGTCATTTCAGAACTACAAACATTTGCCAGTAAAACAAAGAAAATTGGTTTTGAAGAATTTTCTAAAAAGACACAACTCTACTACCCAGTAACGCTTCAACGGGAAGACTACAAATACTACTTTTTCCTTGGTTGAGTACAATGTCATAATGCCAAATCAAAGTAAAAAACTTTAAGAGTAGCTTCTTAAAGTAAAAACGTAAAGAGTAGCTTCAATTGTCACACCTGTTTGTGACCAAAATCCAATACCTTGTTTCTTGATTATTTCCATGCTTGTGAAACCAAGGCAATAGGTCCCCAGAACATGAGGGCAAGGTTCCAATAAAAAAAATTCCTATGACACAGGGTGCCTATCAAAAATCAATACTGCTGACTAACTGCAGATTTATTGGACAGAATGTGATTGAAAATGCAATCCATAAAAGATTATACAGTAGAATACAGCAACTAAAGCAGAATGACTAAAATGAGGTAGAAGGAAGAAATACCTTTGAAATATGAACTAAAGCATATTACTAAACAGCTAGACATACCTATTTTCTTCAGCAACAGGAGTAGCAAGAAGAGTATGTTGTTATCAAGAAAAAAATAAATATAAAGGTGGCTCTTAGAAGAGACTTTGCAGAAGCTGGAAATTGAGGGAACAGCTGAAATTACTGTGATGCTTTGGAAATAGTTGCCACAACTGCAGACAAAAAGTACACGCTGCATCCAGATGTACAGTTAAAGGTTGATGCTAATATATCCCTGATACTCGGCCTGTTCACTATTTTCCAGCATACCAATCTTCTCTCCTGTTAGTCCCCATAACAATGGACTGGATACACAATCTCTGCAATATGGACTACCACAGAGTCATTTTTTCCTGATCTAATTAAAAGCTCCACATAAACCAATGTGGATGTTTTAAATCATGCCTAGTTGTGGTACACATGCCTCTGTAATATTAACAGTGGCCCCAAGGCTAAATTTAGCTACACTACATTATCAAATCCTATGAGCGTAGCTAACATCAGAAAATGTTTTGAAAGCATAAATATTTTAGCATGAAGATTTAACAAAAATGTATTTCATCATATCAGAATATCAGGGGGGAAAAACTCATTTGTGACTGAGCCAAAGGACAGCTGTTTGCATTTTGCCTTGTCTATAACTTGGAGATGTATCCTGTAAGTGTTCTTTGGTGAGATAAAAAACACTTTCTATTTTCCTACTAAAATATTTTTAAAAAATGCATTTACCTGGCACTGATTAGTATGCTTGGCCTTCAGACACAACAAGAGCACGTTTAGGTTTCTTCATTAAGAAAGTAAATATACAATATTCCAAAAAGGCTTTAGAAAATTCAGCAGAACTAATGTAATAAACATACTCAAACATGCATAATAGTCATATAATTTACATTAAATGGATATACAATATTTTATATTTACTTATTTTGCCAACTATTGACAAAATTTTGGAATTTAGCTATGATTTAATATTACTTCTGAAACATATATATTAGTAGATAGATTCTACTCTTCACTAAATAAGAAAGAAAATGGAAAATTGATGAGCTAGATGATACTTTAGAAAGCCTCTTTGCTTTCTTCACAAAGGATATTTTCAGTACCCCCACTACCACCACCATAACTAAAAGCCTACTATTTGCCAGGCACTATAAACATATAATTTAACTTTATCTTCACAATATCTGTAGTGACGTACGAATCTGGGGAAACTAGTACTGTACATGCCTTACAGCTTGGAGAAAAACAGCGGCTAGGTATGCATCTCCTTTTTTTTTTTTTTTTTTTTTTTTTTTTGAGACGGAGTCTCGCTCTGTCACCCAGGCTGGAGTGCAGTGGCGCAATCTCGGCCCACTGCAAGCTCTGCCTCCCGGGTTCACGCCATTCTCCTGCCTCAGCCTCTCCGAGTAGCTGGGACTACAGGCGCCCGCCACCACGCCCGGCTAATTTTTTGTATTTTTAGTAGAGACGGGGTTTCACCGTGGTCTCGATCTCCTGACCTCGTGGATCCACCCGCCTCGGCCTCCCAAAGTGCTGGGATTACAAGCGTGAGCCACCGCGCCCGGCCGCATCTTCTCTTAAGTTAGGATAAAATCTTCCTGACAGTGATTTTTTCTACCAGAAATATTGATAGCACAAATATTTTCAAAGATTCACTCAAATATGTGCATTAGGTCCAGAAATAACTTGTCAGTTAATTTTTAAGAAATAATCATGTAAGACCCATGTATAAAAGGATAATAGCACAATCAGGTATTAATCTTCTCAAATGCTGTACGCCTGAACTTTGCTCGCATGAACCTTGGGGCTCAAGGGCAGCTGTGTACTTAACGGGCTGCATCTACTCCTTTGTAGCAACCTCATTTCCTCTGTGTTTTGTTATTGTTGTTATTGTCATTATTTTGCTAAATTAATGTGAAATCTTATTGTGAGCATTCTCTTCCCATCATTATGTTACCTACCCTAAAACACCTCATAAACATGATTTAGCGGAAAGTAAATTCACAGAGTTGAAGGAATTCATCATACTACTCTACTGTAGAGAGAACCAGAATCCACACACAGCTCTTGTTCAATAATGCTTCTTTAGGTAGAGTTGTTTAAGGTTCCATATGCACCGACATTAAGACTTGAATATTAAATGGAGGTAGGCTGGATAGTGGATTAGTTCACTGAGTGACCAATGGTTTTGTTTTGGGGGGACTACTGTGTTTCCCAGAATGTGGGACTTCCACTGAGTCCAAGGCAAATTGGGATGGCTGCCCTGCCTAAAGATGACATTTTGACATAATCTATCCTAGTATTTGGAGTGAATAAGTAATATGACTGGCTACACGAACTTATGAAAATAATATTTTGTATTTTATTGTATCTCTCTTGTTAGAGCCAGTAACCTATAAAAGCAAATTGTCAGTAAATGATCATGGAGCTATTCTAAGCCACAAGTTATACGTGGCTAGCTCAAAAACCATGAAGAAATTGTAAAATGCATTTCTACCAACTGAATTATTGCCTATGATAATGCAATTCTTAGTATTTCACTAGACCAGTAAAACTCTGAAAAGAGCCAAGCTGTGGTCTACAAATCCATAATCTAGCAACGCTTTGAAAATTAAAAATTAATTGTTCTTAGGAGTATAAAAAATCCTATTATTTTATTTTAGCATATCCTTGACCCAATCTACTGAAACAAATATAAAATACATGGTCTGAACTTTTGCAAGATTTTCTAATGAATATTTTAAATTGTTCAATTATAATTATAATCTAACAGCATGTTAAAAATAATACATACTTAAAGTTAGAAAAATATAATCAATGAATATCCTAGATGTTTGCTAAAACACAGATTATTTGATATGGTCCAAAGTATTTGTATTGTGAGATGGCTTTTAGTGTTGCCTTTCATTTGACTAAGGCTATTTATTGTATCTGGATTATGGTATCTTCTGGGAGAGTTACTAGTTTATGGGGTATATTTATGTTAAGAACCCATAGTTTCAAGATACATTTGAATAAAGAAATAGAAAAATTTCATTGCTGGGACAACAAAATGCACAGATGTAGGGAGATCCCAGCAATATGCCAACTTCCTTTTATGACAGTAATAGAATTTTTAAAAATCTGGGTCATCTTATTGCTCTAGATACTGCCTTAGGAAAACCAAAGTTGAAACCTCTTAATGACCACTGCTTCTGTTCAAGATTTGCTGCCTTATCATCATCTATATTTTTACATTTCTGAAGTAACATTAGTGAAAATAGGTCATATATGTGCTTGATTACCTTAGGAAATGACAGAGCACTGAAACGAAGAAATCTGTTGAATGTCAACAACCTTGCAAGTTTCTTCTATTTGCTAACAAACCATTATCAATTTCATAAAAAATATTTTGTATTTATGTTAAACATTTGTTCCCCTAATAGATTAGATATAAATATACCTAGAATATGAATCATTTCTATAGATTTTAGTGGGAAATACTAATATCTAACATATGCAGTGACAAAAGTCATCCATAAAATGATCATGAACTTATTTCAAGATTAATCATCCATGATTGAAGCTATACGCTGTAGGCAGAATAATGCTCTCCCCAAAAGATGCCCATGTGTTATTATTTTTGAAAACAAAAATGTTTTCTTCATTTTTAAGAAGGCGAAAAATAAGTTTAGAGAAGCTAACTATTAGTAACATCATAAAAGATTTCGGAACCAAAATTTAAACCTTAGACTTTTGAATGTTAAAACTTATGCAAAAGAGTTATAGGGAACATCTTATTCTCTATATCTACAATATTCTAATAACATTTGTTGTGTTCCATTATTGGCTGTAGTAGTAAACACTGTTGTTCAGATAACCTGGATTGTTATCTATGATAAAAAATTATTGGGCCGGGCGCGGTGGCTCACGCTTGTAATCCCAGCGCTTTGGGAGGCCGCAGAGGGCGGATCACGAGGTCAGGAGATGAGACCATCCTGGCTAACACGGTGAAACCCCGTCTCTACTAAAAAAAAATACAAAAAAATTAGCCGGGCGTGGTGGCGGGCGCCTGTAGTCCCAGCTACTCGGGAGGCTGAGGCAGGAGAATGGCGTGAACCGGGCAGGCGGAGCTTGCAGTGAGCTGAGATTGCGCCACTGCACTCCAGCCTGGGTGACAGAGCGAGACTCCGTCTCAAAAAAAAAAAAACAAAAATTATTAAAGTACCCATATTTCCAATATTTTAGAGCATGAAATGTGAAAAGTACAATGTTTTTTCTTCCATTTCACATATTAGCTTTGCCCTCAGTGAAGAAGAAACTCAGAAAAAAAAAATCCAAGAATAATGCACAAGTTCACTGACTTATCATTTATGTCCCTGCTGTAATCTTTTAACCATGCTTTTAAAAATTCATGATGTATTACAGGAGTGATATCTGTCTCTCCCTAAAATTTCGTCTTACCTTCTTCCTTTAGAGTTCCGTTCTTTGTATTTCCCCAAAGCTAAGAATACAGGGCCATAAATGCTCTCAATAGAGTCACTTATTTAATTTGAGTCCCCAGTGAAGAATAGGCTCTTTAACACATCTGATTCATTTTCTTGCTTTGATTTAGCATATATTATAAACTTATGTCTGAAATTTTAAGGAAAAGCAATCCTAAATATAAAGTCCACATTCAGTAATTTGGGAGTATTATAGACTGAATTGTGTCTTTCCCTCCAAATTCATATCCTGAATCCTGTCTCCCAGTGTGACTGTATTTGGAGATAGGGCTTTTACAGAGAGGTAACCAAGGGTAAATGAGGTCCTAAGGATGAGACTCTAATCAAATATGGCTAGTGTCCATATTTGGGACACTAGAGGAAGGGACACTAGAGCTTTCTCTCTTTCCTTCCATGAACCCACAGAAGAAAAGTTATATGAAGACACAGCAAGAAAGCAGCCATCTTCAAGCCAAGAAGAGAGCCTTCACCAGAAACCAACCCTGATGGCACCTTGATCTTAAACCTGTAGCCTCTAGACCTATGAGAATATAAATTTCTACTGTTTCGGTCACTCAGTCTGTGGTGCTCTGCTATGGCAGCCCAAGCTGACTAACATAGGACATCATCATACATATAACATCTATTTTCACAAACCTAAATAGTCCTTAGAAACTGTTATTGATGATTAACTAGCACATCTAGATTCTAATAAATGATTCTCTTGATTATCTAGATGCTATGAAGATCATCTAAACACAAGAGGCTAGAGAAATTCATATGGCTAAGGAAAATGGCTGATGTTAGTACTAAGGTGCAGGTTACAGCAAAATCTTCACTGCTACTTCCTCTTGCACTTACACTGGCTGTCTATGACCACAGGTGTAGCATATCACAAGAGAAATTGTTTTTGTATTTTGTTTCATGCCCACAGCTATCAAAATTTATATAACTAAAATATCTCCTTTTTCATAAGGCTTAAGTAAGTTAGTTAAATTCCTCTAAACATAAAGAGAACTATCATAAATAGGTAACAGTATACAAAAGGTTTTATACTGAAATTCACAACAATTGCTGGACATTTATATTGTTAACTTTCCTAAGAGCTATATAAAATAATAAAAAGAGATAATAGTTGCCTAACATAGGAAACAAAGACGTTTCTTGACCTCTATCTTCTTCCATGAAAATTTATTAAGACAAAAAGAAAAAAAAAACAGAGTAGAAGAGAAAGGAAAAAAAATTGAAGAACAAATGAGAGAGGGAGGGAGGAGAAAGATATATATTTTCCCTCTATTTCTATAGCCAGTAATACTTTTATGGCTTGGTTCCTTGAATTAAATCCCATTTAAAGATGATCTCTTAATTAGATAATGTTTATAAATGCTAAGGTAGGGCAGACTAAATCAAGGGACTTACATAATTAGGCCAAATGAGCCACACCTATCCCTTTTTTATACACTTCATAACCTCTGAAGGATGTAAAAAATATGTTTTTCATCCTAACATAGATAACCCACTTAATTCTTATTTGCCTTTGAAGTTGTGAGATATCAAGTCATAAGTGCTTGAAATTCATTAAAATAAATAAAATTTGTTTTATCATAATTTCTATGTGTCCTAGTGTTGGTAACACACATGAGAAATTTAAAATAATTTATACTCAGTTATCCTAATTATGATAATTTCAAAGTACACCTATATTACCATCTAAACTTATAAATTTTAACAGGCTTATTTTAATAAACTATGAGAAATACAGCTACGTTAAGAATTTATCAATCAAGGAGTATATATTCATGGCAATTTGAATTTATGCTCCCAGGTTAAATATATATATAAATTTTAAAAATAATTTACCAATCAAGAGGTGAGTCCCCTTTTCATCCAAATACGAGTAGGGAAACAACCAAAACAACTTCTAGACCCTCCTAAGCACCGTGTCAATTGGTCAGGGTGCATGACAATAAATAAATAAATAAGTCACTTTATCTTTTATAAAATTCTATGAACTATCTTGATAAATTTTAAGACAGCTAGATTAGGTGTGATACATAATGACACTTCTGTGGCAGGAGGCATTTTCATAGCATGCCAAACAAGAAATAGGAGTCAACAAATTAATTAACACTTTCTCTGGCTGATATACAATTATGAGTTCCACCACAATACTATCTCACAGTAGGAAAGTTAAGAAACCACATCATTGGAATTCTACAGATGACATTGACTTTATCATAACACCTAGACACTGCCTTTCGAAGCAGTTCTAGAAAATTAATTTCTATTCACAAAATGGAATGGGCTCATGGAAACACTAGGATAACAAGGACTACATATTATTATCAACCAAAGTAATTATTTAAACTTGCTTAAAGCGTATACATTGCCAGGCCATGTGCCAGAAAGTCTAATTCAGCAGGTATGGGATGGAGCCAGAAAACTTACTCCATGGTCTAACTGTTCTGCAGTAAGAACGTTTTAGAAATTTTTACTTCTAGTATACGTTGTTTCCATCTTTACATCCTATATCATTTGGGCATTGTGCAAATCAGGTCCATAGACTGATTGCAATTAAAAAGTTGATGTGATTGTGGAGATGTTCCAATGGCATTTTCTCTCTACCAAAAGTTCATTGATTAGCCAATTATTTGACATTCATTGCAAGAAGAATTTCTGAAGTAAGACTTTTATAAACATATTGGTTTACAGAGAAGATTAACCAAACATATTACAATATTTATAATTTTCTCCTCTCAATAAGGTACACATTTTCCTTGACATTTTTGCAAACCAACAGTTTAAAATACGGTAATTTTACTACATCACTTAGAGATTCAAAACAGTAAGAATCACTAGGAATAACTGACTTTCACATTGATTACAGCAATAGTAACTTATGTTCCTCTTCCACTATTAAAAGAGCAATGAAATATCTTGCATGCAGTTATTCGTAGTTTACAGACTTATTTGCATGAGGATGTTCTAAGCTTAATTTATACCCTCTGTACTTTGAAAGCTACCTCAATTATTTCACCTATTTGAAATTCACAAATCCTTCCAACTATGAGCACCACCAGATGGAAAAATTTCTGAAGTGAACCCAGTTTGAATGTGTAAAGTATGAGGCATATGACATGTCTGATTACAGTTACTGAAGAGTTGAATAGGTACTAGCTTATATTTTTAAATTCACTTACTATAATTCTAATACTCATTTTGCAGTGAACATCAATCAAAAATTTTGTGAGATAATTTATAAAGGTGAATAATAGGTTTTTATGTTTGCCCAGTCTAGATACATATTAGCTGAAAAATAAAAAATGCCAACATAAAGCTGAATATCTCTAGTTACAGCACTCCTGTGCCCTCCATAGAACAGATATTCAAAGACTGTTTTCTAAGCCAATTTTTTTTTTAATAATCACAGAAATAAAGTCATCCAGTTACTTTAAAAGATCTCAGGAATTCTATCGCTTTTCCTAGTAATCTTCCCCTTTTGGCTTTAAGGTATGAAGTCCTTATTTATTCCTAACAAAACACTCTGGCTGAGATTTAAGTTCATTTTCTCCATCTCTATGAAAACTAAGAAGAGCTGTCAGTCTCCTATTTAGAATAACTCTTCAAACATTGGAGTCAATCTAGTCCCCATTTCTTATGACCTGTGGGACCTTGGAAAATGATAAAAATCACATCTACAACATAAAAATATTAAATATAATTTTATTGGTTATCTTTGTCTTTAAAGAATTTTTGGGTATGTCAATTTAGGTCATTCTCAAAACAATCCAGTGAGGATGCTTTAATTGCTGCAGGACAGTTCATTATGTGTCAGATGATAGAAAAAGACATGACAAGAAAAATCTACCTGTTTATGTTCCTATACCTATAAAAATAAACTGAGATAAAAAACACTAAAGATTTTAAAAATTAATAAGGCACTGCTAAAGTGCAAGGTGGTAACTTAAGTAATAATATATCCTGTTTTTTTTCTTCCTCATTCCATAGTAATGCTTTTATTCATCCCATAGGCTATACTTTCATTTTATTTTTAATTTTCTCTGTATCTATATATTTCAAAAAAATTAAAGAAGCTAAGAAAAACAAAATTAGTTATAAAGCACAATACATTTCATGCCACAAAGAATAACATAATTATAACCACTTCTTATAAGTTAACCTGTTTATTCTTGCTTCTCAATATCCGATTTCCCATTTCTTAAGTCAGATGAGATTAACTTTTATAAGTGCTAAGTCCACTAAGATTTTATATTTCTGTTTTTTTCTGCAACATAATTTCCATCAACTTTTTTTGGGCTGGAGTGCAGTGGTGCTATCTCAGCTCACTGCAACCTCCGCCTCCTGAGTTCACGCCATTTTCCTGCCTCAGCCTCCCGAGTAGCTGGGACTACAGGTGGCTGCCACCATGCCCGGCTAATGTTTTGTATTTTGAGATGAGGTTTCAGTGTGTTAGCCAGGATGGTCTCAATCTCCCGACCTCGTGATCCACCCACCTCGGCCTCCCAAAGTGCTGGGATTATAGGCGTGAGCCACCGCGCCCGGCCTCCATCAACTATTTCTTATGATTATTGATAAAGTTTAATTTTCTCTCATGTTCTTGTAACTTTAATGACTTTTAACTATATGAAATAGAGCATTCTCTAGTTTAAGACAATTTAAATCTCAGCCAAAATCAGTGTTCCTATCATTACTGAACCATAGGAGGGTATGTTATACATGCAAACATATTACATGGCGTATGTTACAATGACATTTTACTGTGTCCATGTATGAAGCTTTTCAGATATCCCAGGATTTTCTGGGAATAAAGATGCTTATTCCTACATACACCATAGAAATCATTTGTTCTTTAAAAAAGTTAAAGAGAGTTTTTAAAGATTAGTTGTAGATAAGATACATGTAACATACAGAGATAATTCCATACCTGTTTTATTGGACAGTCTAAATGACACCATCTTATCAGGAATATTACATACATTCCTCACTGAAGCAATGCAGCTATAATTAGCATAGTCCTGAGGTCGAAGATTCTTCAGTTTTAAGATCTTTGTTTCACCCTGAAAATGTAAAAAAAAAAAAAAAAAGTCATTAGAAAAAGCCAACACAACCAGAATGAATGAAACATCACGTTACATTGTATTAAATCATATTATTATCAGAATATGACAGACTGTCTTTTTTTAAGGGAAATGCCCTATCTTTAAAATAAGTTATAAATGAACTAACTTCAAATAACACTGCATTTTAAAATAATACTGTAATATTAAGTATGCCTGGAGATAAAAGCTAACAGACTACAATGAAAATTCATAACATTTTCTTTGCAAACTAGCTTCCTCAGGGGAAAAGTCTGTTTCTGGTGGTAGTTATGCAAATTACTATGCAAAGATCAGAACAGTGTACTTAATAATGGAGTGCATTCAACAAACACTGCAATCTATTCAGACATCGACGTGAGAAGACAAAAGAATCTGAAGAAGAGCCAACAAATGAAATACGGTTGTTAGAACAAAGTTAATTAAATCTAATGATAGATAATTAAATTTACAGACATAAATATTTTGTATATGGAGCAATGACAGGAGACATATCTAAAACTGAAGGAAAGAAGCATTCATGAGTGTTTCTATATTATAATTGTTCCTGTTATTTCATGTTCAAGAGTTTAAGGGCTAACTCTCCAGGTAAATCTGCACAAATTTAGATAGATGCAAATCAAGCAAGTGGCCAGAAGTATCTAACAGACTCTTGATGAACCAAGAAAGATTTTGTAAAAACACTGGATTGAAATTGTTGAAAGGAAAAAAAGAACACACAACAAAATTTAGTCTCCTGCCCAATTCAGATTAGGTCCCCTGGGCTTTCTTTGCCTTCTAAAGTCATTAATGCATCCTCTCGAAATAGGTCTTCTTGTCAATAACTTACTTATCTTGATAGCAAAACAGTGTCTCAATGATTTTATAGTATTAGGAATACTATAAAAATTCAAAATGTTTATTTTTTCCAGATAACGTGTGTATGGAACAATGTGTTTCATCACTTTACCTGGATAACATTTGTCCAGATCTAAAACTTGCAATACTTTCATATGTTATTGAGGAGGACTGGAATACTTAGTGACTTACTACATAAAAACACTGCTGTTTATTTGCAAGAAAGCTTACTCAGAAATAGTCACACAGTTTTGCAAATGTGTCAAATGAATCTCTATTCTAGTGTGCATGGAATTGTGGCCATAAGTACTTTCATTAACTGTCCAAATTCAATCTTAAATCAGTCACTTCTTTAGCATTTTCCTCAGTGGTATAAAAAAAAATCTACCTTTTAATTTTTTTTTAGAAGAAACACTGAATTTTTAACATACAGGAAAATATAAATATATCGATACAAATATACAGAGAAATCTATATGTTTCTCGAGTTCATATATAAAACTATTCTCGTGTTACAGAATTCCCATACATGATATAAAATGCCTATAAAGTGTGCTTAGCTAGAAAGAACAGTTGAAAGAAAATATGCTAGAATTAGTCAACTCAGATAATTTTTAAATAAAGTGATACATCTTACCTCTCCTAACTTTGTCAAACTTATTGCTCAAATTTCTTTGCTTTTCTTTCTCGTCTCAATACAACCAGTGTTATTCCATGGAATTCTACTTGTTCCATAGTTAACTTCACTTTATAACATTTTATTAGGTGGCATTATCCTTGCTGATGAATTTCTACTACAAGCTCTATTTTCTTGCCTCACTCCCAAGTCTAAGCCCCATTTCCAGAATTCTCCCTTAAGTTTCAGATACACATAACAAATGTTTGTCAATATGTCCATTCTGATGCTTCAGACACATCTGAACTCAACATATCCTAAATTGAACTTCAAATATATTCCTTTAAGTCTACTCCTTCTATAATAATGGGAATTTACATCCCATTATAACTTCTTATTCATACATTCAGTATCTCTCTCAGCGAGATCCTTTTATTGATCTTTACTCATGTTCAACCCCAATTATTCTTTGTTTCTATTTTTAATCATAATGCTCTAAACCCTACAATCAACTAAAAAACTCACGATTGTACTTAGTATAGCTTAAGAATGCAAGCAAGCCACAATGACTTACACTTTAACCAATATTTTTTTCAGCTTTATTGAAGTATAATGGACAAAATAATTGTATACATTTAAGGTATACAACTGTGTTTTGATATACATTGTAAAATAATCACCACAATTGAGCTAATTAACATATACATAACCTCACATGATTATTTTTATTCACTTGTTAAATATATGAAATCTAATTATGCCATCTCCTTGCCAGACTTCTCCCCTTGCCAGTAAGTACCCAGACAGTAGAGATGATGTCTGTCTTGCTCTCAGCATTATATTCTGGGCACCTGACACAGGGCTTAGCAGAGAGGAGACAATTTTTAAGTTAATACTTTTTCAGTTAATAGTACTGTAACTACCCAAGGTTTGCTTTATATATATTTATTTCTCCAGAATTTACTATTTGTTTGGCACTGTTATAAACTCAATATAATTAAATAAGTAAAATATAATCAGAGCTTAAATACACAGAGAAAAATTCGCTTACATTATTACACATAATCAATAGATATTTGTGCACATTGTAAAAAAGAAAGCGGGTCTGTTACTCTAGGAACGATTTATCTAGATTACGCTTTTAGGTTTGGAAGGAAATTTGAATTGAAGACAAATTATCAGGACAAAACTCAAGACAAAACTTGAGCCATATCAAAAGAAATAAAACTTAAATGAAAATCAGTAGAATTACAACTGAAAAAACACATGGATATAGATACTGATGATATATAGGTACAAATACATGGAGTTACATATATATGATAAAATAACGAAACAATATATAATACATGCAATTACATATTTATGTGTGTATATATTCACATGCACACTATATATATGTATGTATATATGTATGTATATACATATGTATGTGTGTGTATATATATATATACACACATAATTACTCCAAAAATAACAAACCTCTAATCATTCTGAAAGATTTATTGCATGTAGTCAATATTCTAAAAGCAACCAAGGAGTGATAATGATTCTCAAATATAAACAAATAATGAACATTGTCATTTAGATGTATATTTAATAATAAAGTCTCTTTACTTACATAGAGTTAATTATACGTCAGCACTTCTTGTTTGTTTCCACTGACAAATTCTTTTTCAGTTTGCATTTTCTGAATAATACTTTTCCAACATTCCACTGAAATAGTACCTAGTAATTTCATTAATGATGATGATCTTTTGTTAAAATTTAATAAACCTTTCTTTTGTATGCTTCCATACTTCTCTGCTTATTTCTAACACTTTAGATTACCTTTACTACTGTGACAGCCCCTCATATATAGGCAATTAATTACAGATATAATAATTTAGTCATTTCTTGGTTGTTTAACCACTGAATATTCTAGCTACTGAAGTCTGCAACCTTTTACTAATATATTCCTAGTGAAATCTGATCCATTATCATGGTTCCAATGAGCACTTATGTATAGATAACTGACAAATCTCTAGACAAAAAGAAAAAAAGCAAACTTACTAAAAATCACCAATAGTATTATAATTAATAAATTCTAGATTATCCCAATTTTTCTTGTCCTTGGAGTTGCAATGTTTGCTAGCATACATTATAGGACATACTTAAATTTTAGTCTATCCCACTCAACATTTTCCCCAAGAAGAAATGTAGTCTCTTATCCTTTTGGATTTCTTAAGATAATCTATCCTGCATTTCTCATTCTCTTTTCTTTTTTTTCAGGGGTTGGGCAGGATCAAGGTTTAAGGTCTAGAAAACCTTAAATTGTTCCCCTTCACTGAAAGGTCATTTCAAAAACCCTTAGTTTGTCATTTGAGACTCTATGCCCTCTAAACAAAACACTTTTGCCTTATTCCTCACACAAAGTCTTCATTCTCATCAAATTAGTTATGTCACTATCTTGAGGTATCTCTTTATGATTTCCTAATGCTCCCCATTCCTTGCTATGAGTCATTTTTTATTCCTATCTGAACTGATGTGTACTTCAAAAAATATATTGTGACTGGAGTGCAGCGCAACAAAGAGCATAAAATGAGATAAGATTTCAAAGCTTGGAAAAGGTCACATTAGATGGGCTATGATCGCAGATTTGTATTTATTCTAAAGTTACTTATTCTGTGTTTAATGCTACTAATCTCTTTCTAATTTTTTTCAGCAAGGCTTGCTTTCTCCTCTTGGAAGATACCTTAAACTTGATTTCCACCAACCCTAATTATCCATTTCACCAAACAACTCTACTCTCCAGTCTTTTTGAATGTTATCTGACAGGCATTATTTCAAGAAAGTGTTTTTTCCTGTTTTTTTTTTTTGAGACATAGTTTAGCTCTGTCACCCAGGCTGGAGTGCAGTGGCGCGACCTCGGCTCGCTGAAACTCTGCCTCCAGGTTCAAGCGATTCTCATGCTTCAGCCTCCCAAGTAGCTGGGATTATAGGCACATGCCGTCACACTGGGATAATTTTTATATTTTTAGTATACATGGGATTTCACCATATTGACCAGGCTGGTCTGGAACTCCTGGCCTCAAGTGATCGGCCTGCCTTGGCCTCCCAAAGTGCTGGGATTACAGGCATGAGCCACTGCACCAGCCTCAATATGAAGAGATTTCAACCTAAAAGCTCTTACTTCTGATCCATCCTCTAAAAGTGTATTCTTCCTATATGTATTCTCCTTTACTTTTTGAGTTAATGCTTTTTGTCTATTTATATCAATCACATTTGTGTATATATTTATATATGTTTTTATCGTTTATATTATGTCTTGTATTGATCCTGCCTTTCCATTTAATGAGATCACTTCAAATCCTCTTCCCTACCATTTGGGCAGTGTTTTGCATGTTGTCAACTCAGAAAAGATTGCTGACTAGAAAGGAATAGAGCCAGCTCATCATATTGCACACAGTAAGTTTTTGGTAAGCTTCCTGAACCATGTTGACTCTAATGGTAGCAATAGGAATTTTAAAAATCTTTACATTAGGGTAGCCTGCAAGATAGATTTATGAAGCTGCATTTGGGGCCACCCATAGGAGAGCTGAACAGTCAATTATGGAAAAGAGAATGTAAAATAAAGGTAAGCCCCAAGGGAAATACATACAAAAATCAAGTACAGAGAACCAACATCAATGCAGCTCTGGCCATTAAAATGCAGAGGTGGCTTTTGTAAAGGACGCCTTCTTAAATTATTTTGTATACATGAATTTTTATGGTGAGGCACAGTGCTGGTATTTATGTTATCTAAAGGTGAAAAATATGAATTTGGTGGTAATATTGATATTACAAAACAGAATTTGTATTACTGTTTGAGATTATTTCTATTCTTTAAAGACCTACAAGTATGGCCCTATAAATACAATGGTATGCACATCCATATCCTAGTTAATTCTTATTCGGAACACAGCAACAAAATGCGCATATGAGAAGGTGCTATAGTTTGAATGCTTGTCCCTAATCTTCACGTTGAAATTTAATCCCAGTGTTGGAGGTAGGGCCTAATGAAAGGTATTTGGGTCATGCGGGCACACCCCTCATGAATAGATTAATGACCTGAGGGGGGCTGTGAGTGACTTCTAACTCTATTAGTTTCCTTGAGAGCTGGTTGTTAAAAAGAAATCTGATAACTCCCCCCTCTCTCTCTTGCTTCCTCTCTCATCTCTGCACATACCAGCTCCCCTTTGCCTTTTGCCATGAGTGAAAGCAGCATGAAGCCCTCACCAGACGCAGATGCCGTATCATGCTTCCTGTACAGTCTGCAAAACTGAGAACCAAATAAATCTCTTTTCTTTATACATTACCTAACCTCAGGTGTTCCTTTATGGCAACACAAAACACAGAACACAATAACAAAACGGACTGTAAAGAATAGACAAAAAAGAAAGAAAAGCCTCTAGATTCATGATTTCCCAATGGTTCAGCTATCATGAGATTGGAGAGTTGTTCTGGGTGAGCTAAAATGATTTCCTGCAGTCAGAAAACAAGATACCAAGATATGTGAACCTAGAGGGCCCAGGTAACATGGTCTCTAAGTTAATATGTAAGATTAATGTATATACCATGCCAATGGGAGAGTGGGTAATACAGATGAAGTCTGTTAATGGAATATTTTTTTAAATAACAGAATTATGGAAAATTTTGAGCCTTACCTTCTTAATTCATGACAGTCAGGATATAATAAAAATATTTTAAAACAACACAGCAGAATGTATAAGAAAGCAGGGAATATATGCACACACAGATTAATGTTATCCAATGGCATATATGTATACATGTGATAATGAGTATAATTTAGGCTTTACCATTTATAACTAATTTAACATTAATTTTATTTTGTTGATCATTTGAATTTGATATGTTGGGTGTTGGGAGGCTTTTTGCATGTGAATTTTCATGATTTGTAAAAAGGAATTTTGAGTTGATTATTGTCTAATTGTATAATTAGTCTAATTAGACTAATTATAACTAGGTAATTGATGGAAATATGTTCAGTCTTGTAATTAGATGGTATAATTACAATACACAAGATGATGTCATGAACATCTTTACAAAAGTACTGGACAAATGAAAACTGAATTTTCAATTTGTAAGATTTAAACAATTGTTTAACATTTCTTAAACAATTACAAAATTATCTGCAATACATATATTTAAATTTGACATTATTTTTTAACAAAAGAAATAAAAGACATACAATGTATATTAGTTAGTGCCCTTACCAATGTTGACATTGCTCTAATGAAGCAGCCTCAAGCAGTATTTCCGTATTACTTATAAAATAAACTAGAACTTTAAAAAAATTATATTCATTCATTTTGATACTTAGATATCAGTAAAAACTAAAGTCTGTCAATTTAGACTCATTTTATGAAGCTCTAATGACTAATTTATTACAAACTTATAAATAGAAAATGATATATGCTAGCCTATGTCTTTTAGTAGTAAGTGAGTAGAAGGACAAAAAGCATAATTATTCCTCTTAGAAATACTGCATTATGTGCTTATGAATTCATATCAGCTTTAGGAACACAGACCAATTTTTTTCTGGAAACATTGTCTATAAAAACCTATAAACAAGATTTTTGTCACTCAAAAGAATTCAGGAATAAATATTCAATTCAAATTGCTATAGTTATTACCATATTATGAATGGTTATACAAAATAGATATATCTCATTATCTCAGAAATTCTATTTTATTAAAAACAAGACATTATTATTAAATAACATTATTATTGAAGACATATCTTCAAAAGAAGTTTCATTTTCTAACATTAAAACTTAAGTAGACATACGATCTATTATCTGAACCCTTCCACCATATATTCCCAGTATGACTTCCCAGCTTCACAGTTCCCTGTTCTCCACACATACTAATTATTGTGCTAACTAACCAGAGATACGGATACTCTTTGGAGACATTGTCTTTCTTCTGCATTACTTGCACGTGCTAATGTCTCCACCTTGAATGCTCCCTCCATAGCAGTGTTGTGTACCTCTATTTTGACAATGATTTTTATTTTATATCGTAATTATTGATCACCTTAAGTTTTCCTTTATATATCAACACACATTAGAGGAGGAGCCTTGCCTAGTGACCTCTGTGTCTCTGGCAAAGGTATGCCCATATCTTGAATATACTAGATCTTATTTTAACTGAATCTTATTTACGTCATGAAGCCACAAAGGCCAATGACTATCAACCTAAGGAGATAAATTTAAAAATTAAAATATTATTTAAGTGCTCCAATACAAACAATAGTAACATAAAAGTTTTTTTCATTATGGAGTACACATGGAAGTATGGGATACAGTAGTTCAAGAAATCAATAACATCTAAGAAGTATATATGTATATGTTTATATGAAGTTATATATACATATATACACACAAACATATATATATATATGGAGAGAGAGAGAGGCATAAAAACACTAGCACAATAAGCAAAAGATAAAATAAGCAGGGAAAGAGTAATCCAATATGGAAGTATAAAAAGGAAGAAATGAGACACTGTATCAGCTTTTCAGAGACAGCTTCTCTGAGATGATGAGCCCTCAGTGTTAAGAAGGCCTCTGCCCTATTATCTAACTAAAGAATACCTAGAAATAAATTTAACCAAGGAGGGGAAAGATTGATACAATGCAAACCATCAAACATCGATGAGAAAAATTGAAGAGGATACAATTAAATTGGAAGATATCACAGGTTAATGGATTGGACGAATTAGCATTATTAAAATGTCTGTACTATCCAAAGTGATCCACAGATTCAATCCAATCTTGTTAAAATACCAATGAAATTCTTCACAGATATAGGAAAACACAATCCAAAATTTGTATGAAACCACAAAAGATCCCGAACAGCCAAAGCAATTTTGAGCAAAAACAACAAAGTTGGCATCATACTATCTGACTTCAAAATATTCTACAATACTGTAGTAACCAAATCAGCATAGTACTGACATAAAAATAGACACATAGACCAATGGAATGGAAATGACGGCACATAACCAAATCAGCACACTTACAGCCAATGAATTTTCAACAAAAGTGCTAAAATCTCACATTAGGGAACGGACAATGTATCTTCAGGAGATAGTGCTGGGAAGCTTGAATATTCACATGCAGAAAAGTAAAGCTAGACTTCTATCTCTCCTCATATACAAATATCAACTCAAAATGAATTCAAGACTTAAATGTAAGACCTGAGATAACACAACTACTAGAAGAAAACATAGGGGAAATGCTTCATGACATTGGTCTGGGGACAGGCAACTGAAACAGAAATAGAGAAATAGAATTATATTGAACTAAAAAGCTTGGGCATAGGAATGGAAACAATCAACGCAGTGAAGAAACAACTTACAGAATGGGAGAAAATATTTGCACACTATGCATTTGATAAGAGGTTAATATCTAGAAAATACACAGAACTCAACTCAATAGCAAAAAAAATCTCATTTTAAAAAGGGCAAAAGACGTAAATAGACATTACTCAAAAGAATACATACAAATGACCAACAGCTATGTGAAAAAATGCTCAACATCACTAATTATTAGGGACATGCAAAACAAAAGCACAGTGAGCTATCACCTCCCTCCCATTGGAATGGCTATTATCAAAAGGACAAAAAATAACAAATTCTGGTGTGGATGCAGAGAAAGAGGAACACTTATACACTGTTGGTGGGAATGCAAATTAGTACAGCCATTATGGAAAACTGTATAGAATTCCTCAAAAAACTAAAAATAGAGCTATAATATGATCCAGCAATCCTACTGTTGGATAGATCCAAAAGAAATTAAGACAGTATATCGAGGAGATACCCACACCTCCATGTTTATTACAGGACTATTCACAATAGACAAAATATGGAATAAACCCAAGTGTCCATCAACAGATGAATGGATAAAGAAAATGTGGAATATGTACATAATGGAATACTATTCAGCTATGAAATGAATGCAGCTATAAAATAATGAATGTTTATTTTACCTAATATAATGTCCTCCAGACCCATCCACATTGCTGCAAATGATGGGTCGGTCCCAGGGCCAGCAACATGGATGGATCTGGAAGACATTATGTTAAGTAAAACAATTAAGGTACAGAAAGACAAATACTATATTATCTACTCATGTGTGGAATCTAAAGAAGTTGACCTCATAGAATTAGGGAGCACAATAATCATTAGCAGTGGTTAGAGAGAGGGAGGTAGAAGGGAGAATAGAGAGATTGGTTAATAGGTGTACAGTTACACTTTGGAGGAATAAATTCTAGTGTTCTATTGCAAAATAAGTTGACTATTTAACAATATTGTATTGTATGTTTCAATACAGCTAGAAGAGAATGTTTTCAGTGTTCTCACCATGAAGAAATGATAAATGTATCAGGTAATGGATAAGCTAAATACCCTGATTTGATTATGATACAATGTGTAAACATGTATCAAAACATCACACCATATCAGATAAATATGGACAATTACAATGTATCAATTTTTTAAAAGTTTGTTTGTGCTTGTTTAATAAATTTAAAATAAATTCCTAAATACTTTGATAGTATGAAAGATTTTCCAAAATCTGGCCAAGGCCCATGTGTTCATTTCCAAGTGATTAGACCCATTTGCAAGTTAGAAATAGCCATATAGCCAGGCACGGTGGCTCACACCTGTAATCCCAGCACATTGGGAGGCCAAGGCAGGTGGGATTGCTTGAGGTCAGGAGCTTGAGATCAGCATGGCCAACATGGTGAAACCCCACCTCTACTAAAAATACACAAATTAGACCAGTGTGGTGGCATGTGCCTGTAATCCCAGCTACTCAGGAGGCTGAGGCATGAGAAATGCTTAAACCCTGAGGCGGAAGTTGCAGTGAGCAGAGATCATGCCACTGCACTCCAGCCCAGGTGACAGAGCAAGGCTCCATCTCAAAAACAAACAAACAAACAAACAAACAAACAAAAAGAAATAGCCATATAGAGAAAAGATGCTCAGAATTACCTCATTATCTATAAAATGTTATCATGTTTTACAAGATTCTAGAGGAAAACATGTTTTCCTAAATCTTAATAATGTCCATATTTTAAAAATAAGTTGACAATAGAAAAATATGTAATATATGATCATTTATCTGGATAATATTTTAAACTAAAAAAATCATTTTAGTAATAACTGAAGAATGCATTAAAGTATTGCGGAATGTATGGGGGAAAATTCAGTCCTGCCTGCTGGCAGAGAACACTTAGTGTCATAGTGGCCTAAATCAACAGACAATCAGATTAGAACAGGCTTCATTTCAGTACTACATTATGGTGAACTGACTAGTAATACATGTGCGATGCTGATTTTCAGAGATTTATATTTTGGCAAGTTAAAACTGTTCTATGCCTTTTAAAAAATAAAGAATACATATTTTTATTTACCATCTACTTGCAAAACAGGAATATATATGATGTGTGCAGATGTTATCATATAATCACTGCATTATTCCACAGTTAATGTCTAAACATTGGCAATTATATTAATCTGAAGGAGCTCAGGCCTTAGTTTACCATAAAAAGAAATATATTCAATGGTGAAAAATGGGATGCTGGGGTATTTACAAAGTCAAAATAACCTTATGTTATTAGAGTTTAGATATGAAAGCTGTATTAATCTTTAAAACAGTGAAGTAAAATGTTTATAATAATTAAAGATTAGTTATACATTTCCCTAGTTAGGGATATATAGATATCTGAAATGTATGTACAATGTGTCAAATTCCTGCCTATCTTTTAGGCAGGATCTATTTAATTTCTATTTTTTTTTTTTTTTTTTTTGACAGAGTTTCGCTCTCTTGCCAGTCTGGAGTGCAGTGGCGCGATATCAGCTCACTGCAACCTCTGCCTCCTGGGTTCAGGTGATTTTCCTGCCTCAGCCTCCTGAGTAGCTGGGATTACAGGCACGTGCCACCACGCCCAGCTAATTTTTATATTTTCAGTAGAGATGGGGTTTCACCACGTTGGCTAGGATCATCTCAATCTCTTGACCTCATCTCAGCCTCAGCCTCCCAAAATGCTGAGATTACAGGCATAAGCCACCACGCCCAGCCAATTTATATAATTTTAAAAATTATTTTTCATTGTCACAATACTTTTGAACATTTGTCCAAATATTTTATTTAAAATTTTTTCGGCCGGGCGCGGTGGCTCACACTTGTAATCCCAGCACTTTGGGAGGCCGAGGTGGGCGGATCACGAGGTCAGGAGATCGAGACCACGGTGAAACCCCGTCTCTACTAAAAAATACAAAAAATTAGCCGGGCGTGGTGGCGGGCGCCTGTAGTCCCAGCTACAAGGAGAGGCTGAGGGAGGAGAATGGCGTGAACCCAGGAGGCGGAGCTTGCAGTGAGCCGAGATTGCGCCACTGCACTCCAGCCTGGGTGACAGAGCAAGACTCCGTCTCCAAAAAAAAAAAAAAAAAAAAAAAAAAAATTTTTCATTGTTAATTTAGGTTTATGCTTTTTTCATCAAAAAACCTTTATAATAACAGCACGCAAATATTCCCACAAATTTCAATATCTTCCTCAAGACTTATTAATTCCTTACTCTTTGTGTATTACACAAGAATATTTCATACTATTCACTCTATGTAAAATTAATTCAACTTTTATTAAATACATTTTTAATGACTCATTAAACATTTTCATTTTTAGCATAATTAAAGCTCTTTTTCTAAACCTAGTCAAAAACAAACATGACTAAAGGAAATTAAAGACATATCTTTCCTAAAACAAAAGCCAAATAAATTTCAAACAGGTTTCTTCATTTTTTTAATAGTTATTCACCATTTGCAAATGGGGACATCAAAATCCCTCCTTTTGAGAAATACTTTCCACGAAACCCAAATCAGCTACCAAAATGTATAACTATGTACATTATAGTGAAACACAGGAAAATTTATAGATTAAAAAAAATGTTAGGACATAGTAAGTTAAAAAAATGTTTTCAAAAGTTAACATTTTAAATTTAACCACATAAAAATAAGTTGTCCTTTATATTTAAGTTCTCTAATCTTTAAGTCAAGCACACATTGGTTTTTGAAAGGCCAGAATAGAGAAACTATCTTTTCAAATAGCTATGAATTCATGCTGCCTGAATTAGGAAAGTATCCTAGCAAAGTAGGGTGGAAATACTGTACCTTAATTCATACCTGGGTAAAGAATGGTTCATAAATCTCAACTCCTTTATCAGATCCTTGCAGCAAGACCTCCTGGCCACGTCTCCAGCTATACCGAACAGGAGGATTGGAATTGGCAACACACCGGAGGAACACTGTTCTCTCATAGTAAAATTGTTCTTTAGCTTCGCCTATACTTTGATGAACAGTTACTACTGGATCATCCAAATCTAGAGGAAATAAAAACAACCAAATGGCAATGTTATGAGATAGATGACTTTTAAAGTATTGTGCTTATATAACCCAACCAAAAATGGGTATTCTTCATTGACTGTATTACTTACCACTAGGTACTTTTTTTTTCACTCAGCTTATTGAATTCATTTACAAAGATGTTTCCAATGATAAGCAGTAAAGTATATTAGTATCTCTATTTGTTGATATAGTAAAATTAATCTTGTATATTTCCAATTCTTTGTCAATAGCCACATAAAACAGAGTTCCATGAGAGAGAGAAAAATTTAAAACACTCAAATTCAAGAGCTTAGCCAAAACAATGAACCTCAGTGACAAAAAAAAGTTAATATCAAGCTGCTTCACTTACTCTTTCTCTTTTTTCTTTTTTTAAGACAGGGTCTTGCTCTGTCAACCAGGCTGAAGTCCAGTGGCGCAATCAGAGCTTACTGCAGCCTCAACCTCCTGAACGCAAGCCATCCCCCTACCTCAGTCTCCTGAGTAGCTGAGACTACAAGCATGTGCTACCACGCCCAGCTAATTTTTTTTTTTTTCTTTTGTGCAGACAGGGACTGGCTGTGTTGTCCAGGCTGGTGTTAAACTACTGGCTTCAAGCGATCCTCCCACCTCAGTCTCCCAAAGTGCTAGATTACAGGCCTGAACTACTATACTAGACCTCTTTGTCTTAATATACTTCTTTTTCCAATTATTTATAACTGATATAATAAAAATAATTTTAAAATTATCTCTACAAATTATTAGTATATGCATAGTACCAAAATATGATCTTGCACAGGAATAAATGTTATCTCAAATTTTATATTCCAGATTATATTTGTTAATTTGAAGAGTGCTAAAAGGCATTATTAAAAGGCACTCCTGTTTCTGTTACTGGATATTGGAACTAATTATGTGTCATTTTGCATGTATCCTAAAGAAAGACTGTACAGCAGAGGCTCAGCATTTTCTGAAAAAGGTCAATTCATAAATACTTTGGGCTTTGTGGTTCAAACGATTGTTTCAACTACCCATCTCTACCATCGCAGTGTGAAAGCAGCCAAACACAATAGGTAAATTAATAATGAATGTTGCTGAGTTCCAATAAAACTTTATTTATAAATATAGACACTCCTCAACCAGCTTTGGCTAATGGGCCATAATTTGCCAACCTCTGTTATGGCATATTCCAGGTTCTTTTCTTAAGCGAAAAATAAATCTTAAAAGTGTACTCGCCTTAAAGCAGTAAGCTTTTAGTTCCATGTGCTAGTATAAACTTAGTATATACTTTAAGTATGATGCAAAACCTGCTGTGTTCATTACTACCTTCACCCAGCTTTACCCCTTTTAATTATAACCAAGAAAGGTTACTTAACTTTGGGGTCTTCAATTTCCTTGTCAGCAGATCAGAATAATAATGATACCATATTATTTAGGCTGTTGAAGGATTAAATGAGATAGTCCATAAAGCCCTGGACACATAGTATTAAGTTGGTGCAAAAGTAATTTCAGTTTTTGACATTACTTTTAATGAATGCTTAATAAAAGTTAGCTATTACTATTATTAATAATATTATTACTATCATTATTGGAGTCTCATTTAAACTCCTATTGATTCTATGCTGTTTTCTTGTTTTTATTTCACCAATTCATAATACATTCAACTCTTATTATAAACAGCTAATATGCCACTTGCCCATTGTCCAGACTATCAAATGCTTCTACATGACAAAAACTTTAACAAAGGCCTGGAAATAACCTACAGTATTTATATGGACATAAGAAGAGTGAAGTGTGTGAGCATATGCTACCCTGAATATTTAAAAGACATTGTTTCTTAGAAAAGATTCTCTCTGATGTGTTAACATAAAAAAATGCCAACCAAAGTAGTGAAGTAATAGCTACCCGAGAATCAAAGTAAAGACCAGAATCCAAAATTTCCCCATTTTTTAAAAAGTGTTTTTCAAATGTGATTCGCTTGACAGCCCTACTTTAATTTCTAGTTTTGCAACATTCTGAGGGTTTTTTTTTTCCTCCAACATCAGAATATTTTCACAGCTACCTCAAAGGCCTCTAATTTTAGTAGCGTAAATTTACAGAACAACTGCTGCTTTTTGGTAAAGCTTAAAGGAAGTTTCCATTTAAATTCACTCTATTAGCTTGCAGCGATATATGCTGTCTGGTTTTATTAAGTTCGGATATTTAGGGATACCAGCATCGTTATCATAAAATGTTTTGAGATTTTTAAAATCTATGAAATATTCATTAATTTGGTGATTAGCCTTTCATATACATCATATATATTGATTAATTGAATTCAGCCTTAGTGACTTGATAAAAGATACTCTAATTCAATTGTAAACAATTTTTTTTCTTGTTCAAAACATAATCTCTTTAGTCACAGGCTTATTTTTACAAGTTACGAACTGTATATGCTGTAAAAATTAAATTCTGAATTCAGAAAGCTCAGGAACAAAACAGAATTGGACGGTAAACAGTGTAACAATGATGACTTCCAAACAGTTAACAGGTTTGTACTTTCCAACACCCATTTCTTGATGTATCCCCAGCTCTTTTCTTGTTGGGTGGTGGTGTCAACAGACTCAGTCAGGAATAGACCAAACCTGTTCTTCCCTGGTCTGGACAATCTTTGGGTCATTGGATTTCAAGATTCTCATTTTGTGACAATGGCTTATAGTATTGGCTAGGTTATCTGTTGAATTCACTCACGTTTAGAAATTTCTGTTTTTTGCATTTCAGATTTAAAAACAATATGCCAAAACAAGATTTGTTTAAGACAAGTGAAATGACAGCACAGCTAAAAATATACGATTTTAAGGGAGATTATATATGTTTGTGCCCACATGTATGCACATGTGTAGATATACATAATTATATATATACTAAATAATGTAAGTAATTTACATATACATATCACTTAAATCTATTTTAATATATATTCTTTATATTACTAAATATATACTGAATATTTGTATTTAAGACAGGTTTCTGAGAAAACAGATTCAGAGATGTGTGTGCAGAAATGGCTCTGGAAGTATCTTATAGATCAACACATGTGAGAGAATGAAAGAAGTAGGACTGATCAAGGGGAGGGTTGAACTACAAAAGGTCTCAGTAGCTTTGCAGAACTTTCTGAGCTGTGATATCCCCTCAAAGCTGCCCTGTCCTGAGGCAAAGGGGCTAAGCCTTTATACACCCACCCCCTCCCCTATCAACAGGTCATTCAATTTGTGGTACTCCTCGCTAGGAGACATAACCTTGGGAGGGCCTGCTCTGTTTGGCTTATTTCTTGAGAGGGCAATTTTAGCTGATAGCAATCATCTGCTAATACTCTCGGCAGTGGGAGGAATGAGTGCTTCAGTCCTGAGGAAGGCATCTGACTGGTGCACTGCAGCATCCAGTCAAATCTACTTGCTAGGTGTGATAAATCTATCTGGGAAAAGCTACTCCAAGACTCTGGCTAGTCTCTTTCCGGGAAAACTTTCAAAAGGAACTATAGTAGGACTATATCCATCATCTCCTTCTACTATTGCCATTCTAGATTCCTCTCACCCTGGGCTAGTACCTTTTTTCGTGTAGGTAGCTTACCTAGTTGCATTACTAAAATTTTGTCAGATTTGAGCCCTTGATCATTACATCTTCTCAAACCAAGGCTGATGTACTTGTCTGTTTACGACCAAAACTGAACAAGAGAATACCAAGAAATGACTCACTGCATTAACTGGGTATCAAACATATTATTTCCTGCCTCACTATGTTACAACAGTCCTACCAATAGCCTTATATAGGCTGGTCACTCCCACCAGGATAGTGACTCGTCTTATCTGTTGCTTCCTGACACAGAAGCCTAAAGTAACTGAGTTGATGCCATGGCTTAAAGATTAACAGGACTCTTGCTAAGTCACTTAATAGAAGCTTTTTCCCGTTCTGGGAACTGGGACCTCTAAACTGGCAGAGTCCAGAGTTGCGGGAAGGAAAGCAATCCCCCAGTAGGTCACTGGATGTGATGATAGTGAGGTCACTTCTTGGTTCTTGGACCTGTGTATTCTATAAGGAGAAAAAGCAGCATATAATAATGGTCATTTAGAATTTAACTGCATTCTAGAGGGTAGCACCCACTCCTTAATGAATATTTTCTCTGTAAGACTCAATTGCCCTCTCTAAAAGGCCATTCTATCACTCTATTAAGTTGGCATTTTTAGTTGATGTAGTACGTGATATGACCAGATAATCCATGGCAATGTGCCCACCCCGGAATCGTGATATCCAGATCAATTTGGATCCTGTGTATGACATTTCTCAAAGTATCTCAGGAGTCCATTTTCCCTAGTGTATGATTATTCAAGTAAATGGATGTAGGTTTTTTGTAGAAAGAACTGAGAGAATAATTACCATATACATTTGCTAGAGTGTTTTGGGGTTCCTTCTGGTGATTCAGTTGAAGTCTTCAGTCAACGAGCTCTAAGTCTAAAAATTGCCTCAGGTATAGAAATTGGACCAGGAGCATGGCTTTTTATTAGGCAGCCATATGCAGGCTCTTATTCATCCGTTTTTAATTTATTTTAATTGTGTAGATTGTGCAATAGTTGGTTGGCTAGCCACTTATTTTCCCCTAGAGATGCTGTGATCTGTTAACTATCTCCATAGCTCTCTGTGATTCTGGAGTCTTAGATATATTTGAACAGTAAGTGCGCCTGGCTGGGCACAGTGGGTCATGCCTGTAATCCCAGCACTTTGGGAGGCCGAGTTTGGGTGGATCATTTGAGGTCAGGGGTTCGAGACAAGCCTGGCCAACATGGTTAAACCCATCTCTACCAAAAATACAAAAATTAGCCAGGCATGGTGACAGACACCTGTACTCCCAGCTAATTGGGAGATTGAGGCAGCAGAATTGCTTGAACCCGGGAGGTAGAGGTTGTAGTGAGCCGAGATTGTGCCACTGTACTCCAGCCTGGGTGACAGAGCAAGACTCTGTCTCAAAAAAAAAAAAAAAAAAAAAAAAAGGACTATCAGTGGCTACCCGCCAACAGCAATGGGGCCCTCACTACAGCCAGTTAGTTGGCTGCTGAGTGATCCATCTCTAAAATTCCATTTTAAAGTTATCTTCCTCAGATCACCTAGAATGGGTTCTCTGGAAATCTTATTCTTTGATGAAGACATGCATTTTGGAAGTTTATTGGAGAGTGCCCTCAGAATCAACTCATGTGGTAGTGTTTTAAAAAAAAGAGGGATTAGGCAGTGGAATGAGTTCACCTGTGATACATTACTTCCAAATAGGTCAGATGGAGCTGTTGAGTTGAGAAGGCCTTTCAGAGTCACCCTGCCGTTTTCCTACAAAGGATATTGATGCTTCACTGCATTAGCATTTCCCACAGTGAGGTGGCTCTTGCCAGCTGAGGACAATTTCGTTACAAGGGCTGACTTGAGAGCCAACATCTTCCAATCGCTTCCAGGAAGAAAAAGCACGTGCTACACAGTTTTAGCATAAGAACTTGAAGTTACTAGTCATAATTTTCTCTAGCTTTTAAATGTAGATCAGGGAGCATAAAATCTGTCTCTATATTTACTCGTCAATTTTCATACTTTATGACCCTGATAATATTACATAACGACACTGAACTCTTTTCTATTTATATTTATTTATTCTCTTTAAAGTAAATTTAATTTTATAGGCTGAATGTGTGAATTCAAATATCTAGATATTAAATAATTACAAAATGTTATTTTAAGAGGGTATGATTTTTATTATTAAACTGGGGCCAAAATTCTTCACATATATACAGTAATGTAAATAATTGAGTATCTTCTTTGATATATGAATATTTATTTTAAATATATTTCAATATCATATAGTTTCCTATAAAATATATTTCTATGTGTATAGGACTCATACCTTACTTATATTTATATTCTTAAAAACCAATATAATAGACATACTCAATAATAATCTAATAAATTAATATAAAGGAAGAGTAATCTGTCATGAATATAGTAAATGTCAGTTTTCAGCAAGGAAACTAATATATATCATAATAATCATCTAAGAAAAATTTGTTTTTTCATTTAAATGCAGTAGCTACCCCTTTATAACTAAACTAATTTTCTTGAAACTTTTTTTTTGGCTGATTAAATGTGCCAAACACTAGTAGATTAAAGTCAGTTAAAGAAAATTAAGGTAATGTATGCTGTTTTCCTCAACTCTAGAAATAACTGTCTCCCAATTGTCTCCCAAAAGAATTTGTGGTATGAAAAAATTTGACATAGGTTTTGTTGTAATGGTACGAGAAATGTTGCATGACAATCTGAACTTTTCCACAGTTTTTCTTTGTATACCTATAAGAATTATCTACTTGCCCAGTTTTACTTTGCAATATTTTTCTGAGTTTCTATTAATCTCAACATGTAGGTGTTCAGGACATGGTGTACAAATAATCAACTAATGAGTGATATACCTAATATTTATTGAATACCTATTTTGGGCCAGGTTGTTTTGGAAGAAACTTTACATATGCCAACTAATTTCATTTTTATAGAAACCTCATCTCTTTTAATGTCCTGGGAGTCAAGTTTCAGACAGACGAAGTAATTTCCCATTATATATGTAACACGATGAGTATTATCAAATGTCCTAATCTAAAAGGTTTATGTTCATTATTTTCATGCAGATTTTACATGTCTAGAATATGCTAAGCATTATATAAATAACTCAGTTTACAAGTAGCCTACAGTTCATGAGTCAAAAAAAGGAAAATGAATAACATGAAAAAAAAACACAAGAGAATTAAATAAATGATCCTATAGAGATGTAAGCCAAATACAGACAACTATTTCTTTCTGGAAAGAATAGTAAAGGCTTCCTGAAAAGACGATACCTGAAATAAATCCTAAATTATGAAGAGAGTATGCCAGATAATATATTAAATTAAATAATTACAAAATGTTATTTTAAGAGCATATGATTTTTATTATTCAACAGCGGCCAAAATTCTTCACAAGTATACAGTAACGTATACACGTGAAGAGTAGGAAGTAACACACACAAAGTTCTGAGATATCAGAGCCAATATCAGATATCCAGCAAAGCTAGAAAAGACTGCTGGGTATTGAGGAATAGTAATTTGGTATGATGTTTGAGAGACAAAAATGGACCAAATCATTAGTAGCACCGTCTATGCTAAAGAAAATCCATTCCATTACTTTTTTAGCCAGACTTTCGCTTTAGAAAGATCATCCTAGCTCCTTCTGGAGAAGAGATTTGGAGGCGGCAAAGACTGGTAAGGAGATCAGTAAGAAGGTTGTGGTAACAACTGAGATGAACAATGACAGGGGCTTTGAAATAAGGGTGACAATGGGCATGGAGGGAAGGCTTAACTGAACTGAACTACGTGAGTGATTAGAAACCGGGCTGGGCAAAATGTGGGAGTTAAAAAAAAGGTCTCCACAGTGAGATACCATCTCACACCAGTTAGAATGGCCATCATTAAAAAAGCAGGAAACAACAGGTGCTGGAGAGGATGTGGAGAAATAGGAACACTTTTACACTGTTGGTGGGACTGTAAACTAGTTCAACCATTGTGGAAGTCAGTGTGGCGATTCCTCAGGGATCTAGAACTAGAAATACCATTTGACCAAGCAATCCCCTTACTGGGTATATACCCAAAGGACTATAAATCATGCTGCTATAAAGACACATGTACACGTATGTTTATTGCGGCACTATTCACAATAGCAAAGAGTTGGAACCAACCCAAATGTCCAACAACGATAGACTGGATTAAGAAAATGTGGCACATATACACCATGGAATACTATGCAGCCATAAAAAATGATGAGTTCGCGTCCTTTGTAGGGACATGGATGAAACTGGAAAACATCATTCTCAGTAAACTATCGCAAGGACAAAAAACCAAACACCGCATGTTCTCACTCATAGGTGGGAATTGAAGAATGAGAACTCATGGACACAGGAAGGGGAACATCACATTCCGGGGACTGTTGTGGGGTGGGGGGAGGGGGGAGGGACAGCATTAGGAGATATACCTAATGCTAAATGACAAGTTAATGGGTGCAGGAAATCAACACGGCACATGGATACATATGTAACAAACCTGCACATTGTGCACATGTACCCTAAAACCTAAAGTATAATAAATAAATAAATAAATAAATAAATAAATAAATAAATAAATAAGGTTTCTAAGGATCTGGATTTGGCAGTTGGGTAGACAGTGCACTAACTGAAACATGCAATGTAAAGAGAGAACTTTACCTGGCTGTGGGTGGAGTGGGATGGGAGTTGTAAAAGGTAAGAAAGTTGAGTTCTGTTTGGTTCACGCAGCTCCTCCAGTTGCAATGTACACAACCTAGAGCCAGAATAAGTCTGGGCTACAGATATGGATTTGGGAGTCATCAGTATGCTGTGGAGGGTAATGGACCACTCGAGGAGTATGCAGAATGGAAAAAGGGAAGCACCAGTGAGAAAGGCCTGGGCAGCACTAAGTACAGGCAAAAAAAGAAAAGAAATTAAATAAAATAAAAAAAATTTTTAAAAAGTTGGGCGGGAGGGCTTTGTAAAAGACTAAGGAAAAAGCAATAAGAAGAAGAGAGGTAGAGTCAAAACAAATCAACAGTAAATAAAATAGCACTTCCACAGCCATAGAGAGGTTGGAGAGCAGAATAAGTGGTGAGAAGACAACAGAACTGGAAAGTGACTTTAAATTTGGCAAGTAATGGATCACTGGTGACCTTTGCCAGAGTTGTGTCAGTGGAATGATGGGTCTAGCATTTTCCTGTACTTTACAGAGTGAAAGTCAAGTAAAAACATGGAGAGATTCATGTGTGTAATCCTTTCAAGAACTTGGCTCTAACAACAAAATAAAACAAAGTAGTTACGGGAGTAGAGGACAACATGTGATCAAGAGAATCTTGTTTTGTTTTGTTCCTGTTTTGTTTTTCCTTAGGCAGAGAGAGTTTGTTTTTCCTTAAGCTGAGTGCATTTAAATTCCTAGGATAAAATAAAACACAAGGAGCATTAGGAAAATGCCCAATCTTTGAAACAGCTATTTTTTTAGTAAATAATTATTATTTTAGTGTTATACTTTGACGGCAGCAGTGGCCCCATTTGGAGTGGCTGCTGCAAAGACGACGACCGCAGTGGGGGAGATGCAGCTAGGGCTGTGCATTCCATGGAAACTGCGGGAGCCGGAAACAGGCAGGATTCCTGCCCCCTTCCAAGTTGGTGGGATGGGAGCCCTGTGATCCCAGGTGCAGCTGCAGCCACCCAGCCGCAGCAGTGGACCCGGACACCCCTGTGCTCTTGGGCCCGTGAAGCCCACCAGCCCCTGCATGCTTGGAAGTGCCTGCTCCCAATGCCTGCCTCTCCTGGCTCCCAGCACCCGCTCCAATTTTGGAGCAAAGTTGTGGTCCAGCCCAAGCGCTGTCATGACCAGGCCTGGTGTGTGTGTGCTAGGGTTGGCACTGACACACCAGCCTCTTACTGCCTCACCCACCTCCGGACTTTAGGTGGTGACAAGTATAGCAGAGAGGCCAAGATGGGGCTGAGGGCCACTCGGCACCAGCTTGCAAGCACCCCCTAGCATGAACAGCCAGAGCGCCATGAAGAGGGCAGGAGGCAGATAGGCTCCTGGGCGGAAAGGGGCAGGACCCCTGTGAAATCCCACCTTCAAACCATGGACTCTGTAGCATGGGACCCAGCCTGCCAGTTCCCTCTACCAAGGTGAGAACTTATGGTGCTTTTTCCAGGGTTGCCCATGGCTGCCCATGGACCAATCAGCACGCACTTCCTCCCCTCTGAAGCCCATTAAAATCTCAGACTCAGCCAGACTGGGACAGACAACGGGATGACCTGCCTAGGGAAAAGAACTACACACTGTGGGTCTCCTCTCCACTGAGAGCTGTACACTCATCATGACAACCTGCCTGCACATAGGAGCTAATGGCTCTGAGTCTCCTCTCTGCTGAGGGCCGCACAGATGCTGCGAGGACCTGCCTGCGAAAAGAGCTACCCACTTCAGGTCTCCTGAGACTTGTACTATTGCTCAATAAAGCTCCTCTTCTCCTTCCTCACGCCTGTAGTTGTCCTTGTACCTCATGCTTCCTGGATGCGGGACAAGAACTCGGGATCTTCTGAATGGCAGGACTGAAACATGCCCCCCTGCTCGCCACATTGCGAGTGATGAGAAGAAGAGAAGGCAGAAACAGAGAAGAGCCATGGTCCTTCGGGAAACCCAGACCTAGGAGCTCCCCAAGCCAGAGCTGTGACTCTCTCTTTGGAGTTCTGCAGTTCCTCGCGTCTCCAAGATTCTGAGCACCACCACGTTCCCCAGTGTCTGCAGTGAAAGCCGCTTGTAGTACACCTGCTCCAGCTTCGGCCTAGCAGAGAGCCAACGCCCATGCCGGGAGTTGCCCAACCCGCCACACTGGCATGCTTGGCTGTACACAGTGGCCAGACCCTGTGGTTGCTCACACAGCCCTCACCGTTCCCTGCCTGGCTCACCCTTGACAGGTGTGACATCTAGGCCGGTAGTGCAAGCTGAGCACAGCCTAACAGGTCGAGTGGGCAAAACAAACCCAGTGAACCTGAGCAAAACTTGGGCAAAGGTGCCACTGGCCACAGAGGTTTCTGGCTGGCAGAGCAACACCCCAAGGGTCTTGAGACATTTTTTATATGAATTTCTTACTTTTTTTTTTTTTTTTTTGAGACAGTCTCTCTCTGTTGTCCAGGCTGGAGAGCAGTGGCGTGATCTCAGCTCACTGCAACCTCGGCCTCCCAGGTTAAGCGATTCTCGTGCCTCAGCCGCCGGTGTAGCTGAGATTACAAGTGCGCGCCACTACCCCGGCTAATTTTTGTATCTTTAGTAGAGGCGGGGTTTCACCATGCTGGCCAGGCTGTTCACAAACACCTAACCTCAAGTGATCTGCCCACCTCAGCCTCCCAAAGCGTAGGATTATAGGCATGAGCCATCACACCTGGCCAAGATTTATTTTATCAGTTGTGCGTCCCTATTTTTCAGACGGTTTTCATTTAAGCTTCTAGGATTCTAGGCTAGAAAACTTAAAATTATTTTTGACCCCTCCATGTATTTACATCAAGGCATACATTTTCTTAACCTTAAAAACTCCAAAGTTAGTTATTATACACTAAATAGCTTCTTTTGATTTCAGTTCACTAAATTATGGAAGCATTTGTTTAGTCCACTCTCCACTACCATTCCAGTTTCTCTAGTGACATAAACAAGCTAACTCACCTCCCAATATGCACTGGTGCAATTAATCCATAGGCTTATGATTAATCAGTTATTAACTGCGACTGAAGTCACAGGATGTAGTCACAAGTTAAAAAATCAGTTAATCTAAAAAATATTCACAGCAGAAGCATGTTTTCCACAGGAGTTTATTCCACCATTTGGTCCAATTTTTCTGTCTTTAATCTTTGAATTAAACCAAATTAATCTGAAAACCCAGATGGAAAGACACACTAAAAACTATATTGGATGTCATCTTTTTCTCTGGGAAGTACCAGAAATCTTAAAAATCCTATACAGAAGATATATATAAATGTGGTTTCTTAAGGAAAATAACTGCTCAATATACTTGTGGAGGCACTAAAGCTAGAAAAGCATATTTTCACTTTATGAACAAGAATTTATATTACTAATACAACTATAGTATGAATGCACTATATGAGTGATAGCTCGTAACAACAGATAATGCTAATTATATGCATATGTCTGTCAATGATCACAAGTTAACTGAAATGGTTACTGTGAAGCTATACAAAAGAGAAATTAAATCATTGTTAGACATCAATAATTAAGAACAAAGCATCAATATAAATGATTTGTAGTTCTGCAGATATCAATTCAAAAGCACTGTTTTCTTTGATAAATCTATGGGAAATTTTCTTCAAATATTGATGACAGGAAATGTTTCATATCTTTCCTACATAGCAATTTTTGAATAATGGGTGATCTTATTTGATCATTCATAATAAAAGACAAATACTTACAGCCAACTTTCTCAAACGGACAGTTCTAAGAATGAGGCTATGTATAAAACTCAGGTTCATTCATTCTCATGTGGAATGTTGCTTTTACTCATTTACTCACACAAGTTAGAATCCACTGCACCTTCAATAGTTGTTTAAAATATATGCAACTACATGTTTTATATATCTTTGCTAATATTATCCTGATGGTTTTGCATATCATTCTAGAGAAAGTTTTTGAACCTTGATATGTCCTAGAAAAACTGTCCCAGGATTTTTCTTTTACCTCTTCCTCACTCATTTTCTATCAAACTCCTGAAAAATGAAAATATCAAAGGATATAAATGTTTAAACTATGCATATATATATATATATATATATATATGTGTGTGGATGTGTGTGTATCTGATATGGTTTGGTTGTGACCCCACCCAAATCTCATCCTGAATTGTAGTTCCCACAATCCCCATGTGTGGTGGGAGGGACCCAGTGGGATGTAATTGATCATGGGGACAGTGTCCCCCATGCTATTCTTGTGATAGTAAGTTCTCACAAGATCTCGTGGTTTTATAAGGGCTCCCCCCATCACTCAGCTCTCATTCTTCTCTCTCCTGCTGCCCTGTGAAGAAGTGCCTTTAACCATGATTTTAAGTTTCTGGAGGCCTCCCCAGCCATGCAGAAATGTGAATCAATTAAATGTCTTTTTTTTGTAAATTATTGTCTTGGGTATTTCTTCACAGCAGTGTGGAACAGCCTAATACAGTAACTATACATACACACACACAGTATACATACAGTCATGTGCTGCATAACCATGTTTCGGTCACAACACACTGCATATAAAATGGTGGTTCCACAAGGTATAATACCACATTTTTATTGTAGTTTTTCTATGTTTGGGTACACAAATATATATCACTGTGTTACGACTGCTTACAGCATTCAGTATAGTAACATGCTGTAGAGGTTTGTGGTCTAGGGACAATAGGCTATATACCATATCACCTAGGTGTGTAGTAGGCTATACCATCTAGGTTTGTGTCAGTATGCTCTACAATGTTCATACAATGATGAAATCATTTAAGGGCACATTTATCAGAACATATCCCTGGTGTGTGTGTGTGTGTGTGTGTGTGCATGTTCACATATAATGTATACAGATTGTCTTTTTGTAAAAATTAAATCATGTAATGCTTTTTTGATATTTATAGCAGCTTTTTTTTTTTTTTGAGATGGAGTCTAACTCTGCCACTCAGGCTGGAGTACAGTGGCGCGATCTCGGCTCACTACAACCTCTGCCTCCTGTTCAAGTGATTCTCCTGCCTCAACCTCCCAAACAGCTGCCTGGCTAATTTTTGTATTTTTAGTAGAGACAGGGTTTCACCATGTTGGCCAGGCTGGTCTCAAACTCCTCACCTCAGGTGATCAGCCTGCCTCGGCCTCTCAAAGTGCTGGGATTACAGGTGTGAGCGACGCCCAGCCAGCAGCTTTATTTCTAATTGCCAAAACTTGGAGACAACTAAGATGTCCTTCAATGGGTAAACTGATAAATAAAAGGTAGTACATACAGACAGTGGAATATTATTCAGTGCTGAAAAGAAGTGAGCTCTCAAGCCATGAATACACATGGAGGAATCTTAAATGCATATCAGTAGGTGAAATAAGCCAATCTGTAAAGACAACATGATATGATTCCAAATATATGACATTCTGGAATAGGCAAGCAAAGGAGACAGTAAAAAGGCCAGTGGTTGCCAAACGTTTGTAGGGAAGGAGGGATAAATAGGCAGAGCACAGAGGATTTTTAGGGCAGTGGAACTACTCTGTGTGATACTAAAATGGTGGATATGTGTCATGATACATTGTCCAAACCTATAGAATTTACACCACGAAGAGTGAAGCCTAATGTAAACTATAGACTTGGGTGATAATGATGTGTCAATGCAGGTTCATCAATCGTAATCAGCCACTCTGCTACTGGAAGTTGGTAGTGGGAGGGGTTGTGCATGCATGGAGGAGGAAGTACATGGGAATTTTAATATAACACTTAAAAAAAAAATCTTACTTTTCTCACACAAACTACTTCATGGAAATTTCTCCAAGGTAGAGCTCTAATCCTCCCCAACCTTTTCAAAATAGTTGTATAATATCCCTGGTCATGAATGTTTTCTGATTTAGTCAATCGTTCCCATTAATTGTCTCTAAACTCGTATCTTCAAACTGGTGGCTTTGTTTTGATAGAAATTCTTGTAAGGAACCTGGTTTGTAACTAGTTGTATCGAATTTTGCCTGACTGCTTTCCAAAAGGAATGTACATTTCACCACAAGCATATCAGTATTCTTCTTCCTGAATTTCAGCCATAACAGGCTTTTTTGCTCTTCTAAATTTTTGTGCACTCTGATTGTGTGAAGTGATAGCTCACTCTTACTTTATATTTGTACTTCGCTGATGACTGGTGAACTTGATTGGGCTTTCATTTGATGATTTTCTAGATTTTTGCTTCCTTGAACTGTCTACTTAGATCCTTTGTCTATTTTTATCCTGGGTTATCTTTTTCTTTAAAAATTTAAAAAAATCTTTGTATATTATGGATAATCTTTTGGTTATTTTTCTATTAATTTTGTTCAGCAAATATCATTTCATAGACATATAACTTAATTTTTGTATTGTAAGATATGACTGTCTTTTCTTGCATAGCTTTGGTTGGCAAAGTATAATAAAGCATGGCTAGTTTTCCCCTAGATTGCAGATGAAGTCTTTACTCCATCCAGAACCGAATTTTGAATGTTGTGTCACTTTGAGGTCTAATTTTATTTTCTTTTGATAGAGATATAGTAGCCACACCACCATTGAATACTCATTCCACCACAACGAGTTGAACCCAAAATTTATCATATATTAAAGTTTCACATGTCAGGATCTAATTCTGGCTTATCTACTCTGTTATAAGAATTAATTTTTCTTTTCTTGTGCAAAACCATATTAATGTGACATAGAAGTTTTTAGCTTCTGAACTCTACTAATAAAACTTCACCCTGTCCCAGTCCCTCACTGCTATTCTATTTCGGGCTTTTTTGGTTATTCTCAGGCATCTATCTTACAGTTAATGTCCAGATTATTTTCTTTTACAAACAACAACAACAAAAAACCAGCTGAGAAGTGGCTCATGCCTATAATCCCAGCACTTTGGCCAGGATTTCAACACCAGCCTGAGCAACATAGCGAAACCTTGCCTCTACAAAAACTAAAAATTAGCTGGGCATGGCGCATCCTGTAATCCTTGCTACTCAGGAGGCTGAGGCAAGAGAATCACTTAAGCCCAGGAGGTTGAGGCTGCAGTTGTGAGCCATAACTGCACGCCACTCCACTCCATTCTGGACCACAGAACGAGACCCTGTCTCTAAAATAAATGAATAAATAAATAGACACACACAGAGACAAACATAAAACTCTGCTGGGATTGTTCATTGAGAATCAATTAAATACACATATAAATTTTAAATTTAGGTAAGTGAAAACTCAGATATCCATCTGACCTGGTGCCATCAACCAAATACAGATACTTAATCACATTTCTAATACTAACTTTAAAAGCATATTTTTTGATTGGCACTGCTCTTTGGACAATATTTAACAATTTAAATTTTGCTAGAAAATAACCAATTTCCTTAAAAACTGCATGAAGCATCTCTTAATTTTGTGGTCTCTCCTTTATCTAAGGTTATGTCTCTTTCCTCATTCCAAATCAGGAATATTTTTACTTCCTTTCTTCCCTATTTTATTAGAATTAGAAGACGTTTGTCACATTTTTTTCTTTTAAAATAACCAGATTTGCATTTTTAAAAATTTCTAGCTGTATTTGCTTGCTGTTATGCTATTTTCAGCTTTTACTTTACTAATGCTGTATTAATCTACTTAATTTAATTACATTTTTGTGATTCATTAGGATGAGAATTTCTGGTGTTCCATTACTTTTTTAAAAAATAATTACGGCATTTTGAGCAGATTTTCCATTGAATTTAGCATTTGTTATGTTCAAAGTTTTTACTATCAATTATCTGTTTAAGTGCCTTCTAAATGGTATATAGTTTGCCTATTGATTTTCCTTTGATACAACGACTATCAAGGTATGTTTAAAATGTCCAAGAAGAAATAATTTAACAATCATCATTTTATTACTTATTTCTATTATGATTAGAACTTATGCCATACAAATATTTACCTATTAGAATTTAAGGTTCTCTCTCTCTCTCTCTCTCTCTCTCTCTCTCTCTCTATATATATATATATATATATATATATATATAGTGAAATACAAACATTTTTGAGAGAATACCCAAGAAGAGATAATTTTTTTTCATTTCCAAGGTGATTAATTTCTCCCTTTTCCCCTCATTTCAATAAAGCAAAAATTTTAGATGCCCTTCAGGGCACACTCTGCCCCCACCCTCTGCTGCCCACATCCTTGCCCCTGATAAGGAAACTTAGAACACTTTTTATTTCTCCTTTTCTCTCCTGCCAACCTCAACTCTTATGTTTTGTTTTTGTTGATTTTAAATTTCCCTTAAACTCATAGCTTTCAGTTTTAAGAATCTAATTGGGTTCTTATTCCACACACTGCAGACCGTTTATTCATATCCGTTAGATTTAAACACTCCACTCCCCCTTTTTTTTTTTTTTTTTTTTTTTTGAGGAGTCTCACTCTGTTGTCCAGGCTGGGGTGCAACCTCCGCCTCCCGGGTTCAAGTGATTCTCCTGACTTAGCCTCCGAGTAGCTGGAACTACAGGTGCGTGCCACGACGCCCAGCTAGTTTTTTGTATTTTTAGTAGAAGCAGGGTTTCACCATGTTAGCCAGACTGGTCTGGATCTCCTGACCTCGTGTTCTGCATACCTTGGCCTCCCAAAGTGCTGGGATTACAGGCATAAGCCACTGCGCCTGGCCAACTGACATTCTTGACCCATTTGAGGTCACTATTTTTTTCCTTCAATCTTTTCTAGAGTACATATCTTAGACTGTATAATATAAAAGAATCCTCACTGGATTCCTGTACAACAATATTTTCTCCTTATGGTCAATGACATGGTCACTGGCTACAGGATTCATGAGTTGCTGTGTTCTTCTTTAATAACCTATAGATATTATTCTGCTGCCTTTTATCTTTTGAAATCAAATATAAGAACTCTGATATAAATCCTTTTTTAAAATTTGTCCTTTTTTGCTTTGTGACTTCCTCTTTCTCCTCGGATTTCATATTTTTTTTTGTATTAGCTCAAGCGGTTATCTTTTCTCCTGATTCAGTATGAGTTCAGGATTTTCAGTAAGCACAGCTACAAATTCAAATAATTACAAATTACTGTAATTATTTTTCTAAAATTTCCAGTATTTGTGTATTACTTCCATAAGCTATATTCTCCAAGTCTTTCTCCCTCTTTCCCTTCCTCATGATTTATATAGCTTCATATTTTGTGCTTGATATTTTGAGGTATTTCTAGCACTTCCTATCCTAGGCCACTAATTGGATCCCCATTTTCAATTTATTTACTGAACTACTTAGTTAAGAAATTATGATTTTTAGTATCACCAAATCTAGTATGCATATGTGTATGTACGTGCACATGCACTCAAATGAATGTACCTGGCAAATAAATGTCTTTAAATATTACCCTTCTTTTTATTTATTTTTATTTATTAACATTTGGGCTGTTCTGTGTTTCACTGGGTATATGTTCCATTTAATTTTTACTAACCTTTGCTTCTGACACAGGAGACTGTTGATAGGTTATTTTTCTTTGTCACATCTTTGGGACTCTAACCTGGTTGTTGATGAACCCTAACAGTAGGCGACATCAAAAGTGTGGGAAGACAGAGTCATCCCTGCTCCATGGACCAGTGGTGAAGAGGCAGGCCAGCCTCTTCTGAAGCACTGCAAACTATCTCCCTGCCTTCTTCGTCGCTATAGTCTTTCAGCCTCAGGACGGAGAACACTTTCCCAACCTATCTCTACTATGGGCATGATATGGCTTGGTTCTGTTTCCCCACGCAAATCTCACCTTGTAGCTCACATCATCCCCACATGTTATGTGAGGGACCTGGTGGGAATCATGACTGAATCATGGTGGTGGGTTGTGGGGGTGGGGGCCCTTTCTCATGCTGTTCTGGTGACAGTGAATGGGTCTTGTGAGATCTGGTGGTTTTAAAAATAGCAGTTTCTTTGCACAGGCTTTCTTTTCGCCTGCTGCCATCCACGTAAGATAGGACATGCTCCTCCTTGCCTTCTACCGTGATCGTGAGGCCTCCCCAGCCACGTGGAACTGCAAGTCCAATAAACCTCCTTCTTTTGTAAACCGCCCTGTCTCGGGTATATCTTTATCAGCAGCATGAAAATGGACTAATACGGTGCACTTTTGTGTTTCAGAATGAGGAGGAAAACACGTAGCCAACCTTGCACTCAGACACATCTAGTCCCCCAATATTCTGTTGGTGAAGAACTGGAAGGACCCATTCCAGTGGCATATAGTGGGAGTAGTGACAACAATGTTGTATCCTGGGAAGCAGAAGCAATTGTGCTAATTATAGCACCCTGAATTTAATACGAGCAACAACAGCACACATTGAGAAATTCAGCAAACACTGCAATAGAGGAAGCCATGTCCTCACTGGCTTGTGAAGGGATTGAGGGCTGTGCTTCTCCATGTCATCTAGCTCACAGACTGTTTTCCAAATTTCATTCTGTGACCATAAAGCAATTCTATAAAGTTCACTTTTACTTATTTGTTTAGTTAGTAGGTGAGTCAGTAAGTTAGTTGGTTAATTTAAATCAGCCAATCTTGAAAGCTGCTGCTTGTATGGAAAAGTTTATTAAATGAGTATTAATAGATATAGCTATAAATTAACTCTATTCCCTCTCCCTCTGGCCCTGAAAGCCTATATAATAGGCTATTTCTTATCCTGCTACCAGATGAAATTTTAGGCACATTCCACAGCTTTCCCAGTTCCTTGAGTCAATCACAAGAACAGTCCCATTTCTGGAGAAAATTTTTGCAATCTACTCATCTGACAAAGGGCTAATATCCAGAATCTACAATGAACTCAAACAAATTTACAAGAAAAAAACAAACAACCCCATCAAAAAGCGTGCGAAGGACATGAACAGACACTTCTCAAAAGGAGACATTTATGCAGCCAACAGACACATGAAAAAATGCTCATCATCACTGGCCATCAGAGAAATGCAAATCAAAACCACAATCAGATACCATCTCACACCAGTTAGAATGGCCATCATTAGAAAGTCAGGAAACAATAGGTGCTGGACAGGATGTGGAGAAACAGGAACACTTTTACACTGTTGGTGGGACTGTAAACCAGTTCAACCATTGTGGAAGTCAGTGTGACGTTTCCTCAAGGATCTAGAACTAGAAATACCATTTGACCCAGCCATCCCATTACTGGGTATATACCCAAAGGACTATAAATCATGCTGCTATAAAGACACATGCACAGGTATGTTTACTGCAGCACAATTCACAATAACAAAGACTGGGAACCAAGCCAAACGTCCAACAACGATAGACTGGACTAAGAAAATGTGGCACATATACACCATGGAATACTATGCAGCCATAAAAAAGGATGACTTCATGTCCTTTGTAGGAACATGGATGAGGCTGGAAACCATCATTCTCAGCAAACTATCGCAAGGATGAAAAACCAAACACCGTATGTACTCACTCATAGGTGGGAACTGAAAAATGAGAATACCTGGACACAGGAAGGGGAACATCACATACCGGGGCCTGTTGTGCGGTGGGGGGAGGGGGGAGGGATAGCATTAGGAGATACACCTAATGTAAATGATGAGTTAATGGGTGCAGCACACAAACATGGCACATGTAAACATATGTAACAAACCTGCACATTGTACACATGTACTCTAGAACTTAAAGTGTAATAAAAAATATATAAAAACAGTCCCATTTATGTAATTAAAATGTCAGTTCAATAACTTTGTAAAAGACCTATCAAGTTTCTGATTTAAAATTTCTCTATTCCTCCCAGCTGTCTTCTAGTTCAGGCTTGATATCCTAAAAGTTTGAGGGAGAAAAGACTGCAAGTGGTGTTACTTAGCCTTTCTTCCCTCTTCACCTACTTTGTTCTTTGACCCTTCCATTTTCACTAGCCATAGGGTGTAACTCCTTCAGGACTGTAGAGGTGATGACAGAAGGAGAGGAGATAAGGGATAAAGGTACCCCATCCTTTGTAGAGCAAACAGTACACATTTTAGGATGGAACTCTTGAAGGACCCCTCAATTGCTTCCATTCCTAGGTTCCACTCTCAGCTGCTTATATAAACCAAAGTGGAAGGGTCTGCAGTGCTGGTATGGATGGTCTTTTAAAATGATTGCAGTTTTTAGGCCTTTGACAGAACTGATATAAAAAGAAACTCAGTTAAAAATAATATTTTCAGAACAAATTAGTAGTAATAATGGAACTATAAGTCCTCATACATAGATATTTTTGGCTCTTGTAATAAACCCTTGTCCCAAACTAATCTTTTACATAGCAATAAGCAGAATAAAAAACACACATTTTTGTTCTACCTTGATTTGCATAAATAAAGAATTGGGGGCTAAATGAGATAATTCCATTCTTTGAAGGCTCATATACACATATACACCTTTTTCTCTGTTTTGATTTATCCGATTTTATAAGCAGCACTGTTTACTTTTTTTGTTTGTTTGTTTTAGACAGAGTCTCGCTGTGTTGCTCAGGCTGGACTGCAATGGGGTGATCTTGACTCACTGTAACCTCCATCTCCTAGGTTCAAACGATTCTCCTGCCTCAGCCTCCCGAGTAGCTGGGACTACAGGTGCATGCCACCACGCCCGGCTAATTTTTGTATTTTTAGTAGAGATAAGGTTTTACCGTGTTAGCCAGGATGGTATTGATCTCTTGACCTCATGATCTGCCTGCCTCAGCCTCCCAAAGTGCCGGGATTACAGGCGTGAGCCACGGCGCCCCACCACTGTTTACTATTTTAACCTTTAATTCATTCTTAAAAACTTTCAAAAGATTTAATACCAATAACATATATAGAATTTATTTCATCAGTTCAAAAAATATTTATAGATATGTAATTTCCTATATTTTCTATCTACTCAAAGGAAACATAATTGCATTTCTTTAACAACATTGGCTCTCCCATCCACAATGCAGTCATCAGCATTGTCTGGTCTTAGGCAAGATATCTTTATTAGCACCTATTCTAAGAATAGGTCTTTAGAATAGTCCTCAAAAGAGATACAACCAAGAGAGAAGAACTTTATCTCCAGCTCTAGACTTCTACTCTACAAAGCTTGAAGGAATAGGAGGAATAAAACTTGAAATAAACGATTAACAAAATGAAAAACAAAAGCCAAAACAAAAATATGAACCGTCACAACAAAAACTTCACCTGACGTAAGAACATATTAATACATGACTGGAGTTGTAGCCTGACAGTACTAAGAGCATAACCAAACTTTGTACCTTCCACTGATTACCAAATGCTCCTCTTTCTAATTATTAATTTTAAAACTGATCAACAGGGCCTCCAGGCTGACAAGACAGTGTGTGTCAGCTAGAATAATCAGACAATCCAGCCAAGTATCCAGCACGTAGGATTCTGCTCTCAGTTGCCATCTCTGGTCGGGGCTTAGCTCTCAGAAAATTGGGAAAAATTAACAATATTCTCAAATGTAGACTCTGACCAGTCACCACTGGTGTGTCTAACTTAGGAGAATCCACCGACTCTCTCTATATATACTTTTAATGCTGCTCTAGGATTAGCTTTCCAGATGCAGATGTGACCATCCGTCTTTTTTTTTTTTTTTTTTTTTTGGCCAGACTATTATTGCTTAAGTTGATAAATATATATATATATATATATATATATATTTTTTTTTTTTTTTTTTTTTGAGACGGAGTCTCGCTCTGTCACCCAGGCTGGAGTGCAGTGGCGCAATCTCGGCTCACTGCAAGCTCCGCCTCCCGGGTTCACGCCATTCTCCTGCCTCAGCCTCTCCGAGTAGCTGGGACTACAGGCGCCCGCCACCACGCCCGGCTAATTTTTTTTTGTATTTTTAGTAGAGACGGGGTTTCACTGTGGTCTCGATCTCCTGACCTCGTGATCCGCCCGCCTCGGCCTCCCAAAGTGCTGGGATTACAAGCGTGAGCCACCGCGCCCGGCCGATAAATATTTTTTTTAAGTAACTGGATAAAACAAATTCTCATTAAAGTTGAATCACCAAGATATTTGCTCTTCTCATAAAACTAATATTACAGTTTAAGGCAAGATACTTAACCTCTCTGTGTACTCATGTCTTCTCTTTATAAAGGCTCTGCTGTGGGAAGCACCTCCAAGCCAGTTGATTGTGAAAAACACAAAGCACGTTCTGACTGAGTGCACAGGGAGAAAAGCAATAGAGATTTTCCAGGAAGAAAAAATCATTAGCAGTAAGTGTTCTTCTCACAAGAGACAAAGTTACAGAGGCCAAAAGGAGCAGAAGGGAGGCAAGAATAGCAAAAGCGAAGGACTTCCAAGCATCATGGAGTGCTCTGATTGACACTCCTCTCAGGCATATTAGATTACAAGAGTTAAAGCACATTCCAGCTACACATGGAAAACATCTCAGGGAGTTATTGGAAATATTCAGGAAGGTCAACCCTAGAAAAATATTTCAATTTCTTATTTGACAAGTGAGTGGTTATATGAACAAAATGTTATTTTACTCTAAATACAATTACTTCATTTATAGTCTCAATCAGGTAAAACTTGAGAATCTTGGTAGACTAGCCTTGCAATAATGAGTGACTGCTGCCTGTGTAATGTCCCAAGCAAGTAACTTAATTGCATTTCAACCACAGCTGCATCTCTTTTATTGCATATTTCCATTTGATAAAAGGTACAACTCCATTGCATTTGGCCATAGACGCACTGTTTATGGATAAATATCTCTATTTCCCCATTTTAAACTGACCATTGTCAACGTATTAGACATCTGTTACAGAAAACCTGTGTATCTGTAACTGGCCTGGATGCAATGGGAGTACGTCTACATCTCTTTATTTGACAACTGCCTTCCCTTCTCTGCCACGAGCGAGTTTGCTTTTCCTCTTACGGAGTTTCTAAGAATATTTTTTAAAAAAGAAAAAAAGCCTAAAAGCAATCACTTGCTGCTTCTGTCTCTCCATAGTGACAAGGTGAGACTCCATCTCAAAAAAAAAAAAAAAAAAAAAAAAAAACTTAACATCTTGACCACAATTAAATGCCAGTTTAATTTTGTTTTCAATAATATCTATACTCTAAATAATTTTTCATAACTTTACCATAATTTCATTACCATAATTTGAGTAAAATGCTGCTCTCTCTACATATATAGTTCATATATAAACAATATACAGAAATCTCAATCAAAATAATGGGAATTTCAGCAAGAATACCATACACAAGAGAAAAGTATTACCGGCTTGGGGTGACCTCATGTCAATGTCCTACCTTTATGACATATCATCTGCTGTGTGATTGTCTTTGAATCCAGCATTCAAACCTCCCCCAGACCACCACCACAAAAAGCAAAGAAAAGGGAGTCAGGAACTGGTTTCCTGCTGTTGAGAACGCTAAAACATTCTAAGGTTTGTGACAACAAGAACCCACATAATTTATTTGGGTCAGATTTATCTTTTCTGCAGAACTAGGGGCTCTCAATCAAAATGATCAATAGCCACTTATTCATGATTGTCAAAATGTGCTAGGATTCCTCCACACCAGCTTGTAAATAAATTTCTAGCATGCGAGCAATGGTAAGGTCGGCTATTGGCTGGACTTCAGGTAACAATGAGATATCTGAAATTCAGTACCCTCACTTTCAACACTGAGTGGCATCATCAAAAGCAGACATAGAAGGTAAGGCCTTAAGTTCCAAAAAAAAAAAAAAAAATCTCTTTTTTAGAGGCATTTTACAAAATTCCTTCAGATTAGAAACCAGAGCCATGATTCCATGATTCTGCTTAAAAAGGCAAGATGGACATGCCTAAGTTGTCAGATGAAATTGTCAAGCTTGTCCATGTGCAGGTTTGTGAAGGAAATCTTATAGTCCACCCATTATATTACGTTAGCAAAAAGTCTCACCATAAAAGCTTAACATCGGGCTGGGCACGGTGGCTCACACCTGTAATCCCAGCACTTTGGGAGGCTGAGGCGGGTGGATCACGAGGTCAGAAGTTCGAGACCAGCCTGGCCAACATGGTGAAACCCCATCTCTACTAAAAATACAAAAATTAGCTGGGCGTGCACCTGTAATCCCAGCTACTTGGGAGGCTGAGGCAGGAGAATCGCTTGAACCCGGGAGGCGGAGGTTGCAGTGAGCCGAGATCATGCCATTGCACTCCAGCCTGGGTGACAGGGTGAGACTCCATCTCCAAAAAAAAAAAAAAAAAAAAAAAAGCTTGACATCTTGACAATTAAATGTCAATTTAATTTTGTTTTCAATAATGTCTATACTCCATATAATTTTTCATCATAACTTTACCATGATTTCATTACCATAATTTGAGTAAAATTCTGCTAAATTAATACACAACTCTTCAGATTCTTTTAAGTGGGGTATTCTCTTTTTTTTTTTTTTTTTTTTTTTTTTGAGACGGAGTCTTTGCTCTTTCACCCAGGCTGGAGTGCAGTGGCGCAATCTCGGCTCACTGCAAGCTCCGCCTCCCGGGTTCATGCCATTCTCCTGCCTCAGCCTCTCCGAGTAGCTGGGACTACAGGCGCCCGCCACCACGCCCGGCTAATTTTTTGTATTTTTTTTTTTAGTAGAGACGGGGTTTCACCGTGGTCTCGATCTCCTGACCTTGTGATCCGCCCGCCTCGGCCTCCCAAAGTGCTGGGATTACAAGCGTGAGCCACCGCGCCCGGCTTAAGTGGGGTATTCTCAACTGATATAAGCTATTGTTTTTCTTTTGCTCGAGTTCTTTTCCCCTAACTACCTGTGTCTCAATGGACAATTGATGAAAAGTTATTATTAAAGAGAGTGTTAAAACTAATAATATATTACATAATCCAGAATCTAGAGCAGTTAAATGGCATGTACTGAGTTCTAGAAACAAAGATAAGCTGAATAAACATGTGCTAAGTTTTATATTCTGATATTGAGCTATCAACCAAGTTCATTTTAAGAAACTGCCTCAAACTCAAATTAATTCACCTTAAATTACATTTATATGTTAAATTAAAGAAGCTGAAATTTCACGGCAAACTAATAAAATGCTAATAAGACTAATGGAAGAAATTCTGCCTTCAAGACACTAATTCAATGATTTTTCTTTTGACTGGGAACTGACTCACCTCAAGTATGTTAATCTGTTAAACCTTAGCAACATTTAGACCTGATATTTCTGGGTATAAGTAAAATAACATGAGACATTAAATAGTACTCTTTTATTGTCTCATTATTGATAAAATTAAGTGGCTAATTCATATATCTATATATAGATAGATAGAAATTTAATTAATTAGTTTTATTTATTTAGTTGGTCCTTCTCAGGCATTAAGGAGTTTCATATGAACTTACCAAAATTCCCCTTCCAAATGGGCATGGTAAGGTGACAGGAAACAAAAGCCACTTTGCTTTATTTACATACATCCTTCAACACAGGCATGCTGAGTATACTGAATCTCAGCTTACTTACGAGTTCAGTATGACCAAATATAATATTTGACAACTTTTCCCTAACAACTGATTTCCTTTCAGAATATTTTCTTTCATTTCTTGTTCTTAAAATATTCATAGATACTTCTATAAGTAATTAATTATACAAGGAGTTGTAAGCCAATGGCTTATATGATGTTACTTTTTCATATATATATATATATATATATAATATAAATTTGAATTAAGTTGTATGCATGAAGCCAATATCTAGTGTGTCAATCAGATATAATTGTACCCATAACTTTTCAAAATATATCATGTTGCCTTCACTTATCTATAGATACTAATAAAAAGATTTATATTTATTGGTAACCAGTAATTTGGCTAAGAATTTCCAAAAATTGTCAACATGGAAATAAACTACTACTTACATATGACAAAAAGTTTAATACTAAGGCATGAATTTATGGATCTAATTAGAACAAAAGTAAGCCTAGCATTAGATTAAAAACTGAGATTTTTATATTTACTAATAATACATAATCAATTTTTCTACTTGACAGTTATGATAAAATAACAATGGTATAATAGACAAAATTTTCTGTAGTTTATTAAAACTGAAGATTTCTGTAGTTTTGTTTCTCAGCTTATTAACTAGATACTACTCGATTAAAGGTTTTTAAATGATAATTTCCTCTAAAATATAAGTCAAGTATATTTAAATGAGAAAACTCATCCAGAAATTGCAAAAAATTACATATATTGTTAAAGAAACACTCTACTCTCCTTCCACATTCACAACATTCCAGTCAGGCCAAGACAATACGATGAATTACTAAGTAAATACAAAATGTCAAATATAACATTGCAACAATCCGGAGTTAATCTCCTTATACTCTCAATCACCAGAATAAATACTGGAGTTCATACATGAACACAGAGCTCTTCCGACTAGACAAAAAGAAGTTCATGCCCTTTAATTCCAGGGGTTGGCACCTTGCCTTTGGCTTCTAGTCTCATTCCAAGATTTTAGGTACATTAATTGCTTCTTGATTTAATTGCTCAACTCTCAGTTAACCAGAGGCAAATGAGAAGAGGGAAAGTAAGAAACAGCAATAAGAAATTGTTTGAAATTTTGAAACACTTATTTGAAACAATTGACAATGAGGAAATAAATCGCAATAATAATACCAAATTATTTGTTATCATTTGTCAGAGCCAACTATGTGTCTGAAACCGTACAGGAATTTGACATTTCACACAACTTTCACAAGAATGCTTTGACAAAGGTGCTATCATTGTCATTTTATAGGTGAGAAACTACTCACCTGCTAATTTCTCAGAGATGTTAAGTGACTTAAGAAGTTAAGCAAAGATTCAAGGACTAGTCTATTGAACCTCAAAGCTCTTTCTGCAAGAATTAAAAAGTTGAGTCACTATGAACATTTTGTTTAGGGGGAAACAGCTCTATATTTTTCATTAGAACTTTAATGCATTATTACAAGTTTATACAAAACAACTAGATACAGAGTTATCATATTAAAATGACAAAAGGATAAAACATTCTAGGAAGTTTCCTATAAGAACTTCTGACAAGTCTACGTAAGAAACACATTTCTATAGACTAATTTCAACACCAGTTTTGATTCACTTGTATTTTCATTTTCCTAGATGAAAGGTGACTAACCTAAAGAAGAATATTTTTTAAGTTAACGATGTGAACAAAAGGATGTGATTTTTTAATTGTCATAAACTTAAAATGTTTTGCTTTGTGGTTTATTGAGCATCTTCACATATACTTAAATTGAAATATCAAAAGATAGGATGTCTGACACATTAGATATTGCCTTAATATAGGCTAATTGAAATATACATTTGAAAAAGTAAAATCATACACTTATAAGCCATTGGCTCAGAACCCCAAGTATAATTAAGGCAATTTTCTAAAAATCATAATGTTTTAAAATATTGCTTATTTTTATTAGAAATATTATATGCTTTTTATACTCCAGAAAGCCATAATCTCTGAAGAGATTGTGAGAAATGTACTGAAGTTTCCAGATATGGAATGTACAATGAGAGAATTCTAAGTGTACATAATACAAAGTAGTTTTCTTGCTTTAATAATACTAAGACCCAAACATAATGAATATTTTATAAATTTTTAACTGAATACACTATAAAAACAAGTAAAAATAATACAAAATATCAAACGATTTCACATTGCTACTTTTGAGAGAATTGAGAAGCTCCTTCGGATTAACTGGAAGGAAAACTAAGCAAGGAAGAGGCAATTTATATGAAAAGTGTAACTACTTTTCTAGGATTCTCCTCAATTATTCATTACTGACAAATGACACAGATCAATATAGGTGATTTCTTATTGTTCAAAAGGAGGTAGTTTCTTTACTGAAAATATACATTTTGAATGCATGCTGCTAATCATTTCAGAAGGTAGTCTACTTTAGAAATTTTATGTCAATTTATTATATGTATGTGGTGTGTGTGTATATACATATATATATATTAAACCTGCTGTACTAGTTTTGCATTTGTGAATTGTTGAGGAACAAAGGTTAATAGAAATGCTTAGAGGATTAACTGCAAATATGTATCGTAATATTTCATCATAATTAATTCTGTTCCATGGCTAATAGTATCACAAAGAAGATTCCCCTTAGAGTGCATCCCAGGGATATATTACTTAATATACACAATAAGGGGGTTGGGTGTTGTAGATTCATAATCCAAAAGTATATTCAAGCACAGCTCCATTTTGATCGAAAAAAATGTTAAAGGCATTAAGTAATATTAAAACTCATTTGACAAGTACCGTGGTGTTTTAAAGTAACTGACATGGCACTGTCATTTTCTGGTTTAAAACAAGAAATGCACATTTGGCAACTCATTAAATTCCCAAGCCTTTTCTAGGGCCATTGTTTCTTTCCATATCTCAAAAGCATTCAAAAGCATCTCTAGCTGGTAGAGAGCCACGAGGCTGACATCAATGTTTTTTCACTATTCATAATAGATATTTAAAGCTGGGACTATGCCTGCAAACCTTTGACTATATTGCCTTTTATTTGTTTCTAACTTTGGGCTCTTGGAGATACAAAATACCTTTTTCCCAGTCTATTTTAAGTTTTACAAAACGCATTGTTCAGTTAATTCACTTATTATACAAAAGTGTTTCTTACCATTTACGTACCAGGCACTGACCTAGGTATAAGAATAAATAAATAAAAGAACATTTCTACTTTGGAATAACTCACAATTCAATGAGGCAGAAAGAAACAGAAATATAAACCATCATCATCTTGTGTCGTGGTGACATGGGAACTATCAGAAACAATTATGTTATAGAAATGTGATTAACTACACAACCTATCCAAATGTATACAGAGACTCAGTCAGAAATAGCAACAAATTCTGCCTGAAGGAATGTAGAGAAGGATACTTTACCTGAGTTTAGAGAGTACTGTTTCAGGTAGAGGGAACAGTATACTGTTGTATACAGTATACCAGTACCTTATACTTGTAGGTATAAGAGAACAAGGTATATTCGGGAAACTGCGAAGGGCTGTCAGAGTGACATATGGGAGTATTGGTCTTAAAAGCATTGAAGATCCACCGGGGACTTTGGTAGATAACAGGTCTAGATATTCTTAGAATGTTAACTTGTTTGGTAAACAATTTTAGTTGACAACCTACTGTGCCTAGCCTTTTGTTAGAAGACAAACAATTGACTGTGACCAAAACTCAGTGATCGTCCTCATGGGGAAGACAAATGTTAAACAAATAATAATAATTACATGTGTACAATATTATATGGGGAGCCAAATCAATAGCACTCGTAATAAAGTTTTCATATGTAATAAAAATATTTATACTTGTGTTTTCTACTTTTGATAGAATCATTACTTGACACTTTTACTATTTTTTTTCTATTTATATCTACACTACATAGTTCTTTCTACTGTAGCTTAATATTTAAGGTCAAACATCCTTATTTTTTCATAACTCTTTCACTTTTAAATATTTGTATTATTGTAAGTAAACTATTATATATTTGTGAAGACCTGACATATCCATACTATTCAACTCCTAAAATCATGCTCACAACACATCACTGTATTAATTCAACTGACATTTACACATAATTAAAGGTTTGGGGTTTTCTTTGTAAAATCATTTTTATTATATATTTTAATAGGCTACTGTGATATTGCAGATTTAATTATATACACATCACATAAAAGTATTTAAAGCACAGAATTATAAGGTTCTATGGTTCAGAGGTAGGTGAAGAATGTTAAACTAACAATTATAAACAATTAATTATCACATTGAAATATTTCAAACTCAAATAGTTCTTCTCACCAAAATATTCTATTGGAGTAGTTACTCACAGATTCATGATACTGAATTGTTCTATTTTTTATTCTATCTTAACCAGATTATCTTTTTTAGAACTAAATTTAGGTATTTCCTTAATTTGCCAATATCTTCTTAGTGACTGTTTGGGGATTGTTAGACATACTTTTATTAGTTATGTTAATATATTTTAATGTGTTCTAATAAACTTGACTTATTTATTCATTATTTTATTCTTATTCTATTCTTTAACTTTTATTTTAAACTTTTGAGTTCAGGAGTACAGGTGCAGGTTTGTCACACAGGTAAAAGTGCATCACGGGGGTTTGTTGTACAGATTATTGCATCACCCAGGTATATTGAGCCTAGTACCCATTAGTTATTTTTCTTGATCCTCTCCTGCCACCCACCCTCTGGCCTCTGATAGGCCCCAATGTATGTTGTTCCCCTCTATGCATCCATGCGTTCTCATCATTTAGCTCCCACTTATAAGTAAAAGGACATAGGCAAAGGCAAAGATTTCATGACAGAGACACCAAAAGCAATTGCATCAAAAGCAAAAATTGACGAATGGGATTTCATTAAACTAAGGAGCTTCTGCACAGCAAAAGAAACTATCAACAGAGGAAACAATCTACAAGACGAGAGAAATTTTTTGCAAACTATGCATCGGACAAAAGTGTACTATCTAGCATCTATAAGGAACCTAAACAAATTTGCAAGAGAAAAACAACCCCATAAAAAGTGGACAAAGGACATAAACAGAAAATTTTCAAAAGAAGACATACATGCAGCAAAAAGGTACACGAAAAAAAGCTCAACATCACTGATCACTAGAGAAATGCAAATCAAAATTACAATGAAATACTATCTCACAGCAGTCAGAATGGCTATTACTAAACTCACGCCTGTATTCCAGCCCTTTGGTAGGCCAGTGGATCATGAGGTCGGGAATTCAAGACCACCCTGGCCAACATACTGAAACCCCGTCTCTACTAAAAATACAAAAATTAGCTGGACATGATGGCACGTGCCTGTAGTCCCAGCAACTAGGGAGGATGAGGTAGAAGAATCGCTTGAACCCAGGAGACAAAGGTTGCAGTGAGCCGAGATCACGCCACTGCACTCCAGCTTGGGCGACAGAGCGAGACTTCCACTCAAAACAAACAAAAACAAAAAACAAGAAAACAAAAACAAAACACAGATGCTGGCGAGGTTGCAGAGGAAAAGGATCATTTATATACGTGGTAATAGTGTAAATAAGTTCAACCATTGTAGAAGACAGTGTAGTGATTCGTCTATTTCTTTAAAATCTTTATTTTACTTTAAATTCCAGGATATATGTGCAGAATGTGCAGGTTTGTTACATAGGTATACATGAGCCATCGTGGCTAGTCATACAGGTTTTAAGTCCTGCATGCATTAGGTATTTGTCCTAATGCTCTCCCTTCCCCTTGTCCCCCACCTCCCAATAGGCCCTGGTGTGTGATGTTCCCCTCCCTGTGTCCATGTGTTCTCATTGTTCAACTCCCATTTATGAGTGAGAACATGTGGTGTTTGGTTTTCTGTTGTGTTTTATTGCAGCATTGGAACCAGCCGAAATGCCCATCAATGATAGCCTGGACAAAGAAAATGTGGTACATATACACCACAGAATACTATGCAGTCATAAAAACAAATGAGATCATGTCCTTTGCAGGGACATGGATGAGGCTGGAAGCCATCATCGTCAGCAAATTATTCTGTATTGAATCCTTTCATTTATATCACTATGCTTTTACTTAATCACAAATACATTAATATAACCTTAACTTGTGATTTCTTTTTAGAAACAAGGGTTTACTACTTTCACTCCAGATTCATAGATGAAAGTCATTTTAGTTGAAATTTAGTTTTATCTTTTCAATTATTTAATTTTTTCCTATTAAATAAGTGAACATCACTTCTCTTGATCTTTTTTCTCTCCTGATTTCTATTTTCATATTTTGCTTTGCAAGTCACATTATACTGTTTTTCCTGCAAACCAATATACATCATGAGCTAGTGTGGGTGAAATAAAAATTAAAAAGGCTATGCCCTAAACACAATTTTTCCATTAAATAACTATATGACATTTGAAAAGTATTTAGACTGATCTTTAATTTTATTCATATTTATACTAAAAAGTTGAAACTGAATTATTTCTTTGTTCCTATAAACTTCTAATTGTCTACATTTATTTGCTGATGAACTAATCAAATAGTAACTTTTTCACTTAGTGTTCATTCAAAACTTAATAGTTTAACACGTTAATCTATGCTAGGAGTTGTTCCAAGTATGTGTGGGAGCAGGCACCCCTAATATTTGATTCTTCTGTTTATCTATGATATCAGGATAATTATTCTTATCTCTTTATATAGAGTACTCTTAAGGGCTAGATTTTTTTTCTTGTAATCTTTATTTCATTGAGGCAGTTTTAATCCTATGGCAGATTAGAATTTTAAACTTATTTTGATATTGTAACTCTTACAGACTAAGTAATGTACCCCACACCCAAATTAATACGTTGAAGCCCTAACCCCTAATGCGGTTTAGGGGTTTAAGGGCGTTTAAGGATGTAATTAAAGTTAAATAAGGTCAAAGTGGGGGTCTTAATCCAATAGGACTGGGGTCCTCATAAGAAGAGGAAGAGACACTTGGAGTGCGTGCACACAGTGGCAAGGCCAGCAGAAGAGGACACAGAAAGAAGCCAGCCATCTGCAAGCCAGGAAGAGAGGTTCACTGGAAACTCACAGGGCAGATACTTTAATCTTGAACTTCCCATCTCTAGAACTGGGAGATGACAAATTTCTATTGTTAATACCCAGGCTGCAGTATTGTATAGTAGACTGAGCGGACTAAGATGGCAACCAAAGATGCATACTTCAAGGCAAAATTGGTCTTTGTAGTTGACATTGTGAATTAGTTGAAAATAACACCAACATATTAGAAGAACTATAACTCATACAGTTTTATATTTTCCGCTTTCCTAATGAAATTCACATACAAATCTGCTCTCAAACAAATTAGACTGCTTTTTTGGATTTTTTGGGGAACCTTTTTATTCCATTTGATATTTAAATACGGTTGGGTGTTTCTCAGGTGTGTTCTCACTCTTTACAGAACCGCAATTCAATTTAATTCACTTCATTATTTTAGCTTTAATCTAAATGTTGAGAATGTCTAATTACTTTTAGTTCACATGTCTCCTAAACTGAAATCCAGCTCAAAAAACTGCTTGCTTAGACACATAAATTTGGTTGTTTTCTGAACATTTATATGTATACATGTTCAAAATTAGACTCATTATCTTCCTCTGCATATGGGCTCATCCCTCTGTTTTTCCAGGGAACTGTATCATCATCTATCTAATTTACCACATTTGGGACACCTTCATCAGCCTTGATTTATTCTGGTTCAACCGCTGGATCTAATAAGTAAGCCCAGCACAGTTGAACCTTTAAGTATCTCTCCAATTTTATCACTCTCTACTGCATCTACCACAATTTAGGCCCATCATCTCTTATGTTACAAGCATTTCTCTTTTCGGTTTCATTCCACCTGCCCCTACATTCATTCATCACAGTATAGCACGACAGAGCTTTCTATATTCCAATTTTGACATTTCAATAGATCCCTACTGCCACAATGTTCATGTGTTTTAATAAGGTTGATAAGATGGTTCATGATCTGCCTTAGTTTACCTTTTCCTCCTACTTTAATTCTTACTACTCTCATTTTAGGTGTGCTCAAATTATGTTGAAATAATTCTAGCATCTTAAATAAGCAACAGAATAATTATAGCAAACACTGCAACAGTAATTATAATAGCATATTGATCACTTTGGGCTAGGAATTGCGCAAAACATACACACACACATATATATGCATAGCAAATCTCTAAAACATAAAATCGAGATGGATATTATTGTTAGATATTACACAAGTATTTGAAATAAAATGACTTCTACAAAATAGTTCAGCACCAGAATTCAAATCCAGGTCTTCCTGACATGAAAATCCCCTGGGTTCTCTTGCCTCTGTGCCTTATATGTTATACTTTCCTCTACAAAGAAATCTCCACCTTCCTTTTTGCATCCATAACTCTTACACAGTTCTTGAGGTCTCAACTTAGACATCAATTCCAGGAATACGCCTTCCATGATAATTCCTCCTGTTAACACATACTGACTTAAATCCTCTTTCCATGCAATTTAGAGGAAAGACTCTATTTCCTCTATTATACATTCACTATATCTAATAAATAAATTTTAAAATCTATGTGTGTGTATGTGTATATGTGTGTATGTATGAATGTGGAACAAAAACATTTATTTTCTTAAGTTTTATAATTGTTTACTGTTTAAACTTCACCTGTTTTAATATTGTCTTATTGATTTAAACTCTTCTGCTTCAATATTCCTTAATGAAAATGTATTAGTGGTCAATATTTCCTTGAAAGCTGGTTAAGATGTATTTATTCATGAATAATTGCTTTGTAGATAATAGTAGGGTAAAACAATCAACCAGCTGCAAATTAGAACTCTATTGGGATGTTTTAGAACTTTTTTTATCCATGTAGTTAATTGGAAATCAACCCAATAATGACAAATTTTATAAATTGATAATGGTATAACTTTTGGTTATTTTATTAAATACCCATGTAGCCCAGATTCATTTCTATATTCTTTCTTTCTCTTCCCAAGTTCTTATGCTATTTTATAACCTATAAGACTAGCAACATTTGCATTTTTCAAAGCGAGTTTTGATATTTGATACCAATACAGCTATATAGAACAAATATTCTATGACACTTCTTTAAAAATACCACTAATGGAATAGGAACAGCTCCGGTCTCCAGCTCCCAGCCCCAGCGACACAGAAGACGGGTGATTTCTGCGTTTCTGCTTGAGGTACCGGTTTCATCTCACTAGGGAGTGCCTAACAGTGGGTTCAGGACAGTCGGTGAAGCGCACTGTGCGCGAGCCGAAGCAGGGCGAGGCATTGCCTCACCCGGGAAGTGCAAGGGGTCAGGGAGTTCCCTTTCCTAGTCAAAGAAAGGGGAAACAGACGGCACCTGGAATATCGGGTCAGTCCCGTCCTAATACTGCGCTTTTCCAACAGGCCTGGAAAACGGCACACTAGGAGATTGTGTCCCGCACCTGGCTCGGAAGGTCCTATGCCCACAGAGTCTTGCTGATTGCTAGCACAGCAGTCTGAGATCAAGCTGCAAGGCGGCAGCGAGGCTGGGGGAGGGGCGCCCGCCATTGCCCAGGCTTGCTTAGGTAAACAAAGCAGCCAGGAAGCTCCAACTGGGTGGAGCCCACCACAGCTCAAGGAGGCCTGCCTGCCTCTGTAGGCTCCACCTCTGGGGGCAGGACACAGACAACCAAAAACTCAGCGAGAACCTCCACAGCCTTAAATGTCCCTGTCTGACTGACAGCTTTGAAGAGAGTAGTGGTTCTCCCAGCACGCAGCTGGAGATCTGAGAACGGACAGACTGCCTCCTAAAGTGGGTCCCTCACCCCTGAGCAGCCTAACTGGGAGGCACCCCCCCAGTAGGGACAGACTGACACCTCATTCAACCGGGTACTCCTCTCAGACAAAACTTTCAGAGGAACTATCAGACAGCTGAATTTGTGGTCTCACGAAAATCCGCTGTTCTGCAGCCACCGGTGCTGACACCCAGCCAAACAGGGTCTGGAGTGGACCTCTAGCAAACTCCAACAGACCTGCAGCTGAGAGTCTTGTCTGGTAGAAGGAAAATTAACAAACAGAAAGGACATCCACAACAAAAACTCATCTGTACATCACCATCATCGAAGACAAAAAGTAGACAAAACCACAAAGATGGGGAAAAAACAGACCAAAAAAACTGGAAACTCTAAAAAACAGAGCACCTCTCCTCCTCCAAAGGAACGCAGTTCCTCACCAGCAACGGAACAAAGCTGGATGGAGGATGACTTTGATGAGTTGAGAGAAGAAGGCTTCAGACGATCAAACTACTCTGAGCTACGAGAGGAAATTCAAAACAATAGCAAAGAAGTTAAAAACTTTGAAAAAAAATTAGAAGAATGGATAACTAGAATAACCAATGGAGAGAAGGGCTTAAAGGAGATAATGGAGCTGAAAGCCAAGTTTCGAGAACTACGCGAAGAATGCAGAAGCCTCAGTAGCAGATGCGATCAACTGGAAGAAAGGGTATCACTGATGGAAGATGAAATGAATGAAATGAAGAGAGAAGGGAAGTTTAGAGAAAAAAGAATAAAAAGAAATGAACAAAGCCTCCAAGAAATTTGGGACTATGTGAAAAGACCAAACCTACGTCTGATTGGTGTACCTGAAAATGATGGGGAGAATGGAACCAAGTTGGAAAACACTCTGCAAGATATTATCCAGGAGAACTTCCCCAATATAGCAAGGCAGGCCAGCATTCAGATTCAGGAAATACAGAGACCGCCACAAAGATACTCCTCGAGAAGGGCAACTCCAAGACACATAATTGTCAGATTCACCAAAGTTGAAATGAAGGAAAAAATGTTAAGGGCAGCCAGAGAGAAAGGTCGGGTTACCCACAAAGGGAAGCCTATCAGACTAACAGCTGATCTCTCAGCAGAAACTCTACAAGCCAGAAGAGAGTGGGGGCCGATATTCAACATTCTTAAAGAAAAGAATTTTCAACCCAGAATTTCCTATCCCGCCAAACTAAGCTTCATAAGTGAAAGAGAAATAAAATACTTTACAGACAAGCAAACGCTGAGTGATTTTGTCACCACCAGGCCTGCCCTAAAAGAGCTCCTGAAGGAAGCACTAAATATGGAAAGGAACAACCGGTACCAGCCCCTGCAAAAACATGCCAAATTGTAAAGACCATCGAGGCTAGGAAGAAACTATAGCAACTAACGAGCAAAATAACCAACTAACATCATAATGACAGGATCAGATTCACACATAACAATATTCACATTAAATGTAAATGGGCTAAATGCTCCAATCAAAAGACACAGACTGGCAAACTGGATAAGGAGTCAGGACCCATCAGTGTGCTGTATTCAGGAAACCCATCTCACGTGCAGAGACACACATAGACTCAAAATAAAGGGATGGAGGAAGATCTACCAAGCAAATGGAAAACAAAAAAAGGCAGGGGTTGCAATCCTAGTCTCTGATAAAATAGACTTTAAACCAACAAAGATCAAAAGAGACAAAGAAGGCCATTACATAATGGTAAAGGGATCAATTCAACAAGAAGAGCTAACTATCCTAAATATATATGCACCCAACACAGGAGCACCCAGATTCATAAAGCAAGTCCTCAGTGACCTACAAAGGGACTTAAACTCCCACACAATAATAATGGGAGATTTTAACACCCCACTGTCAACATTAGACAGATCAACGAGACAGAAAGTTAACAAGGATATCCAGGAATTGAACTCAGCTCTGCACAAAGTGGACCTAATAGACATCTACAGAACTCTCCACCCCAAATCAACAGAATATACATTTTTTACAGCACCACACCACACCTATTCCAAAATTGACCACATAGTTGGAAGTAAAGCTCTTCTCAGCAAATGTAAAAAACAGAGATTATAACAAACTGTCTCTCAGACCACAGTGCAATCAAACTAGAACTCAGGGTTAAGAAACTCAGTCAAAACCGCTCAACTACATGGAAACTGAACAACCTGCTCCTGAATGACTATTGGGTACATAATGAAATGAAGGCAGAAATAAAGATGTTCTTTGAAACCAACGAGAACAAAGACACAACATACCAGAATCTCTGGGACACGTTCAAAGCAGTGTGTAGAGGGAAATTTATAGCACTAAATGCCCACAAGAGAAAGCAGGAAAGATCCAAAATTGACACCCTAACATCACAATTAAAAGAACTAGAAAAGCAAGAGCAAACACATTCAAAAGCTAGCAGAAGGCTAGAAATAACTAAAATCAGAGCAGAACTGAAGGAAATAGAGACACAAAAAACCCTTCAAAAAATTAATGAATCCAGGAGCTGGTTTTTTGAAAAGATCAACAAAATTGATGGACCGCTAGCAAGACTAATAAAGAAGAAAAGAGAGAAGAATCAAATAGATGCAATAAAAAACGAAAAAGGGGATATCACCACCGATCCCACAGAAATACAATCTACCATCAGAGAATACTACAAACACCTCTATGCAAATAAACTAGAAAATCTGGAAGAAATGGATAAATTCCTCAACAAATACACCCCCCCAAGACTAAACCAGGAAGAAGTTGAATCTCTGAATAGACCAATAACAGGTTCTGAAATTGTGGCAATAATCAATAGCTTACCAACCAAAAAGAGTCCAGGACCTGATGGATTCACAGCTGAATTCTACCAGAGGTACAAGGAGGAACTGGTACCATTCCTTCTGAAACTATTCCAATCGATAGAAAAAGAGGGAATCCTCCCTAACACATTTTACGAAGCCAGCATCGTCCTGATACCAAAACTTGGCAGAGACATAACCAAAAAAGAGAATTTCAGACCAATATCCTTGATGAACATTGATGCAAAAATCCTCAATAAAATACTGGCAAACCGAATCCAGCAGCACATCAAAAAGCTTATCCACCATGATCAACTGGGCTTCATCCCTGGGATGCAAGGCTGGTTCAACATACGCAAATCAATAAATGTAATCCAGCATATAAACAGAACCAAAGACAAAAACCACATGATTATCTCAATAGATGCAGAAAAGGCCTTTGACAAAATTCAACAACCCTTCATGCTAAAAACTCTCAATAAATTAGGTATTGATGGGACGTATCTCAAAATAATAAGAGCTATCTACAACAAACCCACAGCCAATATCATACTGAATGGGCAAAAACTGGAAGCATTCTCTCTGAAAACTGGCACAAGACAGGGATGCCCTCTCTCACCACTCCTATTCAACACAGTGCTGGAAGTTCTGGCCAGAGCAATCAGGCAGGAGAAGGAAATAAAGGGTATTCAATGAGGAAAAGAGGAAGTCAAATTGTCCCTGTTTGCAGATGACATGATTGTATATCTAGAAAACCCCATTGTCTCAGCCCAAAATCTCCTTAAGCTGATTAGCAACTTCAGCAAAGTCTCAGGATACAAAATTAATGTACAAAAATCACAAGCATTCTTGTACACCAATAACAGACAAACAGAGAGCCAAATCATGAGTGAACTCCCATTCACAATTGCTTTAAAGAGAATAAAATACCTAGGAATCCAACTTACAAGGGATGTGAAGGACCTCTTCAAGGAGAACTACAAACCACTGCTCAATGAAATAAAAGAGGATACAAACAAATGGAAGAACATTCCATGCTCATGGGTTGGAAGAATCAATATCGTGAAAATGGACATACTGCCCAAGGTAATTTATAGATTCAATGCCATCCCCATCAAGCTACCAATGACTTTCTTCACAGAATTGGAAAAAACTACTTTAAAGTTCATATGGAACCAAAAAAGAGCCTGCATCGCCAAGTCAATCCTAATCCAAAAGAACAAAGCTGGAGGCATCACGCTACCTGACTTTAAACTATACTACAAGGCTACAGTAACCAAAACAGCATGGTACTGGTACCACAACAGAGACATAGATCAATGGAACAGAACAGAGCCCTCAGAAATGATGCCGCATAGCTACAACTATCTGATCTTTGACAAACCTGACAAAAACAAGAAATGGGGAAAGGATTCCCTATTTAATAAATGGTGCTGGGAAAACTGGCTAGCCATATGTAGAAAGCTGCAACTGGATCCCTTCCTTACACCTTATACAAAAATTAATTCAAGATGGATTAAAGACTTATATGTTAGACCTAAAACCATTAAAATCCTACAAGAAAACCTAGGCAATACCATTCAGGACATAGGCGTGGGCAAGGACTTCATGTCTAAAACACCAAAAGCAATGGCAACAAAAGCCAAAATCGACAAATGGGATCTCATTAAACTAAAGAGCTTCTGCACAGCAAAAGAAACTATCATCAGAGTGAACAGGCAACCTACACAATGGGAGAAAATTTTTGCAACCTACTCATCTGACAAAGGGCTAATATCCAGAATCTACAATGAACTCAAACAAATTTACAAGAAAAAAAACAAACAACCCCATCAAAAAGTGGGCAGAGGACATGAACAGACACTTCTCAAAAGAAGACATTTATGCAGCCAAAAAACACATGAAGAAATGCTCCTCATCACTGGCCATCAGAGAAATGCAAATCAAAACCACAGTGAGATACCATCTCACACCAGTTAGAATGGCCATCATTAAAAAATCAGGAAACGACAGGTGCTGGAGAGGATGTGGAGAAATAGGAACACTTTTACACTGTTGGTGGGACTGTAAACTAGTTCAACCATTGTGGAAGTCAGTGTGGCGATTCCTCAGGGATCTCGAACTAGAAATCCCATTTGACCCAGCCATCCCATTACTGGGTATATACCCAAAGGACTATAAATCATGCTGCTATAAAGACACATGCACACGTATGTTTACTGCGGCACTATTCACAATAGCAAAGAGTTGGAACCAACCCAAATGTCCAACAACGATAGACTGGATTAAGAAAATGTGGCACATATACACCATGGAATACTATGCAGCCATAAAAAATGATGAGTTCGTGTCCTTTGTAGGGACATGGATGAAACTGGAAAACATCATTCTCAGTAAACTATCGCAAGGACAAAAAACCAAACACCGCATGTTCTCACTCATAGGTGGGAATTGAACAATGAGAACTCATGGACACAGGAAGGGGAACATCACGCTCCGGGGACTGTTGTGGGGTGGGGGGAGGGGGGAGGGACAGCATTAGGAGATACACCTAATGCTAAATGACGAGTTAATGGGTGCAGGAAATCAACATGGCACATGGATACATATGTAACAAACCTGCACATTGTGCACATGTACCCTAAAACCCTAAAGTATAATAAAAAAATAAAAATAAAAATAAAAAAATAAATAAATAAAAATACCACTAATTAGATGACACTTAAGGTGAAATAATTGTTTTACAAAAGCCTAGCACAATATTCTCTCTTTAATGTTCAGTAGTAAGAATACTATATTAAACATTTTTAATTATACTAATAGACTTGAAGCACATAGAGGACTGAGTTGAATAAAGATATTTAAAACATATATCATGAAGGGAACTGAGACACTTATTAATGTTTAACATATAAGGTTGAATATGCATGCTAAAATTTTAGTTGTTAAAATATAAAAATAGAATGTGTGAATTTCAAACCCACTAAAAGAATAAATAAAACTAGAACATATAAACGGTATGAAAGAAAATGAAGCAAATAAACCATATAAAATAGAAATAAATTAGTAATATGCTAGGAATATGTCAAATATATGTTTAACTTGATAATAAAAGATAAACATTTGCTTTTCAAAATGTCTAATCTTTTATGAGACATACATAAAATGTTAACATAATTTTATAAAGTTTTTGAAGTAAAAAGATGAATAGAATTTTAAATAAAAAAGATGATTAGAAAAAAGAAAATATTAACCAGAATAATATTATGGCAGCACCATTATTGCAGAAAAATAAGGCAATAGTGATAAAGTGTGTCATTACTTTATAATACAGAATAATTATTCTGGACAAAATGAAAAACTATATGCCAGGAGGTGTTCTTTAGTCACTTAACATGTATTATCTTAATTAATCCTAAAAGCACCCTATGCTTTAGGTACTATTAGTATTCCCATTTTGTAGTTAATGAAGCTAAAGGTCAGAAAGTTTAAGCAATTTGCCTATTATTGCACATTATTAGGTGATGGCAATATATATACTATACACATTTGTACACAGTGTCAAAATTGACTCGAGAGGAAATAGACATGAATAGAATAACTCAATAAAATTAAATGAGAGTCAAAACTGTAAAAAGAAACATGTAGACAATTTACAGAGAATGTTTACCAAATTACCTAGGAAAGAAAAAATCTGTTTCATGTGGCTAAAATAATCCTAACCGTAAAACTGGTTAACACCAAAGGAGAAAAGACTTTTAGCTAATCTAATTTATGATTATAAGTCTTATTTATAAACATATTCAAAAATCTTAAATACTAGCAAGCATCATTCTTAATTGTATTTATCACAGAAATATTGGTAAAATTTGATGTTTGGAAATTGAGTACTATATTTAGTCGCATTAAGATAAAAGATACAAAAAACCCACAAATATAGATGACAAATCAATGCAGACAGAAAATAACATTCAAACATTTCAATACCTATTTATAATTAGGACGGAAGGCTTGCTATATGCAAGCTTAATACATAAAAATCAGCAATATGTGTACATATGTTCATACCATCAATACTCATTTAGATAAAAAAGAAGAAGAAAATCCATTCATAAAACAAGATTTCATAAAAAATTTGGGGCCAAATTAAACAAAATAAATTCAAAACTATTAAGAAAAAAATAGAATTATTTTATTGACGTTCTTGAGAAAAATACCTTAATAATTGAAACAATTTCTGTGGTCACGGATAAAAATATTTACTATTGTAAAGCAAAAACTCCCACCCCATATCAATTTATAAATGTAATGCAATGATTACATAAAGATTATTTTATGGAATTTGGCTTATTTATTAATTTTAAAATTCATATGAAATAAATTGCCAAAATAATAGGACAAACTTGAAAAATGAGAAGGACTTGCCCTATTAAATATCAAATTTCTTATAAACTTATAGTACTAAATGATTTTCAAATAATCGGAAATCCACATATACATGCTTCACTTGTAAAAGCTAACATTTATACGGTGCTTACTATAGCCTAATTACTTTCTACATGCTTTGTGAAAATTAACTCAATATTCAGAGAAATCCTATGAAGCATATGAGGATTACAAGTAAGGAAACAGAACTGGAGTGTTTAGGAAATTGTCAAGATTCCATAGCTATTAAGTAATTGAGCTGATTTTCAAATCCAAACAGTCTAGCTCATGCTATTAACCAATGTGCCTTAAACACGATTTGACTTTTAACTGTCATTGACAGTCTAATAATTTAATCCTTCTCAAATTACTCGACATTTTTAAATCAACAGATGGAATCTGATCCTCTCTGAAGAAATATATCTGCTGGATTTCTTCGATTTTCTAGGATTATTACGTATTGTTGATTATCATTATTACCACCCTCTTTTGACAATCTGTTCTCTTGTTTTGCAATGAGTTTATAATAATTTGTTTTATCTCATTCTGAATATGGCTCTGTTTCTACAATGAGCCTGGGCCAATATTCCCATTTATTTCTGCTGCCAATAATGAAGAGTTAGAAAGATGCTATTTACACATGTTATTATTTAAAAGTAAATAGTTAGCCACAGCTGCTGCAATTTTCCCAATTATAAGAAAGTGAAATTAGGTGGGGAAATGGGGGCACAACTACACTATCAATTGTCTAGGCATTCAGAATAAAATATGAAAGAAAAAAACGAGAAATAATAATTTGCTTCTAGTACACTAAACTTTGAATTGAATAAACCTATGTAAATCCCAGCTACACTTAATATACACAATAAGCATAATCATAAGATAGGCTTGGAATTAGTAATTAAAAGTTTACACTTTTCCAAGAGTTTTCAGAAATATTCTGTTTAATTTCCCCATATAAACAGTTGGCAAACCAAAAATACAAAGGGCAAGATACAATTTCTTCAGGTTCAGGAAAGGTGACTTATACGCATTTTTGGCAAGTAACTTTGAACCACTTAAAAATTAGTTGAATAAAAATATGTATTAAACATATTTTCTTCAATTTAATGCTTGAGAGATGAATCCATGTTAATGTGACTCTAGTTCATTCATTTTCACTGTGCAAAATATTCAACTTTATGAATACACCAAAATTTATATATCCATTCTGCTATTAATAGATATGTTGATTGTTTTCCCTTTAAAAGTTTCAGATTTCTTGGCTGTTATGAACTATGCACTTTCCAACAATCTTTAACATTTATTCATGGGAGCACATAAAGATACCATTAAAGTTTTAAAACAACAAAATAATAACACATTGTTAATAGTGCATATATCTAGCAAAATTACCAGTGAATATATTGGAAGGAAAATCATCAAAGTCAGGATGTCAGCCATCCCTAGGAAAGGAAGGGTACATCGGGGGTTTTAACGACATTGTTCACGTTTTATTATTAAAGTAGGTTGTGTGTGCATGTGTTTGTGTGTCTTATTGCTCTACATTTTTCATGTTCCAAATACTCCATCAAATTACAAAAAGTGTAGTAAAAACATAAATGTAAAAATAGTCTAAAGGAAAAAATAATTTCCCATTAGAGATTTTGTAAAAATGACTCAGGAAACTGTCTCTTTTTGTTTGCTTGTTTGGTAACATGGTTGGTTGCATGTCACTATTTGTGATAAGTAGCTCCTAAAACAAAAACCCAATGATTGCCTCTATCTGATAGTCATGTCTTCGTATAAGCTTTTCCCTTTGAATGTGGGCTGGATCTACGGACTCACTTCTAACAAACAGAATACAGCAGAAGTGATAGAATTTCACCTCAAAAAGTATGTCACAAAGGTAGTGTGTGGCTTCCTTCTTGGGTGTCCACTATTGCTCTCTTGCTTGCTTGCTCTAAGAGAAGGTGGTTACTATGCTGTGTGCTGCCACATGGCAAGGAACTGATATTTCTGGCAAACAGGCTGTGAGGAAACAGCACTTGAAGCCCACCAACAGTCATGTGAGTACGCTTGAAAGTGAATCTGCCCCCAGTCAAACTTCTCCCAGATGACACACTGATGACAGCCTTACGTGAGACTCTAAAGAGGAGATCTAGCTAAGCCACGAAAGGATTCCGGAAGCACATAAGCTGTGAGATAATAAATGTTGGTTATTTTAAGCCATAAAATTTTGGGGTAATTTATTCCACAGTAATAAATAAGATTCTCTTCTTAGGAAAATACTATAAACTGGGCTTTGAAATGTAAAAAATGTTTGTAGCAGTAAAATTACAAAGAACAAAAATGAAATATTCTTGATATATTCAAAAAGATGATTGGAGGAGATTCATTTCTAGCATGTCAGAGCAAAGAGATCAAAAAAATCCTCAAATACTCTCCCCAAAAGAAAACCAACATTCCAATACGCTGAAGAATGACCGTGAACATACAACAAACTGTTTTGTGAACATGTATTCCCAATATTTACTGAACTTGAAGTAAAAGCATGAAAAATGTGCGGTGTTTATGCTTGTGGCTACTCCTCTACCCCCACCAGGTTCTGCCTGTGTAATAGTCTAAGCAGTCCTTAGAAACAAGCTTTGCTATTGCTGTTGGCGACAGCTCACTTAAGTTGAGTTATTTTTCAGTTAAAGACAAGCAGACAGGAGAGCCAACAGCTCTGGTATCCTGAAATTGCAACCCTGATCTCACTCTATCCTGTGGCACACATTCTCTCTCTTCCCCTTACCCCTTTCTCACCCTACCATCCCGTCCCTCCCCCACCCATATATAGAAATACCCATACATACTCAGCCACGAACACACACTAAAGCATATGAACAATTTTATCAGTGCTGCTACAGCAATCTCTCATGATACAGGGACAATTTAGAGCCATCATGTTGCTCTTTTGTGAAAAGACTCCTCCCAGAGTGACTTGACAAGAAACCACAGAGATTATTGCCCTACAGCCATGGAATATAGGAGGTTTAAGTATCTCTGCTTAAGAATCATAAGATAAAGGTGAAAAATATTATTTATGGCAACCACAGCTGCTGATCTCGATTCAGCTGTCATTTCTATTCCTCCTTAAAAAAAAAATTGAGATATTTTAAATCTATTTGCTTTTCCTCCTCCCCATCACCTTTTAAACAAAAATGCTGTCATTGATTTGCAGTTTCATGATGATTGAAGGCATGCTTTTGCTGTTAAACAATCATTATTTAAAAGTTTAATCCCATAATTGTTTCCCATATCATAAAAACAAATCTTAAAATTCAATGTATATTTAAATTATTAATGTGATAGACATAACTTAGATACATGATTTTTGAAGAGTACAGACCTAAAGAGGTATTTAATCACTTTGTCAGGTAGGAGATGGACTTAATATATCTAAAATCATTTTTGGTGGTCTTTCTCACTGAGATGGTGGTAATTAACACCTAAAAGACTTCATGTAGCAATAAAAAGAAATAATGAGGCTGTGTTACAATGCCCTAGTAAAATGTCACTCTTTTGATTACTTCTCCAGAATTTGTCTGCCAAATGCCATCATTTTTCTCATTTAGCTGTCACCTTAGCTGTAGGGTACTGGTAGCATCTTACAGAAGTGCTCAGGTTCCTGGCTATTTACTAAACAAACCATGATAAATTCAAATCTGTCACTACACCCAAAATGAGGCTAGAGTTAATTTACTTGTGCAAATTGAAACATGCCAGATCTTCCTTTTGTTTCCGTATAGTTCCTGGACATGGCCACTTTGCTCATCTAGGAGTTGGAACCTAATTACCCTTTGCAACGCTGCTGTGGTAAAATAGCATGAATGTGTAACCAGTCTCACTGACAGCAATGTACACAGCCTCCCAGGACAGCAAGCCAGATTAAAATCAATGATTTGGGTCGAAGGGCCTTCTTGTCCTTTGGGCTGAAATATTACAAAGTCAGGACATGCTGTATTATATAAACACATCGACCTTCAATGTGTGTGTCCTTTGGAATTTTTCTTATAATCTCCAGAGGAAATATAAAAACAGCAAATTCAATTAAGTTACTTCACAGATTGACTTGAACGTAAGGTCAAAGTTCCCAGAAATAGACCTGAAAACATTATCTTTGGCTATGTAAAAATAACAACAACAACAACAAAACAAAATAAAAGCAAAAGTGCATCTCTACAAGGTTGCCATACCTGTACAACATTATGTAACATTTAGTCTCATAATGTTCAGAAAATCATGATCCCATATGAACTATTGGGTATTTTTCTTTCCTCTCTTAATAAAATGAGTTTTATAAACAGAAAAATTTCCAGGAGGGGAAAAAAGAGAAAGTAGCTCACTATGGAACTATCTAAATCAATTTTCATTTCACATCCATAGTTGAATACAGCTATAACTGGCTGGGGTAATATAGTGGAAAATCCAATATGGAGACTTGTATGTGCACTGGATTTTCAATCTTATTACACTATCTTGTTTGAAACAATATAGTTAGAGGTCAGTTAGTGCAGCTTTCTTCTCTACATAAGCTCAGTTTTCCAGGAGACATTCATTCATTCAACTATCTGAAAATGCATCAAGTTGAGACTTGCCCTATGGTTCTTATATTAGATTTAGGGAAGGACAGTATTTCAACTGAATGTTAAATTGTTTTAAGGTCAAAAAGTACTTGTAGCATCTGAATTTAGCCACTCTAACATATATATATGTATCTGTGTGTGTGTGTTTGTGTGTGTGTGTCTGTGTGTGTGAGTACACAAGTATGTGTCTATTTTCTCCCTTAGGACTACAATCTCATGCATATTAGCACTTCAAAAATTTGAAAACAATATGAAGACCCTAGAAACGTACCATAATGTTCTTACATATACTTCTTTTATGTATCTATATTTTTAAAGACTCAATAAAATTAACTAGTATCATTTCTTCCATTTTAAGAAAGCAAAAATTTCTTTCTACAAAATACATTGAATTCTGAATATATACATTTAGGAAATATATCTCATATATTCACACAAACATGTCTGTATGTGTGAAAATTCTAGAAATATTATCACCAATTGTTATAGTATCCATTATTAGAAAAGGCCATCTTATGGTTATCTTCATATTCTCAAAAAGTTTCGGTTGTCACATCAGTTGTTTTAACATCTTAATGTGATTAGGCTGTTGATTAACTACTTTTTCAAACAAAATTGTTTACTAGAAAAATAACACTATGTCCATGAAAACAAGATTACCAAAGTAAAAATAATATGAATTTTCCCACTAATAAGTGAGTTGCTACTTTCCTTTTTTTTTTTTTGAGACGGAGTCTCGCTCTGTCGCCCAGGCTGGACTGCAGTGGCGCGATCTCGGCTCACTGCAAGCTCCGCCTCCCGGGTTCACGCCATTCTCCTGCCTCAGCCTCTCCGAGTAGCTGGGACTACAGGCGCCCGCCACCACGCCCAGCTAATTTTTTGTATTTTTAGTAGAGACGAGGTTTCACCGTGGTCTCCATCTCCTGACCTCATGATCCGCCCGCCTCCGCCTCCCAAAGTGCTGGGATTACAAGCGTGAGCCACCGCGCCCGGCCGAGTTGCTACTTTTCTACCCATTTTTTCATGGGCCGGCCAATCTTTGCAATTAATGGACACATCATAGTTAAATAATAAATCTCCTGATGTACCACAGTCAGAAAAGAGTAACATTGCATATTTACTTTTTAGCTTTTCTTCTCAGTCAGAAAAAGAGTAAAATGAACCCACCCATGATGAGCACATAGGGAGGGAATACCCAGGCAGCGAAAACTGGATGCTGCTATCAAGTGCAGACTACTACAGCTCATGTCAATGAGGAAACCCATCCCAGATAATGAGTAACTGACTGCTTGCACGTTAGTGAGCACACTGGAGAAAACAACCACCCCAGCCAAACAATTAATGAAGACCCAGCATTTAAAATCTAAACTGTGCTCAAGTACAGACATTAAGAACTTTCTGCAATTAGTAGTTAATAATAAGGGCAAGACAATGACAATTGCAGTGGAGATAACTGTGAGATGGACCAAGAAAAATTTGTGACACACAAGAAGAGAAACAACTGCTTTTCTAATTATTTGAAAAGAGGTGTGGGGCCGAATGGGGTGGCTCATGCCTGTAAGCCCAGAAGGTGTGAGATGAACTAAGAGAAATTTGGGACAGACCAGAAGAAAAACAATTGCATTTCTAATTCTTTGAAAAGAGGTATGGGGCCAAACGAGGTGACCCATGCCTGTAAGCCCAGAACTTGGGAGGCCAAGGTGGGCGGATCGCTTGAGCTCAGGAGTTGGAGACCAGCCTGGGCAACATGGCAAAACCCCATCTCTACAAACAATACAAAAATTAGCCTGGTGTGGTGGCATGCAGCTGTAGTCCCAGCTACTTGGGAGGCTGAGGCATGGAAATTGCTTGAACTTGGGAGGCACAGGCTGCAGTGAGCTGAGATCACCCCATTGCACTCCAGCCTGGGTGACAGAGGGAGACCCTGTCTTAAAAATAAAATAATATAAATAAATAAACAAGATATGGAAAAATAGTACATCTTCAGAATATATTGTTTAGAGTTTACTGTACAAAACTCTGTTGAATTTAGCTATAAAAACAAGTTATACAAAATTATTTTATAGAATGTGTTCAATCATTCTCAATTAGCTACTAAATGTGTTAGCTAAATAGGCGAACCACGTATGCTTGTTAACTTTAGCAAGAGTGTCTTCTAACCAGTCATGTGTAAAAACAGATTGATATTCACTGCTATAGACCTCCTTCCCCAAAACTCACCAGTGGTGCAGTCTTCTGTTCAAAGGCAGGTGCTATCAGTACAGTTTTCATGTAAACCTCCCGTTAGAGCTATCTGAATCCCATTGGAAGCCTATCATTGTATCGTTTAAAAATCCCAAGTTCAGGAAACCTTTTTATTCTTATTTGGTGAAATTCCTAGTCATACTTTAAGACTTATCTTAAATATTATCTTTCTTGGAAAACTTTCTCAGTCCTCTTCAAAAAAGTAAGATTTCAGTAATGAAATGCAACTTTATCCTCTGTAATAACTAGATTCCAGGCCGGATCTGTCATAATAGCAACAGCAACAGCAGAAACAGCAACTAATATTGTTTGGCACTGAATGTAGCATCTTACCATATTATTTTGTTTAATACTTGTCATCACATTGTATGGTAGCTACCATACCACTATTAACTATTTTAATATCTGGAATCTTACCTATTGTCTCATAGATAGAGTAGATTAGGAATCAGAGCCATTTGTCCCAGAGAGTCTGAGATCTTAACCATGTGACTATGTAATACTTCTTCATTATTCTGAATTTTTTTTGCAGTAGCCTATGAACTTTCTGAAGATGTAGAATATGTCATCCTGTTTATCTTTGATCTCTCAATGTATAAGTTAGGATGGGGAAGTCGTGGTTCTCATGATAGAAAATGCACAAAAATAGAAAAATGCACATAAAGGGCTTAGCATACTAGCTTTCTCATATTAGCGGAGAGAAAGCTCCTAATTAGTGTTTGTGAAGTCAGTGAATTATGGCATTATTTAAGGTGTCCTAGCCTGGATTCACAGCACACCTAGAGCTCAGAGAATGATAAAATTGTACTCCTTCCTTCGGTTGCTTTTCAGAGGCTTCCTTCAGACAGCTGCTGAAAATGCCATTTGTCACTTGTCATTTATTATAAAATTACATTAGACATGCTATAACAATAAAGGACAGTAGGGAAAAGATTTCCTATAGTGGTCTTCAATTAATTTAGTCTTATGGTATAGTTATTAAATGGTCAGACTTACCTCTTTAGCCACTAAGATCAAAAGCAGAATAAATTTTCTGAAGTCTCTTTAGCACAAGTAACTCAAAAATCACTTCCACAGCACTATAACTCAAAGAGGTGTTTAAGAAATGTTTCCACGTATTTCCCGTAATTATATTTCTATTTCACTATACTGTATCCTGAATAGCAAAATCACATTCTGATAATAGTGTTGAAATTTAACTGAAAGAGATTTTCTAGACACAGCAACAATGCTCTTAAATACTTTGAGAGACAAGACTGATTTAATTAAATAATAACAGATTCAGAAGGTTCAGGCTTAAGTTCATCCAGAAGAATGTGAGTCATTCATTTCCCACTTTTCTTCTGCTGACTCACCAATAATAAAGGCTTTTTTCAAGAAGTATTTTCAAAGTAGCTTCATTTTAGATGCATATATAACAGATTTAATCATCAGTAGGTTTTCAATGAAGAATTCTAGTTAATTCACCCAATTTGATATATATATATATATATATTTTTTTTTTTACAGTATCCACACTTCAAAGTTGTTAAGCCTTTTAAAAATAGGGATTATCCCTTTGCATAAGAGGAATAGTAAATAATTCTCATTCAACTAGGTTAACTGGACCCTTGGGCCCTCTCTAGGAAGCAGTTTCAAGATAAGCACTTGGATCTGACAAAATAAAGCCATCACTAATAATAAAACCAGGAACCAATAATAAAACTATAGTATTGAACTGAAGATTCAGATAAAGGAATGTCACAGAGATACGATGCTTTAAGTTATCCTAGGAAGTTAGGTGAATCTCACTCTCGCTCTCTCTCTCTTTCTCTCTCTCTCTCTCTTCCCCCATCACAACTTTGCAAGATTATTACTATTATACTAGTTGTTTAAAATAGGAAATCTGAGTTTAAAGATACTTCATGCCTTTCCCACTGCCATTTAGCTATAAAATACAGAGACAGCACCAAATGCATTGCTTGTGTTTTCTGTTACAATGTATCATTTTCTTACTTATTTTATATATTCTGGAACGATTGTAATATGAATGTGTTTGATATAAAACACAAGTTCTCACTTTTTCTCTCTTGTGCGTTAAGGTACAATTCTCACATTTAGGCATAAAATTCAGTGTCTCTGTTAAATAATGATAGTACATATTCTATTTAAAACCAGCGGCATAAAAATTTTTCATCATTCAACTTCAAATTATATTCTTTTCATGTGCACTTTACTTATATTTCAAGTTTCAATGATTGTATTTTGTTCTTTTAGTTTCCATCAAGGTTAGCAATAGTTTTTAGATTTATTTAACTGGCATGAAAAGCATCCTCTTTCAACAAAATTATTAATAATATAGCTAATCTACTAGAAAACAGAGAAAATATTCTCAAATCTCCAAGGAGCACTTTTAAGCTCTTAAATTATTTAAAATTTGAAAATACCTTTTATTAAAATGCAAAGACATTCAGGCCCACCAGCTACTACATCTCAATGCAGGGTGTGTTGGATGTGTTTGATGAACTGGTTTTATTGGGCCATGGGAAAATAATGAACAATTAATATAGGCTTACATCTACAAAGTTTAATCATCTTCATATTAAGGTTTCTTTTGATATTCAAATCAAGAAATAACCTGGTGATTTGAAAAAATGAAAACCATATAAAAAGAGATAAGTTCAAACAGTTCATTGACTTTTGTTGTGTATCTTAAATAGAAATTTAAAATGCTATTGCAACAGAGATTTAAAATTTGCTTAAGTCTGTAACTGACAACTCAAAGTCAGAAAGGCAGCTGAGGAATTTATAAACAGATTACATATTCCCTTCAATCTGTGGATAACATCTTAAGTACCTGAGAAGTGCATTTATAGAAAGTCATCCGAAAACCATGCCTAAGAAAAATAATTAAAAGCCATGTTCTCACTCATAGGTGGGAATTGAACAATGAGAACACATGGACACAGGAAGGGGAACATCACTGTTGTGGGGTGGGGGGAGGGGGGAGGGACAGCATTAGGAGATATACCTAATGCTAAATGACGAGTTAATGGGTGCAGCACACCAACATGGCACATGGATACATATGTAACAAACCTGCACATTGTGCACATGTACCCTAAAACCTAAAAGTATAATAATAATAATAATAAAGAAAAAAAAAGCCACGTTTGAAATAAAGTTAAAACCGACACAAAGAGAAAATGCAGCAAATTATGATTTTTGAGCATTCTAGTATTGGCTAATTTTAATTTAATTTACATTTTAAATATATCCTATTTTGGCACTTAGTCCAGGCATTTAGTCATATATACATATGTATCACTAGTTAAATAGTAAGCTTATAAGGAAGAGTTTTCAAAACAGAGACATTTATATAATGACTTTGTAATTACTTAATTTCTAAAATATTGCAGTCATTTTTAAAAAGTGTTTTTTGCTTTTAGTTACTTGTTTTCAGGGTAAATGGAACTAGAATACCTTAAAATAAGCTAAATAATTTTCCCTTGAGTTGTAAAATTTATGTAAAGCACCAAACACACCGTGTGAAATAATTGGTATGCATTAAACATATCATAGGAGAGTATAAGCAGCTGCATTAGTAATAGTATACTATTACTAATATATACTAATACATACAAATTAGTATATATTAGTGTACTAAAACATACTAATTAGTATACTAATATGTACTAATAGTTCTCAGTGACAAGAACCCTGGGATGAAGAAATCATTATTTCCATCTATTATTTAAGAGAATGATGCAGAGGTTTTAAATACTTTAAGATTAAACAACTTCTAAGCATTGGAGCCAGAATTTTAAGTACTAGCTCCTTCCTGAGTGCATACTTTTTGCAGTGATTTAACACCGCCCACTAACTTTATAGAACATCAGGTCTTACAAGCTACATTATAATATAAACAGATGAACAGTGGCATAACCCTAAAAAGCTAGTTTATAAGAGCTTCACATTTTAAGAAGTTAAACATTATTTTCATTATTTAAAAAGTATATTCTCAATTTAGGATTCATGCGTCGTTTACAAAATAGGCATTCTTTTCCTTATTTAGAGTTCATGTATCATCATTTACAACATAGGCATTATTAATTTTAGGTTCGAAGGAATACGTATAGGTTTGTTACGTGGGTAAATTATGTGTTGCTGAGGCTTGGTATATGAATGAGCATGTCACCAAGGTAGTGAGCATAATACCCAATAGGTAGCCTTCCAATGTATGCCCTCCTCCCCACTCTCTACCCTCAAGCAGTCCCCAATCTATTGTTCCCTTCTTTGTGTCCGTGTGTATTCACTGGTTAGCTGCCACTTATAAGGGAAAATACGCAGTATTTGGTTTTCTGTTCCTGTGTTGGTTCACTTCAGATAATGGCCTCCAGCTGCATTCATGTTGATGCAAAGGACATGATTTCATTATTTTGTATGACTGCATAGTATTCCATGCTGTATATGTACATTTTCCTTATCCAGTCCACCATTGATGGGTATCTAGGTTGATTCCATCTTTGATATTGGGAATAGTTCCATGATGAACACAAGAGTGCATGTGTCTATTTTTATAATACATAATACATATTTATAAGGGTTCATTGCTGCTATTGACTGAATGTTTATGTTCCCTCAAAATTTATATGTTGAAATCTTAAACCCGAATGATATGGTATCTGGAGGTGGAGCCCTTGGTCAACAATTAGGTAATGAGGGTGGAAGCCTCATGAATGAGATTAGCATCCTTTTAAGAGATAGACCCTTGTTGTCACTCTCTGTTCTCCACCATGTGAAGACAAAGTAAGAAGACAGCCATCTGCAAAGCAGAAAGTGCTCCATGGCTCACTAGATACCGTATCTTCCAGCACCCTGATCTTGGACTTCCCAGCCTCCAGAACTGCAAGAAATAAATGTATGATATTTATGCTGCCCAGTCATCCACGGTATTGTTTGGTAACTTGATTAAGACAACTGCCCTCAGGCATGTTTGTCAGAAATGTTCTTGTTGGTGAATCTGAAACAAGAAGATTGGAAAAAAGTAACATAGGCTGGGCGTGGTGGCTCATGCCTGTAATCCCAGCACTTTGGGAGGCCAAGGAGGGCGGATCATGAGGTCGGGGGTTCGAGACCAGCCTGACCAAAATGGTGAAACCCCTTGTCTACTAAAAATACAAAAATTAGCTGGGCATGGTGGTGTGCACCTGCAATCCCAGCTACTCAAGAGGCTGAGGCAGGAGAATCATGTGAACCTGGGATGAGGAGGTTGCAGTAAGCCAAGATTGCGCCACTGCACTCCTGTCTGGGCGACGGAGCTAGACTGTCTCAAAAAAAAAAAAAAAAAAAAAAAAAAAAAAAAAAAAAAGTACCGTAACAGCCAAGAAAGCTTATATTATTTATCACTATGGAGTTATGGTAACATATTCAGTCCTTGACTTCCTGCAAAATGATACCATTCATATGCACTTTTGCAGCAATCCTGTTTAAGTAAAAACTGATCTATTCATAGCCATATATCTCTAGCTACAGATGTGCATATGAGCAACATGTGTATTGTCTTCATATATGTGCATTGAATTACTTTTGTGTAACCTAGTCCAAAACAAACTAGTCAAAACAGCAATTTGTTTACAATAGATTAAATGGTTAGCCTTTACTTCTTAAACTTCGGCTAGTGATATCTACTTTAACTTGTTTAAAAAATAATTGAGGGCTGGAAGCGGTGGCTCACGCCTGTAATCCCAGCACTTTGGGAGGCCGAGGCAGGGAGATCATGAGGTCAGGAGATCGAGACCAACTTGGCTAACACAGTGAAACCCCGTCTCTACTAAAAATACAAAAAATTAACCAGGCGTGGTGCTGGGCGCCTGTAGTCCCAGCTAGTTGGGAGGCTGAGGCAGGAGAATGGCGTGAACCCAGGAGGCGGAGTTTGCAGTGAGCGGCAATCACACCACTGCACTCTAGCCTGGGTGACAGAGCAAGACTCCGTCTCAGAAAAAATTGATAAAATGATAGGATGAGTACTAGCTATAAATGAATACAATCACGATGAAAAGATTACAATGATGGTACAGATATTCTGTTAAAGCTTTCAATGAGATTCATTTACTTTAGCAATGTTTTTAAACTTTTGTATGTCTTTTAAAGAGAATTGATTAGACATTTGGATGAAGAATAAACTCTCAAAATAATTGAAAGAGATGTGATGAGTAATTTTATGTGTCAACTTGCCTAGGTTACGGTGCCCACTGGCCTAGTCAAACATTAGTACTTGGAAGTTATTGTTTAGATGTGACTAATATCTTAATCAATAAATGTTGAATGAAACATGTTATTCTTCATAATGTTAACAAGCTTAAAGTTGAAAACGTTAAGAACAGAGACTGAGGTTTCCAGAAAAGAAGGAATTCTCTCCAAGACTGCAATATAAAAACTCTGCTTAAGTTTCCATCCTGCTGCTTTGTGAAGTTAGGATTCAAGACTGAAACATTAATTCTTACCTAAATTTCCGTCCTACTGACCTGCCTTACAAATTTCAGACTTGTCAGCTCCCACAATTGTGGGAGCCAATTTCTTAAAATAAATCTCCTCCTCTCTCCCTCTCTATACATATATATGTCATATATATAATTCGAAATAGTATTTTCACATCTGATTTTTAAAATAAAGACACATAAAACTTGATGTCTAGGTAACTTCCCATCTTCCAATTCAACATTCCAACAATTTTGACTATTTATCCTATAAACAGTTTCTTTCATTCAACAAATCATTATGACAAAGTTAGAGTAAGCATCTCTGAAAGAATAATAATAAAATTCATTTTTAAAATATTCACTTTCTACTAATTTTTTGGTTTCACTAATGGCAGGGCCTCGGGAAGGGTTGGTGTTCATCCGCTTGCGGAGGCAAGCCAGGTAAGCAACTAATTTGTTGCTTCAAAACCATAAACTTTCATCAGAAATGAAGATTGTATTAAAATGTCAGTGCTAGAGTGGACCTAAGAAAAACGTCTTCCAACTCCCTCATTTCAAAGTGATTGTTGCTCTGAGGTCATACAAATAACATGACAGGATGAAGTCTACTAATAAGATACTACATTGATATCATACTCAAAGAAAAACAATCATACATTATGTGGAGTAAATATTAATAAGCAGACAGGTATTTGTTACATAATTGAAGAACAGGAAAAACAAGGACAGTTTCTTCCTCCACTATTTTTTCAGCTTATGGAATAGTAATTCAGATCAGTTTGCAAAGACTATAAAGATGAATTTGATACAAGTTTTAGAACAATATAATGTATGACATTTCTACTTCATTGCAAGTTTTGGCTTAAATGGCTGACCAATAGTGAAAAGCATCCTTAAGTAAATTTAAAAATATAAAACCATAATATGGATCTCAGTAATATAAAATACAGATGATATTTATAAGAACCCAGAAATAATATGTAAACCAAATGCAATGAATAAGGGTAAATTAAAGAGAAAATTAGGAGACTCAAACAAAAACAGAGCTGATAATAGAGAAAAAATGGAAAAAGAAAACAGAATACATGCTTTATATATATTTATATATATTTGCTTGTATGTTGTATATATGTGTTTATATATGTATATTCTATATAGTAATAAGGATGACCAAAGAACGAAAAAGGAAGAAGAAAGAACATAATAGTGGAGAAGACTTAGCACAAAAAAATCACCAATTATCACCACCATATATGGCATTTTTAATTTATTTTTTGCTGAAGTAAAATGTAATCAAATACAATAGAGCTAAAATAATTAGAAATATTTATTGAAGACAGAATGAATGAAGCAATTTAAAAGATCATCATATTTCTAAAACTATTCTCTTTTTATAGAATAAATCTGTTTCACTGGAGGCAATCAAGTAAGAGTTTAATTCCATAATCAATATATCACATTAGTTTTTAATTACTTATATATGCAACCACTTCCCTTTTCCTATTTTTTCTTTTTTTTTTTTTAGGAGTTAACAGTCTTTATTGGGCTCAGACCAGGAGTCCATGGGTCTTGAAGAGCTCTGTGTATTTGTCAGTTTTCTTCTCCACTTTCTTCTCTGCCTGTTTCCGTAGCCTCATGAGCTGTTTCTTCTTCCAGTAGTGGATCTTGGCCTTCTCCTTCCTCTTCTCCTCCAGGGTGGCTGTCACCGCCTGCTACTTCCAGCCAACCTCGTGAGCCAGGCGCCCCAGATAGGCGAACTTTCTCCTAGGCTTCAGACGCAGACCTTGAGGGCAGCAGGAACCACCATCCGTTTTTTCTTGTCGTAGGGCGGTAGGATGCCCTCAAACGCCTTGAGGCGGTCCAGAGCGGCCTGGCCTCGCTTGGTCTTGGGGGCAGCTTGGCTCGCACGCTCCGCCAGAAGATGCAGCTGGGGACCCGGAAGTGGTAGGGCCTGGGGAAGGGCTGGTGTTCATCCGCTTGCGGAGGAAAGCCAGGTACTGCACCTCGTCTCTGTAGAAATTGCCAGAAATGCTGATGCCTTCGCAGCGTATGACCACCACCTTCCAGCCTAGCGGTACCTGTTTAGCCACGATGGCCGCCAGGCGGCCCAAGAGATGGCCGCGACCATCAAGCACCAAGACCTGCACCTCCGCCATCTTCGGCAGCCGCTTGGGAAAACCCCTTTTTCTATTTTTATTGCATTATCTGCTAGTTTACCTGCTCCATCAGCTTCTTGAGGAACACTTTTCACCTGGTTTATAACCCCTCTCTCTTACATGATTCCTGCTACCAAATGCTGCGATTTCAATATCCGTATCAATACATCCTCACTAGCTCTATATTCCCTAATACCCTCTACTGAAAGGACAGTCACCTCCATTTCACCTCCGCAAGACTCTCACAAAAACATTACCTAGACCTTAGGATCACACAAAGATATCCTAGCTCTGAAATTACAAACCCAGATGGTTCTCCCTTCTACCTTGGCCTCCCATCTCCTGATCTCTGTCTTGCCTGGTGCACCTACTCGTCAACCTGACTGAAGCCTTAGTGCTGTTTCACAAGCCTCTCTCCTCGAGGTAAATGGCATGTCCTATGTTTCACAATACTTGTCTCAAATATGTAGAATTCTCTTCAGACCTCTAACCCAGCTGTTGCTCACATTCTCACCGAAATAACTTTCTATTTTAGTGTCTCAAAATGGACAACAGATACGAACTCTTTCAACTTCCCAGTCACTGCCAGCCTACTTTGTTTTTCTACTTCCTTCTTATCTACCTTTATATTACAAAGTAAGACAGTTTTTCCTCAAGTTATCTGAGTTTTGATTCCAGTCCGTCCAGATTCTCAATTCCATCAGATATCCTCTCTGCTTTACATCATTTACGTTTCTTCCCACTCATCATCTATAAAATGGGACTTGTACATATTGAATGAATTAGGTGAAATCCTGTATGTAAAGCACTTGACACATGTACAGTACATATTAAATGCTATGAGATATTATTGTTGGCAGAGTACCAGTAGTATTAATAAATAGTAATATAATTTTAATATACCTGAAGTCTTTTACACCTAAATATAAACAAATTAAATATGACGTATCCCACTGCCTCTTCCTTTCACTCTTACTCTTTCTTCTTAGCATCCTTTATTGAGTTCTTACCATGTCATTCATCATTTTAAACCTTTCTATAGTTGTAAAACTTAAAATCCTTATAAGGGGCTTAACACTTTTGGGGGCAAATAGCAAGTACTTGATTAATGTTAGTAAAAGTAGTTGTGATGATTAGATAATAAAAACAACTATAGATTAGATATCATCATGGACCTTTGATAAACAGCTAAGGAAATTGCCCAAGGCTATAAACCTAGTAAAAGGTGGAGATGTATGCTTGCAATTAGATCAACTCATTGACACATTTGCTTAACAATCCCTACCCTTGGAACCTTCCCACTAAATTCCTGATTTTTTGTTTTTTTAAAAAAGGGCCTTTTATCAGGCACCAACCCATGTGAAGGTCACAATGCTGTCAACAACAATCCTTCTTGGAGCTTTTGTCTCCTATAACCCTTGCATGCCATTTGTCCATAGGAATTAAGAGCTGACCTTCCTGAGCCCTGACTTTGTGTCAGCCATTGAACCAGTAACTATACAGGCCCTGACTAATTTTATCCTTACAGCAATCCTATAAGCAAGGAATTGTTATTATTGTCTCCATTTGACAAATGAGCAGCATTTAGTTGCATGAGGTTCAGACAGTGAAAATATCTGAATTATAAAAATCTATACAAGTGACAAAGTGTAAATCCAAGATGAGAAGCCAGCAGCTTGTCTCATGCTTGTACTCACAATGGTGCTCTAATGACCTTAATGCCCAAGTTAGTAGCACATAATACTGAATACATGCTTGTGGGACAAATGTTTATGCTATAGAACTTACATAACACATAGCTAAATGCAGTGTTAAGGAAGATCATTGAAATACTGGAAAATAACTTTTCTCTCCAGTTTTGGTGTTTTAAATTCCTAAAAAGAGTTTCCAATTCTCATGTTCAATTTGAAGGTAAAGGATTTATGTTTATGGTCTTAACATATACCTAGACATTAAAAAAGGAGAAGAAGAGTAAAAGCAACTACAGATCCTATCACGAACACCACCTGGGCACTTACGTGGCTATAACAAGGTAGAGGTATTTCATTAATCTAATATTTGACACTAGTTTCCCCAAAGAGATCACTCTTTAAGAATACATTTACAGGTGTTCAGGGTGAAGGTAAAGCTGGGAGGTCAGGAGGGAGGGCCTATCAGGGCTTAGAGAAGGGGGATGCTATTTGTCATGTCATGGGAATTGATGACAGATGGGGAAGGAGATTTGTTTTGTGGGTCCTGAAAGGAAGAAGGAAAGAGAAGCATGCAAGGATGAATGGTGCCAGGAAGACAGAGAATGTGTGAATACACTGAGGGAACACAATAAACTAGGATCAATGATTCCATCAGGTCCAGGTAAAGCTTTAGGTATTGCTAGGAGCCTCAATCATATCTGGACAATTTTCAATTAAGTCTGCTGGGCTCATGGAGGCTTGGTGGTAGTGGAGTTCTGCTGTGAAAACAAATGGCACCATGCTTTATGATTGGCCCAAGCAAGATTGCACAGTGACAGAGAAAGACAAGTAGAAGCTCAGGAGGCAGAAGGCTTTGTGAACCAGGGTAGTTTTCAGAAACCCTGAGGGAAGAAGACTTTCGACGGTGTGTTAAAATGACACACCTAGTTTTGATTCAAGAGATTTGGGCTTAGACCAAGAGTCTTCAAATGTTTTAAATCATTAAGAGATTAGGATATATAACCAGAGTTAAAACCTGCAATATGGTTTCAGAGATATGAGAAGGAAACTTCTCCAAAAATACTTCCTGAGGATACACTCTAATTGCAACAGGGCAGATAAATGTCTTTGGGGCCTTTAAGCAAGGTAAGAAAGGTGGTGAGATCTGACAGATGTCAATAAGAAAAATTAAGAGTTGGCACAGAATATTTAGAAAAGTACAAAGATGAAAAATTCAAACAGAATTAGAAATGAGCACATACACAGTGAACATTTTGAAAGGACTATACAATCTTAATTGAAAGGCTTGCTAATTAACTTTTTATGCATACTAAGACTGGAGTCATTGTACCCTGTTTTATCCAGCAGTTACAGTCAATATTACCAATATTACCATTCTTGTCTTAGAACAACACTACATGTTTAACTTACAAGAGAAGATATATGGTAGACAAAGCTGAATGGAAATGGACTTACCATGGAGAGAAAATTAAGCAGCAACAATTTAGTAAATGATTTTATTATAAGGTTATGCAGAAAATGTGTAATTTATGCAGATGTCTTTCAAGTAAAATAAAACACAAATTCGATGGGAAAGGAAATCCTGAAATAGAAGTGAAAAACTAAAATCTTCTCTGTCAAAAGTTTAATGCACTTACTGAAAAAGTATATAATAATCAGTTACTTCATTTTAGGTATATTTTGCATTATCTTCTAAGCTAGAGTACAGAAACTATATTCATGGGTTTTTAAAAATACATTATCTCATTCCTCTAATTCCCATTGGGTGTGACACCTTCTTCATACCTAGTATTATTCTATTAACAGTAGAACTTCAAAAAGGTGTGCTCACTGAATGAATTAGCTTGATGACAACAGTTTACAACAGTTCAGACTCATAGTGAACTTGTTATTCACTATGTTGTTAATAAAACATGTTATTTGCTAAATGACATGCTAAAAAGGAAAATGAGCTAGTTTTCTATTTCTAATGTTGAGTTCTTCTACTACCAACATTATATATTCTAAAACAATTTTATTATGTACCAATTGTGGGTACACAGTTACAAGACTTAATTTCTAATTCCTATTTTTGCCAACAACATGCTATGAAGATTTGAACAACCTGGTTAAATTGGAGTGGCCTAAGTCAAAAACGTAGAAAAGAGGGCTTCTATTGATTGCTTTCTCTCAGCCCCTTCATCATTCACACATATACTAGCAAATTTTTTTCAAATGACATATGATACATAGACACATAACATACATATATAGGTTGTTTCTGTATGTGTATATATGTGTTTGTGTGTGTATATATATGTGCATATGTGTGTGTATATATGTGCATATGTATGCATACGTATGTAGCCACATTCTCCCTGTCAGAAAAGTATCTCCCTCTCACCTAGACTTGCTAAGTCAACTCTTTCTTGACAACTTCAACACTTCTTTGATCATGATGGTCTTTAGTGACTATTTATTCCCCTCAGCTTCTGTACTATTTCTTCCTTGTGCTTATGATCTTATGTCTATTCTTACTTCGCAAAGAGTCTATAATTTATTATTGGGTAGATAATATGCTTTATACATTTTAATATCTCCAAGCCTAATGGGTATTCAGAAAATGTTTATTGGTATATTATTAAAATTATTCAGAACTGTTCTTAGAAAAAGAAAGTAAATATATGTTTAATAGGTCTATTTTTCCTTCCATACTACAAAACACACTCAAAAATCTTCATTCTAGATGATTTCTGCTTAATGTAAAATATCCTTTCAATAGAAAAAAAGTTCATAATTAAAGAATCTAAAACTTTTGCAGATTAAGGATGTTTCATCCAATTTTTTCATTTAGAAAGGAAAAAACAAGCTTAGACCTAGAAAAGTTAAGTAAGTCTCTTTGTTAAATTCACAATTTTGCAAGTCTGAGAGCTAACACAAGAAAAAAATGGAACCACGATCTTCTAATCTTAGCTTAGCATTTCAGCTACTACAACAATTATCTTAACTCTGCTATGCTGGATTCTACTCTCTCTGATGATATAACCATGCTGGTTCTGTTTACCACTGTGTTCCCAGCACTGAGTCACACAAAATCTGCGACACAGAAGTCATTTGATAATGGTTTGTTGAATGAATACTGAATGCTTCACTATATATACTGTATACCATATGAAGTAGAATTTTACTCCCACAAAGGGCACTATTCAAAAGCATTGTTTTGCAGATCACAGTCTCACATTGAAAATACTGCTGTTCATAGAAAAAAGAAAGAACATAGTTAATTTCTAGCTCTGGGTTTTCCAACCAAAACATACTGACCCCTCACAGAACTGCCATTAAGATTATTAGTCACTTGCTGTCTTTTTAATAATATACATATGGACAAATGCCATCATGTCTTTGCCTGAATGCTTGCTTTGAGGAAATTTATAAGAACACAATGTGTAAGCAGTAAGTTATTGTTATCATTGAGAATGAGTCGTCACAGACTTTAAAACATACAGAGAGGCCAGGCCTGGTGGCTCATGCCTGTAATCCCAGCACTTTGGGAGGCTAAGGCAGCACAATCTCTTGAGTCCAGGAGTTTGAGATTAGCCTGGTTAACAGAGTGAGACCTCGCTCGTCTGTACAGAAAGAAAAAAAAAAAAATAGCCTGGCATGTTGGCACCTGCCTGTAGTCCCAGCTACTCAAGAGGCTGGGGTGGGAAGACTGCTTGAGCCCAGGAGTTAAAGGTTGCAGTAAGTTAGGATCACTCCACTGCACTCCGGCTCTGTCTCAAAAATAAACATAAAATAAAATAAGTATATAGGTAGGGCTGGGTGCGGTGGCTTCAGACCTGTAAGCCCAGCACTTTAGGACGCAGAGGCAGGAGGAATGCTTGAGGCCAGGAGTTCAAGACCAAACTGGGCAACATGGCAAGACTCAGTCTCTACAAAAAACTAGTAAATTAGCCAGCCACGGCAGTGGGCACCTGGAGTCCTAGCTACTCAGGAGGCTGAGGTGAGAGGATCACTTGAGCCCAGAAGTTCGAGGATGCAGTGAGCTATTATTGCACCACTGTACTCCAGCCTGGGCAACAGAGTGAGACCTTGTCCTAAAAACTGGAGAGGTGATAGATAGATAGATAGATGACGGACAGACTATTTCTTAGAATTCAGAGATAATGAAAGTCCACAAGTCTAAAGGATGAAGATAAAAATTCAAATGCACATTTTAAAAGAGGTAACATCAAACAGTTTGATTTTATCTCCAGTGCCCTTGAGTAATTAAGCAACACGTGTTTCTCATACCCTAAGTTTGTCACTGAGTTGTTCATTTGGACATAGGTACAGTAAACAGTGGCATAAGGTGACCTCTACTCTGTAGGAGTTTACAAGACCTTTGGGAGAACAAAATGTATAGCTATGAATATGGGGGTCAAGAAGCATAAGAGAGGATGGGGAGCAGGGAGGTGAGGTCGAAGGATGTTGCTTTAGGAGGATGAGGAATTAAATTTCAACAGAACAGGAGAAAAAATAAGCAGAGCGGCTTGGATTTGTATTAATCAAAAACATAGAAAGAATGTAAATTTTTAGCGGCAAGTACTGTGATAAGCATTAAATTTAAGGAAGATTGATATGGCAATAATCTGCAGAATAAATTTAAGCAGAGAACTATTATTGAGGGAGAGGTCTGCTGGGAGGCCTTTCGCAGGAAGCAGGTGTGAAGTGATGAGAGACTGGAATAAGATAGTAGAAGTGGGATTAAAAAATGGAATTTGTTCCCCTTTATTTTAGCTCATTCTGAAAACTGGAAAATATTTCTAAAAGCTTTTTTTCACACGTTCCCTTCTACATTTAGAATACAGCGCTTAGGGATGGACACCCGAAAACGCTTGAAACAAACCCTTTCATTTAGTTCATTCACAGCCATCTGGATGTCTTGATTGCATATCTGCCTCAGCGCTACCTCGTGAAACAGGGATTTCTACTCTTTCTAAGCCTGGTGACAAACTCAAGAGATCATGAATAAAAACACTGCAGTGCCCTCTGGGAGGGCGCAGAAATTTTCACTTCACTTTCAATTTAAGAGATTGAAAGTAGACTGCTTTTCAGATACTTCAGTATTTCATGGATCAATCACACCAGTATGTTTCAGAAGCTAAGACATATTAAATTTTTCCCTCTATCAAGAGAGAACAGAGCTAAGTTTTTGAAAATATCAAGTATCGAAGCAAGGTCAGATGTACTCTCTGACACTCTTCTCAAGAATCATTTCCTTCAATTGTCAAAGGGAAAAAATAAACTCTTGTCTTAAAGTTGGAGGTAGAAATCATTTTAATTTTAAAGAGCTTCTTATTTTGTATGAATCTCGTGGCTTTTTTACTCTGAGAATCCTTCCACCTTCTCCTGTAATACCAATCAACAATGGATACTTCAAAGTACTTGACCTGACTCACGGTATAGACCAAACAGCAAAAGCAAAGGTACACAGGTTTTCTTGAAACAGTTATAAATTTAAATTTGATAGTATAGTGTATTCTGAATACATTCAGAGAAAGTATGGCCTCAAGTGCTAAATAATTAAGTAAGCAATAATTTACCTTTCCAACTTTTACTTTATCTCCTGTGTGACTCAGAATTTGCTGGACTTTAAAATACGTGGGGAAAAAACACATTAAACATCCTCCTTTTTTATATTCAAACCATTTTATTAGCTCACTTTACTCGTACAAATTATATTCCTTCTCCAAACTTTTTTTTTTTTTTTTTTTTTAATGAAATGTCTGTGCAATACAGAGTTGATGGTAGCAGACTTTGCCCTCAGGGAGAAAGCCAGATTCAGAGGGCTCCATGAACTGCCTGCAAATCACAACGCTGGATGCCAATGTCCATTCTCTGGCTGACTCAGCAGGAGCACCTGCCTGCCACTTAACCTTTGGCTAGGGAATCCCACTCAGACAATGGACTGTGTTCTTAAGAGCTTTTATTCAGTTTAACCATAGATTTATCTCTTTTAAATGACCACATTTATAAATAATTTTTAGATGAAAGAGAATCTTTACGAAATTTAGATATGAACATTTTAAAAGATCTCTTGGTAACAATAAGAGCAAAAGTATAAACACAGTCGCACATTCGAATAGCCTTCTATCTTCATGAAAAACACTACAAGCTTTCATTACAAATGTATTCCTGAGAATACGTTTGCTCAGGAATGGATAGTTTTTATAAGAGTAACAACCTAGAAATTAAACGCACACTGATATAATGATTATATCCATTTTTTTAAATTCCTTAACATATTGAGAGCTTTCCAATGAATGTCACGCATCACTTTTCCCTTAGTACTTCTGATATGTAAAGATTTTTTAGACTTACTCATCTAATTTTTAACCAAAATACTTTTATGCCTATTTTTCACATCTCCAACTAATTATAAGGTTCTACAGGGCAAAAGCCTTGTATTTTTACCTCTCACCAGTAGTTGGAGTAGAGTGGTTTTCATATTGTAGGTCGTCAGTTAACATTGCAAACTGACAGACTAATTGAAATGGCCTTCCCACCCCTCCAACTCAGAAGGCTTATAGAATGCCTGAGATTTTCAGAATCAGGTTGAATGAGGGACCTAAAGGCAGTAGCAACAGGTGCAGAGAAACTGAGGGAAAGCTGCCAGGTGCCATTCTGATTGTGTATTTGTGAGATTCCGGAAGACTCCAGTAGGTGCTCTGTGAATGCATCTTAAGAGGGTGCATTTGACCAGTATTGAGTGGATAATTATTGAGATAGGACTAAACTGATTTAAAAGTAATTCTTCCCTAATGTCCTCTGAACACGAATCAGTAAACAGGTACGTAATAGGATTTTTGACAAAGCTCTTTTATTAGGAACTGATACTATTTAGAAATTAGATTGGTTGTATGTCCCACTCATAAATAACACTGATAAGCAAGTACTCTTCATCGGTATAATTCAGAAAATTGCAAAATCCTGTCTCAAATTTTATTAATAGGGCAATTTGCATGACAGCAACTCATCTTAATAAGCATTGTAATTGCCACATCAAACATTATTAAGACCTTCCAAACCCAAGGCTGATGTTTTGGGAGGATGGGTGGTGAGTGAGAAAATTTTGCTTAATAGGATTTAGAAAAAGGATTGTTTTCTTTCCAGGGTTTGTCATGTTTCCAGAATTCCCATTAGTCATTATTCTAGCCCTTTTCCTAAACTTTTCTGTCCAAAAATCATGTTGATGGTTCCAATAAAAATAAACTCATTACCAAATGAGTTTATTTTTTGCTGTTTGGTTTATAATTCTTTCTAACACAGGTAAATTGTACTTGTAAAATAAACTGACAATATGTTATATTAATGTCCCAGGTGAAAATGTAATAAATCTATCAGACAAGGACCAAAAATATCACTGCTTGTTCTGAACATAATGAAATGCAGCAATCTACCTAAGTGACGTGAAAGTAGGGGATATGCTTCAGAAATAAGCATGCTTACAACATGTTTAATGGATATTGGAAAAGATTTGTCTCATGTGTGAAGTGTCTGCACACATAAAAACTTATTAAGCTAATGCCTCTCAGTCTAATTTCTTTTTGAATTAAAAATAAGTTTTAATCAAACCCTAACCTTTAACATTATATGACCTCTATTACCCTATGAACCACACAGTCATGGCTAAGTGAAAAAATTAGATGAACACACTCTTAGAAAATTGTTTAAATGTCCTCAAGAATCTTAAGGCAACAAATATATTTGGGAATAAGCACATCAAAATTCTATGAAACCATTTTTTTTTTCCTACCTAGGATATACTCTTTCTTCCTCCAAAGATAGATTTTAGGGTTCTCAATAAGTGGCCATTGCTTCTTAGGACAAATGAAGCAGTATCGGTATTAGAATGCTGACCCTCATCAGTAGTTCTGCAGCTATAAAATTACAATTGCAGGGGCTGGGCACAAGTGGCTCATGCCTGTAATCCCAACACTTTGGGAGGCTGAGGCTAGAGGACTGCTTGAGGCCAGGCATTTGAGACCAGCTTGAGCAACATAGCAAGACCCCACTATGCATGCCTGTAGTCCTAGCTACTCAGGAGCCTGAGGCAGGAGGATCCCTTGAGCCCAGGAGTCCAAGGTTACAGTGAGCTATGATTGCACTGCTGCACTGAAGCCTAGGTGACAGAGCAAACCCTGTCACTAAAAAAAAAAAAAAATTAAAAAATTAAGAAAGTTACAATTTATTTTGCATCTTACATAAACGGTAGATCATCATTCATATGGTAAAAACATGGGCAGTAAAAGTTCAACGTAATTATGACATAATTAACTGTCTATCTTTCAATTTAAGCTCTCATTTCTCCTCCAAACCCACCATCTTAACCACTAGTCCCTACACTGTGGGATTATTCTCCCTTATTTTGTGCCTTTAATCAAATTTCTCACCCATTAAAACATATCTTTGGCCTTCCTCACGACTCTGTTAAGAATGGGGAGGGGTCTGATATTTTCCCTACTTGCTGGCTAATACATTAGGCTGCCATAGTTTCATGGATGCTAACTGAAAACACAGGACTCCTGGGTCTGAGTGAAAAGACCTCATTACTGAAGCCTCAAAAGTATGTGCTTCCTGTTTTCATAGGTTTTCCCACACTGATTTTCATAGTGACAATGTGTTGGGCAGCACAGGTGAATGCCATGCACACCACTGGTTTCTGACACAGTTAAGAGACCCTGAGCTCAGGAAGCTCCCCATCTTATAAAGGTCCTGCAAGAAAGCCTGATTAATTTTTGCCCCTGAGGTAAATATTATCTTTACTATCCTGGTCAGGAAACAAATCTGCCTTCTTCCCTAAAGGCAGACACTATCTCTATTGTCCAAGGCTGTTTGTTACACACTCTTGAAAAAAGGAGTTCCGAACACAAGCTATCAAAAAACATGTAGAACTACCAGGGAGAATTCTTTCAAAACCTATCCTTAAAATTGCAATGTAAATCCTACTTCTTTCATAAGAGGCCACAATAACCTTTTACTTCCAGCACTATATTTTCAGGGTCATTAGCATATCAGTCACTGTTGTGTGGCATAATTTATGTTATTAACTTTATTACTTAACATTTGTAAACCATTTATATGAATTAAATTGTCACTTTGTCTTCTTAAGTGGTTTAAACTCATTGAAGGTACAAATTATTAAGTTCCTTTTTAGCCCCACAAAATTCAGTGGAGCTATATTTTGAATAGCCACTCAACGAATGACACAAAAGTCAGTTATTTTTAAAAATATTTTATTCTAAACAACATGTAAGAAAACTGTAGTGGAAATTAACCTAAAGAGTTTTATTCTAAAAAGTTTAGAAGAAACATTATTTATCAGAATGTCGTACCAACATTCCCTATGCTATTTGCCTATCTTTTATATAGCAGATATGTTTTTAGTCAACTTTATTTGGTTTCAAATATCAAGGAATACCAATTCTTATGAATAAATAAACTGTGAGTATAAATCTAGTTTTAAGTTTTTGAATTAATAATGATCTGCTAAGATTTGGAATGAAATTGGTTTTGACTTCATAGAGCTTAATAACAAGAACCTCCAAGGTAAAAATTTTCAAATCTATACTTTATTAATGTTTTAAAAATCAAACTATGCAAATGCAGTTTTAAAAGCCAAATAATGATACATCAAACAACCTTAGGTATTTCCAATACCCAGAGGCAACGTTTTCTAATGCATCTCAACTATTTATAAATGTTTTTGCCTTCATGTTTGTAAGTGTTCAACTTCTATTTATAGACTTATTTTTCATTTTCACATTCTCTTACTGATTTCTTCTTACAGAAAGGAAGCATTTAACTCTTATACTAACCTCCTCTCATCCACTGTATATTTACAGCATGCTTTTGGTTAAATCAAGTGTTATTATGACTATGCAAGCAATCTTTACAGCTGAACCTTGTAGTATATTTGGATTACATTTCATTTCAAACAGCTTTTTACATTCCCTTAATAACTCACATTTTGTATACTCAATTTTGTATCCATCTATCATTACCATATTATTAAGCTTTCCATGAGAATTTGTCTCTAAAATATCAGGTAAGCATCCATTATTCCAGCTTCAATCTGTCCTGGTTGCTTCTGAAGCTCAATGTATGACAAGCTTCTATTGTGCTGTCCTGCTTCCTTATCATTCTGAGATTAACTTCAATATCTTCCTATACATAGCCTCTTATTTTGGGGATATTTCTCCCTTTTTTGTTTACTTCTTAGTTTTGGAGGAAAATAGATAAAAGTAGTATCCTCAGCAAGGGTGCATTAGCCAAAAAAAATTGAAATCTTATAGGTCTAAAAATGTCTTTCTTCTTGACATTTGAAAAAATAGCCTGGCCATACAGAAGATTCTAGTTGAAATAATTTTCCTTCAGAATTTCAAAAGCTTTACTCAGCTGCCTTCTAGCCCCGGATTTCCATTGGGCAGACCTGTGCCATTTTGATTCTTAATTTTTTATATGTGAGCATTTTGGAAAAAAAAAAAAAAAACTCTTTGGACATTTTAAAGATCTTTGTTTTTTTTCCTAATGTTTTGAAGTTGCATGCTATGTGCATTGAAAATTTTATTTATTCCACTGTGTTAAGGATCCAGTGGTAACCTTATAATTAAGAACACATGTCCAACGATGATAGGAAATTCTTAATTAAAAAAACGTCACTTTCACTGTTTGGAAATCTTATTATTCAAATGTTTGATCTGCTAGATAAATACTCTAATTTTCTTATCTTCTTATGTAGTATCTACTTGATTGTAAAATTTTGTTTTACTGTTTATTTTCCAGCCCTTCTGCTGATTTTTATGTTACCACTTTTAATATTGTAAGAGCTATTTTATATTCTCCGGAAGTCCCTTCTTGGTATTTCCCTTTTTTTCTGAGAATACTATTATTCCGTTTTCATACCGCTATAAAAAACTCCCCAAGACTGTAACCCACGAAAGAAAGAGGTTTGACTCACAATTCAGCATGGCGAGAGTGACTTCGGCAAACTTACAATCACAGCGCAAGGCAAGGAGAAAGCCGGGAACGCTCTCCGCAAGGCTGCCGTCCTGAGCACGAAATCGACACAGCCCCTCTCTCACGAGTAGCAGAAACGTTTTCCACAAAGAAAACTGCCGAGCTGACGGGGCAGCGCCTACGTAACAGTCCCTCATAAAACCATCAGATCTCGTGAAAATTCCCTGACTTTCACGAGAACAACACAAACATAAACCACCTGCAAGCTTCAATTACCTCCACCTGGTCTCTCCCTTGACACGTGGAGATTACGGTGATTATAATTCGAGATGAGATTCGTGTGGGCATGGGGGAAACTATGTTCAGACACTCAGAATACACTCAGAAGCGACTTTCCCCAACAACCACAACAACAACAACAATTGTAATTGGTTAGCTTTTGATCAGAAATATTTGCATAAATAACCAAATCAGATTCAGGAAAGAAATTCAAGTCACTGTGTGGTTGTAAAATCTACCAGCCTATAAATATATTTTATCAATAAATTATATTTCCTAAAACTCTTGGAATGCTTTTACAATTCTTAAATGATAAAATTATAGGTCCTATAAATTGAGGAACATGATTATAATAATTTTTCAAACTGTATTCTTGATTAACATAGTAAAAAAAATGCAGGCCGGGCCCGGTGGCTCATGCCTGTAATCCCAGCACTTTGGGAGGCCAAGGCGGGCGGATCACGAGGTCAGGAGATCGAGACCATCCTGGCTAACACGGTGAAACCCCGTCTCTACTAAAAATACAAAAAATTAGCCGGGCGTGGTGGCGGGCGCCTGTAGTCCCAGCTACTCGGAGAGGCTGAGGCAGGAGAATGGCGGGAACCCGGGAGGTGGAGCTTGCAGTGAGCCGAGATTGCGCCACTGCACTCCAGCCTGGGCGACAGATCGGGACTCCGTCTCAAAAAAAAAAAAAAAAATGCATGTGGCAGTTCCTTTATAAAATCTATATAGCTTAATATTTTCTACTAAGTTAAATTTTAGAAAATTATATGGGAAAAAGTCGCCAATAAAGATACATAAACTTTCTCAAAGTGATCAAAATGTTAGTATAGCTATTACAAAGATTTAAAAATATCGATCTAAAGAAAGTCATCTCGGTTTATATTATTCACCATTGTGTCAAATTCCTTTCCTGAAACTACATTTCCTCATCAAAATAATGACTGGTTAGCACATAATTTTATTTTAGGAAGGTTTTAGCTCTAAAGGTAGAAACTTGTAGAACGTGGGATTTACTGAGAGATACCCATTTTCCTGATTATAAAAACTCTCTAAGACTACTGATGCATTACATTAATATATACATTATGTGTTACTATATCAATAGATTATGTGGCAGATTTTAGAGACAATCTTTTACAAGGGATTCAAGAATAAATTCTAACATTATTAATTATTCTTTTTGTTAAATCCAAGTCATAGTCTGCCTCAGCTTGGCGTTGTAAAAATATTTTTTACTGCTGATTTTGCATGAGTGTATTTTGTTTTTATGCATATCCTGCTTCCAAGTTCTACTGATGTTGATGAAAGTTCCACATGTGAAATCAGTTTAGAAAAAGAAACAGAAACCTAAAATGCAGTGGATGATTTTAAAGGCATGATTCCAAACAGATAAAAACAGTCCTTTTTTTTTTAGCATTTCCTAAAATAGTTAAAGCAAAAGTACCTGAAATAAGTCATTCACTTGCTTATAGTTTATATAAAGGAATATCTATTCAATTAAGCTGTCCAACATTCAATCAAAATTAGAGCACAAATAAATCTTAAGGATTATAATTCAATTTTACACACCAACATTGCCAGATTTAAACTTAACATGAATACACTAGTCATGTCTTCATCAACAATGATAAAGCATGTTTTAAATTATAGAAACTCAGGTAGAGAAAATGTACTTGAACCTAAAAACTCTGGTCTTCAATCAAGGTTCTATTTGGAGCACATGGACTCCTTAGATAGGTCTAGTGTTCTCTATTGTTAAGTGTTCTTATCACTCAAAGCACGTTTGAAAATTTACTACCTGAAGGAATTCATTTATTCAAGCCCTCAAAAATAGGAATAACGACTTTAAATGTATGTCTATATCCTCATAGTAGAAAGATCATTGGCGCTAAAGGTAAGGCATTCTCTGGGAAATTTATATTAGAGAGATGTCATGTTTATTTATAGAGTATAGAACTTAACATCATGTTATTTTCTCAAATGGTATAATTTTAGACAGCTTGTTAATAAAGCCTAGCCACCAAACAAGTACTGAAAATAGTACTTCAACATGGGATGCATCACAGTGATATTTCACTGAAATAACACACAACGAGATGCTGGTCAAGTCGAGGTTGCATGAGAAAACCCCAAAGGAAGTCAAAGAGGAGAAAGGTAACAAAATAAATGTCTTCAGGCATGGTTGAATGGAAGAGGAGTCAAACTTTAGAAGGCTAGCAGGGTTTGGGAAATCTGGAGAGAACAGTGCTATTATTTCCAGTAAGGTGTGCAATATGAATGAGATACTCAGGCACAATCCAGTCTGCACAGCAAGAGACATGAGCGGGTAGAAAGGAGAAGGGATACTGCAGACTAGCAATGAAAAAGTCTTTCTAGTAAAAGGAAAAGAGAAAAATATTTTTTAAGCCTCTAAAAATGTGAATTTCCCCCTTTGTATTTAACGTGTTAACCCACCAATAAGATTTTTAAATTATCAGACCTATTGTTGCAGAAATGCAAGTCAAAAATCCCATATTCAAAACCTTTGGGGTATGTGTTTCAGAAATTTTCAGATTTTAGAAAGGTTATATAGTATATATGCCATCTATTACATGACACACCTAGCTGGATATTTGGCTATATTGTGTAATCAAACACATTTCTTGGGCAAAACGTGATTATTCAAAGTCTAGTAAATAAAGAGTGTAAAGCTTTTTTCTATTTTTCTATTCAAGTCATTTCAGGTCAAATTTTGACACCACACTAGTTAATATCAAGTTTTGCTTATTAAAGTTACAAACAAAACATACCCACTGATTTTCAGAAGTTTTTAGATTTTACAATTGTGTTTAAGGTATTGAAGAGGTGTATTTTAAAATTTCATGACCTAAACTACAATAACTAAAACAGAAGTATGTACTCTAGACTATTAGAAAAAGTATTCAATTCATGTAAATTAAACTTAACCTAATTTAAAATTGTATATGAATAAAAATACTGAAAATATTTAGTCAGGAAAATGGAAGCCAGGGGCTATATTATTTTGGGAAGTATACATGTATGGTCAACCCGTGCACCCATAATAATAAGGAAAGTGTGGTACAGGGGATGAAGGTTTCTAAATTATGCCAAGGGATGAGGAGCAGGGTGCCTCAAGAAATAGAAGATACTATAGAGGATGAAACAAAGATTTCTCGCCCATCCTTTCCAGAAGGAAAGCAGGCATCTGAATGTGGAAAGCAAATTACAAGTGCTGCTTTATCACCCACTTCTCAGTCATCTAAATAACTAAATGAGATTCAGCAGAGCATCTGACAAGTAGACCGTGTATAATTTCAAGCCCCTTGCTAACTATGTAACATCCTATCCTGCACTGAAAGAAAGGAAAGCGGAAAGAAAGGAAGATAGGCAGAAAAACAACATCTTCTCAGTTGTTGCTTATGTCTAAATTACTTTAAGAAAAGAAAAATAATTATCTTACATTAGAGATTTAAAAATTAAAATGCAAATTCTTGTAAAAACATAATGAAGTGATAGAAAAACCTGGGCAAAAGACCAAATTAAATGTAGGCCTTTGCTTTGTTTTGGTGGGGAAATAAGGAGACCAAAAAGATTTAAAATATTATCATCAAGAGCAAAATGTAAGAAAATGAGACTAAGAACAAAAATAAATCAACAAACATTTTTCAGGTGGCACAGCATTGTCCAGGGTTGGTGCTGATTACTTTTAACAGAGTTGGACCAAAAGCAGACTATACGTAGAGATTTTTGGTCATTTAAAGGCCAATTCATAATGCTCTGTTTGTATGATGTACATTTAAAAAAAAAAATAGCTGTATTCACATGTAGGTAAAACAAACATAAGTTAAAGAATATATAGTATGATCCTATTTTAATAAAAATATAAAAATGCATGTATATATTTATATATAAAGATAAAAAACGTATACATTAAAACCCTAGTTATTGGTGGGATTACCAGTGGTTATTGTCTTCTTGTTAATACTGTTCCTAAGTGTTCTATAATGAATATGTATTATATCATAGAAGTTATGAAAGTTTCTAGTGAAGATTCCTTTCTTCAGGAATGTTTTAAGGGAGTTATCATTATTTTACACAGTTTTCATTCTCAACTAAAAAGAACGCTATGGTTTTTGAGAAAACCATAGACTTGTAGGACAAAAGAAATCCATACTAGGCTTAATTCTAGTTTTCTGGAAAATTTACTTACAGTATACATCCACTCTGATTGACTTTATCGCTGGAGACCCCAAGCCATTCTCTGCTTTACAGTAATACCGGCCTCCTTGATGTCGCTGAATATTTGTAATCCTCAAAGTCTCATTGAAGACACTTGAGTCTTGGAATCTGTCAGAGGCACTTCCTGCTGTTTTGGTCCACCTGATCTGAGCAAGCATCAACAAAGATTGTTACTTTAGGTTGGTTTTCCCACAGAGAAATCAAATAGCAATCACTCATTTGAAGAGTTTGCATTTAGAGCTGCTACACTGCCTCTCTCATCAAATTATTGAAAAAAAATTAAGGTTTACAGACACGATTGAATTAAAAAATGTTTAATGTAACATCATCACTGTACAGTGTGTAATTTGAATTCAATTGCATAGAATTCATCAATTGCCTAATCAGTGTGGAGGGCAATATAAATTATAACATAAAGGGAGTTAAATATCAGTAGTACATTGAAAATATGGATTAACTTTTCTTTTTGTTGGACATTTAAATTTGTTTTTCGTATTTTCCAAACCTTGTAAGATAATTTTACTTATTTTATCCAAGTAGATTCTCATTTTATTTTTGGACACGCCTCATTCTTTTATTTGAAATTTCCTATTTGATTTGAATAGTTTAGACATAATACCATAATGGCTTATTGAGATTATGTATAATTTTAAACACCTGGTTGTTTAAGAGTTTTTTCTTTGATGGTTTTGCTGTAATAAGCCCACAAATGATTTGTCTATTTTGATCATTAGTATTCACTTTACATCAATAATTATTTTTTTAAAAATGTAAACTTTTCAAGGAGAACATTTCTACTAAACTGCCAAAACATTGTGAGTATCGAAAACATTTCATTATAAACAATACCATTCTTTTAAACACAGCTGTGTACAACAGACTTCGTTTTTGCTGGCAATAATGACTGGTATTCAACTCAACTTTTGTGTATTTTAGTGTATAAAACCTGAATAAAAGCCACATACTCATACTGTAAAGTGATACAAAATAGAAAGTAAAAATAATTTGATTTTATTTCCCCTCGTGCCCTGCTATATATTTTAGTTTGTTTTTATTTTAAGGTTGAGAAACAGCTGATAGAAATCCTCTGTTCAAACACATATGCTGTGACATGGAAAATGAAACTAAATACTGAATCATCAAAACAGAGATCCTATAATATTGCCATTATATATACCTATTTTCATATGAAGTTAATTAAAATGTGTGATCTAATGGCATAAAAAGTATCTTTAAAAAGTTATCCACATAATTAAAATATCTGTATAAATATAACCATGTTTGCCCTTAATTGTGAATAGAATGAATATGTTATTAAGAGATGAGGCTGGGCGCGGTGGCTCACGCTTGTAATCCCAGCACTTTGGGAGGCCGAGGCAGGCGGATCACGAGGTCAGGAGATCGAGACCACGGTGAAACCCCATCTCTACTAAAAATACAAAAAATTAGCCGGGCGTGGTGGCGGGCGCCTGTAGTCCCAGCTACTGGGAGAGGCTGAGGCAGGAGAATGGCGTGAATCCGGGAGGCGGAGCTTGCAGTGAGCCGAGATCGCGCCACTGCACTCCAGCCTGGGGGACAGAGCGAGACTCCGTCTCAAAAAAAAAAAAAAAAAAAAAAAAGAGATGAATTTTAAAAATCTGTAAATCACAAAAAGAAATATCAAATATTTATTCAAAATCTTCTATATATATGGAATACACAAAGATGCAAATGGCATAATTTCTGATTTCCAGTAGTTTATAAATGTATTACTGACATACTCATAAGAAGAAAAGGAGAATTTTGTAAATTATGTCAAAAATGGAAGCATACTCACACTTTCACTTAGCAATTATCTGGTTAAAATTTACCTTACTAACATTTGCAAAATGATGCATAGAAATTAGCCTACTGTATGTGTAAAACTGTAACATTGGAAATGATATAAATGCTAAATGATAGAGAGGTGATTATAAATTGACTCTAAAATTGAACTGAATACAGTCGTTAGAAAAAATAAAATACAAAATGTATTAAAACGAGGCAGGTTGATCACTTGAGGCTGGGAGTTCGAGACCAGCCTGGCCAACATGGCGAAACATATGAAAAATACAACACACAGACCAACGAACCAACCCAGTGACAACAAAACAGGTCTACCCTGGAGTCATACTCTAATTTTTTCTATTTTCCTCCCTTTCTATCCCTTTATCCCACTTTCTTTTTCTTCCTCTTCCTTCTCCTTCTTCTTTGTCAAATAGAGGATTGAGTTATTATCATTGATCCATACAAAGTCCCTCTCTCATTTATATTCTTTAATTCCCACCCCCCATTTCTATTCCGCATCTTCCCATGTGCAACCTTCCTAATATGTTTGATATGCATCTTTTTGTATGTATTTTTAGAAAATGTTTATTGTTTTGTGTGCAAAAAAAATTAATAAAATTCCTTCTAGTCCTAAAAAAAGAAGACAAAAAGCAAGAAACAGAAGAGAATATTCCCATCTGTGTAAAAATAGTATATGTGTGTATTCATGTGTGTACATATTACTAAATGTTTATTAAAATTACACAAGGAAACATACAAAACTCTGTAAATGGGACTGGGAATAAAAAGAGGATAGTGAAATATGTTCTTTTCTTAAGTTGTATTTTAAATTCTTATTTATACTTAATTTACTTTACCAGAAGCAAATATTGTTTATTGTAAAGAAGTTTTAAAAATGAAACAATTCTCAAATGAAACATAGGAAATAGAAAGGTAGACAACAGTAGAAAGAAATGCAAATAATCACTTAGAAAATTTTTCCTCCCTTTTTATTCTCTACTTTTAAGAAATAAATACTGAAATAAAATATTCCTGAGTGGTAGAAAGACATAAATTTACACATTAGGAGAGTTTACCAAGTCATATGCCTAACTGATGAGAAAAGACACCTCCATACGTACTCCGACAAAAGTTGTGATCTCAAAGGCTACAAAGAAAATTGTTCAGGCTTCCAGGAAAAAGGGACAAACTTGTAATGTCACAGGGCCCGGTCACTCCCTAATGTTGTCTTTCCTTCTTCTTAAACCCTAAATTATTAATCGCCACATGGCTGCCCGGGATAAAGACATTTCCCAGCCATCCATTTAGCCACATTCTTGCTGTTTCAAGCAGAAATGTCCTTACAGGGAAGCAGCACTTCATGTTTTGCACAGTTTTGGTAGCTTCCATTTGAACGGTGGGCCGATTTGAAACGAAAATCAAGCACAGAGAAGTAGTAAAATAGAAGAAACCTGAAATCCTGACACCATGGAGTTATACCTACCTAACCTAAACTATTTATAGCCCTGGACTTCTACATGGGGAAAAATAAAATTCTTGTTTACTTCTTATTCAGGTTTTTCTGTGACTGATAGCCAGACTCAATTCTAATTGATTTTCCTAGAGTGGTATGGAGGTCAGTTTGTCTTCAGGATTCTCATCTCCAACACGGAAAGCTCAAAAACAGTGGAATAACATCCACATTTACTGAAAAAGGTGAGGGAAAGGGCTATCTCTGAATATCCCATATCCATTCGAGAGCTCATTTGTGTGAAATAAAAATATTCAGTGATATGCAAATATTCATTGACCTCAGCATTCAAATAGCCCCCCCATGACGAAAATGTTTGAAACAATACTCTAACTCCCACCAAATGAATTGTATCTGAGGTCTGGGATTTTGAGAAGATATAGAAAAGCACATGGTGGTGGGCAGTTAATAGATATTCATTTAGTGAATAAGGAGCATTTGCTTGGGTTACTATATAATTTAAATACTAAATAAAGCTTCTTAAAACCAAAAGGACATAGAATAAGAAGATTTGTAATAACCTAGAAAAACTGAGAAGTTTGGGTGGAAATGTAATGCAAAGCAGAGGTAACATTGTAGGGATGGAAGAAAAGGAAAGGAGAGAAAAAAGTTACTCTGGAATCTTAAACCTTGGGATAGTTGAAAGGGGAAAATGTGTCCTTGTGGGAGAAACAGATCTTGTTTATACATTTTAAAAAGCATAAATATCAATTAAAATATCAGAAAAAAATCAGTTACATTAATGGAAGGAAAAATCAGATAAAGCGGGCCAGGCACGGTGGCTCACGCCTGTAATCCCAGCACTTTGGGAGGCCGAGGTGGGCGGATCACAAGGTCAGGAGATCGAGACCAACCTGGCTAACACGGTGAAACCCCGTCTCTACTAAAAATACAAAAAATTAGCCGGGAGTGGTGGCGGGTGCCTGTAGTCCCAGCTACTCGGGAGGCTGAGGCAGGAGAATGGCATGAACCTGGGAGGTGGAGCTTCTAGTGAGCAGAGTTCGCACCACTGCACTCCAGCCTGCGTGACAGAGCGAGACTCCGTCTCAAAAAAAAAAAAAAAAAAAAAAAAAGAGATTAAGGGAAGAGAGTTGAAAAAATAGAAACTTGATAAAATGAGCTGAAAAAATAGGGCAAAGGTAAAAGAAAATGTACAATTTGAAATAAATATATATTTAATTTTTATTTTATTTTTAATTGGCCAATATATATATATGGGTGTATATATATTTGGGGTACGATGTGATGTTTTAATATAAGTTTACATTGTGGAATGATTAAATCAAGCCCATTGACCATTTCATCCCCTTAAATACTTTTTTGTGATGAAACATTTAAAACCTACCCTTTCATTAATTTTGAAACTGGTTAACAGTACATTATTATTAACTAGAGTCACCATTCTATGCAATAGACCACTATATAGCAAGATACAACATTTATATCAGTCATAGACTAGATGTGAATAGATTGAATTTACCCACTGACAGAGCCTACTAGAGTGAATTTAAAAGTTAAAACAAGCTTGAGTACAGTTAACAACAAATAACAATAAATGATTGGAACAATAGAAAATTGGAAGCCAAGATGGGAAAAGAAGGCATGGATAAAGTTGTAATGGAATTACGTAAACTAAAATCAAGCAACCAATTAGGAGTGATAATATTTATATATAATAAGATTAAATTAATAATACATTTGCAGTTAAAAACTAACAGGGAGAGAAAAGCATCACTTTTTCTAATATTAAAAGTCAAAAGCATAAATATATTACTTGTAACTGGTATTCAGTAAAGTATAGAGCCACTAAAGACAAAAAGCAAACAAAATTAAAAAGGGAAGAATTTGACAAACATGCAATTGCAGTAGAAAGTTCCAATACAGATCTCTGAGATTCAGGCAGTTCTTGATAGTGCAACTTTTTAAGTTAACAGGAAATACAGGACAAACTACAAAAATACAATCAACAAATAAGACCAGTAAATATACAGAAAGTCATCTATCCACAGGATAATTTTTTTCTTATGTCCATTAAATATTTACAAAAATTGATCATGTAGTTGATAGCAAACTAAACCTTCACTAATCAAAAATTAGAGGTAGGACAGGCATGCTATTGAAACTTAGTTCAATACAGTTATAAATAAATTATCAAAAGATGACTAATACATGGAAACCTTTATTCACATTGTTATTGTGCAAAGAGAAAATTAAAAGGAAAATTGCTAAGTATCCAGAAGCCAATGAATAGAAAACCATTTCATACTAAAATCTATGAATATAGTTGTACTAGTCTGTTTTCACACTGCCTATAAAGACATACCTCAGACTGGGAAGAAAAAGAGTTTTAATTGGACTTACTGTTCCAAATGTTGGCAAGACCTCAGAATCATGGCAGGAGGCAAAAGGCACTTCTTACATGGTGGTGGCAAGAGAAAATGAGAAAGAAGCAAAAGCGGAAACCCCTGATAAACCCGTCAGATCTTGTGAGACTTATTCACTATCACAAGAATAACATGGGAAAGATCGGCTCCCATGTTTAAACTAACTCCCCCTGGGTCCCTCCTAGAACATGTGGGAATTCCGGTAGATAAAATTCAAGTTAAGGTGGGTGGGGACACACCAAACCATATCAACAGTGAAAAGAATACAAACAGAAAAATATAAACCTTAAGTACCCTCTACATATTAAGGAATGAATGAATGAATAAATAAAAAATTCACCTGAATTTATTTTAACTTAATTCAGTACTCATCAGAATTTATTTTAATTTAACGTTGCTTTTTGGGCTGTATCATAAACTACTGCTTAAGATTGTTTAGGAGAGAGGAACAGGCAAAAAGCAGCTGCTACTTGTTTTTTACAGAAGGTTCTAGAAGCTGCCTCATGACAACGCTTATATTATATGGTTATTCTTCCTTAGTCACAAGAAAGGCTAGGAAATATACTCTTTACTCTGAATAGCACCTTCTTCCTATCCCCCAGCTAAAATTTGATAGTTCCTTACCTCTGGAAAAACAGAAGAGTGGATGTTTCGGACAACCCCTAGTTTCACAATGTGAATAAAATACATCCAAATTTCAGATATGCTATTGTATTAGTCCATTCTCATGCTGCTATGAAGAAATACCCAAGACTAGGTAATTTATAAAGGAAACAGGTTTAATTGACTCACAGTTCTACATGGCTGAGGAAGCCTCAAGAAACTTAGAATCATGGGGGAAGGGGAAGCAAAAACATCCTTTTTCACATGGCGGCAGGAGAGAGAAGTGCGGAGCAAAGCTGGAAAAGCCCCTTAAAAAACAATCCGATCTTATGAGGACTCACTATCACGAGAACAGCATGGGGGTAACCATCCCCATGATTCAATTATCTCTCACCGGATCCCTTCTACCACACACTGGGATTGTGGGAGCTACAATTCAAGATGAGATTTGAGTGGGGACACAGCCAAACCATATCAGCTATATTATTACATTTGTGTTTAAATCCTCTTACAATATAACATTAAACTCATTTCTGTAAAAATAACGTTAACAGAAAAAGAATGATAGTAGAGTTTAGGAAATACTTTTTTTGGTAACTCTCTTCCTAATCTGAAGAAACAACATGGAGATTCTCTTATTTTAGGCCTATTCAATTCCCAATACAGTCTGATATAGATAGATATAGATATAGATATAGATATAGATATAGATATAGATATAGATATAGATATTTCCTGGAACATCATTGCTCTTATATAGCCTTAAACTAAATCAGTAGTGACTGAGATCATCTTAGGAAAATATTAAAAACCTGAAGCATAGATAGACTTGGCTGAATCCAAAAAGTATATTGTGTAGATGCAACAAACTCCATAAAAACTTTGACCTGAGACTTCTAGGTTGCCCCATTTAATTAATGTCTAGTGAATGAGGATTTGTACACTGAAGCTCCTTTCTACTGTTTGCCAGGGAGTTCAGCCAGATGTACTCATGTCAATGAGAGCATTGTCTCAGCATTATTTGTACTCTGAAGGAAGATCCTTTAGCAGTAAGAGAATCCTTGAGAAAAAAATCCGATAAACATCACCTGATCTGCTGTAATTATTGGGATGATCGGCCACCAGAGCCTTGGGAACTAAACCTAAAAAGGTTACAGAGTGCCAGCCTGCAACAATATTAAGAACTATCAATGGTATGTAATTATTATTAGGCAGAGTTTATTAGAGTTTTCAAAATAAAAGTTATCCTTTTGTCCTGCACTGATATCAGGGAAAATTACAGAGGAAATAGTTTCTCCTTGAATTACTTAATAGAATAAGTGGAATTCTGAATGGCACAGGACTCTAGAGCATACAGGTTCGATTCTTAATAAATTGTATCAGTCTACAATAATTATAGCAATATGTCACACTTACTTCTGAATCTGTTTTTATAAAAAAAGAACCACTGGCCGGGCGCGGTGGCTCACGCCTGTAATCCCAGCACTTTGGGAGGCCGAGGCGGGCGGATCACGAGGTCAGGAGATCGAGACCATCCTGGCTGACATGGTGAAACCCCGTCTCTACTAAAAATACAAAAAAAAATTAGCCGGACGTGGTGGCAGGCGCCTGTAGTCCCAGCTACTCGGGAGGCTGAGGCAGGAGAATGGCGTGAACCCGGGAGACGGAGCTTGCAGTGGGCGGGGATCGCACCACTGCACTCCAGCCTGGGCGACAGCGAGACTCCGTTTCAAAAAAAAAGAACCACAATTTTCTAACAAAGCAACAACATTTTAACCTTAACATTACTCAATGCATAAAAACCCATTTTTCTAATATATCCAGAATATTAGGGACCATGATTACTATTACTATTACCACCACCACTACTACTACTAAGATGCAATTTAAAATATTTCTGCAAGATATATGCAGATAAGAAGCTCATGTCAGTAATAGAAAAAGGGAGCCTGGCCAGGCTCAGTGGCTCACGCCTGTTAACTCCAGCCCTTGGGGAGGCCAAGGCAGAAGGAAGGATTGAAGCCAGGAGTTTGAGACCAGTCTGGGCAACATAGGGAGACCCCTATCTCTACAAAAAATAAAAATAAAAAAATTTCCTGGCTGCAGTGAGTTATGATGGCACCACTCCAGCCTGGGTAACAGAGTGAGACACTGTCTCACCGTAAATAAATAAATAAATAAATTAATTAATTAATTAATAGGAGGAGTCTGAAGAACAAGGGATTCACAAAGTAGGTCTACTCACGATGCAGAAAACAGAAAGATGAAGAGGGACTCATCACGGTAGACAAGTAAGAAAGAGAGGTGAAAAAGCAGGGTGAGGACATGATATTTCTGAACACTAGATGGGCCTTAAAGCAGACAGCAATAGGTTTTCTGATCCTTTTTTCCCTTTGTCTTTTCTTTGAATTTAACCTTTGAGGAATTTATTCACCTCTTGTACGAATAAACAATCGGAGAAAACAGATAAACTTAGCACTTCTCTTAAACAGTATCAGACTTCCTATATGCATATGGAGCACTATGACAGGGCCTGCTGGCAGTATTTCACACCAGAGGTCACAGAGGAGGGTACTTCTTGGTGCAAATGCTTATAAATATAAAATGCTGGAAATTAATGCAATCATCATAGAGAAGTTTGATCTTGTAGCACCGCCAAGACATTAGTCTTGGGCCCCAAACCACCATGATCAGAATTCGATTTCTTTAAAAGTTTACAAAATGTTATTGTTCCATCCTCTGATTTTAATGCCACAACAAGCTTAGAAGGTAAGAAAGCTTTTCCTCCCCATTTTACAGCTCCAGTCCTTCCCTGACCATGAGACTATGTGCTATTATATACTGGGATCCTTTCTGACTTGAAAGTTCTCCCTTTTTCCCTCATTTAGTATCTAGTTAATACCCTCTGGTCCTCCAGGTATCATTTTTTTAGAAAGCTTTCCCTCTCTCATAAAGCTCTATTATGTCCTGCCCCCTTTCTTGCCATGGCACTCTGAAATTCCCTCTGTGAGAGTTCTTATCACATGCTTTAGAAATCAGCTGTGTATATGTCGTAGGAGATAATTGGTGTTCTGTCTGATTCCCTTAGATCCCTTTACCCTTCCTATATGTTATCTCACTAGGACTTTTTGTTTCTCATGAAATAAGGGACTAGGGATTCAGAGTTACTTGCAGTCAGAGGGACAGCCTGGGAAATCTTGGAAGTTTATTCCCTACCCCTGTGACTCTTAGCCGATGAATGATTATTGTGGGATATGAAAGCCCTGCTCCCGTGCATCTAGATGGGATAGATTTTGCAGCATAATTTACACCCCAATTTCTTTGCAGTGTCAGGCTGACACTAACCTCGTGAAACCACATCCTGGCCCAGCTTCCTCCCTTTCCTCTCCTGCTTTCTTGCTCCATTATCAGTTTCTCCTAAGGGCATTTCCTTAATAAATCACTTGCACATGAATCCTGATCTCAAGCTCCATTTTTAAAGAATCAGTCCTAAAACACAATAATTTTGCCTTAACCAGCGGTAAGTTCATTAAGGCAAGGACTATTCTTAAACTTGGTATCTCCAGCCCAAATAACTGAGCCTGAGACATAGCAATAATTTAAAAAAAAACATTGTTGCATGAATCGATTCCTGGCAACATAATTCTGCTGAGAATACAATTATGAATTAGACAAAATCCCACTACACAATGCACCCAAAATAGAATGAGTTTAGTCTATTTTGGTGGTTTTTACTTATCTCCCTGACTTCTGAACACTTGACTGCCTTAAAGCCTCATCATTTTCTTTGTACATTCACTTCCTCAGTCACTTCATGGAGTACTTTAAATACCATTTATGTAATGATGGCTCCTAACTTAGTATTTGTAGTTCAGGCCTCTCCCTTGAATCCCAGACTTTTAGCCACCAAGTGCCAGCTCTCCATCGCCAGCATAACATAGCCAAAATGAACTCTTGATCTCCCCCTCAAACCAACTCTCCCAGTCTTTCCCATCTCGATTACTGGTAACTCCATCCGTCCAGTCATTTAGACCAAAACTTTACAGTCCACCTTGATGAAAAGAGAATGTTAATAAAAACACAACATACTAGTATTTATCTTAGTTATACAAAAAATATACTGGATCAGTGATAGACTTTAAAACATGTTTTATAACTTGAAAAGTAGTAAAATAGTCATTTACTAAATTTTCCTGTTTGTCAGGGATCCCCAAGACCCAATCAAGGTTCAATGATTCACAGAGGACTTTGTGGAACTCATTATACAGTCTCTGACTGATGGTTTCACTTATGATTTGTTTGACTTAATGATTTTTCTACTTGATTTTTGACTTTATGATGGTGTGAAAACAACAAACATTCAGCAGAAACTATACTTCAAATTTTGATCTTTTCAATAAATTACAGTAGATACTCAACACTTTATTACAAAATAGGCTTTGTGTTCGATGATTTTGCCCACTTGTATGATAATGTAACTGTTCTGAGCATGTTTAGCTAGCCCATTAAGGTAGGCTAGGCTAAGCTACGATGTTCAGTACGTTAGGCAAATTAATGCATTTTTTTCTGCTTACAATGGGTTTATTGGAATGTAACCTCACTGTAAGTCAAGAAGCATATGTATAGTCATATTCATGACTATGACATATTATAGTGAAAGAAGGCAAAGCACAGTTAGTAAAAGGAAAAAGTGTATTGGGCAAAGTTTGGTGAAAAAAAGGATACATGCTCCTGAGTCCTCTCCCTATGGAGTCACACAGGATATGTTTAATGATGAATTATGACAACTCCTGTGAAATGCTGTCTACCAGGGAAGTTCATTGAAAACTCAGTGCCCAAGATTTTTGCTGGGGGCTGGCCACTTAGGCACTCTCTGCCCAATATATCAAAATTCCAGTCTCCCAAAATTAAAGCAAATTTCCAGCATAAACTATATTGTTTGCAAAAAAAAAAAAGAAACAAATAGACATAGTGAGCCACTCTTATCAGCTGGAGAATGGTGGGAACTTTCTTGAAATCCAAATTCACAGATGCCAGCCAAAGGCCAACCTTGCAAGCAGGCATGGTATTTTCAAGCTTGCTAAATTAACTATTTTCTTTTTTTACACACGTATAGTATACCGCATAAGCTGAAGTGTCATGTGGGAATTCTGAAGAAGCTCCTTAAAAGGAGCTTATCTTTCTAGCTTTTCTTCCTTATTCCCTGAAATTCAAATGTGAAAGCTGGGAATCCAGGATCCAATTTAAATTGTGGGCCTACCTCAAGATAGAAGTCATGTGCTAAGAATGGGTCCCTGATGACACCATGAAGCCACTATACCATCTCAATAATCTCTATCACTAGACTTTTTTTTCTGTGAGACAGAATTGATGCTTCTTTTGTTTTAGCTAATATTTCTAAATTCAGAATTAGCAGGCAAACAATTTATAATAAAAATTACTTATTAAAAATATACGAATACATTTTTAAAATGTGAAGGCCCTATAAACAAAAGATCTTCTCTGTTAATCAAACGAAAAATAATAAAAGTAATGCCCTTGAAGAAACAACTAAAAGTAACTAAAGAAATAAAGAAAACTGCATTCAATAGAAATGCTATATTTTAAAAATCTAAAAAAATATATTGAGTAGCAGCTCATGAGAGAAAGAATAAACCATTCATTAAAAAAAAATTAAACTGGGCCTTTAATGGCCTAAAACAGGAAATCACAGCTTAATCATCAGTACGTCATTTTTATGTAGGTAAAGGTGCTGTAATGACATACCGTATGTTCCAAGCCCTTTTTTGTAATGAGAGTTAATAAATACAGCAGGATATTCTAGTTGGCTGTAATGTTTTTCTCATAGCTTCAAAAGGTTTCCCTGATCTAAATTTGGCACTTTTACACTTAATAATCAATATTGATTTATCACAAATTTTACAAATGGAAGATTTTTTTAAGTCTTGCTGTGGAACAGCATTTCCATCTTTTCCTTATAAGTTTCTTATGGGAATTTTTTTCACCATTATTCTCAATCTTGTTGAAAATGAAGCAGGAATTCCTTTAATGATGTTTTATAATAGAATATAATCTAAATTAACAGTATTGCAAACACTGCAGAGTATTAGAAATGTAATAAAAATAAATTGCTCTGTTCCACTGTGCCTACTACAGTCATATTTACATCTATTCATAAGGTAACCAAATGAACTCCTGCTATTTAAGGGATTAAACACCAACACAATTATACAACAGCACAATTATAGAAAAATGGGATGCTTCCAAGGCATATAGGTTTGACAGAGATGTTTGTAATTACAGTATTCAAGTATTCTCCTAGCAGGTGAATTTAGCCAAACTATACCAAATACATAATACAGTGCAATTCGAATAGTGTTTTCTAATAATTCATCTAAAATCCCCCCCAAAACAAGTTACATTAAAATGGCTTAAGGAATATTATAGAGTGAATCATCTGCCCCTCTGCATTTTTCCAGGCATTTGAAACTGGAAAGAGAAAATTAACATCTCCAATTCCTATCGGTACATTTTCAATCTTATGGACAAATTTTTACCTCACATTTTGCCACTATATTTGCATGGCTTTTAGAAAAATAAGAACAAGAACAACAACACATTATATGGGTACCTTGCAACACTTGGAGATGTAAATGACCTTTACATCTGTCAGTTTACAATTTAAACTCCATTCAACATCCAGGTGATTGAAAGCTATCAATAAGATATGCAAAACTAAACTGAGGCATAAGAAATAATATACATTAAAGAGGACCATTTTAAATGTTCATGTAAGTAGCCCAATTTTAGGACCAATGAATCAGAGAGCATTCACAGTACACTATTCCTACACACATTTGAAATATTTCAATCCACTAGATTAATGTAAGGTTAAATATTGTAAGAATTTATATTTACCAGGCCGGGCGCGGTGGCTCACTCTTGTAATCCCAGCACTTTGGGAGGCCGAGGCGGGCGGATCACGAGGTCAGGAGATCGAGACCACGGTGAAACCCCGTCTCTGCTAAAAATACAAAAAATTAGCTGGGCGTGGTGGCGGGCGCCTGTAGTCCCAGCTACTCAGAGAGGCTGAGGCAGGAGAATGGCGTGAACCCGGGCGGCAGAGCTTGCAGTGAGCAGAGATCGCGCCCCTGCACTCCAGCCTGGGCGACAGAGCGAGACTCCGTCTCAAAAAAAAAAAAAAAAAAAGAATTTATATTTGCCTTCTTTGGATTTTGAATAAAGCTTAAAAAGATAAGAAATGTAAACTAATTTTGTGCTCGATTTTCTACTGGGGGTTTTTCAATCATTGTCTTCATGTAAACCCCACCAGTAAATATATTGCAGTCTTCAATTTACAGATGACTAAATTGAGATTCAGAAATATTAACTAACTTTCCTAGTACTGCACAATTAGTAAATAGTGGTTCCAGGGTTCCAACAAGCATCTGTATTCACTGTTTTTCTACTGAAAGTCACACATATTTATTAAAGACTTATTTGGCCAAATAATTCATTAATGTATCTCATTTAACCCTACTAAGAATCACATTAACTAAGTACTAGATCCTCAATTTACAGATGAGGAAGCTGATGCATCAGAAGGGAAAATGATTTTCTCAGATCCCAAAGTGGTATATGAGCAAGCTAGGATGGAAGTCCTATATGTCATCTGAGTCCAGAGCCTGTGCTCAATCTCACTTTGATGTTAAGAGACATTGACTCCAGTAGCTTTAATTTAGGTAGATCAGGAAACCTTTCTCCAAGAACAAGTGAAAATGGAAGGCTGCTGTAACTCTTGGTAAAGTGAGCACACATTATTAAATTTTACTCAGCCATTGGAATGTTTCCTATACATATTTATATTTCTACCAGATTTTTTTTCCTAATTGAAATGGCAATGAAGAATAAAACACAAAGTTATCCTATAATAACACTACCTGGGTTTCTTGGAACTGAATGTTCCTGGGACAGATAAAATAAGAAGAAGAAAAAAAAACTGAACCTTCGTGTTGAAAGAAAAAAAAAAGGGGAGAAGATGGAGAATTCAAAAGTTAAAAGAAAAAAGGTCTGATAATCTTCTTAAAACAGAGTGTTCTTCTCCACAAACAGCAGGGAAATGATAGGATACAATTGTCAACATATTGGCAGCTTCGAGACATATGTCTTGAGTAGCAAATTAGATATTTTGACTTTTGTAGAAAGACAGTAAGATCAAATGGGTTATGAGGGTAGATGGATAGGAAAGTTCTCCATATGATTGCCGCATACGACCACAGGATACAGTTTATTGAACACTCATCATCTCATTCCACTTTTGACTAGAAAGCCTTCTTTCAATTCAGGGGCCAGAAAGCTAAAATCTATGTTTACCAGACTCCCTTGCTCTAAGCTTGCAGACAGAATTTGGGTTATATGAGGAAGAATTCAGAACCAGATTAAGTGGGAAGACATGTGCTTTGTAAAGCATCACTTTCTGTTGGTGCAAATCACAGTATACATAGTCAAGAAACAGATCCAACAGTTTTAGGGCAGGCTCCTTAATCCTTTGCTTATAACTAAGGTACATTTTTCTTGGACCTTGGTAGGGAGAGTTACTTTGTGATTCTAAGAGAAGAAGCAGTTCTCTTGGTGGGCAAGTGCTGTGATATTCTGTATGTTATTCTTGCAGGCATAGCTTTAGGACGTTTCTCTGTAGACTTTATGTTTTGTAAGGAATTAATTACCTAGAGTAATCCACTTGTGTTTAAACAAGCTAAATGAATTCTATTGTCTGCAGTTGAACCCTGACTGATAAACCTTTTCTCCCTTCACTCTCCACCACCCTCAATGAGGTTCGCCTTGAAAGCCAGGCCAAAGAAAGTGAAGTGTAAAGTCAGTACTACTATGCTACCTCTACAGGCCGCACTCTACAAAAGTATGCTCCCTCCAGGGAATTACCTGTGGTACCTATAGAAGAAAACTGCAGCTTCATTCCAAAATTATAAATCAACACCATAGAATCTAACTGCCCAGTGAAATTTATTTGTTGATAGACACTCTTAGCTGCCTAAGTATTATCCGTAAACCCATGAGTTTAAATGATGGTTTTCAATTCTATAATTTTAATGAGAGAAAGAGGAATGATGGAAAATAGGAGGGCATTGGTAACTAAAGAGAGAAGTGGCACCATCAACAGAGTGTGAACAATCAGAAGTTACGTTCTGCTAAATAAAAACATTACTTGGTACTACTTGAAACATGCAGAAGCTACTCTGCGTAATTCACAAAGACTTTAATGTGCCTTCAACTGAAAGTAACTGCTACTATAAAAGAGTTTCACACTCAGTATTTAAATTATCAGTGTACTTACATTTTAATAAATAACTTTATAAAGTTTAAAACTAAAAGTTTGCTGCTTGATAGTAAATATGTCACCAGTTCATCTATCCATGTAAAGATAAAACCAGTATCTGCAAAAACCCATGAATACTTAGTTTCATCCTGACATAAATGAAGATGTATTTCACAATATTTACAATCATTAGACCTTATAACTGTGAGAGAACTGCATATAAAACACTAAACTATATGATAGGTAAAATATAAATAAAATTCTTACTACAAAACAGATACATTAAAATCTATGTCAAAATTACAATGTATATGATAAAGATTTGTTCATCTCTCCTTACACACTTAGTTTTCAAGCTAGCAATTATGTGAACATATATTCAACTTGCATCAGTGTATTGTCCTTAATTTCTTAAAAAGTCCAACTTTGTACTTTGGCCTCGGTTGTCATTTTCTTAAGGATATCTCATTGCTTTGAATACTCTTCATGTGATATGCAGTATGAGTAACGCGGGTCATTAAAGCAAGATGGCAGAGGGAGAAAAAAATGAGGAATTACTGGTCCTAAAATTCAAAGAAGAAGATGTTACTGTGGAAAATGTTATGCAAAGGGCGGGAAAACAACATTTTGTTACAGTTTATAAAAGAAACCATGCTATGTGATTAACCAAAAGGCAGAGCATTGACCTAATAGTATATTAGACTGTTTTAATTCAAACCTACATTTAGACATTTCTGAGAACATTTCACTCCCACCACAAGGACTGGGGAGAGAGAACTCAAACCTTTAAAAGTTATGAATTAGAACCCCTACTAAAGGATCTCTCTATTAGCCCCACAACTTGCACTCAGGTCCTCTAAGAAAATAGGTGACACAATTGAAACTATTCAGCCTGTTTGTTGCCTCCTGAACTATTGAGGGTAACCCTTAAAATGTTTTCGTCTATCTGGCTAGTTCAAATTAAAAACAGCAAAATATCTTTTTTAAATATTTCTTTTTCTTGTCACTGAACTTATTTTTTATATTCAGATAATAAGACCAAAAATCACATAGCAATAAAAATAAAATAACCAGACACAGTAATTTAATATTGTCTTAATAATGTGTGTGCATATATGCTATAAATACTTATATCAATAAAGTATAAATATTAAATATATTCATATTATATATTATATAAATGCATATATGTAGATATATGTGAAACTATAATCATAAGTCACCTAGCATAATAACAAACCCTCTAGTATACAAAATACCATGAGGTAAATTATAGACACCGTTTATCAATTATCAATTAAGGTTTGGACACATCTGAAATTTTGGTTTATCATAGCAAATTTCAGATATTGTATTCCTTAAGTAAAGGAAATGATTAAAAACCTAGGATCTCAGTATTCCGAATGCACATCTACCACTACAACTTCTATACTTTATTCCCAGGAAGTCCCAGGATATTAAATATGTTCAAATATCAATTCCTCTGGCAAGAGTACATGTTAAAGATACAACGCCAAGAGGAAATAAATATATATTGAACTTATCAGGCCACGGGAAATGACATACATTCCAAGATGCTACTGTGGCACTTCATGATAAGGATTTTTGCCTCACCTAATACATTTATACATTCATTATTTTAGGTAACAGTCTCACTGCAACTCTCACAAAATGAATACAATACACATAAGACTTCCAACAAATAACAAATGCTAGAGTTCATAGAAAGGCATTGTATTATAAAAATGTATTTTTATTCTTCCCTAATATTCTTTGATGGAAGTATTTACTTAATTTTGTCACTTCAGTCAATTATGGTATATTTACAAAGTTGGCTTAATTGTCTTTAATTAAGAAATTAGTGTTCATATGTGTAACAATTTGAACATGTAATTATGATATCTAATTATATAATTAGAGTATGTTGAAATGATCAAAATCTTCATTATCTTACTGATTTTAAAAGAGTGCGAGATTTTTATTAAGCATCTCAAGCATCACTTACAATATCGTCTTCCAAATTGTTTACTTTCCAAAGTTAATAAGACTTGAAAGACAAAGATTAGCTAATGACAGAAGTCACGTATCCTACTGGGTCATAAAACAATTTTTGCTTATCACATCCTATGACATATCAAAATGCCTATTAGTAATAGCTCATGATTCTTTGGTTCAATCATTCAGTTTATTAATTTATAATACATTTATTGCTTAAAAGTTTTGACTGGGAAGAAATTTTTCTTAGTCCTGGAATTATGATACAAAAAAGTTTCAGTGTCTTTTGAAGGAGGAGGTTTTATTGGTTTTGCTTTTTTAGAAACTCATCCTCGAAAGAATAATGTGAACAACTAATAGCAATTCAGATGGTGTAGGCAGAGGGGATCTTATAAACCTTTCTATTCCTCACAATCTTTGCTAAATGAGCAGATTAATAACAGTTATCTTAGTCTGAATCCTTTAAAAAGACCAGAGCCTGAAGCAAGGATTAGAGTATTGACATTTTCTTTGAGAGGTGCAAGCTCAGGAAATGAAGATGAGAGAAGAAAAGGGGATGGACAATCTCATGGCAAGGAAAAATGTAAGGAAATGCAAAGGATGTGTTGTTCGTGATATGCCTTTCTTCTGCATACCAGATTATCTGGAAGCTTTGCAAAGGGAAAACATACTTCCATTGCCATTCCCTGAGGGGAGAAATAATAATAATAAGTTATCTGTCTTATCCCTTCCTGTTCCTGTTTCCCGTATATCTAGACTCATGCCGAGAGGAACTAACTTTCCCACATGGCTGAAGTTCATTAGCTGACCCCAGTGGCTGCTCAGGAAGCCATATCTGAAGGCTAAAATTGGCCTTGGGAATTAAACACTTTGCCAATGCCAACGCGTGGGTCCAAGGGTCAAGAAGCAGAGAGTCAAAGGTATGGTTAGAGAAAATGGGTTACAAGCAAAAAACACTGTGGGGCCTGTAATCCCAGCACTTTGGGAGGCCGAGGCGGGTGGATCACGAGGTCAGGAGATCGAGACCATCCTGGCTAACAAGGTGAAACCCTGTCTCTACTAAAAATACAAAAAATTAGCAGGCGTGGTGGCGGGCGCCTGTAGTCCCAGCTGCTCGGGAGGCTGAGGCAGGAGAATGGTGTGAACGCCGGAGGCGGAGCTTGCAGTGAGCCGAGATTGGGCCACTGCACGCCAGCCTGGGTGACAGAGCGAGACTCCATCTCAAAAAAAAAAAAAAAAAACAACACTGTGGGGAAGCAAGAGTGTTATTACAAGATACTTTTCCAAGACCAAAGCTGAAGGATACACTTAAGCCTAGTAGGAAATGTGTAGGTGTAGGTGCAGTTGGTGTTTGACGAAAGTCATGAGAGGTAACAGTGATGAAGGAGACAGATTCACATGCTATTTCTGGGATAAAGAAATGTTAAGTAGGCAGGATGCTTTCTTCGAATGACCTTTTAAAAGAAAACAAAACAAAAACAAAAACAAAAAACCTGATTTTGCTAGTGATGTCTTCTCAAATGCTTCCCTAGTTTCTGGGCAAAGATAGATGAAGCAATGATAGCATCCCATAAGTGACTGCTAAATAAATAAAGAGCCATTTCAGTGCCTTCTGAGAGCAGATAAAAGGATGTTTTGTCTTTATACATTAGCAAAGTATTAAAATACCCAATAATCAACTAGTTTGAAAATGTCCAAAATAAGTTAACACAAAATATCAGCTTTTAGATTTTGGAAAAGTTTATTTTCCAGAAGCTTTTTCCTGAACTGGGCCATAAACTATAAAGAAAAGTCTCCATGAAAATGCACTTAACTTTGCTTGCAAAATAAGCCAAGCTGTTAGAAACCTTGTAAGGCACCAATTTAATACCTCCCTCTGACCCAGTTCTTAGAAATTTGTTATCAAGTTACCTATTAATATAACTTACTAGTGCAAATACCCTGAATGTGGAGTACTTATAATATTCAGGTTCCTATAAAAATAGCTGTTGCCTCCCCAAGAGCAGAGCAAGTCTTCCCTTTCCCACAACCTAAATCTAATTTAGACAGACATTATTAATTCAGATGCCAGAGAATCTAGTGCATAAAAAAAGAAAGCCTTGCAAAGGAAAAAAGTCATTCACTTATTAGGCAGGAACCAAGAAGGTAAGGTCCTAAAATCTAAAACACCTTAGTTCCCTGATTAAAAAAAAAAAATTAAAATCACGTTAAGCAAATTAGAGAACTCTAACTTCTAACATAATCAAATGATTTGCAACACTTAAGAGCCGCATTTTACGACCAAGTCTCCCAGGCCTTGCCCTTAATGCAAACTTTCCTTTATAGCTCTGAATTCACCTGAGACAATGCAGTAGAAACGATTCTAAATAATGAGCAGGACTTTTAAACATAGTTTTACAGGTAAAAATGATGGCATATTTCTTCTCAGTCACTGAAATGGGGCAAAATGGAAACAACAATCAAGATATTCTTTCTGGAATGGTCACAGATTATCACTTAGCTGCACAAAAATATTAGAAATAAAATCTTTGTTATACAAATATATCTGTTCGTAATGGATGTCGAAGTGTACTGTCAAAAAGTAGCAAATTAAAACTCCATATCCGTGTATATGGCATGCACCATTCACCCAGTTCCTCATATCAAAATTCTTGAATCACCTCCATATGCAGTCCCTCAACAAAATTCTCCACTCAAAATATATTTGATGTACTTTCTTCTACTGCTCTAAATATTCATCTGCTTGCCCAAGTCACCATCGTCTCTCCCTAGACACAAGGTCCAGCGTCCACTCTTGACCCCTCTAATCTATGTCCCAAATTGCAGCCAGAGTGATCCCGTTAAAACACAACTCACATTCTAACTGCTTAAATCCTCTTTTGCCTTCCCATTGCCCAGAAAATGAAACTCACTCCTGTTCACCAGGCCCTATATCCTTCTTCATATCTTGTCACTCACCCGCAGTCACTGAACTCAAGGCAAACCTACCTTCCTGAAAGACAACAAGAGTCCTCCTGCTTCAGAGCCTGTACTCTCTGCTGTCCCTCTTCTTTTAACTTCATGCAAGCCTCTGCCTAAATGTCATTTCATCAGAGTAGCCTTCCCTGAACACTCTATTAAAAATAGCAGTTCCTATATTCCCAATCACCACATCTACTCTAATTTTCTTCAGCACACTTACCAATATCAGAAATCAGAACATATATGAATTTGTGTATTACCTGTTTTTCCCTAAAAAATATAACTTGTGGGCTGAGATCGTGTAGGTCTTGTTGATTGCTTTATCCCAGCACAGTGCCTCACATTTAATAGGTGCTTAATACTCACCTCCCTTCTATGACATGCTGCTGTCTTTCTTTAGAATATTCTGGGTAAGCATTGACCAGCAGAAATTATCTCAGTAATGCCCCCATGTAATTCTAAGGGAAATCTGTACTCTAAGAAATTCAAAGTCATACGTGCTTACAAAAAAAACCCCCCAAAAATAGATTACCTATTTAGGAATAATAAAAACATCAACATTATTAATTAAAATGTTTGTGTTATAAATTACCCTATGGACCGCTCCAAAAAAATGTGGAAATGCCATGTTCCCAGATGGGCATTTATTCAGAGAATAAGATTTATGAAAAGACTTTAAAGCTTAGCAGTGTTAGGAAGAATAGAAAGTAAAAGTTCAGGAACAAAAAGGAGATATATTCATTAATTTTTCCACATATAATGATGTAAAAACAAAATAAAACAACCCAAAATACACTGTTTTTAGTGAAACTATGACTAATGCAGAGGACACCAAATAATACAAAATGATTTGTAATAGTATTTTTTAAATTAATAGAAAGTAAGGATGAGCTAAAAGGTAGAAAGTTTAAAATGGGAAGAAATATCTAAATTTTTTGTTTTAAGTAAATTGTGATCGGTTCTGCAAGAATCTGTTTATTCTTTACCAAAAACTCCATTATTGGTATTTATGTAGCTGGGTTTAGTTGTTCTCAGATAACTGTCAAACGTAAATTATCTTCCACAAACGTGAGTGCTACTATCACCATCATAAAGTTGGATTGAGGGCCTAATATGAACCTCATGCTAGCTTGGGGGAAACAAAACATATCCTGTGACCCTGACGACCATAACCTTTATGAAAGTCAAAGTTTATTTTTTTAAAAAAAGGGCTCTGATAAGTGCTAAATTAAATTACGGACAAATTCTGTCACATTGCATTAGTTTCCTGGACTAGTATCACTGAGTTGAAACATATCAGTATTTTAATCATAAATATTTCACTATAGGCTTCTACTTTAACATGTCTAATATAAATTACTGTACATTGTGTAAAATAATTTATAAACTTTCTAAGGGATGAGAAATTCAGCCTTCTCAAAAAGATGTGCTTGCATTGCAAAAGGCAAGTAATATGCCTTGATCAATTTGATGTGAAACATAAAAAGCTTCTTTCAGATAAAACAGATACCAGGCATACAATTTTAATTGAAGAGAATTTTTGTTACTTCTTAATATTTCAAGGGAACACATACCAAAAGGAGCTGTAAGTCAGTTATTTTATTATTACCTTTGGCTTTTTTACTATTACCTTGCAATAAGATAATGAATTTTCCTTTGGGGAAAAAAAAGTTTTCAATGCTTAACAAATGAGTTCATTCTAAATTAAGTTATCTGCCTGAAAAGACACTATTTTAATAAATATTTGATTGAATAAAAGTTTTTTTCCTCCATTCACACAAATGTTATTGCATCCTTGCCTTTTGAAACAACAGGCTTTATATCAACATTTTATATCTTTCTTTAGGCATACATTTTTTTCCAGAGTTTAGTAGCAATCTTTTTCTCTGTATATTTCAGTCCTTGAAACATATTGCACACATTCAGTATTATAACCCTGTCACTCAAATAGCTGATACAACACAAAGTGATTTCACCAAAAATAATGGAAGGATAGACATTATTTTTGGTTAGAAACAGTTTTTGCTGTTTTTTTTTTGAGAGAGTCTTGCTCTGTTGCCCAGGCTGGAGCGCAGTGGCGTGATCTCGGCTCCCTGCAACTTCTACCTCCCTGGTTCAAGCGATTCTCCAGCCTCAGCCTTCTCAGTAGCTGGGATTACAGGCATGCACCACCACTCCCGGCTAATTTTTGTATTTTTAGTAGAAATGGGGGTTTCACCATGTTGGTCAGGCTGGTCTTGAACTCCTGACCTCCTGATCCACCCACCTTGGCCTCCCAAAGTGCTGGGATCACAGGCGTGAGCCACCGTGCCCAGCTAGAAACATTTTTTAAGAAGAAGAATATTGTGCTTGTCATGTTCAGTTTCTTGAACCGGGTTATAGGAGTGTGTTAAGTTATGAACATTCAATAAAATAGCAATCATAATAATAAAGAGTAACTAGATTATTAAAAAGTTCAAGAAGCACTGTATTTTGTCAGTGTCTGGGAAAATAACACCAAATGTGCCTTTCTTTGTGGATACTCCATTTAGGAAAAGGTACAAATTGGAAATGAAAAGGAACGTGGTATGGGAGTGGAGCGAAAAAGAAGTATTTGAAAAGAAGTCTCAGATATCATGGATAGAAAATAATTAATGATTATTACTATGGAAGTAGTGCATGTTTTAGAATATTGCACACACAACTGAGGGGTTTCAGCAAAAAATACATTACCCAGAAAGGAAAATGTAAAGCAGAAGCAGTGTGCTAAATTGCTGTTGCTCTCTCCTGATCTCCCAATTAGTGAGCGCTTAGCCAGCTCTCTTGAAAGCAAATACCTCTAAGGAGGGTGTCACTTAATTATTCATATTTTATTATCAATTACTTTAATCAGATGGTTTCTTCATAACATTCGGCTGAATCAGCTAAATTTGGAAATGTTATGCATACCATCCAAGAGTATAAAGAGGCACACGTGTGATTTTAGAAAATGGGTTATTTGAAGGAAACTTGCTCCAGATATGTTTGTTGAAATCGTTGAGGGTTTTCATGTGCTGCTTGAACACTTAACCTTTAGGAGTGGATGACCAATCCAGGAGATGGGCTTTCAGAGGAACTTCCATGTTGCAAAGTCGATCATTTAAAAGGTTACTTTAATACTTCCTTAAAACAAGTGGAATTACTTCAACTCTTAGGAAGCTTAAGATGGCCTGGGGGGAGGGAAATACCTTAAGTAATCCTAACAAAAGCTAAATCTGTGCTTTACGGTTGGAGGCACATGCAGGCAAAATGGTGAAACCATTGCTCTCCTTCAGGCTGCACGCACTTTTAGATAAACATCCAAACATCCTCATATTGCCTCAGGCTATTTTCACTCCCTGGAACTTAGAAAAATCCTATCTTTTCCATTAAAATGTCAATTCCTTCACAGGATAGAAGAAATTTAAAAATTACTGTCTTTGTTTTTTGTGTGTGTTTCTTTCCTTTGTGAAAATTTGCTAATGTTAGAAAGGTTTTAGTTGTTTGCTTTAGCAAAGGTGTTTTCTTTAATTAAAGGTCACTCCGCCTTGAACCAAAAGGTTAAGTCACCAGTGAATTATTTGTGGCCCAAATTATGTATATGAATAATTATGTGGAAAGAGTAGAAATGTTGCCCCACATTCATCTCCCAACTCTTTTCCTCTGACTGTCCTGCATTCCAGAATGTTTCATTGTATCATAAAACCCTAGCACATATTTTGTGATTTTTCCACTGAGGTAAAAAAAATGTTTAACATTCAATTGGCAAAGTGATGTTTACCTACCAAGAATATTTTTACATAGGGGAACAAAACAAAATAACTAAATTGAAATCCCTTCTTTACTATGAAATCACTCTGTGATCCTGAAGAAGGTACTCTTTCTTCTAGAACTTCATTTCCACATCAGTAAAATAGAGACAATTACATCCAACATAGAAGGCCATTGTGAAGAAAAAATGAAATGGTGCATAGAAAATGAGAGTAGGTGTTGTTTTTATTTTCCTTCGTATATTTTCTGCTTCCCTGGCACTTAATAAAACCTACTAAGTGTCTTATCCTAATAACCTATGAAGATTGCTACTATTTCATTTACAATAATTGTTCATACAGATTGTAACACCTTCCCCCACACATACACGCTTGCAGTTCTGCTTTTCAATAATTATATAGTTATTCAATGGTTTGATAAAATATTGCCTTGCATAGAGGATATTAAACTCATGAAACCAAACACTCCAACAATTTTCAGTGGCGAATGGCGACCAATGGTGATAGGACATACATGTGATTGTTTCGTTTCTGCCTATAGCTACACCATTATTCTCTCTGGGTCTTAGTTTATGGCTCTGTAAAAAATTAGATGACCACTGCAATTCTTTCTAGCTTAATAATTCTAAAATGTATGATCTATAAATAATCTATTCCTACCCCTGATGATTTTCCCTTTATGGATTTAGCAGGCTTGATAATCGCTTCTTTATTTAGCTCTCTCGCGAGAGATTCTGCCTTTAAGGGGACAAACCTACCTGTTTTGTTAATTATTTTATCTCCAACAGTTAGCTCAGTGCCTGACATGTAGCAGTCTCTTAAAAACTACCTGCGGAACTGTAATGTATTGGCTTAACGAATGAATAATACCCAATGTATTATAGAGAAAATAATAGAAGTCAATTAATTTTAATATATTTAAATAAAATTCTATTTGCCCTAAAGCAATGTATTTTCTGTATAAGTTATGTACCCTCTGGAATTAAGTGAATAAGGCCCTATGTATCCAATATTACACTCTTGCAATTTTTATTTATATATCTGTCTTTTCTACCAGAACTTCTTAGCTTTTGGAAAGCCTATCTCTGGCCTCTGCTGTCTAACATATTTTTTTGGCCACATATACTAGAATACTCTACAATTTTCCATTGAAAGAATCTCAATTATATACTTACAAATATAATTGTCTTAATTCTTTAAAATTAATTTTACTTATATCCTTTTCATTTGACTCTTGGATCTATGTCCATACTGATTTCTAAAGGTTTCATAAAATAGAGTCAGCCTTTATGGCAAACATATTGTTGTCTAGGTTATAGCACACAGACCAGCTGGTATTTTTCAGTGACGTGACACCTTGATTAAAGGTGTAGAAGATGCTACCTGTGAAAAGGCTTTGAAAATGTGGGTTCTGTGTCTGTATATTTTTATATACACATACCAAAACAGTATTTTGTTCCCATGTTCTCTTAGAACAAGATCATTTATATGTGAATTTTCTTCTACCTCTTCCATCCCTAAGACAGCAAGACCAAGTGCTCCTCCTCTCTTCCTCCTCAGCCTACTGAATGAGAAAACAAACATAAAGACCATTGTAATGATACACTTCCACTTAATAAACAGTAAGTATATTTTCTCTTCCACATGACTTCCTTTTCATTTCTTTTTTTATTTGTTTGTTTTTGAGACAAAGTCTCACTCTGTCACCCAAGCTGGAGTGCAGTGGCGCAAACATGGCTCACTGCAGCCTTGACCTCCCAGGCTTAAGCAGTCCTCCCCACTGAAGTCTCCTGAGTAGCTGGGACTACAGACACATGCCATCATGCCTCGCTAAGTTTTAAATTTTCTTCTGTAGAGATGAGGTGTCCCTGTGATGAGCCCAGGCTGGTCTTGAACTCCTGAGCTCAAGAGATCCTCCCCTCTTGGTCTTATGATTTTCTTCATAACAGTTTCTTTTCTTTATCTTGCTTTATTGGATATAATACATACAACATACAAAATATGTGTTAACTGACAATTTATGTTACTGGTAAGACTTCTGGTCAACAGTAAGCTATTAGTAGTTAAGCTTTGGTGAAGTCAAAAATTAGACACGGGTTTTCGACAGTGTAGGGTTCAGTGCCCCCACCCACTGGGTTCTTCAAGAGCCAACTGCACAATTAATTCATGATATGGAGGTAGAAGGATAGAATAAAGGACTTCCAAGTGCCTTCCTAACTCTAAAACAACTATGAAATAAGAGAAAAATTTTTATGTCCTGACCACAGAAAATTGTTCAAGACATATTTTAAGTGAAAAAACTAAGTTGTAAAACTGTAGGTACACAGTGGTAGTATTTTTTGTAAACATACAGGATTTTAAATTTATTCTTATTTCTAATATTAAAAAAAAATACACAATGTTAAAGTCGTTCATTACCTAGTTGGAAATTCACTCAAATAGGAACATCCTAGTCGTAATTGCAAGCATTTGCTTAAGAAAATAATGGTAATCACTTATGTAGTGCTCCATTCAAGCATTTTTATGAACATTAACTCATTTAATACTCACAACAACTCTACGAAGTGATTGTCATTATCACCTCTTTTTGCAGATGAAGAAATTGAGGTAAGAAAAGCAACTTTCTTGCTCAAAGTCACACAGAGCTAATGATTAGTGGAGCTGAGCTTCACAGAGAGATTCTTTGGCTCAGAGGCCAGTTTTCTCCAAGCTCACTTCCTACACTATGCTGCCCTATGCGCTTCACTCGACAGCCCACTCCAAACATTAACCTGATGTTTATGCTAATCAACAATTTGATTTTATATATACTTTCTATCCATTTATTTTACAAATATGCTTTGAGCACCAATTATGTGCAAAACACAGCTTTATCTCCAATAACTGGTAAGTCCAGCTTTTCAGTTTGTTCCCAGTAATAGCCCAAATTTATCAGTCCTTCTCCCGATCCTGATCTAGTCATTTCACACCCATTTCTAACATCACTAATATTGGTAGAAAATAAGAGGCATTTGAAGGCTGCTGGGAGAGATATAAAGGCACCTACTTCAATACCCTCCAGAAGGCTGCAATTTCCCAAACTCCTTTCATGCAACTCAAAAGACTACTGACAGGTATAGGAGGTTGAGCTAGATGACTCCTGAGGTTCATCCAGATAAGTGTGGAAAGAGCCAGTTACTTACTATCCGCCCTGAAAAGAATAGCACTTTCCCCAGGAATGAAGACTAGTAATAAGGTCAACAAACTGCAAAAACCAAATGACTCCTCTCTTTATTTTTTAAATAAAAGATGTATTTAAAGCTGTATTAAGGTTTCCAAAGGAAATAAGAAGAAAGGTTAACAGGAAAGAACAAAAACCCATTAATTCTGAAGCAGGTAATGAAACACACACACACACACACACACACACACACACACACACACACACACACACACGGACGTATTAACAAAAAGCCAGATGATCCCTAGGAGCATAATAGGTAGCAGAGGGTGAGGCTGCAGTCCTTGGTTTGGAGAATAGGAAGATTCCCCACAATCTATCCAATGCCTGTGGCCAAAGCAAGAAGTTACTGCTATATTGTGCAATCCTCAGTTATCAAATGGGCATTGTACATATTTTTCTGTGTTGGTGTGTTTTTCTGTAAATAAAAATTACTTTCTACCATGTAATGCTAAGGCTATACTTCAGGCTGTATCTTAACCAGTGTCTTTTGGTCTCAGGACGATTTTGGCCACAAGGAAAATTTAAACCTTGCAGGACAAGAGGTGCTGCGTCTGCTGAACCTGCATTTTTGGGATAAGAGTAGTATTTAAACCAAGGAGTCAACTGTGGAACTCCTCCGGATGTGGAGACAGAAATAAAATAAATAGGTGTGTATATCCCATAGTGCTGATATAGTTTCAGATTTTTTTTTTTTTTGAGACAGGGTCTCACTGTGTCACCCAGGCTGGAGTGCAGTGGTGTGATCTCAGCTCACTGTAACCTCTGCCTCCCGGGTTCAAGCAATTCTCCTGCCTCAGCCTCCTCAGTAGCTGGAAGTACAGGCACGTGCCACCATGCCTGCTAATTTTGTAATTTTAGTACAGTTGGAGTTTCACCATGTTGGCCAGCCTGGTCTCGAACTCCTGACCTCAAATGATCTGCCCACGTTGGCCTCCCAAAGTGCTGGGATTACAGGCGTGAGCCACCATGTCCAGACTAGTTTCAGATGTTTAACATCAGTACATATTTATTATTATTATTATTATACTTTAAGTTCTGGGATATATGTGCAGAATGTGCAAGTTTGTTACACAGGTATACATGTGCCATGGTGGTTTGCTGCACCCATCAACTCGTCATCTACATTAGGTATTTCTCCTAATGCTATCCCTCTCCTAACCCCCCACTCCCTGATAGGCCCCGATGTGTGATGTTCCCCTCCCTGTGTCTACGTGTTCTCATTGTCCAACTTTCACTTATGAGTGAGAACATGTGGTGTTTAGTTTTCTATTCCTGGGTTAGTCTGCTGGGAATGATGGTTTCTAGCTTCATTCATGTCCTTGCAAAGTACGTGAACTCATCCTTTTTTTTACGGATGCATAGTATTCCATGGCATATATGTGCCACATTTTCTTTATCCAGTCTATCATTGATGGGCATTTGGATTGGTTCCAAGTCTCTGCTATTGTGAATAGTGCTGCAATAAACATACTTGTGCATATGTCTTTATAGTAGAATGATTTATAATCCTTTGGGTATCTACCCAGTAAAGGGATTGCTGGGTCAAATGGTATTGTTAAATACGTGAAAAAATAAAGACAAAAAATAACTATAACATATATTATACAAGGAGTAGGAGAGTAAAAAGGATGAATTTATCTTACAAAAAAATGAGAAACATCAGATGGAATAACAGGAATAGAAAATTATGACATAAAAAGCATGCCCCTTTCCACATCTTATATAAGCCTCACAGAAGAGAGAATATCATGTTAGAAAGTTTAGGAAAATAGATTAATGAAAGAAGACAATTTTTTCTGTGAAATTTGCAGAAAATCATTGCTAGATAGTAGCCACAAGGTAATAATTTAGACAGGGCAAAGCTAAATATAAAATTATATTTTTTAAAAGTTATATGACAAATCTTTAATATCTAATTGAACTTATACAGTTTTATAGTAATAAAATAAGTCTTAAAATTGGCAGAAGGCTGGCATCATGCAAACTATATTGTCTGGGTTTTGTTTATTTTTGTTCAGCTTGGTTTGCTTTATTTTTTAATATAATTTTGAGCATCAGATAATTGTAAATCTTATTAGTGGCTAGAAAACAAAAACAGTTTGTTTAAAAGCAACAGAGTATTAGGCTTATCAAAGTAATTTTAAAATTTTTGTTTTATTTCTCTAATAGCAAGAATGATTTGAAAAAAATTCAATTAATGCTGCTATAAGAACTCAGAAAAAAATTAGTATATTTGGTGATATTACCATTGCCTGAAAACCAAAAGTAAATTTATATTTCCCTTCCTTCCTTCCTTCCTTCCTTCCTTCCTTCCTTCCTTCCTTCCTTCCTTCCTTCCTTCCTTCCCTCCCTCCCTCCCTCCCTCCTTCCTTCTCTCTTTCTTTCATTCTTTCTTTTTTGTTGTTGTTGTTGTTGTTTTTTGTTTTTGATGGAGTATCGCTCTGTCACCAGGCTGGAGTGCAGTGGTACGATCTCAGCTCACTGTAACCTCCGCCTCTCAAGTTCAAGTGATTCTCCTGCCTCAGCCTCCCGAGTAGCTGGAACTACAGGCACGCACCACCATGCCCAGCTAATTTTTGTATTTTTTAGTAGAGATGGGGTTTCACCATGTTAGCCAGGATGGTCTCGATCTCTTGACCTTGTGATCTGCCCGCCTCAGCCTCCCAAACTGCTGGGATTACAGGCATGAGTCACCATGCCCGGCCTCTTTCTTTTTTTCTCTCTTTCACAAAATCGTGCTCTGTCACCCAGGCTAAAATGCAGTGGCACAATCACAACTCACTGCAGCCTCCACCACTGGAGCTCAAGCAATCCTCCCACCTCGGCCTCCCGAATAGCTGAGACTACAGGCATGTGCCACCACACCCAGCTAAATTATATATATATATATTTTAAAGAGATGTGGTATTGTCATGTTGCCTAGGCTGGTCTTGAACTCTTGGGTTCAGCAATCCACCCACTTCAACCTCCCAGAGTGCTGGGATTACAGGCATGAACCACCATGCCCAGACTCATGTTTGACCACAATTCTTACTGCCTCTTTACCTTCTTTAGAGTTTATTGTTAAGACAAAACAGAGAGTAACTTTAGGCTACATTTTTTTTTAGAGAAACAGTTTTAGATTTTTCTGTAAAGAGTACAGGAATAAGCTTAAGTTGTACGGAGTAAGACACCTATTTCACTTTTTTACTGAAAAAAAGTTCCCAAGATTCTTCTTTGTATTTCTTTTGTGTTGCAGATCCTGTCTATAAAGAGTTGATAATTAGAGAAGGTAATAGGAGACAATGCATCTGTAACCTGTCACTAACATGGCAAGGAAACCTACCCTCACACTATTGAAAAGCTAAAAGAGAACATCCAAAGACTATTATGATTGTATCCGGAAGTCCTGAAGAAATTTTTTTTTTTTTTTGAGACGGAGTCTCGCTCTGTCGCCCAGGCTGGAGTGCAGTGGCGCGATCTCGGCTCACTGCAAGCTCCGCCTCCCGGGTTCACGCCATTCTCCTGCCTCAGCCTCCCGAGTAGCTGGGATTACAGGCGCCCGCCACCACGCCCGGCTAATTTTTTGTATTTTTAGTAGAGACGGGGTTTCACCGTGGTCTCGATCTCCTGAACTCGTGATCCGCCCGCCTCGGCCTCCCAAAGTGCTGGGATTACAAGCGTCAGCCACCGCGCCCGGCCCTGAAGAAATTCTTTAAAAAGCAACAGAACGACATGGGTAGAGATACAGGATTATGAAGGAAATTCTGGGGTGTGGGAAAGGTCTTAATTCACTGTATCTGTAGTGTAGCTTGATATTAGGTTAGACACTGAGTCAATGTATTCCTACCCTTGGACTATAGCAAAAGATGCAACACCAGCATGGACCCATCTATCAGAATACTTCACTGCTGGAGCCAGAATAGTTCTCTGGAACTTTCGGGAGCAGAATACTCAAAACTTGGAACAGACCACATGGTGCGATCCAAGCTGCCTTCAGGGAGCAAGACTGCTGTTGGTGAATTCTGGATTACACTGTATTTTTAAAGTTTTATTATTTACTTATTTGTTTGTGTACTTATTTATAATTTAATGAGTTAATACCCTCTTTACTATGGACTGAATGTGTGTGTACCCCCAAAGGTCATATGTATGAATGTAATTCCCAATGCGATCGTATTAGAAGGTGAGGCCTTTGAGAGGTTAATTAGGTCATGAGGGTGGAGCCCTCATGAATGGGATTAGAGTTCATAGAAGGGACTCAAGGGACTAGAGTTCTCTTCTTCCACCATGTGAGAGGACAGTGGGCCCTCACCAGACACCGGATCTTCCAGCACTTTGATCTTGGGCTTCCCAGCCTCTGGCACTGTGAGAAACACATTTCTGTTGTTTATAAACCACCCAGTTTATGTTTTTTGTTGTAGCAGCCTGAAGAGACAAAGAAAGTTTTCCACACACATATGTGTCTTTTGTTAAAAAAGAAGAAGAATAATTTAAGATATTGTGGCAATTTTAAGGCATAGACACAAATTCCTTGGCCCTTTGTCCATTGAAAGATGGGGTTTATGTTTCATCATCTGAATCTGGGAGGAGCTGCATCTCCATGGATACCACTACCATCCGGGCCACTATTATCATCTCACCTGAAATATATCAGTCACTTCTTACTGGGTTGATCTGCTTTCATTCTTTCTTCCCCTGTGGTCTATTCTTCTTACAAGATAAATAATAATGTTTAAATATAAGTCAAAGTACACTAATTATATCCTCGCTTAAAAGTCTCTAATAGCTTCCCACTACTCTTGTCTATTATGGAGCTTTAAAATGCCTACAGAAACTTTGCCTTTCATGTATGTTTGGTTTTCTACCCTAGAATTCTTCATCGTAGTCCTTGCTTCAGGGCCTTTTCACCTACTCTTCCATCCACCTGGAAAATTTCTCTTTTACCTCCTGCCTCCTACATCTCACCAAAATCTTCACATGGATCAGGTCTTTCTCATCATTCAGATCTCAGTAAGATAACTCTGTCTGTATTCCTTGTGTTCTCCACTAAAATGTAAGCCTCATAACAGGTTAGACTTGATCTATCTCATGCCCTGTTATATCTTCAAAAGTTAGAACAGTCCTATTACAGTGTAAGCACTTTATTATATTTAGTACATAATTTTTTTTAAAAAACACTTGACGTTGTCTACTATATAACTCACTACCCCTGTAGTATACGTACTGCATCCTGAACATTGATATACTGGAGATGAATAAACCATCGTACAATTCTTAGATTGTTGTTATTTTCATTAAAAGTACAGCTACCACGAATAAATATCACTTGTTTGCTGTTTCACAAAAAGCACACGGAGATGTTCAGATTTCCCATAAATCATTCACACTCACGCTTGGATAGATACCAAATTGTTTGGAAGTGAAACAATCTCACTCAAGACAAAAGAACGTTTCTTTAAAATCTTCAGGTTAAAAAACACAATCAACGTAAAGACAATGCTGTCACTGCTTATTAGTTGGGTGTCCTTGACAAGAACTTTAACCTGTTATTGGGTTTGTTCCAACTAAAACATAGGGAAGTTAATAGTATTTGACTCAGAACAAGGTGGGTTTCTCTTGCATTATTATTACTATTATTATTGGTGGTGGTTTGCAGGAAAGGCGCTACTGGAAATAAGGGAAGAGGCTATAGTTTCCCAGAGTGACCTTTCCCTCACCCCAGCTATTCTTCCTTCTTCCTCTACTGCCATGATCTGGACAACCTCACTTTCAATCCAGATTGGTAAGACGGTAAAATAGGGGTCACTTTTTACTTTATCAGGCCATTTTACAGCTGAAGGGAAAGTGGATAGGGAACATACTTTGATTAAAGGCAGGATACAACATAGAAAATCTAGAATTCATAAATACTAGATTCTCATGAAGTACACAAACATTGTTAACAATAAGATAATCTTATAATAAATAAGAAATAAATTATTAATTTTATTCAGGCAAACCACTTTCAGAACAGAATAGGGTTGTGATATATTTAATTGTGACAGCATCGCTTCTTTTCACATAAAATATGATCATTATACACACACAAGTCCCTTCTCAAAAAGAACAAAAGAATAATTTAATCACAACTTTGCATATTTCTGTTAATGTGAACTGGCTATTTCATTTTTCATAATCTAGTAAGCTACTGATAGCAATAAAGGTTTAAAACTATTCAAGAAACATGCAGAATTTTAAAAAATTGAATCTGTTAGGCCGGGCACGGTGGCTCAAGCCTGTAATCCTAGCACTTTGGGAGGCCGAGGCGGGTGGATCACGAGGTCAGGAGATCGAGACCATCCTGGCTAACACGGTGAAACCTCGTCCCTACTAAATATACAAAAAAATTAGCCAGGCGTTGTGGCGGGCGCCTGTAGTGCCAGATACTTGGGAGGCTGAGGCAGGAGAATGGCGTGAACCCAGGGGGTGGAGCTTGCAGTGAGCAGAGATCCCACCGTTGCACTCCAGCCTGGGGGACAGAGCGAGACTCCGTCTCAAAAAAAAAAAAATTGAATCTGTTAATTTACTATGTTTTTCCTGCAAATTGAGACACACTGACATTATACCATTTTGGTGATGAAACACAAGTGCTTACAGGAGCACAGTTTGGGAGTGACAACCTGAATTCAAAGCTTGACAGATATGAAAATGCTAAACAGATCTGTATGTTGGAATACAGCAAGAATTGGCAAAGGAGTGAGGAGAAGGAAAAGGTGAGAGTGATTTCTCAATAAAGGAAGAAAATAACATGTACATGTGTATTAGTCCATTATCACACTGCTATAAAGAATTACCTGAGACTGGGTAATTTAGAGAGGAAAGTGGTTTAATTGACTCACAGTTCAGCATGGCTGGGGAGGCCTCAGGAAATTTAACAATCATGGCAGAAGGGGAAGCAAACATATCCTTCTCACATGGTGGCAGGAGAGAGAAGAATGAGAGCTGAGCAAAAGGGGAAGCCCCTTATAAAGCAATCATATCTCAGAAGAGCTTACTATCATGAGAACAGCATGTAGGAAACCACCTCCGTAATTCAATTACTTCCCACTGGGTCCCTCCCATGACATGTGAGGATTATGGAAACTACAATTCAAGATGAGATCTGAGTGAGGACACAGCCAAACCATATCATCCCATCCCTGGCCCCTCTCAAATGTGATGTCCTCACATTTCAAAACACAATCATGACTTCCCAACAGTCCCACAAAGTTTTAGCTCATTCCAGCCTTAACCCAAAAGTCCAAGTCCAAAGTCTTATCTGAGACAAGGCAAGTCCTTTCCTCCTATTAGCCTGTAAAATCAAACGCAAGTTAATTACTTCCTAGATACAAGGAGGGTACAGACATTGGGTAAATACACCAGTTCCAAATGAAAGAAATTGGCCAAGACAAAGGGGCTACACACAGCATGCAAGTTCAAAATTCAGTAGGGCAATCATTAACCCTTAAAGTTCCAAAACAATCTCCTTTGTCTCCATGTCTCATATCCACGGCACGCTGATGCAAGAGGTGGGTTCCCACGGCCTTGGGCAGTTCAGCCCTTGTGGCTTTGCAGGGAACAGCCCCACCAGGCTGCTTTCATGTGCTGGTGTTGAGTGGCTGTGACTTTTCCAGAAGCATAGTGCAAGCTGTTGGTGAATCTACCATTCAGGGATCTGGAGGATGGTGGCTCTCTTCTCACAGCTCCACTAGGCAGTGCCCTTATGGAGACTCTGTGTGGGGGCTCCAACCCCACATTTCCCTTCCACAATGGCCTAGCAGAGGTTCTCCATGAGGGCTCTGCCCCTGCAGCCAGCTTCTGCCTAGACATTCAGGCATTTCCATACATCCTCTGAAATCTAGGCAGAGATTGCCAAACTTCAATTATTTTCCTCTGTATACTCACAGGTTAAACAGCACATGTAAGCTGCCAAGGCTTGGGGCTTGCACCTTCTGAAGCAATGGCCCGAGTTGTATATTGGCCCCTTTTAGCCACGGCTGGAGCTGAAGCAGCTGGGATGCAGGGCACCATGTCCCGAGGTTGCATACAGTGGGGGGCCCCTGGGCCTGCCCCCACACAACCATTTTTCCCTCCTAGCCCTCCAGGCCTGTGATGGGAAAGGCTGCCATGAAGGTCTCTGACATGCCCTGGAGACATTTCCCCCACTGTCTTGGTGATCAACATTCGGCTCCTTGTTACTTATGCAAATTTCTGCAGCTGGCTTGAATTTCTCCTCAGAAAATTGGTTTTTATTTCCTATCACATTATCAGGGTGCAAATTTTCCAAAATTTTATGCTCTGTTTCCTCTTGAATGCTTTGCTGCTTAGAAACCTCTTCCACCAGATACCCTAAATCATCTCTCTCACGCTCAAAGTTTCACAGATCTCTAGGGCAGGAGGAAAATGCCACCAGTTTGTTTGCTAAAGCATAGCAAGAGTTGCCTTTGCTCCATTTCCCAACAAGTTCCTCATCTTCATCTGAGATCACCTCAGCTTGGAAATCATTGTCCTTATCACTATCAGCATTTTGGTCAAAGCCACTTAAGAAGTCTCTAGGATGTCCCAAACTTCCCTACATCTTCCTCTCTTCTGAGCCCTCCAAGTTTCCAGGAAGTTCCAATCTTTCCCACATTTTCCTATCTTATTCTGAGCCCTCCAAACTGCTACAATCTCTGCCTGTTACCCAGTTCCAATTTTCGGGTATTCTTATAGCAGAGCCCCATTGCCAGTACCAATTTACTGTATTAGTCCATTCTCACACTGCTATAAAGAACTGCCCAAGACTGGGTAATTTATAAAGGAAAGGGGCTTAATTGACTCACAGTTCCGCATGGCTGGGAGGGAGGCCTCAGGAAACTTACAATCATGATGGAAGAGGAAGCAAACATATTCTTCTTCACATAGCAGCAGAAGAGAGAAGAATGAGAGCTGAACAAAGGGGGAAGCCCCTTATAAAGCCATAAGATCTTATAAGGATTTACTGACTATCAGAAAAATGGCATGGGGGAACCTCCCCCATGGTTCAATTACCTCCCATCGGGTCCCTCCCACCACATGGGGGGATTATAGGAACTACAGTTCAAGAAGATATTTGGGTGGGGACACAACCAAACCACATCAACATGTGACATATTATCCATTTTAATTTTGCAAGAAAACAAAAAACAGAATTCTGAAAGGTTGAAGTATCTAAGACATTAAAGAGATTGTAAATTGACAAAGGGAAAAAGGATATACCAAATTCTAGGCAAAGCCTGGTAGTATGAAGGAAAACAGTATCTCAGAGGAAGAGCTTGGAACGGGTTTGACTACACAAACAAGCCTCCAGGGAGTCATGGGAGATGAAAGATTGGTGGCAGGGGACTGATTTTGTACCTTACAAGTAGCAGGATCCAACAGGTGCTTTTATGTAAGATATAACATGATCAGATTTGTGTGTTCATTGTAGGTGTTCAAATTCAGGTTGTTACCACTTAGATTTGTCTGTTGGCCCTATGCCTGCATCTTCAGAAGATTTTCGAAATTTATATGCAACTACTTTCTTCACAGGAAGTTTTCCTAGGCCCTAACTTCTCCCTCCTCCTTTTAATCCTCATTTTCTTTTCAGCTTCCCCTATTTCCATAGGATGAAATTTCACTGAAATTAAATTTTTCATCTTTGCCTTGTTACTTAAAAATGACAATTTAGTTTAATAGGTGCATTAACTTTTATTTTGTCATCTGCTTGTCATAGTACCTCATATTTTCACATTCCTTAGTCCTACCCAATTCAGTTCTAACATAAAATAAGCTTCCAGGACATTATTCTTATATCTGAGCAGTATAGGCATGTTAGTCCTGCTTGTCTGGTAAATGAGATCATAGAATAAGTATTAATGGAAACAAGTACTGGGCATATTTGTATAGTCCAGGTGTTAACTGATGTTATCCCATCTTTTGAGACTTTTAGATAAATTAAATTGACCCATTTCCTGCCTCTTCCCTTCCCCTACCCCACTCTCTACATTTAGTGGGAAGTTTGATGTCCACCTCCAGATTCCTACAAATTCCTCAAAGTTTGGGTTATTTTAGTGGGCCTTTTTTTGTTTTAAATCAAATTTCTTTTTTTTTTTTTTTTTTCCTGAAGCCCTGATCTTATACCTCGCTCTGATGGCTATTTTATTCAAGCCCCACAGCAACCTACAATACTTTCCTTTAAAACTGACGTGGACAGGGCATGATTAACATGGAGTATGTGTAGGAGACTACTGAATTTTGGGATGGTTTGAGAAAGGGGCTATGATTACATCATAGGATTATCAATATTACCAATCAAAAAATAAAATATTCAATATGCGTGTCCCTAAAAGTCTTTCTGTTACTTTCCTTCTACTCCAGTCAGGAATTTATCTATGAGTGACACTCACCAACAACACCCTTTGCTCCTATGACCCTTTCTTTCTCCTGTCTCACCCCATTTCTCTGCCTAAATTTCTCTGGTCCTCCTTACTTATAATAGTAGTACATTTATCCAGTTTATCTATTTGCTTCTTTCCAAACACAGCATGCACTGAAGTATGCATCTTGCACACTTAAAGAAGATATGCTAAACAAAAAGTCATTTCTCTGGAAGGAAATTCTGATACTCCATTAGGAGAAGAAGTGATTTGACATAGTTGTGATTTTAAATATAACTTTTTCCTTCTTTATTACAGTTTGATTTAGTTGGTTTGTAATTTGGAAGGAAATCGAATAACATTTTTTATTAAATGTAACAAATCATAAAATGGTAATTTAATTAAAATTAGAGCCGGAAAGAAAGAGAGAAAGAGAAGGAAGGAAGAAAGAAAGGAAAGAAGGAAGGAAGGAAGGAAGGAAGGAAGGAAGGAAGACAGGAAGACAGAGAGGGAGAGAGAAAGAAAGGAAGAAAAGAAGGAAAGAAAGAAAGAGGAAGGAAGGAAGGAAGCAAGGGAAGAAAGGGAAAGAAAAAAGAAAAAAGAGAAAAGGGGGGGGACAAGATGAAAAAGGAAGGGGATAGGAATGGGGAAAGAAAAGGATATATACAGGAACAGTTAGGTTAAGACAGCCCGAGTTTGAAAGCTAGCTTAGTTGTGAGTAACAACACTACTTTGTTGTGGCTTGCAGTATTTGTACTCCTCTGCTCAAAGCACTCTAAATAGCTTCTGGGCTTAGAAGAAAAGACAATGTCATTTCAATAGACACCGTGGCTCTGTTTCTGCTCCCCTTGCTTCTCAGATCTTACCTCCCACACTCTCATAGCCCACACGAGTCCACTCACAATGACATTTTCCTCAGTAATATTTGTGTGATCTCACCTCAGAGACCTTTCCCTTGCTGTTTTCTCTCGTTTTGCCTCGGATATTTACATGTGTCACCCCTTTGCCTCCTTTAGATTTTTGCTCAAATATCAGCTTCTTACAAAGGTTTTCCTAAACATTGAATTGGATCTTATTTATCCCTTGACAACTTATTCCAGCTCTCCCCACCTACTACTCTTATATTTTATTATGTATGTTTATTGTCTGCATCCCCTCATTAGAATGTTCATGAGGACAGGAATTGGCATCATTTTGTTCATGAGTGGTTTGCCTAGAACTGTGCCTGGCCTATAGAATTACTTTAACACAATTTTTGTAATTATTGAACACAAAACTATTAACAGTTTTTTAAAGTGACTACATAATTTGATTAGTGAATCACTTTTTATAGTCCAAGAACTGTATCCAGAAAGCGTCACTTGGCCTGAAAAGACAGGAAGAACAGAGGAGTGTGGGCCTCAGAAAGAGAATCTGAAGCCTTAGGTCAGTTCTTTCCAGAGCGTTTGGTAGCACTGGTCTCCACATACGTTTTGTTCATATTCCTCCTAGGTGACTTTTGAAAAAATAGATACTTCTCATATATTTTTTGATTGACATCTAATATTATTTTCCTAAGTTTAACTAATTGCAAAGATTTATTTTAGCTATTGAGATTTGAAAGTAAAATGGTTACATCACCTCTTTAAATAGGTCCATGGAATATACAACTTGATACTCAATATCTTTCACTGAAAAATATGAAAGCACTGCCTTCTTTAATAGAAATGCTATGTTATTTCTTTTTCTCCTTGAATCATTTTCTATGAGACTTTTCCCCACAGAATTTTATCTTCATGTAATATGTTCATTTGCTAGAAAATCACTTACTAATTATGATTTCACATTACATGGTGTATTAGTCTGCCTGCATATCGCTATAAAGAACTACCTGAGATTGGGTAATTTATAAAGAAAAGAGGTTTAATTGGCTAATGGTTCTGCAGGCTGTACAGGAAGCAGGCTGCAGAGGCTCAGGAAACTTACAGTCATGGTGGAAGGTGGAGAGGAAGGAGGCATATTTCACATAGCCAGAGCAAGAGGAAGAGAGAGAAGGGGGAGATGCTACACACTTTTCAACAACCAGATCTGAGAACTCACTCACTATCACAAGAACAGCAAGGAAGAAACTCGCCCCATGATCCAATCACTTCCCACCAAGCCCCTCTTCCAACACTGGGGATTATATTCGACATGAGATTTGGATGGGGACACAAATCCAAACCATAATCACATGGGAAGTGGGAAAATGTAGGTTTTCTGAGACTGAGAATCTTATCACTAAAATTATATTAGTACAGACTTGATTTAAACAATATAAATGTGTTACATAATGTGAAAAGTATTTATTGGAAATGCATCTGTTAATCAAATCGATGAAGCTATTTTTTTTTTTCCAATAATTCATGTACTTGAAAGATCATCACTTGTTGCTGGAATGGAACAGAGGGTTCACTATGCTGCTTATTTTTTTTCATTTTTCTAATTAAGAACTGAGAAATTTGCCACATAATAACAATATGGAAATTTTAATTCCTGGAAATTCTTCCAAGCTACAAAAAGAATATACAGTGCCATACTAAATCATCAAAAATTCTTTCCTGTAACCTGTCAGCTGAAACTCTATTGGGTATATCTTCAATTATGTTGAAAACAAAAAGAATTGAAAACCACCTTAGTTGCAGAAGAATCTGTCACTCAAACCTAAAAGCTATTCACTGTTTTCTACACCAAGACCAATTTCCATTTGTTTGTTTAGTGCCCTGGAGTGTTTTTGTTGTTGTTGTTGTTATTGTTTTCCAAGGAGTAATGTACCAATAATATGATTAAGGGTTGCTCAGTATGTGGATTTTTTTCTCTTTTATAAAGAGATAAGAGTGATTATAATGGGTGGGGGAGGAAAACTTAAATCTCAACAAATCTTTCTGAAGCAGATTTTAGGAAACTACACATACAGGTTTTGTAGATGTTTAGGTTGATTCCTTAAAAATATCCTTCTACTTGCATACCCTTGTTTGAAGCTTGTACTTTAAAACAAGCAAATCAAAATAACCAATCCTATAAATAAGTGTCCTAAAATGTGTACCAAAAAGATATGTTTGAGAAATGCTACTTTTGCTTTTCCCCTTAAAAAACTCACAATGTTCATTGTTGGCATAGAATGAACATATGGGTGTTCTTTGGTAAAGAAACCTGTTTGGCTTGTTTAACACAGGCTTTCTAAATCAAATTTGAACACAGGCCACTTTTCTCTTGTGACATTATTTGACGACCCACAGTACTAATATTCCATTGGTACACATGTAGCACTGTGCTAGATGTGGCTACTGAAAAGAATGGTGATATATAAAACAGGAACTCAGAAGAAAAGTGGCTTTAGAAAATAAGGGCTCAATGATACTGGTTGCTGAAGTCATAGGAAAGTGAATTTTGATAACTATGGAATCTGAGAGAGGAGAGAGCGACCCAGGGGCTGAGCAGGATGTTGCATATTTAGAACAGAAAAGGGGCTAGTTGAAGAAATATGGGGGAAGGCAGAAGACTCAATTCTGCCACCAAGCTATTATATAAGAGACTTTGACAAGACGATCTAACATCTAGGATATTTCATACATATTCAACAGAAAAGCTGCTGCTGAGAATATTCTTTCATTTTGAAGCTGGGGGTGGATGGGGAGCCTAGACAAAAAATAACTCTGCATCTCCAGAGATCAAGGGAGCTAGGAAAATTCATTCAGTCTCAAATGGTGCTAGATGGAAAAATGGTAATTTAGAGGAGGAGAAAAAGGATAGCGTGGCCCGAAATATAAGAATATGTGAAAAACTGACCTGCCTGGAGAAAATGAGTACAAAGCCCAGATGAGAGCAATGAATCTTTAAGTTGATGCAAGATGAATTAATATGTGAGATGAGGGAAATTTAACTTGTTTTGTTTTTTGTATATAGACAGCTTTCTCTCTGAGATTCCCTAGCACTACAATCAAATTTTGTATGCTCAATGCAGTGTATATATTTTGGGGAAAAAAGTGACATGAGAAGTGAAAGACGATAGTCAAGCTTTAAGCAAGAGGTGGAATCTTTACTGAGCCTCTAAAGGACACAGAAGTCGCCTAAGATACACAGCTGATAATAAGATGTGTCCAGAAGGTGTCTCTCTTGAAAGGCTTTCTATAATGTACCTGTTCTCTTCTCAGTACCCAGAGTGTAATTTTTAAAGGTTTAGAAACGTCATAGAAAAAATTACAAGTTAAGTAAAGGAGAAAAACTGAACAGCATAGACAACACCCACAGTGAAAAAATACAATTTTTGACTGTATAGTCCCTGCAATATTTAGATCAGCATCCTTCTTGGAGTTCACTGAACATACATTTGACGGGACTGGACTGGGTCTGAACACATTGTAAACTGGTTGCTGATACTGGATGTCACTGAATTGATTCCTCAAGCAAATCTAAATTTTCAGGATACCTTTGTAATATGTATCCCCTTTGTACATAGTACCTTGTACTATGGTCAGTCCATAGCATTACTAAAGAATGCAACTACCAGCAAAGATTTACATATGGAATCCAAGAGACAGATTATATTTGGCTTTAATATCAGTTACTATGACAACAAATGGGTTATTTAAAGTTGTTAGCACTCTAGCCCACTGAGTTAATAATATGGACAAGAATGGCATAAAAGTTGAGCAAAAGCAAATTACCTCAATGTCATATCACATAGCAATGACAATGAAAGCTGTGTAGGCTTAAGAAGGTTCAGAGGGTTTGGAAAAACATCGTTAGGAAGGACAAATCCATCAAAAAATATAAATAGTCATTTATAACTAGCAGCACATTTTTGATGCCTCCTCAATATCATGTTCTTCAGGCTTTTTAAAATTCAAGGCTTCAGATTTAAAACAAAACAAAACAAAAAGTCAAATTGGAACAGAAATTGTCATTTAGCTCGAATCTTTCACAACTGCATGATCTCCGTTTACTAATTATCCCCTTTCCCGCTCAAGTGCACGGTCGAGAGTGAAATGTGAAATTAGATCTTGGATGTCCAGAAGATTTTAACAAGGAATAAATAAGGATCAAGTTTTATAAGCTGCTGTTTGAAAGATTCATCTGCTAAAAGCAGCAAAGAATGGCATATCATAAGATGTTAAAGCAGATGGCCTAAGTCACAGTGCTACATTACACAAGTATGAAGACTAGAACTGAAAGAGCCTAAGTAATATTTTTATTAACAAGATGCCAAGTACAGCAGCAAAAATACCTTCAGGAAGAAATTTCACTTCAAAAAAGGTTTTTCCTCTTTACACTCGATGCCATTTTCTGAATTACTCTTGGTCTGTTGCATATGTTTAAGTGTCTGGGTGCTCACCATGCCCAGACGAAAGAAACTAACCTCTTTCCTTAAATGACGGCCTCCTTGTCTTATGAGCCCACCTGTGTGATGGAGATAAATGAGAGTAAACTAAACCAGCAACCTAGGAAAGGGTGCACTATACTGTATAGTCTTGCAGATAATTTTTTGCACAGTAAACAAGGAGAGTGGGGAACTCATTGGTCTTTGAATTATTTATAAAGAAAGCAACACTCATTAAGTCTGTGGTGACACTAAATGTTGCTAGAGTGATATTAAGATTACAAAGGTAATGCCAGGTGGTCACTTCCAGAATCCAGACACACAGTAGTGTCTGTAAACAGGGAGCTGTGATTACCCACAGACATTTCAACTACAAAACCAGGCTACAACAAGCAGATCAGAGAGCTGACACTCAGACATGCAAAAGACTTTTTCAAATCAGAAAGAACAGGCTAAGGCTGACAAATGGATGCACCTATATAGCCCTATCAATACATATTGTTCACTAATATATGTGTATTCATTCATCTACGGATTATATTTAGGGACCACTGTGGGAATGGTGTAGTGGTTAAAAGCATGGAATTTCAAATCAGACAACCTTATTTTGAATTTTCAGCTCCTCTACTCTGGATGAGTTAACATGACTTAATCTTGGCTTTATTTGTATTTTTCTCACAAGGCTATCCCAAACATCAAATGCGTTTAAAGCCCTTAGATCAGGGACTGACACAAAATTTATACCATACACTGTTTGATGTTATTATTAAATAGTATGTGCATTGCAAAATATATATAAAATAGAAAAATGATGCAAACAGGCACCGATGGAAATTCTGATGTTTTTCTCTCTTACTCCATGAATTTGCTTGGGCAACACTATCTAGGCCATTAATCTGAAGAATACAAGTTCAATAGGGAAAGTTTTGAGCAAAGTACAAAAGACAAAGATGGTAGACCTTATTCAAATACAGAACAGGAAAGTTAAGACCAAAAGGTCATAATATTTGGCCTGACAGGCCCTGGTATCTTGGACTTCGCTTTCATGGAGATGAAGAGCATAGATTTGAAAGCTTAATATCATTATATGTGAATCCTATATCTATCTCTCTTTATGAAAATTTGGCTTTCCTTACAGCTTTCTAACAAGGAAAAAAGGTCATAGCCAAAGAATGATACTACCTCTGTGGCAGGTAAATGTATCATAATACATAAATTAATCATCATTCTGCTTATAAACTTAGAATTATTGTGAGTTTTTTCAGCCTGAGTCAGCCTCCCAAGTTCATTGCAAAGTTTGAGTTTTAGGGCCTATCGGGCTGTGGGGTAGATCCTGGACAAAGGCAAAGTTAGCAGGGTAATTCTTGCCTTTGCCTGCCTGCCAGTCTGGCTGTATTGTCCTGGTGACATCCAGCTTCTAAGATGCTACTACTTTAAGTTTTCTAAGTTCAATCTGGCATTGCATAGTTGGGTTAATAAATTGGAAATTTCTCCTTTATGTTTTCATGTCTCACAATCTTAAGAACCTGGATTTAGGCCAGGCGCCTTGGCTCACGCCTGTAATCCCAGCACTTTGGGAGGCCGAGATGAGCCGATCACGAGGTCAGGAGATCAAGACCATCCTGGCTAACACGGTGAAACCCCGTCTCTACTAAAAATACAAAAAATTAGCCGGGCGTGGTGGCGGGCGCCTGTAGTCCCAGCTACTTGGGAGGCTGAGGCAGGAGAATGGTGTGAACCCGGGAGGCGGAGCTTGCAGTGAGCCGAGATCACGCCACTGCACTCCAGCCTGGGCGACAGAGCGAGACTCCGTCTCAAAAAAGAAAAAGAACCTGGATTTAGTTAGGTATGTGGATTCAAATTATACATTGTTATTTTGTTTCCACCGCCCCCACCACTGCCACCCATCCTCCACCCCCAAAAGCCTTATGATCTCATCACCTAAGGAAAGTATTCAGGACACGACTAAATAGTAATATGAAGCAATATTTTTCAAGCTTCTCTTAGAAAATATGTGATTTATATTTTCTGGCTGAAGGATTATCTTTTGAATTAGAAAAGCGTTTGATCTACTACTAGTTTTTTAGTGTTTCAGTGGAGTCCTCATTAAAAAACTGTTATAGGGTAGGACAACTGATGATGTTCTTTATCTTATGACCATTACTGTGACTGTCATACATGCAAAGAGCTACAAAGTTCCAATAGATTAATCTGCATTGGACTTTCTTAGGCCAATTCTCAGGCTTCATTTCATGGTGGTGATCACATCTGAATAGCAAAAGCAGCACATTTGCCTTGCAGTTGGCAGAAGATGATTTGCCTTGACAAATATTCACTTATAAGTCAATATTTTTAGCCATTCTTTATATCAAAATGAAAAATTAATTTATTAATTTTATCCTAATTTTTACCATTTGTCATTTAACATTTTTACCATTTTCATAAAGAAAAATAAAAATTCAACTCTAAGTTCAAAAACTCCAACAAGCACCAACCAACCTGTGACCATGCTTACATCTATGGAGCAGTACAACTTTCAAAGTCATGTTCCATTTTATAACAGGGTTAGCTAAAATGATGATATTCAAACCACTTTTTATATCACAGAATTTACCCCTATACCATTTCTCGAAGCCATGAAGAAAATTAAAGCTATTTAAGTCAGCGTGTCCTTGTGTAGTAATTTAATAACTGCAATTGTTTTCAAGAAGCAGAGAGGCATTAGTTTTGAAATCTGTCCTATATTTGTACTTCTGAGATCCATCTATAATGAAGTCACTAATAAATCACATACTACTGAAAATTTCTTCACAGGTTTTTCTGCTCTAAAATCTTTGGCAAATGGAACATGTCATTATAGACATCATCAGTAAAAGATAATAAACAAAAAATAATAGAGCCGAACTACTAAAATTCATAATTATTTGCTCCAGGTAGGCTAAAAGTATTGGGTTGACTGCAATTTTCAACCATTTCTTAAAAGCATATTTTTGGAACACAGTGCAATTAGTCTTCTATGGCATTACTCAAAGAGGATACCTTTAAAAAAGACAGAGTGCATCGGACATCGAAAGTCTTTTTTAAAGGGCTGAACTAAGTTTTCTACATTCCAAGTCTTACCTTCTAAGGAAGTGTCAAATAATTTAAAATATTTTCTTAGTAATTAGGGCTTTTCACTGTGTCGACTCCAGTCAATATCTTTCACTTCAATTTTAAAAAAAATTTGTGATTTTTTTCTTTAAAAATTTTAGGATTTTATTTTTATTTTATTTTATTTTTATTGTGAAATACATATGCAGAATGTGCAGGTTTGTTACATAGGTATACACGTGCCATAGTAGTTTGCTGCACCCATCAACTTGTCATTTACATTAGGTATTTCTCCTAATGCTATTCCACCCCTAGCCTCCCATCCCCAGACAGGCCCCCGTGTGTGATGTTCCCCTCCCTGTGTCCATGTTTTCTCATTGTTCAACTTCCACTTATATGTGAGAACATGATTTTATTTTTTAATGTTGCTGTAAGAAGGTAACTATGTTCCGTGTTATGCTGGTAAATGTTTAACAACTAGCTCTCTAAACAAATGAAACCGAGCAAAACAAAAAGCTTCGATCTGTAGCATTTGCCAATGACTATGATGAAATATTCTCAACAGGGCAGTTTTCAAATTATCACTATAATGGCATTGAATGCAGAGTTAGGAAGAGATGCGCTGTTCATCATTACATAGCATTTCCATCATGTGGATTCAGTAGATATAAATAATTTCAAGAGCATTTGTAATAGATAGAGTAAAAGAATTATGAAGTGATTAGTTTTGAATATTTGTTACATTTGGTTTGAATATATTTAATTGTAACACCGGGTCATTTAATTTCTAATAGTCACTGTGTTTAAGAATAATCTTTCACAGACCATTGAGAGATGGCTTCAGCACATCACTCCCTATGTTATAAGGTTAATCAAGATTTAATAATATATGTATCTCCATGATAGCAAAATGCATATTTTAAATATCCATATAAAAACATTCTAGAGAGTTTTCGTTGGTTGGTCTATTTTCTATTCATGGTAGTTTGAGTATGTTACCATCTTATTTGCTTTGAAGTTCATGGAGAAGACCCTAAATGTAATGGCATAAACCTGACATTGTGGAAGCCAGTGTTTAACTTTGTTTTGGGAATGCATTAAAAAAAAAACTAATTAGCTTATCATAGGTTAAAATTATTTTATTTAAAAACTGACTAGCCAAATCGGAAAACTCCTAGAGAAATCACAACTCCACTGCGAGGAGTGGTGACATTACTAGAATCTTATCTCACATTAGAGGCCTTCCATGTTAATACCAACTAAACTAATGCTCCCAAGTTCCCAATAACACAGAAGTTTAAAATTTTCCAATCAAGCTCTCTTCAGACCTTTACAAAGCAAATCACAAATCACAATGCCTACCACATAAGATACACAGAAATCATAATCTCTAGCCTCTACAAATCTTTACTACTATTATTACAACTAATGCTATTAATTGCAAACACTATGAGCAAGGCACGGATCTAGGATTAAATGAGGTCATATAATCCTCATATGTTATCTCATTTAATCCTCACAGCCAAATAGGGAGGTACCTCTTATCTTCAATGTATAGGTGGACAAACAGATATAGTTTAAATAGACTAAGTAACTAGCCCAAATTATCACAGGGATAAAGCTGGAACCCAAACCCAGGTCTGCCTAACTCCCAAGCCCATTCTTTACTCCAGAACATTTATTATCGTATTATCTCTACTCACCTGTCCTCCATCTACCCAGTGTTCAAACCAGAAACCCCAGACTTATTTAACGTTGTCTAGTCCTTCACTCCCTACGTATACTCAGTCACTAAATCCCATAGGCTATACTTCCAAAATAAATCTCACACACGATCATCTCCACTGCCACTACCCTGGTCAGGCCACCGTCATATCTGCCCAAAGTAACTATGAGTCTTCTACTTGGTCTCCTTCTCGTCCATCTTGCCACTATTCCCTGCCTCCTCATGCTCAATGATTCTTTAGTATGGAGCTAGAATAATCTTTCTAAAATTAAAATCTGATTCTGCCAATATCTTAATTAAAATATTTCAGAGAGGACTCAACTCCAAAGTCCTTATGTACATTTTCCTCAGCTTTTCAGGATCTGTTCCCTATAATCTCTTCAGTCTCTGGAATTGTATTTTCCCCTCTTACAATGACCGATTTCTGGTTCTCTGAAGGTGTCAAGCTCTCACCACCTAGCTTCTGAACAAGTAATTTTCTCTGCCTGAGGTGCTAATCTTCTGCTCCTACTCTTCTCCAACGCTTCCGCTGTAATTTGATTAATTATTCAACTTTCAACTTCACTCTTTACGGATAGCCTTTTTGGACTCCCAAAGTCTAGGAGAGGTGCTCTGTCTTCACGTTATCCAGAACATCCCCATTCAAAGCACTTAGCACACTAACTCATAATTTTCCTGTTCTCTGAAGTCAGAAACCATGTCTGTCTTATTTTTGTCTATATACCTAACTTTGAATATAGTGGCTTACATGGTAATGGTAATCAATAAACATTTGTTGAATGAATTGATGAGTTTATTCTGAGGATTAATGAGGGATGATTACATGAAGTACCTGGTAACACTGTCCTTGTTAAGAACCTAACCATGTCTATGGACGCAAAGGTGGGATAGGGAAATGACACAGTAAAAGCTATTGTGACCTCTCCACTTTGATCTCAAAATATGACCCTTTTTTTGGTAAATACAGCTTTTAATCATAATTATATGAATGTGGAAATATTTTAAGTGAAAAAAACAGTCTTTAAAATTGAGATCACGAAGGCAATTTAATCACTTGGGAAGGAAATGAAATGATTTTAAATTCCATTAAAACTCATTTTGTTGAATATTTTCATTTGTATCCATCATAACTAATTAATGACATAAAAAATTTGACTCATTTATGTAATTTTGTCCATATCCAATTTTTAATTGTTATTTATGTCATTTTTTTCTTTTCCAGTCATTGTGACTGTTGATTCCTAATTTCTCAGGTCACAAATGGCAAATAGAAACTTTGTCACAATAATTTAATTTTTCCGGCCGGGCGCGGTGGCTCACGCTTGTAATCCCAGCACTTTGGGAGGCCGAGGCGGGCGGATCACGAGGTCAGGAGATCGAGACCACGGTGAAACCCCGTCTCTACTAAAAATACAAAAAGTTAGCCGGGCGTGGTGGTGGGCGCCTGTAGTCCCAGCTACTCGGAGAGGCTGAGGCAGGAGAATGGCGTGAACCCAGGAGGCGGAGCTTGCAGTGAGCCGAGATTGCGCCACTGCACTCCAGCCTGGGCGACAGAGCGAGACTCCGTCTCAAAAAAAAAAAAAAAAAAAAATAATAATAATAATAATAATAATAATTTAATTTTTCCATTATTTTCTGGAGATAATGTTTTAAGTGTATGCATATCTGAACAATATCTTTTTTTTTTTTTTTTTTTTGAGACGGAGTCTCGCTCTTGTCACCCAGGCTGGAGTGCAGTGGCGCAATCTCGGCTCACTGCAAGCTCCGCCTCCCGGGTTCACGCCATTCTCCTGCCTCAGTCTCCCCAGTAGCTGGGACTACAGGCGCCCGCCACCACGCCCGGCTAATTTTTTGTATTTTTAGTAGAGACGGGGTTTCACCGTGGTCTCGATCTCCTGACCTCGTGATCCGCCCGCCTCGGCCTCCCAAAGTGCTGGGATTACAAGCGTGAGCCACCACGCCCGGCAATATCTGTTTTTATAGGTTACTTCTAATGAACACACACATACCATTTTGAAAATCCCATAGAAAACACAATCTTCTCTCAATTGTTTTTTTCTTCTACAAATTTTAAACTTAAATTTTGTCCACTGTTGGCTTTGTGTTATTTTTACTGGTATTATTTATTATGGATGATATAAATGATTAATAATTTGATTTATTTTTCTGAACCAAATGTAAAGCACTTAAAATAATTTCCAGCGCTTTAGTAGGTCAAAGATATAGTTTCTAGGTGCTCAACATTAGGGTCAAAATGTTATGGTTTGATTAACAAACATTTATTGGTAGGATTGAGCAACGTTCTTTCTGCCCTTCCCTTGAGTTTTAAACATTATTTTGTTTATGGGCTTAAGTACCTAACACAATAGGACAAAGGCTACAACCTACTCATGCAGCCTCAAAACACCTTATTTCCTTTTCTCCTTTTTTTTTTTTGTTTTTTGAGACAGAGTTTCGCTCTTGTTGCCCAGGCTGGAATGCAATGGTGCCATCTCGGCTCACCACAACCTCCACCTCCCGGGTTCAAGCGGTTCTCCTGTCTCAGCCTCCTGAGTAGCTGGGGTTACAGGCATGTGCCACCACGCCTGGTTAATTTTTTTGTATTTTTAGTAGAGACGGGGTTTCACCATGTTGGCCAGGATGGTCTCCAACTCCTGACCTCACGTGATCCACCCGCCTCGGCCTCCCAAAGTGCTGGGATTACAGGCGTGAGCCACTGCGCCGGGCCCTCATTTCCTTTTTATATACAGGCAAATTCATTACAAAAATAATTTTGAAAAATTTACTGTAAAAAGAATGATACTAAAAGAACAAATGGCTGGATTCTATCGAATATTTAAAAAACAGAAAAGACAGGAATACAAACAATAGTCAGGACTAGAATTCAGACACATTCCATCCTGAAACCCTGTAATAATGAGAAAGCAAGTTGCCAAATGCTTCTAAACCCTCCATTTCTGAAAACTTGAAGTGTTTTACTGTCATGTGTCTAGATGCAATTCTGATCTCTTTGGTGCCCAAACCTTATAATTATGTAACCTTTAGAAACAAAGATGCAGTTTGGGTTGCACAGTTATGTCTACCCTGTGATCATCTGTTGATATTATGAAACTCTACTCCAAACTATGTCCGAAACACTCTCGGCATTAATGAAGCATGAATTCCATGAGTAGATAAATTATTGGCAATGTTAATGGAAGGATGTTTAAGGATAAATGCTGCCATATGCAATAGAATAATAGCAAAATATGATTTAAATAAATATGCTTTTTCTGTAAATATATTAACACTTTTGGGATTATAAAGTTTTCACAGAGTACTGTGAAGTAAGGCTCACTGTGAGCTAAGTCCTACTTGTTATACCTGGGTAAAACTGAGGAGGAGAAAAAAATCTCTGTGGATTGAGGAAGCCTCCAATGGCAGGACTTGGCATTTAAGTACAGGAGTTAGGTTTAGCTGAGGGATATAGTTTAGAAAAATATTCTGTCATCCTTAAGATCATTGCCTAGTACTATACATAGTAGGACTTCATGGGCCCTTCCCTACACATTTTTTTTGATGAAGCTATGTCATATATGTGTTCTTATAAAAGGGAAGCTATAGGCACTTCGAAATGATCCATTGTCATCATTAACTATATTCATTTATACCATTCTGTATGTGAAGAACATAAAGTCAGTTACTTTCTTATGTACCAGTTTCCTTATCCAAAAAGTAAAAACTAGACAGGACAGTTTTCATAGAATGAGTGTATAATTTGTATTTCTAAATCAGAGGACTTTGTGTCTTCATTGAAAATTTAGGAGACCATAATTAATCAAAGAAGCAGTAGTAATAACTCATTCTAATCAGCAAGTAGCGTTTTTTATGAAAATTCCTGAAACATCATAAATAATCAGATTCTGAAAAACTTCAAGTAATTGCAAGCTATAGAACATAAATATGCTTTGTTGATCCTTGCTTCATTAAAGTATCAGTAAAGTATATGACAGACTGTAGAATTTGGAAAGTTCTAGGCTCTTACTCAGAGCATAATGTTTTTTCAGATTTTAACACAAAAATTTCAAGTTTGTCACATCTTTGTGAGTACCGAGATGAGAAAAATTCAGTAGAAATAAGCAAGTGATATAGCATCACCTGTGTAGGCACCTTTGAGGGTCTGTTTTCATCTATATTCTCAGATTCTTTCAACATACGACAAAAGACTGATGAAATAAAGTCTGGAAAAACAGCAATATTTTTTCCCCTTGCAACCCATTACATCAGCCAGCATTTCCCTGTAGTTGTGATTATTACATTATGACTTGATTACTAACTATTACTGCCACAGTTGGAAAAGTGAAAGCACAGCGTGGAGCCATTTCCATTAAAGGAATATAAAATTCCACAACAAGCTCTGAGGCTGCATGGCTGCTGTGGGGTTGAACTCAGAAGTGCATAACTATCTACTTAAGATGCTGTTTGAAGGAGCACCCTAGCTTACATCATTATTTCATTTAGTTTGAACTGTACCATGGATTTTTCCATTAAGCAATATCAGACACTGAAACACTGTTATTTGTGCTCCAAAGAGGGTAATGTGATTTTTTTTTCTACTTACTTTCCAGAGTACCAGAATTTTCTACTGCATGTATGTGCAATCCTGATTGTGCCTAATAGAACAGGATCAAGTGGTTCCATAAACTAGAGGCTGCCAGTCATCTTGGAGTGGCATCACTGAGAAGAGAAGCGTGAATATTCACGTGGGTGATATGTGTATATGCCATGTAAGAACTCGGAGAGAAAGTAGTTTCAGTTGCTATGATTTAACAGAAGAAGATAAAAAAAAAAGACCCAAATATATTCAAAACATATAGATTAACGTTAATGGGGAAAAGGAATGGTAATACCACTTTACATCTCTTCTTGGTTTACGTGTGGCTCAAATGACAAGGTGGCATGAGATGAGGAGGGTGATGTGAGAAAGCTCTTTGACAGTGCTTTTAGGACAAAATATAGTGATGGAAAAATACAAAAACTTCTTAAATATTTTATAAGAGAGTAATCATACTGTAAGAAAACTACAAATACATTTTAATTTATGCTTGGAATAGGCTGTATGTAAGCGTGCACTCTGTGTGTGTGCGTGTGGGCACGTGAGCACACGTGTGAATATGCTCTCAAAATAATAGAAAGACCTAGAAATATATGTCTTGATTTGACTTTCAAAACAAAAGAGGCTTGTTTACTCACGTGATTTCCTCTAACCGCAATCCTGCAGGAAAAATCTATACTTAGCAGGATTGAAGCTGTCCCTAGAAGCTTTCCAGGGAAAGTTAAAAGGAAGTCACTCCTCCTCTTCTGTCTGTTTGCCATTTTCTTTCCTGTGTAGGATTACTAACTTTAGTCTTGAATGCATATGCTCCGACAGTAGCCAATGCAAGATGTTAGGGTCTGATTATCAGAGAGAGGAACTTAAAAATGGTTCCAAACCTCCGCATCTGCACCCCAATCCTTTCCTGCCCCCAAAGTCTTAGCTCTACCTGCCTTTGCATCAGTGCTGCTCCAATGCTAGCAACAGATACCTTTGAATTCCTTCTTTTCATTTTTAATATTTTAAACACAATCAATTGAAAATCCCTAATGCAATTCTGTCCTATTTCCCCACGACTAATTTTGAACAGAAAATACCTACAAAAGTACAGTGCGAGCAAGTCTGTTGGCCAACTAAAAGTTTGCGTGTGTTTTTTTCTTTTTAAAAAGATGAAAATGAAGTTGAAATGTAAAAGTCTAAAATGTGGTTCCAGGCTCTTTTGCAAATGTTCACTCTGCAGCAGAGAATGAGAATTGCATATAAGTAGAACCCTGGGAAAAACAGACTGATTTGAAAGGTGCTGGGAGCGCTCATTGCCCTGGAAGGAGTCATCAAACAGCAGTAGGAATGATAAAAGTCAGAGTTCCTGTCCCATTCCTGTGGCTGACTCTGCACCTCCTGATCTTGAATAAGTCACTTAAGCTACAGAGACCATTCTTTTCTCCCTTTAGACATAAAACATCAATAATGTTAGAAAATAGGTAAAAAACTTAAAAAACTTATAAATAATTTTATCAGTAAAATTTTGTTTATAAATGATTTCTCAAATATCAAATATTCATTCCTTATTTTCTTCTGGATTTCTAAAATAATTTTCTCTCTCAATTGTGGTGACCAACTTCCAGAAAAACTGTTTTAATCTAGGACTTCATTCTTGATAAGTCACAGTATGCTGAAAATCACTTTTAAGTCGATAGTTTGCTATTGTGTACACCCCAGTTTTGACACTCTAGATATTCATAAACAACGTTTTGCTTTTCCTTTACATGCTATTATTTCATGAAAGTATCCTCAAGCCAAAACCTTGACAAAGTCAAATGAAAATGCTTAGCATATTTTTCTTTAGTTAAGTATAAATAAGAAATACAACACATTAAGTATTAAAATGAAATTTAAGGGAAGACAGAGGGAAAGGAAACAACTAATGAAAGAGCAATTGTTAATTTCGTTGAGACCTAACTACCTGCCAGGCCCTTTGCTAGGTGCTTTCCACGGGCTGCCTCACTTATCATCACACAACCCCACGAGGGAGACATCATGATTATCTCTATTGCACAGATGAAGAAACTGAAGTCAAAGCTAAAGGTCTTACCGAGGGTTTCATTGTGGGTGAATGGCCAAGCTATCTCTGATACCAGGTATGTCACACCAGAAGAAAGGAGAGAGAACAAGATAGAAATAGAGATTAAAATCATGGCCAAGAGAAGAAGCAGATGGGAAGGGGAGTTGAAAGAGGAAGGGAAGGAAAGGTTCTCACCTATCCTCTGCCCTTCTAGGATGGACCTGTTCACTCCCTTCACCCACTCTCAAACTCATATCCAGGGTTAGAAGCAATCCCCATGTCAGCTGTTACTCCACTTTTCCCCTAGTACTCCAATTAGGCTTTTAATTAAGAAGAAAAGGGAACACAAATAATTTGACTGTGGAAATATCTTCAGGTTTTTTTCCAAGGAAGCCATTTGCAAAAATTGACACTTTAAACATTATTGGTAACAAATTTCATGCAACTCATTCCATAGCTATTTTCATCACACCAGTGTGTTTTCACGGGGTTAACCTACTAACACCTTTCTATTTTTAAAAAGTCTATAGAACAATATACATATGAGGTAGATGTTTGCTAATCAGTTAGTGAAATGCCATTAAATTAGCTTAGCTGAAGGTAATTGGTTACTATAAAAAAATACAACTCCTTAGATGCAGGGAAATGCATAGGCCTACTTTCCACTTAACTAAGGCAGTGATTTTTTACTCTAAGGAGCCTGAAGCAATCTTTGGAGGTATCCCAGGGGATGACGGTGGCCACGAGTTGGGTCTCTTGACCCCCTTTTTAGTCCCTGATAAGCAGAACAACTCTGTTCTTCTGACTTATATACTGGATTTTGAATAAGATTTTGGTTGAAGAAAGAGTTCAGTTTAAAAAATCTTGCAAATCACTGAGGTAAGGGACTTTCTATTTTTCTCAAGCATAATTTTGAATATAAAATCAAGTCATAATTGTTACTTAAAGCTGTCTTCAAAATTCATGTCAAATTATATTCTGATATTATTAGTGAAACCAGGATCACAGTGGAATCTTTCAGTAAAACCATATGATAATATTTGAATAACAAGATTTTGGTGGTTCAATCCAGCTCTTTTGCTCAAGTATACTGAGGCAAGGAAAAGTCAGAGCAAACTCAACAATGTTTGAAAAGCTTAATGGTGCTTTAACAAAAGATAAAATAGTCATAAGGGGTTTTTTGAATTATAAGATCCTTATAACAAGAAGAAAGTAAAATGAGGCTGATCTGATTCGTCCTTCATAAAATCATATTAATGGCCTGGTACATTTCGTCCCTTTCAGTATGTAAATATTGATTGTCTTCTCTTATAATTTATTGTTATCATTCACACTTCCAAGGCGAAATCTTTGCCTTATTAAAATTTATATTTATTTTCAAACATTTAGGGAGAGATTTTTCCTGTCCATGACAACTTTGAATATTAACATTTTTTGAAATAATTTCAAAAGCCTGTTTGAATGTAAAGGATAATATAGTGAAGTCCAGTTGTATGCTTCCTATGCATGAAGACCTATGTCAGACCCCGGCAAAAAATTAAAAAAAACAGTAATAATAATAAAGAAGAATTTGTCTCTGATCATGAGGAACTTTGAGTTTAGCTATAAATATTGACATATGAGGAATTTTTATGTCAACATAAATATAAGAACAAGCAACCAAAAGAAAGGAAAATGAGCTCAAATTGAGTTTCAGATAAATTATTGTAGAGGCTATACTAAGAGTAGGGCTTTTATTTTTTTAATGGCTTCACTGCAATCACCACTGAAATTTCATTCATACCATCCAACCTACCCATTTAGAGTTTTACAATTCAGTGTTTAATATATTCATGTGGTTGTGCAACCATCACCAAAATCAGATTTTAGAACATTTTGGTTCCCTCTAAAAGAAACCCTGTAGCCATTAGTTGTCACTCATCATCTCTTGCCATTGACTTTCCCCAACCCCACCAGCTCTAAACAACCACTATTTACTTTATGTCTGTATGGATTCGCCTATTCTGGACATTCCATATAAACAGAAGCATGCACGATGTTTTCTTTTATGACTGCTTTCTTTAAATAAGATAATGTTTTCAAGGTTCTTCCTTTTTGCAGCATGTATTGTTAGTGAATTTATTTTTATTGCTGATAACATTTCATTGTATATATAGGCCACATTTTATTTATCCATTCATCAACTGATGGATATTTGGGTTGTTTCCACTTTTTGGTACTATGAGCACTGTTGTATGAACATTTATGTGTACAAGTTTTTGTGCGAAGGTATGTTTTTATTTCTCAAGTGTACGCTAAGGAGTAAAACTGCTGGGTCATATTGTAACTATGTTTAGCTTTTTGAGGAATTCTCAAATAGTTTTTCAAGGTGGCTGCATCATTTTATATTATTACTGGCAATGTACAAGGATTCCAATTCGCCAGCACTTGTTATTGACCTTATTTTTGTTCATAGGCATTTTAGTGAATCTAAAGTGGTATCTCCTTGTAGTTTTAATTTGCATTTCCCTAATGACTAAAGATGTTGGGCATGTATTTGATGCACTTATGGAACATTTGCATATCTTCTTTGGGGAAATGTCTATTCAGATCCTTTGCCCATTTTTAAATTGCATTATTTTTCTACTATAGAGCTGTAAGAGTTCTTTATAAGCTCTGTATACAACTTCCCGATCAGATATATGATTTACAAATACCTTCTCCCATTCTGTGAGGTGTTGCTTCACTTTCTTAATGGTCCCATTGGCAGCACAAGCGTTTCTAATTTTGATTTAGTACAATTTATCTACTTTTGTTGTGATTATTGCTTGTGCTTTTGGTGCCATATTAAGAAATCACCTCAGCTTAGGTTTGAATGATGAGTAAGGAACAAATTAAGAATAGTGGAACCTTATTCCAGACAGAGGTTAGCGAACAAGCAATGTCATGTAACCATGATACACTGTGAATTCCTCTTTTGTTTGCTTAGAACAGGGTAGAGTCCCACAGAGCCATACCTAACAACTTTTGCATACCATTATATAGATTTTCTAATGTACGATGTGGTTCCCAGATGGATATTATTCACACTATGCTATTGCTAGTTACAGGTTAAGCTCATTTGAAAGAGTATATGTGCTGAAAGAAGGCCAATGTAATGTAAACATTTAAGAAATATTTATATTCTTTTAAATAATTAAAATAACAATTACACAATTATAATATTTATGCCCTCTCATGTGGAGGCCCTAAGGCAAAGTCCAGCTTAAATATTCTAGTTACTATCCTAGATTTAAACTAGATCTAGATAACTGTCAAATATACCTAAAGAGCTTTATGTAATACTATAATCCTATGAAAAAAGGGGGAAACATTTAATAATATTGCGAACGATAGAACTCATAGTAATATTTTTTGCTTTAGACAAATCTGTATTTCCAGTCTCATTTTTAAACATGAAGTGTTTTGCTTAGTTTTTTTAAAGTTTAGTACATTGAACTGAAGCAGACAAGCCCCTGACCATCTTCTCTTACAGGAGAGAAATACTTCACTTCTGCATGAGAGCAGCCTGCGTAATGTAATGAGCCAAGGTCTAAGAGTTGACACACAATTCCTGTTCTTCCCTGCATTAACTTTGTGTCCTCTGACACGTCACTTCTCATCTCTACATTCCCATTGTCTCAAGTGAAAAATTCAAGGGTTTGACTAGACAGTCTTTGCAACTGTGACTTTCTTGGATGAAGTGGCCAAACAGAAACTACTGGTGAAGCCAGTGATAAATACCTCTGTCAAGGCAGTGTAGACATGCAGTGGTAGTAGTTTGTCACCTATATGATTTTATTTGAGAGTGCCAGCTCAGTCTGTCAGAAGTATCTTCCAGCTATTCATCACTTAATTAAACATAATCAGGCATTGGTTGAAAAGTGCATAACACTACCAGAGTCCAAATTATAAGTTCTAATCCAGTCTATGTGGTAAAAGGGAACCTCCTTTAGATGAATGAGGGAACTAAGTCTTGGAAATGATAAATTGATTAAAAAACTTGTTACTATTTAGTCATAATCCCTGGTATCTCTCCAGATTACTTAACAGCAAGGAAATAAATACTTGTGCAATTACCTTATTCTTAAATCTAAAATCCAGAAAAATGTGTGTCAGGCAATAATAGATTAATATATTAAGGTAGTCAGATAAACCACCAAATGTTGATGGAGGTGTTTTGGTTAATTGGGTAAACCACCTTTATAAAAATGGGTCATTTTTATTTATTCTAAGTAAAAAGAGATAATGGGTCATACTATAATTCCTTTTTGTCTCCAATGGAAGTATCTTTGATAAAAAAAATTCCGATTAAAAAAGACACTAGCAAAAAGACAAATTGTAATTCTGCAGTTGCCAATGTCTCTGCCAATTAATATGTGATGACTATTCTGTGCCCCAGAAATGTGTTATTTGGAGTGGTCAATGAGTTTGGTCAACTTGGTCTGAAGTACACATCTTTTGTTCTACCTCTGAATTACAACAGCAATTTATTTTTTCAGCTTTCATCACACTCCTCAAAATCTTTTTCTGACTAGAGTCTAAGCTCCTTGATATTCCCTACTAGTTTACTTTCCATTCATTTCTCTTACAAACATATATTTAGCAGTCCTAGGTTACTGTGTGGAGTACAAGGTCAGAAATCCAAGACTAAAATACCATACCACACCACTACCAGCCTGGGAATTCTCTTTTCTAGGGACAGGGCCTGACCACGGCTGACAGTGCAGTGGACTCAAAGCTACAAAGGACAGGGAAGCTCTGAGGCATAAAGCTCTTAAGAAGGATCAGGCTGAAGCCACTCTCTCAGTGCCTTTGCCTAAGCTCACACCCTTCTTTGGCTTCCTTCCTGCTCCGTCCTGCTTTCTTCAATCCCTGCCAATCTCCTATGAGCACTTCCCTTAACAAATCTCTTTCTTGTTAATCCTCATCTCAGGAACTGTTTCCAGGAAACCTGACCTAAGACATGCTTATAGAAGATAAACAATTAAAAACATATATGCAATACGGATAAACAATGAACAAGACATCCTTCTATTTTTCAAGGGAGCCAAGCTTAAATAATTGACTGCACATTTAGACCATTTTTATCACCTTGATTTAACTAGCAATTGCTCTAGCAGATATTCTCTAAATATGTGTTGAGTGAACAATTATAAACAATTAAATTAACCAGCAAATATAAAATACATATATTCATTGTCTAATTCTTATGCATTTGATTGGACAGTATTGACCAGAGAAGGACTTTAGAGAAGAAATTTATTTAATCGAAGATGGAAAGTAAAACAGGGTTAATATTAACTACGAGAAATTGAAAGCATCAGTTGGGGAAAAGTATATAGGTCACTGGGGCCTAATCTACCAAAACTATGAAATGTTTCTCCAACCAAAATGACAGGGCTAAGAAATACAGTGGGAGTTGGACTGAGATGAATTAAAATCTCAGGAAGGCTAAATTGTTCATGCATTTCTCTTGAATGTCTTGGTAACAGGACTGAACCTTGAGCATACTTACGGACAATTGCCCAACCCCGCCAGTTTCCTGGAAATGTTGATGGCTAGGAACCTCACCCTAAGTAAGAATTTCTTTACCATCATTCTGCTCTATGACAAAGTGAGCCCAGAGATGAAGAGGAAGCAAAAAACAGGCAAGGGATTCCAGGCATCAGCCAGCAGAGGGGAAAAAGAGTTAGGGAGGAAAGCCCAAGTAGCTATAGACGGGAGTAAAGGATGGAAAAGAGAAAGAAAAACCTCTGAGGTTTAAAATTTCCATGGCTGCAAGAATGGACACACAATTCAAGTTGAATGATGAAGAGTCAAGATAAATAAACAAATAAATTAAATGAAAATAAAGGAATGAACACACAAAAAAATCACAAAAGTTACTGCAATAACAGGGATCAAATTCAGTACATAAAGTAAGAGTAGTAAAAAGGTTACTCTTGAAGAATATTTTAAATTTTTTCAATTTTATTTTTAAATTGACAAATAATAATTTTACATAGTCATGCGGTACACAATGATATTCTGATACATATAATCTATAGTGATCAGATCAGGGTAATGAACCCAGAACTGATACTGCGAAGCTGGCCACAGCTCTGGGAAACACTGCCCCCTAGAGGTCCTCTGTGTTTTCAGCGAAACCAGCTTTCACCATAAACTGTCAGGAGCCAAGTCACAGACTCAGGCACCCGGGATCACCAGGCAGGGACCTCAAACTGGGTCCAAAATTATGGTCCAGTCATCTAAAGACCTGTGTTAAGTATCAGCGCTTAGTGAAGGATGTCAGATTAGAATGAGATTATTTTTCTTTTTCTAGTCCTCACCAATCTCTCAGTATTTAAAAACTGAGTACTATTCAGTTTTTAAATTTAAGGTATGGAATAGATAATATACGCATATGACACACAATTCAAAAGAAACAAGAAATGTATATAATAAAAAGTAAGTATCTTTCCTCCTCATCCCCTGCCCCCTACATTATTATTAGCTTTTTGTATGCTGTTTCAGGATTACTCCATGAATTTTTAATACACATGCCAGCACTGCGTTTCCACTTGCCTTGTCATTTTCCCTTCTAATTTAACAACATATCTTGGGGAAAGTTTGACATCAGAATACATAGGAAGGCTTTATTATTTTTAAAAACTGCATAGTATTCTGCTTTTTAATTGATTTATGTATCTAATACCCCAAAGTTTGACAATTAGGTTGCTAGTATATAATGTTGCAATGAAAACCCTTGTTATACATGTACATAGTATAAATGACAGTATACACATATATACATATGCAAGTATGGATACACTGAAATGAAATTGTGGTCAAAATCTAGGTGCATTAGTCTTAATCGATATTTCCAAATTGATTAAAAATGTGTGCTTCCATCAGCAAATTTTGAAGGTATGCATACTGATAGAGTATATTATCAATTACTTTTTTCTCTGCAATGTAACATTTTTAAGTCTCTATTTTCCATTTTTATCAAGCTTATTAATAAGTGTTAGATTAAGCTAGTTTTGGTCTAAGAGACATTTGAGTGTGTGTATTTCTGCCTATTCACATTCTTAGACCATGTTTCTCTTGCACTGTACTTTTTCTTATAACATGCTATGCTTTTCTTTTATTGAAAACTTTATCTCTTTTTCTTGCATATAAGCTGTAAATCTTTTACATATTATTTTCCAGTTTGACGTTTGCCTTTGATGTAATTCAGGATTTTCCCTAGATGTGTTTTGCATTATTATTATTATTGCTACTTAATGTATTCAAACATACTAGTTATTTATGGCTTCAGAGTTTCCTGTCATCCTTAAAAAGGCTTCCCTCCCCTGTGATTTTTTTTTAAAAATCATGTTTTCCTCTAGTATTTTCATTCCTTTTTTATGTTTAACTCTAGATCTCTTCCAAATAGACAAACACACCCACACACCCACCCATTCCCCTACACACACACTTTTTCTTTTTTAAAAAATTCAGATGACATGTTCCCCCCTCCCATCCCCTAAATATGGCTTTATTAGACAACTGGTCCTGGTATTTAACTGCTGACAATTAAAAGGACTAGAGATGGGATCTCACGGTTTTCTTTATTTTCCAGGCTCCAGGATGGAGTGCAGCGGCACAAGCATAGCTCTCTACCACCTCGAATTCCTGGACTCAGGAGATCCTTCCTCAGCCTCCTAGTTTCTTTTCTTTCTTCTTTTTTTTTTTTTTTTTTTTTATAGATATCGTCAGGCTAGGCACATGGCTCACGCCTGTAATCCCATCTGAGCACTTTTGGGAGGCTGAGGTGGGCGGATCACCTGAGGTAGAGAGTTCAAGACCAGCCTGACCAACATGGAGAAACCCCGTCTCTACTAAAAATACAAAATTAGCTGGGCGTGGTAGCACGTGCCTGTAATCCCAGCTACTCGGGACGCTGAGGCAGGAGAATCGCTTGCACCCGGGAGGCAGAGGTTGCAGTGCGCCGAGATCGCACCATTGCATTCCAGCCTGGGCAACAAGAGTGAAACTCCATCTCAAAAAAAAAAAAAAAAAAAAAAAAAAAAAGATATTGTCAGACATTGATCTATCTCATTACTCAAACAAAAAAGCAACTTAATTCTTGTGTACAATTCATTAAATATTGATTAACCCATGTTATAGTGGCTGTAGCAGGAAGTTACTATATTCAAGGTTAAACTTTTTATAGGTGTTTTACTATGATTAAAAATACCATTTTCTAGATATTTAGCTTGCAATGGTTTAAAATGTTCTCCAGACTAAATCTCCAACTGAGAAGATCTGTGGAGAGCTCTATGGGACAGGATTCTGGAGCCTCTATCACCTGCTCATCTGCGTGCTACAGTCAATCCCGTGCTACTTTTTCATGTTCATCGTATTATCCTGAAAAATTGTAAACCGACTCAAAAGTAAACAGAATGGTTTAGTAAGGCCATATATACTTATCACACAGCTTCAACAAATGATAATTTGCCATTCATAATTCCCCTATCCTCCCTCTCACCTTTAAATAATTTATTTTTATTTCATTGATCTTAAATTCAAGACATCATATCATATTCTCTGTAAATACTTCAGTATGAATGTCTAACAAACATATTTTTTAAAACCACCATAATGCCATTTTTAAACCTTGTAATATAAACAAAAATAATATAATATATAAGGTATATATGATACAATAAAATATATAATTAATATATTATATAAGGTATATAATATATAATAAAATATATAATTAATATATAAGGAATATAATATATAATAAAATATATAATTAATATAAAATTACCAAGTGTGTTCAATTAATATAAAATAAAATATAATTAAATATGCTATGAAATAATAATTTAATGTAATATAAAATAACCAATATAATTTAATATAATATAACCAAGTTGTGTTCCTCTATTGCCTCAAAATATCTTTTTAAGTATTTTTTTTTTAAATTAGAATCTGGAAAAGGTCTATCCATTGCATAAGGATGACATGATCATTAAGTATCTTAATTAATCTATAAAATTCACCCCTCTCCCCCATCCCATGTCAGCTACTAGATGATTTGCCCTATAGATTTTCATACATTATATATTTTAGTGATTGTATTTTGATGCCAATTAATACACTTCTCTATCCAGGTATTTTCCAGAATTTGTAATTCATTCTAGAGGCTTAATTGTGTTTATTTCCATTTTTAAAATGTGTATGATAACAGAACATCAATAAATCATGGATGGCACCATAGTGCTTAGTGCTTATCAAGAGGCTCATAGAGGTATATATTATCTGGTTGTACCATTCTTAGGGTTAGGACTTATCATAGGATCTAGGTATTGTCATACTGATCCATCCATTTTTAATTTCCTCAGCATATTTCAACTAATGATTTTAGCAGTCATTGATGATCACTGCATAAATCCATTATTTTTTAGGCATGTAAAACGCTGATTTTTGAATTCTGTAATTTCTTCAGTATGTATTAATTGAAATTCACCAGTAAAGAAAACACTTTCTGCTAGGCACAGTGACTCATGCCTGTAATCCCGGCACTTTGGGAGACCGAGGTGAGCCGATCACCTGAGGTCAGGAGCTCGAGACCAGCCTGGCTAATATGGTGAAACTCCATCTGTACTAAAAATACAAAAATAAGCCGGGTGTGGCGGTGCGCCTGTTGTCCCAGCTACTCGGGAGGCTGAGGCAGGAGAATCGCTTGAACCCGGGAGGCGGAGGTTGCAGAGCCAAGATCGCACCACTGAACTCCAGCCTGGGCTACAGAGCTCCGTCTTGGAAAAAAAAAAAAAAAAAGACACTTTCTTCAACAATTATTTGGATACCTTGAAATGATGTTTGTATAGAAAAGCCAAGAAAATGCTAGACTCCTTATTATAATTTTTCAGAAAAACGAATATATGCATAAGCATTCTAAATGTGGCCATTCATTCTTTTTGTAGTTTTCATGGGCTGGTGTCATCATATACTAATAGATACTGATATATTTGACATTAATGCAGTCACTTGATGTTCATGCAACTTTCCATGGAATAATACTAAAGAAATAGTTGACCTGAAGAGCTAGAAATTCCCAGTTAAGTGTTCATGGACAGATGCTTACAAAAATTCAAACAGGGCAGGGTGCGGTGGCTCATGCCTGTAATCCCAGCACTTTGGGAGGCTGAGGCGGGCAGATCACGAGGTCAGGAGATTGAGACCATCCTGGTTAACACGGTGAAACCCTGTCTCTATTAAATATACAAAAAAAAAAAAAAAAAAATTAGCCGGGTGTGGTGGCAGGCGCCGGTAGTCCTAGCTACTCGGGAGGCTGAGGCAGGAGAATGGAGTGAACCCGGGAGGTGGAGCTTGCAGTGAGCCGAAAGAGCGCCACTGCACTCCAGCCTGGGCGACAGAGCGAGACTCCGTCTCAAAAAAAAAAAAAAAAAAAAAAATTCAAACAGATAATCAGTTCTATACAACCTGTCATCTTTTAAAAAATGTAAAATACATGTGAATATTAAGAATGGACTAGCTGGGTGTGGTGGCTTGTGCCTGTAATCCTAGCTACTCAGGATGCTAAGGTAGGAGCATTGCTGGAGCCCAGGAGTTGAGGCTGCAATGACCTGTGATCATGGCACTGCACTCCAGCCTGAGCGACAGAGAAAAGATCCTGTCTTAAGAAATAAATAATAAATAAATAAACAAAATACATTTTTTCAATGGAAAGGCAGTGAAAATGTCTATTGTTCAAATGTACACTCCAAAAATCTCTTTAGTGATGAAGTCATCACATATCAAAGGTCTTTGTTACATTATTATGCTTATGGCTATTAATTTTGGGCAAATATTGAATGCTTCTTTTAAATGTATAGATTGTGGTAACAGAAAGGAAGGAGAAGCGAGGGTTAGGGAAAGAAATAGAAAGCAAAAGAGAGCAAAACATATTGTGGGAAAGGGCAATAAGTTGGTAGATGAGGGTAAAAGTTCACAAAGAATGAATGGAATTTCAATCAGTCCTCTATTTTCAAGAAAAGTAAATTAAAATGAGATTTGGAAAGGGATCGCATGAATACTGGTATGCTCTTCTGAGAAGATGCTTCACTCAACTCTCTTTTTTGCTATTTAATGCAATAAAATTTAAAATTTTCATATTTTGTGATAGGGTACACTTTGTGTTTTGCATGTCACCTAGAACATAACCTTATACATACATATATATATATATATATATATATATATAGATAGATAGATATACTTCATGCATCTACAGTGCAGTTAGGAATAAACATTACATGAATACCATTTTGTTACATTTGATGCAAGTTACAAAAGCAACCAGGTAAACTGTAAATAAAATTCCAAAGAGAGGAAGAATTGCGCATATTCTGCCATAAATTTAAAGCTTTCTGATGCTCGGTGCTTGTCATTGTCAAATTCTCAAACCCGATTTTCAGAAGAATATAGTTTTGTTTTTGCTTTGCCTTTTAAGAAATGATGATAATCCTGCAGTGCTATTTTTAAAAAATAATAACAAAAATTAACCACCAGCTTTCCTTTCTATAGTCGATTTAATAAATAAACAGAAAGACAGTGGAAAAATCCCGTAGTTAGTTACATTGGCTGTGCTTTTGATGGGTGATGATAATAAAATCTGAACAGGAGATCGCGACTTTCCTGGCTAACAAGGTGAAACCCCGTCTCTACTAAAAATACAAAAAATTAGCCGGGCGTGGTGGCAGGTGCCTGTAGTCGCAGCTACTCAGGAAGCTGAGGCAGGAGAATAGCCTGAACCCGGGAGGCGGAGCTTGCAGTGAGCCGAGATGCTGCCACTGCACTGCAGCCTGGGCGACAGAGCGAGACTCCATCTCGGAAAAAAAATAAATAAATAACATAAAACCTGAACAAGTCAAGTAAGATCATTTCAGTCTACAAAGCTGAAAAGTATGCAAGTCCTAAAAAGGGGACAGAAAGTGTATAAACGTGTGAAGACATAGAGCAGTACAATGGAAGCAGCTTGAAGTCAGCACTTCGGTAGCCTCTGTCCCCAACAATCTAAGTGGCCTTGGTCTTGTCACTTAATTTTTCTAGGCTTACTCTGCATATTCATGAAATGCAAAGGAACAAATAAGATAAAATCAAAGTTTCATCAAAATTTTGTTTTTCTAATAAAATATAAGAAGAAGCACCCATCCTAAAGAACTTAAAAGAGACTATCCTCAGAGAGGGCAGTTATGATTAATTACGTACAATTTGGAACAGATACATGCAAAGTCAGCCTAATGAAGCCGAATTGTTAACACATCTCTGGGACTTGAGTGTAATGTGACTGAATGTATTAATATTAACATTAATATGGCTAAAGAAAGAATGCGTCAATCAAAACAGTAATTGGTCAGCCCTGTGAATGGAAAAACAAGCTTGTGGGTGGACAGCTTGGCAAGTAGTACCTATTTGAGAACTGTTTGAGAGAGAAACTCTTTGCTATTGCACTCAAGCCCATGGTTTCCTACTCCATAGTAGGTAAGATGGCCTTCAGGTACCCCAGCCAAACGTTTTTGCTTGTCAGTCTGATTACTGTTTGGTTCCTTGGTTGACTTGCATGCATTTTCGTTATTTCTCATACATAATGAGAAATGTCCCCAACCTGATCTTTGGATCGTTTATACATGTGTCAGCCTTTATGAGTCTGGAAAGTGCAAACCCATCTGTAATCTACTTCCATTATACTAACAAAACCATATTTATGAACTTGTAAAATGAATATTAGAACCTGGAGTGGCCTTATTTTACCAAGGTCAATGCTCTCCTGTGGATAACTGCCTAAGAAGCAAGCCAGCATTACCCAGATGATGTATCTTTGACTGTCTGCCTGTACCTAGGCAGCTACTCACTTAGCTTACCTGTATGTCTAATAGTATATTAAATGTAGTTTTTAATTTAATCCATGAACATACCAAATCACCACAGAGGTGGACTAGGATGTTAGCAAAGTTCAGACTGCTCAACATAATGTTACAGAGTGCCATGACAATATTGGAACATTTACCAACTCTATTAACTACAATATTGGTCAAGTCAATATGTTGCTCTCCAGAGAGGGGATCCAAAGATATATTAGAGAAGTTTATACTTCATAGAATGTATGACTTATGGATCACCCATGCATCCTATTTCATGCATCCAAATTCTCTCTGTCTCTAAAGCAATTAAATTTACCCTTGGGCTTTCTGTTTTGTGCCAGAGACAATGTTCCCTCAAAGCCTTCTAGCAAAATTAACTATGGCTAGTTGTCAGTATGAATGTTTTAGCATATACTTTTTGTAACTCTGTTTTATTTTCTACTAAATTGATTTTTTTTTCCTTATCTGACAAAAAACAAGCTTTCATCATCTCTGTATTATTAAGACACAGGATTATAACTTTTTAGTTTGGCGTAAGCAATAAATTATCAGCAGTAAATTTAGAGATATTGTCTAGAAATTTAGTACTTTGTGAATATGTTCCAATGACTTGAGATCCCAATGTCTCACCATTACATCCGTACTTTAAACTGTGTGCTGTTGTCAAACGTGATGTAGAGGGTTTAAAGCTAGAATTTTCTCAGACTGAAGGGCTTTAATAGCTTCATATTACTGAGTCCCATTTCCCAAGTGTCTTTAAGTCCAAGGTGGGTAGTAAAATAAGAAGACAAATGAAGTATTTTAAGCCATCAAGGGAGCGCTTAATACATTCCTACAGGCATTGAGGTATATGGCTTCCGACAGTGCCTCACGGACATAAGTGAATCAGAAGATTTCCTTATGAAACGCTTAATTCTTAGAGGTAAATAGCAGAAGCACAGGCAAATACAATTCAGCATTTTCCAAACGCAGCATAATTAATTAAAATACTAAATTAACCAAATTCACAGGACTAGAAAGTGGAGACATTAGAATTTAAAACCATGTCATTTGACTACAAAGTAATAATGCCTGTCATATTCACTCATTAAATAAATACTTGAGACCTACTACATGTGAAGTTTTTATGTTTAGGGTCCTATATTGTGTGTCTGTGTGTGTGTTTGCATGTGTGTGTGTGTGTGTGATAGATATATATAACTTTTAATTCTTTTTAATTTTTATGGATACCTAACACTTTTACGTATTTGTGGAGTTCATGTGATGTTTTGATATAAGCAAACAGTGTGTAATAATCAAAGCTGAGTAATTGGAAGTAACAGTCACCTTATTTGTCATTTATGTAAGTTGGGAACATTCCCAATCCACTGTTTGAATTGTTTGGAAATGTACAAAAATTTATTGTGAACCATAGTCACCCTATTGTGCTACCAAAGATTAGATCTTATTCCTTCTATCAAACTGTAGATTTTACACACTAACCAAACCCTCTTTATCCCGCCTTCCCTATTCCCCTTCCCAGCGTCTGGTAACCTCCATTCTATTCACTGCTTCCAAGAGATTAGTTTATTTTTAGCTCTTACGTGTTAGTGAGAACATGTAACATCTGTCTTTCTGTGTCTGGCTTATCTCAATTAGCAAAATGACCTCCACTTCCATCCATGGTGTAGCAAATGATGTGACTTCATTCTTTTTTGTGTGGTGGAATAACATTCCATTGTGTGTTCATACACCACATGTCCATTATCCATTCATCCACCGGAGGACATTTCGGTTGATTCTGTATCCTGGCTATTGTGAATGGTGCTGCAATAGATCCCATATATATTATCCTCCAGAGCAAGACACTTTTTGAAATAGAGAGACAACGCTATTGAAAAGTATAGTGGAACAACAGCCACAAACCAGGACTATCTCAGGCATATCATTTTATATATATATATATATACATACATACACACACATATATATTATATATAATATATATAATATATTATATAAATGTATATATTATATATCATAAATAAAAATATATATATACTTTACTATCATAGAAAATGAGAATGCAACATGAAGTCTCTGTTCTCTAAGAATTTATAGTTCACGGAAACACAGAAAATTTGAAAATAATTTGATTATTCTCTTTTATAATTCTGTGATAATCATTATTATCCAGAGTTTTAAGTCTTTCCTTGTATGACTTTATTTGATCATTAAAGAACTGTATTATATACTTACTATAACTATTTTCATGTTACACAAGAGGAAAACAAGTAAAAGAGAGGTTAAATAAATTAATCAAATTCACGGGGCTAGAAAGTGGAGACAGTAGAATTTAAAACCATGCCGTTTGACTCCAAGGCCTATAATCTCATTCACTCCCCAAAACAGCGTCCTGGGATAGTAGGGAAGTGGCCAGGCATTCTGTGGCCACATGGAAGAAGCACTTAGTCAAGCCTCTTAAACCAACCAAAGCTTTTGGGAAGAGGTGACAAATAAGGTGTTTACTTATTTAGCCAAGAGGAAGGGGTGGGAACAAGTAGAAGGGACCACAGATATAGTCAGTAGGAAAAGCACTGTCGCTTCCTTCAATATTAATGATGCACACCAGTCATATTTATCATGTTTCATTTATTAATATTTTATCAACAAATAGTTGAAAAATATGAATTATATATTTCTGGTGTACAACGTGATGTTGTGATATATGTATACATTGTAAAGTGGTTAAATCTAGTTAATTAGTATATCCATTGCTTCACATAGTTTTTTTTTTTGTTTTTGAGACGGAGTCTTGCTCTGTTGCCCAGGCTGGAGTGCAGTGGCGCGATCTTGGCTCACTGCAAGCTCCGCCTCCCGGGTTCACGCCATTCTCCTGCCTCAGCCTCTCCGAGTAGCTGGGACTACAGGCGCCCGCCACCATGCCCGGCTAATTTTTTGTATTTTTAGTAGAGACGGGGTTTCACCGTGGTCTCGATCTCCTGACCTTGTGATCCGCCCGCCTCAGCCTCCCAAAGTGCTGGGATTACAGGCGTGAGCCACCGCGCCCGGCCTGCTTCACATAGTTTTCATACAAGATCTACCTCCTTAGCAATTTTCAAGTATACAACATATTAACTATAGTCACAATGCTGTACAATAGACCCTTTAAAGGTAGCCTTAGAATTTCTTCAGTAAAAGTATGGATTATCTAATTTCAATGAATAAATAATATATGTTACAGGTTGATTATGTGCCCCTAAAGCATACACTGAAGTCCTAATTCCTAGTACCTCAGAATGTGATGTTACTTGGAAATAGGGTGCTGCAGGTATAACTAGTTGAGATGAGGATACTGGAATACAGTGAGCCCTTAATCCAATCCACTGGTGTCATTACAAGAAGAGGAAAACCCCATGTGAAGACAAGCATGTGATAACAGAAGCAGAGACTGGAGTGATGAAGCTGAAAACCATGGGACACCTAGGATTGTCAGCTACCCCCAGAAGCTAGGAAGAGGCAAGGAAGGATTCTACCCAGAGTCTCAGATGGATGATGGCCCTCCTGACACTGTAATTTCAGAATTCTAGCCTCCAAACGGTGACAGAATACATTCCTGTTTTAAGCACTTTCTTTGTGATACTTTCTTATGGAAGCCCAAAGGAAGTAATACAAGGCACTATCACGCAATTCAGGCACTTGCCCAATTTTGAAATTTGAGAACCATTTAGACTCATACTGGATGTTAGCAGATATAAAATTTACATATCTCATGAAATATGTTTACATTCATTCTGTACAGTAGCAGACATCATGCTTTTCTGCTATTTCAAAAAATTCTTTTCAAAATGACCTGTAAGTTTGACTGACTACACTACATCTTCCTGAAGACACCACAGAGTTATTCAAAATGGAGAGTTGTTCTGATTATGTATCATATCAGCACAAAAAAAATCACGTAAATTTGATACCACATTGCAGACCCAGATGCACAAAAGTTAATTTTTAAAAATACAGAATTTCTATGAAACCCACCAGTGAAGGCACTAATTAACTAAGGATCATGTTCTGCTCAAGCTTATCCAACATCATTTAATGATTTCTGCCAAAGGCGAGTAAGTAAACAAGAAGGGGCCAGGTTGTAGAAGATAATGTTTTCTCATGTACCACAAGAAGCAGAAAAAGGAAGAAATCAATGTTTGCTGATGGAAAAGGATAAAACTGCCAGGAAAATAAATGTTATTTTTAGTTTTTTGTTAAGACCTTGGCATTAAAAGGAAGTCAAAATAAAAGATTAACAATTCCTTAAAAAAAGAATTGGCCAGGCGCGGTGGCTCACGCTTGTAATCCCAGCACTTTGGGAGGCCGAGGCGGGCGGATCATGAGGTCAGGAGATCGAGACCACGGTGAAACCCCGTCTCTACTAAAAATACAAAAAATTAGCCGGGCGTGGTGGCGGGCGCCTGTAGTCCCAGCTACTCGGGAGGCTGAGGCAGGAGAATGGAGTGAACCCGGGAGGCGGAGCTTGCAGTGAGCCGAGATTGCGCCACTGCACTCCGGCCTGGGTGACAGAGCGAGACTCTGTCTCAAAAAAAAAAAAAAAAAAAAAAAAAATTGATTGAATCATTCTTAATAACTGTTTTCTTATTTTTCAGTTCTGGGAATACATTTTATAAGCACTTTCCTTGTGTAGTATAAGTTAACTTTTTCAGATCACAGAAAGATTGTTATTCCTTATTGATTTTGTTTGAAGCATCTTGCAGCTTTTCAGAAAATGGCTGTGATAAGCCTAATTTAGAATAAATGTATCATGTTTACAACCAGCAGTTGTATAGATTATTAATTACCACTGATGGCATATTCCTTAGCATAGAAGCAGATAGGCATTATTTTCTATATTTGCAAGTTATTAAGCTTAAGTCTGAAACCTCATTTAAAGTCATTTTAATGAGTGTTTCATTAGATTAGAGATTTGAAAACTCAAGTAAATTAATTGTCTTAATTGGCATCTTTAATGTGCTAACCAAAAATGAAAAGGATAAATTGTGTTCAATAGGACCACAAGTAGATTGCTACCATATTTATTTCATGCTACCTTTTTAAAATAGTAGGGGTGGATATAACAAATAACTCATACTTTCTGGACTTACACACACACACACACACACACACACACACACGCACACTCTCATACTTAAGGCATATACATAATACAGACTCATAAACTAGATCAATTAATTTGATTATCATTTCATGATTAAAAAACTCTCTTCAGGCTATGCTGAAGTTGGTTAATCTGAGGAACAAAAACATATTGTGAAATATCTACCATTTAGCCATCTTTCTACTTAAATAATACATTTCTGAACTATGTCAATAAGAGTCTTCTAATAATAAAAATACAAAATCCAATTCATCGATGTTCATGTAACTGTTCAGAATTTCCACATTAAAAAAACTGCAACTGTTTTCCTTAAAATGATATATTTATAACTATGAGCAACGCGATCAATAGATTTTCAATTCTATGTTGACAGATGGTATTTCTTTCTTCTTGAAATGCCCTGATAATCTTCAAATACTTATTTCATATCAACTCTTGTAGTAAAACAATGGCTCTGATCTTATTGTTGTACCTATATAATATTTTTCATTAAAATACATAGATTTCACAAAGAGACACCTAATTTCAAATTTTCAGCTACGTTGTATATCTAATTATTTTGATTCTGAGTTTTGAGATCCATTTTCTGAGCTCCCACATGATCCAATTTTGACCATCAGAAAATGTGAGTGGCAAAGTTGTTAGGAGCAAACAAATCCTTACTTTGCATTTATATCATAAATCTCTGTCACACAAAATTCCTTGTGCATGAACTTGCAAACTTAAAATGCTTAGATTTAGTTCAAGTAAAAGACATTTTTTAAGAGATGAGAAGAACAAACAAGGAAAATATAGCCTATACTGCTATGCTCTGAATATCTGTGTCCCTCCCCAGAATTCATTCATATTTTGGAATCTTAATCCCCAGTAGGATGGTATTAGTAGATGAGGCCTTTGGGGGTGATTAGGTCATGAGGGTAGAGACCTCATGAATGGGATTATAACCCTTATAAAGGAGACCCTAGAGAGCTTGTGCACCCTTTCTGCCATATGAGAGTAAAATAAAAAGGAGAACAAGTATGAGAAAGCAAGCCCTCATCATACATGAATCTGCAGGTGCCTTAATCTTGGATTTCTCAGCCCCCAGGACTGTGAAAAATAAATTTCTTTTGTTTATAAGCCACCCAGTTTATGTTATTTTGTTATAGCAGTCCAGACAGACTTAGAAATATATTCATGCTAATTATGTTATATAAAGGTCTTAAGAAATAAAAACAAAATTTCACTAAACATTATATCCTGGCCAATGACTTATGGCTTTTCTTTGAAAATAAAAGTACAATAATTCTGAATCACAGTTAAGCAACACAGGTTAGCAGCAAAGAAGAAGATACTAGGGTCACATGTATGGATACACTCCTCATTGAGCTTGGGTCCAGAAGATTTGTAGTGTCTTATTCTTTTGGCTGAGAAGAGGAAATGTGGGACAAAATTCTATAAAAAGGAGTTTGTTTTGGGAAATAATCCCAGGGAAATCATGTAGGGGATTTAGAACAGTGATACAAAGAATGAAAAAAAAGTATAAGAAAGTGTGATTCCTTTGGTCATTGCTTAGAGTAACGGACTCCATTCTCCTGTGAATCTCTGAAAAGGCATGCAGAATGTGCTCAGAACTCCCTGACCAAGGGACAACAAAGGGAGCATGTATCAACTAAAACCTACTTTTAATTAACCAAACAGATGCTTTTCAAACAGCAATTAGTACTTTGCTGCAGAAAGTTTAGTCTTGCTCCAAAATCTAAAGTTCTGTGCTGTGATTCTCTTCTTAGACTTACTGAAGAATCTACATAGCATCTTTATCCAACATCAAAGCAGCTAGATTGTATTGCCTGAGCAGTAAGGTGATTTTCACTCAAAGCTGGACTTGCTGCAGAACACTTTCTTGCTCTTAGCCCTACTTGAAACTGCCAGCCTTCAAAATTAACTGACAAAATGACTTGGAGAAATATTTTAAATGTAGTATATGCAGCCCATAGAATCCAAAGGTCTATCTTATTCTGCACCCCATTCTTAGTGATAGGACTTGTGAAGAGCAACAACTTTTACCACCTTCTGTTATGCATACATCTTACTATGGCATCCAGACTACTCGCTGCTTCCTGTTCACTAGGTAAAAAATTCCAAGATGTAATCAATGCAATGGACCAGTACAGATGCTCCTTAACTTATAATGGGGTTATCTCCTGATAGCCCCATCACAATTTGAAAATACCGTGAGTTGAAAATGCACTTAATACATCTAACCTACCAAATGTCATAGTGTAGCCTAGCCTATCTTAAACATGCTTAGAACACTTAACATTAGCCCACAGTTAGGCAAAATCATCTGGCTACGCAGTACGCTGTAGATTATCAGCATTACGTGGCTGTCTGAGAGCTGAAGCTTGCTGCCACTGCACCTCATCACAAGGGAGTATCGTACTGCATATCACTAGCCTGAGAAAAAGTCAAATTTCAAAATTCAAAGTAAGATTTCTGCTGAATGCTTATGACTTTTGCACCATTGTAAAGTTGGACAATCATGTTAGGAGACCATCTGTGTAATCGTCTATAGATTACCAAGACAATCAAGTTCCTTGTGCACTGTAATATTACAGAGAGTGAGCGTTAGCCCTGATCTAGGGCAGATATGTACACGTGGATTACTGTCTATCCCACATAAGAGCAAATTTCTGAATTCTCTTTCATTATAAGAATTAAAAAGCATGCATTTGTTAGATTACTAGCTGCATACCAGCTAGTGCCAGGGGTGTGATTTTGTTCCAGTGAAGATACCACATCTGATCCAGCAGCTGCGTTGATTTGGTTGTTTACCATAAGCTGTTATATATCATAATCCTCCTGACTTTTTAGTTACTTTACATGTGAAGTGAATAGATGCATGATGGAGACTATGACTCCTTCACTGTTAAAGCTCTGATGGTAGCATATAGCCTCCGAAGTTCCTCCTGAGAAGCAGTGTTACTGATGATTTCATACATTGGTTTGGGAAGAACAGTCTCATAGGATTCCACAAGGTCTTTTATTTATTTATTTATTTATTTATTTATTTATTATTATTATTTTTTTATTATACTTTAGGGTTTTAGGGTACATGTGCACAATGTGCAGGTTTGTTACATATGTATCCATGTGCCATGTTGATTTCCTGCACCCATTAACTCGTCATTTAGCATTAGGTGTATCTCCTAATGCTGTCCCTCCCCCCTCCCCCCACCCCACAACAGTCCCCGGAGCGTGATGTTCCCCTTCCTGTGTCCATGAGTTCTCATTGTTCAATTCCCACCTATGAGTGAGAACATGCGGTGTTTGGTTTTTTGTCCTTGCGATAGTTTACTGAGAATGATGGTTTCCAGTTTCATCCATGTCCCTACAAAGGACACGAACTCATCATTTTTTATGGCTGCATAGTATTCCATGGTGTATATGTGCCACATTTTCTTAATCCAGTCTATCGTTGTTGGACATTTGGGTTGGTTCCAACTCTTTGCTATTGTGAATAGTGCCGCAATAAACATACGTGTGCATGTGTCTTTATAGCAGCATGATTTATAGTCCTTTGGGTATATACCCAGTAATGGGATGGCTGGGTCAAATGGTATTTCTAGTTCTAGATCCCTGAGGAATCGCCACACTGACTTCCACAATGGTTGAACTAGTTTACAGTCCCACCAACAGTGTAAAAGTGTTCCTATTTCTCCACATCCTCTCCAGCACCTGTCGTTTCCTGATTTTTTAATGATGGCCATTCTAACTGGTGTGAGATGGTATCTCACTGTGGTTTTGATTTGCATTTCTCTGATGGCCAGTGATGAGGAGCATTTCTTCATGTGTTTTTTGGCTGCATAAATGTCTTCTTTTGAGAAGTGTCTGTTCATGTCCTCTGCCCATTTTTTGATGGGGTTGTTTGTTTTTTTCTTGTAAATTTGTTTGAGTTCATTGTAGATTCTGGATATTAGCCCTTTGTCAGATGAGTAGGTTGCAAAAATTTTCTCCCATTGTGTAGGTTGCCTGTTCACTCTGATGATAGTTTCTTTTGCTGTGCAGAAGCTCTTTAGTTTAATGAGATCCCATTTGTCGATTTTGGCTTTTGTTGCCATTGCTTTTGGTGTTTTAGACATGAAGTCCTTGCCCACGCCTATGTCCTGAATGGTATTGCCTAGGTTTTCTTGTAGGATTTTAATGGTTTTAGGTCTAACATATAAGTCTTTAATCCATCTTGAATTAATTTTTGTATAAGGTGTAAGGAAGGGATCCAGTTGCAGCTTTCTACATATGGCTAGCCAGTTTTCCCAGCACCATTTATTAAATAGGGAATCCTTTCCCCATTTCTTGTTTTTGTCAGGTTTGTCAAAGATCAGATAGTTGTAGATATGCGGCATCATTTCTGAGGGCTCTGTTCTGTTCCATTGATCTATGTCTCTGTTGTGGTACCAGTACCATGCTGTTTTGGTTACTGTAGCCTTGTAGTATAGTTTAAAGTCAGGTAGCGTGATGCCTCCAGCTTTGTTCTTTTGGCTTAGGATTGACTTGGCGATGCGGGCTCTTTTTTGGTTCCATATGAACTTTAAAGTAGTTTTTTCCAATTCTGTGAAGAAAGTCATTGGTAGCTTGATGGGGATGGCATTGAATCTATAAATTACCTTGGGCAGTATGGCCATTTTCACGATATTGATTTTTCCAACCCATGAGCATGGAATGTTCTTCCATTTGTTTGTATCCTCTTTTATTTCATTGAGCAGTGGTTTGTAGTTCTCCTTGAAGAGGTCCTTCACATCCCTTATAAGTTGGATTCCTAGGTATTTTATTCTCTTTGAAGCAATTGTGAATGGGAGTTCACTCATGATTTGGCTCTCAATAAATTAGGTATTGATGGGACGTATCTCAAAATAATAAGAGCTATCTACAACAAACCCACAGCCAATATCATACTGAATGGGCAAAAACTGGAAGCATTCCCTCTGAAAACTGGCACAAGACAGGGATGCCCTCTCTCACCGCTCCTATTCAACATAGTGCTGGAAGTTCTGGCCAGAGCAATCAGGCAGGAGAAGGAAATAAAGGGTATTCAATTAGGAAAAGAGGAAGTCAAATTGTCCCTGTTTGCAGATGACATGATTGTATATCTAGAAAACCCCATTGTCTCAGCCCAAAATCTCCTTAAGCTGATTAGCAACTTCAGCAAAGTCTCAGGATACAAAATTAATGTACAAAAATCACAAGCATTCTTGTACACCAATAACAGACAAACACAAGGTCTTTTCTACTAAAATGATTCTGACTTATTTCACAGGTCACATAACCAGTGTGAGGATCCTGCTTGTTGCTAAGTATGTCGGTCCCAATTATGTACTTGGGAGTCTGGGGAAATAACCATAGATCAATCCATTTACCAGGCTAGGATTCCTTTTATCTCTTGTCTTTCATAAGCCCCCATTAGCATTACAAGTCCATTGATGTCAGTGCTAGCTCAGGGTCTGTACCTTTAAGAGCCCTCAAAAGGCTTTGTTAGTTCACTTTTTCCAGTGTAAGTTGCTATGTAAAATGGCCATAAATCCTTTTAAGGAAGGATTGAGACAGCATTTTTGTGTATTTTTCAGTGATATTGCTAGGCCTTTCTTTAAGAAAACTTGGTTTCCCTTTCAACCAGTAAGAGTTGGCTCCATGAACTAGTTTAAATTTGGAAACTGGATGAATGATTGTGATCTTCCATTTTAGCGGAAAATCTCTACTTCCTCAAGGTGTCATTTTTGTCTTTTTAGATAAGTCAAGTACTACTCTAGTCAGCTACCCTTGTATTTCATCATTTTCATCCCTAAAAACACTATGATATATTATCCATTGTCATAAACCCTTGTGGATAAAAGAATTCTGGTTGCTATTCTGACCTTGTTGCTCTTCACGCTGTTGATATCTATATTAAGTCTGTTGGTAAAGTGCTACTACTAAACTTCTGCCATTTCTGAAAATGGCAGAATCAGACCATTGAGTTTAGAGATCCTTGTTCTATGGTAGCATCTCCTACTACACCCTGGGATACAGAAGACAGCCACCCTGAGCTTCTCAGAGATGCCAGTGTCCATCTGACTACTGCATTTCTCACAGTGAATGCCTTGGGAACTCTCTAAAACGAGTCTCATATAATAAATATGTGCTAACATTCCCACCTCCCTGAGTCTTCTAAGTTTTAATATTCTGTGAAGGTAGCTCCTCTATCTCTAGCTCACTTACTATAAGTTCTCATGATGTTTAAATTTCAAAGAACTATCATAACAGCATTATTAGGACTAGCTCCAGGTATTCTTACTCATAATTAACCCAAGTCATAGAAGAGTACTTTATTCTTAAATTAGTCCTAGCCCAGTATCATCGCACTCTAGACCCACATTACCTCTACTAAAAGTCCAGGAGCCAAATCCGGGCATAGAGAAGCGACAAATTTCAATGGAACAGACAAGAATACTCCACCTACTTTGTTGAGTTAAATTTAAGTATATAGTGATAACAGTAATAGTTTATGATTATTGTTTGCAAATAAATTATTATTTAGTATCAATGACTCAATTACAAATATGATTATCATTTACTAAGCATTTATGTTGTGCTAGGCACTCTGTTAAATGATCTACACATATTGTCTCATTAACTACACAGACTAATTTTTTTTTGAGATAGTACCTGGAATGAATGAGATGTTTTAGATTGTTCATAAAATTAAACAAAAGATGAATTCTGAGAGGAGAGTAGATAGGTAAATATGATGAACAAAAATAATTTTTCTTGAGAATTTTAATAAAATTTCTAAAAATCTTTGGTTGATGCTGATACACTGAGAGTAAAAAGTATTAGCAATTTAGGAGTATGTTGAAGTGTTGACCCCAAAAAGCCTTTCTTATTCTATATAAAAATCAGTGGAAACAAAACTATATGAAGATTATAAGGAAGACTGTAAGTGTTTCCTCCTAAACAAGCTATGCTAAATACATTTACTCATGTAAGCATGAACTTAATACAGATGAACATCACCTGGAGATGGGACTAGGTATATGAGGCAGGGGCAGGGATTGTGAAAGCAGCTATTGATATGACAACCTTTTTTTTCTTTTTTTTTTTTTTTTTGAGACAGGATTTTGCTCTTTCCCCCAGGCAAGATCAGGGCTCAGTGCAGCCTTGACCTCCCCAGGCTCAAGCAATCCTCCCACCTCAGCATCCCGAGTAGCTGGAACTACAGGCAAATGTCACCACACCTGGCTAATTTTTTTATTTCTTTGTAAAAACGAGGTTTCCTCATGTTGCCCAGGCTGGTCTAGAGCTCCTGAGCTCAAGCAATCTGCCGACCTCGGCCTCCCAAAGTCCTGGGATTACATGAGTGAGCCACCGCACCCAGCTGCTGTGGAATTTTTTAAAAAATAAATGTTTGGATGCTTATCCTAAACATTTTCCACATCTTATCCAAATATTATTTGAAAAAGTATCAGTTATTTTAGTTGGAAACTCTCTAACATGATATAGCAGACAGATTCAGTCTAGATATGTTTATCACAGATGAAAAAAGCAAATTATATTAATTTTATAAAACAGAAAAAAGTTAATATAATATTTGATTACAGTGGAACCTAAACCTGCCCACATTAATTGGAGATAAATCCAAAAATCTAGTATGTTTCTTATTCAAGTGCATGCATTCTCATTTTGAAAAAAAATTTAATAGACTAAATCAGAAACAAGTATAGGAATATGAATCAAGATATATAAAATATGTGCAAAGAACAATACACGTAGCACTAATGGTTTCAAACTGAAGAACTGGCTACTAACGTTTGCTAAGATTTTTATCATGGTAAGATTACCATTTGAGAATCTGCATAGAAGATTAACAAGGACAAAAGCATCAATAACTCTGCAACAGCCTTGGTAGTTAAAAATGCATTTATACAACAATCAAATGACTGAATACAATTCTATTATAAAATTGAAAAATGGCCCAGCCAAATTTTTTTATGCAAAAAGCAAATGCTCACTAAGGTTAAGGTGTAATAAACTACTAGACAATTTTAATGCTTCCTAGTGTTTTGGATTTACATAATTATTTTTAAAGAGTGGCTTTCAAAAATATTTTAGTGATGAAAAATATTATTCAAATGAAATCTTACCCAGAAAGCCAGCATATAAAAAGAAGAAAAGCAGAGCTGCTTTGATTGATGCACATTTTTTTCTTTGTTTTGTTTTTGAAAGGAGAAGGTCAGTATCTTCTAACCTTGCGAACAGGCATAACTATGTTTATTATTAAAAGAAATTCAAAGACCCACACATTATACTGGTTACAATTAAATTGTATTGCTATCTGAGAAGTCTGAAATATTAAAAGTTCAAATGTTCAGTATTCCTACTGAGAACTTCCTTTTAAAAACTGATCATACTTTCTACATATGACCTCATTGCAAGAATAATGCAATGTAACTAAAATCTCAACATTTATTTGGGTGGAGAACACGAAAATAATATTTTCTAATTCATAGGGTAGATAAAAAATATTTGAGATCAACTGAGGAAATATTTTAGAACAACTATAAAGGAATGACCTGCTCATTTATATATCAAAATGTATTATAGGCCGGGCGCAGTGGCTCACAACTGTAATCCTAGCACTTTGGGAGGCTGAGGCAGGCGAATCACCTGAGGTCAGGAGTTTGAGACCAGCCTGGCCAACATGGGGAAACTGGGTCTCTATGAAAAATACAAAAATTAGCAGGGGGTAGTGGTGCGTGCCTGTAATCCCAGCTACTCAGTAGACTGAGGCAGGAGAATCGCTTGAACCCAAGAGGCGGAGGTTGCAGTTAGCCGAGATTGTGCCACTGCACTCCAGCCTGGACGACAGAGTGAGACTCTGTCTAAAAATACACATATATAGATAGATGATAGACAGACAGATAGATATAGTAAAGCTGTAAAAGTTAAAACGGAATTGGTACAGAAAAGAATAACAGAAAGGTGCAGACTAATGTAATTTTGTTAATGCTAAAAATAGCATTTTGAAGCTGTGTAGTAGAATATTGACCATCCTGTTTGTATAAGGGCAAGAGGGAAAGAGAGAGAAGAAAGAGACAAAGAGAACACTAGACTAACACTTCGTACTAAAGACGAAATGATTTCCTGATGATTAAATTATCAAATACATAAATGACTTTAAAAATGTTAAAAAAAAATGGATATAAGGAGATCTTGCTAAAGTAGCTACAAAACTCAGAAGCCAAAAACGATTCATGTTTTAAAAACAAAAACTTGAGAACAAAAGTATCTTAAACAATCTTAAAACACAAGTAACACACTGGGAGGTGCAATTGGCAACATGTTTATCAGCAATTGAATTTATTTATGTAGTATATTTGTCTTCACAAGTCTACAAGAAGATAAGCAGCAAACTAGTAAGAAAAGAGAAGATAAGAGCAACCAGTAAATAGAGATGTACAAATGACTGATAAACATGTGGGAAAATGTTCAAATTGGCTAGTGATTTAAAATGCAAATTTAAACTACAATAGAGTGTAATTTACTTTCTTGCATCACATTGCCAAAAATAAAAAAAAAAAATACACTCCCGTTGAGAAAGCAAGTAACAGGTCCCTTTCAACTTTGGCTAAATAGTTCCATTTTGAGGAAGGAAACTATGCCACAGCAATGCTACCATACATTTCACAAAGATGTACATACAGGCAACACAAACATATACCCTACAAGTATTCATTGGATTGTTTATAACAGTGACCATCTGTAAGTAATTTCATGACGAAGGACACAGCAGCAATTATACACATTTGAGAGTACTCACAGCAAAATTCAGCACACCCATACAAAGAACTATTCAGCCTGAGTGCAGACAATGATCCAGGCCACTGGTTCAAACTTCAGCGTACATCAGATTCTCTTGGAGGGCTTGCTAAAACATGAATTGCTGGCCCCAATGCAGGGCTTTCTAATGTGAAGGGATGTGAGAATTTTCATTTTTAATCAATTATCTCCAGAAACCACACATTAAGAACGACCAGCCTAGACCCATACTTGGTGTTTTGGACACATGGCCAAGTGAAAAATTCTAGTCATAGAATAATACTTTTCATTATCGCATTTATTAAAAATTCAAAATGGAACATGAACATAAATAATTATATTTAAGGAAATGCATCGAACAAGAACTGAAAGGTGATATGCCAATCTATTTAATATCTACTTCTGGGAAGGAGGGCAGGTAGGAGTGAGAAGAGAAACACTGATGTTAAATATCCTACTGTTTAAGTCATTTGCAAGAAGACTATATTTATAATGTATTTAAATTATTGACATGACAGTTTTGAGAGAGAAAGGAGAAAGAGGAAGGGAGGGGAGGAGAGGGGAGGGGAGGGGAGTGGAGGGAAGGGGAGGGAAGGGAAGGGAAGGGAAGGCAAGGGGCAGGGAGGGAAGGAGGGGGGCAGGGAGGGAAAGAAAAAGGGTAGCTGAATCCTGAAGCTCTAGACATCTAGAGTTTGTACTAGATTGTTAGATTTACTCGCAAACCCTTACTTTCCTTCTTTCTTACTTCTTCATATATCTTCGTAATAAACCCTCATTAAACGAGGTAGTCTGAACATAGTTCTATTCCTTGTGAGCTAAAAAGGCTAATTAACAGAGATGTATAGGCTGTGTAGAGCAATAAAACACAACAAATACTGAAATTGATTTAAATGCATCTAATTTAAGGCAGGATATAGGAACGTTAAACCATTTTTAAAACCTACTTACTTTCATACCTACACATCCAAATCTAGATCTTAGAGCTGATGCTCCTAAATTACCGAAAAATAATAAAGCCAACATGCTTCTATTACATGCTGACATAATGCTTATGTACCAAGAATGTATAGTTGTATTTGCATGTGTGTGTGTTTGTATATATATGTATATGTGTATATATACACGCACAGAATATATGTGTGTATATATATCCATAATATAAATTTAACTCTCAAAAGGATTCTATGATATAAGATAGTTATTATCATCCCTAATACATAAAAAAGAAAACGGAGGCACAGAAAGCTGGGAGATTACGGAACTTTTCCAAGGTCACACTGTTAGTCCTGGTGGAGCCAGGGTTACATCCAGACAACCTGATTCCAGCATCATGCTCTTAACCATTGCATCGTACTGACCTCTCCTTCACTTGTTTTATTTTCTTTGGATACATCAAAACTCTCAGGCCACTACCCATCACTAAACAATATACCATAAAAAAATTAAAGAGGCTAGAAAAAATGCTCTTTACAATACTTTTAGAAATAAACAATCTTTATTACTCTTACTGCTATAAGACTAGGCAGCACGCTGGGCGTGGTGGCTCACGCTTGTAATCCCAGCACTTTGGGAGGCCGAGGCAGGCAGATCACGAGGTCAGGAGATCGAGACCACGGTGAAACCCCGTCTGTACTAAAAATACAAAAAAATTAGCCGGGCGTGGTGGCGGGCGCCTGTAGTCCCAGCTACTCGGAGAGGCTGAGGCAGGAGAATGGCGTGAACCTGGGAGGAGGAGCTTGCAGTGAGCCGAGATTGCGCCACTGCACTCCAGCCTGGGGGAGAGAGCAAGACTCCGTCTCAAAAAAAAAAAAAAAAAAAAAAAAAAGAATAGGCAGCAGATTAATAAATCTGCTGATGAGTGAATGAGGAACCTCTCTCTTCCACTGCATTTCCAACTATCATTATACTCAGATTAGACCAAGCGAGAAAGTCATTCCAGCTTTCTTATATCAGCCAAGAAAAATCATCCTCAGGACCAGCTGCCAACAGCATGCCCTTTAGACTTTGACCGGGATGGCAAGCCCCAGGTATTCTGTCAGCTTTCCTTATACAGTCTGTTGACAATGAAGAGGCCCAGTTAATTTTTCAACGGGCAATATAAGCTGAAACTGATTCACCTGCAAACACCTTAATTAATTCTAGGAATAAAAAAAATTGATACCAAAAGAATACATTTTTCTTAGGATCAAAACACATTGAAATGTTTCCAAAAAATGGAATTGCTTAGGGAAAAAAAAAATGAATGATCTACTTTGTTTCAGAACCTAATCTGGTTTGTCTAGAGGTCAAAGGTTGTACTCCTGATTGTGAATGATAAAAACGGAAAATGTATGGACAAAATGGGAAATTTCTAATATTAAAGGGACAGGAGGATGGAGAGAGAGGCAGCAGAGCAACACCTGGAGTGTGTTAGAAACAGAGATAAGAAGTTGCATTTTTAAATGTAATTTGGAGTTCAGAAGGTGTAAATTTAGTACACTCAGTGTGGGACTAATGTGGGCCTCAATGAGTCTTCTCTTGCCATAAATTGCCTCTCATAAAGCTCTTCGAGGCGTCTTTTGGATGTGTTTGGACCCTCCCGTTTAGATCCCAACTTTTGATTCTGAAATTTCTATTCCATGTCTAAAAAACAAACAATGTAATCAAATTGTAACAACACTGTGTTTTCTTTGAGTTAATATTATCTTGAATTAAGTCTATCATTGTTTAAATTTTTGGTAACATTATTTTCACTGGACTTCATTGCTTTCTGTATACATTTTAAAATGAAAATGCTTCACATATCCATTTCCTTGTTCCAAATTTTAACATTTATCAGTCATCAGTCTGTCCCTGTATGTTGTCTTTTGGAATCATTTTTTTTCTATCAAGCATAATTATCCTGGCTCAAATTGTGTTCCTCTAAACTTCATTAAGACAATTTTATTCTTTAATCCATTTTCAGTTAATAGCAAATGTTATAATTTGAAATTTTAGTTATCGTGAGTTTTCCTTTTTCAACATTTTTAATAACTATTCTTTCTAGATTACTTTTCTTCTTTTTCATTTTACCAACAGCATCAGTTTTATTAAACATATTTTACCATTTCTGTTTTAGCCATGGTGTTATCTGTTTAATGCTTCATTCTGTGATGCTTTTTATTTCTATTTTTATCATTTCAGAGTCAAAATGGTAAATAAAAAGATCCTTAAGTTAAGGATCAGTCAGTAAGAGTTAAGAATGGCAGAAGTTAAAAACAGGGCTAAAATGGTGAGTTCATAAAATCTGCACATTACTCTTCGCTTTTCCCTCTGTAGCTTTGTTAGCTGGATTTTTTTTTCCTGTAACACAAACACTTAAAATATGTAATTTTGTCTACTAAGTGTGACTACTTTTCCTACCATAGTGCTTGTGTTGATTACAAATGTGAATTTTGAGCTAGTAAGGTTATTGACAATAAGAATTATCAATTTTTGAGTAAAACATCCTCAATATTCTGCATCTAAATTAGATTGTTGCATTATTTATATATAACCTAAACATATTATCTTCTATATAACTGTTTCTTTTGTTCCTACACATTTTTTATTCTTTTTTTTTTTTTTGGCTGTTGTTTGTTTGAGAAAGGGTCTCTCTCTGTTGCCCAGACTGGAGTGTGGTGGTACAATCATGACAACCTGCAGCCTTGACCTCTTGGGCTTAAGTGACCCTCCCAAGTCAGCCTCCAGAGTAGCTGAGACTACGGGTGTGCACCACCAGGCCCAGCTAATTTTTAAATTGTTTTTTGTAGAGACACAGTCTCCTTATGTTGCCCAGGCTAGTCGCCAACTTCTAGCCTCAAATGATCTCCTTGCCTCAGCCTCACAAAGTGCTGAGGTTGTAGGCGTGAGCCACCACGCCTGGGCTTTGCCTTGGCATATTGTTGTAATTTTAGTACCCTTTAAAAGTCTCCATTTTTATTGCTTCTATTAAATTAGCTTAAGAAAGCTGTAGATGATGATTCTGAAGGCCTGAGTGCATATAGTATCTGCAACTGTTTGTTTTTCAAGGTTTTCTATGAATAAAATAACTAGGAGTAAGAAAAGTACGTGTGACCTCATGCTTCACATTCTTCAGAACAAATATCTCTCGGTTGCAATTATGTCATCATGAAATCATGTTCCATGTTTTAAAATAAACTCATTGCCATATGAATTGTTATCCTACTGAGATATTTTTGTAGTTGTCTCTTTAACAGCTTCCTTAGAAGTGTCTTCTACATTTCCCACAATACCAAAACAAAACTTTCTTTTTTCATCTTATACACAAGATAGCTCAAGTTTGAATGTTCCGAAATCCCCACTCTTGTCCTGCATTGCACATATACTTGCACTTGAGTTACACACACACACACACACACATGCACACACAGTTTTAGCTAAATATTCGAAAATATACACTTTTTGACTTCTGAGAAAAGTCAGAGAATGTTTTCTCCAGTGTCACAGTTCGGGACTCACCTGTGGACGTGGATGTCCTGTGACTAGACAAGTCAACTCGAGGGTTTCTCCTTCCCGGATAGTGTAGACCCTTTCGGAGTAGCGCTCCTCTTCAATGTTACAGGCCAAGCCAGAGTGCACAATACGAACCGTGGGAGGAGCTGTCGAGTCAGGAAGAAGAGAGACAAGATACATGAAAAGGTAAGTCAGTGATCTTCTCATGAACCGTCTTGACTATAAAAGCAATTCTTATTAGACTTCACAATAGTCAGATTAGTCAGATTCATCAGTCTTAACACCTTCCCAAGGCATTGAAGATTTTGCTTCCAGAAATCTTCAAATTTATCTAACAGAGACCAACACATTTCCAGGGGAACAAGGTAGTGGAAGAACCTCAGGAAATCACCATCAATACAAGACCACAAGATAAAATTTGATTGTTAAAATGTGAGAAGGTCCCTTCCTTTCTGAGTTCAAACTTTAACATAATAAGGAATATTGCACCAAAAATATGTAGTGCAAAAAAAAGAAGACAATTGGAGGAGAAAAGGGAATCTGTATGGAAGACAAATTATTATTGACTTAATTATTTAAGTCATGTAGCGCGCAAGTTAAGAAGCTCACGAATAAGATGATTTGGTTTTCAGGAAGTGAAAACCAACTTAATTTACCATACTTATAGACATCTGTATTGATGTAAACAAAGTATGATTCTTGATTAAGCCATGGAAGAAGACAATATACCATTGTCGCCTGAGTCTAAAATTCTGATTCAAAAGAAACTTCATTAGCATAAAGCTGCCCAAATTTCTAAATATAATTTTCTCCTACTTCAGTGCCAAGGGGCCAGTAAAATTTAACTAACACTCCTTGACTTACGTATCACTGGGGACAACTACATGGAAACTTTCTGTGGGTCACGAGAAGTACTTAGCTAATAAGATATGCCGTTTGCCATCAAGTAAATTATTGACAGCTGCTAGCTTCAAATTGGAGATCATCTCCTTTTGTGAACTAAGCATTTTTGTTTGTAATACATTTGGGAGTGGAAGAGAATGATCATTTCAGTTGAAGGCAAGTGGAAAGGTTATATCTACATGTAAAGGACAGTGATCTCAAGAATTTCCTGATAGATATCTTCAACCTAAACAGTAGTATTACTAGCAGAGGTTGTGATTGCTTAAAAATTAACGCCAATGCCAGCATATTAGGAATGTTTTATCTAACATTAAAGACAATGGATCTTATAGAATTTTAAAATAAATTTGGTAATTCTATGGAAGAAAAAAAGATTATAAGGCCAACTCATGAAAAAAATCATTCTGGGAAAAGCTGTGTTCTGAAAGTAAAATAGAATAGTTTTCAAGATCTGCTGTTTTGTTTTATATAACATAAATGCACAGTCTACCCATAGAGCTTAATAATTGACATCAGGGTGTATTTCATTATCTTTCTCAATTTCAGGCAGAAACTGGAAGATGGAAAAGACCACTTATGATTAATAAAACAACTGGTTATGTCCAGCTCTTTCTAGGTACCAAAGCTTAATCCTGTTACTCAACCTTGAAACTCAGAACCCTGCTTTCCAATATCCGTCATCAAAATGACAGGTAAAAGTTGCCAATAGTAGAATAAGAACAAAACAGTACTTCTAGAAAAGTGGTCTTGACATTAAATATGTATAATAAACACCCTTCAAGAACTTTTTAAAAATACAAATTTCAAAGGTGTTCAGAGACCTGATATATCTGCAGGAAATCCCAGGAATCTGCATTTTTACCAAACACACAGACAGCTACAATGACAGAGCTAGTTAGACTAGGTTCTGGGTATTATATTTGTTGGCTAAAGAAAAATACTCCAAGAATTAAAATATCCTTTTCCTTTGTCTTCTTAAAGTAACTAAACTTTCTGCTATGCATCATTTTACTGATTTGAAAAATTAAATGATGCTTAAGTTAAATGTCCAGTTTGGTCTATAAAACCAATTTATTAAAAATTTTCCATCATGTCTCTGGACTCTGTCTAGACATTGTAATAATTTGTTTGGTTTTATGACATTAGAAATCCTTATCTGTGGTGTTTCTCTTAGTGCTCTGATATGTTTCACACCACATTTCCTACAAATCATTTCAGGCAGTGATCAAATTTGGACTTCAATTTAGATAAGTAATACTAGTGACGTACTTATTTTTAGGCATCTGTCTAATATAGTCATATCCATATTATACAGGTTAACAAACTGAAGAAAATCTATAAATGCTTGCAAAATAAAATAAAACAAATGTTCAATAGAAAATACAGATCCATTATCTTAAAATATATTTCCATGCTAATTTTAGCTTCATACGTGATAGCCCACATGTTTATTAATATATCTAATTATATAGTGACATGACATCCTTTCCAGACTAATTTACACTTGTTATTTTTGTTTTAATTTCAAATCAATGCTTAGTATTGTTATTTTTAAGGTATATCTTTCAAAAACATCATTATGCAAATAAGTAGCTTTATTTAAACCACTTAAATTATACAGTGAGCACACTGTGACATTTACAAGGGTTAATTTTCTGCCATTTTTCTTCTACATTATAACACATTCTTGGAAAAGGTAATTGCCTGCATAGTGCAGTCGTCATGAACCCACCACCTATCCTGTAGGAGGGTGGAATATTCCATCGAATTTTAAGTGTGGAAGTTGTCTTCCTTTTAGTATTCATTAAAGCGTGCTCAATGATAAGGAGAGTATTTTGGAAGCTTCCCTGAATTATTTTGTTTGCACAAAGCTCACTTGAAAGGACCTTAGAGTTCATATAGGTCAGCACTCTTATCTCCCTATTAGGAAAGAAAAGCCTGAGGACATCAAATGACTTCCTCACAATCCTGCGGCTAGTTGTGGCTAAAAGAGACCAAAGCCACTGACCTATTGCTGTTTTCACTACTTGACGCTGTCTATTTAAACTATGTCTGTCATAGTTAAATTAGTGTTCTAAATAACTGCCAAACTAGACCCAGACCTAGACAAGGCTAGGGGTATAAAAAACTATTGAGAAACTATTAATAAAGCAGTTAGAGCACCATACACTACATTAAGAATGTAAGTAGCAGAATTCCTCCAAACTTAACCAAACTTAACAATAGAATGTTGTCCCAGTTCATCATCCTACCTCCAGTACCTGCCAAATCCATGACATTTCACAATGATCAGAATAGTATTTTGAAATTTCTATTTACATTATGTTGTTTCTCTGCTTAAGAACCTACAATATCTCCCTATGACATTTCATAGAGTCCTAATCGTTGTGCATGGGTAGCATTAAGCCCTCTCTCAAGGGTCCTCATGCTTACCATCCAACTAGAAGTCCCATTTCTCTGTAATATCAGGCTATCCTCAGTGAGAATGCAAAGAACCCTGAGATTTTAAGTGTCTTTGCTTATAATGTTCTCCCATCTAAGATTCCTATACCAATAATTGGACCCATGTTCCTGATACCTTCTTGGATTACTTATAAATGATTATCTTCTCTTTTTTTCCAGGAGGTATGTATTTATTGCTTTGTGATTTTCCTTTCTCTCAACATTCAGACACGATAGTAAGCATCTCAGTGCCAGACTGAGCATCATTTTTGGCATCATCCCCATATCACATAATTCACAGCACAGAGAAGGTATTCATTTACTAATTGAGTTTTAGTTCCTATTTTAGCAACTATCACTATAATGACGTCAACTTCTTACTTTAGCAAAATACCAACTATTATGGCAGTGCATTTGCTTACTTTAAATATAAATGCAATTTGCAGTTTTATACCTGAAGCAAGACATCTCTGATCCTCTGCCTTGTTGGTAAAAAACCCCAATTCATCATCCTTAAATTGGACTAAGGGTTATGATCTCCTTTGCCCTGTAGAGTCAGCAATGAATTACAATGTTAAAATATTGCATGAGACTCATATTCATCCAAATTTTCTTGAAGTAAACCAAATCTCATTATGTAAAAGCTTTCCTAACACTAATCATATCAACTATCTTAATCCGAGGACATTTTGGCTTTGGGTTGAAGAGGTCAGCCGAAAAGGGCAAAAGAGAGACATTCTTTTATCTTGTTAGAATATACTTTTGAAAGTTAAACCGAATTCACTCTGGAGAAAGAATACACATAAATTATTCTACAATGGCAACAACCAGGGGCATTTTAATCCTTTCACCTTATATATAGACTTTCAAGCATATATTTATTGAGCAGCTGCTATAGTAGGCATGAGACTCTGTGCTGGGGATATGATGATTAATGCCATGAGCTGCACCTGCTAAAGGCTTACAGCCTACTGGGTTTGTCTAAATTATTTAAAATTATATGATAGTTGAACAGGATAGATACTCTAACAGAAGGAAACGAAAAGTACTAAACAAAGACAAAGCAGAGGATAGCTAAATCTGCCTGGGGGAGTCTAACAAGTTTCACAAAGTCAGTGACATTTAACCTAAGTTTGGAGAGATGCTCTTGGAAGCCAAAGAGGAAGGAGATTTCAGAGACAGAAAACAGTGTGCTCAAAGGCAAATCTGAAATATGCCTTTGTAATATGCCAGTGTGTATTGTGTTTCTGAAATAACCATGTAAAAATGTATCCCCTGTAGTTTATCATTTACTCCATACCTTGCCACTGTACAGCCTTATCAGCTTGCCATTATGTCTCAGACATAGGAGAGACACTGGAGAGGCCTGGGAATGGATAACGGAGGAGATATGCATTTTAGAGGTCTTGTTAGATAGGACATGACAATTAACTGAATCTGAGGGTGAGGGAAAAACTTAAGATGACACTGAAGTTTATACCCTGACTAGGTGAAAGATGACAATTTTTTATTTTAATAGGAGATAGTTTCTTGATCGCCATGGAACTCACATTACCCACCATTGGGGGAATCTTGAGATGAGGGGCTCTAAGCCCCATTCATGGGGTGTGGAGGGTTGTTGGCATGAGGGCTTAGATGAGAAATGTTTCTGATGAAGAAACTTTTTTCAGTAATGGTGATGCTTCCTGAAAAACGTGCTGCTGTCAGACATTTATGGTTTTGGTACTAGGAGCTTTCTCTCCCCTGAGAGCTTCAAGTAAGAGGCTGGTTTTTTAGTTAAATCCCTCAAATCACTCATGCAGCTATTCTCTGGGAATTCAAGTTGCCACCGGCATGTTGCTACTCTTCCACACTAGATCAATGTCACTTATGTTCTTGGTTAAGGTAACAGATCTGTTTCGTTAAGTAGTGTGGAGAGAAGGATGTTCACTGGTCCCTCTCCTACAAGCTCTAGTGAACAGCTCAGTAAACCATGCTGTGCCAGCATTACTCATGTACTATAGATTTTTTGAAGACAGACAGAGAGATAGAGAGACAGAGAAAGAGAAAGAAGGAGAGAGAGAGACAGGCAGATATACAGACACAGACTGACAGCCTATACCTTACTGTTCTCACATGGCCAAAGAGTCAGTATGTATTACTTACACCATTCTCTTAGCTGTCATTCAGTTTTGCTTGTAAAGCAAACATAATAATAACCAAACTTTCTTCCCAGCTTTCTATTGATTTAAGTGATCATATGCTTTCATAAAACACTTCTCACTTTTCTACAACATGTTACATTTAGCTAATCCGCATTGTCAATGATTGGTTTCTTCTGTTTATCTCAAAATGTTCAATGTAGCACGTGTATAGTACTTCGAGGATATGGTGGCTTCCATTCTTTTCTTTCCTACCCGAGTTTCTGGTTTAATATATTACATGAGATCTCCCCCACCTCCCTTTTTCACAATGATATTCTAAACTGTGAATATATTTTTTGTGCATACAGCCCTAGTCCATAATTATTCCTGTTGTTGACAACTCCATTGCCTAACATCTTCCTCATTAGCCTAGTTACATTACATGTTTTATTATCAAAAAATTCGACAGGGCCAGATGTGGTGGCTTATGCCTGCAATCCCAGGACTTTGGGAGTCCGAAGCAGGCAGATCACCTTAGGTCAGGAGTTTGAGACCATCCTGGCCAACATGGTGAAACGCAGTCTCTACTGGAAATACAAAAATTAGCCAGGCGTGGTGGTGGGCGCCTGTAGTCCTACCTACTCGGGAGGCTGAGGCAGGAGAATCACTTGAACCCTGGAGGAGGAGGTTGCAGTGAGACGAGATCTGAGATCGTGTCACTACATTCCAGCCTAGATGACAGAGAGAGACTCTGTCAAAAAAAAAAAAAAAAAGGCAGGAAAAAATATGAAGATTTGAAGAAGGTGAAGAATTCAGTTTTGGATGCTGATGGTGAGTTCACCAATAGCTGACAAGTTGTTGCTGGACATTAAGTTTTAGAGCTTTCAACGGTAGTTGATGCTACATAGAATAGAGGATAGTTCTTTTTTTTTTTTTTTGAGACGGAGTCTCCCTTTGTCGCCCAGGCTGGAGTGCAGTGGCGCAATCTCGGCTCACTGCAAGCTCTGCCTCCCGGGTTCACACCATTCTCCTGCCTCAGCCTCTCCGAGTAGCTGGGACTACAGGCGTCCGCCACCACGTCCGGCTAATTTTTTTGTATTTTTGGTAGAGACGGGGTTTCACTGTGGTCTCGATCTCCTGAACTCGTGATCCGCCCGCCTCGGCCTCCCAAAGTGCTGGGATTACAAGTGTGAGCCATCACGCCTGGCCAGAATAGAGGATAGTTCTATAGGAGAGCATGTAGAGTGAGAATAAGTCATGATAGAACCATGATAAATATGTATTCTTAACTAGAGAAGCTAAAGAAAGAGACAGTGTGATTATAAAGTCAGGGAGGTAGAAGGAGAACAAAGAAAATGAGGTGCTTTAGAAGTTACATGAGTAGACAGCCGAGCACAGTGGGCTGTCCAAAAATATTACTTACCATGGAGTTGTCAGTCAGGAGCAGCACACACAAAAGGTCATTGCCTTTGGGAATTAAGGCAGCATTAGTGAATTTTGACTGAGCTATGGCTGCAGAGAATTGGAGTCAAAAGATGAATGATGTGTGGTCTGACTGAGGAAAAAGATCTCAGTAGGTCAAATCAAGCTTGAAGCAAATAGTAAAATTGCTATTTAGGCTTACTCATATGTAAAAAGGAGTGATAAGTGAAAAACTGAATATTTCAACAATATTGTACCAGCATTTTAGGATTGCAAAGAATAATTACTTTAATCATAAGAAACAACAACACACCATGTTTGTGCTTCTAGCATGACTGCAACTTTATGCCACTACAATATTATTTTCTACTATCCTTCCACATTCTTCAAAAACAAATTTCTCTAAAAGGCCACTTTCTTTCTTTTCTTTTTTCCCTCTCTTTCTGTTAGTTTATTTTTTTTACAAATTCAACTCTGTCAACTTCAGGACCACATATCTCTCCAAGCTGTTAAATATCTTCTGTAAAACAGTCAAGGCTAATCCTCACAGCATTTAAATATGCTACAGTATACAAATAAGCTTAATGTGCCCCATTAAAAAAAAAAAACAGAGACAAAAGAGCAACATTTATCCTCCCATCAACAGGACTCCTCCTGTCTTTCCTTTACTGTCTAGTGATTAGAAATAATGATAACACATTCACAGCCATCCTCGGCATGAGCTTTGCCCTCCTCAGTCTACTACAGTCTGGCTCTGCCTATCATTTCTATTTCTAAAAGAACAGGGCAGGAAAATAGAAGATCATTTGCCTCTCCTTCAGCCTTAGCTTGCTTGCTTTTACTTCTGTGCAAAGATCTTTGAAATTACATACTTGTCCTACACTATAACACAATAAAGACTATTCTATTATCCCACTGCCATACTCCCTGCACCCATGAACATAAACATATATCCAAACATGCACATAAGCTAAATGTTCAACTTGTATATCTATTCAATAATTTCTTCAAAAAATAGTGAAAATCTTTCTGTAATTGTCAATTATGTAATCCCAAATAGAAAAATATTCTGATACATAAACAACATATAGATTATTTTAAGTCAGACTGCAGATCATTTTATTTGTTTGATTCCATTGGTTATTTTAAACTAACTACAATGTCCACAGCAGTGTAAACTTATTTCTGCACTCTCTCTACCAACCTCCCACCGCCGTGTTTAGTTAACATTGTATTCCTGTCCACTAGAGGTAAATATTTTTTTGTCCTTAATTTGATGAGTTGTAAAGTTAAAGTAGTAAGATCCTATTGATAAACTGGATTTAATCAAGAGAAGATCATATCTTTCTCATATGACTTTAGTTGAAAGGCCTTGATTATGAAAGGTTTTTAATATTTTGTATTATTTCTTTAGTACATGTTGGGCAGCATTGTTATAAAGTAACTGAACCACACTATGAGACTTTACAAAGTAAGGCAATTAAATTAAATCCAGAAGCTTCTGGCTTCAGATGGCAATTATTAATGTTTGCTAAATAATAAAAGTTGACATAATTTTTTAGGTTGATGTTAACCAAGAATTTAAAGAAAAAACTTTAAACATTTAATTTAAGTTAAATTTTAATTTAATTTGTTATTTAAAGTCAAATTACTTATTTATGTGCAGTATACGGTATACTACTTTGAAAGACAGATGAAAGTTTGTCATCAAAAGAGACCGATGACATTCAATAACAATTTAATTTTAAACTTATATTAAATGTACATTAAATTTTAACGGTAAACAAAAAAGCAATTATGTAATTTAAATTCTAATGGTAAGACAATGATAAAAAGCAATCATATTTTCTGTGTAAAAACTATCTTGTTTGACAAGTATTAACTTTATAAAAAATTGAATACAAAATTGCAAAATATTATTCTGAATTATCTTCCACAAAACAACATGTGTCCTATTTTTTAAAACAAAGCACTATCAATTCTAAAAATGTTATTTCACGAAGATTTCCACATTTGCAGCTTCAGATTTCATCAGGATTACCTTTATTTGTTTTCATCTAGAAAAGTTGCCTATTAGCATCTAAGCCTAAAACTTCAAAAATCCTTGCATGTTTTAGAGATGAAAAAAAAAGTTACAGTGAATCTAAGGTTCATAACATTCTTTTCAAATACAGCGTTTGACAACTTCTGACAAGTATGCCAGAGAAGAACCATGGGCCATCAAGTATAGGCAGTCACGCATAGCCATCCGTCATCCATGTTCCCTGTCTCTACCTGGGTGTTCCCGCCCTAAGTTCCTCACCATGTTCTTCCCAGTAGATTTGACCTGAACCTGGAAGATATTTGAAAATCCATCAAATATTTAACTAATCTCACATGTTGCTCAAACGACTTGTATAAACTAAGTGGAATACCCCAACTTGAAGGTAAATATTGTAGGGAACTAAGCTTTCCTCTTCTTTGGTATGAATGTAACATCACATAATGAATATATATATATATATTCCTTATTTTATATTGGATCTTATGCCACATCCTGAATTGTCTCCAACTAAAGGTTAAATTAGAGGCCGGGCGCGGTGGCTCACGCTTGTAATCCCAGCACTTTGGGAGGCCGAGGCGGGCGGATCACGAGGTCAGGAGATCGAGACCACGGTGAAACCCCGTCTCTACCAAAAATACAAAAAATTAGCCGGGCGTGGTGGCGGGCGCCTGTAGTCCCAGCTACTCGGAGAGGCTGAGGCAGGAGAATGGCGTGAACCCGGGAGGCGGAGCTTGCAGTGAGCCGAGATCGCGCCACTGCACTCCAGCCTGGGCGACAGAGCAAGACTCCGCCTCAAAAAAAAAAAAAAAAAAAAAAAAAAAAAGGTTAAATTAGATGTTTACCAAATCAGTAAATTTTAGACCAAAAACCCCATAACTATTCCAGAAATCTTGGCAACTAGGTCATAGAGTATAAAACAAACAAACAAACAAGAAAGCTGAGATAAAAACAAGGGAGCTTACCTCTTGCCTTTATAGTACCATTTTTTATAGGTTTTGCAATATTTACAAGAATATAGTAAAAGAGGGAGAGAAGCTATTGTAACACCGCAGGAAAGGATGGCATTTAATCCTTAAAATCTTTGATCAGGTCTTTCCCTCTAAATCAAACTTGTGAAATGGCATCCTGTTAATAGTGTCAGAAGCCATATATCATGTGGTCAATGAACTCTTCCAGGTTCTTTGAACCAAATCTTCCTTGCCTCTTATAAATTATCATAGCACCTTAAGAGATCAGGACTCCTAAAGGCAGAGGTACTGATGACACCATTTTCTAATCTTTCTGGACTGAAATGTATACTTAAATCCTTCTCTAAAATTAAGGGCTCTTCAGTTTTCTTGGAAACATCCATAAAGCCCCAGCAAATACTAACCAAAATGAAATTAGTCTTATCATTGTGCTCCAACCTTAAGCATAAATTGGGTAATTAGAGAGAGCCATTATTTTTTCCAGCCTAACTCATCAAGAAAACAAATGAAATTTACTATGAAATATGACAAAAAAGAAAACTTCAATTTGCTTTTCCAAGAGTAGCAATAGTAGGCAGAGAATTGTGAGGATCTGGCCTGCCAGTGTCCCCACTGTTTCTCTCCATTGAGAAATCACTGCCACTGCCTGTGACTAGCCCAAAGGACAAGTTTCTTAGCCTGTCAAAAAACATCTTGGATCCCAGGAGAGAGGGATCAGTGAGATAACGGAACATACCCCAAGTCTGGCTCTTTCCTCCTTCTACAAAAGGCGGAAGAACAGTTACCACAAGGTAGAAATGATTCAGACTCCACTGGGGCAATACCCTCATGGACTGTAAACTTAGTAAATATCAAGCACCTGTGTAATTCATGTTATTTTTGATGATCTATAGTCCTCTCTAAAACCCTGAAAATCATGTGTTTTTTATTTCCATTTGAACAAAATTAATATCCCCAGTGAAGGTTTGTGAATTGCCAAAGCTTAGTTTTGATGCCAATTCTGCCTTATGCTAGAAACACATTTTGTGATTTTTTAATATATATTATAATTTCATTTTACCCTGCTGCATTCCCATTTTTAAAAGTCTAGACATTCCTTTGTGTCTTTGGGGATTTGGGGAGAAAGAATAGAATACAGAAAAACAATTATAAATCATTTATACTCTGATAAAAAAAGATACTCTTATTAGGTTAATTGGTGCCATGAGAATCTAAAGTAAAAACATTTGTTTAAACCACACAATGTGAAACATAAGCAATTATTAGTACATATGAAAATTCAGCTCCTAATTTTTTAAATATTAGGCTTTGACAATCTCATAGATTTAGATATAGGAGCTGAATTATCCAAAATTTCTGCTCAAACAATTCAGTTTTCATTTATTTGAGGATGCAGTCCTGAAATTCGCTCTGTAAGTATGTATCTCAGGGCTTCACATATGTGGCTATGTGGCATGGTACTTCCCAGGAACCTTCTTATATCTGCCATCTTCCAGATTACCTGTAACCTCAGGCTCCCAGGGCTGAGCCTCACACTCTGGCCTCTCCAAAGGCACTGGTACCATTTTGGCTTGCAATAGAGCAAGACCCTACTCTCAGTGGTAAAGAGCATATACTTCATTCTCCTGAGTAAATTAATAAACACCTCTTCTAAGAATTGTCACTAATAATGTTAGAGTTTGTTAATAAAATAAACAATATAGGAAATTTGCATTGTCATGACAGTCCTTTTTGTTTTTTAAGGCAGTGGCACCATCACAAATCACTGTAACCTCCAACCTTCTGAGCTGAAAGGATCTTCCCATCTCAACCTCCTGAGTAGCTAGGACTACAAGGTCATGCCACCATGACCAGCTAATTTTTAAAGATTTTTTTTTTTTTTTTTTTTTGTAGAGATAGGGTATTTCCATATTGCCCAGGCTGGTCTTGAACTCCTAGCCTCACATGATCCTCTCACCTCTGCTTCCTGAAGTGCCGGAATTTCAGGCATGAGCTACCATGCCTGGCCTATCACAGAACCTTAGAATCTTAATAACAGTGGAAAATCAAACGGATGACTCACAACACTTAAATATACAAGATTTTTAAATTTAATTATATATATACATATATATAAACCTATTTTCTCTAATACAAACTGCTAATTAATATTTCCCTGCCGTTTTTAAACTAATGAAGAAATATTAATACATAAAAAGTAACTAAGCATTACTTGTAGCCATACTCTCTCATTGTTAAATGTAAAATTATTCTGCTTAGATTCTCACACCAGAATTTGCACAACTTTAATTTTAAATGCTATCTTGGAAATTATTCTATATTAACCCCAAAGAAGTGATGAGATCATGTTTTTGTTAGATGTCAAACCAAATAAGCTATTTAGACTTTAACTAATCTAAGTTGTAAAACACATGGATCGGTGCCTTTCAAAATGTATTTTCTTTTTATTTTACTTTTTAAAATAAGGTAAGGTCTGGCTCTGTCATCCAGGCTGGAATGGAGTGACACTACCTTGGCTCACTGCAGACTTAACCTTCCAGGCTCAAGCAATCCTCCTGCCTCAGCCTCCCATGTAGCTGAGAACACAGGCACAAGCCACTGTGACTGGCTAACTTCTTCTTCCTCTTTTTTTTTTTTGCTAGAGATGGAGTCTCATTGTTATTACCCAGGCTGGTCTCAAACACTTGGGCTCAAGCAACTCTCCGGCCTCTGCCTCCCCATATACTGGGATTACAGGCATGAGCCACCATGCCCAACTCAAAATGTACTTTCAAAAATAAGTGGTCTATACATGTTCAATGTTGTTCTATCCAAATCATTTTTAAAGAAATTTACATAATTCAATAATTTGTTTTTGCCTGAGATATTAGTAAATGTAATAAGTAAAATAATTAATTGGTTACTCCTAATGCTGGAGTCAGTGTGAAGAAATATATACTTCCATACTTCCTGGATGGCGTCAGTACAGCTGTGGGGGGAAGCAGTTTGTCAGTGTTGATCCAAATATGAAATATACTTCACTTTTGGCCCATCTCTAAAAAAATTACTGTAAGAAGACAAATTGCCAAAAGATACATATACAAGTAGCCCACCGTAATATTTATATTGGGAGAAACTGTCAATAACAGCATATATGGAAAAATATACATTTGTAACTCCAAATATTACACTGGCATGGAAAAATATTGACATCGTTTGATTTTTAAAAACACACTTTGAGAAGAGTGTGAAGTGTATAGAGAGTGAGTGAGCAGTGCGGTTTTCAGCAAGAGCTCTAAACTTCACTGTGTCACACTGGGCAAATGGTTTGACCTTTCTGTGCCTCTGTTTCTGTATCTGTAAAGTTGATTAATAATTTAACCTTCCACAAAAGATTTTATGAGCATGTGATCATTAATGCTTAATGGAACCATGTCCCACCCATAGTGTGCTGGCCGCAGGTGTACACCATTAATATTTTCTAGTTTATGTGTAAACTCAGTACATATACAGATAGTATGTACACCTAAGAGTTCTCTAAAAAGATGTTCTCAAAATTTTTTTCTTAAAACATAATTGTTCAGGCACAGTGGCTCACGCCTGTAATCTCGCACTTTTGGAAGCAGAGGCAGGAGGATAACTTAAAGCCAGGAGTTTGAGACAACACTGCACAATATAGCAGGACCTCATCTCGACAAAAGAAACAAAAAATTAGCTGGGCTTGGTGGCATGAGCCTGTATCCCTAGCTAATTGTGAGGCTTAGGTGGGAGGGTCCCTTGAGCCCAGGAATTCGAGGCAGCTGTGAGGTATAACTGCAACATTGCACTCCAACCTGGGTGACAGCAAGATTCTGTCTCCAAAAAAAAAGTGATAACAGAGATAATCATACAAGAGGGAAAGGATATGAACAAGTATAATCATTAAAGTGGTTTTATTTCTTAAATGATTGCTAAAATTATAAATATCAAGCAATAAAGTATTGGATTAATAAAGTGTGAAAAATCCATAAATAGATTACAATATGACCAATACAAAAATGGTATAGTTTATTGACATGACAAGAAATCCATAATATATTGCTAAGAATAATGTGCATAGTATGACCCCATTAATGTACTATTGCATATTGTGTACCTAGAGACTTGTCTAGAGGGATGTTAACTAGAATGTTAACAATGATGATGTCTTGGAGCAGTTAATTTTCTGATATCTTTGCTTTTGGCTTAATATGGTTCTGTATTTTTCAATTTTTTTGTACAATGAACACATTTTTTTCCCCAGAGCTAATACAATGATTCTGTAGTTTATTTCTAAGTTTTGGAGCTAAGCTCTATCTCCCTGACTATAATACTTTTTCTACTTTCTACTTTACAGTTACCCTGGTTCTCTTAAACCAGATGGATAAAGGAAACACTTATCTATCTGGATCCACTACATTTTTCTCTGTGAACTTCCAGACATTTTTTATGGACTTAGAATCTTCTGACTTGTCTTATATTTTGTTTCTGGCCTTCAGAAAGCTCACCCTCTTCTTTGCCCTAGCAAGTCTGCCTGAAGCAAAACCAACACCTCTATTTATAACTTCTAAAAAGTTTGCCTTTTTCACTTATTGTGTTACTGTAAGTGACTTTCTTGGCAGGGTCTTAGTAGGCATCACGTGATATAAATCTTGGGTCATTATTGGAGCATAACAAGTATTTGTCATTTTCCAAGATGCCAATGTAGATTTTTGCTTTTCCTTCTCCCACATTCCTTAATGAAACTCAACAGCTTCTTGCACTCTTCCAATCTTATTTGAATTCTTTTCCATTCATTTATATAGCAAATAAGGCAATACACAAAAATCCAAAGAATGACCAAGCTCATTAAGATTTAGGTCACTGTCTCTGTCAACTTGGCAAGGCCACTTTTAGTGGCCCACTGTCCTAAGGGTTTATCTCCCAAATACCAATATTATAATTTTACAATATCAACATAATTTAGAGCAGTAACTAAAACAGTCAAAATTTAACGCAAAGAAAAAAAGCAATGTTATTTTTTCATAATAATTTTCTGCCACAAGTTTTTTTTTTTTTTTCACATCTGCCTAATGGTATTGGCAAAAAAAAAAAAAAACCTTCCTCTAGTTATAAAGTCTTCAATGAAAAAAGAGTTAAATCTTCCCAATGTTGCTAATTTATTGTGATGTGTGTGAAGTTGGATTTGCTGAGTTGGAAATGCTAGCATAATCTAAGGTAATCTCCTTTTCCTCATTTGTATAATGGGGATGATATGGCTTTCTACCTCATACTGTTGTAGCACTCACATTATATAATTCATATCTAGGACTTACCATACTTTCTGGCTTATGGCATTAACCATTCAAATTTTTAGTTTTTGTTGAAAGTCTAAAATCTCCATGTATGGAGCAAACATGTGAAAAGTAATATTATTGCTCATTACTAAAAAACATTACATTTTCTTCTCAATAATTTCTACAAAACCCCAAGAAATAAAAAATAAGTGCATTTGTAAAAATAAACCCCAACTTTATGTATATTGCCCACGTAAAGAAATGATCAAAATTGTCAACAAATCTAAAGTTCTCTTTTTGAGGTCAGTTCATCAAATAAATGAAGGAAAATTGTTGCTGAAAATTTCAACTGAAACTGGGCTTTTCAAAAATAAACACGGAAAATAACTTGTTTAAGTACTGTTTCATTTACTTAATGTCACAAACAAATATATAAAAATAAGGAAATATCTAATAACTAACTAGCAGGCTTATCAACAGAGAAGGACTTCTGACGGGCTTCTGGCTAATCAACCACTAGAATCAGCATTCTTAGAAATAACATTTTAATATTTAGAATGCAAAGTATGTATTTGATTCCCTATTATAAACTCAAAAGGAGCCACGTATTTGTAGAAAATTAAGAGAAATATCCAAACAAGCTATTATAAAATGGCATTTTCCATACTGAAATTACAATACCCAAAATGAATAGTCAAAAAGTGACATAAACCAGAAATGTTATTACGCAAATGAAGCCTCTATTTTAATTAATGGTTGAGAATGAGAGACCTGAGGGCCTAATTCCAGAGCTATTTTGACATATATCAAACTTTCCTTAATTTACACTGAAAGGCCTTTTTGACAAGTTCTCATGTCGATAAGTTCCTGTTAGCTACCAGTACCTTGAAGTGGTATATTGTCACTGACCTACATTACTATATCAAACTATGACAGCAAATTAACAGTTACACATAATCCTAATTCAGATGACAGTCTCTAGCCAAACATTTAGAAGAGCACGTCAGTAACAATGAAATATTTCTGCTTCTACATTACTCATTTGATGAGTGACACTAAAGAAAAGATAAATACAATAATAAATAGCTGTACAGGTACTCAAAATCTTTTTTTACTTAGTATTTAGTGCAAAGATTGCATAATTCATTTCTGGAAATAAACTTCCTCTTTAAATAAACAGAGAAGTAAGCATTAATTTTGAGAAACCTAAGGACTGTCTTGCACATGATATATGTGTGTATATTTATGAAAACCTCAAATCAAAAATATTTACTTATGTCATGATATTTGTTTTTAATTATTTTGTATCTTCTTGAGATGCAGACTGCTGACAATGTGGTGTGAAGCTAAGGGCATTTATACCTTTTTTTTGGAAGAGTTTACCTAAAGCTCTGATTATATCTTTTCAAGAAAAGCTTCCTGTAATGCTAGTCAACACTAAGTAAGCCTTCCCCTAGAAAGACCATGTTCTCCCATTAGTGATTTATATGGGGAGAGGACCTAGGGCTCATCCCAATTTGGTTGTATAGGGAAAAGAGTCAAAAACCATAAGACTGGCCCTATGCTACTCTAGCTTTTTCTCATCCATTCTAACCTGGAGAACACATACATTATGTTTAGAACGGCCCAGTTACCATTTATATGGTCCACAAATTTATAGTTTCCATATAGACTTTGCCCTGTATTCTAGGCCCCTATGCACAGCTGTCTACTCGACAGTTTCTCTTGATGTCTTAAATATATCCCAATATATCCAATTGAATTCATGTTCAACACCTCTCTTCTCTCAAAAAAGCTGTCTTTTTTCAGCCTTTCCTACATCATTGAATGGCAATACCATCGGAAATGTTTCATATACCACAAACATAAGAACTCGCCCTTTTAATCTGTCCATTTCCTCCATCTTTGCCATTCTCATGCCAATGCAAGCCACTATCATCTCTCACTCCAACTACTGCAAAAGCAGTCTGATTGTCCCTATCCCATTGAATCTCCAGATAGAACACTAGTGATCTTTTCAAAATGACCATATTAATCCCGTACTCAGCAATCTTCAATAGTTTTCTAACACTTTAAAAGTAAAATTGTCATTAACATGACCTTAAAAACCCTGGAAATTCTTCCTCTGCTTCCTCAGGGTATTCAAACTCCTTTCTCTCTCTTTCCAGTCTTTCTAACTTGCTCTGTTTAATCCTGGCCCAAGGCCTTTGCATGCATGTTGTTCTCCCTAGTTTCGAAGTCCTTTCCACTAATCTAATTGCTTACCTAAAACTCAGCTCCAGTGTCCCCTCCTCATGGACACCTTCCTTGACCCCTGTGAACAAATCCAATCATTCATTTATGGGTACTCAGAGCTCCATAAACCAGCTCTTCATACTACTTAACGTGATACAGTTTTACACATGTATCTGTGATTGTTAAAGTCAGTCAGTCACCTTCTGTTAAAAATAAACTCCTTACAAGCAAGAACTGCACCTGATTTTATTGGCATTTTATCCCAAGGACCAAGCACTGTGACCAGCACATTGTGTCGTTCATTCAGTGCTTACCAAACGAATTAATTAATGCAGCAGAAAAAAATGGCCTATCTAGATTTATGGTAGAATGAAAAGGAGGGAGGAAGGGAGAAAGGAAGGGAGGGGGGACAGGGAGGAAGGAAGGAAGGAAGGAAGGAAGGAAGGAAGGAAGGAAGGAAGGAAGGAAGGAAAGAAAGAAACAGAGAAGCAAAACATAATTCTTGAATATGTGCAAACACTAGAACTCTAATTTTACAAATTACTTGCAGTTCTATTTCTAAATTCTATGTTTTCCTAACCGATTGTCACTTGATCAAATGAAACTAATTCACGTCAATATCCCTTATGGTAAGATAAGTTATATCATACTTTCCTTTAACCTGAGGAGTAAAGACTAATTGCCTTTCCTATGTTCTATTTATTATGTGGTAACTTCTACATATAAAAATGTCGGAAAGTGTGCTGCTTAAAATGCACATTATGATTGTATTACAATATTTTCCCGAGGTGTCATATTATAATATTCTTACTGATTTGTGGATCGTCAATCACCTCCTATTATTCTGGACTGGAACAGTAGACTATCTGCTTCATGTAGGCAAGTCACAGATACTGACATTTGTAAATAACACCCTTGAGTTTGAACAAATTCCAACAAATCTTCTCTTCTGTGAGTGTACATTTCTGATTTGCAGGCAAGTTGTAAAACATCTATTATAATCTGCAAAATTATATTTGTTTTTCAAATAATGAAATTGTTTTTACCCATTTCTAGACCTTTATTCATCTTAAAGTATTAAATATATGTTCCTCCTATTACATCAACACCTTGTAAACTAAATGATTAAAAGTATACCCCATTTTCAGCTAACACATGCTACTAAACTCCAACCTATAGAAAGAAGGTGTCAAGGGTATTTAATCTCTTCAGGCTCATCTCCATATTTTCTATAGACCTGATAAAAATTATCAAAGCTTTATGTTCCATGATAGATATACTTCCTAATAGATATTTCACCTACCATTTTTTATGGGAAGAAAGTACACTATGCTCTACTACCTTGAATCTTTTGTTTGTCTTATGGCAGCAATAGGAGAAACATACTTTAAAGACATTTTTTCTGTAATATTACCAAAAAAGGACATGTCATTTATTATAGATGGAATGTGTTCCCCTAAAAGAGAAATGCTGGAGTCTCAACCTCCATTAATTCAGAATATGACTTTATTTAGAGTTAGGATCTTGATAAGGGTAATCAAGATCAATTGAAGTCTTTAGAGTGGGTTCTAATACATATACAGATGTTCTTGTATAAGGGGGGAAATTTGGACACAGACAAGCACACAACAAGAATGCCATATAAGCATCAAAGCAGAGACTGATGCGTTGCATCTCCAAGGAACACCAAAAGCTAGGGGAGAGGTTTGAAACAGATTCTTCCTTACAGCCCTCAGAAGAAACCAACCCTGTGGACACCTTGATCTTGGACTTAGAGTCTCCAGAACTGTGAGACAATAAATTTGTTAAAGCCATCCAGTTTGCAGCACTTTGTTGCAGCTGCCCTAGCAAACAAATACACTATTAAACAATTTGTGGCTGGGTGTGGTGGCTTATGCCTGTAATCTTAACCTATTGGGAAGCCAAGGCAGGAGGATCGGCTGAGCCCAGGAGTTCAAGGCTGCAGTGAGCTACGACCATGCCACTGCAACTCCAGCCTGGGTGACAGAGATACTGTCTCAAAAACAAAAACAAAAAAATCTGTGAGAAAGATGGGATGCTTACAGTTTGGCATTTCTCCCTGATTATATGAGAATATAGTTACCAAACCTGTATGTGAGTATGAATGATAGCATCCGATACATCTACCTGTCCTTCCTTCCTTCATGCTCCCCTCCATTTTCCTGTCTCTACCACTTTCTTTTCCTTCGATATTTTTCTCTCCTCTTTTCCTCCATCCCTCCATCCTTTCTCTCCTCCCTTCCTTTCTTCCTTTGAATAGTGTGATGAATAATGATGCTCTCAACCTTCCAAATACTAATAAAGAGAAACTTGAGTTTTCCAAGTGTAGAAGTTCAATTTTATTGTATCTTAAACTTACATATAGTAAACTTAAGTGAGGGATGGTTATAAAATCTGAACTTATATCAATAACCTCCTCCATTTTTCCTGGAGGGGAAGAGCCTGAGTTAAAGAGATTTAAGAATGCTTTGAGTACTTGTGTTGGCCCTAAAGTTAGGGGAAATCTATCAATCTCTGCCATTTACCCAAAAAACATTGTACCCCAGATTAAACTGAACCAAAACCTTATAAGAGATTATGGGTAAAGAAGACATAAGCAAGGGCTTCATCGGCAGAGGAGTTTCAAGGACATCGTGTGGTATATTATGGCAAGGATGTGACCTTTCTAGGAAACACATGTAAAGTATACAGGTGACTACACAGGACATATCTGAAGGTGAATGAAGGCAGACAGAATAGACTGTGGTTCCTGAATGATTAGCTGTCTGCTCTGTCTTAGCTTGAGAGTGGAAACACATACACACACACACACAAAAGTGACTCTGTACTCAGTTCTGGGTAACCCTATGCATTTGCTCTTGAGATTCTCTTATGTGACAGACCTGACCTTGATCACTGGACTAAGAAAAGAGCTTGGTTGGCATTTTTCCTTGCCTTTCAATTAATAGCTCTTTGACACAGCTAGTGTTTAATAGAGCATTGTTAACATCACAAAAAATAGTTCCTGCAGATTTTATTTATCAAACGAAATGTCTTGACTAAAAGATGCATTCTATTTCTGACTACCAAACATTGATTGCCCTAAAGGCTGGTAATTGAAACCCAACCTCTACCTGCTTAGCTTGTCAACATTCAATGCCAGTTGTCTCCCCCCAGAGAATGAGATTACCATCTGCTATTCTGTGGTTTCTTCTGTGCTACAAACAAATTTAGTAGGAACTATTAAAGCTAATTAACAGTCATAGACTATCCTATGATACTCAACTTACTGCATTTTTATCTAAGCCAGAGAAAAAAGAAAAACTACAACACTGTTCATAAGTGATTGCTTAGTTTTACAAGTTAAAGATGCTTACAAACCAAGAGCAGTGCAATGACCTTAATAAGAATGTAGTCACATTGGATTACTAAATTTCCATAAACTTTTTGTCTGGAAAATTGCTATGCCTTTACTTCCATCTTCTCTCTCTTTAATAACTATTGATCGGTAACATTAAAAAAAGAATGTTTCTTTAATAATTCATTTTTAATAATTTATATTGAGAAAGTCCCTTTCAGTTCTGGAGCTTACTACTTTACAACTGTATGAAACATTCGACTTAGAAATAAATAGCTAGTTTATTTGTCATTAAAATGCTAAGAATGGCTCTTCTTTAAAAATACTCAACTTCAAACGTAGGAGGAAACTGAGTGGAGAGAGAGACAGACAGAGACAGAGATATTCCCAGATATTCCACAGAAAAAGTACTTCCTGTTAACAGTGTTATATTTGGATTTGATTTCCTATCAGTGGAGAAACAGACCAACAGACATGGGCCATATGTCACAGAGTATACATTTTTAAACCTTAGCAGAAATAACTTAAAACAGCAGAGTACACAGTTGTAAAGCGGGGAAGCTAAAGATTTCTACACGTAAAATAACATTTTCCCTTCTTTAATAGGTATTCTACTGACAAGCTTTAAAGTGCGAAAATTAGCTTATCCTCTGACAACAGTCTTGGGAAGTAGTTTTGTGCTCTATTCCATTTCGTGCTTTATTATTATTATTATTATTATTAGTGCTTTCTAGCAAGAAAATAAGGAAGCCTAAAAAATAAAAATTAGTGCTAAGTTTTTTGAACTCAAACAATCTGATGAGGAGATACAGATCCTGGAAGAACAGAGCTCAATCCGATTTTATCCTTCAGGAGCAGTGCTAGACAGAGCAGGAAGGACTTTTAATATGACAGGACCCAGAAAATACAACCTGCAAGTAGGTAACGTAACTTCTGTGGTATATCCACATCTCAGATTCTATTTATCATGTGTGGATATTCAGATTCTCAGTTCGGGTTGAGACAGTGTAATAATTCTAGCTTCTATGAAGAGTAGCCTGTTGTTATTAATATTCTTTAAAGTTTATTTACCTGACATCTGAATATTTTTTTCAAAATCGTAAAGCCAAGATGCAAATACAGGAAATATTTTATCAGCATTGGATTGCATATGCTAACGTAAACCTCCCTCTCCCTTCCAACCATAGCTGGAATCGCCACTACCATATTCTCTTACACACACATACATCCTCCTCCTTTGGACAGCTGCATGGTATTAATAGAAATTCTGTAGTTGCCATACATAATGAAGGAGAGACGGTGCCTAAGGCTCTTTCAGAGAAGCAGAGGCACAAATCCTAAAGTGGGAGAACTCTTCTCCCCATTTTAAAGACTAACCACCCGTTTTCCTGGAATGAACTTTGTTATGTGTTGAATAAGCCCTAGAGAAAAGAAAAAAGTCATGAATATATATATAGTTACAGATGACATTTCGGTGACTGTATGTAAAACTGCTAATAAAAGGCTCAAGTACAGGTATTTTTTAAATGACTTGTGGCTTGACTTGATTAGTAGATGTGATGAAATTGGTGGTTCATTTCCTACATAAAAGACAAACAGTCCAGGTGCAGTGGCTCACACCTGTAATCTCAGCACGCTGGGAGGCCGAGGAAGGCAGATCACTTGAGGTCAGGAGTTTGAGACTAGCCTGGCCAATATGGACAAACCCTGTCTCTACTAAAAAATAAATTAAAAAAATTAGCCAGCCATGGTGCTGCAGGCCTGTAATCCCAGCTACTTAGGAGGCTGAGGCATGAGAATCTCTTGAGCCTGGGAGGTGGAGGTTGCAGTGTGCCAAGGTCACGCCACTGCACTCCAGGCTGGGCAACAGAGTCAGACTCCATCTCAGAAAACAAAACAAAACAAAACAAAAAGCAACATGACAGAGAAAATAAAACTGTCTTTAACTATAGAAGAGTTACTAAACATTTTCAACTGGAATGACATCTTCAGTTGGAATTAGTTTGCAACAGAACTTTGAAACTGGAAGCTGGCAAAAGCACAAGAGGGAAAAGAACTTAAACTAGAAAGGAATTTGATAATTATGAAAGCATGAAATAGCATGGAAGAAATGGGTATGAGAAAAAACAAATCTTAAGTAACTCAATTCAATTCAATTTGATGAATATTTAATTGAGTAGCTACTCTATACAAAATGTTGTATTAAGATCTCTGAGTGGGCCAGGCACAGTGGCTCACTCTTGTAATCCCAGCACTTTGGGAGGCCGAGGCAGGCGAATCATGAGGTCAGGAGATCGAGACCATCCTGGCTAACACAGTGAAACCCCGTCTCCACTAAAAATATAAAAAATTAGCCAGGCGTGGTGGCAGGCACGTGTAGTCCCAGGTACTAGGGAGGCTGAGGCAGGAGAATGGCATGAACCCAGGAGGCGGAGCTTGCAGTGAGCCGAGATCATGCCACTGCACTCCAGCCTGGGTGACAGAGCGAGACTCCATCTCAAAAGAAAAAAAAAGATCTCTGAGTGATGAAAAAGTATAAAAAACAGTTTTTATTTCTTCCTAAAGTGCAAAGTATAATTAGGAGAGTCAGATACATTGGTATTACCCATGAGCCAACTGCACCAGAATCACTGGAAATATAGATGTCAAAAATGCACATTTGATTAATCAGTCTGAAAATATCAAAGTTACCTTCCATTTAGAGAAACGCACAACTTTTTTTTCTTTGGTAAAATTTCATCCAAACTCTGGAGTTCTCTGTGTATCTTTCTAGTCACAGAACCATTGAGCCAACTCATTGTTTTATCAATATTATCACAAGAGTATTCTTTTCATATTTATTTCCCATCTTAGTTTCCTTGAAAAATGTGATGAAAATGCAAAGATCACAAATTCATGCACGTTTTCTTTTTGACTATGAACCTTTGTCTACGTATGAATAGTTCAGGTTCTAATATCAGTTGTTTTATCTTGTATAAATGGTTTTAAAATTTAAACATGCAAGAGGTTTTCTTGATTTCTATTAGTGATTATCTCACCCTTGTGAAACAGAAAAAAGTGTTGTAAATGTTGTGATTCAGTATTGCATACACAGAGAGAGACAGAGGGAAAGAGAGAGACAGAGAGAGAGATGAGGCAGTTTTCAGAGTAATTAAATCAAAAAGCTGTAGGCTCCAAATATGACATAGCAAAATGGGGAAAGATTGATCAACAGAAAATAGGCCCATATATCTGAACAAAAAGTAGAAGAACGGTGCTACAATAAAAGTAAAAAACAGGGCATGATTATTGTGTTGTAGCACAACTTTAGGAGTAAAAGTTGATAAGCGTAAGAGAAAGAGAAAAAAACTAGAACTAGAGGGTAATAGAGAAGTGGGAAATAACATTGAAGATATGGGTATGAAAGGTGGTATATTCTGATTGTTTTGGTTGGATATTCAGTATCTGACTGATCTCTCAACTAAACTATGAAACTGAAATAGAAAATTCAGCAACACTGAAGTCATGCATCAAATGTAACGGGGATGATTGCCTCCATCCACTTATCCCATAGGAGATATCACAATCATGAGGGAATAATAACTTTATACCAAGAGGAGACACCATAGGCATGTAGACAAGTAGTATTAATCATTTTCTCTTTGACTATTGATTGTCAGAAAATAAGCTTCTGCACTAAAACCTGAAGACCTAATGGATCAGAATCTCTTGGGTCAGGGTACCCAAGGAGCTGCATTAATAACATTCACAATATAATCTGAGGATCTCTTTTTTAATACGAAAATACTTTGAAAAGTACTATAGTAGATCATCACTTACTATGACATGAGGACATGAGGGACTGAGAGAACACAACGAAGATCGCAAGAAGGAATCAAAAATTGAATGTGACCTGAGCTTTGCAAGATGATTAGAAGTTTACTAGGCGTGTGCAGGAGAGAAGTACATATGCCAGGTATAGGGAATAAATTTTAACAAGGCTCAGAAATATCTGATAATGGAGTACAGTGAAGAAATAAAGCAATATATAGCAGGTGGGTCAAACGAGCAAGAGATTTGAATTGTAGATTATTCTGGAAATACCAGAGAGCCATAGTTGGTTTTAGATAAAATCACAGAGAGGCCACTTTGGGTAGGATGAACTGAAAGAAAGATGCATTGGATCATTATGGAGGACTCTACTAGGGATAACGGGATCAAATTAAGACAGTTATAGTGGAAGATGCCCAGAATTCACTTGAGATTCCATGCAAAGGGGTTTATTTGAGCATGTTGAGGATGACAATATTAGACATTAATCTAAGATGACAGCAGTGTGAATCTGAGGAAAAAAATGTGCATGGAACTAACAGAAAAACTTGAAGATCTGAACTTCCTACTAAATTACCCACTTCAGTGAATGGTACCAAAAAAATCACACACTGTCACATCCTATATCTGCAAGTCATGCTAGACGTGTTCTCTCTGCCCACATCTTTCCACATCCATAAATATACTGCTAATAAGATTTAAAATATATATTATATTATGCTTAAAATATGCCAAGAACTATTCTATGCGCTTTACTCATAACAATTTAATCCAAACAAACACCCTATGAGATAGGTACTATTCTCCCGACTTTGAAGAGGTGAAGAATGAGACTCACAAAGGTTAAATAGCTTGCCCCGGGTCACAAAGGGAGTAAGCATCTAAGCATTCTCAAGCATTGTACTATAGTACCCCTCAAATAGCTTTCCAGTTATTCCTCTCTAGTACAACTTTCCTCCTACTGATCTAGTTAAAGTTACTTTCACCTCTTATCTAAATTACAAAGGTCCCCAAATGAATGTCTCTGCCTTCAGTTTTATTCCTTCTCAAGTCACTCTCCTTTATGCTGTTGTCCCAGTCATTCTAAAATGCAAGTCATGTCATCACTCTACCCTTAAGCCAGTAAGATAGTATACACACTCACACACACACACACACACAATTGTATCATTTTTATAAACTCTTAATCATACACACAGAAAGAAATTCAGGCAAATTGGTTACGGCTTGTCTTGGCTTTAGAAATAGAGACATTAATTGCTACTGATTCCTGGAGTTAAATAATCTATTGTTCCTTCCTCTCTACAGAGAAATCATTAATTTTATTTCATTGAAGCTGTTTTCATCAGTCAAAGTGCTGTCAGGAATCAGATAGCACACTCAAAATCGTGATGGAAGAGATATTAACGAAGAGGCTACTTACCAAGGAGAGGACGGAGTTGAGAAACAGTGAGGAGTGTGAAAGACTCTGGAACTAGTGAGGGCTAGAAGCCACTTCCCCACCTGGGCCTGAACAGACAAGAAGTCTGGATCTGGCCAGACCGTTAGCTGATGAGGGCCTCTAGGCAGGAGCCATTACTTGGACAGAGGAACACAGCCATTGACAAACTGTGGCTCCCTAAAAGAGGAAGTTAGAGGAATAAACTCCCTAACCTCTTCTCTTCCTAGAATTCAATCTCTTCCCCCTTTGTTCCATTGGCCTAATCCAATGAGAGCTCAGCTGAGTCAGCCCGTCAAGGAACAAAGCCAAGTAGACAGGGTTAGAGAGTGAGTATGGAAGCACCAATGGGAAACATCCAGCACATTTGTGGGCCTTTATATGTAACAGTTTTGTCTTTGACATTAAATTGCATGAATTCAGGCCTACATGGGTGTAAGAAACAAGGATATCATCTGATTCTCCACAAGAAGAAGGCTTCTGGGCTTCCATTTCCCACAGCCTTATTGCAAGGATTTTGACAGGTGGAGACATGAATAAATCCTTATTGCCGATAAATCCTAATGGAAAGCGAGACCAGATTATTGCACTCGTCTTCCAGAAATAACAGTTTATTTCATCTTCCTGGCTCTTAGAATTGCTTCTCATCATGATTTATTCACATTGTATAATGTAAATTACTAGGCAAATAATAAATTTAACATACACACATGTTATGCATATACAGTACAAACATTTATATGTGTGTATTTCCATGATTTTAAATATACTGGGCTCTTTGTTGTGTGCTTCACATAAAGTTACTCATTTAAAGTTCAACAACCTAGGATACTTGTCTCATCATCATTTACATAGAAGAATCCTAAAGCTTAGAGAAAGTAAGTGAATACCAAGAGTTCACATATCAAGGAAAGGGTGGAAGCTAGAATGCAAGTTACAGGAATCTAAAAGTGTCTCACTCTTAATGACAAAGTTTTCCTGCCTACAATTGCTGAATGACATAGAGTAATGTACTCTTACACATTTTCTTTGTGTAATGTTGAGTAATGTACTATTACACGTTGTGTTTGTGAAAAACAAACAGAAACACTGTTCTTCCTATGATAATCTTAACAAAGTCATTTTCTTTCTGAAGCTCTTTCATGATCAAAAGATTGAGGTGATTTTTTAGCCATCACTTGACATGATATAATTTTATGGTCTGAGCACTCCATATTGGGCAGAGGGGGATAAACTAATCACTGGAAGACAAATGTGGATTTAGACACAAATTCCTGAAGAAATAGAAAGATTTTCTCCACACAGTATTTGTCAACTACTATGAAATCCTATATTTCCACTAACTCAGGGAAACTTTAATGATCAGCTGGAGCAAGTACAAAAGAAGTGTTCAGAGAAGAAAACTACATATTAAAGAATCTATTGTTCTTCTTTCAGGGCATACAACCAAAATTTAAGCTAATATCATGCTGCATTTTAAAGATCCTAAGTAATACAAGCCTATTTTTACAATTTGCACGTTTTATGCATTCTTGGAAGAAACTTCATTCACACTGTACGTGCTCACAGCCTGTACTCTTGGAACTAATTGGCAAGTGTGAATTCGTAAGTCTGTCTGAAAGAACTGTATCCCTGTGTACATATCCAACTGTTTTGAATTTTTTTAAATTTACTTCTGTTTTTACTTTTCTAGGTATCTAATGTGAGAGGTAAGAACAACCTTCAGGGAAAAAGCCTTTCACTGAAGGAAATTCACATCATAAATATGAGACAACGAAGAGAAGCAAGCAAACTGAGTGATTTTAAAATATAAGTTGTGGATTCTTTTTAGGACCTGCTGCCCAATAAGCCAATTAAGATTGCTGAGAATATAAGCGTTTTGGAAGGCATTGTATCCCCAAATAAAAAAGATGAGAACCATAGCAACATTTGGTTGCTCTCATATTGTGGATACAGTAAATAGAGCAGGAGTCACAAAATTTTTAACTAGTTCTTGCTTTGAAACTTAATTGCCTATTTAATAAATACCATACATGTGAAAGCACATAAAGCTAATCCATATTTTAAAACAATGTGTTTGTTATAAACTAGGGGGAAAATTCAAATATATATATATGATATATATATCTTATATATAAATATCATATATATATAATACATATATATATAAATATCATATATATATAATACATATATATATATATATATATTAGAGATGGAGTTTCACCATGTTGCCCAGGTTGGTCTTAAACTCCTGGACTCAAGTCATCTTCCTGCCTTGGCCCCTCAAAGTGTTGGGATTACACGTGTGAGCCATCATGCTCAGCCCGTAGTCTCTATTATGTTGAAGAACTACCTAAAGACAAACAATGTAGCTTAGTTTTTTAGACTAGATATTTATTTTCTTAAACATGTCTTATTTGTAAAAAAGAAAAAAAAAGACAAAAGGAAGAAAGGGAAGTGAAGAAAATGAAAGAAAGAAAAGTATATGAGAGGCTATCACTCTAATAGGGAGGGCCCAAGTGAACCTTAGTAGTTCCTAGCATAGAAAGATAGGTGCTCTGCCTGAGTTTCTCAAAGTTGATATTCTTCAAAAGCTTCTCACTTCCCATTAATGACCATATCACTTTTCTGTAAGATTCAAGCGTGGTTTATTTTCTTCCAGAAACAAAAGTACAGCTGTTTATGATCATTTAATAAATTCTTTTCATCTTTATCTTCTGCTCTCCAAGAAATTTTTTAAACTATATATCATGAATACTTGGAAAGTCTCAAATTTTTATAATAAAAATGCCAGGTGTTGACTATAGTGAACTAATTATTGCTAGTTAATATATACAATTTGACATGAAGGGATAGTGAGAAATACATATAAAAATCAATAATCACAGAACTCTAGGTAAGCTAGCAATCATTTTATAATGAGAAAACTAAAGAAAAATTAAGTGATTTACCCAAAGCCACACCTTTAGACTTCAACATTAAAATTTAGCCCAAATCATAGAATAGAAAGTGGGGGAAAAAATCCTCTATATTTAGAAAGAGAGAAAGAAAGCAAATAATTTCAATGAACAAATCAGGTGTTTTAATAATATTCAAACTGATGTTTATTTTCTTGAAATAGCTGCAGGGAAACCACTTGGGCTGGAAATATTAAGGCATAACAATGTAAAAGGAAGAACTGCAAAATCACTTGTATCTACACCTATATGTATATTTCACAAATAGCAATTTTGAAGGTTACATTTCTCTAATTTTTGTGAGTGAATGACAGGTCACTTAATATAAATTTTATTTTATATCAGGTATTTTGTATGTCAATTTGATTTATTTGTATATACCTAGATCTAAAGCTGATGCACATTTCAAGAATTATTATTCCTTTATATATTTTAGATATATTAATCTATAACAAAATTTCTACTTGAGATATCAAATGCCATAGTTTGTGCTATGTGTCTGTGCTTTGAATAACTGGGATATACAAAGAAATGCAGAGAAAGAAGGACATATATTTCAAACAGTATTTATATGACATGGCTCATAATTCAATGCACCATTAGAGGAAATAATCTACAAATATTTGGTAAATTTTAAGCCAGGAAAGCAGAACTCTGACAGCAAAGTGAAACTGTTCCTTCAAAAAGAGAGGTTTAAATGTACAGAGGATATATCTTTATCTCTGATGAGCATAACCAGTATAACTTGTATTCCCAAGTCAATTTCAATCATGACAGGTAGCACACTACAGTAAATATTATAATAAAGCTATATCATAATGATTCTCATCTATCTGCAGCCACCAAAAAAAGAAATCAAAGATATTAGATACTTAGACTCAAAAACCTAAGCAAATAGTTTCTCAAAGAACCACAGAGGCCGTTTCCTTTTTGACAGTTGAAATACTTATGAGTAAAATGAAGAATCAATTTCAACAGCTGCATTCCATAATATTTTTCAGATCCTTTGTCTATCTAAATTTGTGTGTTTCAATAAAGTCAAAAGGTAGTTTCTATGAAAAAATTAGACAATAGACTATGTTATCTCTGTGTTTCTGTGATGTCTAAAGCTGTAGAACTTGGACACTATTAATGAAATTCAGACTGAGTAGGCTGTTTTTATCAGTGTTTAAAAATCCAATTCTTCTTAGGTTTACTAAACCAGCAACTTTTCTAGAATGAAAGTTTTGTAAATTGCTGTACCATTCCATTAAGAATTTTATTAGAGATCATTGAAAAGTTTAAAGACAAATACATATATCTACATAAACATACATAAATTCCCCCCCAAAATATTGAAAAACAACACTACTTCCAACATCAGGGGAAAACGTACTTTTATGACAAAATGCTTTTTCATAAAATGGTAGGTGACATAATTCTTCAATCAAATGCTGAGATTAGAAAGAAAAATATAATTTCCTGTATTTAGCCTTGAGCACTTTGATGTGAAGCAAGAAAGAAAAATCAACGGAAAAATTAGTATACATGTCATTACGCCAATAGGAAGGTACTCAAATAAAATTTATACTATAGAAACTAGTATTTTAATCTATATGTAGTTAGTTTAGCTTATACACATAGATATCTGAAAAAGTTCCTTTCACAATGCTTCTGTTGACACAGATTCTTTACTGACTCTCCGACTCTTTCATACCATATTTCATGCAGACATATTTCCTCTCTTTTTCTCAAATGACTTGATATTTTTCCTGGTTATTTTAATACTTGTCTGGAAAGCTACTTAGCATTGCTTGGTTTTTGCTTCCAAATTAGCCTATCAGGACTAAAGGAAAGAGAAGCTTATTAGATTATATAATAGGATTCATAAAGACCAATTGCCTTATTTTGCACTCACTTATTAGTTTAACTAGATCAAGAACACCTTTGCTGCCAGTAATTAAATTTATGTGTTAGTGAATTTTCATTTCTAAATCTCAACCATTTCAAAAATAGTCCTTTTCAATAATTGACCACTTGCATGTTTTTCTAAAAGGAAATCAAATAAAAAAACTCTCATTTAGCACGTATGAACATTTTGGCATAAAGAAGTCAAACAATTTAACCAAGGATACAGAAAAACGGAAGCGTAGGAAATTATATCCAGTTATTCTCATGTCTAGTCATAATAAAAACTTGCAAAGTGATTTAGGATATGTCTATGCAGACAAAATAATAATATTGAGTTTTACTACATGAACTGTTACTTTTATCCCATGAAGTCCTGGATCAAATCTAAACTTCTTTAACTCTCTGTGTAATTCCATACAAGCTGATCGTATTCATTGTCTCAGCTTTCTCAGCGGGAAAGCTGAAAGACAGTCATTTTCGAAGTTTCCCTCAAGCTCTCAAATTCTGTTAACTAGTGACTGGTTTGCATTCAGAAACTGGCCAAGGGACCACACTGGCCTTACTCCAGTCACTTTTGGCAACAGCGTGTTAGCACAACATTGGCAGAATTCAGGCATGCTGCTGAATCCAAACAGCATTAAAACAATGGTAACAAGAAAAAATCAAACAGTCAATTTGAGTTAATACACAAAACTATAACCCTACCAGAAGAAAAGAATAGCACATGTGTGCCCATGCAGCTGAGAGGGAACTTTGGTCATCATCAAGTCCTACTGAAAGAAAAACATGTAAAGCACTTAAAAAAAATTCAAAACTAAACACTAAGTTAACCCACTGTTAATGTAAAACATCTTTCAGAAAATAATTCTAGTTTTATGTTTTAAAATAAAAATTTAACAACAATTTTTTTAACTTGTAAAATTTAAGGAGTACAAGTGCAGTTTTGTTACATGGGTATATTGCTAACGGTGAAGTCTGGGCTTTTAATGTGACCATCACCAAAATCATGCACATTGTACTCATTAACTAATTTCTCAGCCCTTGCCCCCTCCCAACCTCCTACCATTTGAGTTTCCAATAACTATTATTTTATGCTCTATGTCCATGTGTGCACATTATTTAGCTTCCACTAATAAGTGAGAACATGTGGTACTGTTTCTGAGCTGTTTCACTTAAGATAATAGCCTCTAGCTCCATCCATGTTGCTGCAAAAGACATGATTTGATGATTTTTAAAGCTGAATAGTATTCCATTGTATCTCTACGCCACATTTTCTTTATCCAGTCATCTGTTGATGGGCATTTAGGTTGATTCCAACTTTGCTATTGTGAATAGTGCTGCAATAAACATACCAAATGCAGGTAACTTTTTGATATAATGATTTCCTTTGCATATATAACCACTGGGAGGACTGCTAGATTAAACGGTAGTTCTATTCTTAGTTATTTGAGAAATCTCCATACTGTTTTTCATAGAGGCTATACTAATTTACATTTCTCACCAACAATGTAAAAGCGTTCCCTTTTCTTTGCAGCCTCACCGACCTCTGTCATTTTTTGTCTTTTTAATAAGAGCCAATCTGACTGGTGTATGATGATTTTTCCACAAACTATCACAATAGTAGAAAATCAATGTTTCCAATTATTTTAAATGCAGTTACATTCTAATATGTAGTCACAGTAGATGAACAGTGTAGGATTACTATTTTATCCCAAATTACCAAAAATATCAAAAATCTTTATTTTGGCTATGAAGACTTGATCACTACAATCCAAATGATCAGACAATTTTTATTTGTTTCATAATATTATTTTTTGTTAGTAATATAATACAGAAATAATTTTTAAAGTTATAAATGTAATCACAGTTCCACTATCAACAATAGGCCACACAACATAAATAAGTATTTCTCCTTTATTTCTCCCAGTTTCCACCCTCAACCTTCACGCTCACACAAATTTACTAAGTCATCATTTAACAAAATAAGAAGATAATTTCACAGATAAAAATGATTTCAAATCTATTTTACTAAGTAATATGTATTAATATTAAATTCTATTTTGACTTGACAGATGAGAAACAAAAATACTCTGAGCCTACATTTTAAAATATGTTTGTAGTAGTAGTTTCTATTAAAATGATTTCTCAGTTTCAAGTGATAAATAATAATATTTCTGGATCCCTCTATATTGTAAATATGGTTCAGATTATTTCCTCTAGGAAAATGGTGGCATTCAGAATTTGGAGGAAGTACAGCTCTCAACAGGGATGATAATGACAAACTAAAAATAAGTCTATAATGGAATTATGACTCATCACACTCAAAAGGTGATATATAGAACTATTTGAAATCTTCAAATGACATACAAAAACAAAGCAAAAAACCATCTTGGCTTTTTTGTGGTGCTCTACAGCACGGACTTAGTACAGAAAAAGCAAAAATTAAAAAAATATATCTAGAGTTGAGATGTATCAGACCTGTTTCAAACCTTATGTCTTGTGATTTTGACTCACCATAATGAAACACAATTATACATTCATTTTAAAAAATCCTTTTCGTAGGAAATTTGCATTTTCAGTGGATCAAGTCTGTTTTGTGTGGTATTATTTTTTAAAAGCAAGTTTCTGAAGTACGGTAGCATAGCTTTTAATTCATACTTTATTTACTACTTGCACGATCACAGGCAAATCACTGAACCTCCAGAAGCATCAGTTTTCTCAGTTGTAACAGGGGATTATAATACATCCACAGGATTGTTCAGACCATTAGTGGGATAATTTCTTTAAACCACATGCAGTGAATAAATAGTGGTTATATCTAAATTTTTATTTAAATATATTACTCTTAATATCTTTAATTATTTCAAGTTATACACAAATGAAAATCAGGTTATGTGAGTTGTTAATCTTTTCTTGACAATTCTGTAAGCAAAGTAAAGATGTTATTGATATCTCTCTAGCCAGATTTTCAATATTGTAAAGATGCAGGCTATGGCATGACTGATAATTCAAATAGAATAAAATACAAGCAACTGTGACTGCTCAGAAAGTTTATCTAATGTGGTGGAAGGATCCCTGAGGTGGAGGTCCAGATCAGCTCTGTCTTTACACTGAATGGGCAATATCTGTTGAATTAGCACTTAAAATCTTTGAGCTTTGGCTTTCCAGATAAAACAATGGGAATGTGAATTCCATAACTGCTAAGGTAATCTGGTGTAGCTTTGAAATTGGATGGTTTGTAAGATAGCAGTAAAAGTATTATTTGTTGCAGACTTTCCATGAACCAACAGCATGCACTTTATATATATTTCCTTATTTAATTTCATTAATTTAAAGCTATTACTGAATACCTACTAAATGCTAGCCTTTTACTCTTTAGAATGATGAGGTTCAGCAGTGAAAAAGCAAACAAAATTCTTGCCTTCGTAATTCATATATTGTAGTAGCCAAGACAGATACAACTTAAATAAAATGTAAGCAACATTATTTGGTGATCAGTACTACATAGAAAAAAAAAGGTATATGGTAAAAGAAAAGGTTTCCGGAGGTTGAGGCGTTGCAATTTTAAATAGACTGGGTCAGGGAATACTTTCCTGAAAAGAAGATATTGGAGCAAAGCCTTGATGTAGACGAGGGAAAGAGCCATATGGATATGTAGGCGAAAAGCCTTCCAAGTGTCGGAAGCAATAACGCAAAGATCCTGAGAGGGAGGGATCCTGAGATGGAGCTCATAGAATCATGCAGACTGAGGAGACAGTCACGGCAAATAAGGTCAACAGTTACAGGAGATCAGATCGTGTAGGGCTTTTGAGCTCTGTGTTTACACTAAGTAAGGTAGGAAGTCATCATGTTTAAAATTATCAGAGGATTTTAAAAAATGAAATAATGTAATCTTACATAAATACATATAGGTGTGTATATATGTATGTGTTTGTGTCAGATTACATGTATATGTTATACATACACACACACATATATATTATATATACATACATACAGGCTCACTCTGGCTGTTGTGTTGAAAATACACTAAAGAGAGACAAAATTTGAAGCAGGAAGGCCAGTTAGGATGCTTTCAGTTTAACTCAGGAGAAAGATAGTGGATTTCAGGACTCAAACGTAGGGTATAAGACAGAAATGAGCAGGAGAGCTACATTTGTGGGTCCTAGTGAAGAAAGAAAAATGATGTAGGATCCCTTGTTCAAATTTCAATACAAATTTAGGAATTTCAGTAGAGTGACAGTGGAGCAATAAACCAAGCACAGAACTTTTCTGAGTGTGAAGCCCTGAAAAGAATTCGACGATGACTGTAAGTTTTTTAGCTGAATGGAGTGACGGAGCTGCTATTAACTCATACAAGAAAAAGGGTAGGAGTGGAAGGTTTGAGGCTCAGGAAGAGGTCAGGAATTGTAAATATCAACATTTAGGAGATGTCTCGTAGGCTTCATGTATCTTTACCTTTAACAACACACAAGTCATCACTGGCATCAACAGAAAAGTTTTGGTGGACAGAGTGACGGGAGGCAGGGCATGGGGGAGACTCTAGTAATGTTGAGGAAGAATGGAATGGGAGATTAACCTCAGCAAATACCCAGCCATCTCAAGAATGTAGCCGAGAAAGAACGGAAGGAATGGAGACTGGCATTAAGGAGAAAATAGAACAAAGAAGATATGTTTAAGAGGAAGAAATAATTGCATCCTCCTAACAATTCTTTGAAGTTGGCATTATTTTTCTTATTTTATGAAGTATAAGTAACTTGCCCTATATCACAAAACTAGTAAGTTGCAATAGTATGTAACCATAAATTATTTCATTTAAAGTACCCACTTTGAGTCACTACATTAGATTATTTAGTCTTAACATCTTAGGGTTTGAGGAAAGAGCTTTTACATTAATAATGCATTAAGATCTCAGCTTAAAATTCACCTCCCTCAAAGAAAAGTAAGCCCCCTCAAGATCTCCACCATATCACATGGTATGCTTCTTTAATAGTGCTCAAAAAAAGTAGTTATTACATTTATTTATTTATTTTTTATTTACTTAGTTTCCCGAGTGTAAGAGTTCAGGCATCTTTTTTGACTCGTTCACCATTTTTTCCACAGTACCCAGCACAGTGCCCATTGTAGTATATGTTCAATGTATGCTTAATAAATATCTGTTGAATGAATGACTACCATTCTTTCATTTCTTCTTTTCACATTCATGCCAATGTGGAAAACATAAATATGTATCTGTACCTGCCTTCTTGAATATTGTTACATCTTGCAAACAACAAAACTACAAATATTCATCAGTTCTCTTTTCAAATTTGATTCCACTTACATTTCAACCCTAATACTAACTATAATTGCAATTTACATTATAGTGATATTGTTTTTATATAAACTGTATTCTTTACTCAGTTTCCCATAGAAATTACCAAGACATAAAGTAATAAACTCAAGGCAGGTAAAATCTGTAAGGATGTTAAAAATTCTGTATGTTCCAAATTGTTTGTAGAGATCCCTCAGTAACAGCACAGCTACAAGAGGTGATGTGGGTGCCACTGACAGATCAAAGGCCTAAGATCAAGAGAAAAGTGGGCACCAACTTGCCTTATTGGCTATTCTTCTTTCTGAGAAATGTTGATAGAAATCTGTTTAGAAATTAGAGCTCCCGTCTATCTGACTAATTTGGCAAGAACAACAAGGCTTTATTGTCAATTGAATTAAAAGAGAAAAAAATAGAAAAATGTAGATAAAACGTAAAGAATGAGAAAGAGGAGAGGCACTTTAAAATTTCTCAGATATAAATACTACTAGAGACTGACAGCACAGTGATGTTTTTTAGAAATAGAGCTGTAAAAATAAAATCAAAAGAAATCAGACATTTGATAAAGCAGGAGAAAGAGACAATAAAAAGAAAACGGGGGGATAAGTTGTTCAAATGATGGCTATTAATAATTTTTACCCTTAGTTTCATAATGTATGATATGATATTAAGCATTTGGAATTATACATTATTCAATATCATATGACCAGACTGCGTACGTTAACGTATGTTTATATTAGAGGAAACATCAGGAAAAAAACTACATGTCACACCTGCATTGCCCACTTTGTTTAGTGTAAGCTAGTCTATAAATACCCCTTATTTTGAAAATATCTTGTTTCCCATGATATGTTGTTTTGAATTACACACACACCAGAACACTGCATTGCAATTGCTACTACATAGTCGGATTTTTCCCTTTGAGAGTTTCTAAATAATTGTACAGTGCAACAGAACAAGTTTGTTCTGAAAGTATCTAAAAATAATCTGTATGTTTACTTTATTCTCTCTACTAATCTAGGTGAGACAAGCCTGGTTTTCAACAGCTGTTATACCCTAATTGTGTATTTGTTCTTTTTAATTAGCATGCCATCAATCTAGATCATGAGGATTAGAGTGAATGAGATTTCATTGTATTTGATATGGTCTGCTTTAAACAGCTTGTACATGTTTATGGAAATCATTTTACTGTCTAGATAGGATATATTAAATATGTAGCCTCTGAAGAACTCTATGATGTCACTGGAGAGAAGAAACACGATGCTAAAAACACAAAAGGTCTATCTGGATAGACCACATATCTTGCTAGTATCATGGGCTATAATGCCCTCATATATATATATATATAATATATAGAGAGGTGTTTATTTTTGAGATACATGAATACTAGTCTCTTTGAAAAGGCACATTATCAACCCAGCTGTATGTTTGGAATTATAACCAAAGGCAGAGTTCACATAATACCCAAATAAGCACTTCTAGGAAAACAGTTGTTCAAGTAGGTTGGTGAACAGTGGTAGCCATTTTAGTCAATCCGTCAAGTTAAGAATTCTGTGAAGATGTAGTCATAAGGTCATGGACACCTCAACATTCTACTCACAACACAACAATTGCTTTCTTTGGAAATAAAAGGTATCTATAGATTCAAATAAGGCTATTTCACAGAAGGCATGTTTTCGAGCTATGAGATATTATGATTCATTTCTTCAACTCTGAAATATTTGCAAATATATCAAACCCAGTAGTGAATATTTTCACTACTGAAACTTGATGTTAAGCAACATTAAGGATACGTAGTGTTGTTCATATGATGTACAGTCCTTTCTAACTGGCTCACAAAATTCTAATTTAATTATCACAGTACAATTAGCCATTACCTTCACTAGGAGCTGCTCATTTTGAAATTTTCTATGGTCCTATTAAGTATTTAGAAAGAAAAAAATGTGTCTATTTTATACTAATTGAAATTAATCACTAATAATAAATTCATATCTTTTACAGGGAGTCTATTTAAAATGGACTATCATGTCTTCATTTATAAGCATATAGCCTTCAAAGTACAGGGGTGTGTATGTCATATTTAGGGGTATAAAAGAATGAGGGAACTGGCATTAGTATTTAGAAAATGAAACATTATTTTTTGCATAGCTTTATTTAATATTAGTAAATTTTTATTTGCAATTACAAATAATACAAAAGGAGATTTTATGTTTCTCAAGAAAAAAGAACATAATAAATAAAAGTTTAAAAATAGTATTCTGTAAATTATACTGCTATAGTTTGGATATGGTTGGTTTGACCCCTCCAAACCTCATGGTGGAATTTAATCCCCAGTGTGGTGGTATTGGTCAGTGAGATCTAGTCGGAGGTGTTTGGATCATGAGGGCAGATTCCCTCATGAATGGCTTAGTGTCTACCTGGAGGTAATGAGTGAGTTCTTGCTCTGTGTGACTGTGAAATCTGGTTGTTACAATAAAAAGAACCAGGCATCACCTCCAACTTGCTGTTGCTTCCTCTCTCACCAGGTGATCACTGCACATGCTCCCCTTCCTCTTTCACCATGAGTGGAAACAGCCTGAAGCCCTCACCAGATGCAATTGCTGGCACCATATTTCTTGTACAGCTTGCAGAACAGTGAGCCAAATAAACCTCTTTACTTTATGAATTACAGAGCCTAGGGAATTCCTGTATAGCAACACAAACAGACTAAGACATACACCTTAAAAATTTTATAACAGAAAGCAAGATTTCTATGGCTAACTTACATTTACATAAGCATACATACATCATATAATCATGAGTTTGTATCCACACAGGTGTTTTCCCTAGTAATGCCAGGCCTACTCTGAATTTTCAACAAATTCAGACTTACATAGTCTCAAAAAATAATAATAGAATTTATCAAATATGTATGCTCTAAAGATAGATATATGAGTAAGAAATTGCTTTTGATCTTAGACTCATATTAGAATTAGAAGAAGAAAGGAAAAATATCATTGCAGTGCTGTTGGCTGGCTACTCGGAGAGGCCTTCCAGAGACAATCTTGATAGTCATAATTTAGGGGTCCTCAGTTTCACAGGTAATCATTTAATTTTATCAGCACAACCAGAGATCACAGCAGGATATACTCAATTGGAATGATTCTGGCTAGCTAAACTCTCAAGACATCAAAGCATAAACCAACTTATAAATAGAATTCCTACTTGTCAATTTATAATGAAAAATAGGAGTGCCAAACAAACCAAACATCCTTTATCACTGTGGTCCTTCCCAGTCAGTAAACCACAATGAAAAATAAAAAATAGCCAAAATACTAATTTTTACTCATAATTTCAGGATCCAGGGTAATTATATAGAAGACATCAATAACGAGTGCCATCTAGTTATCCTACTCTGGAGAATCTATCTCAATCACAGAGATATAATTTCCAGATGGGTCTCTGATACTGGTGGCACTGTCACTTGTTAGTGACAAAGCCAAACCAACAATTCATTTCAAAATTGTCTTATAAAAATTCTTACTGACCTTTTAGGGTTTGTGAATGTAGCCTTTTATGAGAAAGGGTAACAAGAGGATCAGCAAAGAGTTTGCTGCCATTTCTTAATGCAATAGCATGGCAAATGTCAATTAAGGTCCTCTTTTCTCATAAATCTGGACTCAGTCTTCAACTCATTCTCAGACCAGGCAACCACTACGCGTTGATTATAATTGACATTTTAAATGAAATTTGTTTATTTCAGAGATAGAATTAAGTTTCAGTCATGTTACATATTCAAACACTCAAGATCCAATGTCATAAAATTCATCCCGCTTTGTTATGCTGTTTCTGTGATTTTAGACCCAACATTTAGAGAATATTGATTCAGGTTGGTTGCTTTTATTGATGATTGGTCCCACCCTCTATATTTAATTTCCTATAATTTCATTCTCAATGAAGGCCATATCTTCACATTTTAACGGCAGCTTGTTGTTGCTTTCTATATAAGAAACTGCATTCAGTTTCATCTGCTGTCTTATAATGTGGCAACTTACACTTCCCTCCACATTGATCTTACTCTAAACAGTCCTTTTAAGGAACACTGCATTTAATAACATGCAAAGAAATGGTTGAATTTCACATAATACTGTTGGTTGGGAAACTATTTCTTAAGAAAATGCAAGTGAAATTAATAACATTTGCCATAACAAAATCCAAGGATTCTGGACTTCCTGATGCAACGGTATGTGGCCAAATAAGCTGATTTTACACGTCAGAGAGTGAAGGGACTAGACCTGGATTACTCTTTTCAACACTGACGACGATAAAGTGTAAAATGGAAACTATTTAAAGTGTAAGAAATATCTGCTCTTTGGTACGTAATTTCTTAATTTGGAGTAAATTCTAAGTCCAGGTTTTGTTCTTTAATGCAAAAATAAAACAAATACACTCAGTTGTTCAAGAAAATCTGAAAATAGGAATTTACTTCAATGCAAATAATATTTTCTTTGATAATACATATTTGACTAAGACAAATCCATTTTAAAGTTTAAAAATGATCTCTGTAAGTTTTTATGTTCCTTGGAAGCAAAGTGTATGTGCTTTCCTTTCGCTAGAAGTAATTGAAATATTTTTGTGCACTTATCTGTTATTTTGGCGGCAGCTATTTGCAAAAGACAGAGGGCTGAAGTGGAGAAAACAGCAGCATGGTATTGTGGGAGAGGGTGTGACTGGAACCTGAACCTGGCTTCTTTCTTCGTCTTTTATTTCAAGACGGACTCTCGCTCTGTGGCCTAGTCTGGAGTGCAGTGGTCTGATTTTAGCTCACTGAAACCTCTGGCCTCCCGGGTTAAGCTATTCTCCTGCCTCAGCCTCCCAAGTAGTTGGGATTACAGCCAACACCACCAGGCCCGGCTAATTTTTGTATTTTTAGTAGAGACAGGTGCACCATATTGGCCAGGCTGGTCTCAAACTCCAGACCTCAAGGGATCCGCCTGCCTCATCCTCCCAAAGTGTTGGGATTACAGGTGTGAGCCACTGCGCCTGGCCTGGCTTATTTCCATTCATAAGCTAAGCCTGTGAGTTCCTACATTGGGATTTTATTTATTTAAACTTGCTAACAGTTACTGAAAATTTGTGTCCAGCACAAAATGTTTATATATATATATATATATATGTTGTATATATAAATATGTGTGTATATATATTTATATAACATATATAAATATGTGTGTATATATATCTTCTTCAATTTCTATATGAAATGAACAATAATTATTCCCACTCTACAGATGAGAAAACAGAGGTTCACAGCTAGTGAATGGTGGAACTGAGATTCAAACCTTAGTATCTCTTATTTCACAACCCACGTTCTTATATTCTTTACTACCTTCCACTTAAAAACCTAGAACTAGGAAAATATACTCCTTTCAGAATATTGTTTTCTTATATCTGTGGAAGCAGTAGATTTCTCTGATAGGAGTAGAAAATGCAGCTATATGTTTTACTAAGAAGAATTCCAGCACAGCACAGAAATAATGCGTAGTCTTGTGAAGATGTTGACCCAGAAAAATGGAGAAATGTTTTTCAGGTAGGCCTACAGTCTGGAGAATGGGTGCTCAATTGAGGGTATTCTTAGAGGAGATAAATTGTCCTAGATTTAGGCAGATAAGCCACTTACAAAAGTAGCAGCAAATTCTTCTCTATGTTGTACTTCTACTAAACAAAGAAAGCTTCCTTAAACACTTAAAGGCTAGGTTCCGTGTGGGGGAAAAAAGAGGAGAGGAACTCATTTCGTACTTGGGATAAATTAGGGAAAACCGTACCTTCTGAAGTCACAGTAGTGGGAGCAAGGAAAGGCAGCTTTGCCTGGCAGAATGCTACCGCAGGGGAGTCAGCCACAGAGTGGGAGAAGCAGGCAGCACTACCCTGAGTCCTGCGGCAGATCGCAAGGGATTCACACTTGAACATGGAAGCCTCACCTTGAATAACCAGATGCTCGAGGCACTCAATAATCAATGAAACAGCTGCGGTTACTTTGAGGACTAATTTCCACTTATCCTCTGGCACAGGCTCAAGCTATTAAAAGGAATGGTGATTTTTTTTTTTTTTTTCAGGAACGATTATCGAATTCCGGGCATTGCATTACATCAGGAAGGCAATGTTAACTAAGTTCTAAGTAGTAATGAGACGCTGTGAGTCTATTATGAACTGAATACTCCCATCGCTCAAAGGAGGACAGAAAGTAGTGTGAAAAGCCTAACTTTGAACCAAATATAAATATATGTCTGTGTGCTTTGTATCATGTCACTACATTTCACTTATCAGTCTCATGTATAGGCAGCCATTCCATTTTTCCATTCATTTTGTCATTTTTCCCATAATGGTTTTCACGATGGCTTCTTTTTAGCTTCAGCTTCAGTTGATATAGCATAATTAACTGCCACAGAGTAAAAATATTTTCTCTAACAAAAAGGAAGACCCAAAGGAACAAAGATGCCATTTTCATTAATTATCTAAATAAAATGACATAAAGATACAAAGGAAAGTTATTTATCTCCTTAAAAAGTTTTCGTTTAATTGTAATTTCATATTGCTCTGTTAATTGATTTCTTAAAGCTTTCCCTAGTGCTCTAGGTGTTTTTTTTCTTCTGTATTCAAACATTCACAATTGTACAAGCTCTACCATTTTAAAATGCATTAAAAAAGAAAACAGTTAAGGTAATATTAATTAAGATTAATTAATTAATTAATTCAGAATAAAATAGCCATATGTCCCTGAAAACCAACAAAGCTATTCACTATTCAATTCCACAGCGGAATCTACTGCTTTAAGGCTCATTGATTTATCCTGACTCTCGGAAAAGAGTGTATACCTCTGCGCATTTAGAAATAACTGAACTGTCGTTCTTGCCCCTCTGAGTGCAAACAGCTGATCACTGTTTACCACAATCACTCTCAACTACTCAGTTGTTTCCCTCATTTTCTTTACAATTTCCTTCTGCCTTCTTTATCCTTGGCATTTATCAAAAACATTTCTTTTGAGGGTGAAGAGATTTATTTATTTCCTAAAGAGGAAAGAATCTTTAGTTTTGGCATGTGAGTAAGTCAAATATTTTTCACAATGCCGTATTGTCAGGACAAATGTTTTGCCTCTCATCCTGTTGTTAAAGACTGGCCAGGGTGGGGCCTATTGACATTCCTTTGTATTAAAACCTCCCTTCCATAAGTCACAAACAAACAGTTTTGATGTAATATTTTGCCAGGCAAACCAGTGCCAATTATGAAAATAGTTGATTCTTCCCTTAAACACTAGTTTGCTGTCCCAGAATGATTATTATTAAAGAATGTGAGCTTTTCAAATTTTTTACAAGATGTATGATGGCCAATAACAATAAGCTGTAAATAGCGTTTGGTATTTGGGTAGGTTCTAAATAAACAGAAATATAACAAATCTCTGTTGTCATTTTCTTGGTTTTTGTTTGTTTGTTTGTTTGTTTGTTTCGATCTTGGTATACTGGTCCCTTGGCTCCATGAGAGAAGACATTCATTAATTAATATCTGTGGATAGAATATTAATATTTATTAACCTATATAAAAATATTTTGTTTGTTTCTTTTTTCGCATGTAAATGATGATGAATTACATGCAAAAAAAATACTTTCCCAAGAGTTGGTGAAATAGTATAATTTAACATTTTTATTACATTATCATAAAATTGCAACTTACTATGCGACTACAGACAGGGGTGTCTCTGTGTGCGTATGAGAGTGTGTGTGTGTGTGTGTGTGTGTGTTTATGACATACATAAAATCAATGAATTTGTAATCATTATTTAATAACAACTTCTAAAAAATCTTACAGTAGAGACATAGAAATGGCACATGGATACATATGTAACAAACCTGCACATTGTGCACATGTACCCTAAAACCTAAAGTATAACAACAACAAAAAAAAAGAAACCTTAAAAAAAAAAGAAACATTAAAAAAAAAAAGAAATGAAAGTAGAAATGTCTGGGCATATTTGATGTTAATATTCAACCGAATGTTTTGTGAATGAAAATGAAAAATAAAGGTCTACATTTTTTTTCTCACATTTCTCTCCTTAGGGAATATATAAACTCTGCCAGAAGAGTTCAAAACCAATAAAAAAAGGAAGCAAACCCCATTTAATAGTTATTTTTAGCTAGGACTTGGCAAAACCAGATGCCAGGAGTAGTTCTACAGTTCTGAATACTAAATGTTCAACAGATGGCTCTCCTTCGATTTTATCCAATCTGGAAATGCCCCAACAGGAAACAAAGATGGTCTTCAGCCTGTCCCCTTTATAATAAAATATACTTCCCACACATACTATAAATAGGAAGGTAAGAATTACAATCTGGTTCTATAAAACAATGAAAGGTAAAGGACTGCACCAATATTCTTTATGCAAATAAATATCTCCCCAAACAAGTTTTCATATCTATTTCCAAGTGAAGTATCAAGAGAATAAAAGACGAAAAAAAAAAACAAACTCAAAGATGTTTTTAAATTCCTACTTTTAGCAATTTCTGGGTGACAACTCTCAACTATCTAGTGCCTGCACAATTTGAAAAGTTATATCCATACCCCCCACCCCTACTTCCAACTCTCAAAAAAACCTACTTGGTTAAACAATAAAACCACAAAAATCTGACAATTTCCACACCATGAGGATTTCTCCACTGTAAGACTGAAGATGAATCACAATGAAGCTTAAAGAATGGTCATAAATTAGGTAACCCAAATACCAGACATTTCATATTCATAGAAGTGTAGCATGTGTTTACTGTTTTCATTATAAACACAAATACATTTGGGGATAGTATCTAAGTGAGTTGAGTCAAAAGTAGCTCTTTGCAAATAGTCAACTTTTTTAGCTAAAAAAGTTGATCTCATAGAAGTGAAAAGTAGCACAGAGGATACTGAAAGTTGGGAAGGGAAGAAGGAAGGGGGGAATGGGGAGAGATTTCTTCAAGGATGCAAAATTATAGCTAGATAGGAGGAATGCATTCTAGCGATCTGCTCCACTGTAAAATGACTATAGTTAACAACAATATATTATATATTTTCTAATAGCTAGAAGGATGATATTGAATGTTCCCAATACAAAGAAATAATGAATGTATAAGATGACGGATATGCTAATAATCCTGATCTTATCACTATTATATGTATTGAAACCACTATGTGCCCCATAAATATGTACAATGATTATGTCAATTTGAAAACTAAAAATTAAAAATTTAAAAACAAAACAAATAGTCAAGCTAACATCAATTAAGCGACAGCTAGTAAGTAACATAGTAAACATCCAGTAAGTGGTAACCATTATTCTTGTTTTATTGTTAGTTGTAATCTGCTAGGCATCATATAATCTTGTGTCTGATGAAAAACACATATGCAAATTTTATATTTTAGCACTTTAAAATGTTAGCCAGTGTGGGACAGAAAAAGCAAAACTGAAGCAGAGGTTAGAGGTTATCCTAATTGCATTTTTAAAAATCCTTTTCTTTCTGACCTTGGACAAATCCCAAACTTTGTTTCAGTTCTTTCATGCATAAAACAATAGTCCTTCCTACTCAGAGAGCTGTTCTTAGTATTGCATAACATGTTTATGAAAATACTTTACCTATTAGGTATTAATATTCCCTCCAACTGGAGTAAATATTCTTAATTATAGTTTTCTTATGGCACACATCCTATTTTTGTTAATTCACTCAAGAAACATTTATTTAGCATTTATTGTGCCTGCCACCATTGTAAGTACTGGGAATACAATAATAGACAAAATTGATAGGATTTCTGCCCTTGCAAAGCATATAATCCATGAACAATATAATTCGTGGCAGATAAAGATAGAAAAGCAGGCAATTACAAAGCAGTTAGATTTTAGATGGTGAAGTATACAGAGTGGGAACAGTTCAGTGTGTCTTTTTAAGAAAGGCTGAGAAAAACTTGGTACCTATCTGAAAATGGAAAGACGAGACTAATGGAAGGAAAACTGGGATGGGGGAGCGTACCACAAACACAACCACTGTGTTTAAGGAAGTGAAACTCTTGCATGGCTGGTTCTAAAGTATATAAAACAAGGATTGAGAAATGATCAGACGTAAGTATGGGACCAACTAAACAGACGTCTGCAGCCACATTAAAAAGCCTGAACTTTGTTTTATGAACAATGAATTTTAAGCAGGCAAGCGGCATGGCCAGATTTTCATTTTTAAAAGTCATTCTAAAAGCAATCACACGTAATGGTTTCAACAGGGAAGAACGTGCTAAGAATGGACTAAGAATGGGGACCTTGAGGAGACTGAGGCAATAATGCCAGTATTTGACAGTGGTATGTACTTGAGAAAAAGGTAGAAAACATGGCAATGAGAAGGGAAAAAGGTGATAAACGTAACATGTTTTGATGGTAGAATTTTAAAAACGTGGCATTTTATTTGCTTGTGAGTAATAACGGGCATAAAGGAATGGAAAGGATTGGTAACTAGTCTAATAGACAAGATGACTCTAAGGTATCTGTCTCAAACTTCCAGGTGGTTGCTATTGTCATTCACTGTGCTAGAGAAGACGAGGAAATATGGGTTTTGGAAAATTGTTTGTTCAGATTTCAACATGTTAAGTTTGAAATGCTTGGGGCACTGCAACATGAAACACAGGATAGAGATATGGAATGGAGATAAAGATTTGGGAATCATCAGCATACAGTGGAAATTAGTCATGGGAACTTTGATAATCCAATGAAAGTGTAGGAAGCAGCAGAAGAAAGTGTGAAGGACATCATTACGATGTCCAATACATAAAAATGGACAAATTCCACAAAAATGACTGACATGAAATGACCTGACATATTGGTATATAATGGGAAAAGTGCAATGTTATAAAAGCCAAAATATAAGGAAATGTTCAATAACATCAAATGCTAGGAAAAGGTCAAGTAAAAGCAGAATTGAGAAAGGTCCCTAGGAAGAAGACAAGAGTGAAGTTTTAGGTGGAGAAGGCCGACTGAATTCAGAGATGAGAAAATAAAGTTAGGAGTATAAACTTTTTCATAAGAAGCCTGTCTATAAAGAGAAAAGTTTAGCTGCAGTAGCTGGAGGAATATTTAGAATTGAAGAAAATTAATGTATTGTGCTCTCTCTCTCTATATATGTGTGTGTGTGTGTGTGTGTGTGTGTGTGTGTGTGTGTGCTTAAAATAGGAAAATCCTTAACTTTTTTTTTTTTTTTTTTTTTAAGATACAGTCTCACTCTGTAGCCCAGGCTGGAGTGCACTGGTGTAATCTCACTGCAACCCCTGCCTCCCAGGTTCAAGTGATTCTCGTGCCTCAGGCTCCAGAGTAGCTGGGATTACAGGCGTGTGACACCACGCCCAGCTAATTTTTGTATTTTTAGTAGAGATGGGATTTCGCCATGTTGGCCAGGCTGGTCTGGAACTCCTGAGTTCAGGTGATCTGCCCACCTCAGTCTCCCAAAATGATGGGAGTATAGGCATGAGCTACCGCATCAGGCCCCTTAACATATTTAAATACTTATTGTAAATTCATGAGAATTAGAAATTAAATATAATTGCTTGAGAGAGGGATAGTTTCTTGAGGAGGCAAAAAGGGATGAAATCCTTTGCACATTGGAGGGATGTGACTTAGAAAGGAACAGAACACCTCCTTAACTGTAGCAGAAAGAGCCAGAAACAGAGATGGAGGCAGAGAGACAGAGGCAGAGTAGAAAAAAATAAGCGCAGAAGCAAAAATCTTTGTAGAAATGGTGGCAAGAATTTAAGAAAATTTTATTTTGGCGGCTTCTGTTTATCTAAAAGTCACTGCTGAATTTTTGAGTAGAAGAGGGAGCTAGTTTGCAAGTGGAGAAAAGTTGAATTTTAAAACATCTTCCAAGAAGAAATGGAGAGAGAATTACTGAGAAACATGAAATATTTCCTATGTACTGAGAATCCAGTGGAGATTGAAAGGATAGAGAAAATAAACTTATAGTGAAATCAATCTCTTTGTTTATTTGGCCTTCTTTGGCAGTGTACAGAATTTGTGGTGTAGGAGTAAAGAAAATAAACAGTTGAATTGATACAAATATTGACAAGCAACTGTAACAGAGAGACAAAAGGGAACTGAAATTGAAAGTATTCCCTAGAGCCTCCTTGAAGTGATGAACGAAGAAATATAACGTGATAGGGAGACAAGTGCTAACAGAAAAGGGCTGTCAGAGGACTGCCCTAGACATGAGTCCAAATGCCTCCTTTCCATTTCTTAAACGTTTAACATGCGCTGAGTCATTTAAAGAGATCAAATGGGTTTAATCTCTTCAGGTAACAGCTATGTGCTTATCATATAATAAAATACTCAACAAATGATAACCATCATTATTGCTATTGACAAAGTCAAATTTTCATAGTTAAGATAAAATGTTTAATAGAAACCACATAATAGATATCTTCAAATGCAAATTAGTTAGGTTGAAATAAGCTTCCCTATTTACAAAATTATATGTGACTTTTCAAAGCAACTATACTATCTCCTTAAAATAATAAACTTTCTTTGGCACAAAGGCTTTTTTAGGCGTATGTTAGTATTTTCGTTTTCATTTTAAATTGTCTTTGAAAACATTCATTTTTTAAAAAAAACATGAATTATGTTTTCAAAAAGAAAAGATCTTACCTTCTAATAATAGATTCTGAAATGTTTAGAGATAAAAAGCAAGCGATACTAGAGTCAGTCCTTTGTGTTCTTCCCTGAGCTGCAAATTAACTGCTGACCTTTCCAGGTCCATTCTCTCTTCTTCTCATTCTTGTACCCCCAGAAGGCAGATCCTTAAAGTCATGCATTAACCTGGCCCTCCTTTGCCTGCTGCCTTCCATGTGGCTCCCGCCAGTGAGAGGCACTGGCAGGAGATTAGAGGGCAAGATCTATCACATCAGATACATCCATTTCTCGAAGGCAGGACCTGCCCTTGCTTAAGCTTCATTTCAGGAAATAGGACGGGGACCTTATAACTCTGAAGTCAACATATGACTGACTGTGTCCATTTAGATCTCTGTATATTGCTTGGAATTCGATTCCCTATTATGCTCCGACGATGCTCTGGAAATCTTTTTGTTAACTTTACTACTCCCCTAGGACAGAATCTGCCTTCTTTTAAACAGCCACCTGTAACTAACCCGACTTTATACCATGATCTGCAGGAACTGTATTGTGTGTAAGATCACGCAAGGGCACTAGTGCATTTCCTGGCCCAGTGGAAAAGTAAGAGTTCTATATGCTGCTCTCATTTTCTGAATGGAGTAATATTAAAGTAAAATAATACAGGGCATTTTCAAGGGTGGAGAACTGTCCAGTTAGCCTAAAGCATAGACAGGGATATGGAAATAGCAGGTAGAAAGATTAGGACTCTAAGTGGGAGCCAAAACATTGGGGGCATATTTGAATTATACTGTTATATATTTAAACATAAATGTTGTATATTAAATTCTAAATATACAAAACACAGCATGCTCAAAATGAATTGGCCATTTTTGTAACAGACATTGTGTGTGTGTGTGTGCGTGCACGTGTGTGTGTGTGCACACGTGGGAGTGTAAGACAATATAAATAATTGAAGCCTTCATTCAAAAAACTTTTGAAAGAATTTCTAAAATCTAGAATTCCACTGGGAGAATGTATCTCAGAGGTAGAGACACATAACCCTAGCATTTTAATAAATTTCCATTTCAATAGCTCTCAAGTACCTAAGTGATTTTGGTAGCTAGATCCAGGGGGCATGAAGAGATTTCAGTACAAAGTTTCAATAAAAGACAAGGGAATTCTGAGTGTAGTGGGAAAAGGATAGTCAAAGGAAGAAGAGTGGTTGCCTGTGCAGGTGGATTTCTATTATGTGATCAAATATTTTTATTATTTATTGATTGATTTAGAGACAGAGTCTCGCTGCAACATCCAGGCTGGAATGCAGTGGCACAATCTCGGCTCACTGCAACCTCGGCTTCCTGGATTCAAACGATTCTCCTGCCTCAGCTTCCCGAGTAGCTGGGACTACAGGCCAGTGCCACCAGGCCCGGCTAATTTGGGGTTTTTTTTTTTTTTTTGATATGAAGTCTTGCTCTTGTCCCCCTGGCTGGAGTGCGATGGCACGATCTTGTCTCACCCCCTGCAACCTCTGCCTCCCGGGTTCAAGTGATTCTCCTGCCTCAGCCTCCTGAGTAGCTGGGATTACAGGCACCTGCCACCATGCCCCTCTAATTTTTATATTTTTAGTAGAGACAGGGTTTCACCATGTTGGCCAGGCTGGTCTCGGACTCCTGACCTCAAGTGATCTGCCGGCCTCAGCCTCCCAAAGTGCTGGGATTACAGGTATGAGCCACCACACCCGGACTGATCACATCTTCTTGAATTTCATGATGGGCACCAAACTGACAGCTGCCAAAAATGTCAATCATTATAACTATATTTTTATCCTTTACCCCTTAGCAAACTGCAAACTCAAGGGCCAGGATTCAACATCTTTAAGATTATAACTATTCTTGGTTAAGGCTCAATAAGCACTTGCTAAATGAGATACAGGGTCTGAAAATCGTCTACCGGGACTCTTAGCCTTTAATGAGTTTCTTGTATATCCATTACCCCACCTTATTCACTGAAAAGGTGTGCATCAATTATGCTATTCCATTATAAGTTTCATGTTAATACCTAAGAAAATAAGCCAATCATCCTTTTAATTATTATGAATTGCTAATAGATATGGAGCAGAAATGGTTTCACAAATGATTTCAGGGAAACCAGAAAAAGTACCTCAAATACTTGAAGTTACAAATCATAAGAATAATTAGTAAAGCCTCATCGTGTCTTCAGCAGAGTTTCATTCTAGGACTTATAGATGTTATATGCTCTCTAAATTAAAAAAGATACACACAAACACACACACGTATACACACATATGCATATATAATTCCAAGAGACTGATCATGAAAGGACCGTTTAAGAAAGAAATTAGTTTCCTATTGTATCCTGAGTTTTGGTTTCCTCTTATATAAAGTAGGCAAAAGGAGTTATCAGGATTCATTGAAATAACATTTATAAAATACCTGACATATGATTATTTCAAAAATTAAATGCAATTTGTTCTTGACCCTGACACCCATCAGCCTCAGCAACTTACCTGGGCTGTACTGCCACAAGGCTTCACGGACAGCCCCCATTACTTCAGTCAAGCCAAAATTTCTTCCTCATCCATTACCTATCTCAGCATAATTCTTTATGAAAACACATGTGCTCTCCCTGCTGATTGTGTCCAGTTAATCTCCTAAACTCCAACCCCTTCTACAAAATAATAACTGCTTTCCTTCCCAGGCATGGTTAGGTACTTCTGCCTTTGGATACCTAGTTTTACCATCCTGACTAAACCATTATATAAACTCACAAAAGCAAACCCAGCTGACTCTCTTTTTGGACTCAGCCCACCTGCACTCAGGTGATTAAAAAGCTTTATTGCTCACACAAAGCCTGTTTGGTGGTCTCTTCACATGGACGCACCTGACAGTTCTCACATTTAGTATGACTTGCTCACCTAATCTCGTTTTTTCCTCGCAAGATTATCGTGAGAAAAAACATAGCATAATATTTGCAAAAGGTTTTTGTAAATCATAAGTTACTAAACAGATATTAATGAGTATTTTCAGTAAAGTTACTGCAATACTGTTCCCTACATTTCAATATCTCCCATTTTGTCATTAATATTTTTTTTGTGGTGATTATTTCAAGAGCATTTTTGGAGGGACATTCTCCACTTTACAATGCTTAATGCTTTAGTGAATAGTCTGGAAATGTTGATGGCTGTTGTGATACCTCAGTTCTTTTCTTTTTGGCTTAAAAGAATTTACATGAGACATACAGCAAAGGAGATGCAGCATAGAATAATTCACTGCAAAAGAAAAAGAATATTTTGGAAGTTAGGTGCAGAATAGACAGTACACCCTGGAAGAGAGGATTCAGCGTGAGCCGCCTGTCAGGGTGAGGCAACATTAATTATTGTTGAGAAACTCCCTTTATTGGAGTTTTACATGATTATTCAAGAGGAGGTGGCAAGAGGTGTTACTAGTAAGCATGTTCTGGGTGGTCTTCTGGGTGCACATGCACAGTAGCTGTACATGCTTGCTCATACGTGGCATATTTCATTAGCATCTTAAATCTCCACCCGGGGGTGTGTCTTTTACTATCACAAATGAGCAAAAGGTCGGTTTGAGGAAAGGTGAAATGAAAATGCATATCGTTTCTAGAAGGGAAAGTCCCCACTGAAGATAGCTTTGCTTGAATGAGCTTAATTACAATGAGAATGCTAAGGTTTATTGTGTCGGGTATGGTCACTACAGTTGCTGCTGCCAGAAAACATGATCATTTCCTTGACTATCTCTCCTGCCTCAGTAAGTCATGTGTTACAAGCTAGATTGTGTTCTCTCAAAATTTGTATGTTGAAGTCCTAATCCTAGTCCCTCAAAATACAATCATATTTCGAGAAAAGATCTTTTAGGAGGTGATTAAGTTAAAACGAGATTGTAAGAAGGAATCTGAATCCAATCTGCCTGGTGTACTTATAAGAAGAAACAGAAAGCCTGAATAGACCAATAACAACAACAAAAAAAAGAAACCGTACCAGTAAACAGCTTGCAACAAAGAAAAGTCCAGAACCAGAAAGCTGCATGGCTGAATTCTACCAAACATCTAAAGAACTAGAATCAATCCTTCTCAAACTATTCCAAAGAACTGAAGAGGTGGGAATACTAACTCATTTTACAAGGCCATCATTACCATGATACCAAAGCCAGAAAAAGAACACTACATGAAAAGAAAACTACAGGCCAATATTACTAATGAATAAAGGTACAAAAATCCTCAACAGAATACTAGCAAATTATTTTCAACTGTAAATTAAAAAGATCTTTCACCACAATTAAGTGGGATTTATCCCTGGAATACAAGGATGGTTCAGCTTACCCAAATCAATAGCTGTGATTCACTACATTAATGGAATAAAGGACAAAAACTATATGATCATCTCAACAGATATAGCAAAAGCATTTGACAAAATTCAACATCCTATCATGAGAAAAATTCTCAACTAATTAGGTATAGAAGGAAAATTTCCTCACAGGCCATTTATGAAAAGTCCAAAGCTAACATCATAATCAATAGTGAATATTTGAAAATTTTTCTTCTAAGATTCAGTGCAAGACAAGGATGCCCATTCTCACCTCTTCTATTCAACATATAACCCATAGTCTGTGGGTTTTGGGGTACACACTGTGAAACAGTACCTACCTGCAACCACTCCACATTGAGGTCTTGTTGTTCAAAAAGTTCCAGGAAGAAGCTCAGCCCCAGAACAACAAAAAACAGTCAGATCCAGAGATGCCTGATTTGGAGATGAACTTTGGCAAATTCTCACCACCAAACATGCTAAAAACCCCACCCAGGGAGGAGTTTATTGTCCATTTTTATACATGAGTCATATGAAAAATCATGATCAGCAACTGTGCCTGTGCTGCCACCACTCCACCTCTAAATGCAATGACTCTGACAACCAGCCTCATAAAAGGCTCTTTTCACCTCTCTTCAGGGAGGCACTGTTTTGAGAACTATCCCCAACGTTTTCTTTACTTGTTGCAAATAATAAAACCCCTTGTTAAATCCACCTTGGTTGTGGTCGTTAGACTGTCACCCAAGTGATCAAACAAACCTTGTCTTTGGCTGGTTGGTGCCCTGGGGGATTGAGAGACATATCCCTTGTGGTCACTGGTAATCTAGATCTGGCTAACAGTGAAATTAACTGTGAAGATTTTTTTTTTTTTTTTTCCCAAAAAGGTGGGTTTAAGGTCTTTAGGTGTGTGTGGTGGGAGAGACATTTCCCAAAACCAGAAGGGACCCAAGTATGCCCAGAAACCCTCAACCTTGACAGGCTGGGAAAATTTTAACTTAGGAGAAGAGGCTCTTACTACCTGGGTACATTCTGGGTATGTTTTCAGACATGTTTTTAAAAGAAGGGGCAGCTACTGTGGCCGATGCCTGGGTAGGTGGGCAGCACAGTTGGAGTTTGTGGGGAGCATGCAGGGCTGCATTAGGGCCCCACCAGCTTGCCCTCACACATCTGCTTACTTTTCTTTTACACATCAGAGAAGTAATGATTGCGTATCAGCATAGCCAATACGTTTTTACTTAAACCCCTTGGGACCTATGATCAGCCGTGAATGAGGACCCAAAGGTATCAGGAACTCAACCACTCTCCCGGAGAAAGGCCTATTAGGGTGCATTTGCTAACGCTGCAAGATCTTTGGGTATTCCTCAATGACTGAAAAGCAGATGATTTTCTTCTGCAATATAGCCTGGCTGGAGTGGGCCCTAGCCAGTAACCAGGGTGGAATATCAGGTCATTTAGTTACCATATCATTCTACAGCTAGATCTTTTCTGTAAGGGATAAGAGAAATGGGATGTAATACCCTATGTCCAGTGTTTTATGGCCCTGTACCAGAAAAAGACCCTACAGATATAGTGCAGGCTTTGCACTCTCTAGGTGGGACCACCCAGATCTCCCATTAAACTGCTGGAGAAAGTGCTCCAAATCCTAGAGAGCCCCCCAGATGAGGAGGACTTCCTCTGCTCCATAAAACTCAGGAACCAAGAGGACAGAGAGGGGAAGGCTGTCATCTCAACCACCTGGGCCTTCCCCACCTCTACAAGAGAAGTCGCTTCCACAGCCAAAGCACCACGGGCTTCCTATTCCCACTTCCAGCATCAATCCTCTTCTCCCAATTAGCGCAACCCTGAGTGGGAACTCTCAGAAGCTAGGAGGCAGATGCTTCTCTTTTGACAGTTTCTGAATGGGAATGGACACTTAATTGAGTGCATGTGTCTTTTCTGCTCTTAACCATTAAGGCAACCTCAGTCTCCCAATCCCCCCTGAGGTAAACTTGACCTGTACAAGCCAAGAGACTGGATATACATGAAGAACTGAAAGACTGGCCTCACCCTGGACCAGCTCAGCCTGCATGGACAAGGCCTGGCCAAATGCTTCTAGGTTTTCATTCTTCCCTTAAACTCCAGAGGGTAACACCTTGGATTCATCACTCAAGAGAGAAGAAAGCCCAGGAGCCCCTAGAGGACCCCTCCCCAGAACACACTTGTGAACCTGTCAGAGATATCAAATTGGTTTTCAGAAGAAAAGGCTCATATAACTAAAATGTGTCCTTGCAATTCTCTGGACATACTAGGCATCTTTCTCATCCTTGTAGGAACCCCTATGCTTATTTCCCTCTTTCACTCTATTAGGTCCTCAATTGATAGTAAAGCCCTCCATGTGACCCCTTAAAATGAACCCTGTCTTTTCCTTATGCTTCTTGGGCCTCTTAGTTCCCGTGGCCAGTGGTCTCTGGGAGGCCAGTGCAATAGTAAACTTCTCCCATGTTGTAGCTGGTAGAGATAATCTGTCTGAGTGTTGAATATGCCATGCGTATCCCCAGACTCAGATAGGGTGGCCTGTTGCTTACCCTTTGCAGGGGAACAATAACATCACGGTGGAAGGAAGGGGATCCAAAATCCCGCCTGAACCTATCTCAGCATAAAGGGGCCCTTCACTGTCTGTGGGTTGTGTGGACCTCACCCCTAAGGGCAATGTCATCATGAAAATAGACCTCATTTATTTAAATTGTTCAGAAAAAGGAGAAAAGCACCAAATGCATTCAGAACAAGAAGGTAACGGAGGCAAGTCTGATGTCTACCCTCCTTACCTTTGACCTCACTAAACTTTGCATTCTAAACACCATCCATTGGTGTGCCCTCACAGACAGCTATGGGGACTCAACAGACCCTAACACCAAATGTCACAATCAATGTAAAATTTGGTAAGAGATAAACAAGCCCCTGCATACTGCAGACTATCATATAGCACTCCTCGAGCTGCGGGAAGAGCTCCATTGGAAAAGTAAATCTTAATGGAGATTTTACTTTTACTTAGCGGAGATTCATGGAGAATCCTTATCTTCTCAATGTTATGAGACTACCTCTCCCCTTTGGGGTCCCTAATTACTTGGTTGGTTAAACCGTTTCCTCCTCTCCACAACTTGCAGTGGATTACTCTGTTGTAGATAATGTGATATACCTAGGACAGTGCACTGTGAGCCTACAGGGGCTCAACTGGATAATCGTCCATAACAAAACCAACCACCATAATAGACCCAAAAGGACTATTGGACTAATCTTGTCAGACACCAGACTTGCTGTAGGGCTGGCTGCCCCTTGGGGGGTTTGCATGCCATGAGATCACCCTAAAAAAATTTCACCCTATCATCCAACACTTTGGCAGCTAACACAGGGAGGCTTTCCAAAATGTGCATATTTCTCCAAATTCACTAGACAGTGCAGGGTTGGACAATCAATTGGCCTTAGACTATTTACTAGCAGGACAGGGAGGGGTATGTGCAGTCACCAAGAACTTCTGTTGCACCTGGGTGAGCACCTCTGGGAAAACAGAGGTTAACATAAAAGAAATATTCAGATACACAGAATGCCTGCATTCTATCAACCAGAAGGGTAGCTCAAGCAACAAGGTTTGCAAGACAGTCAAGCCCACCATACCTCACCTCACCTGGTTTCTCCCTCTGTTGGGGATTCTAGCGACCATCATTCCCCTGTTTCTTTTTGGTCTTCGAATATTTAAAGTGATAGTAAACTTTGTGTCTTCCAGACTTCAACAGTTTCATCTCTAGCTTGTATTACAACAAAAATATCAGCCCCTTTGAACAACTCCAGGTGATCCCAAAACTTATTTGAACTCAGTAGCCCAAGAGTTTCAGTCTTCTAACTTTAAGGGGACTCAATGCCCCTGGTCTACATGAAGTAGTTACAGACCAATGACCTCCAGCTCTAAGAATGAGGAGTAGAATGTCTCAGGGGGGATTTGTAACCCATAGTCCCTGGGTTTTCTGGTACACACTGCGAAAAAGTGCCTACTTGCAACTGTTGCACCTTGAGGTCTTGTTTCAAAAAGTTCCAGGAAGAAGCTCTGCCCCAGAAAACCAGCTGGATCCATACATGCCTGAATTGGAGATGAACTTTGGTGACCTCTCCTCATTAGTATACTAAAAACCTCACCCAGAGAGGTATCTATTCACCATTTTCTAGGCACAGATGTGGAAGCATGACCAGCAACTGCTCCTGTGCTGCCGTTACTCCACCTCTGTATGCAATGACTCAGCTAATCAGCCTAATAAAAGCCCTGTTTTCATCTTTCTTTGGCGAGTCACTGCTTTGGGAACTTCCCTAGTGTTCTCTGTACTTGTTAAAAGTAATAAAATCTGCTTGTTAAACCTTTCTAGGTTGTGGTCATTAGACTGTCACCTGCCAAGCAATCAAACCCACCCGCTGTGCGGCTATGAAATATAGTACTGAAAGTACTAGCAAGAGCAATCAGACGGTAAAAAGAAATAAAGGGTATTCAAATCGGGAAATAAGTAAAATTATCCCTATTCGCAGAAGACAAGATCCTACACATAGAAAACCCTAAAGACAGCACCAAAACCTGAAGAATGAATTAATGAGTTCAGTCAAGTTGCAGGATGCAAAATCAACATACAAAAATCAGTTGCATATCTTTACGTCAATAAAGACTTATGCAAAAAATAAGTCAAGAAAACAATCCCATTTACGACAGCATTAGAAAGAATAAAATACTTAGGAATACATTTCATCAAGGAGTTGAAGAATCTGTACACTGAAAACTGTAAAACATTGATGAAAGAAATTGGAGAAGACACAAATACGTGGGAAGATACTCCATGCCCATGGATTAGGAAAACTAATATTCTTAAAATGTCCATACTATCCAAAGTGGTATACAGATTGAATGCAATCTCTATAAAAATTCCAATGCCATTTTTCACTTAAACAAACAAATAAACAAAAAAACTCTAAAATTTGCAGGGAACCACAAAAGACTTCAAGTAGCCAAAGCAATATTGATAAAGAAAAACAAAGTTGGAGACATCATATGTCCTAATATTAAATTATATTACTGGCCAGGCACGGTGGCTCACGCCTGTAATCCCACCACTTTGGGAGGCCAAGGCAGGCGGATCACGAGGTCAGGAGACCGAGACTATCCTAGCCAACATGGTGAAACCCTGTCTCTACTAAAAATACAAAAATTAGCTGGGCGTGGTGGCACGCACCTGTAGTCCCAGCTACTCGGGAGGCTGAGGCAGGAGAATCGCTTGAACCCTGGAGGTGAAGGTTGCAGTGAATTGAGATCGCACCACTGCACTCCAACCTGGTGACATAGCGAGACTCTGTCTCAAAAACAAACAAGCAAACAAACAAAAAACATTATGTTACAAAGATATAGTAACCAAAGCACTACTGTGCTGCCATAAAAACCAACACATAGACTAACGCAAGCGAATAAAGGGCCCAGAAACAAACTCAAGCATATATGGTTAACTAATTTTCAACAAGGGCACCAATAATGCACAAGGAGGAAAGGACAGTTTCTCCAGTGCTGTTGGGAAAACTGGATATCCACTGGCAAAAGAATGAATTTAAGAACTTTATGTTTCACCATACATAAAAAAAGCTACTCTGGAGGCTGAGGCAGGAGAATCACTTGAACCCGAGAGGTGGAGGTTGCAGTGAGCCAAGATTGCACCACTGCACTCCAGCCTGGGCCGCAGAGCAAGACTTTGTCTCAAACAAAAAAAGAAAAGAAAAGAAAACATGAAATAAAAGTCTCTTTATACTGTCCTTAGCAATGGTTTTTTGGGTATCACACCCAAAGTTCATGCAACAAAAGCAAAAATAAACATGTAGGGATACATCAAACTAAAAAGCTTCTGCACAGCAAAGGAGACAATAAAATGAAAACTCAACTTACAGATTAAGAAAAAGTATTTGTGAACCATATAGCTGATAAAGAGTTAATAACCAAAATATGTAAGAAATTCACACAACTCAGCAGAAAAAATAAAACACAAATAACTTGATTAAAAGATGTGCAAAGGGCCGGGCACAGTGGCTCATGCCCGTAATCCCAGCACTTTGGGAGGCTGAAGAGGGCAGATCACTTGAGGTAGGGAGTTCGAGACCAGCCCAACCAACATGGAAAAACCCCGTCTCTACTAAAAATACAAAATTAGCCAGACGTGATGGTGCATGCCTGTAGCCCCAGCTACTCAGGAGGCTGAGGCAGGAGAATCGCTTCAACCTGGGAGGTGGAGGCTGCGGTTAGACAAGATCGTGCCATTGCACTCCAGCCTGGGCAACAGGAGTGAGACTCCACCTCAAAAAATAAACAAATAAATAAAATAAACAATGAAAAGATGTGCAAAGGATCTGAATAGACATTTCTCCAAGGAAGACATAAAAATGGGCAACAGGTATATGAAAAGGTGCTTTCCCAATGAGAGAAATGCAAATTAAAACAACAATGAAATTTCACTTTATATCTGTCAGGAATATTATCAAAAGGCAAGAGATAACAAGTATTGGCAAAGGTTTTGAGAAAAGAAAACCTTTGTGTACTGTTGGTGGGAATGAAAATTAGTACATTCATTATGGAAAACAGTGTGGAGGTTTTTCAAAACTTTAAAAACAGCGTTTTCATTTGACCCAGCAATCCCTCTCTAGATATATACCCAAAGGAAATGAAATCAGCACCTTGTAGAGATATCTGTGCTCCCATGTTCATTGCAGCATTACTCACAACAGCACAGAAATGAAAACTTAAGTGTCAGGTGAATGAACCTGAAAGACATGAGGCTAAGTAAAATAAATCAGATACAGAAAGGAAAAGGTTGAATGCATAAAAACAGAGTAATAAGTGGTTACTAGGGATGACGGACGAAGTGGGAAGATGTGGGTCAAACAGTGCAAAGTTGTAGTTACGTGGGACTAATAAGTCTAGAGATCTAATGTACAACATAAAATCTATAGTCAATCATTGCATAATAAAAATTTGCTAGGAGAGTAGATTATAGGTGCTCTTGCCACACCAAAAAATTGTCTAATAACTATGTGAAAGAATACGTTAATTTGCTTGCCACTAGTAATCATTTCACCATGTATATGTATTTCAAAATGTCATGTTGTACTCTCTCTCTCTCTCTATATATATATATATGACAGTAGTAATTACAACACACAAAAAAAACATAAGAGTGCTTGAGTGCGTAGAGGTACAACCATGTGAAGAGTCATCAGGACGGTGACCATCTGCAAGCGAAGGAGAGAGGCCTCAGAAGAAACCGACCCTGCCAGCACCTTGATCTTGGACTTCCAGCCTCAGAATGGTGAGAAAATAAATTTCTGATGTTGAAGTCATCCAGTCTGTGGTATTTTATTGTGGCAGCTCTAGCAAACTACTATACCACTCCTAAATGCAGAGAAAACTTTAGGGTTATTTAAAACTTAGTGCTGTCTCTGATTTCTGGTTGTTTTTTTTAAAGTATGTTGCTTTCACCCCCAAATAACTAAGTCTGCTTCTCCTCTATGCCTTCAGATTTAAAGCATGATTATTATGCAGTGCCTTCTAATGGGCTTCAGAATGTGGGTTTCCTTACCCTTAAAAATAAGAGATTGGACCAGATGAGTTCTTGGACTGCTTGCATAGGATTCCATTCTTGAATCCTTTGGGTTTGAACTGAGGACTCAGTTGTTTGGTTGATCACTGATCTGCATACCTGGGCAGTTTATGAGAAAGTTTTCACCAGATATATAGGAAAATTAGAATAATTTAAGGATATCAGAGTATGATTTTCAAAAAACTGGAATTACCTAATTTGAAGCACTCTTCTTCATCCTGTGTTACTATCCTTCACTTTTATTTTGATTTTCTGGTGGTAAAATATGTCCTTTCTTTAAATGGAAATGATAGTGGGTTTTGTTCTAACATTATACTTTGCAAAATAGAAAGTCTGTAACCTCCAATGAGACAGCATACATCTATTTGCACATATATCACTCTTCCATTTGATTTAGGAGTCCTGAATCTTGAACTAGAAGCCTGGCTTGGCCTTCTATCCCAAGTGGCCTTGGATTTCATTCTTTCTCCCTCAAATGAATTTGCATTACTGATTGATTCTCATAAAGGGAATATAGACATCTTCATGGATTTTGAAGTACCTTCATCTTCCCTTTGTTTCAAAGAAGACTCCTTTCCACGTACATATTAAAATTAAGTTATAAATACTCAGACTCTAAAAATAATAAAAATCAAATAATTTTGATGGTATTGAACGTGTATATCTACAGTAACACAACAATTTACTCAATTCTCAATTAATTGGGTTATCATTTATATAATGTTTATTGGCTTTAAAATGCATGGATTTGCTATAAGTATTCTGCCAAATAAATGGAAATTTGATATATTGATACTTTTTAATGTGCTTAATATTATCCAGCTATTTGCTGCGTTGGTTGCATTTACTTTTCTTTCTTTCGTGCCTTATATATATTTTCACCACATTGCATTTTTTCTAAAAAGATTACTCTGAATATATAAGATTATGAAATTATGAAGTAAAAACTAAAAGTCATCAGTTTCTGTGTTTTCCCAATCATTTTGAAGAAATATTTCATCATATTTAACACAACATTTCAAATTTGGCTATGTTTTTATCAGTCTGATATTTTGCTTGCTATACTCAAGATGGAAGCTTTCTCACCAGTTTTGACAATAGGGATTATTTTATTGTACTTATCCTGAATTACTTCAAAATAAATGCATCAAAACTACCATATTAGTGTATTGAACACTGTCAGTAAAATCTCATTCCGCAGGGGCACTTAGAACTAGAAATGCTTGATAGTTTTTATTTTGAATTGAATATATGCATCCTTGATGCAAAAGCAATTAGTAAAGCTTTTGAAAATAGTCAATAATTTGATCATACTAACACAATTTTCTATCCTTGCAAAAGCAGCCTCTTTTCTTTCCCTTATGAATAGCTGAAGATATTAATGTCTGTTTATCATCTTGGTAATGATATAAACATCTAGTGAGGATGTCTTCCTTCACTTTTATATACCTTATTTTAATATATTTTATACATACTATTAGACCTCCTAACTTATTAAGAAATGCTTGACTATCTGGGTTATATCAAATTATTTATTTATTTATGTGTTTAATTTATTTATTTTTATTTTTATTTTTTGAGATGGAGTATTGCTGTGTCGTCCAGGCTGAAGTGCAGTGGCACGATCTCAGCTGACTGCAACCTCTGCCTCCCAGGTTCAAGCAATTCTCCTTCCTCAGCCTCCTGAGTAGTTGGGATTATAGGCACACACCAACATACCCGGCTACTTTTTGTATTTTTAGTAGAGGTGGGGTTTCACCATGTTGGCCAGGCTGGTCATGAACTCCGGACCTCCAGTGATTCACGCACCTCAGCCTCCCAAAGTACTGAGATTACAGGAGTGAGCCACCACACCCGGCCTGTATCAAATTTGTATACACATGAAATACTGACACAAATTTCGAACAGCTTCTGCTCATTAAATTATAATAAAAAGTCACACAGCATGGTAAATGGATGGGTAATCATTTACATTCTTTTATAAACAAGGGCTAGAAGAAGAAAGAGACAGAGGGAGAGGAAGGAACGGGAGGAAGAGAAAGCGAATAAGTAAGTAAGGGAAGAGAAGGCAGGAAGAAGGAAGGGAAGGAGGGAGAAACGGGGAGAGAGAAAGAGAGAAAGAGAAAGCCAAAATAGATGAGTGCAAAGAGTATTTCTAGATAGCATCTAATTTACTCTAGAATGTATGTATTTAAATACATATTGCATGTCTAACATGTATGCTTTTACTTTGCATTTTTAAAAATTTGAACTATATACCTTAAAGTGTTCATAAATGTATAGATAGTAACTGTCTAAATAAAAATGAGCTTATTAAAAGTTATGTGTTAAAGGAAAAAAATAAAAGAGGACCTACACCAAATTACATGATTATAGATGAACCACAAATAGAATCTGGACAGTCTCAAGTGTGGCTTCACCATCTTTATTTCAGGTAATCATTGCAGTGATTTCCTCTGAGTTTACTGTTTCTACCTTTAATAATATGTATGAGTCATATCTATAGAGTAAGTATATATGTAATGACACAATACTGAATATGCTAATTTGTTAATCCAGAATTATATTTATTTATTTATTTATTTTGAGACGGAATCTGGCTCTGTCGCCCAGGCTGGAGTGCAGGGGCCATCTCTGCTCACTGCAAGCTCCGCCTCCCAGGTTCACGCCATTCTCCTGCCTCAGCCTCCCAAGTAGCTGGGACTACAGGCGCCCGCCACCACGCCCGGCTAATTTTTTGTATTTTTAGTAGAGACGGAGTATCACCGTGTTAGCCAGGATGGTCTCGATCTCCTGACCTTGTGATCCACCCGCTTCGGCCTCCCAAAGTGCTGGGATTACAGGCGTGAGCCACCGAGCCAGCCCCAGAATTATATTAAATGATAGAGCACAGCTCTTCTGTTGAATGATAACCAAATAAGGACCAAATAAAGTCTTTTCTTTAAAGCAAGCGCAGATATACTCACTTTGTTTTGTTGTTGTTATTTTAAATAAAAATTGTATATGTTTAAACAACAAACTAAAAAACAAAAGCAAATACAGATAGTTAAAAGTGAGTGATGCTAATCTGCATTGCACAAATTTCCACTGAAGGAATTTGTCCTCCAGGAGTATGTCCTCTTGATATTTTAAGTTGAAGCTTAGAGTTCATTTTCCCCCATAAACAACATGAAGGGAGTTGCCTAGTAAAGCCAAAATGGAATTATTAGTAGTTTATAGGTAAAATAGAATTTCATGGTCTCATTTAAAATTGAATTACCCAATAAAACACTGCTTTCATGATATAGTATGTATGAATTCCAAGAAACAATTTAAGTCGATTTGAAGAAAACCCATCTGTACAAAATAAAGTTCCTTTGGGGAAATTTGTAGTTTGTTTTCTATACCCTTCAATGGGATTGGGGAACTAAACAGTTGCCCAAGCCTATTATCATATAAATCAAATAAAACTCAATACTTTCATCTCCATCCGCCTCTCAATAGTTTATTATGTCTGAAAGACTTAAGATGGGGTTCATTTTTATTCCCCTTCTGGATTAGAAGGAAGACATGCCTTTCTGAGCACAGCTGGAAAACATGCATCTTGGTGGCCCACCCCTGCCTTTTCCTTCTGTTAAGGTTCTCCCGCGGAAGCTGAAGCTTGCAGTATGCACAGCTGCTAAGGCGAAGATAACTCTTCCCACAATAAATGAAGGGAGCTCTTCACTGCATAGAACATAAAGAGTTGATTGTACTGGGATGGGCAGAATTACTGCAGCTACGCTGCTGGCAGCGCAACCCATGCCGTTCGTAAACTACTCAGTGCCCACGAGCAGTACTGGCAGACAGAAACCTAGGAAAGGCCTAGACGGCTCAGAAACATTGCACAACATTTCTCAAACTGATAAGGAAATAATATTCTCCTTTTTTCCCCACATTAAGCAGTATGAGGCATTCAGGTGTTCTAGATAGTAAATGGTAACTAATTCTGTTTCCAAGTAAAGGTGTGGCCAGAATATTTAGAGGGGAAATCCAGAAGAAAGGACATTAATACGCAGTCTTAACCTTCTCTTTCTTGCATAACATACTGCTTCATTGGACCATTTAAATAATTTTTCCTCCTCCTTCTGTTTACAAATATTTATAGCTATAGTATGGCAACACGTTCTCATTTGATACCATGCCAAGGCATATTCATTCTTTTAATATTTCCTCATAAATCAATACTTCTAACTCTTTCATCATTTTTGTGGCTTTTCTCGGAAGCTCTTTTAATTTATCTAAATCTTTTTTAGAGCTAAGGTGCCAAGAACTCAATCACAAAGACAATCTCAATAGCCATGTATGAAGGGAAAAAGAAAAGGCGGAAAATCCTCGCTCCAAAGCACTTTTATAAGTCATACTTCCAGTAACTACAGTTCTGACTACAGGGTCTATTCTTCCCACAGGGCAAGGAGAATTCAAGCATTCTTTCACATAGCTCAAACTTCCCCAGACTGAGGGCTTTGGACTTTTGGTGTTGGAGGGAGGTCAGGAAGGCTATTGGAAGAGTGCTGAATTAGAAAGTCCCAAATACCAATCCCCTCTTACATAATAGCGTCTTTTCTGCAGAAAGAGTAGAAAGAATTTTAAAATGTAAATCCCCTAAGGACATCTGGCTCTGATGTATTAGTCTGAAAAAAAAAAAATCCAAGGAAAAGGGGGCTGTTCTAGAATTTCCTTAGAGAGCTAATACTCTTTCTAGTCCTTTTGGGACAAGCCAGGGTGAACTAGGTCCCTTTTCCATGATCTCTATTAGCAAGAGCCAGAATAAAAGCCAAATGAGGATGCCTACCTAATTATTTTCTTCGCCCTTCACCTGGCTACTTTTACCAGGTGGTTATAGTTCAGTAAGTGCTCTACTAATCATTCAATAAAACGGACAATATAACATCTTCGTCTGTTACCAAAAATATGTACTATATATTTAAAGTATATACTATTAAATTTTGTCTTCTGGCTCTGAATTATTCATCAGTACAGATTGAGTACAGTTTTTCTTTATTATTGTTATTATTATTTGCCTTTTTCAAGTGAACATATTATTTCTTTAGAAGCACTTAAAATATTACATGAACTTCAAGTCATGTAACAGTAGTTATCTCCAAGCAGATTTAAATTCCTTAAAGATTATGTTTGATACTATGTTTTACTAAAAGTTAGATATAATACAATTACTTTTAGTTTGACTTTGGCCTACTAGTTTTGCATACAACAAAAAAATAGAATTTGTATGTGAAAATAAAATGTAATGAGCAGAGACCTTAATCTACATTGTTAGAACTGTTACAAATAAATGTGTTCCACAGACTAATCATCTGTCATCAAGTAAAAGACTGACAGTAGTGAATAAAATCTGAGTTTATTAGCCAACTGCTGTTAACATTGGCAGAGTAATGCAAATATAACTGAGCTATCTTAATTATTCTTTATTTTATAATAAACAGTTCAAATACACTAGGATGAAGTAATCCATTAACTCTCATGAGTAATGTCACAGGAAGTTGTATTCTTTGTCTTCTCAAGAGCATTCCTCCGTCTTGCTTCAGGGTATGGTAAGTTTTTGGACTTTTCTAAACAATTTAAATCTTTCCTATAGATTGCTGTCTCTAAAAATATTTGTCTCTGGCTGTATCAAAAAAGAGTATGAAACCAATTAAGAGTTCATGTAACCAAAATGCTCAAAAAAGACTAACGTACAACAAACCCTTCAATAGCATCCAGGAAATATCTTTAAAGTCATAATTTGTTTCTATTTTCCTATAAAGTAATAACAAATTTGACGTTAGAACGACCAAAAATACTGTTTTGCAGGTAACCAAATGCCAATTTTCTAATTTTGAGTAACGCCATCACAAAATAAAACTACAGAATGATAGGCCATAAACTACCAGAGGTTTCTATGGGCGAGCCATTCTAAAAGCTGTACTACTCTTGCTCTTCCACAATTTGCAAAATCAAAACAAATCTTATCTACACAAGAGCAACAATTACCAACATATGTTTCTTGACCTCCTACCTCCCTTCTGAAATTCAGTTTTCTCTGCTTTAGTTAATTTCTTTAATTGGCTAATCTCTTTTGGCCTTTCTCCAAACCTTACTTCAGGTCACTCTAAATAAGATTATCTATTACTAAAGCGATGTTCTTAGTATCTATCTGGGGAAGTAAAAATGTATTTTTCCAAAGGCAAAGTGTTCTTGAAGTATAAATTTTATTATTTTTCCCTAAAAATATCAAAGTAAAGTACCCTATGTTAGCCACACACTTTGTAAAAAGAAAGATATGGCCAGGCGCGGTGGCTCATGCTGTAATCCTAACACTTCGGGAGGCTGAGGAGGGTGGATCACCTGAGGTCAGGAGTTCGAGACCAGCCCGGCCAACATGGTGAAACCCTCTCTGTACTTAAAATACAAAAAAATTAGCCGGGAGTGGTGGCTCATGCCTGTAATCCCAGCTACTCAGGAGGCTGAGGCAGGAGAATTGCTTGAACCCAGAAGCCGGAGGTTGCAGTGAGCTGAGACCACACCATTGCACTCTAGCCTGGGCAACAGAACCAAACTTTGTCTAAACAAAACAAAGCAAATAATAAAAAAAAAAAAAAAGAAAGTTATGCTACATTAATCTGGAACTGAAAGAATAAATGATTGTATAGACCCAGTAAACACTAACTTTAACAAAATATATTTACAAATTAAATATTTCTACTACCATCTAGAGAATAGAATTGAATAATCATACAGTGTAATAAAATTGGATCACTTTGCCTCTAGTTGAAAGCAAGAGACAATTAAAATTCTGCATTAGTCTTGTGCTTTGCAAGGTTATGCTTTGCGGGGGCAAGAACATGAAATACTGCTAGTCGATGGCAATTTTATGTCACTCGTTATTAGGATCTAAGATATATAACTCCATTTATTGTATCTAATTTTCATAAATAGTATCTAAGTGACACCATCTATTCTAAAGAATACCATCACATTTTATATTTATTCAGGTTTTACATTGTCATTAGTGTAAAACTTTGAGCTCAGAATGAAAGAGTTTTACTAGAAAGCGCATAATTAGAGAGTTCATACAATAATAACATATGCTTGGAGAAAAGTCATGTTAACTTGCTTTCTGACTTCAAAAAATTTAACCTAAATTTTTACCTCAAAAAATCAGCAATTGACTTCCACCATTTTTATGCCATACATGAACTCCTAAATACATTGCATGAATTTTAAATAATACTTATTACTTCTTTTCTAGATAATAAGCATGATAATATAAAATGCAGAACAATTTGGATACTACAAAAATTATAAAAATAAATGTAAAAATTAATGAGTAATAACATTATTAGAGATAAACACTAGTATACAATTTGGAGTTTTATGCCTAGATATATATCTATTTACATAGGTAGATAGAAAACATGCTGGATATATAGTTTTGCAATACAGTTTTTCCCCCTTAGTGATATATAATTAAATATTTCCAATGACAGTAAAAATCCTCTGATAACTTCAATTTAAAACAATGACGTATCCATATTATGATGGCATAATTTATTTTATTCCTCTCCTAATTTTAAACAATTTTTAGAACCTTAGGAACAAAAAATAATACAGAGATGAAGATCTTTGTACATATAATTTTGTCCACTTCTCTGAAAACTTCCTTAAAAAAATTCTGGAAATGGAAATACTTAAAGAGAAAGAATATTTTTTAAGATTGACACTATTTCCTAATTGCTTTTCAAAAATGTAGCAATCATTATAACTCCTTCTCACAGCAATGTATGAGAACCCAGGATTTTCATCCTCTTACCACCACCCTCCACCCTGCAGTCCTCCAACCACCCCCCAAGTCCCGACACCACCAGCCAGCAAAAAGATGTTCTCATAGTGTCATAGTGATAGATGAAAAATGATACTCACTAGCATTTTATTTTGCATTTCATTTAATTATAAATAAAATATGGTTTTTTTCCCATCAATATAGTGGTCATCCGCTTTTCTTTTAGGAAGTTTAATAACTTTTTGCCTAGTTTTTAGATTAATCATTTAGATAAGTTGAATATTTTTCATCATGATTTGTGAGCTAATTTTATATTAAGAATATTATCCCATTTATACATTCGTAGCATATAACGAGGCACTTAGTTTTTAATAGGTTTATAATATTTTTGTATATACAGGCTTTTAGACATTTAGGTAATCATTTCAAAAGAACTTTATTTGTGATATCTTCTATTATTTAATGCCTAAAATGTTATTCCTTATTCAGCCATCTTTTAAAAAAATAACTCTTCAATAATTCTGACATTTATGTTGAAATATGAAGGCAAAAGACATATTCTTTTTTCATTTTTTCTCAAATGATAAACTTACTTTTTCAACATCATTCAATAAATAATGAATTCAATCATTCAACAATGCATTCAACAGTTACTCATTCTTGCCATGAGCTTAATATTATTATGAGTGATATAATCCAGTGGTGAAACAAAGACTTTACTCTTAGAAAATTTGCATTCCAGGGGAAGAGAAAATAACAAATAATTACATAACTTATTGTGTACTGCAGAAAAACAATGCTTTGAATAAAAAAATAAAAAGCAGATTAAGAGAAAGAGAGGACTAAATATTTGTGAATGGAGGGAGAGATTTAACATAGGTTACAAAATCCTGTCTTATGAAAAGAAAGTTCATCAGAGACCTGTATCTGAATTAGTATTTTCTAGGTCTACTTATTGTGTGTGTGCGTGTGTGTGTGTGTGTATGATTTTTATGTTTGGGCATTCAAAGAGAAATTTAGAAAGTTAGACTTTACTATTTTAAACAGTATCCACATGTAAGAATGTGTTGTTTATTGAAATAGTTTTCTTTATATTGTATATAATTCAAACTCATTAAACTTCCCTCTAGCACAGCTTATATTTATTTCTTCTTTGCTCCTTTTGCTCTGTCAATACCCTCTCTGTAAACCACCCCTTATGTAAACAAATAAAGAATACAAATTACACACTTGCTTTAGGTTTCCAATGACTTTCAAACTTCAAATAATACATCCTTTTCTGTATTCCCATTTTGCTTGGTTGATACTGCACTACCGAACCACTTCTTAAATTTTGTCTTATATTTTTCTGATTAATACTGTTCTGAATGTACATTTCATGTCTTGAACCTTATTACAAATTCATCAAAAGCAGGGAATATATTCTACACCTAGTTGACAGCACAAAAGGAATTTTAAAATATCCTTTGACTTGAAAAACTTCTTTAAAACCATACTAATAAAACGAGGCGAAAAAGGAGTTCTATAAGATAATAATAATTTTACAAATTGAAATACACTTGAAAAATAAATGATACTTTTATTTTTCTCTCAAACTTTAAAACTGCAAGCCAGGATTCCCTGCTAGGACATGGGATTGTGTTACAGGAAGTTTTGTTGAAGATAGCTTATTATTAAGCAACAATTATGATATTTTTAAAAATAAACATAAGCAATTTTCAAATGCTGATCTTTCTAGTGCACTGAAATAATTTTTAAGTTTTAGTGTAAAATTTTAAAACCTAAAGTACTACTTAAAGTCTCATATACAGACTCAAGTTATTTTGAAGTATCAATCTCTTTTAGTCATCTAAATTAAGGTACTGACTCTCCAGTCATGAATTATATTCAAGACACGATTTAATATATTTTCTCATAAAATATTAACATTATAATAATTAATCTCCTTACCCCAGGCACATTTTTATATTCCGAATAAGAGTAAGGGAAGCACAGAACCAGTGAAATAGTTTGAGGATGGTAAGGCAAAAAGTAGTTTCCTGTATGGAATATCTCTGAAATTCTTTCATTCCCAAAATGTAGTAATTAAGAGGTACTACATGAATTTTAAATTTTCCGTACTCATAGTGATTTTCCAAGTGTAAGAATAAGAGATTCTCATTGTTACTGAAACAGAACCAGAAAATAATAAACACCAAGATAGTTTCTATATTGACTTATAAATTCTAAGTTTCTAGGTTTATAAATTGAGATGCTTTATGTTATAACATCATATAAATCAGTATTCCTACCTTTTTGATAAAAATATCTATTAGCATTATTTTTCATTTCATATCTGATAACATTGTAAGTAACCTTTTTTGAAGAAAACATTTACAGTATATACTGTAACCTTTCAATGATTATTTTGAAATGTTTACAAAAATAAAATATATATAATTTCATTTTATAAAATACTCTCAAATTATATAAAGCATCTGATATTTAGAAAAGGAACTAAGCAAAAAATGTTGGATATTGCATTAACATCAGGAATATTACTGAATACCTTAGAAACATTATGTCCTTTGTATAAACATAGTATTAGTTGAAATGCACTTAAGACATGCTTTAAAAATCGTATGAAAATATTCTATCACCAGCAGGCAGAAAAAGTGTTCCTGAGCAAACCACAATGACTGGGGGAAAAAAGAATAGATATATTTGCATACATTATAAACAATAATGGCAAAGTACAAAAAAAGTCAAAAATCAAGTGATAAAATATTTGCAACACAAATGATAAGCAAATGTTAATATCCCTAATATGTAAAAAGCTCCAATAAATTGTAAGAAGAAAACAAACAAATTTGATAGAAAAAGGGCAAAGGAAAAGAATTAGCAATTCACAGAAGCGGAAATTTAAATTGCTAATCAACATATGAAAAGATATTCCCTCTCATTTGTAGTCAGAGAAATGCAAATTAAATCAACAACGAAATACACATAAAATTGGCAAACTTAAAAAGATTTACTATATCCAGTGCTGGTGGAGAGACTGAAACAGTTACTCTCATGAATTATTGGTTAGAGTATGAATTGCTACTCACCACTGTGAAAATGAATTTAGAAATATATAGTAAATTTAAGGATTACTATTGATTCAGTCATCCTAATTTGGAGAATCTAGCCTATAGAAATTATTGTATTACTTATAAAAACATATGTAAAAAATGATTATCGTAGCTTTGTAGCTGCAAAAAGCTGGAGGGAAAGTAATTAAATTTGACTATCCAATGATAGGCAAATGTTTATATACATTTTATTATACTTTTTATTATAATTTTATAGAATGCTGTGTCACTAGGAAGAATGAGTCAGAGCTATCTCTTTTGGCCTAGAGGAAAACTCATGGTATGTTTTTAAATGATAAAAAACATTTGTATTGTAGAACAATGCAACTACCAGTATTATCCCAGTTTTTAAAAATCATATAACAAACCTCATATGTGTATACAATACATTTTGCACTTGTATAAGTTTGTATATGTGTTTTATATGTTTATAATCATACGAGAACAGCATGGAATATGGAATGACATAAACTAGGCTATTATCTTTGATCATTTGGAGAGTTATGAAAAGAAGAAAGGGTGGGAGAGATTTTTAATTGTTTTATTTAAATATAGCAACACTAATTCATTCAATTAGCTTTGGGAAAAATTGTGACAATTAAGATTAGTAAAGGATAAAGTATATAAATCCCAATATATCACTTTAAAAATATCTGTGATCCTAGGTATATATCCAAGAGAAATGAAAGCATATATGCATATATAAACTCATTAACAAACATTAATATCATCACTATTTATACCACCTAAAAGGTGGAAAAAAATCTATTAACATAAATAAATTTTTAAAATGTGGCGTATCCATACAATGAAATATTTTTGGTAATAAAAAGGAATGAAATACTAATACATGATACAGCATCAGTGAGCCTTGAAAGTATTAAGCAAAATGAAAGAAGTAAGTCACGAAAGACCACATAGTATATGGTTACATTTATATAGACCTCCAGAAAAAGGAGACCTATAGAGACAGTAAGTCAGGGGTTGGCTAGGGCTAGGCTGTGGGGCTTTCAAGAGGAAGATGGTGAGTGACTGCTAATGGATGGGGGGTTTCTTTTTGGAGGGCACAGGAGGTGAAAATGTTCTAAAATTGGATTTTTGTCATAGCTGCACAGCTTTGTGAATCTACTAAATAACATTCAGTGTTGGCCTGAGATGGGTGAATTGTATGGCATAAGAATAATACCTCGATGTAGCTGAAAGAAAACCTATGACCAATTATTTGAACATGTAAACTGTTTCTTAACAAATTCATTTTTAAATATTATACTCATTAACTAAAAACCTTATAATAAGCCATCAAAGGAGAATAAGGTACTCCATATAAATAAAATTTCCTGCTAGTGAAGAATTCCCACTTAAAATGTCAACACTTTCTCTTAATTTTACATATTTGGGATGGGAAAATATCTTTGTTATAAACCTACTTGACTTTTTAAGCAGTGTCTAATAATAATATGCCATACTTTCCTTGAAAATAGGTGTCAATAATAGGAACATCATCTTTAATGTTATGACTATGTAGTTTAAATATAATACACCAACATTTCCCCCAGGACTTCCCACTAATTACCTTTGATGGTAAAGATCATTAAATATACATCTAAATAAGAGTGAAAGAATAAATCTCATTTAAGAGAAGTCCTGAGTTCTCATGAATAATGTACCTGATCTTAAATGTTTACATATGGTGAGATAAATTTTGGCCGTTCAGATCTTTTCCCTCGATTTCTGGTTATTCACTCTGTTCGATATAAGCAAGATTGCTAGACCATAAGACACATGTGACATTAATATCTCAATTTTAAATCTGGGCAGGGCTCCTGATATTCTTGGATGCTCAAATTATTAAGATTTTCATATCTATTTTTATCCTGTTGGTGATTTAAATCACATCATGAATATCTTTTTTTCAGTATAGAGTTTGCCAAATGCGGTTGTCATCAATGAAGGCAGCCACTAACATTTTGAAATGAAACATCAGAATGGTTTCAAATTCTGTGACAGATCAATTTAGCAGTATTATACAAGAGCAAGAAAAACACAGACTGGATTTGCTTCTGTGGTTTTCTATACATTTCTTTCTCAAACGGATAAATGTTATTATTTAGAAATAGAAATATGTGATCCTTTCTGCTCCCATCTTGTATTTGTAATGGTATGACTTCTAAAATTTATAACCAAACTAAATTATTAGATATTAAGAGAGATTAAATATAAAACTCATTACTTATCCAAGTGTGAGCTTTGACTCGATTTTCTTTAAACCTCACCTTACCCCTACAACTAATCATTTACTTATATTTCAAAGATTTTTTTTCAGTGTGTTATAGTGGTAAGAGCTTTAATTTTGAAGTCAAATATAGGGCTTATCTTAAATTCTGGCTTAATTTATTTCTAAGCATTTACTTGGTTGCTTATTTAACCTTTCCAAACTTGCTTTTTAAATTTTTTTAAATTTTTTATAAAATTAGAAAAATAGTATCTACTTCCTAGTTCTTCGGAGGGTTCAGCTAGTCATCATTAATAAAAAGACTTTCATATATAGTGCCTCTTAGGAAAAAAAAAAAACGCTTAGTAACAGTTAATTTTCTTTTTCATAACTGCTTAGCCTACAACTTCCATCTTAATCAAAGCCCTTATCACTTTGTTTGATCTCTATACAGAATACTGCTGCCAGCTTTATCTTCCTAAAATCCACTAACGTCTTCACTCCTTAAAAATCTTCAATGGCACATGATGGGAATAACTTGCCAAATAAACTCAAAATGCTTTAGCGTGACCTTTAAAATCCTCCTTAATCTGGCCTCATCTTTCTTCTATTCCAAACTGATGTACTCATGATATTTTAAATAACTTGCTCTCCCTAAATCTGCCATTTTCTAATGTCGGGCCTTAAAAAAAAGAATATTAACTTTTAACTCGTTTTTCTGATTCTATAACTACATTTTACAGTTTCCTTTTCCATTAAACCATCTAACGACATCTTACTTGTCCAATCCTCACAACTATCCAGATCTCAATTTTTAGTTAACTCATAAAACTCTTCCTGATTATTCTAATTATAATTCACATCTGCCATTTTCTAACCTCTAGAACAATGGATTTAGAGTTTACAATGTAATTAATTTTGTGTTTCTATGAAATGTTCAGGAATTATTTGCTGTGATTTATCATCTATGTGTGATTTATGTGTACAACATAAGTAAAGTTATATTTTACCCACAGCTGCCCCTCCTAAAAGAACCTGGCCCACAATGGGTAATCTATTACCTACTACCATGTGGAAAACTTGATTTGCTCTTATTTAGTTAGTTTCCACTCAATCAGCCAATGATACTCTATTTACCTATATTTACAAGATTATTCCATGTAATTCATGTTTCTGAAACATCAAGAAAATTAACTCCCACTGTATTTACTTCAAAACTATAAACAATATTTGGTAGCATTTTCCTTTAAACCGAAAACACAATTTATTTGCAACGTCTCTGTCCCAAAGCATGTTCATCAGTCTTTATTTTATACCTACTACATTTTAATCAGCTTGGGATTTTTGATCATTTAATTTTGAAAACCTGTGTGAATAGCTCTAAGAATTACTGCAAAAAAGTGTGCCTGCTGCTGGAGCTCATCTTTTGTAAATGAGCCAAATATTTTACACATATTTATTCTATACTTGTTTTCTGAAAAACATCATTAGTATCCATATTTACATGCCCAGTATACATACAGGCCAATATGTCTAACAAAAAGAAAAATTAAATTGTATAATCCAACTATTATTGGTCAATTTCAGACCTAGGTTTGTTGTCTTATTCAAGTTGTAAAAAAATATATATATAAATTTCTATAAGCATAACTTTATTTTTAGAACAATTTTCATTTAATTCCAACTTTAAATCTTATCTTCTGTGCCTTTAGTTCTTCTCACCTCAGTAGGGGATTAAAATGTGATAAATAGTTGCTGATTTTCTTCAACCCCTTTGATTTTGAGTTATTGTTCTTACTCTCCATTTTCCTGTCTTCACTGTATATCTAAAAACTGCCATACAGCCTCATGCCTCATAGGTGTCATTCCATTTCAGCAAAACAATGTAATTAGTTACATTGCAGAAGTTTACTGAGCAGTCATTTTGTACAGGGAACTAAGACACTGTAGAAAAAATGCAGGAAAAAATGCGTAGCCTTGAGGGGTTTCAAAATCTGCTGGAGGTAGGAAAGGGGGGGCACAAAATTTCCAAAACATTAATTACAAACAATTGAAAAGACTGACATGCTATCTACTCAACATGTAAAGTAACAATAAGAGTACTGGTGGACTATAGAAAAAATAAAGAACTTGTTAAACAAAAGGTTAAATTATTTGGATTTGAAGTAGGTAAGTTTTAGAGTAGTAAGCCTTGGATGTAACAAAAATAAAATTAACATTAAAAAGCTGTGGTTTTCTGTGGAGAGGAGAGATGGGTACTTAGAAGGAGATGATATATAAAGTGGCAAAGAGGTAGACTATGAAAAATTGAAATTTAGGGTATAATCCATTCATGAAGCAGAGGATTCATTAAGATTAAATGTGATAAAGTTGAAGAAAAATATACTGGATTACGGTCATTCCAAGATGGCCAAATAGAAACAGCTCCAGTCTACAGCTCCCAGCATGAGCGATGCAGAAGAAGGGTGATTTCTGCATTTCCAAGTGAGGTACCAGGTTCATCTCACTGGGTCTTGTCAGACAGTGGATGCAGCCCACAGAGTGTGAGCCGAAGCAGGGTGGGGCATCGCCTCATCTGGAAAGTGTAAGGGGTCGGGGAATTCCCTTTTCTAACCAAGGGAAGCAGTGACAGAATGGTACCTGGAAAATCAGGACACTCCCACCCAATACTGTGCTTTTCCAACGGTCTTAGCAATCGGCACACCAGGAGATTATATCCCACACCTGGCTTGGAGAGTCCCACGCCCACAGAGCCTTGCTCACTGCTAGCACAGCAGTCTGAGATCGAACTCCAAGGTGGCAGCAAGGCTGGGAGAGGGGCGTCTGCCATTGCTGAGGCTTGAGTAGGTAAACAAAGCAGCCGGGAAGCTCCAACTGGGTGGAGCCCACAGCAGCTCAAGGAGGTCTGCCTGCCTCTGTAGACTCTACATCTGGGGGCAGGGCATAGCTGAACAAAAGGCAGCAGAAACTTCTGCAGACTTAAACATCCCTGTCTGACAGCTTTGAAGAGAGTAGTGGTTCTCCCAGCATGGAGTTTGAGATCTGAGAACAGACAGACTGCCCCCTCAAGTGGGTCCCTGACCCCCGAGTAGCCTAACTGGGAGACACCTCCCAGTAGGGGCCAACTGACATCTCATACAGCTGGGTGCCCCTCTGAGACGAAGCTTCCAGAGGAAGGATCAGGCAGCAACATTTGCCATTCTGCCATGTTTGCTGTTCTGCAGCCTCTGCTGGTGATACCAGTCAAACAAGGTCTGGAGTGGACCTACAGCAAACTGCAACAGACCTGCAGCTGGGGGTCCTCACTGTTAGAAGGAAAACTAACAAACAGAAACAACATCCACACCAAAACCCCATCTGTACGTCACCATCAACAAAGACCAAAGGTAGATAAAACCACAAAGATGGGGAAAAAACAGCAGAAAAACTGAAAACTCTAAAAATCAGAGCACCTCTTCTCCTCCAAAGGAATGGAGCTCCTCACCAGCAATGGAACAAAGCTGGATGGAGAATGACTTTGATGAGCTGAGTGAAGAAGGCTTCAGAAGATTGGTAATAACAAATTTCTCCGAGCTAAAGGCAGATGTTTGAACCCATCGCAAAGAAGCTAAAAACCTTGAAAAAATATTAGATGAATGGCTAACTAGAATAAACAGCATAGAGAAGATCTGAAATGACCTGATGGAGCTGAAAACCATGGCAGGAGAACTACGTGATGCATGCACAAGCTTCAGTAGCTGATTCGATCAAGTGGAAGAAAGGATACCAGCAATTGAAGATCAAATGAATGAAATGAAATGAGAGGAGAAGTTTAGAGAAAAAAGAGTAAAAAGAAATGAACAAAGCCTCCAAGAAATATGGGACAATGTGAAAAGACCAAATCTACATCTGATTGGTGCGCCTTAAAGTGGCGAAGAGAATGGGACCAAGTTGGAAAACACTCTTCAGGATATTATCCAGGAGAACTTCCCCAACCTAGCAAGGCAGGCCAACATTCAAATTCAGGAAATACAGAGAATGCCACAAAGATACTCCTCGAGAAGAGCAACCCCAAGACACATAATTATCAGATTCACCAAAGCTGAAACGAAGGAAAAAATGTTAAGGGCAGCCACAGAGAAAGGTTGGTTACCCACAAAGTGAAGCCCATCAGACTAACACTGGATCTCTCGGCAGAAACTCTACAAGCCAGAAGAGAGTGGGGGCCAATATTCAACTTCCTTAAAGAAAAGAATTTTCAACCTAGAATTTCATATCCAGCCAAACTAAGCTTCATAAGTGAAGGAGAAATAAAATCCTTTACAGACAAGCAAATGCTGAGAGATTTTGTCACCACCAGGTCTGCCTTACAAGAGCTCCTGAAGGAAGCTCTAAATGTGGAAAGAAACAACTGGTACCAGCCACTGCAAAAACATACCAAATTGTAAAGACCATCAATGCTAGGAAGAAACTGCATCAACTAACAAGCAAAATAACCAGTTAACATCATAATGACAGAATCAAATTCATACACAACAATAATAACCTTAAATGTAAATGGGCTAAATTCTCCGATTAAAAGACACAGACTGGCAAATTGGATAAAGAGTGAAGACCCATCAGTGTGCTGTATTCAGGAGACCCATCTCACTTGGAGAGACACACATAGGCTCAAAATAAAGGGATGGAGGAAGATCTACCAAGCAAATGGAAAACAAAAAAAAAACAGGGGTTGCAATCCTCATCTCAGAAAAAACAGAATTTAAACCAACAAAGATCAAAAGAGACAAAGAAGGCCATTACAAAATGGTAAAGGGATCAATTCAACAAGAAGAGCTAACTATCCTAAATATATATGCACCCAATACAGGAGCACCCAGATTCATAAAGCAGGTCCTTAGAGACCTACAAAGAGACTTAGACTCCCAGACAATAATAATGGGAGATTTTAACACCCCACTGTCAACATTAGGCAGTTCAACGAGACAGAAACTTCACAAGGATATCCAGGAATTGAACTCAGCTCTGCACCAACCAGACCTAATAGACACCTACAAAACTCTGCACCCCAGGTCAAGAGAATATACATTCTTCTCAGCACCACGTAGCACTTATATCAAAATTGACCACATAGTTGTAAGTAAAGCACTCCTCAGCAAATGTAAAAGAACAGAAATTATAAGAAACTGTCTCTCAGACCACAGTGCAATCAAACTAGAACTCAGGATTGAGAAACTCACTCAAAACTGCTCAACTACATGGAAACTGAACAACCTGCTCCTGAATGTACTGGGTACATAACGAAATGAAGACAGAAATAAAGATGTTCTTTGAAACCAATGAGAACAAAGACACAACATATGAGAACCTCTGGGACACATTTAAAGCAGTGTGTAGAGGGAAATTTATAGCACTAAATGCCCACAAGAGAAAGCAGGAAAGATCTAAAATTGACAACCTAAGATCACAATTAAAAGAACAAGAGAAGCAAGAGCAAACACATTCAAAAGCTAGCAGAAGGCAAGAAATAACTAAGATTAGAGCAGAACTGACAGAGATAGAGACACAAAAAACCCTTCAAAAAATCAATGAATCCAGGAGCTCATTTTTTGAAAAGATCAACAAAATTGACAGACCGCTAGCAAAACTAATAAAGAAGAAAAGAGAGAAGAATCAAATAGACGCAATAAAAAAGGATAAAGGGGATATCACCACCAATCCCACAGAAATACAAACTACCATCAGAGAATACTATAAATACCTCAAGGCAAATAAACTAGAAAATCTAGAAGAAAGGGAAAAATTCCTGGAAATATACACCCTCTCAAGACTAAACCAGGAAGAAGCTGAATCCGTGAACAGACCAATTACAGGCTCTGAAATTGAGGCAATAATTAATAGCCTACCAACCAAAAAATGTCCAGGACCAGATGGATTCACAGCCAGTTTCTACCAGAGGTACAAGCGGGAGCTGGTACCATTCCTTCTGAAACTATTCCAATGAATAGAAACAGAGAGAATCCTCCCTAACTCATTTTATGAGGCCAGCATCATCCTGATACCAAAGCCTGACAGAGACACAACAAAAAAAGAGAATTTTAGACCAATATCCCTGATGAATGCAAATCAATAAATGTAATCCAGCATATAAACAGAACCAAAGACAAAAACCACATGATTATCGCAATAGATGCAGAAAAGGCCTTTGACAAAATTCAACAGCAATTCAAGCTAAAAACTCTCAATAAACTAGGTATTGATGAGACATATCTCAAAATAATAAGAGCTATTTATGACAAACCCATAGCCAATATCATACTGAATGGGCAAAACCTGGAAGCATTCCCTTTGAAAATTTGCACAAGACAGGGATGCCCTCTCTCACCACTCCTATTCAACATAGTGTTGGAAGTTCTGGCCAGGGCAATCAAACAGGAGAAAGAAATAAACGGTATTCAATTAGGAAAAGAGGAAGTCAAATTGTCCCTATATGCAGATGACATGATTGCATATTTAGAAAACCCCATCATCTCAGCCCCAAATCTCCTCAAGCTGATAAGCAACTTCAGCAAAGGCTCAGGATACAAAATCAATGTGCAAAAATCACAAGCATACCTATACACCAATAACAGACAAACAGCCAAATCATGAGTGAACTCCCATTCACAATTGCTACAAAGAGAACAAAATAACTAGGAATCCAACTTACAAGGGATGTAAAGGACCTCTTCAAGGGGAACTACAAACCACTGCTCAACGAAATAAAACAGGACACAAACAAATGTAAGAACATTCCATGCTCATGGGTAGGAAGAATCAACATCGTGAAAATGGCCGTACTGCCCAAGGTAATTTATAGATTCAATGCCATCCCCATCAAGCTACCAATGACTTTCTTCACAGAATTGGAAAAAACTACTTTAAAATTCATATGGAACCAAAAAGAGCCCACATTACCAAGACAATCCTAAGCCAAAAGAGCAAAGCTGGAGGCATCATGCTACCTGACTTCAAACTATACTACAAGGCTACAGTAACCAAAACAGCAGGGTAATGGTACCAAAACAGAGATATAGATCAATGGAACAGAACAGAGCCCTCAAAAATAATACCACACATCTACAACCATCTGATCTTTGACACACCTGACAAAAACAAGCAATGGGGAAACGATTCCCTATTTAATAAATGGTGCTGGGAAAACTGGCTAGCCATATGTGGAAGGCTGAAACTGGATCCCTTCCTTACTCCTTATACAACAATTAATTCAAGATGGATTAAAGACTTACATGTTAGACCTAAAACCATAAAAACCCTAGAAGAAAACCTAGGCAACACCATTCAGGACATAGGCATGGGCAAGTACTTCATGACTAAAACACCAAAAGCAATGGCAACAAAAGCCAAAATTGACAAATGGGATCTAATTAAACTAAAGAGCTTCTGCACAGCAAAAGAAACTACCATCAGAGTGAACAGGCAACCTACAGAATGGGAGAAAATTTTTACAATCTACCCATCTGACAAAGGGCTAATATCCAGAATCTACAAATAACTTAAACAAATTTACAAGAAAAAAATCAAACAACCCCATCAAAAATGGGCGAAGGATATGAACAGACACTGCTCAAAAGAAGACATTTATGCAGCCAAGAGACACATAAAAAATGCTCATCATCACTGGCCATCAGAGAAATGCAAATCAAAACCACAATGAGATACCATCTCACACCAGTTAGAATGGCGATCATTAAAAAAGTCAGGAAACAACAGGTGCTGGAGAGGATGTGGAGAAATAGGAACACTTTTACACTGTTGGTGGGACTGTAAACTAGTTCAACCATTGTAGAAGACAGTGTGGCGATTCCTCAAGGATCTAGAACCAGAGATACCATTTGACCCAGCTATCCTATTACTGGGTACATACCCAAAGGATTATAAATCATGCTGCTACAAAGACACATGCACACGTATGTTTATTGCGGCACTATTCACAATAGGAAAGACTTGCAACCAACCCAAATGTCCATCAATGGTAGACTGGATTAAGAAAATGTGGCACATATACACCATGGAATACTATGCAGCCATAAAAAATGATGAGTTCATGTCCTTTGTAGGGACATGGATGAAGCTGGAAACCATGATTCTGAGCAAACTATCGCAAGGATAGAAAACCAAACACCGCATGTTCCCACTCATAGGTGGGAACTGAACAATGAGAACACCTGGACACAGGATGGGGATTATCACACACGGGGGCCTGTCAGGGGATGGGGGAGGGATAGCATTAGGAGATATACCTAATGTAAATGACAAGTTAATGGGTGCAGCACACCAACATGGCGCATGTATACATATGTAACAAAGCTGCACATTGTGCACATGTACCCTAGAACTTAAAGTATAATTAAAAAAACAGAAAAGAAAAATATACTGGATTACTTGGTAGTGCATATCAAATGCTTGCCTAATAAGGTCCATTATTAAATCACTACTGTATGTAATATGTGATTCATTGAAGAAATATTAATAAAATTCTGTGTGGAAAGTAAATGACACATATCACACCATTCTTCTGAATGGAGACTCATTAGAATTTCTTTAGTTTCTTTTTCTTGAGACTTGCCCAGGCTGACGTACAGTGGCGTGATCTCAGCTCAGTGCAACCTCCACTTCCCGGGTTCAAGCGATTCTCCTGCCTTAGTCTCCTGAGTATTTGGGATTACAGGCATCTGCCACCTTTGTATTTTTAGTAGAGACAGGGTTTCACAACGTTGGCCAGGCTGATCTTGAACTCCTGACCTCATGTGATCCACACGCCTCAGCCTCCGAAATTGCTGGGATTACAGGTGTGAACCACCGCATCCGGACGATTCATTAGAATTGCTAATGCACAAAGCACTCTAATTGTGAATATATGGTATGATGATTTTGAACATGCCTGAGACAAAAAAATTGTCATCTATGGACAGCATGGTGCTTAAGGCAGCCTAGCATTAAGCCTCTATGTATAGATAGATAGATAGATAGATAGATAGATAGATAGATAGATAGATAGATAGATAGACAGATTAGATAAAGAGATAAATAGAACATAATGATATTCCATATTGGTTAGTAACTAATGAATACCATCAAATACTCTCTCCTATACTTGAATATGAAAAATATATCCAGAGGCTTACAAAGTATTGTAAAATAGAACCTGATAATCATATAGACATAACATTAAAAATTCCAGGAGGCAATAAGGAAGGTAGAGAGTCAATACTTGGCAGCATTGATGGAGGCAAAGGGACTGAGTCAGAGAATGGACCCTTAGGCGAGTTGCTGCTGAGCCACATGAGGGGCTCTAGTATCCAGGTGACTCCAGTGTTCTGCATAATATACAACCTCATTTTGATACTAAACCTCATAATAATCTTAAAGTCTAGAACAAAAGTCAATGTACAGATTCTATTTTATTTTTCCTCAAGCAGCAATTTTCCAGGATCATTCCTCATAGAATAGTTATCTTGTATTACTCTTTCTTTCCTTCTCGATTTCTTCTATTTTCTTCTTGGTATTACATGGGCTGCACTTGGAACTACAGAGATTTACCATTATTGGCATCCCCTCCTTTCCAACCCAGTATATTTCATACTTTTATGTTTTGCAGTATGGCTTGAGAGGGCAACTTTACCACATACTGCCATCCAAATCACTGCTCCTGATTGCTGTACTTCCATACAGCTCCCAGGGGCTCCATCCCACCTGATATACCCACTTTGAGACTCTCCAGTGGAGAACAAAATATTGCAAAAACAAATTGAAAGTCACTGAACAAATGAGGGTGTTAAGCCCAGTAGGGTGGCCCAGATGAACGGAACACTGCAGAGCTAATCAGGAAACCATGCAACCAGAGAATACAAAGATAGCTGAGCCTATAACAGTGGAGGAACCACACAATGAATACTTCTGATGCCTTCAGCTATTTCACATTTGTCTTGCCAGGGTTTCATAAAAGGGAGCAAACATTTTTCTTGATGTGAGCAGACATGATTTCAAGTTCTAACTGTGTTATTACCTGCTTATATAATCCTGGGTGAAGCAGCCGAACAGTCTATGAGCCCTAGTTGAAGATAATACTGACCAATTTTACATATATGATGTATATCTAATAATAATACCAATTAGATTTATAAAATTATACTATTTCTAAAATGTTTTTATTTATGTTTTAAGTAAATTGTGTATTAAGTCTAATAATTATAACTACATAAATATAAATATCTACTATGACCCTGATAGTTTCTGGATCCAAACAAAATTCATTATGAAGGCTCACGTTTACCAAGACCAGAAACTGACATTCATTCCCTTAGGTACAGTAAAATTATTTCAGGAAAAATTGAAAAATAATTGAAATAAGTGATAAATATAATTTATTAAGAGCCATATTGGCTAGCATACATTTTGCATATGAAATTATCTATCAAAATAACAATTGAAACATAATCATAAATATTTTCAAGAATGGCAAATAGGACATTGTTTTAAACATGGAATAATAATATTATTATTCAAGAGAAGAACACATAATAGGACACAGATAATTAAAAAGCTATTTTTTCTTTCAAAGTTTTAAATAGTTCAAAAGAAAGGTGAGTGAGCATGAATGACCCCTCTTTCCATCTTCCTTCCTCCCCAGCCATTAGCAATGCTGTCACTGCTTCTTTCTAAATGTCAGGAGCAAAGAAGTCACACATTTGCTCTCTTTGGAGGAAAGAAGGAAATGGGTAGCTTTTGTGTGACCAAAATGAACAAATTATCTCTAAGATATTCTAAGGAAAGTCAGTGATGATAGCAACTGAGGCAGTTGCTTACCTATTTTATAGTGTTGATAAATCCCAGAACTGTAATCACTAACATACACGACAGAGGGAAAAATAATAAATGCAAGTTGTAATTCAGATTGGTATAACGAATTAAGGAAACCTATATCATATCCATTAGAGTATTTTTCTAATTTATGAAAGCATAGATTTAGGCCGGGAGCGGTGGCTCACATCTGTAATCCCAGCACTTTGGGAGGCTGAGGCAGGTGGATCACCTGAGGTCAGAAGTTCGAGACCAGCCTGGCCAACATGGTGAAACACCATCTCTACTAAAAATACAAAAATTAGCGGGGCGTGGTAGGGGGCACCTGTAATCCCAGCTACTCAGGAGGCTGAGGCAAGAGAATTGTTTGAACATGGAGGCGGAAGTTGCAGTGAGCCGAGATTGCACCATGCACTCCAGTATGTGCAACAAGAGCAAAACTCCGTCCAAAAAAGAAAGAAAGAAAAGAAGAAAGCATAGATTTCATTTATAATCTTTTCAATGATTTTGATTTCATAAAAACTGATTATGGTGAATTTTATCAGGGAAAAAATTAAACCATTTACTGATAACACGTAGTTAACAAAGACATAATCATCATCAGTTTCACAATGAAATGGCCACCACTCCTCAAAGACGTGAACGCGGTAATCATTTCAGAAGAAATGTTAACAAAAGTGACAATTACAAGGTAAAAGTGTTCTCAGGAAATGGTAGTATAAAATGTGAGCCCTGCTGAAAAGTACTGATTAGCTAAGAAGAAGAGTGAAAACATATGAAGAGAAAAAGGAAAAATGGAGAGAAAAGTACCAAGTCTATCAATACCTGTTGAAGCTAGCCTCTGGCAATTTGTCAAACTAATAATAAATAATAATAACAAGAAGAATCCACTTCCACAACTATGGTATTTATATCGTTCAAGGACTATATATGGGCTGCAGCATGACTCAGTGTAACAGAGTATCTGTGAGCATAAACTCACGAGGCAGACTGCCTGGCTTCAGATTCTGCTCTGCATTTACAAGTTGTGTCATCTTAGAAAGTGTCTTATTTTCCTCATCTGCAAAATGAAGAGTATTAATATCTGCTTCACTGGGTTTTTATGAGGATAATATGAAGGATTTAAAATAGTATATATCGCACATGGTACATATTCAACAAATGGCAGCTCTTGATACATAATGAATTTAAAAAAGCACCAAAGCAAATATGATCAGACTGTACACCCCCATGACTGTTCTTCTTCAAGGTTATCTTCAGAGGGTATGAGTCGTGTTTCTGCTACTGTTTTTAGAATATCTTACTAGGATCTGGTTGCTGTACAAGCTCAGGAAATGTTAAGGATCTCCCTAACATTATTTCAAAATTTCGTAGGCCAAATTGGTTCTACAATCAGCATCCTTTCTTCAGTTCGCGAACAGGTTGTTTGAGACCAAGACAAACAGAATAAAGTGGGTTACTCTGGTACCATGGTTGGGTTATTCTCCACCCACCCCCAAACCCACCCCTCTATCTTTTAGAGAGAAAGGATGGAAGTTGGAGGTGGAGACTAAAGTTGTTATGACCTTATCACGCACTTGGATCTTTGTGGGGAATACACCAAAACAGCTGGGTGTTTTTCTCTCTGTCCTCGCTGTCTACCAGGTACCTCTTAAGCCCACACAACCCCTCCTCTATTACCCTCCTTTGTACTCTTTTGATGTAAGCAATTTCAGCTAAATAAAGTAAAAAAGATAAAAATTAGAAGCTGCAGAAGTTGTTCTAAATTATGCTGCTTACTAAATCAACCAAGATACTCAATTGTTTTGAAACATGTGAGGCAGAAAACACTTCTTCGCCAAATTCAGCACGTGGGCATAATTATTTTTAACATATTTATACTTTAAATATCCATGTGTCAGTATAAAATACTTAACTGACATACTCTAGGCCCTGCATAGAATGGATATGACAACTTTGAAAGTCATAGATCTCACCATCTCTCTGGACTGAGGATACGTTTACGTGTAAGAAAGACCCTCTCTATGTCCAAACCTATGCGTATTTAAGGGATGGGTCAGACAAACACAGCCTTCGATATAAAGGAAAATGATAATATGTGGATAGGAAATCCCTTTTGGCTAGTAAATCTCACTTTTGAATATTCACTACATTTATTTTCATTGTTTCCTCTGATCTTAATGTATGGTTACTCAGAAATCACAGACGAAAATGATGACAAACACTATTTCCATATTTTCCTTTCTATCTAATCCTGAAAACTCATTCCTGGATGCTTTGAGGAGTTTGTTTTTGTCTTTATTGTTGTTGATTATTTGTATTTTGTTTCCTTTCTTCTGTTAGGTATTGCCACAATGCTTGTTGAAATTATCCTAGATATGGAGACATAAATAGTAAGAAATAACGGTATAAGTGATTTCTTAGTTTGAGTTCCTTTTCTAAAATCTAGTCTGAAATTAAATACTGTCCACCATTATCCAGGTTGACAATAGTATATTAAAGTAAACCGAATCCTCGGATAGTTCCTTACTGGCACTAAATCAACTGTTTCAGACTCTGTTATCCCAAATACAGTGCTATTTTCCCTTTCACAAACCAAGGCTCCCTTCTGCTTTTGTGCATTCTCACAATCTGTTCTACCTCCACCTGAATGCTGTGTCTTCTGCCTACCTTACTCTTTTTCTAGAAGTGATCATCAGTTCATCTATCTTAACTGGTTGTCCTTTTGACTGAAGATTTCTGACCATACTTGACCAAGTCAGATTCTCTTTTTCTCAGGATATTGAAATCAGGACTCTGAGATGCCAAGTAGCATCTTGAACAGAAAATTGGGGGTTTGGAGTGTGAGTTATATTTTTCTATCATGCTTAGAAATGTACAGAAAGCTGGTCTCAGGGAAAAAGGGGAAAGTGATGCAGGTGCACATAAAGCAGCCTAGGTAGGAGGATGAGTGACCCACAGAAAAAGAGAAAGACAAAGCAACGCCACTTTGGCCTGAGTCTAACTCCTCAGCACATGATGTCCTCCTCAGCCTCCTTCAGTATAAAGTGCTTTCTACCTCTCAGTTACAACCATATGTCCTGATGGATACACTGACTATCATTCAAACTAAAGGCCATATTTTACCTTCTGTATTACATCTTCCCTGGTTGTTTCTTATTGATGTCTAAATGTTAAAAATTCCATTGCAATAGAGGCTTTGTGCCACAAAATTCTGTACTAATTATACAAAGTTATGCATTATCTATATCTGTCAGTCACGTGTCACCACGAAGACTGTAAACTCCCATGATCAGCACCAAGTGTTTACTTTTTAAAAAATTTTCACATACATCCAGCACAGCACCAGCAAATAGCTGCTGCTTCATAACAGCTTTGATCAACACAGGGTATACTTTGAATCTATGAAATGAAACAATAAATGTTATTCAAATGCTGTATGGTCAAAATATAGGTGTGAACACATAAACATGTTGACTTCTAAAATAGATGATGTATCATGAAATTAAATAACAAAAAGTCCCCAAACCTGACTAATGACTAAAAATGTGTGTAATAATATATTGTGTATGTTTCTTAGACTGACCTTACTAATTTTTGTAATTGTAAATGGCATACATGCAGAAAACTTACTCGGAATCTATAGGGTCTTTTTTTGAAAACTGCTTCCTAGGAATGTCTTTAGACAATAAATAAATGAAAAATAAAAAGCTATTTGAACAATTACAGAGGACTTGTCAATTTCCCTTTTGCGGGAACACACACACACACACACACACACACACACAGACACACACACACACTTCAGAAAGCAAAGCAGCCTCACTCACCCCCTGCAGCTGCAGAAGTGAGAAGGCAAAACACTGTCGACTCTGCAGTCCTTGGGCCTCAGGGTGAAAAAAGGGGGGAGGGATTTCCCAGAGAGCTGTGAATAAAAACTGTTGCCAGAGTCAAGTACTTTAAAATGCCTAAGGGTAGAGGATTCTGACATAATTCCCTAAAATATATACGAACAATATTTTAAGCATAGAGCCAAAGGACTTTAAAAGGATAGTAAGAGAGAAGCCATTTAACTACTTAGTGGTGAATGTCTTGACTCTCAGACAGAAACCATGTAGGCTGGCTCCTTGAATATGCTCTTACAGATAGAGAGGCTACCCTTGGAAGCAGAGGACAGGCCTCTTTGAGCTGCAGAATGACTTTCCTTAGAGTCTTAGTTGTGCCCCTTCTGTAATCCGGAGAACTTCAGCATTTGAAGTGTTAATCGCTCTCAATTTAAAACAGTCCCTAAAGGCAAATACAGATTAAATATGAGAGGCTTAATTCTCCCTGTTGAAAATAAGGAAATAAACTTTCTCTGTCCTTTTCTTAAAGCATTTATTTAGAAAAGTTTTCAGTTCTTCCTCTTCTCTTTGAAATATATGTAACTCTTTTTAAAAGATGATAAGCCAGCTTCACAACCCCAGAATGTCTTTCTCAAGGACTAAGGAAGCAACTTTTTGAAATGGAATCATCAAGGAAGATAGATAGTGTCTCTCTCTCCCAGTTCCTAAGGAAGAGAAGGAGCCTGACTTTGGCTGGTGCCTCTCTCCAAAACAAGCTTCCGTCATAAAGATACATTTGCTTTTCCTTTGGATAAAGCCAACTAGCTAACATGACAATATGCATGGTCACCCCAATTACCAAATGAAGTTAGGATGAATTATGTGTGACAAATGATGCTGTCAAGTTCTCTTACTTGAGAACTAGTTATTGTTTATCTTGGGAACATGTAGGAAATGAGTTGTACCTGCTTGGACATATAAAAGGGTGATTTCTTTCTATCTTTGCAATCTCTTTAGTGGATTTCTGTGATGCACGTTACATTCCAGTTTAATGCTTATTCAACAATTAAACTGGTTTCTTTCTCCTTTACTTTTGTGGGAGAGGCTTTCCGGTTTGGGAGATTTTGTTTCTAATTTTATTTCCCTAACATCTGCTCCTGGTTTCCGGGACACCAGTTTCTCCTGGAATTTTTCCTGTTTCTCTGTATGTTTCTTCTTGATCTCCTTGGCTGAATTCTTTTCCTACCATAGAATGGACCAAATTTTTCAAGGTCTAGTCTTTTTTCTCTTTTTCCAACCCTTATCCTGGCTGTTTCCACTCCTACCATCTCCTGTCTAGCCAGCCCTTGCATATTTTACAATGTAACACACTAGATTAGAGACATAGCATGTTACTTTTTATTCTGTGCTTTTAAGATGCTGTTCTCTCTGGCTGGAATCATATTCTCCATTCTCTTGGCAGACACATAATAACCCTCCTCCGGTATGATATCCTCTGTGAAGCTTTTCTGGACCAAACTCTGGCCAAACACTTCTTCCTTCCTTTCAGTGCAAACTCTGCTGTGATTTCATGCTGCCCTAGCAACTTTTTGATTGTGACTGCCTATACTGTAGATTTGCCAAAGGGAGAAAATGCACAAATGTGCTCCAGAATTCCTGCTCATGTGACAGTGATTTCTCATTATAAATAGGGTGGCATTGTTTTGCCATAGTTTTTAGGAATCAGTTTCTGTGAACAGACAAGTGTGAAACTGCCTCTAAGAAATGGGAGGATCCGGCCCGGCGCGGTGGCTCACGCTTGTAATCCCAGCACTTTGGGAGGCCGAGGCGGGTGGATCACAAGGTCAGGAGATCGAGACCACGGTGAAACCCCGACTCTACTAAAAAATACAAAAAATTAGCCGGGCGTGGTGGCGGGCGCCTGTAGTCCCAGCTACTCGGAGAGGCTGAGGCAGGAGAATGGCGTGAACCTGGGAGGCGGAGCTTGCAGTGAGCCGAGATTGCGCCACTGCACTCCAGCCTGGGCGAAAGAGCAAGACTCCGTCTCAAAAAAAAAAAAAAAAAGAAATGGGATGATCCATTCAGAGTTATTTCTGGGGTTTAAGGGAGTGAAAGTCAGACTCAATATAATGGCAGCCATTAGCACTCTGTGGATGCCAGTCGGCCTTCCCTGGTTATATGTCAACCCCATCTCACTTTGGACATCTGTTTAAATTGTATTTTTTCTTGTCACAGGTATGCATGTAAATATAACACACTAATCAAGGCAACTCATTTCTCTGATCTTGGTTTTGTCGATTATTAAATGTCAGGTTTGATCTTGATCATCTCTAAAAGTCATTCTCACAGTAAAATACATGAGTTTGAAAATGTTTTTCTAATTTTCAATGTCAACACCAGCAAATACTAGAAACACACAGCTATATTTGATTAGTGTCAGATATTCCGTTTTCTCTTTGGTGAGCTTTGGTGTCTATAAACCCCCTTCAATATAAGTATCTCAGAGATTTGATTTAAGCAATTTAGAAACATTAATTAAAAGTTATTTTAAACTGACAACTCTTTATGTTAATTATTCTCATATGCATCCCTCAAACAAATAGAGGGCTAAAGGAGACTACTTTTGGTATGCTGTGAGGCAAAACTGTGCAGATCCCTGTAATTCTGTCTGTAACTTAAATTAAGTTCCCTTTTATCAAATTTTCAGAATTTCAAACTTTTAACACTCAGATCTCCTGAAGAGTGCATCAAATGGAGGGTGTATGTAAATAACTGAGTGAATAATGAATGTACAAGAAAATAAATAAATAGATAGATAAATAAATCGTTTAAGGTGAGGTTGAGGAAAGGAAAAAGACATAGTTAATTATTGAAGTCAAAGGGGCAAAGACAAAAATGAAGCTTAGAAATCATTAACTTTTATCATTTCATGAAGCAAATGATCCAGCATTTAAAGTGATGGAACACTGTCACCATAGTACATTGAAATAAAAGATCTAGCTTTGCTGATGTTTCATGACCCACATAAAAATGTTTGACCCACATAAAAATTTTGGCCCACATAAAAATGTTTATTATAATACAGACTCATGCAAGTAGGCCTTTGAGTCCTAGCCAGATTTCAAGAAAATCTATGTTTATTCAACAAATATCTTTGAGCGGAAGGTACAATGACAAACAAAATAAGTATAGACTCTGCCTTCAACAAGCAGGAGAACTTTCAGGGTAAACAGTCCAGAGAGACCTTACTGAGCTGCACATATCCTGTGATGTTTCTGGAACCTTGTCAGGAAGCAAGACTTTGCTAACATCTGCTATGAACAGATGAGGAGGTGCTTTACATGGCAGTGTGGCTCAGCCTACATTCCCACTTATACTTGCTGTCCAGAGGCAGACATATTTTTAAGCCAAAAAAAAAATAAAGAAAAAATATCTGTTGAATGAGATTTCTTAATTTAAACATAAAACATGTAAGTCTGTTATTGCCTAAATGGAAATAAGGATCACATTTAGGGTAAAGAAAAAGCTCAGAAGCATGGGAATAATGTAAATTTGAGCATCTCATTACTTTTATTTCTTCATAAGCCAAGGACATCCTGGCGGGAAATATCAGATCAGAACAGTATTTTTTCAGAAGCTTTTGCAGCTAAAAAAGAAAGTAATCTTCCAAAGTCTTAAAAACTAAAGTATTTGTTAGATGAACCTTGAATTGCTGCTAACCAAAGAAACCAGATAATTAAAATAATAATAATAACAATCGCAAGAAGGGATACAAATAGCTCGCTGTGTCAGAGATCCTTGTTATCTGGAGACTGACAGGCTTGAGAAGTTAAAAAACTTTATGGTTGCTTTAATTCGGGAATCTAAAGCGTTCATTTCTTTCACATCCATGAGAATCTGTGTACTTACTGTGGCAAAATAACTTACTTCCAAATATACTGCTTTATATTAAAACTAGAATCCCTATTTATTTTAGGTTTTCTTTTTTCAAACTTTTCTCCAATTTTGGGAAAATTTTAAAGTTTTTAAATTGCAATTATTAAAAAAATATAATTGCACATTTAATGCATTAATATATTTGCCATGTCAAAATTAAAATACCACAGATAACAGCTTTTTCTTTTAAATTGTGGGTATAGAGAAAGAGAAAAGTGGATTTATAATCAGCAGAAGCTAATTTCCCATCGCCTCTAAGCTTAAGGTCCCTTATTTGCACAGTCTGTTTCCAAGGACCTGCCTCTGGTTTTTGATTTGTTATTTCATATTCTATTCATTTAGAAGCCCTTCCTCCTTCCTTCAAAATTTTATAAGCTTCAAAGGCCAACAAAATCTGAATGTGATATTGATAATCAGTTAACATTCTACATTGATATGATCACCAGCTATTTTTCCATCTTTCAATAGTAAGAAAATTTTGTGACTTGTGCCTGTACAGGAAATGAGGAAATGTATTTGTGACATGACTAATCATACTGGCTTACCAGGGACCGAAGGTTTTCTTGGAAAACCTTGTATTTTGACTACAAATATAAACGAACATTTGGTACCAAAACCAGGACAACTGATCACTGGAAGTTGGGGTTGGACAGTAGCTTAGTCAGAAGAAGGAGGACAATTAAGTTTGTTTAATCATGTTCTCCAAATACAAAATCGCTTGTGAACCTGCATTTTCTGGCTCCCTTTCGTCCCCTTATGAAATGAAAATGCCAATTCATCACTTCCACCATCGTGAGTATAAATAACATCACAATAGAAAAATTTTATAATAAAAATGCTACATATTTGTTAGCATGTGGCGTTCCTTTAATTGCTTTTTTATCTGTTCATTCATTTCAACTTTTAAACTATCCACAAAAGAATAGTATTTTCACTTAAAAAAATAAAAGAACTAAGCCATTGAGGTTTTGCATAAACAACTGAAGGAGACGTAGTTTTTTAAGCCTGGATCAGAACCAAAGCTTCTTGACTTAGAACACCATAAATCAGCAAGAAGGCATCTGTAACCTAGTGTAAAAGGTCCTAGACTCCCAATATTTACCATCAAGAAACCATCTTAAACTTAACCTCAACTGTGATAGCAATTTAACCATATCAGAAAGAGTATCATATAGGCGTGGCTATTTGATTTTATCTGCAAAAAATGGTGTTAAGTTTAAACAAGCCAGAGAGGCTACTGTATTGCTTTTTGAATGAATGTATCTAAAACAGAATACAAAGAAGACTTAATGTTTCTCTTTATATATGCTAGTATACATGCCTTTCTATATTTGTTACTAGGTCTCTTTAAAATTGTAACATTTTAATTTGAGAATTTCATAACTATATAACTATTAAAATGTGTGGATTTATTCACATGATTAAATGTAAAGTGTCAAATTAGAACAAAAATATATTATGATCATGAATTATACTCAAAACTACAATTATTAGAAAGGTTTAAAATGAATAATTTTTGACAACAAATATAAAGTTATGTATCAAAGATTTAAAACTGCGTCTAGCCAGGCGTGGTGACTCATCCCTGTAATCCCAGCAATCTGGGAGGCTGAGGTGGGAAGGTTACTTGAGGGCAGGAGTTTAAGACAACTTGGTCAACATAGTGAGACCCCCGTCTCTGCAAAAAAATTTTAAAAATTATCTGGGAGTGGGGCCTCATGCCTATGGTCCCAGTTACTCAGGAGGCTGAGGCAGGAGGACAGTTTGAGTCCAGGAGTTCAAGGATGCAGTGAGCTATAATTGTGCCACTTCATTCCATCCCGAGTGACAAAGAGTGAAAAGCCAGCTCAAAAAACAGAAACAAAAAAACTATTTCTGATACGCTTAGATTTTCATATATTGCAACATAAATATCACAACTGAACAAATTAGAGTCCTAATTTAAAAAAGAAAAAAGCTTGATGCAGAATAAAAAGAACACTTTCAACAGTTTATACCAGTTTTGAAATTAAGTTCACAATATGTAGTCATATCTCAGAGTGTTGATGTTTATCTACTTCCCCATAGTGTTCTTCTCAGAATAAAAAATATGATGAGTCATGTTATAATATATATCTACATATAATGTTTGGTCTTTAATATACTTAAATTTCTGACTTTATGGCAAGTGCCAAACATAACATTAAACATATTGGAAAGCAATAATTTTTAAAATGTTAGCCTAAAGTAAATACCTAGTGATTGGAAAATGATGTTATTCAATATGAACTTGATTTTTGAGAGTTGCAGTGAAAACTGTAAGGCAACCAAAAATGTACATGATGATTCCTAGAAAATAAACATGACTGAATTATAGACAATGAACATATTAATAATTATTATATATTATCAGACAAAAATATACATTTAGTAGGTTTTTCTTAATAAAGTACAGGAGCTAAGAATGAATTCATACTTAATTATAACTTTTAAATCATGTTCATATATAAAAACAGTATAGTCACCATTTTGTTTAAGTTTGTTACAGTACTCAGAATGTTTAAATATGTGTTAGGTTAGAAAATAAGTAAAGGACCATTTTTCTTTTAACTAGCAATTTATGCCACAGGTTCTCATATTTACTTTCGTGTGTAGTAAGCATGAAAAACAAAAAGTAAACCCAAGTCTTCGTATTTTCTGACTAGTAAGAGAATCTATGTGTTTCATAAGTGTTGGAATGGGTAAAATTGAGGAGAAATAGTAGACTGTGCACTAATAGTCATGAGGCAAGTGCACAAATCAATTTTCAATAACAAACTTAGACTGTAACTTTAAGTGAACAAACAGATTTTTCCTAATAAACATATTTTCAAAGTTGAGGAATTTTATTTTTTTCTGTTCTACTTTATGTAATGCAGAAGGCTTTCATTATTTTAGTCACATTTGTACTTCTAGACTCTTATATGTATTATCTGATAAAACAATTCACTCAGGATGGATTAAAGATTTAAATGTAAGACCTGAAACCATAAAAACCCTAGAAGACTTAAAACCATGAAAACCCTTTTATCTTTTTAAAATTAGGACTCTGGAAAAAACCTAGGCAATACCATTCAGGAAATAGCCATGGGCAAAGACTTCATGATTAAAACACCAAAAGCAATGGCAACAAAAGTCAAAATTGACAAATGGGATCTAATTAAACTAAAGAGCTTCTGCACAACAAAAGAAACTATCATCAGAGTGAACAGGCAACCTACAGAACGGGAGAAAATTTTCGCAATCTATCCATCTGACAAAGCGTTAATATCCAGAATCTACAAAGAACTTAAATAAATTTACAAGAAAAAAAAACCCCATCCAAATGTGGGTGAAGGATATGAACAGATACTTCTCAAAAGAAGACATTTATGTGGCCAACAAATACATGAAAAAAAGCTCATCATCACTGGTTATTAGAAAAGTGCAAATCAAAACCACAATGAGATAACATCTCATGCCGGTTAGAATGGCGATCATTAAAAAGTTAGGAAACAACAGATGCTGGAGAGGATGTGGAGAAATAAGAATGCATTTACACTGTTGGTGGGAGTGTTAATTAATTCAACCATTGTAGAAGACAGTGTGGTGATTCCTCAAGGATCTAGAACCAGAAATACCATTTGACCCAGCAATCCCATTGCTGGGTATATCCCAAAGGATTATAAATCATTCTACTATAAAGACACATGCACACATATGTTTATTGCAGCACTGTTCACAATAGCAAATACTTGGAATCAACGCAAATGCCCATCAATGATAGACTGGATAAAGAAAATGTGGCTCATATTCACCATGGAATACTATGCAGCCACAAAAAAGGATGAGTTTATGTCCTTTGCAGGGACATGGATGAAGATGGAAACCGTCATTCTGAGCAAACTATCGCAAGGACAGAAAACCAAACACCACATGTTCTCACTCATAAGTGGGAGTTGAACAATGAGAACACATAAACACAGGGAGGGTAACAACACACACTGGGGCGTGTCGGAGGGTGGGGGCTGGGGAGGGATAGCATTAGGAGACATACCTAATGTAGATGACGGGTAGATGGGTGCAGTAAACCACCATAGCATGTGTATACCTATGTAACAAACCTGAACGTTCTGCACGTGTATCCCAGAACTTAAATTATAACATAAAAAAAAGATGACCAAAAAAAAAACCCCAAACAAACCCCAAAGAACTAAGACCTAACATTGAATGAAGATGGAAGAATTACCTAGGAAATTTTCAAAAGCCAAAATAAAAGAAAGTGTAGGCAAAGCTGGACATTTTCTTTTCTTTATAGATCAATAGTTAAGTATCTTTATAAATAGATTATCTCTATAAATATAAATTACATGAGCACATATATGAATACATGCAAACATAGAGATATTCATATATAAATACATGTAAACACACACAAGGAGATATTTCAAAAAGAAATGCTATATAATTGTATTCTGGCTACAAGGGGGTAACTTTAGGGGCTAGTTGAAGAGGCCCAGATTAAGACAGGTAAAATACAGAGAATGTAAAGTTCTCATTATCAAGTGCATTTGCTTCACCTATTTAGATACGTCAAGAATTAGAAACATCTGGTGACTAGCAATTACGTAGCACTTACTATGTACCAGGCACTGTCTTCAGTACTTTCATATATTTTCATTTTATCCTCACAACATCCCTTTGAGAATGGAACCATTATTAACATAATTTTACAGAAGATAAATTGAGGCACCATAAAACGAAATGACACTACTGAGGTCACATGATTGGTGTCTGGTCCAGGTATCAAACCCACAGTGGTTTGGCTTCAGAGTCTACCATGATACTACATGGCTCTTCAATTAACTACCTGGGCCCACATTTTCCATGATATACAACTATAGCTTAAATATTGTATGCCCAGGTTACTTATAACTCAAAAAATACTGAAGTATAAAAATCAATATTATTTTGAGACTTACAGTTTCATCTGCATTAATTCTCTCAAGAGTCTTATAGGAAGCAGTATTGAGCCAGGCAGACCTGGGTCCTAGTCCAATTCTACTAACTTTTGCCTGTGAGAGTTTAGGTAAGTGTCTTAATCATCTTCCATCTCATTTTATACTTTATATGCTATGAAGAAACAACTATTTTTTGGAGAGGTTGTTATGGGGATTATAGAAAATATATATTTATACATTTTCTGGTATTTGATGAGGGCTTTATAAATGATAGCTATTGTTAAACTATCATTATTATTTCCAGCTACATATGAGAAAATCAAGGATGAGAGAATGTAAAGGATTTTTCCATGGACACACAACATTTAAGTAGTAGAGGTGTGACTTGAACTCAGGTTCTGTGGTGCTGTATTTCATGCAATTTAATGTATTTCAGGGCACCATTCTGCTTTAAAAATTCCCTAATATGTAGCACAAACTTCATCTTTTCAGTTATTTCCCTTAGTTCTTTATATTCATATCACCCTTTCTTGATTTTGAATCTCTATGTAGTACAAAGTGTGTAAGATACGATTTAGTATTTAACTATTTCTAGCATTGTATTTGTTGCTTCTTCAAAAACATGTCAAATTGCCTGAGGACAGAATAATTGACATATACACAAGTGTATCTACCTGTACCTGTGTACTCAAAAAGTAACTTTATTTGATTTCATTATAGAACAAATCTTACTCTTTCAACAAATACTTAGGGTCTATTTGTATTCATTTGATGAGCCCTCTGCCTCTCTAGGAATTATTTCCTCTCCAGCCAAGAAAGAAAACCAGGTTTTTGGTAGAAATTTGAGTATTGAAAGATACTTGCAAATATCATAGGCAACAAATAAGGGAATGTACAGAAGAGAAATGTCAAAGATAAGACAAAAGAAAGAAGGAAGCATCCATCTTAAAGAAGTATACCACGACACCACAACAAAAGAAAAAAGAGGAGGAACAGGAAGAGGAAGGGGTCTGTCATTGAAATTCATTGTGCCCAATCACTTGACGATGAGAAGATAAAGGACCCGCAGAAATTGCAAAATGGGAAAAGCAGGTACAGAAACCGGAAATACGAAATATCTATTTGCATAGTTGGAAGAGAGAATGAGGAATAATTGTCCAACATCTGCTTCTGTATTCTCAAAATAACTGGCCACTGCTGCTTCATTATCGTAGAAGAAGATTTATTTCAATCTCTTCGGAAACCTCAGAAGACCTTTATATGATTGAATTAGATTCTAAAACACCATGCATAGCACGGCATGGCATCATGATTTAATTCTAAGGAGCACACATAACATATTTATAGCTGCTAGAGCAGACTGAATAAATGCCTATAAGAATAAAGTGAAGTGCCCAGCAAACACTTAATGCTCAATAATTGATTTTTAAAAAATTTCATAAAGAGTTTACAAAAAATCAGGAAACAAATCATGTCTGTTTTTTTATTTAAAAAATGCTGTATAACAATGCATGGTAATGATCAAATTTGGGATATAAAAATAACAAACTCTAGGATTTTAGAAGAAAGAAAATTCACCATGGGTCAGCTGATGTGGTCAGAGAAGGTATCTGTAAAGAGGATCCAAGTCCACACTTAGAGTGTGGCACTGAGAATATATAATTAAGCAGTGACACCTAAAGGGCTTACATATGGTATAAGAATAGCACCTACCTCCAATTTGCTTCCCTTTTAACCCTGACAATGTTCTTCCAGTTTGAATGCATAATGTCCTGGTAAAAATAACCTTGTTGACAGAGCAATCATAAAGAGAAAAAAAATTCAAGATGCAGAACATTTGAAAGTATATATTTATTATGAGAAAATATACTGCAGCACTCATATTCCTGTACTATGATTTTTCTTGTTTCTTTCACAATTTAATGTCAAAATCTTTATTCTTCAATGTGTATACTCATGGTCCCAAGCTATCAAAGGTAACATTTCATTTGAATTCTCTCTCAAACTCACACAACTGTACATTCAATGTTTAATTCCCTTCTTTTTATGGCTATTATTTTTTCTTTATTGTTTTCTGCAAATTATCTTCCTCTACTTACTATTTATACAGAATAAACATTTTGACTGTTCTCTCTATCCCCTTATACTTACACATTTGTATCTGGCTCTGATTTAAAATCTACCAGTTATATTTGTTTAGCTAATATTAAAATATACTTTGTAGGATTTATATCAGTGACACCAACAATGAACAAAACACTGCAAGAAAAACAACATATAAGCTTTAAAACCCTTAGAGGTAGGAGGCTGAGGCAGGAGAATCGCTTGAATCCGGGAGGCGTAGGTTGCAGTGAGCTGAGATCGTGCCACTGCACTCCAGCCTGGGCGACAGAGCAAGACTCCGTCTCGAAACAAACAAACAAACAAACAAACAAACAAACCCTTAGTGGTAAGGCATTTTTTTTTTTTTTTTTTTTTCTTTTTGAGACAGAGTCTCGCTCTGTTGCCCAGGCTGGAGTGCAGTGGCGCGATCTCGGCTCACTGCAAGCTCCGTCTCCCGGATTCAAGCGATTCTCCTGCCTCAGCCTCCCGAGTAGCTGGGACTACAGGTGCCCGCCACCACGCCCGGCTAATTTTTTGTATTTTTAGTAGAGACGGGGTTTCACCGTGTTAGTCAGGATGGTCTCGATCTCCTGACCTCGTGATCCGCCTGCCTTGGCCTCCCAAAGTGCTGGGATTACAGGCGTGAGCCACCGCGCCCGGCTGGTGTTTTTTTTTTTTTCTTTATGTCTCCAGTACGGTTCTGGGTGCTTCATTTGTCTAATCAACAGTAGAATCTCAATAAAAAACATCAAATAGATAAATTAACAACCGAAAACAATAATCACACAATTGCTCATTATTTTTGTTCACCTATTTAGTTTATCATTAATTCTTACCTCCATTTATTTCAACAGGTATTATAGGGATAAAAAATAGAACAGAATTCCAGCCTTGAAAACGGTAAAAGTCTCTTTAGGGAAGATGACAGGAACATGTATAATTAAAACAGACATTGAAAACTTAGAATGTCTTAAGATTAAGATTCTGAGCTATTACATGGGAAATAAGGGGAGGGGGAAAGCAAACCATGTTTTGTTCTGCTTGCCAGAAAAGGGTGATAATGTAGCCTAACTATGTACAATCAGCATGATCAACTTTAGAAATGAGGTACTCACCAAAATGCTTAAATTTTTACCAACAAATTCTGCTATAGTTTGGTTATCTTTGCACATCAACACTGAATTATTAAATGAAATAAAACTGTGAGTTTGGGTGATGATCTGTTTGGTACTAGGCTAACCAGCAGCAAATTACTGGCCAACCCATAGCCTACAGCTGTTGTGTGATCCTGTCTATCTACTCAATCAGATCAATTCACTCAGAAGTCTAAGCTACATCTTCTGAGGCCATGTCTCCAGCACAATCACCATAAGCTCTCTTATGGAAACCCCATGCCAGCCAATGTCACTGCACAGTTTTGCTGATTAAATTATTTGATAAATTATGAAGTCCATTGAGTGGTAAGATTGCTTCATCGTGAAGTAGAATTAATACAGTCATTCTCAAAGGGTTGACAGATGACAGTAAATAATCAATGAGAGACAGTAAATAGTCAATGAGAGACAGTAAATAATCAATATTCAAATGCCTCGTAACAAGTAAAACTCTGCCTTTAGGACATGGGGTCTAAAAGTATAAAAATACAATTCCATTTTGTGGTCAAAAGTTAACACAAGCATGTAGTTTATCAGTGTCTATTTTACGTGGACTAGGAGAAATACTTAAGACCTTCATGGTTTCTCATTCCCCAAATTAAATTTTGCTCAATGCCTATATTCATAGCTCTGTGTAGGTAGTACTAGCACATCTTTAAAAGGCATTAAAAGTGGAATTTCAGACCTCGAGGAGCTTTTGGACAACAGGAGAATGTTACATTGGCAAACTAAGTGGTATTGTTACTATTATGTTTCACAAACCTTATTTAGGAAACTCTCAAAAACTAATGACTGGTGTATGCTAGGGCAGAAACCCCAGAGACAAAAAAAAAAATAAAATAAAATAAAAAAGAGAGAGAGAGAGAAAAGGAGAAAAGAAGAAAAGAAAAGCCATGATTCTCTAACAGAGTCTTATTGGCTACAATCAGAAGGCTAAATTTGTCCTCAGGTGCCACATTTCCAGCTCACTAAGGAGTACATTATCCTTCCAATGAAATGCTATAAATGATACAGAAGTTCCATTTCTAGCCTACAAAGCATGTGTATTTTGTAATGTTGCTGGAATGGTGTAGAAAAGGTAGTGGAAGAGGAGAATGTAAAAGAAGAAAAGAGAAGGCAGAGCATAAACTGTTCTCCTTTAAAAATGTGTTTTTTAAAATTTTTGCAATTGTATAGTTTATAAAATATCACATGCACGTATGTTTCATCTTTGTCCTAAAATTTGCATGGAATAGGGAAATTACAACTGAGGATACTGGAACACACACACACACACACACACACACACACACACAAACATTAACATTAAAAATGTACCCATTAAGTATTATAGTTAATTTTTCAAAATCCTTCTCTTTTGTTCCATTCACAAAGAGTCTGTAGTCCTGTGAAGGACTATTCCCTCCTCACCTATGCTGTGAATTCTCCACCTTTTCGTCTCTTTAGGCATTTGGCACCGTCACTTAACTCTCTTCAGTATATAATTTCTCCCTCTTGACTTTTCTTGTTTCCCTCAACACAAAAGCATTCTTAAGATCTTTCCCATGTTAAAAACAGCAGTCTTTCTCTCCACACTGTCTCTCTCTAGAGTCCAAGCTGAGTGGCCTTCTATTCCTCTTATTCCTAGTCACCATGTTCCATTTCCAACAGCACTCACTAGCAATTTATCAACTTAGTCTAATTTCCCCCAATCCTATAAAAGCACTCTTGTTAAGTCCCAGATATCCTACCTGCTCATTCAATTGGGCATTTTCTTTTCTTAACCAAATTAACATCGTTGCTGCATTTGACACTGTCATCTTCCTTAAAAGTCTTCTTAGGCCGGGCGCGGTGGCTCACGCTTGTAATCCCAGCACTTTGGGAGGCCGAGGCGGGCGGATCACCAGGTCAGGGGATCGAGACCACGGTGAAACCCCGTCTCTACTAAAAATACAAAAAAATTAGCCGGGCGTGGTGGCGGGCGCCTGTAGTCCCAGCTACTCGGAGAGGCTGAGGCAGGAGAATGGCGTGAACCCGGGAGGCGGAGCTTGCAGTGAGCCGAGATTGCGCCACTGCACTCCAGCCTGGGCGACAGAGCGAGACTCCGTCTCAAAAAAAAAAAAAAAAAAAAAAAAAAAGTCTTCTCTTATTTGCCATTCTGGAATCTGGAAATCAGATTTTTTCCTTTTGTCCATTCCTTCTCAGTCTTCTTTGTAAATTCCCCTTTTATGCTGTCTAGATGAATGTTGGATGATCATATTCATGGTCAACATTGCAGTCTTCTTGTATTTTTCCCTCTCTTTTTTCCCCCTGCAATGAACTGATCACCAGGTACTGTCCATTAAACTGACAAATCACATGCAAATACCAATCTACTCTCTCCATCTCCACTGCCATTGTCTCAACTCATATCCTCTCCCTCTACTACTTGAATGACTCTTAGTTTGCTAACAGTTCTTCCTGCTGTTTCTCATCATTTCCATGACCGTCACCATCACCAGTTCAAATTGAGTTTGAATTTGCGTGCTTTAGCTTTCCACAATGATGGTGTTCAGGACATGCTATGCCAAAATACAGCACCTTGGCATTTGAGAAAATAGCAAAAAAAGGAAGGTCTCTTGAACTTTCTTCTGTTCTCCCCTGAAACAGGCCATAAAAATTATCTGATTTTCCTCTGAAGCCCACTCTATATCCAGAGAAAAGGGATGTCCCTATCTCTGAAGACACAGGGACTCAAAGATGTATCTAAAAAGTGGGCTTTGCTAAGGCCTCCCTGATAGAACATACCCTCCTTGTCTCACCATACAGCTGCACAATTGTCCACTCTTCATCAAACTTAGCATAAAAACTCATGTTTCCCTGTTTCTTTGGGTCTTCATTTCTGAAGGCTCCTGCGTCACGTAAAATTTATATTAAATAAATGTGTATGTTTTTCTCCTGTTAAATCTTTATTTTGTTATAGAGAGTCATCAGCCATGAACATAGCAATGGGTGAGAAAAGAAATGTCTTCTATAATACCAATCTTTTTTTTTTAAGATAGAGTCTCGCTCTGTCACCCAGGCTGGAGTACATTGGTGCAATCTCAGCTCACTACAACCTCTACCTCCTGGGGTCAAGTGATTCTCGTGCCTCAGCCTCCCGAGTAGCTGGGATTACAGGCTTGCACCACCATGCCCAGCTAATTTTTGTATTTTTAGTAGAGATGGGGTTTCACCATGTTGGCCAGGCTGGTCTCGGACTTCTGACCTCAAGTGATCCGCCTGCCCTGGGCTCCCAAAGTGCTGGGGTTATAGGCGTGAGCCACAGCAGTGGGCCAATACCAAGCTTAAAAAAAAAAAAAATTGAGACAGGGTCTCACTCTGTTGCCCATGCTGGAGTGCAGTGATGGTATCATGGCTCACGGGAATCTCAAACTCCTGGGCTCCAGTGATTCTCTTACCTCAGTCTTCTAAGAATCTGAGACTATAGGTGTGCACCACCACATATGGCTAAGTTTTTATTTTTTGTGGAGATGGGGTCTCACTCTGTTGCCCAGGTTGGTCTCAAACTCCTGGACTCAAGCAATCCTCCCGCCTTGGCCTCCCAAACTGCTGGGATTACAGGTGTGAACTACCATGCCCAGCCTACGTATAATTTTTAAGCTATGATAGGATTGTTGGTTTATTTGCCTTATTTTGAGGGAGTGATTAGGACAGATATCTTTTAAGTATTTAAAGACAATTTCTCATCTTACCCTTAAATGAATCTTAGATTGTGTTATAAAGCCTTTACCCATGAAAACAATGATGAAAAACTGCAGCTCAGTTTCGATAAATATTAAAAGTAATTTATAAGTTTTGGAGTCTGAAATAATGAATGACGTTTATAGCAATAATTAATTGGTGCTTTCTAAGCAACATCTCAAAAAGTATTTTCTTCTATGTATTTCTTGTCTAATAAATACATGCATTATGCTTATGTAAAAATGATTAATAACAAGAATGGCTCAATGTGGCTTTATCAGAAGTACAAATTAATTAAAATCCTCTTTAAATCAAGAAACTATAATGGGCCCTTCATCTTACAGTTCTTAATTGAATTTCTAAATAAAATTTAAGCCATACCCTCGTTTTATGTTTTTCACTTGGCTCTCTCCTGATGAATATAAACTCTGATGTATTACTGCTAGAGTGTACCATTCTTCATATATATAAATTCCACAAAGTCTTCAGCCATGAAAAAGATGGTTACATGGTGCTTTTTAAAATGTTTGAGAATTAATCATTCATTTCTCTTTCTCAGCATATCTTTTATGTTTTGCCTGTTTCTCGAAGATAAGGGGAGTAGTAATGTTAAGCAATGTTACTATTCCTCACTGGTGGAAAAAAATGAAACTATCAGTCCCCAAACAAAGCTACGCACTTGACTTTGAAGGTGCAATACTTTGTCCAATTTCAGAGTCTTTCCCAAATACCATTCTTGAATTATAAAATGCAAAATCACTTTGACAGTTACAGCTTCTATTTTTAGAATCTGTGCCTTTGTCACATAATTTTGCATAATCTTCCAAGCACTTGGGGCATGAAGGCAATAAGAGGGAGATTTAAAGTGCTTGAATTGCTACAGTATAAATGACACGTGAAGCAATCATATAAATTTAATCAAAAGATTTACCTCTACAAAGAACATTTCTAAAACATTATTTATGTTCATGAGTGACTCAACATTGTAAGTAGCACCTGTACAGTTAATATTTGAATAAAAGAGAAACAATTGAAAACCTTAAGGATTATTTGACTTTAAGCTTTTCAATCATTTTCGGTATAACTAAAATATTCCTATAAAGTATAAATGTCTAAACCTAGGTAATGGTCCAGAGAAACAAAAATTAATTAATCTCTTTATGTGGAAATACTATGCAATTGGTCTCATTCAAGAAAGGAGTTGTTCCTAGTTGTAAGAATTAACATATGTAAAAGGTTATACTCTCACACTGCTCGTAGAAGTGCAAATTAGATTTCATTTTGGAAAAAAATTCGGAAATAAGTTTTAATAAAACTAATAAAATTTTCCAGTTAAGTCAGAAATCTATCCCAGGGAGATAATCACAAACTAATCTATGTAATTAAGTAGTTCATTCCAGCATCCTTTAAAATGACAAAATTATAAAAACAATACAAATTTCTGAATTATGACAAGTGTTTATTAAATATAGTACAAGTGATTGACAATACGGTAACTATTTACTTAATTATGGTACAAATTTAGCATGCTTTATTAAGCAGACACTAAAATAGCAGTAGATTTGGAAACAAAATAAAAGTCTGAGGAGAATTTACCAGGGAAGGGTTGGGATAAAGAGAGAAAACATGACATATCCTAGTATTCACATCCTATTAATTTTCTCTTCTCGGGATAAATCAGAAAGAAAAGACAGACAGAGACATGAAATATTTAAAGTAGTAATTGGCTTATTTCCTCTTCATTTCTCTATTCTTTGGACTTAATGGCTACTGATAGAAATAGGTGTGGTTCAATGAGTCAGCCTTTCATCCTGTGTTGAACATAATATTTATACTCCCATAATGATTTAAATAATTTCCTCCTCAATATTAAAGCACTGCATCCTTACTGAAGAGAATTATAAAGTTTTGTAAAGTTAGAAAGAACACAAAAATCGTATACAACCTCACTCTCTAGGGACTGCCACTCACTGTTTGACAATTTGATGTTTTTTCTTAATTATATGATGTACAAATATAAAAATATATACTATGCTACGTACAGTATGAACTTTTATTCATTTGTTCATTTAATAAATTGTGAATATTTTCTCATTTCTTAAAAGGTATTGTATTATTTGTAAAATACAATCCATTCCCTTATCAAAACATTATGTAGGTTGTTTCCAGTTTCTTCTAAGGTTGCAATGAAGAGATGTGCATATTAATTCTGGCCCAAGTTTCTGTTTCATTAGGCATGATTTCTCCATTGTGCATTATAGACTAAAACCTAAGAGCTAATTTAAGATTCTGGTGTATTTTGTTTTGTTTTTTGTTTTGTTTCACTTTCCAAAATGCAGCAGTTTATACTTCCACTGGTGGTATATGTATGTCCATTTCATTGCACCTAATCAACATTCAGTATAATCATTTACAAATTATTTACTACTCTTCAAGCTTACGATGGACTCTTTGGTTTTATTTTCAATCATTTTACTAATAATGCAGTAATCATTATTATTATTAGATATCTTACTTTTTATTCTGTTTGCTTATTCATATATTTTGCCTTTATTCAACTGGAATCTTCGAGAATTCTTTATAGAATTCCATGATACCTTCAAATGTCACCAAAAGTAGCAATTTATATCCATGAAAATATAGTTCTTAATTTGTCCTTTGGCTTTTAGTAGATTTTCTCATATGTATATTCTTAGAGAAGGATATGGGAATGCATTTATGTAATCAGATTTAACCTAAAATATACATTCAAAGTAAGGTGAGAATTTCCACGTTAATTATTTTTTTCTGATTGATCCTTAATCAATAGTGCAATACCTTAATATTACAGTGAAATTGAGAGTTATTTGTTTATTCATTCCTGCATTTAATACTGTATATTGGGCAGCCACCGGCTAAAAAGGCCTCCCTTCAGACACCGAATAAATCAGTTAAACAAAACAGGTGCAGATTCTTGACTACAGGAATCTTTCTTACATTCTAATAGGGGGAGATAGATAACAAATAACACATGTAGTAGGAAGAATAGTGATTCCCCAGAGATGTCCCTACCCTACTCCCTAAAACCTGTAACTATTGTATTACATGGCACAAGAGAATTTGTAGATATAATTAATGTTGTGAGCCTTAAAAGAGGGAGATTCTTCTTCTTTTTTTGTTTTTTTTTGACGGCATCTTGCTCTGTTGCCAGGCTGGAGTGCAGTGGCACAATCTTGGCTCACTGCAACCTCCACATCCCGAGTTCAAGAGATTCTCCTGCCTCAGCCTCCCGAGTAGCTGGGACTACAGGTGCACGCCACCACGCCCAGCTAATTTTTGTACTTTTAGTAGAGACGGGGTTTCACCATGTTGGCCAGGATGGTCTCTATCTCTTGACCTTGTGATCCACGTGCCTCAGCCGCCCAAAGTGCTGGGATTATAGGTGTTAGCCACTGTGCCCAGCCCAGATTATTCTTATATGCATGGTAGACTCAATCTAATCATATGATCTTTTAAAAGTAGACAACTGTCTCTCGCTGGAAGTGTAAAGGAGGTGAGGCAGAGGGGGAAATCAGAGATAGTTTATGCCTAAGAAAGATTCAATGAGCAATTGCTGGTTCTGAGATGTAGGGATCCACATGCAATAAATGGAGAAAGGACTGTAAGTGCTAAGGGCGGTCACCAGCTGGAAATCAGCAAGGACAATGAAACCTCCACAAAGTTTTATCAACACTCTGAATAAGCTAGGAAGTCTATTCTTCTCCAAGCTGCCTCTATATTTGTGTAATTTGTCCTCAGGTCAGTAGAAACCTAATTCTAAACGCAAAATAATTAAATTAGATAATATTAGGAGATATAATTAAGTGCTCTTTTTAAAAAAGTAAAATTAGTGTAAGGTTAGAGGGGTCAGGAATGCCTGCTTGAGGAGTCTGGGCAGACAGAGGATTAAATAGGATGGCCAGATTGAGACTCTTACCAAGAAGGTAATATTTGAGAAAAGACACGATGGAGGTAAGAATGTTAGCCAGGTGGACACATGAAGGAAGTCTTTTCAGTTTGGCGGCAAAGGGACCTGAGAGAGGAAAGACTCCAAAGCAGACAGGCATCTCTGAAGAACAGCAAGAAGCCTTGTGTGTCTGGAGTGGATTGGTGGAAGAGAGCATGTGGCGATAAAACCAAAAGGTGGAGGGACTGGATCATGGCCCTTGGAAACTGTAACTTTTATTATGAGTGAAATGGGAAGACACTGAAAGATTTAGAGAAAGCAAATAATATTATATGATTTAAAAGCTTCAAGAGCCAATGTGGCTGCTATATTGAACATAGCCTGTTATGGGAAGAAGCCAAGAGATTTGTTCTGAGGTTACTTCGCCAAACCACATAAAAGATAATGGGAACTTAACTAAGGTTTTAAAGATGAAGGTGATGGGAAGGGACTCTGCTCTCCAAATAATTTAAAAATGTACATATAAAATTTAAGAGATTCTTTTTCCAGGTAGCCACCATGGCATTCCTAGATGGCTTCACTTATCACAAATATATCACACTATTATCAAACATTCATCACACATGTATGAAATCATCTGTTTACTCTTTCTTCTAGACAGCAAATTGAACTCTAAGAAAAGCAACTGTGTATTTTCAGGTGAGCCTAATAAAAAGCTACATGCTACCATCCCTGTTTCTAATCAGTACTGTAGGCACACTTCAGTTTTCTAAGAGTTATCTTTTATGACACAGCAGAGGTCCTTCAGGCCACTTCCCTCAGAAGCTGTTATCACTTCAAACCACCCAGAAGACATGTAGAGGTGAAAGTCACGTTCATATTATTTTGTTTTTTTTTAAGAAAGAAAACCTCACGAATATAGTATAATCATCAATAGAAAGACAGTCAATTTGTAATATTGCTTCTTGGATTTTAATTTACGTCCTCCGCTTTGTGGGTTGGAGCATTCTAAAGAAACAGTGTGGACCAATTCAAAAAGAAAAAAAATGTGAGCAGTGACACCATGTTCACATATCACTGAGCAGTAAAGTGCAAAAAACTTCAAAGTCTGTGAAATATGTATGGTAACTGATTTCTGCTCCATAATAAGCACCACAATCATTACAGGCTATGAGATTCATTTCGTTTTAAAAACTTTTTTAAATTGGTCCATATACTAACAAGATCCAACTAACATTTGTTGTCTTCAGACAGGAAGCTTGTCAGGATCAGAGCAAAGACCGTTTTGCATTCTAATCACTGGTTAGAAGACATGCCTATAAGTTAATCTTTGGCACTAAATGCTTTAACCACTTAGTACCAAGAGAAGCGTAATGAACCTGGAGTGAGCCTTGTATCTTGTATCAAATACTTTTTTGAGAGTCTCAAATACTTTTCTAATTCAACTTTAGTCTATTGAATAGGCTTTCAACCCTGGATTAAATCTGTATCTTCTAGGGCTTGAAAGTTCACCATAATGTGTTTGGCAGGCCACTGGCTTAATGTAGGAGAATTATTCTGTTTCCTATAGACAGGTACATCACACTTTATGAGGGAAGAAAAGTATATCTCTTCTGCAAATGGAACTAATCAGAAAAGGATGATTTGTAGGTTGCAAAAAGAAAGGCAAGATAATATGAATTGATCCCCCTATAATTATAATAGGAATACCATAAACGTCCTTTTTTTTTCTATCCAGCGTGAAGGGGTTAGTGGTTAGACAACAACAACAAAAAAACTCCCAAGCTTTCAGAGTACACTCCAGAGTATAATATTAAAAGAGGAAAAGAAAACTAAGGCATGTATATAAGTGGCTAATGTGGTGGGGTTTGAACATTCTAGAATGTCCTCAAACTCTGGACAAATTATCATGCCTAGAACTAAGGCCATTTATGTCACTGTCCAGATAGGGAGAGTGTAGCCAACCTTTGCATCCCTTAAATAATTAAGTATAAGCTTACCCATATTTTGCTCTCAATTATTTAAATTTTATTACATCACTAGGATCATAACGGTTGGCCTTGGGAAACAAAAAACTACAACTATAAGCTGAAAATGTTATATAGGACCAGAAGACAGGAAAATAAAGCATATGGAAATGAAAAATGTTAACTGGCAGTAGGTGCATGAAGGAGCACATAAGCAAAATGTTAGCATTAACCTATGTGTAAAGCAGGCAGCTCACAGCCATCTACTCTACTGGTCTGTCAAGTTCACAAATTCTGCTTATCAATGCATATTCTAGAATGGATCATCAGGCATCCGTGCCTATATTGGAACAAGGGCCCTGGCCATATTAGATCATTTGATATAATCCCAAAGACCCGTAAGACGTCCTATGGAGTGCTACGTGCTAGATACTCTTGCAAATATTAACAATTCACAAAGACATTGAAAAGCAGGCACTCTTACTAGGAGTACTGCTATCTTACAAATTGGGAAACAAAATCACAGTTAAGAAGCCGGTCTAATGTCTCACAGTTAGTAACCCAGTAAAGTCTAGCATCCATTTAGTTTGGTAATATTTTTTGGAAAGAAGAAGGAAAGTGTAGTCATCAAAACACTCACAACTGTCTTCAGTTTTCCTGATATAAAATGTCTGTCAATCTTCATGGGAAAGGAGAAGAATGAATAATGTGAGGCAAAAAACAAACAAAAACCTTGAGACAGGAAACTCTACAGACAACTATTTGGAAGAAAAAACAAAACAGAAATAAAAAAATTATTTCCTTTTATGTTTTTTCAAGAGATAGGGTCTCATTCAGTCACCCAAGCTAGAGTGCAGTTGTGATCACAGCTCACTGCAGCCTCCAACTTCTCCTGGGCTCAAGCAGTCCTCCCTCCTCAGCCTCCCTACTAGATGGGAATACAGGCGAATGCCACAACACCCAACTAATATTTTTAATTTTTGTAGAGATGAAGTCTCACTATTTTGCCCAGGTGGGTCTCGAAATCCTGGCTTCAAGCAATCCTCTAGCCTTGGCCTCCCAAAGTGTTGGGATTACAGGCATGAGCTACTGTGTCCTGCTGAAAATATTTCAAGTTGCAAAAATACTTTTGAAATGTTGTAGATTACAGATAATGTATAAATTCTGTGACAAAATAAATTATTTTGACAGTAGATTTACAGAGGGAGGGAGAGGCTGGAATGAAAGAAATGCTCCAGGCTATCACCAACATCAGCCTCATTTCCTTGGGAAAGAGCCTTAAGGTTTTCAGATGCTATTGAGGTACACACACAAACCACATGTTGCCCATGCAATTTCAAGGTGAGATTCTCAGAAAAGGGCCTTTGAGCTAAACAGTTTTGCATTCATCCTTAATCAGATGTCAAATATTTTAATCCACGCTCTAACTGAAGGCTGAATATATTACAAATAAAGGAAATGGATGTATCTCAGAGATTTATTAATGTGCTTTTGAAAGCTATCAATATCCCATCAAACTTTCATTTTGTTTTTTCAGAACCATTTTTGCTTTAGTCTAGAATAAAGTGTATAGTGCTAAACCTTTTAATTCCATGTGAATAAAATCATTCCATCAGGCCAATTGACATTTGAGCCACATTTCAGTATTTCAAACTGACAATAAACCTGGCCTATCACTATTAAATATCTATAAAATGACAAAAGTTTTTACCAGGCTGCAAACTATTTGACTGGAAGTAAACAGTAGACACCAAGGAAAGCACATGCTTTAATTACTCGTATATAGGCTGGAACCTGTACTTGGTTAATTGCTGAAGTTAAGAGCCTGTCCTTTAATAAAACGAAGCCAAGAAAATTACTAAGTCTCTACTACGTCTCATGCATTGCATTAGGTGTTTGAGTTTCTAAAAATGGATCTCTGTTTTCAAGGGGAAGGGCAGTGGGAAAGAAAGAAGTAACATGAAAAAGTGGAATAAAAAAGTAACTAAAGGCATTGCCTGGGTCTTCAAGAATCCTATAAGGGAATAATTTCAAATCTTGTTTTGCTAAATAATTGGAAAGAGTCAAACGTTCTGGTTAAAACGTGTGAAATGGACATTTTCAAGGTAAATATCTACATAACAAAAAGACTGGCCATCCCTCTCCCTCTTGATGCTATATTTATTATAAGTAAATTTTTTTTTTTTTTTTACTGTGAGAAAACAAAGACACTTTTCAGCTTTTTGGGACTGGACATTTGTTTAATCCCTCACTGGGGTTAAACACCAAGTGACATGTCCTATATACAATGAAACATAAATTACAAACGGACGTTATGAAAACAAGGGAATAGAGTGAGTTAGCTAATCAGTCATGGCAACAGCATGGTTAGAAATTTATTAGAATTAGAGGAACAGAAATCAACCTTCAGTTCTGTTATGAATATCATTAAAACTACACAGTGCCTATGTCTCAGGCTCTTTTAAGTTCCAAGTAAAGAAGAGTACCAGATGCAGGCTTTTTAGGGTGTGAGAGTCTATTCAGAAGATCACATTTACAAAATGATAACTAGCTTTTCTTAAGGGCCAACAGAATGAAAGAGATATAATGTCACTCAGGAATTAAGGGACATATGAAGTCCTACTGAGATACAGTGGAAAAACTCTGCTGTGAAATTGAGTTACAGTCCTAGACTATTATCCAGCTACTTATCCCAAATGAAACTGTTTCATTTCCATAATGTCCATGAACATTGCAGATAAATCCACTGACTAGAAACAAGCCGCACCTTGTTATAATCCAAGAGCCATGCTTACCAGTTGTATGGCTTTGGCCTAATAACTTAATCTTTCTAAGACTGAGTGTTTTATTACAGTATGAGATAATAAATGACCACTTCATCAACTAGTTATGAAAAATAACATATAATTCATAAAATATAGCTAGTATATGCCACAGTGCTCAGTAAATGTTGACTATTAATGGAAAGAATAATAACCTTTGCTAAATTACAAATGAGTATCTAAAAATAAATTTCTTGCGATATAGATAGATAAGAAAAGGGAAATAGTATGAGATTAAGCACTTGCTGATTCATTAGTTTAAGTAAAAACTAAAAATTAATGTTGAGTTTCCAGAGCTCTACAAAAATGCTAACATACATGTACTTGTGGATGTGAAACCTGCCAAGGTTGAGGTCTTTGAAGTTACTTTCCGTGATTCATATTTTACTGTATATATCACTACTATGTTGAACATTTGATCATTATTAAGATTTGTGATGTTTTCTCCTGATTTAAATTTATACCATGTCACCAAGAACCAAACATAAATTTAGATGTAATAAAACAGATATTTAAAGAAAGATAAAAGCAACCAAAAAATTCTTAAAATTAATGTAATCATCATTTTTACTAACATTGTAAAGATTTAGATATAATTCTATTGCAAATAAAAAACACAAAGAAAAGATTCCTTTCTGTCCAAAGAATCTTAATAGTGAAAATGTAAATCATTATATATATTTAATATAAATTTGAGTATCTTCTATCATCAGGTTGTTTAGTTCACCCATTTCCTTTAACACCAATAAACTACTGTTACTATTCTGATGTGATAAAGACTCTTTGGGAAAATCTTAATTGGAGAAACAAAACTGGATCTAGATGCAGAGTAATGTCTATATCAGTAAACCTTTTGTATCAGATATAATTTTGGTTGCTAACATATAAAGAAGAAACATGGATTGATCAATAGAGCTGTTTCATGAATGACAAACTCAGCAACCTATCTTTGCCTCATAGCTCAGATAATAAACATTAGCAATATTCTATAATTTAACCAACTTTAGTCATCCTACCTTGTTTAAAATATGTTTTATATGTAGTTTGGATATCTACACATATTCACTAGGAACCCCCCTTATACACTGTTTCACTTTCTAAGGCTTCAGAAACCCATGGCAGAGTACGATAAAATATTCAGAGAGGCAGAGATCACATTCACGTAAGTTTTATTTCAGTATATAGTTATAATTGTTCTATTTTATTATTAACTATTATTGTTAATCTCTTACTGTGCCTGATTTATAAATTAAACTTTATTATAGTATGTGTACATAGGAAAAAAAACATAGTATATTACTATCTGCAGTCCTGCTAACCCCAAGAGAATTTTTGTATAAACCTTAACAGAATACACTCGGGTGGAGCCAAGATGGCCGAATAGGAACAGCTCCGGTCTACAGCTCCCAGCCTGAGTGACATAGAAGACAGGTGACTTCTGCATTTCTGTTTGAGGTACCCCTTTCATCTCACTGGGGAGTGACAAACAGTGGGTGCAGGACAGTCGGTGAAGCGCACTGTGCGCGAGCCAAAGCAGGGTGAGGCATTGCCTCACTCGGGAAGCACAAGGGGTCAGGGAGTTCCCTTTCCTAGTCAAAGAAAGGGGTAACGGACTGCACCTGGAAAATCAGGTCAGTCCCACCCTAATACTGCGCTTTTCCAACGGGCCTGGAAAACGGCACACTAGGAGACTGTGTCCCGCACCTGGCTCGGAGGGTCCTATGCCCATGGAGTCTCGCTGATTGCTAGCACAGCAGTCTGAGATTAAACTGCAAGGCTGCAGCGAGGCTGGGGGAGGGGCGCCCGCCATTGCCCAGGCTTGCTTAGGTAAACAAAGCAGCCAGGAAGCTCGAACTGGGTGGAGCCCACCACAGCTCAAGGAGGACTGCCTGCCTCTGTAGGCTCCACCTCTGGGGGCAGGGCACAGACAAACAAAAATTCAGCAGGAACCTCTAAAGACTTAAATGTCCCTGTCTAACTGACAGCTTTGGAGAGTAGTGGTTCTCCCAGCACGCAGCTGGAGATCTGAGAACCGACAGACTGCCTGCTAAAGTGGGTCCCTCACCCCCGAGCAGCCTAACTGGGAGGCACCCCCAAGTAGGGACAGACTGACACCTCACTCGGCCGGGTAATCCTCTGAGACAAAACTTCCAGAGGAACGATCAGACAGCTGAATTTGTGGTCTCACGAAAATCTGCTGTTCTGCAGCCACCACTGCTGACACCCAGCCAAACAGGGTCTGGAGTGAACCTCTAGTAAAATCCAACAGACCTGCAGCTGAGGGTCCTGTCTGGTAGAAGGAAAACTAACAAACAGAAAGGACATCCACACCAAAAACCCATCTGTACATCACCATCATCAAAGACCAAAAGTAGATAAAACCACAAAGATGGGGAAAAAACACAGCAGAGAAACTGGAAACTCTAAAAAGCAGAGCACCTCTCCTCCTCCAAAGGAACACAGTACTTCACCAGCAACGGAACAAAGCTGGATGGAGAATGACTTTGACGAGTTGAGAGAAGAAGGCTTCAGAGGATCAAACTACTCGGAGCTACGGCAGGAAATTCAAAACAATAGCAAAGAAGTTAAAAACTTTGAAAAAAAATTAGATGAATGGATAACTAGAATAACCAATGCAGAGAAGGGCTTAAAGGAGCTGATGGAGCTGAAAGCCAAGTATCGAGAACTACGCGAAGATTGCAGAAGCCTCGGTAGCTGATGCGATCAACTGGAAGAAAGGCTATCGCTGATGGAAGATGAAATAAATGAAATGAAGCAAGAACGGAAGTTTAGAGAAAAAAGAATAAAAAGAAATGAACAAAACCTCCAAGAAATATGGGACTACGTGAAAAGACCAAACCTACGTCTGATTGGTATACCTCAAAATGATGGGGAGAATGGAACCAAGTTGGAAAACACTCTGCAAGATATTATCCAGGAGAACTTCCCCAATATAGCAAGGCAGGCAAACATTCAGATTCAGGAAATACAGAGAACGCCACAAAGATACTCCTCCAGAAGAGCAACTCCAAGACACATAATTGTCAGATTCACCAAAGTTGAAATGAAGGAAAAAATGTTAAGGGCAGCCAGAGAGAAAGGTCGGGTTACCCACAAAGGGAAGCCCATCAGACTAACAGCTGATCTCTTGGCAGAAACTCTACAAGCCAGAAGAGAGTGGGGGCAGATATTCAACATTCTTAAAGAAAAGAATTTTCAACCCAGAATTTCATATCCAGCCAAACTAAGCTTCATAAGTGAAAGAGAAATAAAATACTTTACAGACAAGCAAACGCTGAGTGATTTTGTCACCACCAGGCCTGCCCTAAAAGAGCTCCTGAAGGAAGCACTAAACATGGAAAGGAACAACTGGTACCAGCCCCTGCAAAAACATGCCAAATTGTAAAGATCATTGAGGCTAGGAAGAAACAGCATCAACTAACGAGCAAAATAACCAGCTAACATCATAATGACAGGATCAGATTCACACATAACAATATTAACTTTAAATGTAAATGGGCTAAATGCTCCAATTAAAAGACACAGACTGGCAAACTGGATAAGGAGTCAGGACCCATCAGTGTGCTGTATTCAGGAAACCCATCTCACGTGCAGAGACACACATAGACTCAAAATAAAGGGATGGAGGAAGATCTACCAAGCAAATGGAAAACAAAAAAAGGCAGGGGTTGCAATCCTAGTCTCTGATAAAATAGACTTTAAACCAACAAAGATCAAAAGAGACAAGGCCATTACATAATGGTAAAGGGATCAATTCAACAAGAAGAGCTAACTGTCCTAAATATATATGCACCCAACACAGGAGCACCCAGATTCATAAAGCAAGTCCTGAGTGACCTACAAAGGGACTTAAACTCCCACACAATAATAATGGGAGATTTTAACACCCCACTGTCAACATTAGACAGATCAACGAGACAGAAAGTTAACAAGGATATCCAGGAATTGAACTCAGCTCTGCACAAAGTGGACCTAATAGACATCTACAGAACTCTCCACCCCAAATCAACAGAATATACATTTTTTACAGCACCACACCACACCTATTCCAAAATCAACCACATAGTTGGAAGTAAAGCTCTCCTCAGCAAATGTAAAAGAACAGAAATTATAACAAACTATCTCTCAGACCACAGTGCAATCAAACTAGAACTCAGGATTAAGAAACTCACTCAAAACCGCTCAACTACATGGAAACTGAACAACCTGCTCCTGAATGACTATTGGGTACATAACGAAATAAAGGCAGAAATAAAGATGTTCTTTGAAACCAACGAGAACAAAGACACCACATACCATAATCTCTGGGACACATTCAAAGCAGTGTGTAGAGGGAAATTTATAGCACTAAATGCCCACAAGAGAAAGCAGGAAAGATCCCAAATTGACACCCTAACCTCACAATTAAAAGAACTAGAAAAGCAAGAGCAAACACATTCAAAAGCTAGCAGAAGGCTAGAAATAACTAAAATCAGAGCAGAACTGAAGGAAATAGAGACACAAAAAACCCTTCAAAAAATTAATGAATCCAGGAGCTGGTTTTTGGAAAAGGTCAACAAAATTGATAGACCGCTAGCAAGACCAATAAAGAAGAAAAGAGAGAAGAATCAAATAGATGCAATAAAAAACGAAAAAGGGGATATCACCACCAATCCCACAGAAATACAGTCTACCATCAGAGAATACTACAAACACCTCTATGCAAATAAACTAGAAAATCTAGAAGAAATGGATAAATTCCTCGACAAATACACCCTCCTGAGACTAAACCAGGAAGAAGTTGAATCTCTGAATAGACCAATAACAGGTTCTGAAATTGTGGCAATAATCAATAGCTTACAAACCAAAAAGAGTCCAGGACCTGATGGATTCACAGCCGAATTCCACCAGAGGTACGAGGTGGAACTGGTACCATTCCTTCTTAAACTATTCCAATCGATAGAAAAAGAGGGAATCCTCCCTAACACATTTTATGAAGCCAGCTTCGTCCTGATACCAAAGCCTAGCAGAGACATAACCAAAAAAGAGAATTTCAGACCAATATCCTTGATGAACATTGATGCAAAAATCCTCAGTAAAATACTGGCAAACCGAATCCAGCAGCACATCAAAAAGCTTATCCACCATGATCAAGTGGGCTTCATCCCTGGGATGCAAGGCTGGTTCAACATAGGCAAATCAATAAATGTAATCCAGCATATAAACAGAACCAAAGAGAAAAACCACATGATTATCTCAATAGATGCAGAAAAGGCCTTTGATAAAATTCAACAACCCTTCATGCTAAAAACTCTCAATAAATTAGGTATTGGTGGGACGTATCTCAAAATAATAAGAGCTATCTATGACAAACCCACAGCCAATATCATACTGAATGGGCAAAAACTGGAAGCATTCCCTTTGAAAACTGGCACAAGACAGGGATGCCCTCTCTCACCACTCCTATTCAACATAGTGCTGGAAGTTCTGGCCAGAGCAATCAGGCAGGAGAAGGAAATAAAGGGTATTCAATTAGGAAAAGAGGAAGTCAAATTGTCCCTGTTTGCAGATGACATGATTGTATATCTAGAAAACCCCATTGTCTCAGCTCAAAATCTCCTTAAGCTGATTAGCAACTTCAGCAAAGTCTCAGGATACAAAATCAATGTACAAAAACCACAAGCATTCTTGTACACCAATCACAGACAAACAGAGAGCCAAATCATCAGTGAACTCCCATTCACAATTGCTTCAAAGAGAATAAAATACGTAGGAATCCAACTTACAAGGGATGTGAAGGACCTCTTCAAGGAGAACTACAAACCACTGCTCAATGAAATAAAAGAGGATACAAACAAATGGAAGAACATTCCATGCTCATGGGCTGGAAGAATCAATATCGTGAAAATGGCCATACTGCCCAAGGTAATTTATAGATTCAATGCCATCCCCATCAAGCTACCAATGACTTTCTTCACAGAATTGGAAAAAACTACTTTAAAGTTCATATGGAACCAAAAAAGAGCCCGCATCGCCAAGTCTATCCTAAGCCAAAAGAACAAAGCTGGAGGCATCACGCTACCTGACTTCAAACTATACTACAAGGCTACAGTAACCAAAACAGCATGGTACTGGTACCACAACAGAGACATAGATCAATGGAACAGAACAGAGCCCTCAGAAACGATGCTGCATATCTACAACTATCTGATCTTTGACAAACCTGACAAAAACAAGAAATGGGGAAAGGATTCCCTATTTAATAAATGGTGCTGGGAAAACTGGCTAGCCATATGTAGAAAGCTGCAACTGGATCCCTTCCTTACACCTTATACAAAAATTAATTCAAGATGGATTAAAGACTTAAATGTTAGACCTAAAACCATTAAAATCCTACAAGAAAACCTAGGCAATACCATTCAGGACATAGGCGTGGGCAAGGACTTCATGTCTAAAACACCAAAAGCAATGGCAACAAAAGCCAAAATTGACAAATGGGATCTAATTAAACTAAAGAGCTTCTGCACAGCAAAAGAAACTACCATCAGAGTGAACAGGTAACCTACAGAATGGGAGAAAATTTTTGCAACCTACTCATCTGACAAAGGGCTAATATCCAGAATCTACAATGAACTCAAACAGATTTACAAGAAAAAAACAAATAACCCCATCAAAAAGTGGGCGAAGGATATGAACAGACACTTCTCAAAAGAAGACATTTATGCAGCCAAAAAACACATGAAAAAATGCTCCTCATCACTGGCCATCAGAGAAATGCAAATCAAAACCACAGTGAGATACCATCTCACACCAGTTAGAATGGCCATCATTAAAAAGTCAGGAAACAACAGGTGCTGGAGAGGATGTGGAAAAATAGGAACACTTTTACACTGTTGGTGGGACTATAAACTAGTTCAACCATTGTGGAAGTCAGTGTGGTGATTCCTCAGGGATCTAGAACTAGAAATACCATTTGACTCAGCCATCCCATTACTGAGTATATACCCAAAGGACTATAAATCATGCTGCTATAAAGACACATGCACACGTATGTTTATTGTGGCACTATTCACAATAGCAAAGAGTTGGAACGAACCCAAATGTCCAACAACAATAGACTGGATTAAGAAAATGTGGCACATATACACCATGGAATACTATGCAGCCATAAAAAATGATGAGTTCATGTCCTTTGTAGGAACATGGATGAAACTGGAAAACATCATTCTCAGTAAACTATCGCAAGGACAAAAAACCAAACACCGCATGTTCTCACTCATAGGTGGGAATTGAACAATGAGAACTCATGGACACAGGAAGGGGAACATCACGCTCCGGGGACTGTTGTGGGGTGGGGGGAGGGGGGAGGGACAGCATTAGGAGATATACCTAATGCTAAATGACCAGTTAATGGGTGCAGCAAACCAACACGGCACATGGATACATATGTAACAAACCTGCACATTGTGCACATGTACCCTAAAACCTAAAGTATAATAATAATAAAATAATAATAATAATACTAATTTTGATTTACTTTTAAGAAGCGCAACTCTGAGCAAGTCATTCACTTTATACTGGTGTACCAGTTATCCATCTGCCAGTGGTTGAACTAGATTTTAAGCTGATACTTCCATGGTATAAATGAATATTTGTAAAGTAGTTTGTAATAGCAATACATTAAATATTTGAGTTTATTCAGGAGCAAACTCTCCATAGACTAAAAAGAAACTATGAGTGCTAATGTTGACTTCCCAATTACTTTTTTTCCTAGTAAGTCCTGGGCTTTTCTTTAGGTTTTAATTAGCAAGGCAAATGTGAATAAGAGTGGCAGACCTGGCTTGTCTCCAAAGAGGAGTGGCAGACCTCTCTTGACCCCCTCTTGTCTCCTCCAGCTTGCAGGTTAACAAAAGGAAAATGAGTTAACCAAACATGTCTTCCAAAGAATGAGAGAACTGCCAGGATATCCCCGAAATTCAAGCTAAGAACCATTTAAAAGCAAGGATCAAGTGAAAAAGCTTAAATTAAAGGTATATTTACATTGAATAAAGTTTTGTTTCCCTCATTCAAATATTAGGTCTGAAGTTTTTTAACTTTTTATATTATAATTTTCATCATATCTATTTTTGCCATCCTTCTTTCTCTAACTCCTTTCTTATTCGTAGGTATCAACTGAGCTGGTGACAGTGCAAAAATAAAGTTAAAAATAATCAGCTGAAATTTTTCATGAAGAATATGTTTGTCGCTTTTTTCAAATGCCATCAACATGAAAGCCACAATACATGTGTCTTCTGTGTCAGCTCACTCATAAGGACTAAGTATAGAGTTAACATTTTGATTCTATACACTCGAAACCCTGGAAACATGTGATCGATAAATAGATGGATTTTAAATAGATAGATGATAGATTATAGACACATAGATAGGTAGATAGATATTCAGACAATAGATTTTACCTGTTAATCTCAGATGATTATTGTATCTCCTTTTTCCTACCCATAATTAAATAACCAGTTGTTTTTTATGTATGTGGAAGATATTTTTATGCTTAGGCAAATTATTTTGTATTGTTTAGATGTACAATCCTTGCTTTCTCTTCTTGTTTTCATTCTAGTGACTCTAAACATGGCACACATCTTTATAATGATATATTAAATTTTATCCCCATTGATAGTATCATGAGCTAAATTTGAAATTCATTACACTTCTTATTGGTCATAAAAATAATTAAAAAGTCAAAAGCATTTGCAAAATGTTTTAAATTCCTAAGTAATTCACTTCTGTGAGTTAACTTTCTTCTTCTTCCATACTAAGTAACTATACCCAACACTTATTAGTAAAAGCTGGGAAACTAACCTTTATTAGTGCTGATATCCATCTACCAGACACTAGGTGCTTTACATGCACTGTTCACCTAATTTAATCATCAGAGCAACTCATTTGACAAACGCGGAAAGTGAAGTTCAGAAGAGTTAACTTGCCCAGATGACACAGCTACTAATTGTCAGTCTTTATTTGTACTCAGTTTCCCCTATCCCCACACCTGTGTGTGTGTGTGCGTGTGTGTGTGTGTACTCTTTAATTTCAATATGGTAATCAGATGGAAACTGAAATTTTGTATGTATTCTTCATGTATTAGGATGCTTTATTTTCTTACTTATGTAGCGTTTTAAGAATCATGTGATAGAACTTAATATATTATTTCCTACCGAATTTTTCTAGTGATTAAGATTGTTAAAGTCAAAAGACATGTCAGTGTTCTGAGAAGTAACACACTGTTTATTTTATTTAACTTTATTTTATTTTATTTTATTTTTGAGACTAAGTCTCGCTTTGTCACCCAGGCTGGAGTGCAGTGGCATAATCTCGTCTCACTGCAACCTCCGCCTCCCAGGTTCAGGCGATTCCCCTGCCTCAGCCTCCCAAGTAGCCAGAATTACAGGCGTGAGCCACCACAGCTGGCTAATTTTTGTATTTTTAGTGGAAACAGGGTTTCACCATGTTGGTGAGGCTGGTCTCGAACTTCTGACCTCAGGTGATCCACCTGCCTTGGCCTCCCAAAGTGCTAGGATTATAGGCATAAGCCACCATGCCCGGCCTTAATCCTCATTTAATTTTTAAGAGCAGCTGGGCATGGTAGCTCACACCTACCATCCCAGCACTTTGGGATGCCCAGACATGTGGATTGCTTGAGTACAGGAGTTTGAGACCAGTCTGGGCAACATGGAGAAACCCTTGTCTCTACAAAAAATTTTAAAAATTAGCCGGTGTGGTGGCTTGTGCCTGTGGTTCCAGCCATTTGGGAGGCTGAGGTGGGAGGATGATTTGAGCCTGGGAGATGCAGGCTGCAATGAACCATGATCACGCCATGACACTCAACCTGGGTGAGATTCTGTCTTAAAAAAAAAAAAAAAAAAGTTTTAAGAACAAATTTAATTGAGGTTCAGAGTGACTGAATTCAGCACTCTTTGTAATCCTCCACCAACATCTTCTCATGTGTGTTAGAACTTTATCCCTTATACTCATTTGTATATTAGAAGTGCATCATTCCTTGGCACATACAATTATGAGGGTGGTGATTCTGATTATTACTTGTGATTCTGATTATTATTTAAGCAAACAGTGAAATTCTAGATGTGACATGGACTGTATATTATTTAGTTAATTCAACGTGGAGCTACAGAGTCTTACACAGGAGCAATACATATCTATCTATGTGACGTAGGTAACTGATCTCTTCATGTTTCTGTTTTCTATAAGAAAAATTCTGATTTCATAGACTAAGATAGAAGTTCTCATTCTCCACCGACCCTCCCACTGCCTAGCTATGGATAATCCAAAGCAAACAACCATCCATAATCTCATAGTTTTTATTTTTCTAACTCTAAAGGATAGAGACATGGAAAAGGCACCTTGTGTTGGTACGTTGTCGGAGAAGGCAATCCGAACTGTGGAGAGAAAGGTGGGGCACGATGAAAAGGAAGGTAGATAGAGGAAATCCAGTAAAGAAGTAGCCCAAGTGGGATGGGAATTGGAGCAGCTCCCAAGGTAGACCTTCAAACAGAATTTCTCATTTAAAGTTATCACGCAATTTAAATTTAGCTTATCTGATAAGTCTCCATAATCCCTGGTGTATTTCTGTAAATTTGTGAAATCCTTGTCCTTGAAAAATGTGGTTCAATGTTAATGCCTTATTGGGAGAGGCTGAACCAAGTTTGATATTCGCATTACAAACTTCAGATGTGGAGATATTCATTTTTAGCACTATCTGGTAAAACAGGTTTTAAATATTAGTGCACACATCGATCCAGACAATAAAATGAAATCAGATAAATACACCCTCATTTAATTTCAGTAGGAGATGCACGTACGAAGAGTTACCTAAATGCACAAAATAATAGCATCCATTACCATCAAATCCTAAGAATGCTTTGTAACAGAAGACCTTTGGCAACTAGTGAATATGATGTCAGTTAAATGTCTAGGAGTAAAGGAAATATTAAGCATGCACACACCCGCACACAGAGAAAAGCCACTGAGGCTATAATCTTCTAGGAACAGGAAGTAAATTGTTTTCTGTTCAGGAATGTCAAGGAGTGTTAGGATATTTTTCACTGACGTGTAATTTAAAGGCTACTTTCTCCAGAGAGTTTCAGAAAGTAACGTTCATTTGAGTTCAACTTTGATATATTATTCTTGAGACATTTTATATCTGTGTCTATAAATATATATGTGTGTATATTTTGACATAATGTTAGACTTCAAAAAGACTTGCAAAAGAGAGAGTGCCCGTATGCCCTCTACACAGCTTTCCTTTATGTAAAAATCTTACATAGCCACAGAATATTTATCAAAGCTACGAAATTAACTATTGTACAATACTAAATTCACAAACGTATAGCCTTTTTTTTAAGATTTCATTGGATTTTTAATGAATGCCCTTTTTCTGTTCCAGAATCCATCCCAGGATCCCGTATCAAACTTAGCTTCTTTGTGTCTTCTTTGTGTCCTCCAGTGTGGGAGGGTTCTCTGACTTACACAGCCTGGATGTTTTCAAAGAGTAACTGGTTGTTTATTTTGTAGGGTATATAAAATAACATAGAGTTTTGGCAGATGAAAACATGGACATTTTGGCGGGGATACATTCTTCTGTATACTTCACAAAGTATTTGCTAGAGGATATCATGTTTCTGCCCACTAATTCTGCCTCCTAAATTTTTGCTAATTTCACTTCCGTCGGAGGGTCTGGCCTATGGCAGTTATTACAGTGGTGATCTAACGGTGATTTTTTCACTTCTATTATTATTTATCTTGTGGATCATGTTATTCCAAATTTGGTCACTGGGATCTCTTTCAGAAGGACCCTACATATTTTCAGTATGCCCCTACTTTTTTTGAGCCCTTTCTTTTCTTTAAAGCGTGTTCTTACTTTTTTGACAACACAAGATGATCTGGGTATAACTGTTCGTTTAACAGAAAGATAGTAACCATTTTAACTGTGAAATATGCAAAATATGGAAGTTACTAATATTACTAGTTAGATAATACAATTAAAAAATAGCGCCTAAAATTATTTTCTAGAAAATATGCAGATTAATATTTTGTAAAAAACATATTTTTTGAAAAAGCATCTGTGTGTGTGATATGTGAATATATCACATATTATATACATATCAATTATTTATATATATATATGTATCTCACACAGCGAACAACATAGTTATCCAACAATAGAGGATTCACTAATTGTAGTATTTGATATGAAGACTTTCACATATGATATAAATTCATATTTTCAGAGGAGGCAGGACATTGATAATATACTGCTTGGTGAAGAAGAGCAAGCTTTGGAATTCTCTACATGTTGTAAGTTGTGAGTTACTTTCTTAAATGGTAGGAAAAATGTCTGGAAAGTAACACATCAAAGTAATAATAGTTAGCAAGGACTAATTAATTTCAGGTGATTTTTACAACTATGTGATGATTTAAATAAAAATGTTACTATTTACTAGATTGTTTCTAAATTGACAGTATTTAAATAAATCTTAGTCTAAACAGGTATAAACTTCCCATAAACTGCCATTATGCCATTATTGTCAATAAAATAAAATGGCATACAAAGCCATTACTTTTCTTTAGTGTTTTAAAAATGGCTTTAATGTGTTGTCTGAGGCAGAAAACACCACCCTCCTGCTCCCTTCCCCCCACATCCACCTCCAAAGCCTGAAAACGCAGAGACGGATTTCAGGAAAATGATAAATCCTTTTTAGCTATGGAATAGCAAGAGAGAACTGAGAGGTGTCAGGGAAAACAGAGGGAAGGATGGCTATGATCGTCAAACGCCACGGTTTGCAGATACTGTGTTTTCAACACTATTCTGAATATTCAGAGTACTCACCAATTGGATCAATAGTAACAAGAAAAAAGTCTTTGGACCAGGTTCTCCATGTCATTTTGTAATTATTCATTCAAATATAAATACAGACACAATCTCCTCATTGTCTGTAGCCCTACTATCTTTTTGCAACATTCTCAGTAGAAGCAAGAATTAATTGCAACTGAGTAATTGTCACTAGGTTGTGTGGTGGGAGACAGAGACAGGGTCAAAAAAGAACCACTTTTCTCTTTCCTGGGATGTCATGCCAGATACTCCCTCAAGTGGGGAATTTGTTTCAATTATCTGCCAATCTTTCTCTCTCAGAAAGTGCCAATGAACAGTGAGTTAGGGGAAGCCTCACATGACTCTGCTAAACATTTGATTCAGTGCAGACTGTGTAAGAGATGTGCTTCTCATTATTAAGAGATCTATCGTTTGAACACGCCAGGACTAAAATTTATCATGCAGTTAGTCTAGGTCTATGGATTAGCTGCAACCTGAGAAAGAAATAAACTGGTGCTAAATTCCTAAGATAAATTATTCCTTGATTTCACTAAAGCACATTTATTGATCTTGCCAGATTTTTCATTTCTTTTTTTGAGTAGCTATTTTAATTTCATGATCTGTTCACAAGGAAACTTTCCTAGGGATGCACTGCATTAAAAATATATCATATTCCTTATCCCACTTCAAACCTGATACAGAACTAGAAAACAGGAAAAAATTAAAGAAACTCTTTACTCACTTTTTTCTATGTATTATTAATGAATAAGGATAATTACTCTGAAGAATACCATATTAGTATCATTCAGTCATTCTCATATTTGAAAAGATTAATGTGTAGTTTTAAAGTACAATTGTGTTTTACTGCAATTGTTGCTGTGGCTTGCTTTCAAGATTTTAATTAGGCATTCTATCTTTACATTACAGTAGTACAGATGTTTTTATAGTGAGTTATCATTCAATCTCACCATAAACTAGGGAAATGTTGGTTAGTCTACATAAAGATTAATTTTCAAAATCAGGTATATATTTGATTTTTAATATTTGGAATGTGCTGCTGTTTCACAATAAAAATGTCACCTTAAAATATTAATTTTCAATCATCTGAGTTCAGAACTCTCTCTACATATGTTTTGTATTCTACTATCTCATTATCATATCAAACCCAAATAAGAAACCCTAGTGGGACAGCCTTTTCTAAGTAGAGCTTTTCCCTATCATTTCTGTCTCTCACTCTTTCTCTCCATACATATATACATATTTATGTATATATACACACATATACATGTTACACATATATTTATGTATACATACCCACACATACATAAATATACATGTATATATGTAAAATACATATGTATATAAACACACATACACACACATATAAAATTCTTGACCTTAAGAACTACATTTTTGTAAAATGCTACATGGAATAGTTATTTATACAAAATACTAAAAGCTTTGTTGAACAGAATCAAATCACAAACTGATAATAGGATCATCCATAAGTTATTATACAAAGAAACTAAGGAGAGGCCAAGGCAGGTGGATCGCTTGAGGTCAGAAGTTCGAGACAAGCCTGGCCCACACAGTAAAACCCCACCTCTACTAAAAACACAAAAAGTAGCCAGGCGTGGTGGCGGGTGCCTGTAATTCCAGCTACTTGGGAAGCTGAGACATGAGAATCACTTGAACCTAGGGGGCGGAGGTTGCAGTGAGCTGAGATTGCGCCACTGCACTCCAGCCTGGGTAACAGGGTGACCGTCTCAAAGACAAAAGACAAACAAACCCCTAAGAAATTAATGTAATTACCAAATATGAAGAGATATACATATATATACATGCATATATATTTTTATATGTGCATATATGTCAAAGGAGAAAGACAGTTTTGATATTTAGCTCCAGTTCTTTCTCACCTAGAAAACTACAACAATTCTTAGCAAATATAACACAGGTAATGGTTTTGTATTTTCTGGATTTCTCTTTCACTTTATTCATGCTCTGCAGACTTTCTATCTTTTCCATGGCACTCTTCTCTCATAGCATTCTATTCTGGGAAAGTCTTATTCTTTTTAAAAAGCATCCATCATCATCTGCATCTCTGCATTGTGACTTATCAAATGCTGAAAATTCACATTAGGTATAATCTTCATAAATCAGTTTTGGTAGACTTGCTTTTTCATGCAAATGCTTAGTGCCTACTTCACTTATTAATCATGATGTGATGTATATTTATTCACTGTAAGACATTTTATTGAGTTCCTCAAAGTCCGAGGCACCATTCTCAGTACTGAGGATAAATCGGTGAAAAAGAGAAACAAGATTTGTATTTTAGTGGGAAAGATGGAGTAATACGAAGTAATATCATGTAATGAGGAATCTTCAGAAGACAGTAAAATAATGTGATAGAATCAGTAGCTAAGAGGGAAACAAGGAGAGGGAAACATACCATTACATAATCTGAAAATTGACTGAAAAGGAGGTCTGGATGATGATAACGAGAACAGCATTCTAGAGGGAAAAGCATGTGCAAAGTCCCTGAGGTGGGAAAGAGAGGAGGACAGTGTCTCTAGAAGGTAATGAATACATGGGAGAATGGAGTTGAAGTCAGAGAGGTACAGATCTACACGTACAGTTCCTACAGTGCCTTGCTGACTCCTCTGCACCCTTTGGATTTGATTGTAATAACACTGGTAATAGTCTTAAGCAAGGCAGGGTTGTGATCTGAGATATATTTGTGAAAGACCCTTTCCCAGTGAGAAGCACTTAGGGAACTGTTGCAGGAGATGATGGAAGTAAAGCCACTAAAACATGCTGATGAGTTGATCAGCGATTATAAACTAAAAGAAGGAGACAATTATTTTTGTTTGTTTGTTTTCCTAAGCAATTGAGTAGATAGTGGTGCCAAAACAGAGAATATCAAGATGATGTCTGTGTTCTTAGCCAGGTAGTTTTCTAGAATTATCTTACATATGATCCCTTTGCCACGATCTGCGTTTCTTATACTTCATTGAAGAAAGTGCATGCTTAATTAATTTGAGTGGGAAGACACTTTATTGGGGGTGTAAGAAATTTTAAATACCTAAATAAAATTTATTCTCTGTGGAAAAGAAAAAAAGGGGTACCATTATATTACTTTACTGAATCACAATGACAAATACTGCTCCAACCTACCAATAATACCAATAATAGAGCAGCTTAAGTTGTTTCTGTTCAAACCTATAAGGTCTTATATGAAGTAAGCACTTGGAATAATATTTTTCATGGCAATTGAAAGTCTTATTCATTCAAATGATGGCAGCTCATTCATTTAAATACTGACAGTACACAAAATGACCAAGTATAAGAATTATCTAAATTCAAATCCTGGTGTCACCAGTCTAGCTGTTTGACTAGGGGCAAGTTAATTAATTCAGTTTGACTTTCATCAGCTGTAAAATGGTATCTATCTCATATGGTTATTTTGAAGATTGACTGAGTGCACACTCATCCATGTGAAGGGCTTAAAATTGTGCATACAGGAAGAACTCATCAGGCATTTGCAGCCCTTACAGTTTTTATGTCATTATCTGTTTTGACTGGGGATTGTGTGCAGACATAGGCAATATTGGTTAGCCCTGACCATGTCATAATGTGTGATTGGCTAGGTTCGTTCCTCTTTTTATTTTCATGTACATATGAATATATGAGAATATATAAGTATATATTCATATTCCTGTATGAGTCCTTAGAGAGAATGAATAATTATTAAACAATCAGAGGTTACAAGTATCACCATAGGCAATGGCAACTCACTCAGCTTTGAAAATAGGCTCACGATGTAAGTTTTAATCATCTACTTTAGGGAGGGGAAAAATATAAAATTTTCTAAATGTAGTGAAAAAAATTGCTTAAAAGTCATTTATATTTATCTTTCTATTCAAAGGTCCTGAGTAAAAATAAAATTATGATATTCATGTCACTGGAATGTTATGGGACTCATATGTGGAAAGATACATAAAATATTAATCCGAATGCCCAGGCACACAGAAAGAATTTGTTAAATATTACACCTTTGTTGTTGTTATGATGGAAAAAGCAGAACACTTACAAGAGGTAAATCCAGGTCTTGGCTTTACTACTAACCGTGCTTTGAAGAAATTTGATCATGTTTAAAATCCTACCCAGAGTGCTGTTTTTCCTTTGCACAAATGAGGCTTTGGGGAGTAACAGTATTATATAATTACAAAAATAAGTTATACTTAACGGCACACATTTTTGAAACTTCATGGTGAAAAATAGATGAAGACCATCTAAAATAGAGAGTAACTAAAAACATTGAGATTTGTCTACATTACATTTTTTAAATGGCAATTCACGCTATACTTCAGTGGAGTCTAAAAAGTGCCACAGTAAGGGAACGTTTAAATTTGCGGAACATACTTGACTATAAGCACTCTTTATTTCAAAGACCCTTATGAACAACCTGAAGCATTATTACTTGAACGAACGAAGTCTGAGAGACACAAATATAGACAGCATATTATTTACGTCGACTTGGTTATCCAATGGAGATTAACATAAATGACCAACTCTTGAAAGACTATGTCTATTAGATCAAAATACTCTAAATGATTGTGCTAACCTATGGGTGCTGTGCACATGTCAAGCTCTGATTGTTTTTCTAAAGACTTTGTAGAATAACTAACTAAGATTCACATGGGGATTTTTCGCTCTTAGTTTTGTGGTTAAAAAATATTAAAAATCTATGGCACAAGATAAAAGTCTATTTAATGTCCAGAGTTAAAAGATATTACTGAATTAACATCCACTTCTGATGATTAAGGGAATTTCACACCTACATGTTGAGCCACAACTCTTGTCTAGCAGTTGAAATGTGTCATATTGTGTTATCTCATATACATCTGCTAAATTAGATTTATAAGTCCTTGGGATAACAATCTGTATATTAAAGCTAATAACTTATATGCACTTTCTGGCTCCTATTTTATCTCCATCACATGTAGAAGAAATTTCTCCATGGAATATTTAGTTGAAATTTCTCCACGGTATATTTAGTTGAAAACAGCATAGGATCTCAGTCCACCAGTATATTTATATTTTCACTTATATGAACAAAGGCCTTAGGAACTACCTTATACTTTCTGTGTCCTTCTGAATGAAAGAATGCTTGCCTTGAATATAAAATTTGAAAAAAAAGAAAATTTTAAATATGAATGTTAGAAAAATCGATCTTCCAATCTTGATATTACTAATTTGTACAATTTAGTCTAAATATATTCTAAACAATGAATTTTTGAAGGATGACATTTTGGAAACTCTAGTTTGAAGCAATCATCTTTATTTTATTTTGTTGCGTGATCTAGGTAGATGAAGATTAGAGTTTTGAAGAAGAATAATTAGTTTAGAAGTTGGTTGCATATCAGAACCCAGGCATTAATATAATTTCATTGATTCCTTTCCTATTTATTGAATACCTACTATGTGCCTGGAATTGTGTCAAATATTGGGACACAAAGATAAAGAGGAATGACTGTCCAGGAGCTGTCCATGTGGTCACATGAGGAAGGCATGCACTGAGCCAGTAATGATAGATATAACTGCCTTTTTAAAAGAGAAAGGGCAGGGTGTAAACAAAGCATAGGAAGTTTTAGAAAAAAGTGTTTGAGGGGAAATATTAATTTGGGTAGTTATAAGATGGTCACAACCACAGTCAATAGTTTTTTTATTAAAAGCGTTTTAATACTATTAGACATAGAAACCTTAAAACCAGCAGAGTTGTCCTTCTGGGAAACGGAGGGCTCTCTTCCTTCTACTTGGTTTCTTGGCTAGGATTGTCTTCTGGAAACACCAAGTATTGATTAAGAAAAAACGTGATGTTCCTCCATCCACCTGAATTTTTGGAGAAACTACTCTTTGATTACCAAAACTAAACACACAGAAAAATAGAGAAGACAAGAGAACTGAAATAATTTAAAATCACTGTGAAAAATATTTTTACCCTATAAAATAATCGAGATGGCTATTGCCAGTTTTGAAGCAAGTAGCTTGATATCTTAATGAAGATATTCCCTAAAGCTTTATAAAATCTAATTCAGGACTAAGAAGACATTTGAAAAACTATTCACTAAGGGAAATTAGAAATTCTGGATTCAGGACATCAGGCAAATGAAGTGTTGTGGGGCTGATGCTGCCATTTACATTGTTATTCCATGAAAATGGAATAAAGCTGTAGACTTCAATTGTAAGCACACTGAGAAAAATGAAATCATCTCTTTGTAATTCAAAGCAGACAAAGCATTATCTGCTATTTAAATATCTCATCTAGCTATGCAGGAAACTAATACATGTGCTAATTCAGGAATGTGTTGAAGCTTCACAGAGAATAATTTGAGATATGGTCAGTGAAACAATTATCAGTCATTGTAAAGTTTTGCATGTGTTTGAAAACTTAATCATGTGGTGGACATATCTGATATTAGCATATGTATCCATAATTATCATTCTCAAATTAATTTTAAACCATTGCTAAATAATAAGAGAATATATCTCTTAAAAGATAAAAGCTTTTCATATCTGAAAAAAGTCACTCTGATAGCAAAAAATAAGACTTTTGGTGACAAAAATACACATTAAGATTCTCTATTTTAGGAAATCATCATTTAAGAATAGCTTATCAATTATTGAATAGGTGCCCTTTTTTATTCTTGCCATATGAATGTTTTTCTGTGATACTTTCAATTTTGACAAAAATTCAACTCTTTCAATAATACTCAGATACAGGCCCCCTTGAAAAGGTTACTTAAAAACTATCCAGTAATTTGTTACTTATAGGTGTTTCCTGCTGCTGAGAATATTAATGTTACCCTTTAATTTATTTGAAAAACAGACAACAAATGTCATATCTCATAGAACTAGGATAATTTGTAGCATTGTGAAACTTTGTCTTTTGAGTTCATAGCTTATTGAGTGACTTTTCAGTTGGAAAGCTAACATGGTTTATACTTTGATCAAGTGATTCTTACTAATTCTAGACTATTTCTCTGAGGTCAAAGAAGGTAGAATATCATTCTCTGTGTGTATGTAAAACCAGTGTGGACTTTTGTATTTATTGCCTAAAATAAAGTATTTTACAGATAATGATAAGTTACCCTAAGGATGTCTGAGATGTTAAGTACATCACAAAGATATATGGGAAGTGGCAAATATAGCTTGTGTTAAATGGGCTAATGTCATTTCCACCTTATAGTTACTTTCTAGTTTTTTTATAGTTACAATCAACATTTAAGTGTGGTGTGCATAAATTTTGATTTGGTTACTCTGAACCCCACTATTTCAAGATGGTACTTTATAATGCTTTAATTAAAACCAACACTGAGACCGGGAGCGGTGGCGGCTCACACCTGTAATCCCAACATTTTGGGAGGTCAAGGTGGGGGGATCACTTGACGTCAGGAGTTTGAAACCAGCCTGGCCAACATGGCGAAAACCTGTCTCTACTAAAAATACAAAAGGTAGCCAGGTGTGGTAGTGCGTGCCCATAATACCAGCTACTCAGGAGGCTGAGGCAGGAGAATTGCTTGAACCCAGGAGGTGGAGGTTGCAGTGAGCCGAGATCACACCACTGCACTACATCCTGGGAGACAGAGCAAGACTCCATCTCAAAAACAAAACAAAGCAAAACAAACCAACATTGCAATATACAACTGCACTTTATGTAGGCAAATACAGTTAGTTATCATGCTTAGCTCTAGTGAAAGTATCACTCATGAGAAAGAGCTGCTGCACCCTCTTAATGATACCCAATTCTCTTAATTTTTAACTAAACCAAGATTTTGTGTTCTGCCAGACATTAAAATGCATTTCTGCAATGCAAATATTTTTGGCTGCTGTATACTTTTTCCAAAATTACCCATCATTTCCTAAATAGAGATTGTGCACATTTTTACCTGGACCCACACATCAGTGAGTCTGAGGCGTGGACCACAGCAGCACGTCTCAGCATAACCTAGACATTGGCATTCTTGAGCATCAGTAGTTTTCACTCACAAAATCCTCAACCCACATTTTAACCACCTGGCTTAGCATTGTCTAGGACCTATGCCATGTGACTACTGTGGCCTTCACAATAATGTTTAATTTGTTTTCTAAAACTTTCTAGAGTCATCATAAATGGCCATTTGCATTCATGGTAACAACTCACAAGTATTAAAGGCTTATTGAAAAATGCTAGTCCTGCCAAACCTCTCTTGTACTGAGAGGCACATGGCTTTTTGTTCCTGCCAACAATACTGTGATGGATGATTCTACTCCCTCATGACCAGGTTACTGAAAAAGTGCCCCCTGGACTTTATGCTTCTGGGCTCAGCTCTCTCAAATCCATTCCCTATGAATCTGGCAGAACGTGGCCATCAAACAGTTTGCATCATTCAATTTCTTTCTAGAAAATCTACACTGTTTCCAACTAACCTAAAATCATAGGCTTTTTTCTGGGGCTCTTTTCCTTTTTTTGTCTCTCTCTCAAGCTGGTCGCTTCTAGTCAGAGAGGCCATCCTTATGACTAAATGCCTTCTCAAGCTTGACTCCTGCATTCTGTGCACCCAAAACTTCAATAGTAAAGTCCATAGATTATAGTTGTCTACAAACTGGGACATCTCAGGGAAAACTCATCCATAAATACATCTCTGATATTCCCAGTGTTTTCACTTCTCAATTTGAGAAGTTGTCTTTCTAACAAGGATAAATGAAAGCTGATAAGATATTCAAGATTTTTTAAATGGCTAAAGTTTATATAATAGTTCAGGTGCAGCAAGTGTATTCTAGTGTAGCAACGGTTAGATATAGGTTTCAAGTTAAGTTATACAGAATCATCTTTATGTATAAACTGAATTTCATAATGTTACCTGTAGCTAGTCTCTAGTAGTATAGATAAGCAAAACAAATGGCATTTTCTTTTTAAGGTGTACAAAAAGGGGACCCCAGCTGGAGTTCATAGATAAACTAAGAGAATGGCAGGGAAAAGAACTTCCCCTGATGGAGTATGCCATACTCTCTGGGTGAACACAACATATTTCTTTATAATACCCAGGCTTTTAGGGAAACCACAGAAAGTATCCTCTAGCCGAGGGGTGTCCAATCTTTTGGCTTTCCTGGGCCACATTAGAATAAGAATTATCTTGAGTCATACATAAAATACACTAATATTAAAGATAGCTGATGAGCTAAAAAAAATCGCAAAAACATTGTTTTAGGAAAGTTTATGAATTCATGTTGGGCCTCATTCAAAGCTGTCCTGGGCCACAGGCAGCCCGGTAGCCGCGGGTTGGACAAGCTTGCAGTCTAGCCAGTTCATTTCTTGAGGAAAGCATTAGCTCAGGATCCAAGTTCTTGATACATGCTCACTGCATCTGTATCTTGCAGAAAAAAGAACGATATCTAGCCACCCTTGAGTTCTCCTCTGTGTGTTCATCAAAGTTGTACGCACGTATACCTACCACAGTGCTTCCCACTCTGCAATGCAGTTTTTGGTTGATTTGTCTTTCTCTAACACCATAAAAAAAGCTACTTAAAGAGCAGGCACATTACTTCATTCTTTTTAGCCTAGAATTGTACTTTCTTTCTTTTTTTGGTGGGGTCGGGGGCAATTCCTCTAAACTCACCTCTGTGAGAAATGAAGTCAGATTTACTCCTCTCCATCCCAAAGCAGTTAAGTAAGCTTATACTGTATGAAATAATGGCTAACTATAAGGACAATTAGCATTCAGATTTTAAAGCAAAATATTCAACTGTCTTGTGCCTCAGATATCTCAACTGGAGAATAAGGATGATAAGGATCCCTACTACAGGTTTGAGAGGTTTAATTAAATGTGACCTAACTATGGCCTACTCAAGGGCATATGGTAAATCTCAGTAAATAACAGCTATTATTTGTATTTGATTTCATACCTTTGATATATTTCCAGTTGTTCCATGTTGCTTATATGTTGCAACTCTGGAAAGATTGCAAATTACTAGAAGACAATGTCTGCGCCTCCATTTCTTTAGTGGCTATAGTATTTCCTCATGTCTTGTACTCAAATCCACCCACAGTTTGTAAATGGAAAGGGTTGCCAAATCTCAAATGAAGTACAGAGTAGAGTGGAGGCAACAAATGATAGGAAGTTACTGTGTGAAACAAATCAGCCTTCAAATGTGATCAGGGAACTGGGGCCATCTCCTAATTTAAGAATATGATCAGAATTTCATCTGCAGCTGATCATTTAAATTAAACAAACAAGCACAGCTGGAAAAACACATGCAAATTTTGGTATTTCAGTCCAGCAATATGCAAGCATATCCACTGTAGGGGTAATTTGCTGAATAAGCCTCATTAATGAGCTCTAGCACTAGTTTATTCTGAGTAGTCATGCTACACTCTAATAAAGGCAACATTTTTCTGAGCACTACATAAGGTCAAGTCTTACGTGTGGTATCTTTCCTCATATAGCACAGTACCAGTCTTTCTAGTCAAGAATTTCTCCCATTATAGGTAGCTTGTCAAATATGCATGGAGCCATGTATTTCTCAAGACCTCATTCTGAAGTACCTTTAGACTTAATTGTTATAATCCATTCTACATGAGGGTATGATTCAGAAACACCAGTGGATGGATTGGGTACAACCTATCCATTACTGAACTGTATTCTTATTAACCATCTGTGCATTGATTTAGCTTCCTATTACATTTGCAAACTTGAGGTCTAAAAATAGAACAATCTAAAGGTAAAGATTTTAGCTCATCTTCAATACAAGAGTAAGGTAAGATTTTGCAATTTTGCAATGGGAGGCTACTCCACAGCATACCGAAAGTTACTGTCTCCTCCAGAAAGGAGTGGCACATATATCTAACCATCCCACCACCTTCAAAGAAATATGGATATAACTTGATAGGCAAACACTGTGTTCTGACCTTGCAGCCTAGCACTGGTTTACATATGTGAGAAATGGGAGCTGTTCAGAGCCCTAGTCATTTTTCAAATAATTTCAAATATTCCTGATCAGGCTCTAAACAGCTCCCGTTTCTCATATGTGTAAACCAGTATAGCTACTTCCCTCTCTAGCTCCATTATGACATTTTCAAGAGACAGGAGCCAGAAATATGCTGCAGCTCTATCCCTGCAGCTGCAACTCCCAAGCTGGAAGGAGGAAACGTCAGCAATGCAAAAAGCAAAAGAAGAACCAGACCAATTGGTGCTGTCAGGGCCTGACTCATTAGCATGGGCCAGGGTTTATTTTCCAGTGTACAAAAAACTGGCACAAATGCTTGGCAATGTGCTCCAAGCTCTATCAGGGAAAGGAATTGATCATTTGGATAAGAAAAAAAAAAAGTCTCTCGCTGCTTCACTGTGTCTCTTATGTGTGGTGCTACTGTACTGCCTTAGGAACAAGCATAGTGTGTCTATTTTTAGGGCAAATGTGCCTACTCTATCTTCGCCAACTAAATCTTTCTACATGACTAATTTGCAAGTTGAATTATCTCGGTAAATAGGCTGACTCACTAGCAAATAATCTGCAGAATTTATGCATTAGGCTTCTGTAGTGAATTAGGTCCTTTTGTCTTGCCCAGGATGCTGTAATAAACTGCAGTAGTGCTCCGGTTAATAATAAAAAAAAGAAAGGCAAGGAAGAGAAGTTATTCCAAACACATGAAGAGTCTTTCTTTAGAATAGTTAGCTATGATCGAGATATATATAGCAGGTTATATTGAGAGATATGGCAATGACTTAAGTCAAATAAGGAAATGAACCATGATATAAATAGATACATGCACAGCTGATGTGTGTATATGTAAGATAAGTTTTGTGCCTCTGTTTGTGTGTGTATGTTTATCTCCTAAATGAGTTAATGGAATAATTCATACTTACATAATCATTTATCACAAAATGTGCATAGCAATCAGTATCCAACAGCTAGTAGTCGTTCAAGAAACATTTGTAAAATGAATGAATGGCAACGTTAGGTGAACATTCTCCATTGTCAGTGGTTCTCTCCTTCTGCTCTCCCTACTCCCTCTATGCTTGTGGTGATTCAGTTGCAGAAAGACACATCTATACTTCAGAGCTGTAGAAAAGCACTTTCTTTTTTTATGCTTGATTTCATGTGGTTTAAAAAGAATGCCAAATTATTTGTACCTACAGGGATAATGACCGACTAAATTTTTTTTACATACAGGTGCATATGTGTGTGTCTATGTATGTATGTATAGTCTAAATATTATTGTCTAATCATGGCAGGGATTATTGTTGTATGTACTCGAGTACCTAAGAGTGGGCCAGGACAGTTACGCACTAAGGGAGTGTGTATGTGTGTGCGTGTGTGTGAATATGAGTGTGTATGCATATGAGGGCTAGAAGTATTTTATTAGTCAGTTTCCACAGTTGTTGATGCATGAAGATACTAAAAAGCAGACTGACTTTCAGCCTTTTTTCTTTTTTTTGGTTTGTAAATTCTTTACAGAAAATGTACCTTCTTATTGCCTGCACCTGGGGTGCACTGTTCTTACCACCTCTCTTGCTAGTGCCAAGATTCTCAGCAGAAACCTGCAGGAGTATAGGCAGCACAGTGCAGACAACGTCACTGCTCCATCCATACCTCTAGGATTGTTTCCCCATCACGTGTATCAGCTCCAGTGTCTCACTCCCAACAGCATACCCCTGAGGATCCCTGGAGGAAAGCAGCCCTTCAGCTGCTGCAGCCTGCTTTGCCTGCACACAGGAAAAAATGCACATTTGGGGCAGACCTTAATGAGGACGTATAAATATCTGGCCCCTGATCTGACATCTCTGAAGTGTGATCTCCACTATTACCAGAGTTCCCTGAGGGACTATGTCCATGGGACTTTGTTTATCTCACATCCTTACTTGCTGCCCTTCCCTGTGCCATTTCCTCACTCATGGGAATGCTTTCTAGTATGTCACTGTCTCATGAAACCTTGTCTTAGGGTCTGCTCATTGGGACTGTGAGGGCAACTTAAGTCACAGGTAATTGTTAAACCTAGGATTGGCAAAACTGAGAATCACTGGGCAATTTTATATAAACGCTTTTCCAGAGAAGAGTGAAAATAAATTCTTCTACTTGGTATCTCTGGTAGATACCATAAAGTAATAAAGAAAAGCTAAAATAAACCCCAGAGTCTAACTCAGCATGATTCTACACTTTATGTAGGCTTCTAGAAATTCCCTGGAAAGGGAATTGTCAAAATATCAAAAACAGTGAGATCTTCCTCTCACTCTAGGGGTGCCCTTTGTCCCCACAGTTATGCTTTCATGAGGGAAAGATGTGATTATTTCCTCTGGAATCCAAGGTATCATTATGTAAAAAAATTTTACTTCTCTTATCTCTGCCCTTTACCCTTTCCAGAGGTAGAATTAAATTCAAGGGTACAGCTAATAACTGAATATATGGTAAGCACTGATTTCATTTGGGGACTGAAAATAGACAGTCAAACAAACATTCCTTACCTTCAGCTGTATTACAATACAGTAAAAGTGACAGATCTGTGCAAAGCAACTATAAAGCAGGGAAGGAAATGCATGCCACAAAGAGAATGATAAATACAAGTTTATGGGAGCCAAAAGGTGAGACCGATGAACTCTGAGCTGAGTGATCAAGCAAAGTTGCAGAGCCAAGAAAGCTCTTGATGAGATCCTTTAATAGGCAAGATTTGATCAAGCAGAGTCAAGGACTTCCAAACTGAGAACAACATAACAAGGGCAGCTTGACATGGAAAGCAAATGTGGAAAGCAGAAATAGAATGGGCTCACGATGCAGGTAGCACTGAGCCGGACAGGGAGCAGGCGGACTGGCGAGGTTTCAGGAACACAGTGAATACCCGCTGGCTGAATTTCATTGACTGAAATTCCACTGACCAGCTGAGGCTGTTCAAAATACACATTTGTGCAAAAGTGCGAATTTTTAAAAAGTCAAATAAGTGACGGAAGTAAAGCATTTTTTTAGACATCCCAAAGGACATAGTAGGAAAATTAAAAGATAACCTAACTCTAATTACCACAATAAGTATATAAATAAATATGTTCTCAACAAACTTACATTAAGCATCAATAAGTACTAAGGTTATATTATTGAGCCATATAGACTCCCTTTCCTCATGAAATTGACAGTTTTTTGAAAATCAGATTTGTCATGGTTACAAACAACATATGACAACTAGCAGAGTATCACAATATATACTTGGTAGATAAACTATAAAAGTTAAATATGCTATTATGTCAATTGGTAGAATACTGTTAATAGAAATATAAACCAGTACTTGAAGTTTTAGTGAAACTTATTAATTAGACCCAATATCATGAGTACAAAGCTGAGAATGATTAGAAACAGCTGCCACAATGTATCTTGGGATAGAATCAGTGTCAAATGCACACATTCTGTGCAACAGAACAAATATTTTCCTATTTGATTTCAGAAAATAGATAACCCAGTCAAATATATTGATTTAAGGTTCTATCTAGGAAAAGAAAAAAACCCTCCACTGCAGTCTAGTGAAGAAAAGATAAACAGGCTTGTGGTGTAGAAAATGTGGGGGCTCAAACACACACTACTTGTCATGTGATTTCTCATGGGTTGGGATCAATTTTTAACAATATAAATGATAATAGAGGCAATGGAGAGGATACTTTCAGTTCTTGTTTTGTGATTAGTTGGTTAAGGTATGTATACACATTTCTGTATTTCTTCAATGAACTTACATTTATTGAGTGTCTGTTTAGTGTCAGGTAGTGTCCCAGATGGTACAGACCTAATGGCGAATAAACAGCAAGAAAGGCTTCTCTGATCATCTGAAGAGAGATCTACATGAGACAGTAAGGCAAACAGTTGTCTGTAGGCTCAGTGTTTCCAGCACAGGAGACAGGACAGGAGTTTCCAGCACAGGAGTCAGGGATGCACATGACCTGGTCAGGGACTTAGTCAGAGGAGGCTGGTGCACTGAGGTGATAGAAGCAGGAAATCTCACTGGAGATGAGGTCAGTAGTGAAGGCAGGAGCAGAGTATTAACAAATTTATCCTCACAATAATTCTGCCTTATAGGTATTATTATACCCCTCATTTCCTACGCGGGCAAACAAAAGTTTAAAGGCATTAAAAAAGTGAGGCACAGCAAATGGAATGTAGGCACCATGAAGCCCAGCATGTACTCTAATCCCTACATCCTTCACCTTCCTGCGGATACCACATCTGTGTATTCGAGCCCCCGCTTATCCAAAGTTTCGCTTTCTGCAATTTCATTTACTCTTGGTCAACTGTGGTCTGAAAATATTAAAAGGAAACTTCCAGAAATAACTCCTAACTTCTAAATCACATGCTGTTTTGAGTAGCGTGATAAAATCTTGCACTGGAATACGAATCATCCCTTTGTTTGGCATACCCATGTTGTCTATGCTACCCACACTTTAGTCACTTAACCATCTCAGTTATCAGATGGACTGTCACTGAATTGCAGTTCTTGTGTTCAAGTACCCTGGTTTTACTTAATCATGGCTGCAATGTGCAAAAATAGTGATGCTAGCAATTAAGATATGCCATAAAGTACTTTCTTTAAATGAAACCGTGCACGTTCTCAACTTAAGGAAAGCAAAAAATTGTATGCTGAACTTGCTAAGATCTATGGTGAGAACAAATCTTGAGATCACGAAATTGTAAAGAGGCAAAAAGAAATTCATGCCAGTTTTGCTGTTCCACCTCAGACTGCATGATAAATGCTCAGTTAAGATATAAAAGGCAAACAGGGACAATTTGACTTCCTCTTTTCCTAATTGAATACCCTTTATTTCCTTCTCCTGCCTGATTGCTCTGGCCAGAACTTCCAGCACTATGTTGAATAGGAGCGGTGAGAGAGGGCATCCCTGTCTTGTGCCAGTTTTCAGAGGGAATGCTTCCAGTTTTTGCCCATTCAGTATGATATTGGCTGTGGGTTTGTTGTAGATAGCTCTTATTATTTTGAGATACGTCCCATCAATACCTAATTTATTGAGAGTTTTTAGCATGAAGGGTTGTTGAATTTTGTCAAAGGCCTTTTCTGCATCTATTGAGATAATCATGTGGTTTTTGTCTTTGGTTCTGTTTATATGCTGGATTACATTTATTGATTTGCGTATGTTGAACCAGCGTTGCATCCCAGGGATGAAGCCCACTTGATCATGGTGGATAAGCTTTTTGATGTGTTGCTGGATTCGGTTTGCCAGTATTTTATTGAGGATTTTTGCATCAATGTTCATCAAGGATATTGGTCTGAAATTCTCTTTTTTGGTTATGTCTCTGCCAGGTTTTGGTATCAGGACGATGCTGGCTTCGTAAAATGTGTTAGGGAGGATTCCCTCTTTTTCTATCGATTGGAATAGTTTCAGAAGGAATGGTACCAGTTCCTCCTTGTACCTCTGGTAGAATTCAGCTGTGAATCCATCAGGTCCTGGACTCTTTTTGGTTGGTAAGCTATTGATTATTGCCACAATTTCAGAACCTGTTATTGGTCTATTCAGAGATTCAACTTCTTCCTGGTTTAGTCTTGGGAGGGTGTATTTGTCGAGGAATTTATCCATTTCTTCTAGATTTTCTAGTTTATTTGCATAGAGGTGTTTGTAGTATTCTCTGATGGTAGATTGTATTTCTGTGGGATCGGTGGTGATATCCCCTTTTTCGTTTTTTATTGCATCTATTTGATTCTTCTCTCTTTTCTTCTTTATTAGTCTTGCTAGCGGTCCATCAATTTTGTTGATCTTTTCAAAAAACCGGCTCCTGGATTCATTAATTTTTTGAAGGGTTTTTTGTGTCTCTATTTCCTTCAGTTCTGCTCTGATTTTAGTTATTTCTAGCCTTCTGCTAGCTTTTGAATGTGTTTGCTCTTGCTTTTCTAGTTCTTTTAGTTGTGATGTTAGGAAGTCAAATTGTCCCTGTTTGCAGATGACATGATTGTATGTCTAGAAAACCCCATTGTCTCAGCCCAAAATCTCCTTAAGCTGATTAGCAACTTCAGCAAAGTCTCAGGATACAAAATTAATGTACAAAAATCACAAGCATTCTTGTACACCAATAACAGACAAACAGAGAGCCAAATCATGAGTGAACTCCCATTCACAATTGCTTCAAAGAGAATAAAATACCTAGGAATCCAACTTACAAGGGATGTGAAGGACCTCTTCAAGGAGAACTACAAACCACTGCTCAATGAAATAAAAGAGGATACAAACAAATGGAAGAACATTCCATGCTCATGGGTTGGAAGAATCAATATCGTGAAAATGGCCATACTGCCCAAGGTAATTTATAGATTCAATGCCATCCCCATCAAGCTACCAATGACTTTCTTCACAGAATTGGAAAAAACTACTTTAAAGTTCATATGGAACCAAAAAAGAGCCCGCATCGCCAAGTCAATCCTAAGCCAAAAGAACAAAGCTGGAGGCATCACGCTACCTGACTTTAAACTATACTACAAGGCTACAGTAACCAAAACAGCATGGTACTGGTACCACAACAGAGACATAGATCAATGGAACAGAACAGAGCCCTCAGAAATGATGCCGCATAGCTACAACTATCTGATCTTTGACAAACCTGACAAAAACAAGAAATGGGGAAAGGATTCCCTATTTAATAAATGGTGCTGGGAAAACTGGCTAGCCATATGTAGAAAGCTGCAACTGGATCCCTTCCTTACACCTTATACAAAAATTAATTCAAGATGGATTAAAGACTTATATATTAGACCTAAAACCATTAAAATCCTACAAGAAAACCTAGGCAATACCATTCAGGACATAGGCGTGGGCAAGGACTTCATGTCTAAAACACCAAAAGCAATGGCAACAAAAGCCAAAATCGACAAATGGGATCTCATTAAACTAAAGAGCTTCTGCACAGCAAAAGAAACTATCATCAGAGTGAACAGGCAACCTACACAATGGGAGAAAATGTTTGCAACCTACTCATCTGACAAAGGGCTAATATCCAGAATCTACAATGAACTCAAACAAATTTACAAGAAAAAAACAAACAACCCCATCAAAAAGTGGGCAGAGGACATGAACAGACACTTCTCAAAAGAAGACATTTATGCAGCCAAAAAACACATGAAGAAATGCTCCTCATCACTGGCCATCAGAGAAATGCAAATCAAAACCACAGTGAGATACCATCTCACACCAGTTAGAATGGCCATCATTAAAAAATCAGGAAACAACAGGTGCTGGAGAGGATGTGGAGAAATAGGAACACTTTTACACTGTTGGTGGGACTGTAAACTAGTTCAACCATTGTGGAAGTCAGTGTGGCGATTCCTCAGGGATCTAGAACTAGAAATACCATTTGACCCAGCCATCCCATTACTGGGTATATACCCAAAGGACTATAAATCATGCTGCTATAAAGACACATGCACACGTATGTTTATTGCGGCACTATTCACAATAGCAAAGAGTTGGAACCAACCCAAATGTCCAACAACGATAGACTGGATTAAGAAAATGTGGCACATATACACCATGGAATACTATGCAGCCATAAAAAATGATGAGTTCGTGTCCTTTGTAGGGACATGGATGAAACTGGAAAACATCATTCTCAGTAAACTATCGCAAGGACAAAAAACCAAACACCGCATGTTCTCACTCATAGGTGGGAATTGAACAATGAGAACTCATGGACACAGGAAGGGGAACATCACGCTCCGGGGACTGTTGTGGGGTGGGGGGAGGGGGGAGGGACAGCATTAGGAGATACACCTAACGCTAAATGACGAGTTTATGGGTGCAGGAAATCAACATGGCACATGGATACATATGTAACAAACCTGCACATTGTGCACATGTACCCTAAAACCCTAAAGTATAATAATAATAAAAAAAAAAGATATAAAAGGCATTAAATTTGTGGGTAGAAGATATGAACAGAAATGTGTTCCAGTTGGTGGCAATTGTGTTCGGTACTTTCCAGGGTTTCAGGTATTCACTGGGGATGATGGAATGTATCCCCCTTGGATATGGAGAACTACTATATGACACTAGGAGAGCTCTAGCTTCAAAACAGATGAGAAAATGGTAATTGTGTTGACTGGCTCACAAAATTAAAAGAATTAGACTTCTCTATGTATGTATTTGTCTCTGTATATTTACTATATAAATGTTCATTGTTCTGCATTTCACCATTGCATAATTCAGTTCATAAATTATGCATTTATGTTGTATTTTGTTTTTATAATAAAATATCAAATACGGTACTAATTGTCCAAGCTCATCCTCAAATGCCTGTAATATTTCAAATAATAATAAATCCAGAATAAAAATTGAAATATCAATAAGCTGCCCCTTGCAAAGAAAGACACCTTTCACCTGTATATGACTAGGGATGTCCCTAAAGAGGGAGGTCTCAGGTGAATGTTGGAATTAAGGCATCCATAAGAGAGAGGGTCCAAGGCCTTCTGCCTGGAAACGCCCGAGGATGTTCTTCAATCCTAGGCTTGTCCCTGAAAGTTGTACTTTTCCTTCCTACATAGGTTCTGGGGATACCCTTTTTGCTAAAACACAGTTACTAGATTATCTTTATTGAAGGTATATATCTATCTTTTCCACAGCGTAGGCTCTTGCACATAAGAAACACTAAAGAAGTACATGTTTATTTTACTTTTATTTTTGTTTATTGTCTATTGAGCATTTTATTTGTAAGCATTACATCCCTAGAAAAATGATCCCCAGGATTTTCCCTACTGTGCACTTTCATCTTGCTCCTTTGTGGTCCATGATGCCAGCCGAGATTGTCAATACAACTAAACTGACTGGAGAACAGCAGGCTGTTTTGCCATTTTTCTAGGTCTTTGAGTTGTATATCAAAGTTGAGGCTAATCATGCCACACCTGTTTAACCTGCCTGAGGGATTCGCAGCTCTTTTCCCAGCTGTGTGATCATCAATAATTTCAAATTTGCCAATGTAACCATGCTTCATCATCACAGTGAGAAACCAGATGATGGCTCTGGAGCGCGGCCCCATAAGAACCTGATGTTTGCCTCTCTTTTTAGCATTATTATTGCTCTTGAGAGCATCAGCCAGGACAATCATGAGCACCATTGTGATGGCATGGAAAGATGGTGGAAAAAGGACAGAAGTACATGTTTAAATGAGAGATCATCTTGCTTCTAAATGAATGGTGATTTGATTGCCTGTAGGCCGCCTGCTAAGGAGTAAAACTTTTTACCTTATATTCATAAAGCATGCATGTAAGACTTCTGGGTTTTCAAAAGGGCCATCTTCTATTAAAACCTTGATTATTCACAAGAACTTTAAAAAAATGGAAGGGCGAACTTGATGACGGTAAGTAATTAGATGTAATGGTCACTGAGCTTCATAGTTGCTTGTAATAGTAGTGAATCATGCACTCCATGAGAGGTCACTAAGACTGGATTTACCAGCTAAACCCTACTTTTCTCAAGTTTAAAGGGAGGAGTTGTACATTGAAATCTTTATATACCATAACCTAATTGAATAGTGACATAATACCTACTTCTAAGGACTATATATTCAAAGTATTATAAAATGTACAATGATGCATTTGAGAGAATTAGTAAGTCAGAGATTAAGACTTTATCACAGTATCTGCTCTGAGGTGAGACTCTGTAGGGTATGCATGGAGAGAGAAAGTGGAAAAGATGGTCAGTGTAAAGGTAAGTGCTAAACCTGGTGTATGGGTGGACAAAAGTAAGAACAGAAAACATTGATCCTGGTTGTCACCTCAAGTCTCCTGGTATGCTTTCTCCATTTTTGAAGATAAGTGAAGTTCAGTGGTAGGGCATTTGATTCCCACACTGAAAATCAGTGTTGACTATGAGGAGGAAGAAGAAAGAAAGAAGGAAGGAAGAGATAAAACACACTTGAAACAGCAGCAAGATCATGGAAAAATGTCTGCTTTTGGCCAGCTTCATCTTCTGGCTGTAGCAACCTTTTCTGTTTACATACATTGTTCAGAGAATAAGCATCTATAGCTTCTGAAAGTAAATGTTTTCCCTCATATATCCCCAGAATTCAAAACAACAAGTACAACTTTTAAGTTGCAAATCACACCTTGCATACCCTATTTAAATTGTAACAAGAGAGTTTTATTTTTTCTTTTTAATTTGTGAGTTCATGTTTGCCAAATTTCTTTGTTATTAGGTGATAAGGAAAAATTTCATGAAAAAATTATTGAAAAAACCCAAGTGTAACTAATTTCTTAATTTGTATTCTTACCCACTCTTACTCATAAGACAAAATAAAATCCAGAGAGGGACAGCAATAAGAAATAGTGACAATAAGAAAATGAAGAATACTTTGAGGGCTAAGCACAAGAGGAGGGAACAAAGAGAAAAATTGCTGCACACTAAATTCATTGGATGTCATGTGATCCCTTTGTAAATTGTCTGGAACAAGACAAGCACAAACAGAAAAAGCAAAGCAATGAGTCCGAAATGGAATTCAATTTCTTGATACCACAATAGTAGAGGTACGATGGCTGAAAAATAGAAACAAATGGAACAAAATATAATTTTTTCCATAACTCTTGTAGGGACACACAAAGCAGTCTGGGTCAATACTTTCTGTGACAACACATAGCTTTGTAGTCTTAGCCTGCAAAATTGTGTAGCTATTATTTTTTCAGGAGATTCTCATAAACCCACGCCTATGTACAACTTTTTACTCACTTCCTTAAAAAATAAAGAACTTCTATCAGAGAGTCATCCCTGTGTGTAATTATTAAAGAGGAAGTTTTACACGAAGATGTGTATGAGTACTTGGTTGGAGGTAACAAAGCAAAAACATCTTGGGAATTTTGTCTTCTTACCTACTCACAAAGAAGTAGGGGAAAATGTTATATTCATGCATTGGGAATTATGTGTGAGAAGATTATACAAGAAATCTGAGTGGAAGATAACAGAATCAGTCATTATTAGCAAGAATGATTATGTGTTTGTGGCCAAGAATTTTTCCTGGTTTCATTACAGTTCATAAAGGCCTAAACAGAGAGCTACAGCTTTTTTTTGTTGTTGTTGTTGTTTTTTTGAGACAGAGTCTCGCTGTGTCGCCCAGGCTGGAGTGCAGTAGCGCAATCTCTGCTTGCTACAAGCTCCACCTCCCGGGTTCACGCCATTCTCCTGCCTCAGCCTCTCTGAGTAGCTGGGACTACAGGCGCCCGCCACCACGCCCAGCTAATTTTTTGTATTTTTAGTAGAGACGGGGTTTCACCGTGGTCTCGATCTCCTGACCTCGTGATCCGCCCGCCTCGGCCTCCCAAAGTGCTGGGATTACAAGCGTGAGCCACCGCGCCCGGCCGAGAGCTACAGCTTAAACAGTCATATTATAGGTTTTCCCTTCCTTTAGGGTATGGTTCACTGTGAAATGAAAATACTAGAAATATTTTGGTGGTTGGTTTGTTTTAAAAGAAAATTCTTTGTAAAAACGAAAGTGGGGAGTGTTGTTGGGGTCTAAGGGTAGAAAGAGAAAGAAAAACCTTCTTGCATGATGAAGACTTGCAAGACTGAAGTTTACATAATGTTCAAAAAGATACTTCTCCCACTTGTCAGTGAGATCATCCACTCTCCTATTCTGCATCTCCTTAGCTAGATCCCAGAAGTAAGTAAAATTAAAAAAAGCCTAAGCCAGTGTATGTGGGTGTAGAAAATTAAAAAAAAGTAAAAGACAGGGTGGGGGAGATCAGAGAGCACCCACTTTCTAAAGTCAAATTTAAATTGGTGATATTAATATCCATGATATTTATTTCAGCCCCCCTCTATTGCAGACTTCAGTGTGGCACAACAGAATTCTCTTCACATGCTATGAATGAATCTCATGCATTCTTGTAGCGACTCTAATCATTATATTGAATGTGCTGAACACAATGGTATAGAATCAGAAAACAATTTATTTTTTTCCCACACTATTCTCTTAAACCTGACCCATGGACTCATTCTTCCTTACCCCGTGGATGAGACATTTCCTATATTTCCTTCTTGATAATAAAATAGCTTCATGTTGCTCTCACATGCTCTCACGTGCTAAATATCACCATTTTAGTAATAAAACTGTTTAGTCCAGGGAGCTACTGACTTCACAGAAGGGAATACTTTCCCGCATACCCTACTGTGGCTTGGCATGGTACTGCTAGCCTGGGAAGTTTCTTGCAGAAGACAAGAGAAAGGCCAGGCTCTTACCTCATGCCTATCCCAATGCCACCCTCTGCGTCCTGGCCACAGTTTCTGAATCTATTTAGGGAGTTAGTGCAGGGAAGAAATGGGACAAAGAAAGAAAAAGAAGAAGGCTTCCTTCGTTGCCAGTGGGTTACTGGGCTGCCTTGTATGGTAGTTTTTCCATACTAATGCTGTGTTTTCCGTTGTTGGATGCTTATGTGGGTTATATGTAAAACCTCCACAGTGACAGGAGACACAGCAACAAACTTCTCTAGCTGGTCATTTATGATGGCAATTCTTAACATTCTATGGGGGCATACAGTAGTCAACTCTACAGAGATTTGGTGCCTCCAGACAGCAGTCGTAGCAAAATTCTCGTTAAGTTCACTGTAGATGGTTCCCAGTCCTGTGATCCATTATCATCCATGGGAAATGTAGGCTTTTCTTCTTACGGTCAGTAGAGATGATTTCATTCCTAATGCAGTGATCTCTCTCACACATGAGGACACAGCTCCAGTCGAAGCTTATTGACTCTAAATTTCTCAGGCAGAAACAAAATATCAGGGCGTTAGGCTCCTCTAAAATTCTCTCATTTGACTTGAGGAGATGTGGTAAAATAAGAAATATGTATTTGACTTTGGTCCCTTGTTCCTGACAGAAGGCTCCTAAAATGCTTGTATTTTCCTGAGTGATTGGGGTGATAAGAGTGTCTTTCAGAGTGACAAAGAGCTCCTGAATCCCATGGAATTTTCTGGGTAATAGCAATCCCTCTTATTCTAGTGAGATGACTCTTGGTGAGAAGGATAGCTTTTGGTTTCCAGAAAGATGAAGCTTTATTTGAGGCCTACTTTATTTATTTTTTTTCCGACTGGGTGTCGCTCTGTCACCCAGGCTGGAGGGCAGTGGCAAGATCTCGGCTCACTGCAACCTCCACCTCCTGGGTTCAAGCAATTCTCATGCCTCAGCTGGGATTACAAGCATGTGCCACCATGCTCAACTAATTTTTGTATTTTTAGTAGAGACGGGGTTTTCATCATGTTGGCCAGGCTGGTCTCGAACTCCTGGCCTCAAGTGACCTGCCTGTCTCGGCCTCCCAAAGTGCTGGGATTACAGGTGTGAGACACTGTGCCCAGCCTGAAGTCTACTTTCAATCCCCCCACTCCCACCAACAACCTTTCAATACCACTCCCCAGAACTTCTTGGAAGAGAAGAGGAGCTGAGATTTAGTAATGAGGTTTGGAGAACTTCCAGACAGGTGACGCTTCCATGTGTTGAAAGGGTGGTGTACCCTAAGTTAGCAGGACAGAAGCTCACTTTTGGACTTCTCTTTATGAACCTCTTCAACGTGCTGTTCATTTGTATGCTTTATAAACCAGTAATAGTAAATAAAGTATCTTCCTGAGTTCCTTATGCTGCAAATTATCAAGCATAAGAAAGCGATTGCAGGAAACCCCTGAATTTATTGCTAGTCGGTCAAAAGTTTCAGTGGTCCAGGACTTGCAACTGGCCTCTGAAGTGAAGGCAGTCATGTGGAATGGAGTACTTAACTTGCAGGATCTGATACTAACTCCAGATAGTTAATGTCAGAATTTCATTAAATTGTAGGTTACCCAGTTGGTGTCCAGAGAGTTGGAGAACTGGTTGCTGATATGAGGAAAAATACTACACATTTGGTGCCACAAGTATTGTGTTGGTAGAAACAGATGATAATAGGTGAAAAGAAAGCATTTCTCCAGTTCCTTCCAGAGGAATCTGAACTCCATTAGATTCTTCAACTTTAAAATTAGATGAACAGCCAGGACTCATTAAACTAGCATTTTGTCTTTGCCTGTCCTGCAAAAGTAGTCCAGCACCATTCCTAAAAATGTGAAGGCATATGGCACGTTTTTGTTCTTTACTTTTGGAAACTCCTCAATCTATTTGTGTCTGAAAGAGTATACTTTTATTTAAACGCTATGATACCCATAAAGCATATTTCATATTTTAAATTCGAGTTGCTTATGGGTCTCAGGCAGAAATAAATGAGGACTTTGCTACAGAAGGAGCAAAGTAGACTATTAGACTCAACTCTACTATAAATAAATTCAGAACATATTCTTAACTATTTTTTGTGCCTACTATAGTCTTTTCATAAGTAGGGACTGATGAGAATTGGCCACAGTGACTGTTTTATTTCAAAGGAGCATAACTTTTTGTTTGTAAATAAAAGTCAACTTAGAAATCATTTAATTTACCTTCTTAAATTACATAGATTCAACAGAGACAGTTAAACACACTTAAGAGGTTAATAACATTAAAGCTATAGCTAGACAGAGTCATATAATACTAGTATCTCATTTTGTAACTAACTACATAGCCAAAAAGTAACATGAACGATAGAAAAAAAAAAGTTTCAGGTTTTCTAAATATACATAATCATGCAGAGCAAAAGCAAAGCTACCTAGGCTGACACTGACCAACTTTTTTATGCTTTGTGAAAATATTCCAGAATCTTGGTCAGAATGTGCTTTCTTATGCAAATAAATAAATAAATAAAACCCATGATTTAAAAAGAGTTGCTACCTAAAAATGTGAAAAAAATTTTACATAGCCTAAACAAGACTCCATAAATTCAAATTGTTTCATTTTTTTGCAGTCATCATTGACAGGTAGACAACCTATATGTTCTTTTGCTCCAGTTTGGTCACTACTTTTGAAAAATTGACATAGAAGTGATGCATTTATTGTGCACAATGTTTTCTATATATATATAGTGCAATGTTTCATTATAATTAACTAACACATGCATTACCACACATATTCTTTTTTCTTAATATCTATCTTCATTTGAAGGTTTTTCTTTTTAGTACAAATAGCTTTTTATATGGTAAATGGATTTGAGGTTTACTCCTTTCTTAAAAATGGGACTTATCATGTGGTAACAAATGTCAGGCCCTCAGTGCATTTAAATATTAAACTTTGTAGAGTTGTCACTTTTCTCTCTTTATTATCTCTCAGCAAAATCCTTTGAAACACGTAAAATAGTATCCCCCAAGGCAAAGCAATCAGAAGAAAGGTGTATCTCACAGATCAGACTTAAATGAGCATCATCTATTTCCAGCCTCAGATGAGTTGCAGAGGAGTTGCTAGTCAGAAATTGGGAAATAATTTCCAAGCAGTGCTATGATGACACAGACATAATTAACATTATTAAAGATATTGAAGAGACTCTCCAAACGAAATGTAAGGATAAAATTTAAAAATCTCAATGTCAAATGATAACATCTGTTTTTCATCAACTGTCATTTTGAACTATTCTTACGGCATCTATGAGAATTTATGAAGACATTTTTGAGAACTGACTACAATGTGATACATTAGGATCTTCAGGACAGTTACATATAGTCTTTATAATAACAGGAAAAAAAGTTGTATTAGTTAATATGAATAAGGACTGCTTAGTTTCAAGCTGAAGGGAACTGCAATTGTTGCAAAAAATGGTGAATAGTTTAATTTTTTCAAGTGATTGTGATTGGAATTTATAATAAAGGTTAATGAATAGAGAACTGAAGGACTTGCTTTTCAAATAACCTTAAGGATTCAAATCAAAAATTCTTACTTAGCTGAGGCACTATTAATTAACATTTGTATAGGGCAGGTGCCCTCAACTTCTCTAACTCATCTGAGAGAGATGACATATGCCAGTAACCATGGCTCACCACAGAAGGGATTCTAAAATGGCAGCTACTCCCTAGAAAAGGCACCTCAGTGGATTCTTCCCTGTCTGTCTCCACTACTACAACCCTCTGAACCCTCCTTCATAATCACTGAAATAAGGCTTACTACCTGTAAGTTTTAAAGACTTGCTAAGCATCATACATTATAACCTTAGGAAGTGGCTGGAGGTCATTCTCTCCTACTCAGGGAAGAAGGTCTCTAATTTGAACCAAGTCTATCAAGAGTTCCTTAAGAATACCCAAAGGAGGACACTGGGAAAAGGGAAAAACTTTAGTGAATCTGTGGAAGGAATGAAGTGATCATAAATAGATATGAACGGAAAAGAATTTTTTGATTTTTTTCCTGATCACTTTGCTCATTTCCAACATATATACCTGGTATATTAAAATGGACTCTGAGAAACCTGGATTTCCCTGTCTTTGGAAGGTGCACAGATAACAGGATATGGTTCTGGGAAAAGAGAATGTGGAACTGACTGCTAAAGCTTCCTTCTAATCTTAACATAAACTAAAGGAATCTTTGAGGCTAATGTATATGTGACAGTCTACCAAGATGAGAAAATAGATGCATTTAATGGGCCAAAAACCTACGTAGTAATAAAGACAGTTTTAGTCACAAGATTTCTCTGTGCATCTTTGTTAACTACATAGGCATAACAGTGAATACATTAGGCAGCTAGCTGTTCAGTATAATGAGACTTCGGTCCCGCCCAGTGGATTTTTTTTATCCTCCTCTATGTAAATGAAAATGCAGTAATATATGTTACAATAAAATGTTTGCAACTTCCCCACACTGACACAAGTTAAGCAAATGGAAATATATACAGGCAAAGAAGAGAAGTCCTTGGAAAGACTCAGTAATGTTTAGAGGAGAATGGTATGAATAGACAGAAAGTACATCTTGTACTGGTTTGAAGGAATTGGAGATAGATAACTTCTTTGGGTACATTTTGAGGGATACCATTATGGAAAGGCACTAGATTTGCTCAATATGGTGCACACTTTCAAGGCCAAATCTTCAAGAAGACATGTTTTTAATAGCTAAAAAGAAATATATATATATATATATATTTTTACAACCCAGAGTTCCTTTATTTTTATTTTTATTTTTTTTAACACCTATTATGCCATGAATTCATAGGGAATAGGTTCCAGCAGCTCAGGCTCCTTCCCACTGGTTCTCACAAAGTGTGCTTCTCTGGGTGGAGCAGGCTGGCGCTTTAGTTGAACCCAGGTACCTTTCTCTTTGGCTTGTTTCTTTTTCTGATCATTTTCCTTCACGCGTTTCAGGAAGCTATCTTGGCTCTTACGAGTGTTTAATGTGCTCAATACGCACACTAATTCTCTTGGCAAGAATCCTGCCCTTAACTTGTTTGTTTACAACAGTGCCAACAGCATGCTGGGTAACACTGTAGACTCTTCCAGTTTTGCCACGGTAACACTTGTGGGGCATTCCTTTTTGAACAGTACCCATTCCCTTGATGTCTACAATATCACCTTTCTTATAGATTGGCATATACGTGGCCAAAGGAACAACTCCATGTTTTCTAAAAGGCCTAGAGAACATATATCGGGTGCCTCTCCTCTTTCCCTTCGTGTTCGTCATTTTGGCAAATTACTGGAAGATGGCGGTTCCGGCCGAAAGGGCTAAAAAGAAATATTTCGAACAGGATTCTTTAAAGATGGAAAAAGCAGCACTGAGTGGTAATAAGCAGGCTATCACACATGTATAGGCAGGTCAAAAGTTTCTCAATGCCTTCCCCCCACACACAAACTTACACATATTGATGCATGATGTACACATTCAAAACATGCTCATAAGATACCCCAGATCTTGCTGAAGGGATCCAATAAATAGATTGGATGACATGTAGATTATATAGTATTTTGCCATATTACTCGAATACAGAAGAAACTTGAATGTGAATAAAGGTAACAATGAATGAAATCAACTATATCATGACAAAAGTAAATCCTATGAAAACTTTAAGACATTATTTTTTAGTTACTTTTAAAATTTCAACTTCTCTCTTAAATGGTGGATATATACCAGTATGTTCTGACACATTGAGACCTTCTAGGCTAGGTGGCCACTGTATTGGATTTCATAAAAAGGACTCAACTATCAGACATATAACAGATGACCTTTAGGAATTCTTACAAAACACAGATTTTTATCATACTGCAACAGAAATGACCAGTGGTCTACCAAAGATTTGTGCTCTTCTTTAAAAACAGAATTGTTGCTCCTTAGCACTAGTCTAACCAAGGATATATTTCCCAGTCCCATTGCATTCTAGATGGGGTCATTTAACTAATGCTCCAACAGAATGTTAACAGAATGGATATTTATTAGTTCTAAGACAAAATAGCTAAGAAATTTTTATATCTTTACCATGTTCTCATTTTTTGTGCTCTGGTTAAAAGACAAAAATTACATTGTTCTAGTGGAAGGTAGAGACATAAGATTGAACGCATCTGAGACCATGAGTCACATTGTGGAAGGCCACCAACTTTACATGCACATTAGAGTAACTGTTATATTGCTGGGAAATATATCGTTTTATTATATTATGTCACTAATAATTTGGGATTAATTATAACAGTCTACCTTAAGTTATAAAAATTATAATAATTTCTCATTTTCTAATAAAGTTTAAAGTATTTCATATGGTCTGGCTCTGTAATAATATTATAATTTATTACATGCACTATTAATATATACATTTATAGAAATGGAAGAAATGTCAAAAGAGTAATTTTAAGTAAAGGCTACCTTTTCAAGTATGATCAACTGATGATTAGGGCTGAGTTTTGATTATTCCAGCTTTGTCATATTTCTTAAATTCCTTTGCCTTCTCATATTTAAATATAAAAATTTTCCTTACAAAGGGGTGCTGTAGAGTTTCAAAGCATATTAAAGTCTTTTGTCTTTGACAAATTCGAAGCTCTAATTGCAGACTTGTGAAAAATAATAAATTTATGTCATTCTGAGACACTAAATCTGGGAGTGATTTGTTACTCAGTGAAAGATAACCGAAATAAGTCGCATAATCATCTCCTTCACATAGTAAATTCTGAGTAAATCTTGAACTGTCTAGAAGTCTGTTTTACTCATTTCTCACTCTTCCTGGTAATTTCTTCCCTCCTGATCAGACCACTGTCTAACTCTAATCTTCATCTATGAGCCAAATTGAAAAGTACAAGGTTTGAAATCTCATAATTTCAAGCCAAAAAAGTAAAGATCTTATGAATATTAGTTAACTAAATTTTAGAGCAGTCATTCTGATAAGAGTTGTTTTAATTATAGAATTATCTGAAATTCTTTGTTAAGCTCTGAATAATTGACTAGTCTATAGCCAGTTAATAAAGGGAGCTAAAGAGGTGGAAGCAGTTGGAAACGTCTGATGAGATCTGATTTTGGATGAGCACTGACACCTATCAGGTGCAGTGAGTTCCATGAACTAGAGTTAGCTGATGAAATAGGAAGGGGTATCTTTGCTCCTGTGAGTCTTCTAATCTTATGGAATATTAAGCCACGTAGATGAACATGTTAAAAGATGAGGTAGCAGATGTTAAATGTCATGCTAAAATTATAGCATACATTACTTTGAAATCTTTCATTTGTCATATTATAGATTATGTACTCCCTCTGCTACTGGAATTGTGAAAACGGCCCCCAATAGGGAGGTTTAGCTTAATAAATGTAGCCTCTTTGTTCTTTAGGCTGCTGATCCAAGTGATTGATTGACACTTCTATTTCATCCAGGGAGGTGGGAGAGTGACATAGGCAGCCAACTCTAATTTTTGATGTCTGACAGAGCAAATGACATTCTTGTGACAGACTTTCTCTTTCCCTCTGAACTGCATCAACATTTATTTACGATGAAGGGGAAGCTGGGTGAAAAAAAGGCAGTATTGTTTATCATAAATCATGATGCTTCACATTCTCCCTTATAGGAAGAGGAATGACTGGGCCATGGTATATTTATAACCTCAATATTTCTTTAATACTTTAAATATACAAAACATAGGACCAAAATCATCTACAAGCTAATTCGATAGTACTATTTAATGTCCTTAAGTTATCAATAAAAGATTATTATTCATTCTCTGTTTTGTTTTTAAAACTGTGTATATAGTTTTCATATTCTGTAAGAATAAGCTTTTACACATGTACCTGATTCTCTGAGCTTATAATAATTTCTCAGGTTTAACAGTGGTGGTGTCTTGATAAAAAGATTCTGTTTGAGATGTTAGCTTATGGGCACCTATTATAGTGGCTGGAATTAAAGACCTGAAAGTGTGTTGAATGATTCCCTGAAGTTATGAATGATAAAAATTTTCTTTCAGGATGTCTGCAGATCTGAAATCTGTTCTTCTGAGTGAGATAATTCCACATTCTTCCAAGCAAAGATGATTTTGAGAAAAGATTAAATATGAATAACCAGGAGATGGGGCCGGGCGCAGTGGCTCATGCTTGTAATCCCAGCACTTTGGGAGGCCGAGGCAGGTGGATCACAAGGTCAGGAGATCGAGACCACGGTGAAACCCCGTCTCTACTAAAAATACAAAAAATTAGCTGGGCGTGGTGGTGGGCGCCTGTAGTCCCAGCTACTCGGGAGGCTGAGGCAGGAGAATGGCGTGAACCCGGGAGGCGGAGCTTGCAGTGAGCTGAGATTGCGCCACTGCACTCCAGCCTGGGAGACACAGCAAGACTCTGTCTCAAACAAACAAACAAACAAACAAAAAAACCAGGAGACATTCACTCCTGGAAATGGGGACTGTTGGGAAGATAGCACTCACAAATGAACACTAATAACCACAGTGGAGAAGTGGATATAACAGTGTGATTGAAAGGCATTTATATATGTATAATCACTTCATTCAACTTTATTAAATAGTCTAGAAAGATGAGAAAACAGTATCATGCAACACCTTTAAAAAGATATGAACATTAGATGATAAAGCATGGACATTATACAGACGAGAATAATGAAGCAACTTGTAACATTTCTGTTGTACAAAATAATAAGCCAAAATGAACATGAAGGTGTGTATGAATATATATTATCTAGTTTTTAAGAATGCATTGCAGTCGGGTGTGGTGGCTCATGCCTATAATCCCAGCAATTTGGGAGGTCGAGGTGGGCGGATCGCCTGAGGTCAGGAGTTCGAGATCAGCCTGGCCAACATGGTGAAACCCCATCTCTACTAAAAATACAAAAATTAGCTCGCTGTGGTGGCACACGTCTGCAATCCCAGCTACTCGAGAGACTGAGGCACGAGAATTGCTTGAACCCAGGAGGCAGAGGTTGCAGTGAGCCAAAATCATGCCACTTCACTCCAGCCAGGATGACACAGCAAGACTCTGTCTCAAAAAAAAAAAAAAAAGCATAGGGGAAGAAGCATGTAAAAGAGTGGCACATTAAAGAGATCAACCTAAAAAGGCACAGTAAATATTAGATAACAAAAAATGTCTTACTAAGGAATCTTGAATATAAGACAAAGAAACAGTAGTAACAATAGTTTTGTTTGGTTTTCAATACTTATGAGTGAATGTAAATTGAAGGTTAAATATTAGAGTATGAGTGAGAGGCTGGGTGCAGTGGCTCACGCCTGTAATCCCAGCACTTTAGGAGGCCTAGGCAGGTGGATCACCTGAGGTTAGGAGTTCAAGACCAGCCTGGACAACATGGTGAAACCCTTTCTTTACTAAAGATACAAAAATTAGCCAGGTATAGTGGTGGGTGCCTGTAATCCCAGTTACTCAGGAGGCTGAGACAGGAGAATCCCTTGAACCTGGGAAGCGGAGGCTGCAGTGAGCTGAGATCATGTCACTGCACTCCAGCCTGGGCAACAAAGTGAGACACTGTCTCAAAAAATGAAATAAAATAAAATTAAAATAAAAAAATAAAGATTATGAGTGAGAATGGGCTGTGAAAAAAAATAGATTACTTGAATGAGTTTGTAACAAGCATTTTAAGTGAAAGAAGGAAAGGAGGGAAGGACAAGCCCTCTATTTCTATTGCCTTTTATATGGCTTTAGGGGATAAAATATTTTAGATTATTAAGAGATAATGGAAAAGTTGTCAAGAAATAATTATAATGCTTATCCTAAAATAGACAATTGAGTCAGTGTGAGCAAGAAAATTGTTTACCTTTTTTTTTTTTTTTTTTTTTTGAGAAGGAGTTTTGCTCTTATTGCCCATGCAGGAGTGCAATGGTACCATCTTGGCTCACCGCAACCTCTGCCTCCTGGGTTCAAGTGATTCTCCTGCCTCAGCCTGCTAAGTAGCTGGGATTACAGGCATGCACCACCACACCTGGCTAATTTTTTTTTTTTTTAGTAGAGACTAGACATGGGGTTTCTCCATGTTAGTCAGGCTGGTATCGAACTCCCAACTTCAGGTTATCCGCCCCCCTTGGCCTCCCAAAGTGCTGGGATTATAGGCATAAGCCACCATGCCCGGCCAATTGTTTACCTTTTAAAAGAGTTATATAGATGTGAAACCATAAGCTAGTGGACAAATCATTAGACAAGTGGGATGTTAGAATGCCCCTTTGTGAGAGATAAATAAATGCACATGATTAAATGGAATAAACTCTTTGAAGAAAGAAATACGATGTTTGAAATTAACGGGCTTCTTTTCTCAAAGTTGCTGATATAGGAGCAATAGAAATATAGTGACTCTGTGTGAATATATTCTGGTTACAAGTAGCACTAGTTCTTACTGAATAAATTTAATTAAGAGAAGCACTTGGAATATACTAAAAAAAAAAAACCCTCATGCTCTATGTAGACTCTGGTCAACACCTCAGATATTCTAGATTAGTCAGTATAATAATATCTTTAGAACCAAAGCTGACATACTACAACAACTGGCTGAACTTGGTGTTAGAGAGATTAATGAAGGAATATTCCGATAAAGCACATATGAGCCAACACACAGTCAAAAGGTCTGAATTAGTTAATGGAGTTAGATAATTGTAATGATGGTAAATATTTTAACATATATATTTTACTACCAACTTTGAATTAGAAAATTTAGTGTTTCTTCTTGGAATATGTTCTCTCATAAAAGGAAGTATTAGCGACATATTATCAAACAGCATGCATTTAAAAAAATAATTTCAATTCCTATTTTAGATTTGGGAATATACATGCAGGTTTGTTAGACAGGTATATTGCTCGAGAGGATGCATTTTAAAAGGCACGCTTTCTGAAAATATTTAATAAATGCAATGAGAAATACACTAGTACAAACTCATTACCCTTCATAAATTAAAATACAATTGAGAATTAACGCATGAAGAAATTTGAATTCAAGACGCTATGTGGTAAGTCATTCTGAAATCGTATAAACAATAATTTAGAAAACAAAAATGTTTAGAGAGAGAGGAGATAATATACTGTCTCCAAAGAAGACATTCTGAGTTAACTTCTAACAGTGTTCCTCAATATGACTTATATTCTACAATGTTAACTCGACAGTTCTTTGCCTCGAATTTGGAGTTAATTATGTCATTTTCATTTTCTTTTTCAGCTACTTAAAAAAAAAATTTAGTTTATTTCCTTTTTTGAAAAAATCTTAGCCTAAGTCCATCTATGTGCTTTAAACATAATTTTAACCTTTTATTAAAATCATTTACTGTTATTAAATTATTTTCACAAGTTCATTCTTCTTCCAAGTGGTTAAGAGGATATTGCTCATTTTTATGCAATTAATTTAATTTTTTATCTTTTCTATAAGATGTCTCCTCCCTTTTTTTTTTTTTTTAAATCTTGTCATGATATCCTGGTTAATGACATATTGAGCATATACTTGTTGGCCATTTGTAAGTCTTCTTTGGGAAAATGTCTATTCAGGCACTTTGGCCATTTTTAAATCAGGTTGCTTTGTTGCTACTGAGTTACATGTGTTTCTTATATACAGGATATGAATTCTTTATCAGACACATGGTTTGTAAATATTTTCTCCTATTCAGTTGCCTTTTTCACTTTGTTGGTTGTATCCCTTGCTGAGCAGAAGCTTTTTAGTTTGATGTTGTTACACTCACATTTTTGTTTTGTTGCCTGTGTTTTTGGCATCATATGCAAAACATCATTGCCAAGACCAATATCAAGCGGCTTTCCCCGCATTTCCTTCTAGAAGTTTTATTGTTTCGGGTCTTATGTTTAAGTCTTCAATCCATTCTGAGTTGATTTTTGTGTATGGTGAGAGCAGAGGGTAAACTGGTGGTTACGAAGGACTGCGGTGAGGGGGAAATGGAGAGATGTTGGTGAAGGGGTACAAAGTTTCAGTTATGCTGGATGAGTAAGTTCTGAAGATCTAATGTGTAGCATTGTGACCATAGGTAACAATTCTCTGGTGTATACTTGAAATGTGCTAAGAGGATAGACCCTAAGTGTTGTCAGCACACACTGAGAGGTAACTATGAGAGGTTATGGATCTGTTAATCAGCTAGGTTGTGGTGATTATTTCACAACACTAACACATATCAAATCATCAAGGTGCACCCTTAATATATACAATAAACAAACAAGAAAAAATTTTCTAACTGAAGGAATGTGTGAATTAATCTTTGTACTCTTGTCCTCTGAGACTGAAAGAATATACTACTTTTTGGCAGGGTTGAGATGCAGTGCTTCCAGTTCAATTTCCAGCAAAGGGCAGAAATTTATCTAGTATTGTTCTGTGGGATGAAGGTATATTTTCTTCTGCCCTTCAATAATTCTTTAACTAGGGAGAGAAGTATTTATGTCTTAGGGAAATTGAGGCAGTCTATAATTCTTTGACCAGAAAAATCTCTAAATCCCTATGGCTCAGCCTATTTCTACTATTCTGCAGAAGATTTTATGGTGGAAATACACCTCCAGAAGGAAATGTGATGCCATCAATTCCCCCTCCATTATTCTTGATGTCTTTGAATTGTTGACTTACTGATGATGGGTGAAAGGAAAACAACTCTTACTTTCTCAAGAAGGATTACCTCCAAAGGCTGGCATAGGTCCTGGAGATTTGGGGTATAGACAGTGGCCTGGTTTTCTCCATAGTACAGGTCCTGCATCCCCAAGAATATAGGAGGCTGGGTTGTACTACTTTAAAGCATGAAGAATTCCTCTTATATTGTGGTTAGTGTTTAACCATTAGTTTCATTTTTTTTCAGAATTGTGAGATATATTTTTCAATCAGTCATCTTCCTTCCATCTTTTCCTTTCCCTTCCTTCCTTCCTTGCATCCCTCCCTCCGTCCCTCTCTCCCTCCCTCCTTTCCCTTCCTCCTTCCTTCCTTCCTTCCTTCCTTCCTTCCTTCCTTCCTTCCTTCCTTCCTTCCTTCTTTCCTGTTTTATTTCTTTTCTGCTTTCTCCTTTGTGTAGGTGTGGGTTTTTAAAATTTTTATCAGTAGGAGACAGTTATAACAGGATATATTAAACTCTTAAAGTGAAATTACATATTGAAAGGAAAACTTCCAATTGACTGCATTTTCTTTCATTATTCTCTGTCTCAAACACTATTAGTCTTATCAAAATGGTTATGGAATTAATACCAAAATGTACTGATTTATGTGTTATGGTAGCTGCTTCTCCCAAGTTCTATAAAAATGCTATGAAGTAGAATTATTTTCACAGTAGTGACCAGAAGTAGGTAAAGAAGAATAGAATTAAATTTTTCAAACCAGGCAATTTATTTTTGAATGATCAAGAGTGAATTTCTCAATATAGTAGTGGCTGTCTACCTTAATTTGTAACTGTTATTTTTAACTTCAAAATTTCAAAATAAATATTTCCATTTGATCTGATTCTAATATTTCACGATGAAAGGTAATAACATTTTCTTCATTCTCACTCATCATCATTATTAAAATTGACTCCTAAAAGATTTAATTCTCTTCTTAGATATGACTAATACAGAAAATATTCTGAGGACATCTTGTTCCTGTTTTAGGCATTACAAACTTTGATTCTTTAAATGATGATAAGTCGTAAGTAAATACTTTTCCTGCTTTTCCTGTGAACATGGATACATGAAGGAAAAAAAGAGTAAAGAAGGTTTGAAATGATTTCAAAATAGTCTGAGGATTAAGCAGAAACAAAGGTTATAACTGAGAGAAGAAATGTAAAACATAAGCACTGTATTACAGCATTTAAAATTTGGTGTATTTTTGCCTTTCTATTTTTAGAAAAACATTAGACTTACTCATTTAGATAAGACACAAAGAGAAGAGAGGGGAAAGAATTACTATAAAAAGGCAAAAAGATATACAAATTTTTGCAAAATTCATAATGAAAGACGGAAAAGAAAGTTTTAGTAAGTATTGGGAGATAATATATATAATTTTATACAGTAATATTTTGGCAACTCAGGTCTCACCATGAGGCTCATCCAAGGATGTGCCCCCTTTAGAAGATAAGATATTACATAATGGCATGCCATGGTGTACTGAAAACAGAACCCAGGGGGCCCCTGGTTCTAGGTGGTGATTGTCAAATAGACTATGACAAAGGATAATATTAGTATTCCTGATCCATTGTTCACCTTGGAATGACTCTATAACCATACAGGCCGACAAGTCCCATCATCAGAAATGCAGACAGCTCAAGACTGAGAACATATATTAATTTTATGCATTGTTGTCTAAACACATTAATTATAAACCTTTAAATAAGAAAGGTATAGAATGCTATTTATTTCACAGTTTTACATCCTATAAAGGAATTCCTTTCAGTTTGATTTTTTTTAAAAGAATATCTTCAAATTTTGTTTTTTGAAACCTGAGGGAATACATTTTGTACAAGTGTAAAACTGCTTATCAGTAACAACTCTGTTTTAAGAAATCATCTTACACAAATGGCAATCATTAACAGCTAAGAGGCTATCCAGGGAGGCTAGATATGGAGTCAAATCAGAATAACCCTAGAGTTTCCTAATTACTTCAATGAAAGAGTCAAAATTAAATACTCTCACCATTCCATGTAGTCCAAGTAAAAAAAAAATGTGTGTGTGTGTGTATAAATATCTACTGTGAGATGGAAGCACAAAGCCAAAACAGTAGGGTCCAGGCAGCTGCGCTAGGAAGAACATTTGGTCAAACTTGTTACTCAAAATAGAAATAAGAAAGAGAATTGTAAAGCTCTTAGAACAGAGGGGATTCAAACCTAGAAATAACAACGAAGAACATGTCTTAGTTTTACCAACAGAATAGCACTGTGAAAAAATGGAAGCAATTTAAATTTTCTGTAGTACATTTATTTCTCAGGAAAATGGTTTCCCACTGTGAGCATCCTCTCCTTTACAGGCTCTGTGCTCAGCAGTTCAAATATATTCAAACCCCAAGAATACCTGTACAGACTGTGAATTACAGACTGAACCACAAGTAGGCATCAAAAATGAAAAAAATAAAAACGAAAAACACAAAACAAAAAAAAGACCAGAGGTAGGTATGTATTGAAAAGAACTGAGCAACATATGATCCCCATTTTATTTTCATGTGACGCGAACGATACTACTGAAGTTCAAATCTATCCACTTTTCCCCGAAACCCAATTAAATTTCAAAGAGCACTTTGAAAGGATCGAAACAACAATAACAAAAGAAACCCATAGATGAGTAATGTGCTTTCAGGATAGTCCCTGAAATAAAATCTGTAGGATCTCTACATAATTGATTGAGGACAGTAAATTGTTCTAATTAGAAATATCTTAAAAGCAATGAAGACAATTCAACAGCTAACAATACTTTTAGGTGAGTGATTTTCTTTGCCATTAAAAGAAACTTAATACATTCTAATTGCTTTGCTACCTTTAAATCCAACTTGCAAGCGCGGTGGCTCACGCCTGTAATCCCAGCACTTTGGGAGGCCGAGGCGGGTGGATCACGAGGTCAGGAGATCAAGACCATCCTGGCTAACACGGTGAAACCCCGTTGCTACTAAAAATACAAAAAATTAGCCAGGCGTGGTGGCGGGCGCCTGTAGTCCCAGCCACTCGGGAGGCTGAGACAGGAGAATGGCCTGAACCCGGGAGGCGGAGCTTGCACTGAGCCCAGATCTTGCCACTGCACTCCAGCCTGGGTGACAGAGCGAGACTCCGTCTCAAAAGAAAAAAAAAAAACAGGTGTTCTCAATAAAACTAGTGATTATGTTAGGTGAAGCCCACAAAGATTTGTAATTAGGAATGATGGAAACAGACAAAAAGAATAACTGCTTCATACAGATGTTTCCCCAAACTTCCTGGATGTTAAGAATTGCCTGAGGTATTTTTTAAAATTCTGCCAGAATATAAGTTACATTTAAAAATACAAACTCTTGTTAAAATTACAACTTCCACCTAAGAGTCGCTGACTCAGAATCTCCCAGGGAAAGACAGGAAGCTCCGTGTTCCCAATGATTACTATCAATGTAGAAGTTTTGGAAACACTGATGTGATGCGAAGAATGAAACATTTTTTTTAAATGGAGCATAAAAAATCAAATGACTAAAATAAGTGACATTTTTGCCTAGAAGGTTTCAAAACTAAATAATTATTTGGACTTTTTATTCATCCATCTGTCATATGGAAGTGATTGAACACGTTAGCAACATATAAACATCAGATGATCAAAGCACATAAAGTTTCAAAATTGAACTTTACTAGCAAAATTAAGACTTTTTTTTTTTCATAATTGTGGCTTGTCACAAAAATTCTGCAGGAGTTGATCATTTAAGAAAAGAAATCTTTGTGTGTGTGTGCATGTGTCTGTGTTGCAGAAATAAACTAAAATCTAAGACTTGGAAAGGAACAAGAGCATTCAGTTATTCAGTAGTCCTACAATTCCTAAAAACCCAGCTATATAACCGAGGACAACAAACATTATGTCATAGAAAATAGTTTTTAGCAAATTTAAATCTTAAATTAAATTTTTATTAAAATTACTTTATTTCCTTGTCCTATTCCACTGAAAAAATTCCTTTTAAAATAAGCTATCTACAAATTCCTGCTAGAAATCATATGAATGCTTGCACTCAAACATACAGTACAATGATGGATAATGTGTGGACTATATGTCTTAGCCCTTGTTTACAGGATATTCACAATTTAGGTACAGAATGAGGGGTCACAGACATACAAAAAATAAAATAGCAAATATATAAATATTGTGTATCATAAAAATGAAGCACCTGATGAAAAATAAAGTCAATTGGGTTTCATGTTTGAGCCTTGATTGATAAGCTCTACCTTCACATAGGAAGTAGTGATTGAGGAGAACTTTGAAAAATGAGAAAATTCAGATATGTAAAGAGAGGGGTAGGGTAGCGGATTATCCGGATGTAAGAGTTCTTAATTTCCAAGCAAAATTCTGGGAACAGAGTCATATACTTAATATTATTAAAATAATAGATAACATTTTTTAATCACCAGTTATGTGTCAATCATTGTGGCAGGCACCTTCATCTCATTTAATCGTCGTATTTTTGTTTTTGCTTTTTGTTATTGTTTTGATTGCTTTCCTATAATAATGTAGAGGCTCAAAGGTTCTTCTGATTATTCCTTATGTAATGGCATTACTTTAGTTTGTAATGGATATAACTTAAAATATAGTATTTTACTTCATCACAGTATAATTAATGGCCAAATGCTCATTGAGAGGACTGATTAGGATGGATTACCAATAGGTATAACCTTAGAATGTTATTACAATACTCACAAACCTCTCTAGAACAACTAATGAAAGAAAAACTGGGTAGTTTAGTTTTAAAATTCATTTCTCACTTACTATGTACACACACACACACACACACACACACACACACAGCCTCTGTTGCTTTGTTGGTATCAGCAGACATGAATCAGAGCTGACTGGACCTGAGATGGACCAAAGGTGGATGTGAGATCCAGGATAAAATAACACAAGGGATAGGAAAAATTAATCAAATTCTCTTTCTCATAAGTATTTGAATTAAACATATAAATTAATATTTGAATTAAGGGAAATCCTAACTAAAAAAACCAGAAAAGAGAAAGAAATAAAGGATATCCAAACAGGAAGAGAGGGAGTCAAACTATCTCTCTTTGCAAATGACATTATTCTGTACCTAGAAAACCCCATAATCTTGGCCCAAAAGCTCCTTCAGCTGAAAAACATCAAAGTTTCAGAATAAAAAATCAATGTATAAAAATCATCAGCCTGCCTATGCATCAACAACAGCCAAATGAGAGCCAAATCATAAAGGTTATCCCACTCACAATTGCCAGAAAAAGAATAAAGCACTCAAGAACACAGCTAACCAGGGAGGTGAAAGAGCTCCACAATGAGAATTACCAAACACTGCTCAAAGAAATCAGAGATGACACAAACAAATTAAAAAACATTTCATGCTCACTGATAGGAAGAATCAATATCATTAAAATGGCTATACTGCCCAAAGAAATTTACAGACTCAATGCTATTCCTATCAAAATACCAAAGACATTATTCACAGAACTAGAAAAAACGATTTTAAAACTCATATGGAACCAAAAAAGCTAAAGCAATCCTAAGCAAACAAAACAAAACAAAATAAACAAACAAACAAAAAAAAAAACAAAGCCAGAGAGCCAGAGTCATCACATTGCCAAATTTCAAACTACACTAAAGGGCCGCAGTAACCAAAACAGCATGATACTGGTACAAAAACAGGCACCTAGACGAATGGAACAGAATAGAGAGCCCAGAAATAAGTCCACACACTTAGAACCACCTGATCTTCGACAAAGCTGACAGAAAAAAAATGGAGAAATGACTCCCTATTCAATAAATGGTGCTGGGATAACTGGCTGAAGCTGGACCCCATCCTTACATCACACAGGAAAATTAAATCAAGAGGGATTAAAGACTTAAGTGTAAAACCCTAAACTTATATAAAAACCCTGGCAGATAACCTAGGCAATACCATCCTAGAGACAGAAACAGTCAAAGATTTCATGACAAAGATACCAAAAGCAATTGCAACAAAAGGAAAAATTGACTAGCGGGATCTAATTGAACTTAAGAGCTTCTGCACAGCAAAAGACACTATTAGCAGAGTAAACAGACAACCTACAGAGTGAAAGAAAATTTCTGCAATCTATCCATCTGACAAAGGTCTAATATCCAGAGTCTACAAGGAGCTTAAATTTACAAGAAAAATAACAAACAACGCCATTAAAATGTAAGCAAAGGTCATGAACACATACGTTTCAAAAGAAGACATACACGTGGCCAAGAACATATGAAAAAAAGCTCATTATTACTGATCATTAGAGAAATGCAAATCAAAACCACAATGAGATATCATCTCACATCAGTCAGAATGCCTATTATTAAAAAGTCAAAAAATAACAGATGCTGGCAAGGTGTCAGAGAAAAGGGGACACTTATCCACTGTTACTAGGAGTGAAAATAGTTCAACCATTGTGTAAAGCAGTATGGTGATTTCTCAAAGAGCTAAAAGCAGCCTTATCATTTGATCCAGAAATCCCGTTACTGGGTATATATCTAGAGGAATAAAAATCGTCCTACCATAAAGACACATGCAGGTGAATGTTCACCGCAGCACTATTCACAATAGCAACGACATGGAATCAACTTGAATGCTCATCAGTGACACATAGGCAGGCTCACAGTACGGTCAGCTCCATCACAGTGGCAGCTAGGAGATTTTGTGAGGCTTCCTGTGGGATAGGGTTTTTTTTCATCTTTTTATTTATTTATTTATTATTATTTTTATGCTTTCAATTCTGGGTTACAAGTACAGAACGTGCAGTTTTGTTACATAGGTGTATACACGTGCCACAGTGGTTTGCTGCACCCACCAACCTGTCAGCCACATTAGGTATTTCTCTAATACTATCCTTCCCCCAGCCCCCCACCCCATGAGAGGCCCCGCTGTGTGATGTTCCCTTCCTTATGTCCATGTGTTCTGGTAAGAACATGCGGAGTTTGGGTTTCTGATCTTGTGACAGTTTGCTGAGAATGATGGTTTCCAGCTTCATACACGTCCCTGCAAAGGGCATGAACTCACCCTTTTTTATGGCTGCATAGTATTCCATGGTGTATATGTGCCACATTTTCTTAATCCTGTCTATCATTGATGGGCATTTTGGTTGGTTCCAAGTCTTTGCTATTGTGAATAGTGCCACAGTAAACATATGTGTGCATGTGTCTTTATCATAGAATGATTTATAATCCTTTGGATATATGCCCAGTAGTGGGATTGCTGGGTAGAATGGTATTTCTAGTTCTAGATCCTTGAGGAATCGCCACATTGTCTTCCACAATGGTTGAACTAATTTACAATCCCTGTGGGATAGGTTTAATGGGACTTCCACTAAAGGATTACCCACCATTTCTGTCAAAATTAAGAATGAAAAATTATCCCAGGAGTAGCTATTTCCAGTGGCCAAATTGTCATCAATTAATGAAAGCATGGAAGTTTACTTAGTAATGAGACTATTTTTCCCTTAAAGTTTATAGGAAATTTTCAGGGAGTGAATTTGCATATTATGATTTACCAGAAACAGTGGATTCACTTATAAGTGTTATCTGAAGGTTGGTGGCAATAGGCAGAAATATGGGAAGATTACGGACTTCTCTACTTGGGGTGGTACTGGAGGTGAGGTTGTAAATTACACTCACCACTGGTTTAGTATCCCCAAATATTATGAGTTGATAGTGCAAGAAACAAGTGTGTCTGCTTTCTTCTTTTGTATCTTGCAAGGTACGTGGTAGATGGCTATTAGAATAAAAATTAAAGACAAAGGGAAGATATTCTTGAGCATTCTTCTGTTCTTGTGATTAATGGTATTAACGGGGTTTTTTTCTTTTTTCACTGACAGACTCTGGATGTTGTCACCTTACCATTTTTGCACAGTCTATGCTAAATCACTTAGTAGTGAGAAAGTTGTAAAATTGTCTTGACATTTAAAAAATAGCACTTTATTTCTACTCTAGATTAAACTAGTTAGACATGTTTTAAAATCAAGTAAATCAAAACAGAGAAGAAAAATTATTATATGAACCAATCTAAGAAATACAATTTTAGGAAAACATTTATTTATTCAAGCAACAATTATATCATGACAGCCTTTTCCCCCATTTTTAGAACTAGTCTTCTCTGGCAAAATGCTTTCTATTTTTAATTTAAAAACATCTAGTTTTGCTTACATGGATTTACTCAATTCAAATAAAATAACTGATAATAGATGTTGTTATTTGGTTAGTTAGCAAATAATTCTAAATTTCAACATTGCCTCAATCCTCTTAGTGGCATATTTACTCATTGGGAATTAATTTGGTAATAAACTCTATGAAAGCAAAAAAACATGGAAAGCTTGGAAAGTAAAATAATTCTTGTGTTCTTTAAGAGTTCCAATTTTATATAATAATAATAATTAACTAAATTGGAAGTTAATAGCTGAAAAATCATTTATATCACTTTCCAAATAACTTTAAGCTTGTTACAAGACCAGGCTTGTACAAACAGAATGTTTATGGTGTTATTATATTTTCACTGAATACTAGATAAAATGCTTTTCATTCAAGGCAATGTAATACAGTGGGGAACAGGAAATAAATAGAAAACAATAATGTGAACTATGTGATTCTTTTTCTTTCTTTTAATTGTAAAAGTAACATATCAAAACTAATGATAATCCAGAAAAAAGGAGAAAAAGTATACGCAATCCACTACCCCAGCACAATTAATTCATTATTAGTTATTGCATTTTGAGTTACTCCTATATACATATTTTAGCTACAAAATAAATGGTCATATTCACAGTATATACAGTCATGTGTTGATTAACGACAGGGACACATTCTGAGAAAGGCATCACTAGGCAATTCTGTCATTGTGCAAACATCATGGACTATACTTACACAAACCTAGATGGTCTGGCCTACTGCACAGCTAGGCTATATGGCATAGCCTATCACGTCTAGGCTACAAACCTGTGCAGCAAGTCACTGTACTGAATAATTTAGGCAATTGTAACACAACGACATTAGTCTATCTGAACATATCTAAACAAAGAAAAGGTATACTAAAATACTGTATTTTAATCTCAGGAGGCCACTGTCTTGTGGGACCACAAGCAGATCTTGTCTGCTTCCATGACAAGGTAATGTACGTTTAGTTAATGCCAGTGGAGGTTAGAATGTAATGGTTGGAGTGGATTTAGTATATTAGCCAGCCATGTCCTAGACATGGTGGCAACAAAGAAAGAATAAAATAAGGTGGGGGAACTTGACTATCATGAAGTATAGCGGGAAGGTGTGAAGATGTTTAATGCAAGAAGCTGTGGAAAGGGCTCCTTCTCTTACCAGCTGGATAACTTTAAAAGCCCGAGCCTCCAATTCCTCAGCTGTTGAATGGAGAAAATTATAATGATGCCTACTTCATGGAATGGTTGTATGACTTAATGAGTTTATACATGAAGGGTGATTACAGAAGTGTCTGGCATTTTTTTAAAAAACTCAGAAATGTTACTTGTTGTTGACAGTATTCTTCAACCAATTAAAAAGACAATTCTACAGTTGTATAACTGAGGGTTAGAACCCAGGAGGTTGATTTGGGGAAATGGGAGTAGAAGAACATGAATGCCCAATGGGAGGAAAAACCTGCATAATCCTGGTTATTCATAACAGAGGACACCTGGGAGCAAGGTGTGCCATGAGTTTATCAGGATAAATAGAAGGATATGAAGAAGCAGCTACAATAGGAAGAGTCACCAATCAGAGCAAGTGTGAGGTGACAGGGGCATAGGACCCATTGGCCCAATCCATTGGCAGCCCCGCTCTGTGGTTCTAATTATACTCACTTTGAGTTGTTAGAGCTAGGGGTCTCCCTCCAAGTCACAGAGTATGACAGGTTCCAACAATATGCCATGGATGTAACAACTCTCACTTACTACATAAACAACTACAATAGTAATAAACAACTTGGATTTATCATAGCCTTAGGAGTGCCTAAGAGAATATATTGTACTCTAAAACAATTTTTGAGAGAGCAAGGCCTTTCGTGTTTTAAAATGAAATTTGTTAAAAACAAAGGCAGAAGTAAAAAAGAGAAGCACCAATAAACTTCAATAAATTAATATTAACCTCTTTTAAATGTAAAAAACACTATGAAGAAAATTGAAAAGCAAAAGAGGGGGACTGCAAAATAAAAGAATGAAAAGGTTAATATTATGATATGTAAAAAGCCTTACAAAGAAAATTCCCAAAATGAATACTCCAATAAAAAAATGAATAAGCGTATCATATAAACAGAACTAAAGACAAAAAACACGTAATTATCTCAACAGACACAGAAAAGGCCTTCAATAAAATTCAACATCCCTTCATGTTAAAAACTCCCAATAAACTAGATATTGAAGGAACACACCTTAAAATATTAAGAGGCATATACGACATATATGACAAACCTTAGCCAATATTATACTGAATGGGTAAAAGTTGGAAGCCTTCCCCTTAAAAACTTGCACAAGACAATTATGCCCTCTCTCACCACTCCTATTCAACATAGTACTGGAAGTTCTGGCCAGGTCAGTTAGCCAAGAGAAATAAATAAAATGTATTCAAATAGGAAGAGAGGAAGTCAAATTATATTTGTTCGCAGATGACATGATCCTGCATCTAGAAAACCCCACTGTCTCAGCCCAAAATCTCCTTAACCTGATAAGCAACTTCAGCAAAGTCTCAGGATACAAAATCAATGTGGAAAAATCACAAACATTCTTATACACTAATAATAGACAAACAGAGAGCCAAATCATGAGTGAACTCCCATTCACAGTTGCTTCAAAGAGAATAAAATACCTAGGAATCCAGCTTACAAGGGACGTGAAGGACCTCTTCAAGGAGAACTACAAACCACTGCTCAATGAAATAAAAGAAGATACAAACAAATGGAAGAACATTCCATGCTGATGGGTTGGAAGAATCAATATTGTGAAAATGGCCATATTGCCCAAGGTAATTTATAGATTCAATGCCATCCCCATCAAGCTACCAATGACTTTCTTCACAGAATTGGAAAAAACTACTTTAATGCTCATATGGAACCAAAAAAGAGCCTGCATTGCCATGTTAGTCCTAAGCCAAAAGAACAAAGCTGGAGGCATCATGCTACCTGTCTTCAAACTATACTACAAGGCTACAGTAACCAAAACAGCATGGTACTGGTACTAAAACAGAGATATAGATCAATGCAAGAGAACAGAGCCCTCAGAAATAATGCTGCATATCTACAACTATGTGATCTTTGACAAACCTGACAAAAACAAGCAATGGGGAAAGGATTCCCTATTTAATAAATGGTGCTGGGAAAACTGGCTAGCCATATGTAGAAAGCTGAAACTGGATCCCTTCCTTACACCTTATACAAAAATTAATTCAAGATGGAGTAAAGACTTACATGTTAGACCTAAAACCATAAAAACCCTAGAAGAAAACCTAGGCAATACCATACAGGACATAGGCATGGGCAAGGACTTCATGTCTAAAACACCAAAAGCAATGGCAACAAAAGCCAAAATTGACGAATGGGATCTAATTAAACTAAAGAGCTTCTGCACAGCAAAAGAAACTACCATCAGAGTGAACAGGCAACCTACAGAATGGGAAAAAATTTTTGCAACCTACTCATCTGACAAAAGGCTAATATCAAGAATCTACAATGTACTCAAACAAATTTACAAGAAAAAAACAACTCCATCAAAAAGTGGGCAAAGGATATGAACAGACACTTGTCAAAAGAAGACACTTATGCAGCCAAAAAACACATGAAAAAATGCTCATCATCACTGGCCATCAGAGAAATGCAAATCAAAACCACAATGAGATACCATCTCACAGCAGTCAGAATGGCCATCATCAAAAAGTCAGGTAACAACAGGTGCTGGAGAGGATGTGGAGAAATAGGAACACTTTTACACTGTTGGTGGGACTGTAAACTAGTTCAACCATTGTGGAAGTCAGTGTGGCGATTCCTCAGGGATCTAGAACTAGAAATACCATTTGACCCAGCCATCCCATTACTGGGTATATACCCAAAGGATTATAAATCATGCTGCTATAAAGACACATGCACACGTATGTTTATTGCAGCACTATTCACAATAGCAAAGACTTGGAACCAACCCGGATGTCCAACAACGATAGACTGGATTAAGAAAATGTGGCACATATACACCATGGAATACTATGCAGCCATAAAAAATGATGAGTTCATGTCCTTTGTAGGGACATGGATGAAACTGGAAACCATCATTCTCAGCAAGCTATTGCAAGGACAAAAAACCAAACACTGCATGTTCTCACTCATAGGTGGGAATTGAACAATGAGAACACATGGACACAGGAAGGGGAACATCACACTCCGGGGACTGTTGTGGGGTGGGTGGAGTGGGGAGGGACAGCATTAGGAGATATACCTAATGCTAAATGACGAGTTAATGGGTGCAGCACACCAACACGGCACATGGATACATATGTAACAAACCTGCACATTGTGCACATGTACCCTAAAACCTAAAGTATAATAATAATAAAATTTAAAAAAAAAGACTTAAATGTAAAACCCAAAACTATAAAAACTCTAGAAGAAAATCTAGGCAATACCATCAGTACTTAGGCATGGGTGAAGATTTCATGATGAAAATGCCGAAAGCTATTGCAACAAAAGCAAAAATTGACAAATGGGGGCTAATTAAACTAAAGAGTTCCTGCACATCAAAAAGAAACTTGACAGAGTAAACAGATGACCTTCAGAATGGGAGAAAATTTTTGCAATCTATCCATCTGACAAAGGTTTAATATCCAGAGTCTATAAGGAACATAAACAAATTTAAAGAAAAAAACAACCCCGTTAAAAAGTGAGCAAAGAACATGCACAGACATTTCTTAAAAGAAGATATTCATGTGGCCAAGAAACATATTGAAGGTCAACTTCACTGATCATTAGAGAAATGCAAATCAGTACCACAATGAGATACCATCTTGTGCCAGTCAGAATGGCAATTATTAAAAAGTCAAGAAACAACAGATACTGGTGAGGTTGTGGAGAAAAAGGAATACTTTTAACACTGTTGGTGGGAATATAAATTAGTTCAACCATTATAGAAGACAGTGTGGCAATTCCTCAGGGATGTAGATAGCAGAAATATCATTTGACCCAGCAATCTCATTACTGGCTATACACCCGAAGAATATAAATCATTCTATTATAAGGATACATGCATGTGTATGTTCATTGCAGCATTACTGACAATAAAAAGACATGGAATCAACCCAAAACCCCATCAATGATAGACTGGATAAAGAAAATGTGGTACACAGACACCATGTAATACTATGCAGCCATAAAAAGGAATGAGATTATATCCTTTGCAGGGACATAGATGGAGCTCGAAGCCATTACCCTCAGCAAACTAATGCAGGAACAGAAAATCAAACACTGCATGTTCTAACTTATCAGTGGGAGCTGAACTATGAGAACACAGGAACACAGTAGTAGAGGGAACAAAACACACTGGGGCCTGTCAGGGATCAGGGAGCATCAGAAAGAACAGAAAAGGCATGTTGGACTTAATACCTAGCTGATGGGTTGATCATATATCATGTTTGTCATGTTTGACATGTTTGTGCAGCAAACCACCATGACATATGTTTACACCTATGCAACAAACCTGTGCATCCTGAACATGTACCCTGGAACTTAAAAGTTTAAGAATAAAAATAAAATAAAATAATAAACTTAAAGTAAAAAAAATCAATTGAAAATCAATTTAACAAATTTTAATGGCTAAAAAGCATATATAAAAATGTTCAAGCTGAGTATTAGGCAAAGATCCATGAATATAAGCAACTTGCCAAATTACCAAAAGTATAACAATATGCACATATATGTGAAATCTAGTGTTGGACATGAATAAAGGGCAGTCATACTTGCTAGGAGTATAAAATGTCAAAAAGATTCGGGTGCACAGTTCAACAAACCATAACAAAACTCTCACAAATGTTTATAAATTTAATCTAGAATATCCTAAACAATAAAATAATGTTAAATAAGTTTTGGAGATACACGTAAACAACTTAGTTTTTTTTTTTTTGTAAAATAAAGATTGAGACAAAATAAGTGCTTACTGATAAGAAATTTGCTAAGGAAATGCATACATTTGTTAATCAAATATCATATGATGTCATTGAATTTCATCTCAAAAATATTTACTGGCCTATAAATATACCCCTGAGTGAAGAAAAAAAATAGAAAACATACACAGTGAAATTTATTTTTTTATGGATACATGTTATATAAATGTGTACCTAGAAAAAATCTGAAGGACACAGAGTCTATCATTTAGCATGAGATTATATATATTTAAATCAGTCTTATTTTCCCTAACTCATGTTTTATAAATTTTCAGTAACAAATATGGACATAGGTGTATGGGTATGTAACAGAGAAAATATAATTGAAAATATAAAAACATGACTTTTGTACACAGTCAAATCTAGCACTGAAAGCCAGTTCTGACATCAACAATCTTCTAAATCTCTTTAACATTCAATGTTTTTATGTAACAATAACATCTACATTTCACTGGGAGTGGTGGCTCACACCTGTAATCCCAGCTCTTTGGGAGGCCGAGGCGGGTGTACCACCTGAGGTCAGGAGTTCAAGATCAGCCTGACCAACTCGGTGAAACCCCGTCTCTACTAAAACAGCAAAAATTAGCCAAGCGTGGTGGCGCATGCCTGTAATCCCAGCTACTGGGGAGGCTGAGGCAGGAGAATCGCTTGAACCCAGGACGTGAAGGTTGCGGTGAGCCAAGATCGTGCCACTGTACTCCAGCCTGGGTGACACAGTGAGACTCCGTCTCAAAATAAATAAATAAAAACAACATCTACGTTTCAAAATTATTATATTAAATGAAATAATTCATGTAAAGTGCTTGAGACAAGGATTGATATTCAATTAGTATTCAATAAATACATTTTTTTTCAGTTTTTAGTCATTTTATTTGTAAGAGCTTTAAGATTCAAGATGCTAGAAAACATGTATTTCAATTTTAATATCTTTGGAACCTAAAGTAGTGTCAAGTAGAAAGTAATTCATTGTGAAATGGAAGGAAGACTGAACACACGATATGGAAAGCAAGCTCCCACTTCATTAATGTCTCAACCGGAGTCCATACGCCGATTCTTCTGATTTTGCCAAGTCCTTACCCACGTTTTCATTTATGACTCTAACTCTGATTTTTGCTTTATGGAGCTTTTGTCTTTACCTGATTTAAGTAATTACTGGTTCTCAACTTTGATTTCTATCTTGGACTTAAGTTATTCCTGAATGCCAAATTGTATGTAATATTTGACCAAAGGCCCTCCATCATGACAATTTCAGTTTCTTTGTGCTAACCCTCTGAGATATAAGAATGATATTCATTCATTCATAAGAGAGAAATTCTAATAGAATAAATATGTGAGAAGGATATTGCCTAGCTTTAATCAAGACAAAAAACTGTGACATTCCAGAGAGATTCCCACTTACATGTGTCAAGAACCCTGACAGATCATCAAGCAAACCTCTTTCTTTTATAGAGGAGAAAACTTTGCCCCTGAAGGTTAAGGCACCTGTCCATGCCAAAACAGCTAATTAGTAAACAGTTCAGACCTTCTTATTCCCAGACTACTGCCCTTCCCACCTTATCTTGCTGCTTTTAAGGTACTTAAAAATAGACTCAGTGCTGCCTGGAACATATTATTTTTGTTCTTAAAATGGACAAGACTTCTTGTATTCTAGTTCACAATGCCAAAGGCAAAACTCAACCTTACATACTTTTTCTAAAGAAAATAAAAGTTTAACCTTAAAAAGTTTCAGCTGACTAGTAGAAATTTAGTCTTCAATATGATTTATTAGCCAAACTTCAATGCAGAGCTTTCTTCTGTTACTTGAAGGAGACATATTTTCAACATGCAGACATATTGCATGTATTCTAAAAGAACACATTGATGGCCAAAACAAAAGGTTATTCAATATCAAATGTTGTATTGCATATTTTTATTAAGAATTCAATTGTATTGGCAAATATTATTATTTTTTAGAGAGAGGATCTCTCTCTGTCACCCAGGCTGGAGTGCTGTGGTGCTATCACAGGTCACTTCAGCCTTCACCTCCTGGCTCAAGTGATCCTCCCACCTCAGCCTCCTGAGAGCTGGGACTACAGGTGCCCGATACCATGACTGGCTAATTTTTGTATTTTTTGTAGAGATAGGGTTTCACCATGTTGCCCAGGCTGGTCTCAAACTCCTAGGCTCAAGCGATCCACCCGCCTCAGGCTCCCAAAGTGCTTGGACAACGGACATGAGCCACTGCACCTGCCTGCAAACATTATTTTACATAAGTTTTAATATACAAGAGCAGTATCTCTCCTACTGACCCTTCTTTGATGAGGGAAAACACATTGAGAAAAATCTCCTGTGAGTTAGAGATTAAGTGGAGAATGTTTGACCAATGGATGACAGATCACGCTAAATAGACGAGTGAAAGACATGGCTTTGAAGAATTAGAAATCTTTTGACATCTTGAAGCCTTTGAAATGGTAACTAGTTTATGACGAGCCTCACTTTTGGCTTTTCATGGGCAAGTCAGATTTTGCAATAGTTCCATCAAAAGAAAATATCCACAATGCTTATTTTAAAACAATTAGTTCTGAGAGTAACAGTAGCAGGCTCTTTGTGGTAACAATCTTATAAACATGTTAAATTTTTTCTCAAACTTAATTTGCAAGGTGATCTGCATATAATAATTACTAAATCCCGATATAAAGTCAAAAATAATTTGAAATAGATAACATCTTGTCTTTTGAGATATAGGGTGAAATGATGATGATTTAAATAATAATATTCAATCTGAACATAACTGCTTAATTTTCAAATAAGGCTTAAATCACTTCAAAAGCAAGGACTTACACTGAAGACTACTTACATACTTTTAATGCTAGAGTCCCATAAACCCAAAGGTGCAAAGTGTGCAATCTAATGAAGGATCTCTTGCCTCCTCTTGGCATCTAACCTTACTAAATCCTGATATAAAGTCAGAAATAATTTGAAACAGATAACATCTTCCCTTTTGAGATGCAGGGTGAAATGATGATGATTTAAATAATAATATTCAGTCTGAACATAATTGCTTAATTTTCAAAGAAAGCTTAAATCACTTGAAAAGCAAGGACTTACAGTGAAGACTACTTACATACTTTAAATGCTAGAATCCACAAAGCCACAGGTGTAAACTGTGCAATCTAATGAAGGATCTCCTGCTTCTTCTTGGCATCTAACCTTAATTACAGGGATATTTCATAGAGGCACTTAGTGACCTACACATTTATTGATTACTTTTGGTGAAATGTTTTTCTAAATAACCATTGGTAAACATTCAATATCTGATGAGTAAGGAAAAAAAAAACAAGCTTTTCCAGATACTAATTATTTATAACATCTCCTATATTCATTCCCTTAGTGATGGCATCACCCTCCCAGCTAACCACACAAAACCTCAGTTATACTCACACCAACAATTTACAGCTTCCAGTTCCTACAATACCTCTTAAGTTAATCATGTCTATTCCATTTCTACTTTCCCTGCCACTGTACAGGTTCACATCTTACCTTCTAAAGGTTATGCAATAATATCCTTTCTATTCTCTCTTCCTCCAGGTTCATCCCTTTCAAATTTCATACGCTAAACTGGGCACAAATATCATAAATAATGTGGTTCCTTTACAAAAAATTCAATGTTTCAATTATTTAGAAATTATTTCACACCTAAGTTTTTCCTTAATATTTATTTAAAAACTAATGTATAGCTCAAACTTTGGCATGTGTAAAATTAATTCATAATGACACAAAATCAAACACTTTCAGAGGGAAGAACTAAACATATCAGGGTTTACAAATTCTTAGTTTACAGTTAAGCTAAGAACTGCATAATCTTAAAATAGTTTCTAGTGGTATTTTACATAAGCATTGGATGGCTATTTTAATATGTCAAAGAAATGGTTCCTAGCATGTCTTCTAAGCCTAAGCAGCAATAATACTATGAAAGTAATACTTAACGATTTATCTACAATAAAGCAATTTTCACCAATAGCAATAACATTTAGTTCCCAATTGCTTTTATGACTTGGCAAAAATAATTACAAGAATTAAGATTTCAAGCAACAAATACCAATAATTCCATATTTTTTCCTATTAAAATATAACATATTATTTACTAGACATTAATATTTTTAAAAATACTATTTTCTTGCGCTTTTGCCTTTTTTTCAAAAGTGATGAAGATGCATTTCATTTTCTAATTATTGTTCAAAGAAGAAGAAAGAATAAACTTAGTCCACCAGAAGTGGTCCTCAAATACCTCTAGTGGCTTCTGAAACCTAGTATTAAAGATTAAGCAAAATATTTTTGTGGTGTGCCCCAATATGAATCTCTAAGAAGAATGAGATATTGTAAATTCTTCTGTAATAGTTAGGACAACGTGCTATTGTAAAAATTCTCAAATTACAGAATGATTATATGATTCATTTTTACACTGATAGGGAGAAGCACCCTAGAGAATTGTTCTGATAGTAATAATTACCTTGCTATTTTAATGGTAATCTTCATCTTGTACAAGAGTAGAAATGGAGAAAGAAGGGGAAAAAACCCTGAGAAATTATGTCTTTATATAAGAACACCCTAACACTTAAGAACAAGTAATATCGCTAAACAGTACATAAATAATGACAGTGCCATTGCAAATATGAGTTAACCATATCCAGTTCTTGCCTAAGTTAGTGTGATGCTAAGAAAAGATACTAGCCTTATTCCTCCTACTCTTTTACTCCATTTTCCACATATAAAGTGATAAGCGTAGGAGGAAATCTGACTTGGCAAAGAATCAGTCCTATTTCCAGAGAGGAAAAAAATAATTTCAACTTAGAAACTTTTAAACCGACATCTAACTGAGTAGACTATCAGAGTTTTGTTTGACAACATTTACATGATACACTTTACAGGAAATGAAATTTGCAAATGATACGGTCTGCTTGTAATGGAAAATAAGTTTTATAGATGCAAGGTATTTTGTCCAATCTTGGCTATTATTTAATAGCCAAGAGGAATGAGTTCTTACAGACACTAATATCCTGAACTGCTAATGTAATGTTTCTCTGTGTCTTGATACAGATTTAAAATAGCTCTGCTTCAAAAATATCCAATCTTTGCCTACAGACAAAAGTAATCAAATTATACCATAGTCATATAATCACTGATCAGTGACCAAATGGCTCGAGGACTTTTCATGATCCACTAAATTAAATCACATATGAGAAATGATGTTTCATTCAGTTTCTCCATCCTAGGTAGGAGGCATTCAAAGACAAAAACATTTATGGGCCAGAAATGATTTATATTTGACTTAGAAATTTGGCAGTAAAAATATCGTATCAGGCTTATTTCTCCATTGGTGAAAATTAAAATACTACAAAAAATGCAGTTTTCACTAGAAGTACCATAGATTATTTTAGAAAAATAAAAAATCCTAACTATCCAAAGTGTCCTATATTTGAGTTACTATTTAAGTAGTCGGAAGTAAAGAAACAGTTAAAAACAGGAGGATATTGTTACCCCCAGTTCAGAAATGTTACAGGTACACAGGCACTGTGATATGGAAGTCTTATTTGACATTTTAGTAAGATATTGTAAATAATCAGCAGTCTGAAGTTTGAAGCTAGATTTTCCAGTTAGAATTTATCATGGGTTGACAATAGTGAGTGAAATGTAGCTCCACGGTTCGTTCTTAAAGACATTGTAATTTCCAGGTGAAAAGAAAACAAAAAAAGGAGGCTTTAGCTCTTGATTCTTAAACTCCCAGGTGTGGGAGAAAATTATATGGTCCCAGGATGATAGAAATTTAGGAAAAGAGGAATGGAGGGAAGTTTCCGTAATATAAAAAAGGTTGCAAAGAATTAATTACAAAATTTCTGCTACAGGGCCATTCACAAAGCAGCATTTTGCTCGACTCTGGACATCATTCAGTTTCTTCTCAACAGTTTTTATCTTCATACTGGAGGAAACACCAAACTGGAAATTAGTTCCAGGTCTAAGTAAAACTATGACACAGAACATATTATCTCCGTCTTTCACCGGGCTTCAGCTGCCTCATTCAGCACAGAAAGCAATGGACTAGAGTTCATTCTGACCTTGAAAAATGCAGATGTATCTAATTTTAAAATCTAATGTTTATTTTACAAAACTTAATCGAATCAAAATTTCTAGATTATACTACAAGGAAACCTGTGTCAAAGACATGAAGCCTCTCTCTTCCTTCTTCATTCATTCATTTATTCACTCAATATTATTGACCACCTTCTAACTATCATTCTAACTCCTATGTTGATAAGTTACAGTAAGTAAGGTAAGATCAGAGAGACTTATTAGGAGATTTGGCTTGTACCAAGATATTACTAGCAGAGGGGATAAAACTTCTGGATGTATTCTGGAGGTCAGATTCTAGATATATTCTAAAAATATAGGCAAGAAGATATTCTGAAAGATTGGATGGTGGAGTAATAAAAAAAAGAGAGAGAAAAGGAAAGAAAGAGACGTTTTGCATTTTTTGTTTCTACATCCTCATACCTTGCCCTTCTAATGCACTTATTTTTCCTTTTCAAGTTTAAAATACCACAGTGAAAACATTTTACTGAACTGACATTTTATGACATACTTTCAAGTTTTAAAAAATAAGTAATCTTTCTTTAAAAAAGTTTTTTATTTATATTTTTTCAGATCACAACACTCAGAAACATCAGTTGGAGTATCTTTATTGACCCTATATTTTCTTCTCCACAATTCCAAAACATTTAATATCTATTGTTTAAACTTCGTAACTTGTATTTACTGCTGTTCTACATTACTTTTACTTCAAGTGGTCATATATTTCAGATATTCCATATTGTTCCTCTTCCTTTTCCACTAACTTCCCTGACTTTGTCAAGATTTCAATCAGAAACTTTGATGAGCAAGAGCCTACTTCATTCAAAGACACACATACAGTCATCATAATCATGATCACTAGACTTGCCTTTTTTATTTCTTTTCATTCCTCCTGTCCTGTCATTCTCATGTTCAAAGCTGACTTTCAACTTTGAGAGGCTTCAATTTTAAGACTCACTCTAATTATTTATCTGAGACCTTACATTTCCAACAGTTGCAACAGAAAGCTGCTCTAAGTCCTGTCTCACACAGCATCAAGGTCCACCATGTATGTAAAGAGAAGTACAGATGGTGACAGACAAAGCTGAAAGCTCATGAATACATCACAGAAGTCAAAATAACAGTGGCTTTCCATCTGTTAACATATTCATATTTACCTCATTTTCCCACAAGAACTCCTCTCTACTTTCCACTCACACTGGCAAATCTCAGCAGGCAATGAGTGGTTGGCATCTATTTTCATCTTGTAGTAGTTATTGAGTCTCCATTTTCTAAACAGCATGATATTATAAAGACAAGAGCTGAGGACATATTCTAGCCCCCAAGAAGTGCTGGAGTATTCCCACTCCTCAGCAATTTTTACTTTGTCTACCCAGTATTGGTAAAAAGTACCTGCGGTGTCAAAACTCTTGAGATACAAATTTTCTCTAATCAGAAATTGTTTCATCCTCATTTTCATAGTTTTAAAAATAAGTTTTGTCTAATTAATTTAGCAAAATATATTCAAGGGTAAATGAGTTAGAGAAAGCTCAAAATTAATAGTAGGTATATGGCTACATGCATATTTCTATTTCCTTGACAGATTTATCGCTTTTTGATATTTTTTGAGATAGCTATTTTTTACAAAGTTTTGGCTTTATACTATAAAGCCATATCAGAATTATGATATAAAAATTATAAGCCAGGAATTATATATATATATATATGATTTACTTTCACAGACACAACTAGATTTGAAATACATTTGGTCTTCAGTTTTCATACAAGTATAGAGGGATATTTTACAAGGTTGCAAAATAAAGTCAAGTCCATCCAATAGAGCAGCCCTTGATGACAATGGAATAATTGAAATGAATAATTGCCAAATTAGTGCTTTAAAAGCAGAGGAAAGATTCATCAAAAGTGCAGAGATGTTTGTTAATCTTAGGGAGGATACACTAACTGAAGATTTTCTTAAAATTGCTAATGCATTCAATATCATCTGTTAATTTTGCTCTCCTGCTTGGTGCAAAATTCATGGAGATTTCTACAGTCAAAAACAGCTATTCAGATTTCACACGGTGATATGGGTTGCATCTCTGTCCCCACCTAAATCTCACCTTGTAGCTCCCGTACTTCCCAGATGCTGTGGGAGGGACTCCGTGGGAGATGACTAAATCGTTGGGGCAGGTCTTTCCCATGCTGTTCTTGTAATAGTGAATGGCTCTCATGAGAGCTGATGGTTTTAAAAACCGGAGTTTCTCTGCATAAGCTCTTTCTTTGCCTGCCACCATCCATGTAGGATGTGACTTGCTCCTCCTTGCCTTCCATAATGATTGTGAGGCCTCTCCAGCCATGTGGAACTGTCAGTCCAATTAAGCCTCTTATTATTTTTTATTTTTGCAAGTTGCCCAGCCTCAGGTATGTCTTTATCAGCAGCATGAAAACAGACTAATACAGTAAATTGGTGCCAGTAGAGTGGGGCGCTGCTGAAAAGACATCCAAAAATGTGAAAGTGAGTTTGGAACTGGGTAACAGGCAGAGGTTGAAACAGTTTGGAGGGCTCAGAAGACAGGAAAATGTGCTAAAGTTTGGAACTTTCCAGAAACTTGTTGAATGGCTTTGAAAATAATGCTGATAGTGATATGAACAATAAGGTCCAGGCTGAGGTGGTCTCAGATGGAGATGAGAAACTTGTTGGGAACTAGAGCAAAGGTGACTCTTGTTATGTTTTGGCAAAGAGACTGGTTGCATTTTGCCCCCACCCTAGAAATTTGTGGAACTTAGAACTTGAGAGAGTGATTTAGGGTATATGGTAGAAGGAATTTCTAAGCACCAAAGCAGTCAAGGGGTAACTTGACTACTGTTAAAGACATTCAGTTTTATAAGTGAAGCAGAGCACAAAAGTTTGGAAATTTTGCAGCCTAACAATGCGATAGAAAAGAAAATCCCATTTTCTGAGGAGAAATTCAAACCAGCTGCAGAAATTTGCATAAGTAAGGGGGAGCCAAATGTGAATCCCCAAGACAATGGAGGAAAGGTCTCCAGGGCATGTCCCAGGTCTTCACAGCAGCCCCTCCCATCACAGGCTCAGAGGCCTAAGAGGAAAAAGTGGCTTCTTGGGCTGGGCTCAGGGTCCCTGTGTGCAACCTAAGGACTTGGTGCCCTGTGTCCCAGCTGTTCCAGCTGCGGCTGGAAGGGAACAACGCAGAGCTTGGGCCATGGCTTAGAGGATGCAAGCCTTAAGCCTTGGCAGCTTCCACTTAGTGTTGAGCCTGCCAGTACACAGAAGTCAAAAATTTGGGTTTGGAAACCTCTGCCTAGATTTCAGAAGATGTATGAAAATCCCTGGATGTCCAGGCAGAAGTCTGCTGCAGGGGCAGGGAGGGCTCTCATGGAGAACCTCTGGTAGGGCAGTGTGGAAGGGAAATGTAAACTTGGAGCCCCCACACAGAGTCCCTAGTGAGGCACTGCCTAGTGGAGCTGTGAGAAGAGTGCCACTGTCCTGCAGACCCCAGAATGGTAGATCCACGGACAGCTTGCACCATGTGGCTGGAAAAGCTGCAGACACTCAATGGCAGTCTGTGAAAGCAGCCAGGAGGAAGGCTATACCCTGCAAAGCCACAGGGGTGGAGCTGACCAAGACTATGGGAACCCACCTCTTGCATCAGCATGACCTGGATGTGAGACATGGAAGCAAAGGAGATCATTTTGCAACTTTAAGATTTGACTGCCCTGCTAGATTTCAGAACTGCATGGGGCCTGTAGCTCCTTTGTATTGGCCAATTTCTCCCATTTAGCATCGCTGTATTTACCCAATGCCTGTACCTCCATCGTATCTAGGAAGTAACTAACTTGCTTTTGATTTTACAGGGTCGTAGGTGGAAGGGACTTGTCTTCTCTTGGATGAGCCTTTGGACTCTGGACTTTTCAGTTAATGCTGAAATGAGTTGAGACTTTAGCGGACTGTGGGGAAGGCATGATTGGTTTTGAAATGTAAAGATATGAGATTTGAGGGGGGGCCAGGGGCACAATTACATGGTTTGGCTCTATGTCTCCACCCAAGTCTCATCTTACAGCTCCCATAAATCCCACATGTGGGAGGGACCTGGTGGGAGACTGAATCATCATGGCAGGTCTTTCCCATGCAGTTCTTATAATAGTGAATGGGCCTCACCAGATCTAATGGTTTTAAAAATGGGAGTTTCTCTTCACAAGCTTTCTTCCTTTGCTTGCTGCCATCCATGTAAGACGTAACTTGCTCCCCCTTGACTTCTGCCATGATTGTGAGGCTTCCTCAGCCACATGGAACTGTAAATCCAATTAAACCTCTTTATTTTGTACATTGTCCAGTCTCAGATACGTCTTTAGCAGCAGCATGAAAAAAGACTAACACACAAGGGGACGGCAAACTAATACTGTGGGTTGTTTTCCTTTATCATTCTTATGTATACATAAGTTTCAGAAAGTTTATGCATTTATTATCAATTCACAGTATCAGAAACACAAAAATCTCTTCCCTTAGCTATGAAAAATAACTGCTCATTTTGAATGATTTCTAATTTCATTGCAATCACTTTTCCTTAGCCAAACCTTGAGTAAACAAGCAGTATCACAGGCCCCATTCAAAACAAGGGACATAGGTATTTTATGAAACACTGCTTTACTTCTATCTTCCTGATCTATGTTCAGCTGTATCAACATTACTGTGGATAATCCCAATGGAGAGTTTGTAGACCACATTCAATCAGATAAAAAACTACAATCCATCTGGATCTGATTTAAAGAAGATTTAATATCTTTCCATAACAAGGAATATGAGCCATACATTAATAAAACTCACACCTTGGGCAGATTACCAAATATTTCTACACCTTATTTGTAAAATAAAAATTATAAACCATAAGCAACAGAGTTGTATGAGTTGAATGAAATAAAGTGAAAGACTATGGCACAGAGAAGACTCACAGAAAATGAAAACTTTATCACTATCTTCATTGAATAGTCATAATTATTAATATTCAATATTCCTAGCACTTTGGCTTTATTATTATGACATCTAAATGACTTCTTTACAGAATGGAAAAGTGGAAAAGAATATCAGGTAATTATTTGAGCCTGACATCTCTTCATGTTACTTTTTAAGTTTATTGGTTGCTTATTTCTAAATTTGGAAGCAGGAGCATACATAGAAAATGCATAATACCTCCTTGTTGTTTAATAAATCTTAATTTATTGAAAATTAACTTTTCTTTTTAGATTTTCCAAGAATTATTCCTTTGCTTAGTCTTGGCAATAACCCCCAAAATGTCCATTATAACAAGTCTATATTTATGTGGCTTTTTGGGAAATGATTTAGATTTTAAATTATCATTTATTTTTATATATCATACCAGAATTTTCTTGCCTATAAAGCATTGCTGCAGTAGGGAAATAAAATTATTGGTGGGTTAGGAATGGTTTTTTGAATGCAGGCTGTCTTGTAGGAACTATTTAATGCTACACAGCCCTGGGCTCTCTGGGTTATCTCAATGCTCCAAGTCACTTGTTTTCGACCCTGGTTAGATCATTGGGCATTTTAAGTTTAAATGAATATTTTATTGAATAGAGTAGGTCACCCTATAAGGAGTATTGTCAGTTAGATGTATGAGTCGACATATGAGATTTCAAACTAAGATGATGTACTTAGGCTAGAGAAGGAACAGAACCTCATAAACATCCAAACTATAGTAAGTAAAATCTCTCTACAAAGCCAGTTTTTGCAAAGCAAGAGACATAAGCTGACTACTTACCTCTCCCAAGGAAGCAAATGGTCTGTGCATTTTGTTCATGCACCAGATTCAGGGAAATTATTATACTCTTTGACATCCCACCTCCTATATTTCTATTAGTTTGTGTGCTTTGTGACTGATTTAGTCTTAACAATGTATCATAGAAATAAATGCCACTTCTTTTATAAAGTTAACAATGATTAGTATAATAGATTTTAAGGGATATATGTTGATGAATTAAAACTATATAAAAAAGAGCAATTGAAAAATGGGCATAAGCAAGGAATGGATGAAGAAACACCACATAAATGCAAGTAAGGTCTTAGTTTTCATTTTAACTGTCATTATTGATTATTTATTAGAGATTTATAAGTAAACCCAAAAGTTAGTAAACAAATAAATAAAAGCAGGCCATGTATGGAACTATTGAGAGTATGTAATAAATCAAGGAATCAAGGATGATAATTCATAATACTCTGCACAACAGAGGTTCACTAGAAAAGTAAAGAAAATGTGCTATGGGAAACATGTTTGTCATAACCAGGAGAAACAGACAAATTACTATAGTTTTCCTCTTAGATAAGAGGAAGTGTCCCTCATATAACAGGTAAGACAAAGTTATGATCTGATAATTAGCAAAACAACATAATTAAAAAATCAATCAACATAATTAAATCAACATAATTAAAATTAAACAACATAATTAAAAAATTAATCTTCTGTATACCATTCTGAGGACTCTCTAAGTTACGCATATCAGTCCTGGTATTTATGATGATGTAGGTTTTTCTAAAAAAAAGATGTGGACAATTTAAGTTTCTTGTTAGTCTATAATAATTTTGAGGACTGAGAAGATTTAATAAACATATAAATGGATGAAATTAGTGCTTATCTGACACTAAAAAAATTTGAACTAAAATCTTAATGACAACTAGCACTCTCAAACAAATTTTAAATGTTTTTCTCCCCAAATTTATAAATGAAATTCATTAAGTTATGGTTGTACACTGAATTTACGATAACTTTTTTGTGGCACTCATTTATTACTAAATGAAATAGGCTTTTTAGTTTATGTTTTATCCCTGAACATCGTACTCAAAAAATTGACAGCTAATTAAACTAACTGACAGGAATAAACAAGATATTTCCTAAATGCTACCTTTTTTTGGTGGCCCGTTGTACTTTCTGCTCCTCATTTATTTGGGGGAGATCATAGTGGTCTGTGAAATGCATAAACCAGGTAGTCAAAAGAAAAGGAGCAAATGGCACTGATAATCCAAACAGTATATGGACTATATAAAATTTGCATGATAAAATTTTAAATTGTTCAAGGTTTTTAAAATGCTGTTTATCTGATAGAAACTCTAAGCATTCAGAACTGTTGCCATCACCATCTTATAAAGGTAAAATCAAGTCAGCAAATGGAATGCTGCCAATGTCATGCAAGTACTCAATGAAAGAGCTGGGTAGCACTTGGTTCTCTTCACAGTTTATGACATTTCAATATCTCTTCAGTTCGCTTTTTCCCCATGAGTTTTTTTTTTCTTACATAGCTCAAACTAATCATCAGCATTCCTTTGCATACTAGTGAATCACTTTCTGAAAACAAGGTTACTTTCAAGATCAGAAGTTACTTGGTAGTCTTCATACTCATATATACTTTTGTGGGAAGCCTGTTTTCTATAGGATTCTAACAAAGAATAAAGAATGACTATATGCAACCTACTTTGAATTTGAACAACAAAATTGAGACAGTGATTGCTGCCTTAATGAGATATAGTATGTCAGCAGTAGGATAAAATTTATTCCCCAAGTGAATGCCTACAACAGTGAGATTAGTCAGCCTTTTTGCTAATAAACTGTGTAAAGATTCCAACTCTTGGGGTTAGCTCATATAAAATATTTTTGCATTCTAGTTTTCTGTGCTTGTTACTGTTATTTATTCAAAATCACTTTCTTACTTGCAGAAAAGTTGAACTCTGTTGACCACCCCAGCACTAGTATGCATATATAGAGAAATCACCTTCAGTAATTTGAAAACATTTTATTTAAAGCAAATACTATCAAAGAACCTAATGAAATGAAATATTTGAGAAAAGAATCTTATTCTGAATACATTTCAAGAAAATAAGCTGCTGTTCAATAACTAGTGACTGACAGCATCATTTAATAACTCTTTGAGGACTAAATGAAGATTCATTTTGAAATCAAATCAGGTGGTGTAGTCTGTCTCCTCTAGGCACATCACATTAACTCAGTAATTGCCAAGTCTCACTTTCACAATCTTATACATATTAGTGAGCATAAAAGGAGGTGCTGAAAAGCTATAATAGAAGTAACATTAAAGGTGTTAAATTGTAGAATTTTAAGAGAACAGGAATATGATGTAAGAATTTACAAAGGAAGAAACTTTGAAAATCTAAAAATATAAGTGACAATAAAATATTATATTAGCTGTAATAAGTGAAATGTCACCTAATTACAGGGAACTCTGAAGAATCTCCTCCAAGGGTTGTACGATTCCCTGATCCTCCAGTAGAATGAATTCACCTTCTTATGGGAATCGGTTGTCTAGGCCTGGTGTAGATATCTCTTTCAGTGATGAGCTGTGTATATGCAATAAGAGGGAACAACATTTCACAGAACCTCTAACAAGATTGCTGTCAAAAGTCCTCTTTTTTGTCTGTTGAAGAACTGGAAGAATTGGCCTTTGATACTCCGACAGTTGGTAGATGAACAGATAGAGGATTAGATAGATAAACAAATCCAATCACATGACAAGGAAAAACGGATTTTTAGGAAATAATTACAAGAAAATGTTAAGTAGAATTTTTTTGTTATCCTAAAATTACCACTAAGGCTTATAGCTAAACATGAAATTCATTAATAAGTCTAAATCCTAAAGCACTGTGCGAGACCCTCAAACTGTGACCAAATGCCTTCTACAGAATCGATTAAGTAGGGCACAACTGGCCCTAAAACCACTGAGCACCAATAAACCAGCACCTCCTGAGAGTTTCTCTCAAGGTCTTAGGAGTACAGATTTTGCTGTAAAATCACAAACATTTTAAAGATTTCCTTTCCTCTATGAGAATAAGGGGAATGGTGAACTTTCTCCTATTTGAAGCCATGTGAAAGAGGCACCAAGATATCAACAGTAAAGATTAAGAATGCCTATAGGAAGGAGAGACTAGATAGTACTTTATCTCCCAGAATCTCTGCTTCAGCAAAAGACTTACTCCTTAGCCAAAGTATGCAGAACTCATAATAAAAACCATGAAGATCAAAATGGAGGCCTGAGGAGGTGTAGTTGTTTTGTTTTTGCTTTTTTAAGCTGAACTGGTATCCCAGATATACAGCCACGATTAAGAAATAATTATCTTTTTTCTCCCCAAGAATACCACCAGGATGATAAATACCTGTGAACAATAAATACTAACTTTGGACAATTGTTACTTCATGTGTACGCTATGGTAGTTATGTGACAAATCTGAGTTAAAAAAAAAAGGCATTAAAGGTATTATTAATTTTCAGTGTCCAATAGTTATTCCTAAAAAAAAATTCTAACTTAAAGTTATCACATTTGACCACAGTGTTGGGGTAGTATTTTCATACATCCTGGTAATCACACTTTTCATTCTATAATTAAATAAATTATTATTCTATTTATGGCGATGACATTGTCTAGAATCTGAGTTTGGCCAGCAAATATATTTGTCTATAGAGCCTCCAGCAATCTGTGACCATTCGAGAACATTTATTCTCTTTGAACCATGTATCACAAATATAAATTCTTCTTTTCTTTCAAAGCTTCCTCATTCCAAGAACCCTCAAATGAATCAATTGTGCATTTGCTTACAACTTTAATTAATCTTTAATTTTCCATTATTAATATGTTAAAGTTGATTTCGATGCAGAATGAACCCAAAGTGCCTATCAAATTTGCCAGGGTTTTTGGTGTCAACAACTAACACAATGGACATAAACAGAAGGTGGAGATGATATATTCACTCAATCATCCATTCGACAAAGATTTATTAAGTCTCTAAGTACAATGTTCAATCTTGGTTCTGCAGACAATGCAAATATTAATCAGACAGATACCACACTCTCAATGAGCTTACAGTGAGTGCTCTTTTTATATATATATATATATATGTGTGTGTGTGTGTGTGTGTGTGTGTGCGTGTGTGTGTGTGGATATATATATGGATATACATATATATCTAAAATTATGATTCAGGACAGAAAACGAGAAAAATGACAAAAGAAATTCAGAGAAATTGTTTTGCACTTTAGCAGAGGAAAAGATCATAAATCGTATAAGTTAATTTTCATCACCATAGAACAAGTTAAAATATGATCAATTTCAGATCACATTATCTGTGCCTATTTTTACTTTGACAGGAAGGTAAGTATTTTAAAGCACTGCATTAAATACAGTTTGGTCTATAATAATATTACCAAGAACATATAAGAAATTTTTTTACTGTCCCAAACCCCACCCATGACCTTGCTAAATTATATGAGCAACAATAAAAGTATTATTTCCATGACAGACTTGTGCAATATATACAGCCTTTTAGTTCATAATTCAAGGTGAGACAGTTATATCTTAAAAGTACCAAGCCAAAAACCAGAATAATACTTACTTTACATGAATCTAGGGAAATTTTATTTCATTTTATTATTTTCTCTAATACTACATCTATCTTTTAATTATTATTTATATTCTTGAAGAAAATTAAGAAAATCATTCTAATAATACTCATTACCAGTATCAAAGTAATACAGTGCATAGTTATCATGAATGTGGCTTCCTAACATTTGTTAATTCTACATTTTAAACTATCTTTGCAATCTTTAAGGTAAGACCTATAATAATAAGCAGATATATAGTACTTAAGCCATCCAGTTATTCCCCATCTCTGAAAGAATTGAATAGACATGTACAATATTATTAACTTAAAATATTTCTGGGACTGTTGTAACAAAATCATGTAAAATATATTTATATATAATTTTATATAATATAATATTTTATATATATATATATATATATTTTTTTTTTGAGACAAGGCCTCACTCTGTTACCCAGATGGGAGTGCAATGCTGTGATCCTGGCTCACTGCAACCTCTGCCTCCCAGGCTCAAGCGATTCTTCTGATTCTCCTGCATCAGTCTCCTGAATAGCTGGATTACAGGTGCGCACCACTACTGCCTGGGCTGAGTTTTGCATTTTTAGTAGAGACGAAGTTTCACCATGTTGTCCATGGCTGGTCTTGGACTACTGACTTCAAATGATCCACCCACCTCGGCCTCCCAAAGTGCTGGGATTACAGGTGTGAGCCACCGGACCTGGCCTAAATCATCTAAAATAGTTTTTAAGTATCTGTTTGAATAATATTATTTCCCAAAAAGTAACTATCGAATATTTTTAAAATTCCACTTTGGAGGAGGGACCTCGTGATTAGAACATAGGCTTGGTTCCCCCATGCTTTTCTTGTGAAAGTAAGTTAGTTCTTATGAGATCTGATGGTTTTATAAGGGGCTTTAACTTTCTTTACTCTGCATTTCTCCTTCCTGCCACCATGTGGAGAAGGACGTGTTTGCTTTCCCTTCCACCATGACTGTAAGTTTCCTGAGGCCTCCCTAGCCATACTGAACTGTGAATCAATTAAACCTCTTTGCTTTATAAATTGCCCAGTTTTGGAAAGTTCTTTATAGCAGTATGAGATCAGATTAATACATTGTGTAACACATGAAATTGAGTTTTATAGAAATGTTTGTGCAGGGATTGGTATATAAACCTAAGCTTCCTGAAACTTACTCTATAATCACCACAGTTTGGCTGCTATCCTACTATTTTAAAATTAAGGCTAACAGCCAAAGCTACATTCCCTCAAAGCATGCAGAACAAAGCCTTTAGAAACACATTTGCATTGTTTGCAAATATTTTCTCCCATTCTGTAGGTTGTCTGTTTACTCCGATGATTATTTCTTCTGCTGTGCAGAAGCTTTTTAGTTTAATTAAGTCCCATTTGTTTTTGCTGCATTTTCTTTTGAGGGTTTAGCCATAAATTATTTGTCTAGACCAATGCCCAGAAAAGTTTTGCCTAGGTTTTCTTCTAGAATTTTTATAGTTTCGGGTCTTACATTTAGCTTTTTAATCCAACTTGGGATGATGTCTGTATATGGTGAGAGAGAGGGGTCCAGGTTCATTTGCCTACATATGGTTATCCAATTTTTCCAGTGCCATTTATTGAATAGGGTGGCTTTCTCCAGTGTACATTTTTTGACTTTGTCAAAGATCAGTTGGCTGCAGGTATTTTACATATATATATAAAATCACATTTTAAAATCCAGTCAACTGTTGATATATATATATATAAAATATATAATTTTTTATTTATATATAAATATATTTATAAATAAAATATTATATTATATATTATATATATACACAGGTCACATTTTCACATTTATTCAGTAGCATTCTATAGTGTATGTATGTGTGTATACATTAGATAATAGATTAGATATTTGTATGTGTATATACACACATACATACATCATAGACTACTACTCAGCCATAAAAAGAATGAAATTGTCTCTTTTGCAGCAACATGGATGCAACTGGAAGCAATTATCCTTAGTGAAATGACTCAGAAGCAGAAAGTCAAAAACCACCTGTTCTCACTTATAAGTGGGAGTAAGTAATGCATACACATGGACATACAGAGTGTAATAAAAGACACTGGCAACTTCAAAAGGTGGGTGTTTGAGTGGGATGAGGGGAAAAATACCACTTATTTGGTACAATGTACACTATTTGTGTGAAGTTCAGATTTTACCACTACACAATACATCCATGTAACACAACTCCACTTGTACCCCTAAATCCAGAAAAAAAGTAAAAATAAAAAAAAGAAATTTGGCAATATGGCTATGGAAAATTAGAAATCATTCTGCTTTTACTTTATTTATAATTTCCCCACAGGTAATAGTCTAATAAATCAAATCAACCAGGTTTGGCCTCAGACAACTCTATTTTCAAATTATATATCCCCTGTTTGCCATCTTCATGGTTTTGAGCAGTTTTATTTACTCTTCGTAGCCTCAATTTTCTATCTGCAAAATGCGATAGACCTACCTTCAAGGAATGTTATGTGTGGTGATTAAATGCTATTGTCTGTCTAATGCTGTTGAATAACTCTTCAAGTATTTCTCACAGTGCATGTGTATTGAGGATGGTGATCATTCAGTAGAAGGACAGAAAGTATCTTTGCTTCACACAGATATTTCCAAGTTGCTTTTCAAATAAGAACAAATTTTCATTTTCAGTGGCAGTGTACACAAATACCCATTTCATTGTTCTTTCAAAATCACTAGGTTATCTCTTATTTAAAAACATTTCTTAATTTGATGTTTGAAAAATTATTTCACCCTAATTTTAATTTTAATTTCTTTGAAAATCAGTAAGATTGAATTTTTTTCAAAGCTATTAGATATCTGCATTTTTGGGTAAATTGTCTCTTCACATACTTAGTACATTTAATAATTAAAATATATTTTTTCATTCTACACACTGAATATATTAACAATTTGCTTGTGATATTTTTATAATTGGACCAAAAATTTTTGAACCAAATGAATGAATGAGTTAATGCTGTGATAAATTTTCCACAAGCAGGTGGAAGAAGGAAAAATAATATCTTTTGTACCTATCCATATTTTTACAAAATTATATTTATTTTTAGACAGGGTTTCATGCTATTGCCCAGGCTGGAGTGCAGTGGTGCAATCATGGTTCACTGTAATGTCTAACTCCTAGTCTCAAACAATCCTCCCACCTCAGCCTCCCAAGCAGGTGGGTCTACAAGCACACATCACCAAGCCTGGCTAATTTTTAAACATTTTTGTAGAGATGGGGTCAGGCTGTGTTGCCCAGGCTGGTCTCAAACTCCTGGTCTTAAGCCATTCCCTTGGCTCGGCCTCCCAAAGTGCTGTGATTACAGGCATGAGCCACCTTGCCCAGGCCCCTGATTCCCCACCTTTTTTATACAAAAATTTAACTTTCAGGTGTGGGAAAATGAACGTGGAGAATTTACCTAAGAAATTTTAAAAGAAAGATATCTGATTGGTGTTGGAATTAGAGATTAAGTATGCTGATATATTGTTTAATTAATTATACTATATATATTACTGAGCATACATATGTTACTATATGTAATATGCTCAGTAATCTATACATTTTACTATAATATATATAATATATTATACATATATGCTCAGTAAAATAAAACAGTGGTCCCCAACCTTTCTGACAACAGGGACTAGTTTTCTGGAAGACAAGTTTTCCATGGACTGATGTTGGCAGGGGGATGGTTTGGGGACGAAACTGTTCCACCTCAGATCATCAGGCATTAGATTCTCATAAGGAGCAGGCAAATTAGACCCCTCTCATGCATGTGCAGTTTAAAATAGGGTTTGGGCTGATCTGACAGCAGGTGGAGCTAAGGTGGTATGCTCACTCACACGCTGCTCACCTCCTGCTGTGTGGGGCCCAGTTCCTAACAGGCCATGGACTGGTGCCAGTCTGTGACCCTGCAGGTTGGAGACCCCTGAAAAAGGACTGAAGTTCACATCAGTTATTTTTTCCACAGTTCATTTATGTTCATAAATTTAGAAACCATTTAAAATGTTCATTGAGATCGAGATTTAACTACTCTTAAGATTTTCAATGTTGAGTCTTTTTTATTTTTGAGACAGATTCACTGTCTTGCCCAGGCTGGAGGGCAGTGGCCCAATCTCGACTCACTCTAACCACCATCTCTCTGGCTCAATCAATTCTCCTGCCTCAGTCTCCTGAGTAACTGAGATTACAGGCATGCACCACCACACCCAGCTAATTTTTCTATTTTTTAGTAGAGAAGGGGTCTCACCATGTTGGCCAGGCTGGTCTCAAACTCCTGACCTCAAGTGATCTGCCCGCCTCAACCTCCTAAAGTGTTGGGATTACAGGCATGAGCCACCACACCTGGCCAATATTGAGTCTTTTAATACACAAATTCAGTTAATAGACTAGTTATACATTACCGCTGATTGGTTTGGTGAGAGATCCTGGATAATTTACTGAATCTGCTTGTATGTCAATTTAATAGAGAGCTTAAAAATTGAACATTACATAAATAGATTATGCTCTAGTTAAAGCAACATAATATTAAAATTTAAAAATAAACATATTAGTGTGTAATTATTAGTGTTATTGGGGTACTTTTCCCTTTATGACTACTTTATCCGAACATTTCCTTTAAATTGTGATTATCTATAATCTAAGAAATTTCTGTTACCCAATCGGAAACTTCTGAAGTCTACAAATTAGGGAAGCAATAAAATTTGCACTGTCAGAGGCTACTGAAATTTAAAAATAAATCACAAACACTATGTCTGAAATGTTAACATAAGTCAATGGAAAATACAATGTAATTCACGAAAATTCACTTTGTATGTTACTTTCTGATAAATATTCCTTTAAGTAAGGATTAGGTATAATATTCTATTTTGGGTACTTTTTCTGAAAGTTAAGTAATCATCTAACAGGCTCCACATGGGAGGCAGAAAGCAAACAGCAGAAGGAGCAGAAACCAGGTCTACTGGACAGGAAACCTGGCATGTTAGTTATAAATCTCTGACTTTTCTATCAATATCCAGATATCAGAATCTTCCTTATGTACCTTTCTTTACTGTAATATAATTCTTTTCATTTCCATAGACTATTCCGAGGCAGTTACCCTCTCTTATCAACTCTAATTATATGCGTTGCAACTTGTTCACTGAGCTAATATTCCTACAACAAAACGCTGAGCAAAGGATAAATATATATATATTTTTTCATGAAGCTGTTACTGGAACAAGGCAGGCATAGAAGACCTTGATTTTTGCTGTTAGACTGTGCTATTATGAAGGCATCCTCATTCTAATCTACTGTTAGTATAAACATGTGCTCACAGTGTCTCTCCCATCATTATAGGTACAAGAGAAATGGTACTTTGAGTGAACACACGAAACCTTTCCTTCAGGAATTCACCAACAAAGGTTCTATTTCTAACACACTCTTTTACTCTTTTTTTTTTTTTTTGAGACGGAGTCTTGCTCTGTCGCCCAGGCTGGAGTGCAGTGGTGCAATCTCGGCTCACTGCAAGCTCCGCCTCCCGGGTTCACGCCATTCTCCTGCCTCAGCCTCCCGAGTAGCTGGGACTACAGGCGCCCGCCACCACGCCCGACTAATTTTTTGTATTTTTAGTAGAGACAGGGTTTCACCGTGGTCTCGATCTCCTGACCTCGTGATCCGCCCGCCTCGGCCTCCCAAAGTGCTGGGATTACAGGCGTGAGCCACCGCACCCGTCTCTAACACACTCAAGTCAGGAAAAAAATAATGGCATTACTTAAATTGTTATCAAATGCACTGGAACAAGCATTTCCACATTAGCAATGTATATGAAATAAAGGGGCCCAATGCTTAACAAAATAAAAATATTAGGAAAAAATATTTCAATACTTGCACTGAAAAGGAAAAGCATATAGTACCAATGGGAAGGATTTTGGCATAGCAGTTTTTGGCATATATACATACCCTGTGTATTATTACATATTTTGGTCTGAAAACTTTTTATAAAAGCAGTTTCCTTATTTATTGTTCTGACAGCACCATTTATAATTTATGAAACTACAGCATTTATAATTTATAAATCATGTAGCATTTATAATTTATAAATCATGTAGCAGGGAAGTAGTCACTCAATATTTTAATACTTAGCTATTCTGGCACTTTTTTTATTCTACAATATTTATTTTCCTTGTATTATATGCCAATATGTTCATATCACTCCAGGATAGCTAATCAGCTAATCTTAGTCCATATATGAAACCAAAGGTGCGTGTTCATTTTTTAGGCATATTTCTTCCTAATTATTTCAGCTGGAACTAGTCCATAATATAATATAATGGAACAAAGTTGCATAAAATGTACCTGGCTGTCTTCCCACTTACTGGTCTTTGTTAGACTGAGATATCTTAAATCCCGAGCAAATCCTAGCATATTGGAGATATCAATACTCCAGGATTTGCTATAAAGGTGAGCTTTATCCTTTATTGTAGATTTTGCATATATATTTGTTAACATTGGAAAATCATTGAAAACTAGTTTGTATGTCTATGCAAATACAGTTCTTTCTCCCCCCATTGATACAGAATTAAAATTGAACCAGATTAATGCCCTTCTACCAATAGTCATCATATACATAAACACTGTTATTCCCTATTCTCTAGACCAAGAAAGTATTTTATAAATTGTAAGTACGCAATTAATTTATTTTTATGTACATTACTAGAATCTGAACAGTGCAGTTGTCCTACAGCTCCCTACCACTATCAGCTTATATACCTATATCTTCCAGCAATAGAGATGAGCAAAGATTGGCTATTCTAAAGATAATAAGAGGAATAAGAGGCACAACAACAGAAGCAGAACTTATCTTTTGATGAGTTGTTGTACTTACTAAATCACGACATCCAGGCTCTGTCTCCCGAGAAAAGGCAGTTCACGGGCACTGCAATTCCATGCTTGAGAATTTACAAATAGATTTTCATTTTCAATCAGATCTAATTTATTCTACTACAATTGTGCATTCTCTCATTTTGTGTCCGGGCATTTATCTTTGTCCAGATAACCACAGGGATATATGTGTCTATATTTAATTTGAAGATGAAAGAAAATGTGAAATTTAGTAGTAGACATTGTTGGAAAATACACCAACACTAGAAGTGTTCAAAGAGATTTAAAAAAAAATCTGCATGTCTACTTCCCCTGAAAAATCATTTGCATATTTTCACAAAACAGTATGATAAAGTATACTTAAAAACATGTATAATCCCCACACATAAATCTGTGTGGCTCATACCCCTTCAATTCGGTCAAAACTATATTGAACACATTTCCTCATCTGCTCCTGTTAACTGAACTCCTTGGATATTTTAAGTCTTTCAAAAGGTAAATTAATCTTGTGACTGAACAATTGACCACTTAGAGGCCTCAGCCAGTAACAGGAATTCTTTTTTTTTTTTTTTTTTTTTGGTTGTTTTCATTTTTGGTTTTTTTTTTTATTTTATTATTATTATACTTTAAGTTTTAGGGTACATGTGCACAATGTGCAGGTTTGTTACATATGTATCCATGTGCCATGTTGGTGTACTGCACCCATTAACTCGTCATTTAGCATTAGGTGTATCTCCTAATGCTGTCCCTCCCCCCTCCCCCCACCCCACAACAGTCCCCAGAGTGTGATGTTCCCCTTCCTGTGTCCATGAGTTCTCATTGTTCAATTCCCACCTATGAGTGAGAACATGCGATGTTTGGTTTTTTGTCCTTGTGATAGTTTGCTGAGAATGATGATTTCCAGTTTCATCCAACGGGAATTATTTCCGTATTTAGGTTATTTTGTATATGATTACAGTTGTAACCAGGGGTCTTCTCTATTCATTGGTAATAAGAAAATCAAGACGACAAAAGAACATAAAGAAAACTGGTCATGAAAAATATATACTGATTTAGATAGCTGAGCCGGAAAATCTGAAATGAAATTTCACTAAAATTCAGAATTTAAAAACTAGCACCAAGTTTGTGGTATCCAAATACTAATTCTCACTTGAACCAGCGCTTCCCAGAGAAATAGCTGACTTTTGGACTCTTGGAAGGATACATAAAAGACGAACCTGGGGCATGTGCTGACAGGTTTGGAAGTTGCCAGAACCAAGCAGAAGGGGTTCCAATGGGTCCAGAATGCAACAATTTTAGCATTAAAAATAATCATGATTACAATTGATCAAAACACATCAGACATTTTAAAATCCATATATTCACAAGGAGACTAACGAAAGTTAATAGAACCAACTCTACAACTGTAGTTAGAAGCAACTTATATTCAAAGTTGGTTAAAAAAAGAAAAAATATCAAACATTCACCCTGCTTTTTCTGAATAATTTGGGAGAGTTCTTCTCTATTAAAGATTATAGCTAAAAATACAAAAAGGGTAATAAAATTACTATTTTGAATCCCCAGTGAAATAATAATAGATCTAAGTAATGATCATCAGTGAATTTTGTTAAATATTAATGTATATTTTATAATACAAAAATAAGGGTAATCATCCCTGAAACCACTGATGAATTTTATCCTCACTGAAAGTGGAATAGTCAGATATTATGTGCTTCATGATATGATGTAACATTTAAAAAATCTGAACTTAAATATGATCAAACCTCTGAATATCACTACCAGTTTACAGTTAAGAGGTGATAGTAGAATGGGTTACATGACTTCCATAAGAAATGATTCAGTCAAATTCAAAATGCAGAACGTTCTATAGGACAAGTAAATCAGTTTCTTGACAACTCAATAGCATTTCCAAAAAAAAGGATGAGATAGCGTCCTTTACAGAATGAAAAACACATCACAAATAAATATAATGAGCAGATATTCTTTGGCTCCAATATTTCAGATACCTACTAAGATATTTTAGAGCAAATCAAGGAAACCTGAATAAGAACTGCTATTGGATAGTGTTAAGGATTTTGTAAATACTGGTGTTAGACAGATTAATGTTTATTATGAGTTGAATTGTGTCACCCCAAAATGATATATTTGAGTCCTAACTCCTAATACCTCAGAATGTGGCCTTATTTGGATAGAAAGTCTTTACAGAGGTAAAGTTAAATGAGGTCAATTAACCTCAAGTTAAAATTAGGTCATTAGAGTGGGCCTTTATCCAGTATGACTGATGTCATAAAGGGAAAGATCTGGATACAAAGATTGACACAAGTAAAAGTAATACGATGTGGAGAGGCACCAGAAGACAGCTATCTACAAGCCAAGGAACAGCTCCTTCCCCAGAACTTTCAGAAGCAGCATGGCCTTGCTGAAACCTTGATTTCAGATTTGTAAACTCCAGTACTGTGAGGCAATACTTTTCTGCTGTTAAGCCATCTCGTTTATAGTACTTTTTGATGGCAGCCCTAGCAAACTAATATACCATTCGATTGTCTATATTAGTTGGAAATACATTATATAAGTATTTATACATGAAATAACATGTGCAAGATTTCCAGTAAAATTATCTAGCAAAAAAGTGAAAGAGAAGAAATAAGATGAGAGCCTTCATAATTACTGCAGTTATGGATACACAGAATTAATTATGCTATATTAATTTATAAGTTGACTGAAAAGGTCCATTTGAAAGGTTTTAAAAAAGACAAAATAGCTGGGCCTGTAGCCTCTGCTCCTCAGGAGGCTAAGGAACTTTTTCTGAAGCATCCAGGAATGTTTTTAATTACATAATGTATATTAAAAAGTATCCCTTACTTTTACGAGGATCCCTAAGCCAGGAGTTTGAGCTATGATCATGTCACTGCAATCCAGACTGGGTGACAGAGTGAGACCCCCATTTCTAAAAATTACCAATAAACCAACAAATGAAGAAAGAATAAATGCATATACTCAATGATCACACTGATGAAATTAACGCTCCCTCACAGAACTAAATTCTGTCTCATGTGTACAACACCGAACATAAACCAAAGAACCTAGCCAGAGAAATGCCACTCATCAATTTTATCATGAAGATTTGTATCTCAATCCGTACCTTTTAGGATGTTGATAAGCCCAGTCTAATAACTAACTTTCTGAGAAGGTTTTTATTAAATACTACAAAAAGAACTGAAATAGTCTGTGAATCCAGTATAACATTTTAAATATCAAAGATAATCCTTTGGGGTTTTTTTGTTTTATTATTTGTATTTTTTTGGGGGGGCAGAGTCTCACTGTGTCACCCCATCTGTAGTTGAAGTGCAGTGGCGTGATCACAAATCACTGCAGCTTCCAAACACCTGGATTCAAGCAATCCTTCTGCCTCAGCCTCCCAAGCAGCTGGGAGTGCAGACGCTTGTCACCATGTCTGAGTAATTTACTTTAATTATTATTTTGTAGAGAAGGGGTCTGGCTTTGCTGCCCAGGCTGGTCTCAAACTCCTGGCTTTAAGTGATCCTCCTCCTGCCTCCCAAAGTGCTGGAATTATAGGCTTGAGCCACTGTGTCCAGCTAAACGATACTTTTTAATATATATTGTTATTAAAAACAACCTGCTTCAGAAAAAGTTTAAACGCACATACACAAATGCCCCGTTTAACATTTAAAAATTCAAATTCATCCTTCAAAGTAGCACTTGGTTATCTGATGTTTCTCCATTATAGTATGGACAGCAGTGAGACAATTTAGACCATTTTACTTTTTAAAAAAAATATGTACTTGAAATATAAAGCTGTTTTAAAATCTGCTGATGATCAATACAGTGGATATAGCTGGGTTGCATGTCCAAAATTAGTTATAGGAAAAGCCAAGAGGTCAGAGAGTAAAACGTGCTTTAGGTATCATAAAAAAAAGGCATATTTAGGTGACTTAGTAAAAGCAGTCCTAGATAAGTGATATGATTAGCAAAATTAATTGATTTACCACTCCCTCACTACATTATCCTCTACTACCTTTTTTTTTTTTTTTTTTTTGGAGATGGAGTCTCGCTCTGTGGCCCAGGCTGGAGTGCACTGGGGCGATTTCGGCTCACTGCAAGCTCCGCCTCCCAGGTTCACGCCATTCTCCTGCCTCAGTCTCCCTAGTAGCTGGGCTACAGGCGCCCTCCACCACGCCTGGCTAATTTTTTGTATTTTTAGTAGAGACGGGGTTTCACCGTGTTAGCCAGGATGATCTCGATCTCCTGACCTCGTGATCTGCCCGCCTCAGCCTCCCAAAGTGCTGGGATTACAGGCGTGAGCCACCACACCCGGCCTCCTCTACTATCTTAACTGTATCCTTGCTTCTTATCCCTTTATTCTGTTGTCAGTACCAATACAATTTTCCTGGTTGCCAAAACCAACGCATATTCTCTGGAATATGGTTGAGTGGTATTGATGTTCAAGATGACATTTACCTTCTCCTTTTTCAGTATGTACCTGTGACATTCTTTTAAAATGTGGTTAACCTGTATCTAGCTCATGAATGCTTAGTCCTAGCTTCCCTCTCTAAATAAAGGTTCTCATCTTTTATAGAGCCTAGTACCAAAAAGAGATGTATAAAATGTGTAACCCTAAGATCTCCTTAATAACCTAGAATACACGGCAACTTTATGATGCTTTTCATACATCTAGGTGACACAGTACTTACTGATTACATTGTAATAAAACAAATATATCTGGCGTTAAAAGTGAAGGGAGACCAAGGATCAAATTGCTCTAAAAAAATCTAAACGAACTCTTTCAAAACTTTGGTGTTTTAATTGCTCAGTAATTCATATTGTCATATTTTCATCCTAAAAATGGTTTTTTAAACCATAATTATTCTTTGTACGCAGTTGTTTTCTCCATAATTATTAATTGGATGCAGATGTTAATTTTGAATACTGAGCTATGGACTAGGAACCTGCTATAGGTGACCAGTTTTGATAACATTTACAACAGTTGGTGGGTAATTTTACATATACATATATTTTTTTCAATGCTCTTCTTCTCCATCACATTATAGTGAATTATATTGTAATATTACAAGAGGGAGTACAAAAATGATGTCTGACTTCTTCGTGCTATATCTGAGGTCTCAAGAATGTCTACTGCAGAAAGATCTTAATAGACATTTTCTAAAAGAAGACATACAAATGGCTAACAGGTATATTCGAAAATGCCCATTACTGATCATCAGGGAAATGCAAATCAAAGCCACAACGAGATACGGCTTCCTTCCATTTAGAAGGGCTATTATAAAAAAAGAAAACAAATGCAGGAGAGGATGTGTGAAAAGGGAACACTAACAAACTGTTTATACTGTTGGTGGGATAGTAAACTAGTACAGCCATTATGGAAAACAGTACAGAAGTTCCACACAAAACTAAAAATTCAACTATCATATGATCCAGCAATCTTAGTAGTGGCTACACATACAAAGTAAATGAAATCAACATGCTGAAGGGATAACCACACTCCCATGGTTCATTCAGTATTATTTGTAATAGCCAAGACATGGAATCAACCTAGCTGTCCACCAACAAATGAATGGATAAAAGAAATGTGCTGTATACGCAATGGACTTACTATTCAGCCATGAAAAAGAATGAAATCCTGTCATTTGTAATAACATGGATGAAACTGTAGGACAACAGGTTAAGTAAAATGGTAAAATAAGCCAGACACAGAAAGGCAAATACCACACAATCTCACTCATATGTGGAATCTTTAAAAAAAAAAGGTGGATATCACAGAAACAGAGAGTAGAACAGTGGTTGTCAGATAGGGGAGAGGCAAGGGAAAGATGGAGAAAGGTTGGTCAACAGGTGTGAACTTACAATTAGGAGGAACAAATTCTGGTGTTTTATTGCATAGTGATATGACTAAGATTAGCAGTACAATGTTGTATGTTACAAAATAGCTAGAAAAGGGGCTTTTGAATGTTCTCACCACAAAAAAATGATAACTGCATGAGGTCATGTATGCACTAACTACCCTGACTGACTCATTATACAACATAGACTGACTCATTAAACATCAAGTTATACACATAAATAAGTACAATTAAGAGGTGTCAAAATATTTTTTTAAATGCCTGATGCATCACTATGTACTAAAGTGTTTGTCAAATGAAGAAATGAACCAATTAATGTATAATTAATCAAGTTTTTAATAATCCATTCTAGTAAAAAATATACTATTTTTATGTCATTATTTGCAAAATGTGTACTAATTCTCCCTTAGTTTTCAATTAACCCCCAAATTTCAACTTACACTGCCATTTCTTGCAACACGAATACAAAATCAATAAAAAATATAATCTGAATTGAAATCCAGAGTTAATTTATCTATGGAATCATTCCTAATCTATGGTAAGACCTTCATGTATTCGGCACATATCCATTATGAGTCTTGTCTATTGATTTTTTACTTGGTTGGACCTAAATTTAGAAAAATAATAATTAATTTACTCACGCATTCACTGAATGAGTACTGAGAAGAAACGATGCTCAAAGCACATTCTTCACAGTGAAGTAGGAAAAAATTATGAATAGGACACAGGTCCTATTCTATGTGGACAAAAAGTTTGTAGGAGAGATAAGACATGCACATAAATAACTACTAAAATTCAGTTATTAGTGATGAGAGGAGTATAGATAAAGAGCTATGAGAGTTCAGTAGGTTCCTGTTGTCTGGAATGATCAGCATCTTCTCTACAAGGAAAGTAATTTTTGAGCACAAAGTGTTTGGGCAAATGGAGTTTGGATGTCAGAGAAGACATGCAAATGGGCTAACCAGTTTGAGCAAAGGCACATAACTAAGGCTGACACATAAGATAAAATAAAATAAATATGAAAAATGGAACTGATTAAAAAAACAGCTGATTTTCCTCTAAAAAAAATCTATTTTTCCTACAACCACCCATTTAGAAGCTTTATTTCCCAACCTTGTTTACAGTCAGATATGGCCACGTGAACGACTTCTTGTCATGGTACACAAATGCAAGTGTTCTGTGCAAATTTCTTCTCAGTATCTTAAATTAAATTGCTTGCCCTGGACTTCGTATGTTTCTCTCTCTTTTCCCTCATAGGCTGGAAGTTTCTGACACTTGACTAGGCTTCACTATACATGTGAGAACAATGCGTTAGGGTCACTGCCTCTGCAACAGTGGCCACCATTCCAGGCCTGTCCTGTGCTGTCCAGTATGGTAACCACTAGCCAAACAGGTGGCTATCGAAGACAAGTCCTAATTGAGATGTGTTGCAAATATAAAATATACACGGGAATTTCCAACACTTAGTATGAAAAAAGAACGCAGGCCGGGCGGGGCAGCTCATGCTTGTAATCCCAGCACTTTGGGAAGCTGAGGCGGGAGGATTATTTGAGGTCAGAAGGTGTGAAGTCAAACAAAGGATGGAACTGAGGTCCCTGGATGGTTTCCTGCAGCAGAGCCAGCCTAGATCTCTAACATCCAGAGTTTATTTTATGGCTCTGGATGCCAGCGTGAGTTTAGACTTTTTTTTCTGTTTTTATGGTCACTAGGAGGTAGAGGAAGAAGAGACAAAAGGGCTGCTTTTTTTTTTGCACATTTACCATGTACCATCATTGTGCTCTTCCAAGTTATTTCACTAGAATTTGATAAGAAGAACTTGTTGGCAGTTGAGCATAAAATGGATTGAAATGAGGATACATGATAATATCAAATCTACATAATATGATAAATGAAAATATAAAAGAGAGAACAGAGAGATAAATTGCAGAGAATGTAGAATCATGGTTATAACAAAGGACTATCCAGCTGCCATAGTAACCTAGGAGATAATGGAGACTGGTTACTTTCAAATTAGGTAACGGAATAAGGAAGAGGATTCAGAAGACAGAATTATGAGTATGGTTTGTGAAAAAAAATACACTCAATGGTGATTTAAACATTCAGAAGAAGAACTACCAGGACAGCAGGACTGACACATCAGTTTAGAAAGCCACTTGCATAAAAATAAATTGGGAAAATAAGCTCAATGTAATATCAATTGTAAAGAGTGTACAAAACAGACCAGATCTGAAAAGGAGAGAGAACAGGATTTCACATAGCCATGTTTGATCCTAACTAAAACAGAGCTGATTAACCTCTCACTTTTAGTCCCTTTCAAGTAGCTATAACAGGTTGGCTATAAATTATCAGACACTAGAAAAAGAAAGGTTTTGAATAGTGATTTCAATTTGTCCCTAGTTATAGAGGTAAGCATTATTCTCTTAGTATTTTTCTTTATACTTAAAGAATTCCTCCCAGATAACACTTCTATGGATCTTATCTTCAGTGTCAGAACTGCCTAAACAATTCATACAAAATTTTGTTTCTGCTGAGATTATGTCAATAACTGAAGAAAATTAAATTTGGGCTTAAGATCTTTCAGTTGATTGCTCGGGTTACTCTTTATACTCTGTTGCAACACAGAATCTGGGAACCGAAGCAGGGACTGAAAAAACGACTGCAACTTTAATGTAGTCCAGCTCATCCTCATACATGAATCCCACTATGCCTCTCCTGACACGTCTTGCCTCTATCTAAATATCACTGGGTACTTCCTGACATCAGTGAAAAAGATTTCTATTTTTGAATGGTTCTATTTGTTAGGAAGTCTTCCTGATATAGTAGTGTAATCATTTCCATTCTCTATGGAAGACTTCCAACATAAGGACAGCTACTTTTCAACAAGGCTACAATTCAAATATTCGAAGAAAGTTATGTCTCCTATAAATCTTACTTCCAGACTAAATATTTCCAGTTCCTTACACTATTTCTTATATAGCTGTTTGCTCTATTTTTACTATACTGGTCCTTTATGAAGGACCATGCTTCCTGTAAAAATATCTGAGTAATGTAGAGTAAATTAGTGGCAGCCACGTATTTCCTAATTTGTTGATTGACTCTCTCTCTCTCTACATATATATACATATATATATATGTATATATATGTATGTATATATATATTTGCTACCAGCAGTTTTTCTGAATTTTTAAAAATATGAATGAGAAACAGAAGGGAAAAAAAGAATAACACTTACTCCCATTGTTGTTATAAAAACAAAGTCTCCACGTTTAAGTAAGAAAGGTTATTTGTTGCTGTTGCATTGTTTGTTTTTGGTGGTTATTTCCATATGGATATGAAATCTAGTGCGTAGCTTAGATATACTGACTAGAACAATATAGGAGGCAATAAGATAAACACAGACATAAAAATAAGTCTTGTGCATAAAGGAACACAACTTTTTTTTTTGTTTGTTTGTTTTGAGACAGAGTCTCACACTGTTGCCCAGGCTGGAGTGCTGTGGTGCCATCTCGGCTCACTGCAAGCTCCGCCTCCCGGGTTCACGCCATTCTACTGCCTCAGCCTCCCGAGTAGCTGGGACTACAGGCAACCGCCACTACGCCTGGCTAATTTTTTAAAATTGTTTTTGTATTTTTAGTAGAGACGGAGTTTTACCATGTTAGCCAGGATGGTCTCGATCTCCTGACCTCGTGATCTGCCCACCTCGGCCTCCCAAAGTGCTGGGATTACAGGTGTGAGCCACCGTGCCTGGCCAAGGAACACACCTTATGAGAATATAGGCAAAGAGTTAAGATGGTTGCAGATGTAGATAGGTTTCTATGAAGAAAGTCGGGTTACTCAACGTTCACACACTTTACACACACACAAAAGAACATGAGAAAGTAGCTGCCATTTGTACCAGAATGCTGTGAAAAACAGACATGTCTAGATGACAGAATTTAGTCTACATTGAGTAATTAAAGTAAACTATAATATGAAAAGACAGAATGCTAGAAGCACCTTTGCTGAGATGGGATGGGATAGTATTGTGCGTGAGTATATTTTGTAAAACCCTTGAAATATTTATTCTGGAACTAAGGACAATGAGTTAAAAAATGAGTTTGGAGATTATAAGTGGTTATCCATGAAAGTGGATCAGATCTTTGAAGGAAAGTGGTATGAAAACACAGAAGGGGGAAGTGTGGGGAGCTCTTTTATTTGAAGTATATAGGCAAAAGGATCTGTGCCCAGTAGAGCACTGGGGGCATCACTGCCTCCATCTACCTTTCAAAGGATATGACAACCTGGCACAGCCGCAGGTGCAGGACTGCAGCCCAGGATAGCTGTGGGACCTAGGCAGAGAGCCGCTGGAGTGGGGGGCCTTCCTACCAAGCCATGTGGATGACATTTTCACCCCAGTGGGCCTGAAAAGCACAGTAGCAAATCAAGAGGATTATTCCTGAGGATTAACATCTCATGAAATTTGTCTTGCAGTTTGGAGTTAGGGTCCATTACGTCTTCTTTTCTCTATCTCCCTTTTGGACAGGAAATGTCTATCTTAAGACTGCCTCCAATGTTTGTATTTTGGAAACATAACATGTTTAATTTCACAGATTCACAGCTTGACAGCAATTTGCCTTGGGATGAATCGTACCTTGAGTTACATCCATATCTGATCAAATGATGTTTAGATTAGACTTTAGTGTGGATGCTGGAAAGAGTTAAAGCTTTTAGGGCTGTAGGGATGTTAATTTATTTTGTATGTGGGAAGAATATGAATTTTGGGGGGCCAAGTGTGTAATGCTATAGTCTGATTTTTTTTGTCTCATGAAAATTCATATGTCAAATTCCTAACTCTCAATTGTGATGGTAACAGGAGGTGGGACCTTTGGGAGGTGATTAGGCCATGCAGGCAGAGCCCTCTTTAATGGGATTAGCATCCTCATAAAAGGAGCTCCAGAGAGCTCCCTCACCCTTTCCACCACATAAAGATGAAGCAAGAAGACAGCATTCTGCAACCTAGAAGACAGCCCTCACCAGAAACCATATTAAAACCTTGATTTCAAGCCTGCAGCCTCCAGAACTGTGAGAAATAAATTTCTGTTGTTTATAAGCCACCCAGTCTATAGAACTTTATTATAGAAACCCGAACTAAGACAGAAATACACAGTGAGAACTAAAGAAGAGATAGAGTTCTCCTTGTTTAACATTTTCTAAATAAGACATGAAAAGCCCTTCTAAGCAACTGTACAAACCTTAACTTATCTTGGCCTTTACCCTTTGGATATTAGCCTGAGAGTTCTGCCTAATTTTATTTATTTTGATTAACTCAATGTCTTAAAAAAAATCTGAGGTAGTCAGAACATCCTTGAATTGTCATGTTGCTCTTTTTAGTTATTCCGCTCCTCCCTTTTCTTCCTGAAATGGAAGACTGATATCACCTAGGTGATGTAAGGATAAATGGGAAGCCTTCCAGTGATCTTCCATTGTGATTACAATAAAATCCAAACTGCTTGTGCTTGTCAGTAAGTCCTTACAGGAGCTGGCTCCTGTCTCTCTGATCTCATCACATTTAACCTCCCATCAATAGTGATTCTTTCTGTCCTGCTCCAACATATGCCTGCCTGACAGACTTTGCAGTTGTCATTTATTCAGCTCAGAATGGGAGTGCTTTGCTCCTATAGTATGGATCTCAGCTCAAATGTTTTTTCTTTGGCACAGGCCTCATTAAGTATCTTGGCAAAAACAGCCTTACACCTACAAGTTGTTGTTCTCTATTCTGTTGCCCTGTCTCAACTTTATTATGGCAGATATTGTAATCCACAGTTTTCTTATTTTTATTGGTTTGTGTTGTGTCTACCAACCTACCTACACATGTTAACTCCGTGAAGGCAAAAACTATGTTTCATTCATTAGTGTTCCTTCAGATCTTGGAATAGTACCTGTGAGAAAAAAGACCTTCAGTAAACAAACCTTACTATAATGAATGAATGAATGAAGGAAGACAACTTACACTTTGACCCAAAAGAAACCTCATTACTGGTGGAATGAAATTGAATTTTGAAAGACTATGTCATAAGTTCAGCATTAAATATGTTTATAGAAAAAATATAACCACTTCTAATACAGAACATATCTATTAAATAATTAGACATTTAAAAATTTATATGATGTGGAAATAGCTAACACATAAGAGGTTCTTGTAGTTGCATACAGAAAGTATCTATTAAATAATTAAACATTTAAAATTATTTTATATTTAAATAGTATACATGGAAGAGGTTGTTTTGTTTATAATACATAAAGTATCTATTAAATAACGAAACTGTTTTAAAGTTTCTTTTTGTGGAAACAGTTAATGTGAAAGAGGTTGTTTTGTTTGTTGCCTTTTTTCTATTGTTTCAATTCTAATGGACTTAAACCAGGACTTATATTTTCCTGAGTATAAAAATTGTTTCGTTCAAGTTATTACTTAAAATTTTTGTATATTGCACACACCAAAGAGAGGAAAGGCAGCAAATGAAGACAGATACAAACACACCTTTAAACTAGAAATATCAATGCAACTGGTGAAGCAGCCAGTTCAGGCAGGAAGTCTACCTTCATTGAATTGAGGAGAAAGGAAGAGCAGGAAGATAGTGAAAAAGGAATGGTGAAGGTGAACAACTTATGGCAACACAGAGTCAGGTCTACCCCTCAGAGAAACAGGGGTGTGTGTGTGTGTGTGTGTGTGTGTGTGTGTGTGTGTGTGTTTAATGATAAACACTTGCAGGCTTACATATTCCAAATCGCTCTAGCCATTTTGCATACCCAAGCACAATAACCCACAAATAATAAACTTTCATTCAGTAAAGTCCTTGTCAAGAATCACAGAGCTGGCAAGTGCTACCGTTTCATGGGGCCCCGTGAGAATTACTGAAAACTGCCCATTGAACACCATGCATATCAAATGACTTAGTATTTTATTTTCTAAGTTCAGGTGGCATACATAGACACATAAACATATTAGAGTGTAAAATGTTTCCTGTTTATGTCGGATTTTGATGTCCAACAATGAACTTAAATAAGTGTCAGAATTTTTTAAAAGTGACCTTGAAACTACCCATTGTAGCTTTTTCTTCTCATTTTTCTGCATTAGGAAATTTTCAGTAAAATTTTTGGTGTATATGCTAATTTCCTCATTATAAACATTTAATGTGATCTCAATTCAACTATAGTTCAAAATCACTCATAAAGACTCAAATAGACCCCAGAGTTGAGGGACTATAAAATCATAAATCAAATTCTCCATTTTACTTACTGAAATGGTATCACCTTTCAAATGCCAAAGATTTGAATGACTTATTAAGAGACGCTTTGTTCTATCGACATCATAAATCTATCGTTGTCCATGCCAAGGTCCATATTTAATAGTATTTCAACTGTGAAATACTAATTTAAATCCACAGTTCAATGATTTTCTTAGGAGATGACAGCATAATGTTGGAATTATTGATGTCAGTCTCTTATAAAGTAGATTCCCTATAAAGCCACTCAAAATCCATGGCTTATTCTCACTGTGAGGGTGTCAGCCATCTTTGAGCTAGATGAAAGAATGGGAAGAAAATAGGTCCCATGTTTTATCATCCTCATTTAACAAACGGTCTTTTCTAGCTCTCAACCAGCATTCAGAGGTGAACTTCAAAACTCTGCTGGGTTTATACACAATGCCATGAAAAATTTACTAAGTAATATTCAAGGAAACTTTTAATAGTACCTTTATATTTCCAAAGTTAGTTATTGTATCATTTATTTGACGTACACTTCATGTACCTCATCTTCAAGATAAGAACTGTTTCACCATTTGCTATTATATATAGTCATTCCATGTCAATAGCTTATGCCTTTTTTCTAACAAATCTAAAATACTGATGACTTTTACAGAAACAATGTTTCTTACACAGCAGTGTTACTGAAGTAAAGCTCATGATGAAAGAAAGCATCACCTTAATAAAATAGGAACTACTACAAATTATATAGGAGAAGTATTCACTCAAATTGCTCAAATGTTTATTGAAGACTTTCTTTTTTTAATATGGCTGATACTGCAGTGAACAAAACAGTAATAGTTTATGTACTAATGGAGCTTACAATGAAAGAAATATTCTAAAACAATCACTTTAATATATACATGGCACAATTTAATATTTTGTGCAAGATCTCCTGATGTGGAAAATGTTGAATCGTTTAATTCTTTCCCACAAGTATTTTTAGTGACTTTTCCTACCCACTCATTCATCTGGAAGAATGAATGGGTAAATGAGCATTTCACCAGCAAATTTTAGTGATTTTTTTCTACCCACATAGAAAAATAGATAATTTTATTTACCCATTCTGGAAAAATGAATCGGTAAATAAGCATTTCACCAGTAATAGCAGAATCAATCACAATGTAAACATTTCTTAGGATATAAATTCTGATACATATTGTTCCTAAGGCTAAGAACCATAAATAAATGATAGCTGAAGAGTGAAATTTAAGAAACTAAAAGTACAGTAAGTTGGCATTCCCTGTCATATGTTCTGAGTTAAAAATTAATTGACCTGTTTCTAATGCTGTAAAAATTAATATTAAATGGTTTCTCCAAATTCAGTCAGTAACTCACATATGAATCAATTCAACAACATTTATTATGTACCTTCCCTCTTTGTGTAAGAACTCAGATACTGTTGGAATAGTCTAAGATGAATGTGTAACATCTGAAATAATGTAAAAGCTCAACAAATCTTGTTGATTTCTAGTTATAGGCTAGTAGGCTAAAACACTATGTAGAATGTAGTGACACTGGATTGAGAAGCTGAAACTCAGAAGCTGACAACAAAGCCACCAACAGCAGACTTAACAACAAGGAGTTCTGGTTTTTACAAGGTGACCACCTTGACAGCCTTTTACTGTTTTCAATTCATTTGTTTTGTTTTTGAGAAACGTGGAGGGAAGACTTGCTGTAATTCCTAGCTGCTGTTGAAGAGAAAACTCGACTTGGCGTATTTTTTTCCCTCCTTTAAACAACAGTCCTCATTTTTTAAGTCTAAAAGAGACAGGCAATGCCTCCAAGTTCCTGAGAAATGTGACACTGATGTGCCATCTTTCATTTGTGAGCTCCTAGCTGGGCTTAAGAAGCAAGTAAAATTAGATCAGAAAGCCACTCTAGACTAAAATTAACTCCTGCAATTCTGCCCTTCTGAGTTTTCGGTGGTAATAATTGGAGAAGGAGGGGTATTTAGATGTCTCTAATCTTTGTTTTCCAAACAAGAACACTGGAAACTCTTCAGATGTTTTTCCATAAATCACAAACCTATTGACACCAGCCCTGGGACTAGAACGATATCCTGTAATTCTACCATCAGTATACTTCCATTACATCTCATGCCTTGCAGTCCATTTTATACAGCCGGGTCTTAATTTATACACATATAAAGTAAACTGTCCTTTATACTTGAAAGATCACATAGGAATAATAGTCCCAACTAAGGGCGCTTCCTATCCCTCCCCTTATTTTATCCCTCCTCTCCAATGATTAGCAAAAGACCACTCATTTATTTCTTTGATACTCTTAGATACTGCTTGTCAGCCAAAACATTTGGTTACAAGGGGGTCACATCATGACAATGCTAAGTTCTTTCTTCTTTCCCACCTCTCTAGATATTCTTATGCCAGCAGGAGACCAGTGGCCCTGTCCCATCTCCTGTGATAAGAAGCTCTGTAATTTAAGCCGTCATCTCTAAAATACAGATTAACTATGTTTTGTCTCTTCATATACACAAAGTTCTACCTTTGTTCCTATGTTCACTTTGTATTTTCTTATAAACTTTACTGAATAAACAAATTAGTTGAAGAACACAGTAGAAAAGTGGCTCTGCCAGTCATAGTTAGAAAGTAATGGTAAATAGCTTTTGCAGAAAAGGAATTTATTTCAGCATTTAGAGTGACTCCTAGACTTGCACAGCAGACTAGAGAATTAGGCCTGGATGAGGGGGTGGCTAGTTGACTATAAAGATGATGCCACAGCAATGTATATTTAAGATGCTTCCCCTGGCATCATCATAGTAATTTTCAGTAATGCTGCTGGACTCTCCATTTGGTTACCACTACTGTGAATAACCTGTGAGTACCCAGCACATATCAAGATGTAAAGTTCACATCTGATAGGCCAAGCTTGTGTCACATGTTGACACCACTGCAGTCAGTGAGCAAAGTGTCTGCTGTCTTTGTATAGAGATCAATGGGGCATTGCTTCCTGATTCTTCTGGAATCTTCACACACTGAAAACAGAATGAATGACTATCCAGTGGCTGGGTGCCAAACATCAACAAGTACTTAAGACAGAGACGAGAGGGGAATCTAATCTAACACCCTAGTTAAAACCAAGGGGGTTAGTTTTAACTCTCAGAATAATATGCTCAGTAGTACAAAAAGATAAATAAGCCACGGTGGGCAAGTCTAGAAACATAAGTTATCAGGTACCACAATATATTTTTAGGAATTAAAAAAGGCCCAACTTTGAAGGACAGTATATGCAGCAATTAAGAACACAGACTGTACAGGTATAAATACCATTTCTGTCACTTACTAGCTGTGTGGCCCTGGTCAAATTCACTGAGTTTTCTGCACCTCAGTTTACAGAACCAACATCTACATGTTTATTTCAAATTCTAAAACACCAAATACATTTTTGAATAATAATCAGTTATTCAATTGTCAGGAAATTAAATCAAAGAGAATGAGACTCTTTATTTCTAGAGCCAGTGGAAAATAACTATAGCTCAATCATTAGCCCCAGTTCAATACTTAGTACATTTTCTTAGGCACAAAGTCCATTTACGCATAGTTTCCTGGAAATAAGACCTGACTTGCAGGTGATGCTTATGTCGTCTGTTTGCATATTCATGAGTCCTTTATAGTACATATCCTGGAAACATATCCTTCCTGTGCATTAAGTTTTACCAAGTAAAACCATGAGTTTACAGGAAATTAAACACAAATCAGTGATCATTTTTCATAAGGAGTGTTGTAAAATGTCCTTTTACAAATGACCTGTAGCAGACATTTATTGTCACCTTCTCAGCATCTAATCCCCATTTCTTTCACCAGCAGCACCCAGATATTCCTCTGCTGAATTCCTCTGAACTCATTCTTAGCGTGTGGAGCCTTAGATTCAGAGGGACACATGTTTAAACCAGGTACTAAATTACTCCTGAGTAATAGACTTGACTTGAATATATTCTTGAGTACAGAGTCTGATTCAGGGATGAGTATCTCAGATGAAGCCAATGAGCCATAAGAAGATATTTGTTGGGTTTTGCAGGAGAGTAATCTCATCAACTTTTTAAGGGGAAGTACCAGAAGAAATGCTAATCTTCCTCTGAACTTCAGCTGCCATGTGGGAAGCTGACCTGGACACTGTCCCTGTTCATAAGGTTGGGCATAGCTGAAGCACTGCAGATAAGCAAAGCCAAACTTCAAAGATGACATCAGGAACCTTTAGCTCAAGATGTACATCAAGTTAGAAAAATCTTATTTTGCAGATACACAGGCACAATTATGATCTTTTAATTTTTTAAAGCCCATTTTGGTTAAGTTTTCTACCACACGTAACTGAAAGTTTCTAATTCAAGAGTAAACTAGAAAACGATTAGAAAATATACTGTTACCCATAAGAACAAAAAAAGTGGACACTTTACTGATAATAAAAAAATTGCCCCATACACTATAGAAACATTCATTAGAGAAACGATCAGAAGAAATAACTGGAAGGAATCACAGATTAAGACTCAGGATAGTTGTATTATTAACAAATAGTTTATATATGTCAATAAATGTTTTCACATATGATTATTTATCCTCCTTTTAGACTGAAAATACCAGTCAGATAAAATGAATCTTAGATTGAATTTTTTAAATTACTGCAAGGAAAATATCATGCTTGCAAAAAATGCTTTCAGCTGACTTTTATAGTTTAACTCTCAATGTGGGAGTCTTTTGATGACTAAAATCAAGGGAAGTCAAGCTTAAAACACCCCACAGCTCCGAAGGAAAATTACAATGTTAAAATATATCCTTCAGTAAAAGTTAATGCAGAGATATTAGCATGCCATCATATGAACACTCATAGCAAAAGTACAAAATGGCAAAAGAAAACAAAGGATATTTAGAGCAAAATATTTAGAAAGTAAGTTATAACTTTCAAAAATACTATTTTTAATCTTCATTTTAAAAAAGCAATATGCAAATCACAGATAAGATTTGAAAAAAAATCACATATATGTAAATTTATATTAAATGCAAAATGTGATGTTAAATGACTCAGTATAAATTAGTCTATTCCAGAAAGATAGAGGCAATGTACTCTTAGATTCTCCCATGCAATCAACTCAATGAACTTGGGCAGCGCATAGACACCTCTGTCCTTCAGTTACCCACATATTTGTGCATAAGGCTACTGAGTGAACTGACATTACTCAAACATCATGAAGAATAGCTTATACTTGAAACCGACAAAAATGTTTAATGACCTAATTACACGCGTTCATTTGTCCCTATTTATGAAACTGTTTTTTCAACTAGAAAGCTGAAAATTTTAATATAAAGAAAAAGTGTGTCTTAAATGCTGTCTTAAATGTTGTCTTAAAAAGTGTGTCTTAAATTTCCTCACTTTGTAATTCTTTCTTTTAAAAATATCAATAGTGTAGAAAATTAAAGTGATGAGTGCCCATGATGAGGAGAGAAAAATATATATGCTTTATCGTGTGTGGTCATATATATATATGCTTTATTGTGTGTGCTCATGGGGGTGGTTATGTAATAGAAATAAAGAGATTTTTTGTTGTAGGTGACTGGAGCAGTAAAGAGTGAGGAGGTATGGGTGTGCTAACTGGGCACGTATATGTATATTACTAAGGTAGGCAAAGAAATAATTCTTTCACAGCAACTGACTGATGGTACTCTAGATTTCTAGAAGCAGAATATTATAACCAGAAAAACTTACTAAATTTGTGGGGGTGGAGGATGGGCAGGTGGTAGGGAGTTCACCAGGCTTCACAGATACTGCAGGAGAACAAATGTGCTAAATTTCTTTTTAATAAGAAGAAAACACTAATGCAATTTTAAATATATCTATATAGAGATAAATAATTTCTGAAGAAAACACATGTTAATGTTATATATGCATATGTGTGTTGATAAATATATAAAACTTGGTATAAACTGTTCTAAGATACTAATTAATTGCTTAGAATAAAACAAAACATTAAGCTTTTTATTATTGATCTACATATCACATCACGCACAAAACAGATAGGAATATGCTCATAATTTGCAACAATATACAAAAAGCATTTGCCAAAAAACATTTTGTTATTTTATGCCTACTTTTATGCTTTTTCTTCTTATCTAATATTCTGTAACATTAGATATCTTTATAGGGAAACCTTTTAAAAAGAAAGTTGGATGACTAACATGTTTAAGCCTCTTACAGGAATCTGACAATAAAGGTACTTAGGAGCCATAAGCCATCTATAGCATCGGTCTGCTTTATATAAAGTCTGGTGACACTAGAAACTGTCAAACACACATTCAGGAGACATAGATAATTAGCTAAGAGCTAGGCTATCATAATTTTTACTGTTTTCATCTTCTAACTTTTGCCTCTTTTGGAGGCCATATGCCCTTGGTTGTTAAAAATCAAGTTACAGGCTGGGCACAGTGGCTCATGTCTGTAATCCCAGCACTTTGGGGGGCTGAGGCGGGTGGATCACCTGAGGTCCGGAGTTCGAGATCAACCTGGCCAACATGGTGAAACCCTGTCTCTACTAAAAATACAAAAATTGGCCAGGAGTGGTGGTGGGTGCCTGTAATCCCAGCTACTTGGGAGGCTGAGGCAGGGAGAATCACTCAGACCCGGGAGGCGGAGGTTGCAATGAGCCGAGATCACATCATTGTACTCCAGCTTGGGTGATAGGGCAAGACTCCATCTCAAAAACAAAACAAAACAAAACAAACAAAAAACCCTACCAATTAAAATATTTTTATTTTGTTTTTAGTTCTTAATCTATTTTATATTTCATGCATACCTACATTCTAATTTAAGCAGCTGATTGTTATTTGTTTCTCCACAGTTCTCTTCATAAGATGGAAGGTCCACATGTCTTAGGCCGCCTGTTTTGTTTTCCCCTCCATGGAATTATTTTAAATTGCAATTTTGTATACAGCATATGACTTAAAAATACAACTCATGTGGTCAATTACATTGTTACCCTATCTTATAGAGTTTGAATTTACATGTAATGCTTAATGGAAATAGTTGATGGTTTTCTTTTAAAAATGATGAGTAAACCCAAGTATAAAAATGGCAAAGGTTAAATTCTCCCAAGTTTTTATTTGATTATTTTGTCAGAGGGAAGTGGAAAGATTTTATCCCTCCTTACTCTCCCTAATTACTTTCCAAGTCACATTGTTTTAATCTTCTGGAGTCATCTTTTCATTTGGAAAAAAAATTATGAGTTTACACCATATATGGGCATTCTTACCTTAATAAGCTATAATTTGTGAGATAATGATATCCAGATGAGTAAGGACTATTTTCTCCTCTTTTTTGGAATTAAGAGATAAACCAAGAGTCCAAAGACTTTTTCCCCATCTCAGTAATACTTCAGGTAAATAAGGTGCACTTAACTAGAAGGTCATTATGCTTCTTGATAATAAACTCTCCTCTCCATGAAGCCAGATAATAAATCAGTAGAGCCCACTGCTTGAGAACAAGGGGAACTATGTTGGAACAACCTCCTATTTTTTAAGTCATTTCTTCTTTGGCAAATGCCATGTCTATACACCTGGCTTAACAGATAGACTAATTCCAGATCTCAGATATTATGAAGTGCAGACCTCTGAGCCATATTCCCTGGGAAACAACACATTATTAAAGCACCTACTTCACTTATTCTCAGTAGCAACTATGAGCTCTCTAAGGATTTGCATTCACAATGTACTATTCTCTCTTTAATGATGTTTTCCTCTCTTTTGAAAAGTCACTCTATCCTTCTGACTCAACAAATATACACTTTGAGAAATCAAGCTAAATGCAATGCACTCAAGATATCTGCAACAAAAATGCTGCCTAAAATCATAAAACACTGAAAATGATCATCCAAAAGCACAGTTGCTGCTATTATCCCACTACAAGCAACTCATGAGATTAATTTCCCAGAAGAGGCTGATGTCAATGATAAGTAAAACTGCATATTATGAACCCATGTGAACTGTCTAATGTAAAAATCTATAACATGGACATTAAAGTGTAAGTACTTTTCAAGGCCTGAGAAATTATGTTAGTCATTTTTTTTCTATGACACATCACAAGTAAGTGTAGTCAGAAAATAGATACAGAACACAGAACAGGAGAAAGCTGACATTTTATTAACAATTCCATTAAAATAAATGAGCTCACATGCAAGCAAAAGTCAAGAATCAATAAGTGCTTTAAATTAAGCACTTGACACGTCGGAAATGAATGTACACTTTAGAACACTGAAGGAACCAGTGACCACTCCTTGAAATATGATTCCAATCTATTAGATTCATTACATGAAAAACTTAAATAAATTTCCCTTGAGTTAAAGATAAATTCAAATTTAAATTAATATTGACCTTCCTCAAAGTATAGGAATGGTGTCATTCAGAATTAAGGAACAATAATTTGTCAAACAATATCAGTACAGGATGAATTTCAACTTACATGAGAATTTTATTTCTTTTCTAATGCTTATTGAAGACATTGATATTTTGTCATTGATCTAAATCCAAGGATAGCAAAACCTGTCATGGATAAAATAATTAGTGAAAATAACTTCCACTTTGAAGGCACACACATATATAGAAATTAAAATTGATTTCCCACATTCCCTGACCCCAGTCTTTTCAAGGGAAGACTTGCTTCCTCCTTCCAGAGCATCTTACTCATTGGTTCAATGACTGTAATTTTTTATATTCAATTATTGAATAAGGAACTAGAATCTGGATGTGGGTGATTATTTTTTAGATGATATCACATGTACTCCTTTCAGTCTTCTGCAGGGTACCTTGCAAAGTTCCCTGACTCATCATTCATGCATTAAGAGCAGTTTTAACAAGAACATTTACCAGGTGCAGTGATGGACTGCTAAAGTTATTGACCTTTATCTTATTAAATCCTGACCTTGCCATTGCCCTCTCCAAAAAACAAACAAATAAACAAAAAATCCTACAGAGCAGTAGTAATTAGGCTCATTTTATGAATGAAAAAATTGAGGCTCAAAGAGTTTAATAATTTGTCCAAAGCACCAAAGGTAGTAATGGTAGGAGCTCAATATGAGATGGGATCATACAAATTCCAAAATGCTATGACCACTCTTCAAAATATCTTTATGTTATTAAAAATTGTGATTTTTATCTCCGTAGGCATGTTTATTTTTTATTTTTTATTTTTATTTTTGAGATGGAGTCTTACTCTGTCACTCAGGCTGGAGTGCAATGGCACGGTCTCAGCTCACCACAACCTGTCTCCCGGGTTCAAGCGATTCTCCTGCCTCAGCCTCCTGAGTAGCTGGGATAACAGGTGCTCACCACCCCACCTGGCTAATTTTTATATTTTTAGTAGAGACGAGGTTTCACCATGTTGGCCAGGCTGGTTTCAAACTCCTGACCTCAGGTGATCCGCCCGCCTCAGTCTCCCAAAGTGCTGGGATTACAAACGTGAACCACTGCACCCACCCCATGGGCATGTTTATACTTATTTTTTAGACAAAACAAAACAAAACAAAAACTGTCCTTCTAGTTCTTAATATATTAAGCCCCTGAATGACTCTAAAAGGAAAACACTTTCCTTTTCTATTTCTCCTTATTTTAAATACTCCACTGAACTAAAATTAAACACATTGACTAATATAAACCAATAGTCAGAAACCTTTGCATTTCAGTTTCTTTATACAGGTATGCCAATGATTTTCTCTTGCAATAGAAATGCAAGTTAACATGTGAAATAGATTAATCAAAACAACATAATGTTGTGTTTTAATTAAATATCTACAATATATATGTGTGTGTATATATATATACATATATACACATATATACACACACACATATAAATATATTCTAGATATTTAATATACATATATATTCATATACACACACACACACACGATTAAATATCAGTAGAAATGCTATGTTCAGTTGGAAGTGTTCTCTAAAGAAACTGCCTTCTCTTTCTGCTTTAAATAATTTTATACATGCAGTTCTGAGTAGTTTTACTACCATCTGACCACAGAGAATGTCTAAAACTGTAAAGTTAGAACAATCCAGAAGAAGTGAATGAGGTAGCTAATAACTAGTGAGGTGATATTTCTAAGTTTCAAATTTTAACGGTTACAAGGAATAGAATCAGCAATGATAGCAGAGGTATTTCCTTCAAATATAATAGATAAAATAATTCTAGTGCTAAATTAGCTTAAAAGTGACTATTACATTCAGAAGTTTAGCCCTACTTTATAGTATTTTGAAAACCCATTATTCTTATACAGTACTTCCATAACTAGGCTGCATTCATTAAGATGCCAGAATTTCAATTTCCCAAAAAGATTGACACTTTCGGGTAATCTCCACAATTTTAGAGGCAATTCAATCTATTTTGATTTAAAATTGATTAGCATCTTTGGAAATAATCTGTCGCGAATTGCTGAGCTAATCAAGGTAAATGGGGCCATGCATTAAATATTCAAGAACGTTATTCAATCACAAAATAACCCACATTTCCAAGCTCCAGATCAACAAATTAAAGCTGCCCTTTGCAAAGCTTAATTTCTTTGGCTCATCAGTATTGTTGTATACATTTATATAGTTATCAAACATTAACAACAACATGCTCTTGAAATAGGAAACAGCCTGTCCTCCCTATCTAGGCATGCCAAATAAGCAAAGGCCAAGAAGGACGAAAGAAAAATAATGAAAATATAATCAAGTCCGTATTTCTTGCTTATTCAGGTTTCACATGACAAAACACCCAGTAAGTACACAAAGTTATTATGGTAAAACCTACGTTAATTAGAATCACCAAAATAGTTCTGGATATACAGTAGAAGTTCAACACAAAAAGTAGAGGTTAAATACAATTTAATTGATACTGACCTTGAATTATTATCTATTATTTTAATTTTAATTTTTAAAAATTTTAAAGTGATTTAGAGAATGGCCTTACTTCTATGTATTAGTACGCTTTTAGCAAAATCTATTTGAAGTGGAAAAAGTGATGACAAAGAGACTGGAATTCAGAATACTTAGAGGTTACATCTGTAATCGATCCATGGAATCTTCAGGTGGTCTCGATATAAATTCAAATGAAACTGTGACGGATGACAACAGGTAAGGACCATTCAGGGAAACAGACGAAGCAAAGGCACCTGCACTTTGCTCTAATCCCCAGGTGGGCTCAGTCTCCAGGTGACTCCAGGCCTGTCTGCCTGCCTATATGTGAGCTTATAGCTAGACTAGGGGTGGGTTCATTAAGCCTTCAGCACACGATCACAACAGAGATAACTGTTTTTATTTTGCTATCCATCATATTAGAAGCTGCTTTTGCCTTAGTTTGTCACTGAAACAAAATGTCCCTATTTCTTCCTTCAGCAGCTTGCAAGTTGAAAGGTGTATCAAATGGGAACACAGCGTCACAGTTGAAACATTTATTTTCCTCCAAAAACAATCTTCAGGCAGTGGAACTGACAATACTTTTCAGTAATGCTTGAGGGCAAATCAAGGACAGACAGAACAGAACTGTGGTATGTGGTATTTCTTTTATTTCCTCCTCCAGTTTAAAGGTGCTTTTAAACGTAAAGCATCATTTCTACTAGATGATAGTTTTTAAAATAGACTTTAGTATGCATATTTTTGAAGATTTGTATCCTTATTTCAAACTACAATGTAAGCCAACCCTTCAGCCTAGATTATTAAAATGATGGGATCAAGGAGGGCTAAACCTATTAGACTCAGTAGGAGAAAATGTTTGGGGCAGGAAATAAGTGCAGAGGATTTTACTTTAATGGCACAGAAAATGCATTTAAAAATTACTATTAATAACATCTTTCTTCTGCCATTACATAAAGACTTATTTGATCACTTCACGCCACAGAATTGGAATCATTACACTGACAACTGAAACAGAAAGTAGAGATCATTGAAGAAATGAAAGATAATTTAAGATAAGAACATTGAGGCTCCAAGTATGGCTTCTAGAGAATTAAGCTACAGTATGTTAAGATCATCTGAGTGTCCTGAAAAGGGTTATATTTATAGCAGTTTTGTTCAATATATGACAAACAGCACGTAATCTCCTCTGTAAAAAGGAATAAAATACCCATTTAGTGGTGATGAATTATTCTTTTACACTATTCAGCTCTATTTTAATAATATATGTCCTGTCTCCTCTTGTACTAAGTTACATTCTAGTGACCTGAATAAGTTATAAACTCTCCAGAATAGGCTTTCTCATGTGCACAATCAAGATAATGTCAGGGACTGTGTCTTATGCCTCTTGGTAGCTCCAATGCCTGTGAGGGGGCCTTCCATGGGGTGGGTCTTCAGTAACACTTGCTAAGTTAATGACTAAATGAATGATTTCTTAAGTGAGTTGTGGTCATGAAAACACAACCATCAGTCACTAGAATGCACATTACAAAATTATTTAATCTTCGAGTTACAAGGAGTCTTACAGGAGTGCTCATTAAACTCACATTCAATTTAAGAATATCTTCTACATTTGTGAGGCTTTGTCCTCTAAATCCCAGTTTAAAAATCTCAATGATTGCAAGTTCACTGTTCCATTTTCATTCAGCTTCATTTGTTAAACTTGCCTATGTTGAGTCACAAATTGCTTCCTTGCAGCTTGCATCCTAACTCTGTCCTCTGGATAACACAGAACAAGAAAATTGCCTTTTCATCCTGACAACACTCGAAACTTTTTAAGACTACTGTAATTGTCTCATTCTGGTTTAAGACTACTGTAATTGTCGTTTCTGGTTTAACGTTCCCACATCTCTCACCTTTTTATGGTTTTCTGGTTTCCAGGTCCAGTCTCTTGGTCTTTTATGATCTCTGGACACTTGCCACTGGATATTCTCTACTTTTTCAGTCACCTTCTGTAAATGTGGAACTCAAAATGAACAAAATTAAAAGAGCCTGGCTGGCCAGGCACAGTGGTTCAGCCCAGAATCCGAGCACTCTGGGAGGCCAAGGCAGGCAGATCACCTGAGGTCAGGAGTTTGAGACTAGCCTGGTCAACATGGTAAAATCCTGCCTCTACTAAAAATACAAAAATTATCCGGGTGTGGTGGCACACAGCTGTTGTCCCAGCTACTCAGGTGGCTAAGACAGGATAATCACTTGAACCCGGAAGGCAGAGGTTGTGGTGAACCGAGATTGCACCACTGCATTTCACCCTGGACGACAGTGAGACACCGTCTCAAAAAATAAAATAAAATAAAATAAAATAATAAAAAAAAAGCTTAATTGACTTTATGTTTTTTTCTCTCTCTTTTTTGCTGCAGTTTTATTATGGTGTGTCCAGATGTGTTTTGTTTTCATTATATTTACCCTCCAGGAATGTATAGACTTTGGATCTGTGGCTTAATCTTCAGTTTAAATTTTTTATTGATTCTGTCCCATTCTCTTGCTCTTCACTTTATAGAACTCTAAATTATATATATGTAGGCACATGTCACCAGTTTTTCAATATTCTTCTTCACTTTCCAGGCTTTTCCCTCTTTGAGCTTTAATCTGGATATTTCTAGGCACTGATCTTTCAGTTCACTAACCCTGTCCTTTGACTTGCCAAATCTGTTATGAATCCATATATTGAATTTTTAATTTGCAATCACTGCATTTTTCAGATTCCAGTTCTTTAAGAAAATTCTCCACCTTTTTCTCTATTTCTTGAAAATATTAATCATACTTAGGGGTTCCTGATAACTCCAAAATCTAAATAATATATTAAATATGTTTTTTTCATTTGTGGTCATCTGAACCTGTTTATTAGAATGCCAGGTAATTTTAAAAGAATACTATATATAGTACACAAGATATTGCACAAAAGCTCTGGTTGGTCTGATTTTTCTCCAAATAGAATTTTATTTTATTCTAGAAGGCAGGTAAGGCACTGATATCTTCAGTTAAGTGTGAGTTTTGGAATTTGTTAGGGATGGTGTTTTCTTCCAGTTTGCTCTTATTCTTGGATCGTAGTACTTTTGGGATCAAAACTGTAAGCTAGTGCTATTTAAAAGGATCACTCCACTTTCCTAGGCCCTAAACGCTAACTTCTCTTTCCCCAGTACGACTGGACTGGTGATATCTTTGGCTCAGCTATTTGGTCTCCCAGGAACAGGTTTCTGCTTGATTTCAAGGAGTTTCACCCCACACTTGTGTAGTGTAAGAATTGGCAAATGCCTTCACAGGAAATCACCTACTGTATATTATCTCTGGTTTAGTTCTCTGAGATTTCTTCTTCACCCTCCAGTTCTGATTTACTTGGCAGCCCTGGCTGTGACAGTCTCTCTCTCCAACCCAGCAAGTCTGTTGTAAGCGTCTGACTTTATACTTCCTCCTCAGGCTCTCTTCTCTTTGCTGAAAATAGACGGATTTTGGTAAGAAAAAAGTAGAAGAATTGTTGAGATCACCATGGTGCACTCTCCTCTCCAGAATGTGGGTCCAAGCCCCATCTGCTTTGAGTTTTCACCCACATCTCCCAAGATTTTGGTATGTCATTTTAATTGCAGAGAGTGTAGTGAGCTTATCACAGTATCAGCATGCTTACTGAGTATTTACTAAGTCCCAAGCACCGTACTGAACAACCTACAAAGGTGATTAACACATGGTTCCTGCCCTTCACTTCATTCACACAGAGGGTAAGGTCAAGTGTGTGAGATGATTACAGGAGAGTCAAACAGGGTATTTATTCTGGAGAATAATCACTATTTCTGTTTGTTCCTAGTTGGAAATAATTTTGTATTTTACTTCTGACTTTAAAGCTAATTCACAATCATTGTAAAATAAATCAGAAAATAAATAAAACTATAAAAAGAAACTAGACACAATCTCTTGGTTCCCACTAGGAAACAGCCATTGTGTATCTGTCAAGAATTTTATAGATGGATTCTTGGAAGGAACAAAAGAAAGGAGGATGGAAGGAATAGAAAAAGGAAGGGCAGGAGGTAGGAAAGAAAGGAAAAGACAGTTATTATAGAGGTTGTGTTAAAAATACTTGCAGTGGAAAGGATCATCTGCGAAGCATGTGTGCATGAGAAAAGAAGTGAGCTGAAAACTGAGGGCAGAACCTTGGGGAAAGCTAAAGTATACAGCAGGAGTGATGTGGCGTAAGGTTGGGTAGTTAGAAAAGAGGAAACTCTGAAGTCTGGAGCAAGAGAACAGAGTTTCGAGAAGTGGATATGAGCAGAAGCCTCAAATGCAGCAAGAATTTCTCAGAAATACCCTCTGCATTTGAGCCTCATAATATCAGCCTTAGAGGCTTCAATGGAACTATTTTGAGCACAACAGTGGCGGCAATGCCAGACTGCAGAGACGTTAAGCAGAAATGAGAAAGGAGAGATTGAAGACATCCACTACCAATTATCCTCCTTAATAATTTGTACATGAGAGAGAGGAAAGAGATAAAAGGAGTGGGTAAAAGCCAAATAAGTTCTTTAGTTTTAATGCTGGAGAAACTTGAGCATGTTTACACACTAAGGGCAAGGAGTAAACAGAAGGCAGAAACAGAAAATACTGGCAAGAGCATGAAGCTAAGAAAATAAGATTCCTTCCTTAGATGTTATAATATGTAATACGATTGCCCTTGACCTTTTTTGTATCCACATTTCAGAGCAAGCACACATGAAACTGAAGGCCAAATAAAACCACCACATCCTTTTCACAAGAACTGAGGCCAGTAGTTCTCAGTGCCTGTTCTCAGGCCTGTTCTTCTCAGTGCCTAAGTCCTCTAGAAGATCTACCATCAGAGAATACTACAAACACCTCTATGCAAATAAACTAGAAAATCTAGAAGAAATGGATAAATTTCTCGACAAATATACGCTCCCAAGACTAAACCAGGAAGAAGTTGAATCTCTGAATAGACCAATAACAGGCTCTGAAATTGTGGCAATAATCAATAGTTTACCAACCAAAAAGAGTCCAGGACCTGATGGATTCACAGTTGAATTCTACCAGAGGTACAAGGAGGAACTGGTACCATTCCTTCTGAAACTATTCCAATCGACAGAAAAAGAGGGAATCCTCCCTAACACATTTTATGAGGCCAGCATCATCCTGATACCAAAGCCTGGGAGAGACACAAACAAAAAAAGAGAATTTCCGACCAATATCCTTGACGAACATTGATGCAAAAATCCTCAATAAAATACTGGCAAGCTGAATCCAGCAGCACATCAAAAAGCTTATCCACCATGATCAAGTGGGCTTCATCCCTGGGAATGTAAGGCTCGTTCAACATACGCAAATCAATAAATGTAATCCAGCATATAAACAGAACCAAAGACAAAAACCACATGATTATCTCAATAGATGCAGAAAAGGCCTTTGACAAAATTCAACAACCCTTCATGCTAAAAACTCTCAATAAATTAGGTATTGATGGGACGTATCTCAAAATAATAAGAGCTATCTACGACAAACCCACAGCCAATATCATACTGAATGGGCAAAAACTGGAAGCATTCCCTTTGAAAACTGGCACAAGACAGGGATGCTCTCTCTCACCACTCCTATTCAACATACTGCTGGAAGTTCTGGCCAGGGCAATCAGGCGGGAGAAGGAAATAAAGGGTATTCAATTAGGAAAAGAGGAAGTCAAATTTTCCCTGTTTGCAGATGACATGATTGTATATCTAGAAAACCCCATTGTCTCAGCCCCAAATCTCCTTAAGCTGATAGGCAACTTCAGCAAGGTCTCAGGATACAAAATCAATGTACAAAAATCACAAGCATTCTTATACATCAATAACAGACAAACAGAGAGCCAAATCACGAGTGAACTCCCATTCACAATTGCTTCAAAGAGAATAAAATACCTAGGAATCCAACTTAAAAGGGATGTGAAGGACCTCTTCAAGGAGAACTACAAACCACTGCTCAATGAAATAAAACAGGATACAAACAAATGGAAGAACATTCCATGCTCATGGGTTGGAAGAATCAATATCATGAAAATGGCCATATTGCCCAAGGTAATTTATAGATTCAATGCCATCCCCATCAAGCTACCAATGACTTTCTTCACAGAATTGGAAAAAACTACTTTAAAGTTCATATGGAACCGAAAAAGAGCCCGCATCACCAAGTCAATCCTCAGCCAAAAGAACAAAGCCAAAGAACAATCCTAAGCCAAAAGAACTAAGCCAAAAGAACAAAGGCATCACCCTACCTGACTTCAAACTATACTACAAGGCCTCAGTAACCAAAACAGCATGGTACTGGTACTAAAACAGAGACATAGAAGAATGGAACAGAACAGAGCCCTCAGAAATAATGCTGCATGTCTACAACTATCTGATCTTTGACAAAGCTGACAAAAACAAGCAATGGGATAAGGATTCCCTATTTAATAAATGGTGCTGGGAAAACTGGCTAGCCATATGTAGAAAGCTGAAACTGGATCCCTTCCTTACACCTTACACAAAAATTAATTCAAGATGGATTAAAGACTTACATGTTAGACCTAAAACCATAAAAACCCTAGAAGAAAACCTAGGCAATACCATTCAGGACATAGGCATGGGCAAGGACTTCATGTCTAAAACACCAAAAGCAATGGCAACAAAAGCCAAAATTGACAAATGCGATCTAGTTAAACTAAAGAGCTTCTGCACAGAAAAAGAAACTACCATCAGAGTGAACAGGCAACCTACAGAATGGGAGAAAATTTTCCCAACCTACTCATCTGACAAAGGGCTAACATCCAGAATCTACAATGAACTCAAACAAATTTACAAGAAAAAAACAAACAATCCCATCAAAAAGTGGGCAAAAGATATGAACAGACACTTCTCAGAAAAAGACATTTATGCAGCCAAAAAACACATGCAAAAATGCTCATCATCACTGGCCATCAGAGAAATGCAAATCAAAACCACCATGAGATACCATCTCACACCAGTTAGAATGGCCATCATTAAAAAGTCAGGAAACAACAGGTGCTGGAGAGGATGTGGAGAAATAGGAACACTTTTACACTGTTGGTGGGACTGTAAACTAGTTCAACCATTGTGGAAGTCAGTGTGGCGATTCCTCAGGGATCTAGAACTAGAAATACCATTTGACCCAGCCATCCCATTACTGGGTATATACCCAAAGGACTATAAATCATGCTGCTATAAAGACACATGCACACGTTATGTTTATTGCGGTACTGTTCACAGTAGCAAAGACTTGGAACCAACCCAAATTTCCAACAACGATAGACTGGATTAAGAAAATGTGGCACATATACACCATGGAATACTATGCAGCCATAAAAAATGATGAGTTCATGTCCTTTGTAGGGACATGGATGAAACTGGAAACCATCATTCTCAGTAAACTATCACAAGGACAAAAAACCAAACACTGCATGTTCTCACTCATAGGTGGGAATTGAACAATGACAACTCATGGACACAGGAAGGGGAACATCACACTCTGGGGACTGTTGTGGCGTGGGGGGAGGGACAGCATTAGGAGATACACCTAATGCTAAATGACCAGTTAATGGGTGCAGCACAGCAACATGGCACATGGATACATATGTAACAAACCTGCACATTGTGCACATGTACCCTAAAACTTAAAGTATAATAATAATAAAAAATAAATAAAAAAAGAAAAAAATAAAATAAAACAAATATTTTTGCTAGTGTTCACCTTACCTAAATTATATGTAAATTAAGTTCATGTAATCTGCATACCTTTAAGTTTTTAGACTAAAGTTAATTTTCCATATAAGATTTAAAAATACCTAGGAGCTCATGCCTGTAATCCCAGCACTTTGGGAAGCTGAGGGGGGCGGATCACGAGGTCAGGAGATTGAGACCATCCTGGCTAACACGACGAAACTCCATCTCTACTAAAAATACAAAAAGTTAGCCGGGCATGGTGGCGGGCACCTGTAGTCCCAGCTACTCGGGAGGCTGTGGCAGGAGAATGGCGTGAACCCAGGAGGCAGAGCTTGCAATGAGCCGAGATCATGCCACTGCATCCCAGCCTGGGCAACAGAGCAAGACTCCACCTCAAAAAAAAACAAACAAACAAACAAAAAAAACACCTAGGAAATTAACATTACATTCCCAGTAGAGGATACAATACTTTGGATCTGGTATCTCTCTTTTAGAAAGACTTGAAATATGATCACTCTCAAAATGAGGATACAAGATGTACAATCACATATAATGTTTATGTGTTTTATGGTCCTTCAAAAGACAATACTAGCAATGACTCATATTAAAAGGGAAAGGAAGTATTTGACCTATTTTAGGCAGCCAGTAGAAAATGTATTATTATTATATACGTGACTTAACCTATCTGAACTTCAATCCCTTGCTTGTAAACTGTGGATAATAATAACATCTGCACATAGAATTGTTATGAGAATTAAATGAATTAATCTCTAGGAGCATAGCATGTTCACTGTTGTCATTCTATAGCATT